>NC_062984.1:9089938-11967438 GCF_023078275.1 Leguminivora glycinivorella
AAAGGAAGCTCTTGAAACGCGTGGACATATTGGGTTATCGAACGAAGGGAGTGTTTTAAATCGACACGAGTTACTAATTTCCCTTTCGCACGTGTGTCGTACGACGTTTTTCAGTAGGTACCTACAGATGACAGAAGTTTCGACCAGACAAAAAATGACCCACTTCTCGTACCAAAAGATAAAAAATGAAGCAAATCAAGGCATAAGTTAAAATTACGAATGTTTTATGTTCTCATAACTCATTAATATTCATTAATAATTATCTGAACTTTGTCGTAAATAATTAAATAATTTAATTTCGTGTCGTCGTTTGGTCATGTATATTTTTATTACTTACTAGCTTTTGCCCGCGGCTTCGCTCGCATTAAATTCGAAAATTGCGGAATGCTCCATACATACTTCCGTGCTCCATACAAACTTTTCTCATTTTAGGAAGAGACAAAAAGTAACTTATGTCACTCTCTATCCCTTCAACTATTTCCACTTAAAAATTCACATCAATTCGTCGCTCCGGTCACGTGAAAGACGGACAAACAAACAGACTCACACAAATTAACATTTATAATATTAGTATGGATTAATAATTAGTTTATAACCTCTACGTTATTAGAATTAGGGTGGCTAGCCGAATGGCACAACTTCGCTCACGAAACGCTCACGAAACGAAGTTAGTAGATATCTATCTCTATCGCGCTTGCGTATTGGCGCGACATTTCCAGCGGCGTATCGCTTTCGCTTCATGTCGGAGAAATGCCATTCGGCTACGGGGCCAGAATAATTTTTTAGTAATCGACCCTATACTTTAAACATAAGAAGCCTTTAAATATATCTGGGGGTTACCATGACGTACTAAAGACGCCCAGTTTAGGTTGAGAGAGAGGGACGGAGCTATGTAACTGCCATAGCTGTGTCCCTTTCTTTCAACCTAAACTGAACGTCTTTAGTACGTCATGGTAACCCCCTGATCAATAATAACAACATTAGCAATACACGTGGAAATATTTTTGTACGACTAATGATTTCCAAAATTATATGTAACTAGCTTTTTCTCGCGGCTTGGCCCGCGTACTAATCTAATCTTGTTTTCCCATACAAACTCTGACCATTAATTTCTTTCTTTCAAAATTAACCTTCTAAGGTGAATTTTGAAAAATCTACGTTCTTAGTGCTCATCTATACTTTATAGCGCCAAATTTGGAATCTCTTAGGACCAGCGGTTTCGGCTTTGCGTAAAGATGTCAGTCAGTCAGTCAGTCAGTTTCTTCTTTTAAGTATTTAGATTTTAATAATACAAACTAATTTTATTTACATGATTTTAATTCAACTTTATTGTTTTAGGATACTGGGATTTCGTCGAGCCATGCCAGTAGTCGGGCGCATCCTAAACATGACCACAGAGATCAGATGATGTCACCGAGGGTGACATCTTTTGGAAGACATTCTTCGTCTCGCCGGCGAACAACTTCTGCTTCCACGGAAAGTGCTCCTACTACTGCGACACTGGGCACGCTATCTGTGGGAACCCCGACATGTTGGAGGGAAGTTTCGCTGCGTTCCTTCCTCTTCCTCCGAGCTAGCTGAACGAAAGGTACGCAATTGTTGAAGACCGTCTTCGTCTCGCCGGCGAACTTCTGCTTCCACGGAAAGTGCTCCTCACTACTGCGACACCGGGCACGCTATCTGTGGGAACCCCGACATGTTAGAGGGCTTTCATGTGTCTCTTCCTCTCCGAGCTAGCTGAACGAAAGGTACGCAATTGTTGAAGACATTCTTCGTCTCGCCGGCGAACAACTTCTGCTTCCACGGAAAGTGCTCCTACTACTGCGACACCGGGCACGCTATCTGTGGGAACCTCGACATGTTGGACGGAAGCTTCGCTGCGTTCCTCCTTCCGAGCTAGCTGAACGAAAGGTAAGCAATTGTTGAATACATTCTTCGTCTCGCCGGCGAACAACTTCGCTTCCACGGAAAGTGCTCCTACGATTGCGACACCGGGCACGCTTATCTGTGGGAACCCCGACATGTTGGAGGGAAGCTTTGTTGCGTTCCTTCCTTCCTCCTGAGCTAGCTGAACGAAAGGTATGTTATATATAGTCAGTCTAACTTCAGTATTAACTTTTGTTGCATTTATTTCTAAAAAGTTTCTCTACGTGTTTTCAGAAAGTAATGTAACATTTTATAAAATAGGGCGAATATTACGATTCGCCCACTCATACAGTTCAGCTTTTGTTACACTATGAGTAGCGCCATGTTTATTTGCAAAAAAAAAAAAAAACTAGTCTTGAAGTTAATAATTTAGGTTATCGATGCCAACCATTCACATACCCGTAATAAGTAATGAGCGTGCATTCGTGCAACTAGTACAAAATGTAACTTACGATAACATGCACCTAACACGTAATATTGACATAACCAATTTGATACCTAATTACCTACTTAATGCTTCTTTTTAACTTCCTCAAAGCAAGGGTGCCAATGTTTCTTTGTTGTCGGTCTCGACATCTTTTGCTCTCAAAGTCAAGTTTTGATTTTTTGAATGATTCATGGTTAGTTTCATTAGACTTATACATATTGACCGGCATGATTACCTTTTTGACCTCCTTGTCGAGCCCCTCAATATCAATACAGCGGCGCACGAGTTTTCCGTGATCATGGATGGTGGATGTAACTGCATGTCGCAATCGCAATATCGGGAGCTCTGATAAAAATCAATTAGGTAATCATGGCCTATCATCGCGGTCAATATAAGTCTGATACAGACATTTTTGTGTCCAGTATATAACATATGAATTTCTCCTTTTATTGACGGGATTTTTTAAGTGGAGATAGTTGAAGGGATGGAGAGTGACAGGAAGCTATTACTTTTGTCTCTTTCTAAAGCGGGCGAAGCCGTGGGCAAAAGCTATTATTATATATATCGTTGTCTGAGTACCTTGCTACACAAGCTTTCATAAGCTTACCGTGGGACTCAATCAATCTGTGTAAGAATGCTGTCCTATAATGTTTATTTTCACACTTCTATGCTCGAGCAAAGTCGGATTATATGTCATTAGAACTTCATTAGTGAAAGCATGACATTATATCCTCTTTGCTCAACAACCGTGATATAATGTTGTATGAAAATTCATTATTACACATACTGCGCGCAATAATGTAATTGCTGCAAATAATTGTACTCCTTATTGCTTTGACGATAAAGTCTAATTCTTCGTTAAGCCGTAACGCTCTGCGGCGTGGGTACGGTCTAACTCTGATTTTCAAAAAACCGAAGCCGCGACCGACTCGATTTTCAATTTCCGACGCACTGATCTTCATTTGTTGAAATGCTGTCAGAAACGAGTTGTGACAAGTTCTCCATAATTGGACTAATGTCTCCAAATATAAACTTGTATTTTTAAATTATAATTATTTTCTTAAATATATAAATATAAACACTATTAATTTGCTGTTTTTTTTCTTGTCTCGCATATAGGTGAGAAAAGTAGAGTATATACCTCGGGGGAATAAAACTCGTTTTTGTCTTTGGGCGCTTTGAATCTCTCACTGCATACTCAGTGGATCATGCCACGCTCGGGAGTAAAACTAGGAGTCCTTCGTTAAACGTTCAGGATTCAATGTCGCGCCCGTGACATAAAACAGTGTTTTATTCCCTTGTGGTATAATCTACTATTATTTATACCTTACGTAGCACAATGAGAACAAACATATATCTGTAGAATATGTGTCTTGTTTTACTTATTCGCAATAAGAACAAGCAAAATCCAAGCCGCGTCATATTTCAAAACTAATGATACGTATTAGCACCGTAATAATATGCTTACCGTAAATAAGTCCGCCTCTGTAATTTTGTATTTTTTTAGGTCTCCGTACCTCAAAAAGGTTAGAAAATGGAACCCTTATAGGATCACCGTGCATCTATATGTCCGTCTGTCACGTGTCAATTTTCTCCAAAAATTACTGAACTGATTAACTTGAAATTTGGCACACATATATTTCAAACCTGTGACCCAAAGACGGACAATATGTAGTTTAAATTAAGACAATAATATTATTATAGTAAGCCACTTTTTGCGTGGGTAAAACTAAAATTAAAAAAAATCATACTTTTTTTAACTAGTATTGTGATATTACATACCAAATGAAAGAGCTTTTTATAAGTAAAAATATATAATTTTTAGTCGAGTTATTTTCAAGTAATTTAAGAAAATAGCTAAAAAATCCCCTCCTCCTTCCCACAACCATCCCCAACCTTAACTATATCGCCTTCAATCTATATAGATTACTTACAGGAAAACTGCACCCCATGTTATAGTAGGTATGGGGAAACGTTCATCGAGTATGGTGACGAGTAACTAGCTACTTAGTTATAATCATGCGTATTCTTTCAGGTGTGGAGACATCCATGGAGACGATCGTATCACAAACGAAGAAAAGCCCAGTGGGAGTTAGTGGTAGTCTGACTCACTGCGAAACGGTATAATAGCAAATTATTAATTTTACTAAGGACTATAATTTGTATAGGATTCTACAATCTTCATACTAAGAATCGTACCTCCATCTTTAGCGCCACCTATTAAATACTATCATAACTACATTGATGATGCCTACTAATTTTTTTTTTTTTTCAAAATATGTATTGACATGATATCATGATATTAAAATAAAGAAATGTGTCATTTGTTCTTATAGGAAAACAATAAAAACGCGCAAAAATAATTGGGGAAAATATGATATTGGCCACTTTCCAGGCTGCGCAAACAGCGCCATCTCAGTTTTAAGCCCAAAAAGCTATATTTCAGGGGTACGCTTTTTTGTATGGACTTTGTCAGTCCCGTATTATATCGTTTTTGATTTTAACTTAGTGCTTACTGCGCCTCGACGTAATATTACAGCAAATATTTCCGCCTCAGGTGCCGTGAAAGCCGAATGGTATTTCTGCGATGGGAAACGAAAACGAAACGCCAGTTAGTAGTTCGGCTCTGGTCAACGCCAATACGCAAGAGCGATAGAGATAGATATCAATACGAGCGTTTCGTTTCGTGAGTAAGTTGTGCCATTCGGCTACGGCCGCCTGAGCGGACATTTTTGCTGTAATATTACGTCAGGCGGCAGGTAAACTAAAGAAAGTAAAATCAAGAACGGCCAACTTAGAGCTACGAACTAAGCTGAGTAAAGGAGTGCTTTACAAAGTAATGTAGTTGTTTTACTATGCTAAGTGTATATTAGGTGTATATCTAACTGACTATAAAATTACTAAGTACCTTCATAACATTTCACTTTTCGTACATTAACTTTCCACTTTCGAAAAGCTTCAATGTAGATATATTTATCGGTGTTGTAAAGGTGTGTAATAATAAGAAATTGATGAGACATCAGGGGGCGATTTTTGAGTCTCACTGTCACTAAACACCGGTTGAAAACGGTGACTTGCCTATTATTTTCAGTGACAATTTTCTTGAATTCGAACGCCGTGAGACTCAAAATCGGCTCCAGGATATAAACCAGACACGAATGTATGAAGTAGTTTAGTTTATTACTTATTAGATGATGCGACACGTTTGATAGTTGTGTCTCTAAACTCTTAACAGTGCTAAGAGTACAGTCAACCAATCTGAATCCTATACCACTGTAGAACCCTTTCACAGTAAAATTTAAACTGACTTCTATAGTAAATAGAGAACGCTGTCAATACGACAGGGTTATAGAGGCCTAGGATTCTAATTGTGTGACTGTACATAACTGCATATTTTATAATTCAGAAAATCGGTACAATACTTTTTAACTACAGCAAGCAAAGTTTCCTTTGTTTTCTTTGATGCTCATCAAACATCTGAATATCATCATCATCCTCCTTTTGCGTTATCCCGGCATTTGCCATCTCATGGGAGCCTGTGGGTCCGCTTTGACAACTAATCCCAAGATTTGGCGTAGGCACTCAGTTTTTACGAAAGCGACTGCCATCTGACTTCCAACCCGAAGGGTAAACTAGACCTTATTGGAATTAGTCCGGTTTCCCTCACGATGTTTTCCTTCACCGAAAAGCGACTGATCAAATATCTGAATATAATGTACTTTATCGTCTTGATAATTATTACTTATTATATACCTGATGGAGACTGTATATAATTTTTCAGTAAGTACACATGATGCTATTTTGTCGCATTAATGCGAGGAGGGCTCGCATTAAAGTCGCATTAATGAGCCCATGTCGAAAATTTAAAGGGCCATACGTGTGTCATCACTTTCCATCAGGTGCGACTAAGGTCAATCACTGGCCAGTTTATAATAAAAAAAAAAAAAAAGTAATGATAAACATGTTATAATGCATGTGCGAAGAGGAAACTTCCTCTCTTTCGCACTTGTATTAAAATTCTACACTCATCTCATTAGTTATTTCCTTACGCACTTGTCCTGAAATTCCGTTCTACTTTGACAAATAAATTCAAGTTAATTCTCTTTACAATACGAAAGTGAATATTGTTATTCAGTATTGCATAGTAAGTTGATACGTTAGGCGTATAGGTATGTAAATCTGAAAAATGTTACTCCATTTGTGCCAAATCGGTTTTGATGTATGGAAATTGTATGTAAATGTCAGAATGTGTGTTGAGAAATAGAGACAATTGAGGGCAATGCATATAAAGGGTGTCGAAACGATTGATACGATAATCGTATCCAAGAATAATAAAACTTATAAAAGTAAGAAATAAGACGGAGTAACTACTCTCCTTATAATTTTTTGGGTAAAATGTAACCTAATTATATTAATTTATAGTGCCAGTATGTGTATGATCGTTGCATTTATTTACGAAATTTTCTTATTTATTCGACGCCTAAATAAATGTGGATGGATAAGTGTGCATCTACGTATGCAGTTGAATATAATAGTGGGGTTCGTCTAAGCTAAATGTGCATCTGGCAATTTCCGTAGCATTTTTCATAAATAGTATGGTTTCAATCCCAATCTGTAAGAATTTTGGTCAGTCTAAGAGAAAACGTGAGCCATACGGTTGTGTGTAATGAGAAGAAAGATATGTGTTAAAATTTTATTTGTTGGCTAAGGGTCTGTTCCATCAACCACATTTCACAGACACATCATCGCCTTGCAGCAGACGTCTATGGAACTTTCCATACAGTAAAATTTAACGAATGCTTTAACGGTGACAGACGGTTTGGTGCAACTGACCCTAAAGCCACCGCCACACATAAAGCGTTTTGATAGCGTAGAGCGTAGCGTTAGCGGAGCCGCAATGATAGCGGTGCGCCGGCGGAACGCTGCCGCTGCAATCCGCGCGCATTCCACCGCAATCCGCGCTCGTTAGTTCCCGCCGGCGTCCGCTGGGCGCAACGCCAGCCTTCGTCCGGCGCACCGCTATCGTTGCGCTCCGCTAACGCTCTGCTACCGCTTCGTCTACGCTATCAAAACGCGCATGTGTGGCCGAGCTTTAAATGTTTCGATTTTGTTGTTAGGTGAAAACTACGGCGCCGTACGACTCGGGGCGGCGGATGCTCGACTTGATGGACATGGCCATCTTCGACTTTCTCACCGGCAATATGGACCGGCATCACTATGAAACTTTCAAGTTCGTATCTTTAAAGTAACTTTTTTTTTTTAACATAAGGTTTTTCTTTTATTTACGTATTTTTTTAACATAATAAAATAAAAACTTAACGCGCGCGAAATATCAGGATAAGCGCATGTGTCGAGAAGCAAACAAGTATCGCATTTTTACACTTTAAGAGTGGTTTCACACCACATCAGATCCGAATCTGACGACGAAGATCGGATGTAGTGCGTAAAGTACCTAACCATAATAACATAACCACAAAATTAAAATTTTGAAAAACCCCCAACCGTAAATAGTAGACAGATTTTCATGAAACATGGCTAAGAACACTCCCGACTAACTTAGTTTTCAGACAAAAAAACTAAATCTAAATCGGTTTATCCGTTCGGGAGCTACGATACCACAGACAGACATACAAACAGACACGTCAAACTTATAATACCCTGTTGTTTTTGTGTTGTTCTACGGCTATGACGGATCTTATTTTCACGGATCGGAATCGGGTTCGAATCGAACGTAGTGCGAAACTGCTTTAACTGTGATACATATGGACGATGTGTGGCGTTAACGGAGAAATCGTTCCAGAATGTTCGGGAACGAAACGTTCCCGCTGCACTTGGACCAAGGCCGCGCGTTCGGCAAGGCGTTCCACGACGAGCTCAGCATCCTGGCGCCGCTGCTGCAGTGCTGCCTCGTGCGGCAGACCACGCTCGCCACGCTACTCAAGTAACTATCCGTAATAAGTAACCAAGACTGAACCGTAATACTAAAGCCTTGCCAACCGCTATAACCGCAACGTAACTCGTAGCATAGATTAAATATAAGAAGATCATACCATCCCATAAATTAAAATGCGACCGCCTAAGAACGCGCATACACTACACCACACATAGATGGCGCCACAAAAAATGCCTTGTTGCCATCGATTATTTGTAGATTGGTATTAAGTGTCACTTTCGAACCATAAATCTATGTCATGCTCGTAGGTCCGTTGTCAGAGAGTGGTCTGCAGGGCTTCTACGACGGACTGGGTTTTATAACACCGCTACACCAAGGCTGCCCAATCTATTTTTTTTTTTAATTTACTGGCACTTAGAATGGTGACAGTACAGGAGACCAATCGCATTGTAGCGTTCCACCAAGGCACATCAAATGGAATGTTCAGTCGAAATTATAAAATGATGTTTTGTTGTTAAAGGGCGTAGAAGCTATACCTTCCACTACCGACTGATTATTGTTGTGCTGCCTCTTTAGGGACTTTAGGCCACACTTTTAACGTCATGTTATAGTAGAGAGCACATTTTGCGTTTTATAGGTATGCACCTTGAAGTAGTTATTTAATTTGCATATGTTTCGCTCGAATTTTCACAATTTGTTTTTTTAAATAGTTTGATTGTACCGCGCGTAATCTAATTGCCACATCGTTTTAGCTCTAGCTATGATAAAATTTAATATCCGAAAACAGCGCGTTTATAAAATGTTTCTTTCTCAATGCAATTTTGGAAACATCTGTAAAACTACATGCACGGTTAGTCATGATGTGAAAAATGACTTTATAAATTTTTCTAGTATATCCCAGCATCTCCACCATCTACAGTTCTTGTCAGAGCAAAGTTTGTGAGGTGTAATGGTTCTGTCTACGTACCTACATTTTTTAGCTAACCATCTTTAACAATCTGGACATGTACAAAAAAGCACGGCATAAAAGATTGCACACTTGTGAAAAGAAGTAGAGCTCATCAAACCAAAACATTATTTGTGAACATTATATTCACCTTGCCCAGGTTCCACAACGGCAAGCCGCTTTCATCGTCCCTCCGAGACGCGATGAAGGTGGACCCGGTCTCGCCCGTCCTCTGGGAGCCGCACATGGCCGCCCTAGACCGGCGGACCGCCATCATTCTCGACGCCATCCGCAAGTGCGTCCAGAAATCCGAAGCCCCCGTCGACAACAACGATGTCAACGACTTTGTATGACCGTTAGACCCACCTATGTGATGGAACTATGTGTGATAAAGCTACGGTCTAAGGTAAACACTACCCCGGACTTAGACTTAAGATTTTAGTGCCAAAGAGTATCCAAATGACATTGGGTGAACGTTTGAAGTCATTCCACTGACTCTGTAAGAAGCCATTGTACAAGCCAAAAAATGCCGTTTTCGCAATGACCAAATAGGTTTTACAATTGGAATCAGTATTGATTTGTAGAAGTTTTCTGTATTTATTTTAATGGAACTAAATTATTGATAGGCATGTTTGTGATGGCTTGATTGTGCTGGTTCAGGGGTCCCAGAGAGGGAGATCATCCTTGAGTGCCACAATTTTATGGATGTGATAGTAGTTAGAACATGGCTCGTTTTAAATAAAAGATTCTCAGGTAGAATTCAATGGAGATTTTTGCGCCACACTAATTTAATGGGGTGATTATGGTAATACAATGCGCTGTACATAATAATAGTGAAATGCAATAGTTTAAGTTTAGTTTTCGTTTTAGATTATTTTGCTATATTTAGCTGTCGTAATTTAATAGCTAAAAGCTCAAGAAGACAGACATATCATGGTGGCGGAGGGAGCTTCGTGTGATAACATGCGGATTGAGTTGAGATGTTTTGATAAGATTGACTTTAGTATATAAGAGGCTAAATGCTAATTTGAAAAATGTTCCCTATTTATTGGTTAAATTTTTATTGTTTCTACGCATTTTATGATTTGTTCCTTTTTGTTATTTAGTTCTGCTTCTTAATTTGTTTAAGTGTGTACTTTAATCAAAACATTAAAATTATAAATACTGAGCTAATATTCATTTGGGTAGATCTCGAAGCGGCAAAGAGGAGCATTCCATTTGGTAACATGATTTCTTTAGGGTTTGTTGCAAACCTTTGTAAGTTTTGTCCGAAAACTGAAATGGTATGCTTTGACATACATATTAATTTGGCTCCTATTTGCCGCATTTTACCTACTTAAAATAATTATGTTATGTGTAACTTGTGTAAGTGTAACTATAGTCTAGAGTCAACCAATGCAAAGTGTTTTTCTTTGATGTATGTTCGTTGTGACCGGCAGCTTTATTTTAAGAACTTCAGATACCATTCCTGTTAATTAAGAACTGTAAAAGACAAATCAGTGTATTTCATTTAAAGTGCAAAGTGTAATAAATTGAAGACTATTGCGTGAATTTCAACAAGTTCCTGTCTCGGAAATTTGGCATCACGACAGAGTAAGTGTATGTAGGTACTTACGTTTAAAACTTGTTCGGTTTTGTTTTGCATAATTTCATAGATAGCGACATCTAAGTCAGAAGGAGTACCGTGAATACCGTAGTTCGTAAATTGCGGACATCTTTCGCTCTTGCTCTAATTACGCTTCAATTTGAGTAAAGAGAAAGATGCCCGCAGTTCGCAAACTTTGGTTTTAGTGGTTGGGTTTTTGTTATATCAATTCAGTGATAAGAAAAGTGTTAGTAAAATATATTTAAATATGATTAAATAAATCGTGGTATCGTAATGCTTACTTCGTACATGTGAAAAGTGAGCAGTCGTTAAAGATGTATTTGTATTTATTAAATTAATATGTGCTGCTGTGTTAGTTAAGTGCTACTTATTGTTGTAAAGAGGATGGATGTATGTCATATATAAGAGAAGTCGACTTGCCAAAGATGTACCTACAATGTTATAAGATGTAAAATTAAGTAGGTATGGAAACATGAATACTGTTTTCGAAGCGTGTTTCTGTTGATCGTTTATAAATTAAAAATGAAATGATTTATTTTATTTGTTATTTTTCTTTATTGGGGAAAAAACAGATACAGACCAATAATATTTACAGACAAGTTATAAAATCTTACTTATAGCCTACATCCTAGCACAATTCCCACTAGGAGGTATGGCAGTAGTTCTAGGGACAGCATTGTGATCGGAACTAATTGACAAACTTATACTAAGACTTAAACTTAACCTTAAATTTAACAAAAGCGACATAGATTGTTACCAAAGTATTAATACAGTGAAAATGCTCATGCACTACTAACCAGTGGTCATTTATGGGATACAGGCGTGATTATATGTTATATGTATGTATGTATCTTTTATTTTAAAAGCATATTACAGAATGTGGGTTAAATTGTGGCGTAGGCGAGAGGCTGGCAACCTGTCACTGCAATGTCACAGTTTCGTTTTCTGTCAACCCCTTATTTGCCAAGAGTGGCACTGAAACTTGAGTTGTTTCATGTGCTCTGCCTACCCCATCATGTATGTTGTATGTTGTATGTTGTATTACAGAATGTCTGATAAATATCATACTGCATTTGTAATAAACAAAAAGCGCGCCATAAAACCGGGGCCTAAACGAATTTCGCGGGTCAGTGTGCTTGCCGGTCCCGTAAAGGTCACATAAACCGGGAAACACAAAGATATGTCGCTCCCCATAAAAACGGGAATATGAATAGTACGGGAATATTAGGATACCTATTTGCTATAACGTTTTATGGGTTGAAGCCTGTTTTGTTGTTTATTAAACATTTCGGCGGGCCGTAAAGTTAGGTTCAGTTTGGGTTTACGTCTGCCAAAAATCTTTACTATCTATCAGACTATACTGTTATAAAAATATAAAATTAAATTTTTATTAGTTTAGGGAGCTATTGCAGGTATTTATAGTACGTGATTAGTGTCTACTTATTTTTAATATAAAATATCTGGGCGACCGAGCTTCGCTCGGTTCTATTTTAATATATCACGTCTTTAGATGAAAAAAACTCTTATAAATACAAAAACAAAAAAAAGACAAAAAACAAAAACTTAATTTCTGGCCGGGATTCGAAACCCTGACACCTACGATCTATCTGCGTACATTAGACCGACCTCGTACGACTGAGGTCGGAGCGGAATCGATGCGCGCGCGGCGAAATTAACGACCATATTTTACGTTTACTAACGCGAAAGAAAAACTCATGAAAACTCGAAAATTCGCGTTTTCCGGGATCTAAGGCTACGCTAGATCGATTTTTCACCCTGAAAACCCCCACATAACAAATTTCAGCGAAATCGTTAGAGCGGTTTTCGAGATCGTCGGTATATATAAATAAATAAATGAATATACAAGAATTGCTCGTTTAAAAGTACGAGTATAAGATAAATAGTAACGTTCAGGTTCACTAGGCCCAATTCGAAAGATGATTCGAAGTTATCAGAGTGATAGTTTCTCCAACAGTGGCTTCGCGTTCGCGATAAGCGGTATCGTTTCGCTATGTATCTTAAGTGCATTGTTCGGATTGTACACTTAATCTACGTGCTACGAGCGTAGCCAATATGATGGGACGTAGCGGAAAGCGCCTTCGAACAAATAATCTTTGTACGTAGCCGGTCGTTATCAGTTAGAGCATTTTCACATTCTCCGATCCGATATACGAAGGCCATTCCCTCTAGTCTTACCGCGTAGTTTTACCAGTTGAACCACTGGGAATTTTCTTCCCAAGAGACTTGGCTAGGTAATTCATGTCAAAACTATAACCAAGAACGATTGAATACTGCACTAACAAAGCCCATACAAAAAAGCGTACCCCTGAAATGTATGGGCCTTTTCGGCTTAAAACTAGATGGCGCTGTTTCGCAGCCTGAAAGTTGCCAAAATCATATTTTCCCCAAATATTTTTGCGTTTTATAAGAACAAATAACATATTTCTTCATTTTAAACTCATGATATCACGTTAATACACATTTTGAAAAAAGAAAATGTAGGCATCATCAGTGTAGTTATGATAGTATTTAATAGATGGTGCTTAAAATCTAGTTCCGAAGTACGTAAATCCTATATAAATAATCCTTTGCTATAACATACCTACCTAACCTCACCTGAAAGTTTCTTAAAACTACTGAAACAAACTATCCCTGTTGACCCGTAGTTGATGGTTCAATAATATGTGAAGAAGCTCTAAATAAGATCGAGTCAGATATTTGTATGGTCTTTATTGTCCAAGGTATTATTGACTGTAGTGTACAGTCAACCAATTGAAACCCTAGGCCACTGTAGAACTATGTCACAGTGACGTTATTAAATCAGATTGTAAGAAATTTCTTACTGCTTGTCATTTTAACATGGTTGTATAGTGGCCTAGGGTTCCAATTGGTTGACTGTACCTTAATTTCCACAAACACGATAGAATAAGGAAGTAAACTCCACGTCAGAGTTAGCAAGCGGAACAGGACGTGATATAGTTCCTACGGATATTGTCATTCCCGGCCCGGCGCCGCAATCTTCCAAATTGTATATTCACATGAACACTTCCCGGCCTTCCACGCGGGGAATAATAAAATATCGAACGCAAGAGCTTTTGAATCTAATTAATGGTGTAGGTACCTACGGAAAACAACTAAATTATGAAACATAATTATATGTATAACGAATAATTTAGAAACATAAGTATATTAAACATAATATACTTGTTTCTAAATTATGACGGATTCATATTTTTAGCTGTAATATTTTTTCACATGCCAACAGTATTTTGTTATTGACTTATGCAACCCATAAACTTTGAAATAATGAAAATTTATTCGCGGACTTCGTGTATTTCGTTCAATATTGTTTCCACTGCTCACCATTTAATACATTTGATTTTATGTGGCGCTCCATGTCTAAAGGAACCTTTTTTTTTGCATGGAAAGTCACTTGAAAAGTTGTCGAAACTTAATAATAGATGGCGCTGCCGATATATCTTGACTGATAACTCTATACTCTATGGTAGGGCACAGCACAGCGGATATCATCTCGCTCTAGTCTAGGAAGAGTCTAACTGGGGAAGTACCTCCACTTTACAGAAGACCGCAGCCAAATAGCACTAGACCCTACTAATAGTGTTGTGTTCCTGCCGGTGAGTAAGGCTGCCAGAGCTCAACGAGGGTGCGATGTGCTGACGACGGGAGGACCTACGGAACTAATTAGTACCTACTGTCTATTGTCCTTTGAGGCCTCCGCACCCCGGACCCTCCTTAGAAATAAGTTCAGGTTTGTACAAGTTTCTAATGAGTCAGCAACGCACATGTGCCACTCCTTGAGTGGCAGGCGTCCATAGGTTACAGTGACTGTTTTCCATCAGGCGGATCGTATGCCTTAGTCGACCTGTCATATTTCACTCATACAAGCATAGTACGCTACGCGTTCACCTACACGAGCTTAGACTGTGTGCTAGGAATGCGCCTCTTTCATATATTTGATCGCCAGAGTCCGAGGTGTGGTTTTGGTTAAGTATATGAAAAAATATGAGTAGAAGCGCAAAGGTATATTAACATAATTAAAATATAAATGCACTCTCTTTTATATTATATTAAAACAGAGAGTGCTACGGGAGCCACGCTGCGCCACGTAGCGATAGTATGTTTCAGATTATCTTACCTACTTTCAAACTCACGAGACCACTGACTTAACGAGAAATAATGGCCGCTAAGTACCTGAGCGCCTTCACTTAAACGGTCCGTTCGCTTCACAAACTTCTCGGAAAACAAATCAGATTTCAAGTAACAAACATTATTTCAGAAATTAAGGACGAAAGAGCTAAATTAAAAGGAATATTTCGATAATTACGAGGAGAAGGGAGAAATCTCGTGGAAGTTGACAGATCTAACATTTAGGACAATTCACTTACAATCGGCAACTTTGACTCTTTCGCTGATTAAAACTTGTAAGCGCCTATCAACGATTCCGTTTTAATCAATTCGTTTTGCAGACGAAATCATAAGTAAGAGAAATTAATGATTTGAAAGGTCATAAATATAAAAAGGAAACAAATGAATGTTGTGGAACGGTATTTTCATTTTTGCATGCCATTCACCGACTGAATTCTATCACCTACTGTACTCTGGTACCTCAACATCATTTACTACCTATATCATTATGTTATTTTTAAGTAGGTATTATGACAAATAAAATTGTTCTAATTCTTTTAACCTTATAAACTCAGTGATCGGCTACGAGCGTAGCGCCACAAAACACTGTCAGTAGAGTCAGACCTATATTTGGAGCTATGTTTGCATTTATTTTGAGGCCGGCAACAGACAGTCTTAATTTTCATAATCTTAAAAAATCATAATCTTATAAAATAAGATTGACTGCCTTGCCACACACATTCTTAAAATTCAAATTATTCGCAATCTGTCAGATCAATCTGAAAAAAATCATAATCTTAAAAAATAAGACTGTGTGTGGACAGTTGCGAAATTGTATGGAAATCCGTGCACTCGATCTGATTTCATAAGATTATGGTTTTTAGGGTTCCGTAGTCAACTAGGAACCCTTATAGTTTCGCCATGTCTGTCTGTCCGTCCGTCCGTCCGTCCGTCCGTCCGTCCGTCCGTCCGTCCGCGGATAATCTCAGTAACCGTAAGCACTAGAAAGCTGAAATTTGGTACCAATATGTATATCAATCACGCCAACAAAGTGCAAAAATAAAAAATGGGAAAAAATGTTTTATTAGGGTACTCCCCCTACATGCAAAGTGGGGCTGATATTTTTTTTCATTCCAACCCCAACGTGTGATATATTGTTGGATAGGTATTTAAAAACGAATAAGGGTTTACTAAAATAATTTTTTGATAATATTAATAGTTTCGGAAATAATCGCTCTTAAAGGAAAAAAAAAGTGCGTCCCCCCCCCCCCCCCCTCTAACTTTTGAACCATATGTTTAAAAAATATGAAAAAAATCACCAAAGTAGAACTTTGTAAAGACTTTCTAGGAAAATTGTTTTGAACTTGATAGGTTCAGTAGTTTTTGAGAAAAATACGAAAAACTACGGAACCCTACACTGAGCGTGGCCCGACACGCTCTTGGCCGGTTTTTTAACAGCTTACGTTACTTACGTTACAATAACTCTTTACAAGTTGTCGATAGTTGCAGACAGCCCCGCAGGCTCGTGTAGCTATCAGATAGTTCCAAACACATGCTAGCGCTTGCTCGTTCGTTCGCAGGATGCAACTCTGAAACTATTAGTTAGTCTGCACTAATTGTAGTTTGTATGAATTTGAAGGGATGAGTATCACTGGTACAGATATTGTTATGGTACCCTTCACCGTGGCTTATAAAGAAAGGTGTCTAGATTCGGAAACCGGTTATATTTCGCAGAGACATTTCAGTGTCGTTTTTGAGGCCGTTATATAAAAATCGGTTTTTATGGAAAAATAATTATATAATTATACTATAAAAATCGTTGCAAATATATAAAAAAACGGCTGACTCGTCTCCATACTTGTCAAAAAAACTAATTTATTTATGTAGGTAAGCATAAACGTTCTTAAAACGTTCACGTTTAAGATAGTGCGAAGAAAAACACATACTTACTTACCGGTATCACCGTTTTTCTTAAACCGTTTCTGAACTATGGTTTCAGTGTAAAAAAAAAGTGCATGAATACAAAAAACAAAAATTCTGTCACACCAGTTTACCAACAAGGAATGCAATAAAACTACGTGTCGCGTCTATCTGTGATTTACGCGCGTCCGATCTCGCGTTAGCGTCGAACCTGCGCTATTGTTTAGTGCGATTTATCACCTACGTCGGCATTGGAGTCGTAGGCACAACAATTCACTTGGACACAGCGCCCATTGATGGCGTTCCGCAGTGGAAACTGGTACCTACAGTAGGGAATTGTTGAACACCCGGCCTAGCCGCAGCAAGTGGCAGTTGTTGACGCTACGTGGCGATCGAAACGCAACTGGCTTTGTCGAGCCAATACAAAAGAGTCATACAGAGAGCTCCGATACGCTATGGTGCAAAAGCAATTATGACGTTGGTTAGGTACTATCAGGTGCAAAAGTGCATACACAAAAACAAAATTAATTACCTTTTATCCGTATCAAAAAGCTCCATTAGATTTAGAGTTTCATTATAACAATACACAGATAGAGGTAGTAGACGAATTCACCTTACTTGGCCTAGTAATAGACAAAAATGTAAATTGCACATACAATTAATAAGATCAAAAATTTCTAGTTTTACCTACGCTTTGAGTGAGATAAAAAAACCACAAACTTACAGACAGCCCTTACAGTGTACAATGCATATGCAAACTCATGGCTAAGATACGGGATCATCTTATGGGGAAACAGCACTGATGTACAAATATTTTTCATACAACAGAAGAAGCTAATTCGAATCTTAGCAAATGTTAACCACCCCGACACATGCAAACCTTTATTTCGCCTATTTAAAATACTTAAAAAACATTGCCATCTATCTACATATTTGAAATGTGTAAATTTGTGAGGCAAAATATACACATATTTAAAAAACGACGCGAATTACCCACAACGCACCTACTGAGACACCAAAACAAATTATTGCTACCAGCCTCTAGAATTAAAAAACATTCCAATAGCACCTATGTAATGGCCATCAAGATATTTAATAAACTACCAGATGCTATTAAGAATATAGAAAATGATAAAAAAATGTTTAACGTTATTAAATCAACGAATATTTAAATGATGATAATATAAATGAGAAAGTTTAAATAATGTAAAATGTAAAATAGATATTAATAATTGTATAAACTTCTATAAAAATATAATATAATGTAATGTAATGTATGTACTTTAGTATGTAAGAAATTTTGCTGTGCCCTATCAGGGTATCATGTACCAACTATATTACTACCTAACACCTGTATAAAATGAACATGATCGCAATAAAGGTTTGAATTGAATTTAATTTAATTGAAATCAAATCCAGCCAGTGCCAGTGCCAGTGTCAGTTAGCCTTGGCATTTTTTCTTTCGTGTATGGTATCTATTTCAATTTATGAATACTTACACAATTACATACATATGTACAATACGAGAAATTTATTTAAATTTATTTATTTATTTATTTATTTAATACAAAGACGGAAAGTTTCCAATACTTTTTAACTTGTGGGATGTTTTGGCTCTTTATAAGACTAACCTCTCTGTCGATACATATTAGAAAAAAAAAAACATAGAACAAAGACTTATATATACCTAACTTAAACTAAACAATTTAATATAATTCTTATACACAACTTAAAACTACACAAATTAATATATATTTACAAATAGAAAATGCTCCCCAGATCCTCCTCGGAGGTGATGGTGCCCAGTAGGCTGGCAGCGTTGCCTTTTTGAATGGCCAGACTTATTCGCTGGCCAAAGTAGCTGCCAGCCCTCTGGTCACCGGATACGTCAACCAGGCGTTGCGATATTTCATTCATTATATTTTTAGCGCTTGGCCCCCACGGCCCAAGAGTTTCTACTCCAAAAAGGCGCAAATATATACCCGTCACTAAGGGCGGAGTATTTGCGCCTTTTGATTGCTTCTGCAGTTGTCGCCGCAGCTCCAGCATTAGACGAGGTCGCATGGAGGTGGGACGGCGCCAGCGTATCAACGCATGTCGCGTCCCATATCAGCGACCTCCCCAGCCTCCAGGGAATGAGCGTCATACCGTCAGGTCGCTTGCCGTCGTCACGTGCGATACCGTTCGGCTCTAGGATGGCCGGCACGCTGACGGAAGCAAGCGCCCTACGTATGACGTCATTCAGGGAGGCGTGGCGGGAGATGCGGCCAGCGCTCCTTTGACAGGAGAGGCCGCGTGGTGGCCCAGCATATCAACGCTGGCACCGCAACGACACTGGTGACATTCATTTGTCTTTATTCCCAGTCGCAGACAGGTGGCAAGTGTGAGAGTTGTTTTAGTCAGAAGGGTGCCAATGTTAGGGGATGGTAGTGCATGTAGCCAGAGCCCCGACTCTGGCTCCGATACTGCAAGGAGACGAGCTCGCTCTGACGGATTTTCGGCATTATCAATTAACGATATTAAAGTTGATCTACAGAGCGGCTCGTCCCACTGTTTTTGGGATTTCATTTCGCATGGAAATGAGGTATTAACGCAGGCTTGCGCCCAGGCATTTTTGGCTTCGTTCAGTGTCGTGGTACAGTCATTTCCTGCAGAAGGGCAAAAAATTTTATTCGCTAGGTCTTGAGTGCTGTGGAACGAAGACAAAAATGCCGGTAGGGCAACACTGATCACTTGCCTGATGCCCAGTCCCCCATGACAGATTGGCAAGGAGGCCTGGGTCCAGGCGCGGTTGTCTATGTTGATATTCAGAATTGATGAAAGGGTAGACTTTAGGGCGGAGTCTAAGGGTTCGATGACATGAGGAAATTTCCAAACGGGGCTACATCTAAGAATATAAGTGAATTTGGGTACGAATAAGCAAAATTTTATGATCACTAATGCCATATGGGCGTTGATTTTGAGGAGACGGTCCGAATAGGCTCGGTGAGTTTCTAAATGTTCACTAATGATGGGTTCTATGGATTCAGGGAATATTGGAGCACCAAGGAGTCTCAGGAAGTTTTGTCTACAATTTTGATGTTAGGAGCCAAAGTGTTAAAATTTAAAATAATGTTTTGCAGTTCGGTTTTCGGAAGAGGTTTATTTATAAAAAGTTCGCATTTAGAAAAGTTTAACTCTAGACCGATGGCGCTAAAAGAGTCAGTAAGAATTTTCAAATCATCTAAGACAGACTTCCAATCACCACCTAATGCTCCGTCGTCCAAGTACCAAGAATTAAATTTTGAAATTAGCTTGGAAATAATGGGGTGGATGGCAAGGCCGAAAACAGCTGGTCCAAGCGGGTCACCCTGCTGACAGCCCACAGCTGATGCCAATCGATGGGTTTTGAAGAGGAGGTGTGTGGGTTCGTTGTAACACTGCCATAGGTATTTGTAGATGAGAGGGGTGGTGTCTTGAACTTGTGTCAGCAGGGCGCCTCTATCGACGGAGTTGAAGGCGTTTTTCACGTCCACTTTCAGCAGCACCTCGCACGAATCGTCATTGACAAAGGCGCGCGCTGCGTGAACGGCAGCCTCGCAGCCGCCTTTACTGCCGAAACCAAGTTGAAAGGGTTGAAATTTTTTGGTAAGGGATCGAAAAATATGTCTGCAGCAGATTTTGGAGCAAATACGCCGAAAGGTAAAGCCTACAGCGATAGGTCTTATTCCACCGTCTTTCTTTTTAAGGGCGCAGAGGTTCGCTCCGTATAGGATTCCTAAGACCTCGCTGCAGACTTTACCTGATAACATGAGATTTATCAATTGTGTGATGCTTTCCAGCAGACGCTCGCCGGCGTCGCCGGTGGCACCGCAAAGCAAATCTTTTAGGTGCTGCGGTGTGAGGCCATCGAGGCCACCGGCAGAGCCATTCTGGAAAGACATCACAGCGGATAACACATGTTTTCTATTGGCTACCAGGTGTGGAGCATCGGGTTTCGGGGGTTCGGGTAGCCGGAGGGATGCTGCTGGGAGTGGATGCTTCGACGATAATGCTGCGACGGTGTCAGGGCAGTCGGGCGCAACAACGTCACTGGAAAATAGCATTTGGGCGGCACCTTTAATATCACCATCTATAATTTTATGTTCTACACGTTTGAATAATTTGCTCTCATCTTTCAGTACGTGTTTTGTTGGCGGGCGGGGAGAAGGATCTAGAGGATGAATACAATTGGATTTAATTTTTTGCGTGAGAGAAATATTGTCATTGCTGTCGGTGGTGTGAAGAGTATTGTAACAGAAAGAAAATAGCCGGATCCAACTTTCAACTGAATTTTCGCTCACAGTTTTAGATATAGTTTGGTTGAGTGCATTTGCAACAGAGATGCGAGCTCCTCTCGGTATCCTTTTGATGATAGGAGTTGCATTTTTTGCGCTCCAAGCCATGGTAGAAAATTGTCCTGTGTGTTTAGGTTCACTGCAATGTGGGTGTTGAGCCTTGGCGCTGTATTGACACATTGTGGTGGCGCCTTGTGGGCGGCCGTTATGTGGATGTTTAGTCCCCTGTTTCCTTTGTACAGGCGGCGGGACTGGGGGCAGTGAGGGCATGCTATGAGATTTCCAGTGGCGCTGTTATGGGTGGCATTTTGTTGTGCGGATGTTGATGGAGTCTGCGACATGGGCTGGGGAGCTACTAATCACTTGTATTATTTTAGAAACATAATCCATTAGGAAGAGTTTAAGTAGCTTGTGCCTACTGTATTTCCCTAGTAACCTCGTGATGCGGCATTGTCTGCTTATGCTTTATACGCGCGGATAACAAATGAGGTATGCCCTGGAAATGACTTTGTATAGTCGGCCGTACATCACCATTGTGACGGCGTGGGGAAAAATCGACTCTTAATTACTTTACTGCACAGCTTGTTTAAGCGGTATGAATAAATGATGTGACAGAAACAAGTTTAAAAATCGCTCCATTATTTAGCTACTAGGTATCTACCTAGAAATATTCGGTATACCTATTATCCTTGCGTCATCCCAGCATTTTCTACGGCTCATTAGAACCTGGGGTGTGCTTTGACAAACTAATCCCAAGATTTGGCGTAGGCACTAATTTTACGAAAGCGACGGCCATCTGACCTTCCAACCCGAAGGCCTTATTGTTAAAGGCCTTATTGGAAATTAGTCCGATTTCCTCACGATATTTGCCTTCACCGAAAAGCGACTGGCAAATATCAAATGACATTTCGCACATATCTAAGGTCCGAAAAACACCTTGGTACGAGCCGGGTTCGAAGCCGCGATCTCCGGATTGAAAGTGGCACGCTCTTACCACTAGGCTACCAGCGCTTCTCAACAACTCAACTCTTCTGAAAACAACTCTTCCGAATAATGAAAATAATTGAATATGAACCATCTCCCTCTTAATTTACACGAAGATTGCGCTAAAACTCCGTTTACGCCGCCAATTATCATCATATTTCACAAAGTTGTCCCTCCTCGCAGACCAATTAGTCATTTAAACAATTAATGTGTGCAATTAGACCCAGATAATGTAACGATATCGCTGTAGGACCGTCTCGCGCGCCGTTTAATTGTCGATCTATCGTGGGGCGGGCCGGGGAAGGCACGTTTTAACTTTGTTCTAAGGCAGTGGTGGGTAAAGTACGGGCCAAGTCCGCCCGCGAAAGGAACTAATCCAGGCCGCCATATATCCCTAAAAATAGTGTGTGATATCATGATATGACCAGCAAGTAAAATAGTTATTTGTTTTACAAGGGGCAAAGTTGTTGTTTAACCGCACGTGCCAATACCTGAGCAAGCGAAAGATTCCAATATTGAACCGCGAGTGTAGCGAGTGGTTCAAAATGTGGAATCTTGAGCGTTGCGAGGGTTTAAAGGCACGAAGGTTAAACAAACTTTGCCACCGAGTGAAACACAAAATTTTTCACCACACCAACACGAACAAAATATTGATTATTAAACATCAAACTAAATCAAATCCATTAATCTATTCAAGTATAAAATGGGTACAAATTAGCCTACAAATAAAATGAAATTAAACCTAAAAACCTAAATAACGCCGTGGCTTGCGTGGGCGACGGTCGCGCGACGGCGATGCGACGCATACGAAATCAAACCTTATCGATATGGAAGTAGGTAGACGATGCGATGGCGACGGTCGCACGACGGTCGCGCGACCGTCGCCCACGCAAGACACGGCGTAACTCTAAAATTAAAAAACTTACATCGAGTATAAAAAAACCTACTGGAAGAGGCCTCCCGCGCAACCCCTGGTGCAAAGGTGCACATTACACTTGCCGCGTTACCGCGTTGAATGGCAACTCGCACTTTAAATTGAATAAAATTATAATATCTATTCAATATTTATGATTCTAAATCATCATTTATATGTAATAAAATCTATATAATCCTCCTCACCGATTTCGGCGACGGCGACCTCAGCAACTATGGATTACGCCTGTTATGGGCTCTAATATGCCGAACTTCGTCTTAGAAACTCTTTGGCAAGTGCTACAATAGAGTTGGCCAAAGGTATTGTATGTATATACGTAGGAGGTCTTCGGTCTGTCTTTGCGTTGCTGGCGTTTGGCGTCTAAAGTATTGAGGCGGCTTTCCTAAAGTTAAAATTCGTAGGTATGAAATTACTTTGCACTCTTGTGGATAAAATGCCATTTTATTTTATTTTATTTTATTTATTAGGCACACAAAACAGCTGACATTTACAACATGATATAAAATAGTATACACATAGGTTTTAAGTTAGAATGCCACCCAAAACATGTATGCGCAGCATGAAATAAACACATGTAAGGAACGAAAACTATAACTATTTACAGCTTATACTACTGAACGAAAACTATAACTATTTTGCTATCTGTTTTCGAATAGCAAAGAGAGCCTTTACCAGTTGGTGTGGTGAAAATGCATTTGTAGTGTAAATCTGGCCCGCCTCTAAAATTCCTTTAAATTTTGGCCCCTAGTGAAAAAAGTTTGCTCACGACTGGTCTAAGAAATACGCCTGCTTGCTATTGGAGTGCGAGGCTCGTAAACAAGTGGTCAATCGCTGAAGCTCTGTGGTGAATGAAACGCTACTTGCTCTATCGTACTAATATCGTACTAATCGTGTGTAGACGAAAATAGGCAATAGCAATAGACAGAGAGAGATACTCTACCTAATTATTAACGATACGCTAAAGGGGGTGATAGTTTGTTTGGTCACTGGACTAGGAGCCGTGTTTTGTCGAGCAGTCGAGCACTGGTGAGTTAAGAAGTTTAGGATCACACCACACAATGTGCTATGCAATGCAATTTATCACTAAAGAAATATTACTTAATGTTCACGTGTATACAATAATTTTACTATACAGAGTGGGGCCTGTAACAAAGGCGAAGAATTGAACTGTAGGCTATTCTCCTTATACTGATCAACATTTGTTCGGCGACTTTTAAAAATAACTTGTATTTTGATTTTTATCACCCTTGAAAGTTTTTTCTAAGAGGTAATGTATTGCGAATTCTGTTACGTCTAAAGTGTGACAGACAACGTCAATGACAACAATAATGGCGTACATTGAAGCTAATATTTATTATGTATGAAAACTTAAAAATTTAAAGACTTCATAATTTTTAAAAGTCACTGAACAAATGTTGATCAGTATAAGGAGAATAGCCTACAGTTTAATTCTTCGCCTTTGTTACAGGCCCCACTCTGTATGTGCTTGCTTTGCTTTTCGGTGAAGGAAAACATCGTGAGGAAACCGGACTAATTCCAATAAGGCCTAGTTACCCTTCGGGTTGGAAGGTCAGATGGCAATGGCTTTCGTAAAACTAGTGCCTACGCCAAATCTTGGGATTAGTTGTCAAAGCGGACCCCAGGCTCCCATGAGCCGTGGCAAATGCCGGGATAACGCTAGGAGGATGATGAGGTTTTGTGTTCTTATTTAGATCCAGCGGTAGTTGGCGTACATTTATTTTAATGTCATTTAGAGGTAGAGATGGGTAGTGAGTAAATACTCAAGAGTAAATATCGAGTAAATACTCAGTATTTACTCAAAATACCCGTATTTACTCGTTTTTACTCAAATTGATGGGTATAAACTATTTCGCGTGCTGAAATGGAAATACAAATTAGAAATATTGGTGTATTTTGTTATCGACTACTAAGTTAAGTAATCAAATTTATATTAATTTTATTTTAAAGACGTGCTCTCCATACATGTAACTATTTTTCACAAAAAATAAAATTCAGAAATTACCAGTGTGTTATACATCATCTGATAGGTCTTTAAAAATTAATTGAATGTTTCTAAAAAAGTTTTTTAATAATATGAACAGTTTTGGAATAAAACGATAATTAAGGCCGAAATAATGTTTATACCTTTATAACTTTCGAATTCGTTGTTGGAAAAATATCCAGAAACCGTCAAATTATTGGCCATATAATACAAAACACAAAACTAGTACTTTAAAGGTCACCAGCTGAGCCATTTTTTGAGTTTTCTTTAGAAAACCCTTAATTAAAGGTCGTAAGTGCCACATTAACAATCACTTCCGAACGTCATGCCGTTATCTAGAACATCAATTTCATTGAAGTCTCATACTTTTACTGTAAATACCTGCTTTCTTAAAACAAAACTGCTAACTAAACATTATCACTATTTTTTCTCACAAAGATTACCTTTTTTTCGACAAACTAAGACTCCCATAAGCTTCTAATAATATAAATCTCATTTAAACATGTCCACACAGTTAAAATAAACACGACTAAGTACTTAAATCTCATTTTTTAAATTATTTTTAGGTAACAGTTTATACTCACCCAAATGAGTAAATACGAGTATTTACTCGGTGCTTTGAGTAAATTACGGGTAAATACTCAGTATTTACTCACCCCTACCCATCTCTATTTAGAGGTAGAGTGTACTTCTATTGACATGAAAATATAATTAAAAGATTTACTTTTCAGTGTGTAGACGAAAACTGGCGTGTATGGACGCAAACTAGCACAGAGAGCCTACCTACAAAATTAACTTGATTGAAATGTTTCTTTTATTTTTTCGTTAATATCACCAATAGCTCTCGTAGCATTAAGTGGCAGTAAAAGGGACACTCGCGCTCGGTGCTCGGTAGTGTTCTGTAGACTAATGTGGCTCGTTTTATTTTATTCCCCTCTATTTATCTGAGCCAGTTCGATTTCGCGAGATAACTTTAATTAAGAAAAAGAAATGTAGTTTACAAACTCGTGTCTTTTCCTGACAGTATGCCTAGATTGCCTACTAACGATATTGATGATGATAATTATTTAAAGGTATTTCCGAAAACGAGTGTTTGGCTTAGACTATTTTTTTACTTATACCACCAAACTAGTAGAGGTATAGTCTGTCTTATACAAATAAAACTGACTAAAATTCATATAGTCCGGTAAACCTAAGTCAGGAAATAAAATGTGACATTTTCATGGCAAAAGTACCACATTGTCGCTTAAGCATAAGAACGCTGTAATAGGTACAAAAATCGTATAAAAATAGTAGGTAAATTGCGTCCTTAAGGTCAGCGGCAATGTGGTACCTTTACCATGAAAATGTCACAAATAAAGAAAATTATACTCTGATCCTTCCTTTAGATGAAAATGAAATGTCACCGCAATCAATGATGATACAATAAAACACAAAATGTGCCATGCCAATCACGAACATATCCAATTATCCATATAACCAAATATTGAATAATTTTCATAGTCAATTGGGACGCTTGCCTAATTTTTTCTAGGCCATAAATAATAGATCGAAGCGATTTGCAGATTTATGGTTATTAAAGATGGCTGGTGAGATACGAACAACACACCACGAGTCATTTGCATGGAAATGTGTACCCCTATGATGTCCTGGCACTTAATGACAACAATACAGATGAATTCTAATGAACACAAGTTAAATTATAATCTATTGAAAATATTTCAACTTGTGCTGTCTTAAAGTAGTCACACTACTATGTATATAAATTAAAAACGAAATAAATTACACATATGAAAGAAAAGAAAAAAAAGTGACCAAGTCCTCTGGTGCCTGAGGCTGGAATAGCGCTACGAGTCCTTGTATAGATTACTCATATGAGAGATAATTTCGACCTCGACAGCTGTGACCTGGGTGGCCGAGCGGATAAAGAGGCATCTCCCGCGATTGGAGAGTACGCTGGTTCGATTCCAGCCTCAGGCACCAGAGGACTTGGTCACTTTTTCTTTCATATGTGTAACTTATTTCGGTTTTAACAATACAGATGATTCAGATGAAACAACAATATAGATATTTACCTAGTGGGTACAGATAGCACCAAAAGTAACGTATAAAAAAACAAACGACATCCTGAACTATATAACTTTTCTAAATAGGTACTATAGAAAAGATCTAAGATACAGTTTGTGGTCAAAAGTATCCTATTCTTATTATTCTACAAATATAGACATAATTTCATCTCTTTTAGTACAGTGGTTATAAAATGCTTTTAAAGCATTTGTTTGATCCGTTTCTTTTGATGCTGACTGTAACTATTCTAAAACGTAAGGAATAGTAAACTATGTTGATCCATTATATAATTTATTTTATAAGCAAACTTGTACAAAAAATCCAAAATAATATTTCACTTCGTGAAGTTTCCCTTGGAGCCTCCTTAAGTCCCACGGCGCGAGGATTTACGGTTATTGTCGGCGATCGCGATACTTCCAGCCAATGCATTTGAACCAGCCGTGCTGTTGTATAAAGAAACTATCTTATCTCAAAAAGATTATAAAACCAAGACGTGGAAAAAACAAGAGAGTTTGTTAATTATGGTATACTGGGCTAATGCTGCTCTGTCGGTGGTCGGGTCACCTTACATGAAAGTACATAACTGCCAAAAGTGTTCAAGGTTATCAGTGAGAAGATACAAACGATAGGTAGGTACTACTAGACTAGTATCTGCGTGCGTAGCCGAATGGCACAAACGCTTACGAAACGAAACGCTCGTCGATATCTATTCTTGCGTATTGGCGCGACAGAGCCACACTACCTTTCGCGGCATTTCGTTTTCGTTTCGCGTCGAAGAATAGCATTTTCAGAATTTGGGTCCCCCCAATTAGCAAAAATTAACTAGCTGTCAGTCTTGTGACGACAATTAAGCATAAAATCTGTCTAAAAATTTACTTTTTTCACATTCTGAATGTAGATTATCGCTTAAAGTTTATGTAATTAACATAAAAACAATATTTTTATTGAAATTTTATGCTTAATTAAAACTGACAGTGAGTTAATTTTTGTAAACAACTTTTGCTAATTGGGGGGTCCCAAATTCAGAAAATGCCCAGAAATGCCATTCGGCTACGGGGCCTGGTAAGATTACGAGTCTAGATTTTTTTTGTTATTCAATATCTAATTATTACAGTAAAACAGTATAACAAATAATTGTACCTATGTTTTCTTGAGCGTAGCTAAATTGTTTTTTTTTTAATTTATATTATGTTTTACCTGTTTTGTATTTCTTACCTGTTATAATTTTTAACAATTCTGCTAGAACATTCAGCCACTTCTATGTCTTTTAAATTAAATTGGCCTTCAAAAATTATCTAGTCATGTACATAAGAGTCATATTTTCTAAAACAAGTAAATAGAGCGGATTGTTACCAAGGATTTCTGTTCGGTGAAATATGCAGGCCGCCATACGGGTGGCGGCAGATGGTTAGTTTGTTTCCAGCTAACTCCATCGTCCAAGTAGTCCTTTTTAAAACGACGTCGTATGCTTATTTGCTAAACTAGATTTTCCGTGTAAAAGTCATGTGCCTACCACGCAAGCCGGTGGGAATCGGCTTATATGGACCAGCCGCTGCTGTACCTAACTACCTACCTAACATGTCGGTCCTATGGTTTCGTATAATATGTATACTTACATTTTGCCACAGACCAACCCCTATAGACATCCATTACAAGACGACTCGCGGTCGCCAGCCTTCCTAGTATTTGCACTGATTTAAGCGCGGGCGCTCGCCGTGCCCGATCAGTATCGACCAAGTAACAGACCCGAAAGCAGTGCGTGTTTTCGCACTAAAAAATTGGAAAAGGGTATTTTGATGCCTTAAAGATGTCCACGTGTATTGTGAAATGGTGTGGAAAGGTAACAAGAAGCTCAAATTTAAAAACAGACGGCATTACATTCCACAAATAAGTCATATTTATAATTTATTCAGAGCCGGCATAGGTCAACTTACATTGGCCACTTACGCGTCAGTAGAGGGACAGTCATACTTCTGTCCCTTTTCATCTGGTGCGACTGCCCGCCGTCCTTGAAACGGCCAATCACAGCGCGCTTAACACATTCCCCGCCCGCTCCTCGCACCCCAAACACTGGTGACTCGTATCGCGAACAAAATATACAAGATTGCTACTCTATAGGAGGTTCTCTGTGCATTTTGCTTACATTCGTAGGGATTATGAACCAAGATTACCCAAATCCTAAATATTATATGAGCGATATTAAAAATGTAGATTGACCTATGTACCTAAGTATACTGGTTTACTTTGATGTTCTGAAGTTAGAATGGCATTTCTAATTCGTCAACCGATTGTTGGGAAACTTTTGAAACTAGTTTCAATACACGCGGCTTCTACGGCCTAGCTTTCTCGTAGCCGTAGCCAGAGTACGAAATAACATAAAATGAAATATTATTAACTACACTGTAAGAAATACAGCTTTTTGAGACAACATACAACAAGAATAAAACACTCGCTGTTGTCTCGGGCTATTTTATACTTAATACAATTACCAGTCATAAATTATTGAGTCATAATCAATCTGGAAACTTTTTGTTATTACACCAATCATCTCTCCTTCTCTACCAACAGCTGGAATAACACTGACCACTGAAAAGCAAACTTATACAACCCGATTGAATATATTACACGTGGGAGCTTCGGCGAAGACGATCGGAGCCATCTTAATTATGCACCGACTCCGAGTATTAGCTATCAGATATATCGAAACGGTCGAAATGCTCACAAGTATCTATACGCGTTCAATAGCCAAGCGGTGTGCAGTTATTTTTGAGTACTTCGGGCGCTCCGATATATCTAGCGGTACCTGTAGCGTACCTGTTTGCTTTTCATTGGTAAATGGAGTTCTGTTTGCAGCTGGAGAACTGACAATTTACCTGATTGTGTTCGGTGCCTTGCTTGCGGGCAAATTTGGTTTTCATATTAATTTAGAGATTGGGCTGTTATCGTATGACTAAATATTGGTTGTTTACGACATTCTGAATTAAAAGCGAGCACTTTTATATACATACTATTAAGTATAGTACCTACCTTATTTTACCTACATTATTTATTGCAGTAAATATGATCTAATATTACATACACAAACAGGTACACGTCAAACTTATAACACCTCGTCGTATTTGCGTTGGGGGTTAAAAACGACTAACAGCGGCTGCAGTGGCGACATCTGTCCAAACCGTTGAGTGCGCTTTATTGAAGAAACTAAAATACAAACATTTAGATAGATCCAGCAAATTGTCGGTGAGCCGTTACGGACCCCTTAATTATTTCGCACATAGAATAGTAATGTGTCGGTTTCTAAAATAGCTTGTTTAGCGCAGAGACAGACGGACGGACACGGCCAATTACGCGACCCGTAGCCGCCAATGATGGCCGATCCATTATTCAGGGACATGTGGAATAGAAGCATCCGATAGAAACTTGTCCATTATAAATGTCCGATAAAGTTTTAAGGATTGTTTAAATGTATACCTAAGAGTGGGAAAATATCATTTTCCCCTCACTAGCTCGGAAACACGTGTTTTGTCCTTTAATACCAGCGGGTAAAAACGCATTTTATCCACTAGTGGGTAAAGTAATTTGACCTTGAATAAAGTCAAATTAACTGCTTTAAAGTTGATAAAAGTAGGTGAATCTAGTAATAAAGATGATTTACCACCTGTGGAACTACTGGAAGCAGTGATAAATGCATTTTTGCGTTGTAGTTTCCTCGCTACAGTGAGGGGAAAAGTTTTGTGTTACACTCGGGTGCAAATGTATTTTACTTCTCGTGTGTTAAAAACCTCGCAAGTTCAGGATTCTATTCTCGAACCACTCGCTTCGCTCGTGGTTCAACTATAGAATCCTTTCACTTGCTCGTTTTTCAATTCCACACTCGGCGTTAAAATACAACTTTGCCCCCTTGTATAACAAATAACTATTATATTTAAGCTGCTTCCTGAACAGTCGGAAATGGATTTAAGGTAACCATAGAGAATGGATATAGATAATTATTAAAAGTAAAATTTGCAGTCCTAGAGTAACCTTTTAGAACAGCCTTCACGGGCTGGTAAAAAAGAGCAGAAATCATAAAGGGGCAACATCTTAGTGTCGCCCCTGTCAAGTGCCATCACCATATAACCGACTATCAACCAAATATATGGATTCATAATATATCTAAACAATAAATTAAATTTTAAATTCTAATTTTAAGATAAACATGTCCATTTTACATTCATGTAGTCAGTATACTTAGTTGAAGAGAGACTGGGTGGATGGGCCATTTTTTTATCAAAGTTGTCCACCCCACTTTTTTTGTAACATGGGTATTTTTTACGCAGTTCATACTCAGAATCGCGAGGTCTTTCGATCCTGATAGGAGAAAAAAAAATCCCAAGATTTCCATACATTTTTCAAACCTTCCATTCCGTTACCGCCATAAAAACTGTATGAAAAAATGGTAACGGAATGGGAAAAAACCTTGGGACACTTTTTTTCTCCTATTAGGATTGAAAGAGCTCACGATTCTGAGTGGAAACCACAATATTTTCCAAATCCAAAAAAAAAAAATCTTCTACAAATGCTCTTGCGGTGTTTGTGTATTTATACTTAATTACCTACACATGAAATTTATTTAAAAAAAAATTATGAACGACGGACGACCTTCTCTATCTGTACATGAGTCTTAATTTTCTTCCTTGTACCCTTGTACCAATACTGCCTAAATTTAAATCGTCCCTGCCTCGTTCACAGAAAAAATATGAAGGAGGCAAACGGACATTATATCACAGCAGTTGGCCACTATAACCTTGCGTTGTTACTGTACCTACATCCATTCGATTTTTTTCTGGCATGGCATGGCATACAAGCTGAACTTCGTACGTACAGTAGTTTGTGCCAATGGTGAAATCTCTCCCTTCAGTGCGCCTCCTACTCATTCTCCATTAGCAAGCTTGTCTTTCAGCAACTTTCAGTTTTGATTATCAGCAGTATTATAAATTACATCCTACTTGGGTGACTGAGAGCCAGGATATGAGCCCGCATCTTGTTCCTCTTCTAGAGTTTGAACCGGGTACTCGTCGTTTAATAAAATACCTTGGGGAAATAGAATAAGAGTCCTAGTTTTCCCTTTAGGAATCCCCAATGCCAGGTGATTAATTTAATACCAACGAAGAAAAAAGAATCAACAATGTAATAGGCATTTAATAAAAAAAGTATTACATTTTACGGACAAAGACAGTAATTTGCAATAAGTATAAAAAATACACATTTTATAAGCTCGAATATAATAACTTGGTATAACTATGCAAACATTAAATGCCGTTGTGACCACACAGATGTGAAAAGTAGTAGAATAAATATTAAAATTGTCGAAAATAAGTTATTATAGTCTATCTTATAATTATAACCTTGGAAGAAATGGACCAACAAGGTTTTTTGAATGCATTAGAACACTATGTGGTTGGTTTATCCTGTAGATTCTACAAACTATAACTATTCTGCTCTAATGCCTTCATATTTAAGGCATGTATGATTTTTAGTGTATAATAGAAAAACCTATTACATTTTTAAGAAATAATAATATTAAAGCTTCTATTCTGTGCCTTACTAAATATCTTATAGAGGTATATAAGTAGATAAAGATAATTTTATCCTTAAAATAAATACCTTCACAGGTGAGTTACATTAGATGATTTTCTCAATATTGTCTTAGTTGGTGTTAACCGGTTCTCGTTATTACTATAGTAAGTAAGTAAGTAAGTAAGTAAATATTCTTTATTGCACCACAAGGATAACAGATTACAAATAGCAGATATTAAACATAGGTAGCAACAGGCGGTCTTATCGCTGTAAGCGATCTCTACCAGACAACCTTAGGGTAGCAGGAAATAAAGAATAGACATTTTGAAAATGGTAGTGCAAGAAATAATTAAAGGAATAGGAAAATTACACATACACTAAGTTAAATAATTATATACACCAATATTAAAAATAAAATATAAAAATAAATAAATAAAAATAAAATATCATGTACACAAACATACACATATAAGTATTAATACATACATACATAACATAACATACACAGCAGCAAATTAAGGCAGAGATAGGTAATGATTCTTCAGTAAAGTTTTGAAGCTTTCAAGTGATTTAGCACACCTAATCTCTAACGGCAGGCCGTTCCACAGCCGAACCGCTCGAAACGTGAAGGAGTCATTGTAAAACTTTGTAGAGGAAGGAGGAGGAGCAAGTTGATATTTCCGTGAAGGTCTGACGGAGGACAGATAATTAAAACGCTCTTTAAGATAGGAAGGAGTAGAGGGGTTGAAAAGAATATTATAGAGAAGAGCTAAAATATGAGAATTACGGCGGAGACGAATAGGGAGCCACTTGAGCTGGGCGCGAAAGTTGGAAATGTGGTCAAATTTGCGCAGTCCAAATATGAATCTAATACAAAGGTTTTGAAGGCGTTCGAGTTTATTAAGCTGGTCCTCATTAAGATCTGGATAACAAGTATCTGCATAGTCTAAAATTGGCATAAGAAGCGATTGTGATAGCGCAATTTTGGTCGCGATAGGCAAGAAGTTTCGTAATCGGCGAAGTGAACCCATTGACGCAAACACCTTCCTGCTTACCTCGTTAATCTGAGGAACCCAAGATAAATGACAGTCTATTAAAACCCCAAGATTCTTTACCTGTTTAGAAAAAGGAATTACGACATCATCAAACGTTATGGCAGGCAGCGCAGAGAAATCTATCCTAGGAATTAGTTTGGAGCTACCTACAATAATCGTTAGTGCTACGTCGAGCTACCTACAATATAGTTTGTATCATTAGCGAATTTTACATAACCGTCGGTACCTTTTCAAAATGTGATCATTTGATCGTTATAGTCTTTGGATTGTATTTGTCTTGAAGTATAGTTAGTGTTAAGTATGAAAGTAATCCTTGATAGCTTAGAGCGTCAACCTCACCTAGTTGCATGGATGTACGGAGCGGTCGCACGCAGCTTTAGATATATGTCGCACGTGTCCGCGTCAGTTAGCGGTGCTTATACTATATTAGGAACGTTCGCCCGCTCTGTGCACCAGCGCCATCTAGCGATCGCTCTATGCAGAAAGTGTCGGCTTAACCGCCTCGCTGGGTGAGGATGGCGTCCACCAGCAGGACGGCACCGTTGATGATGGACAGGGAGGCCTTCGCCAGGTTCTTGTTCACGAACTCACTCCGGGAGGCGTTGTGGAACCTGAAAGTCGAAGATTGGTTCATTTATTTCACATAGTTGTAAAAACTCTTATTTTATTCTTTAAACGAAAAGACATACAAATAACCTAGCATGTAACTTATTTAAAATTGACGCAATTTGATTGAAATACATATTATAATATTAGCACGTTATTTACATGCCATATCGAGGTAAATTGGATCGCCAAAAAAAAGTAACACTAATAGTTATACGCGAATAATTTTGTGGCATTATAAAAAAATATCGATGACCGCATTTACCGCAAGTTATTATGTTAAAAATTTTCCGTTACTGATTTCTACGCACAATATCTTATACCTACATAGTAAAGTTGCGGTCATCCAACTACCATGAGCCTGTAGCCAAAAGTAGAATCGTATGCGCTCCATGGTGAATGATACGCAACTGGCTCTGTAGTGCCGAAGAGCGATAGAGAGACGTTACTAATACGATACGATACGGTATGTAAGTCAATGACAGTATTTTTGACTACAGACCGTGTACCGGTTTATCTATGGACATATCGTCACTACTTTGAAAAAACCTCGTATCTCACGCTGCTTCTCAAAGTTAAAACGCAGTAAGTCTATATGCATTCCATACATACTTACTACAATTTTCTTTTCATTGACAGACGAAGATACAAGTTTTTTAAAAAGTAGTGACGATATTAGACATCCTCAGTTTTGATAACATTTGCTATTGTTATTCCATCAAAATTTTTAAAATAATATAAATTTGTCAAGTAAACCCACCTGTCAATGAGGATGGCACCGCTGGCAATGAAGAGGCCAACTCCGATGAGCGTGTAGAAGATGTCCACGCGCTTGTGGGACGGGGTCTGGAGGACGTAACCTGAAACCAACGTCAAATTCATGTAAAGTTATCATCCATGTACAATTATAGAGGTATAGACTTTACCAATATTACTCACGCTAGGACGGAATGAGTCGGATCGGGACGGGACGGTAGTAGAGGTATAGTCAATTCCTACAGAAAGTGTCACGCGATGCCCGGGCTATCACGTATCACGTGACTTCTACTATAGGTATTTATAAATTGACATCATCCCAATCTGCTGTATTTATCGTGAAATATCTCTATCGCTCTTGCGTATTGGCGCAACAGAGCCAGACTACCTCTCGCGCCGTTTCCTTTTCGTTTCGCTTCGCAGAAATGCCATTCGGCTACGACACCTGGTCACCAACATGCCGGTCGGTGTCCAGGTCATATTCAGATGTAAGTAGAAAGTAAGTCAGTAAGTTACCGCAAGCAGCTCCAGCAATGACGATGAGGTACCCGACGAAGGTGCCAGTCACCAACATGCCGGTCTCCACGTCTCCGTTGAAGCTCACGGCGTGTATTCCCACGCAGGAGACTGTCAGCGCCTGGAATCAACAAATGGATATTTGAGACACAAAAAAAATATCAAGGAATATAGATTGGTAAGACGCTAGTAGAAATGATTTTAAAATTTTAACGCCAAAGTTGGTGCCTGTCTGCCTGGCACCAACTTTGTCAGTAGGAAGAGGCGAGTGGCCCCACATGTTTGCCCCGTGACAGATAAAAATATACGCTTAATACCATCAGTACAGGGTCCCTATTACATATGTACTTCTGTGGATAAGAAACTATCCATCTGACCGGTTCACCCTGGCTGGTCTGATGGTAAGCCACATGTCCATTACCGGATTCTATACACGTGTTTCCGGTATCACTCAAAACCTCAGACACCCCAACAGATTTTTATTTTTTTAAACTCATCTAGAGTACAACTAGGGAACAAATCAAATTATTTTATTGAATATTTTTCGATTTGTTCTTTTTTCAAGTAGTCACACTACTATATATAAATTATAAATTTAAATAGATATCATACACGAAAGAAAAAACGACAGGGTCCACTGGTGGCCGAGCCGGGAACCCGTCGGCCCTGTCGTTTTTTCTTTCGTGTATGATATCTATTTAAATTTATAATTTATATATAGTAGTGTGACTACTTGAAAAAAGAACAAATCGAAAAATATTCAATAAAATAATTTGATTTGTTCCCTAGTTGTATAGATGGCAGCACCATCTCTCTCGCTATATCGTAATCCTGCAAAGGATTCGTATAGGAGGTGCAAGCACTAATTGCTCGCCCTTAGAGTTGGTCAAAAGGCGCCTAGCCTTATCAGAGATAACATACACTAGAGAAATTTCGTCGGGTACCACGGCGGGCGGGTGGTCTAGTGGTGAGGACGTTAGCCGCGTAAGCTGAAGACCCGGGTTCGTTTCCCGGCTCGGCCAGCATTGGGCCCTGTCGTTTTTTCTTTCGTGTATGATATCTATTTAAATTTATCATCTAGAGTATATATCTTTTAATCTAATGGTTACTTTTTTTTTTAATTGAATTTTTAGATTTTTGTACAGCTCTACTTGACTTTTAACTCTACACTCAATAAAATAATTGCTAACTACCATCATAAACCATAAAACTATTTATTTGTGTACTTACGTTACTGCAACGACATAAGGTTTATCAATAGACAGCTAAGATGTCATTGTAAAACACTTTAAAGCTTTGTCACAGTAAACTTCAAATTGGACAGCTAATCTCAGTAAGCAAATTTAAACTCAATATTCAGAATGACAAGGTTGTAATTAGGTACGAGTTCAATTTGTTATGACTTATGATAAACATTAAGATTAAACTGACAAACAACGTCAAACTCTTAGCGGAAAAAATAATCGCCCAAGTAACCAGCCAGTATTAATACCCCTAAATACTGAAAAAGGTAAACAACCTCTAGCAATGCGATATACACAATGTTGTATTACGAATACAATAGAATAGGCACGTAAAAAATAACTAATCATACTAATTTAATTAAAAATATTACCCCCATCAAGATATAGCTCAATCGATTCTACTCTCGATTCTGAACAAACGGTTTTCAGGTTTTTAGTGTTAAGTGAAACACGGTGTATAAATGAACATCGATTTTTTTTCATATATCAGAGTTACTTTTGATGGTTCCGTAGAAATTTCTTTGGTAGGATAAGAAGTTCATTGTTTATCATACAGATCATCCGTTTTAAGTATACAAGGTGCTCGCGAGGAACCCATATAACTTTAACGGCATATTCTTGGTCACATTTTAAGACTAAAATGTCATATAAACTTTTCTAGATTTCGTCTAGTTTCAGAGTTATTGCCAATTAAAAAAAAAAACATTTCCGTATTGTTACTCAGAAGAGGTCTTCTCAACGGCGCTGATGCGCAGTTGTGGAGCATAGTCTCACAGTAGTCATTGATAGATGTCAAAATGTGACAAGAAAAACTTCCAAAAAATTTGGTTTTTAGAAAAATAAATTAAGGAACTCATTTTAATTGCCAACTTCATGGATAAAAATTACTTTATATTGGCATTTCTCAGGAGGCGCGTTTTTACGTGTCCGAGGCAAAAAACGTTAGAACGGACTGTTCTTAAAATCTGAATTAAATCAGGCATAATCTTTAACCTCTGTTCTATTTGGTACACCTTACCATTATTTATTTATTATTTGTATGATATGAGTAATAAAATATTAAATGCGGAAAATGACCGTCGGTGGGCGTGTCCCGCACTCAGAATTTGAAAAACAAAAAATCATAACTCAAAATGGAGTTGTTGATCGCAGTTGTTATAGATCACGTATAAGGTATTAGTTAACCTATCATATTTTCTGTATAAAAGTAATATGTTAGCTAAACTCACCGAGTAAAGACAAATTTACCATGTGTCCCGGGCTAGTGACTGATTTCGGTGTAATTTTATAAACATGACATTACTCTTACAAATTAGTAGATCAGGGACGTAGTAGCACAAATATAGTTAGTTTTAGCTATGTTTTAACCATTCAGTGTAGAGGAGATGCAGTACCGTTTTATAAAGGGGACTTTTTGAAGGTTTCTCAGTCGTTCGCAGGGTTTGGTCCCATGTTTTTTAAGATTCGGTGGATCAATTTACTCCCACAGTTTAGGTCCATTTGTCGTTATGTAAGGTACTAACAAATCCTTGAAAGTATGTTATTACGTCATTATAACATCTCCTCTGTATCATGCATGCTATTGCAGTTACTTATCTCCAAAAAAGCTATAAAATTTGATATCAGTGGAGTTGATTTCCGTGGTTTCAGTGGATTTTTTGACCACCGATATCAAAAAAAGTGACCACCGACTTCGATTGCCACGTTGTAAACTGATTAAATGTCCATTATTTTCTAATATTTCATACTTAAATAGCAGGATATACCTTGTAAAAACATAGAACTATGTTTCTAAGCAAATTAAGCCACTCTATGGGTACAAAATACTCTACTCGATAATGACTAGCATATTACCATGTTAAATTTAGTAAAATTGCGCGATTATGAGCCTTTTTACATGACCTTTCATCGAATTAAAATGAAAAATATCATGAAATTGAATAATAAGTTATATATTAAGTTGAAATGTGGAATAATGTATAAAAAATTGAATTCGGTGGGGCAATTGATTACAGTGCCCATACATAATTTCGGTGATTTTAAAATGTCAGATTTCTTACAAACTATAAGGTTCTAATGGAGGCCTCCACCACCAATATTTTTTATATTTAGGCTAGATTTTAGTAAATTGACTGACATATCAACAAAGTAGTAAATAAAAATCAGCACCGAAATCAGGCACCGAACGTCATCCCTGAGAACCGCCCATATGTGAAAATACGCCCAAAAAAGTAAAAAAAAAACAAAAAAAAAATTTTTTTGCGACAAATTTTAAAATTCACAATATAACATTTTTTCTTTCTTTCGGCCTCAGAAACGCGTGGTTATGCGGGTTCCTCGCGAGCACCTTGTATAATATTGCCACTATAATTACAGTGCATTAATGTCAAGAGAAATACCGACCTAAATATTACAGTAACTTACACACCTTGTACAAATAATATTATGCTAATGAACTTTACCCTGACTCGCCCTTGTTAAAAGCTTTTATGACGTCACCGGCAGTTATATCTACATAACTATTCGCAACATAGTAATTTACTTTTTTTCGTAAAACTTATTCCATTCCAAGATCATGGTCACCAAGTAAGGTTAACCACAATCTGACCTCCGTATCGCGAACGTGATGGCCGACAAAGGAGACACACGGCCCGCTTCAAACTTAAAGAAAATAAGATAAGAGTTGGATGACGAGTATTATTTTTAGCTGTGACACTGACTGACATATCCGATCCATATCATATCTAGAGCTAATATTTGATCTAAAATAAAATTCGAATTACCTACCTCTGTAGTACGTTTGCTTTTTTTTTCTTATAAAAACTAGGTAACTTCAAAAGGCGCTAAAATGGCAAAATAACTTGAAACTTTTTGGTCGGTCGGTCGGTTGTAAATGTTGTAATGACTGTTGCCGGTCAGGGTGCGGAGGTGATGCAGGGCAGGGCCTGCTAAGACCTTAACAAAATTTTACAACAAGGAAGGAAAATGACAATGGCATAACAAATGGTGTCAACCTGTTGTGTCAACACAACAATAAAAGAGACGTGCTTGCAGCTCTAAGGTCGTAGGTGACAAATGTTCCTTTTCCGCCGAGTCGTCATTCACAAAAATAAGTGGTAAATGATCTCATAGTTGTATCACGAACTTTAGTGAGTAAATAGGTTACTCGTGGGGTAACTTGTTTACGATGAATAGACCTCAACGTGCGTGAGTCATGGCGATTAGTTATTATGCGAAACTATTTATTAAATAGTTTATAGGGGCTATGAATTAATTAAACACTTGTGAAGTCATTCCTCTTTTTAACAAACCGGTATTTTATGTGTAGTTATGATATTACCCTTGTTTTGACAGAAACTCATGTCATGTATCAAAAATATCAAAATAAATATTAATACATATGTGTAAGTTAAGTAAAGTAGACTATGAAATAAAACTAAAGATTGAAGAACTAACTGGGTGGTCTAGTGGTAAGGACGTAAGCCGCGTAAGCCCGGTTCGATTCCCGACATGGCCTCCTGTGGAATGCGTATATTTTTAATTCCACGTCGGTGGCAAACAGGTATACGGCCCGCCTGATGGAAAGCGGTCACCGTAACCTATGGACGCCTGTAACTCAAGGGGTGTCACATGATTATTTTAGCATAATTTACTATCTTTAGGCTATTATGTAGGTACTTTAAAGTATGTAGTGTTTTTAGTAAGTCCAAATGATTTCGAAATTACTTTTACCGTAGTTTACACCGAGAATAAAGAAAATTTGAACTCGAATGCTGTTAACAACTAGACAGCCGCGAAGACAATTAGCACTAATTTAAAAACTAATTATAGTGTGGATGCTAGGGTACAAATTGGGGTCAAGAATTCAAGATGAATGCACTCCTTTATCTCAGAAATTATGGAATTATGGCTATAAATGCGTAAAGAAAGGTGTTATTCTGCATTTTTTCTATGTATCATCAGAGTTGCTATACATAGTTCTAAGCATATGGTACCTAAACTAAATACATGCATTACATAAGTATTATATTTGATTTAAGCGTGCAAACAATACGGTCTACCTATGTGCTATGAATTCTCATTTAAAGCTGCCTATTGTATTAACATAAGTTGGATAAATTATGCTTTTTGCTACTCATTGTCATTTATCTACAACGAATTCGATACCTATCACAAATTAAAGAGAATGTTCCCATAAACAACGTACATGACAATTTTCCAATGAAAATTTCGAGTAATTTTAAGAACTGCAACTTGTACTTGTGATACAAATGCTTCATTAGCCATTTATTAGTCCACATTACGGACAGTAAACAGTGAAGTGATGTCACTCAGTGCCATAATTGTGTCGCGATCATACATTCAAGTCGAGCGTCGAGGCCGACAGTCAATGGGCCTCGCGAGGATAGCTTTCCTGATGAGGATTAATCGATTTCCTAATCGGTTTAGTTACAAGTAGGTGGACAATATCTATTGTATATTTTTAATTGTATTACCTATTAACAACAAGCTTATAATAAACAGAAAGAATTGAATTTTACATCTATATTCTAAGCGCTATGTCTGCATCGCCTTGGTATTTTAGTTTGGCACTTATATCAATTTAACTCACGTAGCACTAGAGGAACTAGCTCTACTGTAGTACCTTAACAATTGTTTAACCAACATTATGTATATTTGCTTATGCCTGTATATGTTTATATACGTGATCAACACATATTTATGTGCTGGTAGTTTGCAATCTTTACCAAAAATCAAAAGGTCAGAGCGAGGTAACTTCGGCAATAAATGTGTTCAATTCCAAGGTTAAGCACAAAATTCACATTATTTTACGCCAATTATTATTATTTAAGTATGTACTTAGTTTATAATAAAAGTATGGTTATTAAAATAATTTGCACCGGTAAAGCTTAAAAATTATTTTATCGCTGAAAGTTTCATAAAATCGAAATGTAAATTAATAATAAAGTGTTAAAAAGTCTGAAATAATATATAATTATAATATTAACTTCAGCTGTAAAAGTATCTCCTGTACAAGTTTGATTGAACTATTCTAATATCCAAAGCAGGTGTATCAATCGAACATTTATAAAAGTAATAAGTATTAAATTTGGTTATTTATGGAAATGTATTCATTTTAAATACTATAAACAGAATAAGTATACCAAAGCGTGGGTGTCTGAATGAACGTAGGAATTTAATGGGTGTTTGTGCCATTTATTCCGAGTCGTGACCTCATGAGGTATTAAGATACTCGATGTAGGTACCCGTGAGAACTCAGGTGGGCGCCACTCACGTGAGACTCTAGTCTTTGGGCCCGCATTTCGAAGATTCGATTTGGTTTTTTTAGAACTTGCTGTTTTTTAGACCACTTTTTGTGTTCGACTGAGTTGAAATTTGCATAATTATCTATGTACAATTTTACGGCCGATGAATTCCATTACTCACAATATACATATTATAATAGCATACTATAGAGCTGATTTGATGATGATGGCCATTAAAAAAACTATCATTTTTTTATTTTAATGAATAAAATGTAAGTTATCTATATATTGTTATCTTGTTAGAGTTCTTTTAGCTTAATGCTTATAGTGTTAATATATGTATTATGCAAAATTAACGCGACCTGCCATCTCCTAACAGTTCACTTCCCTCGACTCTCGAGTAGGACAATACCTAATATGTATTCTGTGACAATACTTTCAAGTTGTCAAGAAAGACCCGGCAGTCCTAGTTGTTTTGCTTGTATACTCCAAGGATCTAGTTTCCGTGACCTTTTTGAGTGGGCGCCGGTTATTTTATTGTATCAATGTATAAGTTCACATTATGAACCGTATTCCCCAGACTTGCAGTCGAAAGGCGTGTACATATTTTTAGACGTGACCCGCTGCGTGATCATAACCAAGAATACGGGCAGCTAGAGATGGGTAGTGAGTAAATACTCAAGAGTAAATATCGAGTAAATACTCAGTATTTACTCAAAATACCCGTATTTACTCGTTTTTACTCAAATTGATGGGTATAAACTATTTCGCGTGCTGAAATGGAAATACAAATTAGAAATATTGGTGTATTTTGTTATCGACTACTAAGTTAAGTAATCAAATTTATATTAATTTTATTTTAAAGACGTGCTCTCCATACATGTAACTATTTTTCACAAAAATAAAATTTAGAAATTACCAGTGTGTTATACATCATCTGATAGGTCTTTAAAAATTAATTGAATGTTTCTAAAAAAGTTTTTTAATAATATGAACAGTTTTGGAATAAAACGATAATTAAGGCCGAAATAATGTTTATACCTTTATAACTTTCGAATTCGTTGTTGGAAAAATATCTAGAAACCGTCAAATTATTGGCCATATAATACAAAACACAAAACTAGTACTTTAAACGTCACCAGCTGAGCCATTTTTGAGTTTTCTTTAGAAAACCCTTAATAAAAGGTCGTAAGTGCCACATTAACAATCACTTCCGAACGTCATGCCGTTATCTAGAACATCAATTTCATTGAAGTCTCATACTTTTACTGTAAATACCTGCTTTCTTAAAACAAAACTGCTAACTAAACATTATCACTATTTTTTCTCACAAAGATTACCTTTTTTTCGACAAACTAAGACTCCCATAAGCTTCTAATAATATAAATCTCATTTAAACATGTCCACACAGTTAAAATAAACACGACTAAGTACTTAAATCTCATTTTTTAAATTATTTTTAGGTAACAGTTTATACTCACCCAAATGAGTAAATACGAGTATTTACTCGGTGCTTTGAGTAAATTACGGGTAAATACTCAGTATTTACTCACCCCTACCCATCTCTACGGGCAGCGTAAGAGAAACAATCGACGGAATTACGAGTCAGAATTAAAAGGTCGTATTTACTTTCATATTTGTATGAAGTTACTATATTTTGGCATTAGATTGTAGGATTAGATAAGTGCGGTCATCGTTTAGTGATGCTATATTGGTACGATTCATGAATGCTGCGATCCTGAGTTACTTGGTTTCTACGAATTTAAAAGGTGTAAATGATGGGCATGTTGAAAAAACGACTACGACTACGGGGCCAGGTAGTAAAAAATACATAGTACCTACACTACGTATTCTAGATAATAAATGACATAAATGTAGGTATATACGTATGCCATATTTCGATCTTATGGTAAGGTCGCTTTTTTCGCATTAATTTTGATATTTACCTAAATATCACAAAGAACTACAAACTTGTGTGATTATGATTAATTATATAGGGCAAACATCGAAAGGGCGACTTCGAATTTGGGTCATGTTATGCATGCTTTTAGCTCCCTTCCGAGTGAGTATCAGGTTTGTATATTTGGGCGCGTTTCTTATTTTGGACAATATATCATTCAAAATATCAAGAGACATAATTATAGGTAAGGCGTATTAGGGTAATTCCGAAAGTCGTCTAATTACGAAAGTCGCATAAAAATCACCATTATTTCCATCATATCAAAATTCCCCTTTCGGAATTACCAGAGAAATTCTGTCATTCGGAATTACCCTAATGCACCTTAATTCATAAATGAGATTTAAAAGTATTGGTCCTACTGGTACTAGTACTTTGTCACTGATGTTATGGTATGATTCACAATTTAGCTGTATATTTATCGCCCATTTAAGGAAATAGGTATATTTAAGTTGACTCAGGCTTGTTTTGATTGTATTTATTAAATGATACTTCCAATACAAGTACATACTTAATAAGAACATTTAAATCAATTATTAAAAAAAAATCCACTAAATGGATATCTTGCATTCCTTTTATATTTAGAAAGATATACAATGTTTATTTTACTTAAACCAGAAGAATATTATTTCATAATTAAGCAAACTCGTCCAATAGGCAATAGCTCAGTAGGCACAAATAATTACCTAATGTTGCACAAAACCTAAAACAGATTATACATTTTTATAAATAATCTCTAAAGAGTTGAAACTATGTTAATAAGTACGTGAAAACCTAAAATAAATACATAGCTGATAGCTACTAAAAACCTATAAAATTGTTAGCTGTGCCATAAAGTTGGTTCGGCTCTACCAAACAACATTTCTTTTAACAGCAGCAACAAACAAAGCAGAACAGCACAAAGTAAACAAATGTGGGCGGTCTACGGAACAATATCTTGTACCAAAATTAAAAACCTGTTATGCGCTTCACAAACTGCATCTGCATTTCATACCCACTCGGTTCCAATGATACTTGACCCTGAAACGCGTTAGGACTATATGTAATCGGAGGTCATAATTACCTCTGGTCAGGTCCTCCCGCGAACCACGTTCGACGTTTTCCCTCCCTGTCACACTTGTAATTCGTATGTAAGCCTGACAGGGAGGCAAAATGTCGATCGCGGTAGGCCCTCTAAGACGGACTGATCGGTAATCGAGAAGGGCCATGTTGAAGGGAAAGTGACCGCGCCTTTATGGATCCAGTTAAGGAGAAAGTTGGACGCATAAGTATTCTTAATGGTTTATATTATCAACCGTATACGCTACAGAAAGATTACTGGGTGGCTAGCCGAATGGCACAATCGCTCACGAAACGCTCACGAAACGAAGCGCTAGTAGATATCTATCTCTATCGCGCTTGCGAATAATGCGAATTGGCGCGACAGAGCCAGCGGCGTATCGCTTTCGTTTGGCGTCGGAGAAATGCCATTCGGCTACGGGGCCTGGCCAATATCTGGCTAATATTTCGTTCAGAATTTGATACGACTAGGTTAGAGTTGATGATATGACACCGGTATGATAACAAAAACTAAAAGTTATTTATGTAGGTAATAGGTATAGAATAGACGGTAAATTCAGTACCATAAATTTCCAAGTTAGGACTATGGCAAAAATGGCAAAATCCAACTAGAGAAATCAATGAATTTTGTCGTAAATACCTACAACCAAAGAAAATGCAACAAGTTATAGTAAGTTTTGGTGTCTCAATCAAAACATTAGCAATGTCATGGACTATCAAATTGTCATACGGAATACTTAGCATCTCATAAATTACTTATGTACCTATACAAAAAAGCAGTAAAGTTGTAAACTTCATGTGAGAAGTAGTAATTATTATCGTCGCATACCTAACATGTTCGCATGCCTGTTAACATATCAATTATCTTGGAACTGTTCAGTATTTCTTAACAAATATCTATAACTCGATTGATAAGAACATCCTCAATTCCTGTTATCAAGGTTATCTAACTTACTAATCCATTCGAGGTAAAATCGTAAAAAAGATAAACATTCCAACTTACTAGCATAGCACTAATCCGTACTAAAGTACAGTCAGCAACTCTGATAAAGATTGCACTAGTAACACTAATCTCAATTGCAGCTTCTACTAATCAATTAATAATATCTACAAAGTATAATCAGCGGCACCAATGTAGAATAAAGAATACCCCAATGTGTATACCCCAAAGTACAATCAGCAGAACCGATATCGAATAAAAAATACACCAACCAGTACAAAGTACAATCTGCAGCACCAATTTCGAATCAAGAATGAACTAACTGTCTATAAAATACAGTCAACAACACACGTTCCAAATTAAGAATGAAAAAGTGAATGCAATCCGTACGCTGCACGCACAACAGCGTGATAAAATATAATATACAAGTCATTGACGCCTTCCAAGGGCACAACAACAACAGACGGGTTGTTGCTCGCTGAAAACTTTATTACAAAATTCAGTCTTGGTCGTCTAATAATAGAGTTCTTAGTTCTTACATTTAGTCAGGAGCCACCATGTATTTAACTGTAGTATTACGCAGTAGTATCTAAAGAAATATTTATATCCACATCAATACATTTACGAAAGTATTTTCACATCCAAAATTGGAATGGGTGAATTAACATTCGGACTATCCGGAGCCCATAAAACTCATGGTATAACTATTAATTATTAGTAATATAACATTAAATGAAATATAAACTCACCAGCTCCAAGAACTTAAGGATGGACAATCTGCTGATGGCCATTTTGAAGGTTTAGAATAAATCTGACAACACTGTTTACAAACGGCGAGCGCACGGCGCGGGTACTGTGTGTGAGGGCTCAGGAAGAACTGGCGAGGCGCGAGTTTCTACTACGGCGCGGCGTGGCGTGACGCCGCGAGGGATGAGATCATCGTTCGTGTGCCCATGGCTTTACTATTCCGGAAACTCATAAAAACTCGTCCCTATCTTATAATAGCTGTTCGAGTCAAGCATCAAAGCATTCGACGCTTTATATGCAGCTTGCGTCTATAATTATCCCTCTGTTTACTACTCGAACTTTGTGGCTTAGCTACCGCGCCGTAAGATGTGGGCGTTGGCTGTAGGACACGGGAATATCCGTAAAACCCAGGATGTTGTGGTGACACTGTATAGTCCGAGGACCATCTTGCAGTATGGTGACGTCATGAACGACTCAATCGATGAGGTAAAAATAGTTTGGCCATTTTCGTCCGATGAAGGCTACGAATGGGCAGGTTTATTATTTTCAACTTACCTCTTAGTTGGAGAACCTCTATGTACCTAAGTAATGCCTTCACAACCTACAGTTCCTACTCAAATCGAGTTCTAATGGCAAAATGATGCGTATGATGGGATTGATAGGTTTTGATAATACCTTACCTACTTAGAAATAGATGAGAGATTAACTAACAGTTGGTATTCTTGTTATTCAATCCAATGCAGTCAATTACTATTAACATCCACCCCCCGATGCATTCTATTACTTATCTCAAATCCATAAAACAATAATTGGAGTTCTTGTATATAAATAGGCTCTCACGATAATGAATTAATTAATTCTTCAGAAATTATTCAATTGATTTAAGGGATCATCCATAAATTACGTCACACGTTAAGGGGGAGGGAGGGGGTCGACGAAGTATGACAATGTGTGACAAGGGGGAGGGAGGGGTCCTAAATTTCGTGACGTCACATTTCAAAATCTATCATAATCTAAGGATTAAAACACGAACTATAAACTTTCTTTATGAAAACCTCATAAACATATATACAGAGTGGGGCCTGTAACAAAGGCGAAGAATTGAACTGTAAGCTATTCTCCTTATACTGATCAACATTTGTTCGGCGACTTTTAAAAATAACTTGTATTTTGATTTTTATCACCCTTGAAAGTTTTTTCTAAGAGGTAATGTATTGCGAATTCTGTTAAGTCTAAAGTGTGACAGACAACGTCAATGACAACAATAATGACGTACATTGAAGCTAATTTTTATTTTGTATGAAAAATTAAAAATTTAAAGACTTCATAATTTTTAAAAGTCACTGAACAAATGTTGATCAGTATAAGGAGAATAGCCTACAGTTCAATTTTTCGCCTTTGTTACAGGCCCCACTCTGTATATATATACAAATACAGAATGTTCAGTAACCGGATAAAAAAGCCAAAAGTAGGCGATAGTCTAGGCCATTTAGAACATTCTTACGTTAATAAAATAAATTAGATTCGTCGTTTTTAGGGTTTTTTTTAAACTTCTCGGTGAAAACTCCAAAATTTCAGACTAAATCGATAAGCGTACTCTTGTTACTGTAGATAGTTGTTTGTTTTTATTTCGTATTGTAAAATGTCTATCGTATACCATAAAATAAATTAGACATATCTGTGTCTAAAGAAAATTAAACTACAGCAATTTGAAAATTGCATAACATAAAAAAATTATTTGAGCGATTAGGTCGAAAAAGAACTAAAATTTGTCTAAGCCATGTATAGCTAAAAATGTTGTAAATGACCTAGAATATCACCTATTCTCGACTTTGCATCTGGTTATAAATATAAGATACCAATTGTTTTGTCGACCGATTCAGAATGTGGAATCTTGAGCGTTGCGGGGGTTTCAAGGCACGTAGATTAAATAAATTTGTCACTCACATACCAACACGTGGAAAATATTAACTGCAAAACATCAAACAATGGAGTTTGATTCATATTTTTTTTAACATTTAAGAGTCAAAATCATCATTTAAACGTTTATTCTACCAGCCACAGCTAGTTGTGGACATTAAGTTAGAATTTCTATGAAATTACTTTGCACTCTTGTAGATAAAATGAAACTTTGTCATTGTTTTTGAAGTATCAAGAGAACCTTTACCTGATATTCCCTCCCTCCCTGATATTTCCTCTTCTTACCACCTTTATGCCGACGACCTCCAAATTTACTCCCAGTGCGTGATTAACGATCTGCCACAGTGTATCGGCTCTATAAACCGGGATTTGGAGCACATTTCCAGTTGGAGCAAACGTCATGGGCTGAAAGTCAATCCATCTAAAACGCAAGCTATAATTTTAGGCAGTTCTCAGCTCATTTCTCGAATTGACTTTCCTAATCTACCCTTCATAGCGTTTGATGGTGTTTCCATTCCATACTCGTACCAGGTAAAGAATCTCGGGATTACATTAGACCGGACACTGTCATGGATACCACAGATAAGTGAGATTGGTAGGAAGATGTTTGCTTCCCTGGGGTCACTACGTAGGCTTCGTAACTTCTTGCCGCTCGCTACCAGAATTGCGCTTGCTCATTCTCTCCTTCTTCCTATATTAGATTATGCGGATATCTGTTACCTTGATCTTTCAGCGGACCAGCTAAATAAACTTGATCGCCTTCAAAATGTCTGCATCAGATTTATATTTGGCTTGCGAAAATATGACCACATTTCTGAATTTCGTACGCAGCTGAAGTGGCTTCCTATTCGCCACCGTCGAAACTCTCACATTATTGTACTTCTATATAATATTCTTTTTAATCCTTCTTCCCCTCGTTATCTAAAAGAGCGTTTCAACTATCTTTCTTCCATTCGGTGTGCCGAAAAACATCTCCTTGCTCCGCCAACTTCTTCCTCCAAATTTTACGTGAACTCTTTCACCTTTCGTGCTGTTCGGTTGTGGAATGCTTTGCCATTAAACATCAGACTTGCTAAATCCCTCCCCGTTTTTAAATCTCTTTTAAAATCTCATTACTTGTCGCTGCCTTAATCTGCCTTTATTTACTTATTAAATGTAATATATTTATGTATATGTACGTATTTAAGTAGGTATATAGTATTTATATATTATACAGGTATTTATTATTATATATCTTTATGTATGTATTTATGTACTATATTATATATAATACTTTATTCATTGTAATTTATATATATCGGCACTACCCGTTTAATGATCTATATTCATTGTTTCCTGCTACCTAAAGGTTGTCTGGTAGAGATCGCTTCTTAGCGATAAGACCGCCTGTTGTTACCTAGTTATTAAGCGTGATCCATCTTGTGTATTTTTTTTTTCTGTATGGTGCACAATAAAGAATATTATTATTATACTCTTTATTTATTTTCTTTCTTAGGCTAGGCTGTTTATAATATGAATATAAAAGTAAAATACAAAAACACATACAAAACAATATAAAACACATATAAACACATTATAAAAAACCTAACCTAGGGTGCCGCCAGCAGCGGGGCAGGGCCCAAGCTGCCGGTGGTTAGGGCTGCAGAGAGAGGAACCGTCGAACTATCCGTGCTGTGTCCAAGATCACCGCCTTCTGCATCTGGCCCTTGATCCAGCCACCTAGCGAGAGTCTCTTAAGATGTTGGTCGAGACTCTTCGCTATGAGACCGTTCGCTGAAACGACTATCGGAACAATGATCGTTGATTCAACATCCCACATGGCGGTTATCTCGTGAGCCAAGTCTAGGTACTTACTGGACTTGTCCTTCTCGGCTTTCACGAGATTCTCATCATGGGGGATGGTGATGTCAACGAGCACTGCCCGGCGTTGCAGTCGATCTATTATCACAATGTCAGGTTTATTGGCTACAATAGTCCTGTCAGTGATAATAGATCGATCCCAATAGAGCGTGGCACGACCATTTTCGAGAACTGGCGCAGGTAAGTACTTGTAGTACGGTACTTCGCGGTCCACAAGGCCGTATTGAAGAGCAAGTTGCTGGTGAATAATCCTGGCTACGAGATTATGTCTGTGCAAGTACTCGCCGTTAGCAAGATGAGAACAACCGGAAATAATATGCCTGAGTGACTCTCCGGGACGGCGGCATGCCCGACAAATGTCGACCGTACCGTCCTTCAGGATATATTTCCGGTAGTTGTTCGTCATCATAACTTCGTCCGCAATTGTACAGGCAAAACCCTCGGTTTCTCCGAAGAGGTCCCCGAATCGTAACCAGTTCACCGATGCGAGCAGATCTACATCGGGTCCCGTGAGGGCCTTGTAGAACCGCCCGTGTAGCTGCTTGCTCTCCCATACCGCCTTGCGGTCCGCAGTACTTAGTACCACAGGTTTGCGCCAGTTCTGTTTCGCCAAGGAGAGCGGCGTGAGGTTTCCGTCCACTGCCACCACATCACGATGCATCCCGCACTCGTTGTTAAGGAAGTAATTCCTGAGATTGTACACCTCACGGTTGTGGAGATCTTTGGCGTTTAGGAAGCCTCGACCTCCGCACTTCCGTGGGATGTACAATCTCATAACAGACGAGCGCGGGTGTAACATACGGTGTGTGGTAAGCAGTGAGCGGACCCTCCGATCCAGGGCGTCCAGCTCAGTCTGGGTCCACCGTAGTATGCCAAAGGAGTATATGAGTAGAGGCATTACCCAGGCGTTAAAGGCGCGCACTTTGTTGCCTCCTGACAAAAGACTGTTAAGGACTTTTGTCAGCCGACTGAAAAAGCGCTCCTTCACCGACCGTCTAATGCCAATATCCTCAATACCCAACGACTGTGACATACCAAGGTACTTATAGGTTTCTGATTCAGAGATAGATCTGAACGACATCGTCTCAGAAAGTTGGAAATTTTCTGAATTTACAACCTCCCCCCGCTGCACATGCATGACCGCACACTTATCGACACCAAACTCCATTCTGATGGCGGTACTGAAAACTTCTGTGGTTTTCAATAGCACCATCAGGTCTTGGGTGTTCGGTGCAAATAGTTTGAGATCGTCCATGTACAGAAGGTGAGAGATGACTTCACCCTCTCTCCGAAGCCGGCAACCTAGCCCAGAATCCTTCAGCAGCGTGCTGAGGGGATTCAGAGCTAGGCAGAACCATAATGGACTCAAACTGTCACCCTGGAATATTCCTCGCTCAATCCTTATGAAGTCCTGCGGGCCAGGGGGCCATCCCTGCCTCCTGGTTGACGAAGGACTGTGGTCCACTGCCTCATACATGCAGCCAGGAAGGATATTAAAGCTGCATCAAGTTTATACAGCTCCAATACCCTTCTCAGCCATGAATGAGGCACCGAATCATAGGCCTTCTTATAGTCAATCCAAGCGGCCGAAATGGCCCCCTTGTTCCGCCGAACTTGTTGGCAGATGGTCATGTCTATGAGGAGGAGCTCTTTAGTACCACGGGACCCAACCCTACATCCATTTTGAGCGGGAGCCAGAATGTTGTTAGCGACAATATGCGCGTTAATTTTTGCTCTCAAAATGGATGTAAGGAGCTTGTAAAGTGTAGGCAAGCACGTGATGGGTCTGTAGTTTTTTGCTTCCGTGGTACTACCGGACTTATAGAGCAGGAAAGTAACACCAGTTGTTAGGGAAGGTGGGAGAGAACCAAGATCGAGGGCTTGTTGAAATTGCGTTGCCAAACGCGAGTGCGAGCATCGAAACCATTTTAGCCAGAAGTTGTGCAATCCGTCCGGTCCAGGACTTTTCCAGTTCTGGGCCGTACGGGTAGCACAACTTACGTCGTCGGGGCTGATGGTGATAGCCCCCATAGGCTCGATGCTCTCGCACTCGCGTTCGACAACGGTCATCCACTCACCCTCCGTGTGTTCGACGGGCAGTTGTTAGGGAAGGTGGGAGAGAACCAAGATCGAGGGCTTGTTGAAATTGCGTTGCCAAACGCGAGTGCGAGCATCGAAACCATTTTAGCCAGAAGTTGTGCAATCCGTCCGGTCCAGGACTTTTCCAGTTCTGGGCCGTACGGGTAGCACAACTTACGTCGTCGGGGCTGATGGTGATAGCCCCCATAGGCTCGATGCTCTCGCACTCGCGTTCGACAACGGTCATCCACTCACCCTCCGTGTGTTCGACGGGCACCGACCAGATGCTACGCCAGAAATCAGACATGGCAGTAGCATCCGGCAGCCGCACGTCAGACACACGAGGGTCGGTTTCCTCCCACCTTCGGTATACTTTCCTTTGGTCGCTTTGAAAAAGACGATTCTGCTGGAATCGGTCCACACGCTTTCTGTAGCGGCGAATACGGCTTGCCCATGCATAGACTTTCTGCTTCAGGAAGTCGATGCGCTCTGTGACATTGGCCAAATAGTCGCGGGGCCTGATGTCTGTCCCCGCGAACGCCTGGTTCACAAAGCGCATTACTCGGGGGCGATTATTACCCCTCTGAAGCAGATCAGCTTTGCAATGAGAGTCCTAAACGAGTTGATACGACGCTCGATCCGTACTTGCCATGCAGGGACACCTTCGGCGGTCCTAGTTGCACGGTCAGCGTCCGGAAACTTGACTCGAGCAACACGGCACGCCGCGATGGCCCCGCAGTACATGATCGAGTGTGTATCATCTAGATCTTTACTAGTCCGCATATATGGATCTAGTAAAGCATTTAAGGCTCCTATTAGCGCTAGATTGCGTCTATTCATGGGCAGACGTGGTAATCGTGGCCTAGGATTGCTTGTGGAGCGATACTGCGTAATCGCCTCTTCCAAAGACCTCCTCAGTTGCTCATTGGCAGGCTCACTCTCGCTCTGACTCGCGAAGTCCCCGCCGTCGTTACCGGAATCAACCCGCGGCACCTCCGGTGCCAGGTCGGGTTCGGGCACCGGGTCCGGCGACATGGCGGGCAAATCCCGCCCCGAGGCAGGGTCCGCGCGAGTAGCGAGAGCCTCCTGGCGGAGCCGATCAAGTGTGGCGTCATCCAACCGCTTTGACCGCTGAATGACGCGCACCTGATCCGATAGCCGCTGCTCCGATACGGTGGTGGATGGCTCGAGTGCCTGAAACAGAGGCAGCATTCTCGAACGGTACGCGGATAGCCGGGTTCCCCCCTCTGTGGCCCCGTAATAGGCGCGCATGACATTCTCGTTTATTTCTCGAGTCCATGTCATGCGACGCACTACACCACCGGCAGCGGGAGCCGTGGGCGGGGCAGGATGTCCCGCAGGCCCCAAGCGTGCCGGCAGCGGTGGCCGCCCTCGTCGCGCAGGTGGTGGCGGCGGCGGCGGCGGCGGCCCGCTCTCGTCGCTGGACCCGTCGGTGTCGGGCGCCGTGGCGAACTCGTCGCCCGACGACGATGCGGACGGGGAGCTGGACGAGGCGGGCGGGGATGGTGGGCGTGCGTTTCTTTGTGCCGCTTTGGTGCGTGACCTCGTTAACATTTTCACAAATTTCACAATGCACTTATCGCCGTTTGACAGTTCATGCTGATATCCGTGTATTTAGATAGTATAGTAATTCGTTGGATGTTCTTCATTGTACATGATTTTAATGTAGCGTAAGAAATACACATAAACTGAACCACAAAAACCAAGAACGGCGATAAAAATACTATAAAAATAAATAAAATTGTGAAAATTTATCCAAAGACACGTCCGTCAGTGTCAGCGGTTTTTTTTTTTTTTTATTATTATTATTATTATTATTACCTGTTGGTGGAGTGAAGAATAATTTAAGTACATAAATGGAAATGAGATTGATTTCTACCCGCTGTTTTCATTCAATAATTTCTAATTGTAAATTTGCAAAATATGTGACGTCACACTAGGGAGGGGGGAGTCTAACAAATGTGACCAGCTGTGACAAGGAGGGGGGGAGGGGTCAAAAATCGCGATTTTTAGTGTGACGTAATTTATGGATGATCCCTAATGTGGATGCGTTGTTTGTTATGGATGCGATACTTCCGGACACGGCATATATGTATTAAAGTAAGAATACGTGTTTCAGTTGAAGTGATAAACAACAGACATGCAGTGTAAAGTGCTCGCTTGTTTACTCAAGATGATTCACATTCATACATAATACGTACGTTCATGCATAAATAATAGGTAAAGAGAGCAGATTTTTGATATTAGTGCATTGATTGCGCTTATGAGTGGTGGGGTGCGGGAATGTTTTAATTACATTAGGCAAAACATAGTTTATGGATCTTAACTACCTAGGGCTCATCCATTAATTACATAACACCTGGACGGGGGCGAGGGGGGGGGGTCCACAAAATGTGACATGTTGTGACATGGGGGAGGGAGGAGCTCTATGTTTGTGAGTCACATACAAAATATTTGCAAAATCTATGTTAAATAAAATTCTATTTCAATTGTTTGTGTTCAATTTCAATGTTGACCGTATACATTTCACCAAGAAACACTAATCTGGACATTGAATAGCCCAAATTACTTAAAAATGATGTAACTTGGAACGCAATTCACGCCCTTGAATCTCAATCTCAATACCTATTACAGATAGTGAAATGTGGCGGTTATTAAGAAAATTTCAGAGTGTTTTTATTTTCCTAAACAAAGAATCAGAAATATCTGATCATGACGTCACACTAGGGGGGGAGGGTGTAGTTTAATGTGACAACGTGTGACAAGGGAGGAGGGAGGGGTCAAAAAATCATGAAATTTGTGTGACATAAATTAATGGATGAGCCCCTATCTCTTTTGAAACTTTCCAAAATGGAAAATTTTGGCTGATGCCAGAAAATTTCCCAAACTCTTTATAGCTTTTTTACAGCTTGTAGAACATTATCGTTTATTAGGTCGACAAAATGGCCGAGTGAACAGGGCAACTAATTAATTAAAGTTTTCAATTGCACGCAAGCACCTGAGATACCGTCCAGGATTAAGTACCAAGTAGGTAATGAAGGTAAATAGCAAACCGACGATATTGCCGGAAATGTCCTTACATGATCAAAGAGTTAGGTTATTTACATACATACATTGATAGGAGTTTTGGGTGCGGGAGTGATGTAAGTTAGCCAAAAACTTGGTGAAAACAGTAAAAACAAACACATTTATGTCTGCTGTCGGTTTTGACATTTGTGGCAGTAATGACGCGCTGCAATACTGCATCATCAGTGCAGGTGTAGCTGTAGGTATTAGGAGGTAACGGCGGCTATCAACGCGGGTATCGAAATCGACGTCCATTACCGCCGCATTTGCAAATACGCATTTTACAGGCAAACCGACCAATTTCTTAAAAAAAGTTACTCACACAAAGGAAGCCTGTTTAGTTGACTAACGCACATATAGGCGATAGAGAGTGTGAATGAAAGAAGACGCTCGCTATTTGACAGTTTTTGCCACGTGGCCGCGAGAAGAGGTTGTGTCATACTGACGTGTGACGCTAAACCTAAGTGAACTCCAATCTCATTTAGTAGTTTACGTAATAATTATGGCAAACAGGTGAAAGTTATGCATTTCAAATTATTGTTTATAGTTTTCTACATGACTTCTGAGTACTTTTTACGTATTGTTTAGCCTGGAAATGTGTTTAAAGTGGAAATTAAAAGACAGCGGTGAAAGGCGCCATTTCGTGAGTAGATTCTATTACTGTGGTATACCACGGTAATAGTTAAAGTAGTGATATTAGTTCTTTTTGCTTTATTTTAAGTATATGTGATCAGTTATATAATGTCTTACAGTTGTTTCAATCTTGATCTATTCACGCTATCAAAGAACTATTTACGCGGTATGAAAATTATTCAACAAAACCTTAATTTTTAGCAAAAACTTCATGACTGATTTCGTAGTTTCTATGAAAACCGTTAATTTGTCAATTTTTTTAAACATTGACATAAAGTCTGATGCTTACTTACCAGTTATGTAAACTTGGTTTTAATATAAGGTTGCAATATTTTATTTTGATTTGTAATGAAAATACATCTGTATGACTTTGTTTTTATGGGTCGGAATTAGATTTTATAATACTCCAATTTATGCCTATTACCGATGGTACGATCAGATAACCCTCGGTAATAGAATATATAAGAATCTATTACCGATCCATGCAATATTTGTTTGGGTCGGTAATGGGTTCCTATAGAAGTATCTATTACCGAGCGACATATTAGTCTTGTATCAAAATATGACATTTAGTGTACCGTAAGTACAGATTTCTTAGGTGAAACTGAGTCTTCTGTGGGTATTCATAAAGGAGGATAGTATAGGTATACATATGTATTTGTCATAATTTGTATATTCAACCATCGGTATTAAGCTCCGAATTTTGAGATGGGTTTCTATTTACCGATGGCAGAAAAACACTGTCATTCATACCCTCGGTAATGAAATCTCAATTCGCGTTAATAGAACTGCAACCTGTTCATTACCACGGTAATAGAAAATTTAGGTATGTTGGCTTCAATAATCATTTTATGACATATAATAAACTAAAATGATCCTAAAACTCTTCAAAACTAATAGTTCAATAAATACTCTTCCATAAAAAAAATATTTGTGGTCGTTAATGAGCTTTGATACCCTTAATTTTTTGGTATCTTTTGAAATCTGCCTTAAGTACCACGTTAATAGGCGCCATTACCTTAGGTAGTTCGAATTTAAACATACTTTTTACACCTATTTACCTCATCACTTTGCTTGTTCTCAGTAGTATACGTACCATACTACCTTACTACCATAGCTTATCAAGTTATCATAAATACGAGAATAGGTATGACCATAATAATTAAGCATGTAAATGTGACATCATTTTGTTACTCAGTTAAGCCAAAGGTTAAGCCTACAAGTTACTATTAATCACTGACAATTTAAACTAAACAAAACATTAAAATAAATAAGGTTTCAAGACATAGTCATATGTAGACGTATGCAGAGTCAAATAAGCAGAAGGAGCTAAAACATTTTTGGCAATTACGAGTTTGGTCCCATTCCCTATATAAAATAAGTGTTTACAGCGAGACCAAGCTAAGTTAGCAACGATTTTGATGTCATACATTCATAGAAGTTTGATTTTAAAAATAAAATTTATCGGCGGCGTTTTCAAAATCTGCCTGTTTAGCTTGGTAGGACTCTAGTCCCTTTTTTTATAAAACATATACCGTCTCAAGACTGCATGTTTTATTTGAGTTTTATTTTATTTATTAAGTATGTATATCGTCGCCCATATTGCACCTATAGTACAATCTTTGCTTAGTTTAGGGTAGGTGTATCTATGTAAGATATCCCCACAATATTTATTTATTAAAATTTCTTAGAGTATCTACTATGGGAACATTTATCACACTCCCACGTATGATCCTTGACTTGTGATCCAATCACAAGTATCACAAATTGCCTCAATGTTTACACAGTATCTAAACAATTCGGCCTTCGATGTTCGCTTATGATGTTAGTTGTCTAATTAAGGCGTATCGCTTAAACAATAGAGCACACTAACTTAATTCTATAAATAATGATTTGCTAACGTTTATACTTACTTAAGATGTCAATAGACACGTACCTAATTGATATCTAAATATGTACTCAGGTGTTTTTATTATTAACCTTCTTAAGCTATAAGCAACGAATAATTAAATGTTTTAAACAAAAATGTAGGTGCATAACTATTAAAAAAAAACTATGTACTTAGGTACTACAAGTTTAACCTCGTAAAATTAAATAATGCACGCAAATGTACAAATAAGGTAATGCAGTTTTTTTTTTTTTATGGACTGATCGGCGATTGACCCTAGTCACACCTGATGGGAAGTGAAGACAGAGTCTAAGATGGAGCTCACCGATTCAGTAATAGCCTATTCACTCTACGTTTAAAGAGACCGAGGTCGTATTTCTCTGGGAACACCGATGCTGGGAGCGCATTAGTTTCTCTTGTTAAAAAAAATGTGTTGTTTCAAGCAAAAAGTCGCTTATGTATAGCTAACAAACAGGATCAAGTAGGTATTATAGAGAGTTACTGTCAAAGTAAAATGTGTAATCAAAGTGCATAGACTGCCATCTCTTGTCATAGGCTTACAACTTTTGAACCTCAGTTTTGACAATTTGGCCCATATTCTTTAGCCTGATATGTGTTAAAATGTCAAATATTAATACCATCTAGCTGAGCGTACCCCAAAGGTGTAATGCCATCTAGGCCACCGTACCTTTTTAGGGTTCCGTAGCCAAAATGGCAAAAACGGAACCCTTATAGTTTCGTCATGTCCGTCTGTCCGTCTGTCCGTCTGTCCGTCTGTCCGTCTGTCACAGCCGATTTACTCGGAAACTATAAGTACTACAGTGATGAAATTTGATGGGAATATGTGTTGTATGAACCGCTACAAAATTATGACACTAAATAGTAAAAAAAAAAGAATTGGGGTGGGGCCCCCATACATGTAACTGAGGGATGAAAATTTTTTTTCGATGTACATACCCGTGTGGGGTATCAATGGAAAGGTCTTTTAAAATGATATAAAGTTTTCTAAAAAACATTTTTCTTAAAGTGAACGGTTTTTGAGATATCAGCTCTCAAAGTCGTAAAAAGTATGTCCCCCCCCTCTATTTTTATAACTACGGGGTATAAAATTCTAAAAAAAATAGAGGTGATGCATGCTAATTAACTCTTTCAACGATTTTTGGTTTGATCAAAGTATCTCTTATAGTTTTTGAGATAGGTTGATTTAACTGTAATTTTGGTTTGCTGCTACGGAACCCTTTGTGCGCGAGCCCGACTCGCACTTGGCCGGTTTTCTGTATGGTACTGAGGTACGTTTTTTTCTTAGACTTTATCCGTCTATACGGAGTTATATATGTTTTTGATAGCTAAGGACGCTCTAACAGCGTATTGAGATACGAGCAATTTTTGTTCCTATGGTAAACGACAATGTGGTGTACCACATTGTCGTTTAGTGAGCTGCGAAATTGCATGGAGAAATTATGAATGAATTCGTTGATATTTTCGCCATGCACTTTTGCACCTCAGTGTACCTTATACTCGATAACGTCACAAATAATGACGCGCTATAGTCTTGCAGTATTTTGAGATTCACGCCATCTATGAACAGTCTTTAGAACTTTTGAACAAAGTTTAGGCCACCTTCGGTTTCGAGTTGACTTTGCTTCCTGTGACCTGCAACAGTGTGAACTTTGAACTAACCTCAACAGATGGCAGTGCGATTTTCAGTGTGAATTTGGAGTAATTTAGGCTCCCTACCCTTAATTAGCAAGAAACTCCATAGTTTCATCTTTCAAACTCTTACAAACAACCTACAGTTATAATTTTTCCCATTTTTACTATGTGAATTGTGGATTTTGCAACTTATTGTAGGCATAGAGACGTATTCGTCAAAGTTTACCTATTTTCAAATGATTTACATGACAGTTTGTCTGTGATCAAAATCGTGTCTAGATAACAGACATGTTCCACTGTCAAATTTGGTTGTCATGTACTTAAATTAATAAACGGCATTTAATAAATTTACTTGCACTAAATATTTATAAATTAGTTATAATATAAATTCAAACCATGTTAATACCAACTTGTCTAATCAAACTCACTGAACTTGTAAGTATTCTTTGAAATATTTAGTAGTATTTGATAGAAAAGCAAAGTTGGTTGATTGGTTGTTTACTTTTAATGTGATATTATTATTAAAATTATACAGATATTTTAAGTGCGACGACCGACGACATCGTAAAAACCTTTTCATTTATATCATCAATTAACTAAAAAATAAATAGCTAAATAGATACATTTTTCAGTTTACAAAAACCTGTTTCCGTAAAGTGACCCTCTTATTTTATGATGTTAATGATAGGAAAAACAATGTAGCTCCACCACACGAACTCCTATAATCGCTTATTTTATGCAGATTGACCTAATCTGCGATACGAGGTTGAGTCATACGATACAAGTTTGGGTCACACACATACACACACACACACACACATCACACAGCCCGCGATAACTAGGTTTTCAGGATCAAAATACAGTCTTAATGTTAGACTCGCTATTTTGATTGTAACAAAAACCTGAATACTTGAATTCCTCGTATTGTTACAGCTTTTAACAATAGCATGCCTAGTGCTCCACCACTACAGTTACGACCTAACAGACGTGCCTACACTGATCCTATGCTCCGGGACGTATGTCGGCTTCATAGTCGTGCTTTCTGGAGAAATTGTTGGTAAGACTTGACAATTATTTTCCATAATACTTGGCAATTATTTTCCATAATAGGTACTTGGCAATATTTCCGTAAGGTGTGAGAAGATTGAAGGGTTTTTCTTGCGGGATGCTGCCCATGCTGCTTCATTATACGGAACATATCATTTCATCTTATCCCTCAAGAAAAGCCCTTCAGTCTTTTCCCACCTTACCTTACGTATAAGCACATATATAATTATATGCATGTGTTTATGATATACATACCTTTATAAGTTTTCTGACGTTAAAACTTTGTGGTCACCATCGGTCTCATGATAGAAACTTTGATAAAAAGTCGCAATTATACAAACATCATGTTATAGCTTTATTGTAAGTTCTCCATGTTAAAGATTCTTCTGCAATAATCTGATGGTCGTACCTAGAACTTTAGGATCGTTTTACATCTAGTAGTTGTTCTCACACCCACAAAGGCACCAATAGATTCACCGAAGTTTGCACCCTGTACCTAATTCAGTGGCGAGGCGTCCAATAATTCCATACTCTCACTTCTATTCAGACATACAGCTGTCTGCTGTTTAAAACGAACGCGATGGACGTCACGCCACTGCCGTTCAATGTCTAGGTAAGTAACGAAGCTAACCGTTCTAGGGGAGATGATATTCGCGCCGCTGGACCTTCTCCAAGACATGTATTTTGGCATTGTGGGCATGGTGATGTTCTCCGTGTGTGGAGGCCTCGTGCTCTCCGCGCGGCTCAAGCCCTCCATCGTCCCCCGCACCGGGGACCCCACGGCCGGCACGATAGCAGCAACCTTGGCCCTGCTCAACGCCTTACTAATGTTTCTGGACCTCAGCATGGGATATTTGGACTCTGAGGAATTTAACGAGGAAACCAGCGTGTGATAGTAAGCTTGAGAAGTGAACTTTTTAAGTCCGTGCTCAAAAACAGAACTGCAAAACGAATAAATATTTAAATCCGTTCGAACGATCCGATATGCTCAGGATTACGGGACTGACAATCGGCATCCGGCAGCTTTTCCTGTCCTAGATTATTCACAACAAAAGTGCACTTCTCGCCTTGTAGCTCGTAGTTTGCCATGTCATAGGTATATAATCATTGCAGTGTTTAATTAACGGTGAACTCAATTGATGTTTGTATAAATGCGACTTTTATATAAATTAAAACCTTAAAATGAAAGTATTCACTGCTTATTATTTTAAGTCCAAGCATTAAAGGCATTTAAGCATCATGTTATATACTTCGTGATAACTGAACCACTTAATTAATAAGGAGGTATTTTAAATCACTTATCCCTTAACCATATTAGCGAATTCTGCATTACTTGTAACCAAAGATCGGACAGATGGGCATCATTTGGACGTTTTCGGAATAATGAACCTTTTGTTAGAATGAGGCCCATTTGTCCGATCTCTGCTTATAACTAATTAATAAATAAAAAAACCTCTGCATACTGAAGAAAAAACCGTCATTAAAAATAGTAAATGAATATGAGAAGTTTGTACAGCGAGATCATTGCCATTAAATCTCGGAAAATAAGGTTCCTAACAGAAGTGGCGTTTAGGAAGCCATCGGGGTGGATTAATTCTAAGACTAAAGGCAGGTTTATATTTCAGCTTATTCATATTTTTGCCACCTGTGAGCTGTGGTGTAGAAATACAATATTGTCTTGTATATATATTTGGTTTTTATCAGCATTCTTGTCAGAAGCGCACCGATTCGTCGATTAACTAATTGTTCTTGTTCGCCGCCATAGACTTGATATAAAGTCAGTCAGTACCTACATTGTATTACTTAAGCTACTACTTGATGTGTACCTAAGGCATACGGGTTTTATAGTTGCAATTCATGGTGCTGATGTCACTTTAATATTTCATTGACGTGGCGAAGAAAAAGTTAATAGCTAAAAACTGGGTATAGGATATGAATGATATGATATATGGCAAGTCAATATAAGTCTAAAGTTCTAAACATATCATTAGGACCCATGAGTTTTGCGGTATTTGATGGTTGTGCAAAATTGTATGTAACCAACAGCCCGCAATGTAACTAGAATCGCATGCGAGTTCGGACGCCGTCTAAATCGGGCCTTATTGTAAAAGTTTGATAACTAAACGAGTGACTGTACCAGGCGAGGCGGTGTCAGCGACATCAGACGCGTTCGTAGACGCGTGGTGGTCGTGCGCCGGCGCCGTGCTGTTCGGCGCGTGCGGCGCGCTCACGCTGCTGGGCTGGCGCGACGTGCCCGACTGCCCGCGCCGCACGCAGGCGCGCGCCGCCGCCATGTGCTCCATCGCCGCCACCGTGCTGCTCATCGTTGACGCCCTGCTGGCGCTCTGCGCCGTCGACAAGGACGACCTCAGTTCTAAGAGCAGGGCTAAATAAACGCTTTAGAATGGATGTAGTTCCGCAAAAACGTTCCAATCCACATGAAATTGTGTCGCTTAACTTCAATCTTTTGTAAATCTATTCTGATTATAGTTGATTATCTTTCAGATCATAATATATTTTTTTATATAATCAACCTTAAAGCAGAATGGATTTACCCACGTTTGAAGTTAAGCTACACAATTATTGTCATTAAGTTTTAGACCTTGTATGAAATACGAAAGTCTTTCATTTCGAAGACAATTTCAGATGGATTGGTATATATGTTTCTGCGTAACTACAAAACGTAAAGTTACTAAACTTACTAATGTAATGTTATTAATATAATCTGGTCGCGAAAACTTAGCCCATATGGAACATACCCATAGAAAAAACAAGCTACAAGTAATTTTGCAACGATTCCTTGTGATCGTTTAGATATTTTCGCGGCTAAAACTTTTTGTTTTATAGTATGTTTTTACTATCCTTGTATTAAAGTGTGTGCGCGTAATTGTGATCTCGTTCGGTTTGTATTTGTTTAAAGAGTTCTGTTTTTGTCTGATAAAAGGCTGTAATTAAAAATATTGTACTATAATCCTGTTTCTTATATTTCAATAAGGGATACGTTGACACAGACAGAGCAAACATCAGTCAGTTGACTATAGTGGTATAAAGGTAAAACCCCGGTTTAACTAACTGTAAACAACACCAGTCCCGGGCGTATTTATTGAGTAAACAAAGCCGAACGTAAACCCGAGTTCAGCAGCTTCCAAATTTTACATTGCATTAAACAGCTGTATATGCAGTAAGTCACATATTGCAATAAGGTCATGCACCGCACCTGTCTGAAATTCATCTGAAAAATTGCGCCTCTCTTATTCCAGGTGAATCTACTGTGTTTACTTCTTTCGAAATCTTAATTAGAATAGATATTTGTGTAACAGACAATAGTTTAGTGCTAAGGGTCATTCTACGAGACAGCGATTTTTGTCTTATTCCTCTGTACTTTTTTATTTTTGAAATTTGACCAATAAGGACATACTCTTTTGAAAATAGATTTATTTTTAGACATAACTATGGTTTTGGCCCATATTTTTGTGAACTCATTCATAAAATAAATTCATTTTAACTTTTTGGTCCAGAGGAATAAGAAATTTAGGCCCAGAGGAATAAGATAAGTCAGGATAGGTTAACAAAAATGTTAAAAAACCGTATATTTATAAATTATATATTGTACTTTTGTTCACAAAATGATCAAAAAAGTATTCTAGAATATTTTTATATTTATTTTTATTAATAACATTCAGACTGTAAATGCACTAGGTGCTAAAAAATCTAAAGTTTTTTATTAATATTTTTAAAAAGATCTAAGTCTTTTTATTAAGGTACTTTAAAATATAGGAAATCACTTGATAACTACTCTTCTTTTTGAAAGTCAGTTAAGAAAAACAAGAAAAATTTAGAAAATTCTTATTCCATTGTCCAAAATCCATAAGAATAAGGGACAGAGGAATAAGAAATTGTCGAAAAAAAACCAATGATTCATAATGTGTATGTCACCGTAAAATTGTAAAAACCGTTAGTTTATAATTTCACTAGCGAGATTATGAACTAACGAAATATTGTGAACCGTAACGTACAGTTCACAATTTGACGCATTATTTTTACGTTAGATTATAATCTAACGAAGCGAAACCGTCATATTGTAAACTGTCATGGCGTCGGAACGAAGCTAGCGTTCTGATTGGTCGGTTTTATAGTAGATCGTTCTGTGGCCATAGAGTGACTGACACAAATAGACACTGCAATCACAGATGTCAATTAAAAACCTCGTTAAACTTTTATCATCAAAATTCGATATATTGCTTAAGGAAATGAACGGAATAGAACGTAAGGAATCGAACTCGCCAAATAAACAAAATTGCCAGTTACTTTGCTTGTTATCCACATAACAAGCAAAGTAACTGACGTTTCGATTTAAAACATTAATTTATCGCCACTCGTTTCTAACTTCCTTTTTTACGCACTTGTATCGTAATGTACTATTTTAATACATTAATTGACATCTGTGATTGTAGTGTCTATTTATGTTAGGTACTCTATGGGCACAGAACGATCTAACAAAAAACAAAAAACTGAGCATTCAGAGCGCTAGCTCCTGACGCATATGACAGTTTACAATTTGACGGTTTCTCTCCGTTAGATTATAATCTAACGAAAAATAATCCGTTAAATTGTGAACGTTACGGTTTACAATAACTGGTCAGTTTATAATCTCACTAGTAAGATTATAAACTAACGGTTTTTTTTTCGAAAACTAAATATTAAATCACAAGAAATATACCAATTAAGCCGCCACATAACAAGCAAAGTAACTGACAATTTTGTTTATTTGGCGAGTTCGACCATTTCCTTAAACAATATATCGAATTTTGATGATAAAAGTTTAATGAGGTTTTTGATTGACATCTGTGATAGCTGTGTCTATTGGTGTCAGTCACTCTATGGCCACAGAACGATCTACTATAAAACCGACCAATCAGAGCGCTAGCTTCGTTCCGACGCCATGACAGTTTACAATATGACGGTTTCGCTTCGTTAGATTATAATCTAACGTAAAAATAATCCGTCAAATTGTGAACTGTACGTTACGGTTCACAATATTTCGTTAGTTCATAATCTCGCTAGTGAAATTATAAACTAACGGTTTTTACAATTTTACGGTGACATGTATATACAACGCGGCTCGTTAATAATATGAATAGATAGCACGTAAAGCAATTAATGAAGCAAAAAAGTACATTTTTAAAAGTTACACAAATCCCAAAAAATCGAACAGAGTAATAAGAATGATACCTGAACCACGGACAGAGGAATAAGATATTTACCTTCGTAATTCCGGAGCCACGTGCAACAGCCGACACTTCCACCTCGTACCACGTTCCGAGCGCGACTGATTATTCCCCGCGGGGAGAAGTTTGTCTACAATCTTCAATACGTTTACGATACAGGCGAATAAAACCCGCACCAGTAGGCCTAGCACATGATGGCCGCGGGAGTATGTCGCCGCGAGATAGATGCCACGTCTTCTTCTAACTGTATTAATGACATAAGGACGGGTAATCTATCTCGCGGCGACATACTCCCGCGGCCATCATGTGCTAGGCCTACAGAGAAATAAGAATTTTGTCGCGGACATCTCTTATTTCCTAAATTTTAAATACAAAATTATAGATAAAAAAATACTTGTTAAATTTTAGTAATGTAGTAACTAATAATGTATCCATGTACTCAATCAAAATATTCGTTAAGTTGACTGAATTGAAGTTATCATCACATGTTTAGAGAAAAATGGAGAACGGACACGACAGAGTAGTAAGAATAACGGATATATTTTTTTAATATAAAAAATTACAATGACCTTATACTAAAGCTAATCGATGTCCCAGTCGACTAGAGATATAAAGTATCTCTGAAAAAAAAAACAGGATTTTAAACTAAAGTTTTCAGTGAAATAAGCCTCCGGACATTGAAAATCACTTGCCTCCTTAGACCCAGAAGCTATTATTAACCGCCGCCCCAAATCTCAAGGAAGGGGGTTCTCAATTCGTCTGTATTTTTTTTGTTTTTAATGTTTGTTATTCGATATGTCCCTCATTGATGAATCGATTTTGAATTTTTTTATTGAGTGTATATACGTCACATTTTTGTCACATTTTTATTAAAACCCAGTTCTGATGATGGGATCCTAGAGAAATCGAGGGAACTCCTCAAATCTTAAAGGCATACATATAGTAGATTTTTGAGTTTTTATAAGAACAGCATGCGTTTACGTCCAGAACAGTGACATTTAGTGCAGTGAAACCGCTGATGATGATCAGGACGGAACTCCTCAGATCTGAACGGCACATTTATAGTTACTGGTATTTTTATAAAAACAGCAAGCATTTTCATTCAGAACCGTGACATTTGGACAAGGACGTACGGTACTTTAATTGTTGATCCACTTTTAGCTCATTTTAAACTGGACATCTCATAGTTAAGCATAATTAAGCTATGACGTTCCAATGTAGGGAACAAAACAAATTATTTGATTAAATATTTTTGATTTGTTTTTTTTTAAGTAGTAACACTACTATTTATATATAAATTATAAACTGAAATAGATACCATACATTAAAGAAAAAGCGACGTTCCAATATAAAATGAGCCAGAAGTGGATCAGCAATCAATAAAGTCCATTACAAATTTTGCATTTGATGAAGTGGGACTGCTGATGATGATCAGAACGGAACTCCTCAGCGACGCATGGCTCGTGTTAGGAGATTTCTTCTCTTTGTTATGTTTGTTAAGCATATTGAGTTTTTAAGTCAAATTTTGTCAAGCTCAATTTCTTATAATCGGATTCATGAGGAATTGAGCTCGAGGGAACTCCTCAAACCTTTAGCGGTAAGTATACATAATTATGTATATTCATTTGAATTCTCATCAAATAATCAAAGTTTTACATTGAAAATAGTTTTAAAAAATACACATTTCTACATAATCCAACATTCGCAAGTTTCTTTCACCAGAACCACAAAAGCGACGGTTTTTTTTTTCTTAAAAATTATTTTGTTTTAGAATTCAGTACCTTTTGTAGGACAACAATAGTTCCAAATATAATTATTTTGTACAAAATTGTACACGTAGCTCAACCTACATAATGTACATAGGTAAAATATGTATATTATGGTATTAAAAGAAAGATACCTATTAAGTATAATAATTATGTTAAAATAAAAACAATGGCAGTTTTTTAACAGAAGTTTATTCCACTGACATTACATCTACTAAGGCATAATTTATAGTTTATTACCAGAATGTTCGGGTTAGTCTCGGTCCCATTTTTAGAGGTCGACAACTCTCGGGCAATTTTTGAGGAGTTAATTTCTGGGGCGATAATTTGGGGGCATCCATTTCTAATCGAGTGGTATGAAGAGCCGCAGCCATAGGGTCATTCAGTGGTACATTGGCAGGAGCGAGTTTCGCTGGAGCCCAGTTGCTCACGCACCCGGGTAATTTGTTGTAATATGTCATGTTTAGTCCTAGTTGGGGGGCTTTTTGTTTGGCGGGTTTTCTGTAGGAACTGGCGATGGAGCCGGTATCTTCGGCGCAGAGCACGCGGATGGCGTCGACGATGAGCACGGAGGTGGCGGCGAGCGCGCACATGGCGCCGGCGCGCGCGCGGTCGCGGCGCGGCGAGTCGGGCACGTGCCGCCAGCCTTCCAGCGTGCGCGCGCCGCACGCGCCGTATAGCGCCGCGCCGGCGCTCGACCACCATGCTTCGATGAAAGGGTCCTGCTTGCTGGAGACCATCTCACCTGTGCAACACATGTTATTTGTGGCAGGACAAACATTCACATCGGAATTCATAAACCGTGACACCATAACTCTTGAACGCTTTCTGTTAAACCATAAAACGCCACAGTAGCTACCTACCGAGCTCTGGCATAAAATGGCAAATACATATGTATAAGCCATAATTACTGGAAACATTGAGAGGAGAGTTACTTCGATAATGTAGGCCGTAGGATTAGTAGGAGTTAGGAATTATAAAAGCATCCTTGGCCTTGGCGCCGCAGTAATGTTGGGACTTTTTGGCATTTTCGTGGCACTTTTATTACTATGCTATGTCAGTGTAAAATTGTTTATTATCTGTGTGCTTTCGAATAAAAATATTCTATTCTATTCTACTTTTCGTGAAAGTTAACAAGAGAAAGAGAGATAAGTTGAGCAAATTGGATTTTGAAATTCGAACTATGTGCGATTTCCACAATGTTGTTATTTCAAGGACAAATTAGTAAACCCTCGAATTGCGTTGGTTATGTATAAGTTCACTGCTTATTGTTTCTATAGTATTCATAAAATTTGTAATTTTAGATCTAAGCAAGTAGATTAAGAAAACACAGCCTCATAAAATAATGTGTTTAATCAGGGTTCAACAGAGGTGCAAATGTAGTGTAACAGATAACTTTCTAATACGCTTCATATTTCAACTCAAAAATACATATCACATTACAAAATCCACAAAGTCGCATTTATACAAACAGTGTCAGCGCGTGTACTTATCCACGACTTGAATGGTTTTCACATCAATAACACAAATACAGTCCGTATCTGAAGCGATGCATTTTCCTCATGCATAAAACGCCCCTTAACTTTAACATCAGCTTCGAACTTCGAAATACTTTTTCAAGCTCTGTATAGTCTGAATGCACTGAATGCTTCGAGCGCAGCGTATCTTTGTTGCGCGTTTATTGAGCTTAGAACAGAATAGTCTGGTTACTGGGACTCTTGACACCGCCCCTCCGCTGATATGGTGGATACCCTCGTATCACAGAACATAATGAGAACGTTGACGGCGTTGAGCGCCACGGTGTAGGACACGAGCGTGTCGTCGGCGCGCGGGTTGCGCTCGGCGTCCGTGCGCGCCGAGTACAGTGTCCAAGCGCACGTGGCGGACATCGCCATCCCCAGCACGCTAAAGTACACGTCTTGGATGACGTCCAGCGGCGCGAATACCATCTCCCCTAAAACATCAACGCTTTGTTACTACTTGCGACATTGCGACTCGATTACATCAGGCGTTAGTTACTGCACCATAATTTAGGTATTCTATGCAAGCCGTTTGCCGCGTGAAAAGTTTTAGTCTATTTTCTGAACTCATTTCTTTTAGTAGAAGCAATTTGTTTATTGTTCATAAGCAAGGTTCATATACAATTTACAGGAAAAGAGGTATAAAGGCGAACTTATCCCTTAAGGGGTCTCTTCCAGCTAACCTTAAACCTGTCTACATCATTAAGCAGTCTTGCACTAGAAATAGGACCACGATATCAGCTAACGCTTATTTGAACGGTAATTATCCATCCATACGCAGCAGAAGGACGGTAATGGCCCAGTGTTTGCCCATACACTTTGTAGGTACCTATTACTTACCTATTAGTATAGTTTAGTACCCAGTAGTAAATGGGTACCAAGTGCTTTGACAAAGTATGTCTGGGATTGCGTGTTTGAAAGGCTAGGGACAGGTCCGAAATTTTATTGCGAAAACTTTTAGCAAGGGTAATAAATTTGAGTGCTTGCATGCCTTGCATCTTTCGGGCTATCACTATTACTTTACCATGTGACATTGTTAATTTTTATTATCTGTTTGTATATAAATGCGACTTTTTCTTTTGTGTACGAGTATAGCTCTCTGAATTGTGAACGTGTGATATCTCAAAAAGCAACATTTTAACTTTCAGGGTAATTGAGAGGGGTCGAAAGCTAAATACTCTATTGGATCTTTTAAACTAATAATAAAAAACATGTGAAACGATTATGCCTCACCAATAATTTCTCCTGTAAGCACCAGTATGAAGCCCAGGTATGTGCCAGAACACAGGATGAGTGTGGACACGTCTGTCAGGTCATAACTGTACTGTTGTAGTAGAAGGCAGGCCGACGCTATCGCCTGTTGAAAGAAATAGCAGTTGGGACACAGATTCAGGGATTTTATCCTTCTAAGGGCCAGTTGCATCAACCACATTTGAAAGACACATCATCGTAACGCAGCAGATGTGTATGGAATTTCCCATACAATAAAATTTAACGAACGCTTTAACGGTGACAGACGGTTTGATGCAACCGGCCCTAAGCCAGTGGTGGGTAAAGTGCGTCCCGCAGAAGGATTATCCGTTCCTTCAATTTAAAACCTTAGTAGTAGCCGGTCCTTCAATTTAAAATAATGTGTATACGGCTAGCAATATAATAACAATGCATCATTTTCGGTTTAAATCTGGCCCTCTGAAATTCCTGAAGTTTTGTCATATTAAAATGCAGTTCAGGCCATCGCTCACACTTCAATTAAACCCAGATATATCCCACTGTTGACTTCTACAACACCCTAGGGTGGAAAAGGGGTGCTGAAATTTTTAATCCGTCAACACACGGTGTCACTGGATGTATTCATTACGTTTTTGATTAGTACACAGCATCCATCAGCGTTTATGACTGGCAGATCTTGAGGGCCCTGATATTTTGTCTATCTAACACATTTCACTTCAATTTTGAAAATAAGCAGTAGGTATGAAATGGTTAACTATTTATAGGTTTAATAAATTATGAAATTCTACCTTGGGAAATTATAGTTATAATTACTAGCGTATGCTTGGAATTATACTTACAAGTTCAATTAATTTGATGCAAATACTGGGCATAAACATTGTATTAGGTTGTGATAAAACTGACCGAGTAGGCGAGCTTCAGGTAACTATTACTTGTAAATTATTTACAGATATCATTGATAAATTTACATAAAATCCAAACATGTCATTTTACCGTAGTGACAAATGTGACACAAGACGGGAACATCATAAAATGATCATAAAGCATAAAGTACCATAGAATAAACACACAATAATTTTATTAAGGACTAAGTAGGTTTGTAACTTTGTACAAGTAGGTATGTTCTTTACCAGAGTCTGTTCTTGGTCTGTTCCAAGTTGGTTCGGTTTGTTCGGAAAAAATATATAATATAGTCGTTTTAATTTTGGTTGGTTTTAATTGGTCACTTATCAGCTAATACCGGCGAACGCTGTACCCACATATTTAAATATGATTTTATTGCATGTTTTGTTTATATAAATTTTGTATTCATACACTTTGTAAATAATACTTTAGTAAGACTGTTTTGTATTTCTATAAGTTAAGTGAATGTTATATTCTTTTTGGAGAAATAAATTCGTAAACCATAAACCATTAATGTTTGGCTCTATATGAGATATGATGAAGTTGGAGGGTTGAATGGAGGTTAAGTAAAACTGGTCATTATGGATGATGTGTGTTGTATTGTCAATAATCAATACAGAAGAGAGCACAAGTAAAACTAAACATACCTTATATAGTAAATTATTGCTTACATGATATTTTATTCACATACATGTGTCACATGTATGTTGCAGACAGTAACGTTAAGCTACTGTTAAAGTGTTAATTAGGGATATACTACATATACATTCTGTGACTCTTCTCCTTTCTCACATCATACTCTCTCTACATCCATGAAAAATAAGTCTTAAAAACGGTATCGTCTTGGGTTCTAGTTGTAACCCTTACTCGTAATAATGAAATGAAAATTGCGAATTGATTAAAATATAATCAGTAAAAACGCAGGTACCTCTAGGAGGTACCTATTGTGTAATTGTAACTTAAAGGAAAATAAATTTTAACCTAATTCCGTATTGAGGCTCGTTTCTAAGTTATGAAGGCATCCATCAATGAGTAGGTAGCTCTAGGTAGCAGTCGGATCAGGGCAGGGCACGGATTGCTATTATTAAGTGAGAGCCATCGACCTAAAACTGCTCGGAAATTCCGAGATACACGAAAGTTCAAGGCGTGCGGTGAATAAGGATGCTGGTCTTATTTCTTTTTCAATAGATTTGGTTGAGCAACATCTCAATCGATCATCTGTAATTGAACGATTTGCTCGTTCAAGGGTTCTTCAATTGGAGTTTGGCCTTTCAGCGGAACATATTATTATACCTATTAATTATGTTTGGCTTCTGTTATTAAGTTAATTTTACTTAAGTACAAACAGAAATGAGTAGTAGAGAAGAAATAGAAGCGGGAAACGGAACTTTTAAATCTGACAGATGTTTCAACAACATAATGCGGTCATATAAGTTACATGAAAACATATAAGCATGGTCGCGCGATAAGTGATAAAACATCTGGCCGTCCCTATCGCACTTACAAGTAGCGCGATAGGGACGGCCAGATGTTTTATCATTTATCGCGCGACCATACTTGCCTGCCAGGATCAGCTCCACAAGTACATGCAGAGTTGTCCACGCGACCCAGCAGTTTTAGTCTTATAAAAAAAGTCCTACTGATTGTAGAACTGTCGATATTATTAGTTACTTATGTATAACGAAAGTACATAGTAAGGTACCAACAAAAAGTAGGTACAGTAGAACGTCTACGTCCATTATTAAACTTCTATTAGAAAAATCAATATGTTTAATGTTTAAATCAACATCCTAGTGGGTGAGGTATAGGGATGTCACGAATGTCGCATGTGTCACATTCGCGAATGCGAATGCGAATGCGAATATTCAGAATGCGAATGTGCGAATGCGAATATCGCTGAATTTCATAAAAAACCAAAATAAATGGGTGATTGCTGCCAATCACCAACAACCCGCTAGGTAAAAAATTTAAAATGCTTACTATTGGTCAAAATGCCGAGAACGAACTTCACGCCGTACGAATTTGACCTATCTGCGCATGCGCGAGTCGACAGTCGACAAGTAGCAATTGGAGCGGTCGGCGCGGGCGAGGAACAAGCTGCGACTTGCACACATTCGCATTCGCAAAAAATTCGCATCGTTTGAAGCGAATGCGAATGTCAATGCAAATGTTTAAAAGAATGCGAATCTTTCGCATATGCGAATGCGAATGCAAATATTCGTAACATCCCTAGTAAGGTAGCTAAAAAGACAAGAACGCTAGATCAACATAGAAAATGATTAAGGAATATATAGACACGAAATCTCTCTATTCTTTTTAACAGCAACGAATACCGAGTACCAACAATAGCTCATTTTTTAAACAATTCCAACTGAAGTCACCGAGATGAGATATTACATTTTTAATTTTTCATTCGGCCCACAGATTCGTTTTAGCAACGACACCGATGAGGATTCCGCGACAATGAAATTTGTTGATGGAATGTTTAACATTTTTTTACTGAATTTACTTCAGATGAGGGCGAAATTAAGTTTATCTACAAGGACAATGAAGACGAAAATGTTAGGCCAAAATGACTAATTTTTACATAATCTTGCCGACTTGTAGGTCAGTCATATCATATCATGACTGTCGTAAGTCGTAACTTTATGCGATGAACTTATTATGCATGAAACTACGTTAATATCTAAATACTTGTATTAAACTGTCTCTTCGTATTTAAAACATTTGACAATATTAGCTACCACTACGTCGCTTCAGTTAAGTAGCAAGTCTATAAAATTCATCTAACTATTTAATCTCAATAGGTACTACAATGCACTAATAAATTGTTAGGTACATACTTAAATACACTCACCCGGTCTAGCCAAGGTGACGATCGCTTACGTTACGACAACGAAACGCTTTGTCTCTTTCTCTTTTCCATATTAGTGTGATAATGACAGTGACCGTCCTTTTCGTTAGTTATACATGCTGAGTTGTTTATCGTGTTTAAAAACAATGTAAACTGGCAGAGAATGTCTCAATCCCCAATCCCGAATCGCGGGAATAATGGATGGGGACAATATGTATAGATTATACAAACATAGAAATCCCATGCATTAAGGATAGATTCTTTTTTCTGTTTTCAGTGTAAAGTTTACGTAAATAATCTATTGAAATACTTTTATTGGCAATAAAATAGCTATTTATCAGCCATCGCGTTCTTTCCAGCCACAACAATCTCTTGAGAAAGCCATAATTTAATTCCAGCTAAAAAAAAACCTCCCGGGAGTCGAAGTTGTCATGTAAATCAGTAAAGCTGGAAAGGACGGTTGCCTACTCCCCTGGCTTTCCCACTGAGGGCCAAGGGACATCCGAGACAATCAAATTTGCCCACAAATTTTATGAGTGTCGCTAAGGAAAATCTATTTCCACAGCTTATTTACATTCTTTGACGAAAATCTTCTGAAAAACGACGTAGGAATAATGGAAGGTCTATTTTTAAATTATTTTGTAGACAGATTAGGCCATCTTACATACATATATGTGCATGTAATTTCAATGAAACATGTAGAATAAATATGGGCAATGTGTCCAATGGCCACATATGGCATGCGTGTTCAATGCCCACATATGGAACTACATAGTTGATAATGTAAAACATGAAAAATATTTTGATTAGTTGAAATTGCCTCCTGTATATTTATATTCATTGTTATATTAATAGTTGTAAATAAATTGAGGATTAAATTAATCAATATTAAAAAAAAAATTGCCTCCCAGTTGAAATTGCGCCGTTGCACCTTACTTCAACGGTCATGATTTTTTGTTTATCATTTTGATACAAGGTGCAACGTTGGCTCAGTTAAGTTCCAAAACAATAAACATATACCTCTAATATCCATTCAATTTAATCTGCGTCTAAACATAGAATCGAAACATAATTCCACCTTACGGAAAATAAGCTCCCGTCCGTAATAGAAATGGAAAGACAACTCAATACCTCAGCCTCTCATTGTACTCACAATGCAATCATCGCTGTCTTGGAATTGAATCGAGCAATCATTTGAAACTAGTTCAATCTGGATAGGAATAGGTATTAGACAGACTTTTTGGGTAACGTTCTGTGGTGTATGTGTAATGAAAGCTTTTAGTAACACTTACCTAGTACCTATTTATTCGTGATCGCGAAGTATGTTGCTTAATAATACTTTTTGAACAGTTATCTAATTGATAGATATGTTTCATTTGTATGTTTGCTCACTATGTTTTCATTGACTTTAATAAATAAGAATTTAGGTATAGTGCGTCTAAGCTAACTTTTTGCACAAACCCGAAAAAAATGGTAACCATTTATGAAGGTCCTATTTTTGTAAAAAAATAATAATAACGATGTCATTTCCTCACTTTATCATTGTAAATAACATGCAGAGTCAGCTTGGACCGACCCAGTTCAGATTCAGTCAATTAGGAAGGTTCAAAATTAGAGACAGACGGTGAGGTTACGAGTAAAAGTTTATGATATGGGGGCCGATTTTTTAATCTCGACCATTCGATTTCGTAAAATTCGTTCAATAATATTTCCACTGCTAGCGATTTAAATAAATAAATAAATAAATATTATAGGACATTCTTACACAGATCGACTGAGTACCATGGTAAGCTCAAGAAGGCTTGTGTTGTGGGTACAGTCAGCAGCAGAAGTACCGTAGCGGGCAAGGTGTTCAAAATGAACTTGACACGATCTTATTTTTAAGACAATAAGAGCGTGTTAGGATCATTGTGAACACCTTGCCCGTTAAGGAACTTCTGCTGCTGACTGTACTCAGACAGCGATATATTTAATACACAAATACCTACTTATATACATAGAAAACATCCATGACTCAGGAACAAATATCTGTGCTCATCACACAAATAAATGCCCTTACCGGGATTCGAACCCGGGACCGCGGCTTAGCAGGCAGGATCACTACCCGCTAGGCCAGACCGGTCGTCAAATTCTACTAACAGAATCGAAAACGAGTGGTCATTGCCACTAGTTTTAAAATTACTAGCTGTCCTTTTTCAAAAATAGCATTCCGGCGTTTTCCACAGACATTCGAACGGCAAATCGTGCGTTCGAGATTCAAACATCGATCCCCCAGGTCTAGCTAGAACATAAGATATTATATTACGAAAACAATTGCACGTTTGCATTAAGTATATAATTTATAAGTACCGACTGTAAAAACTTAACAACAACAAATAATTAAGAATAATAATTGTATTTAATATTGTATTGATGTAAAAAAAATGTTGACATATAAAAGTATGTTTTATAAAGGAATAAATGAATGAATTATACGCCGTGTTTCACTTAACACTAAAAACCTGAAAACCGTTTGTTCAGAATCGAGAGTAGAATCGATTGAGCTATATCTTGATGGGGGTAATATTTTTATTTAAATTAGTATTATTAGTTATTTTTTATGTGCCTATTCTATTGTATTCGTAATACAACATTGTGTATATCGCATTGCTAGAGGTTGTTTACCTTTTTCAGTATTTGGGGGTATTAATACTGGCTGGTTATTTGGACGATTATTTTTTCCGCTACGAGTTTGACGTTGTTTGTCAATTTCATCTTAATGTTTATCATAAGTCATAACAAATTGAACTCGTACCTAATTACAACCTTGTCATTTTGAATATTGGGTTTAAATTTGCTTACTGCGATTACCTGTCCAATTTGAAGTTTACTGTGACAAAGCTTTAGTGTTTTACAGTGACATCTTAGCTGTCTATTAACCTTATGTCCTTGCAGTAACGTACACAAATAAATAGTTTAATGGTTTATGATGGTAGTTAGCAATTATTTTATTGAGTGTAGAGCTAAAAGTCAAGTAGAGCTGTACAGAAAATTAAAAATTAAATTTAAAAAAAAAAGTAACCATCAGATTAAAAGATGAATATTTTAGATGAGTTTAAAAAATTAAAAATCAGTTAGGGTGTCTGAGGTTTTGAGTGATACCGGAAACACGTTGTATAAACTAAGCAAACTTCTAACTTATTATGAGTAGTAAATAGCTAGTCTTTAAAAATTACAATTATTAAATTAATTTTTATTAAGCAGAAACGTCTGCTAACGATTCTAAACATTTTTATATTAAAGGAAAAAATGGAAAAATTTACGCTTCCGGCGGGACTTGAACCCGCACCGTTTTTGCAATCCGTGCAATGCTCTTACCAATTGAGCTACGGAAGCCACGCCGGACCTCGCAAATCTTTCCATGCCTTTCCTTTTTGTACACACCATTTCCATTTTTTCCTTTAATATAAAAATGTTTAGAATCGTTAGCAGACGTTTCTGCTTAATAAAAATTAATTTAGTATGGGTTAGCACATTGTTACTGGTGAATTCTCAATATAACTTGAGACTCCAGTGCCGTTACAAGATGTAATAGTCTGTCGGTAGATGGCGCTAGACGTCACCCCAAGACGTGTGTACAAAAAGGAAAGGCATGGAAAGATTTGCGAGGTCCGGCGTGGCTTCCGTAGCTCAATTGGTAAGAGCATTGCACGGATTGCAAAAATGGTGCGGGTTCAAGTCCCGCCGGAAGCGTAAATTTTTCCATTTTTTCCTTTAATATAAAAATGTTTAGAATCGTTAGCAGACGTTTCTGCTTAATAAAAATTAATTTAGTATGGGTTAGCACATTGTTACTGGTGAATTCTCAATATAACTTGAGACTCCAGTGCCGTTACAAGATGTAATAGTCTGTCGGTAGATGGCGCTAGACGTCACCCCAAGACGTGTGTACAAAAAGGAAAGGCATGGAAAGATTTGCGAGGTCCGGCGTGGCTTCCGTAGCTCAATTGGTAAGAGCATTGCACGGATTGCAAAAATGGTGCGGGTTCAAGTCCCGCCGGAACCGTAAATTTTTCCATTTTTTCCTTTAATATAAAAATAATTACAATTATTCTTTATACTTATATATTTTTGGCAGAACAAGAATGGTAAAAGTAAGGATGTAATTGTAACACATATGCGATCGTAATCCTTATAAAATATGTATCAGCGAGTTCAAGGGATCGAGGTCAATAGTATTACGGTGTAAGGCGGATGGCGATGTGAATGGTGCGCAAAAAATCAACATCGGGGTACCTAGCCAACCTAACAATCGCTTGCGCTTCGTAAGCGTGTCGTAGCCAGCGTGCGTAGCCGAATGCAAAAACGCTCACGAAACGAAACGCTCGTAGATATCTATCTCTATCGCTCTTGCATATTGGCGCGACAGAGCCAGACTACCTTTCGCGGCGTTTCATTTTCGTTTCGCGTCGTAGAAATACCATTCGGCTACGGGGCCAGTTCTCCCCATCGCTCTTCTGTAGTTGCGCGACAGAGCCAGGCTGCGTTTGGATTGCCAGGTAGCGTCAATGACAACATTTCATATTTTTGAGTACTACTTTTTATTGTTTGGTTTGAAAGAACTCAATACTAAAAGATACACGTTTTTTTTTATTTTTCCAAAAACTGCTATTTTAATGAGAAAATCCCTTCTTATTACTACTTCGAGCAGAAAGAGCGTAAGTTACAAACGTCAAGACACAGCTTCGTGACGTCACATGTGTTGTTTCATACACCTAAGAAAACAACAAAATCATTTCTAAAAAAAAAGTTTTAACAGTCAGCTCAAACAGTCCGGTATGTCTGACTGTCAAGTGTCACTGTCAACCAATAGTGAATGACTACGAACCATAGACTAAGCCATGAATTTTTTAATATCTTTGCTACGAACTGTGATAAGTGTCACTGTCAAACTCAAGTGACATCCCAACTGGAAGATTTTTTTGTTATAGTGGCAGCTCTAAATCAGCTATTTGACGTCACTTCCCCTTTAAACTATTATTAATTAATACGGAAAAAAATAAAAATAAAATATTTATGAGATCTACAAGCGTATACTTATCTCGAAATGGTTTTCGATTTAGGGACATTGAAATTTTTGAAACGTTGTCAATTGTCTCTTTGGCTAGTCCTGTGGCCAACTACAAGAAGTCATTAGTATGTATGATATTGATCACATTATACTTCGTTATTTCGCTAAAGGGGGGTTTTGCTTCCTTTACTTTCATGGGTTTGGTTTAAAGAGGGTCATTTGATTATAATACAGATTTGAAAGGAAAATTGTGTGAAAAACAGTTTCGAATTTCCTTAGGCTAGATTACCTACGTTATAATGATGAAGGTACTTCAACCTTCCTTTACTGGGCACTGATATTTTTTAGTGAATAAGAGAGATATAACTAGGTACCATCACGCAACTCTAGCTTATATCACCGTAGCCTGTGGATGCTTGCAACTCCAGAGATTATGAGTTTGGTATTTTTCACGATCGAACTGTTCTATTTTTCAATTTATGTATCGTCAAGCTAATTTGTAAGAGAATAACGTGGAAATTGCTTAACTTACTCTTGACGAGTATAGTTGGGTCGATACTTTGGATGCTGACTGTACTCACACCATCAAACTTTAACTCAAACCGAAAATTGTTCACGCAACATAATTTTGGCAGTTTTCGATAACAAGATATGGTTCATCGATGCTCTATAGCCCAATATTTTATCGAACTAAAGAGAATCTGCCCGTAAACGGGCGGCCTTGATAATAAGAATCAATTTTGTAAACAATAAAAGTATTTTGCAAGCGGCCCGAGTGCGAACATTCGGAAATGCCTATCATTGAGATGAGATAACACTACTTTTGCATGTGGCTCCTCTTGCATTAATCTATTTAAAAACAGACAGACACGTCAAACTTATAACACTCGTTCTTTTTTTTCGTCGGGAGTTATAACCACAAAATTAAAATTTTGAAAAAACCCCCGACTGCGACATAGTTGACCGATTTTCATGAATAATGGCTAAGAACACTCCCGGCTAACTCAGCTTTCAGACAAAAAAAACTAAATCTTAATCGGTTCATCCGTTCGGGAGCTACCATGCCACAGACAGACACACACACGCAGACATATAGACAAACAGACAGACAGACACGTCAAACTTATAACACCCCGTCGTTTTTGCGTCGGGAGTTGAAAAAAAATAGAATTATTCAAAAGGATGCACACACGCATCATTTAAATAGGTAGGTATAAATAAGTTATGAATAAAATGACAAATTTTAAATATTTTTGGATCGCAAGTAAGTATACCTACATTGTTATGTAAGTAAGTATACAAACAATAGTTAGGTATTTTAGGTGCGCTGTAGTATGTAGTTTGTAACTACATGCCACATGTTGATTCTGAAGATATTTTATCGCTACGAAGCTTTCAAAAGTTTCCCTAAATTAGCCGTTGAAGTAAATTCTCCACTTAAGGAGTTGTACTGATGCCGGCGCTTTTAAGGCAACTCTGTAAGGTTTACTTAAGTTTACTGGTAAGTTAGGCGACTAATGCATACGAAAATTATTTAGTAATTTTTTTAAGCCTCTTTCAGAGGAACTTTTAAAGTCGCAGATATACATCATAAAATGCAGGAAGCCCGATTACGCTGGTATGGTCATGTAATGCGCCGAGACGAGAACCACCTGACGAGACGAGTGATGGATCTCTATATACTAATAATACTCATAATTTTAGAACAAAACGGGACTTAATCGCGTAAACACTTACATTTATATTTGGCCCGACGTTTCGAACATCACATTATGTTCGTGGTCACGGGTAGACTGGCGAGGAATTGCATCAACATCTTCTAGCCGCGCGAGTTTCTCGAACTACCCGCACTTGTTCTTGATTATTCACTTTTGCGCTAGGGTTGTCACTTTGCCTACACACAACACTCACGACATCAGCCGGTGTGTCCCTCGGTGTTTTATCACGCTTACATTTGCTAATCACTGGATTCCACGAACAAGAAATTCCCTGTCCCTCATTTTGGTTGAAATTTCGATGCTTCCTAATTTCAATCGCTTCACGTACTTTCCTGCTGTACAACAGACGTTCCGTTGATAGAATTTTGGGACTATGGAGCTCGATCCAGTGGTTTGGTCCCGACTGTAGCAGATGTTCAGCTACCGCAGACTTATTAATTTGGCGGTTTTTGACAGCCGCGATATGCTCCTTGACCCTTACCGCTATTGTGCGTTTGGTTTCTCCAATATAGGAACTACCACAGCTGCAATCTATCTCGTACACACCTGGTGTCTGATACGGGATAACATCCTTTGCTGACCTAAGTTGCACTGACACTTTGGACATCGGTAAGTACACGGTACGTATAGAATACTTCCCTAGTACCGTCCCGACCTTGTCCGTCACACCTCTGACGTAGGGCATAAAAGCTGGTCGCCTTGGAACATCTGGATGCTTCCCCCTCGGCTTTCGTCTAGGCTGTCTACTGTGTAATCTGTACCCATTCTTTCTAAGAACCCCCTGAACGTGTGACAACGTGTGAAACGTCGGGCCAAATATAAATGTAAGTGTTTACGCGATTAAGTCCCGTTTTGTTCTAAAATTATGAGTGCAAATCGTGTTAGTCTAAATCAATATACTAATAATACTCTTTGGTGATGGATATAGAAGAGGGCACGAGAGGCAGAGGTCGCCCGCCAACCGACTGGACTAGAACCATCTCCAAGGATATGACGAAGCTGGGCCTCACGCCAGCAATGACTAAAGATTGCGCAAAATGGCGATCATGTATCAGGAGGGCCGACCCCAAATAGGGAATGTGCTGGGATAATGATGATGATTTAAGCCTCTTTCACAAGATAAGTGTACAAATAAAAGAGACGCGATGATAACGCTGGAGAATTATAGTTCGTAGCCGAGCTATAAGCTACAAATCGCTCGCTCTGTCTTTTATTTACACGGAAGCGACTGTCTTTTGTTCGTTTTTATAGCCGATAGCTCATAGTTAACTCGCGTTTGTATTGTCCCAGTGCCTTAGTCAATCAATAGTGAATCATTCTCATCTGGGTGAGATTAGCTCAGATCCGGGACATGTGGCGTACTAGAAGAGAGGCCTATATGTTCAGTACCAGCAGTAGATAATAAAGGGCTGAATATGATGACGACTGAACAAAAAACTCCTTTGCGTTTGCTAGCCTTTGGCGGCAGCTTACAAACAAACAAACGAGGAAAGTTTTCAGCGAGAGAAGCATGGAAATTAACACTGACGTAATTCGAATGTAGCGATTGCGGATGCGAGATAAACTTCCACCGTTTAACGATATAACGATAACGATATAACATTACACGAATTATCGTTTAACGGTAGTCGGCAAGCGATTTGACTAACTGCATCATTGTACTAATCATAAAAGTTGGAACGGCGATTGTGTACTTAATACGTCCTAAACATTCAGTCTTCTGCGTAATAGGTACTCATCACAATCACCAGATAACAGTCCACCTACAATGCCTACGACCACTATGGCCACGTTTACTTTTTTGCTAAACAATTTACTAATATCGTAGATACCAAAGCAAAACCCTCACAATTAGCTTTTGGGCCTTTTAGCTTCATAACTCCGATGATCGAGCCTGAACTACACGTTTTCCTAATTTCATGTATATGGGAACAAATTAACTTAAAATTGACGTCTATATTTTCTGAATCAATGCTTAAATTTTATTTTGATAGTTATTGTCGGACATTCCTCTTAGAGTTCACAGCTTAAAATCATCAAAATGCCGAGACTCGCCCCTAGCCAACTGTGCAAAGCCGAATGTAAGAACTTTGCTTGCCCGTTCGATCACCTTCGAATGCTACAAACGGGGGGCTAATACTTACTATGGGCTAGAATCTACCTAGATATAGGTACCTAATACCTATATACCTATTTTTTAAACTATTTACGTATACACATTGGCATCATTCTCCTTGCATTAACCCGGCATTTGCCACGGATAATGGCAACCTGGGGTCCGCTTTAACAACTAATCCCAGTATTTGGCGTAGGCTAGCTTTACAAAAGCGACTGCCATCTGACCTTCTAACCCGAAGGGTAACTAGGTCTTATTGGGAATTAGTCCGATTTCCTCACGATGTCTTCCTTCACCAAAAAGCGACTGGCAAACATCAAATGACATTTACTTTACACATTGTATAGACACTAGTCTTAACCATCTAATTATAGTAATTATGTCACACAACTAACTTTATTTTATTGGTTTTAATAAAGGTACCATAGTTTATGTATCGCATCCCAATTCGTTTCTATGCATAGGTAGGTACTTATACATTGAATCTATTTTAACTAATGAAACGAAATGATTAATCATGGTTTTAACAGTAAAGTAAATAAGAGGTTTATCTTATTTATAAATATAGTGGATACAGAACTGTTTACTTTTAAGTCCCCGACATAACGAATTGCATTTATAAATTATCGTTAGATTTATTTTAACGTAAATGTATTTAGTACCTATTTTTAAACACTTCGGTATCTCTTTTCATCAAGCGCACAATGTTACGTTAATTCTACCTAATCATTTTAAAACTTACTTAAGTATAATGAACAAAAGGGATAGGTACCCTAAATTAACTATTGTATCCAATCCAAATCTATTCTCACAGCCAAAGCGCTATTTCCCCGAAAAGGATTCCTATCCTTAACGGGTTTCTACTTCAGTCGAGCCCGAAAAGCTCCGGGCGTTCGGATGCAGCGATATCGAGCACGCACAAGGTGAAGCAACGAGAAAGGGCAAGCGAGCAATATAAAACGAGGTACATCTCTGCAGTATTCAGTAAACAGCTGAACATCGGAATAGCTTAACACCTAATTGCACTGCTCTAATTATGACTGCTCTGGTGAGTTCCTTTGTTATCCCTGAATTCGAAGAAAATAGGTCACATATCCAGGGCAAAAAACAAAAAAGTACCTATTGGAGAATTTTCAATTAACTGTTGACTAACTGTACGTTTAGAAATAGCAAGATACGATTTTGTTTTGAACTTCATACAATAGCTAAGTCCCTGATGATCCTACAAAATGAAAAATGTAATCATAATAACCATGATCATACTCAGAGGCCTATCCAACATGCCATAAACAAAACACCTTTATAATCAATGGAAAATTGGAAATGATAACGTTTCGTGTAGTTTTCCGCAGGATATTTACATAGGCCCTACGATGACTAACAACTTTTAACTACGAAGGTACTTCTTGTTGCATTGCATTGTTTTCTAAACTAGGTACATACTTACATACATATATGGGCTAATCGTGTCTGTCAAATGTAATTCTGTATAATTTCTTTATTAGGAAATTCATTATTCACTCCAACATTTCCAGTTATTTTAATTACTTTTATTTTTCAGTTCAAACTGTCTTTCGCGGCGTTGCTGGCCGTGGCCTGCTGCGGGCGCTTGGAGCAGCAATACCTCCCCCCTCACGTCGGTAGCTCTGGCGGGTCCTTCGGATCCAGTAGTGGGTCGTTCGGATCCAGTGGTGGGTCCTTCGGATCCAGTGGCGGTTCGTTCGGATCCAGTGGGTCGTTCGGCGGATCTCATGGAGGAGCTAACATCCCTATTACCAAATTCGAGAATGTGAACAATGGAGATGGCAGCTATCGTTACAGGTAAGAGCTACGCTGAATTTTTGCGTTTATAAATATTTCGACAAAAATAGTGAAAATATTAACAAGGATTACCTATGCTTATAAACATAGCGATTCACTCTTATTTCAGTACCTAAACTTGGTAATAAAAATGCATAGGCACCTCAAATGCCTATGCATTTTTATTACCAATTTTGTTTGACTATCACTCTAAACTTCATACAAAAAAAACATAAATAAATATGTGGACTAGACAGAGCTTCAGTCTGGCCCACTCTTGCGAATAATTACAGTACCTATTTATGGTCTAATATGTGATTTTTTTTACCATTTAGGTACTTACTAAAAGTTAGTACATTATTTAGTACAAGTACATTATTTAGTGATTTATTTCATGGCTCTGGGTACTATCCTGATGGGCTGGTAAAAATAAATCTTTATTCAATTTTCTTCAGCTACGAGACCGGCAACGGCATCAAAGCGCACGAAAGCGGGGCTCCCCGCGCGCCAGGCCCCGAAGGCCCCGCGGTGACCGCCGACGGGGGCTTCTCCTACACGGCCCCCGACGGCCAGGTCATCTCCATCTCCTACACGGCTGACCAGAACGGATTTCACCCCGTGGGCGCGCACATCCCCACCCCGCCCCCCATTCCGGAGGCGATCCTCAAGTCTATTGAATTCAACAGGCGCAATCCTTCTTCGTAAGTCATTTGTCATAATTTGGTAAGAATTCTGGCCCCGTAGCCGAATGGCATTTCTCCGACGCGAAAATGAAAATGAAATATTTAATGAAATGAAAATGAAATATTTATTTTTCAAGTAGGCATATTACAATGCGCATATTATTAACGTCAAATAAAGCTACGCCGGCTCTAACCCTACGCCTCAGCCTCGAGAAGATTTCAGTCCCCCCTCAGTTGGGAGGGGGGTACCCACTATGGGACCGGCAAGAAACTCGGCGGGCCACTTCTTTTCAAAACATTACATCTTATAATTAACATGCATTAAATAACAAGATACAATTTAACATGCAAAAGTATTAACATGCGAAACGAAAACGAAACGCCGCGAAAGGTAGTCTGGCTCTGTCGCGCCAATACGCAAGAGCGATAGAGATAGATATCTACTAGCGTTCCGTTTCGTGAGCGTTTGCGCCATTCGGCTACGCACCCTGTATGTAGAAGAGGATCATACCTATAGTAGATAAAAAGTTATGTGTGAAAATATGCATTAGGGTGCATTGGGGTAATTTCGAAGCACAGAAATGCTCGGGTGATTTCGAAAGGGGAATCTTGATATGATGGAAATAATGGTGATTTTGATGTGACTTTACTTTAGAAATTAGACGACTTTCGAAATTACCCCAATACACCCTACATAAAATAATCACAGAAAAATATAGTCCGAAAATAAACATGTCATAAGGTTGCACTTAGTACTACATCGGGGCTATGCACATTGCAGTGCTTTCCATGTGTGTCTGCATTTCACGACAGTAAGCTTCCATAAGTTAATTTCTCTTAGTAGGTTCTATTTTTAACGCAAATGGCGACTGAGAAAATAATACTTAAATATCTTCCTACGTGATAAATGTGAACCGTTTTTGTGCTCTCGAGCAAAAAAAATTTAATATTAATCTAGTGGGCTGAATTTATCGGAAATAAAAAATACACGATACCTAATATTAATGCTACTTACTTTAAAAATCTGAGCGCATTGTTACAACCGGGAAGACCATGCAAGGGAGTGGCTTTTTTCACTGCCCGACTGTGCCCCACTTCATCTTTTCTTCAATCTAATTTTCTTTTTATCTTTTCCAGCGAGGGGCAGTACAACCCCAACGGCAACGGCGGGCACGGCGGCGCCGGCGGCTACCACTACTGATCTCACTTGACGCTAACTGTTCTCATCTCACCGACTGTGATACCACGACATACCACTAACGCGTTACTTTAGGTTTATGATGTAAATATGCAGAAGGAATAAATTATGTTTGAGTATAAAGTATCTTTTATTTTTTGACAAAAGTACAACCCCAGGCAACGGTTACTGATCTAACTCGACGCTAACTTACCTCGCCGACTATGATACCACGACATAACGCTAAGGCGTTACTTTAGGTTCGCGATGTAAATATGCAGGAGAAATAAATTATGTTTGAGTATAAAGTATTTTTTCTTTTTTGACAATAGTACAACACCAGCGGTAACAGCGGCAAGGGCGGCTACCACTACTGATCTCACTCGACGCTAACTGTTCTCACCTCACCGACTGTGATACCACGACATACCACTAATGCGTTACTTTAAGTTTATGATGTAAATAAGTATACCTAGGAATAAATTATGTTTGAGATAAAGTATCTTTTATTTGACAAAAGCCCAATCCCAAAGAAAAACAAAATATTTTTTGTCGAAATTTACTTAACTCATGTAACATTTTCTTTCTTCTTTTGACCTCATAACAGAAGTAGGTATGTGGTTAAAATTTTTCGAACTCCTCGTGCTATATCGTGCATATTCATACTTGCGTACGCTACTATACATTTATAGTCTCTTAAACTTTATTAAAATGAGCATTTGACAAACATGTAAGGTGTTTAAAGTATCTGACTGTATCATGTAGATGATGAACCTAATCATTGCGTTAGTTAATGCCGTTAATGGTAAGCTGCGTCAACATTTGAAGAAAATTCGATAACCCTTAGATAACTAAGGACTACAAAGTAAATTAGTACAGCTTACCATTAAACTAATAGACATGTTGTTCTTTGGCCACAGACTAAGAGAACATAACCAACAAGTGAAAATTAAGGGGCTTGATTTAATCAAATAAAGGCCTCATTCGAACTTGAGTATATATGTATAATATCCCACCAAAAACATACCTGTTAAAAAGGGGGCCAAGTTCCTATCGGCTAATTGTTCCCCAAAAAGGGTTGAAATCCAATCCAATGCCAAGTTTAGACCCATGCAACTTAAAATATGGTATATTTGTGAAAATATGTAGAGGTACTTCGTTAAAAATATCCAAAATTATAATTTTCTTAAAACTTCTAAATTTCAATTTAAAAAAATCTAGGCAACTCACGCTTGACCAATTTCTTATATTTCTTAATTTACATATAAAACACCACCTGTGTGCTAAATTTTATAACGCTAGGACAAGTGGAAGTGGCCGAAAGGTTTTGAATAGTTTTGATTACCGACCGGTCAGTGAGTGAGTGAGGCAGTGCCAAAATTAGCTGTTTTCACAGGGTCATATTTCGGGATCTACTGGAGCTATATCTATGAAATTTTGCATACTGCTTTAGTACTAGTATATGATCACGTAAGTATAATTTTACCTCTGTACTTGCAATATAGGCACTGAGCTACAGAGGGTCAAAAGTGGGTCGAAACGGTTCTGGAACTTGGCCTGCACACTACCGTGCGCTTAGATATTAGTATGAAAGTAAGTAATGTAAACTTCACCTATGTGAAAAAAAATCTTTAGGTACAATATGGTCCAGATACGTCACCGCAAAAATGATGTGAACATGTATTTTTTGACATATTTCAAAGTTCAAATCGGACTGCAAACCAAACTTCCTTAATAATCAACGACCAGTCCATCCATTCAACATTCGACCATTCCATTCAGATGCACATTGCACATAGCTGATAATTGCAGAAAGAAAGAATTCTCAAAGAAAGTTCCCGTCCTCGATATTGTTCTTCGTACATTTATTGCTAAACCTTTAGGATCAACTTCTATGGTATTTGATGAGTTGATATTGATAATAAACCTCTGGGAGTAACTCAAACAATGAGTGAAGCGATCGTCAACTGTTGAAAATATTGCGAAATACATCCTAATCTTACACAGACTGCATGTTCTTAATGACATCTTGCTTCTCAAAATTGGAGAATGCGCTGAATCTTGTATATTTGCGAAGTCGTCGGTAGGTAGTCATCGTGGAGAGTGACGGTAAAAGTAAAATATATATACTTTTGAAATCCGCTTTTTTTTTAAGTTGACTTGCACAAAGGTTTTGTATTAAGTAGTTTAAAGTAATTAAGTTAAGAGTTTATAAATAAGAATTTTCATTTTAAGCGTTAGAGATTATGAAACCTTTGAAAGCTCTAACACAACAAAACCTCTACACATTAAAGCTAACTAACAATTTCTAAGCTTTCATTCAACTGGTAATAAAGCTACAACAATACAATTATGCCACAGGGTAACTTAAGCTACGTACAGTTGAAGTACTTAAACCATTTTTTATTTCGTTTATAAGTTTTTACACTTAAGATTTTCACTATGTTTGTCTGTCAGTTCTTCCGTCTGTCCGTCTCTTCGTCTGTGGCTAACACTAGGTACTTACCTATGTCGATTTCAATATAAATACATATAATATCGCTTTTTAAAAACATTTTTCGTTTTCAGCTGGAAATATTGACTCCGAAAGAAAAAAAAGGTGTTATGCTCTATATCAGACTGTTAGGTAATTCAAACGAAAGACCCAAAAATGATGGAAAATGTCATTAAAACATAAGGTAGCTGAGGACTTTCAATGAACTGTAAGCAAACAGTGTGACGCCATTTTCGAGTTATTACATTCCCTTCGGAATTAAATTTTCATTTTGACAGTACTTTTACATAGTTAGATAATCATCAATACCTACGGGACAACCATGACGGCACGCACCGCGCTAGACTAGGTGTAAAATAAGTTCAGGGTTTCGCTAATCGTACAATTCGTGAACACCTTATCATAGCAGAACAATCGGCAGTCAGCGGGGGGCAAAGGCGGCGCTGTTCACAACTCAGAAGTGCAAGGTGACTCTTTCGAAAAGACGGGGAACATCCATATAAAAACTTGCACAGCTTCGGAGTCATCATTCTGTCATCACATTTCACACGGATATCTTCCTGGAAATTAGCAAATTTTATAATCTGCAAAAATGTGCTCTCTAAAGGTAAGTGTTTTATATTAATAATAGGTGTTTATATCATATTTCTTCAGCTTGAACTTTGTCCTCAAAGCTCAAGGTTGTCTGAATTTCAGTATTTACTGTAACAGCTCCTACAAAATAACTCATAGCAATCAGCTGGTAGCAACATCTATGCGGATTAAGTTACACAAGGTCAAAAAAAATCGGAATGAATCAGGAGTAAGGAGCCCGGTCCACCCTACAGATTCAATTCAGTCAACCTTCTGCATAGCAACAAATAATTGTAGAACAAAAAACATTTAAGTAATCCAGTTCGCACTTGGCGTCACAAAGCGTTCAATAACCCATGACAATTGGTAGTGAAATGAATATATTCTTACCAATAAAATTATTTCAAGTACATATTTTTTAAAGTTCGTAAATGTTCTTTTCTTCTTACAGGTTGTAGTGTCTCTCGCTCTCTTAGCTGTAGCTTCGGCCGAGCACTTCCGATCCCAGTTCGGGGGCTACAGCGGGGGCTTCAATGGGGGCTACAACGGTAACAATGGGGGCTACAACGGCAATAACGGTGGCTTCAGCCGCGGCGCGCACATCCCCATTCTGAGCTATGAGAACGTGAATAACGGAGATGGAAACTACAGATACAGGTGAATATCGTGTTTAAGAACTTTTTTCAAGCATCAGATTAACAATAAGTTTACGAGCATACTGCCAGCATACTGCATTAATACATATAAGTATATAGCAAAGCTACGCCGGATCTATCCAGAGATCCAAGAAGATTGAAATGAAACTCTTAAGTAGGTTATGCCAAATGTGGAACCGGCATAAACCTTGCTGGACACAACACAACTTATCAAAACATTTTGCTACGAAATATTAAAGTACAATATTAATTCAAAATGTTTAAAAAATCAAGTTTAATCTACTTACAAATACCTACAAGAGGATGGATGCATAATGGATAAAAAGAATTAATTTTGGTACACGGCTTCTTGATATGATGAAATAACTATTAGGCTGTACCAAATTTGATTCCGATGTCATGAAAACTAAAACTTTATGTTTAATATTAAAAACAAGGCTCCTATGCCAGACTTCTTTGGAATTGTCCACCGTTTCTACATTATGCAATAAAGTAACTAAGTTTTACAGTTTTCAAACATCTGCTCGTTCAAAGGTAACCTTTAAAGTACTACTGGTACGTAATGCAACTTTTTGTACTTACTTACTCAGACTGCCAAGAGTTTCCTCCAGCGGTACGTACAAATTTACTTCAGTACTTAACCGTATTATTGGCGTAAGAGGTTCAGTTACGGTGCCAAGAGAAATTACATAAATTGTTCGTCTCAGGACTTCTGAAATTCACTTCATTTTGGACATTACAGCTTAGAGAAACGATTAGAAAAATCTTTGGTGACTTACAATTAAGGAAGATCATTTAAGATTATTTTATAATGACACTGATATGACTGATACCTCTCTCTTTTTTTGCCCCTTTGGGCTTTGCGTCTAAAAATCGTAGGTAAAAATTTGGCTAGAATAATATACCTAAATCAATTCCCATATTTGAGATCTATGAATCATCCACCAAGTTCTTTCCAGCTACGAGACCGGCAACGGCATCAGGGCCCACGAGAACGGGTCCCCCCGCGCGCAAGGCCCCGAGGGCCCCGCGGTGACGGCCGACGGGGCGTTCTCCTACACCGCGCCCGACGGCCAGCAGGTGTCACTGACGTACACGGCTGATGAGAACGGCTTCCACCCCGTGGGCTCTCATCTGCCCACCCCGCCGCCCATCCCGGAGGCCATCCTTAAGTCCCTTCAGTTCAACAGGCAGAATCCTTCATCGTGAGTAGTCTACTTACTAACAGGCCCGAATTTGGGAGTTGGATTTCCTTGGTTCCCTTAATTTACCTCGACCCGGACAAAGGAGTAAATCTGATCCTTCCTTTCTTTTCAGGGAGGGGTCCTACGACAGCGGAAGATACAACAATAATGGTTATCACTACTAACATAAACATATTATATCTAAAATATGTATTTATTTATTTATGACTACAAACAATGCGACTACGATGCTTTGCAAATTTTTTAATTTATAATTATTATCCTTTTTTTAAATAAGCAATAAAAAAGTGTTTCTGCATGACTACGACTTTATTTCCTTTTCACCTCCAATTCTTAACTAAATAGGTAAGGTATAGGTGGGGTAAGATTGAAGGGTTTTTCATGCGGGGCACAAATTTATTTTATTCAAACTGTGTAATGACGTGATATCATGATATCCCCACTATGATATATTAAAATAAAAATCATATCATTTGTTCTTATAAAAAATAAAAAAAACGCAAAAATATTTCGGAAAAATATGATTTTGGCCACTTCCAGGCTGCAAGACAGCTCCATCTAGTTTTAAGCCTACAAGGCCCATACATTTCAGGGGTACGCTTTTTTGTATGGGCTTTGTCTGTCCCGTATTATATGGTCCTTAGTATAAGGGATTCTTCTATTTCCACATAGATTCTGGCCTTCTAAACAATCACATAACAAAATTACGTTGCAAAAAGAAAACACATACCTAAAATACACATGTTAGTTTACGATTCGAGTGCAGTACCCGACGTGTTTTGCCCTGATCAAACACAGGCAAAACCATAGATTATCGAATAAGGTTTACGAAGTCACCTTCCCCAACAGCTGCATGAGAAGCCGTAGCCGGAACTAAGTTATTCAATGCACCGGCACCGGGCCAGCACCACACGGTCCAACTTCTGTAATAGTTTGCTGCAACTTTCATGTTGAGCTGCACTCCGGTATTCCTTCTTGGAATTCCCGTAAACACTAGTTATCCGGTTGGCAAACTTATTACAAACCTAGTTTCGTAGCCTATCGTGCGATATACCTTATCATAGAATAAGTATAAGAAGATCATACCATCCTACACATTAAAATGCGATCGCCTAAGGACGCTCATACACTACACCATACATAGATGGCGCCAAAAAAAATGTCTTGTAGCTTTCGATTATACTTGTAGATAGCGTTAAGTGTCACTTTTGACATAGATTTATGGCTCGAAAGTGACACTTAACGCCTGCCAGAAAAACAGCATGTGTCTATTCTATTAGGTATAGAATTCTTCGCTTTGTTCTGAATCCACTGTCAGCTTCACCGTAAGATATGAATTTTGGTTCCATATGACACTATCTACCTACATAATAAATATCCAGTTAAAACTTCATAAACGTACCTAATACATGTGACATTATAACATTTATAACTTTATTATTGATTAACAATACCCACGTCACCCACGTGACACTGTATTGTATTTACCTATGAGCAATGTTATTGTTTATTTAGGAGACACCACTCATATCAAGTTTACTCTACCACCCAGCTTATAACTTCCTTCATTAACGCGTAACAATTGGCACGAAACTTAGCGTGGTCAAACTAATTATGTCAAATGAGAAAAATACCTAAATAAGTAGCGCTAGGGCAAAGCGTCAGCTCTAAATGAATTTCCGTATAAAAAGTACTTTTTTAATAAAAGTTCTAACTGACGGATAAGTCAAGGCGCTAGTTAAAAACGAACTTTTCTAATCAGAACAGATTCTAATGAGAATAGTAAAGGTTAAAAGGCAATGTTGCGCATACTTGTGTAGGAGCATTTTTCGCATCTGTTTAGGCACTTGATAGATAAAAAATCAATTAATGAAAAATATGCCTACAATCTACCACATTCTATTCAAGAGTTTATTTTGCTTTCGTGTTAGGAAAACGTAGAAGAAACTTCGGGCGCTTTTAAACCCCCAACGCAATTAAAATTTTTAAAAAAACCCAGACCGCGACATAGTGGACCGATTTTCATGAAACATGGCTAAGAACACTCCCGAGTAACTCAGGTTTCAAACAAAAAAAAACTAAATCTAAATCGGTTCACCCGTTCGGGAGCTGGGCCATTTTTTTTCAAAGTTGTCCACCCCACTTTTTAGGGTTCCGTAGTCAACTAGGAACCCTTATAGTTTCACCATGTCTGTCCGTCCGTCCGTCCGTCCGCAGATAATCTCAGTGACCGTTAGCACTAGAAAGCTGAAATTTGGTACAAAGTGGTAAAATAAAAAGTGGAAAAAAATGTTTTTTTATGGTCCCCCCTACATGTAAAGTGGGGACTGATTTTTTTTCATTCCAACCCCATCAACGTGTGATATATTGTTGGATGGGTATTTAAAAATGAATGGGGGTTTACTAAAATTGTTTTTTGATAATATTAATAATTTTCGAAAATAATCGCTCCTAAAGGAAAGAAGTGTGCCCCCCCTCCCCTCTAACTTTTGAACCATTTGTTTAATAACCTAACCACAAAATTAAAATTTTGAAAAAACCCCCGACCGCGACATAGTGGACCGATTTTCATGAAACATGGCTAAGAACATTCCCGGCTAACTCAGCTTTAAATTAAAAAAAAAACTAAATCTAAATCAGTTCATCCGTTCGGGAGCTACGATGCCACGGACAGACATACACACAGACAGACAGACAGATAGACAGACAAACAGACAGACATACAGACACACACGTCAAACTTATAACACCCCGTTTTTTTTTTGTTTGGGGGTGTCTTCGTCGTCGGTCGTCTTCTTAGCCATGTTTCAAGAAAATCGGTCCACTATGTCGGGGGGTTTTTTCAAAATTTTAATTTGGTGGTTAGGTTATTTCAGTTATTTGCATTAGGTACTGGTAGATAAAATACAATAGTTTCCAAAAAACTAAATGTGCCACTTGGTAGCGAAATCATTTAGACTTTGGGCGTTAACTTTCGATATGATTCAGGATTCTGTGACAGAATCCCTCCCTCGCTTTGTTCAGAATTGTATGTATGGCCTCGCCGATAATATGTCATTTTGCTGACACTATCTACTCTACAAATAGGTAATTTATGACCCAATTCGTCTTAGTCTTGTACAAACAAAGGCAAAGGACTAGATATTGAATATCCCTCAGCGAAAACTTAGCATTTTTTAACCGTCGCCTCATATCTCTCAAGAAGGACAAGAAGGACGGTTATCAAGTCGTCTGTATGTTTTTTTTTTAATGTTTGTTCCTCGATATCTCCGTCGTTACTGGACCGATTTTGAAAAATTTTTTTTTATTGAATGTATATGCATACAGATTGGTCCCATTTTTCTCAGAACCCAGTTCTGATGATGGGATCCTGGAGAAATCGAGGGAACTCTTCAAATCTGAAAGGCATACATATGGTGATTTTTGTATTTTTAAAGGAACAGCATTAATTTACGTATGGAACAGTGACATTTGGTGCAGTTGAAGTGCCGATGATGGTCAGAACGGAACTCCTCAAATCTGAACGGCACGCTTATAGTGACTTTGGTATTTTTATAAGAACAGCATGCCCTTACGTCCAGAACAGTGACATTTGGTGCAGTGGAACTCCTGATGATGGTCAGAACGGAACTCCTCAAATCTGAACGGCACGCTTATAGTGACTTTGGTATTTTTATAAGAACAGCATGCACTTACGTCCAGAACAGTGACATTTGGTGCAGTGGAAGTGCTGATGATGGTCAGAACCGAACTCCTCAAATCTGAACGGCACGTTTATAGTGACTTTGGTATTTTTATAATAACAGCATGCACTTACGTCCAGAATAGTGACATTTGGTGCAGTGGAACTGTTGGTGATGGTCAGAACCGAAATACGTAATCCAACATTCGCAAGTAGCTTTCACCAGAACCCCAAAGGCGGCGGTTTTTTTTTTCTTAAAAATTATCTCCTCTTGACTACCTGCGCCCGGGGGCTAACTGCGATAACTTTCACCGCCATAATAAGTAATAACTTAATAACTCTAATATTATTTTTCTTTCCCAAAATAAGAAGATAGTAGGTAAAAGCAATATGGTAATGTAAGTGCCAATGTTAAACGCCACAAACACTCAAAGAACTGTCGCCGTAATACCACAGATCAATAATAAGTTACTAACGTAACAGATACTTCACTTCTCCGCAAACGACAAATACCTACGCTTTTAACGCGCGACCGCCAGCGAGTGACGGGGGCCTGGTAATACTTTCATGCGACAAACAGACTGCTTATTGGTTTGCCGTGCGAAAGTACTAGGAACTTCGCTGTATTGACTGTGTTAAGGTACCCTTAGACCACCGGCTAAGTATAAACCACATCAGCCCGCCTCCAACCAACCTAAATAAGTAAAGAGGATCGAGTATTATAGAGAGTTACTGTCAAAGTAAAATGTGTAATCACACACTGCATAGACTGCCATCTCTCGACACAGGCTTTACAACTTTTGAACCTCAATTTTGACAATTTGGCCCATATTCTTAGCTATAGGTATATGTGTTAAAATGTCAAATATTCAGAGATGTTAAAAAATTAGGTAGTGCAACGTATTTAAATACAAAATACAAATACTTTGGTTTTTTACCTATTTCAAATAAAAATACAAAATAGTTTCACAAAAAGGTATTTGAAATACAAAATGCAAAATAGGTATTTTCAAAATACCTTTATTCAAATAAAATACTTTTTTGACATAAGGTAAAACTTTTATTCTAAAGATGTGTTTAAAACACAGAATCACCAGAGAGCCCAGAAACCTGGCTCTATAAAATTAACACGTTAAAAAGTGAAGCCAAAAATTTACTGTCTCCATATTCTCCATGTCATGTTTTACTTTAATATTATAAAAATCGAACGAAAGAGTTATATTGCAATATGTATGAAATATGTTTTTTTTTTTAATAATAGTAATATTAATTAAGCATACATTACAGCTGTGTTAAATAGAAATGCCTACAGTCATTAGGTATACGAATTATATATATGATTTTTATTTGATTTTGATATAGATTTTCCCCGATTTTTTGATGTTCACGGTCAGGGTGCTTTGGGATCTTGCAATAAATCGCTTACTATTTATCGAACCTTATTTATTATATAGGTACCACTATGTTGGCAGCACTGAAAATAAGTGTGTAAAACATTAAATTAAGCGCTTCCGGACTTAGGCAGACAAAGAAAAAAATAGAATACGCTCTCGGTACCATACCTTACGTCAAAAAATGACAAAAAGCATTTTGTATTTTGAAGTGGTAGAAAATGCAAAATCAAAATACTTGTACTAAATAGTATTTCAAATAAAATACAAAATACTATTCGATAAAAGTATTTAAAATACCAAATACAAAATAGGTATTTTGTATTTCTATTTGAAATGCTTTTACTTCAAATAGTTAACATCACTGCAAATATTAATATTAGCGCCATCTAGCCGAACGTCCCCCAAAGGTGTAACGCCGTACCTTTTCCTTTATGGTTCTGAGGTACGTTTTTTTCTTAGACTTTATCTGTCTATACGGAGTTACATATGTCTTTCATAGGTAGTAACTAGGTAGGTATTGGTTCACTTCCATAATACATTTTTATAATAACGGAAATCTGTCCGTAATGAATTACTAATATAAGAACTAGTTTGACATATACACGGTACAACATGGGTATGTTACAAGGTATAAATAATTTAGTTTAGCTTATTTTACAAAACCAAATAAACTAAGTTTATCTGTTATTCCCTTTCTGATAACATCAAATTTTAATGTTCCAGCTCAGTAACTATGCCTATTTGGAACTTCTGTTGGTAACGTCTCCAGAGGATTCGAGACAGTTGAATGAGCACTGTCTCTCATTGTTGTTTCACTCGCTGAATAGCATGTGTATTCATCATATTACCAAAGACATATATAACTCCGTATAGACAGATAAAGTCTAAGAAAAAAACGTACCGTGGGTGTCGTAGAAGTCGACTGTGGGATATGGGTTTAATTGTGGCGTAGGCGAGAGGCTGGCAACCTGTCACTGCAATGTCACAATTTGGATTTCTTTCAACCCCTTTTTGCCAAGAGTGGCACTGTAACTTAGTAGTTCATGTGCTCTGCCTACCCCTTTATGGGATACAGGCGTGATTATATGTATGTATGTATGTAAAAAAACGTACCTCAGTACCATACAGAAAAAGGTACGGTAGCCTAGATGGCATTACACCTTTGGGGTACGCTCAGCTAGATGGCGCTAATATTCGTATTTGACATTTAAACACATATCAAGCTAAGAATATGTGCCAAATTGTCAAAACTGAGGTTCAAAAGTTTTAAGCTTATGTCGAGAGATGGCAGTCTATGCACTGTTGTTACACATTTTAGTTCGACAGTAACTCTCTATAATACTCGAGCCTCCTTGGGAGAATAGGAAACGCAGTTTTAAATTTATTATATGCTCAATAACTAAGTATGACTGACAAACAACAGTTGCATTGGAATACATTGGAATTGATGAGAGTGTTTCCTTAAATTAAGTCATCCGACAGCCTAAAGTCTACTCATACCTTTTTGTGATGTTATTTGTAAATAATTTTCTGTTGTTGATTGTGCCTATGTGTAGTTTTTTTCACTTTGCCATGAATCAAAATATTTCTATTTCATATAGGTATGTGGATAGATACCATTTCACCGTCTCATCTCTAGGGGAATTCTAGCTAGAAGAACGGCCGCCAAAACAACAGGACGCCTCTAAAGCCGCAAATAATGAACCCATTAATTCTGGTTGCATTTTGCACCGTTTGGCAGACTCTCGATCCTTAGAATCCGATGCCCGTTTAATGAGCTAGCGAAGCATCTCATTGATATTACACGTATGACCTCTAGGGCTAGTTATTTCCTTGTCCAGACAGAGCGGTGAAGGTCACCAGATTACTGGGATACTTAATATATTTTATGTGTTTAAAGTTTAAATAAGGTTATGTTATTGTTAGTTTGGTAAATCAATCATTAAAACACAATCAATTATGTAAAACTGCGGTTTATTTGTTCATTTGCTTTAAGTTACTTACAAAACTACAATATAAATATTTCGTTATCACAGTCCATGCATATTATGAGGTCACACGCTGCACGCATCATTGCTTGAAGATCCAAGGTTAGGGTTTAAAAACGGAAAGAGTTTCGACCCCCATTGTAAGAACCATCATCCCTGGAATCAATTAGAAAATATTATACCTAATATATTTTGACTAAGTCCTAGTATTTAGTCCACGTTTCCGTAAAATACATCGTGGAAATCTTTTCTCGTAGGTACATCAAAAGTGAAATTTGCTATATTCTGTCATTTTAAGTCCAGCAGGAGCATTCCACGAGAAAGTCGCTTACGACATGCTTTTGCCTTGTATTGTATGGCAGCTATAGCAAACAAATCCGTAAAGCTCGAGAAAATCAGACACCACTTCGCTTTCTTAGCGTCTTCAAAAGTATGTATTAGAAGAATTGCATGTCGTAAGCGACATTTTCGTGGAATGCCCCGCACCTCAAATAATCTCTGTATACATCATAGGAACTCATGAAATTATGTATTATAGGTACTTATATGCTTAGTTACGAACTAATCCATTAACACCTTCCTCCACACTGTGCCGCTTTGCATTGTAATCCTTACAGCACTAGACAGTGCACATGTTAAAATATTAAACTGCTCCATAAGGGAAACACAGTAACTTCAGGGATGAATTCTAACTGCAGCCCGAATACTTACGAAGAAGGATTCTGCCTGTTAAATTCCAGCGCTTTAAGAATCGCCTCCGGAATAGGCGGTGGGGTAGGCAGATGCGAGCCCACAGGGTGGAAGCCGTTCTCATCAGCCGTGTACGTCAGCGACACCTGCTGGCCGTCCGGCGTGCGGAACGAGAAGGCCCCCTCGGCCGTCACCGCCGGGCCCTCGGGCCCCGCCGCACGCGGGGCCCCGCTCTCGCGCGCGCTGATGCCATTCGGGGTCTCGTAGCTGGAATTAAGCTCACCTTTACTAGGGTTACGAGGTTATCGCGAGGAAGGAAATGGTATCAAGGTAGAATGTCAGGATCGTTATTGTTTTCCTTAAATGCGGCACGGAATTGAGGTGTGGGCATTGGAACCATGTACAGTGCTTTTAGCGCCCTTTTACTATCAACATATACCTAATTATGTATTTAGAAGCGAAAATATGCAACTACCTATAGTTTGTACTTTTGGCAGTTGAAAAAAGTGTAAACAAACCGATGTCAAATTTGACAGATCCAGAGGTAGTGAACCTTTTAAGACCAGATTGAAGAACAAAATTATAGGTGGCTACTTACTTGGTACTTTTTATTTATGGTGAGCCAATTTTAATAATTATAAACGCATAAATGGTAAGTAAAGTGAAAGTAACAATGCGATACCTTGTATTTTTAGCTATTTAAAAAACTATGAACAAACCGTCAAAGGGGTTGTTTATAAGGTAACGTTTGGTTCCTGTTTAATTTTTCGTATTAGAAATAATTGCGCTCACTACTATAGTTCGTTCCATTCCAAAAACATATACTTTCGCTTAATTTTACCAAATAGGTACACAACAAAGGGAGTGTAGGTACAAGTTTCTAATAGGTCGGTACCTATTAAATATTACTGAATCAACTAAACTACCATCTAGTATAAAAAAATACATAAATATAACAATCACCATATCATACGGAGAAACGGAAGCTCGAAAACACAAATATCTAACTCGGAAAAGATGATGACGATGATTGATATCAAGCATCAAACAAATAATACGTTTATTATCATTAAAAATAAAAAACATGTTACACATCACTTTACAAAATGCATCCACAGCGCAGGCTTCGTCAAAGTATGTTATATTATGTAATTTATGTCAAAAGGGTCATCAATACAAATCAAGTAGGTCGTAAACGTTATTATAACTAAAATATTCCTCCCTGGACCGTACCTGGCTCAAAAGTCCCCATTATTCCCGCTGCATTACCCCGCTGGACGGCAATGGAGACCTGTTGGACCAGATACGACCCAGAACGAGGATCGCAGCCCCTCTCCCGCAACCGACGCCCTAACTCTTTGAAAAAGGAGCGAGCCTCCGAGCCCCAAGGCCCCGCCGTCTCAATCGCCACCGGCACAAAGTCGTAAGCCGATTCCAACGCGGAGTACTTTGCGTGCTTAGCCTTTGCCGCGGACTCCGCTGCCGAGCCAGCACAACCTATAGTCTGCCTCAAATGGGATGCAGCGTAAGTGCTGACACAAGTTGCATCCCAAATAAGGCAGCGCCCTCTACGCCACGGGACCAAAGTCAGCCCGAACAAACAAATAAAATTAAAAATCGCGTAAGGGTTAGTAGTGTTAGTACCTTTATATTTTAGTAGTGTTACACCCAGAGTAAAATGCAACCATGGGTTTTAAACCTCTGCAAAATTGGGTACTTTTTGGTATATTGTAGCGTTACGTACTCTTACAAGAGTCTTTTGCAAGAGTACGTAACTGCTAACCTAAAGGGTGAGGAGAATTTGAAGGGATGGAGTGAAAATAAGAAAATAAATCAGGGGTAGGTACTTTATTATACGGCTCTTTAGACGATATGACACGATAGGTATGTAAAAAAATAATATAATAAGTTAGGTAATCCGAAGTCCTCGTGAGAGAAGACTCTAGGTAAAAGGCGTGCAGCGGTTAAGGAGGATGCGGAGTACAACTTGCAGGGGCAAACGTCGAGTACGACGTGCAGCAGCGTTCGCAGGGAGCGTCCAGCAGACAGGCCAGGTCACGCGCCCTAGCGCCAGGCACAATCAGTAGCGTTCGTAGGAGCGCCAAGCAGAAGGGCCAGGTCACGCGCCCTAGCGCCAGGCACGACCAGTAGCGTTCGTAGGAGCGCCCAGCAGACGGGCCAGGTCATGCGCCCTAGCGCCAGGCACGACCAGCAGCGTTCGTAATAGGAGCGCCCAGCAGATAGGCCAGCTCACGAGGTAGATTGCACGGCGCGCAGCTCACCGAAGGACCTACATTATTATGTAGTATCTCAACCATACCTTTTAATATTTAACTTCACGGACTGGCGATCCTGCACTCTGTTGCTATAAGACAGCGACAACCCTTTATTCCGATTTTCAACTCATAGAAATCGTACGTTCTATCTGCAGTTCACTTGCCTGGAAAATGCACATGTTAACGTTATAGGGAGACCTAAAACTCTCGTGAATCTGTAAGATGCGTGGAAAGACTACGACCTCTGTTTGTTTCTCTAGTTTTCTAATGATCTTTATTCTAAATTTACTTTGTTACCTTCTGGAAATATTTCATGTTTTCTTCCTGACAAATGTAGTAGATATGCTCTTGTAATCCTTTTTATCTGTTTACTGGCGTCCGTCCGTAACTGCAACGATTTATGTTCAAAATTAGGTTATATTTCCCCTACATGTAATAAACATAGTATTGATCGATGCAGTTCGCAACGGCGAAACTTACCTTTCTAGTCTACAACATTTTTAACCATTATGTTTGCAGGAAAACATCGAATTAGATTCATATTTTAATTTGACATATTTATTTATTGATTGACATGGATGTCAATCAATATTCTTTCATGTTTTAAACTGACTAAAGAGTTAAGTATGTATACTTTTAATGTAGGTTTGTTAGTTTTAGACCATATTTTTATAATTGGCTAGCGATAATATTTAAATTTTAAATTTAGTTTTCTAAATTCTCAAACATGGGTATATAAGCGGCCCTTGTGTCAAACCCATCAGTCATTATCTCGTCGTTTTCCTAAGAGAACGAGTTATAAAGGGTCCGTGCGGGGCCAAGCCAGGCCCCGCACTCTTCAAGAAAAACCCTCTCCAAGTCCTCTCCTCCTTCGGTGAGCTGCGCGCCGTGCAATCTACCTCGTGAGCTGGCCTATCTGCTGGGCGCTCCTATTACGAACGCTGCTGGTCGTGCCTGGCGCTAGGGCGCATGACCTGGCCCGTCTGCTGGGCGCTCCTACGAACGCTACTGGTCGTGCCTGGCGCTAGGGCGCGTGACCTGGCCCTTCTGCTTGGCGCTCCTACGAACGCTACTGATTGTGCCTGGCGCTAGGGCGCGTGACCTGGCCTGTTTGCTGGACGCTCCCTGCGAACGCTGCCGCACGTCGTACTCGACGTTTCCCCCTGCAAGTTGTACTCCGCATCCTCTTTAACCGCTGCACGCCTTTTACCTAGAGTCTTCCCTCACGAGGACTTCGGATTACCTAACTTATTATATTATTCTTTTTACATACCTATCGTGTCATATCGTCTAAAGAGCCGTATAATAAAGTACCTACCCCTGATTTACTTTCTTTTTTTATCTCATCCCTTCAAATTCTCCTCACCCTTTAGGTTAGCAGTTACGTACTCTTGCAAAAGACTCTTGTAAGAGTACGTAACGCTACAATATGATTCCCCGAAAAAAAGAATAATATTCATTAAATGCAATGAAGATAAGGTAATGGCGCCTATTAACGTGGTACTTAAGGAAGATTTCAAAAGATACCAAAAAATTAGGGGTATCAAAGCTCATTAACGACCACAAACGTTTTTTTTATGGAAGAGTATTTATAGAACTATTAGTTTTGAAGAGTTTTAGGATCATTTTAGTTTATTATATGTCATAAAATGATTATTGAAGCCAACATACCTAAATTTTCTATTACCGTGGTAATGAACAGGCTGCAGTTCTATTAACGCGAATTGAGATTTCATTACCGAGGGTATGAATGACAGTGTTTTTCTGCCATCAGTAAATAGAAACCCATCTCAAAATTCGGAGCTTAATACCGACGGTTGAATATACAAATTATGACAAATACATATACCTATACTATCCTCCTTTATGAATACCCACAGAAGACTCAGTTTCACCTAAGAAATCTGTACTTACGGTACACTTAATGTCATATTTTTATACAAGACTAATATGTCGCTCGGTAATAGATACTTCTATAGGAACCCATTACCGACCCAAACAAATATTGCATGGATCGGTAATAGATTCTTATATATTCTATTACCGAGGGTTATCTGATCGTACCATCGGTAATAGGCATAAATTGGAGTATTATAAAATCTAATTCCGACCCATAAAAACAAAGTCATACAGATGTATTTTCATTACAAATCAAAATAAAATATTGCAACCTTATACAGAGTGTAACAAAAATGGTGGTGATCCGTTTAAGGGCGTACTCAGTATCGTATTCTTATCAGGAAAAAGTAGAAGAAAAATTTTTTTTCGCTAAAAAAATTTTCACTTTTGTATGAGCCGGGCCGCGCGAATCGGTCGAATCTCCATACAAAGATAAAAAAATTTTTTGCAAAAAAAAATTTTTATCCTACTTTTTCCTGATAAGAATACGATACTGAATACGCCCTTAAACGGATCACCACCATTTTTGTTACACCCTGTATTAAAACCAAGTTTACATAACTGGTAAGTAAGCATCAGACTTTATGTGAATGTTTAAAAAAATTGACAAATTAACGGTTTTCATAGAAACGATTTTGCTAAAAATTAAGGTTTTGTTGAATAATTTTCATACCGCGTAAATAGTTCTTTGATAGCGTGAATAGATCAAGATTGAAACAACTGTAAGACATTATATAACTGATCACATATACTTAAAATAAAGCAAAAAGAACTAATATCACTACTTTAACTATTACTGTGGTATACCACAGTAATAGAATCTACTCACGAAATGGCGCCTTTCACCGCTGTCTTTTAATTTCCACTTTAAACACATTTCCAGGCTAAACAATACGTAAAAAGTACTCAGAAGTCATGTAGAAAACTATAAACAATAATTTGAAATGCATAACTTTCACCTGTTTGCCATAATTATTACGTAAATTACTAAATGAGATTGGAGTTCACTTAGGTTTAGCGTCACACGTCAGTATGACACAACCTCTTCTCGCGGCCCCGTGGCAAAAACTGTCAAATAGCGAGCGTCTTCTTTCATTCACACTCTCTATCGCCTATATGTGCGTTAGTCAACTAAACAGGCTTCCTTTGTGTGAGTAACTTTTTTTAAGAAATTGGTCGGTTTGCCTATAAAATGCGTATTTGCAAATGCGGCGGTAATGGACGTCGATTTCGATACCCGCGTTGATAGCCGCCGTTACCTTATGCTTGTATTTGTGAAATTGTATATGTTTCGTTAAATTAAACGAAATTACATGTTATTGGAATGAAATGGAAAATTGTAGTGAGCTCAATTATTTTATAATAAGGAAAAAAAATCAGGAACCATACGTTACGTAATAAACAACCCTCAAATTTGACATCTCCGGTTTGTTTACACTTTCTTCAACTGCCAAAAGTACAAACTATAAGCAGAAGGCATACATTTCTTAGAACTAATATTGATGAAGTTGGTCGTTGAGTTAAAGAAAAAACAAAGAAAACATAGTGAAACTATAACTAGCGACGTAGCTTTGGTCACCTAAAGTGGTACTTGCCGGCACCACCATTCACCTTTTTGAAGCCCGTGGCTTCTCCGATGCTGACGTCACCCGTCATATGGTCAAGCCGCCTGACGCTGAGACCACGGCTAATATGAAAACTTGAACATATAACATTGCTCTGGTTACCTGAAGTGGTAGTTGCCGGCGCCATCGTTGACATTCTCAAAACGCGTGGCTTCGCCGATGCTGGCGCCGCCCGTAAGGTGGTCGAGGCGCGCCGCCGACGCTGAAGCCACCACAGCTAATATGAGGACCTGAACAAGTAGTTACAGTGAAAATAAGATATTTTTTTCAAATACATTCAAAAGAAAAAAACTGACTTGGATTGGATTAGACTTCCTCCTCCTCTAGATCAATCGCTCCAGCTATCGTATCTACAGTCGCTCCAGCGTTCTGCCAACTGAGCCACCATCCACCCGAAGAGTGATAAAATTTTATTAGTGAAAAAAAAACAGCATTAATGATAACATAAAAGCTATGATCTTGTCAGTGGACTAACGATCATTTTTTCTCTTGTGGGTCAATATTTTTCCCATAAGATGCTTTATTTTTCAGTTGACTTGACTTTCTAAGCTTTTCGTGTGTCTTTGATTTAAACCTTTTATCGATCGCGGTGTCATTTACGGCCACACGCAAAAAGAAATGATGAATAAAGTAAGTAAGTAATATATGGTACACATGTTGTAATTTTTCTATTAAAAATATCGTTGGCAAATAGGCGATCTCCAAATTAGAAAGACTAAAATAAGTCGAGAAAGTTAAAACCTTTTTAGTGAGAATGTGCAGCTGGTAACATTACGGCACATTTACGCATACATGTAGGTGTAAATACGATTATTTGTATATACATGCACCACAGATGTCATATATATCATAGATCAAGCAAACGTATCTACTTAGCGTGTCAAATGAACTCAGTGAAATCCACTGAGTTGTCCGTCTTTACTCGCAGCTTGCAGCTTTCGGGCGTCAATTTTTGTAAGTTGAAGTCAACCAAAACATAAAAAATGCCTCGTTACGTGATATTCAATTGCAGCAACACAAAAATTATGAACAATCAAGAGCCTGAGACATATTTAAAATTACAGGCAAGAATCAACTTCCGTACAAAATTTGACACGCTCGGCCCCTATACAAATATATGAATTTGTTTCTTCTACCTAAATTAAGTTCTGTGACATGCACCTACTTACATGCATATACATAATCAATTCCAGAAAACATTACCCACCTGTCTTCTGCAGATAAGTACCTTCGTATTAAGCCGAATAAAGCTTATATTATTAGGTATACTAATCATAATGATACCAAAGAAGTAAATTAGTGTCTCACCAGTTTCATGTTGCGGGGTACGTGATGCTATTGTGTTCCGAGTCGGAATACAATCTCTGGGGATGTTCGACATTTTATATCGGCCGGATTTGCCCTTTTGGCAGGTTGCTTCACCTTGCTCGGTATTGTCGATATGCTTAGACGAGTGCGGTGTAAGTCATGAGAGTTATAAAACACAATAAATCATCCGAAAATTGTTCTTCTTAAGCAATCTACCCTGAATCGTAGCCGTGACAAAAGTGTTATTCGGATTATTCCCACTGTGTTTCCCCGCTGATACAGACCTGATAGTCCAGAGACGGCTCAGACGACATAGGGAGGATTGCAGCCCCGTGTGATGTAATGAATTATGAACGTAGGTAAATTTGCTACCTGCAGAGTACAAGAGTGCCAACGCCGACTCGACAGTCGACACTGAAAAGACAACTAGTGTAGCATATTCAAGTGTACCGATCCTAATGTACCTAGGAGCAGCATCCACACGGAGAGCAGCGATGTATGGCATTGCTATAGCAGCAATTTGGCAGACAAGCATGATCGCGTGATGAACGATATAACGGCAGGCCATCCTTTTGACACTAATTGTTAGGAGGTACGATAGGGACGAACCGATGCGATAAAGTTTATCGAATGCTACGCCCACTGGTACAGTTCCTCTCCCTCTCGTAACTTAGACACACGCATATTTCCTGCGAAGGATGGTCGGCGGGCCCCGCCCCCAGCCGAGGCGACGGTACGTGTGAAGCGGTAAACTATCTCACTTTACATACCTCTGCCCCATTTATCAACCGAATAATCACAGATAATGCCGGCCTGTACATAAATTATGTCAAGCTCTCATTTACTTTCGGGTTGAAAGGTCAGATATCATGTGAAAATAAGCGCCAATGCTAAAATCTAGATCGGCAAGGCAACTGAGGTTACCCTAATCATGTAACCGGAAAAGTAGTAAGAGTAAGTAAGATGGATTAATGCTTCCTTTAAGAATCAGACTAAGTATCAGTTCGACAGACTGCCACAACAATTAGGGCTAAATAAAAACTGACAGTGTCAAATAACTGAAAGACAGTTGCCGTCTGAAAACTGATAATTAAGTGTGAATTAGTAACTGTTAATGAGATCTTCAAAGTATTTTGTGTATGAAGAACAAAACCCACTAACTTAGCTCTCTTAAATTGCATCATTCTCCCTCTTAATTATCAACAGTTTTTTTTTTAGATTTGCAAGCATGTTATTAAACAATTTTTACATCAAAATGCACATTTAAGTTATTTCAATTCCCTGTGCATTTGTGATCTATTAACCATAATTATTTATTACCTATCTTTTAATCATTGGAAGATGGTGTTGTAAAACAAGCTACAATTAGCACAAATCTCGGAGGCGTGTTAGTTATGCGAGCTAAAGGTCAAATTGAAATTAGTACCCGTTTTACTATTCATAGGTCACCTGTAACGAGCCTTGTTTACATGCTCATCTTCTCTGCAATAATCAGAACTCACACATACCTAGTTAAATTGGAGGAAGGTACGATGTAGTGCGAAAAGATTTGCTTTCATATTGTTACGGAAACGTACGAACGTGTCATGTTATTTCAGTCAGTTTCCGTACAAGATGTACTGGCATTGACTGAACTAGCATCACAAATACGAAAGTTTCCGAAAAAATATGAAGGAAACCCTTTTCGCACTCCACCTGTACCTATTTAAATGCAGGCTTGGTGACGAGCTATCGTGGCAAACTATTAATTTCTTTTTCCCCTCACTAGCTCGGAAACACGTGTTTTGTCCTTTAATACCAGCGGGTAAAAACGCATTTTATCCACTAGTGGGTAAAGTAATTTGACCTTGAATAAAGTCAAATTGACTGCTTTAAAATGGATAAAAATAGGTTAATCTAGTAATAAAGATGATTTACCACCTGTGGAACTACTGGAAGCAGTGATAAACGCATTTTTTGCGTTGTAGTTTCCTCGCTATAGTGAGGGGAAAAGTTTTGTGTTACACTCGGGTGCAAATGTATTTTACTTCTCGTGTGTTAAAAAACTCGCAAGTTCAGGATTCTATTCTCGAACCACTCGCTTCGCTCGTGGTTCAACTATAGAATCCTTTCACTTGCTCGTTTTTCAATTCCACACTCGGCGTTAAAATACAACTTTGCCCCCTTGTATAACAAATAACTATTTTATAGATACAATTAAATTACTCACAGAAAATTGTTTAACCTATTAATTATTTATTGGTGTTTAACTTTACTGAAAGCGGAATGCACTCAGAGTGCAATCAATTATTAATGTTAATTTGTTTGGGAATTCGACACTGTTTGTTTTAGCACTTTTGATGAACAGATTTTGAGTTGGCAAATAATTTTCATTTCAGAGACAAGCGCTAAAAGAGAAAGCGCAAACAAGTATTGTTTCGGACATTTGCAGACGAAAAAACTGTTAGCTGTCAGTATAAATCAGTAATATTAGGTACTACTAATTATAGTAGTATCTAAAGACAAACATTTATTTTCATAAAATAATCTTTTAAAGCTCCTCCCAAAATGCCGTGTGCAATGTAAAATTTAGTTCTCTGGTTTACTAAATTATTTTCATTTCAATGCTAATGACTTTCAAATTATGTTAAAAAATAGTAGGTAAGAAAGCTAAAATATCACAATTGATTGTATGCCCTTCTGACGATGCTAATGCGACGGCAATGACAAGTTTCATTTCGCGCTTAAAATGAATACATAAACCTAGTTAAAGTTTTAACGAGTAGCCAAATCGACTTGATGCTTATTATCGCTTGCCAAACGCATCGCCTGAATATACCCAGTATAAGTCCGATCTCCGAGTACGCATTGTTGCTACTTCTATCAACACCAAAGTTACCTGCACGGGAAGCATGGTCGCGCGATAGACGATAAAATAGCAGGCCGTCCCTATCGCACTATTTGTAAGTGCGATAGGGACGGCCTGATATTTTATCGTCTATCGCGCGACCATGCTTCCCGTGCTGGACCAGCTTCCTTGTTAAACGGAAACTTAGTGAATCAGATAATAATTTACGAGTATATCCGACACATAGGATAGGTACCAACTGTCTATCGGCCGGCAGAATGCCAAAGTTGTCTGTTGGGTAATAAAACATAACTCTAATTCGCACAAATCGCACAATGGTTATTGTTATAACTATCAACAACTGAGCGTACTAGATAAAGCGGACCAGTTTACGTCTAACCTACAACTATTATTTAAAAAAAACCGGCCAAGTGCGAGTTGGACTCGCCCACCGAGGGTTCCGTACAAACTTTCAATGGTTAAAATAATCATACTATGAGTATAAGACTCATATTCATTTATTCATATTTGTAACGCCATTTTACACGTCAAGATTTGATTTAAAAAAATAATATTTATGCAGCAATAATACTTAGAGAATAAATAGACAGAAGATTGAAATTACAAAAAGTTAGGCAATATTCACATAAAAATGCACAAAAATATTTTTCTAATTAGGTAATAAAAAAATTGTCATTAGTGTAGAACGGGTGCTCGACCAGCCAATTTTTTAAGCGATAGGTACTTAAAGTTCGACACACTAGTCTAGGCGCTTCAACCACATATTGCGGCAATTTATTATAGACGGCAGGGTCCATCACATGTGTTAATTTGACCGTAAATTGGATTTCGCCAATTTACGGTCGATACCTACTAACTTTCCGGCATTTCGAATGTTGTACTTGGAACACATGTTATTAGTTTTGTCACAGAATATATTATGTATAATAGTACAAGTACGGAAGGCTCCTTTGATGTTCACAAAATGACGCCATTCTAAATTCTTACCTACATTAACAAACGGACCGCACGCAAGCAGCCAACATTGAATTTTTCCCCTCACTAGCTCGGAAACACGTGTTTTGTCCTTCAATACCAGCGGGTAAAAACGCATTTTACCCACTAGTGAGTGGGTAAAGTAATTTGACCTTGAATAAATTCAAATGAACTGCTTTAAAATTGATAAAAGTAGGTGAATCTAGTAATAAAGATCATTTACCACCTGTGGAACTACTGGAAGCAGTGATAAACGCATTTCTTGCGTTGTAGTTTCTTCGCTACAGTGAGGGGAAAAGTTTTGTGTTACACTCGGGTGCAAATGTATTTTACTTCTCGTGTGTTAAAAAACTCGCAAGTTCAGGGTGGCTAGCCGAATGGCACAATCGCTCACGAAACGCTCACGAAACGAAGCGCTAGTAGATATCTATCTCTATCGCGCTTGCGTATTGGCGCGACAGAGCCAGCGGCGTATCGCTTTCGTTTGGCGTCGGAGAAATGCCATTCGGCTACGGGGCCAGGATTCTATAAATAACTCGCAAGTTCATGATTCTTCAAATAACTATTATACAAATAACTATTATTGCGCCGCGCGAAGGTCGTCGCCAATGAATGGGCCGCGAACTTGCGGCCGCTGACATGTACTTGTAGCGCAGCGATAGAATCGCGGAGTGAGCCGCCCCTGGTTTTGTATGCTGCCAAGTTCTCTCTTACATAAATGGCTACCTGCATGATAACTATTGCAGGCAGTGTAATGAGTGTAAAGCTAGGAACATACTACGCGGATGTCCGTCGTAAATCGACCGCGACCGAACAGTGTGCACGGAACAAAACATCCAGCGAGCCAGATTTCGAACGGACGTCCATGCGCTCAAGGCCACGTCCACGTCCGTCGACCGATAGTTTGCACGGTTAAGTGTATATTCATTGTCCAGATCCCCGTCCGCGGTCGATTTACGACGGACGTCCGCGTAGTGTGTTCCTAGCTTAAGGATTCTTATTTTTTAAAGAGTTCTTTGGCCGGAGTGTCTACTGTCTACAGGTACCTGAGCAACGATCCTGACAGCTCGTTTCTGAAAGCGAAAGACCCTCTCCCATTCAGGACAACATCCCCAGACCAGACCTCCGCAACGTACTGTATTAATGAATGGACAGTGGCGAAATAGCATGTCCGGGCTACTTCTGGAGCCACAGACTTTGCAACTCGACCTAAGGCAAAGCACGCACTGCCCCGACTACCACACGGTTTATCTACTTGCTGGTCCCAGTTTAAGCCCTGATCAATCTTTAAACCTAGGAAAGTAGTCGTGGATGCCTGTTCAAGTATTTTCCCATTAATTATGAACTATCAACGGCGTGGTCATGCGACCCGAAAGATTAAAATGCACAAAGTGTAATTAAAATGTTGGCAGCCTGTATCGCAACTGGAGGACCTACGGAAGTAATTAGGACAATAGATCCTTCCTCCTTCCTTCCTCCTTCCTTCCTCCTCCTTCCTTCGGTCCTTTGAGTCGTCGGCACCCAGGCCCCTTCTAAGTACAGGTTTGTACAAGTTTCTAATGAGTCGACTCGGCAACGCACATGTGCCACTCCTTGAGTGGCAGGCGTCCATATGTAACAGTGACCGCTTTCCATCAGGCGGACCGTATGCATGTTTGCCACCTACGTGGTACAAAAAAATCTCGACGAATTCACCTTAAACATTAAAAACTAAATCAAAATCGATTGATTCGTTCGGGAGCTATGATGCCAGACAGACATGTCAAGCGTCAAACCTATTATTATTATAACACTCCGTCGTTTTTGCGTTGGTGGTTAAAAACAAGAAACCTCCTTCAAAACTATAATAAAACACAACTTTCTATGAAAATCGGTAAAGTGCGAGTCGGATTTCGACATTTCCATACAAAAAGGTCATGAGCGCCTGACGACATGTGATAGCAACGTACACTAGATTTGTACTTTAAAGATTTTGCGTATATTTTGGAAACTATAAGAGATAGAGCAAATAGACTTCAGATTTTGGTTGTCGGTGGCACAATTTTTTTGTTTTCGTATATATACACCATTTTTTGGACCTATTAGGGCAATATTATGGTCAGTGCAGTTCTAAACAGTCTTAAGCGCCTCTTTTTTAGTAGGAACTTAAGTCATTTTGGCAAATGATTAAAATTTTTAACAATTTCTAAACAGAAATGAATTTCTTTCTACCTGTCCATGGCGCTCACAAAATTTCAAAACATTTAGTAAGTACTTGCAGCGGCAGTGAGTGAAAATCTCAATTTGAGTTTTTTTCTTAAGTCCGACTTACGCTTGACTGTAGATTTCTAATAGGTTTTCCTGTAATCTACAGGTAGAGGGCTATCTCGTGTATTTTTTTGAAAATTTTACGCTAAGTAGTTTCGGAGATAAGGGGGGAATGGTAATTTTTCTTAAATAACTTCTAAATTACCAAAATAAAAACTATAAAAAAAATATATTTGAAATGCTTATAAAATGCTCTTTCATTTGATATGTATCACAATATAGTTCTAATAACTTTGATTTTTAATTTTCAATTTTACCCCCCAAAAGTGCCCCTTATGATTAAATTTCGTTTAATTTCATTTGATTATATTGCATGTCCGTCTTTGGGCCACAGGTTTACATACGTGTGCCAAATTTCAAGTAAATCGGTCCAGTAGTTTCGGAGAAATCGGCTGTGACAGAGGGACAGACAGACACGCGAGTGATCCTATAAGGGTTCCGTTTTTCCTCTTTGAGGTACGGAACCCTAAAAAGGGAGAACGGCGAAATGGTATTAAGAATTCTAAACAGTCCAAATGAAGAAAATACTACGGAGATCCATAACTTATATTATAGCTGGTGAAGGTGCAAGCCTAAACATTGTGTTCCTGTATCGTAGGCTTTCTATCGCAAACAAAACAATCCAAAATATCTAGAGAATTTTGGACACATTAGATGCAGTAGACAGTAGACACCTAGCGAACAATAAGTATTAAGCTCCTGGGCATCGATAACCGTCGTTTTAGCACAAGGATTCGACCATAGAACATATAGGTACCAAAGAAGTCAAGAAACCGCACCCATGATCTTAAATCACAGAATTTCTTGAAACTCTGTGGGCATCTAGCCAAATTTACAATTATTGACGCTCCTTAGGGAGCGATACGGAATTGGTTCTATTTACAGATCGGATGACTATAGGAATGTCAATAGGAATTATTTTCAAGTTTGCTGACCCAGCATACGAGTAATCCCCATTTTATCAAAAATAGTTAGCTCGGAAGTCACATTAAAACTGGTTTGATTGAGGTGATCTTAACTCGTTGGGAATAACAATGACAAACCAGAGTGGAAGTTTTCGCACAGCCACGAGCCATATTGTCTGACGCAAAAGCCTACGATCATTTCAACTATCATGCACATTACTCCATTTATTCATAAAACATTACTTTATATCATAGATGTAAAATTCAAATTTAAATAAAATGGTAACAAGTGATACGAACCATTACCTACCTGAAAGTAGTCAAGACGTCTGGATACTTGGATAGTGAGGATTCATATGAAAGCGACATTTCAAAACAAACAGTGCCCGATCCAGTATTTACTCCGTACTACCTACTGTTGTACACATTTTCAAGGGCATACATTAGAGTTCAAAAACATGTTTATATTTTCTATTTTTGTATCATTACTACAGTTTGTATACAGTATATGTAAGAATAGTCGTCATCGATCGGTCATCGACATAAAATGTATTCCGTTCTGTAAGTTTACTAAGGGCCACTTGCACCAACGAAAATGGTGGGTTAACCCTTGGGTTAACTCTCCATTTTCGTTGGTGCAAGTGGCCCTAAGGATCACTTGCACCACCGAAAATGGAGGGTTAACCCGAGGTTAACCCAACATTTAATATGGAACTTGAAAGTTGACAGCACACTAACCTTGAGTTAATTAAGCGGGTGGTGCAAGTCAAATCAAAAATCAAAATGACTAGGTACCTAACTTTTCCTTTATTAGCAATCAAAAATAGAATTAAAAGACCAACCATCATCATCATCATCGACCAACCGGAGGATGGTGGTCCAAATGGAAAAGATGTAGAAACAGAAATTACAATAAATCGAAATGATTTTCTTGTAATTTTTTCTACTTCCAACTTCCAACTCTTCCAAGGTAATGTTACCTTAGCATTTCCTACATAACTCACGTGTAATTATTATTGTGTTCGCCTAATAGTAAATAAAAAAAACAGTGCGTGGAGTCCCTCCCCGCGGAAGAAGTGAAACTTCCTATGATAACCTCAAAAACATTTTTAACAATGACTGAGTTTTACGCGCTGTCAGTTGGAAGTCGCATTAGAAGTTTCACTTAAGGCTGCTTTCAAAAAAAACGTCAAAAGAATGTAAAATTGATAGTTTTAGTCGGTGAAATACTACACTTTCCGTTATCCAACAGATTTATTTAAATCAAGTTCCAGTTAGAGCATCTTATTATCTTGATTTTTATAAGACTGGATTTTTGAAAACTAACTCACTAAATTAATTATGAATTTTTCTCTAATGCACGTTTAGAAAAACGCACGTGTAGAGCTGAATCAGTCGATCTTATTTGTAAAATTTGGACAATTTTGAATATTAAAACGGGTAAATTTATAATTCGTATATCCTGTACCACAATCATTTCAGACTAGATTTTTATTTTAAGTTTTTGAAAAAGAGTAAACTAGCCTAAGGCAAATTCAATTTTTTTCAGAAATTACCTAAAATTAAGTGACAATTTCTTTGAAAATCTACATCACATCGAAGTAAGTTTTGTACTAAATTAATCTGCAACGTTTACTTAAATTGCTGTTATGCCTTAGTGATTATAAATTTCTATTATTGATTTTTGCCAATTTTTTGAAAACGAGCCTTCACCGGTACAATTATTACCACTTTTGGACATTTTCTCATATTTTGTTAGACCAAGTAGAAAAAGTCCTATAATGTGATATATATTTATAAACTACTCACAAAGCCCTTTAATTTGATACCACACACAGTATGATCGAGCGTTCGGTTGCGATTTCACTATTTTTAACACGAAAGCCCTCTTCAATAATGTGTTCTAAGTAGAGATGTACCGACTAGTGATTTGGCCGACTACCGACTAGTCGACGCTTGGGTGGCCGATTAGTCGGCCGACTATTCGGCTAGTCGGCCAGAACATAATTTTCGACTAAATTAACCAAATTTTTTAATGACATTTTTGGTTTCTTCGCGCTTTTCATATATTTTCAGGTTCAAAGGTATATGAGAATATTTTTATAGACATTTTCCATTGTTCAGCTTGAAATAGATAGTGTTTCTGCCTATGAAACCGATAATCTTAGATAGGACATTTATTTCTGTGATGATTACAGATATTTGTTCTTTTGACTAACAAAGGCACAGCGAATACGTACATAATACCTACGACCATAAATCATCCGTTAATTTATTTTTGTACTGTTTTCCTATCAATCATCAAGTGCCGACTAATCGGCCTTTTTTGCCGACTAGTCGCCGACTAATCGCCGACTACAAATATGGCCGGATAGTCGGATTTCCCGACTAGTCGGTACATCTCTAGTTCTAAGGCACATCGACTGATTCCGATTCGCACATTGTTCTGAAGTTTGGGCGAGGTACATCTATGCCCTTATTGTAGAGACCCGTTCAAACTTCGCCTAAGGGATACCTCCCTATGTAGGTATGTAGCTGTCACATACTGACTATATGTTCGACTGTTCGTACAATACAGCCAGCACGTGAGAGCAACAATAGCGGCGCCACGTGATCGATACCTAGGATTCCTTTCATTTTACTTTAGTACACCACAAAGCGAACTTGCTGAACCGCGAAGCCGTGGTTGGACGACCTCCGTCCGTCGACTTTTGCTCGTTGAGAGTATTTAACAGCCCATAAGGTAAACGTCTCAATAATTGACATGATAATTTCCCAGTAGATGACACCATCTACTTACTTGTTTATACAGTACAGTGACGACCACGTTATCATGAAAAACGAATTGTACAAGTACATTAACCTAACCATGTAAATTCCCTTTTCAATATTAAAAACCAAATTCCTTAAATTATTAAAAATCCTAATTAATTATCATTCCTTCAGTTTCCCGTTAAGTGCGTAACGTGAATGATAACGTACAAGCAAGGTTATTTGCTCGCAAACGGCATCGCTCCAAGAAAAACAAACTTTCCCAGAGAGCTGCGTCTGCGCCGACACGCTGTCCAGGCCAGACATCCCGATTTAAACCCATACACGAATCGAAACTTCTCGCAACCGTATCTCTGTCTCACTTAGAATATTACAGAAAGTAAAGGAAGACAATATCGAGCATAGACTCGATTTAAAGTGGGAACAGATTCCCCGAGCGGCGACCTTCGTTCCATTTACCATCGAAACCACTCGTTGATTCCAAGAACCCAGTCTTAGGTTCGAGTGTACTAAAAACATGACTGACCAATCGTAATTGTAAACCCGAGGGTATATCGGTCCGTTGAATATTCAATGGTAAACAAATCAATGGAAATGAATGGAACATTTCGCGGCGACTTTTATCTTCAGTCACGTTTTCGGATTATGTTATCAATTGAAAGAATTGATTATTATTTTCTATAACGTTGTTGGGAATTTATTTTGTCGACGGAAACGAAAACGTAAGATAGTGATATTTAAATTGAGTAGTAAAGAGATAATTTCCGACCCACTAGTGCATTGCGTTGCATTCCGTAGCGCTGTTTCCTCGTCGCGTAGTCGCATTTATGTTTCTGTTAAGAGGGCTTTCGTGTTAAAAATAGTGAAATCGCAACCGAACGCTCGATCATACTGTGTGTGGTATCAAATTAAAGGGCTTTGCGAGTAGTTTATAAATATATATCACATTATAGGACTTTTTCTACTTGGTCTAACAAAATATGAGAAAATGTCCAAAAGTGGTAATAATTGTACCGGTGAAGGCTCGTTTTCAAAAAATTGGCAAAAATCAATAATAGAAATTTATAATCACTAAGGCATAACAGCAATTTAAGTAAACGTTGCAGATTAATTTAGTACAAAACTTACTTCGATGTGATGTAGATTTTCAAAGAAATTGTCACTTAATTTTAGGTAATTTCTGAAAAAATTGAATTTGCCTTAGGCTAGTTTACTCTTTTTCAAAAACTTAAAATAAAAATCTAGTCTGAAATGATTGTGGTACAGGATATACGAATTATAAATTTACCCGTTTTAATATTCAAAATTGTCCAAATTTTACAAATAAGATCGACTGATTCAGCTCTACACGTGCGTTTTTCTAAACGTGCATTAGAGAAAAATTCATAATTAATTTAGTGAGTTAGTTTTCAAAAATCCAGTCTTATAAAAATCAAGATAATAAGATGCTCTAACTGGAACTTGATTTAAATAAATCTGTTGGATAACGGAAAGTGTAGTATTTCACCGACTAAAACTATCAATTTTACATTCTTTTGACGTTTTTTTTGAAAGCAGCCTTAACTGCGTTACGACGATGTAACACGACTTACACGACGAAATTCAACTCAACCACAGAATATATAATAGTACAAGTACAGAAGGCCCACTGCTTTGATGTTCACAAAATGCCGCCTTTTAAATACCTACAAAATTCTAACAAAGAAACGAGCCGCACGTGCGCAGCGTCGGACGATAGGGTTGCCTATGGATTAAAACGAATTAATACTCATATAAAATGTTATACTATTATATTCAAGTCTTAGGTACTTTATAGGTATACATATATACCTCTATATATATCCATACAGTATTTATATATTTTTGTTTAAGTCCCAACGTCACAAGCCTAGTTGAACTTTTCCGTGGGACTTAATCAATATTAGATCTGTGTATTTAAGATTGTCCTATTTTATTCATGATGTCTATTTAACTAAACATAAAATATGGACCTAAAAAAAAACTCGCGACGTAAAGTAACAATAGAAAGTGCGAACGTGCGTTCCGTGAGAACGCGCGCCACCCCTGATTAGGCCGCGAACTCGCGGCCGCCGGCATGTACTTGTAGCACGGCGATAGAATCGCGGAGTGAGCCGCCCCTGACTCAACGTAGCAGTTACAATCGCTTACGCTTCGTAAGCCAATGTTGCAAGCTTTCCTTATCGCTCTTCTTTAGTGGTGCGACAGAGCCAAACTGCTATTCAATCACCACGTAGCGTCAACGTTTGTCGCTTCGACTAGGTTGGTAGAAGATATATGGGATTCACCCATGTTTCCGACTTTTAAGGTTTCCTGAATAACAAACAAAGACAAAATGCGTTACTTTAAACACGAGACCAATGGCACATATTATCCTCATTTCTATGTTAATTAATGCATTCAACATAAAACCGCGTCAGAATCAACAGTTATCTGCACATAACCTAACACTAACCGTAACGTATTACTTTGGCTCGTCTCCAACAAAACAATCAGACACACAAACACACATTGATTTACGGACTTGCTTTTTTACGTTTGATCTTTCATTGTGCGTTTATAGGGGCCATTATCCGTTCGTTGGTGTTTCGATTGCACTCAGGCTGGGGTCGAGTTGGGTTTCCGTGTTGCGGTAGCGTGGCAACTGTGGCTCTAATGTGTGGTGACACTAGCTGTCAGGGCGATAGACGACTTCGGTGATGAAAGCGAACAATATGTCAGGTTCACCCTCATGGAATGAACAGTACTACTAGTATACGGAATGAACAGTATACATATGTTGATGTTTTTTAACCGACTTCATTATGGTAAGTACAAACACTATTTTTAACCGACTTCAAAAAAGGAGGAGGTTCTCAATTCGACTGAATGTTTTTTTTTTATTTTTTTTTTGTATGTATGTTACTCGATATCTCCGAGAAGCGTGGACCGATTTTCAAAATTTTTTTTTTGATCGAACGGGTATAACCCCGAGATGGTCCCATTGGCACCAAGTCGGGGTCTGATGATGGGATCTTGGAGAAATCGAGGGAACTCTTCAAATGTTATAGGCACATGTAATGTTTTTAGTGTATTTTTCAAAGGTACACCAATATTTACGCCTGATGGTAATCATTTTATGTGGCTGAGCTGATGATGGAAGGTCAACTCCTCAATGGTTAGGAGTTAAAGGATAATTCTTTCACTACTGTACATATATTCGAACTGATACATATAATATCACTAGGGACCACTAAAACTCAACAAATAAATTAACTTTTTAACAAAAAATAAAACCGCCTTCAAAAAAAGCTTGTTACAAAACACGGAGAAACTAAAAAGCCAAAAATAATAAACCTTCGAATTCAGATTTCTTATCGGATTGCAATAATCTAAACATCCAAATTATAAACAAATCAATTATTTTTGGAGTCGGGGCCAGCCTGCGTATGGTTGGGTGGGGCAAACAGGAAATAGCAAGGCGACGAACAGGTCTGGTACCGACTACAAAAATAATTGATTTGTTTATAATTTGGATGTTTAGATTATTGCAATCCGATAAGAAATCTGAATTCGAAGGTTTATTATTTTTGGCTTTTTAGTTTCTTTCAAGCGGCTGGTAAAAGTTACTGATAAATTGCGCTGTAGATCTTTTTAATTTCGATAAATTGTTACGAAAAATAAAGGATTCATCCTACGCAATATTCAGGGTAAAATAGTACATTACGATACAAGTGCACCCTCTGTACTGAAAAAATATTTTTTACGCACTAGTTCGAGAAGTGGTACATTATATGCCAGGTCGAAACTTCGGAGGCTCATCTGTACTGAAAAACGTCGTACGATACACGTGCGAAAAGGCCTTGTCGTTTTTTCTTTCGTGTATGATATCTATTTAAATTTGTGGAACATCTAATTATTGAATCCTGCCACAATATGCCATTATAAAATTTTAAGTATCGGCAAAATGAAATATTCGTATGTTCTCAGAACCAGTATTATTTACAAGTTACTCGATAATTTAAGAAGGATTTAATATTTAACGTAAGGCTAATTCAACATGTTTTGGATCACACCACCCTGTATTCATTTGACATACTAACATTTAACTGTTCTTATTACGTAAATACATGGGAACCTTTTTTTTTTTTTTTTTTTTCGGAGTGGTAAAATGCGTTACGCATTCCCCCGGCCAGGGAAGCCATTGGGGGGATATGTGGGACTCCCTCCTACTTACCGCCCTCTCCAAGGGAGAGGAGGAGAGGAGGTATACCCACTAAAAACCACTCCTACGTCGCCCTTCTTCCTGTTATGAAAGAGCCATGGGATGCCGGAGATTCTACCACGACTCCTTCCAGAGGCCCTGGTCTAGTGCCAGAGTCCCTACACCGCTGAAAATGAGGACCAGAACTTCGTGACCCTCTCCTGGCGAGCAACGCCGTGTAAAGCGGGCTCCCACAGCCCGCCGACCCTGCTAGGGATTTATTCGGGCGGCAAAACGTGCCCGTCTTCTTCCCCGCCGTCTGCGTCGGTCCGGGTGCGCGTCAGCTCTACTTTCGCGCTCCCTTTCCGCGGCCTCCTTCTGTGAGATGACAGTCTCACAGAAGGTGGCAACTGCTTCCCATTTTTCTTCGCTGTGCAACATAGCCGCTACGATGTTGCGCAGCGAAGGATCTCTAACTCCAAGCTCCGCGATCATGACGTGACGTTCAACAGCCCAACGACTACATACTTCGAGAGTGTGTTGAGCTGTGTCATCCGGCGCGCCACATTCATGGCAAGCTGAATTGGCTTCCCTCTTTATTTTACACAGGTAATGACCGAAGCACCCGTGTCCGGTCATTACCTGTGTCAACCTAAAAGTCATTGCTCCGTGCGATCTTCCTACCCACTCCATGAAGGACGGGAGGAGTGCCTCTAAGCTATAAGTTCCATAGCGACAATCCTCCAAGTCCTCCTTCCACCTTTCCTGGGCCCTTGTGTGGGCTTGTTGACGCGCCCTCCGCAGGTCTTCAGGGGCAGGGAATTCATTTAGAGCCCTGCATCTAACCCTTTCCCTATGCGCATCAGCTAACACCTGAGCTTCTAGCTCCCACGGTAGAGTACCGGCTAAGGCGCACGCCGCCGCCCAAGACACTGTGACGTAGCCCCGTATCATTCGAATAGCCACCACCCTTTGTGGTCTCCGCAGCAGGGCTTTGTTGGTTGTGTTCAAGCGATGCGCCCACACCGAAATACATGGGAACCTACACTGAGAGAAAAAAACTACCAATTTTCATGTTCGTTCAACAAGTTTTTTTGGTTAAAATAGCGCCTACGTGCTCTTTGGCTGGATTTTGTTAAGTGTAACTAGTACATTCTACAAGTTTGATTTTATTTGAATCAATATTTTATTTGAATCAACAAGTCGATTTTATAAAAGCAACATGACTCATATTGTTTTAAACATATGTTTGGCTGATTCAATCAAATATCTTTTAACAAGTTTGACCTTGCTGTTCGAACAAATTCGACTTGTATCATCAAATTCATCAACATTGTGATTTATTCCGTTTACTAAAATACTTTTGTTTCAAATGGATAAACCCGCAACAAGTCGAACTTGTTAAATTCACAATGCAAATTTCTCTCAGTGTATATACACCGTGTCCAATAAGTCCGAATACTCACATTTTACCTCAGTTCTAAAGATATAGGGATCACAGGCCATCAAATTCTTATTTAAACTAAAGAGTATATTCCTCTTAATAAAATACAAGTACAAAGTACATGAAATTTCCGAAGTGTCTAAGAAAAACAAAGAGGTAAAGTGCCAACAAAATACTTGCTCGGCACGCAGGTGACGAGTTATTTTTTATAAGGAGAATCTGTATGTGATAAAACAGACGCCACGTGTCCAAAATAAACTATTATGGGTACCGAGGATAGATAACGTTCCGGGCAACTAGAAAAATGTGCCTAGGTTCCAGAGCTCACCATCGGCCCAGGTGTGGGATGCAGTATGTAAGCGAGGTAAACTACCTTCAGTACTTACAGATAAAAGCGTTAAAATCAACGTTTTTTTTCTTTAAAACCAAGGTTTTAGAGAAAAAACCGGCCAAGAGCGTGTCGGGCCACGCTCAGTGTAGGGTTCCGTAGTTTTCCGTATTTTTCTCAAAAACTACTGAACCTATCAAGTTCAAAACAATTTTCCTAGAAAGTCTTTATAAAGTTCTACTTTTGTGAATTTTTTCATATTTTTTAAACATATGGTTCAAAAGTTAGAGGGGGGGGGACGCACTTTTTTTTCCTTTAGGAACGATTATTTCCGAAAATATTAATATTATCAAAAAACGATCTTAGTAAACCCTTATTCATTTTTAAATACCTATCCAACAATATATCACACGTTGGGGTTGGAATGAAAAAACATATCAGCCTCCACTTTACATGTAGGGGGGGTACCCTAATAAAACATTTTTTTCCATTTTTTATTTTTGCACTTTGTTGGCGTGATTGATATACATATTGGTACCAAATTTCAGCTTTCTAGTGCTTACGGTTACTGAGATTATCCGCGGACGGACGGACGGACGGACGGACGGACGGACGGACGGACGGACGGACAGACAGACATGGCGAAACTATAAGGGTTCCTAGTTGACTACGGAACCCTAAAAATGCCTTAAAGTTAAAAAGGATGCTTGGGAATGAGTATCATGTGTCCCAACAAGACGCACCTCCAGCACATTCGGCAAATGGTATTCTAGCGTAGTTTCAGACTAATTTGGCAATTTTTTATCCGAAACATGAGTGGCCACCCAGGCCTCCAGGTTTAGGCGTATTAGACTATTTTGTATGGTCATACATGCTTTGAAGACTAAATTTTTATAAAATCATAAACCTAGATCATTTCAAAAAGGTTATCGAGAGTATTTGGGATGAAATGTGAAGAAAACGGTGCGTGCCGCGTGTGATCCGTTTGAGAAGCGTTTGAGGCTGGTAAACAAGTTAATGCTGGAGTTATTCCAAAACATTTGTTGTGAATGTACTAAATAAGAGTGCCATTCATAAAATATAATAATAATGTAGTAACTATTTGTTCATTTTGTTTTATTGGCTATTTGTGCTGTATTCAAACTTATTGGATACGGTGTAAGTGGGCCTAGTGAAAAGAGGTACATAAGAAGTAACAGTTATTACTTGTCTGTGATTTTAAATATGTCTCAGGCCCTTGAGTGTTCATAATTTTTGTGTTGTCAATTAAAAATCACGTAACGAGGCATTTTTTATGTCGCGCCCGAAAGCTGCAAGCTGCGATTAAAGACGGACAATAGTGGATTTTACTGAGTTCATTTGACACGCTTAGTAGATACGTTTGCTTGATCTGTGGTATATCCACTTAGCGTGTCAAACGAACTCAGATGGATATATTCCGGTAAGGGTATTTATTTGTGTGATGAGCACAGATAATTATTTGTTCCTGAGTCATGGATGTTTTCTATGTATATAAGTATGCATTTATCTATTTAAGTATGTATATCGTCGCTTAGCACCCATAATACAAGCTTTGCTTAGTTTGGAGCTGAGTTGATCTGTGTAAGGTGTCCCCAATATTTATTTATTTATATTTGATATCTGTAGGTTTTCACCAGAACCACAGTATAATTTTTGCTTGTATGATGTAATAGGAAAAGGATTTCCTAGCCATAGACCCATACTTACCTACATCTGTAAGAGACCACGCAATAAGGTAAAATAGGCTATAAGTATGTATGTATATTGTATATGCTAGCCGTAAGCAAATTGGCACGTGTACTAGACGTCCAAGTTTATTAATTTATCCGCACACGTGACATTCGAGTCTATTCCATATCCACCTGCCACTTCAAAACTTTCAACTCGTCTGAGCTTTGAACTTGCCACTACCTACCTACTTTGTTTATAATATTGAATATAGCGCATGCTGCGTAAGTATCTGTTTGATAAGGTTCGATAGTCACCCTCAATGATCTTTCACAATGGGTATATTTTATATTATATTTATGTATTGTATATTTATATACCTATTTATGTATAATATTAGGTCTGTATATATTTAAATGTAGCATATATGGATATTGTTTGTATCTTAAATTCTTTTCCATTACACGCTAACTATACTAGGACCCTGCACCTACTTAATCTTTCGGTTTAGCCCATGGTTGACTGGTAGAGAATGCCATCTGGCATTAAGTCCGCCATTTGTACTTTTTTATATTGTGCAATAAAGTTTAAATAAATAAATAAAATAAATAAATAACGTGAACACAAATGTTGTGAAGTTGGAATACTCATAATGTCTTCATAGTTATGTACCTGTGTAGTTTGTGTTGTGAATATAGTAGAACAATCTAAATACCTACATACACAGAATTAAATCATATTTGATATTACTTAAAAGTTACCTATTGAACAATATAAAGTTTCAAATGAGAAAACAGTTTGTGTTTTTTTTACACTCGGGCATAATACTCCTATCGTACTTTGATTTACCTATAAAATTGCATGGGGTGGTCTGTGGGTGGTTGGTAAAAATAGGTCGCAAGTGTGTTACCGCTGAAAAATAAATCAATTCCAAATAATATATTACATTAGTAGGTAAGTAAGTACTAACAGTCGGACTAAGCTACGTTTTAAACGATATTTTTATACCACAGACAGCGCAAGGCCAAGGCTTATTTTTATAAATTTTACTGAATATTTGTAAAGTCTAATCGTGTGACTGAATCCTTTACTCCAATCAAAATAAGAAAAAATCACATGAATTCCTCTAAAACCTAATACATCATTCACTCATCGCTCTTCAGAATCCATCATCGGCATGGAATCTCTCGCACTTACATCTTTTTTGTCCAGATACTAATCATACTTACTAGCAGTAAAAAATGAAGCGAAAGAAAGGCGCGAAGGCTGGTGGGGTATTCTCAACGATACACGAGCGCGCGAGATCGGAGCTATCGGGAAATCCAGTGTAGTCAGACCTCAAGCCTGTAACAATATGGACGATGTCAGTTATTAAGTATTGTATTGTAGTACAGCCTGCCAATAAAGAATAGAAAATAATAGGGACACTACCGTCTATTGGTCCATTTTTAACCCCCGACGCAAAAACGAAGGGGTGTTATAAGTTTGACGTGTCTGTCTGTCTGTCTGTCCGTCTGTCTGTCTGTCTGTCTCTCTGTCCGTCTGTCTGTCTGTCTGTCTGTCTGTCTGTCTGTCTGTCTGTCCGTCTGTCTGTCTGTCTGTCTGTCTGTTTGTCTGTCTGTGTGTGTGTCTGTCTGTGGAATCGTAGCTCCCGAACGGATGAACCGATTTCGATTTAGTTTTTTTTGTTTGAAAGCTGAGTTAGTCGGGAGTGTTCTTAGCCATGTTTCATAAAAATCGGTCCACTATGTCGCTGTCGGGGTTTTTTTCAAAATTTTAATTTAACTCTTGTACTTTGTAGTTATGTTTAACATGGTAATAACGAACGTGGACACATACTTAATAATTTTAGCTTAAAAAAGTGGGAAATTTCATAAGTAGGAAAACTTCAGGATTTTGAAAAGAAAAAACCGAGCAATTTTTGGCACCTGTATCTTATTATTGTGAAAATAGATATATAATAGAAATATATTTATTTTCACAACAATAATATACTGGAAAATAAATAAAAGACACAGTAGCTACTCCTAAAGTAGTAATATTTTGACGACCTGTCTGGCCTAGTAGTGGATTATTAGTAAATACGACCTGATAAACGTGAATAAAACCGTTTCAATATTTAAAATATGTCTCACGAAAGTTTAATATTTATTTTCACTCATGCTCAGCAAGCAACGGGAACGGCTGCGCGGGCGCCGACGGCGATGACATTGTCAAGGCCGTTGGAGGCCGCGAACGTATCTACCATTACACACTACACGATTTTCTTTTGTTGCGTTTGGACGCCATTTCGAGACAGTGAAAGCAAATAAGTGCGACTTAGAAATGTTAATTTGGTTGTTATAGAGTATTATTCAGCTGTGTGCCGACTATAATATTACCTACATAAATCGTAATTTTATACTTTCATTAGTCTCTTGGTATTTTGTTTTCACTAACTTTACCAGAACTTAGTTTTAAATTCTGTAATTATTTTTTTCTTCAATGTTAAGCCACATTCACTTATAATTTAGAAATCATTAATATTACTTTAAGCTGCAGTTGTATGCCGGCAACATTATACATTTTTTTCTACTTTTTATAGAGCAATAGAGTCGTACCATGCTAAGTTTACAGTGATTTAGCAACCCCGGCGGTGTATCTCAGTTAGTTACAGTTAAACGTCAAACATCTGCGAAATTATAAAGTTTACTTAACCCCTTTGACAGGTGATCAAAATCGCTGTCATCTATACTCAGTACCTATGAGTCTACCTAAGACCTTAACCAAGTTAAACCATTGCACGAGTACACTTTTCTAAACACCGCATCTATCCCGGTAATTCGGCGTGGTGTGAACGCGCACCGCGTTACATCACCACAACAAGCGAAGTTGCGCAAACGCCGTGTCCGGGTACCGTAACGGTGCACCCGGAATGCCGATTCGCCGCGTTGCACCATCGCCACACATTCGGATTGATGGGATCATTGTTGATGCAGCCGGTACATCATTTCTTTTAGGATTAGAAACAACTTCCCGGTGATGCAAAAGGTCGCAGGTTTCAGTCTTGCAGAAAATTGTCATTATCCAATAACATTTCCGATTTTCCTTTAACTTTTTTTTATTAACCCCCGACGCAAAGACGACGGGGTGTTATAAGTTTGTCGTGTCTGTCTGTCTATCTGTCTGTTTGTCTGTCTGTCTGTGTGTGTGTTTGTTTGTGGCATCGTAGCTCCCGAACGGATGAACCGATTTCGATTTAGTTTTTTTTGTTTGAAAGCTGAGTTAGTCGGGAGTGTTCTTAGCCATGTTTTATGAAAATCGGTCCACTATGTCGTGGTCGGGGGTTTTTTTCAAAATTTTAATTTTGTGGTTAGGTTATTACAGTATCGCTTGCAGACGTTCCTGCATGATAATAGTTATTTGTTTTACAAGGGGCAAAATTGTTGTTTAACCGCCAATATAGATATCCGAGCAAGCGAAAGACTCCAGTATTGAACCGCGAGCGTAGGGAGTGGTTCAAAAAGTGAAATCTTGAACGTTGCGAGGGTTTCAAGGCACGAAGGTTGAACAAACTTTGCCTCAGAGTGAAACACAAAAATTCTACCACACCAACACGAACTTGAAAACATTTTTTTTTTTGCGAATTTAACTAAATGTGATATACAGAGTGGTTCCTGATAATGAACCTAGCTACGTGTCGAATTTAACGGAAAACAAAAAAAAACACGGTGTATGTCTTGTTAAAAAATAATTTTTCAATATACCTTCCCAGTTAGGATTTCAAAGGGAAAAATCAAAGATATAGCGGCTTCAATGAATGGGATATCGGTCCTACATCCGATATCGGTAGGCCTAGCACATGATGGCCGCGGGAGTATGTCGCCGCGACATAGATGACACGTCTTTGTCTAATTGTATTAATGACATAAGGACAGGCAGTCTATCTCGCGGCGACATACTCTCGCGGCCATCATGTGCTAGGGCTGCAGACATCAGAATTTAAACAGATGTATGAAATCATCATCCTCCTTGCGTTATCCCGGCATTTGCCACGGCACATGGGAACCTGGGGTCCGCTTTGATAACTAATCCCAAAATTTGTCGTAGGCACTAGTTTTTACGAAAGCGACTGACGTCTGACCTTCCAACCCGAAGGGTAACTAGGCCTTATTGGAATTAGTCCGGTTTCCTCACGATGTTTTCCTTCACCGAAAAGCGACTGGCAAATATCAAATGACATTTCGCACATAAGTTTCGAAAAACTCATTGGTGCGAGCCGGGGTTCGAACCCGCGGCCTCCGAATCGCACGCTCTTATCTCTAGGCCACCAGATCTTTTCTTATAGACAGATGTATGATAGATGAATAAATAATTTCTACGATCGTCCGCAGCTTCCTAGGTTAATAGGTAAGTTAGTTAGAAGAAAAAATGAACACTTTTAAGTTTCAATAATTTAATCCCTTTATTTAACATTGGTTTATGTTCGGCGATGCAGTCCGTGATCATTAATGAATATTACCTTAGTTTGCACTCTCTTGACATTTACTCTTATAAAGAAAAAAAACCGGCCAAGAGCGTGTCGGGCCACGCTCAGTGTAGGGTTCCATAGTTTCCCGTATTTTTCGTAAAAACTATTCAACCTATCAAGTTCAAAATATTTTTTCTAGAAAGTCTTTATAAAGTTCTACATTTGTGATTTTTTTCATATTATTTAAACATATGTTTCAAAAGTTAGAGAGGTGTCCCCACACTTTTTTTTCCTTTAGGAACGATTATTTCCGAAAATATTAGTTTTATCAAAAAACGATTTTAGTAAACCCCTATTCATTTTTAACTACCTATCCAACAATATGTCACACGTTGGAGTTGGAATGAAAAAAAAAACAGTCCCCACTTTACCCATTCTGTTAGGGCACAGAATATATAATAGTACAAGTACAGAAGGCTCACTGCTTTGATGTTTACGAAATGCCGCCTTTTTAAATACCTACAAAATTCTTACAAAGAAACGAGCCGCACGTGCGCGGCGTCCGGCGATAGGGTTACCTATGGATTAAAACGAATTAATACTCACATAAAATGTTATACTATTATATTCAAGTCTTGGGTACTTTCTAAGTATATATACTGTATTTATATATTTTTGTTCAAGTTCCAACATTACAAGCCTTATTGAACTTTTTCGTGGGACTTAATTAGTAGTAGATCTGTGTAAGAATGTCCTATGGTATTTATTTTATTCATGATGTCTATTTAACTAAGTATTATTAGCCATTCGACACGCGGACATCGCATATGAACCTTAAAAAAACTCGCGACGTAAAGTAACAATAGAAAGTGCGAACGTGCATTCCGTGAGAACGCGCGCCACCCCTGAGTAGGCCGCGATCTCGCGGCCGCCAGGATGTACTTGTAGCGCGGCGATAGAATCGCGGAGTGAGCCGCCCCTGGTTAGGGTACCCATCACCCTAACAAAATATTTTTTCCACTTTTTATTTTTGCACTTTATCGGCGTGATTGATATACATATTGGTACCAAATTTCAGCTTCCTAGTGCTAACAGTTACTGAGATTATCCGCGGACGGACGGACGGACGGACAGACATGGCGAAACTATAAGGGTTCCTAGTTGACTACGGAACCCTAAAAATGAACACTTTTAAGTTTCAATAATTTAATCCCTTTATTTTCATTTATAGAATAACATAGGTTTATGTTCGGCGATGCAGTCCGTTATCATTAATGAATAATACCTTAGTTTGCACTCTCTTGGCATTTACTTTTATAAAGAAAAAATTGCTCTTATTTCATACATTTATTGCTTTTGCATGCAGTTTTAAATTAACTCTGCACTCAACCAAGGCTACCGATGAAAGGCAAATGTGTATTTATTTGCATATTCATTTACCAGTATCACTGTTCGAAGAAAAGATCGAAAATACCAATACCTATTAATACCTATTAATTGTATGTACATAGATATAAATAGAATACCTACCTACTGAATGCCCAATCATACTGCTGATAGTGATATAACCATTTTATGGAAAATAAAATATTAAATGTGATGATTATATGATGATATTATGTGGTGATTTACATTTCATTTTTGGCGACACGACATTTATTTAAATAAGGCACATATCGTTTAAGTAATGTGTATATAATTACTTACATATTTTCACTCAAATAACGGAAACAATAATATTATTTATTATTATGAATCTTAAACGCTAAATTAAATTAAGGTAAATTTCATTCAAATCCTTATAAATAGCCAATTCTGCCTAATAGCAATTTATATATATATGTCGGGGACAGGTCAGGATTGGCACCATTTTCAGACATCGGGGCGTTGCTGGGTCATCGAGGATTGAGACGAAGACGATAGTAATCAACGATTTATTTTACACACTTTAAATTTTACAATAACTGATAGGTAAACAACTTGGTTTAGAACAATTATAGCGTGGACAGTTCCGAGGAGGCTCTAAGACTTCTTGTCTCTAACGTGGTCCGCCAGAGAGTGTTGGGTCTCAGGTATCCCGGCTCCGTCCTAGCGCACGAAGTGGGGACAACAACTGGTTGGGTGGACAACTGGTTGGTTGTGACGTCAGCTGTCCAGCTGCAACTCTTCGCGCGCTGCGCTATAATTGACTATCCGTGCCAATATCCGGTCTGTCTCCGACACGGCCTTCCTGCGCTTACACACGTCCTCGTGTGTTTTACTCTGCAACAACAATAGACACGCAAAGTACACCGTTCGGTCACTCCTGACGACATGTCAAAAAAAAACTCAGTAACTCAAAGTAATGATGTTATCGACGTTAACAACTTAATCAAACTTTAGAATAGCATTTCCATACTACGCGATGCCAATACAACTAAGTGGCAATTTAGTTATTCTTCGCAATAAAATTTTCAAAACATTAAATTTCATAAAATGGATAGCATCTATTACACACTAATCATACTACACGCAATGCCAAAACAACCGCGTACCAAATGTTGTCTTTTTTCACAATAAAATCTTCAACACATTTAATTTCATAAAATCCAAACAAGTATCTCATTCGTGGCCTATTGGTTATACCATAACCACACACTACGCGCATCCCCACGGGATCGCCGAGTCAACCCTGTGACTCTACGGTCTCTGCAAGACCCGACCTCCGCCAGAGCTCCCCGCGCATCGCGCACCCACGGACTGCACACAGCAGATACCGACTTCTAACGGGCTACGACTACGGTGAAGCCTCTGGTACGGTCTGACCAGCCGAACTGAGATCCTCATTCTCAATATTACACTCGCTATCTTTACATCTAAATCATCAAATGGTACGTGGCTATCTGGCATTTTCCTCAATCTATCGTGAGCCCATTAAATGTTAACCTATTTGTTTGCTGTCACAGAACTACCTAAAATTCACTGTTCGCAAAACAACGACTCTAATCCGCGATTAAAATTGTAAGATCAAAAAAAGCCTTTCACTTTTTCTTTATTATGAAACTAACTAAAAACATGACCAAAAAGTCAACTTTACCAGTTTTATATTTTGTCCTATCATTTTAGTTAAGGACAAAAAAAACCTTTTCAAAATTGTATGTAGGTACCAAAATAAGTCAACAATAGTAGAATGAAACTCAACGTGTTGATCTCACTGATCAAAATGTCACTAAATCAGAATCAAGATAATGAGTTACAGTGCTCTAACAGTTGCATCCATTCGGCAACTTGACACACGTCATACAGCTGACACACGGCGACATATGAACCACCTCTACCCGGTGTTCATCACATGAATATGGACTACCTCCATACGGCATCCAACATCGACCGATTACACCACCAAACCAAACGCACGCCACCCACACGTGGCCGCACAGAAACAGAAAAATAGATACGAATTTTACTCCTACGTTTACGAATGATTGTAATAGTGTACGCAGTCTGAGCCAAAGCAACACATAGTAACATGGTACAAAATAAAAATTATGTTAACCATGAAAACAACGAGTTTCATTCTTCGATTGCAAACTAATATTTACCAAAAAAAATGAATTTACTTTAGCATTAGCAACAGATGAGTTTCATTCTGTTTAGAATTCACAATCTAAACAGAACAAATATCTCAACAATATCCCAATAAAATGAGAACTGCTCACCAGATAAAGTATCAGAGTCCAAAGGTGTTCTTATTCGTAGACCTCACGATGACCAATTCACGCACGAAAACTCAAGGCTTCAGTTGCCACTGCTATCGCTGCTGCAGCATCAGATGAAATCACGACGCGACGTCGTTTCATAGCTGGCCATTACTGAAATAATAATTTGCACGGTATCAGTTTCCTTGTTTACCGAAGTAAAAACTCAAAGGGAAACAAATTCACAAATAAACAACGACTGGCATTGTCTTAGATATGAGATTTAACAATTATTATTTTATGAACTTTCTCTGATATTAAAATAAAACTTGAAATGGACAAACAAGTGTGAGCACGTGTTTGTTTGTCTTTAAACCTTTACTAAATAAAACGGCTTTTTTTTTTAAACTGCTTAACCATGACACTGAATAAAATTCAATAATAAACAATTGGAACGAAACCTGTCCCTTTTTTTCCATTCTCCAGATCACATTTCATCCTTCAGATCAAGAAATGCAGTGCTGAGCATTGTCTGTGGTACTCGCGTGATGGTACACGCGACTTTAGATACCTCACGTTGTGTAGACTTGACTGTAGCACACTGCAACATAAAATTTCATATGCGTAGCTTCCTGTTTTCACACAATAAACAATTCGAGATAGATCACGAATTAAGGGGTAGGTATTACTCTAATACTGGCAATAACTTGTCAATTTGATAAACTACGGAACGTTACAGAATACGGATCTTGGAAACTAACAAAATCAGAATAAGAATCTTTGTTTTGAGAGCAAAAGACACTAAATAATTTTAACACAAACAATAATTACGCTTTTCGAAATTTTATAATCACTACGTTTCAAATGATTCTCGTCAAGTGTAGGTATTCTCAAACTTTCCACAAATGGGATCCACAATTCACCAAATAACATTATGAAATGAACTCACCTGCATTCAAGGTTAGACACGTGACCTTACTACCACGTTTCTAGGTTAGGAATTAGCTCGCAATAAACAGCTCCTGGAACTGGTCCCACGTTACGGTAAACGACACAGTGTAAGGACGACTCAGTAGTAAATCTCCGGCAGGGACGACGCGGTCGGCATTTTTCTGGATATCTAGGAATTCTGAAGAATGTTATTTCCAGATTTTTAGAACTGTTCTCCATACCCCCATAAACACTTCAGTAACGAAATGTCCTCGGCACTGACGTAATTTTCACACACGTTAACACAGCGCGCACACGCGACCGCAACTGTCCAACTCAATATTTCCCAGTTTTGCATGTAGGTACTCACTGCGTGCGAGGGTAGTTTTTCGACGGTGCACGGTGCGTCGTGAAGTTTGTAACAAGAGTTATTATTGCTATACTGTGTAAACGATTTGCGAAAGCCGTCTATGTGGCTGCTCCTTTTAACTCGTTGACACATTTTTTTCTAGCGGGTACTTCCTCTTTTTTTCGGTTATGAAAACTAGTATGATCGTTTCCATTGTTATCACTCATAAACAACATTTTACTGGATGGCTTCATAGTCACTGCAACTTGCGGATGGCGACGACAAGCTGGCCACCCCCCAATGGTGCGTTGGCCATACACGCGTCGGCGGTAGCACACCATGTCATGGCGTTGGTTTCTTATTTGTCGGGTTCCAAGTCCGGAAAGGTCACCCGTGGATTATAGGTTAGTATTGACGAATTTTTCAGTGTCTCGATAAGGGCGCGCATTTGTTGATTTTGCGCTTCGAGAAATTGCCGATATGGCGGCACTTCCGTTCCGGTGCAATTATTTTGCGTCTCTTTGCCTCGATGTGATCCCACTTCTGATGTCGGGGACAGGTCAGGATTGGCACCATTTTCAGACATCGGGGCGTTGCTGGGTCATCGAGGATTGAGACGAAGACGATAGTAATCAACGATTTATTTTACACACTTTAAATTTTACAATAACTGATAGGTAAACAACTTGGTTTAGAACAATTATAGCGTGGACAGTTCCGAGGAGGCTCTAAGACTTCTTGTCTCTAACGTGGTCCGCCAGAGAGTGTTGGGTCTCAGGTATCCCGGCTCCGTCCTAGCGCACGAAGTGGGGACAACAACTGGTTGGGTGGACAACTGGTTGGTTGTGACGTCAGCTGTCCAGCTGCAACTCTTCGCGCGCTGCGCTATAATTGACTATCCGTGCCAATATCCGGTCTGTCTCCGACATATATATATGTATAAGTTATATATCAATTATAATAGTATACGAATATGATCACACGGTAGGTAATACAAAATATATCTTTTCTATTACACTAAACAATCTTAGGTGACATTCAAAAACCTATTTCATTTTAAATCATGTTCTAACACCGTTAAGTCTAATTTGAACCGATTTTCAAATGTCACTTACTAGTTATTCCCAGTGGGTAAATAGCAATGTAGGGAATTCATTCTAAAAGCTGTAATTAACTGCTTTGCATCATTGACTTATATATTCCTTTGTAAGGACGTGGCATGCGGTCGCCAAAAATGGATACCAACATAAATGGATACCATGCGTGCAGTCTATGCGACGCGTGATTCTAGCTCATCAACCAATCACTTCGTAATTTCCCGCCAAGAGTCTGAGCCAACGTCACATTCGTCACAATCACTTAGGCTTCGTAAGCATATCGTATCGTAGGCGTAGCTAGTCCCTATTGCTCTTCTACACCCTGTTTTTATTAAATTCCGTTAACTTTAAGGGAAGATTCTTTAGTTCAAATATAATCAATTTCTCTAAGAAACTAGCCGCTTAACTCTTACGGTTATCGAATTATTAAAAAAAATATATTACTGAACACGTATGTCGCATCCCTTACCGCTTCCTAATGTCCTCTCGCACAAAGTACCTAATCCATTTATTACGTAGGGAAAGAAAAACAAAATCGAATTTAACAAACAGGGTGGCTCCTGATGATGAACCTAACTGCGTGTCGAATTTAACTGAAAACAAAAAAAACACGGTGTATAGTGGCGCAACAGGGATAGATTGCGTTTTTATCACCAAGTGGCGTCAACGATTGTCGGCAAGGCCGGAAGGCGCATTAAACGAGAACGTTTAGTTAGACGATATTGTATGAATTGCCTTATCCATAATTTTGAAAGCTTTCTCCGCATAGCATTGCTGCTAGTGCCAATGTAAACGCGGGTTATGCTCATTAGTGCTTCAAAGTGAACTCGAATGCAAAACAAACTATAATTACTGCATTTGGCAAATAGTCGGTCGAAACGAAATTAGGTTCGGTATTCGAGCTTTTGAAATGAGCGGGAAAAGCGCATATTTACACATGACTGAAATTTACGTTTAGCTAAAGCTAAAATTACAGTGTATCTTGAATATTCTTGAATCAACAGTTTATTCTGTACTTACCACGTTTATTCATATTATGTAGGTATATAGTTTATTTACGAATGCATAAAGCTATGTGCATATAATTTATCTACACATATAAGTAATACTAAAATTTTTCATTAATTATGCGTCATAAAATCACAATGAACGGTGCCTTTATAGTAATAAATTACGAATTGAATTGCTCTTTGAGTTGCAGGCGTCCATTGGTTACGGTGACCGCTTTCCATCAGGCGGACCGTATACTTGTTTGCCACCGACGTAGTATATAAAAAAATCCTATTTATAAAGAAATAATTTCTTTTAATTTAGATATTATCTAATTCGTACTTTCACACAGACACGGGGAAGCGACTGTCTACCTTAGTCAAACCTCAATAAGTGAAACTAATAGGATCAATTCATATTTACAACCTGATACCCTACTGCGATTTAGGTAACTAAGTACACCTCTTTCTCGCCTGCTTATTAAGATACTCGTATCGTATACTAGGTAAAATGAGCGAACTATATTTAAAAATTGAAATGTTTGATGCATTCCAGTAGACACCAATCTTTCGTCTATCGTGGCGCCGCCGCCGCCTCGCCTACATCGTGCCGAGGTGCGTGACTTCTCGCTTAAAGTTCAAGCAGTTTTCTGCTGAGATACATCAAAATAGGCACTATAAAGGTCTTGAAGAATAATGCCAGTATTTAGTATGTAAACACAAGTCTGCAATGTTATTTTGGTCCATACCATAACGAGAGGTAAAGATGTTTTAAAAATTCTCCGTTGCGATTCTCCGTAATGGCTACTGTAATCCCACATTAGCACGAATACAGCTCAGCAATTCTTTTATTTGTTTATACTATGCAAGAAAATGTAATTTAGGAAATATCGCAAACTTAAAAGACATCATTAAATCTTTTTTGTCTTCTTCTTCTTCTTCCTCGGTTCCTCATGGCTGAGGGTCGCGACCACATGAGGTCGTTATTTTTCGCACCAAAGCTCTCCGTTCCACACGGTCTTCTGCAGTCCTAACGCCGTGGCTTGCGTGGGCGACGGTCGCGCGATGCGTCGCATACAAAATCAAACCTGATCGATATGGAAGTATGAGACGCGACGGCGACGGTCACGCGACGGTCGCGCGACCGTCGCCCACGCAAGACACGGCGTAATAATAGGCGCCTGTATCAATCCATGGCAGGTTGGCAGGCCTTCTTATCGCTGTCCACCCAGCGGTTTTTTTTTATGTAGGGAAGCTTTATCTTTGAAGATGTACAAACATTTATATCTTTCTTTTTGACTTATTAAATTGAAATTATGTTTAAAAAAAACTTCTGTCAATATTTTTCTTCTAATTATGTGGTGCTTTATTTCATGCACTGCATAAAATATTTTATTTTAAGTATAGGAAACTAGCCTATTGCTATACTAATTTAGCAATAGGCTAGTTTCCTATACTTAAAATAAAATATTTTATGCAGTGCATGAAATAAAGCACCACATAATTAGAAGAAAAATATTGACAGAAGTTTTTTTTAAACATAATTTCAATTTAATAAGTCAAAAAGAAAGATATAAAGTAAATGAATTGATCGTGACGTCACTCCTCAGTATTTCATAGTAATTCCGTACTAGCAAATCGTTTTGACAGTTCATAAAAAGAAGCTGATTTGACTAGTAGGAAACTAGCCTATTGCTGATGGTTTACATAACACCTACCAAAACATCAACACAGCTGACGAAAATAGAAGGCCAGTTAAAAGTCCGACGTGCAGGATACAATTTTTTGTTTGTAAAAAGTCAGAAAGCGTCATGCGACCGCCTACGTCAGTTGTCAGGCAAAGCGCGTCATGCAACACTTTCGCTAATGACCACGCTTCCGCTCGAAATATCGCCCGAAGGTGCCGCTTTACACACGCAGAGCGGTAAACAGACTACCTAATTAGATTATGTATGACATTGAGGACGTAATGATGGCAAAAAGTGTAAATAATGTATGTTTGTTTTCTACTAATAATATCATCGCAACACTGACTAAGTCCGTTTTCGCATTATCCGATCCGATATCGGATGTCGGAAGGATTTCAATAGAAAAAATCCAAGATGGCGCCAGTAATGTATCGGATATCGGTCCTACATCCGATATCGGATCGGATAATGTGAAAACGAACTAAAAGTAAGTAGCTATGTAGGTACCTATATTTTGAAATGTAGAAATGAATTCGCTTCAACAGCAATATCGTATCGAGGTACTAGTACTATCCGTACCTACATAATAATATGTATACCTAAGTACCTACATATTAGAAATGTGAAGAGACAATGTTTTTCCTAATTTTATTGAAAAGTTGTTTAGTACTCAAAACAGCACTAATTATTAAGATAGAATACACCTAAAATTTTCTGTCTAGTGAAACCATCATAATCATTAATTATCAGATAGAAATCCTTATTGCAAATAGAATATTATGCAAAAGCAGGCTTAAAAATAGAGCTATATCTGCAAGTGCTTTTGTTATTCAAAAGAACTTTAAAAAACACTCAATACTCATTTTTTCGCAATTAATCCACGCAATAGTCCGCAATTACAAGCTACGTATGTAAATACGCTCATAAATTGTAATAAGTTACGAGATCGTTGCGCCGAGGTCCCGTTAATAGAATCTTGAGCATAATATTCCAATCACTCATTGTCCGTCATGGCTCTCAGGTTCTGTTAGAAGTCGAAAACATCGATTTGTGGCTAACCGTGTCAATGCCATGGTTCTACTCGGTAAACAGTTTAATCTCAAAATTAGTACATTACGATACAAGTGCGGAGAAGAGGAAGTTCGTAACGAGTGGCGATAAATTACACGAGTTACCATCTTTGCACGTGCATCGTACGTTTTTCTTAAATCTTGGGATTAGTTGTCAAAGTGCACCCCAGGCTTATAACGCAAGGATAATGATGACATAAAGAACGATAAACCACAGGGTGTTAATCCGTTGGAACTTTTTCCGGTTCTCTTTTACACATTTGAAATACCTGCGAGTGATTCATGGTTTCGCAATGGTCAAGATCAAGAGCTGTAAATATTACCAGCCTAGCAAGTGCAGGCGACCAGGAGCATGTGACATATGTACCCAAGAACCATAATAGTATTTTATACAATCGTGATATAATAATTCACAGCTTTTCACTCGAGTACCATACCATGTTTAGGCCACGAAGCTTGCTGAGTGGCCTAATAGTACGGTACGAGAGTGAAAAGCTTAATTATATCACATTTGTATACAATACTTTTTCTATGAGTCATCATCATCAGTGGACGAACAATATCATCATTCAAGGTAAAATTAATGTTAATAGCGTCGTTCACCGTTGTATCAACATCGAATTTCCTGCCAACCAATTGTTTGTAATAACTGTCTCTGATTGGTTGATAACGCGACAGATAAAAAAAATGTGTATCAGATGCAGAAAAAATTGCCAGGTATCGCAAATTAGTATAGAACTTGTATGACGTTCTATTTTCGAAATTATTATAGTTGACTAAAGTGAACTGTAGGTACTGAAATATTATAGTTGTCAAAAGACTATCCAACACTGAAAAGTCAGCACTTATAGAGGTAGTTTAGTCTGTGTTGTGCTAATTGACAGATTAAAGTCGACGAGTAGAAAAAACAATACGCAGAAATCGCAAAACGTTTGATTGACGACGTAGCGGCCGATGTCGGCCTAGACTAGCCGAAATGACAACCGTTGATGCTATACCTAAGTCGATCGAAACAACACAATTAAGTATAGCCAAGCAATTGGAACCCTAGGCCACTCTACAATACCACCGTGTCAAAATTACAATTATTAAGAGATCTCTTACAAACATACATACATACAATCACGCCTGTATCCCATAAAGGGGTAGGCAGAACACATGAAACTACTAAAGCTTCAGTGCCACTCTTGGCAAATAAGGGGTTGAAAGAAAACGAAACTGTGACATTGCAGTGACAGGTTGCCAGCCTCTCGCCTACGCCACAATTTAACCCATCTCTTACAATCTGATTAAAAACGTCACTATGACATACAGTGGCCTAGGGTTCCAATTGGTTGACTGTACCTACACTACCTACAATTTTTACATATCAAAGACATTTCTGATGGGACCTAATCTCGACTAGGCCTGTTTTTGGGACCCAAGCATTCCAGCCCATACCTATATATCAAAATAATTTTAAAATGTTAATCTTTCTTGAGTACAGCGCTCCAGGTTCCAATGTCGTTTAATATGACCTCTATATTTTGTAATATGTAAACTTACATATTTTGAATTATAGTGTCCCTGATAATACAGAAATTTAATTTCGTTACTCGTCTGTTGTCTGTATGCCCGATGGGAATTACAGGCATTACAGCCCCAAATCATTTCGGCGGTGACTCAAAGTTGACACCTTGTTAAGGCTTCTTTTTTCTGAGAAAAGCCATGCAATTTGAATAATATTGAAATAACTTTGTTAATTTCATAACTTCGATCTAAATCAGCATTTATGCTTTGAAATTGATTACTAGATAGACATTTTTGAAAACTTGATAAGGATTCTATACCTATTTAGTATGATTAGGTTTCTTACAGACCGTTGATAGTTAAGAGTGGGACTGACACTAGAGCAGTTTCATGTGCTCTACCTACCTACCTCTTTTGGGACTATAGGCGTGTTTATGTATGTGTGTATGTATGTATTTAAATAGTTATTGACAACACATTTGGGCGTTTCTCATACAAAGCACAGCTGAGTAAGCACACCTCGCATGAAGCTTTCAGTGAGACACTAAAGTCATTATAGGCCGGAATAAGCAGCTTGCAAATGTAAACTAACCTCACCGCCAGGAAGGCGTCTCTGCTAGGGTTGTCACAAAACATTAATTATTAGGGTTGCCATTTTACAGCAAAATTTTTGATAGTCTTTAAATTAAAGACTTTCGATCCCGGTAAGTGAGACTAAGACTCTCGGAGGCTTGTTTTGCGGGTATACTTAGAGGTAAACAATGATATATCAGAATAATACTCGTATTTCCTATCTTTTGTTCCGATTCAATTAGGTACAGTCACGGGTTTTAATTGTTGATCCACTTCTAGCCCATTTTTGCTGGGCACTAAAGCTACAAACGATTAACACCTTTCCTTATTTTATAGTGGTCCAGCGTGTAATATATCCATACTAATATTATAAATGGGAAAGTGTGTGTGTCTGTTTGTTTGTCCGTCTTACACATCAAAACAGAGCGACGAATTGACGTGATTTTTTAAGTGAAGATAGTTGAAGGGATGGAGAGTGACATCAGCAATTCCCGTCAACTTTGTACAAAAAATAAGGGAAAAGTTAAATTTGTTTTTATTAATTCCTATTTTGTTACCAAGATTTTGTTGATGAATTGAGATTTTATTGAGTTTTATTTCGTCATTAAGGTTCTCTAGTATCTATATTTTCTTAATTATAACAATTATCCTGTATATATCTTACGAAAGTCGAATTATATTACTAAATGTTGGTAACAAAATAGGATCAATTAAAATTTGCTGACGTGGCACTGTACAAAGTTGACGGGAATTGCTGACATAGGCAACTTTTTGTCTCTTTCTAACGCGAGCGAAGCTGCGGGCAAAAGCTAGTTAGTTACATATTTATGAATAGTGTTATTATTTACCTCTAGACCCCCGGTGGAATTGGGCAGCCCTGTGCGAACCTTACACATCGATTATACGGCCCATCTCCATTTGCCCTAGATCTTTACTCGATAACACAACTTCCTACTCCCTAATGCATCGCTTTCATTCAATTATTTTGGAGTTCCTTGTTTATAGGTATAAAATAAATATCAATATGTATAAGTAGAGCAACATCTTTTTTTTTTTCAAGTAGTATTTTGACTAGCACACTGTTAAGGCCCATCACATCACATTTGTGCTCTCGGCGAATTTGCTGCGCGGCCGCCTTGCTTTTCAACTCTTTCATACTTAATACCTACGCTATTTTATGGTCCCGCGGGCGGATTTTTGAGTTTCACGCGTTCGAATTCAGAAAATTGTCACTGAAAATAATAAGCAAGTCACCGTTCTCAACCGGTATTTTAGTGACAAAATCCCGTATGCGAGATTCAAGAATCGCCCCCCCGCTCCGTGAATATGGAATTTCAGTAAAAATATTCACAAAATTGTATTAATGCCAGTTGTTATAATACCAGTAGGTTGGCCGAAAACAAAGGTAACGGATTGACAGACAAATCCCTATGTCACCTATGTGTTATATGTACCTACATTTGCAATAACTATAGTTTGTGATGTTCTAAACTTCTAATATCAAAATTACATAATACCTCTCTTCGAACTTTATAAGGTAATAATGAATTTAATGTATTATGTAACTTTTTGAACAAAGTTGACACGGCTCTTCCTAATACCGGACTAGAAGTTTTACTAACACCATAATCTTATTTGATCCTTTGTAACAGGGCAGCCAAAATGGATGAATCACCAGTTCGTTTGTAGCTCAGTATATTATCTTCACTAAAGGTTTGTGTTTCGTAATATCAGGTAGAAACTAATAGGCATACTCTTAATTTAGGAGCTTTTTAATTGATAAAAATATTATGAACTAGCTTTAGCCCGCGGCTTTGCTCGCGTTAGAAAGAAACAAAAAGTAGCCTATGTCACTCTCCATCTCTTCAACCATCTCCACTTAAAAATCACGTCAATTCGTCGTTCCGTTTTTCCATGAAAGACGGACAAACAAACAGACACACACACTTTCCCATTTATAATATTAGTATGGATAAAGTACGTGTGCCTCAGATGGCCCAATTCTTAAGCTTTTCCACTTTCAATCCAAGTCAAAAATGAGAAAAATAAAAATACGAGTAAACGATAAGCCATCTTAGGAGATTATCTCTGATAATCATTTAATCAATTTTAAAAGCGTTATTACTCTCTCACTTCAACTCGAGAAATATAGCTACTAGGTATCAATGATAATCATTTGTTGAGCGTCAAAAGTATATTTTTATCATTACCGTCACCCCATTTAAGATGTAGATATGCAGCTTCCTATCATCAGAAACGAATCTTTGAACCTGCTCCATTTTTTTTTACCTAGGTACTCTATAATCACCAGGCAAGTTGTGCTAGAGGGTCCAGATATCTCCTAAATAATCTTAGTCATGATTCGCATGCTATAGTAATTCGCTAATGGTCGGAAGTCCCGTGTTGTCGAAGTGTAGTATAGTATTACCATAATGCCGAACCTATCGATCACGAGCTTCCTGTGATTCGGTCTCCGGATCCAGACGATTTCATATGGAAAGTAGATCTCGAAACACGCGACTCGGAAGCTGATTTAACACTTTAAGGTGTGAATTATGCAAGAAATGCTACAAGATCTGAATGAGATCGATACCTACAGGGGGCCGATTTTTAAGTCTCACGCGTTCGAATTCAGAAAATTGTCACTGATAATAATAGGCAATTCACCGTTTTCAATCGGTATTTTAGTGACAGTGAGACTCAAAAATCGGCCCCCAGGCTTATTATTGTTAGGTAGGATGGACATTGTGATAACTTGATAAGGTGTTCAAATTCTTGTAAATTATATTCTGTTTAGGCCCACTACTTGCACCAACCACTTAACTCAGGGTTAGTGGGCTGTCATCTGTCATATACCTAAAATGGTGGGTTAACCCTCCATTTTCGTTGGTGCAAGTGGCCCTTAGAGTACCTTATCACAAATAAACAAAGGCAGGAACAAGGAAGTAACACTAATATTTATGTTTGGAATTAATTATGTTGTAATTTATTCCAATAATCAACAGGAACCATAGCTTTCCAATCGATCTGAAGTGTGTACACAGGCGTCAAAACAAACATTTCCACGTTTTGCAATAGATTGAAAAGGTCACTTGTCCCTACGGAGGTCTATGGTACGTTGCACTTTATAGAATTATACGGCAGTGGTCTGGTATGCGATGCATGTCGTCTTTTTGGCGCCAGCCCTAAACTGGTATTAGGACAGGCCCGTTGAGTAGGTTCGCATAGCTTTAAGATTAAACGCGACGTTCTCTCTCTTTAGAGTGTCCTCATTTAAAAAACGTAATCCTGTAATAAGTGAATTATTAGTAAGAGTAAATATTTTTTATTGGCCAAAATATTAACAAGGCTCCTTATAACATGCAAGCCTGCCAGAGTTATGGAGTCGCAAAGCCCACGCGTATCTAAGTGTGTGGTTATTTGTCGTCGATTTTTGTGTCCAACATGTCAGCTGTAATTAAGTATACAGGGTGGCCCATTCAAATCGGTCAGTATGGGAAAGTCTGAAACTATAAGACATACGAAGATTTGTTCTTAGGAACCATGTCACCGATTTTGATAAAAAGAAAAACTGCATTCATACAATTAAAAAAAAAAGTTTACCCAGCTGGGGAATCGAACCCGGTTGTTTTGAAAAAATAAACTTACACTATTTCTATTCAGATATCGTTTGTGTAGGTCTTAAGCAGTAAATATCTCTAAGAAACATAATGTCTAAAATGAATAAAATGCATTTTTTTCACATACTTTAATTTATCATAGTAGGTGTTCAAAGTGACTATGATGAATTAAAGTATGTGAAAAAATGCATTTTATTCATTTTAGACATTATGTTTCTTAGAGATATTTACTGCTTAAGACCTACACAAACGATATCTGAATAGAAATAGTGTAAGTTAATTTTTTCAAAACAACCGGGTTCGATTCCCCAGCTGGGTACACTTTTTTTTTAATTGTATGAATGCAGTTTTTCTTTTTATCAAAATCGGTGACATGGTTCCTAAGAACAAATCTTCGTATGTCTTATAGTTTCAGACTTTCCCATACTGACCGATTTGAATGGGCCACCCTGTATAACCTGTATTTCATAATAATTCCACCATATAACTTTGATCTCATATTGTTTCTCTTTTATTAGCTTTCTTAGAGTTGAAGTTGAAAGTTACTTATAGCTTTTATTTATTTTGTTTGTTCAAAAAAATGTTGAAACATTTTTTCTCCTCCTGGGGCCTCCCACTAGGATAGCGGATGAACACGGTAAAGGTAGCGGGAGCCCGGTATGCTGCATGCGACCCATAATTACAACTATTAACACTGTCCAGCAATGAAAGTGTTGGTTGAATCACCTATTAATTAGTACTTTTTCTTCAATTTTTCATAAGTACACAGTAAAAACTATAAGTTAAAAGTATGTTAAAAGTGAAGAAAAAATGAAAATATACATTTTTATATCGCTGAAAAAACTAACAAAGACTTTACAGTCAAGTAGAATATTAATACGCAATCTGTAAAGACAATTAAATACCATAAAAATATGCAATACGAATATTCCATTAAAAATGTAAAACTCACCACTATGTTCAAATAAGAATACCCACGGATTTAAGGAAAAAACACCCGCGTTGTCCTTGTCGCGAATATATCAAAATGACAAACGGAATATAAAATAACATTCTTATCTGAACTAGCTGATATATTTCTCGTAGTAACATAAAAAGTAAAACAATGGGTTCACTTGGCACTCCTCGATCTCTTTTTCCACTTTTTGTTCAATAAAAATATTATCCAATGTTAAGTCTGGTCTGACCTTTCAGGCCAAGAAAAGCATTCTTATCAGTTGCAAAATAAATTATATTTAAAGTAGTTTTGTTAGATAACAGTTGAAAGAGTTTAAAGTTACCAAGTCAAAAAGTCAAATGCCAAGATTACGAAACAGGAGTTTGTCAGTTTAATTAACAATGAAGCAGCTTTGAGGCGCATGTTGGTATTACTCCAGTCGATGGAGCTTTGTACGTAGTGTAACAGACAATGGATATTCCAATGGTAAATGGACTTATTCATCAGAATCAGCGCCGGCCCGATCACTCTAAATATCAGGGTACCTACAACGAAATTGAGTTATGGCGCCTTTGGTTACCTTTATTTTACCGCATTCGCAAACGAGGATTTTTTTTTAATCATTTGCCACATTGGCGCCTAGAGCGTCCGCTCCACTCGCTCTACCGTAGATCCGGCCGTGATCAGAATTATATTCGAATGATATAATTTAGTTATGATGTGGCTCACTCGAGTCATTGCACTATATTTTGACATTTCGGACATAAATATCACAAGTAAACCGCACGAGAACCTAATAAAGATGGTCTGTGCATGGTAGGTGGCCAAATTTGTGTGCGTGCTGCGTGCCTTACACGATCGAATCGCTGCCGATTCTGTAATCGACCGTCATTGCCGACGGTGTCGAACTGTAGAAAGAACAGCCATAAACATTGACAACCGATCTCGACTGCGATTGAAGCTATTGTAAATTGCATTGCTTGAAGATAGGCTGAAATTTAGAAGATTCAACTAATCATTTCGCCTTAATATTTTATCCTAATTTGTATGACCATAAATATTCTGTTCTATGCCTCTCTTGACTGGTTCATATTGGGATAATTGTGATCTCGGGGTCGAGGCCGGAAGTACGTAGAACGGAAGCTGAGACCACACAGGCTTCGATCACAAACCGAAGCTACCACGTGCCACTTGTTACATATGTTATGTAAGGGACACTTGCACCAACGAAAATGGTGGGTTTACCCGAGGGTTAATGAATAGGAGGGTTATGGAATTTGACGGATGGCAGCCCCCTAATCCTGAGTTGTGATTGGTGCAAGTGGGCCTAACTAGACTAACTATAGTTAACATCAAAGTTTTCAGTATCTATTTATAGTTATCTATCTATAAAATACCAAAACTCGACAAAAACGTAATGTTCCATATAAAAATGTAGTTATACAACCTAACACCACCCATATGCCCCACCCACCCATATGTAGTTGTAATAAAGTGCATTAGGGTAATTCCGAATGACAGAAATGCTGGGATAATTCCGAAAGGGGAATCTTGATATGATGGAAATAATGGTGAATTTTATGCGACTTACGTAAGACGACTTTCGGAATTACCCTAAACCCTAATGCACCTTACCATGTTTATCGCAATAAAGTCATTCATTCATTCAACAACGTATGTATGCTTAGAAGCACAGAAAAAAGAAAATAAAAATTTAAATGATTATTATGTGGTACTTAAGTATAACGTTTGTGTTATTTTAAACGAAATTTCGTTGTAAAAAATTTCAATTCTGTACTTTATGATGTTATTTTAATCAAGTGACATGCCATTGAATACCTATTTTCCTTTTTCTTTAAATTAAAAGACACACATTGCGACTTTTTCAAGACTTTTACACATAACTAATTTTTACACGCCGTTAAGTGCCGTTTACAATTTTAATTACTTACAGATCTTTGTTGACTACGTTGTGTGTCCAAAGCTAACATCCCCGCAGCGTAATTAAGCCGAAGCTAGTAGTATTACAGGAAGCCTGAACGTATAACCAGATTGGTTAGCAAGCCTGAATTACAAAGCTGCTCCATACTCCGTGTTCGTAGTCCGGTCCGATTCGGCATAGATCCCTTTCTAGGAGAATTTGAACACATTGAATGTGCCTTTCATCTATTTAATTCGTTATTTGTGTGCAATTATGGTTGCAAGTACATTGAATCAATTTAGAAACTGAATCAAATTCATAATCTACCTTTCTATTTAATGGACTAATACTATCCTAACATTCCTAACAGTAAACAAAAAAATCATTAGCGCTACGAAGAAGTTAAGTATTTGAAATGCAGTTTAATTCATGTTTAATAAGAAACAAGCTTCCAGTACTCGTCTACTCGAGGCTGGAATCGAACCAGCATCCTCTACAACCGCGGCCGATGCAGAGAGAGTTTTGTTGTGCAAATCCTTAACCTCTCGTATGCTTAGGAGCAGATCTGCTCCATATTGTTTCAACTTTAACATGTAGTTATTATGACTAATATATTAATGACAATTTTTTGACAGACGCATACGAAAGGTTAAAGGACATGACACCCCTCTCCCTACAACTAGGACATCTCCCTAGGATGCAAATAATGCAATCTATAATTAGGAATCCCAGTGAAGTAAATATTCATACCTTACATAAGACTATTTTTTTCAGAGTAAAAAGCTATAAAATAGTTATGCAACAGGCGTTTAAAGGAGGTCAAAAAAGACGAGTGGCGTGGGTAACAATTTGAGGCGAAGCCGAAAATTGTTATTAATATGCCACAAGTATTTTTTGACTCAGTTAAACACCGTTGCATACAATACTTTTTCTATGACGTTTTTAATAGTTTTCTTGAATAACTTTCGTGAAATTCACACTGTTTCCTGTATTCTGACGCAAAGGTTTTCACTGTCAGCTCAGCTGCCCAAGGCCTTCCCGCGTACGCGCCCAGTATCGTTATAACAATGCGTTGCCATGGTTACAGAGCCAAACAATGCGTTTTCAGTTTTTTCGATACTGCGCGCATGCGCGGAAAGCCGGCGGACGCTGGCTTTGGGGAATAGACTTTTATATATAGGGTTTTAAAGATCTATGCACGACCCTGTAAATGACGAATAACAGTTCGGGAGTAGAAAAATAGGCATTACCTACGACATGATAATACTTTTACGAACCTTAAACCATGCATCATGTGTCACTACGTTTCGGTGCCAATGCTGGATTCTTATCCCAACTATCCCAAGTTGTAAAAAATTTTACAACGATTGAACACAACTATCTACTTAGCTTATCCACTCCATTTATCGTTGAGTTGAAATTACGTAGTCTAACTTGTTCCAATATCTCTTAGTACGTACAACGTACAAGACCTATGGCAATAAGTTGGTAACAGCCAGGGCCGGATTCTTGGGCCCGAGACACTGACGCAGGGGCCCAAACAATATGGCAATAGGTTTGATTTGGTAAAGGGGACCCTTGGACTTTGCAAAAGTCATACCAAGTACCTATAAGGTCACAAAATCCGGACCTGTGAACAGCGCCAGCTTCAACAGAAATATGAATATGGGTGAATCAACTTTTTCTTGCCTGTTATTGCCATGGTTACGGTCCCTGAGTCACGTTGGTTTTATGCAAAATCATGCTACTTAAACTATGCAAACATGCATTTTCCTGGTTTTAACAAGCCCTTTCCTTAATTTGCCACATACGAACATAGACTACATGCATGCTTGCATAATTTCAGTAGCATAATTTTGCATAAAACCAGCGTGACTCAGAGGACCGTAACCATGGCAATAACAGATAAGAAAAAGTTGATTCACCCTTTAAGCACATACCGATGACATAGTGATGATGAGTTGATAACCAGTGTCATAAATACATTCTTAATACATACTTACCTAATACGTTTGTTTCGTAAATTAGGTATAAAAATAATATTAATCATATAATCATATGATTTGTAAGAGTTCGCAATTCAGTAGTAACTGAAGTCTTTTAGTGACCATCTTAGTGTCATATTTTACTTTTTAAATATTTCCCATGGTTGTATCGAGTCATAGCATGAGTCACAATGCGCCTCCAACATGGTAGTTTCAATAAATACCCGAGAGAAACGAGTCTCATATTAATTTGCGGTTAGACTCCACGCTCGTGATTCACTGGGAGATAAAAAAAGATTCCTTTTCCTTAAGACCTGTAGTCACAGATAAATAAGAGCAAGATTACCACAAACGCTTTACTTCCCTCACCATAACGTTATACTCGTATGTAATTAATTTCATATACATGTTCAGCCTGCGCAGCGGAATGGCAACCGTCGACAGACGCCGACAGAAATGCAGTCTAGCCCTGTCGCGCCAATACGCAAGAGCGATAGAGATAGATAGCTACGAAACAGATATTTTCGTGAGTGTTTGTGCATTAGGCTACGCACAATGTTGTACACCTACTGCTGATAAACGTGCGTGCGGTGATTTTACCAACAATGTTACACCGAGCTAAGTTCATCCAAGTAGGATCGTTCACGCTCCGTCACTGAGTGTGAACTACTGTCACTTCAGCTGGGCCATATGGTTTCGTCTTGATAAACATTGGCTTGAAAATTTGTTGGTGGGATGGTTAATTTATTAGAAGTAGGTTCCCATTATACCTATTAGGTACATATATTGTTTCACATCTGCAATATGCTATTGCATTACAGAAAAATAGAACCTCTACTTCTAGGGTAATAGGGAAAGACATACCTACAACTTTATACATACCTATTTAGTTAGGTCAGCACTCGAACCAATTTAATGTACAAATCCTAAAAAATAATTTTGAGTGACACATCTTAATACAACTCTATCTGCGCCTATAAAAAAGTTATTAACCTGTGCCTTATTAGTGTGACTCACCACTTCCTAAAACTAAGCACCATGCCTATGTCATTTAAAAATCATTACCAAGTTGCTAGGACACCGTAATCTCAAACGCTTCAATTATGTTATCTAGTAGCCCAGAAACTATATGTTGCATGTTGTATTCGTTCAATAGGGATGGCAATCCGGTCCGGGGGATTCGGAAATCCGGCCGGATCCGGCACCTTTTAAGACCCGGTCGACGGTAAAATAAAAATAGTTATTTGTTTTACAAGGGGGCAAAGTTGTTGTTTAACCGCACGTGCCAATATTGATACCCGAGCAAGCGAAAGATTCGACCGCGATATTAAACCGCGAGCGTAGCGAGTGGTTCAAAAAGTGGAATTTTGAGCGTTGCGAGGGTATCATGGCACGAACTTTGCCACCGAGTGAAACACACAAATTTTCACCACACCAACGCGAACAAAATACTGACTCTAAAACATCAAATTAAATCAAATCCATCAATTTATTAGATTTCTTTTATTCAAAATCACCATTTATAGGTAAATTCTACAAGCCAGCTTACTTAAGACATCAAGTTAAAGTTTGTATGAAATTACTTTGCACTCTTGTGGATAAAATGCAATTTTGCTATCTGTTTTCGAATAGCAAAGTAAGCCTTTATTAGTTGGTGTGGTGAAAATATAATTAAACACATCATATAACTGCGGTTGACATAAATATGAATACTAGAAAGTATATTATATAAGTTGACCGTAACAAAGAACAAGTGAAAAAGTTGTAAATTTAAGGTATTTCCCAATATAGGTAAAAAACCGGCCAAGTGCGAGTCGGACTCGCCCACCGAGGGTTCCGTACAAACTTTCAATGGTTAAAATAACCATACTACTCATACTCATATTCATTTATTCATTCAACGCCATTTTACACGTCAAGATTTGATTTAAAAAAATAATATTCATACAACAATAATACTTAGAGAATAAATAGACAGAAGATTGAAATTACAAAAAGTTAGGCAATATTCACATAAAAAATGCACAAAAATATTTTTCTAATTAGGTAATAAAAAAATTGTCATAAGTGTAGAACGGGTGCTCGACCAGCCAATTTTTTAAGCGATAGGTACTTAAAGTTCGACACACTAGGCGCTTCAACCACATATTGCGGCAATTTATTATAGACGGCAGGGTCCATCACATGTGTTAATTTGACCGTAAATTGATTTCGCCAATTTACGGTCGATACCTACTAACTTTCCGGCATTTCGAATGTTGTACTTGGAACACATGTTCTTAGTTTTGTCACAGAATATATGTATAATAGTACAAGTACAGAAGGCTCACTCCTTTGATGTTCACAAAATGACGCTATTCTAAATTCTTACCTACATTAACAAACGGACCGCACGCGAGCAGCCAACATTGAATTTTTCCCCTCACTAGCTCGGAAACACGTGTTTTGTCCTTTAATACCAGCGGGTAAAAACGCATTTTATCCACTAGTGCTTTAAAATTGATAAAAGTAGGTGAATCTAGTAATAAAGATCATTTACCACCTGTGGAACTACTGGAAGCAGTGATAAAAGAAAATCTTGCAGTACAAAAGGCGGACTCATGCTTTAAGGCATTCTCTACTATGTTGATCTTTCTTTTATGCGGGGGCTTCGCCCCCGAGCCCTCCTTTATATGCTCTTAAGGGTCTCAAGAAAACCCTATCCCAACTTATTTTAAATACTACGTTGATCTTTCTTTTATGCGGGGGCTTCGCCTCGAGCCCCCTTATTCATGCTCTTCAGGGTCACAAGAAAACCCTATCCCAACTTACTTTAAATACTACGTTGATGTTTATTTTATGCGGAGGGCTTCGCCCCCGAGCCCCCTTTATTTCCTCTTAAGGGTCTCAAGAAAACCCTATCCCAACTTATTTTAAATACTATGTTGATCTTTTTTTTGTGGGGAGCTTCGCCCCCGAGCCCCTCTTTACTTGCTCTTAAGGGTCACAAGAAAACCCTATCCCAACTTATTTTAAATACTACGTTGATCTTTCTTTTTTGCGGGGGCTTCGCCCCCGAGCCCCCCTTTTATTTACTCTGAACGGTCACAAGAAAACCCTAACCCAACTTATTTTAAATACTACGTTGATCTTTCTTTTTTGCGGGGGCTTCGCCCCCGAGCCCCCCTTTATTTCCTCTGAGGGTCACAAGAAAACCTTAACCCAACTTATTTTAAAATACTACGTTGATCAATCTTTTTTGTGGGGGCTTCGATCGCCCCTGAGCCCCCTTTACTTGCTCTTAAGGGTCTCAAGAAAACCCTATCCCAACTTATTTTAAATACTACGTTGATCTTTTTAGTAGTTCCAGTTCATATCTTCCGGCTCCATCATCAGACCTTGAAACCTAATCGTAGTCAAAGTTCATTACAAGACTTTTCTAAGAAACCCAAAAACTACTATGATACGATGTTCTATCATGTAGTTCCAGTTCATATCTTCCGGCTCCATCATCAGACCTTGAAACCTAATCGTAGTCAAAGTTCATTACAAGACTTTTCTAAGAAACGCAAAAACAGCTATGATACGATGTTACATCATGTAGTTCCAGTTCATATCTTCCGGCTTCATCATCAGACCTTGAAACCTTATCGTAGACAAAGTTCATTTCAAGACTTTTCTAAGAAACCCAAAAACTGCTATGATACGATGTTCCATCATGTAGTTCCAGTTCATATCTTCCGGCTCCATCATCAGACCTTGAAACCTAATCGTAGTCAAAGTTCATTACAAGACTTTTCTAAGAAACCCAAAAACAGCTATGATACGATGTTCCATCATGTAGTTCCAGTTCATATCTTCCGGCTCCATCATCAGATCAGTTCAACAGTACCATATTATTGTACTGTCATCAGAACTACATACAGCTGCCAATTATCATTACGCTACGATCCTTGGAAGATGGTTAAATTAGCCTCCGTAGATTCCATTACATAGTTAGTTACATACACGACGACCTAATAAAAGCGTGTTAATATTAATATTAGCGCCATCTAGCTGAGCCCTTCTTCTGTGTGGTACTGAGGTAAGTACGTTTTATTCTTAGACTTTATCTGTCTATACGGAGTTATATATGTCTTTGACTAGAAGTATAGGTACTCTAATGAGTATTATTGTATTTAGCGCCGTCTCTCGGCAAAATTTACTAAGTAATTTACGCGACTTGAGACTTGTGCGAACCTTTAGGCATGGAAAGTCACATGAAAAGTTGTCGAAACTAATAATAGATGGCGCTGCATTTAAATTTCTTGACTGATAACTCTAATACTAAATTGAATATACTCTAAGGTAGAGCAGAGTCTAATACCTCCGCTTTACAAAAGACCGCAATCAAGTAGCACTAGACTTTACTCATTGTTGTGTTCCTGCCGGTGAGTAAGGCAGCCAGAGCTCAACGAGGGTGCGGTACTCCTTCCTTCCTTCCCCCTCCTTCCTTCGGTCCTTTGAGTCGTCGGCACCCAGGCCCCTTCTAAGTACAGGTTTGTACAAGTTTCTAATGAGTCGAGTCGGCAACGCACATGTGCCACTCCTTGAGTGGCAGGCGTCCATATGTAACAGTCACCGCTTTCCATCAGGCGGACCGTATGCATGTTTGCCACCTACGTGGTACAAAAAAAAACTCTCGACGAATTCACCTTAAACATTAAAAACTAAATCAAAATCGATTGATTCGTTCGGGAGCTATGATGCCAGACAGACATGTCAAGCGTCAAACCTATTATTATTATAATATTTTTGCGTTGGTGGTTAAAAACAAGAAACCTCCTTCAAAACTATAATAAAACACAACTTTCTATGAAAATCGGTAAAGTGCGAGTCGGATTTCGACATTTCCATACAAAAAGGTCATGAGCGCCTGACGACATGTGATGGCAACGTGTACACTAGATTTGTACTTTAAAGATTTTGCGTATATTTTGGAAACTATAAGAGATAGAGCAAATAGACTTCAGATTTTGGTTGTCGGTGGCACAATTTTTTTGTTTTCGTATATATACACCATTTTTTGGACCTATTAGGGCAATATTATGGTCAGTGCAGTTCTAAACAGTCGTAAGCGCCTCTTTTTTAGTAGGAACTTAAGTCATTTTGGCAAATGCTTAAAATTTTTAACAATTTCTAAACAGAAATGAATTTCTTTCTACCTGTCCATGGCGCTCACAAAATTTCAAAACATTTAGTAAGTACTTGCAGCGGCAGTGAGTGAAAAATCTCAATTTGAGTTTTTTTCTCTTAACTCCGACTTACGCTTGACTGTAGATTTCTAATAGGTTTTCCTGTAATCTACAGGTAGAGGGCTATCTCGTGTATTTTTTTGAAAATTTTACGCTAAGTAGTTTCGGAGATAAGGGGGGGGAATGGTCATTTTTTGCTTATTTTCTTAAATTACTTCTAAATTACCAAAATAAAAACTATAAAAAATATATATTTGAGATGCTTATAAAATGCTCTTTCATTTGATATGTAGCACAATATAGTTCTAATAACTTTGATTTTTAATTTTCAATTTTACCCCCAAAAGTGGCCCCTATGATTAAATTTCGTTTAATTTCATTTAATTATATTACATGTCCGTCTTTGGGCCACTTGTTTACATACGTGTGCCAAATTTCAAGTAAATCGGTCTAGTAGTTTCGGAGAAATCGGCTGTGACAGAGGGACAGACAGACACGCGAGTGATCCTATAAGGGTTCCGTTTTTCCTCTTTGAGGTACGGAACCCTAAAAAATGCTTCAAGATGCTATCATAATTATGTTCATTTTTCAAACACACCCGAGCTTTTCTTCTAAATGTAACGCTTTCGGAATACTAACACTTTTCGATTATTGCCTACTCTGTATCATAGAACTTTTTAAGCATGCTTTTTAGGGTTTTTACGTTGGCAGTCACATGTTAAGTAGCACTTTGTTACTGTTACTACAGGGGCGATTGCCAATTATTCGATACGTAATGATAGTTATCAATATAATTTCACTTTCAAAGTTTATAGTTTTTATCATGAAATTCAAGAACTAAATGAACTCTATTACTCAGGTAATGAGTTGTCTAATGCCTTTGCTCACAAACAAACCGCCCACGAAATTTTGACACACCCAAAAACCAGGTAGTCTAGCCAAGATATCAAACGCTTGCGCCAGTATAAAGCAAAACCTTGTGTCTCTATCGCTCTTCTATTTTAGTGTAAGTGCGTTTTCACATTATCGGATGTAGGACCGATATCCCATACATTTAAGCCGCCATCTTTAATTTTTGCCTTTGACATTCTCCGACATCCGATATCAGATCGGATAAAGTGAAAACGCACTAAGAATGACTGCGTGCTGTTCGCGATGAAAATATTGTCATGTTGGCTACGCGCCCTGAACTACTTTACTCAATGAATTGTCTTTTTTAGCCAAAATTAAAACAACAGCGAAGTTATTAACAAACAGCAATTTTCATGAAAGCTGTTGCTACTGTCATATAACTATATCACTATAAAATGTCAGTGTTCTAATATTAGCCCGAAAATGGGCACACGAATCATAAAATAAATATACTAAGCGTCGTTTTCATCGACATCAACTATAACGTATTAATAAAGCTTATTTTTAAAATAAATAATTTAATATCAATTTAAGCCTAAAGTTACTTAAAAAGTGTATGTATTTAGTGAACATTTGAACTGCTCCGACATTTTGGTTTCGGAGAATAGATAAAAGAGAACTTAAACGATTTCCCACTGAACTAATCGACATAAAATAGTAAATTCCTTTAATTCGTCGCAAACGTAACATAATCGGAGTTTAATTGCGAGTTCGAGGTGAATCCGTGAATCGTTAGAGGTGTTATTCTTAAGGGTAGGTACGTTCATTATCTTCCAGAGACCAGTATAAAATATAATATCTAGTAAAATGCCAAAACTACTATGACAATAACTAAGAAGAAGTAATAAACGTTTGTGACGTCTGTTTTAAAGAAGAATTCGACAACATAACGGCGGCATCTTGTGCGGCAAATAGGCTCGTTATCTTAGATTCTCTTCACACAACGTTGCAATGCAATAATCATCCGTCAAGGATGCTGTCCACTGCATTGGACATTGGTGAAGAAGACAATCTTGCAGTAGAGGAAGACCCAATATAAGGACCTAGCTTTGTACTTTGTACAATTTATTGAAATTAATTTCCATAGAGCAATAGGTACCTAGTCTCTTAATATTTTTTTTGATGAATACTTTTCCTTTTTTTATTGTATCTTGTTTTTTTAATGCATGTTAATTATAAGATGTAATGTTTTGAAAAGTAGTGGCCCGCCGAGTTTCTTGCCGGTCCCATAGTGGATACCTACCCCCTCCAACTGAGGGGGGACTGAAATCTTCTCGAGGCTGAGGCGTAAGGTTAGAGCCGGCGTAGCTTTATTTGACGTTCATATGCAAATATTTCAATTCATTTCATTAATAAAATCTCATTTCTACTGTAGCCATCTTGACGGATCGTTGTCGCCCGAGTAGAGATGGGGTGGGTCAGAACGACCAAGGCCTTAAGTATAATCGGTATATTATGACCAATACAAAAGAAAAAAAAATAGTGCGTGGAGTCCCTCCGCGCAGAAGTGGGACTGAAGGAAGTGAGCATTAAACGTTTAACACTGTCAGTTGGAAGTTGGATGTCGCATTAGAAGTTTCACTTTAATAACAGGGAGGGGGGGTAGGAGGGCGGTTATGTAAATGTACTAATGTATTTAAACACAATTGACATTGTTTTATGAATAAATATTAGGGATGTACCGACTAGTCGGGAAAGCCGAGTATCCGGCCACATTTGTAGTCGGCGATTAGTCGGCGACTAGTCGGCAAAAAAGGCCGATTAGTCGGCCCCTTATAAATGATAGAAAATCAGGACAAAAATAAGTTAACAGCCGAAATAGTTGTATTATGTGCCTATTGGTTATGCCTTTGTTAGTCAAAACAAGAAATAGCTGTGATCGTTACAGAAATAAATTGCCCTCATTGAAATTCGAACCTATGACTGTCGGTTTCATAATCAGGATCAATACAATACCCACTACGCCAAACTGATTGTAAAAATAAATAAATATTATCGGACATTCTTACACAGATTGACTGAGTCCCACGGTAAGCTCAAGAAGGCTTGTGTTGCAGGTAATCAGACAACGATAAATATAATATACAAATACTTATATACATAGAAAACATCCATGACAAAAAAAATGATGAAAAAAAGGAAAATTTTCTCATAGAACTGTGAACTTGTAAAAATAATGAAAATTACGATTGAATGACATAAAATTCTCGTGATTTTAGTCGAAAATTATGTTCTGGCCGACTAATCGGCCACCCAACCGCCGACTAGTCGGTAGTCGGCCTAGTTGGCCAAATCAATAGTCGGTACATCCCTAATAAATATCTATCTATCTATCTACATAATATATGTTATGCAATAATCACATTTAGACAATCTTAACTCCATTTGACATTTTATTCTTACAGAATGCTTCGTGAATCAGGTAGGTGGTGAAGCGAGCTCTAATTGTTTCTAACCGCGGAGTTTGGCGACGTGTTCTACATGAAACTGCGACGACACCTAAGCAATTCAACTTATTCTATCTTTTTAATTCTATTAAGTTCTGCAATTTTGACTTTTACTTAGGTAGAACACGTGTACAAGTCTAGTCAAAGGTCCCACTGTGTCACTTACTATAAGGACGAGATTTATTTATGCCTCTATACAAATAGTAGGACGATGAGTATTGATGACAGTTTCAAAATCGGGATTTCTTTTAAGCACTGCTTTCATTTTTCCTTGCAAACTGATTCCTATTTCCTATTTCACCTTAAATGCTTCGCAATGTCAAAAAGTGGATTGTTTTTTTTCTAAGGAAATAAAAGAAGGTAAAATATCTTAATTTTAGTATACCATTGAAATCCTATCAATTATAAATTATAACTAAATCATCAATCATTTAATTCATTAATCATTCGATCAAACTTTCGAGCCATGTCCCTGTTATTGTCCGTCCATTTGTCCGACCTCTGTGCTGGATAGACGATAGCCTCTTAAGACGATACAGGAAGGGTCAATTCTCCATACAAATTACATTTCAATATAATTATTTTTATCTGTGTCGGACCGTTTTGATTTTTATGATATTCTTATTTTTAAGACGCTATAGCGCATCAAAAATTTCCAAAAATGGCGTTATTGATTATGACGTAAAAAAAGGTGTGGTATTCAAAATTGGTGACAATTAGCCAAAAAAACTAAACGGTCCGACACAGATTATTTCATTGTTATTCAGGTTCTCAATTTCGTTACGATTGATTAAGTTTTGAAGAAGGAAATAGTTGAGAGCGTAACCTCGATTTGTTCTGAGTTGTTCTTAAAGGACATTTTTTTTTTTCGATAAATCTAGTTAATAACACTAGTATATTTAACTAAAATTCCCAAATTGAAAGGGGGGCTCCTTTCCATTTTAGCATTTTCGCTCCTGTAGCGTCTTAAAGTTTTAACCGGTTAGCTATGCTATTTGCAAGAACTTATTACGAGTAGTAAGACGCCAAATAGTTCATTAATACACACTGTTCCGGAATATGCATGTATGTTAAGTATTCCTAACTTGTCAACTGTCAAATAACAAACTAGATCCGGAAGGCCAGACGGCGCCACCGTCGTACGCATAACTAATACAAGTAGTACCATTTACCAAACCGGATAGAGTTAAATACTTGTATGGCGCCCTGTCATCTTATAAATGTCAGGCATATAATCAGCAACTAAAACTAATCGCAAGATATGGTTTACAAGACAAGACAAGACAAGAGACGCCACACCCAGCCAGGACATGCCTGCTCCGGACTAGCCGGCGTACCAGGGGACGTAATTTTGTAGGGAGTGACACGCTCAGGGATGGGGTAGGGATAGTAATCGACCGGCTATGCAGCCTTGAGCCAATATTGGAAGGTAGGAGGGGTAGGTAATGTCGTCGAAGGAGAGCGTTGATGATATGCTGCTCGTCGCTTTAGTTTCCGTCTTCGCAATATATCTCTTGTATCCAGCAGGATCAATATCATCTTGAGATGTTGTTTGCTTAAAGATTAGAAGTCCCGCTGACTCGCTGTTGTATGATTTTCTTCTGGTTTATATATTGCTACTGTTGCTTTGATGAATACGCTTTTGTCGTCGGCCATGTCGAGCCACTCAGAAGGATGTAATATTCCATGTCTTGTATCAATGAGTTTTCCCACGCCTGCCTTGGTGCTCGTAACTGCCATGTGCGGCTTCGAGGTTTACGGTGTCTTATGTTTTTTTCGGATAACAAGGTCGAAGATATTTTATCCTTTTGGTTATTGTTTTACTGTTTTATGGTTCTGTCTATCACCGGTCCATTTCCGTAATAAATTTTGACTAAAAAAGCTCGCTATTTTATACCGATCTCTTCTCTTTATGGTCACGCTGGTATTTTGTAGTTGAAGACAATAGTTCCGATGGGCAAAAAACAATCCTTGCATCAAAAGGGTCTTACGTAATGAGCCTATCTTTGTTAGTGACCCCCGTTTGCAGAAACACTACTACAGCTTGATGCCAGATGTGACTTTTTTTATTATGCCTATGCGTTGGGATCCGTAAAGTTACCATAAGATGCTTTCTGTATTTCCATGTCTGCTATTATTATTTTTTTTATAGAGGGTAATAGTTTTATGGTGCACAATACATTTATGTTGCCTAAACTGGAACGTTCCAGAGAGGAACTCGTTTGTTCGGGCCAAATCCAAATCTGTCTTTCACGTTATGTAATAATTTACCTTTGGAGTTCGGGCTTATTTGCTAATTGCAAGTTTTGAGGCATATTGGAGTATTTGGCACATTTTCCGTTTAAGAGTTGCGGAAACACTCTTTTATAAACTACTTATATATATTAGATGATAAAAGATATTTGTTTATATTATCATCCTTACTTACGGATTTGCGGTAGAAGCCACTACTTTCCTATTTAGAGAATAATTAAGTAACATGATAAGCCTAATTAAACTAGGTAAATAATTAAAATTTGCCTAGTACAATATAACCGTGCTAAGATCCAACACTAGTTCGGGCGTTACTGTATCCGCTAGATATTATATAGCTAAATAAAACTGAGAAAATTAAAAGGTTATTTACTATAAAAAAAGATAAAACTAGGAATGTATTGAGTTTGAAGTAAGCTAGGTATGTGATCTGCCTTATTTTCCTAATACGATGATCATAGTACTAAGAACCTGCATCGGCTAGATACGTAGCATATACCAATTAATGCCTAATAGTTTCTTGTAATCTTGTGTTAAAATGATGGTGATGAGGTATATAATTGAAATAAATGTTTATGTATTTAATCGGCCTCATTAGCTAATTTAACTTATCCGTGCTAAAAGCCAACACTGTCTCTCAGGTTGCTGTATGTAGGCTGTAGATTAAAGCTGGCTAAATTAAAGTACTAGATAAACTGGAACTAGGTACATTACTTAACGAATGATTTAAACTGTCGTACTAGTAACCAACTCTAGCTAGAATACAAATATGAAGCGAACAAGAAAAGCGTCGTTACAGGATCGCGCGTCATGCGTAATACAAGTACATCCTAATCAATCACTTAAATACAGTTATACCTAAATAGACTGGGACACTGGTTTTAGTTTAGTGCACCTAGGGTGTGTTGATGCCTGTAACAGAGATGGAACGAGCTCACCAATTTGGCCGTTGTAGAGGCGGAGTTGACCGCGGTCACTGCGCATCGGCGCGGCGTTGGGACGTAGGCACCGCGGCGGCGCCACGCTTACGCAGGATGATGATGGAGACGAAAACCACACGCACTTGATTTAATTCGTTACTAGTAACATATTGCACTATTACGCGTATTCTTTATCACTATCCCGAGAAAATACAAACACGAATTATTACAAAACGTTAAGGAACTTGGACCGTCGGTCGGTCAGTTTGCCTGCGGCGTTATCGCGGGCTCTCTTTTGTTCTGGCGGCCGGGATTTTACAGCCTTTAAGGGACAAGGATGCGTCCGTCCTCGACGGCGTGTCGGACGGAACTCCTCAACTAATCGCAAGATATGGTTTAAAAGTAAAATTAATTAATAAAATATCTTTCTATAATACGTGCGAAAATTAGAACAGCTGGCGTATTATGCTTCCAATGTTATCACTTATATATGTGGATAAAGTGTCCGTCACGCTTTGGCAAGTGCGTCAGTGTGAGAGTGATGTGGATAAGTGATAAAATTAGAAGCATAATATGCCGGCAGAACAGAATTTTAGAACGAGTGTTAAGAAATTAAAAACATACCCTGTTTTAACTCGGCAAGAGTTGCGAGTTTAACCCTTTCGCGCATTATCGTACAAAGTTTAACAGTAGATTTGGGCCAGGCCCTAGGAATTATCGAGGTAGTTGCATAATGAGCTAATTATGGCACTAGTGCGGTAAGTAATAGAACCATTTCATCGATAGATTTGACTTGCGATAAATGGGAAAAAAATGTCTAGGTACTGTATATAAAATTTTATTATAACCGAAAATTTTTAAATAGATTTCAAAATTAAATACACAAGTTATTTTTCTCTTCTGACCCGTAAACCGAAAAGCAGCTAACGATCATAATCAAACTACCGAACGAGTAGAACCGACATTTCGGCCACTTGATTTGTGTTTAAACTTTTAATGGCCGGCTTCACTGCGGATGCGCCAACTTCGTTATTTCTGTAGTGCAACTATCTGTGTGCATAGCCGAATGCACAAACGCTCACGTTAATATTTCTTTCGCTATCTATCGCTCTTGCGTTTCGCGTCGTTTCGCGTCGCAGAAATGGTATTCGGCTACGGGTCACCACCACATATATTGGAGCTGTCGAGGTGCTCAAAAAACCTGAACCCGCACTCTAAAAAAATAAATAAATAAATATAAATAAATAAATATTATAGGACATTCTTACACAGATTGACTGAGGCCCACAGTAAGCTCAAGAAGGCTTGTGTTGTGGGTACTCAGACAACGATATATATAATATATTTATATATAAATACTTATATACATAGAAAACATCCATGACTCAGGAACAAATATCTGTGCTCATCACACAAATAAATGCCCTTACCGGGATTCGAACCCGGGACCGCGGCTTAGCAGGCAGGGTCACTACCGACTGCGCCAGACCGGCACTCTAAAGCCTTATCAAAAGAGACGTGTAGGTATTCATGAGACACGGCCGCTTCGATATAACTGATGGCGAACGTACGAGTATAAACGTGTGGCCTAGTTCCTAAATTCAATATTCAAGCTCTACGGTGAAGTTTTCACTTTCTATTTTTCTGTAACGACCTCATACACTTCCTTAAAATTAAGCTAGCCGTAGCAAAAATAATCTTTATGCATATGCGAAAATCCCCCGATCAAAATTCGTCGTATTCGTCGTATATTCGTAGTATTCGTACCTACATTTGTTTTGCCGACGCTACCACTGAAACTGTCGGTCTCGTGATCTGGGGACCGATATTTGAATCTCGAACGCATGAATTCGCCGTTCGAAAGTCTGTGGAAAACGACGTAACGACGACTTTCTAGATCTTTCGAGATTCAAAAATCGGTCCCCTGGGGCCCATTTCTCGAAAGATATTAGTCTAATATGTGTTACCATGGCAACCCATACAATTTGACAGTTCGTGGACTAATAATATGAGTCAAATAGCGTTCGAGAAATGGGCCCCTGCAGAGGCATTATGAGCGGCATGCCAGGAACTTTCATTAAACCAAGTTATGCCTCCTACGTAATGTCATCTTTATAGTTTCGTAATTCTTACCTTTCGATATTATGAATGAGTCACGAAATTAATATTTGCAGTTCAGTAACGCGCATTGTTCTCGCGTATCTTGATTTCGTGCCGTTATCGTAATTGTTTCTAGTTTCCGGTCATTGCTTCCAAAACTACTGTAACATGAACTTTGAAAGGTGTTTTCATAAAATATCGCGGTCGACGATAGAAAATACTGACTTTTCAGTAAAAAGTTATACATACCTACTTTATATAATATACTATTAAATAATAACAAATTTGCGTATTTGTAGGTTTTAAATATATAATTTGAACAATGTAAGCAATTAAAAGACTGCATGTTGATAAGAATAATTGAGTTTAATGGACAGAAAATGTAGATTTATTGTTAGAATTAAACGATCAAAATGAAACAAAAATTATAACTAGTGTAACTATGTATTCCTCATTACATTTAAGGTACAGCGGGGCAAATCTCGACTGGGAGCAAATGTAACTGGTCCATTTTTTTCATGTTTTACCTACAATGTTTGCATTATTAAATAAAGTGTCCACCGGTTGTTGGTAGGCGTGTTCAGTGGATACATGTAGAACTCAACATCATAGTGTAACAATGGAAAAAATGGATTAGTTACAATTGCCCCCCAGTCGAGATTTGTCCCGCTGTACCTTACCTAAATTACAGACAAAAAAAACATTAACAAATCAATTATCGGTTCCGTCAAACGGACGCGATTCGCGTACCACGGCTGTGTGCAGACGGTGGATCGCTATGTTACAGGCCCACTTGCACTAACCACTTAACTCAGTGTTAGTGGGCTGTCATCTGTCAAATTCCATATAAAATAGTGGGTCACCAGAAAAAGCCATAAATTTAAAAAATGTAGTTGAAATTTGCGTCCTTTTCAAGTGACAAACCTGTTTAACTGCGGCTAAGGCAATGCACACACTTTTTCCAATAATCTCTAAACCTTATCTAGTACCTAGTACAGCAGGAACCTATAAATAACCCTTGTAAGAAGTGAAACTTTTTCACGTGCGGCCGAGCACGTGCCGCACACGTTGCGTGGGCGGGCACTGCACTCCTGATAAGAATGCTTTCGATACCAGCTGCTATTCAATATGAGGATTTTGTTAAGGATTTCTTATAAGAAGTTGAACTAGATGCCAGAAGTGGCAGCTATTTCAAATTGAAAAAAATGGCAACTGGAGATAAAATGGGAGAGGAGGGGGGGGGGGGGGGGGAATGGTTAATTTTTGATCTATATCAACACTATCAACAGTAAAGTTACATTCATGCCAAATTTCATGTTTTCTTTTGGATGGTACCATTGATACCGTATTTTCAATTAAAGACCCCTACTATAGCAAATTATGTCCGGCGCAAAAAACATTTGTGCTATTTTTGGCCAAGTGGGAAAACATTAAACATTTTGAAAAGTGTGTATTAGGTATATGTGTATGCGGATGGTATACAGTTCATATTTATTTTTACAGTTCGCTGGATTTGGTCTTATTGCTTTACGAGTAACTTCATTTACTTATACCTGAATGTGTGTTGTTGTATGTAGGCCTTCTTGAGCTTACCGTGGGACTCAGATAATCCGTGTAACAATGTCCTATAATATAGTAAAGAAGGTATGCCATGTATGTTGGCTATGTTAAAGTTATGTTACAATGTCATAATCATATAACCTTGTCCTGCTTCAAGGTTCGAGTGACACATAGTAAATGATTTTAGAATGTCCGATACTATAGTTGCCCCACAGACAGGTCGCAGTGATTCAATATATCTAACAATAATAATGGACGCATATATTTATTTGTAGGTAGTTATATGATATATTAATGGTTGCTTGCTTATGCAGTTTAGAATTAAGAAGTATGTAATAAATATAACAATTACTACTTAGTAATAACATCAAGAGTTATATCATTTGAAATACGATTAGGTCCCTATTTTAAGGTACCCGAATTTAAGTAGGTATATGGAGTGTCCTTAGCTTACTTTTCATTTTAGTTTTTGATATGCCAACTTCACAGACATTAGCAAACGTGAACAGCTGAACAGTGAGCAATCAGAAATTGCAGCATTTTACCGAAATGCATCTCTTTTTATTAACACACGATCTACGTTCAATTAATATTTTCTGCGCGCTAAAAAATAGTCAAGTCACAGTGTTTCCATCCGGCCGAAACGCTGCCTACTGTTTCGCTCAACGATTCTACAATACTGCTACGCCGTAGCATAGCCACATGCCTTTACATGAGTTGACAGGCACGTGACGTGCACATGTCACATCGCAGCCGAACGATCTTGTATCGTAGCTCTTTGGCACAATTTCGTCGAATGCAAACCAAGTAAATCGTAAAGGACCGGTGTAGGCTAGGAGACGGTTTTTAAAACTTCACGCGTTGTGGAAGAGTATTTTTTTAGTTTAAGAAGATTACTTTTTTTTATTCCAACTATTTTCAAAGCGAATTGTGTAAGTAATATATTATATACTATTTTGTAAGGTTTACTGAGAAAAGGTAGGTAAGGTAACAAACAATCGTATTCTATGTGAGTTTTTCATCGCGACGACTTACTGAACCAACTTTTTTTATTTTTATAAAGCACATACTGCATGCCATAGCTTCAAAAAAAACTTCTACGATGAGCTAATTTCATAGTTGAAGATCCCATAAAATCAACTACGTTCTCAAAATGCCTACATCTAAGAATGTTTCAATTTTCCTCCCCTCTTCCCATAAATGTATAAAGAAAAAGAGGATGTTTCAATAAAATCCTAAATCAGAATAATGTTGCGGACGCGTCGCGGTAATCCATGGTTTAAAATTATGAGCTAGTGGCGACGCGTACGTAGACAAAAACTGTGTCGAAATGTGCAAGTGTTACAAACCATATAAAAATTATAGCAATAACAATTTGAATAAAGGTGACGGACCCAATCATGGACAGTTTAAGAAAAAAATTCGCCTGTTTTTGATATTTCACTGATAAATGTAAAAATTCTACGGCTAAGCGTGTTAAATCTTGAATGTCCTATCCTTCTTTTACATTTCAAGCGTATTGCAGAATAGATACTCCTATTGGTTTCTTCATAGTTAACAAATTAAAACTAGGTGTTTTTTCTCCAATTATGGACGGCAGTTCTCCAGTAATGGATCCCCCATTATGGACAGTGAAATAAGTTTAAAATTTTACTTTTAAAGCCAACTGATACGCAATGAGTCAATTTTATACACCATAAATACAATTAGTTTGGGTTATTTTAACATAGGATTGTTTCTTGTAAATTTTGGTTTTGTAAATTGTTCCTTGTCCATTATAGGAGGTACGCAGTTTTTCGGGTCCAGTAATGGATACTCGCAAAATAACGTCTTCTCTTTATATCTTTGGAGCAACAAACTAGTATGTTTTATACCTTATCTCATGCTTAATGCAGTAAGTAAAACGCATTCAAGATTACACCGTGCGTTATTTTTTTATTATTTTATACATGAACTCAACTCTCTTAGCAACATTACTAAGAATTCGTCTTGATATTTTTTTCAGTAAACTGGTGAATTTTATCTTGTCGCCAAATCCTTCAGAAATAACCGAATTAATTGAAACTTCAAAATGAAACAGCTCTACAACTCTAGTTTATGGTACATAGCCGTCAGTTTTTAGAAACTTATTTTAGATACTTATTTTTAAGGATTTGTGTTTTTTTGTCCATAATGGCATCACCGTCCATTATGGGGTATTTTACCTTAACTACCGTATTGCTTTATGCGAGGGAATCTCTGTCTACAATACAGTGCATGAAACGTGTCCGTTCCGCGTCCACGGGCCGACCAGCACGTGAGGCTCCTCGTGAGCCGCTGTCCTTTGAGCTGCGACAAGCGACTCCCATAAACCCTTTACCCCATAAACCCTTTACCCCATAAACCCTTCCATGGGGTGTATTGAAACGGGATTGAATAGAAAAGGAAATGTTATTGCGCGTCACGGTTTTTTCCTATTGTGGAATCGTGAAAAATGTATGCGTAGATTCTTCATTTGGGATTTTACCGTTCAGTTGGGCAGCTAGTTCTTGATTTAGAAAAATTAAAAAAAACTTTATACATAAGTCATACTCGTAGCAATCCAATCTACATTTAATAAATCTATTCAAATAAGCAATAAGGATGTTTTATTTTAACTGGCAGTGTCAAGTTACGTTAGGTACAAACAGATCATCTATACATACGGAAAAAAAAAAGATTCATTGAATTCAGCCGCCCGTATCATTCGCGGGGACTGGACTCGGAAGTCACAGATCATTAAAAAAAAAAAAAAAAAACGTTAGGTACTATCAGCCGCAAAAGTGCATAGCGAATTTATTAATGAATTCATTCATAATTTCTCAATGTACTTTTGCCATTGAACTACTATGTACTACGTACTAGAAATGACAATTCGAACATATTCTGTGCGCCGACCGGCAGCGGCGGCAGCGCGAGGCGCATGCGCGTGAAGCGAACCGTGTCATAGAGTAAAACTTGACCACCTAGACGCGACACTTTTAGTGTAGACCTTTGTTTTATACTTTGTGTGTGAAATACTAAGTAGTTTATTTTTATCACTATTATACATTGTGTTATATTTAATTTCTACTCAGTGAAATAAAAATAAGTAATTGTTTTTTTCATAAATTTTAATTTCCTTTGAATAAAATTAGTTTTGTAAGTTTCTGTCGCTCAGAATAATAATCGCGCCATTAACCTTGTTTTACCTTCCTTAAACACCGGTTGCATTAAATACTATTTCAGTTTTGGTGTCACTATTTTTCGTCAATAATGAGAATTATAATTCAGAAATAATTCAAAATCACGCTTATTGTATAATATTATCGACTAAAATTCGTATTAGAACCGTGTAATATTCAAAACTAAGGAGCCGTTCCGTTTAAGGAGCCCGTCCCTTCATTATAATAATTACTTAAATTAAGTTAGATCAAAATAGCTTGTCTACTAACCGATGAAATGTGACACCGTCACTTTTATTAGATTTTCTCATATGGCTTCAACAGTATCTATAGCACAGGAAGGCATTTTTTCATTTTATTTCTGTGCAGTCAGAGACAACCTCCTCCCACCACGCGCAGAGACTGACTGAGGCAACATAAGTCCACTGGACTTATGTTCGTGGCGCAAACTTTTTGTTCGCCGTGTCCTCTCTAGTACATTATACCTCAATGACTTTTGCAGCTGATAGCATAAGTACATAAAGATACTTTAGTCTGATATATGTATGTCTATATGCAAGATGCCTGACCTACCCAAAACCAAATAAAGCTTCATTTCATTTCATTTCATTTATTTCATGCGAAACCATGGTTACAAGAGGTGTTACATAGCATAAATTAGGTACATGGTCACCCTGCAAGGGCGTAGCACTGTCTTATAGAAAACTAGCTTAAAACTAAAAACTTTACATGTACAATAAATAAAAGAATATTATCAAGCTGTGAAAGTATTACATTACGCGTACATTGTTATTTTCCGTCAATAATTTATAATATTAGTTTACAATTTTCCACTTTCAGATTAAAATTATGACTATAAAAAACAATAATAGAAATAAGTTAAAAATAAGTTAAATGTCAATATTTATATAAAAAAAAGTCAATTAATTAGTGCTAGAGCGAGGAAGTTAGATTGTCATCAAAGAACTCAGTAATTGTATAATAGCATTTTGAAATAAGTAATTTTTTTAAGAGCCTTATGAAAGTAGAGTCTAGTTCTTCATTTCTAAGATCGTCTGGAAGTTTGTTAAAAATTTTTATTGCCATAACATATGTACTTTTTGAATGTATTTTTAATTTTGATGATGGCAGCATAAGCATATTTCTAAGTCTTACTGAGTGGGCCCTAGATAAAACTTCTTCCCGTTTTTTAAACATGCCAATATTTTTCCTGATGAATTTACATATTTCTAGAATGTACAATCCCGATAGAGTAAGTAAATTATGTTTTTGGAAATGTGGTTTGCATGTCTCTGGTTCATAAATATTTGCTAGTATACGAACGAGCTTTTTTTGTAGTATGAAGAGATCTGGTGCATCCGTACTATTTCCCCACAGGATGATGCCGTAGCTTAGCCATGCATAGGCGTAAGCGTAATACATCATAAGTGCGGTTTGTAAATCTGTGGTTCGTTTGATTTCTCCAAGCGCATACACAAAACTTGACATTTTCCCTCTGATTTTGTTTATGTGCGCTTTCCAATTTAAATTCGTGTCTAAAACTATACTTTGACATTTCTAGTTATTATATTATTATCTATGAATAAGCAACATATTCTGTGCTTTACCAAAAACTGTCTGAAAACATGTTTATTTCACTATGTTTAAGTGCATTTCCAGTTCAATTGAAGTACGTCGTCGTACGACCCCTCCTGCAAACTCATCCATACTAATATAAAAATATGTCTGTTTGTTTGTCCGTCTTTCACGGCCATACGGAGCGACGAATTGACGTGATTTTTTAAGTGGATATAGTTGAAGGGATGGAGAGTGACATAGGCTACTTTTTGTCTCTTTCTAACGCGAGCGAAGTCGCGGGCAAAAGCTAGTATTAATATAAATGCAAGCTAATTTAAACAAAATATGTACACATTGTACACATAAGTACACGCATTTATTTAACATTCTAAGCTGCGTTTTAAAGTTAATAAACACAGAGATAACTCAGGATTTCATATGGCCAAATACCTGACACGATATTCCTGTCACTCACACACACATAAAACCAGTTTCGGTGTGAACTATTACTACATATAATTTGTATGAATGTCGAGGTCTCTCATTTTATGGATTATCTGAAGCTCGAAGTTGGATGATGTATAGAGCCTTCATAAATCAGCGAAGTAGGTCATGGCTCATGGCCCCAGGAGGCAGTGATATATAAAAAATAAAATAACACAAAGCTTGCATGAGACCCTGTTTCTGCAGAATAAGGTTCTAAATTACATTGATATAGTTGTAGTAATACCTACCTGTTGGTAGTGTTAGTAAACATTCGGCCGTTTCCGCCATCCATCCTTAATCCATTACTCAACACACGATGATACATCTTCCTACTAAAATCCGTACAGTACAGACTAACTAAATATAATAAACTAGCTTTTCGAAAATTGCGGGATGCTCCATACAAACTTCCACCCCCCCCCCCCATTTTAGGGAAGGGGGGGTTAAAAAGAGATAAAACGTAGCCTATGTCACTCTCCATCCCTTCAACTATCTCCACTTAATAAATCACGTCAATACGTCACTCCGTTTTGCCGTGAAAGGCGGACAAACAAACAGACACACACACTTTCCCACTTCTAATATTAGTATGGATACCTCAACTAAACGCCTCAAATGCCTCAATTTTAGTTAAAAAAAAAACCGGCCAAGAGCGTGTCGGGCCACGCTCAGTGTAGGGTTCCGTAGTTTTCCGTATTTTTCTCAAAAACTACTGAACCTATCAAGTTCAAAACAATTTTCCTAGAAAGTCCTTATAAAGTTCTACTTTTGTGATTTTTTTCATATTTTTTAAACATATGGTTCAAAAGTTAGAGGGGGGGGACGCACTTTTTTTTTCCTTTAGGAGCGATTATTTCCAAAAATATTAATATTATCAAAAAACGATCTTAGTAAACCCTTATTCATTTTTAAATACCTATCCAACAATATATCACACGTTGGGGTTGGAATGAAAAAAAATATCAGCCCCCACTTTACATGTAGGGGAGGTACCCTAATAAAACATTTTTTTCAATTTTTTATTTTTGCACTTTGTTGGCGTGATTGATTTACATATTGGTACCAAATTTCAGCTTTCTAGTGCTGACGGTTACTGAGATTATCCGCGGACGGACGGACGGACGGACGGACGGACGGACGGACGGACGGACGGACGGACAGACAGACATGGCGAAACTATAAGGGTTCCTAGTTGACTACGGAACCCTAAAAACACTCAGTGAAAACTGCTATAAATAGGTTTGACGTCTGAATTTCCGCAAAAATTTAGTGGCGTTTTGCCTCAACGACGCATTTTCGCTACATAGCGGAAAACCCCTGGTGCCGTAGCCGAATGGCATTTCTGCGACGCGAAACGATAACAAAACGCCGCAAAAGATAGTCTGGCTCTGTCGCGCCAATACACAAGAGCGATAGAGATAGATATCTACGAGCGTTTCGTTTCGTGAACGTTTCGTGAGCTTTTGTGACATTCGGCTACGTATAGCCTGGTACTTATATGTCGTTGTCGCTTTACCTCCACAAACTTCTTCGCTACATACCAAGCGCGGATCCAGCTTCATGCCCAGGGGGGGGGGCACGTGGTAAAGGCCCAGGCCCCAGGGGGGGGGGTCACGTGGTCTATTTGTATGGCCAACCTAGACTCCAGGGGGGTCATGACCCCCGTGACCCCCCCCCCTGGATCCGCGCATGCTACATACCGGAAAATCTACTACCGTAGCACACATCAAAAAGATTATTTTATATTTTAGACGTCACTTAAAATCCTTTCAATTTAAAGCTAATCTAAGTAATAAATAGTACCTGTGATAAATATCATAAGTATGTCAGTGTCCCATGAAAAGTGAAAGCTTGTTATGAAAATGTTTATTGCCATTTTCCGGTCTTGACGTATACTAGCGATTCGCCATTGTTTTGGACAGCTTCTTTTTCTTATTCCAATAACAAGACGTAGTACGCATAAATGTCGTACAAGTCTCATTACATTGATTTGAGTTGAAAGTGAAGAAGGTCGTTTATCAGGGTACGTAGCCGAATGGCACAAACACTCACGAAACGAAACGCTCGTAGATATGTATCTCTAGCGCTCTTGCATATTGGATCGACAGAGCCAGACTACCTTTCGCGGCATTCGGCTACGGGGCCAAGTACGGCTATTATGTGTGTAATATGCCCTTTCGTCGCTTCTATGTACGTTTAGTGCACAGTGCATAGGTACTCATATACTCCCGTCAGTATAAATCATAAATAAATAAATTAATTAATAAATTAATAAATTATATAAATAAATAAATTATTGGTAAAGTCATATTACACGTCAAATCACATTTACACTTATGTATAATAATATAAAATACAACAGTATAATGGAAGGATAAGTACTTACAATAAAATTATCTTATTATAAATAATTCGTTGTAGTTATAAAAAGCCTGCTCGACAAGCCAGTTTTTCAATTTAATTTTAAACGCTGACGCACTAGGAGCCGCGACAACTTCGCTCGGAAGATGATTATAAACCTTGCGACCCATGGCATGAACGAGCTTTTTCGTTTTGGTGAGTCTGAGAGGTACAAGGGGTAGTTTTCCGGCTCGCGCACTCCGGGTTTCGTACCTACGGTGAACCTCATTACTGATCGGCGTGGATTCCACCTCCTCGCGTGTGATCACAGCCATTTGTAATATTAAGAGCGAAGGGAGCGTTAAAATACCTAGGTTCTTAAATATTGGTTTCGCAGATACCATTTGTGGTACGCGCGCGCGCGTACTGTACGCTTCTGAAGCCTAATATAGCAGGAGGGATGAAGAATTGAAGATCTTTCTTGGTTATTACGGTCTGTTCATTCTTGACCCCGAAACGACTCTCTATTCGATGTACACACATGTAGAAACTACAGTTTAGGAAAAAAAATACTTGTAATCACACTGCATCTTTGACCTATGCGGTCACCTACAGGAAAGTATGAGGTTGCCAGGCAACCGACATTGTTTTCATGCAGCGAACGACACAGTGTAATTGCCGTTTTAGTAAGTTATAACTCTCCGCACCCTACAAATCCTACAATATTATCAGCGATCAATGAATTTACACATTATGTTGAAGGTATGCAGAAGCTAAAGTATTGCAAGAACCGAGAACCATTCATAAGGTAAGTACTTAAGTTATTTAAAAACACTTTTATAAACATCATGCCGCCCTACACATGTCGGCGCTACCGCGCCGATAAGAGGTTAGTTACGCTAACAGCAAGCTTATCGGTGCAAACATGGTGACATTGACAAATTGACAGGTTCGCGGCTGATGAGCCATCGCGGCAGACCTGAACACAGTAAAGTTACTGGCTGTCATTTCAATGTATGTAATCGGAAAAATGTGCTCTACTAGTACTTGTAATATTTTAACATTTATCTTTTTCTTATCTCTCTTGGTCAAATAACGCCACATCTGCAAAATGTTCACTTTTCAGGAGAGAGGTTGAAAGATTTCACGAGTGAATTTTTGAGGATAACTTTTTAGTGTTTAAAGCAATGTCCCCAAAATTTTGCATGAATATTTTTGTAAATGGAGCTGCGCTCCAGAACTCGAGTAGTAGATGTAGGTGCCAAGACCGCTAAGCTTAAGTGGGACTGGGCTGGACACGTCTGCCGCATGCATCCTGAAAGGTGGGCTAAAATGGTTACCGAATGGGACCCACGGACTACGATAGACGGTGTAGGTAGAGGTACAGGCAGACCAAAAAGGAGATGGTGCGACGACCTGGAAAATTTTTATCCCAACTGGTGGGGAAATGCAAGTGATAGGGTCGAGTGGAGGAAGAGAGGGGAGGCCTTTGCCCAGCAGTGGGACACTAACGCAGGCTAGAAAAAAAATAATAATAATAATAATTCTATGCGCTTGACTCTGTCTTATTTAATGCATTATTTTTGAAAATAGTATGTCGGATGTGCACATACGGCATTATTTTACCAAATGTCAAGTGTCGCGTGTGATGATCCGTCGTTATTTGCAAATATTTTTTAAAAACGTCATAATTACGTTAAATTCATAGCATAGTATCAGCAAAATATACTTAACATATTTTAAAAGTATTTTTGTTAATATGCCAAAAATCAATAAAGAATATCATATGTGATAATGCGACTGTCTAATTTACTCCAAAAAAACAGAACTTCAACAGCTGTATGTGTAGATGCGATAGTTTTACGCAAGACTGTCTTAATAACATTTAAAACTATTCTATATTCGAGATATTATTTTTGCGCCCTTTATATGCCAATTTTGATCTATTTTGCGGTATATGTAAACGTTCCGGTAACACTGACACAACTGATTTTACGACGGCATGCGTGTTGCACTGCGCTCGTGGAAACGACGTAAAATAACGAAGTATATGCATTTGTGGCATTATTATACGTCAATTGCTTTTACTTACGTATATATAAATTTCTTAAAGTATACTGTAGAATGTACTATTTTAAGGCTTTTTTCCGCAATAAAAATAATATCGACGTAAAGTCAGATGTTGCATTATTTTACCAAGAGTGCGAATTATAGGTACAATTCCCCTACAAAACAGCAATGCAAGCATTTTAAGTCCAAAACGTAACAGTTACAAAGAAAGTGGCGCTCTCATTTATTTTCACATCTACATTAAATCAAAGGCGCTGGTGATTTTTGCAATCCATGTAAGTCACAAAGTTGCTCAAGTGCATTGTACTCTCGGCGATCAGTATTTCACACGCAGTTACGCAAACGAGAGATCAAGGATGTTAATAAAATTAATGAGGTATCACAGTATAATTGTACTATTTTAGAATCTAAATTAGATCTACACTTTGAGCTGAAAAATAAATTGCACCTTAGTTTTTTTCCAAATAACAGTGGAGCGTACAGTCACCAGCATGTTAGACAACGAAATGTCTTATTATTGAAGCCAAGAGCGTGTCACATATTTTTGCGGCATTCGAAGAGTTATGAATTATTGCTGGTAACTGTACAGCTAAACTAATACGAGTGGGGTGGTACTCGTATAATGAGCTAATACCCTGACGAAGAAGTCTACACATATCTTGATATGATCATTGTGAATACAAGTTTTTGCGAAACAACGTTATGTCATATGTATCATTTTATAATACCTTATATTGATGTTCACTAATATAACTAATATTTTACACACGTAACATCATTTCAGGCTAAAAACAATGTGTAACTTCAACTGAGTGTATATTTTCAAGCGTTGTCATTAGGGTTTCATGGCTCGAGGATTAAAAACACTTTGCTACCAATTAAAACAACCTTTTTCTCTACAGCAACGCAAGAAAATACTACCAAGGTAATTGTAAAATAGCAAACAAAATTATTTCAAAATAATTATGCTATGCAATAAATATAAATTCAAAATCATCGTTTAAAAGTTAAATGAATGGTTAAATTCAATCGGCCGATATAAACAAACAACTCCAAACTTTATTTCACAGTAGAAATGTATAAAACGCAACTTTGTCATCATCGGTTTTAGAACGTAAAGAGAGTTTTTACCAGTTCGTGTGGTAAAAATAGATACGTATACAGCATTAAGTTTGTTCGCCTCAGTGTAACCTGAACCCTGTGCTTAATGCTAAAAGCTTCAAGATAACACACCGGCAAAAAATTACATAAAACTCATATCATATCACACTTAAACCAATTACGACATATCAGCCGAGTTTAATCCCCATATGTGACTTAATTTATTGTTGTTCGATATGTTTAGGCTTGATTAACATTAATGATATTAATGCTGCCTACGTAAAACAGTATTGAGAGCAAAATGCACCAGTAAAATTCAATAAGGTTAATTACTTATTTCAGTTACTATTGCATTGCACTATATGTACAGTCTGCATCAATATAGTAGCGGTTGAAACAACGCACAAAAAGTATCTGACATCCTGCGGGCATAGCACACTAAGTAGTTCGAAAATTTTATCGCATAGGTGCGAAAAGGACGGCCTGACCTGACATTTTTCCGTTTATCACGCGACCTTACTTGCCTGAATCTGTACAGTTCGCGATCAGACATTAGTTTCATTATTATTTCTATAGACACTTAAAGACTGTATCGTTAAATATGGAGACAACTTTGAGTAGCCGTATTTATTTGCTATTATATTTTTTTCTTATAACAAGACATGGGCTTAATAAGGCACATAATAAGGTACGCATTTTGTCCTAGAAACTCGACGTAAAGCATGTGGTTTAGACAGCATTGACTTAATCCTCCCGAGTACCAATTACGATTTCGGACAAATGATACTAGAAAATACACAAAGTGCGTACAAGACGACACAATTGCGAAAAAAAATTGTACAGTGCGAACCTCAACGACACATGATCCACAAAGCAGAATATCTAGACATAGTCTAGCCACTGTTATTTTAAAAAAATAAAGTTCATGATCTGTGTATGGCGGCCATTTAGAGAATGTGGCATGGCGCTTACGCTAACTCCGACTTTGATGTCGAATTTAACTATCATACACTGTTTATATCGATCTGGTTTAGGCACTGTTCAAACACCATGAATGTCTATTAGACATTGGCCTATGCCTAATTTTTTTAATCTATTTCTCTCATCCTGCTTGTATCAAAAATTTACGGCAATCCGGAACGTTGCTCAAAAATGCGTTTTTTTAAATTATATAAATTCACCGCATTTATTCTGCAAGTACCCAATTGAACAACCATGAAGAGGACTCTTAAAAAATATATTTTGGCAGCATATTAACCTTTGTTTGTCGAAATCGTACAGAGAGTCTTTGAGATATTCTCAAATTAAGCCAGATTAGGGGTTGTCCGAAATTTATTTGCTAGACCTTAATGATAGTACCATAAAGTCCCTAAAATAAAAAAAAAATATCAGACCTTCTTATATCAAATAGTACTTACCAATACCTTCAGATCATACTCTCGGACCATAATAATACAAAATTATGCACATGTCAACATTTAGACGAGGTTTGTTTTGTCCCTATAATTAACGATACAGTCCTTACTTCAGTGGCTCAGCGACCCAAAAAGGATCTTGGCCTCCGACACAATAAGAGATCGCCACTCTGCCCTATCCTGCGCCACTTCACGCCAGTTGGGTACACCGAGTGCGGACAGGTCTTTCAGGGCTTCCTCGCACCAGCGATATCTGGGACGTCCACGCGGACGTTTTCCACCCGGGTGTCCCACATATGCTTTTCTCCCACCACGATCCGATCTTTATCTTCCTTTTTGATTGGCCCCAGAATCTTATGCCAGATTTTCCTTTCCGCCACTAAGAGACATACATCACTTTTTGTGCTGCGGTTACAGAATGGTAGTTACTTGTGAAGCATTGTTTGATTCGATTTTTGATGCTGACTGTAGGTACCATGAACTCACAACAGCAATAAGCATTTAATTTTAATTTCTGCATAACTATATTCTTAAACTCTGCATATGTGCAATTCTCATATTCTGTTCTGCAAGAAAATAAATTGAGTAAGCTTTCAGAATACGAAGCGCAAGAATAGGAAGAACAGGAAGGTTTGACTCGGACCCGGCCCGGTCCAAGCGTCAGTCATCCTTTGAGCTTTGTTTGCACTCAATGTAAGAAAGAATAGAACATTTCCGCCTAGAGCTACGCTAATTAAGGATAGATACATGGAAATGCATGATTGATTACTTACATGTAATGGCTTTAATTACATCGTTGTCAAATTAACATAGTCTGACTCTTTCAATTCAAACCTATATACGGGTGCCCGGTAATTAATGGACAACCTTTTAACCACCAAGAGGGCACCTTATACTGGTCCAGAAAATCGACATTAAGGTTTAGTAAAAGTCGCCTGGTTTTCGAGATTTTCACACTTTTTAAAATTTTAGGTAGTATTAAATTTTTAAAAAGTTTGAAAATCTCGAAAACCAGGCGACTTTTACTAAACCTTAAAGTCGATTTTCTGGACCATGTAACACCCCGGCTCCCCCTTAATTACTCCCTTTCTTAATCTAACACTACCTAACTTAAGTCCAAATTGTTAGCCCTAATTAAAACAATACACTATAAAAAATTGGCCATTAAAACAAATATACTGTGATCGTCTAGCAAGTGGTAGGACCCCATAGTTGTGTGTAGTAATCCAGATTCTTTTTACCTTTAGGAACTTGCTAATAGGGTTAAATTTAAGTTGATAAAACTAAGGCAGTAATATATTCACTTGAGGTATAATAAGCAGAGTGAACGACATTTGTGAAAGAATTTAGTGTGTTGAGATAAGAGTGTGTGAGATAGGTAAAATTGTGTAAGGTATATAAATACTGGAAATATATTAAAAAATATATACAAGACATTATTTAAAATGGGGTTAATTGCTCCCGACCCACGAGTTCCTTATACGTAGGAATAATAGGTGTATAATATAATATAGCCTATTATAAAGACCTCGCTCGAGCATATGGACAAATCAGGTTGCCGGTTCAATTTATGTTTTATCAAACATTGAACAAATGGGTTCCTTAGAACAAAAGTAAACTGATGAAGAGTGTCTTTGCACTACTCAAAATTGTACTACTATAGTAGTAGATATCAAATAATTAGACAAGGACCCTTTAATCCCGGTATAATTTTATATGTTTTGGGATGTTTCTGCAACCAAATTCTCTTCCGTCAGGTTGAGAGCTGCTCTAAACCTATTCCTGGTCTATCTAGGAAACAGAATATCTATTTTGATATCTTTTATTGGGCCTATTCATTGACCTTCTTTTGATACTAAGACAAATTCTTTATTGAACTAGCCTTTTGAATGACAAATCCTTAGATTCACACGCCATTTCATATATATAGTTTTGTTCGGCCTTAGCCATCGAAAGTTGTCCAAGATCCCAAAGTATAAATTCTATATGCGTGCAATATCCCACGTTCCAAGTATAGTGGTCTATTGCTTGACATCGTGTTACACTAGTCAATGCTAGAATTGTTTGATTTCCCAGACAACATTATCGTTAACCATATTATGAAAATGGAATGATGATTCCAAAGTCTGCCAATCTCGAGGCCAGTGTCAATAATTCAATTTTTGTGAACAATCCTATTTTTGAATCAATGATTCTCCTTGATAGCGACAGGATCCTAACATCCATAGATGTCCTATGCCTCCCTAGTATTTAGTATTAGTATTAATTCCCACAAGTTATCCTTTAACTCTAATAAAGTTTACATGTTATGAACAATAAATAAAGTTATTAATCCTACTTTCATTGAAATAGCAAAATTATCTTACTTAGGGATGAGATAATAGTGGGGAAATCCTTCTAATCACCCAAAGAGATTCTAGCTAATAGAATGTGTATGTACATAAAGTAAATATGTGTAATATTTTATGTATCTATTTTGTTACAATCACCCAAAGAGATTCTAGCTAATAGAATGTGTATGTACATAAAGTAAATATGTGTAATATTTTATGTATCTATTTTGTTACATGTAGTAGTCATATTAGAAATACTCAGATCCTAATTTTAATTAATAATATTCCAAATTTACCGTTAGTGTTAATTGTATGCAATAAATAAATTGAAATTTGAACAACTTTAAATAATCACCACATAAATATAACATTCATGAATATCCCGTTTATATGAAATGAATAAGTACCATAATCAATTTTAACACACAATTAAATAATTAAATTTTATCACTTACTTGCACTCCTTCACTATACTTTACCAATATAAACTCAAACTCCTTCTCACTCTAATTATTTCTATTTAAATGCTTCAATCAGGATCACACCAACAGACTTCCTCTTACCAACGTCGTACAACTAATACTGATCCTCTCTCCCATTTTGCTCTGCTTTTTATATCCTATTCGCGCATGCGTTTGCATCTTTCGTCCAAAGCAGGGACCGGCCCGCTATCCCTTATACGGGGTTTTGTATGGGTATTTCGTTAGGCTTAACTTACCCTACCCTTTTGACGCGATACCCTTTCATTTTGCTTTTAAAGCCCTAACGAAAGCGCTTACCTAAAATAGCCCAATACCCTTTCAAAACCCTTATCATCGGCTCAGCCTAACGCCATAAGGGTAAGCCTTATATTGGGTTTTATTTGCTTTCCCTTATAGAGCATATCGTGCGAGTTTAAATCCTGTACCTCGCTCATAAGGCACACATTACTCCGAACGAAATAACATACGATCGTTACCTACGGCGGTACTGTGTGTGATATTTGTGCGTTTCTGTTTGATGGAAATGGCTGTAGATAAAATAAGGTTCAATTTTCAATACCAAATACAATAAATAAATAGTTATGATAGGCTCCTGCTTTGCTCAGGTGTCACACAGGCAAACGCTGCTTTTTAGGGTTCCGTAGTCAACTAAGGAACCCTCATAGTTTCGCCATGTCTGTCTGTCCGTCCGTCCGTCCGTCCGTCCGTCCGTCTGTCCGTCCGCGGATAATCTCAGTAACCGTTAGCACTAGAAAGCTGAAATTTGGTCCCAATATATATCAATCACGCCAACAAAGTGCAAAAATAAAAAATGGAAAAAAAATGTTTTATTAGGGCACCCTACATGTAAAGTGGGGGCTGATAATTTTTTTCATTCCAACCCCAACGTGTGATATATCGTTGGATAGGTATTAAAAAATTAATTAGGGTTTACTAAGGTTGTTTTTGATAATATTCATATTTTCGGAAATAATCGCTCCTAAAGGAAAAAAAAGTGCATCCCCCCACCCTCTAACTTTTGAACCATAACTTTAAAAAATATGAAAAAATTCACAAAAGTAGAACATTGTAAAGACTTTCTAGGAAAATTGTTTTGACCTTGATAGGTTCAGTAGTTTTTGAGAAAAATATGGAAAACTTCGGAACCCTACACTGAGCGTGGCCCGACAGCTTAGCCGGTTTTTTTTATCGGACTTGTCTTGATGAGTACCCGAAGTCTAGCTGATGCTGAACCCTGGCTGCACCTAGGGAAACTCGGGTTTAGTGTAACACAGGCAAACGCTGTTTTCGTCATCGGACTTGTCTTGATGAGTACTCGAGTGAGCAGTACCCGAAGTCCAGCTGATGCTGAACCCTGGCTGCACCTAGGGGAACTCGGGTTTAGTGTAACACAGGCAAACGCTGTTTTCGTCATCGGACTTGTCTTGATGAGTACTCGAGTGAGCAGTACCCGAAGTCCAGCTGATGCTGAACCCTGACTGCACCTAGGGGAACTCGGGTTTAGTGTAACACAGGCAAACGCTGTTTTCGTCATCGGACTTGTCTTGATGAGTACTCGAGTGAGCAGTACTCGAAGTCCAGCTGATGCTGAACCCTGGCTGCATCTAGGGGAACTCGGGTTTAGTGTAACACAGGCAAACGCTGTTTTCGTCATCGGACTTGTCTTGATGAGTACTCGAGGGAGCAGTACCCGAAGTCCAGCTGATGCTGACCCCTGGCTGCACCTAGGGGAACTCGGGTTTAGTGTAACACAGGCAAACGCTATTTTCGTCATCGGACTTGTCTTGATGAGTACTCGAGTGAGCAGTACCCAAAGTCCAGCTGATGCAGAACCCTGGCTGCACCTATGGGAATTCGGGTTTAGTGTAACACAGGCAAACGCTGTTTTCGTCATCGGACTTGTCTTGATGAGTACTCGAGGGAGCAGTACCCGAAGTCCAGCTGATGCTAAACCCTGGCTGCACCTAGGGGAACTCGGGTTTAGTGTAACACAGACAAACGCTGTTTTCGTCATCGGACTTGTCTTGATGAGTACTCGAGTGAGCAATACCCAAAGTCCAGCTGATGCTGAACCCTGGCTGCACCTAGGGGAACTCGGGTTTAGTGTAACACAGACAAACGCTGTTTTCGTCATCGGACTTGTCTTGATGAGTACTCGAGTGAGCAATACCCAAAGTCCAGCTGATACTGAACCCTGGCTGCACCTAGGGGAACTCGGGTTTAGTGTAACACAGGCAAACGCTGTTTTCGTCATCGGACTTGTCTTGATGAGTACTCGAGGGAGCAGTACCCGAAGTCCAGCTGATGCTGAACCCTGGCTGCACCTAGGGGAACTCGGGTTTAGTGTAACACAGGCAAACGCTGTTTTCGTCATCGGACTTGTCTTGACGAGTACTCGAGTGAGCAGTACCCAAAGTCCAGCTGATGCAGAACCCTGGCTGCACCTATGGGAACTCGGGTTTAGTGTAACACAGGCAAACGCTGTTTTCGTCATCGGACTTGTCTTGATGAGTACTCCAGTGAGCAGTATCCGAAGTCCAGCTGATGCTGAACCCTGGCTGCACCTAGGGGAACTCGGGTTTAGTGTAACACAGGCAAACGCTGTTTTCGTCATCGGAATTGTCTTGATGAGTACTCGAGGGAGCAGTACCCGAAGTCCAGCTGATGCTGAAGCCTGATCGACTGCATCTAGGGGAACTCGGGTTTAGTGTAACACAGGCAAACGCTGTTTTCGTCATCGGACTTGTCTTGATGAGAACTCGAGTGAGCAGTACCCGAAGTCCAGCTGATGCTGAACTCTGGCTGCACCTAGGGGAACTCGGGTTTAGTGTAACACAGGCAAACGCTGTTTTCGTCATTGGAATTGTCTTAATGAGTATTTGGATGAGCTGTACCCAAGATGGAGCTGATGCTGAAACCTGGCTGTACCTAGGGGAACTCTGGTTTGGTGTAACATAGGCAAACGCTGTTTGCGTCATCGGACTTGTCTTGACGAGGACTTGGGTGCGCAATAGCCAAAACAGCGCTATAGCTGAGCCCTGGCGGTATCTAGGGCAACTCTAGTTTCGGTGCATTATAATATAGAAATATTTCATGCAATGCATAAAACATAATATAAACTGAACAAAAATGTTACCAGAAGTGAATATTTACATCAAGTAATTAGAACAAATTTATTAATTTGCCATACATGAAACACTTTATTTATATCTAAAAAGATACGTATGTCTATCAATTTGAATATCAAAATTAAGTACAGTCGATTTCACTAATAGTAACACAGGGAATAAAGAGAATACTGGAGTTCCAAACGTCCATAGACTGCGGTAACTACTTACTATCAGATGGGATGTATGCTTGATTGCCACCAGAAAAGTATTTCTGTATCAAACGATCTTCATAGAATTCACAACAATCAACAGAAATAATTTGACATATTCTATGGTACTACTCAACTCAACCAAGTACCAATCATAAAGACGAGTCTAAGATATTTCACACGAAACATACTATGAACAGAAAACAGCGTTTATTTATATTGCACCGAACCTGAGTTCCCCTAGGTACCACCAGGTCTCAGCTACAGCGCTGGCTTGGGTACTGCGCACCCAAGTCCTCATTAAGGCAGGGCCTATAACGAAAAACCGGGTTTGTCTATGTTGCACCAAACCTAAGTTCCCCTAGGTACAGCCAGAGTTCAATATCAGCTTTACCTACTCATCAAGACAAGTTCGATGACAAAAACAGCGTTTACCTATGTTGCACGAAACCCGAGTTCCCCTAGGAACAGCCAGGGTTCAGCATCAGCTCTACCTTGGTTACTGCTCACTCAAGTACTCATCAAGACAAATCCGATGACGAAAATAGCGTTTGCCTATGTTGCACGAAACCCGAGTTCCCCTGGATGCAGCCAGGGTTAAGCATCAGCTCTACCATAGTTACTGCTCACTCAAGTACTCATCAAAACAAGTCCGATGACGAAAACAGCGCTTGCCTATGTTACACCAAACCCGCGTTCCCCTGGGAAAAGCCAGGGTTCAGCATCAGCTCTACCTTGGTTACTGCTCACTCAAGTACTCATCAAGACAAGTCCGATGACGAAAACAGCGTTTGCGTATGTTGCACGAAACCCGAGTTCCCCTAGGAATAGCCAGGGTTCAGCATCAGCTCTACCTTGGTTACTGCTCACTCAAGTACTCATCAAGACAAGTCCGATGACGAAAACAGCGTTTGCGTATGTTGCACGAAACCCGAGTTCCCCTAGGAATAGCCAGGGTTCAGCATCAGCTCTACCATGGTTACAGCTCACTCAAGTACTCATCAAAACAAGTCCGATGACGAAAACAGCACTTGCCTATGTTACACCAAACCCGCGTTCCCCTGGGAAAAGCCAGGGTTCAGCATCAGCTCTGCCTTGGTTACTGCTCACTCAAGTACTCATCAAGACAAGTCCGATGACGAAAACAGCGTTTGCCTATGTTGCACGAAATCCAAGTTCCCTTAGGAATAGCCAGGGTTCAGCATCAGCTCTACCATAGTTACTGCTCACTCAAGTACTCATCAAAACAAGTCCGATGACGAAAACAGCCCTTGCCTATGTTACACCAAACCCGCGTTCCCCTGGGAAAAGCCGGGGTTCAGCATCAGCTCTACCTTGGTTACTGCTCACTCAAGTACTCATCAAGACAAGTCCGATGACGAAAACAGCGTTTGCGTATGTTGCACGAAACCCGAGTTCCCCTAGGAATAGCCAGGGTTCAGCATCAGCTCTACCTTGGTTACTGCTCACTCAAGTACTCATCAAGACAAGTCCGATGACGAAAACAGCGTTTGCCTATGTTGCACGAAATTCGAGTTCCCTTAGGAATAGCCAGGGTTCAGCATCAGCTCTACCTTGGTTACTGCTCACTTAAGTACTCATCAAGACAAGTCCGATGACGAAAACAGCGTTTGCGTATGTTGCACGAAACCCGAGTTCCCCTAGGAATAGGCAGGGTTCAGCGTCAGCTCTACCTTGGTTACTGCTCACTCAAGTACTCATCAATATAAGTCCGATGACGAAAACAGCGCTTGCCTATGTTACTCCAAACCCGCGTTCCCCTAGGAATAGACAGGGTTCAGCATCAGCTCTACCTTGGTTACTGCTCACACAAGTACTCATCAAGACAAGTCCGATGACGAAAACAGCGCTTGCCTATGTTACTCCAAACCCGCGTTCCCCTGGGAAAAGCCAGGGTTCAGCGTCAGCTCTACCTTGGTTACTGCTCACTCAAGTACTCATCAATACAAGTCCGATGACGAAAACAGCGTTTGCCTATGTTGCACGAAACCCGAGTTCCCCTAGGAATAGCCAGGGTTCAGCATCAGCTCTACCTTGGTTACTGCTCTTTCAAGTACTCATCAAAACAAGTCCGATGACGAAAACAGCGCTTGCCTATGTTAAACCAAACCCGCGTTCCCCTGGGAAAGGCCAGGGTTCAGCATCAGCTCTATCTTAGGAACTGCTCACCCAATTAACTCATCATGGCGAGTTGAATGACGAAAACGGCTTGTTTTTATGTTGGCAATTAACGTTTTCAATATGTAATGTTAATGGTTAATTGTATTGATTTTCGGCCAACACTCTATATTTAAATGCATACATACATATTTACATAATTATATTCATACATACCTACATACATACATACATACATACATACCTACATACATTCATACATACCTACATACATTTATACGTACGAACAAACATACTGATCTATGGGCGACGACGATCATTTACCAGTCATCAGACCCTTGTCTCCCAGTTCATTAAAAATTATTTCTAGCCGTGTTCTACTTTTATCCAACGAAAACATGTTTCGTTGCAAAATTAAAAATGGGGCGCATAGTGCGGAGTGGCAACAGCGCATTTTCCTTCCTGTTCTTACAATAGCTTAGATTCATAATCCTGTCTCTTTCACGCAAGGCTCGACAACGCTTTAACAAAAGGGAAAGCCTTATAAATAGCGCTTAAAATAAGGGTAACCCTTATTAAAGGATTGCAAGCCGTATCGGATAGCGGTAAGCCAATGCACAGGGCTAGCTTTATTGTTTTGCTGAGTTTTTTGTAAGGGCTAGTCAAATGAATGGGCTTGCAGTTCGAAAGGGAGAGTCTCTCGATTGGGTCGTCCTTACGTTAGGGATTCCCAATGAAAGGCTTGTAGCGCGGAAGGGGTTGTCCGGTCCCTGGTCCAAAGTTCCCCTTTCTCCTATTCCTCTCAATAAATCAATAGTTAGGGACGCCATCTTTAATATTTTCGTCAAGGCTGACCGCTTTCCTCGATAACAACGCTTACGGCAATAGTTTAAAGAACGTTTGATTTTGTAAGTTACGCTAACTTTAATATTTTTATCCCGATTTACTGCTTTCCTCGATAATAACGCTTTTGACAACAGTTTTAGGAATGTTGATCTTTGTAAATTATGTACGTTTGAATTCCGGGAATAATTATTATTTTTTTCATACTATTAGACGTTTACTTCTAATATAAGTTATTAAAATTGTTTACTATAATTATACCTAAGTAAGGGTGTTTTAATAAATATCTCCTATAATTTGAACCGAGGACTGTGTGGTCCGTTACATCCAGTATAAGGTGCCCTCTTGGTGGTTAAAAGGTTGTACATTAATTACCGGGCACCCTGTATACTAATAACGTGGTCGCAGTGGATTTGTTTCACGATTTACTGCCGTCAGTAAATTTAAACAATCACAAAGTGTGACACCGTCATTTTGCTCCAGTAATACAACTTCATAAAATACACCCATATTAAAAATATGCGTGATGGAAAGTGGAATCGTGACGTGACATCTGTCGACATTCGCGGGGATTACGGGAGAAACCGCCTTTCTACCGACACGGGCATAAATAACTATACACTCGTTCACCTTATGCCGGTACAGAAAGGTGAAAACGTTGTTTACTTGTTTCTGAGAGTGTGCTGCCCGAATTATATGCCGATACGCTGTGGTTGTTTTGGTTAATGCTTCTGGGTGATTATTTGCATCGCTTGCTCAGCGTTCGCTTGTGGTACCTTTAGATCAGGATTGTAAAGGCTTCGGTTTCAATACGAGTTATTGGTTTTAGTTGAGAACTTATATAGTTTCTAAAAATAACCGAAAAAAGACATGTGACTTAATTACGTATACACCTTCTGCATATACATACATCTGACTTGAATTGTCGACCGATAGAAAAGTAGGTACATAAAATAATCAATATTTTCTTTTAACGAAGAATCGGGAATTATGGAGAGCCAGGGGAGAGGCCTTTGCTCAGCAGTGGGAGAGGGACACTACAAAAGGCTAAGAAAAAAAAACTTTTCACAGCCTGGCAAAAAAGAAAAGAAAAAGAACTAGATTCGTTTATCATATATTACAAGTATACTTTCTCATACAAAAGTGTCTCAACAGTTGCCACATGCAAAACGGTTTACAAAGACGGTGGCGCCCATGTGGCGCCCCTATTAATTTCTACTCTTTTTTGACAGGCTGTATGGATGAAATCCGTTAAAGACCGATACTAAAACTGGAGAGTTATCTGGTCTGAAGGTTGCCCTAGAATGATAAGTTTCAGGCAAACGTTTATAAGCTCAGAGAACCGATCGCGGTTTATTTATCTTACAAATGTAAGTATAAACACCCAATGTTTCTGTGAGAAATGCGTTTAACATGTTCGACTCGCTTATCAACGCTATTAAATTTGTGAAAACAAAAACGTTGGTATAGGTACCGGGCCTACCGCAATCTTTGAAAGAATATTTCTCCATGAATTGAAACTTGAATGAGATATGCATTATTTTTTTGTTAAGATGAAACAAAGTCTCCAGAAGCGACCATTTTTTTCTGAAAGGTAGTTTGAGAAGCCAGACGCTAAATACAGAACCGTAAGTCAGAAAATGTATCCTGCTATTGAAAAACGATTATTTTCAATTTCCGAAGGCTATTTTTGAGATGTTTTTAGATAAATATCATTCTCGATCTGTCTCTACTCCCCCATGCACCGCCGTTATTTTATTTACCCCTATTTATTACTAATTAGCCAAATATAGGACAACCTTCATTTCCCAGTGACACGATGTAGTTAACAAATGCCTATCACGGCTGTTATACAAGTCTAATGGCCCTCGTGTTGTTTTATAATATTCCTGCAAAATCCTCTTTTAATTGGGTCCGTCAGTTTTCAGGCAGGCCCATTAACTGCGTCATTTGTGTAACGACATAAATCCTTGGGTGTCGACTTGGTTTCATAACAATATTTTCAACATCACTTATGTATAAATATTATTTTCACCACACGGATCTGTTTACTAAATTCCTGAAAAGTGAAAACAAAACCTAATGAGTAAGATACTCGTACGTCTTTTTAACCCCCGACGCAAAAACGACGGGGTGTTATAATTATAAGTTTGACGTGTCTGTCTGTCTGTCTGTCTGTTTGTCTGTCTGTCTATGTGTGTCTGTCTGTGGCATCGTAGCTCCTGAACGGATGAACCGATTTCGATTTAGTTTTGTTTTATTTGAAAGCTGTGTTAGTCGGGAGTGTTCTTAGCCATGTTTCATGAAAATCGGTCCACTAGGTCGCGGTCGGGGGTTTTTTCAAAATTTTAATTTTGTGGTTAGGTTGTAATTTAGGCATTAGGTTATATATCCACTTCAAGCATTAGGTCTATTATAATATTATTTATAGGTAAGTTTGCCATCTATTTACTAAATTATGGCATAGTTTTAATACAAAAATTCCAAATTCTTATTGGAAAAAAATCGTTTCATATTAAGCTAAAATTTTGCAAGCCTGACTATTATCGGTAAGAGTGATAAGATATGATAACAGCAGGTAAAATTAATGGAGACTATAGATAGCCTAGGCATTACATGTCAAAAAACCATGACAATACTGGAATAAATTGGTCTCGTTATCGATAGTTGGTGACTTTACAGACATCGATAAATGTAATATCGTTATCGTCGTTGGATCCACGACATCAGGAAAATTGCGGATCACAACTGGATGAGACTAGCTCAGGACCGGGAAAATTAGCGTACTAGAAGAGAACGTATATGCTCGGCAGTGGGCGATAAAGGGCTGATAATGATGATGAATTTATGCTAGTACCTAGTTGATATTAGCTTAAAGACACACGATCGCATTTATAATACATTATTAATATTTATTAAACGGAGGGCTACACATAGTGTACCCTGCTGCATAGATTTCCCAAAAAACAACGCCCAGTTTCTAGTAGAGGCCTGTATTTGAACTTCTACAGCTGGATTTTGTGTATTTTGTTCAATCATTTCTCCGCTACTAGCCAATAAAGTTCTCCCAAAAAAAATTTTTGGCCACGAGAGATTTTCTATGGACAAAATAGTACGCTCGTAATTCAGAATCGGCCCCTAGATCCGAATCTTCAATTTGCAAAACTTAGAAGACTACACATAGTCACGTACATAATTATTTAGTTTTATATCGTTGTTACAAATTAATCTCTTAGAGAAATCTGCATAAACAATCAACAGTTTACTGCTTGTTAAAACGGTTACGCGATAATTTTATTGAGTGTAATAATTCGACCAATAAGAGAGCCGTTAAAATGTAACGAGCATCTCGGACTTTCTTCTCGTTTAATGGACATCGCAAATGTTGCAGCAATTGAAACACACTTGCAAAACTGTGTTGCAGGCGATTTCATGTACCTTAATATGTTTAAGTTCTGTTTTACAACCTCGCTTGGCATGTACATGACAACATTTAAAAGTAAATGTGTTCTTAACCACGCATGTGGACGATTTTGGCACTCGTATGTGTATTTAGATTTCGAAATATCTATTGTCATTTTTAAGCATTAGGATCATATTTGATCTTATACACAGGATATTAGTACCTACCTAGATATAATCAGGCAAATCAATTTTATCAGTAAATGCTCCCTAAAAAAACTCATCCCTTTTGCACCCCAATAGTAGCGTAAGACAAATTACAGTATTATGATTTACTGTGACTATTTTTGAAATAAGTCATCGGCCAAACTATGTAGGTGCCAACTGCCAATTTTTAATTTTACTCCGTGCGCGTTCATTGACGCCTAATGTCATAATACCTACTATTAATTCATTATCACATTGTATGGCAATGTTATGCGGTCTCCTTGTCACTCTCACTTTCAAAGTGTACACTTATGTCGCAATATTATGAAAGTTACTCCAGGATTACACATTCATGAATATTTAATAACGATTAATAAGATTGGATAATAAATCGATCAGCCATTTATTGCGAGTCTTACTCTGGTTACTACAGCATGTAAGAGAACTTACAAGTATTAACTACACTTTAACTTAAAGATGAAGTTAAATGCTATTATTTACACTAATGAATAACTTCAACAGCGAATGTGAAACTGAAATACTTACTTCGTAAAATTCGGTAATTTCGCCATCGGGGGTGTTTCTTTTAATTCCGAGGGTTCGATTTCGTCATTCTAAAAGTCTGTAAAAATTACAAAATGCCACTACTGAAATAGCAGCGGAGATATTAATAAATAAAAATACCACAACTAGGGGCGAAATTTGAAAACTCGTCCCAAAGAAGTTTACTACTGGGAGAGTCGGACTTCCTCCCAAATGTATAAGAAATTAAATTCGACCATTTTATTTATAAATTTGACTACTATCATTTTACATTCATTATGAATGATAAACAGTATCCATGTGCTTAACACAGACAAAAAAATTTAGTGCAAGGTACCCTTTTAAACAAGATTAAACGTTTAAGCACCAAAGAGTCTTTTTTATTAAGAACTTTCCACCTATAATGTCACGGCCGCCATAAACAGTGCTTCGTGTTCACAGATGACACAATAAAAAATAAAACGATGCGTATATTTATCAACATTAGACGATACTGTAGGGGTCAATTCTCCATACAAACGCTCTCGACTATTTCCTCCCTGGTTTTTGAAGATAGAGCAATGATTTTTTCAACACATATTGTTATTATTTTTATCTGTATCGGACCGTTTTGATTTTTTTGATATTCTGCTTTTTAAAGATTCTAGAGCCAATCAAAAATTTCCAAAAACGGCCTTTTTCATTGTGGCGCAAAAAAAGGTGTGATACTCAAGATTGGTAACAATTAACCAAAAAAGCTAAACGGTTCGACATAGATTATTTCATTGTTATTCAGATTCTCAAATTTCGTTCCGATTGATTAAGTTTTGAAGGAGGAAAGAGTCGAGAGCGGAACCTCGATTTTAAAGATTTTTTTGAAATATCTTTTGACTGAGTTGTTCTTAATGGACCATTTTTTTCGATAAATCTAGTTAATAACACTTGTATATTTAACTAAAATTCCCAAGTTGAAAGGGGGGCTCCTTTCCATTTTAGCATTTTCGCTACCGTATCCTCTTAAAATTACAATGTAATCTCATCAATATCGATCAGAGACACAGACAAATAAATAGAAAGACATCATATCTCAATGCAAAGTCACATTGATTGTCTTATTGTCACAGATCTCAAGGCTCAAAGCGTGACAGATGTAGTGCGAAATGTTTTCCGTTCGTATTTTCACGGAAACTCCCGAACGTATCATACTCACTCAGTCTCATATCGGCAATGAAAAATGAAATGAAATATTTATTTTTCGTCTAATTAGGCATATTACAATGCGCATATGAACGTCAAATAAAGTACAATAGCTCAGTATGATAAAGAGTTCTATCGTACAGTATGGTCACTCCCGCTCCCCGCTGAAAGTGTCGCCCACCCCCTCTCGGTTACCTCACAGTTACCGCCTGTCAAACACGCGAACAGTCAACCTGTCATATTTCACTCATACAAGCATAGTACGCGTTCACCTACACGAGCTTAGACTGTGTGCTAGGAACGCGCCTCTTTCATACATTTGATAGCCAGTGTGACAATAGGTACTATTTAGAGCGACAAATACCTACGGACATTTCCGAGAAAATACGATGTTAAACTATTATGCACTACATCAAGGCTAAGAGTAGGTATTTTCTAAATATATTTTTTGCATTTTTATCACCTTGATATACCCTACTCGCTCCTAGAAATGTTCTTTGGTCGCGTTCGCGGATTCCACTCCCACGTAAGACGTTGTATAAAGCTCATTGTTTGTATATTGGCAGCCTTTATTAAATACGTGTCCTCATCACGGCTTTACGATATTCCTCATAAACATTACACGTTACCAGACACCCTGCAACTGGCCTTCAGCCGGAGGTGACATAATTCTTTATCGCCTTACTTATAAGATCTCAGAGGACCGTTTAGCCCGTAAAAAGTTAAATTTTTTAGCATAGAGAAAATTGCACTTAAGGGAACTTTCCTTTATGAATTATGTTGTCCCTAAAAACCGGCCAAGTGCGAGTCGGACTCGCCCACCGAGGGTTCCGTACCTACAAAACTTTTACGTTACTAACATAATTCTAAAGACTGGGCTAGGCTAGAAGTATAGGTTCTCTAATGAGCATAATTGTGTTTTGCGCCACCTCTCGACGAATTCGCGAACTAATTAGCACAGCTTGCGTGAGGTCTTTTATAATGTTAACCAAATTCAACATTTTTTATTTTATTTTAAAGTAGGTGTTTTATGTAAAATTTCGTAGCTATAAATTTCAACACCCTTATTCATAAACGTACACTAAAGTATCCAGCCGATAAAGTTCGTTTGTCCCTTTCTATCACACTAATACGTCGGAAAGGGACAAACGAAATTTATCGGCTTGATAACTTTAGTGTACGTTTATGAATAACGGGTTAAGTAAGTATGGTAAACATCAGAAAGGGTGAGTAAAACAATCTGAAAGGTTCTAAGTTTTACTTAAAGGTTTTTTTAATCTGATCCAAATTTGGTTATGGTAGCTGAAAAAGTATACAGAATAGTATAACGCAAGTTTCTAGCGGGAAATTACTAAATAAATATTATTTAGTAAATACATTATCTATTGTTGTATTTAGGATTTACCGAACCAACGTCGGTGTAAGTCCAAAGAGAACAATATTTATTAACATTTCGCTATTACCAATTGGCAGCTGGGATTTTTCAAGAGATTTTGGCGAACTTCGGTCTTTTACAGTAACATAATAAACTTACCCAAAAAATTAATAGTTGATAACTGATGCAACTAGCTACAGTAAAATTATTTTTTATCATGATTAACGGATTATCGATTAACTTTAACTTCCGTTAAATTTGTTGAAATGTATCGCTTTAACGATTAACGAAGTTAACTTTTATAGTAACGGATTAGCGATTATCGAAGTTAACTATTTGATTAACGGTGCCCAGCTATGAGTATAATTAATACACTTAATTGTAAAAATGTAATGTATACGGATTAATGAATTTAATATAGATAAGTAATTATTGATATATGGCAAAACGAAGGAAATTGTTTACACCTCCGCAAATAAATATCTAATGATAATTTTTAATTTACCATGTTACTTCACGTACCTAGGTACTTATTTTAAAAACCCTAAAAATGTCTATTGAGTTTCTGCCACAGACCACCATGTGGTTTCTGCATATATTGCAGAGACATTGCAGAGAGCGCACGCGGACACCGGCGCGGCGCCAGTGGACGCGTCTGTGTGCGTGAGCTAGGTATGCATACAACTACAACTGCTGTAGGCACCGCCCCCCTCAGTAGATCGATGCGATAACATCGATTTAAACTTCCCTAGCCTCGTGGCGCCCACCATACAAAATTTTTGCTAGGGAATTTTGATTCTTATTGTACTTGAGATTGAATTCAATTTCAGTTATTCGAAAAATTTTAGAAACAAAAGAAATTATATTTTATTTGTTTACATGAGAGTTAAAATTCCATTGAAACCATTATGTACTTTAGAAAGTACATTCGGCGCCACGAGGCTAGATACACTGTCACCTACAGTCCGATCGCTTAGTTGCAAATGTGTGCGTCTAGTTGACAAACGAAAACTTCGCACTGTAGTAAAAACTACTTTCATTTTTTTACAAAAACAACGTTATTTCTTAGTAATTAAAGTTCAATTTCAAATGCAAGCAATTGGCGTGCACACTTACGCCGAGTCTTGCGTGGGCGATGGTCGCGCGACCGTCGCCGTCACGTCTCATCGCATCGTCTACTTCCATATCGATAAGGTTTGATTTCGTATGCGTCGCATCGCCGTCGCGCGACCGTCGCCCACGCAAGCCATCGGCTTATCAGTCGCGGTCGTCAGACGCGTCCCATAATTTGTTTCAAGCTTTATACACAAGTTTTCCTTTCAATAGCAATAGCTAACGTAACGCTTGGCTTGAGTAATAAAAACTGTATAGTTAAATTAATAAAATATGTATAAGTAGGATATTGAAATCTTCTTTCTTCGTTGAGCCATCACAGCTAACTTTAACTTACAAACGGTCTTAAGCACCTGCACTTCTGAAGGCGCTTAAGTCATTTTTGCTAATAAAAAAAAACCACAACGTTCTATGAACATTGGTCAAGTGCGAGTCGGTTTTCGACTTTTCCATACAAAGAACTCATGAGCGCCTGAACGACTATAATGGCAAAGTTAACGTTTCGCACTTTCAAGACTTTACGTATATATCTCGGAAACGATAAGAGATAGAGCAAAATGGACTTCAGATTTGGGCTTTCGGTGGCACAAATTCTATGTTTTCGTCAACAGACACCTTTTTTTGGACCGATTTGAATAAAATTTTGCTCAGTCAATTTATAAACGGTCTTAAGCGCCTCCTTTTTAGTAGGAACTTAAGTCATTTTGTACAAATGAAAAAAAAATTGAACAAGTTCTAAAAAGAAAAAGACAGAAATGAATTTCTTTATACCTGTCCAACTCGCTTACACAATTTTAAGACGTTTAGTAACTACTTGCAGCGGCAGTGAGTGAAATTCGTAATCTGAGTTTTTTCTCTTAAGTCCGACTTACGCTTGACTGTAGATTTCTAATAGGTTTTCCTGTAATCTACAGGGAGAGGGCTATCTCGTGTATTTTTTTGAAAATTTTACGCTAAGTAGTTTCGGAGATAAGGGGGGGAATGGTAATTTTTTGCTTATTTTCTTAAATTACTTCTAAATTACCAAAACAAAAAATATAAAAAAAATATATTTCAGATGCTGATAAAATGCTCTTTCATTTGATATGTAACACAATATAGTTTTAATAACTTTGATTTTTAATTTTCAATTTTACCCCCAAAAGTGACCCCTGTGATTAAATTTCATTTAATTAAATTACATGTCCGTCTTTGGGCCACAGGTTTACATACGTGTGCCAAATTTCAAGTAAATCGGTGCAGTAGTTTCGGAGAAATCGGCTGTGACAGAGGGACAGACAGACACGCGAGTGATCCTATAAGGGTTCCGTTTTTCCTCTTTGAGTACGGAACCCTAAAAAAGCGCATCGCGCTGATCCGCGCAAATCAATCTAGGGCATAAGCCAGCACAAACATAGTGTAGTAGTTGCACTTTACACGGATGGAATACAAATAAGATTTACATATGTGTGCTATAGGTAATATTGTGTATATAAGGAAATATAATTTGTAAATAAATCAGATACCAATTGTCCGTTGGTGTTTCACTACCTCCATACCTAAAACCTCTGCTTGCTCAGGGCGACACTCTGAGAGTAGAGACTCCCATCCACCACCTTTTTTACAGGTACCCTTGCTGTGGCATAAGACTCCTTTAGCCTTAATCGGTCGTCTGAGCCTGGGCGATCGGCAGCAAGTATCCATCCAACCACCTTGATCCCCCCCCGTAGGGAATCCGTCTGTTACCGATAGGTCTCCCGGTACAGACATCCTTGTCATAGAATAAGTTAGGGCTAGGGAAGTAGGGACTTAGGCCAATAGGATCCCTTGCTATCGCCTCCCACCTTATTTTATGCAGTCTGTGCAGGCACATGCAACGCCTAAGTACCAATTGATTCCATATCATTTCAGTCCATTTAGTAATCCAGGTACTCGGCCTTAGCGTGTGGCTGTACATATGGTCCTTCGAACCGGATCTCTCTTAAGGTTAACATTGCTATGAGTGCATGGTAACTTAAGGGGTGTCTGGAAAGTCGGTGTTATTGACAACCAACTAGTCAGTAGTATCGACTATTAAATTTGCCCTCCACCACTAGGTACGTTATACACCGCGATCTTGTTAATATTATCCTCCCACGGTTAGGTACGAAATAAATTGGTAGGGTTTGACTGACAAACTTACAACATGGACGCTGTTAGGCTCAACGAACTTCTGAAGAGTCAAGAAGAGTTAGGAGGAGGACTTAAGACCTTGTTGACGAATATGAAAAAGGATTCGGCAAGCAGGAAAACGCATAAGTACATCATGGACAAGAGGACGGTGCTTAACGGAATGAAAACGCAAATTGAGGAAAACCACGCACAACTTGAACCGGAAGAGCGGTTAGCCACCCACACCTACATGACCAGCTACTACGGTAGTCTCCAAACCATTTATGAAGAAGCCACAGCATACTTAGACAAGTGTGAAGAAGCGTTGATGAAAGATAGCCAAGGTGGGTCTACAGAATCCAAGTTTGTAGACTGCCAGGAAGTTTCGCCAAAATTAGGGATACAGAAGTGGCGCATATCTCAACTCGTCAAGAAGTTAGCCGCAGCCAGGCAAGCCATTACTGAGAACAAGCCAATCTGGTTCCTGCAAACAACTCTCCAAGCCATCCAGAAACAGTGGGAAACTGTAGAAGAGGAGCATTTGGGATTATGCGTAGAAGAAAATTCATTTAGTGACGAATACTTTACGAAAGAGGGTTTTGAAGGATGTCAAAAAGATGTTGAAGACACGTCATACCAATTACAAGCTAGAATTAACGAGTCAGCCGAGACTGCCATTTCACGTAGTTCCACCGAACCCAGAAAACGGGCTAACTTGCCAAAAATCACCATCCCGATATTCACGGGGAGTACGAGTCCTGGTACTCATTCCACGATTTATTTAAAAATCTTATCCACAACGACGCTACATTATCAAACACAGAGAAAATGCAATATTTAAAAACACATTTAAAAGGAGAGCCTGCCAGAATGATTCAACAATTGAATATTAGCGAAAACAATTACGACACCGCGTGGGAATTGTTAACGCAGCGTTATGAAAATGAACGACTAATAAGTTCAAAGTTTATTGACAAGTTGCTTGATTTGCCTACAATAGAACGGCCTAGCGCTATTAAAATAAAAAACATGTTTGATACAATAAAGGAGAGCTTGGCCGCATTAACGAACCAAGGAGTGATTACGTCACACTGGGATCCGATTTTAACTCGTATCATCAGTCGAAAATGGGACACTGAGACCAATAATATCTATGAACTAGCGTTGGAAATACCGAATAAAAATCAGAGTTTAACCGATATGATGGGATTCATGGAAAAAAGGTTTAAATGTTTGGAAACTGCAGCACAGATCACTTCCACACAGACACCGAAAGGGAATCGACTTACTATATTACCGAGTGTACAGTCAGACCAAGCACACGGAAAAAAATGCTGGTACTGTCATAATGAGGACCACAAGATTTATTCTTGCGCAAAGTTTAAGTTGCTAAGTATTCCCGAGCGCCTTAAGGTGATTCGAGACCGGAAAATATGTTACAACTGCATAAATCATGACTCGGCAGAGAAATGTAATAGTACAGTGTTGTGTCACTTTTGCAACAAACCCCATCACTCGATGATTCATATCAATCCACCAGGTAACGGTATCAAGCTCAGGTCCGATGAGATGAGAAACCAAAGAGGATTGAGATTTCAACCCCAATATAGAGAGGGTCAGAATAAGGATAGGCGCGTTCAAAGGATGACTACTCACACAGCCACAACTGCAGAGGATTCAAAGAAGACAACGTTGTTAGCTACGGCGTTAGTAGAGACCTCGACATACTACGGTGAACCACGGTTGCTAAGGGTTTTGTGTGATCAAGGGTCAGAAGCGTCATTTTGTACAGAAGAAGTGGCGCAGATGTTATCGTACCCAAGACAAAAAATATACACCCAGGTCAAAGGAATTGGGGACGAGCAGCCAAAAGAGTCTAAACATTGTATTACGATTACAATGAAACCACGATTTCCAAGCCAATATAAACTGCCGGTAACACTCATAGTGTTGCCAAAATTAACCTCCGTATTACCAAGACAGGATATTCCACAAGTAAACTCTAAGAAAATAGAGAACAAGGTCATAGCCGATCCCACATATTACAAGAAAGGCCCAATTGATGTAATTTTAGGAGCGCAAGAGTACAGCCAGTTCCTGCGAGAAGGATTTGAAAAGGTAGAAACAAACATGATAGCACAGGAAACGGAATTTGGGTGGATATTATCAGGCTGGCGGATAACCAACATAGTAAATCCCATGAAAGTGTTATGCATGACATCGTTTAATGAGGAAATCAAACAATTAACGGATTTTTGGGAGCTTGAAGAGGTCCCGAGAAATATTGAATTGAAGGAAGAAGATCGAATTTGTGAGGAATATTTCAGTAAAAGCACTGTAAGAGGGAAAGATGGAGCATATACGGTCCGCATTCCGTTGAAGAATCCAAACCTTGAGTACGGGGAAACGCGTAATAAAGCTGCGGCACGACTATTCCAACTAGAAAAGTCATTTAAGAGAAATGACGTCCTACGGAGCCAATACAACGAGTTCATGGCAGAATACCTGCGTATGGGACACATGAAAAAGCTTAACAAAGCTGAATACGGCAAAGGAAAGTTCTACATACCACATCACGCAGTAATAAGAGACGACAGCTTGACCACAAAGTTAAGGGTCGTGTTTGATGCTTCTAGTAAGGAAAAGGGATATCTCAGTCTAAATGAAAATATGTATAAAGGTCCGCGCTTACAACAAGACATATCAGACATTTTGTTACGCTGGAGAAAGCATGAAGTGGCATTTATGGCGGACCTGGAGAAGATGTATCGGTTCATAAAAATACACCAGTCAGACTTGAAATATCAGAGAATACTATGGAGATGGTCCACAAGTGACCCAATCGAGGAGTATGCCTTGACCACAGTAACATATGGAACAGCCTCGGCACCATATTTAGCTGTCAGAACCCTGCAGCAATTAGCACGTGATGAACAAGAAAGCTATCCATTAGCAAGCAAAACAACACTACACGACTTTTATGTGGATGACATTTTATCAGGAGCAGATAGTGAAGAAAAAGCCAAGATATTACAAGATCAGTTGATAAACATGTTGAATGCCGGAGGTTTTAACCTAAGAAAATGGTCATCGAATAATATAGAGTTATTAAATAACATCCCAGAAGGAAGTAGGGAAGACGACATGATAAAATTACCACAACATGAAACAAGAAAATCACTAGGCGTGATGTGGTCACCAGCAGAGGACAACTTCCACTTTCAAATAAAAATCACCAATACCGAAAAATTAACAAAACGATTTCTCTTATCTGAAATTTCCAAAATATTTGACCCAATGGGTTGGTTGGCGCCGATCATAATAGGAATGAAGTTACTAATTCAAGAGCTGTGGTCAAATGCAATAGATTGGGACACACCCGTAGACGAAGCCATAAAAAAGAGATGGGAAGAGTTTTATACACAAATCAAAACGATTGAAACAATTCGCATACCCCGATGGATAAAACATAAAACCACAACAATCGAGTTACACGGATTTTGCGATGCGTCAGAAAAAGCTTACGGAACGGTGATATACAGCCGAATTAAGATGAACGGCCAGTATTATGTTTCTTTGTTACAAGCGAAATCCAAAGTGGCCCCAAAAAGACTAAAAGCACACTGCCCCGACTAGAGCTTTGTGCAGCACATCTATTATCCAAACTAATAATAAAGGTGAAGGACGGCCTAGATTGTGAAAACGTAACAATCCATTGTTATACAGATTCCATGATCACTATCGGCTGGATCAAAGGTGAAGCAGGAAAATGGCAAACCTTTGTCGCGAACAGAGTATCAGAGATTCAGAGAAGTACGCCAAGTGAATGTTGGAATCATGTGAAAACTACAGAAAACCCAGCAGATGTACTGTCAAGAGGAATAGAACCACGAAAGTTGGAACATCATGAGCTATGGTGGAAAGGGCCCAGCTGGCTTCAAAATGAGGAGATACCACATACCAAGACCATAATAGAGAAATGCCAAGAAGTTAAAAATAACCACGTTACGATTACAGAAGACAAGAAAGAAAAGAAAATATGGGAAAGATTTTCACGGTTTCAACGTATGATACGGGTTCTGTCGTTTTGCTACAGAATAACACAAAAAGAACAAAAAGGGAACATGTTAACGTACGTTGAAATACAACAAACAACAGGCAAAATCCTTAAACTAGTACAACAGGAAGCCTTTGCTGAAGAATATGAGGCATTAAAAAACAATAAACCAGTCACGAAGAAAAGTAAACTGCTGTGTTTGGATCCATTCATAGGAGACGATGGGTTAGTAAGGGTGGGTGGACGACTACACCACTCACAGTTGCCATACAGTCAAAAGCATCCAATTGTTCTACCGCACCACCACCACGTATCCAGAATGCTAATTAATGAAGCACATCTTCAAACGTTGCACGGTGGGAACAAGTTGACAATGGCAGTCGTAAGGCAGAAGTATTGGATTTTGGGATTAAAAAGAATGACAAAATCTAGCATCCGCAACTGTGTTAAATGCATACGGTATAAGGCAGCCACGGCATCACAGAAGATGGGACAGTTACCAGAACCCAGAGTAACTCCGTCTCAAACCTTCAGCCATACTGGTGTCGACATGGCAGGACCAATACAAGTAAGGACTACGAAAGGCAGAGGGAATAAAGCTACAAAAGGCTATATCGCAGTATTTGTCTGCCTTGCAACAAAAGCCATACACCTAGAACTGGTAGGAGATTTATCCACAGAATCATTCATTGCTGCGTTGATCAGATTTAAAGCAAGACGTGGCCACATATCACATATATACAGCGACAACGGAAGAAATTTCGTAGGTGCAGCAAGGATGCTACACACGCAACTATTAGAAATCATGCAATCACCGCACGTCCAAAATGCCGTAACTACGATGGGAACACAATGGCATTTCAACCCACCCCTCGCACCTCACTTTGGTGGGATTTGGGATGCAGGAGTCAAAGCAATGAAGTATCATTTGAAGAGAGTAATAGGAGAGTCAACATTAACATACGAAGAATTATCCACGCTCTTGAGCCAAGTAGAGAGCTGTCTGAACTCAAGACCCCTTTGCGCACAAAGTGATAACATCAATGACAACACCGTATTAACACCAAGCCATTTTCTCATTGGAAGAGAGGCAGTGGGCATCCCTGATCCAATAAATGATGTTAGCACAAACCTTCAACAACGATGGAAATTGATTCAAAAAATGAAAAAAGATTTCTGGAAAACATGGAGTAGAGACTATTTACATCAACTACAGCAGAGGTATAAGTGGCAACTAGATCAAGGAAATATTAACAAAGGAACCGTGGTTCTAATAAAAGACGAAAACGTCACACCTAGTCAATGGCCATTAGCAAAAGTGATCGAAACACACCCAGGAGCTGACGGGAAAACAAGAGTGTTAACATTACAAAAAGCACCTGGAAATTGTTTAAAAAGGGCAATCCATAAAGTAATTCCACTACCCAACAACAAGGAAGATGTAACAGAGACTCAACAGGTCGTCGTCAACAGCAATGTAGCACAACTAACAACAGTCAATGCTACATCAGACAGAACCGTTACAAAAGAATCACGAAGACAAAGCAACAAACGCACAGGTAGAAAATACCCTTGGACATTGTTCATAACCCTGTTTACCTGTTTTATAAATATGACAACAGCAACTTACACAATAAAAAACATCAACGAAGGAATTTACGTGGAACACGTAGGGTCAGCGACAATCGACAGAGGAATATTCCGGATTCAAACCAATTACGAAAAAAGTAAAATAGGGAGAGATGTTGAAGATATTCGAGGAATCACCGCACAATTCAAACATTACTGTGACGCAGTAACAAAAACTAATACGGAAATTCACTGTGCCCAATTATATCACCAGTTGTATGAAGGGCAAGAAAGACTAGAGGAAATCACTAATTTGATCTTGAATATTGGACAAATCAGAAAAAAAAGAGGATTATTCGGCCAAATGTTGACGTCAATATTCGGGGTAAATGACGAGGTCTACAAAGACATAGATACGTTACAAGGGAACCAAAACAAGCTGATAGAGGCCGCCAATCATCAAACCAAATTCATGATATCAACCATCGCAACAGTCAACCAAACAGAAGAAAGAATAGTAAAGAAGCTAGAAACATTTCAGACCAAGTTAAATCAAGCAATACAATATATGAATAATGTGAACAAATGGTACAAAAGAATAGATATCAATCGCGTAAACATCAACATTCTTCACATGTATCAACTCGCAGCACACTACATAGATGAGGTTATAGAACACTACGCCAGACTTCAAGAAGCATATTTACATCAAGGAACGATCTATGATGTACTACAACTTAAAGAAGTTAACCAAATTCTGACAAACGCCAATAGCAAGCTACCAACGAAGCTAAGAATAGTGCAAAATCAACTAATAGATACGAAGGTCACAGAAAACTCAACATACATAAAAGTATATGGGTATTTCGCATTACAAGATATAACTAAATACACTTTGATTCACGTGACACCAGTACCAAAGCAAGATAAAAAAGGAAAAGTATACAGTTTAGAAGTATATCACAACATAATTGCGATCGATTACAATAATGAAAATTACTTCGAACTAGAGACAGAAGAATTTAAAGCATGCCTCAGAAAGAATACCGAATACATTTGTTACCCGACATCAGTAAAAAATATGCAGGAGAATAAGAATTGCATTATTGATCTATTATTTAAGGGAACTGAGATGGTCAACTGTAACACGAGAGAACTGAACCTAACAACAACTGTATGGAAACAATTATATATGCCAAACACTTGGCTAATCATGACAGCAGAGTCAGTAAAAGCGTCAATCATTTGCGATGGAGAAAGAGAAGAAATTATGATCCAGAACACAACTGTCATCCATATTGCAGAAAACTGTATTATCAAAACAAGAAGAAACATTCTAGCAGCAAGAAGAGCTAACTCAATATCGGTGTTAGCAACGTTCTCAAGACAAGCCAACTTTTCATTGAATACAAACGAAACAACCAATCAAATAGAAGATTTAACCAGAGATGAGGAAGTTCTTGACAGCTCCAGAGACATATTTAAACATCTCACTAGTAACGAAAATTTACTCCAAAAAAACAATTAGACAATACAATTTGGAAACAGATACAAAATAACTCAGTAGCAATCAGTCTCGGTTCGTCATTAGCAGTCTTTAGTTTAATGATACTAACAGTTTGGTCCACAGGTCCTGGTACACATCCGTTCCTGCACAACCAGTCCGCAGTCTGCTCCGCTGCCCGCCGCCCCCGCCAGGTCGGCTCCACCGAAACCCAAGCGCCACAAAACAAACCCGACGAACAACAGCAGCCAGTTTGAAGAAATAGAGTTACGTCCGATACAGCCGCTGTAAAGCAGCTTCCCATCACTCCCGCTGCCGTCGAGAGTCGCCAGGATGTTTAGACAAACAGATTTCGTCAGCGCATCGCGCTGTAGGCCTAGCACATGATGGCCGCGGGAGTATGTCGCCGCGAGATAGACTACCCGTCCTTATGTCATTAATACAGTTAGAAGAAGACGTGGCATCTATCTCGCGGCGACATACTCCCGCGGCCATCATGTGCTAGGCCTACTGATCCGCGCAAATCAATCTAGGGCATAAGCCAGCACAAACATAGTGTAGTAGTTGCACTTTACACGGATGGAATACAAATAAGATTTACATATGTGTGCTATAGGTAATATTGTGTATATAAGGAAATATAATTTGTAAATAAATCAGATACCAATTGTCCGTTGGTGTTTCACTACCTCCATACCTAAAACCTCTGCTTGCTCAGGGCGACACTCTGAGAGTAGAGACTCCCATCCACCACCTTTTTACAGGTACCCTTGCTGTGGCATAAGACTCCTTTAGCCTTAATCGGTCGTCTGAGCCTGGGCGATCGGCAGCAAGTATCCATCCAACCACCTTGATCCCCCCCCGTAGGGAATCCGTCTGTTACCGATAGGTCTCCCGGTACAGACATCCTTGTCATAGAATAAGTTAGGGCTAGGGAAGTAGGGACTTAGGCCAATAGGATCCCTTGCTATCGCCTCCCACCTTATTTTATGCAGTCTGTGCAGGCACATGCATCGCCTAAGTACCATTTGATTCCATATCATTTCAGTCCATTTAGTAATCCAGGTACTCGGCCTTAGCGTGTGGCTGTACATTTACCTAACAATTTTTTTTACTTATAATTACTTATAATACAAACAAAATAAAAGCATTATTGAATAGGTTAATTTTTTTTATTTTTATTTTATTTTTTTATTTTATTTTATTAGAAGACCAACAGCTTTAACAAAAGAACATAGGCTTAAGACTAGGATACAAAAATGAAGCCAATAACAGGTCTCCTTAACATATTACAAATGAAAGAATACGGATGGCTTAGATGCTAGATAATTAAAAACTACATATTATATATAGTATGCATTATAAACTTATGTGCGTGCGTGCGTGCGTGCGTGCGTGTGTGTGTGTGTGTGTGTGTATGTGTGTGTGTGTGTGTGTGTGCGTGCGTGCGTGCGTGCGTGCGTGCGTGCGTGCGTGCGTGTGTGTGTGTGTGTGTGTGTGTGTGTTTACTCCTTCAATTAATCACTAACAATTTTATTCGCTATTGCGGTTTTAAACGATTTTTTGTTATTATGTACGAATGGGTCGATATCACTGAACTGATCGTTGTAAGTTTTGGAAATTCTATATAACACAGAATTCCTGCCGTAATTAGTATGATAATTAGGTAAACTAAGTAGGCGTTGATGCCTAGTATTTACTTTAGGTGTGAAGTATTTGATTTCAGCTATAAGATTGGGGCAATCTAGGTCACCTTTGACTATATCGAACAATAAACCCATATCTAGTAACACTCTCCTGTCCTCCAGACTCATCATGTTAAATCGTTTACAACTATTATCATAGCTTATGGATGTTTGTTTAGTACGGTAGTTCAGATATCGTACGAACCTCTGTTGTAGCCTTTCTATTCGTGACTTGTAGGTAATGTAATTAGGAGACCATATATTGGATGCGTATTCAAGGACACTACGTACGTAGGTAAAATAAACTAATTTGATACAATCAGGATCGTTGAATGCCTTACAGACTCTCATCACGAAACCCAAATTTTTGTATGCTTTATTTATTATATTATCAATGTGATCAGACATCAACATTTTACTATCTAATAAAACTCCTAGGTCTCTTACTGCTTGCACTCTTTCTAGTCTGATATGGTTCATTGTATAGCTAGCGTGAATCGGTGATGGTTTTCTTGAAAAAGTAATTACTTGACATTTAGAAGCATTGACCGTTATTTTGTTTTTATTATAATATTCTGATAGTGAATCTAATGTTCGTTGTAAAATATGATTGTCAGAAGCATCCTTTATTTTGATAAATACTTTTTTATCATCAGCGTATAACAGATGTTGCACTGGTGATTCGATACAAGTGTAAATATCAAATATATATGCATTAATGTTAATACTGATCAATGAAATGCAAAGCAAACAGTGTTATTGTTCTTATCAAACCATATACGGGTCATAACCATAATTGATATCCCTAGTATAGTATGTCATAATCAAAACAACAAAAATTTCAAACAAAAGAAGCGTGCAGCGGCATGTGGGGCTTCGATCATTATTGCTAATCTCAGGCCTCAGGCGTATTATCAAAGACTCTCGCCCGGATGTGTCAGGGGTGTCAGATTATGCACATTGGTGCATAATGCAGTCAATTTTCTTATTGGATTCGTCCGGAAACAGCAAGAAGGCAAAACGAGGAGTGTGTGAGCGGCGGCGCGCCGCTGCCGCGCTGCCGCTGCCGCTATGCGCTCGAGAATCGAGTCGGATTCGCCGCAGACATTCGGCCCGAGTCTGCCGAGCGCGCTGCGTGTGTTCCGCGCTCTCCGCCACACAAACTTTACTCGCTTCCACGATCGTGAATCAAGTGCACTTTATGAACAAACAGTTTTCACTCGACTCGAACCAGTGACAGTTTTTGTGTTGTTTTATTTTGTTTTGTGAACACATTGGAGGTGCCCAATATTCCGATACCGGCTATTGGTGAGTACTGAATTTTAATTTTACCGGGTGATTTACGAGGCGGCCGTGTTTAATTCGCGATTTTCTTATTTTAACCCGCCGGAGGTCGGCGAGTACAGTGCATCGCCTCGGTTTCCATGTCACTGCGCTCTCTGAGAATTGTTATCGTCCCATTGTTATTGGCCCAGTTGCAGTTAATTAACCCGCTAATTAATACGTTTCCATTACTCAAATTACTAATAGTGTAATATTGTCATTACTCAAAATTCATACAATAGTAGATTAAAGTGCAATCAGTTTATGGATAGTAGCCGGTCGCTTGCGGGGAGCGACCGCAACCGCGGCTCGGTGCAATAAAATGTTAAATAGGTAGCCGTGCGAAGCTGTACCCATAACAATCAATCATTTATCTGTCGAAAGCCTTGTTTGGCGTACAGCAGAACCAGTTACCTGCTACAAGTACATCCGTTAATGACCTTACCAACTTTTTGTTATCAACATTTAGAAATCATGGACTTTTTTTGTTTTATCTCGCACTTAACATCGCGGCGCGTTGAAGTCTTTCATACTTAACGAAACAAAACCTCCTAAATATTTATTCGTAAAGATATTTAGCCGTACAATTGTTGAGGATAATTCTAAGGATTATACAAAGGTGTTTATTTTAATGAAGAGTTAATTGTTATCGCAGTGTAAATATTTGGCCTGGTGTTACTGTTTACACAATGCAATTGTTGTTGACATAATTCTCACAATCGATGGACTTCGGTCATACTCGTTCTGATTTTAGGCCAAGATAATCCTTCTAACTTTTAATTGTAATGTGTCTATTTGAATAATCATATCATACATAAATATCTCTCAAAATAGATATTTTATTAAAATGAATTTATCACAAAAAGCCGATCGGAATCAAACTTAAATTTCACGGTACCTTTGTAGAAAAAAAACTATTTCAATCAAATTATGCTGCGGCATCTGTGCAATATACTTTGTTCATGTATTGGCTAGTAGTGCCTGAAGCGAAAACAATTTATGTATGTATATAATAAAGGGATATAACCCCTTCACTGATACCAATTAAGTATGTTTTCAATCAATATCAGCACAACGGACTTGCAATAAAATTATTCTTCGAAATCAAATTGGAAAATACAATAATTAATATTCAATATTTAACACTATTTAATACTTAAAACTATGTTAGGTTCAGAAATAAAAAGCCACTCACAATTATTTTTCTGAAATTTTCATCAAAACAGAACAGAGCTTTATTCTTCTGAAAATTTTCCGTCAACATCATGGGCATGAAAAATAAATAGCAATTAAAAGCAGAGTCATTGTTATGATGTCGCCGATAATCAGTAATCACAGTTCGTTGATAACTGACAACAGCGACAACTAAAACAGATGCGGTGTGTGCGCCATATGTCGCTCGATTCAGGACAATACGAAAACAAACGATGTAGGCCACTATTGGTTATTTTCTTATTCTGCGCAGTAGGATACCTATTACCCAGTTACATTTTCATCATATTATTGAACTTGGCTCTCATTTTACATTTATGTTTTTGATGGGATGTAGGGTTTTCCAACTTAGATAGGTGCAAAGACTACAAAGTATGTGGAAATGTTTCGAATCTGAAATCATATACTTATGTCTGTTAGTTTTATATTTGGATTTAGATTTGCCCCATGCAAATCGGTTTGCCCCATGCAACGGTGGCGCCCTTATTATTTTAAACTCATTTTTGCCAGGCTATAACTGCGTCGAAATATCGCTATCGGGAGCTCAACAAAAATAATAAAGTTAATCAAGGTCTTTATCCCGGTCAATAAACTTAAGTCTAAATTAAATCCATTCCAATTGGACACTGGCTGGGATAGTAATCTGTTTAACATACACACCAATAGGTATGTACGTGTACGAGTACATTATCATTATCACAGAATACACCACGTGATACACTTGATTAATTATTTCATTTGTTTACATATGTATGAACTCATCATGGGTTTGTTTATAAACTTTTCTTATCATTTAAGCATCATTCACGGAATCACTGATGTACTGTACCTACAAGATGAAAAGTGATTACTAGATCAAAGGCAACAGCACTCTGCATAAAGCTATATATGTTTTTCTCCGTAAATGCGACATGCGTTTACTCTGAGAAGACGACTTCATCAACAGAAAAATCATGAAATTCAAAATATGAAAATGAGACCTGGGGCCCGTTTCTCGAAAGGTAAAAGCCTTGTATCACAAGTGTAATCGTATGGGTTTCCATGGAAACACACTTCTAATACAAGGCTTGTACCTTTCGAGAAACGGGCCCCAGTCATTCACGTGTACCTTTTTCTAATTTTTTGGCAGGCTTTAGGCGAGTGATAAAAGCTATCATCGCATTTACATCGCAACCTATAAGACAACATAAATTATTAAAAATCCTGGTTTACATTTTGAACCCTGTTACATACGTTAGTCATTCTATGCTACTTACGCCTTGCGACAATGTCGATATAAGAAGTTTTGTGAATTAGGCAGACGGCCGTATACCTACTATTCCATTAGCTTTCGAAGCGCCGGTAACTAAACCAATGTGGTAATCCAACATAAGTGTGACTTTAATGCGAATGACACAGCTTTGCATTATCATTATCACACATTGGACCGCTCAAATACTCAACTTGCTAATCGAAATGATTGCGTCGAAGCGCAAACGATGACCTAAGGTTTTACCATCCATGGTACGAAAACTCATGAGGTTTTGAAGTTTTTACACTACTCGATATCATAAACGTCACGTAAAATGACATTTATTTTGCGGATTTAGTGAACAACGCCCCCAAAGGCTTACTTACCATTACTTATACACCGTGTTTTTATTGAATTACGTTAACTTTGGCATATAGTGAAGTCCATTATAGGATACAGACACACAGAGTAGCATACTTAGTTTTTAGGGTTCCGTAGCCAAAATGGCAAAAACGGAACCCTTATAGTTTCGTCATGTCCGTCTGTCCGTCTGTCCGTCTGTCCGTCTGTCCGTCTGTCACAGCCGATTTACTCGGAAACTATAAGTACTACAGTGATGAAATTTGATGGGAATATGTGTTGTATGAACCGCTACAAAATTATGACACTAAATAGTAAAAAAAAAGAATTGGGGGTGGGGCCCCCATACATGTAACTGAGGGATGAAAATTTTTTTTCGATGTACATACCCGTGTGGGGTATCAATGGAAAGGTCTTTTAAAATGATATAAAGTTTTCTAAAAAACATTTTTCTTAAAGTGAACGGTTTTTGAGATATCAGCTCTCAAAGTCGTAAAAAGTATGTCCCCCCCCTCTATTTTTATAACTACGGGGTATAAAATTCTAAAAAAAATAGAGGTGATGCATGCTAATTAACTCTTTCAACGATTTTTGGTTTGATCAAAGTATCTCTTATAGTTTTTGAGATAGGTTGATTTAACTGTAATTTTGGCAGGTGTATAAATTGACATAATAAGTTTATTATATTTGCTGCTACGGAACCCTTTGTGCGCGAGCCCGACTCGCACTTGGCCGGTTTTTTTTTTATTCGTAACTCTTTTCTCAATAATACCATACACCTATAGATGTTACATCAATTGCTGTTAATAAACGGGCTTTGTGTGTTCGATATGCGATTGACATGTCATAGTTTATATTTGACACTTACTTAGTGTAAGTTAATTGTAAAGCCCATTTCTTAACAGCAATTGAAGTAACATCTACCGCAGGTATATGGTTATTTTTTTTAGAAAAAAATACGAATTTAAGAAAACTAACTATGCCATTCTGTTTCCTATGATGGACCTAACTATATGCCGAAGTTAACGGAATTCAATAAAAACACGGTGTAGAACCAAAAATGACGTATCAAGTAACGTATTTTAAAACGTTGCAAACTCATAGTAGAGGGTGTAATCTAATTGCGCATGTGCGACACGATCGTGTTTACCTCGGTCACCGTTACCAACACCAATGACACAGCACGCCCATAAGATATTCATGCCTAGGTACACTCATCAGCAATAACATCCTACAAAACTTAAAAATATTTGACAATCTTTTTTCTAGAGCCATAAGAGCGTGTCAAATAATTGCAGCCTTCTTTTTGCCGGTGACTTAGAGACCGGTACCTTTTTGACAAATGATACCTATGCTGTATTTGTGTCTATGTATGCTGTAGTGTAGTGTGTGTGTAGTGTCTATGTGGTAGTTCTTTATGTGACTGATTCATTAAAACACGAGTGTTGTTTTGTAAAAGGGGAGTACCTAGATAAATATAATGAAAAGGCCATTTTCTTATTACGATTTATAACGGATAATTACTTCCTAAACATTATTAACGATGTAGGTAATAAATAAAATTATGTATCTCCATTCAATATACCTACTGATAAGTATAAATTCAGATTATCAACCAATAATTACCGGTTAATATTGAATTTGTTATAGAAATCCTGGAATAACCACGACACAAACCGGAGATTGAAAGTACTTTATTGTCCGTGTTATTAAACTTATTGAACTCCCCGGGAATGTTAATCCTTTGTGCCGTGGCCTAATCGTGGCCTTTATCGATCATTATTATTACATAAATAACTGGTTCAATCAAACTTAAGGAAGCGATCGTGATTGAGTAGCGAAAGTGATCTTTTGTTTGAAGAAATTGTGATTTGTTTTACAAGGGAGCAAAGTTATTAAGCGCACGTGGCAATATTGGATACCCAAGCAAGCAAAAGATTCCAATAGAATACGTTTAAAATTAGGTTTGAAGCAATAGGACCTACAATGTTCTTAATTGATCAGCTGTTGGTCACGCTTAATATTTTATTTTTTAGTAGAAACTTTGTTATCACAGATAAAATGTGATTTGCAGTAGGTACCTTTGAGTCCTAACACAATTAGACATCGATAAACCCGATTTAGTAAATACCTACAAAGTCGATATTGTTTGACAATTGCACATTAGTTAAAGTCAATGTTATGCATTTTGTCTACACTTTTGATTTGTGATATTGGCAATAAAAAATATTATCAAAAAATACAGGCATGTTACGACATGCCTGTACACCTATTAGGTATTTGCAATGGAAATATTCACCTTTATTAATGTTACCTAATATAATAATGGTAACTATACTAATTATTCATTAACCGCGACTGAGTTTATGCGTATTTGCAACATTAATATCGCTAGTACAAAGAGATTATACATTGAAGTTCGCACTGTAATTTTGGCACAAAAAACAAGGTATGTGTACAGTAACTTGAAGCGTCTTAAAAGATTCAAACAGACGACAAAGTTAAATGTGTATTATTTTGAACTTGCGTAACTTGCATTTACTGTATAATATACAATAAGAACGTAGATAACCAATGACATTACTAAATTGTGTTGCAGTTGCGGATTTTGTATGTATTCACGAGACAATGGTGTCCACAATACTTAGAGTACGCGCGTGCCGCCGCCGCATAACACCGGCTTACATTACAGAATCGGAACACAATCGGATCGCATTCGAAAACAACTCGGCTCGTGCAGATTTACTTGAGTTATTACTAAATTCAATCTATACTACTCTTTACGAGATAGGCAGATAATAATAGAATTGAGGAATCAATTGTTTTATTCATGGTTTTCCATCGCAGAAAAGTCCTTGCAAATGCTTCATGTTCAAGTGTCACAAGATTCTTTCCATCTAAAATTTTAACAGGAATTCTGATAAAAAGTCAATATTTAAACGTAGGTAATAGCAAACTGAAAGTGTGATAACCAAATCTATTAAAAGTAGTCGGTTTTAAAAACCAGAAACAATTAAATAGAGGAAATAGATTTCATAAAATCAATTGACCTCTATTGAAATTGAATTACAGCACAACTAGCACAAGAAGAGTTGCTATAATTTAAAACGCTTAGCGTAATTCATAAAAATATTAGGTATACTAGCTCAGACGGACCATTATAAGTTTTTTCAGACTTTCCTATCGATCAAGTTTCATTTAAAAAAAAGTACCTAAATTAAATTGCTTAAGTAGTAGCATGTAGTAGGGACTGCTACTCAATTTCGCATATTGCATCTGTCTCACTCACTATTATTACGCCTTAACTAGAGTAAAAGAGAACAGAAAGATGTCCGCAATTTGGGAACTCCTATGATCGTGGTAGGCCCTCAGGTGTGGCAGACTTGACGCATCGCCCAACCTGTCGCGAAATCGACGCCTGCGGCAGAAGCAAGCCGGCTCTGTACTCCACATTCGATTATGTTTTATTACCCATTACCCATCAACTTTTACGACTTTTAGATGTATACTCATACTCATACTCATTTATTTATAATATTGTTACATATTACACGTCACAATTGATTTAGGTACATAATTATTATATGGTATATTAAAATTAAAATTATTATATTAGTATTATACTTCTGCTAAGCGTGTCTGTAAATTAAGTTAGCAGCAAGCCCAAGTGGGTACAAAATATTTAGGTTGGTTTTTCAGTTGCCGTTCAGTTAAATTGTTGGTTACCTACTGAAAATGTTATTAACTTTTAATTTATTTTCCGTGTCAAAAAAAGGTTCAGAAACTATTATGTAACTCCGTTAGTACGATCTTATGTAGGACCTCTAAAAAATCCACCATAGCTAACTATATAAAGTAATCATTATTTGTAACATATTAATGAACATCATTAAAGTTTTGATAATATACCTACGCTTTAATTTAGATATAAATAGGATCTGGGTTAAAATAATTCAAATCGGAATGTCGAATGGGCTCGGCTATCCTAAGTGCAAGTTGTTTAGACTAAATTCTACAGTGTTTTTGAAGAAATTCAAGACGTACACAAATGCACGTGTTTATTAATTACTCTCCGGTTTCAAGACTAATGAAATTTCGAAAGACCTCGTAAACGGATATAGCATCAAAGACAACGTCGTCGGACGTGTGCAGTATGCACTGCGCCTGCGTTCATCGAATTATCCGGTCGGTTCCATTGCGCCATTTGCGGCGCTAACAGTATGTACACAATGTTTATCCCATGCCACCATAAAACGAGCGGATTTTTATTCAGTTCCGCGATTGTTGCGCTGCGACTGGTTCCATTCGGAACGCGCGGAAAAAGACGATGCGATTTTTATGTAAGTTAACATTGGATGATGTGAACTCACGATACACAGCGCGATTTCCCGCGATGGGGCAGCGTCTCTAGCCAAGAGTACAATCGTTGACGATCCGTGGCGAACGGTACTCAACAACTGGCTTTGTCCCACCAATACGGAAGAACGATAGAGGAGGATAACTAGGATACAATACGGAGCATCAACGATTGTACTCTTGGCCGTGGGCCCAGGTCGACCCCGCGGTCGCTCCCACGTCTTCCGACTTCTCCTCATGGATATACTTACACAATGGCTTCACGTTACTGCATTGCTTATTTTTTCTTCATCTTTGTGTTTATATTAATCGTTAGCGCTGATCGAGAATTCCTGGAAGAGAAACTAGGCTTTTTCTGAGGCTGCATATAATGAACATGTCTTCCGCGTACCGATTTTTTATTGGGAACGACATCAGTCCTTCGGGGCAGACGGTGGCCTGATTCAGTTCCGAACTAGAACGCGTTTTATTCATTAACAAACGCGTTTGAACAAACAACGTAGACTTGATAAATTGTTGGAGAATACTTTCTTTTCGTGATGCTTCCTCGTTAAATGTGTTTATTTTGAATAGTCGGTTCACGCGGCGATGTCACGTCGGTAAGCGCCGCCGGTAGTCGCTCGGAGTGATTAGTGGATGAGCCAGCACCGCCTCGCGTCTGATCGCATGTGTAGAAGCCAAAACTGTTTTCACTGGGAACTGTGCCATCTGGGTGCACTAAAGGTGACAATCGACCGAGTTCGCTTTATTTATCGTATTGCGGCTACAATCACGCTCCACGCGACATATCACGAGACGTCTAAACCGTCATGCGATGAACTTGATATATTAACGCGATTCCGTGAACAGTTGAAGCCCATTAAGACAACGCAAATTTTTAAAAGTAGCGTTAGTTAAAGCCGTTTACAAATGGATAATGGCGTTAAGAGCAACGTTCCGGCGTGGCGTAGCTTTTAATTACGGGCCAATTGTGACAGATAAAATCTGGCTGCAATTGTGGCGGTGGCGTACTGTGAAGGCGCTTCGACCTTATGCGAACAAAGATTACCGTTGCTCGCTGTCATTTTTTCTTTATTTAATTCCGCGAAGCGCTGTAACGGTGTCGCGTTCAATGTTTTGGTTGCCGCGGCGTTACATAGTCTTAAAATTGTTATGTAATTACGGTGTATTTAACATACAGCCTAATTAATTATGCCGTGGGACTCGTCGCCGAAATGCTGATGATATAAGTGTAAACAATCTTGTATCATTCCGTGGGACAATCTGACCGGTGCGTAAGGAATTCGCCGGCGCAGTTGAAATTTGATTACAGTGGAGGCTTTACGCAATGCAAAATATGCACATTTGTTTATTTTGTACTTATACCAACGTACAGCTGTGATTATCTCATGATCACAATTATATTTCTTTTTTTCTGCCGTGGATTCCATTATTTATCCTTCGTGTGCGTAATTACGATTCCGTTGTTGCAACCGAGCATTAGATAAACATACTAGATTGATTGACAGCACGAAGAAAACAATTATGTCACAATCGCAACACTAAAGGCCCATTTACATGGCACGTGAGCTCACATGCGATTTTAGTTACATTGCGGACTGTTTGTATTAAGTACATACAATTGATATTTCTGCACACCAATCAAATACCGCAATGTAATAAAACTAGCATGCGAGTTCTCGCACCGTGTAAACGGGCCCTAACCTAACTTATTATTTGACACCTGGAGGTCGCGTGGTGAATAGTGATTAATTTAATTAATAAAGCCAAAGCAAACATGAGAGTAATCAGCGAATGAAATGCCATACAGTGCTGGAAATTTAATTTGCCTCCTGTCATTAGTTAATGAATATCAACCGCGCAAATTGATTACTCGCTTACTAGTTTAATGCGCAGTTAGATATCTACTCTGGGTGATAATGACTAAAACCTAAAATTTTAGATTTATTTTAACTATTTCTTACGAAACATGTCGGGTCAGTCCAAAGACCGTGTGATGCTTAAAAAAAAGCAAATATATTCCAAAATCCAGCTTAGTAGGTACATTGTTTTTAAGACGTCACTTTTCCCGAAAGAGCAATTTAATATTAATTATAAATCGGAACACTAAAGTTGATATTATATCTTGGTTCGTGTGTGGTCGTTATATACCTCATGTACTGTACCAGACGTAGGGTTAAAATACTCGTAACATTAGTTGCGCCCTCTACCTTGTAACATATAATTACATTAATTACTTACCTATTAAGTTGCAGTCACAATAAATTTGAGATAAAATCCTAGCAACAGTGAATATTTGTTTTAAATTAATACTCTTGTTTATACAAGCATAAGTAATCGAATTTGACAGCAATGTCCCTGTAGCTACTTACATAATCAATGGGGGCTCATCATTGTACATGACTAATGAGGTCAAGGTAGATAAAGATTCATTCAATACTAATATCACTGCATGTATTTCCTTTGAAATAATTATTTAAACACGAATTACTTAGCACGATATGTTCATTAAAAATCGTTTTCCCCTCACTAGCTCGGAAACACGTGTTTTGTCCTTTAATACCAGCTGGTAAAAACGCATTTTATCCACTAGTGGGTAAAGTAATTTGACCTTGAATAAAGTCAAATTAACTGCTTTAAAATTGATAAAAGTAGGTGAATCTAGTAATAAAGGTAATTTACCACCTGTGGAATTACTGGAAGCAGTGATAAACGCATTTTTTGCGTTGTAGTTTCCTCGCTATAGTGAGGGGAAAAGTTTTGTGTTACACTCGGGTGCAAATGTATTTTACTTCTCGTGTGTTAAAAAACTCGCAAGTTCAGGATTCTATTCTCGAACCACTCGCTTCGCTCGTGATTCAACTATAGAATCCTTTCACTTGCTTGTTTTTCAATTCCACACACGGCGTTAAAATACAACTTTGCCCCCTTGTATAACAAATAACTATTACATTGTCGAATAACATCCGTAGGTATTCAAATACAGAACATGGAATAATTTACTATCGATTTAATCCGTCCCAAAACATTATTATCCAATTATACATAATATTGTAAACGTTTGACATGTCGTACATAAATGATTACGATTCCTTAATTCCTTCCTTGATTGCACTTTTAAAATTACACGTAAATAGAGTTCATATTATAGCTAAAGACACAAAAATGTTAAAACACCTATTTCTATCGCTACCTATAAAATGTACGAAGAGAAAAGTCGAGCGAGGAGCGAGAAAGGACTCAAGCCGACGCATTCAGTGTCCGAATGTACCAAGAGATAAAATTAGACAACGGACTACTTAGTTTTATATTATTTGGAATGAGGACCTGTCACCGCGTCCCATGTTTTGTTGCACCGCCCCATTGCTCATCCCGCTCTCTGACAGTTCAACAATTGTCTTGTCCCTCAGAACGCATCTTGAATTTGTTCTTTGTAAGTTTCTGGGTGTGCTGCCATGTGGAATTCTAATTCAGATTCCAAGCTATGTAACTTAATCTTTCTTTGTTATTTTTTATAGTTTTATAAGATGTTCTGTTGATAAATTGTTTTGTTTGTCGTATGTTTAAACGGACTGCAGGAGCATACCAAAGTTACGAGTAGAAAGAAAATATGTGTATGGGATATCCCCGGAGATTCCAGCTGCAGCTGCTTTCTCTAGCCACGGGACGTCTTCCCATTACATCAGACGCACAAGTTTTATGATTATTTTTTATTATGAATGAGTGAGAGTGTGTTAACTTAGAATAGAATTCAAGGTTCACTGTTTATCCTAAATCATCACTCTCAACAAAATATGAGAATACTAGCTTTTGACCGCGGCTTCACTCGCGTTAAATTCGAAAATTGCGGAATGCTCCATACAAACTTCCACCCCCCATGTTAGGGAAGTGGAGGGTTAGAAGGAGACAATAAGTAGCCTATGTCACTCTCCATCCCTTCAACTATCTCCACTTCAAAAATCACGACAGAGTTCCGATTTGCCGTAAAAGACGGACAAACAAACAGATACACATACATTCCTATTTATAGTATTAGTATGGATCTAATGTAAAAAATCGGATAATTATGTTTTCTTGATTCGTTTATGGCATTACATAAACGAATCAAGATGAAAACTTTTACTGTCCGAATGCCGCTCCAACTCATGTATCGCATCAAATCTCTGCCAAAATCGTACTTTGACTTTAAATGGCTATCCAAGTATTTGAAAACTGTAAAACTGCTAAAAAAATCTAATAATTTTAAGTCCACCTTTTACCGTGATGAACTTTTAAAGGTGATTTGTTATCGACTCAATAAGGTCAACCGAAGGAAAGCGTCACTTGGTGATAATTACTTACTTACTTGGTGTTATTTTAAAGATAGCTTCTAACTGGAACATTAAATGTTTAAAATTTTTAAAACTACTTCTTTACCACTATAATAGTATTAAAATTAATGTTTGCTGTAGACGGTTATAATACTTTAATAGTAATGTTGCGTTTCGAAGACATGTTCAAAAGACGCATTTACCTCAGTTGACCTTACATATTTTCAACATTAGTTATTATGTTAACCCACCAAAGTTCAAATTGTACGTAATAAGATATTATAATTTTTTTTTAACCCTTTATTTGACTATTAAATGTCTAAAACCGTTTAAAAAGGAATTTTAAGGCAACGCAAGACGTGCTGGAATGCTCAGTGTTTGTTAATTGCAAAATAAATCTGATACACACTTTTTAACTTGCGGTTTTCTAATGATAAGAACCGGATACGAGCGATCGTAGAGATATTACGACTCGTAATTGACATGTTTGCTTACCACTTATCAAAAAACTGTATGTATGTAGCTACATAATATATATTGTAGCCTTTTTGCTTTAGAACATGAACTGATGGTACGTTCAAACTATCAAGCTCTGTGGATGTTTTTTAAATATTTTTCCAATTGATTTAAACTTACACGGTTTCCGTATAATGTAACGTTGATGACAATGAATACCTATCTATTTATTTATATCAACGTGACATTTAAACTGTCAAGTTAAACTCGCGATCACATGGAGACCGGAAATCGCCTTCCTCAATGTAGTTAATAGAATTTCGAACATCATGCATGTAATACGAAATTGTGTTCAAATGGCAACGTTTCGAGACTTCGATTAGCTTCACGTAGATACATTCTTGTTCTTCTTCCTCGGTTCCTCATGACTGAGGGTCGCGACCACATGAGGTCGTTATTTTGCTCACCAAAGCACGGTCTTCTACAGTCCTATAATAATAGGCACCTGTGTCAATCCCTGGCAGGCCTTTTTAAGGCTGTCCACATTTTTGTACTACGGATGTATTAAACTATTTGTTACATTTTATTTCGACGCCATGTTTCTTATGTGATACAAGCATTGAGTAAAATAACTCGATGGCGAATTAACGTCTGAAGTTAGGGTTATGTATAGGTATGGCGGCTTATAAGCGTTCCGGAAGGCGAGGTATGAACAGCAAGACGGGGCGAGGCGGCACGCATCGAAAGTGACAAGCGTAGTCGAAAGTGCCCGCTAGATTTATTTACACTTGATTGAAATAGACGCAGCACTCCTAAACTGGTGTCCACTTTACACGAGTGGCCGGCCGCCTGGCTCGCTATTAATAACACTGCGTCTGCCTTCTACGGCAAACTAGAATGCCCGAGTCGCGACACATGCAATTAACTGTGTTTTGTGCATTAAGACATTCTTATCTCCTTTAAATGAATTACAACTTATAATCTTGTTTCACGTTTTTATGGGACGTACAAGTGTTTGTACACAGTTTTTTTGCGGGGTTGACGAACTCCGCCAGTTAAAAGCCCTTTGTTTGTTAGTAAACAATATTTGAGAGCGTTTTGTTTTAGTCCGATATGTTGTGTAGGCTCGCATGGGTTTCCGAACAGCTTCCGCGTCGCCGGCGCCATCGTTACAGGAAATCGAATTTGGCGAGTGTGACCCGAGCGGTCCAATTCAATAAACCGGGATGTTTGTTGCACCGAGTTAGCCTCAAAACGATAAGCTCGTAAATGGAGCAGCGAGTAATATTCCGATGATTGGCCGTGGGTGACTACCACCAATTGGATAATACCGTCGGATGTCGCACTCACTGCTCACTTAGGGCGACGGATCTATCGAAAAAACGAAAGTTCCGAGCCGGGAACATATAAAAATGTGGGAGCGATTCCAGATATGTGAGGAATGTGGATTTTTAAATCACTCGTTAAAAGTAAAACCATGCAGGGTCAAACATTCGAGAGAGAAATGGAATGCTTCATGCAGAGAGATAATTTCGATTTCCTTTTATAGAAAGTAAGTTTATTCCGATAGTTAGATATCGTAGGCATGTTAACGAGCCCCGCGGTAGCCGGGAACCTGCTGGCCAATAATAGACATAAGACCGGGTTACTAATACTGACACGCCGCAGGAACTTTGATACAACCATTACTGCTTTGTTTATGGCTCATACCGATTTGTTACACACGCTTTATACTCCGTATCGAAATGTTGATTTGCCCGTAACCATGTTTTGACTAGGCATCTCAAAAGAAAATATTTATGTATTACGAATTACGTTTATGAGTTTATATTTATTTATTATTTATAATGTCGTTACGTAAATCCATGGAATAATGTATAGTACAGGTACAGGTACCCAATCAGTCCATATCCATACATGTAAAGACCTTTTTTTTTTTTTTTTTATTTCGCCAAACCAAAGTTTAACGGCGAGGTTATGCACTCTTATATTAAATACTTATAACTATTCATCAACATGCACCATCAGTTAATACAAAACTAACCACTAACAGTTGAATTTGAATTATCTATTATTATCGTGTAGGTATATATTTTATTTCGTTCTTTTTATTTTTATACTAAACTAGCTTTTGCCCGCGGCTTCGCTCGCGTTAGAAAGAGACAAAAAGTATCCTATGTCACTCTCCATCCCTTGAACTATCTCCACATAAAAAATCACGTCAATTCGTCTCTTCGTTTTGCCGTGAAAGACGGACAAACAAACAGACACACACACTTTCCCATTTATAATATTAGTATGGATAACTACATACTTGTACCGGAGTCCGATACGAACTTAAAGCTCGGCCACACATGCGCGTTTTGAGAGCAAGGCGGAGCGTTAGCGCAGCGTCAGCTAAGCGCAATGATAGCGGTGCGCCGGACAAACGCTGGCGTTGCGCCCAGCGGACGCCGGCGGGAACTAACGAGCTTGGATTGCGAGTGGAATGCGCGCGGATTGCGAGCGGGATGCGCACGGATGGCGAGCGGACTGCGCGCGGATTGCGAGCGGGATGCGCACGGATTGCGAGCGGAATGCGCGCGGATTGCGAGCGGGATGCGCACGGAATGCGCGCGGATTGCGAGCGGAACGCCAGCGTTCGTCCGGCGCACCGCTGTCATTGCGCTCCGCTAACGCTACGCTATCAAAAGGCTGTATGTGAGGCGGATGCTTTTTAGAATTTCATGAAAACCATTTTTTTTTGCCCGTTTAAGACGTTTATTATAGAACTTTAAAAAAACAATTGAAGAAATAATTCTCAAATTCCAGGTCACCCCATCAAATATAGGGAGGACATTATTTCCTCATAACATGCAAAACATATTCCCATCATGTGGCTGTTATGTAAAATTTCTCGCATCTAGTACGACCGCGTAAAAGGAAGTTTATGGGAAGTCAAATAAAAGTTTACTATCCGAACTAAACCTCTATTTCCGCATTAAAATTTCAGTCGTAATGCACACACTGCTGAATTTTTAATGGCCCCTTTTTACCGGTTACTTTCTAAGGGGAGAGGGGTGCTAATTCTGACACGGCACAGTTTTCTAGACTGTTTGTTAGAGACACGGTTTTGTGGCGAGTGAATGAGAGAAACACATCGGAAGCAGTCGAATAAAACAGAATACGGATGCGGGTTGGCATGGCAGGTTGGACACCTAAGGTAACATTACGACAAGACCACCCTCCTAGACAGACATTGTATGTAGGTATACTTACACGTGTATACATTATACATTAAAATGTGTGTACCGACGACGACACTGCCACGTAGGTATCTTAGAGCGTAAGGGTTTTCTTCGGGACTATATATTTACATACTTAATATATCTTTGAACTTAACAAGCGGAGTTTTAAGTAAAAAGTTACAGTAGGTAGGTACTCGACTACAAGTGCAAGTGAAGTTTATTAGTCCTCCGGTGACTCGGCGTATACATTTCGTTTCTTCCTAAATAGTATTAGCGTCTCCCTGGAGAAACGCTTCGCTCGCCCGTGACTCCCGTGAGTCTCGTGACTGTCGCGGTTGTAACAAATTATTAGACAGATGGGCAGAAAATAATTTTTAAGAAAAAAAACCGCCTTCCTTTGGAGTTCTGGTGATAAATACTTTCAAATGTTGGATTATGTTATCGATTCGTCTGTATATTTTTTAATGTTTGTTATTCAATATCTCCGTCATTTCTGAACCAATTTTGAAATTTGAATGATTCTGAAGTACCTACTTACAGATGAGAATGATTATCAGAACGGAACTCTAACCAGGGGCGGCTCACTTTCATCAGCAGTTCCACCGCACCAATTCTGGACGTAAGTGCATGATGTTCTTATAAAAATACCAAAGTCACTATAAGTGTGCCGTTCAGATTTGAGGAGTTCCATTCTGACCATCATCAGCAGTTCCACTGCACCAAATGTCACTGTTCTGGACGTAAGTGCATGCTGTTCTTATAAAAATACCAAAGTCACTATAAGCGTGCCGTTCAGATTTGAAGAGTTCCGTTCTGGGTGGCTAGCCGAATGGCACAATCGCTCACGAAACGCTCACGAAACGAAGCGCTAGTAGATATCTATCTCTATCGCGCTTGCGTATTGGCGCGACAGAGCCAGCGGCGTATCGCTTTCGTTTGGCGTCGGAGAAATGCCATTCGGCTACGGGGCCTGGCCATCATCAGCAGTTCCACTGCACCAAATGTCACTGTTCCGTACCTAAATGCATGCTGTTCCTTTAAGAACACAAAAATCACCCATATGTATGCCTTTCAGATTCGAGGAGTTCCCTCGATTTCTCCAGGATCCCATCATCAGAACTGGGTTCTGAGAAAAATGGGACCAATCTGTATGCATATACATTCAATCAAAAAAAAATTTTTCAAAATGGCTCCAGTAATGACGGAGATATCGAGGAACAAACATAAAAAATAATAAAAAAAAAACATACTTAGACGAATTGAGAACCCCTTCCCTTGAGATTTGGAAGGCGGTTAAAAAATTGAATTAATAATGTTTTAGCATTTTAATAAGGATTTAATTATTAAAATGCTGAATTATACCATGGTAGACTCGACGAAATTTGAATATGATACTTTCTTGCAGCTCCAATGTCGACTTATTGCAGTCCTTCTTATTGTCTAAACAATATGCCTATCCATATCCATCTATGTACATATTCATTCGTGCTCTGTCAAAATGCATGGATCCTATATACTGACAAAGGCAATGTGCTTGAAAAGCCATACATTCGGTCTTGTGTTAAACTACAATAGTGCCAAACTAAAAGAAAAACATTGGCAGTTTGGCACAAAGCCACAGCCGGCGGTTTCCCTCGAATCCCTAAAAACACAGAGACATTCCGCAGCCCCAAGCACCTATCGTTACAAATTGCAGCTTCCCTGTCACGGGGGGTAGTTCCCCTGTTTCATGTCGTGGTGAGACGAAAAACATTGAGGTGGATACACGACAATTGGACCCGGCGAATAAGTAATAAAATTAGGTATATTGCAGCAATGGAATCCGGTACTGTGTTGGTTTTGGAGAAAAAATAAATTGATGAATTAAGTTATTTGACAGGCAATTGATATCAGGAGTTCAGGACTTTACTTAATGCTTAATTATTTACACATTTACAAGATACAATTGCAGCTTCCTTATTACCTAGGGGGTAGTTCCCCTGTTTCGTGTCGCGGTGAAACGCGGTGTAATTGAGATTTACAGTTATAGGAGCCAGCGAATAATTAATTTTTCCCCTCACTAGCTCGGAAACACGTGTTTTGTCCTTTAATACCAGCGGGTAAAAACGCATTTTATCTACTAGTGAGTAAAGTAATTTGACCTTGAATAATTTTTAAGAAAAAAAAACCGCCTTCCTTTGGGGTTCTGGTGATAAATACTTTCAAATGTTGGATTATGTTATCACTTATCAATTCGTCTGTATTTTTTTAATGTTTGTTATTCGATATCCCCGTTATTTCTGGACCGATTATGAAATTGTGATGATTCTGAAGTACGTACAGATGAGAATGATTATGAGAACGGAACTCTAACCAGGGGCGGCTCACTCCGCGATTCTAACGCCACGCTAGAAGTACATGCCGGCGGCCGCAAGTTTGCGGCCCATTCAGTGGTGAACACCTTCGCGCGGCGCAATAGAAGTCAATGTCGGCAGCGGTCCGTTTGTTAATGTAGGTAAGAATTTAGAATGGCGGCATTTTGTGAACATCAAAGGAGTGAGCCTTCTGTACTTGTAATAATTCCCTTGGTTCCTCATGAATAAATAAATAAAATAAATGAATAAATATTGGGGACATCTTACACAGATCAATTTAGCCCCAAACTAAGCAAAGCTTGTAAGGGTGGGCTTACTAATATGGGTGCTAAGCGACAATATACATACTTATACTACATAGAAAACATCTATGACTCAGGAACAAATATCTGTGCTTATCACACAAATAAATGCCCTTACCGGGATTCGAACCCAGGATCGCGGCATAGCAGGCAGGGTCGTATACATAAATAAAAAAATATAAAATTCATTATAAGGATGAGGTTCAGACTTGAGGAGTTCTGTTCTTCTTAATCATCATCACCAGTTCCACTGCACCAAATGTCACTGTTCTCTAGTAAATGCATGCTGTTCTTATAAAAATACCAAAGTCACTATAAGTGCGCCGTTCAGATTTGAAGAGTTCCGTTCTGATCTTCATCAGCAGTTCCACTGCACCAAATGTCACTGTTCTGGACGAAAGTGCATGCTGTTCTTATAAAAATACCAAAGTCACTATAAGTGTGCCGTTCAGATTTGAAGAGTTCCGTTCTGGCCATCATCAGCAGTTCCACTGCACCAAATGTCACTGTTCCGTACCTAAATGCATGCTGTTCCTTTAAAAACACAAAAATCACCATATGTATGCCTTTCAGATTCGAGGAGTTCCCTCGATTTCTCCAGGATCCCATCATCAGAACTGGGTTCTGAGAAAAATGGGACCAATCTGTATGCATATACATTCAATCAAAAAAAAAATTTTCAAAATCGGTCCAGTAACGACGGAGATATCGAGGAACAAACATTAAAAAAAAAAAAAAAAAAAAAACATACAGACGACTTGATAACCCCTTCCTTTGAGATTTGGAAGGCGGTTAATAAAGTCAAATTAACTGCTTTAAAACTGATAAAAGTAGGTGAATCTAGTAATAAAGATGATTTACCACCTGTGGAAATACTGGAAGCAGTGATAAACGTATTTTTTGCGTTGTAGTTTCCTCGCTATAGTGAGGGGAAAAGTTTTGTGTTACACTCGGGTGCAAATGTATTTTACTTCTCGTGTGTTAAAAACTCGCAAGTTCAGGATTCTATTCTCGAACCACTCGCTTCGTTCGTGGTTCAACTATAGAATCCTTTCACTTGCTCGTTTTTCAATTCCACACTCGGCGTTAAAATACAACTTTGCCCCCTTGTATAACAAATAACTAATATTGCAGCATATCACACAATCCGATACTTTGTTGGTTTTGGGCAAAAACAAAAATTGGTGAATTAAGTAATTTTACAGGAATTTGATATCAGGAATTTACATGACGATTGCTCAGAATTTGCGTTACTTGTCGTTTTTAGGGTTCCGTACCAAAAAGGTACAACAGGAACCCTTATGGTGCGACTCTGTCCGTCTGTCACATTGGTAAATATCTCGAGAACTACTTATGCTATCGATATGAAATTTGGAATAGTTATAAACATTGTGAACCTCTACAAGTTGAAAGTATTTTTTATTTTATTTAATTAATATAAATGATAGAAAATGGCCAAAATGAAAGGGGGGCAAACTGAAAATTTCAAGTAACTAGGTCAAGTGGGGTATCGTTAAAAAGAGCTCAAATTGTACATATCAAAACTATTTTTTATAATTTTTTGGTTGTGGAAAAAAAATGTTTTTTGAAGGAAAATGTAAAAAAAAATACCGCCCCCCCCCCTTATCTCCGAAGTTTACCAACATAAATTTATGAAATTTTCACCAAACATGGCTATTATAATGAATATTACAGGAAAAATAAAATCGTACTTGAAAACTTTTTTTTTAATTTATAAAAACCTTTCAGATTTACATTTTCAATTTCAACACCCTTGCGGGTCTTTATTATATCCGTATTTTTTAACAAAATAACAATGAAATTACCTGCTTTCAAATAGAGGCAAAATGGTTAAAATCGGTTCACACAATAAACAATTATTCCATAAAAATCATCTTCCATACTAGCTCGCGCGCATTAGTTGACTCAATTTCCCGATGGATGTCGCTGTACGTTGAACGCTCATTTCCTACATCGCGTTTTTCCTGATATAATGAGGTCGGTTCAGAAGCGTCCTCCATGTCGTAAGTCGTAAACTATTGAAGTCGAATTGATTGATTTTATTTGGACGTTGTCTAACAATAAAATTGTATATTAAAATATTACTGTTATGTGAGAAATTGAGTCTTGAGGAATTAGTCAAATCTGTAGAGTTCTATGAATAACATTTTGATGATTCAACTAGGTATTGAAAGTTTGTACGGAACCCTCGGTGAGCGAGTCCGACTCGCACTTGACCGGTTTTTTTTATATATTGAATTGAGCATTACTTTTCATTGAAACGAGTATTTGTTAATTTCCCTAATTACTCAAACTTATTTAAAGTACCATATCGTAAGTTATCAGCACCTACCCAAATGTTGAATGTTTAAACGGTGGTCTGTGGTTTAAACCTATAACATCAAGTTACGTAATCTTAAGCTCACTTAATATAAATTAATAATTTACACGTGCGTAAGTCAGATCTAAATTTCCAAAGGCTTTGTATGCCTCAAAACGCTCTGTATAGTTGATCAGTAGTTGTCACTAGACACTTTATCAACATGACGCTACTGTGTAGCAGTACAATTGGATTTCGCAATATATCAGCTACGTTCCACCACAAGTAGATGAATGTTGTGTTGCTGTGTAACTTGTATAGATCAGGAGCCTTATTGGACTCACTTTAACTGTCAAAGTTGCTTAGTTTTAAAATCAACAGTGGATATTATTCGCGTGTTAAATATATCAAATCTTGATTCGATGAACTGTACCTATAACCCAAACGTGTTATTTATTCGACAAATCAATTTTATTTAATTACATAATACGGTTAATTATAGTTTGGCTTGCTTCTTCACACTTGTCACCTAACAAATTTTGACAGGTGACGTTTATACCTATTTGACTAGCAATTCAACACATCAACACACACAACATTAACGTATAAGTAATCCAAACGAAACGACAGCTTTAGCAAATCTAATAAAGCTCCAGTATAGAATTCTCTCGCAACAGGTTGCCTTAAATCATGATTGACAAGGGACCCTCGTCACGTCAAACAATCAATATTCCACAGTGCAAGGCGACTTCCGCGAGGATTTGTCAATTGTCACGTCACTAGGAAGCCACTCGCTCACGTCCACTCACAATTCACATTTGCCCCTCTAAACTTTTGACTACGTGTCAGTGGCGGCTGGTGAAAATTTCTGCTAGGCAACACTGAGCATAAAGAAGCCTATCTTAACATTAAAGTACTTTACTAGTAATCAGTTTTAGGCAAGCCGGTGGGAATCGGCTTGTATGGACCAGCCGCTGCTGCTATATGTGTCCTACGATTCCCTTGACATGGAACAATGTTTTCTTCCATTATACCCAATTATAGAAAAGGGCGAGTGCGCACTTGTTATAAAATTTGCATTTCCTTTTGCATTCACTACCCAATACAAAGTTTTCTGGGATAGGTAAGTAGTGGCATAATAAAAATTAGGGGATTGTGAATATTGTGATTTCATAAAACTGTCCTTGACGGGTAGAAAACTATCGGTATAGGGAAAAGAAAAGACCAATTACCTGTCTTCGGCGCCAACGACCCTATATATTGTATTATGCCATAACAATGGCTGTTTATGAACCAATTCCGAAAATTCCAATAAGGGCCTCTCACTTAGTCAATCCGTAATCCGTAATTTAGCGGATCGGGCATTTCGCAAGGCGCTATAATCGTGATCTGCTTCTGACTAATTGTTCGAAAGGTATGGAAGTAAACAATCGCATCCATTGTCCGGCTACACAAGAGATCAGCAGAGCCAGACGGTAATAATGGCGTGGCAGACGTGTCTCACGCAGTAAAAGTTGACGCGAACAATAGGGAATGGCCATTCGATTCCGTGCTTTCCTATTCTGGCTTGGCCACCCGTCAAAAGGGTGGCTAATACATATTTTGGATGGAACCTAGACAAACTTATTGTGATGAGACTCGTGGCAACTACGCGTTATTTGCCGCATAGCCCGACACAATGTACGGCTGCGAAATTAGAGAACAAAATGAAATATCGTACATATGGGTCGCATAATTTTAGGAGCTCCTAAATATTTCAGAGCTCCTAAAATTATTTCAAAGTGGACGAAACAAAAAAGACTTAGCGTCTAGTAAGGCTAAGCGTCGGAAAAGGTGGCTTGACTGTGTGGAAGAAGAACTTAGGAGAATGAGTATAAGGACTGTATCGTTAAGTATAAGGACAAAACAAACCTCGTCTAAATGTTGACATGTGCATAATTTTGTATTATTATGTTCCGAGAGTATGATCTTAAGGTATTGGTAAGTACTATTTGATATAAGAAGGTCTGATATTTTTTTTATTTTAGGGACTTTATGGTACTTTCATTAAGGTCTAGCAAATAAATTTCGTACAACCCCTATCTGGCTTAATTTGAGAATATTTCAATGACTCTTTGTACGATTTCAACAAACAAAGGTTAATATGCTGCCAAAATATATTCTTTAAGAGTCCTCTTCATGGTTTTTCCAATTGGGTACTTGTAGAATAAATGCGGCGAATTTATATAATTTAAAAAAACGCGATTTTGAGCAACGTTCCGGATTGCCGTAAATTTTTGATGCTAGCAGGATGAGAGAAACAGATAAAAAAATTAGCCATAGGCCAAAGTCTAATTGACATTCATGGTGTTTGAACAGTGCTTAAACCAGATCGATATAAACAATGTATGATAGTCAAATTCGACATCAAAGTCGGAGTTAGAGTAAGCACCGTGCCACATTCTCTAAATGGCCGTCATACACAGATCCTGAACTATATTTTTTTTAAATAACAGTGGGTAGACTATGTCCAGATATTCTGCTTTGTGGACCATGTGTCGTTGAGGTTCGCACCATACAATTTTTTTTCGCAATCGTATCGTCTTTTACGCACTTTGTGAATTTTCTAGTAGCATTTGTCCGGAATCGTAATTGGTACTCGGGAGGATTAAGTCAATATTGTCTAAACCATATGCTTTACGTCGAGTTTCTAGGACAAAATGTGTACCTTTTTATGTGCCTTATTAAGCCCATGGCTTGTTATAAGAAAAAAATATAATAGCAAATAAATACGGCTACTCAAAGTTGTCTTCATACTTAACGATACAGTCTTTATACCAACTGAAGGAAGGTTGCCAAGGATCGGGACAAAAAGAGGAAGATATTGAAGGAGGCCAAGACCAAAAGGGTTGTACTTAGCGCAAAGAAGTAAACGTAAAGAAAAGGTAGGTACATAAGTATTTCAAAAAGACGAAATCAAATCAGTATAATTAGAAGTAAAGCGAAGCGCCACATAAAGTTAATGCACATTTCTAGTTTTGATTGCGTTGCGTAGACCAAATACAAATGTTTAGACTAGTTAATCCATATCAAGAAACCAAGCCGTATCACGTTTACAATCGTGCGGCGTGAGAGAAACAGAATACGTTTCCATTTAGATTTGTTAGCATATCAATCAACATCTATAATAATATTAATAATCACTATTAAGTAGTATTAACGCCAGATAAGGAATATAGATATGAGTAGGTAATTACGTGCACGATTTCTATCATATGTTACTTATGCTCCGTGTTGTGTTGATGCCTTCGTATTTAATTCATCATCTCCGTTCTTAGATTTCATTATAATCATCATCACGTCAACCGGAAGACATAAACTAACGAATACCGTCATTTACCTACCGTTCATTGTATAAGTCGAGTTCACAAACATATTTACAAGCCAATGTTCCAAAATATATATTTACAGCACGACCGTACTGTCAGATTCAGTGTCTTAGACTCTTTAGAGGTATAATTAGTCATGTAACCTTTAAATAATTATATTTTGGAACGTTAACTGGTAAATTTGTAAACTCGACTGTACATTTCGGAAGACAACAGTCAGTCTTGGACACATCTTTTTTTACAAAATTTTATTGTGTTTTTACGTTAACCCTAAACAAACAAAACTCTAATTGACTTAACACTTTCGGCATCGGCAGCTGCACGTTGTTAACCGGTGCATGACACGTAACATTATTATCTTAATAGGTTTGCCCATTTCTAAACTAAACAGTTTAAAGTGGTCGGGTAGTACCTACCTAGTAGACAGGGAAAACAATCGGTGTTTAAAGTTTCCGAACTAATGAGAATTTCCGCATGCACAGGTAATTAGGCATGTTATTCTACTGAAAATAGGGTTATAACTTATAATTTTAAAAGTTATGTCTGAGCATATTTCACTCTTAATATTTGTTAGGTTAGGTTAGGTTTTTCTATGTTATATTATAATAAATTATAAATTAGTTCCAACGGCGGCAGCTAGCATTAAAATTTGACATGTCCTTGTGTATTTGTGACAATCAGCCACTACGTCACACACGGTTCTAATAGCAGCAACTAAGAAAATAATTATCACTACATATTTTTGTTCCTCAGTTCATATTGCCAATCAAATATTTTAATGTCAATATAATTATTTCAAATACAAATACAAAATCATTATTTCATCTAATAATAGCTTAATAAAAGGTATCTATAACCACCGATTATTTGACCAGACAAATCAACTTACCCGCGGTTTGTCTAAGGTATCAGTCAATAAAATATCGATTACATATCGCAGTAAGTGCAATTAATGAGACTTTTGGGCTGCGTTAATGGCTTTCGGGTTAATATTAGTCTTTTATCTATTAAATTCACATTTATAAATAAAATAATCGAACGCCCATTTCTGAAAATGCCGATTTTAATCTTCTATCTTCTAAGAGAAACTTGGTACTAATATGGTGTTAGTTGGTGAAGTTACGAAGGCAGCAATATGTATATTACTTGGCCATTCGCTGAACAGATATTTTGCAGTAAATTTTATCTAATTACCTAATAAGTTATTTTTCCTTAAAATGGCGACCAATTTATATTAATCCATACCAAAGAGGATCGAGTATTATAGAGAGTTACTGTCAAAGTAAAATGTGTAATCACAGTGCATAGACTGCCATCTCTTGACTCTGGCTTAAAACTTTTGAACTTCAATTTTGACAATTTGGCCCATATTCTTAGCTTGATATGTTTTAAAATGTCAAATATTAATATTAGCGCCATCTAGCGGAGCGTACCCCAAATGTGTAATACCATCTAGGTCACCATACCTTTTTCTGTATGGTACTGAGGTACGTTTTTTTCTTAGACTTTATCTGTCTATACGGAGTTATATATGTCTTTGATCCATTCTAATATTATAAATGGGAAAGTGTGTGTGTCTGTTTGTTTGTCCGTCTTTCACGGCAAAACGGAGCGACGAATTGACGCGATTTCTTAAGTGAAGATATTTGAAGGGACGGGGAGTGACATAGGCTACATTTTGTCTCTTTCTAACCCTCCACTTCCCTAAAATGGGGAGTAGAAGTTTGTATGGAGAATTCCGCAATTTTCGAATTTAACGCGAGCGAAGCCGCGGGCAATAGCTAGTTATTATATAATGTAACCTTACTGTTTCCTGTAGTTCCTAGTCTCAAAGTGATACAAATCTTGAGAGTGAATTTTTCCAAAAATCATTCTTAAATTTTCGGTTCACTCATCTTCGGTTCGTAACTTCGTTAGGATGAAAGGTACGAGTACATGTCAGTAAGGTATTTCGTGAGTAGTTGACACCGTTCACCGTTCCACGAAGCGCCCATTTCCTCCTAATGACAACCTGTCCACAAACATTGGCCCTTCATTAGTAATAACGTCCGATGACCTATATATAGATCATGCCGTTCATGAAGACGAGCGTTTTGGCTCTTAATATCATGTTAGTAAAGGATAAATTTGACAAATTACACGTCATCGTAGATGACAAGAACAATCGCAGCTTTTTTAGAAAACTCTTACAACTTGGGTCTTTAGTGGGAAACTTTAATTGAAAACTTGTCATACATTCCTTGCTAGTTGTCTAATAAATACTTAATTGAGTTTATAAATCAGACATACCTACCAATAAAATACCAAAGGTTAGACATTTAATACTAGAGGCAAACTCAACATTCCATAATTAATATGGAATGGCTAGAGCCACATACATAAAAATGTAGTTATTTAATGTAGTACCTATAATTTTGCCTCAGTTGTAACTGACCTTACTCTTTTGAATACGTTACATATAGTCAGTATCGTAGTAGATAATACTCGTAATAATAATCTTCGAAAATGTTATTGAATTTTAATCTTTACGCTAATAAGCGGCTATTATCTCATAGTATTTAATATATAAATCAATCAAAAAGGCCACTGGCTATTAGGTAAAGGCTACTGCGTCCAAACTATGACCCATTGCGTAAATCATAAAAGATAAGCAAGTATCAAAATCCTAGATCGCACTAGTTTAATGCATTTAGATTACAAACGTGCTGCATTTGAATTAAAGTTGAATTTTACATTGGTCGTGCGCATGCGATACGAGTTCGCGAAAGTTACAGCGGGGAGTTTCTACGCTTCATTGTCAAGTGTCAAGGAGACAGCTGTGAACAATTTTCCGCGCATCATTGTTGATAATAATATATCATAAGTAATCGTGATTTTAAAATATTATTAATAATTATGTTAACTGTTTTTGTTAATCAAAAATGTCGGTCCTAAAAGTCATTAACGATTCCACCTCTAAAGTATATATCAAATTGTATTACAATATATTCAGTAAATATTTACCAATTCTACGATTTAAATAAGGAATAAGTAGGTAAATACACAGAGTATACAAAACAAAATTGTAAAACATCTGGAAAATATCGCTAACGGAGATTGTAAACATCGCAATGGATCATTGATAAACGTACTGTCTAATGTCTATTCCAAATGTACATTTGTATTGGTTCGCGAGAGAATCTTACGTTAAACCAAAATAAATTTGAAGGTAAGGGCACAGCACAAAGGGCAATGGTATGAAATTTAATTTGAAGTAAATTGAGGAGAAGAAGTCATGGCAAGCGTCATAGTTATTCTCATTGCGTGTGATAAGCGCCTTTGCCGCACACCATTTTACGTCAGACAATCTAATGATGAATTGAGAAAAAATATTATATTGGATTACGCGATACCTAAAGCAGCAGTAGGCGCATTAATTTACTTAAACCAAATGATTACGCAACAAGGCTCATAATTATCACAAGCACTGTTGTTACTCCAAAAGTTGAACTTATGTTTTGAACGCTGCGTTTATCGCAAACAGCCGAGTGCTTTAAAAAACGCATCTTTATACAAAAGGAGCCCGGTCTGATACGGGGGGAAGGATCTTGTGATATGTGATTAAGGTTACTTTGACTGCGACCATCTATTTGATTTATGTATTCAAGGTACAACAGCCGTGTTTAATAAGCTTATTAAAAATGAACCCCAACCCCACAAAGGGTAGAAAGTAAAGGTGCGTACACACCGGTCGTCAAGGGACGACATTATGCGGAAGCTGCGTCACGGCCGCAGGCGGAATGGCTAATGCTTCCATTTGTCATCGCAGAAAGTGAAAACTGCTGCTCAGGAAGTAATCCATTGTTGTGCTGCTTTATCATTTAACAATACCTTCCTTTTAGCTACGATATTTCAACGGTCTGTAGTTTGCTAGGCGGTATTTAATTTATTTTTAATTACATAATCAGTTATTGACGGAACAAATGCATCGTTTTTGGATGGCAAAGTGTTTGCACTTTGTAGCTTGGTAATTAAACTATTAGCCAAATTAATGTATATATTTTGTAAATAACAGTTCTCTTTTTAAAAATGCACACGATTTTTTTAACTGAAAATGTGTATTTATGATTTTTAATCGCGTTATACCTAAATCTTCACACTTTGCACAACATGGCACAACCTATATTGTTTTTCTTCTGTACGCCGCATACAAATTATACTCAGAATTAAACAAGCGAACAAAATGCTAATGTGTTGCACAGAGTGATATAACGGTATTGTCATGTTGTCGCAATATGGCCGGTAGAAGAGGCGAAAGATGTGCTGTAATCGACCTCAAAAAATTTAAGGATGTGGCACTCCATATTTAATGGGTACATATCGTCACTACTTTAAAAAAAAACTTGTATCTTCGTCTGTCAATGAAAAGAAAATTGTAGTAAGTATGTATGGAATGCATGAAGAGTTACTGCGTTTTAACTTTGAGGAACAGCGTGAGATAAGAGATTTTTTAAAAGTAGTGACGATATGCTTCTTCTGCAATATGGACGGTTCCGTAGCCCAAATTGAAAATACGCAAGTAAAATGTCAACAGATATTTTTTAATATCAGAATTTATGTGGTTATATAAAAAACAAAGATAGATTTGTAGAAAGTCATTTCTTAGTTCTTACAGGTGAAGTCTTTCAAAGAAATATATCTCCTTACACAGTGACCGCTAAACCACAAATTATTGACCTACTTGCATTGAGCATTGTTGTATCATGACACCTACATTACCTACCATATTATTCGTTCTGTGGCGCCAACCAGTCGGATATGGAAGGATATGGGACACATTATTTGTCGGACAGATCTAACTATCTAACAGCTATCAAATCGTATCGAGATGTCATCCATTCCATGACATAATACATTTATATTGTAAGTTTCCCCATGCCATCGCCATGCATAGATAATCGTCGCTTCGCTTGTATATCCCCCCACCACTTCGCACATAGTGGTGCTTAGAAAAAAGTGGCGCCTGCGTTAAGTCTAAGTATATGGTAATGATACAAGACAAAAAAATATATGTAACGACTGAACCTGCTCACACAACTACTATTCTAGGTTGAGCATATCAGTCTACATAGGAAGCAGGCTGGCCGATTAAAAACAGTATATTTTCACATATACAGTTTTAAAATCACCCACTTGGTTTTAAACAAGTATTTCGTCTGATATGAGGATACCGCATATCAAGATGTATTCGTTAATTTCTCGTTATTGTTCTTTTAAGGTACGAGAATTGCCTTTGGCGACCTAATATGTCAATGCAGGAAAAGTTAGTAAGTAATAATTATTGTGGTCACAAGTCTTAATAACTAATACCTATTGCAAGTCAAGTCAAACGCACGAGCGCACGTGTGGCGCCAGGAAACTCTAGACTTTGTCGGGATCTAAGTAGGTTATTAGAAGCAATCCTTTTACATTCGTTTAAATATATTTACTTAATCTGAGAGTTGTTTGCTTATTAGCGCTTACCTATGATAAACACCCTTCTAACTATAGAACGGTCGAGTATGTCACAAATTATGTGAAATCAAATATTTTTAATCACCGACAGAATTTTACGAGACATAGAGCCTGTGAAGAGGAGTGCATAAAAATTCTAAAAGGCTGACATTGTATTAATTTCGATCTGTTCTAAAAGGAACTGGTGGGAACTTTCACACGCCTGTATAGCGGAATGCATAAAAATTACACTACGTATTAGCTATGTGGGACCATAACGCGCTGACAAAGCACTTTGTATGCGAATTTTAAGAGAAACAGGAAAACAGTCACCATTTTATATTAAAGGCATAAATGGAAAACATGTACGCTTCCGGCGGGACTTAAACCCACATTACCCCACTTCTGTAATCCGTGCATTGCAAGATGCAGAAAATTTATGAAAATTTATGTGCCTAATTAAAATCAGTACTTCCGAACACCGTTGTAAATAGATACCTAGTAACCTGGTTAATAGACAATTTGTCAATCTCACGAGAGCGATGGGTGACACGAATATTGACCTGCCGTCCTATAAATTTTTACGTACTTACTACTTACACAACCTACTACGGCTTCTACCTTATATGCAAACTATGTAGATTGTATTACTAGTACGCGTAGTTCCTATATGGCCTTAGGCTTATGATTTGATATTTAGTCACGTGTTGCCTACGCTCTGTTTATTTTCATATAAGAACAACATTTACTTAGAAATTACGCAACTTAACCGCAAGCCCTCTATCTTGTTCAGGCAATTATAAAGACTTGTGGCTAGAGCCGACGTACTTTTGTGTTATCACTGTCCCTTGAACTTGTTTGTAAAAATAATATTTTAATGATTTACGTAAATGTTATCTTTTTGGTGGTATTGTTACATATTTATATAAACACTTGTTAAAGAGTTCGATTAGAGATTTAATTAAGTAATTAGCCCGATTATTTATGTTAGAATATTAAACATCACCATTTGGCGATTTTTGTTATATTGATGTAATTTTTTTTAAATAAAGATGAATTTTAATTTTGAAATAAAAATAAAATAATTGTAACTAAATTGCAAAGTTATTAACCCTTAAATGCATGATTTTTTCTTTTAACTAGAAATTAATAATGTGATAGACAATGGTTTTCTGACTCTAGGAAAAATAATAAAAAAATATTTAACATCGATTTTAATACTAAATCAGTGTTAGAAGTAAAATAGGCTAAATCTTACTTATATAAATATATAATTACTAGTAAAATTTATAAGAAAACTTTTACTACTATTAAAAAGGTACACTATTTGAGAAACCCCTATGATAAAATGATTAAACATAAAATAGTTATTAACTATGAAAAAATCTGCCTGAATCATGTACTAAAAATCACCATCATCCAGTTTTTTCACACTTTTCCGCCATTTTTTCTTAAATGGTTGGAAATAATGTTTTTATTTAGTAATTGAGATGTAGGATCTAAGAAAAATAAATAAAAAAGTCCAGCTTATATTTTGGCTATAAACTAGCCAAAATATACATACATACATACAAAATATACAAAATATACATACATTGTAGCCAAATGGCAACAATATGCATTTAAGGGTTAAGTACATGAAAGATTTTAAAAAGCGATAAGTCTAATTAATTACGCAATTACACTTGTAAAGTAAATAACTTCATTGCTCCTTCATATTTCGATCACTGAATAGTCGCCGATCAAACATCTCTAATGATAAATAACAATGAGTAAGCTTGCACTTGCTTACCTACCTATAAATATTGAACAGTCTCGGAAATAATTGCCAAGACAGCAAAAACCATCGGGCGACATAGGTATTCCAAGAATAGGCTACGGTTAGATCGCCGGATAGCTCAAAAACAACGTATAACAACGTACACCGACGACGCGAGTAGGCAGTAAATCGTATGGACACGGCTCGCCTATAGGGTTACCAGGTTTCACTAATTCCTGACCTGAAATGTCATTGATAGATTACGGAATTTATAGAAATTTTAGATGCCAGGGTTCAGGTGCTCCTTTTTTTAAGATACCGAAGTCTGCCTGTGTGTTTGTAAAGCTATGAGTCTATGAAACACAACAAAGATTCTAAGAACCTGACGACCGGTCTGGCGTAGTTGATAGTGACCCTGCCTGCTAAGCCGCGGTCCCGGGTTCGAATCCCGGTGAGGGCATTTATTTGTGTGATGAACACTGATATTTGTTCCTGAGTCATGGATGTTTTCTATGTATATAAGTATGTATTTATCTACATAAGTATTTATATCGTCGCCTAGCACCCATAGTACAAGCTTTGCTTAGTTTGGGGCTAGGTTGATCTGTGTAAGGTGTCCCCCAATATTTATTTATTTATTAACCTCTCCTTATCAACTTTTCCCTCCCTCTCTTTTTTTCCCCGGTTTATTGACAAACTGCATTGTAAGGCAGAAATCGTAATTCTTCATGTAGGTCCTGTGCATTTTTGGTCATAACTTTATCTTTAGGGAAATTAAGTGGGATGTGGTTTTAATTATAGATGTTTCAAATCCGTTGAAGGGCTAACAATTATCATTTTTGCAAAATAATCGAGCATAGTATCCGCATTATAAAACAGTATCTGGTAACCCTAGGCGCGGCGCCAGTTGGCATTCCTGTCGCAGGAGCAACTTTCATGAATAGTTAACTGACTAGTTTTAGTTTAAGCTAGGACCACGCTCGTCACGCTGTGTAAGGTAAACACGAGGTTCGATCAACTTCACAATTTGCGAGCGGCCCGCGACTATGTTGCGTTGCATGCGCCTATAGGCAAAATCTTGATTGCAAAATGCGCTTGCTTCTTGGTTTATCTCTTGACTCCTGTCAATGCTTATTTTTACATTGCCTACCTATATATTTATTTACTTGGTTTCTTCGACCATCTGAACAGGACGCTCATAATCACGGGCCGCATAACAAGGATGGGTAGGGTTTTTCACGATCTTTTATTCAATTGACGCATGGACATATCTTGAGCGGATTGAATAACGTCTGTGACAGGTGCCAAAACTGCTTCGGGCCCAGAATCAAGTGGCGTGGAAAGCACTGGTGAAGAGTGTCCACAGTCGTTACGTCCACGAGGATACCACGAGAAAGAACACGTTATACTAGCTTTTTATTTATATATATTATCACCTACCTGGTCATTTCGCAACCAACAGTGCAGTGCTGCGTTTCCTGTTTAACTCCATGCATTTTCGATCTTCTTGAAATGTTCGTAGATATTTACACGATAACGCACTTTACACATCACTCGCACAATCGCAAATTAATACAACACGACGAGAAGGGACAAAGAAATATTATTCTAAAATTTGCAAGCAAAATATCAAAATAATATAATAAAATTATCAGGTTCAATGTTCCTGATTTGGCTCCTGACAATTTCATTGTTGACATCACGTATAAAAAAAATAATAGGTTGCAGTTCTAAATTATTGTAAGTAGGTTGACAACAAAAAGACTGCATAATTTTTAATATAAATACATTTCCCGGCCTAAGATTGAGCTGAAATTATGTAGGTACAAGTAGAAGCTTGCTTCCTTAATTTAGATAACAAATATAACATTACCTTTCATAGAGCTAATTTATTAAGAAATGATGACGAGTAAAATTTTGGGCTATTAATCAGTTTTGAGAAACAATTTCTGGGTTATCGTACTCGTATACAAAACCGCTATCAGAGCCAATTTTCGACTTGGGCCAGTAGTGGAGTTGAGTGCATACCTAAAGGCTTGTCCCATTCAATATTGGAGTTGACATCGACACGAGTGTCAGCGATCACAAACAAGTGCGATGATTTTAATTTTTAATGCACTCAAGTGATGTAAGTAGACGCCTCGTTATTAGCGTAGGTTAGTAATACCATCATGACATTTTTTTTACTAAGAGGTCCTAACTAAGGAGCTATATTCGTTTGCGTAAGGAACGAAACGATAATTTCTCTCTATCACTCTTCCTTACTAGTGCAACATAAGTAGATAGGTATTAGAATTTCGTTTCGTTGACATCTTGGCTAGGGACCCTATATTGCGTATTCTTCATTGAACCGCTTCAGCTTCGATTACAATATCGTGTCAGATCAGATGAGGTGAAAATGCACTCAGGGTTGATGTGCATTTTTTATTACGTATTCATGGAAATTTGATGCCTATGATATTCATAATCACCGATCATTCGCAGAACTTGTATTATACTATGTAAATCGATTAGTAACACTGCTGAAGTCACCTGTTGCGTTATCGTACCCAAATACTGTATGTGAGATATATATGACATTTTCTGTAACGAACACGTCATTCCTTTGAAGATTTTATAATAGTTAAACGTGTAATAAACTATTCCAATTATTCGACACTTAGATTTATAAATAATGATTTATGGAAGTGTTCTTATCGGAGGTAAGTACCGACATCGCTCATGTGTAATGTGTGAATTCAGATCGAATCAATTGGTCAAGCCTCAAAAGTAAAACCAAGGTTATTTTATGCACTTTCTACTAATGTATCTAGACTAAGAATAGCTGTGTTGTTCCTGCTTAAGCAAAAGTTCCGTTTTCGCACTATTAAGTATTATGTTACATAATATTTACAGTAAGAACTAACTATGATGATCCGCGAAATATGTATGTTTTACCCTAATCAAGGCAGTAAAAATACAGGTGTTTCGGTTTAGTAACTGATATACTTCGTACTCTTACTATTTAAAAATTACCTACTTACATACCTACATTTCAACATTAATTAAAACATCGGTATATAGATATAAATATTATAAATCCTTATTCTTAAATATACGTAGCTTTTTATGTTTGAGCTTAGCGCATTGATAGTGAATGTAATAATTATGTAGATTATTGAAGTTTAATGATTAATTTTCATGTAAGCAACGTGTTTTCTCTGCTAGTATCTTATTCCCTTTGCTGGGAATACACAGCAAACGGTCTGTGTTGGGAATATTACACAATTCAAAATGAAGCAGCATTCCCAGGACCACACATAAGATATTACTCACTGCATTACGTACTCCAAAGCCTTACGAGTAAGTACAATCATTTCAGATTGGTATTATTTATTACCTCTTGATAACAACGTAGATAAACGAAAGGTTACAATAAAATTGCAATCAACTTGTAATAAGTGCCACAATTATATTCTTCAAAGATCAACTTGATTTCTAGTTTAATTGGAACCTGTGCTGGCCTCAAAACAGTATCTCTAGCCTTGTTTATAAGTAGTACTAATTACTACTACCTACTTTCGTCAGTTCTAGTAAAGAAGATACTTAATAGTTGTACAAGTACAGTAGCTAGGTACGTAAGTAATTATTGGTGGCAGGCGGTCGGTATCTGACGTGAACTCGGTTATTTTCCTAATTATTGCACATTGTTTTTGTTATTTAATCGATATTCTGAAGGCAAACGTATTATTAATGTCAAAACAATTAGATGATATCAATTAATGTGATTTTGCGTGCTATGCCTACGGTTCGATATGATCTTCGAACCTGTGACTTAAAGTTACCTAGTAATTTAAGTTGTGTTCAAAACCATCATAGACATAATGGGCCATGGTATACATATGGTTTTCCCCGTTCATCCACGCAATATCGTAATTAATTAGGTCTTTAATGCGGTCATTTACCTTCACCACTTTAACCTAAATTGAATTTGCGTGACGTTGTGTTTTTGGTACGTTAGCGATAGGTCACCATATTTTGAAATGAGTTGCTGCGCTTTATGATTGAATTAAGCTGCAGAACCGTCCTCTTCAATTGTACCGTCGAAAACCTGATGACGTAAACTGATATCTTCATCCAATCCAATTCCTATCCCGTCGTCCAGTGGGGTTGAGATTGAGAGCTCTCAATACAGAGTGGGATTGTAAGGTACAAGTTGATTTTGGTCACGCGTCCATGTATTCAATCTGTTAACCTTTTGCTCTCATAACCATTAGATAAGATTGAACTACCTAATTGTTTTTTTTTTAATGATAGCACTAAACTTATCTACTCTTGATATTTACCACCCAAAGTGTATATTATTCGAATTGCGCGTTTTTGGTTACGTTCGTTTCTCAGATTATAATAAAATTATCGGGACCCTAACGCAGGCAATTTTCGCGCTCCACGCGCCATCACGATACAGCACGGGAACACTACTTACGTAAGTATTGGGCACCTTGCTAAATGACAATTTTTTTATTTTAAGTTTTGTCTTGCTAAGTAAATTTAGTTTTGTACATTTTATTTTATAAGTAATTGTATTTTGTTTTGTAAGTAGTCTTAGATTATTTCATGAATTTCATGAAATAAAACAATCAATAGTCATAGAAACGGTCTTGTATTGGCTGCAATCAGAGTCGTATCATAACAAACAGATCTCTCCAATTCTTAATTTTCTTTACCATCTGAAAGTGACACACGTGCCAGTTTCCATATAATAAAATGCTTCAATGATAATTCTTCGCGTAATTATTAATGTATACGTGACTAAATCTGAACGTTCACTCGCCGCTTGGATCATAAACTTTAACTACTGTTTCTTCTCATTCATGTTATCGGGTGTGAAAACTTTTACTAAAATTCATCTACTTGTGTAGAATATCTGCTTTCAGTGACCTAGTGCACAGTGACATAACACAGTCAAAGTGTTTGTTGTTTTTTTTATCGAAACATCTTACAACTAATAAATTTCGCACTCGGTTTAATTAGTTTGATTTCCTAATGTGTATGCGCTAATGGGTAGATAATCGCGTCTATTAATAACTAGACTAGATAGATACTTATTAAATCGAAACAACTGGGCACCACTACCTATGTTGTTCCACAACTGTTCCTTTATTCCTTAGAACGGGTCATTGTCTTCTGCAAGATTGTTGTACCTAATACACTCAGTACCGCCAGTATGACACATTCAAGACCTTATTGACGACCTCAAAAATGCGTAAACGGCTTACAAAACGCATAACAATCAAGGCATCCGCAGTTGTGTACGCGTATTTGCTTTTATCGACAGAAATTTACACACAATGTTTAGAAACAAAGAGGTACGATGTTTTGCTTTCACGGCTCATAGCTAGCTGGGAATCATTGTACTGTTATTGAAAACGCGAACAATTTGCGTTTTTATTTATATTATGACAACTACCGCTACTTGAATTGAGTGACTAAAAGGTTATACGAAACGTTACACATTCAAAACTACGTTTTTAAGGAGGTTTGCTAAGTTTAAAAAAAAACGAGTTTTAGGGATCGCCCAAGTTTCATCGCACCAAACTGATTTTTACAACCGTTCCTACTAAAACCATATTACGTATTAAGTATAAATACAAATACATTAATAAAGGGACATATAGACCACCGCTTGGGCAGCTTCTATTGTACATACTGGTTTCCTTTTGACGCTGCACAATATGAACTCAATATTAGCCGGATCTAACACAGATTTTTAGATTAAATGTCCAGCGGACGATCTTGTCAAATATAGTTATTTGTTATACAAGGGGGCAAAGTTGTATTTTAACGCCGAGTGTGGAATTGAAAAACGAGCAAGTGAAAGGATTCTGTAGTTGAGCGGTACAGCGAGGAAACTACAACGCAAAAAATGCGTTTATCACTGCTTCCAGTAGTTCCACAGGTGGTAAATCATCTTTATTACTAGATTCACCTACTTTTATCAATTTTATAGCAGTTAATTTGACTTTATTCAAGGTCAAATTACTTTATCCACTAGTGGATAAAATGCGTTTTTACCCGCTGGTATTAAAGGACAAAACATGTGTTTCCGAGCTAGTGAGGGGAAAAATAACTTACTGACGACGTAAATAGTAGCAAGTATTACAAAATTATAACAAAATACCTTATACTTGTAATAAGGTAGTATTACATGTTACAACAAAATATTTACAAATATTGTGCCTTTGTTCATAAACAAACATATATGTTTTTGTACAACGGATATGTTATGTCCAGTGTCCACAGTCCCTATTATATACTTTTTTTTAATCTAACTACTTAATTAATATCGTCTTTTTTATGCATACCTGACTGTTTTATTGTAATTGAAAGACGTTTATTTGAATTATATCTTATTGTTTTTAGTTTCCTATTGATGTGCCTATTTGAATTTTAATATGATTGACATTATTTATTATTTTATTATTTATACGTGCATTAGAATAACTTAGCGTTAACCTTGCGACTTTTTTTGCCATTTTGTAATTAATTATTTTTGAAATGTTAGCGTAGAATATAATTACATAACCACCAACCAACCAGTATAATAAGTACATAAGTTTATATTCTGATAGCATTACTTTATACAAGTACAATTTTAACTAGTCACTTGATTTTTTGTCATAAAGTAAGTGTTGATGGCCAATGGTGTTGTTAAACAATAGACACTTAAATAGGTACTGTGTTCATTTCCTCCTTCCATGTCATGCATGCGTACTAATTTAAAACGAAACGATCAATTCAATATCGAATTTACAACCGAATCCTAAAACGCCCTTAGTTCGTCTGCAGAAGTTCTACATCTACCTCTGCGCAAGACTGTACAAAAAGGAGTCATTTAAATATGTGATACATGTTTTAATCAAAAGGACAGCAGCTACTAAATACATCAAAAAAACAATGATCAACATATGACTACACTAGCAAAAGAGATAGGCTCTTAAGTTTATAGAATTACTTGATACTAGTACCTACCTAAATAAGCTAGGAAGGTCCGAGAGACCCCAGAGGGCCTGGCCTAATCTTAAGCATAATTTTAACTAAGACTACAGAGTGCGACTAGGCATCTCTAACCATAAGCTTTTGTTCCTGAAACAATCAAGTCTATAACAGCTTGAGTATCGAATGGATATAGTCGGATTCTCGGGAGCCGGTCGCCCGAGACGCGGCGTGTTTACCGCCCATACAAACCAACATTGACATTGGCTTTGTCTACTAAATGACAGTTAATCTCTTTGTACGGGATATTCTTTGTGCCTTTCATCATTCACGCGTTTGTTTGAAATGTATGATGTAAACGCTGTCTTCGTCGGTTAAATCGACCGGACTTATCACTGAAAGCTCATCTAAGAGATATTGTAGTACCTAGTTGCAAAATATTTATAGATGACTTAGATACTCCAAAATCGCCCATATTTTACGTATTAACACCTTTTCTACGACATAATTTTGACTTAAAACCCACGACGCCGGTAATATATCAAATTCTTAATAGAATATGCATCATAAACAAATCTCAATAAAGTAAAAGCTCGTAAAGGGCTCGCTGGTGCGGAGCTGGGCTCGGCCGGTCCACTTTCGTCCAGTTTGTGTGCCAGCCGTCCACTGCACCGGCGGCGGCGGCGACTCGTTACATCACATCATGCACGCTAGAAAGCGTCCCAGACAAATCATGTCTCTAGGACGTTCAAAGGGAACATCAGTCGCCGGATTCAACAAAGCGCACGAGTTCAAAGAACGCTTAGACGGTGATTGATGAAATATAAATTGATTTGATTAGCTTGTAGGATACAAATGTGATGCCCTAAATGGGTCACGTTACCATGATGTATGGACTGTAAAGTACCGAAAGTGGTGCGCCAGGGTTTTAATCGTTATCTTTTGACGGGAGAAAGTTACTCAAACATTTAAAATAATATGTTTATATCTTTTCGAAGTAAACTTGCGACTTAATTAACACCGATAAACTTGGATTACGGGTAGTCGGCTAATTGCGCCGGTTCGCTTTGAGTCTGAAACTTACGTCCCCGAAAAGAGTTGCGGACGTGTGATATATGATATTAATGAAGATTTATTTTGTCGCAGGGCTGCGCCGGCGCCACACCACGGACGCTAGTTATGATGTGAGCGGCGCACAGCACCGCGCGTCTCCCAAGGTAAGCCTCCTTCACTCACCCGTTTTCCTCGCCGGTTCTTTTTAGGGCCTTTGCATATGCTGTGGCAATAGGCGAAGTGGTTAATTGCATTCGTGTATCTGATAAATATGAAGTAACGAAACGACTAGCTAGACGGTAGTTAACTCTGGGTTAGGACCTAGATACCTATAGGAGTCGGATTGCAAAACCATTATCATTTATTAATAGATTGTTATTACCTACCAGCTCGGACAGCTTCATGCCCAGTATCTACTGCTGAACTTTTGATCCGTTGGCAACTTAATACAAATCTCAGTAGTTAAATGCCGAAGAGGACATAAACGAGTTCTATGGTAACGCATTCAGGTAACCTTTAAAGGTCTCGCGACGCGTGGGTACGCACTGTGCATTGTAGGTATACTTAACAGGTGAGTGCATCCGTGGCCGTGAGACTCGGCGTAAATCTTGATACAAGTTATTTGTTATTCACCGAGGAAAGCAGCCGCCGCACTTCCGTCAAAGCAGACTTCCCTTCCAAAAATACGTAGACGATATTCTGAACGCATCCGTCGCGGTGCGATGCGTGCGACTTCGTATTCGCACACTCATTAACAACGACCATCCTTCCATTTAGAAACACTTTTGAATATTTAGACCGTAAAATGGACCTATACGAGCGATGGTTTTTTGTCAATTTCCGGCACGATTCTTTGCTATATTATATGTCAAAATTTAATTTGTTGATTTTTCACGAAAACCCTGTGTACTGTGTAGGAATGTTGCGCTATGATGAACGACGCTTTATAAAAACGAATTATAAAAGGGAGTTGAATGGGATGTTTTATAAATAAACGACAGTCGTCTGCACTCCGCGCGTGTCGGAGGTCGGGCACACTCACGCTCGCTCCGATTAGCTCCATTTGCTTAAATTGTTTTTGGACATTGACGGGCATCTGTTCTAACACAAACGAGACTCATTACTGCGTATTACGCCGCACTCCGACGTACTGAGGCGTGTGCACGTCGATTACTATCTCTGAACGGACAGTTGAAATTTATAACCATGAGACTGCACATTATGATAGACACCTTGCACTCGACAAAGATCGAGATGGTGTTCGAAACAGAGTAATTTATGCGCCAAGTTCCCGCGATTATCAGTAGGCCTAGCACATGATGGCCGCGGGAGTATGTCGCCGCGAGATAGATGCCACGTCTTTGTCTAATTGTATTAATGACATAAGGACAGGTAGTCTATCTCGCGGCGACATACTCCCGCGGCCATCATGTGCTAGGCCTGCTGCAGATCTAAAGTACCGAAAATGAAGATGTGAATGTCACGACATATGTATCGAGTCAGTCAGTAGGTCGTCGCTCTCGGTAGCCGGCGGTCGACACACTTGCCTACGAGAGTGACAAAACGTCTCGTCTCTCGTGGAACAGCTGCAAAAACTGAATTGCAATCACTATTAATGATTAAGAGGCCGAAGCGTAACTTTCAAGCACGCCCGCGTTCTTTATTCTGCCGTGAGAACGTATTGTAACCTGCCTGCGATGTAGGTATTATAGCAAAGCATTCAATTTAATTGCACTCGAGTCGGAACGGTTTTAATATGAATTGTAGTTTCATATCAAAAAAATATGGTCAAGCGCGAGTCGAACTCCCGTTCGTTAAATTCATCACGATTCACGAAACTATCCCTTAAGAATAAAATTAAAAGATAGAAGGAGTAGATATTCTAATCTTCGAGTTGTGATTTGTGTTACCTTTATAACTTTCCACCGCTTCATATGACATGACATATGACTATGTAAATATCTACAGAACCCATACAGATATGTAGATACTAAAATCACGTGAAGCTTTCAATATTCGAATACGCGAAGGATATTTTTACTATATGGACTGATTCGTCCTTTCACTAGACCGGCATATAGAATATTTACGATTTACTTCGAGTTCACTAGATTTTACGATTCCTTATGCGAAGCAAATTTCATTTCGAAGCACAAACGTGCCATCTGCGTGAATGCCAAATCAAAGTCCTCACAGAAAATAGCCAAGTACTTTAGCAAGAAAGTCATGAGTTCTGAAAAAAAAAGTGAAATTGTAGTAATTCCCTTGTTGACATAAAATGTTCTCAAGATCCTTGACAACTTACACAAACTAATAGTCAGTTTAAGCTGTCAATAAGCTAGATTGCATGCAGCCTATACAGATCCATTATCGGCTACCCCTAAATTGTAATGTAACTTTGTTGCACTGAAACAAAAGTTTTTGAAATATATACGTACTGAGTATACGAAAATGACCAAAATATTACAGCTTGTGGAAACGAGACTGTATTCTCATTAGTACTGCAGCGCGAGGGGCCCTGACAATGAGCAGCTAGCAAATTATCGCCGACGGTACTGTAGCGATTCCCATTGCTTTAACAAGCACAGCTACGAAACTCTATCTCTTTCGCTCTTGCGTATTTCTGCAGCTGTACTAAATTTCCGCAGCGTTTCGCGTCGCAGAAATGCCATTCGGCTACGGGGCCTGTACGTGCCTGTACTGACAGTACGTCTCTTTCTAAACCAAAAACTGTGACCTCCGAGTAGGCGGCTTTCTTACTGATACCGAGGTCAGACCAGGAATTGTTCGCTAAATATGTGTTTGGTAAGCAATGCTAATGGACTGTATGGTTTAACGGTAGAACACAAAATGTTCCTTCCTAACTAATTGCAGTGAAGATGAAGATGATTTAAACCAAAGGTGAACTGGGCTAAAGTCCGGTTTTGCGAGTTTACGTTTACCTACTCAAACAAAAAAGGCTGAACGACCTCCGGCAGCCGAGACAACTTTTTTGAGTTTTACATCCATTATATTTCCAAAAATCACGAATCACATCACGATCGTCTAAATATCGACCATTAACTCTTAAGCCTCTTACCAATATCTACTACATTGATATAAAAATTAAATACATATAAGTGCCATTACTTATACCTATCTTCCTACTGTTTCTCAACAGTTTTGTGTCTCTCAACTCTGAACATTGTATTCACATACCTACGCAAAATATTCATCAAATAAATAATAATGCCCAAGATGCCGCGATATCTTCCTTCCCGCTCTTGTTCGACAGCAGGGCAGCTTTACTAGCAATCGAAAATCATACATGGCGCCTAATAATTTTAGACACAATCACAAACCAAGCTTAATAAGGTCATGATTAGGGTTGTAAATAGAAAAAATGAACAAATGTGTTTTTTTCAGAATTGTGAAAAAAAACATGAAAAAAAAAACCGAGCACCTTGGTTTTTTTTTCTAAAAATGGTTTTTTTTTTTCAGATGAACAAATAATACGACAATAACGGTTTTTCGTGAGTTGTAACGTGTTTCAATAACAATAACGTAAATTTTAATTCAATTAACATTCAGTATACAAACGTTTGTTGGGGAATCCCCGATGCTGCGTATAGCGTGGGGAGGCGGTGGTGTTGCCAACAGTAAAAAGTGATAACTACCAACTACAGATTTCGTAAATGTTACTTTTATAAGACCAGAAATTAAAGTTATTCGATTAAATTCGTTTAATAGTTAACATTAAGTCTAAAAAACCGTATAAAAGTATTAACTACTTTCAAATTTTGAGATTTCTACTAGTACTTTAGAAAAAAAACATACTCCAGAAAAAAAACTGTTTTTTTTCACGGTTTTTTTTCATGTTTTTTTTTTCAAGCCAGAAAAAAAACCGTTTTTTTGCAACCCTAGTCATGATGCAACGGAAGTAAATTTCATCAGACTGGCCTCCATGACAGTAGACTTTGGCGTGAATACTAAGCCGTTTCTGGGAAAATGACTATTTCTGAACAATCCGGAACCTATATCATCCACGTGTCAATATTGTCATCGATATCCTGAGCAGGTGACAAGTCAGTTACCTAATATGCAAATTTGGCCGACGTCGTGTCCAACCAGTTAGCGGGCACTTTCTCGACGCTGACCATTACCATACAATGGACATTTATGGTCGGCAACCCGAGTTCGATGTGGCCTAGCCTGGAATATAAACTTATTGGCACCACCAATGGAAATATCAGAAAAAAGTTGCTGAAACTATGCCTAAATGTTATATGTTAGCCATGGAGTACTATAAAGTAAACATTTGAATCAGATTGTCAGATTCGTCTATTTTCTGTTAATCATTTTTTAGGATCTCTTGAACATGGTGCATCAGCCAAAGTAAATAAATGAGTTTTCATGACACTGTAAACATCCCTTACAAGTGGTTGTAGTAAACTATCTAATCTAAGTACCTTCCTTTACATTGTTGAAGATCTCGGAACCTATGACTTTAACATAACGGAATAGATAGGTATGTGTGTAACACATATGCTTACCGTTATTTATTATCAGGTGCGCCACAAGAAGGATATCCCTAATTCTGACCAAAACGCTAATTAAAAAGGGTCCCGTCTCGCGCGCGGCCATAAATCGTCGCGTCGTGGATATCCTCACAAAATCGTTACTTTCGTGTGCACCTGCGAGTCCTTGGAGGGTGGCGACGTAGGCCAAGCGTGACTGTAGAAAGTTAGGAACGCCCAATCCCCTTGCTGACCCGTTTAAACGATGTTCATTCACGCATTCGTATTAATTAAACGAACATGTCCAAACAATAGGCTGCGTTAGCTGCGTACATACAATTTTTAATGACCGGCGGGATGTCAGTCAGGCGTACGTTATTAACGATGGCCTTATCTCCAGCGGTTTGAAGCTAAAGTAGTTCATACCGGCATCGGAGTATTCTGAGAAGCACTCGACTCGAGTTCTTGCGACTGGAAAGCTATTTGTGTGCAACCCTGTGCCGACGCACCTCGGCTGTGCGCGGCGCCGCTCGCATGCATGTCAAGGTAGGGTTCAACATTCGAGGATTCGGCGCGGCGAATATCCGTGTGGAACACCCGACGTCTGCTTGCTCGGTGTAAACAAAATAAACAATATATTAGGTCAGCCTCGGCTACTAAACGCGCACTGTTCCCACACAATTCAAACAACTTCCGACAGCTCCGTAGTATACGAAAGAAAGTTGAGGCGTTTAGGTAATACATTTGTGTCTAATTTTATACCATACATTCTCATTGCTAATAACGGCAATGGGATCGTATAATTTGTATAAATTACGAATGGTCAAGAACTAGCGTTAAATGCGAAAAACCGTTGTATTCACGACGCGTAACCGCATTGAAAACAGAGATACGCAAAGATACAAACGCGGGATTATGGCATCGTATTTCACGTCGGGGTGTTATAACGTGAACCGAGCTTGGATCAAGGACTCCTTGAAACGCGGTCAGCTCTCGCTTCCGCGTACGTCTGCACGATCATTGCCAGATGCCCATAGACGGGGTCAACAGCCACTGCCCCTGTTTTGCGCACCAAATTCATTAGCCGAGTGTATGGACGCTATGAGGTGCTCAATGTTTGTAAGGGAGGTCAAGGGGACCCGATGGCGTTATTGTCGGGCTGACGAGTGACACGTGTACTGCACATTAGCATGTTTACACTTTAGCGTAATGAGTTACACAATAGTTACGTAACGGTAACAGTAATTTTTATCTTCATGTCTATTTGTTTACGGTTTTGCAAAGGAGTTTGACATGATATGACTCATAATTTTCCCAATAATATGAAACTTAGTTAGGATTTCTACGTGACTTAAATATCTACTAGACTACGTAATTTCATTAACTTGCTCGAATTTTCGTTAGTTTTCTTAGACATATGTCACATATGTGACTAAATAACCTACGTAAATAGTAAACAAAATATTGTCTTCGGTTACCGCGATAGTTACTCATGAAATAAAACTGTGGAAACGGATTATATCGCGTATAATGAATTTACAATTCGTTTACAAGACGTTTCGAACACTTTACAGCGTTCATGGTCAACGGGTGACTGAGGAAAAATTACAATATGCAAAAACTACCCACATACGAGAAATATTTATTAATGAACCATAAATAATATCTTTTTTAAGAAGATTCATAAGACTGGGTTCACACACTGTTAATAAAGCTAGAATTGTAAATTCATTGTACCCGATATAATCAGTTTCCATAGTTTTATTTCGTAAATAGTAAACGTTCAAATTATATTTCCCGAACTATACCTAGGTCACCTTTCCATAACTAATAAGAAGTAAATAAATTACCTATCAATTTATCTCATGTCCTCGCTAAAAACTAAAGTAAGTACCTAATAATAGTAATAATGTGTGAACTTAATATACGTGTGTGTACGAATACTAAAATCGCGTGCAAATACTATACGCTAAATACTAAATCATCAAATAATAATTATTACACACCAATTACGATTGCCCCCTTACACGCTGCAGAATCGTAAAGTTTTTGCAAATAGAAACATACTCCGTCAACCATGCCGGCTAGGATGTCATTACGTTGGTCTTCCAAATGTAACTTGTAATTTCACTTTCTCTCGCTCATTACCCATACCAACTTATGTTACATTTTATTTAAAGGCACCTGTAAGAGCAACCGGATTAACATTCCACCATAATGTGAAATTGTAGCGTTTTGTTTTCCTTTTACATCTTACGTCGCGGAGACAGGTGCTGTACTTGCAGTCGTGATCCGAGCGACCATGATGGATGAAATACCGGGCATAATTTGACTTCCATTACCATTTAACATCTTAATAATGAGATCGAACTATAGGTGCATTGTTCAAAGTGCTTTAAAAGTGAAGGCGAAACTTAGGGTATTAACTTTCACTTGATTGAATGACAAAAGGGCTCCAAGGTCGACGATGTGTGGTATCTCTGGTATCTGGAACACGTTCAGTTTTTTTTATTACGCAAAATGCTCCGACTTCGCTAAATCGGTATTCGGTTGTCAATCTTGCGTCAATGATGTTTACATTTAACTTTCTTATCCGTCCATGAAAGTTTGAGTCACTGTAGTGTTTGATTATTTTGTTTCTTTCCCAAAGACATTGGTAATGGTACTCAAGACATGCGTAGGTAAATTTAGTATCTTAAGCCGCTTGGCTAATGAACACATTTACCATATTAATAATCTTAGTCACCAAACATAGAAAGCATAAAGAATGAGCTCATCGAGGCCGTTCCTATAATTTTTACGCGCTTTAAATTACGCATAAAGACCTAACGCACAGAAATCGAAAGTGAATTAATGACAGAATAGGCGGTAGGTAATGGAAGTGGGTCCAGTGAATACGCAATTCACTCGTGCTCGAGCTATTGAACTAATGGCTGAGGCCGGGCCTTGGTCCAGTTGACATCACACGCCTGGACACAATCGATCATCTCCTTGAATAATACAATGCTACTTTATCTATCGCAATCCCGATATTGATTTGTTGAATAACAAGTTCATGTTTTGTTTAAAGTAGGTAATAATTAAGATAACGACCGGTAGGAGTCTAATGTTTATTATAGATATTTATACAAAAAGACTGTGGCTAGCTGCAACGGTCCCTATTATGTAACTTTAAGATCTTCACGATGTTGGTAAGTGCTCCTCGCTTTAATGGGCAATCCGGTTACGATAGCAACGTGACATTTTGAAGTCGTCATTATGTTATAGCTACCGATAGGATTCCTCAAGAAACGTAGCTACGATTCTGTTAAAGAACAATAAATTAATTGAAATCATTAATGCAAATTTTGAATGTCATGGAATTGCCACTGAATATCAAAAATGCCATTTACTACGTAGTTGCCCGACCCGATGACGTATGTTTACACCTATATCAATAGTAATTACAGAAACATTGAAAGTCTCCATTCCATTTGCAGGTGTCTGCGATGTGGTACGTGTGGTGCGCGTTATTGTGGTCGTCCTGTGCGCTGGGGGCGGCAGTGGTACCCGAGGGTACGACGGAGGCGGCACCGGTGGCGACGACGTCGGAGGCGCCGCGCACGCTGGACCGGCAGGCCTCCGAGCTGGCCTGGCGCTCCTGGCTCAAGAGTCCCGAGAGCGGCAACCCCAGCGCCCCGCCGAGGAGGATCATCACAAAGTCCCTCTTCATCACCCCTTATGTGTGCCCTAAAGGACAACGGCTTGACAGAAACGGATGCGTTCAGGTAGATAAAGCTCGTTTTACTTATAGATCTAGATCTAAGTAGGTTTTGTAACAATGACTTTTCTTTGTTCTTTTATTGTGTTTTCCATTGCGTACTTTTTCATTTTCGCTGACCGGTAAACCGAAATGCAGTTTGATGAGAATTTTGAGCAAGTACCTAAACATATTATTTGCCATTAGATTAAGAACAACTTAACCCCAACCTTCTCCCACTTCAAATTATTAAAGTGGCTGAACAAAATTGTGTCAAAAAGAAGGGATTTAGAGGAAAAATCGATGTTTAATTTGCCGCAACAGAAAATAAGTGACGCTTGTAGCCCCGTGTCAACCTTAGTGTATTCCAACAAAATTTACTAAGACGCACACAATAGGCGTGGCATTCAGAGTTAGGCCTGATTTAGACGGTGCGCGAACTCGCATGCGATTTTAGTTACATTGCGGACTGTTGAGGTTACATTCAACCTTGCACAGCCCGTCAATACCGCAATGTAATAAAACTCGCATGCGAGTTCTCGTACCTTGTAAATGGGCCCTTAAAGATCTAGCTCGGTATAAGTAAGCGCCCTTATTAAAAGGACTGTTTACTGTTTAGAATCAAATATAACTAACCTAACCACAAAATTAAAATTTTGAAAAACCCCTGATCGCGACATAGTAGACCGATTTTCATGAAATATGGCTAAGAATTAACACTCCCGACTAACTCGGCTTTCAGACAAAACAAAATCTAAATCGGTTCATCCGTTCAGGAGCTACGATGCCACAGACAGACACACACGCAGACAGACAGACACGTCTATAACACCCCGTCGTTTTTGCGTCGGGGGTTAAAAACGACGCACAATAACATTGTGCCGTATAATTTCAGATGGTGACGGTGAACAAAGACGAGCACGAGCGCATCCTGCTGGAGCAGCTGAACGCGCTGTTCACGTCGCCGCCGAGCGAGGTGCTGTACGACTACGGCGACGAGGAGGCCGGCCCGCTGCAGCTCTCCATCCCCATCGGCCTCGACCCCCAGGCCGCGCCCCTGCACTCCCACGAGCCAGCCCCAGAGGTACACGATTTACTACGAAGAGTTGCGCAGTTGGGTTCTTGAATAAAACAATTACTATTCATGCTTTTTTATTTCACATTCTATGCCCTCCGGCCCATGAGAAATGTGCTATTATCATAGGTGTTATGAAAAAGGCAAACAATCAACGCCAAATGAATATGATGATAATAACAATATTCATAACAAGAACCCAACTGCAAACTTTAATTTAATTAGCTTAACAATGTGTGCAGTAAGTATTGTATTATTTTTAATCTCATTTGAATAATTTCTCGTTTCAGGCTCACGACCAGCAAATGAACGTAGTCAAAAAAGATGAAAACAAACTTAACAACGATGCGAGCATAGAAGCTGAATTGGAACTTCTGAAACTGCAGCATTCGAAACCAGATAACGATACTGCCTCGCTCGGGGGCGCCGGCGTCCTCAATCACAACGTGTTGAACAACTTCCTACCGTACGCGGATAAACCGAAGCGAGACAGCCCCGCAGTCAATGAAACTGAGTCATCTCAAACTAACACTACTGACCTAGGGCAGAAGGAGCAAGTTTATGGACACGTTAATGTCGACCCAGTCGTTTACGGTACGGAATACCAAAACCAACAATATGACGATTTACCTAAAGAGACAGAAGTTACAACTGAACAAACAACAGAGTCAGCGCCGATACAAGTTAATGAGACAACCGTTAACAATACCGACGTACACAAGAATAATAGTGTTATTTTAACGCCTGTTATGAATCAAACAAAAGATGACGTCTCTACTGAAAAATCTGACATAAGCACTAATTTAGATGAACATCTGACAAAGGATAAAACTAAATTGAGCCCCGAAAGTGAGTATTCCGACATCGGAGAAGCAATAAAATTGATCAGTCGCTACGCTGAGGTAACAACTGACGACAATTTTGCCAAAGATCAGAAGAAATACGCTTCGAAAGATGATAGCGTGCTCGGCACCCGAACCAAACCACTACAGCATCGGCGCAATAAGCCATCGGATCTGGCCGATCCGCCATTACCAATTCCGCATGTTTTCCCGCAAGACAGCAAGGAAAAGCCGATATCGACAGGTTACGCGCCTAGCGAGGGTTACTACCGCTATCCCTGGACAAGTCAACATACCGTCACCCCTCCACCGAATTACCCGTTCCGTCATTTACAAGATTACTGGCCCGACAGGCGGCCAGCGGGCGGGGTCTACGCGGGCGTAGGCCACGAGAACCCCAGGAGACACCACCACTCGTTCCCGCACAGCTACTACCGGCCGCACGGGCTGGCGGACGCGGCCGCGCCCGCGCCGGAGCTGGCGTACAAGAGCCGCGCGGGCGCCGTGCGCGCCCACAACCAGGACCTCTACACCCTGCTCGGTCTGAGGCACTGGTTCAGCAGCGAAAGTACTTCAAAAAGATAGCTCACTTCCCCCGACGCTAGACAATTCGATGTTACCCGACGACTTATAATGGAAGCTATGGAAGAAATGTCATAGAAAGTAATACGAATAAACTTATTACTCCAAACATAGGCGGAAAGTAGCGACTTTATTAGCGAATGTACTTATAACGATCTTTGGTCCTATCTGTTTGAGTTTAACATTTCTGTCGATAGCTTTCAATATATTAGCCTATTTATTTTAAAGCCAAATATTACAGTCATACATAGTTAAGTTTTTATTAGCTGTTTAAGTTTTGTAAATACGCCTACTTATACAATTTAAGTGTTTCGTCTTGCTGAGTATTATCGTTGTTTAATTTAAATGTAAATTGTTTATGAATTATCAATTACTAATTTAAATTATATTTATTCGATGTAATTACTTTGATGTTATTTTCGTTGTGAACTGTGGTAGTGTGTGTAGTAGATGTTTGGTGTATAGCGACGTTGTCTTAGTTTACAATGAACGTAGGTACTGGCGCTGGCTTGCCTAAACCCCTTTCAAGGATAATATCAAATGATCAGAAATTGCTTAAGGTAATATAAATATTTGTGTTATTTACAAAGTAGGTAGATAATAAGTTTAGTATACAGATTCTTCAGACAATAACTTTGTGATTTTCGATACCTATTAAAACCCACCTTCGTCCGAAATTCCTAACAATTATCCTTGAAAGGAACCGTTTAACTTTAAATATATTGGTTCATCGGAGCCTCACTTAGACTTGCCTCATATTTTATAGAATTTTATGAGATTGAAGGACGTCTGTTCCTGAATAATTTTAAGCTCTTGGATGTATATTATGTATAATTTTCGTACACTCTCAATATCTTTAATTTTCAAAATGTATTAGTTTCGTGTATTTTTAACGTATTGTTTAACTACTCATAATTTGTCTACCGAACTATTACAAATACATATAACGATCCCACCAAAGCTTAGATTAAGTATTAGAATATCTAATAGTGACGCATTGGTGCATTTTATCTGACTAATACAAATTAACTATATCAATTAACGAATTATATTGACATAGAAAAGTGGATGTATTTTTCAGTAATATTGAATGACTATTTAAAATATATTATCAATGAAGCAATATATTTTTGTAATAGTCTTAATACGACTAGGAATTCGGGCCATTTCCTGACAGTTATAATCATCAAATTTAAGTTTAATACCGGTCACGTTTGCATCCACTCGCGTATATTTTATCTTGAAGAGTTTTGGGGTTAAAATGTGTACCGGTTCAATTTTTTATATAAAATTGTAAACCCAAATTACCAATCATTTTGAAAAGCAAAATTATAGTTAATTCAGACAATGTACTATCGAAGGCGTACCAATGTGAAATGGAATTGGTAGGTATATATTTACTTTTTTTCTTTATATCAATCTATGGACACTGTTTCTAACTTCTTATTTCAGTAGGTACATCGATGAAACTTACTTGTGATATGGAGCATAATCAAGATTTGGAGATAAATCTAACTAAGCGACCATTTTATTTGCAAATTTCTTCTGTGTGTCAAGTACCTAAAGTCACCTAATAATAATAAATCATTTAGATTATGAACCAAACTACCTGTGTAATTAGGTACCAACTGTCAGTTAAATATTAGGTATTTCTTTCTTCTTTTCAACTGTTTATAAGACTTAATGGAAGTGTTGACGTAATTAAGTATAGTATTTCGTCAGTCACAAATCGCAACCAGTGGATTCACTTTATAGTAAAGTACAAAATACATCTTCATACTCATACTTTTAAAAAGAGACTTACCCAAAGTATTGCGTAGGTTCTCATCTCATTCCATATTTCTAAACATGTCGCGTCTTTATATAAAGTCCACGTCACGAGCTGCAAGACCGGAGCCGTCTTGGCAACTCTTCAATTCCTGATTGCGACTGTTTTTGCGCTAAAAACGGCTTGCGTAGGCCCGGCCCGAGGATGTGCATCGTCAAAATCTTGCACAAATATCAACTGTTTACTGTACAAATAGATTAAGGTATTATAAGTAGTGAACTCTTAATATAATAAAAACAAATTGAAACAGAACTAACAACAAAAATAGAAAATTATCAACCATTTCCTTTGGTTCAGAAGGGTTTACCTTTATTTTATCATTAAATATATTAAGTAAGTAATGATAATTACTTTATACTTATCTATAAAAATGCTACTTACAAACCATTTGGATAAAGATAGATTTTGAAACCTTTTTTTTATTATTATAGAGGTGTTCATAACACTCGAAGAATGTCTTGGTCGCTTCTACCCTCCGTTTGGTTGCTTCACATGATAGCTGTTAGTTCTGTTTTGATTGTTGTCGTAAAATATATCTCTAAAATTTGAATTACTATACTGCATTTCGATGAATTACACGAATATGATTATCTGCCAGTATTTTATTATTGTAAATATTAAATGTGTTATATTAAACTGAATCAAATGGGAAGTTACGTATTTTATTTCAATTTAAATATTACTCAAAAGTTATAAAAAAAAACCAAAATTGCTGTAAAGACATTTTATTGAAAATATTCAAATATTTATGATCAAGTCAAAATATTAACTTGTTCAAAACAAGGTTTCCCTGCACTTGCACATACTTCGTCAGACTGATTGAAATAGCTTACATCTACAACAATGACATCAACATTCACGACGATCAATGATTACAGTGACATGATGACTTACACACAAGTAATTTGTACAAAATATCACAATAATAAAAACTTACTATTATTGAGAAACATACATTACCTACCTTACTTTTTGGCCGATCATGTTCCAATGTCAAAAAATAAATTAGAGTATAATTTTATGAAACATACAATACATATAAAGTAGTATGGTGTACCCTTGTTTCGCCGACAAACTTTTCATCGACAACAAATCATCGAAAGTTTAGTTCGAGTAAAATTGTTTCGAGTAATTTTTTTTCAACTACTATTTATTTGAAATTTTCTTAGTTGTTATAAATACTATTCAACTAATATTTCTTCATCGCTGATTCGTTTCAAAGTACTTCAAATAGCAGAACTACAAAACATCGCAATTCATTTATTCGACGTATTATTACAAAACTGTCTCATTTGTCGTACTACACATTTATAGATGTTTTTATTCTAGGAAAATTCAAATTGTCGATTTCATCGTGGCACATCACATACGTCCTTAATTAAACTATGACCATTGGCTAAAATCCTTTATTAGAGTAGGTTTAGGTTAGAAGTGTGATCACACAGAAACAAACGGCTTATCAAGTAGGTTTAGGTTAGGTTAGAACTGCGACCTTCACAATAACGAATGGCTTTTAAATTAGGTTTAGGTTAGGTTAGAACTGTGACCACACAAGAAAACAAATAGTTTACAGAGTAGGTTTAGGTTAGGTTCGACCTGTGATTTACAAAGAAGCAAACGTATTGCAGAGTAGGTTTAGGTTAGGTTAGAAACTGTGACCACACACAAAAACAAATAGTTTACAGAGTAGGTTTAGGTTTGGTTCGACCTGTGATTTACACAGAAGAAAACGTATTGCAGAGTAGGTTTAGGTTAGGTTAGAACTGTGACCACACAAAAAAAAAAAACAGTTTACAGAGTAGGTTTAGGTTAGGTTAGAACAGCGACCCCACACACAATAACGATTTTTCTTTAAAGTAGGTTTAGGTTAGGTTAGAACTGTGACCAATCAAACAGTTTACAAATTGTAAAATTTTAGGAAAAATCATAATTGAAATAATGTTATGCGTAATGAATTGTATTTAATGTAAAACAAAATGAAATGAAAAAACACGAAACGAAATACCGCGATATAAAGTATACTCGGAATAACTTATCTACGAAATAAAAGTCTACGGTTTGATTTTACTTGTATCGATTGTTCTACGATATAAACTGTCGATGAAATGAAATTATTTGAAACGTTGTCTTTGAAATAATATTCGAAGAAGTGTCTGTCGGCGATTCAAGGGTAAACCAAGTAGTATATAATCACTACACATTTACTAATTTCATTTTGCAACACTACAAGATGTTCAGATATTGCAGTATAATATTAGATATTACACATACATTAGTCACTGACAGACACTAAACTGAAGTATGTGCAAGCCCAGTCAGCTGCTGTTTCTGATCCACACATAGATTCAAATAAAATTGCTACAACATTACAGTTTATTGAATATTTTGTTCTGATGAATTTTTTGTCATTGGCCCTGCATCTTTCACTTACATTTATTACTGAAGAAACTTAAAAACTGGTATATTTATCTTTCCCAAAGATATCAAATGGAGATAGACTTAAGGAACATGTAAGTACTAGCGGACACAAATAACCATCCAAACTTGAAAGTCTGACACATCTCATCTGAACTCATAAATTTGGATGCTGTGTTCCGGAACATGACTTAGAGTCAAAGATTGAAACCTGGAATTAAGAAAAAAATAGGATATTGGTGATGTTCCTACTTCACTTATTGCATATAAAAAATTACACACAAGTTGATAATACATATAGGGTTATAGTAGTATCACAGTTTATCACAGCACTGGCCTCATTGCTTGTATAAATATTCAACTATAAGTAAGCCTTAATCTACACATATAAACAGTACAATGACACTTTACAGATAATTAATATTTTATTAAATAGGTATGAATATAGATATAAACTATGAGGCCCATACCATTTCTCTCGGATATAGCAGAACCTGCTTATTAGAACGCTCAATAAACATGTTTGTTATTCTCTAAAATACTATACTATATGTGGCTTTCCATTAAACAAGGTTCTTTTTACAAAATTTTCGAAAGGACCGTAACGGACTTTAAGAATAAAGAGCCCTTCGACATATTAGTAGAAGCTACAGTGTGGCAACTATTTTCTTATTATCTTGAGCTTTCAAATTGTACTAAGCGGATTCTACCATATGAATAGAGTGAATAAGTGTTGAACACTCACCACTCAGAACTTCGATGGTAGTAGTAACCTTCTATTGTTGCTGCCGACTTATGGAAGCATATGTAATAAAAGCCAGCGAACGAAGCACCATTTATATCCTTAATAGTATGGTCCGGCACTAGGAAGTGTTCTTTCCACCTCATAAATACGTAATCAGCCTTTGCGAGTGAGTCATAGTCAAATGAATCGGAGTTGAATGTCTTCAGGTATGGAACAAATAAGTCAAATTTACTCTGAAAAAGAAAGATGAAGATTGGATTCACATATCAACACAATAACTTAATGTTCGTGAGTATGCAAACAAGTTGGTTGTAGAGCTGATAATAATTATCCATTTGCAGTTTTTTTTAAGCAACTATTGAAAACCTACATATATAGACTACTACATCAACAAGTACTTCAAACACTCATTTTAAATTGACAAGTACACAGGTCATCACCATTGTATTAGTTGAAAGTTCATTGACCCATAAGATAAGTACCAGATGTGACAAAAAGACAGTACACAATCACTCCATTATTGGTATGAATAAAACAATTAATGGCAATAAAGCAAACGATTATCTATCTAAGATCAATAACATCATTTGTATTTTTGCAAATGGATGCAAGCACACAGCTCAAATTTACACACATTGTAAATATTTTCCTAGATTTTATTTCTGCAAGGTTACTTTGTAGGTGAAACTCAAAGTTGACTATAAATGAGGCAAAGACTTGATGTAAATCTCTACGGACAAGTCATAAGTAATATTTCAAATTTGAATCTAATAATACTGGTAACTAGTATTAATACTCACCCAATGTTTCCTATCAACATCCTCGTCAGCATCCCATTTTCGAGTCAGGAAAGGATATTTAGCTGATATTATTTCACCATCAAAAAAAGTGGTAAGTGTTGGAAATTCTTCTGTCAGACCTTTTATTTTTAAGTAACCACAAAGGTATGAATTCTCCTCATCCACATGCTAGAAACAAAATAAAACATTTCTCAAGAGTATGCCAAAAACGCTCATGTACAAACATTTCTATATGATTATGATCCAGTTAAGGTTATGTGATACAACTAGTTGATTGTAGGCATAACCAGTATATGTTTATACGATTACCTGCAAAACCACTTCGACTTCGTATGAATTGCCCTTAGATTTCTGATGCCCTTGAAATTTAGACCCATTATACAGCAGGGACTTTGTCACGCCTGGCTGTTTGGAGTTTGCTGGCGGCGGTGGAGTAATGTCAACCTTCACTGGCATCGTCGTTCCATCAAATATAGTAAACTAGAGTATTATCCAACGTCACTGCCAGCAGGAACACCAGAACCAGATTTGCGGCACCGAGTTACTGCTCCAAGTACATTTTACGCAGCAGCAGAAGGCATCCAAGGTGCAGCGCCTGACACCTGACAGTTTACTCGTTTTTCCAGTAGATTCTACAGCACTTAGCACAATTTTCTACTTGAGCTTAATTTAGTACGTCTAATTTTCGTTGCTTTTTTAATTTTGTGGTAAACAAGTTTGTTAATAGATCAGCTTCTTACTTTGCTAAAAAATTACTGAGAAGAAAGGAGGAAGTGAAAGTTAAAGTCGGTACACACTGCCGCGCACTATGATGAAATACAATATTACGAAATTAATTTAAAGTACTGAACAATCAAACATTTTATGGTACATTTAAGAAGGCTTATTAATTATATACATTAAAATAGATACACAAATATGCATAAACAGTTAAGTAATAAAATAACTTAATAATTTAATACTAATCGCTTTATTTTTATTCGATTAGTAATCGATTCAATCCTCAACTATTTTCATAAATGGCAACATAGGTAAATTCCATTCACAAATCATTCACTCATTCACGCTAGTCTTGTCTATGATTTAATTATCATTCACTCAATCAGAGGATTTCGTTTCGTAGTTCGTCGTAGATGTGTTTCGTTTTGTGATTTTGCATTTTTAACTAATATTTATGTTTAAATTTAACGCTTTGACACAATGATTTCATTTTTCAATAGAAAAAGCATCTGTATGAGCAAACGTAATAAGTTCTTGAACACTTTGTGATCTACAAGCAATAGTAGTGATATTTTCCCACATAATTATGGTTAACTGACGTTAGTCTGTGCATCCTCAATTATGGCAGACCCAGGTTATTACCACAGTGATTATATTCGGCACCCTGTTCTCTACGAACTGGGCGTCAAGTATGGAATTAAGACGGAATGTATTCCAGAAATAGCTTTGCCCTCTAAACTGGAAGAACTCAAGGATGTGATACGTAGAGAGATACGTAAAGAACTCAAAATAAAGGAAGGTGCTGAGAAACTACGAGAAGTCGCCACGGACCGCAGATCCCTCTCTGACGTCGCAAACATCGTAAAGAAAGCAAATTTGAAGCTCAATGAACTCAAATCGGACCTACAAGAGCTTGAATCGCAGCTCCTCCTTTCGCGCGGTCAGTCAACGCCGACGTCACCCGAAGACCTGTCGTACGATGAAGAGATCATTCTGGCGTCGGAGGCGGCTCAGCAGCAGCGACAACTCGGCGAGGCCACCACGGATCGCAAACTTGCCTCTCTGGAAAAGCAGCTCAACATTGAACTCAAGGTTAAGCAAGGCGCAGAAAATATGATTCAAAGTATCACCAGTAGCAACCAGTCGCGCGACAAGAAACTCCTTGCTGAAGCTCATCAGATGCTAGCAGATTCTAAGGACAAAATTGAGTACCTCAAATTACGCATTTCTAAATTAAGCAAACAACAAAAAGGTGACCATGCTGGTGCCAATGGTGATGGGAGAAACCTTGATATGAGTGGGGTAGACCAGTTGTTGGATGAAAGAATTGCAGAGTTAAGAAACAGACTGAGAATTGAGGCAGCTGTAGTAGAGGGCTCTAAGAATGCCATAAGACTCTTACAGAGTGACAAGAAAGTTACGGACAAGAAAGCTTTACATGAAGCACAGACTAGCTTGCTTGAATCTTCCCAGAAACTGGACTTGCTTCGGAGGTCTTTAGATATGCGCCGCCAAGAACTTCCAGCCGAAAGTGCTGCATTTATAGAATTAGGTCATGAGTTACGCAGTACGGGATCTAGCCCCGGTTATGTGAGTTTATCATCTGGAAGTGGATCCAGAACGCAGTTCCTTTCACCTGCTCCTATGATCAGCCCCTGTGTTCAAGTGACTGGTACGCTAGAAGTCCGTTTGATGGGTTGCCAGGATTTATTAGATGATGTGCCAGGACGCAGTCGTCGGGACCCACTAGCGAGCCCTTCAGACCTAAAGTCGTTTGTGAAAGGAGTGACGATACGTAACTCCATGAAGTACACGTACAGTATCAAGGAGGATACCAGCAATGAGATTATGGCTGTGATGAAGTTGGACAACCATACGGTTGCACAGACCAGCTGGAGACCCTGTTCCCAACAGGCTTGGGATCAAAGGTAATTTATTATAACAAGTTTTTATTTCCGGTTGCTATACATTAGAGATGGGCTGAATATTCAGTAAATCACATCACATCTACAACTCGGCTATGATTTCTGTCACAATGATCACTGGATACAGGCTATATCAGTTCTTTAACTGCCTGCCTGCTTATTAAATAATAATAATAATAATAAATATTCGGCAAGTTTTTCAATGTTCGTATTCGGCCGAATAATTCAGTTGCATTGCCGAATATTTACCGAATAAACAAAGTAAATAACTAATGAAGATCTTACATATTCCATTGGATAATAAGCTCCTATTTTAGTAGCTTTCTAAGGAACTACTAATACAAGATCCTATTAGTCAAAATATAAATAGGTACAATTGTTTTGTAAAAAAAACCGTAGTTTAAGAGTTGAGAAGAGTTCAGAGTTATTTTAACTAAGTTTTAGTTATCCACTAAATCATAAAAACTTAGTTGTAGTATCATATGTAACCATTATCAATCATTTAATAGTTTTAATCCTAACATCCGCTTTCAAAATATGGCGTAACCGAATATTCGGACGAATGTTCGGTTCGGTAAGAGCTGAACCGAATGTTCGGCCGAATATTCGTATTCGGCCCATCTCTACTATACCTAGAATGCACCTGGACAAAGTTTATGGAACATCTTATATGTAACGTAACATATTTATTTTTTCTGCTGGTGGATTTGGCCGTCAATGTTTTAGGTCATTGGTTGCTGCTTATCAGTTCACAACTGCATATTATTTTTGTTCTGAAAATGCTGAAAATTTGACCTTTATAGTGATGGAAATATAAAGAAAACATTTTAAATTTGTGAAAAAATTGCTGCTAAATTAATTGTACTTGCAGTTTAGTAATATCAAGAAAACAAAAAGTAATATTGCTGACCTGAGACTGAATATGACACAGAAATCTTGCAACATCTTTGGTTTGGTATCCAGCTTCTACAGGAAATACATATTCAAATACTGCTATCTTAAGAATTAGATAAATATTGCCCCTTATTGTGTTACTCAACTATAAATAACTTATTGTGTAACTAAGAACAGACATTCGGTTATAAAATCAGAAATTGCAATATTCCATCTAACCTCATTATGTACCTGTACTTCCTTGAATTACTATCTTTATGATTATTTTCATATTAGTCATATCTTATCAGGCACACATAATGCATAGTATGACTAATTTTACTCAACTTAAGCTTAGTGACACTTATTATGTTAAGATCAATGATGTTGATGTCTTCTTTTACAGATTTACTATAAAGCTGGATAAGTCAAGAGAACTTGAAATTGGTATTCATTGGAAGGATTGGCGTGGGCTGTGCGCTGTCAAGTTTTTACGACTTGAGGAATTCATTGACGACATCAGACACGGTATGGCCTTGGAACTGGAACCTCAAGGCCTATTATTTGCAGAAATTAAATTCTTGAACCCCATCATATCCAGAAAACCAAAACTACAGCGTCAAAGGAAAATATTTAAACAACAGGGCAAGAACATCCCAAGACCCTCATATGGCGAAATGCACATCCCCGCAGTTGTACTTGGCAGGCTCTTAAAGAGGTCTTCACCCTCAATACAAAATAACATCCAAACAGCCCATATCACTCCTCCACAGCAGCTCAACTTCCAGTTTGGATCAACTGACAACAAAGATGTGGAGAACCCAAATACTACCCTTGGTGGTATGGCCGGGGTCCGGCCTTTGGGTCTGCCTACTACAGCCACAGCCCCACAAACACCCGTAACTCCTCCGCCCAAGCCAGCATTCCCACCTCCGCATGTCTCTACCTTACGAATGGAAAAGGAACTCCAGGAAGCATTTGCATTTTTAGAGGATTCTTACGCGCGGGATAATTTTGCACCAAAGGAACCTCAAACACCCTCATGTGATACCCCACTTGTTGAGTATCCACCTTCGCCGTCACCTAAACTTGTTCTGGAGTTTCCGAGTAACGAGGATCAAATTGTGGAAGTGACAAGTAACATGAGAATATCATCTTCACGCTCATCTTCAGTTATAGAGTCCGTAAAAGAGCTGGATTCTCGCCGACAATCGTCAGGAGAGATGTCAATGGAATGCTTTAGATTTTTGAGTGTTCTAGGAAGAGGTCACTTTGGCAAAGTTATATTAGCTCAATATCGACCTACTAATGAATATTTCGCTATTAAAGCTTTAAAGAAAGGTGATATTATAGCAAGAGATGAAGTGGATTCATTGTTGTCTGAGAAAAGAATTTTCGAGGTAGCTAACGCGATCAGGCACCCGTTTTTGGTGAACCTGTTCGCCTGTTTCCAGACCGAACAACATGTGTGCTTCGTGATGGAGTACGCAGCCGGCGGCGATCTTATGATGCACATTCACGCAGATGTGTTCACTGAACCCAGAGCAGTATTTTATGCAGCTTGTGTGGTATTGGGCCTACAGTATTTACACGAGAATAACATTATTTATAGAGATTTAAAGTTAGACAACCTCCTTCTAGATACCGACGGGTTCGTCAAGATTGCGGACTTCGGCCTCTGCAAAGAGGGTATGGGATGGGGTGACCGCACGGGTACTTTCTGCGGGACACCAGAGTTCCTCGCCCCCGAAGTGCTAACCGAGACCTCGTACACGCGGGCCGTCGACTGGTGGGGTCTGGGAGTACTGATATTTGAAATGTTAGTGGGCGAGTCGCCTTTCCCGGGCGAGGACGAAGGCGAAGTATTCGATTCGATAGTTAACGACGAAGTACGATACCCGAGGACTTTATCATTGGAAGCGATAGCGTTAATGCGTCGCCTGTTGAGGAAAAACCCCGAGAGACGATTGGGATCGTCGGAGAGAGACGCCGAGGATGTGAAGAGGCAGGCCTTCTTCCGCAACGTGAACTGGGAACAACTACTTCTTCGTAAAGTGAAGCCACCATTTGTGCCAACTATTAATAACTTGGAGGACGTGAGCAACTTCGACAGCGAGTTCACGTCGGAGGCGGCGGTGCTGACGCCGCCCAAGGAGCCGCGCGCGCTCAGCGCCACGGACCACAAGCTGTTCCACGACTTCACCTACATGGCGGACTGGTGCTAGCGCCGGCAGCCACCGTGGCTCCGTGGCGCCGTGGCCCCAGCAGCTACATACAGCTACAAATATTAAGATATTAGTTGTAATTTCAAAACTACAAACAATAAACCCCCATTGCCTTACAAAAGTGTGTAACATTTCTGTATTTTGATAATAACTCTGTTATCTCTACAGATGAGTGTGTAGATTGTCTTGTTAACTTGTATTTAGTGCGGTTAAAATGCAATATTTTATAATTAAATATGTAATTTAATATCATAAGTTTAAAAATGCGATAATGTTTATTTTTTTAAAACATCGTCTAATAGATTTATTATATATAAAATGTAGTAATGAATTTGAATAACTTAGAATAACAATAATATAAGGGAAGGAGTGTCAAATCATTATCACTATTACGTTCTCAGTCAGTTGTTTACTTACATCATCAGTGAAATAAAGGCATCATCAGTAAGAAGGTATGATTTTTATTGTCCCATTAGATAAATTGCAAGCTGTGTCGCGAACAATACGAATAAACAAGTCTGCTGAGCCTTGAGGCAAACACCGGGAGCGCTTTCCTCAAAATCCTTTTAAATTTTCGCGCGACCTAAAAAAATATGACATGACGCGTTGACGACCGGTCTGACTCAGTCGGTAGTGACCCTGCCTGCTAAGCCGCGGTCCTGGGTTCGAATCCCGGTAAGGGCATTTATTTGTGTGATGAGCACAGATATTTGTTCCTGAGTCATGGATGTTTTCTATGTATATAAGTATGTATTTATCTATTTAAGTATGTATATCGTCGCTTAGCACCCACAGTACAAGCTTTGCTTAGTTTGGGGCTAAGTTGATCTGTGTAAGGTGTCCCCAATTTATTTATTTATAACTTAGTCACATTTAGATTTATCAGGCATCCTATGACAACCACCCATTGCCTAACAAATAATACCGCAACTAACGGTACAATAGGTATATACTCGTAGCATGTTTAGTTTGTTTAATACATATATTGTTCCTATTAATTAAATTTGGCTTATTGATCGCACGACTACTATACCTACAGAAGCCCAATAGTGGCTATTGCTTATCTACCATCGCAAATCCATTCTTATATAAATAGGTACTTAAGACCTTAATGTGTCTGACCACTGAGCTAAGAGGTGGATCATACTAACCAACACTACTACGGAGCCAACCTCAAAAAAAGAATTCGACCGCTCGATTTCGTGTTTCGTTCAATATTAGGCATTTCAATTCTACTTGCCTACTATGTAGTATAATTGAAAACGAGTGGTCAATACCTATTTCTATGACTCTTATTTAAAAAAACATTACGCCGATTTTCGAGTGATAAACTCGAACGCTCGAATTTTAAAATCGCCCCCCTAATGTTTTCTACCGCTTTCGTGGTTGAGCCCAATAATATAAAAGTTGTTGACTCAAGTTCTTCAGGGTAGTCAATTATAAATTATTATTTTTTACATGAACCTGCCCAATGGGCAATGTTCATGTTATCGATGAGACTTCTTAGGGTAACAACGGGTGTTGTAAATAGTTTAACTAGCTCACTGAGCGACTAATCATTATTATAATTTACGATGGTCGTAAAATGCCATATAAACGCTATTGGCGCTTAACTTTATGGCAAAATCCGCATTTTGAAATCCAAAAACTTGACAAAAATAAAATGAATCCAGAATCTGGTCAAGCGGTCCCATTTCACGAGAAATGCGACCCGTAGTAAACATCCAAACAAGAGTTTAGTTCACTATGATAAAGAGCACCTTAACGCCAGTTTGGGGTTGTCTGTTAGTCATTTTAGAATTAGTATGCAATTTTCTCACAAGGGTGTCAATCACTGGGTAGGAGTTGACGTTCCCCTCTATGTTACATCCCTACCTTGCTATTGTACTACCCTACATTGTAATCTACAATAGACACTAAACAATGTCTGTATACTCTCAAATATAATTAACAGCATCATATTTAAGTTTACAATGTATTCTAATGTCGTGATTGTAAAGTAAGAAACATAATCTACTACAAATAAAATAAAACAACAGTATTGGAAACGTAAAATTTATATTTTGCAAATGAGCATATCTGGAAAACTGGTTACCAATTATGAATAAATGTTTTATTATTTACAAAACGTCTTGTGTGATTAATAAAGGCCTCTTGCTGTCTGAATATTACAAAAAACAATTATTATACTCATTACACTACCGACAATCAAAATCCATGTACTTTGAATACCAATACTTATTAAATACACCCAAGTGTGATCTCTAGCTGAATCTAGAATTTCATATTAACTAATTTTGTAGAAAAACAAAATTAGGTAACTATTTTAAAAGCATTGAGTAATATCTAATTTAATCTGCTTATGGAATGTCGGCAGTTACACTCATACAATTTACAAATATAAATGGTTTTACATTACACAACAGTACTTTGCTTCACACAACTTTAACTTAATGACTATCATTAACTAGACTTGAAAATATTGTAAAACAAAGTCACAATAAAATTAGTAATACAATTTCTGATCTTTTGCTTTATATCAAACTGAGTATTCAGTTGCCATCTAATTGACATTATGCAATTAACATTCCATAAACTGAGATTTAATGATTTTTGTTAACTAAAAATACAAATAATGTTGAGTCAAGGAAATAACTGACTGTCACACTACAAATACTTATATACACATTTCACACAGAGCTAACAGTCTCAAAAACTAGTAAAGCTCACATCCGAGAACCCTTTTGTTGAAGCACCTTGGCACGGTCAGTGGGCTCTACATCATTACTATTGAGGGAACTGCCACACTCCCGACTAACCACACACAGGAACTCCGCGTGCTCGTCATTGCCGTAATTGTACTGAGAACCAATGTTGATCAGCTGTTCAAACTTCCAGCCGTCTGACATCGTAGAAACCATCTGAGTCAGCTCCTCTTCATGGAACTGCAAAACCCTATACACATGTTTCTTTGAGTCTTTTAGTGGCCTTCGTTCTCTTAAACATATTCTTTCTTTGACTAATCTTATGAGCTCTGTAATATTATAAAACTCCGCCTCCTCGAGGACTCCCTCTTCGGCGATGTCATTGTTGATAACCAGTTTACCGTGTCGGAGATAATTCAATACGGGCGAAAAATACGTCGGATCTCGGTCTATCAAATAGGCACCTGTCGCATCCTGAAACAATCCACATTCTTAAGCACTGCCTAGGTCTAAAAGGCTATAAATTGAAACAATAAAATAGTACATACCCTGTCTGAAATCAAGTCACTGTCCTCTTGAACTAATCGATACAAAAATGAGTTAGGATCACGGGATAACGTCGTTTTAGTGGTTAAAAAATAAGTTCCTCCGACGTTCAGCTTAACCCACTGCTTACTACTCCGCCTTTCATTGTTAAATTTCTGTATATTTTCTTTACAAAAATCACCGTCACCAACTCCGTCCGCCATGGCGTTCCACATACCATAGACAGATATTTAAAGGTGCGTTTAAACGGCGCGTGTTAGCACGATCTTAAGGTGCGTTTAAACGGCGCGTGATAACGCGAGCCGAGCCTGGCTCGGCTCGTGATCCGGCGCGCCACGCGCCGTTTAAACAGCTACGCTCGGCGCGGCTCGGCTCGGCTCGGCAAAGTTCGCGCGATCCATCACTTGTCGGTTTTTTCGACACGGATCAAAGGCGCGCGCGCCATCTTCGGCTCGGCTCGTGTCAATACGCGCCGTCTAAACAGATGGTACAAAGCGCGCGCGACGACGGAAGACGAGAGTCGAAGTTTTAAGTTCTTTATCGGCGTTTTTATGTGTTCGAATTATGGAGTGGAGCAATGATATGATTCAAAGCTTTATTGAATTGGGCATTTCTCAGGAGGCGCGTTTTTACGTGTCCGAGGCAAAAAACGTCAGAACGGACTGTTCTAAAAATCTGAATTAAATCAGGCATAATCTTTAGCCTCTGTTCTATTTGGTACACCTTAACATTATTTATTTATTGTTTGTATGATATGAGTAATAAAATATTAAATGCGAAAAATGACCGTCGGTGGGCGTGTCCCGCACTCAGAATTTGGAAAACAAAAAATCATAACTCAAAATGGAGTTGTTGATCGCAGTTGTTATAGATATTCACTTATAAGGTATTAGTTAACCTATCATATTTTCTGTATAAAAATAATATGTTAGCTAACCTCATCGAGTAAAGATAAATTTACCATGTGTCCCGGGCTAGTGACTGATTTCGGTGTAATTTTTTAAACATGACAGTACTCTTACAAATTAGTAGATCAGGGACGTAGTAGCACAAATATAGTTAGTTTTAGCTATGTTTTAACCATTCAGTGTAGAGAAGATGAAGTACCGTTTTATAAAGGGGACTTTTTGAAGGTTTCTCAGTCGTTCACTGGGTGTGGTCCTATATGTTTTTTAAGATTCGGTGGATCAATTTACTCCCACAGTTTAGGTCCATTTGTCGTTGTGTAAGGTACTAATTAATCCTTGAAAGTATGTTATTACGTCATTATGACATCTCCTCTGTATCATGCATGCTATTGCAGTTATCTCCAAAAAAGCTATAAAATTTGATATCAGTGGAGTTGATTTCCGTGGTTTCGGTGGATTTTTTGACCACCGATGTCCATTATTTTCTAATATTTCGTACTTAAAATAGTAGGATATACCTTGTAAAAACAAAGAACTATTTTTCTCACTCTATGGGTACAAAATTCTCTACTCGATAATGACTAGCATATTACCATGTTAAATTTAATAAAATTGCGCGATTATGAGCCTTTTTACATGACCTGTCATCGAATTAAAATTAAAAATATCAATAAATTGAATAATAAGTTATATATTAAGTTGAAATGTAGAATAATGTGCAAAAAATTGAATTCGGTGGGGCAAATTGATTACAGTGCCCATACATAATTTCGGTGATTTTAAGATGTCAGATTTCTTACAAACTATAAGGTTTTAATGGAGGCCTTCACCACCAATATTTTTTATATTTAGGCTAGATTTTAGTAAATTGACTGACATATCAATAAAGTAGTAAATAAAAATCAGCACCGAAATCAGGCACCGAACGTCATCCCTGAGAACCGCCCAATTATATGAAGAGGAACCATCAATATGGAACCCAAAACATCTCGGTGACAAAAATCGCAACAATATAATAGGCTTGCGTTCGTATCTACACGGACGGCTCGACTCGCGTATGATCGTGCTACCTCGCGCCGTGTAAACGCACAGGCTCGCGTTCGTATTGAGCCGAGCCGCATCTACACGGACGGCTCGGCTCGCGTAAAACCGACAAGTGATGGATCGCGCGAACTTTGCCGAGCCGAGCCGAGCCGCGCCGAGCGTAGCTGTTTAAACGGCGCGTGGCGCGCCGGATCACGAGCCGAGCCAGGCTCGGCTCGCGTTATCACGCGCCGTTTAAACGCACCTTAATAGTTTTCGGAACGGACTTGACATGACTTTCAATATTGTACTTGCCACATTTAATTTAATTTTTCTTTTAAATTTGATTAATGGTGAAGAATTCATACATAATAACTAGTGCCTAAATATAAGAAATATGTGTAACAAAACATATCCTAAATGACAAAACGACTGACAATTGAAAAATTGCTGGCTGCATGCCGGTTTTTTTATAAAACGGCCCCTTGAAATTGAGTAGGCACGATGGATCGTGCGAACTCCTCATATGGCCCCTGTACACACATGGCCAACGGTTCCACCAGCCCTTTGTGAAACCCCTTGGCCAAGATAAGAGCCGCTGTTTACACATTGGCGAACCAATCACTTGGCATTGGCTCTTCATGAAAGATGGACGTGGAATGGTAAAGTCTAGGAAATTCTAGATCATAGACATTGACAGAAAAATTTGATTAAAAAATAATAACCCCGTAGTAAAATTAAATTATTTGAAATATTAACAATTTTTTTAATATTATGATAAAAACATTTATCTTTTTTAGGAAATACATTAAACATTTGCAAGGTTATTTTATTTCCTAAAATCTACACTATTATTGACATAGATAAACTTATTATTTTCGTAAATATTTCACTACCGTCCTCTCTGACGGCTGACGACCAACTGAATGAAGCGCCAACGTGTAAACGCAGTTGGCCATTGGCGCCAAGATCCTTTGATGTGTGGACAAAAAACCGACACGAATCGGTTGGCCGGCAAGCGCAAGCGCCAACTGCCAACTTACGGCCAAGTAGCCCTCTACACACATGGCCAAGGGGGTTGGTGGAACTGTTGGCCATGTGTGTACAGCGGCCATAAAAATATTTTGGCTATGGCAAAAGAAAAGTCATTTGTTTGACTTGACTGACGTTTACATTGGCGTTCTTTTGGTCTCCGTTTACGTTTTTGAGAAAAGTTATAATATTCATGAATTAAATATCTTCGAAAAGTTTGGCTTTCTGCAGTGTTCGCTGATACCATGGTCAATTGATAGAAAGAAGAAAGTAATCTACCATGAGTAACAATTTAGAGAATGAAAGAACAATTACTGCTGGCAAAATGTATCCAATTGATTTGGCACCGCAGAAAATCACTATAGTGAAAAGTGTATCCAACTCTGAAGTGAAAATGACTCACTTGATCACAAGCCAGCCCAAGACTACAGGTGCAGGCCAAATAATCACTCACGCCGGGTCTATGGGCTTGATTCGTCCTGCCACTCAAATTCTCGGTCCTGGCGTCGGTTCACAAGTACGTCCGTATTATTCACTTTTACTAGCATCTAAACAATGATTGCCACTATGTTTTTCTATATGTAGCTTTTAAATACAATAGGAAAGTTTTTTTACTGTCAGTATCTTGGTTTTTAAGAAGACTTATTAATTGTTTTTTTGCAATATTTATTGCAAATCAAATAATTGAATCATGTCTAATTACAGCAGCAGATGATTGTCAGTGGATCCCCAATCCTTCAGGGGACAACAATAGTGAGCCAGGGCTCTCAGCTTTTGGGGCAGAGTTCCCAGATCATAACTCCACAGTTGCTCAGTGGGCAGATATTGCAGCCGGCCACACAGATCATCAGCCAGGGGACTCAGCTGTCTGTGCAAGTGTCTAGCTCCAGCCCTAGTGTACAAGTCAGTGTGGCTTCACCAGTTAGCGGGACACAGGTAACAATTTTATTTATGTTTTTATATCTGTTGCTTTGCTCTGAATTACAAAATATTTACAAGCTATAACTATTGGAAGGCATTATCTTTCTAAATTCCAAATGTAATCCTGTTTGCATACTATAATAGAACCTCCTATTTCCTTCCTCCCTTTTCAAATAAGAGTAAGCAACATCAAGAAACAAGAAATAAATGCTCAAGCATTGTTTATTCTTAACATAAATGGTAACACAGTTTTCTATACCTAACACATATAAAGCTTTTTTCATTGTGTAATATTTATTAAAACATAATTGGCTTGATGCACAATACTAAAATATATAAATAAAATATTGATTTTTAATATAAACTGTAGTGAATTTTAGCATGATACTCTGATATTATATTCTCTTTATTCATTTTGATTCTTAGGCTAGGTTTGTTATAATATGATTATAAAAGTAAAATACAAAACCACATACAAAACAATACAAAATATATAAACACATTATAAAAAACCTAACCTAGGGTGCCGCCAGCAGCGGGGCAGGGCCCAAGCTGCCGGTGGTTAGGGCTGCAGAGAGAGGAACCGTCGGACTATCCGCGCCGTGTCCAAGATCACCGCCTTCTGCATCTGACCCTTGATCCAACCACCTAGCGAGAGTCTCTCGAGATGTTGGTCGAGACTCTTCGCTATGAGACCGTTCGCTGAAACGACTATCGGGACAATGATCGTCGAATCAACATCCCACATGGCGGTTATCTCGTAAGCCAAGTCTAGGTACTTACTGGACTTGTCCTTCTCGGCTTTCAGGAGATTCTCATCATGGGGGATGGTGATGTCGACGAGCACAGCCCGGCGTTGCGATCGAATCTATTATGACAATGTCAGGCTTATTGGCTACAATAGTACTGTCAGTGATAATAGATCGATTTAAGGTGGCTCGCTTTCCATACAAAAAACATCTACCATTTATTTAGTCACCGCACACTACAACTAAATAAAAATATGCGCATACATCTACTATACATTATCCGTCGTCGCGGTAGTGAATGAAATACATTGTTTCATACAGAAATCATGGACAAATCCATGTGAATTTTTTATTAATTTTACGTAAATGTGCGTGCCAAATTTTGTGTACAGACACAGAGCCGTCATATTTCGCGCATTTTTAGTTGACATTGTCATCAGTGACATTTGGCTCTTGACAAGTAATTATTTAAAGATATTGGTTTAGTTAACTCAAGCAGACTCAGAAATAATGACGCATTTTGTCAACAAAGATACATATCGTGTATTTCGACACTGCTAATGTAAATCGAAATGGCGTCTCGGTCAAACGACCGACTATGATGCAGAAGATCGTGGGTTCGAGTCCGAAGTTTTTTTTAATCATTTGAACTTTTATGGATTTATTAAGTATTTTTTATTTTTTTAATGGAATATTTGACTATTACTATATTGCTTTCCTATTTTTTATTTTCATACAAAAATACAATACAATCCTTTATTATGCCTTTGTTGATAAAATAAAATATTACACGTCTGGTATAATACATTATACATAGGTCATAGTGTGGGCATAGTATTAGTAAAGTATTGCATTTACTGAGCTGGTTGACCTATGTTATTGTTGTGTGAATGTTTTTCTTCAACAACTAAATGGTTATATACAAGAATATGGGTAGCTTTTGCACATTGTAATTTTTCCTCAGTCACCCGTTGACCACGAACGCTGTAAAGTGTTTGAAACATCGGGATGAATTTTAAACTCATTATACGCGATTTAATCCGTTTTCATAGTTTTTATTTCATGAGTAACTATCGCGGTAACTGAAGACAATATTAACTAAATGGTTACAAATAATAATTATCATCAATATAATCTGGTCCAGGCAGGCAATTATGGTCGCGCGATAAATGATAAAACATCTGGCCGTCCCTATAATCGCACTTACTAATAGTGCGACAGGGACGGCCTGATATTTTATCGTCTATCGCGCGACCATGCTACCCGTGCTGTACTAGCTTTTGCCCGCGGCTTCGCTTGCGTTAGAAAGAGACAAAAGTAGCATATGTCACTCTCCATCCCTTCAACTATCTCCACTTAAAAAACATGTCAATCCGTCGCTCCGTTTGGCCGTGAAAGACGGACAAACAAACAAACACACATTATCTTTGGTGAAACAACGAATTCTTCCACTTCAGATTATAGAGTAACCAGCTTTTCCCATTTATAATAAACTAGCTTTTGACCGCGGCTTCGCTCGCGTAAGAAAGAGACAAAAAGTAGCCTATGTCACTCTCCATCCCTTCAACTAAATCCCCTTAAATAATCACGTCAATTCGTCGCTCCGGTTTTGCCGTGAAAGACGGACAAACAAACAGACACACACCCTTTCCCATTTGTAATATTAGTATGGATTTGACATTATTATTTATATTTAAATAATTATATATGTATAGCCCAATTTCGTCGGTAACAGCGTGTTATGTAATGGCGTCGTTGGTGAATAGTCGTCTGTCACGCCGTGAAGGTGCGTTCGATTCCCAGGATTCTATAAACTTTTTGTATTTTTTTGGATATAAATTTCGTATTTTTTATTGACCGAGCAAGAATGGAGAGCCGAAGGTATCAATTTTATCTTAGAGAACATATTGATTTTTTTATTGTCATTTTGATTTTCTATTTATTAAGTTGAGATATAAAACACAACTTTTAATACCCTCGCTAAATATAATATTTTATCGAAATTACTCCTTAGATAAAAAAAGTCCACTTGAGTTTTTAAAGCATTACGTTACTCAGTTAACTATTGCATTTTCATTTACTAATTTAAGATTTCAAAAGCGATTTGAATACCCTTGCTCCATCGAAAATAAACAATTAGAAAAAAAAAACATTCGAATCGTAGTTTAGAAACTAAAATTTATCTATACTTTTTTGGAATTTTTAAAATATCAGATTAGGATAATTATGTTAGAAATTCTGAGTTCGACGAACCCAAAAATTATTACCATGTAAGAGAATAGGTTTTTAATCTTTTTGTGGAAAACGCTCAGTAACTACTGTACGAGTACATATACATTTATGTATAATAATAAAACAAAAAATAGTGTCTCATAGTGTTGTGTTCCTGCCGGTGAGTAAGGCTGCCAGAGCTCAACGAGGGTGTGGGGTGCTGACGACGGGAGGACTTACGGAACTAATTTGTTCCGTCTATTGTCCTTTGAGTCGTCGGCAACCCAAACCCTCCTTTGAACTTGTACACTCCTTTTTGCTGTGCACACGCAGCAAAGGGGAGTGTACAAGTTTCTAATGGGGCGGCAACGCGCATGCGACACTCTTTGAGTTGCAGGCGTCCATAGGTTACGGTGACCGCTTTCCATCAGGCGGACCGTATGCTTGTTTGCCACCGACGTAGTATTAAAAAAAAAAAAAAAGAGAAAAAGTCCTGGATTCGAACCCAGTACTTCCATGCAAATCATGCGATGGCACGTATTTACCGCAAGGCTATTTAAACAAGCTGTCGCCGCGTGAAATTATCGACTAGAAGGAATACAAAAACACTGTTTGTATGTGTGAGTGGTACTTAAAAATAGTGTAAAATAGTAAATTTATCTACATTAAGGGGATTAACGTTACAATGAGAAGTTGAATGTTTGTTGTAATACGTCAATTTTAATATTAAATGTTCGCGAAGCATAATTGAAAGTATATAAATGCCTGTACGACTCCACAAAAAAAATAAGACTGGTAATTTGCAGATTAACGCCATCTAACGCAGCCTGAGCTTCGGGTAACCTAAGCGAGCCACCTTTTGCAACACCAGGATAAGCCATGATCGGCGCGAGAGTATGTCGCCTCAAGAAAAATCAAGTTACCATTTTTTTTTATTGAGAAACAAACAGTCTTATGAATAAGTATGAATATAAGGTAACAATTTTTCAGTAATAGACGTATAGTTTCCTGTATGTAAACAAATATCAACAATTAAACTAATTACTACAAAAATAACATGCATGTGCAGTTACGCAAGAAGAAGATGAAGAAGATGTCTTCTTAATATTGATGATATAAGGACGGGTAGTCTATCTCGCGGCGACATACTCTCGCGCTAATCATGTGACCCTAACCCTGCTGATGCTCTAGCTAAAGAGACGAGAGATTGATGAGTAAAATTGGTATATGTTCGCAGTTTTGGCAAGCGGTGCCCCTCACAGCGGTGGAGTGTTGGTCAGCAAGACGGTGTCAGCGCACGCGCCAGTCAGTAAGGCGCCCGTGAGCCACGTGCCACGTGGGCTCGCCGCCGGCGCCTCGCTGGCGCTGCGCCCCGCTCAGCCAGCACAAGGTCAGATAGTCTTAGTATTGTATTAGGCAGTGAACTGTGTTACTTCTTGTAGCTGTGACAAGCGGCGCCCCTTACAGCGGCGGAGTGTTGGTCAGCAAGACTGTGTCAGCAAACGCGCCAGTCAGAAAGGCGCCCACGAGCCGGGACGGCCTTGCCTTACTGCATTGAATTGAGTTTTTTTTTTCGAACATTCCCTTAGCATATTGTAACACTAGTAAGTCCCAACTATTCGCTTAAATTAAGTGTTGCCCCCGGGACGGTCTCGAAGAAGACTGGCTAAAGACATTGAGGTATAATGTACTAGAGAGGACACGGCGAACAAAAAGTTTGCGCCACGAACATAAGTCCAGTGGACTTATGTTGCCTCAGTCAGTCTCTGCGCGTGGTGGGAGGAGGTTGTCTCTGACTGCACACAAATAAAATGAAAAAATGCCTTCCTGTGCTATAAGATACTGTTGAAGCCATACGATAAAATCTAATAAAAGTGACGGTGTCACATTTCATCGGTTAGTAGACAAGCTATTTTGATCTAACTTAATTTAACTAATTATTATTATGAAGGGACGGGCTCCTTAAACGCGATGCTATGGCCGCCATTTTGACAACTGGAATCATAGATGAATCGCACAGACATGACATGTAGGTAATAAGGTATAATAATTGTGATCATATTCTGTTTTCAATATATAATATAAAAATATTTATTTCAATTTATAGTTTTGAATATTACACGGTTCTAATACGAATTTTAGTCGATAATATTATACAATAAGCATGATTTTGAATAATTTCTGAATTATAGGTAATTCTCATTATTGACGAAAAATAGTGGCACCAAAACTGAAATAGTATTATAGAATTTAATGCAACCGGTGTTTAAGGGAGGTAAAACAAGGTGAATGGCGCGATTATTATTCTGAGCGACATAAACTTACAAAACTAATTTTATTCAAAGGAAATTAAAATTAATATGAAAAAAACAATTACTTATTTTTATTTCACTGAGTAGAAATTAAATATAACACAATGTATAATAGTGCTAAAAGTAAACTACTTAGTATTTCACACACAAAGTATAAAACAAAGGTCTACACTAAAAGTGTCGCGTCTAGGTGGTCAAGTCTTACTCTATGACACGGTTCGCTTCACGCGCATGCGCCTCGCGCTGCCGCCGCTGCCGGTCGGCGCACAGAATATGTTCGAGTTGTCATTTCTAGTACGTAGTACCTACATAGTAGTTCAATGGCTAAAGATGATATCAACATCTTGGCGTTGTTATAATTGTAAAAGCCAAGTTATTCGCCAGGTTGGTCTGGCGGTCGCGCCCGCGGCGCCCTCGTGTACAACGCTCGCAGCGCCGCCGCCCCGGCGCCGCCTCGTGGCGCCGCGCCGCCGCCGCAGGTCACGTCGCCGCAGCACTCCGCTATCGTCACGCTACCCAACACTACGGTGCTAGCCTGTAAGTATCATGAACGTTACTGTGTGCATCAGGTTGGTTATACTGGTGTCACCGCAACACTCCGCCGTCGTGACGCTACCCATCAATACGGCGATAGAATGCTACTCTGGAAGTACATGATCGTAACTGTGCGCGTCACGGTGGTCAATGGTCATACCGCCACCGCTGCAAGACACGTCGCCGCGACACTGCTATCGTCACGTAAGTATAACGAAATCCAGTAAAATTACGCTCTTGATCAAGAGCTTTAGAGTAAATACAATACAAACCAATAGTTTCAAACCTGTTGTATTGTATGGATCTGAATGCTGGGCGACAAAGGTGGAGGATGAAAGGAGATTGCACGTAGCGGAAATGAGAATGTTGAGATGGATGTGTGGAGTGACCAGAATGGATCGGATCAGGAATGAGTATATTAGGGGAAGTTTGAAAGTTGCGCCTATAACGGAAAAGATGAGGAGTGGCAGGTTGGCGTGGTACGGTCATGTAATGAGGAGGGATGAGTGTCATATAGGCAAAAGAATGTTGGAGATGAATGTTGATGGATGGAGAGGGAGGGGTAAACCCAAACAACGATGGATGGATTGTGTGAAAGAGGACATGAGAAAGAAAGATGTGAGTGTTGAGATGACGAAAGATAGGGGAGAATGGAAGAGAAAGACATGTTGTACCGACCCCACATAACGTGGGATAAGGGTAGGAGGAAGAAGAAGAAGTTTCAAACCATATGTTATGAACTATTCATATCACGTTAGGTTGGTTTGGTAGGTTTGGCCTTGGTTTATCTCCTGGTGTCATTGTGACGTGTCTTTTATAGGACATCCCTAATCATTTTGAATAGTATTTTTTATAGTGATAGGTTTCATTTTTAAGTAGTTTCTGACACTATAAAAAAATCAATCAATCTTCCGTACAGTTAACGAAATATAAGTAAGCTGAACTGACCTTATCTTTCACATTACATGAGATATTATTTTACCTTCGTAGCGAGCCTCTCAAGCGGCGTGATTGCGGGTGCAGTGCGCGCGCCAGCTGCCCGCCCCTTGCCGCTGCTTACGAGGAACTATCAGCCCGCAAAGGTAACAACAAATTGTATTTAGATGTACATAATTGTGTAATCAATATGGGGTCAATTATTTTAACTGTACTCTTACGACCCGGCCACGATATTTAGTTCGTTTATGATTTTACTGATCTTGTTTTTACGCAGGTGGTTGGCGTTGGTGTGGGCAACAGCGCACCTCCGCAGTTATACTATGAAGTGCCTCGCGCGCCGCAACCCCAGCCTCGCCTGCAACCGCTCGCGGCGCCGCAGTCGCAACCCCAGCCCACGCCACAGTCACACTCGCAACCACAACCGCAGCCGCAGCCGCTAGGTAACTACTTGTAATAAATGTGCCAACAGCGTGCCCTACAGTCCTACACAGTTATTACTATGAGCTGCCCCGCCGCAACCCCAGCCTCGCGAAGAAAAATATTTCATCTATTTTTTATTTCGCAGTGACGTCAGTGAGCGTAGTGAACGCAGTGCAGGCGCTGACAGAGATCCGAGGCGCGGCCATGCCCGTCGTGGCGCCCGCGCAGCCGCCCGGCGCGCCCCGCCCCTCCATACTGAGGAAACGAGACGCTGAGGGGTAAGTAATGTGGGTCTAGTGTGTGGCTTAGTCAGAAACGCTGTAGGTACAATCGGCGCAGCCACCAGACCAGACATGTCGTTCTATGTTGAGGGGTAAGTGTGTCCATTAAACTGTGACGTCAGTTAGCGTAGTGAAAAGTTTAGATGCGCTGGTGGCCTAGCGGTAAGAGCGTGCGACTTTCAATCCAGAGGTCGCGGGTTCGATCCCCGGCTCGTACCAATAAGTTTTTCGAAACTTCTGTGCGAAATTTCATGTTCATAAATAATAACTTTCTATCATACCAGTACGTCGCAAAGGAACAAATTATTCGCAGTTTATTAACTTCAGTAAACGTTTATGAATAAGGATGTAAGAGTTTTCACAAAACAGTCATACGAGAATGTAGAGTTCCAATTATATGCTTTTCTCAAACTTGCAATGAAATGTTGTCATTACGTACTTCAAATTAGGTCCGGAAGTACTACGTATCTGGTTCCTTGAGTGAGGATGATAATATAATGAACAGGGAGCGTACTTTTCGTGCCGATGACATCAATTTGACGTCACGCTCCATATAGGCTGATCACAAATTGTTTTATTGTAAATTATTAATCATTAGTCATCAATCATTTTAAGTTATGAATTTCTTTTCATGGTAATGAATGCAAGAAGGATGGTGTGCTTTACGTTAGAGAGAAATTCTCTTTTCTACGTATTTATTGTAATGTGTTGTTAATAAATACTATTTAATTAAATTTATTTATAAAAACAAATCAAATAATTTTATACACGTTTCACATTTCAAGTAGGTATTATTTATGCCACATGTAAATGGACTACTGTATTTGAAGTAATTTGTACACGATTAAAATGATTGACGACTAATGATTAATAATTTACAATAAAACTATTTGGGATCATCCTATACGGAGCGTGACGTCAGATTAATGTCATCGGCATGAAAAGTACGCTCCCTGATAATGAAATTTATATTAATTTCCCCACCTAAGCTAGCAATGCTCGAGTCATTTGTTTTTAAACGTCAAAATATCTGGGCGACCGAGCTTCGCTCGGTTCTGTTTCGTATCCTTGACATGTGTCGCCATCTAGTTCAAAAATGAATAATACCTACATCGAGCGAAAGAATTCTCAGCCTTAACAACACAACTACTCCACACGAGATGGCGCGCATTTCGCCACAAAAACTCAAATAGTGTATTTTTCTATTCGTTTCAGCCTTGACCTGTGTCGCCATCTAGTGTTTGCAATAAATAGTACTTACATCGACCGAAAGAATTCTGTCTTAACAGTACAACTACTGCACACGAGATGGCGCGCGAAGAAAAACGCATGAAAACTCGAAAATTCGCGTTTTCCGGGATTTAAGGATAAGTTAGACCGATTTTTCACCCCCAAAAACCCCCACATAACAAATTTCAGCGAAATCGTTAGAGCGGTTTCCGAGATCGTCAGTGTAAATAAATATATAAATAAATAAATAAATAAATATACAAGAATTGCTCGTTTAAAAGTATAAGATTCTGACACAATGCCACAGAATAAATAATACTTAGGACAACGTCATCATTAGAAAAAAAAAACATGCAAAAGGGTTTACATAGACGGTGGCGCCCCCTATTAATTTCTACTCTTTTTTGCCAGACTATAATGCGGTAAACGTTAAAACGTTACCTCAAACAGATTTAAAAAAAGTTTGGCGCGGAATTTGAAAGTCACCTTTTAAAAGGTTACCTCAAACAGATTTAAAAGAAAGTCTAAGGCTCCCCACAGACAGTCTTAAAAATTCATAATCTTAAAAAAAACTTGTATGCAATCTGACAGTTCAAACTGACACTGACAAGACACTGACAGATCTGAACTGTCAGATTGCATACAAGTTTTTTTTAAGATTATGAATTTTTAAGACTGTCTGTGGGGAGCCTTAGCTCGGAAATGAAATAAAAATATGTGTTAGATTTCTCAAATATTTTATGAAGAGCTTTTTCAAATTTCAAAATGAGTTCGGAGTGACAAGAGTGTTGTGGATGTAGATACAAATTCTAGATACGCCTCCGGAATTGCGAGTGGAAGCAGAAATAGATATGAGTAACTTACTGCATGAGTAGCTTACCCGAAATACAAAGTAAGATACATGACGGCGTATGAAAATTTCTTAAAAAGGAAGGTTTTCAAGCCCAGTTTTTTTAGCCTATTTCATTGCAAGTTTGAGAAAATACACTCCTCGCCGTGAAAAAAGCCTACAGGCTTCGTATCACTATCCGGATATACCTACTCACCCTGTGAGCCCTACTTTCCCGGCGTCTGACGTAATGTACTATTCTTACGTTAGAAATGTTTGTGTCAGGTCACCCACAAAGCAAGCCGCCCTGTACGGGCGCACGGGGTGGGAGGACGTGCCCGCGGGCGGCGGCTCCGGCTCCGGCGGCTCCACCACCATGTCCGCCTCCTCCTCGCCCGCGCCCGACACGCCCCCGGACACGCAGCCCGACCTCTCGCCCAGGAAGAAGCCGCGCAAGCAGATGTGAGTACCCCGCACATGTGTACACACTCATGTAGCAGCTCGGGCGGCTCCACCACCATGTCCGCCTCCTCCTCGCCCGCGCCCGACACGCCCCCGGACACGCAGCCCGACCTCTCGCCCAGGAAGAAGCCGCGCAAGCAGATGTGAGTACCCCGCACATGTGTACACACTCATGTAGCAGCTCGGGCGGCTCCACCACCATGTCCGCCTCCTCCTCGCCCGCGCCCGACACGCCCCCGGACACGCAGCCCGACCTCTCGCCCAGGAAGAAGCCGCGCAAGCAGATGTGAGTACCCCGCACATGTGTACACACTCATGTAGCAGCTCGGGCGGCTCCACCACCATGTCCGCCTCCTCCTCGCCCGCGCCCGACACGCCCCCGGACACGCAGCCCGACCTCTCGCCCAGGAAGAAGCCGCGCAAGCAGATGTGAGTACCCCGCACATGTGTACACACTCATGTAGCAGCTCGGGCGGCTCCACCACCATGTCCGCCTCCTCCTCGCCCGCGCCCGACACGCCCCCGGACACGCAGCCCGACCTCTCGCCCAGGAAGAAGCCGCGCAAGCAGATGTGAGTACCCCGCACATGTGTACACACTCATGTAGCAGCTCGGGCGGCTCCACCACCATGTCCGCCTCCTCCTCGCCCGCGCCCGACACGCCCCCGGACACGCAGCCCGACCTCTCGCCCAGGAAGAAGCCGCGCAAGCAGATGTGAGTACCCCGCACATGTGTACACACTCATGTAGCAGCTCGGGCGGCTCCACCACCATGTCCGCCTCCTCCTCGCCCGCGCCCGACACGCCCCCGGACACGCAGCCCGACCTCTCGCCCAGGAAGAAGCCGCGCAAGCAGATGTGAGTACCCCGCACATGTGTACACACTCATGTAGCAGCTCGGGCGGCTCCACCACCATGTCCGCCTCCTCCTCGCCCGCGCCCGACACGCCCCCGGACACGCAGCCCGACCTCTCGCCCAGGAAGAAGCCGCGCAAGCAGATGTGAGTACCCCGCACATGTGTACACACTCATGTAGCAGCTCGGGCGGCTCCACCACCATGTCCGCCTCCTCCTCGCCCGCGCCCGACACGCCCCCGGACACGCAGCCCGACCTCTCGCCCAGGAAGAAGCCGCGCAAGCAGATGTGAGTACCCCGCACATGTGTACACACTCATGTAGCAGCTCGGGCGGCTCCACCACCATGTCCGCCTCCTCCTCGCCCGCGCCCGACACGCCCCCGGACACGCAGCCCGACCTCTCGCCCAGGAAGAAGCCGCGCAAGCAGATGTGAGTACCCCGCACATGTGTACACACTCATGTAGCAGCTCGGGCGGCTCCACCACCATGTCCGCCTCCTCCCTCGCCCGCGCCCGACACGCCCCCGGACACGCAGCCCGACCTCTCGCCCAGGAAGAAGCCGCGCAAGCAGATGTGAGTACCCCGCACATGTGTACACACTCATGTAGCAGCTCGGGCGGCTCCACCACCATGTCCGCCTCCTCCTCGCCCGCGCCCGACACGCCCCCGGACACGCAGCCCGACCTCTCGCCCAGGAAGAAGCCGCGCAAGCAGATGTGAGTACCCCGCACATGTGTACACACTCATGTAGCAGCTCGGGCGGCTCCACCACCATGTCCGCCTCCTCCTCGCCCGCGCCCGACACGCCCCCGGACACGCAGCCCGACCTCTCGCCCAGGAAGAAGCCGCGCAAGCAGATGTGAGTACCCCGCACATGTGTACACACTCATGTAGCAGCTCGGGCGGCTCCACCACCATGTCCGCCTCCTCCTCGCCCGCGCCCGACACGCCCCCGGACACGCAGCCCGACCTCTCGCCCAGGAAGAAGCCGCGCAAGCAGATGTGAGTACCCCGCACATGTGTACACACTCATGTAGCAGCTCGGGCGGCTCCACCACCATGTCCGCCTCCTCCTCGCCCGCGCCCGACACGCCCCCGGACACGCAGCCCGACCTCTCGCCCAGGAAGAAGCCGCGCAAGCAGATGTGAGTACCCCGCACATGTGTACACACTCATGTAGCAGCTCGGGCGGCTCCACCACCATGTCCGCCTCCTCCTCGCCCGCGCCCGACACGCCCCCGGACACGCAGCCCGACCTCTCGCCCAGGAAGAAGCCGCGCAAGCAGATGTGAGTACCCCGCACATGTGTACACACTCATGTAGCAGCTCGGGCGGCTCCACCACCATGTCCGCCTCCTCCTCGCCCGCGCCCGACACGCCCCCGGACACGCAGCCCGACCTCTCGCCCAGGAAGAAGCCGCGCAAGCAGATGTGAGTACCCCGCACATGTGTACACACTCATGTAGCAGCTCGGGCGGCTCCACCACCATGTCCGCCTCCTCCTCGCCCGCGCCCGACACGCCCCCGGACACGCAGCCCGACCTCTCGCCCAGGAAGAAGCCGCGCAAGCAGATGTGAGTACCCCGCACATGTGTACACACTCATGCAGCAGCTATATACAGCCTATCTCCCGCACAGGAAGCCTCGCAAGCAGAGACGTGTGTAGTGTGTACCCCTAAACACGCATACAGCAGCTATACACAGCCGTACCGAATGGGAAAATGTGCCCATAGGCGTTCGGTCCGGCCCCATCACATTATATCGCCCCATCACCAAGCAGGCCTTTATACACCACATAACACGACCGAACTGGCTGATCTAATAACAACTTCGCCTAAGCCATGCTCTGCACCTGAAAACTTAATTAAGAAGGATAAACGCAAGTACAACCTGTGGGAGTACTCCAATGTATTATATGATTATGATATATAATACCAACCTAATGTATACGAGATGCTCAAATCCAATCACTTCCCTTTATAATTGTTTTATAATAATTAAAATGTGTTTTGTATCACAGGCTAACCAATGATGTCCGACAATGCGAATTCCCCGCTGAGGACGCACCCCCCACTCCACCCCCCATCGAGGTGAAGCCACCACCAAAAAGTAAGTATACTTTGCAGTTTAATTTCAATCATGTGATTAATTGTGTGATTTTCAACAAATTGACCTGTTCTTTCTTATGTCTGTGATTGGACTCTCTAAAGACAAAGAATAACCAAAGATTTTTCTAAAATCTGCAGTTATGTCCAATGGTCCAGAAATAGTAACGAATTTAAGAAGCAGCCAATTCGTTAGTCTGATACAGGCCAAGTAAGAAGTTAATTCTTGTATCATGATGCAGTTTCACCATCAATATTTCCCCGCAGGGCCTCTGCTAAGCTCGAGCTACGTATGCGGCTGGCGCGCCACCGCACTACACTTCGCTCGGCCAGCGGACGTGCGGCGCCGCGAGCCGCGAGCACGAGACATCCTCGCCATCGCCTCGCAGCGGCACGTGCTCGGCACCGCCGAGGGCTGGAAGGTGCACCACCTCACCGCGCAGATGGACGACCTGGTCAGTACAACAAAAGCATTACTTAGTTATATATTTAGGGTCCTTACTGAGCTCAAGCTATGCGGCTGGCCCGCACGGGACATCCTCGCAGTGGCACGTGCTCGGCACCGCCGAGGGCCGGAAGGTGCACCACCTTACCGCGCAGATGGACGATCTGGGGCCCGTTTCTCGAAAGGTACAAGCCTTGTATTACAAGTGTGTTTCCATGACAACCCATACGATTTGACAGTTCGCGCACTTGTAATACAAGGCTTGCACCTTTCGAGAAACGGGCCCCTGGTCAGTACATATTTAGGGTCCTTACTGAGCTCAAGCTTTCTTACTTAGTAGCAGTAATAGTAGAACGTTGCTAGATATAGTAGAGATGGATGGAAGATATTTAAAGAAACTGCAGGAAAAGACTGGCTAAACAAAGCCCAAGACAGGCAGAAATGGAAAGAGTTGGAGGAGGCCTATACTCTAAGAAGGGTCCAAATCAAATAACTAAATAGTAATAACGTAAATTTAACACTAATAATTTGCTTCAATAAATTACTAACCAATACATAAACACTTTCTATCTAAAAATGAGATTTGGGATAAAGACTTTTTTATTTATTTTATTGAGAGAAAAATCTTCTAGGATATCGAGTCACTTGGGCTGTCCCGATTGTCTCGAGTCTGTTTAATCGACCTGATTGAAGATTTTTGATTGCGTAGGATGGTGGCAACATTGATGCACCGTTGTAATTCTTATGTTAACCCTGTTTATGCCGTAAGGTGTCGCTGGAAGCGGACGTGGGGTCGCAGCTGGCGGGCGTGCTGCGCGCGCTGGAGGCGCTCCCGAGCCGCGCCACCGCCGCGCTGCAACCGCATTCGCACACGCTGCTCGAGCTGCTCAAGGTAACCATATAAACTCTGTCAAACAAGTCTGTCAGTAAATAAGAACAAGGAAAACTGTATGCATCCTTTTCTTTAGGGTGCTAGAGAAAAGGATACCTATAATTTTCTTAGTTCTTATTTACTGACAGACTTGTTTGACAGACTATAGTATGAATTTTCTGAGATGAATTTTTGGCTTTTGCCATAATCTATTAAACAAAAGCCTTTGTTTCTATTATTCACAGCGGCTAGCTCCCGTTTCCACAGCACGTGCTAAAGTCTCAGTGTAGTTAAAAAGCAACTATCATGATAACAATAAGGTTCAAATTTATGAAACAGTCTACAGTACGCAGGTAACTTTTTTTTAAAATGACAAAACGTGTTATCTCCGAAAGGGCTTTTTATGGATTTGAACCTTATTACCATCATGATAGTTGCTTTTTAACTACACTGAGACTTAAGCACGTGCTGTGGAAACGGGAGCTAGCCGCCGTGAATAATAGAAACAAAGGCTTTTGTTTAACAGATTACGGCAAGAGCCAAAAAAATCATCTCAGAAAATTCATACTATACCAACCAACTCACACACACTCTACGAGTGGTATGGGAAGCAGCGAGGAAAACCGGTAGAGACGCAGTATGGCAACATTTCTGGTCGTCGAGCACCATACTTCCCAGTATTCCCACGCTACTTCCCATATCTCCCGGAATGATACTGCCTACTTGGTTTAATTAGAGCACTGATGCGCATCGGTGTGTGACGTGCCGGCGTGATCAGGTAATCAGGTCCACAAAGGGGGCCACGTCGCGAGACAAAGTCGCTGCAAGCGGCTGATGCAGACCTGCCTCGGCCTAGGCATCGCGCGCGTCGAGGCAGGTTGCTCGATCGAGGCACGTCTAATGTTGGACGTTATCCGCGTAAACACGTACCACATTGCCTCGTGATATAAGCCCCTTTCTGACCCACGTAATACTCATAGTGCCGTTAGTGGAGCATTTAACTTTTACATAATCGACATTTGCACTAATTTTTATGACTTAACAAACCTGGTACTTTTTTGGTTTGTCTATCTTACATTTTAACTGCCTGTGTGCTTTTAATAACTTTATTAACTGTTTTTTTTTACAGGGCAACATTCAAAGGAGCAAGATAGTCTGCGAAGGGATCCAGGAAGCCCGCGAAGACATCCTCCGAGTATTTACACACCGGAACTTCGTATCCGACATTCTGACACGGCAGGCCGACAAACGAAGTTTCCGGAAACACAGATCACAGTCATAATTAACTGGCAACACCACGAAAACACACCGCGTATTGAACTCTAAAGACATTGACTGAAAGTCTAATCAGTAATAGGCACATCACACACAAGCTGTTTTTTTTTTAGATATTCGGACCTCGAATCTTAGTCACTTTCTACATTCAGATATTGTCTACGGTACCTAGATATCTTTTATACGGAATCTCTGATCAAATAATCTGGATGTATAAAGTTACCATATATAGAGATTCAGGATCTTAAATTTAGTTCGTGTCACGTGTGTGATGTGCCTTACGTGGTTATCTTCGTGGTACTATGGTTAACTTTAATACTGATGTTATTACTTCTGCAATTTTCTTAGCATAATAGCATCCGTCTTACCCGTGCAATAAGAATTTTTTTTATAAGTGATGTGATTCACACTATTCACAGGGTTTCCAAAACTACATACTTATTTATCTACTCAGAATTTTACCTACTAGAAATAAGGTCAGCTGCGAACGACTTCTTTTCACTCTGGCCATACTATAAGTCCTAAAGGCGACTTCGAGTGTATGTGAGATCTGACAATGTATAGAAGCAGCTAATAAAGTTGACGACGGTTGTTTTGATTATACAATAAATGTTGTGGGCCCTCCATAGAATGTGAGAGTCCTAAATCCATTACATATTGCAGAAAGTATTAGCATAAGTTCCTGTTGTAAATAGTGTAAAGAATCTGTATGTACATTTAAGTAATTCTATATGAGTATTAATTTTATGAGAAGAGAATGCCTTGAAAAATTAGTTTTACTTGTGATTTTGACTAAATAGATGTATAATAAAGAGGATTTCATATAATTCTAGTTTCTTTCAATGTGGGGACGTGGTTTGGGCTGACCAAAACATCCAGCGAGCCAGATTTTGATCGGGCGTCCGTGCGCTCAAAGCCACGACCGACGACCGATAGTTTGCACTGTTAAGTGTATATTCATTGTCTAGATCCGCGTCCGCGGTCGCGCGACGGCGGACGTCCGCGTAATATGTTCCTAGCTTTGTTAGTACACCCCATATCCCAGAGTTAGTGTCATCCAGAAGCCAGGCCCCACTATTTTTCGGATGTTGAATACCCAACGAGCCAACAGATGCCAGGCGCTTCTTACATCTAGGGTAACCGCTTTTTTTCTAGTGCGGGAAATAACTTCGTGGACTTTAAATGAATAACGTACTGTCTTTTGTCTTACGCTAGCACTATTTTTTTTTTCTAGCTTCTAAAAGGAAGATATTAATATTATTATTCCTGTGTATCGTTCGACTTAGTTGGGTAGTGTGTAATCACCATTAGATCAACCATTCGATCATTCGGTTCGATACTAAACATTTGTGGCCTGGCAACACTAGTCGTTGGCAGTTGTCAGTCAGCATACCTATTTATTAATTTCGTTTACCTCTAACCTAAATTTTCTTCAAATTATCAATTAAAACACGATAATAAAGTTTAAAAATGGCGAGTAGCAGACTGGAAAGAATAGGCACCATTTTTACAAGGTATTTATATTTCAACATTGCTATTGAGTTCATAATCATCATCTTACCTTTAAAAACACTTTTTCTTTTTTATTCTACTTTAAAATTCGAATTTTTTCTATTAAAAAAATAAAAAGCGCGGCAAAACGCGCTTTTAGTGGGGCAGAAAAAAGTTTTACGAGTATTCTTTGCGATAAACGCAGTGGTGTGGTACAGTTCACCCATATATTTGCTGTTAATTATTTTTGTTGAGCTTATTGGATTTAACAGAATGTCGAGCTCAAAGAAATCTGGTAAATCTAAGTTTTTGGCAGAAGACTTAAACGATTTCATAAATAAAAGCCAGTTTGTGAAAGAGACTCCTAAGACTGGAAAACCGCAAAAGCGCAACAAGTCAGCAGCACCAGCATTACAAGAAGATGGTATGTCCAGATTAATGGTTGATCAACAAGTGAGCATGAAAAAAAGAAAGATTTCAGCAAGTCAAACATCTGAGACACCTAATAAAGTCCGGGACACAATTATGCAGCAAATAGAATCAAGGTAATATAAAGGTTAGTTTCTTTGATAATTTACATTTTAAATTCTCTTGGTTTTTATAATTTTGTTTATTGTTACAGACAACAATGTAATGATCTTATGCTTAACAACTTGTCCAATATCATAACGCAACTGGATGCTGATCACGCACAGATGAAAGAAAATCAAGATAAATTAGAGCAACTAACTGGAGCCCTATTGAAGTGTATTCAACAATCGAGTGCTGCACATAAACAAAGTCTGAAGTTGTTATGGGAATTCCATGCTACTTTTAAAAAGAGGTTAGCTTGTAACTGATTCTTAAACTTATTAAAATTCTCATTTTTTTATACCTATTGTAAAATGGAAACTAAATATGTATATGGACAAATACTTATAGGTATTTTATGGGATTTTTTCAGATATGAAGAAATGAATGCTCTACACAAAGAACAGAATGAAAAACTGACAGAAGAAATAGAGGATGACCTTAAAAATTTGGAGCAGCAGTTAATAATAGAAACTAAGCGGAGCGGCTGGGACAATTTACGCAAAACTATTTTTCATGCTATGCAAAATGATTTGTAAACTAATTATATTCACAATGATTGCATTTTATATTTTAGAGACCTACATAATAGGCTTATTCTTAGGGGAATATGAAAAATGTGATTTTTCTTAAAATAATAAAGAAACTAGCTATCTGTTACAGGAGTCTATTTTCAAAATTTAAATTTAATTTTAGATACATTGTAAGAGTACCTATTTTAAGTTAGAAGAAAAATGTGATTTCTGTTTGATTAATAAATATTTCGTGTTACTTTTGGTTTTTTTACACGGATATTTATTTGTCCCTAGATGTGTTATAGTTAGATAGTTAGGCCCTTTAGATACTTCAAAAATGGATGAGAAAATGTCATTTTACTATCCATAATAATGCCTGAATATGGTTGGTACGATTGACCTTTCATCATTTGATTTAGTTTGATGTGTTACAGTTAATATTTTTCTCATGTTGGTGTGGTGAAAAGTTTTGCGTTTCACTCTGTGGCAAAATTTGTTTAACTTACGTGCCTTGGACACCCTCGCCCAACTTCATCTAAAAGCTTTTAACGTTTAATAGTTATTTGTTATACAAGGGGCAAAGTTGTATTTTAACGCCGAGTGTGGAATTGAAAAACGAGCAAGTGAAAGGATCCTATAGTTGAACCACGAGCGAAGCGAGTGGTTCGAGAATAGAATCCTGAACTTGCGAGTTTCTTAACACACGAGAAGTAAAATACATTTGCACCCGAGTGTAACACAAAACATTTCCCCTCACTACAGCGAGGAAACTACAACGCAAAAAATGCATTTAGCACTGCTTCCAGTAGTTCCACAGGTGGTAAATCATCTTTATTACTAGATTCACCTACTTTTGTCAATTTTAAAGCAGTTAATTTACCTTTATTCAAGGTCAAATTACTTTACCCACTAGTGGATAAAATGCGTTTTTACCCGCTGGTATTAAAGGACAAAACACGTGTTTCCGAGATAGTGAGGGGAAAAATATTATACTCGCCCAACTTCCTCTAAAAGCTTGTTTTTAATTAAATTATATTTTTAACACACTAGTTTGTTAAAATATCAAATTGTGTGTTCACAGAGTAGAGGGCCTGATCACTCGCAGTGCAATGAAGGCAGACGACCGACCGCTGTGGTTCGACATCTACAAGCGGTTCCCTCCGCTCACTGAACCCAAATTCGCTAAGCCGTTGCCGGAAGTCAAACCCATTAGGCCTATTCTGTATGAAGAAGATGTTGTTAGAGCGTAAGTACTCGTACCTGTTAGGTATCGCTTTTCGAATAAGTTGATACCTAACTTCATACAACAGAACTCCCTCCGAACCTTGCAATGGTATTGCGACTGAGAAGGGGCCCGGGAATTCCTAAATCAATATCAGAAATCAATGTCACATGCTCGTAATATCTGGTGTCTCATATCTAAAGACCCTTATGCTTCTAGTAGGTAGGTATGAACAATAAGAACCATTCTAAAAGAATGTCTGCCAGAATTTTGGATAAAAAGAACTTTATTATTGCACCTAATGCATAAAGATCCTCTAGGCATACAAAGCTACATACCTAATAATAATTTATTCCCATGTTGCAGGAAATTCCATTCTGCCGGACAAGGCTATGGCGCAATCAACATGCTCAGTCCAACGGGAGAAACACCCATAAAGAAGCTAGTGAAACAATACGAGAAGTTGAAGTCTGAAGGCGTCCCAGAGACCGAGCTAGTTGAGAAGGCTTCCGCAGCGGTTGACACGCAGTATGCCCAACGACAACAAGAGGCTGCACAACAAAAAACGATCGTCAAAAACCCAGATTCAGTAACAGCGCAAGTTCTGGCAGAAGCAGACTTAAAAATATTTTCAATGAGAAATGAATTAGTTTACTGTAGAAAATAAATAGTCTAGATAATTTGTAATGGTGGTTAGAAATAAATATTATGTTTCAGATTGCCTTTCGTATTCGATTTCATCCATAGGTAATCACCAAACTCCACTTGTCTAACCGGATGTGCTTACCCATCGCTGAATATCGGAAGTGATAGTTACCTAAATCGAAACACATTATGAAAGTGTAACTGTAACTTGACCTCTAATATCCATAACACTTTTACTAATCATAGATCATTGTATGCTGGTTCTAAATGGAGATTGCATCCGTAGCTAGGTAGTATGGTAGGCATTTGGGGTACAGTAGGTATTTCTTTGAATAGATAACACTTGACTCATTTGACCAACACAGAACCACGGCTACGTTTCCACAAAGTAAACTGTTAGTAATCATACTTCTTATCAGTATGATAAGATAACCGAGGCTACAACGAACACACCTTGTATTGCGTTCCAAACTGTTGGCTGTTGTTAGTGCAAAAAAATATTAAAATAAGTGTGACATTGTGAGTGATCCAAAATGGCACAAAGGAAGTCCTTACTGTTTTACCTGGCGGCTATCTTGGGTACGTATGTCGTATGATGAGGGTCCTATTGCGATACCTCCTTATCTCAACATTGTATTCGAATCGCTTTGTTCAGGTATGCTGAATAGCTTCAGCTAGCAACCTAATTAAGTTTGACCTACTTTGCATTAGGTACACGGTGTATAGAACTTGGTTAATATTTTAGATTTTCTGTTTACTAAACTAATTATTTTAAGTAGGTTACAAAACAAAACAGATAGTGTGATATTCGGCGGTTTAAAATATAATCTGTTCAAAAACTAACCAATTATAATGAGTTGAGAGCCGTTTGAACTACTTAATTAAAATTATGAAGTCATGTACTATCAGCTGCAAAAGTGCATGGAGAAATTATGAATGGATTCATTGATAAATTCGCCATGCACTTTTGCTGCTCACTGTACCTAAATGATAAGTCTGTAATTTAACATCCTTGCATCTAGGAAACCGGGACAAAAGAAAGTGTGATATTCAGCGGTTTAAAATATAATCTGTTCAAAAACTAACCAATTATAATGACTTGAGAGCCGTTTGAACTACTTAATTAAAATTATGAAGCCATGTACCTAAATGATGTCTGTAATTTAACATCCTTGCATCTAGGAAACCGGGACAACTTGGATTCCATACATATAATATACTAGCGACCCGCCCCGGCTTCGCGCGGGTACTATACCTACATGTAAACCTTCCTCTAGAATCACTCTATCTATTAAAAGAAACCGCATCAAAATCCGTTGCGTAGTTTTAAAGATTTAAGCATACATAGGGACAGAGAAAGCGACTTTGTTTTATAATATGTAGTGATAACGAAACATATTAAGTATATGTTTTTCGGCATAGGTACCTAAACTAAATTTACTTATTTTTATTTCACAAACTTTAACACATGTTTGGCATGGAAACATTTCAGTTATCATCAGCACACTAACACATGAGGCCGAAGCAAGAAGAAAGATTTTGAGAGGAAGGCATGTCATGACACGGACTTATTACCGTAAGTACTAAGGTTCAAGTAGTTTTATCATAATAGCTTGTGGGCGTCATCCATATATTACGTCACAGTGTAAGGGGGGGGTCATACTAAATGTGACAATCCCTGTTAAAGGGATACAAAAAAGCGTGACATAGGGGGGGGAGGGGTCCAAAAACCTGAAATTTGGTGTGACGTAATATGTGGATGATCCCTAGTCAGACACTGCGATAAATCCTGCAGCGTGCAGCGGTTACTTACAGGCGCCATCGTCGACAAATACCTATAGGTACACGAAAAATTGTTTTCTCGAAACTGCATTCTAATTTGAACCCTAAAACTGAATGATAAAGTTGAAATACTGAAACACGTTCACTATCCAATGTGTATGTGGGGGAATGATAGGGACAGCGAACTTGGTAATATTTACTTGCCTCCGGTTGCAATCTTAAAATTCCAGGAAGTCGATGTTTGTTAGAAATTCAGTTTCCACAAAACCTTTAACGCTATCTATTATGCAATATTTTTTTTAGAATTAGTGACTACCAATAGAATCAATTACTATCCAACCAATACCACCAATCCTACCAATAGAAACTAGCAGACATCCATTGCTTATTGTAGTACGTTTAATTCCAGGTGGCAACGCGATACCAGCTTGGGCGATAAGTCTCATCGCAGGCATCGGGATGCTGTTGATTGGCGGAGTTCTGTACGTGGTCATGAGAAAACTCGTCCTCTCCTCCGAAACGGGCACCATGAATACGTATCAGCCTGCGTTGCAGAATGAAGACGTTTGAAGAGCCAAGTTTTATACAAAACATGAGTTGACCGTCTTTATTTTATGTATTTTAGTGTTATTTTAAGTTAAATCATAAATTAAATATAACAAGATCATACCATCCCATACATTAAAATGCGACCGCCTAAGACCGCCCTTACACTCCACCACACATAGATGGCGCCACAAAAAAAAATGTCTTGTAGGTTTCGAATATACTTGTAGATGGCGTTAAGTGCCACTTTTGACATAGATTTACAGCAAAGAGGATCGAGTATTATAGAGAATGACTGTCAAAGTAAAATGTGTAATCACAGTGCATAGACTGCCATCTCTCGACACAAGCTTAAAACTTTTGAACCTCAGTTTTGACAATTTGGCCCATATTCTTAGCTTGATATGTTTTATAATGTCAAATATTAATATTAGCGCCATCTAGCCGAGCGTACCCAAAAGGTGTATCGCCATCTAGCTCACCGTACCTTTTTCTGTATGGTTTTGGGGTACGTTTTTTTCTTAGACTTTATCGGTCTTTACGAAGTTATATAGGTCTTTGATTTACGGCTAGGAATTGTCACTTAATGCCAATCTACAAATAATCGGTGGCAACAAGGTATTTTTTTGTGGCGCCATCTATGTGTGGTGGAGTGTAAGCGCGTTCGTAGGCGGTCGCATTTTAATGTATGGGATGGTATGATCTTGTTATATTTAATTTATGGTTAAATCCACCGTTACTACTTTTTATGTACACACAATATTAGCGATAATACCATGTTGTGCAATTACTAGATAAGTCATTTGGAATCATATTTAAGTTTATTATTCATATTTTTGTCGAATAAAACTATCGCCTCGATAAAATCAATTTATTTTAGTTTCATACATAATAATTATGGTATATGAAAATCTTAAACCGAGCTACCTCGGGAAACGTCACTTAAGAGATTGTACTAATGAACGAATGAGAAAATGATTTCACGATGAAGTCAAGTATATATTAGAGTTAGAACTCTCGACGGTGGTACTTGTCTGGATCGAAGTAAGATGTGACCACAACTCGGTTGCTGAATTTCCGTCCTGTGAGGGTTTGCTGCGCTTTCTGGCAGTCTGCAATGCTGTTGAACTCTACAAACACCTGTGAAAGATGAACATTTTGTTAGAAACTTTCTAACACAGGTAATTAAAAAATCTGATAATCTTCCAAAGTGCACACATTAACTTTCTTGGTTATTGGGTGTCACCCAGAACTGCCGAAGATGGCAAAAAGCCATAGAGAAGTGTCTGAAATACGGTTTTAAATTGTAGTTGCCGTTAGATTAATTACATCCATATTGTAATGCGTGCAGTACAACGCAAATAGTAACAAATCGTTGTTACTTGGCAAAACATCTACAAATGAGCTTTAAGTGTGAACAAATGCATTTTTGGATTTTTTGGCAACTAAATACTTGCAAGTTAGAATCCGGATAGGGAAACATAGCTTTCTTTGATCAGTTTTCAAAAATCAACATTTAACAGGCTCATGCCAAGATTACACAAACTAAAAACATCTGTTCACAGGTTTGTGTGTGCAGATACTTATCGCGATTAACCAACCGTGTTTCAACTTTTAGAATTCAGTTGTTATAATCAGAGATATTATAATTTTCTCTCACCTTTCCACAACCTGGCACTTCCACGCCTTCGATAGGCCGAGGGATTTCTATACTGCGCACGCAGCCGTATTTGTTGCACTCCTCCCTGTAATTCAAAAAAGCACGGTTGTAATCTTCTATCACCTTGTATCTCTTGTATGTATAAGTTGATATTGAAAGTAGAAATGGGCCGAATATTCGGTATTCGGCAAGTTTTTCAATGTTCGTATTCGGCCGAATAATTCGGTTGCATTGCCAAATATTTACCGAATAAACAAAGTAAATAACTAATGAAGATCTTACGTATGCCATTGGATGCCTAATAAGCTCCTATTCTAGTAGCTTTCTAAGGAACTAGTAAAAAGAATATAAATGCAATTATTTTGTAAAAAAGTCAAAAAACGGTAGTTTAAGAGTTGAGAAGAGTTCAGAGTTGTTTCAACTAAGTTTTGATTATCCACTAAATCATAAAAACATAGTTGTAGTAACATATTATTATGAAACGAAATTATCAAACATTTAATAGTTTTAATGAACATCCCCTTAATATGGCGTAACCGAATTTTCGGCCGAATGTTCGGTTCGGTAAGAGCTGAACCGAATGTTCGGCCGAATATTCGTATTCGACAAAATCCATATTCGGCCCATCTCTAATTGAAAGTAACAAAAAAAAATGGAAGAAGAAAGTTCGCCACGGTATAACTCACTTGATGTCCTCGAGAATGTCCTCATACTCCTCCTCGTCGCGCAGCTCGTCGGGCGTGACCATGTTGAGCAGGCACAGCACCTCGGTGGGCGGCCCCGCGCCCGCCAGCGTCAGCCCCGCCACCTGCAGCTGCACCGGCGCCGCGCCCGTCATCGCTGGAACAATGTTCATTCTAATTTTCACAACTGGACAAATATACATATAAACTCATCGTCATTTGGACAAATATTAACTAATGCAGTGAGTGAGATACGTTTTACTTGTTATTTTCAATTCAGAACGAACTGAATTGAAAATAACAACTGTACGGCTTTGTAATAAGCAAAGATCAGACGATTGGGCGTCATTTTTTGAATGGATCATGAAGATTACGGGATCTATCTTGTGAGCGTGTGGATTGAGTGAGCACCTTACGAAAAAAAAAATATGCTGATCATTTAGTAAAAGTTTTAAAACAATTGTAAAACGAATCTCTGAATTTGTAAAAAGATAAATCAAAAGATACAGTCATTAACATGTGCTCACTCAGTTCTCACAAACTACCAACGAAAACAGTGAATGTATTCATTTAACATATAATATTTATATACTAACATTTAGTAAAAAATATGCCAACCTACCTCTATAAATTTTAGATCACCTAGTTACGTATTTATTTTTTTACAAATAGTTTCTTATGCTCACTCAATCCTCACACTTTTGAAAAGCCGAATTTTGATGAAAAACATAAGATTTAGACCGCTATTATATCTGTATAGTTAAGTAAAAGTGAAATGGGAATTTGTAAAATACAAAACGAACCACTAACGTGTCAGGTTTTTTTATAATAAATTTTTGCAAGTGCTCACTCAGTCCACACGTTTTGAGAAAGTTAAAAATGTAAATGTAATCAGGGGCGGCTCACTCCGCGATCCTTTCACCGCGCTACAAGTACATGCCGGCGGCCGCGAGTTCGCGGCCCATTCAGTGGCGACGACCTTCGCGCGGCGCAATAGAATTCAATGTCGTCTGCACGCGTGCGGTCCGTTTGTTAATGTAGGTAATAATTTAGAATGGCGGCGTTTTGTGAACTTCAAAGGAGTGAGCCTTCTGTACTTGTACTATTATATATTCTGTGATGTAATGATAGTGATAGTGTAATTTTTATCGAAGTCAGGATAATAACCATATCGACATTCATGCATTAAAAAGGACATGAATGATAATTGGTAAGAAACAAAGAATATAATACTTCACTAGTAAGAAACCAGAAATCAGGAGCCGACATAGTGTGGTCACCCTACATGATACATTTGTATGAGAAAAGTTATGTCTGAATATCTTTAAAACCAGACAACGAATATAAAATATTAGATGGTGGATATTTAGTAAATATTTTTACTAAATGTTGAAGTACTTTCGAGTGTCTGTGGTGCTACAAATCTTTAGTTACATTTTTAACTTTCTCAAAACGTGTGGACTGAGTGAGCACTTGCAAAAATTTATTATAAAAAAACCTGACATGTTAGTGGTTCGTTTTGTATTTTACAAATTCCCATTTCACTTTTACTAAACTATACACATATAATAGCGGTCTAAATCTTATGTTTTTCATCAAAATTCGGCTTTTCAAAAGTGTGAGGATTGAGTGAGCATAAGAAACTATTTGTAAAAAATTAAATACGTAACTAGGTGATCTAAAATTTATAGAGGTAGGTTGGCATATTTTTTACTAAATGTTAGTACATATATAAATATTATATGTTAAATGAATACATTCACTGTTTTCATTGGTAGTTTGTGAGAACTGAGTGAGCACATGTTAATGACTGTATCTTTTTATCTTTTTACAAATTCAGAGATTAGTTTTACAATTGTTTTAGAACTTTTACTAAATGATCAGCATATCTTTTTTTATTTTCGGAAGGTGCTCACTCAATCCACACGCACACTCTATCTTGTGTTCTTAGAATTTACGCAGAGGACGATCGCTAGTAAAAAGACTTGCCGTGGGCCTTCCATTGAACGTGTTTATATTCATACGTATATATAGTTTGAATTTGAGTTATTAATTTTTAATGTCTGTTACTTCAACATTTTAATTGTATATTAGACTATCTAATCTATCTATAGCTGGAAAAGCTACAGAAACTAGTTTGATTTTAATTTAACCTTCGCCTTTAAATTACTGTCTAATTTTGTTTCGTGAGTTTGAAGTTTTCACCTAAGTGATAGAACAATGCAATCAATGCAAACAACTATGATTAATTCATACTCAGAGCTACTACCTTTTATTGAATTAAATAACTAGCTATTCTATGATGATTCAATCAAATCGATCCTAATAAAGAAAAATATTGTTGATAAGTAAAATATATTACCTAATGTTGAATTCTTTGCCCCAATACTAGCTCGTTGGACTATGAGTTTCTTGTCACCCAGCTGCATACCATTCAGACCCGCAATGGCCTAAAAATAAATAAATATTTAGTAAAATGTTTAAACAAGAAAACTCAATATTGCAACAGATATGTGAAATACAAATTATTCTCACCTGATCTGTCATTGAAATGTCCACATATTCAGCAAAGGCATATCCTTTGCTGAGACCCGTTGACGAATCTTTCACTAAATTGAAAGCCCGGAGTTGTCCAAATGACATCAGCAGTTCTTTCACCTGTTTCATAACATTTTACATAAGTGCAAATCAAGTCACACATTAAAGCAAAAATACAATTTATTTAAGAATATATAATTGTTTATCTAATAACATAGAAAGAATACTAATATTTTTGAATGTTCCCGTGAACATTAGTGGCAATATGCAGCAAATTAATGAATGTTATTCTGACCTGTGTCTAGCCGCATTTTAGAATTATGTGTGAATGGAGGAGACTTGCCTTGGAGTGCCGACGTCTCGTTCAAGTACAAGACGTATAGGTGAGAATGAGAGACAACAGTGACACGCGGGCCGCGAATGTGCCATATCTAAGCTAGGGAGGGGCAGAAAGCAGACTATCAGTGAGTTGAATAAATAATCGTCGAGCGAGGAGTCGCTCGTCCATGCTAGGGTACCTGAAATACCTGAAATGGACGAAAATATATCGCGGCTCACTGCTGGCGCCACCGTAGCCCTGTCAACTGTTGAATCTCGCCCTGAAATGTCGCGGCTACCTAATGGAAATGGCCTTACTGATTCACTCATTTGTAATCAAATTAGCTCAGTTGTTTTTTCAGTTTGTTTGAGCTAAATGTATGTAATGAGGATTTTTATAACTTGAAAAAGCCTAAAATGTTATTATGCTGTAAAAATGAAATAAGATACATAAAATATATGTGTAGAAGTTTATGTTCTTCAAAATTTTTGGTGATAAAGTTAGAAATTATTTCCAAATATTACTTGGAAAAAATGAGTTTCCATGGAATAAGAAAGTTTAGGCAGGAGAACCTGTGTAGCTGTCAGAAGATTAGTTAGGAAGGTCTGAAATGTACATGCACTGCTGTGCTTCGGCATCACTCTCATTCATGGCCCCAAAAGGAACTGTTTACCTAGAAACCTAAAAGCTGGCTATGAAATTTTGACACAGATATTTAAGAAAAACAAGGCATTTTTCTGTAAAACAAAATACCACTTCATATGCAATTAATTATATAGGTACTGTAAATAACAAATTAAATGCAAATCTTCATAATATGGATAAAAAAATAAAAGTCATGAATAATGAAACATTGACTTCTTGTTAAACAACAAAACAACTACTTGTTTGTAATAATCAAAGTTATACCAGAACATGTTTGAAATTAATGTTCCATGAAACACAAAAATAAGTTTATGTATCCTAGAAACCAAAATGCTGTTTGTTTCATTTCACTTTGACCATATGATTTTCTCATATCTTTAGTGATGCCAGTCTAGATTTCTGTTTGCAATGCAATGTCTTGTTACACAGCTATCTATATAGCTAGGTCCACTCTGACCGAGAAGCCTCAAGATGAAAATGTCTATGCTAATGCACACACTATACAAAAATGTGTGCACAATCATGGACATTTTCTGAGTGAGACAATCGACTCGTGAGGCTGCTCAGTTAGTGTGTGGACCCAGATTATAGTGTACCAGCATATTTCAGTGTCTGGGATCTATAAACAGGATTCAGTTGCAAGTGTAAGGGCAACTAAGAAAACATAAAGCAATTACCTGGTCCTCGTTGAGATAGTTAGGCAAGCCGCCTATGAATATTTTATGTGGTGAATCTGGAACCACTGTGCTAATAACTCCAGCTGAAACAATTCAAATTGTTAGTTTGAAATTTCAAATTAATATACTATAGGAGGCTAAAAATACAGCATATACAAAATTATCTGTTTTCAGGAGTTATTAGCAGTTACCAAAATAATATTAATATTATATGTGTTAACCAAAAAATTGGTATAAAATAATATAAGGTACCAAATTAAATTGATACAATGGAAACTGGGCTACTTTTACTAACCTGGAACATTAATAGATGGATTTTCAGTGCCGGGCATAGGCTGATAATCATGTGGCCGTCTAATCTTTAAACTCTGCCCTTTGAAGTTGATGCCATCAAAGGCCATGGCCTGAGTGGTCTCATCTATAGATCTAAACTCAAGGAATGCAAAGTTTTTGTCCAAGTTTATTTGGCAAGCTAGGACCGGGTTTCCGGCCGCTTGGGCCAATCCTGAAAGATGCATCTGCTGGTTGAAGAACTCCATGGTCTCCTCTTCAGTGACACCGAAAGGTATGTTGCCCACGTACAATCTTCGCGCTTGCCGAGTGATAGTTGAGCCAACCACTGGAACTGCCGCTTGAGGCGTGTCTGCTACGATATTCGCCGGGATCTGTCCTGCAGCCTGCATAGCCTTATACTGCAGTGGAGTGATGTGCTCAAAGCCCGGTGGCGGCACATCCCAGTACAGCGAGGGCTTGCGGCGACGCGACCGTTTCGTCGTCGGAGATCTCGATTTGCTCCTTGCCGGGCGCTTTTCTCTCTCACGGCGCTCCCTTGATCGCGATCTGGAGCGCCTCCTCTCTCGGGAACGGGATCTACGTCGGCGATCTGTACGGCATCAAATCAATGAGGAAACTGAACTCACAAACAAGTCATTATGTCTATTTAACATTATTAATGTCTTACCTTTATCTTCACCCATACTTTATTGATATTTGGAGTCACGAATTAACACAAAATTAAAGCTCAACTTCACTGGCAAAATGGCGTCGCATCACATTCGTTCGAAAGCGGTGTGGCGACAAGGAGCGGGGAGGGTGAAGAAAACATCGCCATATTTCGTTCAGAAAATAACTGCCCATTCAAATTAGATTCTTGTAAAATAAAACATGTTGAAAAAAGACAGAAATAAATTGTGTCTAATTAATAGCGTAAATGAATACACAATGTGAATGTAAAATTTTATTATAATACCATTTTTATATTTTGTATTGCTAATGTTTTATTTTGTAATGGTAACTTAAATTAGAAATGTCAATGATCTGTCATTATTGTCACTGTCACTGTCAGTCACACTGCGAAGTGCGACCGCGTCTTCGCTTGAAGCTAGGAACACACTACGCGGACGTCCGTCGTAAAACGACCGCGACCGCGACCTATCAGTGTGCACGGAACAAAACATCCAGAGAGCCAGATTTCGATCGGACGTCCGTGCGCTCAAGGCCACGTCCGCGTCCGTCGACCGATAGTTTGCACGGTTATGTGTATTTCCATTGTCCAGATTCCCGTCCGCGGTCGATTTACGACGGACGTCCGCGTAGTGTGTTCCTAGCTTCATTCGCTTCACGGCTTCACTCTTCACTCACTCTTCAGTCACTTGTGACTTGAGTAGTTTTAGGATATAAGGCGGTATTTTGCTTTGTCGGCAAAAAGTGAAAGTTTCCTAACTTAACTAAATAGTCAATTCAATACCCACGATCGATGGCTCCATATGGTTCTCATCAAGAAGCCATATTACTAGTGCCGCGTATACGACTTGAATAAATATGGTGCGTTATTTAAAAACTAAATAAGTGCGATGTTTTTTTTTTGTTTTTCATTGTTCTTGATTAAATACTTTACTTTTAGGGAGACCTTAAAACGAACGGTGAATTGAGGAAGAGAGAAGTCCTGAGCAAGCCGGCAGAACAATTGATGAAGGATAATAAGGAGAAAATAAATTATAAAGTCGCATCCGGGAACTCAAAGGCCATTGGCCTAGTTTTTGTTTCGCTTCTGCTGGATCTCCTAGCTTTTACTATGATTCTACCTCTTCTGCCTTCTTTGTTGGATTATTATAATGGAGAAGAAGGCAAAGGCACAACTTTATATGCTTCCTTATTGGGAGCAGTTCAAAGCTTTCAGAAGCTAACCGGGGCCCCAGAAAAGCTAGCTTCAGTATTATTTGGTGGTGCACTGGGCTCTATGTACAGTTTCCTGCAGTTTCTAACAAGTCCTATAGTTGGAAGTCTCTCTGATGCTTATGGAAGGAAACCCATGCTTTTACTGTGTTTGGTAAGTACCTACTCTTACAACATTCTGCTAATCATATTGATTAGATATCAAACTGTCAAGGGCTAAAGCTAGATGATCTCATTTATCTTTTATCAACTCATAAGTTTGTAACAAAATAGGTCACCTCTTGTAATTCTTGAAAAATTATGCTAAAATGCCTATTTTATTTTATCAGTATTTTCTGTATCAAAGTTTTTTCATCCTCAGATAGGGATAGCAACATCCCATGCACTATGGAGCTTTGCAAGCACATTCAGTATATTTGTGCTGGCTCGGTTCATCGGTGGTCTCAGCAAGGCCAATGTCAGCTTGAGTATGGCTGTTGTTGCTGACGCCTCCAATGAGAAGACCAGGGCTAGAGGAATGGTAAGATTATGTTAAGTATATATTTAAGATTCGGAGACATCTGTATTAGTTATACCTCGGATTCCTATTATTCATGCTTTCCACCTTATCTTTTTCAGGAAGATTAATGAGGTAAATTTTATTTAATGTTGAAATTGTTAGATAATTATGAAATACCCTTTTTATGATGGAATTTTGGGTGATTTTCAAAATTATGTGACTTATAAAATTAACTTGTTCACTGCAGTAGGGTGTCTAAAGTCTTACGAATTGGTTAGTTATGTGTTACGTTAATTGCCGCAGCAAATGTGTTAATCAAATACATCCTATTGGTAATATTAGTCTTTTAAATGTTTTTTTTTAACTTTTATTAAAACTTCGATTAAACACTATTCTTGGTAGAGTTGCTTATGTGTACATCATTTTGTTTAAACAGTTGTGACAGATCCACAGACCAACCCCTATAGACATCTATTACAAGACGACTCGCGGTCGCCAGCCTTCCTAGTATTTGCACTGATATAAGCGCGGGCGCTCGCCGTGCCCGATCAGTATCGACCAAGTAACAGACCCGAAAGCAGCGCGTGTTTTTCGCACAAAAAAATTGGAAAAGGGTATTTTGATGCCTTAAAGATGTCCACCTGTAGTGTGAAATGGTGTGGAAAGGTAACAAGAAGCTCAAATTTAAAAACAGACGGCATTACATTCCACAAATAAGTCATATTTATAATTTATTCAGAGCCGGCATAGGTCAACTTACATTGGCCACTTACGCGTCAGTAGAGGGACAGTCATACTTCTGTCCCTTTTCATCTGGCGCGACTGCCCGCCGTCCTTGAAACGGCCAATCACAGCGCGCTTAACACATTCCCCGCCCGCTCCTCGCACCCCAAACACTGGTGACTCGTATCGCGAACCAAATATACAAGACTGCCACTCTATAGGAGGTTCTCTGTGGACAGATCCGAGCCAGACTTATAAAAATTTAACAGGTGTGATAATGGATGCCTGTATTGGCTTTTATTATGCTGTGTTTGTAGATTTACCAATTCTGACTACTAAATATAATTTCTACATATTTTCTGTATATTAGTACAGAACAATTTTTTTAGGATTCAGCTTATTTGTAAGTAGGCTATGGATTTGCAGTGACATACACGTGCAAAGAGGGAATTCGTAACTTGTGTCGATTTAACTAATTTTTCAGTACAGATGGTGTTTTTTTTTACGCACTAGTGCGAGAAGTGATTTATTTCTTTTTAGGTCGAAACTGAAACATCGGAGGGGCACTGTACAGTCAACCAATTGGAACCCTAGGCCACTCTACAACCATGTCAGAATGACGAGCAGTATGAGATTTCTTACAATGTGATTTATAACGTCACTATGGCATAGTTCTACAGTGGCCTAGGGTTCCAATTGGTTGACTGTACACCTGTACTGAAAAATGTCGTACGATACTCGTGCGAAAAGGAAATTCGTAACTCGTGTCGATTTAAAACACTCCCTTCGGCCGTGTTTTGTAATGTACTTTATCGCCGCTCTCGAATTTCCACTTTTAATCACTTGTGTCGTAATGTACTATTATATCCACGCAAGAACACTTAAATAAGACCATATGTAATTATGCACTGAAAACCTTCGTACGATACACGTGAGAAAAGGAATTCGTAACTCGTGTCGACTCGTTTCGAACTTCCTTTTTTACGCACTTGTATCGTAATGTACTATTTGGATTGGTTCACCTTGACTGACGATAAATGTGGAGAGACCCTAAAGTTACATTTATTTCCAGGCACTGGTGGGGCTGGCGTTCTCAATAGGGTTCATCGTGGGCCCTCTGGCCGGCGCGTGGTTCGCCAAGAACAACGACGCCTCCTCCGGACTGTGGGGGGAGCGGCCCGCGTTCTACGCGCTCTCCTTATCCCTGGCGAATATCGCTCTAGTCATATTTTGTCTGCCCGAGTCACTGCCAAAGGTAATTTTAATATGAAATCCCTAAGCCAAATAGGCAAGGAACAGATGCCTATCGCAACAGCATGACATCATGATGTCGCACGATCCTCAGCATTGAGGAAACGACTGAAGAAGAAGCCTAATAAATACGCGCCGATTCCAAATAATATTAGGAATCCAACTCCAAGTGTTACAATGTCACATTCAATACAATTCGTTTTCTAAAACAATTTGATTTTATTTTTGGCCGTCGTCGCCACGATGCGCTCAAATATAATTTGTTAGATATGCAAATGAACAACCATAACAGATAAGATCTGGTTTAGCAAGTTTACTACATGAATCATTTGTTTACAGGAAAAAAGGGCGCCTCTCTCATTCACTCTATCAAAGACATTGGACTACATATCTCCCTGGCATTTGCTGAAGTTCACGGCAGTTAAGAATCTGTCCAAACATCAGAACAAAGTGCTGTCAAAGCTGGGGCAGATATACTTCTTGTATTTGTTTATATACTCGGGCCTCGAGTTTACTATCACATTCCTGACGCATCATACGTTTAACTACACTGCCATGCAGCAAGGGAAGATGTTCCTGGTTATAGGTGAGTTACTAAAATCTCTTATTCTTGAGTCTGTTCGAAAAGAGAAGAGTCATGGAAGTCTTCTCTTTTCGTCTTCTTCTTCGGAATCTAGCAAGTTGTATCTAAGTAAAAGTATGATTTGACCATTGGCCAAAGTTTTACGGAGTTAAGGAAAATATCAGGCGGACATTTATTATTTGTTTGTAATATTTATAAAGTATTGTAACTGTTTTGTGAGTCCAAGACGTTGCAATACCTGCGTACTAAATGTAGTAACCGCCCTTTTCTCCGCAGTCTTCATCTATATCTGTCAAGCCGTTTCCGTCCCTAGAAAACAAACGTAAAATAAAAAATCATTTGAATTTCAAACTGGTTTGATCGGCTAAATACTTCCTCCCCCTAATAACTTATCGTTCTAGAATTGGACCTTAAGGCAAATCCGCTACTGCTTGTTGAGCAATTTCCTAAGCGTAACGGCCCAGCCACGACATTGGTCTAAGCGCGACAGCGGTGAGCGGCAGCCATACGTGCGAATAAAAAGTCCCATCGCTGAGTCTCGCTCCAATGTATGGCCGCCGCTCACCGCTGCCGCGCTTAGACCAATGTCGTAGCTGAGCCGTAACGATTTGATCGCTTCTTGCATCATCGTCTTAGTTCAGCAATGCTTGCGGTTACTGTGTTACTTTTATAATATTCACACGGTCTCTTTTCCGCTGTGATGTATTTTGGATGACTCGTTTAGCCTCAATAAAATAGTAATCTAATAATCAGCTTACATTGTGTTTAGGTAAATATCAATAAAGATCAGAATGACTATATTATTTCACTATTCGTAAGTACTATAGGGACGGCCTGATGTTTTATCATTTATCGCGCGACCATGCTTGCCTGCCAGACCAGAAGCTTTTTCTCTATTATTGACTGGATTGAAAGTTCTTCTTGCTTGTATCGAGAAATCCCTCAATGACCCGCTATCAAAACGTTTTGATATCGAGAGTATTCATGGCATTAAGACGCTACAGGAGCGAAAATGCTAAAATGGAAAGGAGCTAGTGTTATTAACTAGATTTATCGAATAAAACTTGTCCATGTGTTGAAAAAATCATTCCTCTATCTTCAAAAACCAGGGAGCAAATAGTCGAGAGCGTTTGTATGGAGAATTGACCCCTGTATCGTCTTAAGAAAGTATTCGTTTAACCTTTTGTTATTCAGGTATAATAATGGCCGTGCTGCAAGGCGGCGCGGCGCGAAGGCTCGGCGCGGCCGGTGCCGTGCGAGCGGCGCGAGGAGCCCTAGCTCTCACCCCGGTGTCATTCCTATGTGTGTCGCTAGCCGCGGTGCCGCGGCCGCCGCTGGTAGCGCCTCTGGCCTGGCTGTGGTTGGGGCTCGTCCTGTTCGCTATATGTAAGTCTACTTAAGTCTATCTTTAGCAGAATTAACTAGATAAACATAATTACTTACATAGTTCCTCCTTATTGAAGTAACCTTGATACGCCTCATTTTTAGGCGCTAATTGGTTTAATTAACTATAGTTAGTTTCTTAATCAGGAATATGATTTGTTTGGTTCAGCGGATAGGGATATCCTGATTTAATTGTATGCATTAGGTATGCTAATTTCAAATGTAAGCAATATTATAGTTTATGGTTGATGATAGAAACTAATCCGGTTCGAAGGACCAAAATCCTACTAGTGCAACAATTGTATTGTACTAAACTATTTTTGTCACTGTTCTTCCTGAGGGATTTCATTTGAGGTTCCACTAATCGCGAAAATTGAACAAGTTACTTAACCACCTTTACAATAAAGTTTAGGGCGAAGTCTAATACGTTTCGTAGACAATTTCCAAGTCTTAAAAGTTGCAAGTTGTGTCGCTAGACCACCAGTGCCACCAAAACTAAAGGATCGATCTAAGGGCGCAGCCGCATGAATCTATATTTTTCGATTGGTCGACGTCTTCGACTGTCCATCACTTTCGATTCTAATAAATTGTGTATTTCAAACAGCGACGGCGTTCGCGGTGTCCTGCATGACTTCAATGGCAGCAGGGCAAGCGCCGGCGGCCGCGCGCGGCGCCGTGCTTGGAGCCCTGCGGTCTCTGGGAGCGCTCGCGCGGGCGATGGGACCGCTTGTCGCTGCATCAGGTGAGTTCGTCACTTCCTCTTCTTAGCAACCTAGACAGCTACTTACTGAGCCACGTAGTCAAATCACGTCAAATTTAAGTACAGTGATATGCGTTCGCGGTGACGTCAATGGCCGCAGAGCCACCGGCGGAAATCTCAGACCATTGAATAACTAATCTAATATTTTCTTATTTTCTTCCAGTGTATTGGTGTTCTGGAGCGGCTGTGACGTACGCCATTGGATCAATAATATTAATAATCCCAGCTGTGATGTTGTTTAGACTGAAATCATAATTCCGCAGACTTTACACTGCCACTTAACTTAAGCAATAATATTTAGAGTTAAAGTTTTTATTATTCCTTTATTTATTGATTTATTGTTAAGTACTCGCTTTATGCCTTTTATTTTTTCTTTCATACGGTTGTATTATTGTACCTGTTTATATTTTGTAAACACCAGTTTTTCTCGAATAACAGTATTATAAGTACGAATATTGATGTTTGTGTTTTATTTCTTTACCGTGGAATGTTACACAAAACGTATCTTATTAACATGCATCATAGTAGCTTTTCAAAGAAGAGGTAGGGATTACATCAAGACTACATAATACCAAATAATACATATCACAGAACATCATCATCCTCCTTGCGTTATCCCGGCATTTGCCACGGTTCATGGGAGCCTGGGGTCCGCTTTGACAACTAACCCCAAGATTTGGCGTAGGCACTACTTTAAGAAAGCGACTGCCATCTGACCTTCCAGCCCCAAGGGTAACTAGGCCTTTTTGGAATTAGTCCGGTTTCCTCACATGTTTTCCTTCACCGAAAAACGACTGACAAATATCATATGACATTTCGCACATAAGTTCCGAAAAACTCATTGGTGCGAGCCGGGGTACGAACCCGCGACCTCCGGATTGAAAGGCACACTCGCTAGGCCACCTATCACAGAACGAGGTACCAAAACTGCAAGCGATGTGATTAGTATTGGCCTCCTTGGAATATCCTCGGGCCTCGCTTCTTTTGTTTAAAATACTCCAATGAGGAGGCACACTGACATTTTATCCCGCCAGGTGGAGCCTGTGCAAGTGCCTAGGCATGTATGTCACTGTCATTCATATGTGTGAGAGAGAAAAAAAACATCATCTTCTCCCTCTCACGTATGAAATTCTTCATCTGTGCTATGGACTTAATAAGGTGGCGCCATCTGTCATAACCTTTGAATGTGCCTCCTCATCAGCTCGCTCTGTAAACTGCCCCGCTTGATCAGCCTTTTTGCTCATGTGTGCACAATGTAGTTTGTTGCAATATTTCTGAACGCAACCGCCTCGGGCACGTTGTTTCGTTGCCATGGCAACGGTTTGTTATGACGCGAAGCGCTCATTTGTCAATGCACTCGTAGTAACATAATAAACGAATCAAAATGCCTTTATTTAGCAGTAAGTTTACTCCTAAAACGATTCCTGTTCGAAGATCTGATACATCAGTGATAAAGAAGGAATTTGGCAGCGACTATGCATCTAAAGAACTTTCGTTGGAATTGAGCCCGCCAAAAATAAAACTTGGAGACTTTGAAGTTACGTTTGAAGATGGACAGTGGATACCAGGTGGGAATTATACTTACCTACTCACGCACTTAGTTAACACGTTCATTGCCACCCGGCTGAAAAAGGCATCTGCGCTAGGCCTCAAAATTAAATAAGTACTTACCAGATTTCTATACATTTTCGGTAACAAAAAAGGAAAGTTTCATACAAACAACCTAGGACATTTTGGGAAACCTAGTGGATCTTGCTCAGCATCATCGACTCTATCAGCCTACCAATTTTTATCAAAATCGGAGACGTGATCCAAATGTACAATTTTTTCGGGAATTAGTGATTTAATGTTTATAGCTTAGGTAACCACTCATTTGCTTTTGATAACTACCTTAGCTATCATCCACACTCATAAGACGCACGTCTCGGGGCGCGCAACGGACGTCTCCGCCACGCCGCCTGAATGTAATTCAAAAAACGTCTCCTCAGTACATTTTGTATAGGAAGGACGTAAGACGCGCCCCAGGCGGCGTGGCGGTGGCGTGGCGCGCGCGTCTCTTAGATGTGGCCGGTCCCTTAGATATGGCCGGTCACTTACCTGTAGCTATCAGCTGCGGTCTTTTATATATATTTGATTTGACCTTAATAATAGAGTCTACTGAAAACTATTGCATGGCATACCCTACTTACCCATGCATACGTATCTACACCTACCTTAATCTGTCGAATTGTCGTTATCTTATCTGATCTATTCTAATTTTTTTATCGTAAAAACAATGACTGGTTAACGTATTCTATGATTCAATCATTCACGGAGACGCTTGTTCTGAATGTTCCATACAAACTTCCACCCCCCCATTTTAGGGGAGGGGGTTAGACAAGAGACAAAAAGTAGCCTATGTCACTCTCCATCCCTTAAACTATATCCACTTAAAAAAAAATGCCGTGAAAGACGGACAAACAAACGGACACACACGTTACACTTTCCCATGTACGAATGACATAACATAAGCATTCAAGACGACCGGTCTGGCCTAGCGCGTAGTGACCCTGCCTGCTACGCCGCGGTTCCGGGTTCGAATCCCGTTAAGGGTATTTATTTGAGTGATTGATGAACACAGATATTTGTTCCTGAGTCATGGATGTTTTCTATTTATATAAGTATTTGTATATTATATATAATAGTTGTCTGAGTTCTTGCAACATAAGCCTTCTTGAGCTTACCGTGGGACTCAGTCAATCTGTGTAAGAATGTCCTATAATATTTATTTATGTTTCAGCATCAGGCAAAGCCGGCGCGGCTCACAAAGAAATAATAAGACTAAAGAACGAGCTAGAACAGTTAGAAGAGGAGAACAATATGCTGCGTCTCAAGTTCGAGATACTGTTAGACATGATGACCGATAAGACTGTTGAGGCGGAACAAGCCGAGATGCAGAGAGCACAGAGCTTGAGCTCGCTTAAGCAGAAGAGTAAAAAGCAGAAATGGTAGCTACTAAACAGAGGGTATTTTTACTTTACATAGGCACTATGGGCTATCGGCTATAAAAACGAACAAAAGATAATCACTCCCGTGTAAATAAAAGAGACACGGCGATGTTTATAGTTACTCGCCCAGCGGTGAGCTATCAATATCGCCGAGTCTCTTTTATTTGTACGGGAGTGTTTTAGGCACTGGTCCCACCGCGAGCTAGTAAACTATGAGCTATTGGCTATAAAAACGAACAAAAGATAAGCACTCCTCATGTGTAAATAAAAGAGACACGGCGATGTTTACAGTTATTCGCCCAGCGGTGAGCTATCAATATAGCCGTGTCCCTTTTATTTGCACGGGAGTGCTTATATTTTGTTCTTTTTTATAGCCGATAGCTCATAGCTTACTAGCTCGCGGTGGGACCAGTGCCCTATACGTGTAAGGCCTGGGTGCACGCTCATATCGGGCGTGCATGTCAATCAATAGAAGCTCATTAAAGTGTCCTGTGTGCGCGACTGCACAAACGCTCACGATAATATCTGTTTCGTAGCTATCTATCTCTATCGCTCTTGCGTAATAGCGCGACAGAGCTAGACTACATTTCTGTCGGCGTCTGGCGTCGACGATTGCCATTCGGCTATACGCTGACTGAATAGACGTTGCATAGAATGGATACACGCTCCGCTCCGAGCGGTCACTCAGGCCTTACACATTACATTTTTATGTTGATATGTCTCTACATAAGGATATGTGATGTTTACTGTTTATACCTGAACTTGAAGGGTCTTATGCTTTATGTACATAAAGATTTTTCTCCAGGATTTAGTTTGCATTTGTGATGGCGTCTATCGCTTTTCAAGAGTTTTCATAAGTACCATATTGTGTTTAGGTCAAAAATAAAACGAAGTTGTAAAATAAATAAAATCTTTACTTATGTATAGTTTTGTTTTCAACAATATGGATATATCCGTAAATATACATAACCCTTAACAATAACAAAATTATTGGCACTTAAAACAATTTTGACAGTATATGAAGACGACATGGGCAAATTTAGTCAAAGTAATTTGATCCTTCCGCTGCATTTTTTTGCCATTAAACAACTGAATAGATATTACTATACTGTCCACTCAGTAGCGTACTTCATACGCAGTACGTTTTGCTAATTTAAATGCTTAACCGCGTGTAGCGCAGTGCAGTACTCCTTTTAGCTGAAACGTGTAACTGGAGCATTCCGAGAGAATGTCCCTCTCTCTAAATGTCTTTTACTAAATGCCTTCGTTAGCTACTTCAATCAAATTCATAAAGCTCGAGAATATTACTGGCAATTTTTCGGCCGAGCCATGAAATAATGTCCGACACAAAATGGCTTTCTTGACTTTTCCGAAGCATTAGAAGAATCGCAGAAGGTTAAAATTCATCAACGAAAACGCGTCCCGTACTTCTGTTTCGACGTGAGATGTATTGGTAGTTTTCATGCAGCGAATCAGTTGACGTTGGTCCTGTATTCAGTGTCCATGATTGTTAGGGCAGCGCGCCCTGGTGTGTCCCTCCTGGCGGCACAGGCCGCAGCGCCGCGCGCCGCGCGCGCCCTCCTCCCCGCCGCCGCCCCCGCCCCGCGCGCCCCGCGGCCCCGCCCGCGCGCGCTAGTCGTCGCGGAGCCGCCCCATTCTCCTGGTGAAACAACGAGGGATTGGATTACAACTTTCGCTTATCAACTGTCACGGGCCCAGCCACGACATTGGTCTAAGCGCGACAGCGGTGAGCGGCAGCCATACGTGCGCATGAAAAGCCCCATCGCTGTGTCTCGCTCCAATGTATGGCCGCCGCTCACCGCTGACGCGCTTAGACCGATGTCGTGGCTGAGCCGTTACGGATATGTGGCGTCTGAGACCCGCGCTCCTCTCCTAATTTAGACATCGTTATTTTTTGTATGAGAATTTCTAGACTTCTGCCGCGTGACGTTCAGACAGTGTCAGTACGTCTTGAACTGAAACTGACTGAAATAGCATGACACGTTCGTATGTTTCCGTAAAAATACGAAGGAAAAGCATTTTGCACTACTCTGTATTTGATATTCAAATCTATGAAGAAGTTCCGAATTACTTGGGGGTTGTGTGACTATTTCGAAAGAAATTACACTAGAAATGGAGATTGGGCGTTATGTTCGAAAACAAATGCCAGAAAAAATCACTCAAAACGTTAAATGTTTAACAATTTCCCTTTTCATCCCGGTCCTCTCTATTGATCTCGGTTTACCCTACTTGAATGGCAAAAATGTAATTTAATAGCCTGAATTTAAACCGATACCATAAGGACTGGTAAGACATACTGCATTTCAATACGACTACACGGCGGGCTACTAATAACAACAGCAAACTAGTTCAAAATGTCTATTTAAAAACTAACCACCACCACGACCTCTTCCTCGATTTCTTGCCACTATTGGGGCTGTTGGGGCTGCATCCCACTCTCCTGGCAAAAATCATACGAACTATAATAAAATATAGCTAACTATAACGAACTATAATAAGCCTCAAATAGTAAAATTAAGGTCAATTATTCACTCATAAAAATCTTTATTTTAATACACGATAGATTATACGAGTAAGTACGGTTTTTTTCCTTTGGAAATTCAGAGTACGTAGCCAAATGCAGAAGCGCTTAGCGCTATATCGATCTTTCATTGGCGCGACAGATTTCGATCGGCGTCTAACGTCATGTCATTTCGGCTAGGCCAGCAGATGGCAGTCATTTTTGTAAAAACTAGAGTTGACAAATACTATTTACTAGATACTAGGGTTAATTGGGGGCCAATGTCGACCCCAGTCAATCACGAGCTGTACCAAAATTCCGGGATAACGCCTAGGAAGAAAACAAGAGCTAAGGGTTTTTGTTCACTTATTCATCCTAACTCTTGTTCCTGTAAATTTGAAAATTATCAGATGAAAAACGTACCGCCCCCGCTGCCGCCGCCGTCGGCCCACTGGAAGAAATTGCAGCGCGAGTTAAAGTCCTTAGGGCACGCGTAGAATGGCCGGCCCTTGTTCGGACCTTCTTTGTGAACTGTTATCCTAGAAAAAAATATACGATTAGAATTGTGAAACGCACGACAGCGGTCTAAACCCGGGCGTCTCGGTACCCTCATACTCAAAGAGTCGGGCGAAGCGGTTTAAACATTTTGACGTTTCATCTAGTCATTCGATTTTGAACTGTTCTTACTGTAGACATGCGTTTTTGTTTTAAGTATTTTGCCGCTACCGATTAAAGGGTTAAAACCGGGCGCCGCGAAGGCGCAAAAAGAACCACATCAATCACCCGTCCTTTCGGGCGTCGGGCGAAACCCGAAGCACGCTGTCCAAAGCCGGGCGCATTCAGCACCGTCAAACTGAAAAAAACGGTCAAACACCTTCTACAAGGAAGCCCTCATTCACAGTTAACCCCATCGTCATTGGGCTGGAAGTTGTCCCGCAAAAAGCTTGGCGCTATCCCCCCACCCTCTCGTAGTACTATCTGACGTGCGCAGAGCGAAAGGTTGGTGCGAGGGGGCGGGGTGTCAGCCAATCGAGAAACTAAGAACATTACACACCTCTTACAAGGCAGCCCGCATTCACAATTCACTCCATCGTCATTCGGCTGGAAGTTGTCCCTGGAAAAGCTCGGCGCTATCCCCCACCCCCTCGTAGTATCGGGCGTGCGCGGGGCGGGGGGAGCGAGCGCGGGCGGCGGGGTGTCGGTCTGAGGCGCCTGCGACTCGGGCGCCCAGAGGAAGAAGTCGCAGCCGCCGTTGTCTCGTCCGGCGGCGCATTTGTAGAATTGTTTGCCTGGAAATATGTGTCATTTGGAGGAGCTAAGCGGACACCTGTGAGCTGCAAAAGTGCATGGCGAATTAATCAATGAATTCATTCGTAATATCTCCATGCGGTTTCGCAGCTCACTGGACCTATAAAATGATCTGCGTGAGCTGTTGCCCCTTAAACCTTCAATGCTTCACTTACAACACAATGTGGAGCATTTAACGAAAATTTGGCACTCTAGCAGAAGTAGATCTCCATGCCAGATAATTTCAAATTGACGGTTAGTTGGTAACCACTTCATTGAGAATGACAGATCGATGCATAAGATCTGGAGTAAGATTTCCAATAATGTATGAAGTACACTTACCAAAATTCGCGTTCTGTTTCCTAACAGTCAGTATAATAGCTGGATTATTACATCCGCACTGCACATTATTATCATCACTCGGCCCGTCCCCACCACTTCTCGGGGCCGGCATTCTAGGCCCAGCGTTCGGCCAATTTTGATTTCTACTAGCAGGAGGAGGTAGAAAAGAGGTAGGCCTTGATTGATTCTGATTTGGGGCACGTACTTGGGCGACCGTATTTTGATTTGCAACACGGACTTGGGTGGTATTTTGATTCCAGTTTTGCCTCGCTGGCATGACTTCGACCGTCGTCCTGGGTACGTTATTAGTCCTTGTGGGGTTACTATTAGAACTCATAGTGTTTTGTGTTCTGTTCTCAACCCCTGCTTTAACGCAGGAGATGTTAATCTTCATGAGTTCGAGGAACGTGGTATCGCAGCCTCCGATACAGCCCGTGTATGGAGGGGGGTATAGATGGCTTATTGAGTTATTCCGCCACTCGAATTTTAGCTTTTTGTAGTTTGGCCCGCACTAAAAGGTAATAAAATAGGAGAGCTTAGGTTAGTGGTATGACTAAAATAAATATGCTAAAGACAAACTAATCGTTACCAAATAAAGAGTAACCAGCTGTCCGTATCTCTAGCGAGAACCGCTTGACTCCCAACAATTACTAAAATGAAAAATAAGAGAAATGCTAAGGACATCTAGAGAGTAATGTCAAGAGGCACACTGTCATCATCATAAACAAGCTTATGTAAATTTTTGATTAGCTAACTTATGAAATAAAACTATGGAAACGGATTACGTCGGACGGACGTATAATGAATTTACGATTCATCACGACGTTTCGAACACTACAGTGTCCGTACCTTTTTGATAAAAGTACGACAGAGTACTTGTATGGGTGCGCGACGATACGAGTATGATGACATACGATGGTATAAGACAACTTACGGTCGTACAGGTATCGTTCAATACTTGTATGGCTCTGACGACGGTGGGGAACCACACGGCGTTCTTACAATTGGGAAACGATAAGCAGCCGATGTAAAACTCGTCTGCGTTGTTTTTCTTCTGACGGACCACCATATCGGATCCACATTTAGGACATTTTAGCGCTGAAAAGAAAAATATACATTTATATATTCTGTCAACCAAGTCTGCCAGTAAATAAGAACAAAGAAAACTATATGCATCCTTTTCTTTAGGGCGCTAGAGAAAAGGATACCTATAGTTTTCTTTGTTTTTATTTACTGACAGACTTGTTTGACAGAGTATATTCAGGAGGTAACTAAGATATTGCTACACTTGTGATCCTGTCTTAAGTCACGGATTTTTAACCGACTTCAAAAAAAGGAGGAGGTTTCATTCGACTGAATGTTTTTTTTTAAATGGCGTATTTTATTGGTGTGTGAGAATTTGAGAAAATAAAATCTTTGGAGAGGAAATTACAGTTTCAAGTCGCCTGAGGACAACTTCAGAGCTGGTTCTCGGCGGGTTTGTAGAACGCGGGGTGGTCACTAAGATACGTTCTCGAATATCGAATAAAAGGTTTCAGGTTTATATGAAGGGGATAAGGTTAAAAGTACTGTACCTTAAGTTATGTCTGAGGCCGGAGTTTCGGCGGGGTTGTAAGTCGCGAGATTCTCGGCCTTGCCTGTGACATATGTACACTTCTCCGTCTGCTTAATGATGATTTTCACCCTTACTACTAGAAACTCAGATAGGAAGAAAGTAGTGTACTATAGGGGGTCGTAGCCGTCGTAGGGCGCCGGGCGCTCCGCTAGGGTGCTGTCGATCTTTTCTTTACTCTTTACGCTTTTTTATACTCTGTTATTAATAACCTTATAATCCTTATATCTAGGGGTAAAGGTAGAAAGAAGGGGTTAAGTTTGAAAGTAGTGTACCTGAAGGCATGTTCAAGGCCGGAGCCCCCGCGGGGTCATAGCGTCGGATGGTCTGAAGCGCTCCGCGAGGGCGCTGTCGATATTTTCTATACTCTACGCTTTTTATACTCTGTTCATGAGTGGTCACATAGTCTTAACCTTATTTCTAGAGGTAAAGGTAGAAAGGGGTTAAGTTTGAAAGTAGTGTACCTGAAGGCATGTCCAAGGCCGGCGCCCCGGCGGGGTCGTAGGGCGCGGGGCGCTCGCTGAAGCGCTCCGCGAGGGCGCTGTCGATCTTATCCGCCTCGCCCGTTACTGTGAGATACACTTCTTTATACTTTGCTATCTGATGGACATAACATATTTAATTAGTTCAAAATCAGGGTACATTGTGATAGTTTTGCAGGTTTTTGGGCTTTTAAAGTTGCATGCAAATTCATTAAAGTTTAAAAGCGAAAAGAAACGGCAACAGTTCAAAACAGTTATACATTAAATATTAGAAATAGTTTTGGTTTTTTTATTAGTGATAATAAGCAAACTAGCATGATCGGAAGCGGTCAGCTTCCCTCGCGGACCAAAGCAACATCGGAGGGGCCATGCGCGGATTCAGGGGGGGGGGTCATGGGGGTCATGACCCCCCTGGAGCCTAAGTTGGCCATACAAATAGACCACGTGACCCCCCCCTGGGGCCCCGGGCCTTTACCACGTGACCCCTCCCTGGGCACGAAGCTGGATCCGCGCTTGGGAGGGGCCACCTGAGTTTGGCCGATCCTTGAGAACTATAATTGCCCGCTTCTTGAACACATTACGTATCAACCGCTAAAAGCACCTAATGGTTTCAAACGTCTTGCGGATTCGCAAAGGCAAGGTGGATTCAAGGCAAGGCTCTTTTTACTAGTATTTTGTAATTAAATGAAAAATCTTAATTTATTCCAAAGTTAAGTACAGACTGACAAAAATAGTAGAAATTAAATAATGGCAACTTCGCAGTGTTGTCCCATTTCTTACATATAGATGGTTAGATACTAGAGTCCAGTGGTAGTTTCTGTGATATGAAAAGCACTTTTTTAATTTCTACTCGCTTTTGCCAGACTGTATACAATGTTCAATTCACCTGTTCAGCTAAAACAACTTGCGGCTGCTTCCTGCCTTCGCTTATAGCCTTAAGGTCCGCCTCCAGTTGCGCCCGCAGATGCGGTTTGGATATTGAGATCGCGAGTCCCATCGCATCGTAGCCTTCGACCAGTCCCATGCCGAGTAGGCCGGGCACAAAGTGTATGGCGTCGGCTAACGCTACATATGACCGGTTTTTTATCGTTTCTATGTGTTCCGCGTGAGTTGCGTCGGTACCTGCAATAGAGAACAATTTTATTAGACAATCGCGCATAAGCTAGTTTCCTATGCTTAAAATAAAATATTTTATGCAGTGCACGAAAGCACCACATAATTAGAAGAACAATATGAATAGAAGTTATATTTAAACATAATTTCTATTTAATAAATGAAAAAGAAAGATATAAAGTGAATGAATTGACCGTGACGTCACTCCTCAGTATTTCATAGTAATTCCATATTAGCAAGTCGTTTTGACAGTTCTTAAAAACAAGCTGATTGGACTAGTAGGAAACTAGCCTATTATAGATAGTAAATTAGTTTGAATATGCCGCTGTGTGCAAATAAAAACTGGCCAAGAGCGAGTCGGGCCACGCTCAGTGTAGGGTTCCGTAGTTTTCCGTATTTTTCTCAAAAACTACTGAACCTATCAAGTTCAAAACAATTTTTCTAGAAAGTTTTTATAAAGATCTACTATTGTGATTTTTTTCATATTTTTTGAACATAGGGTTCAAAAGTTAGAGCACTTTTTTTTCCTTTAGAAGCAATTATTTCCGAAAATATTGATATTATCAAAAAACGATCTTAGTAAACCGTTCTTCATTTTTAAATACCTATCCAACAATATATCACACGTTGGGGTTGGAATAAAAAAAATATCCGCCCCCACTTTACATGTAGGGGGGGTACCCTAATAAAACATTTTTTTCCATTTTTTATTTTTGCACTTTGTTCGCGTGATTGATATACATATTGGTACCAAATTTCAGCTTTCTAGTGCTTACAGTTACTGAGATTATCCGCGGACGGACGGACGGACAGACAGACATGGCGAAACTATAAGGGTTCCTAGTTGACTACGGAACCCTAAAAAGCGCCAGGTGCAAGCTTCCAGTACATCTAAATAGTATTAGCGTCTTCGCAAAATCTCACAGTTTACTTGAAAAAAAAAAAATGCACTGTGTCGTGACTGTTGGGACTTGAGCTCACGACCACTGGATATTGCTGGCCCAGCGGCAGCGCTCTTCTATCGAGCTACCAAGGAGCAAATCACAGCGAATATTTACACCCACACCCTATGAGCCTTAATAACATCGGTTGCAGACGTTTTTGCTTGATACAGAAAAAATTAGAAAATAAACTTGCCTATTCCATGTTTTTCCATAAGTGCTATGAGATCAGCTTCAGTAAGAAGGTGCGGTGGCTGCGTGCTGCCTTCCACCATATCTATACTTGTGGGGTTAAACATTTGGCCCACCTGGAAAAATACAACATTAAATGGTTTAGGTATAAGACAAGTTTTAAAGCACCGCTCAGTAATCCTATGATTCGTAGTACATAAGGTCCTTGAAAACCAAGCTTAGAGCAATAGTTACCATGAACCTTGGTGGTTTTTCTCAGGAGAGAATACTCAGGTTCTTCGGGCATATGAAAAGAAGTGGCCCGCCGAGTTTCTTGCCGGTCCCATAGTGGATACCCTCCTCCATCTGAGGGGGGACTGAAATCTTCTCGAGGATGAGGCGTAGGGTTAGAGCCGGCGTAGCTTTATTTATTTTTTTCTTCAGACACAAAATAAATATTTCATTTCATTTCATATCATGCGTTCTAACCAGCACACTCTCCAAAGGAACATTATATTCGGCAAAGTCGAAGTCCGACGCTCCAGGGGTGGAATACCGATAAGGTGGGCTGACACCGTGAAGGAAGCCTGTGGTTCCATGCAGATAGCAGTCCATATGGCCCTATACCGCGTCAAGTGGAAGGAAATCACTGTTGATCACGATCCTCAGCCATGATGGAACGACTAAGAAGAGACCATGAACCTTATAAACTAATTTTCAGGATTCGAAAATATCCGATATTTATAATAAATATCAAAATATCGGATATTTATGATATATATCGGATATATATCAATTTTGGTATATATCCATTTTGTATGGAAGGCATATTATTATTTTGTTGCATTATTTATGAATATTACTTTAGATCACGAAAAATCTACTAAAAAACATAACATTTAGTAGAACAACAGTAACAAACACAAAAAAATATATATTTTTAATAATGTTACATTTTTTAAACCATTTATGTTGCGCAATTCTTATAAAAAAATGATATATATCGGATATTTATATCCATTAATATATATCGTAGAACCCAGCTGGATATATATTCGATATATATCGGATATATATCTTGATATATATCCATTGATATATATCCTCGAACCCTGCTAATTTTTAACATCAATTTAGTTCGACTAGGGAACAAATCAAATTATTTTGTTGAATATTTTTTTTTTTATTTGTTCTTTTTTCCAAGTAGTCACACTACTATATATAAATTATAAATTGATCAATTTAGTTGATAGATGTACTAAACCTCTTGTAAGATAATGTCGATGTTTAGGTACTGTAATTTAAGCGTTAACCCTTACCTCATAAACGTGAATTTCCTTCGCCGACCACTTATCATAAGGATACACTTCTAGATAGTTCCTGGCTATGATCATGAGCCCGTTGGCAGTGAACTTTTCCCCGGCTATGTCGATAGCCACGGTGGTCTCTTGGCCTTGTGCGTCTTTGGAGCAACAAGCGAGGAACGAGCGGACTATGAACTCGTATAGACGTTGTTCGTTGCCATTGAGGGCTGTATAGAAAATAGTTCTTGTTACAAAAGTGTTGAAACGAATAAATACCCAATATTGCGGTACTTTACATAGCTGGCAATTTAACCCGTCCCATTTTTTTTAATTTGAAATTTAGTAACTGTCAATAAAGTTGAATATCATGCCCGCCATGGCTTCATATTATGCAGAGTTACTACTAATATTTCATAGTAAATACGGAACCCTAAAAACGGGTGCAATCATTTATTTATAATTATTGATAAAACATGTTTTCCAAAGAAAAAATTAGTTACAAGCAGGCTTTAATTGTAAATTACGGGTTTAGAGTTTCACCGAGTAAATAGGTAGCAGTTAGAATATGATAAGTGCCCCTTATTCATAAACGTTCACTAAAGTTATCTAGCTGATAAAGTTCGTTTGTCCCTTTCCGACGTATTGGTGTGATAGAAAGGGACAAACGAACTTTATCGGCTTGATAACTTTAGTGAACGTTTATGAATAAGGGGATAAGTGTCCACACATAAATTCAACTTACAATTAGTATACTTAGTCGGATGTATCGGGGGATGTGCCTTATCGCTCTTATTCCCCTGCCTTGGCATGGGGCCCCCGCTATCCAGTATCCCCTGCGCGAAGCCCCCCAGTTGGGGTCCCCGTCTGGAGCCCCACCAGCTGAGCTAGGTTCATCTCTTTGGGGAACTCGTTGGTCTCCGTGCGAGGGTAGCTGATGAAACCTTGGGTGTACAGCTTCTCGGCTAACTTCATGGTCTCTTTGGCGTTGATTCTTAGCTTTCTTGACGCGGATTTTTCCAGTTCCTAAAATATAATCGGGTTGAAAAAGTGTCAGCGAGGCGAATGCAGCTGAATGTTTCAATTAATAGAACATCCACACCAATACTAATACTAATCCATACTTAATATTATAAATGGGAAAGTGTGTGTGTCTGTTTGTTTGTCCGTCCTTCACGGCAAAACGGAGCGACGAATTGTCGTGATTTTTTAAGTGGAGATAGTTGAAGGGATGGAGAGTGACATAGGCTACTTTTTGTCTCTTTCTAACGCGAGCGAAGCTAGTTATTTATAATGTTAATAACGATTTAAGTTATATAACAGCAGTTACACAGACAAATATACAGATATAACACCGAAATTCATAACCAACTAATTTATTTTGCGACAAAGCTCAAATTGCGCTCAAAATTGAGTCGTTAGGCACATATCGCGTGAATGGCTAATATAGGTAATTCCACGGAGGTTGAAGTGAATGATAACACACACAGCTAAATGAATATTAGTACTGATTGCAAAAAAATGAATGAATGAAATGAGTGAGTGAAAAAAAAAAACGATTAATATATTTTTGAAAAACATTATTATTTATTGATATACTTATCATTAATGGTATTAAAAGCAGTAAAAAATAATGAACAAATCCTTTCATAAACCACCGTCACTTGGCATATCTACATCTGATTCGTTAGGATCAAAGAGGATCGAGTATTATAGAGAATGACTGTCAAAGTAAAATGTGTAATCACAGTGCATAGACTGCCATCTCTCGACACAAGCTTAAAACTTTTGAACCTCAGTTTTGACAATTCTTAGCTTGATATGTTTTAAAATGTCAAATATTAATGTTAGCGCCATCTAGCCGAGCGTACCCCAAAGGTGTATCGCCATCTAGCTCACTGTACCTTTTTCTGTATGGTTTTGGGGTACGTTTTTTTCTTAGACTTTATCGCTCTTTACGAAGTTATATAGGTCTTTGGTTAGGATTGATTATAAGGTTTTGGTTTTCGGTTAAATCATCTATCATAGGTTCCCTTTCCCTATATCTTTCTTCGTTTTCTTGGGTTTTCTGAAAATACTGTGAAACGTTTCTTTATCAAGTGCTGCTATTTCTTCGTTTAATTTTCTCATGACGCTATTGTGAACTCAGTATTACTAGCTGGAAGTCGCGGTGGCACGAATAAAATTTTGCTAAGGACAAACGATATTATTTTATTAAATTAAATTATCCGGTGAACTTTATAGCTCGTATGAAATTTCACTTCCAAATAAGTATTCAGCTACTTATCGATATATTTTATATCGGAAGGATGTCCCTATGTTAATTAACATTATTGCTACTGCGACTTCTATGTCTGCTAATAAGTAATGAAAAAATAGGTAAACACCATTTTAACAGCTACGATGATAAAATAAGGCAATTTATTACATACAAGATATTTTATTTTCTGTTTTGTTTGAAAATTGTTCTATAGACGTTATTCTTAACAAAATAGTAAATAGAAACTTTTTGGTCTTTCTTGCAATTCACTGTTGAATCTGCAGTCGGTACACGGTAAGAACGCTAATTTCAAAATCTCGTTGTCATTACATGATAGTGTTATAGTGTGCGTGGCCTCAACTGAGTTGAAACTACCATACCTACAAACGCGAGTCCATCTCTTTTCATTTATTACAGTGCGAAAAGGACCGGTGACTGCTTTTTTAGAAAGCCAGGCAGGCAAGTATGGTCGCGAGATAAATGATAAAACATCAGGCCGTCCCTAATCGCACTATTTGTAAGTGCGATAGGGACGGACGGCCAGATGTTTTATCATTTATCGCGCGACCATACTTGCCTGCCAGGAATATATTTTTCATGTCATTTTCGATTTGGTTTCAAAGTGATGTGGTTCAATTTCCCACAATTCCTGTAGGGCTAGCACATGATTGACGCGACAGTATCTCGTCGAGACATAAAACAGACGCCTTCTTCTGATTGTATTAGGGATCATCCCCACACAAGAGACGTAAGACGCGCCCCCAGGCGCCGCGTCGCATGGCGTGCGCCGCGCCGCCTGGAGCGCGCCAAGAGACGTCTCTTGCGCGTTTTTCCTATACATAATGTACTGAGGAGACGTTATATAAATTACATTCAGGCGGCGTGGCGCGGACGTCTCAGGACATGCGTCTCTTGAGTGGGAACGGTCCCTTACTTAACAAAAAGATGAGTAGTCTATCTCGCGGCGACATAATTTTACGAATCGTGTGCTAGCTGCTGACAGCCTAATGCCTTATAATATAACTTACGAGATCAGCTTTTGCCCACGGCTTCTCCATACAAACTTACACCCCCCATTTTAGGAAAACGGAGGATTAGAAAAAGACAAAAAGTAGCTTATGTCACTCTCCATCAACTATCTACAGTTAAAAAATCACATCAATTCGTCGCTCCGTTTTGCCGTGAAAGACGGACAAACAAACAGACACACACTTTCCCATTTATAATATTAGTAAGTAAGTATAAGTATGGATAAAAGGGCCAATATTTCGCTCAGCGGATAAGTATAGCTATCCAGCGGGGCAATGCGGCCAGCCTTCTGGGCACCTTACCCACTAGCGACGATTTGGATAAAAAAAAATATTTGTAAGTAGTATAAGTTTTTATTTGTAAAATTTTTAGTATAAGTGTTTATTTGTAAGTTTCTGCTGATGTTGGTGGTTGGTAAAATAAATAACCAGTATGTATAAATTATAACGGGTTTCGTAACTTACCACAGTGTCCAAAGGCAGCGGTCGCCACTTGGACTTGGGCTTGGTTTTGACCTCGCAGACCTTAGCCGTGGGGCTCTCCTGGCAGATGTCCTGCAGCACCTGACACGCCTCCTGGTCGAACAGACGTATGCGCTCCCAGTTGAAGTCCACGCTCAGATCATTCATTGTATGGTTCACTGGAAAACAATATGCACATACATACAATCACGCCTGTATCCCATGAAGGGGCCTGTAGCCAGAGCACATGAAACTATGGATCTATTAAGAACTGGTTAAAAGATCTTAACTATAGGCAAATTGAAATGCTCCTGAAAGTCATCACCTGATCGCTCACAAATATACACACACACAAACACACACACACGCACATAGTATTGTTAACGCATAATTAAAATGTTTCTAGAATACCAAAATTTATGTTCATTTAGTTTTGGCTGCCACATGACAGGCTTAGCCTAGTGTGGGGCCACAAGACAAATAATGTACCATTGTAATAATTTCTTATTAATAATAAACTATTCTTATTCTTCTTCTTTTTCTTATACTACAGGTTTCAGTGCCACTCTTAGCAAAAACTAGGGGTTGAAAGAAAACGAAATTGTGACATTGCAGTGACTTTTAAGTACGACACCTATTGGGAAGGAAGGTCATATCAACAAATGTGAATTAAACTGTAGGAAACTTGAACTATTATGTTACAAAGTACCTTTTATCTTCCAGAATGGTTCAGGAACAAAGCTCTCCACAGCCCGGTACCGCTCCACCACAAAGCCGAGGGTGGGAAACTGGCAGGAGCCGTAGCTTACTAGACTGTCTGCTAGTTTACTGGGGAATACTTTCTGCAGCCGCAGGGTTTGGAACCTAGTGAAGGCAGCACCTGTAAACAGTAACAGTCTATGATTATGGCCCATAATCACGGGCTGTGGTTTTTGTGCATGCCTGCCTTGAAACCTTTTAATTTTTCAAAACTTTTGTCCCATGTGTCAATGTCATAGTGTCGTAGTAGATAGTTTAACTCTGGTGCAGTACTTATCTTATGATATCAATTTAAATAAATAGTTGGCGTTTTCATTTTTTATTATTAAATTTCATTACACAGTTACATACCATACACGTTTATAAAGAAAATGCAATTTTTTACAGGGTAGGTTTCTTTAAAAGTAATCTTTGTAAGTTTGTACTTATTTGACAAATTTTCAATTTCAACCCTAGCTTAGGATGTAAGATATGCTTCATTGAAAAATTCAACTAGTTATGCATACTATGTCGCCCAGCTGTGTGCCAGTGAAAGACGGGTAAAATATTTGACATAAAGCATATAAAGATGTTACAAACCAATTCTTAAATCCAACTCTGTTCTTACATCCACAGCATCACTGATATTCTTATTTGGTCTCTCCAAATTATTCAGTGCTCGTCTCACTGACACTGCGGTGATCTCTGAGAACTTAGCTCGGTAGATCTGGAGATTGTTCTTTATGGCGGTGCACACTTGTATTATTTCAAAACCTATGTTTTCTCCCTCTCTGTCACAATCAGTCCATATTATTAGTCCTTGACAGCTGCGGACTTCTCTCTCTAAAGTTCTCTGAAAGTTTGTGGAATTTTATTCCAGTGTAAAATAAATTAGTCACATAAATTAAAAAAATAATAATTTAAACTTATAGTGCACAGATCTGATTAGTTTATATTAAGTACTTGTTTTGTTTTTAAATGGAATAAAACATAACAAATGCAACTAATGCAATCTAATATGAATATAATATAATCAAACTGAATATTGACAACACGTTAAATAAACAATTTTCAGTATTTACTAGATTATGTTTTAGTAATAAGATATATGATTTTAATATAGTAGAAATAAGTTACAGGGGATATTTCAGCCATAAAAATGTAAATAAATAAATAAATTATCAAAGTGGTTACAGTACCTTAATTTTCTGATAGTTTTCTGGACAGTATTTGAACACAGGCGCGTCGAACAGAGCGAGCGGGTTACAAGCTTGCCAGTGCTTGTATGTCCCCACAAATTCCAAGGCTAAGAGGTGGCCTGATACAGAAGTCATGACCATGTCTGCTTTCTGATGATTCACTTCAGCTTCAAATTCATAAATTTTGTTATATTGTGATAGGCCTTCCCGCTAAAACAGTAAAAGTTATTGTATATTTAAAAACTATAAAAAAATCCATTGTGTTGTTTAACCTGTGGACCGTTACTTTATTATTAATCATACACAACATACCCTCCTAGAAGTCCCTCGAGATAAATGCTGAGCAATATTCTTGGCAGCATCATTTTTTCAGCTACGTTAAGAAATTTCATCTTCTCTTGTGCTACAGTGGATGTGGAAAATAAAAAGCATTGATTGTTTGTATACAAGCCTAAACCCAGCCACCGCTTTAGGTTATATCCGTTCCTGAGAAGTCTCATCCTTGGCTAAATAATTCATACTGAAGCCCATAAATGTCTTCCAATTTTTATAAAACGGCTATACATAGTTTATAATTAAATCTTGCAAATAGCAAATAATATGAAAAAGCTGGAGTAGAGGTATCGCGCGCTTTTGACTTTGACGAGTTTGACGTCTTTGACAGTGACATTGACAGTTAGTTTCTGAATGTTGGTAGAATCAGTTAGTAGTGATGTGCTAATAAAAAAATAAAAGGAAAATATACCGGTTTTTATAAAGTTTGTTTAAAAGTTTGTACGCGTTTAAAAGTTTATCTTGAACAGCAATTTTGACAGCTACTACGACGTTTATGTACTGTACTACTTGTAGACTGTACCCTGTACCTGTAGTGTAGTGGAATGGGTTGAATTGGAGTTTATTTTTGTTATTCTTCCAATTTAATATAAAGTGAAGTAAAAGCAACACCTATTATTATACAATGTGGACATTGCGCCCAATTGCGCAGTCTTCTTTAAGCTACACCAGAATGTGTTTTTTAGTCAATTGTTTAAAGCGATTCAAGAGCTCTCAGCAATGGTTAAGTCGTCAAAGAGTAGATCCTTATGTTGAAAAGGCAAAGATAAATAACTATAGGTAAGTTGAATTCCACCATATTGATATACCAGTGCCGTATATTTTACCGTAATTATAAATAATAAATTGTTGTGTTTGCGTATATTACAGATGTCGCAGTGCATTCAAACTCCTTGAAATGAACGAAAAGACGAATATACTCACACCAGGCCTTACGGTCATTGACCTAGGAGCTTCACCAGGCTCATGGACTCAGGTAGCAGTGCAAAAAACGAATGCTGATGGAGCAGATCCCAAGAAACCTAAAGGGACTGTGTTGGCCATTGACAAACTGCAATTATTTCCTATTGAGGTATGTTACTAATGACATGCTTAATTAATTTATAATGACATATCATTAACCTGCCAAATGATTTGTTATGTTTGTTTTAGGGAGCAACAATTTTAAATAATATGGATTTTTCTACAATTGAGGCACATGATAAGGTGATAAAGGCCCTAGGGGACAAGAAAGTAGACCTGGTTCTATCAGACATGGCCCCGAGTGCCACCGGCGTGCGGGAGCTGGACAAGGACCGCAGCCTAGGGCTCTGCTACATGGCCCTAAGGTTTGCAGCACTAGTCACCAAGGTTGATGGCAACTTATTAATCAAAGTATGGGATGGGAAAGAAGTACCAATCTTAGAAATGGATTTGGAAAGGTTTTATAGACAAATAAAAATATTAAAACCAAATGCCAGCAGGTCAGAATCGTCAGAAAAGTTTATTCTTGCAAGAGGATTCAAGGGCATTCAGAAGCCCTTGGAAAATGGCCGCTGGGGGTAACATGTACCTGAATGTCAAAGCAGCTAATAATAAGTCTTCCAATACAATTGAGGATAAAGTTAGTCATTATATGTATAATTATATAGTTTTTAGACAGTCCATTATATTACCTGTACTTCAGATCTTTATCTTTCTACCTTGTATTAAAAGAAGATTACTCGGTCCCTTGCAGTACCCGTGGTAGGAAGACCCACGGGGTTATATTTCATAATACCTAGATAACTGAACTGGTCAAATGGTAAGTGTGTTGCCCTTGTAAAATTATAGCTTAGTACTCTAATGTATATAATGATGTTTATTATAAGCACAAATATTGACTTTCGTCATAGTACAATCTAGAGATAAAGTAATCAAGATATACTCATAGTACTTAACCATTAGTCATGATGTTGCCATCTATACAAAGTTTATAATTAATTGAAATAAAACACTTGATTATAAAAGATTTCTTTTTACTTTCATTTAGCATAATTTCAAAAGCATCATTTATGACTGACAAACTTAATCATATTTTTTATAATTTGTATTGTAAGCGTTATTAATATCATTGTATTTGCTAAAGAACACTTTAAACCTTATAATTAAATTATAATTTATTTTTCACTTTTAACATTTGACTTGTTATTAATTTTTTTTTGTACCATAGCAATTAAATATAACTTATCATTTATTAATTGCTCTCTATAATTAAAATATCACAATAAATAATGATAGTACTAAGTATCATTGTCTCTAAGCATGTCTACTTAATGCACTAGTAATTGGACGTAAACAAGGTATAGATGAAATTATTTGGGATAAACATGTATGTTTCAGAATACATTTGCCAATGCCATGGACAAGAATTTTAAATTACACGCTAAGGTCATCATGCCAGCAAGCTGAAGTACACATTTCATCAAAGCATGAATTACTTTAACGACATTTGCCATAATATTTACAGCTGTCCATGTCCATGGCGCTGTTGGCGTAACTAGTTTACCTTTAGGCGTTCAAAGGGTTATTCACCTTGGACCTTGCCCATATTGCAGTTTGATATTAACACATTCAGTGCCAGTGGCCGATAACATGGGAAAACGCGTACGTAGCGTAGAGCACCTACGAATACGAACTCTCTACCCAGTTAGCGGTACTGAATGGGTTGAAATAAATACTATTAAATATTTATCCCAATCAATTTCGACTATAAAGCTGGTGTACACGTAATATTTTATTATTGCTTTATTTTATCAGAAGCCTTGCACACCTTTCACCAGTCATTTGTTCCTATAAACAAAATCTAGAAAACTTTCTAAAAAGCTGATGCATCAATTTACACATATAATTGTATACAGGTTTATGGCAATAAAGGATTGGATTTAGAGCCAGTTGAGATTAGGCGTGTCTTACTTCTTAAGGGCCCATTTACGCATTGCCAGAACTAGCATAAGAGTTTCATTACACCGCGGTAGGTATTTGATATAAAATAGTCCGCAATTTAATTAAAATTGCATGCGAGTAGTGCGCCGAGCCTCAATACTTAGTTGCATCAGCCGTTAGCGTTACATACTAGCGTAATAATGTTAATGTATAATTAAGTACATATATATCGTGTGATCTTGCTATAGAGTAAGGACTACATTTCTGGCTAAGTACAGGTCCAAACTTTAACGGACTTCATGCATTTTTAATGGAATATTAGATTTCTTTTTTTATTCGTATGAGTTATGAATTTAGACTAACGAGATCACCCTTAATTAGTTTCCCATCTGTCGTAGACGACACAGAAGAAGCCGTCTTTCCAGTTCTCATTTTCCTTTCTGGATGTTCAACAAAATTTGAAGTAGGTATCTAAGTACAAATGGATAGTCCCTTTTAAGGCTCTAACAGACTACTGGGCCGTGTTAAGATCATTCCCTAGTTACGTAAGGAGATTCCTTTCTGAGGTTTTGGGGGTGACCTGTATAGCGGACAGCAGGCTGGATCGTCCCTTAAGGGTCATACAGGCTACTTGGCCGTTTTAATTAGGGGCCGACCTTAGCACAGCCCGTGTGCGTAGCCCAATGCACAAACGCTCACGACAATATCTCTTTCGTAGCTATCTATCTCTATCGCTCTTGCGTATTAGCGCGACAGAGCCAGACTACATTTCTGCGGCGTTTCGGTGACCAAATGCCATTCGGCTACGCCCCCTGGAAGATGTCAGGGCTATTAAATGAAGTGGGTCCTTGTGCTAGTCAGCTTGTTGAGCTGCGCAGCGGAGAGCAGGCTGGAGTGCGCCGCGTGGTCGAGCAGCAGCAGCCATTTGTCACGCTCCACGCTAGCACGAAACTTGACACCGCGCGAATCGTCCCCTTACAGCTCTAACAAACTTCTGGGCGGCCGCGTCATTTTCGCTCTTACTTAGAGGGGGTGACTTTAGCATGCCTGGTAATGTGTTACTGTTAGGGCTATTAAACGAAGTGGGTCCTTGTGCTGGTCAGCTTGTTGAGCTGCGCAGCGGAGAGTAGGCTGGAGTGCGCCGCGTGGTCGAGCAGCAGCAGCCGCTCCCCGCGCTCGTCGCTCGCGCGCGCGGCTCGGCAGCGCCCTCCCGTCTCTAGCGCGAAGCTGGACACCGCGCAGATTGCGTATATGAAGGTTAGCACGAAGAGGGCGCAGCCGAAATCTGGAACGAGTTTGAAGTCAGTACAGAAAGCTGAAGATCACCTTTTAACAGTAACACTGCAAACACAGCGCCATCTACAACAAGTATAACAGATGTGTACTTGTTGTAGATGGCGTGGCGGTGTTTTTTTTTATGATCGTGTACCTATACGAGTATATTTATTTTTAGAAAGTATAGTTGAGGTATTTATTTGATCGCTGTTACAAGCAAAAAAACTACATTAAACAACAAAATCAAGACGATTTAGACTGGGGTAAATATTAGTACAGCGCCATCTAGTGAGCTTTGTCGGTATACATGTTTAGTTTTTATACGCACCAAAGAAACTGATGATGTGGCAATGGAAGTACGCGATGTTGTATGGTAGTTTTAGATCATCTAGTTTTGACCTACGTATCCATTATAAAATTTATAAAACATAGGTCACTCACGATATATAGAGGTTATGTCCACCGAACAAGTTAACGACGCACGGGTACCGGTCGCCGACAATGATAGCTGCCAGCGACAGCACCACATCGACGCATGCGGCTAATATCCATGGGAGCACGTACTCTCGCCGGTACTTCACTACTAGATAGACACGATAAAAATAGATAAATTCTGGTGCTTACGGTAGAGGTTATGTCCGCCAAACAAGTTGACGACACACGGGTAGCCGTCGCCGACTATGATGGCGGCTAGCAACAGCACCACACCGACGCACGCGGCTAGTATCCACGGCAGCACGTACTCTCGCCGGTACTTCACGGCGCCGTGCAGGAGCGAGATGCAGCACATTAGGTAGATGGACGTGAGGATCGTGCTTGTGTACAGGAATATTACCGTCACTGTAACATGGAAATGTAGATACGATTGAATAGAACACGGACTTTAATTGTTGATCCACTTCTAGCTCATTTTATTAACCCCCGACGCAAAAACGAAGGGGTGTTATAAGTTTGACGTGTCTGTCTGTGTGTATGTCTGTCTGTCTGTCTGTTTGTCTGTCTGTCTGTGTGTGTGTCTGTCTGTGGCATCGTAGCGCTCGAACGGATGAACCGATTTTGATTTAGTTTTTTTTTATCTGAAAGCTGAGTTAGTCGGGAGTGTTCTTAGCCATGTTTCATGAAAATCGGTCCACTAGGTCGCGGTCGGGGGTTTTTTCAAAATTTTAATTTTGTGGTTAGGTTATACTGGACACGTCTTAGCTTAACTATGAGATGTCCAGTATAAAATGAGCTAATATTAGAAGTAGATCAACAATTAAAGTCCGTGACCGTACATAACGATAACGTAACGAAACCCGAATCGAGTGGCCATAAATTAAAACACGATCGAAGGGAGTGTTTTAAATCGACACGAGTTTCGAATTTCCTTTTCGCGCGTGTATTGTAGGTACGATGTTTTTCAGTACAGGCCCCGTAGCCGAATGGCATTTCTCCGACGCCAAACGAAAGCGATACGCCGCTGGCTCTGTCGCGCCAATACGCAAGCGCGATAGAGATAGATATCTACTAGCGCTTCGTTTCGTGAGCGATTGTGCCATTCGGCTAGCCACCCTGTACAGATGGCCCTTCGAAGTTTCGACCTGACAAGAAATGAACCACTTCTCGCACTAGTGAGTAAAAAAATCACCATCTGTAGGTACTGAAATAGTATAGTACATTGCGATACAAGTGCGTAAAAAAGGAATTTCGAACACCGGTCGTCAACACAGTAAGTATATGCTAATTTCGTCCGCTCTTATACACTAGGGATGTTACGGAGCTTCGGCTTCGGTTCCGATATACCGAAACTTTCGGTTGATTTCACACCTTCGGCTTCGGCTTCGGTTCCGATTGATTTCAAGCGAAAGTCATACCGAAACCGAAACTTAATGGCCGCAGTACGCGGCGCGTGCCTGGCTATGAAAACAGGTTTGGACTTGTATGTATGTATTACATACCTGTGCTATAACATTTTCAATCGTACAATAAGGTGTTCATTTTTATTTCCCATGCCTAGGTAGGTACTGATTTGTATGAAGGTACTTTTTTAATTAACAATAAAAAATACGAAATAATAATACCACTGTTTTATTTTATTACTTGACGCAGGCGAAGGGAGAAAAATTAGGTACTAATTTCTCTCCCTCCGCGGCTTAAACATACATCTCCGGTTCCGGTTTCGGCTTCGGTTTCGGTTTCGGTTCCGATTTCGGTTCCGTTAATGCAAATTTAAAATCTCCGGTTCCGGCTTCGGCTCCGATAAAACCACCTCCGTAACATCCCTATTATACACAAAGACGTGGTCGAGCGGTTAGCTGGAGCGCAGATGCTAGCTAGCGCTAGTGATCTGCGTTCGAGTCCCGTTGGGCTTCGTTTTGCTTTTTTATATTTTACACATTTTTTTTTTGTTTTTCATGTTTTATTATTTAATTAGATTCTTTATGCAATCTCACAATTAAAATTAGATGCGTTATTTATCTCATTACCTAGCTAGCTTTGACTTTTTATAAGTATTATCCACTTTAAATGCCCGTGTAGAAAACAAATCATTATAATTATATTATCATTTATTTATCTCTTTTCTTAAGCTAGGTTTTTTACAATATGAGTATAAAAGTAAAATAAATTTTACAAAACAATATAAAAACATATAAACATATTATAAAAAACCTAATAACCTAGGGTGCCGCCAGCAGCGGGGCAGGGCCCAAGCTGCCGGTGGTTAGGGCTGCAGAGAGAGGAACCGTCGGACTATCCGCGCCGTGTCCAAGATCACCGCCTTCTGCATCTGGCCCTTGATCCAGCCACCTAGCGAGAGTCTCTTAAGATGTTGGTCGAGACTCTTCTCTATGAGACCATTTGCTGAAACGACTATCGCAACAATGATCGTTGATTCAACATCCCACATGGCGGTTATCTCGTGAGCCAAGTCTAGGTACTTACTGGACTTGTCCTTCTCGGCTTTCACGAGATTCTCATCATGGGGGATGGTGATGTCAACGAGCACTGCCCGGCGTTGCAGTCGATCTATTATCACAATGTCAGGCTTATTGGCTACAATAGTCCTGTCAGTGATGATAGATCGATCCCAATAGAGCGTGGCACGACCATTTTATTAATTAATTATTATTGACTAGGTGTGGACAGTAGACACGGTATTTATACTCAATCCGTATACAGAGTTTAGCCGCCGCGTGAACTCCTATATGCCTGAAGAGGGGCCTCCAAATTGGCTCGAAACATGTCGCAGCAACATGTGTGTGAAACATGTCGCAGCAATAGCGATGATATAATAACGTGAGGACAACCGTAGATTCATTAATTATTTAAATAAATAAATACTATTAGAAATTCTTACACAGATTTACCGACTTTACTGAGTTTCACGGTAAACTCAAGGTTTGTGTTGTAGGTAACTTACTACTAACGATCTATTTAATATACAAATACTTACATGTACAAAGAAAACATCCATGACCCAAGAACAAAATATCTGAGCTCATCAGTCTCATCACACAAATAAATGCCATTATCAGGATTCGAACCCAGGACCGCGGCTTAGCAGGCAGGGTCACTACGCATTAGGCTACACCGGTTATCGACGCAGTAACTATACGCTAATTTCGCCTGCTCTATTACACTAAGACGTGGTCGAGCGGTTAGCTTGAGCGCAGATGCTAGTTAGCGCCAGTGGTCTGCGTTCGAGTCCCGTTGGGCTTCGTTTTGCTTTTTTAACTTTACACATTTTTTGATTTTTTTTTCATGTTTTTTCATGCAAAAATCAAACAAAATCAAATTCATCTATTTATTGAATACGTATGATTCAAAATTATCATATAAAGGTCAATTCCACCGGTCAGCTTTGGACATCAAGTTAAAATTTGTATGAAAATACTTTGCACTCTTTGAGGATCAAATGCAACTTTGTCATCCGTTTTTAAAGAATCAAGTTATTTATGTAGTACGTACCTGAAGCAAGATGCTGCGCTTTCGCGAACCTCCGTTGGTTGTTGGTGCTCATGACTTCTCCCTCGTGGAACGTGAGCTGCTGGTCGTACGTCACCTCGAAGAACCCGCGCCTCTCCGCGTCGTCCTCCATGTCGTTGTGAAGCATGGACAACATCTCGCCGACATGAGAAATACCAACTAATAAAATAATCAAAACGAATGATGAAAGCGCCTGAAAAAAAGAAATAGCAATGTGACTTGTGGGACATTGTTCAACGACATTTAATTTAATTCTATAAGGCATATCTCAGCTTTCTTTAATCTGGTCTCATAATAGTAAAATAATTGTGATAGGTAAAGGTTTGTTATGTACTCACGATTTGATGGACGGCGATAAGAATTGTGCCTTGACGCAAATTAAAAACATACAAAAAATTGTTTAAGCGAATCATCATTTTGTGCGACAGTTTACATTGCTTGGTTCTATCAAACATTTGTGATTTTTATAGGTCTAACGCATTTCCACTACGAAATAACATTGTTTAGCTACTCCTACTGTCAAGTTACGTCGGGTGTGCGGCAGGGCGCATGTTGTTTTCTATTGATTATTTTTTGTCGGACCGTGCGTAATTTCACGCAGGTCTTGTAGCGCTTTAGGGAACTACGGTGACCGTTCGATGTTTTCGTTTATAAGGCCTTGTTTAGGGTTACCAGGCTAGAGTAATACTATTTAACTAATAGTTCTTAGAGATCTAGATGCACTAAAAATATTACTAGGTATACTACTAGCTAGTGTCGCCAGCGGCCAATTTTTCAATTTCGGCCGCTAGATTTCGTGTTTTTCATTCCAGGCAGTATCACATTAGTGCAAATATTTTAAAACTTTAGTGAAGGTTAAATTTATATTGCGCTTATAATAAATCCTCAAAGCTAGAATACATATTGCTATTTAAATGTCCCACTTCCCTTTCCTACGGCCTCCTTGATAAACTTAAAAAGTCAGGTTAAATGAGTACACAAAGTAATTATTATAAATTAAATTTATTTCACAACTTACAATAGTAGTGATAGTGACTGCATCAATCTAACCCAAACTTTTAGCTGGCATTAGTGTATGTATTTGGATTAAGTTTATCAACTAAATCAATCACAAGTGAAAAATGAAAATAACTCATAATATGTCGAAACAATATTTACAAAAGTTAGTTATTTTCGTCAACAGTTAATAATTTAGCAAAAATAATTTACAAATTCGTCGCTTTGGACTTGTCACAACTTTAAAAAATATACCTACCGAAAGCTGGCCAACATATATCGAGTTTTATTTCCATTCTTTTTGGTTACTTTTCTTTTCGATCAATAAATATTTTTCATGCAAAATATACGTTAACGACGTTTAAATTTCTGTCTCCCAAGGGCTGTATTCCTTGGCTTACTGCACTTGGCACAACTTTCGGTAGCAGGATCATGCAACAAGTGTTAAGTAGTTACAATAGTTTAGAAACGTATATACTTGGGGCTGTGTTTAGACACAGCGAAAAAACCATGCATTTTCGAAAACATGTATTTTCAGAACAATTCTCTAACGACAAAGATGTATAGTAAGAGTGCGTAAATATTTTTTTATGTGGCTGATGTGGCCAATCGTTCACGCTCCGTAGTTATCTCGTTCTATCTATACAGGGTGTGGAGACAAATGTATAAACGCTTACGACAATAATTATCGTTATCGTAGCTGTAGTATCTCTGTCGCTCTTCTATACACGACTTCTATGCACGACGCGCGACAGACTGACCAGACTGAGTTTCGTTCGGAGTCCTAGCGTTAATGATTGTTATTTCTTACATACATCTTTATCGGGAGATATGCTGGCGAAAGTTTGGCGGTTGGCCACTTGTTTACCCGTGGAGATGTGTGTGGCCAGCGAAATCAATCAACTAAAATATCGACCGGATTATTATCCTGATACTTATATCATGGCCTGAAATATCGAAATGGGATGATATATGATCATATTTTTTTCGTTTAGGTGTCAATATAACAAGGTGAATTTAGGTCAAAGGTTACTTAGTAATGAATGGTTCGGTTTTTTAGGGACGGAGAACCAAATGTATTGATTGACACACTTCCAACTTGTTATTGGGTTTGTAGCTATGTGCTGTGCTCGACATGAACATTTAAATGCAAAAACTATTTACTGTCACATACTGAAAGATACACAACCATTTATTTTTGCTTATTTCCAAAGTGCGAACCCCAAAATAATGTCAGATCAGCTTTATATTGATGACATTACGAGTGCGGTAAAAAGGAAATTCTACACGAGTGGCGATAAATTAAAACACGACCGAAGGGAGATATCGCCTTCGACAATATTACCCCGCAGTCCTAATCCCAAGTAACCCCACTTTATAATACGTGGACTTATATGACTGAGTTCGGGGTTGCAACGTTTTGGAAACAAGCTATCTAGACAATATACAGCAAAATGAAACATTTTATTATGCGACAAATTGATTAACCTCCTAAATAATAAGACCCTAACATGGTAAATAAGTTTTCTGAAAATAGCCGACATATGTTGGTGGAATTTAGATTGAACTTTTGGTATACAATGAATTCCTCGAATAGTTAAATATTTACAAATGTTTACATAATAATATATGTGACCTTAAATCTACTTATGCATAGTGGACAATAAGTGACTTTAATTATAACGATAGCCCACGATGATACACAAAATGGTTATAAAAATAAGGACATTGTACTCTAGTGGTTGGAGTTTACGTTAACTTTTAGATTCAGAAAATAAAGGATATAAATAAAGATCAACGACAACCTGCAGGAAAACGGCGATATTTTGATTTAACTATTTAGGTTATAAAGTTAGTTTTATGATAACTTCGAATTTGAATTGTGGGGGTGGGGATTTCAAAAAGGCCAATTTAACTGGTTGTAATTATACCTAATAGGGAACCTCGTTTGACTATCCCACTTCTGGACTAGCGAAGTTCAGAAGTGGGATACTAATGATATAATGGTATGGCAATACTTTCAAAACATGTTTTTGTTATATTTCGAAAATACCCCGAAAGTGAAATAACCCCGTTACGAACTTATGAATGCAGAACAGTTGGTACAGTATACTATAGGTAGGGACAAGTTAATACAGAAAATGACAGTACAAAGTAACTAATTCTTCCTTTCAGTATAAGTACGTAACTTTTCCGAGTAATACGACGGTTTCCTCTATTACAGGAGAGCAATGCAAAGGAGCTATGCGCAAGCGAAGTAAATTATTAGAGAATAAAGTACAGGCACATTCAGACCGGCATAAGAGGCGTTTTTGGTCAAATCCGTACCGTCAACCGGGGCGGCTTTAGGAAATTTTGAGGTTACTTTGATGGTATTTCAACGGCTTTAAAATTAACATTATTCATTATTTACTGACAGTTAGATTAAAAAATATTCTTGTAAATCTACCATAGAACATTTTCAAAGTCGCCCCTTGTGTTTTAAGTGGTAAGGGGTGGTTGACCGTACTTGAAGTCGCGCTAGAACGCAACGTATGCTAGCACGTTCACTTGAGTTCTGGCCCTCTAGCACAACTTGCCTTGTCGCGCGCGAGTCCATACTTGAAGTCGCGCTTGATGTATGGACTCGCGCGCGACAAGGCAAGTTGTGGTGTTGCCAATTGGTAGGTAATGTTAGTTGATGTTTTAGTATAGTTAGGATTAGGACATAAATATGCTGAAAATGGACAATTGATGGCACTAAATCCAACAGAACTGGGTGCGTAGCCAAATGGCACAAACGCTCACGAAACGCTCACGAAACGAAACGCTAGTAGATATCTATCTCTATCGCTCTTGTGTATTGGCGTGACAAAGTCAGACTAACCTTTCGCAGCGTTTCGTTTTCGTTTCGCGTCGGAGAAATGCCATTCGGCTACGGGGCCTGATTTATATGTCTAACAGGGATTCCATGCTTCCGCGGGAGGCATAGAACAGATGCCGTACAATATATTCACATATATTTATATACCTATATTCACATTATGATCATTTAAGTAACAATACCTTAATCTAATCTACAACTAGTCACAAATCCGTTGTCAGTACAGCCTGCATGTTGTGTTAGGATCATCGACTATACTATTAGGGCGTTAATACTATCAAATACATTCGGAATAATTACTGTGATGTTTAAATTTACGTTATTAATGATAAATGTTTATTATTAAATTGTTGGCAGTTAGGAAAGTTTCATTTAAAAATATGGTATTTTGACGAGCAGTTTTATATATCCCTATGAGTGATACAGGAAAAAGTCCTAATCGTGACTTAATATTGGGATTAACAATAATTTATTTCAAATTATACGAAATTTTCTTCAACTAGAGCTAAACCCCCCAGACCTCTTGGCAACAAATCGAACTATTTAAATTCAAACTTTTTTTAAAATAAATTACACATACCAAGGCTGTTTTAAAATTTGGAGCAAACATCGTCAACATTGTAGAGATTCAATAACACAAGACAAGCCTCACTTTATGTAACAACTCAATTGTATGATACAAGATTGCATTTAGACATTGTTGAATCGCGACAAACAAGAGAAACGTAGGTAAAGAAACTATGCACAGCATTCGTAAACACAAAACGATAAAAACTGACGTAGGTAATTACTCACTTTTTCTTAGAGTTCCGTTTACCAAACGAGTTAACATTTTGATTACGTCGAGTAGAATTTAATTTTAGAACTATAACTTATCTATCTGTTTGCGCTAAACAGAAGTATTTGTCAAATTTGTCTTTTAAATTGTTACTCATAGGCCGTGTTACTCACGTGTCGCATGTCAATACGCAGCGTTAATACATTGCATATTGGATGATCTTAAATAAGAGTTTTGAATGATTCACGGTTATAAGACAAACATCTTAAATAGACAAGCAGTCACAGCAATGGTCGGACACTGTCCCGATAGGACCATTCCGGCTCCATTAGGCTCGCAATACTATGTAGCAATAATTGGGGTTGGTACAACTGTTTCTTTGCGTATGCTTCTATAGGTAAAGCTATAAGTACTACTTTTTTATTATTATAATAAATGGGCTCACTATACTACCATGGCCACGGACTAGCCGAGGCGAAGACGTGGCATAAGATGGAGCTCGCCCGGAAGGTGCCTGTTCACCTAATACCGTTTGGTTTTGACAACCCTAAATAGTCCAAAGGGATAGTTTGGTTTCCTAATGTCCTTTCTACTATTATTTATTCTAGACGTTAAACTTTTATGAGACATATTCAAATATTTAATTAATAACCGTTTGTACTCACGTTATTATATCGCGACTGTTGCGACATTCAGTGCACGGAGTGTAGCCGCCGCGAGCACTCCTATATGCCTGAAGACGGGCCTCCTAAATGACCCGAAACGTGATATAATAACGTGAGTACCTACAACCGGTTATTAATTAAATATTATTTATTATGTTTGTGTGTGTATGTCAGAGAAATGGGGGCTAAGTAGTCAAGAGGTCGGGGTAAACTAGAGCTGCCGCTAACCTAGATCACCCTCAGGCGATGGAGCAGGAGTTGCGGCCGGTGCAGTTGAGCCGCTGGTTGTGCTTGGAGGGGCGCGCGCGCAGCCGGCTGGGCGCCGCGGAGATCGCGTACGACTTGAGGTGGGACTTGAGCGCTGTGGGCAGCGGGAGGCGTTCTAGTCCGTATACGGATGTGCGCGCTACTATCGCGCGGCAGCATAGCTCTTGGAGGCTTAGTACTGCGGACAAACATGATCCAATCAAGAAAAAAGTTGATAAAGTTTAACGTAAGATGATCTAGTTAATATGCTCATATTTAAAATTGCACATGGGGCTTAATTGCTTATTATATGTTTTTAACACTGCCCTCCGACGTTGAAACGGACAATGCAGTCCTTGAAACGTCGGAGGTCAGTGTTAAAGACAGAATAATACGCGATTAAGCCCCGTGTGCAATTTTAAATATGTGTAAAAATCGTGTAAGTTTAAATCAGTGTTATGCTCGTTTTGTATTTCGTGAGCTTACTGTGGCAAAAAATTCTTAATTTGCGCCATACCTACTGCAAAAATATGTGGTCATTAATGTCATTGGTCTTTATTACTGCCAATTTTTCACGCAGGTAATTAGAGCAATTGTAAACTAGGCTGACGATGTAGTCACAGTGTGTTAGGACCAAATGTGTTTTATTGCGTAAAACTTCGACTTGCCTTGTCTGCCTGAGCGCATATACCTACATGTAATATTACACAGTGGAGAAAACTTCTTGTACCTTTATTGGAGCCATTCTTAAAAGAGTGGCCTCGCGAGAGAGAAGCTCTCGCGACTGTTGAAGTCGCATGGCGTACATTTTGGCCTTTCGCTCTTGCACTTGCCGCTTGAGCAGATGTAATAGCAGAATTAACAGAGTCAAAAAACTTCTAATACCTTTATTGCTCCTCCAGAGTCTTTCCATGCCGTTCCGATGTAGCGCCATCCGCGACAGCTCACAGAAGCTCTACGGATGTTGAAGTCACAGAGCGGGCTCACTTCGAAGAACGCCATGTGGTTCTTGGCGGCGTAGGTACCTCTTGCTCACTCTTGCATTTGCTGCTTGAGCAGATGTAATAGCAAAATTAACAGAGTCAAAAAACTTCTAATACCTTTATTGCTCCTCCAGAGTCTTTCCATGCCATTCCGATGTAGCGCCATCCGCGACAGCTCACAGACGCTCTCGCGAATGTTGAAGTCACACAGCGGGCTCACTTCGAAGAACGCCATGTGGTTCTTGGCGGCGTAGGTACTTCCCGCTCACTCTTGCATTTGCTGCTTGAGCAGATGTAATAGCAGAATTAACAGAGTCAAAAAACTTCTCATACCTTTATTGCTCCTCCAGAGTCTTTCCATGCCGTTCCGATGTAGCGCCATCCGCGACAGCTCACAGAAGCTCTCGCGAATGTTGAAGTCACACAGCGGGCTCACTTCGAAGAACGCCATGTGGTTCTTGGCGGCGTACATCTCGGCGTCCCGCTCTTGCACTTGCCGCTTGAACGCGAGGTGTAGCCGGTTGCCGACTAGCACTTTGGGCACGCCGGGCGCGTGCTGTCAACAATAGTTTTAGTTTAAATTTCACTGATCACCGTATTACACAGGTTTCTAGGAACCTATAGGCGTATTAAGTAGCTTAAAAATATGAGCGGTAGGTACAAATAGTTTTTAACTTTTTAGTTGAATCACGTTAGAAAAGAAGTGTTGATAACGCGATTCAAGATAAAAGAGCTCTCTCTTTTATCTTGAATCGCGTTATCAACACTTCTTTTCTAACGTGATTCTAACGTGATTCTTTCTCTAAAGAGAAACAAAGGAAGTAAAACCATGTCTACGAAATAAAAGTCTAGGTGTTAGCTTCAATAGTTAGCATAAAAGTGGTTTTGACTGTACATTTTTTAGTTAAATTGGGATACAGATTCGATAGATACCTACTTATTGCACCATATTAAAAAATATTTCTGGCCAAAAGCACGAAATGATGTGTTATTTTTAGAAAGAAGCAAAACGAAAACAAATCTTATTATGAACGAAAACAACGTATGTTTCACTACTACTAAGCGTTATGCTTCCCGATATAGTTGAGAGTGAATGGTTATTTTTAATGTGTCTGCATGCATTGTTGTGTTGTTGTTGGTTATTACTGATCGATTGTAGAAACGTAGACCTAACAAGGCGATTGCACTGTTAATTATTGTACTTACCTAGTGATACTTAATAGCGTCAATAATAAAGATAAAAATGTGTCCAGTAGTGTGAATAATGATTAAGGGTAGACTGTAGACTGTGCATGGAGCCCAGCCAATCGCCAATCGCGATATAAGGGACCGGCCACACCTAAGAGACGCATGTCCTGAGGTGCGGAACGGACGTCCGCGCCACGCCGCCTGAATGTAATTCAAAAAACGTCTCCTCGGCGGCGGCGTGGCGCGTCTTACGTCCTTCCTATACAAAATGTACTGAGGAGACGTTTTTTGAATTACATTCAGGCGGCGTGGCGGAGACGTCCGTTGCGCGCCCCGAGACACGCGACGCTTAAGTGGGAACGCTACCTAATATCGTGATTACATCCGTATATGTGAGTGTGTTTAGTAAAACGTCCCACTATGTCGGTTACCATTAAGGCGACTACATACGAAATCCCTCATCAGGGAATCTTAACTGACTGTTAACCTTAGAAGTATTATTTGATTTCTTGACTCCACAGTCAAACTTATACCATAGTTTTGTGGAGCACTGTATATTTTATACTATATAGATACCTGTGATTGTAATAATTAAATAAATAATAAATAACTTGTATCTTTATAGTTATATGAATAATCTGACAAAGCGGCTTTATAGCAATCGACAAAGTGGGACGTTTTCCGTGCACACTCACATATTTAAATGTTGGGATATGTCTCACGAAACTTTAATGTCTGTAATCATTTACACGTCTATTACAAACGGCTTGTTCCTAAACAAAGTTACAGATCAAACGTATCAATGTACTATTCGCTACGTGCACGGCTGGTGTCTGGTGTAGTCCTCATTTTGTCAGCTTATATTAAATTGTATGGTGTCAAACGGTCATTCTCACGACGTAAGGGCTTCTAATTACCGCGACTCATCTGTTTTCAGTGGAATTTCAGTTCTAATTCTAATTTATCAGAATTAAAATTCCACTGAAAATAGAAGCATCGCGGCAATTAGAATATAGACTAGACGATTGAGAATTACCGCAAATTAGTTTCTACGGCCGCCGCAAGAATTAATGTTGGACATGCCCATAATATGACTTATATTTGTGACAATCAGCGCCACTGCCACACACGCTGCCAATACCTATGCCAAAGGAAAAACATAACAGAAAATGTAGGTTAGAATTATGATAAAAAAAAATAAAGCAAGGCACTTGTCTAATTATGACGCTAGTATGTTGCCATCGATAGAAATATACAGACCAAATGACCGTAAATTCACGCAAATGTTTGAAGCTCATTGTGTTTGTAATCAAGCCTCTGGAATGCGAGCGACAGTATTTTTCCCGCGAATACTAATTTACTCGTTGCTCTCTTATTATCGCACGGAGGCTAATAATAGCTAGTGGCAACTGCACAACGAGACCTAATTTAATGTCATTATAATCACTATATTCACTTTGATACTAATTCCACATGGAGAGATGAAAAACATTGAAACTACAAACAATGAAAAACATAATGTAAACAAATTACCATCGAGTATTTTTTTTCTTAGTACATTATATTCTAAGAGCTCACTCACTCACCCTACCCCCTCTACTTCCTCTAGTCAGCCACCGGTCATTACTGTCGAAAGACCACTTGTTGGTGATGTCGTAGACAAGAAGGATGCCCAGCGCGCCTCGCGAGTAGGGCAGGATTATCGTGGACCGTTAGTCCGTTTTCACATTATCCGATCCGATATCGGAAGGATTTCAATGGAAAAAATCCAAGATGGCGCCTGTAATGTATGGGATATCGGTCCGACATCCGATATCGGATCGGATAATGTGAAAACGCACTTAATGTCCGTGTCCTATAGCTGAGCACACTTACCCTTTCGACTTCCTCCAGCCACCGGTCAATACTGTCGAAGGACCACTTGTTGGTGATGTCGTACACAAGTAGGATGCCTTGCGCGCCTCTCGAGTAGGACCGGATGATCGTGCAGAACCGGCCCTGGCCCGACGTGTCCCATAGCTGTAGCTTCACTCGCTTGCCGTCGAGGAGGATCGTTGTCGTTTTGTATGCTAAGAAAAAATGAGGATGCAATTAAAAAACAATGGATTCAATTTATTCTGCAGTTCTGGTTTTGCAATAAACCAAGATAAGGGCTAGATATTAGAATACAGATGTGTAACTTACACAAAAGTTTCCTAAAATATAGCTGAAAATACACAAGGGAAATCTTTATTATGGAGATGGAAAATTTCTCTTTCTACGCACTGACACTGACAACACATGAGACTTTCTGAAATTATTCCATGTGGACATTTCTCAATTTTGTGACTATCTCACAAATACTGGATTTTATTGACACCATTGTTCTAAATAAAGTTACAAACCCTGTTGTTCCTGGCAACTAACGTAATTACGTATTTGAAATATAAACAATGGTGATGAGATTGTGACAGATTAGTCACAATCTTATAAGGCATGAAACAATGCTATGTGTCACCTACTGTTTGTTTCCGTGACCATATTGTGATCTACTTAACTTAATGGTTACATTGGTTACCTTTGGTTATGTCAACTTCTTTTCCTCAAATTAGGAATGGGAAGCATTACAGCATTCTATTTAATCCCTACTAAAATGTATAAATGCGAAAGTGTAAGTCTGTCTGTCAATGTTTCACGCTTAAACAGCTTATTGAGCAACACTATTTGTAACATAATGTTTGAGACATAGATAAGAGGGGAAAGAAAAACTATCCTATAGTTTTCATCAGTTATTATTCTATTTTCTCTGCAGCTGACAACAACAGGATTAAAGTTTTTTTTATTAAAGCTCAATTCTAGTTTTTCAACATAAAGGAATGAGGGAATTATATCACCAAATATTGGCAAAATAAAATCATTATGTAAAAATCTTACCACTGCCACTACAAAAAGGGGAATCTGCTGAGCCATCCTCTAGGTCCTGTAGTATTTCCTGCTTGCCCACATCAGAGTCCCCGACTAGGAGCACTTTTAGAAGGTAGTCATAAGATTTGGGTGCTGCGGGTGGCCTCCCTATGGAACAAACAAACAATTATATAAAATATGTCAACATCATTGGAGGAGGCTTTTACCGCTCAGGATGGTCCTTATGAAGACAAAGAAGTTTAAAAATAAAACAAAAACAGAACTGTAAATATTAATTAAGGAAATAAAAGCTTATATTTTTGCTATGTCATGTTAAGTATAGTGAACTAGCTTTCAGTCTACCATAGTTTAGAGGTGATTATTAAAATATTTAGTGAAGAAGATTATATTCAAAAGGTAAAAAATCACTAAGTAATAAATAAAATAAAATGTACACAACTGTACAAGCAGCTGCCTTAATTGTGTTCAGATAATGTGTATTTTAATCCATGTGTACAATAGATGCATAAAATAAATTTAGAACTACTACCTAACCAGCTGTCTTTCTTATTTACTGACTTTATGCCATCAACCAATTTGTAACACATCATAAGATATAAAATTTGCTTGTATTTGCCATGGTAAACACCAGCAAAGATAATTTTTATATTTTTTATGGCCATTGTATAATATAATAATTGATATACTTAATAAACTATGAGCCAGTAAGTGTGTTAAAATTGTGAGCAATCAACGCATTTTCCAGTATGGGAATAATTCTTTATAATAATTAAATATCAATTTAATGTGCTAAGAAGTCATAAAATAATTTCTGTTTTTGCTTTTTTTTTTAAGTGTAACATTTGCATGCACGAACCCAAATGTACAGTCGGTTCATCTTTACTTGTCCTATCATGTAAACAAACGAAACGTCAAATATGATCAAAGACAATTACTAGTGATTGGAAAAGTAGATAAAATGATGTATTAACGATAATTTGTAAATAAACGCTGCTAACGTCATCAGAGGATTTTCAATTTTACGTCACACAATATCTATGTAAAAACCAAAATTTAATTAGGTTTCGTCACATTTGCAACAATCCTATGGAAAAGGCTAGTACAGTATTCATTTTATAGTACCTAACATTAACATTAATACAACAAAAAATATACTGATAGTAAAATATTTATTGTAAAGACGTAGGAAATAAAACGTAAATAAGTTGGTTAATAAATCTGATAAATTATTGTAATTAGTATCAACGCACTTTTTCCAAGCTATACAAACTCAAACGTTAATATCGATCGTTCATAACGATAAGTTGTCATCCCAAGATTACGACTCATAGACTTCGTAATGTCAGGAGTTTTTTATGTCATCCGTTCGTAATTATAATTATTGATGAAAATCGTTTTAGAAATGATATTTTTCAGTGGGTTTTTGATTGATTTCAATACTTTGTGAGTTTATTTAAGTGTATAAAAGTAAGCGTGTAAGCGTTGTAGGAGGTAGGGCATAGCGAGTGATATTCCGCTTTGTGTGGTAGGGCACAGCACAGCGGATATCGTCTCGCTCGAATCTAGAGCAGAGCCCAACTGGGGTAGTACCTCCGCCTTACAGAAGACCGCAGCCAAATAGCACTAGACCCTACTCATAGTGTTGTGTTCCTGCCGGTGAGTAAGGCTGCCAGAGCTCAGCGAGGGTGCGGTGTGCTGATGACGGGAGGACTTACGGAACTAACTTGTTCCGTCTATTGTCCTTTGAGTCGTCGGCAACCCGAACCCTCCTAGGAGCTTGTACACTCCTTTTTGCTGTGTACTTAACACAGCAAAAGGGAGTGTACAAGTTTCTAATGGGGTGGCAACGCGCATGTGACACTGTTTGAGTTGCAGGCGTCCATAGGTTACGGTGACCGCTTTACATCAGGCGGGCCGTATGCTTGTTTGCCACCGACGTAGTATTAAAAAAAAAAAATTTAAGTGTATAATAACATTTTTAGTGATGGTTAATGTGCAATTCCAGAGAAAAGTGAGATAATATTTTCCAGCAGTGTTTGTGTACATGATTGGACAAGTAAGGTTGAACTGAGTTTATGTATCATGTTAGGTCACCATGATCGCGACAGCAAACATGTTTCACAACAGATAACAAAAAGGTTTCAGAGGTCTTAGGAAATTGGCGATGGTGAGGTGTCTCTATCACACCATGTTATATAACATTTATAACAGCCCAGTGTAGGAGCACCATTAAGGCAAATCTAACTAACAAGCATAACAGATTGTACAATCTAAAGTTACAAAAACATGTTCATGACAATAAGATAAAAATAGAATAAAAGAAGAAACACTGTTGTCTGGCTCTTGCTTATTTAAAAGACAATTCAACTCTGACTTTATAAAAACCAGTTTAACAACTGAGGGAAGGTTAATCATTTGTAACGCATGTTATTTGCATTTGCAATTTCTTTAATCTGTATTAATCTTGTCAGTAGACATGATTCTTTCAGAGAAAAATAGTAGGTAAAGATATCAAGGTAAATATGCCGAAACAATTGATTTAAAATATTCCTTTTTACGTGCCGAATTTGAAGTTAGTAAAGTTTAAGGCCTATTGTATTTCATCATCAACTTAACAACTAAATAGACACTGATATTAGTTTGAAAATATGTGAGTGTGTTTAGTAAAACGTCCCACTTTGTTGGTTACCATTAAAGCGAGATTTACTTGTATCTTTATATGAATAAACTCACAAAGCAGCTTTATAGCAATCGACAAAGTGGGATGTTTTCCCATGCACACTCACATATTTTATTTAATATCTAGAGTATTTAATTAAAAACTGATACAGACAATTGTATCCAAACAAAGTAACCAAACCTGTACAATATTCTTAGAAATAAATGATTATGAAAGGTATGTTAAAATATATTTTAGGCCCTTTAGCATGTAAATACCTATACATATTATACAAATGCTCAATGTTTGGATATTCATCGTAGGTTTAAATGTGTGTAAAAGAAGAATAATTTACAAAATAATAGTAAACAATAACAACTTCGACTGAGGACCTACTTTTGGCAACAAGGAAGTGCAGTATGTCTATAATACCAATTCAAATAACGTTTATATTAGGAGCACCTGTTCTCTGATGATGCGAGCGAGGCAACGTAGTACTCCCATTCTGTGCGACCTGACCAGTCGCCTGCTGGGGCGCTGCTACCATCCCTGTCGTCGTGAACATACTTCTGACACAAGCCTGATCTCCAGGTGGTCTTTACCACACGCAAATGTATACATAATACTGGCGAATTAGTCCTTCGCGATATCCATCAAGGTCTATAACTTATAACACTAATAGTTAACCACTCCGAGCACTCGATAAACACAAGAATTCACTTTTTGTTTCACATGCCAACCAAAATACGTATGTTCATTTATGCAAGGTCGGCCCATTAAACTTTACGTTTTCACATAACTATGTACAGTTGTTTCCAGGGAATTCAGTAACTGCTGTTACACTGGGACATAATTGCTATTCCAATTATGTTTAATTGAGATTAGCGACACAAAAACAACCCAATATACAAGAAAAATATGACGATGAATGAATGAAAGATATCTTGAGTTTGCCACAGGTAATATATAAAAATTACAAGGTTATAGTTTGAAAATATTTTTTTATTGTTTTGATTTTACTAGGATTTGTTTAGAATTATTAACAATTAATTAATTTCTAATATACTACTTTACAGAATCTAACATGAGAAAAGTTAAAACTAGATTTAAATTTATTTCGGTTCTTACCGGTTTGCTCATCACTATATCATTGAGACGTTTTGTGGACCACTTAAAACAAATCGTGCTCGTAGTGATTGCTTGCGTTTTATCAACAACAAAAAACACCCTCTTTAGAAAAGGCGCGAAATTTAAATATTCTATGGAAGGGGTCCACCCACGGTCTACCAAAGGGTTTACCCTTCAACATTCTTTTTGCCACTTCTATTGACAGTTTCTGCAGGATGAATTCACAATAGACATAATAGACTGCAACCCCAAAGGTGTTTGCGTTGCCGAGAGTTTACCTCTGTACTGTACTCCTTTTTTGAAGAACCCCATACTGCAGACCAACACTTGCCACCACCAAGAGTGGTGTGAGTACAGTCAAAAATGTATTCAGTACATTATTGCCTGTACTTTAACGGTGTGTATACATATTTTTAGCACTTTGTCTTTGTTGTGTTCTTGACTGTACATTTCGTAAAGGCCGCTGTACACTTGGGGCAAACGGTTGGGCCAACCCTTCGACCAACCCCTTGACCAAGCGTGTAGAGGGCTACTTGGCCGTACGATGGCAGTTGGCGCCAGCGCTAGGCGGCCAACCGACTGGTGTCGGTTTTTTGTCCACACATCAAAGGATCTTGGCGCCAATGGCCAACTGCGTTCACACGTTTGCGCCTCAATCAGTTTGTCGTCAACCGTCAGAGAGGACAGTAGTGAAAGATTTACGAAAATAATAAGTTTATCTATGCCAATAAATCCAATAATAGTGTTGATTTTAGTAAATACAGTCCCCTTGCAATTGTTAAATGTATTGCCTAAAAAAGATATAAATGTGCTTATCAGAATATTCAAAAAATTGTTAATATTTCAGATAATTTAATTTTATCGTGGTTATTATTTATTAATTTAATTTTGCTGACAACGTAAATGACCTAGAATTACCTAGCCTTTTCCATTCTACGTCCATCTTTTATGAAGGGCCAATGCCAAGTGATTGGTTCACCAATGTGTAAACAGCTCACTCACAATGTGCAAAACTCTTGTCTTGGCCAAGGGGCGGCTCCATGGGTTGGCCCAACCGTTGGCCCCATGTGTTCAGCGGCCTTATGGGTTTAAACATAAGAGGGGGCGCTAACGGGCTTTTTGCTGCGAATTTTTAGTCGCTTGGATGTGTTTCTATGAAAAGTTGCGTCGCTACGTGGGCCCACTTTCATACTTGTCCATATAGTCCGATGGTGTGAGACAAAAAAGTTTCAGCGAAAAGTCACCCGTGGGCGCATCCTCTAAGGCACTGGTCCCACCGCGAGCTAGTAAGCTATGAGCTATCGGCTACAAAAACGAACAAAAGATAAGCACCCCCGTGCAAATAAAAGAGACACGGCGATTTTGATAGCCCACCGCTGGGCGAGTAACTATAGACATCGCTGTGTCTCTTTTATTTACACGGGAGTGATTATCTTTTGTTCGTTTTTATAGCCGATAGCTCATAGCTTACTAGCTCGCGATGGGACCAGTGCCTAAGGCAGGAATAAAATTAGGTCAATCAGTAATTTGTGTAACAATTTATTTTACGTAATCATGTCATGTGACAACTCTATAAAACAGAATAGCAAGAAAACAAGAGATTCTGTGTAATACAGACATTTCAGCAATACATACTTGTATAAGGTATAAATTACGTCAAGGCACTTTTTCTTAGAACTAGATAATTAATATGAATTCGTACTGAGAATTACAAAAATAAAATATTGATTACCTACCTTAAACTTCATTATACAAGCACATACATTTTACGAATAACAATAACCAAGGAACTATAATGGAATGGCGTTCACACAAGGCACACTTTTACAACGCGCTCATTTTGTATGTTAATCGGATACCATTCGTAGCAGTGTCGCTATGTCGTATCATGCGCAGTGAAACAATGTTCAGCCTTCTATAACCTCATTTTAAGGTTAACAACATACGGCACCAGTGCCAAATGCTTGTTTTAAATTAGTACGTCTCAAAGCCGGGTAAAGCGAAAGATCTACTGAACTTCTCAATCTCCTCTTTAAGAGAGTGTACTTTGGATTTGACGTCCTTGTTTTCTTCAATTACTTTGTTGAAGTCGGCCAGTTTGGGTCCGGAGATTTTGGTGATCTCTTGCGCTAGCTTGAGAGCCTTGTCGATGTAGTCGACTACTCGGTCCATGTCGGTCTCTTTGAAGCCTCTGGTAGTAAGGGCGGGGGTTCCTGAAGAAAATAAATGGAGTTAGAGACTTGTAGACTTAGTAAAAGGTTGTTATTTTAGTAGATATCTGAAAAATAGTATGATAAATGAAGGCTGGAGTATCTAGACGGGTTTTTTTTATATTTTGTGTTTTTAACAATCTGGCCAGACATGGAAGATCAATATAAAGAGACCTCCTTACAAGTTTAGCCTCGCGCAACGCTATCGCTGGTAAACAGAACTAATCTTTACTAAGTCGGATGCCGATAGTGTGATCTTATTACAAGCGATGCTACACAGCTCCAGTATCCTCTCGGCTCGGGCTCCGCTGAGATCACATTACTACCACTAGTAAACGGAAGTAATCCTTACCAAGTCGGATGCCGCTAGGGTTCAGCGCGCTCTTATCTCCAGGCACAGTATTCTTATTACACGCGATACTGCACAGCTTCAGTATCCTCTCCGCTCGGGCTCCGCTGAGATCACATTACTACCACTAGTAAACAGAAGTAATCCTTACCAAGTTGGATGCCGCTAGGGTTCAGTGCGCTCTTATCCCCAGGCACAGTGTTCTTGTTACACGCGATACTGCACAGCTCCAGTATCCTCTCAGCTCGGGCTCCGCTGAGATCACATTACTACCACTAGTAAACAGAAGTAATCCTTACCAAGTCGGATGCCGCTAGGGTTCAGCGCGCTCTTATCCCCAGGCACAGTGTTCTTATTACACGCGATACTGCACAGCTCCAGTATCCTCTCAGCTCGGGCTCCGCTGAGATCACATTACTACCACTAGTAAACAGAAGTAATCCTTATCAAGTTGGATGCCGCTAGGGTTCAGCGCGCTCTTATCTCCAGGCACAGTATTCTTATTACACGCGATACTGCACAGCTTCAGTATCCTCTCAGCTCGGGCTCCGCTGAGATCACATTACTACCACTAGTAAACAGAAATAATCCTTACCAAGTCGGATGCCGCTAGGGTTCAGCGCGCCCTTATCTCCAGGCACAGTATTCTTATTACACGCGATACTGCACAGCTTCAGTATCCTCTCAGCTCGGGCTCCGCTGAGATCACATTACTACCACTAGTAAACAGAAGTAATCCTTACCAAGTCGGATGCCGCTAGGGTTCAGCGCGCTCTTATCCCCAGGCACAGTGTTCTTATTACACGCGATACTGCACAGCTCCAGTATCCTCTCGGCTCGGGCTCCGCTGAGATCACATTACTACCACTAGTAAACAGAAGTAATCCTTACCAAGTCGGATGCCGCTAGGGTTCAGCGCGCTCTTATCTCCAGGCACAGTATTCTTATTACACGCGATACTGCACAGCTTCAGTATCCTCTCCGCTCGGGCTCCGCTGAGATCACATTACTACCACTAGTAAACAGAAGTAATCCTTACCAAGTCGGATGCCGCTAGGGTTCAGCGCGCTCTTGTCCCCAGGCACAGTATTCTTATTACACGCGATACTGCACAGCTCCAGTATCCTCTCAGCTCGGGTTCCGCTGAGATCACATTACTACCAGTAGTAAACAGAAGTAATCCTTACCAAGTCGGATGCCGCTAGGGTTCAGCGCGCTCTTATCCCCAGGCACAGTGTTCTTATTACACGCGATACTGCACAGCTCCAGAATCCTCTCGGCTCGGGCTCCGCTGAGGCCGGCGCCGCGCATGTCGACCAGCGCGAGGTGCACGTCGGTGCCGCCAGTCGCGATGTCGTAGCCGCGAGACACTAGGCCGGAGCAGAGGCGCTGGGCGTTCTTGATCACCTGGAATATGACGATACGAGTTAGTGTAAAATGTTAGAGTTAGTGCAAACAGTCCCAAAATGTCTTCGTTCACCAACCTTACATATTAGTTGAACCTCTGCCAATCACAAGTTTACTAGATCATTAAAAAAAACCGTTTTTAAAGTTCTTCAGCTTTATGAGTAGTAAAAAAATCTTCGATCATCGTATTTTTTTCTTTTTGAGTCAAATGCTCACCTAAATAACATTACGAAATTAATAAATACATAAAAACCTTTAGATATTTGAAGTCTATATTGATATTAATGGGGTGATAATTACCTGCTTCTGATACTCTACAAACTCAGGGGTTTGAGCCTGCTTCATGGCGGTGGCAATGGCAGCGATGGCGTGGTTGTGGGGGCCGCCCTGCAGACCTGAAAATAATGTAAAATGCCATCAGTTGATAGAATAGGGATGACCGTAGATTCGAAATCGTACAACACTTTCTCCATTATTTAGCCTTCACTTGCGTTGTTACCATGTTGCAGTATGCAAAATATCTCCAATCAAAATCATTGTAGATTTAGCTAGACCAGGCTCTAGTAACCAAGTTTACTTACCAGGGAAGACAGCCTGGTTGATCTTGGTCTCGAAGTCGTACATGACTTTGTCTCCGTTGGCCTTGACGGAGCGCACTCCCTTGCGGAAGAAGATGACGCCGGCGCGAGGACCGCGGAGCGTCTTGTGGGTGGTCGTGGTGACTATGTCACAGTATTCGAACGGGCTGGGGATCACTCCTGTGGAAAAAAGTTAGACCATGCTTAAAAATGATTTTTCAAAATCTGTTTTTTTTTTGTGAGTCCTATTGTTAAGAAGAAGCAACCAAATGTCACCTACCACCTAAGACGCTAATGTATGAACCTACTTATTCTTTGCAAATAAATTTACTTACTAACCACTGCCGCATGAATGTCGCTAGAAACATTTTTAGGGAGGTGCATAATGTAGAATAGTAGTATTAGCAGTCATTTATTTCTCGTATTATATAATATATTGTATTTTTTCTGATAGGCGCGTGCAAATGCACCTCTCTGTTGCATACTGCCAACGGCCATGCACTAAGAATAAATGAAACAGTAGATGGGACTTTTTTGTCTCATTTGTTTCTAAAGAATAAGCCTAAAGGAGGCATTAAAATTTTCAATGTGGCCTCGTTGTTCACAAAAACGTTGTTCAAATGTGCATCATATTTGTAATAAAAAATGCATGATCGTGATGTCGTGAACACCTCACCTAGTCACCTCAACTAGTTTACGCCAACAGAAAAGAATTATTTATAAAAGATTCTGATCTAAATATAAATTAAAGAGTGATTATTTATTACTAAGTAATTAAGCTTATCTATCATATGCCAGAGGTCAAACAATTTTCATGGAAACACGTATCTCATGACGAAATGTTTTCGCATTTCGCGAGTTAGTGTCAACAATTAATGCGAATAACAAATGTCGAAAATTTAAGGAACTACGTTTTAGGAAGACAAAAGCATTTTCTTTTATAGCCTACATTGTTTCCCACTGCTGGGCAAAGGCCTCCCCTGTTTTCCGCCACTCGTCACGGCTCTTTGCATGCTCCCGCCAATCGCCACAAAATGAGTCCAGGTCTTTCCGCCATCTCATTTTTGACAGACAAAAACATACAAACTCAAAAAATTAAAGTCATTCATACATGTGCTAAACAGAGAATGCTCAACGTTATAGGGTCGTTCTAATTGAGTCTGATACGCCTGATTGTGAATTAGGACACATATCCGAGTTCTAATGTTTCGCACGATCGCACGAGTGAAATTCGTGCGAAATTGCGAAAACGCGGAGTCGTGTCGTGTTCTATAGGGCGAGGCCTAAGGTCTGCAATTGGTCAGTTTATTGCATCGAACGTGGTACATATTTGCAGCAACCAATCCGGAGATGTGAGCCATATCAGCTATGAGATACGCGCCGTGCCCGTCCGCGATCTGTCTGAAGCGCTTGGGATTGAACAGCCGAGCAACTCTGCCCCTACCTAGTCATTATACTGGTCTACAATCGACCACTTAGCTGTATAAAACGTGGTACATACCTGCAGCAACCAATCCGGAGATGTGAGCCATATCAGCCATGAGATACGCGCCGTTCTCATCAGCGATCTGCCTGAAGCGCTTGTAGTCGAGACAGCGAGAGTAGCACGAGATGCCGGCGATGATGAGCTTGGGCTTGAACAGCCGAGCGGTCTCCGCCAGCTTGTCGTAGTCGATCAGACCGGTCTTGGGGTCCACCTAGACACAGGAACAATTTGAAATTTATGTCTGCAATGCTTGGTACAAGTTTTTATTGCAGGCGAAACTTTTCTTTACACATGCAACTAAGAGTCCAGGTAGACGGTTCAAAAACTTAAGGCTGCTTTCGAGAAAAACGTCAAAATAATGTAAAATTGATAGTTTTAGTCGGTGAAATACTAGACTTTCCGTTACCTAATAGATATATTTAATTCAAGTTTCAATTAGAGCATCTTATTATCTTGATACTTATAAGACTGGATGTTAGAAATCTTACTCACTAAATTAATTACGAATTTTTCTCTGATGCACGTTTAGGAAAACCCGCGTATAGTGCTGGATTAGTCGATCTTATTTGTAAAATTTGGACAATTTGGAATACTGAAACTGGTAAATTTATAATACGTGTATCCTGTACTACAAACTTCTCAGACTACATTTTTATTATAAGGTTTTTAAAAAGAGTAAACAAGGCTAAGACGAATTCAATTTTTTTCAGAAATTACCTAAAATTAAGTGACAATTTCTTTGAAAATCTACATCACATCGGAGTTATTTTCGTAAAAAATTAATCAGCAACGTTTACTTAAATTGCTCTTATGCTTTAGTGATTATAAATTTCTATTATATATTTTTGGCAATTTTTTGAAAACGAGCCCTCCCCGTCGCAATTATTGCTACTTCTTGACATTTTCTCATATTGTGTTAGACCAAGTAGAAAAGTCCTATAATATGTTATATATTTGTAAACTACTCGGAAAGCTCTTTAATTTGATACCACACACGGTATGATTAAGCGCTCGGTTGCGATTTCACTATTTTTAACATGAAAGCCCTCTTAAGCCTATTGGGTTCCCCATACTCAGTAATCTCAGTATGCTAATTGCTCCTTATTATTTGATTTGTGTAGGCAAATTGTGGGTATTTGTCGTATCAGGCTGTCAAAGAAAAAGCCCAGGAAAGATATAGCTGTAGGCCTAGCACATGATGGCCGCGGGAGTATGTCGCCGCGAGATAGACTACCCGTCCTTATGTCATTAATACAGTTAGAAGAAGACGTGGCATCTATCTCGCGGCGACATACTCCCGCGACCATCATGTGCTAGGCCTACTGGAGATTGCTTCACCGACAAGAGCCCAGCTCTTAAATTTATGATGATGTATTCATTACTAAATAGGTACAATTATTATTACTTTGTGTATTGAATGAAATTATCGTTACATGGCTAGTATCTAAAGTAAAATGGGTTGGTAACGTTGGTATATTACTAAGCCAATTATTACATCAGACCATGACATACGCGAGGGTGTGTAAATAAGATAACAGATCAATTTTAATGAAACTAATATTGTCTTCGGTTACCGCGATAGTTACTCATGAAATAAAACTATGGAAACGGATTAAAACGGAAACGTCGGGATGTATTTTAAATTCATTATACGCGATTTAATCCGTTTCCATAGTTTTATTTAATGAAACTAGTTATAATAAACACATTTTACCCACTATCAATGTCAAACTGGTAATAGGTCATAAAAAGTCAAGGAGTCTTATCAAAGCGTTAGCAGCAGTTGCAGAGTGGCGCCGATTATTACAAATACACGTAATTTTATAGGCATGCCCCATATTAAAGCTAGAGGTGATCGTTGGAACCAATTTGACACCATAAAATTTGAACATGGAAAAGCCCCAAAGAAGAGCAGCACCAACCATACACGCGTAGCGATTACTATAAATATTGTAGCTAACACCTAACACAGACAAAAATGTTGGTATGGAATGTTTTGGATGTATTAAAAGTCTTGGCCATATCTGTTATCCAGTAGAATGTAATTTGGCACAGCTAGATAACTTTGCATCCCTTTGATGTGATAAATGACATAATTATCGACATACTAGCTTTTGCCTGCGCCTTCGCTCGCGTTAAATTCGAAAATTGCGGAATGCTCGTAAACAAACTTCCACCCCCTATTTTAGGGAAGTGGGGAGTTAGAAAGAGAAAAAAAGTAGCCTATGTCACTCGCCATCTCTTCAACTATCTCCACTTAAATAATCGCGTCAATTTGTCGTTCCGTTTTGCAGTGAAAGACGGACAAACAAACAGACAAACACACTTTCCCATTTATAATATTAGTGTGGATGTGTTGTTTCTCATTGATATATGGACTACATTGATATAGGAACAACTGGACACTGACAGTTTATACAAATAAACCTTTGACTAGACTTCAACACTTATATTCAGATACTTATTTTTTTGTGAATACTGCCGCTTATGGCGCTTATATACTTTGCTACTAGAAAATTGTGTGTAGGAGCTAGCACAGTTTCAACTTAAGCTGGGTACTGAATGAGAGATCCATATACTTTACTTACTTTGTATGGCATGCTTTCAAAGAAGATGGAGGTAGCAGAGATCTTCTTAGTCGGTGTGAAGAAGCCGTGGGTGAGATGTCCACCGTCGGGCAGGTCCAGGCCCATGATGCGGCCGTGGGGCTCCACAACGCCCGTGTACACCGCGAAATTGGCCGGGGAACCTGTGGGTTAAATAAGTGGTTAGTCATTTAGTCAAAGCAAGTACTTCAGTTTTGTTATATTTACTAATGTGCTGGGATTTTTGGTAAATTGATAATAGATTTAGCCATGATTTAGCAATGACATTAAAAACAAAGATTAAAATGTAGACTTACAAACTTCTTAGTTGGTTATTTTGACACATCATGAAGAGTTTGTATGCCATAACTCCTTGTCAATTGCATAATGATTGCATTTAATAATGACAGATTCTGATACTAATTAGGAGACAAGTAATTTGTGGGTTGTGTTCAACAAAAATGATGATATCAAACCAACATCACAGAACTTGAAAATATGTTGATTTTTTAGTGTATGTGGAGTGGAGAATAACACAGTCACTTTCTCCAATTTCTCCACTTTTATGGAATGTTTCAATCTTTGATGTAACATGCATGTACATATACCAAGTTTACAGGTAATATTAGAATAATTATGTTTCAAATGTATTACAGACCTGAGTAGGGTTGTACATTGACTCCCCATTCTTCAGCTTTGAGTCTGTAAGTCTGTAGAGAACGCTGTTGAGCTAAAATTTCAATTTCATCTATATATTCATTGCCTCCATAATATCTGAAAAAGAAAATAACAGTTTTAAGGTTAGACACAATATTAAATGTCTATCTATGGACTATTCCATTGCATTCTTAAAAAATTAGTTACCTAATTATGAATGAAACATAGACAGTAATACTACTTTTATATAAAAGGAAAAATTCACAAATTCCTGCTAGACCAGCATAAAAATGTAGCACTGTCAAATGTTTCTGCACGATAAAAAATAGGTATTATACCTAGCAATCTCCAAACCGAATGTTTTATATTGTAAAAAATTCCTGCACCAAAAAGTTTGGTGTATTAGGTAAATTTTAAATTTGTAAAACTGAGATTTTAATTTATCAAGCTGACCCTGCATAAAGTTGCCTAGCAGATGCTCGGCAACATAAATTGGGTGTAACTCAGATGAGGCCAAAAAGACCAGCATAAATATTTAATTTTATAAATGTGATGTCTAGTGGCATGTGTGTAAATATTGAAGTGACAAACCTCTGGTTTGGCATGCCCTCAGAATACTTGTTGTGGAGACATGAGCTCAGGCACTGGAGCACCGGAACAGATGTGAAGTTCTCTGAAGCGATCATCTCCAGCCCCGCCTCCTGCCGCTTCTTCTCCTTCACAATAATCTCGAACAGCTCCGGATCCGTGTCCCATAAGTTTCCATTCAACAACTTCTTGTCCATGGCTGCAGCTGTACTATAACTTCTGACTGGAAAAGTTTTCTGAAAGGAGGAACCACGTGAGTATGTCTTTACACGTAAAGCCCTCAATTAAGACTGACCTCTTAAGCCAGCGTTGGCCTGATATTGATATCGAGATAACGCAATCACAAACAAAAGTTGATTGTTTCATCAGTCCCGCTATAAATAACATTAACTGTCTCAGTATAATTCCATTATCACTTTTAATATATAAAAAAAGCGGAAACGCAAACAAAAGCACTTACATATAATATTCCACAAAACCTAACCTGCTCGCAACGTGCTAAGCTTGATTTGATTGAAAGTACTCTAACAACAATAAAGTAAAGAAGGCCACAAGTACTTTAAACCGCCAATTTTCATTTAACAACTGTTATACTTACTTGAAGGCCGGTTTTGGCCTGCACTGACAGTGATGAACTCTTCAAGCTTTGTAGTGAAAACCTCTGAAACTTCTTAGCGGCATCGTAAAGGAAGACTTGTAAAAGCTTGTTGTTCATGATGATGAAATATAAATTGTAATGACTAGAATAATTGAACACAGTTATGTTTTTCTTTTACATAAACGCAAGTATTATTTTATCACCAGCGATAACCCATTATGAACTTTATCGTCACGTAATATCGATTTGACGTTTCTGACGTTTCCAATTTTTTTTTCTGAGCCGACTCTAGAGTTGATTCACGAACGCGTGTTATTCAGCCACATCCATCCGATGAATGAAAACAAATGCTGATCTTTAGTGGGCACGGATGGAGATGTAAATGTATAAGGAATTAAGTAACGATTTGTTTATACACTTCTTTATCAAACAAGTCATTATAGTCGCAGTTTGTGGTATCAACATTCAACATGACTTGGTTGTTAATTCAAGTCATGATTATGTGTATGCTGCATGGTAATAATGGCAAGAAGAATATTTTGTACGTACTATACTCTGCTATAGCGACATTGTCAGTAGAAAAAGGCGCTAACTTAAAATAAGAGCCATGATGAATTGACCTGCACAAGTAGTTTGGTTATGGTGCCTCTTTTTAACCCCCGACACAAAAACGACGGGGTGTTATAAGTTTGACGTGTCTGTCTATATGTGTGTCTGTCTGTGGCATCGTAGCTCCCGACCGGATGAACCGACATAGATTCAGTATTTTTTGTTTGAAAAATGAGTTAGTCGGGAGTGTTCTTAGCTTAGCCATGTTTCATGAAAATCGGTCGACTACGTCGGGGGTTTTTCAAAATTTTTATTTTGTGGTTAGGTTATTTACTGATAATGTTTGTTGTGTGTTCAAGTAGACACCTTTAGTATAGTATTTGGTAGATATCCTTCGTTCAACGAGTTGTAGATTGAGAAGAACTGAGAAAGTCCAACATCGAATTGTGAGGGCTCTTGTTATGTAGGTGGTCAACTTCTTTGCACCAAAGTATGGTATGGTATGTAGATTGACTATTGTGGTATCCTACGGAAAACTGCGTGTGTAGGGTTCATATCCTCTTTACTGATATTGTAAATGCTAAAGCTTATCTGTCTGTGTGTTACTTAACTTCAGTCACGTTTTAACCGGTGAACCGATCGAGTAGTTTTAGAAATAGTTCGGCCCGGGAAATAGATTTTTTGTCCCGGTAATCTCACCCTTAAGGGATGTCGAAGACGAAAAGCAGATCCTGTCCCATCAATTCAACAGGACTTTCTCTTGAGTTCCGCAAGGTATGTGATATGGAGTCGTTACTCATTAAACGCTGAAAAAGAAAGAGGATTTCTGCGTAAAGTAATTAAGGCAACGTTGAAATTCTCAATGGTAAAACTCTTTGCAGATAATTGTGTTCTAGAATCTACATCAACACGACGAGAAAATTAAATCTTGCGTTCTAGTTTATTATGTAGAGAAGGCTTACGTAGAGCTACCTAATTAAGTTTCTCACCAAAGTTGCCGACGCTACTTGTTATTTATCGGGCAATGTGGAGAAAGTTAGTAAACATGGAGACGAACGTTCGGCCCGAGGCACCCAACACGAACTAACACAATATTTGCCGTGCGTTTGTGAGAGAGGATTACTGGTGGTCTCGGGAATTAATCTTACCTTCGTCCTGAATTTGTGTTGGAAAAATCAGGCTCAGTAAATATTAGAGCTACCTATTACAATGGATACAATCGTGTTTTTGGTTGTCTTACAATCTGACGACTTAATTCCTTTCGGTACTATAGCACGTTCGGTATGTGTGTTTACTTGTAAGGTAGGAATTGTATCGGCATAATCTTGGACTAAAAATCATATCGATTTTTCGATGATTTTTTGGGTTTGGAAGCGATGCCGCTAGTGTACACGTTACACGTTGAGTGATTTCATATCATCTTAAAAAAATTCATCAAATCGAAAGTGATGTGCAGCGTAGCGGTGGATTACCTAATTAATTAATTAGATACAATATGTTATATGTCTGGTAGCCGCCCGGCGGGTCGGCCCAGATACCGCTGGGAAGACAGTGTGATGGCGGATCTATGTTAGCTACAAGCCGATGATTGACAGGAAGCTGCGCAGGATCGGGATAGGCGGCATGTTCTCGTTTTGGAGGCCAAGATTATCTTTGGATCGCTGAGCCATATTAGTTAGTTAGTCAATATGTTATAGTATAGCATACATAGGTACACCTCTACATGGAAACTTGTAACTAAGTTAACAGTGTGCTCTCGTACCAATAAAGCTAGGAACATACTACGCGGACGTCCGTCCTAAAACGACCGCGACCGCGACCTATCAGTGTGCACGGAACAAAACATCCAGAGAGCCAGATTTCGATCGGACGTCCGTGCGCTCAAGGCCACGTCCGCGTCCGTCGACCGATAGTTTGCACGGTTATGTGTATTTCCATTGTCCAGATTCCCGTCCGCGGTCGATTTACGACGGACGTCCGCGTAGTGTGTTCCTAGCTTGATACAATTTAAGGTGCCCCAGAAAGCCATTTAGGAAGCGAAGTGAGACGCGTGCTTCAATCTCGTGTAGATTAACAAAGTAATTTCTAGATAGGTACGTACTTTAGGTGGTAAATTCTTATTAATAAGTTTTTACTCAATCATTGCACGAGTCGGAAACTTTTGGACATAAGTTATTATTACTATCCTCTAAAGGTTCATAATTTCTGTTAAATTTCTAATTTCACCGTAAGGCCTTCACATGTGGATGTCTATCCACATGTGAAGGCCGGTTTGCAATTAGGTTTTAAGTGTCATTCAAAAACCGAATTATTAGTGGGCAACAATTTTCTAAACATGAATAATTGTCTACCTTGGTGACTTAAGAGTAGGTATTTAAACTATGGTTATGGGGATCCCAATGCAATATCACGTTATAATTAACAACATACACAAGGGAGTCACAAACCGTTATTAAGCAGGTATACATATTTAGGACGGGAAGATATTATACATATCGATATGATGAGACAAAGTCTGTGCGGAAAGAGATGAGTCGCAGAATTCGTAGAATATATTGACGCTGATAGGTTATAAGTACCTATCATCTATCAGAGTCAAAATAGTCTAGACATCTGTCACTCTCACACCGGCATACTTGCCAAAGCGTGACGGATTCTTTATCCACATAAATAAGTGATAAAATTGGAAGCATCTCTTCTTTTCTTTGTCGTATCCTCATGGCTGAGGGACGTGACGAATGTGGACACTCTTCACCAGTTGTCTCCACGCCACTCGATCCTGGGCCCGGTGCATGCTAGCCTGCAAAGTGGTCTTTGTCACAGACGTTATTCTGTCTGCCCAACGTGTGCCCCTGCTTCCACTTCTTTGCTTCCTTGCCATGCGTCCCGTGATTGTGAGCTTCAAGCATTAATACCAATAACAATCAAGCATAATAGCGTCAAGCATAATACGCCAGAGAAATGATAGGTATTTACTGACTGACTGAAATAGGTAGGTATTTTACGACTCTAATCGTTCCCCACAGACGATGTATGTCATCAAACTTGTGTACCACCATGAAACGTAGTTCGTATTTTATTTTGCGAAGGTTTGATATAAATTCAGTTGCCAAATGGACAGGGGTCCATATATTTAAAAACTAACCATGCATAAAGTTAAGTTAAACTAGAGACGCCAAAGTGACGCCATACCATGCCACCAGGAGTCTGAAATCCAGAATCGTGCCAAGTGCGGAAATAGTGTCGTTTGAAAATAACGTCCAAATCACAGAAATTTATCACATTAGACAACGCATGTAAGCAATTTTTTATAATTGTACCAAAAATAAACATGCAATATTTTGAGAAATCTGTAAATTCTTACATAAGTACTTAGCTGGATAGGGGACAACCACTTTTTATTAACTAAGTAGTTTTTAATAATTAAAATGTCATTGTCTCTATATTACTTTTTTGCAACGATGGAAGATGGACCCTGTTCCTGTTAGAAACAATTGGTAAAAAAGTCGTATTTAATAAAGTACCTACGCTTGAAAATTTCGTTTTGGACTCCTTGGGATATCAGAAGCACATTAAACGTTTTGAGGATGGTATCTTTTGTTTGGTATCAGATCTTATTCGAACATAAAATTATCGTCTTCGAAGTTCTATTTACTTACTCAGATATATGTCTGTTGTTCACTCGAACCAGTTCTGTCACTATATCTCGACATAAATTATCCCTGACCTCTTTTTCAGGACTTTCTTTTGTTGACTATCAGTAGCACTTAGTAAATAACTGATAGGTTTGGCATATATCCAACGTACTTAACACGTATTTTATGCCTTCTTATATGGCGGAAGAATAAGAAAAAATATGGAAAATATGGTTTTGATGTGCAGATATTTTCTCAAACCAGCAGGGCCTACACGTGATTGACGAGACAGTATCCTGCCGCGATCATAAATAATAATAATGATATAATGTCATTATTATTAATATATTAAGGACATTAAGGACGGGTAGTCTATCTCGCGCCAATTATGTATGTGCTAGTCCTGTAGAGGTGATGATTCAGCGTTTTGTTTGTTTTGTTTTAAATATTGTGGCATACATAAGTGTTAATTATTTGTTATTTGAGTATTTTTTCTTTCTTGCTTTTCCTTCTTCTTTAATTTCTTGTTATTTTTTGTATGTTTTTATTTTGTTATCAGTTCTGTTGTAATTACCTATATGCTTGTACTTAGTCTTTAAGTACATGATAGTGTAGGTGTAGTATTTTTTCTCCGGGGTGAGAGCCTGGTGATCTGTAATACAGGTCTAAACCTAGTTCAGACTCCAGTCTCTCACAAAGGATTTTCAACATCTTGTCTCACCTATTAAATTGTTAATTTAAGTAGTTAATTTTAGTGTAAAATTCGGAATCCTTTGTGAGCTGATAAATAAACACTTTTTATTTATTTATTTATTTATTTTGGTATATGTTTCTCTGATAATCTTCATAGTTACTTAGTTCTCTTTTCAAATGCCAAATAGAATAATTTACATGTATTCACATTCAAAAATGATGTTATTTCTATAATGGTAAAAAAAATTTTAATGGAAATAAAATAATTACAATTAAGACTTATACTATATATACAAATACTAAATAAATTAATAATTACAAATAAAATTAGAAATAAACTACTCACTAAATCCACTCCGAGTCCCTCCAGCTGCAAAGGAGCCCATCACGCTCGCCGCGTTGCCACGTTGAACCGCGATGGACAACCTTTGCAACAGGAACGACCCGGAGCGGGGGTCGTGACTACGCTCGCTCAGCCTCCCGCCCAATTCTCTAATAAAGGTTTTGGCCTCTGCGCACCAACAGCCAGTGGTTTCTACGGCAAGAGGGACAAAAATATAATGTTCTCAAGTTTATGTCATACGTCTACATCGATCATGTAATCGGCTTCAACTCGAATGCAAACAACCCTCGAATTTGCACGGTTAAGATAGACAAAGCCTGCTGACGGGGGTCGTATGTATTCATTAGGTTTACGAGCTGCGGGGGCCTAAAGCTGTAAACGGAATGGTAGCGATTAATCTAGTGTCTGCTTTTATAGGTCACTCTTTAAGTCCGAAGTGAAGACCCTACATTTGTTAACTGACGTAGGTATTTACTTAGTTAAGTAACTTGGCTCCATTATCTTGGTATTGTTCGTCAGCCTTGATGGAGGCTAAGTTTTCCCAGTGGTACTTATTTGTACTTAATTCATATTAAAATACATCATCAGAGCTAGTGTAGGGAAACTAATTAGGCTGAATAAATGTCATGCTGCTTAATATACTGGATGGTGTTTGATAGCGGCATAGCGGGTCAATGTGGGCAGCTACAAGATCCCGTACTGATAAGCGAAATGGTCATAGTCATAGGTCATAGAAGACCTTTCCTAGCCTACAAATTAATAAAGATTGACGTTTAGGTACAGATTTCGGCAAACACAGTACGGGATTCGTGTAATTGGATATCGGATTCATGAGGAATTGAGGCAACTCCTCAAACCTGAACGGTATTTTACGTATACTCATTTGTATTTCAATCAAATTTAATAATCAAATAATTACATTAAAATCAGTTTTAAATAATTTTTAAGAAAAAAAAACAGCCGCCTTTCGGGTTCTGGTGAAAGCTACTTGCGTATATTGGATTATGTAGAAATGTGTAAGTATTTTTTAAAACTGCTTTTAATGCTTTAATTATTAGATGGCAACACAAATGAATATACGTATAACGTTAAGGTTTGAGGAGTTTCCTCAATTCCTCATGAATCCGATTATATTATAAGAAATCGAAGCTTGACAAACTTTGACTTCAAAACTTATGCTTAACAAACATAACTAAATAAATGTCACTGTTCTGAACTTAAATGCATGCTTTTCTTACAAAAATACCAAAGTCACTATAAGTGTGCCGTTCAGGTTTGAGGAGTTTGGTTCTGGCCATCATCAGCAGTTCCACTGCACCAAATGTCACTGTTCTGGACGAAAGTGCATGCTGTTCTTATAAAAATACCAAAGTCACTATAAGCGTGCCGTTCAGATTTGAGGAGTTCGGTTCTGACCATCATCAGAAATTCCACTGCACCAAATGTCACTGTTCTGGACGAAAGTGCATGCTGTTCTTATAAAAATAGCAAAGTCACTATAAGCGTGCCGTTCAGATTTGAGGAGTTTGGTTCTGGCCATCATCAGCAGTTCCACTGCACCAAATGTCACTGTTCTGGACGAAAGTGCATGCTGTTCTTATAAAAATACCAAAGTCACTATAAAAGCGTGCCGTTCAGATTTGAGGAGTTCGGTTCTGACCATCATCAGAAATTCCACTGCACCAAATGTCACTGTTCTGGACGAAAGTACATGCTGTTCGTATAAAAATACCAAAGTCACTATAAGTAAGCGTGCCGTTCAGATTTGAAGAGTTCCGTTCTGGCCATCATCAGCAGTTCCACTGCACCAAATGTCACTGTTCCGTACCTAAATGCATGCTGATCCTTTAAAAACACAAAAATCACCATATGTATGCCTTTCAGATTTGAGGAGTTCCCTCGATTTCTCCAGGATCCCATAATCAGAACTGGGTTCTGAGAAAAATGTGACCAATCTGTATGCATATACATTCAACCAAAAAAAAAAATTTTCAAAATCGGTCCAGTAACGACGGAGATATCGAGGAACAAATATTAAAAAAAAAAAAAAAAAAAAAACAGACGACTTGATAACCGTCCTTCTTGAGATATGAGGCGACGGTTAAAAATACACATTTCTACATAAGCCAACATTTACAAGTAGCTTTCAACTGATTTTTTTTTCTTAAAAATTATTAAATGCCTACACCTGTATAATATAAAGATAAGCAATGTGAATAACGAGCGCCAGCACTTCGTATATTAAGTAATGCACGAGAACTAAGTAGAGGTGATGCTGTAAAAAGGAAATGTGCAGAACAAAGGCACCATAAATTATACCGCGCTGTGTTTGCTAACAGCCATGTCTGCCATGACCACACTTTGACGTGAGATTGGGATAGTTTCGCTAACTACGTTGCGGGACTTTGTCTTGAACAGAACTAAGGTATTTTTAAGACTAGGGTAATAAGAACCTTGAAGGATATATTTAAGAGTTTAGGAATCAAAAAAGGTAGCGTGAATGGTTCTGAGGAGACAAACATCTTTGCCAAAGAGAGAAAGTAAGTACTTAAAGCATATCTAAGCGTTTGTAAGATATATTTACCATTTATTTAGTAAAGCTAACTTTTTTATTATTATTTATTCAAGTAGGTAAGTTCAAATAAGGTAGTTTTCAGGAAACAGAAATGTGCAGAAAGCGAACTAAACGCATTGTTATGCATGCCATAGAACTTTATGGCGCTTAGTACAGTTAGTACTCATAATTACTTATATACATTTGAAGTAGGTATATCGTGTGAAGCCGGCTTCCATCAGTTCCACAAATTAAACACTACGAGCTAAAACGATGTTAACTCTCAACGGGGTGCCGGAGCGGAGGGCGTACGACCTTTAGGATTGCATATGAATAGTCCGGGTCTCTATTGGTTCCCATAATTTTTTTAGTCCGATTTTTATAATCCATAACGTTGTTAGTCATAATTTTTAATAGTCATATTATCATTAGTCATAAAGTTGAATGTCAGAAATTGGAGGTCAGATTTTTGCAAGTCATCATTATTGTTAGTCATAAACATTCTTTGGCATAATAATCAAATTGCATTTTGTATTATGGACATAATGTTGAAAGCAATAAACATGTTTGTCATAATTGTCGTAAAGTATATTTTCGCAAGTAATAATGATTACTGTCCACATTAACTTTAATCATAACATACAATAGGATCTATATTATTTTTCATTAAGTTTGAAGTCATAATGTTTGTTCGTGTTCACTATCGTTAGTCATAATTTAGTATTTCACAGAAGATACTTTTTTCGTCTTTTACATGTTATGTGTTTAATTTTTTCATGTCGCTTTTAAGAATATTAGGCCCCGCCAGCGATTCCTATTTCTGCTCTGAATGACACAAGGTAACTAACGAACCTACCCGAGAAATGAAAATTTTCTCGTTGGGCTCACTGATTTTCCCGCCATTTCGTCTTTTACATGTTATGTGTTTTATTTATTCATGTTGCTTTTAAAAGTATTAGGGACCGCCAGCGATTCGACGGAGCCTCGCTAAGCGGGGCTCCTATTTTTGCTCTGAATGACACAAGGTAACTAGCGAACCTAGCTGAGAAATGAGGATTAAAATACTCAATGAGCTCACTGATTTTCCCGCCATTTCTTCCTTTGCATGCTGATTTTTGTAGTATTCGGCTTCGTCAACGAGTAGAAGGGGGACAGGGGTCCTATTTCCGTTCTAATGGACGCGAGGTAAATGCGGACTACCAATAAAGTCATAAGGTATAATGTATCGATTGTCCACATTTTCGTTAGTCATAATTTGTTTTTTCTCAAAAACGCGTAACTTTTCAGGATTGCCATAAAACTAACCTAACCTAACCTATCTATAGGTGACCCTAATGAAACCGTTTCAGAATTATGACTAATGATAATCTGGCTAACAAAGGGATCCGTTTTAAATGTTATATTCATCAACTTTCTTGATTCTAAGATTATAGTATTCTTATAATATGGGTTGTTAACGTTAGAACTATTAAACGTTATTCGTAACAAAGATTATGACTTATGAGGTTTATGCCTTAAAACTGTATGCAGAACAATCAGTAGGGCTTCAAAAAATATGCCTAGTAATATTTCTGGATAATTATTGTTATGCCTTTCAATTTTATACTCATCAACTTTATGACTTTTAAGGTTATGGCATCCAATATTATGGGTTGTTAATGTTAGTACCATTAAGCATTATTCGTAACAAAAATTATGACTAGTGATGTTTATGACCACAAAATATATGAATAACAACTTATGACTAACGAAATTCTGACCAAAAAGTTTATGGGAAAGAAAGGGGTCCCGAATAGTCCATTATGTTGGTGCAGATAGTTTCATGTGTAGGTACTGTGAACATAATTAATATTACGTGTTATGATTGTTATGAATGTTTAAAAATGTGGGAAAAAGTTAGTTTTTCATGAAGAAGATCAGATATTATATCAACGTGTGCTGCTCCTTATTCTCTTTGCTTCTGCTCTTATTCTTAGGGTTTGATATTTTTTGTTGAGTCAGAGTTGAAATTTACTTCTGCTAGATTTAGTACAAAGAAGGTTTTTGGCATGATGACTGGAAAAATGTGATTCAAGTTTAAGTGTCAGATTAAGAGAAATGAAAATTTGGGATAGTGAAGTATACGTACCTTATTTGTTTTATTAGTTATACGGTAGCACTTATTGACAATTCAATTAGGTATATTACTTATGTGCTATAAATGTGAATTCACTGCCGTAGCAGCAAATGAGTTCTTCGTTAGTGTATTTATTTTATTGGTTTCGCAGTTTACTTAAGAGCGCTATGACAAAAAAAGGCGATATATTGTAAAATGCACAATATTTATCGACAAAATTGTACACTTTACTCATACTAAAAGACAGTGAAAGTACTTGTTTCAGTTAGAACATCTTATTAACTGTCGGTTAATTAAAAAAACATATGGAAAAAAAAGCTTTTTCAATTAGTAATGATTGTTTTCCTGATGCTCGTTTAGGAAAAACCGCGTGAAGCACAGAATTCGGAGCTCTAATTATCTACAATTTGATAAGCTCACTCTCATAAATGAGGTAAATTTAAGTTCCAAATATCTTGTACTTAAGGCCCATTAAACAATATTAATCATTTAATCCTTTGAAATTGAGAAATTGAAAGTAAAACGAACTCAATTTTGTCTTGAAAATACATTGAAACAAGTGATCATTTCTCCGAAAATCTACATGTTATCGAAGTTATTTTAGTATATAAATAATCTGTACAATCTGCTTAAATTGCTGTTATCCATTTGTCGTTATAATATTATATAATGATTTTTTGCCAATTTTTTGAAAACTAGCCTTCCTGTCGCTATTTGACCGGCGACGGACGCCTGCGATTTCAGTGCCGCGCCGGAGCTCGTAAAGGTGAGACGTATGTCACTTCGCTCTCCGAGTTTTGATCGCAAACGTCGAGAATATTTATCGTTGTGTGGGTCGGACGCCTTGTTTATACACGGGCTATCCTCGCATTGTGTGTGTGTAAACAGCGACCAACGAATTTGATCCTAGATCCGTAAATATTTGCTTTTGTAATATTTTGTTATGTTTGAATGTTAAAGTATTACAACGTTATGATGATAAATATGTAAAAATACAATACGGTCAAGATGATAAGACACATCAAGATGGTACTCGGGATCTGATGATGGAGCCAGAAGGTGGTCACCAGTACCAGTGAACCATGTAAGTAAACGACTTCGTGTTTAGGCTCGTTGGGTTCGTCTCAACAAGACCTTTGACAAGAGGTGGTACTCAGGGTCTGATGATGGAGCCAGATGGTGGTCACCAGTACCAATGAACCATATAACTAAACCCAGAGATGGGGAAATCGTAATCGATTCCGGATTACACGATTACTTGATTTTACTTTGTAATCCACTACTGGGTGTCAGATTACTTGTAATGTAATCAAGTGAAACGGTAAATTACCATTACATGTAAAGGAATCACTAATCATCTATACAATAATTACTATTACCAATAATTCGGAATCATAGTCGATTCAAAATAACTGAAATTATTGACTTGATTACTTTCAGATTACAAATATGTAGTACCTCAGATTGCTGACTGTCACTTTGACACAAAAGTCATCATGGGTGTCGTAAAATAGGTTTTAGGGGGTGCTGATTCCAAAATTAATGACCAATGTGGAATCTGACATTGCTGACTGTCACTTTGACACAAAAGTCGTCATGGGTGTCGTAAAATAGGTTTTAGGGGTGCTGATTCCAAAATTAATAACCAATGTTCAATCTGACGTTGCTGACTGTCACTCTGACACAAAAGTCGTCATGGGTGTCGTAAAATAGGTTTTAGGGGGTGCTGATTCCAAAATTAATGACCAATTTGGAATCTGACATTGCTGACTGTCACTTTGACACAAAAGTCGTCATAGGTGTCGTAAAATAGGTTTTAGGGGGTGCTGATTCCAAAATTAATGACCAATGTGGAATCTGACATTGCTGACTGTCACTTTGACACAAAAGTCGTCATGGGTGTCGTAAAATAGGTTTTAGGGGGTGCTGATTCCAAAATTAATGACCAATGTGGAATCTGACATTGCTGACTGTCACTTTGACACAAAAGTCATCATGGGTGTCGTAAAATAGGTTTTAGGGGGTGCTGATTCCAAAATTAATGACCAATGTTCAATCTGACATTGCTGACTGTCACTCTGACACAAAAGTCGTCATGGGTGTCGTAAAATAGGTTTTAGGGGTGCTGATTCCAAAATTAATGACCAATTTGGAATCTGACATTGCTGACTGTCACTTTGACACAAAAGTCGTCATGGGTGTCGTAAAATAGGTTTTAGGGGGTGCTGATTCCAAAATTAATGACCAATGTGGAATCTGACATTGCTGACTGTCACTTTGACACAAAAGTCGTCATGGGTGTCGTAAAATAGGTGTTAGGGGGTGCTGATTCCAAAATTAATGACCAATGTTCAATCTGACGTTGCTGACTGTCACTTTGACACAAAAGTCGTCATGGGTGTCGTAAAATAGGTTTTAGGGGGTGCTGATTCCAAAATTAATGACCAATGTTCAATCTGACGTTGCTGACTGTCACTCTGACACAAAAGTCGTCATGGGTGTCGTAAAATAGGTTTTAGGGGGTGCTGATTCCAAAATTAATGACCCATTTGGAATCTGACATTGCTGACTGTCACTTTGACACAAAAGTCGTCATGGGTGTCGTCAAATAGGTATCCGAGGGTGTTTGAAAACTAATGACCAATTTGGAATCTGACACTGTTGACTGTCACTTTGACACAAAAGTGATCATGGGTGTCTTCAAATAGGTTTTCATGGGTACTGATCTCAATATTAATGATAAATTTGGAATCTGATATTGCCGACTGTCACTTTGACATAAAAGTCGTTATGGGTGTCGTCAAATAGGTTTTCAGGGGTACTGTGCAATGTCAGGTTCCAAATCGGTCATGACTTTTTAAATCATTTCATTAATTTTGGAATCAGTACCCCCTAAAAACTATTTGACTACACCCATGATTCCTTTTGTGTCAAAATGACAATTAGCACTGTGAGATTCCAAAATAGTTATTAATTTTGGAATCAGCACCCCCGGAAACCTTTTTGACGACACCTATGACGACTTTTGTGTCAAAGTGACAGTCAGCAATGTCAAGATTCCAAATCGGTCATTAATTTTCAAATCAGCACCTCCGGAAACCTATTTGACGACACCCATGACGACTTTTGTGTCAAAGTGACAGTCAGCAATGTTAGATTCCACATTGGTCATTATTTTTGGAATCAGCACTCCCTAAAACCTATTTTACGACACCCATGATGACTTTTGTGTCAAAGTGGCAGTCGGCAATGTTAGATTCCATATTGGTCATTAATTTTGGAATCAGCACCCCCTAAAACCAATTTTACGACACCCATGACGACTTTTGCGTCAAAGTGACAGTCAGCAATGTCAGATTCCACATTGTTCATTAATTTTGGAATCAGCACCCCCGCAAACCTATTTGACGACACCCATGACGACTTTTGTGTCAAAGTGACAGTCAGCAATGTCAGATTTCACATTGGTCATTAATTTTGGAATCAGCACCCCCTAAAACCTATTTTATGACACCCATGACGACTTTTGTGTCAAAGTGACAGTCAGGAATGTCAGATTCCAAATCGGTCATTAATTTTTAAATCAGCACACCCGAAAACCTATACTCGTGGTATATGCACTTGAAATGTGAAAGTGAAAATGCTGGAATGACATGTAAACCAAAAACAATTTGAGTGACATACAGAAGTAAAGTAATAAGCCTGGAATCGAAGTAAAGTGGAATTCAGATTACTTAAGTACTTGATTACCGAGGAATCCATATTACAGGAATCTATATTATACCGATTCCAAAGGAATGGATTACAGAGGTAATCATAAAACAGCATTACAGTAATTTTCATATAACAAAAGCAAATATTTGGGATGGGATCTACTTTTATAATAAATTTTTTAAATAAATTTTAACATAATTGATATTATTTTGCGCTACATTCTAGTATTTTCGTACAAAATAATGTTTATTAGAAATCAAAAGTTTATATCGAGATAGTAGATTGTGGTTGTTATCAAAATTCCATAGAAAGGATCAAGATTGTTTTGTCCATTATTGTAGTGCGAGCGAGTGATAAGACGTGCTAGAAAGGGTCGGCATATTGGGCTCGCGCGGCGGGTAAAATACCTAATTTCGCCCGACGCCGAAATGTTATAACGCTCTTAAGTCACCGTAATAAAATGGTGCAGGGTATAGAGATTTCAGAGCTTTTCACGCTCGATTTTATTATGATATGCCTATTCTGTCTTCATTTCAGTAACTCCGCCGGCTACGGGATTACTTTATCTTTCATGGTTGATTTAATCTTTGGTAGAATTTCGAGTACTTTGCATTTTAAGGACTGATAGCCGATAAGGACCGATAAACAACACTAAATACTTAGTAGATGAACATTGTTAATGTTCATCTACTAAGTATTTAGTGTTGTTTATTCATTTATGTAATACTAGCTTTTGCCCGCGGCTTTGCTCGCGTTAGAAAGAGACAAAAAGTAGCCTATGTCACTCTCCATCCCTTCAACTATCTCCACTTAAACATTCACGACAATTCGTCGCTCCGTTTTGCCGTGAAGGATGGACAAACAAACAGACACACACACTTTTGCATTTATAATATTAGTATGGATTAGGCAAAGAGCAGACGTGTCGTCTGATGGGCAGCAGTCGTAAAGTATGTATGTTGAGAGATTCACATTTGGAAACAAACAAATCGAGGGAACTCCTCAAATCTGAAAGGCATACATATGGTGATTTTTGTGTTTTTTATAAGAACAGCATCCATTTACGTACGGAAAAGTGACATTTGGTGCAGTGGAACTCCTGATGATGGTCAGAACGGAACTCCTAAAATCTGATCGGCACACTTATAGTGACTTTGGTATTTTTATAAGAACAGCATGCACTTATGTCCAGAACAGTGACATTTGGTGCGGTGGAACTGCTGATGAAAATCAGAACGGAACTCCTCAAATCTGAACGGCACACTTATATAGTGATTTTAGTATTTTTATAGGAACAGCATGCATTTAAGTTCAGAACAGTCACATTTATTTGTTAGTAGATTTGTTCTCTTTTGTTATGCTTGCATATTGAGTTTTCAAATTTTGTCAAGCTCGATTTCTTATAATCGGATATCAGATTCATGAGGAATTGAGGAAACTCTTCAAACCTTAACGGTATACGTATATTCATTTGTGTTTCCATCAAATAATCAAAGATTTACATTAAAAGCAGTTTAAAAAAATACCTGACACATTTCTACATAATTCAACATTCCAAAGTACCTTTCACCAGAACCACAAAAGCGGCGGTTTCTTTTCTTAAAAATTATAGTCATTTTCTTTTCTTAAAAATTATAGTCATTTAGCACTGGCGCAGCCGGTAGGATGAGTGTCCAGCATTCTTTGGATGTGTCGTAGGGATCAAGAAGTATTTCCTAAATTAGAATAAAATACTACGATAGAAGTGCGGAAAGAGAAAATTCATATTATATACAGGCTCAATCACTTTGCTAAATATGGGTAAGTACGAGTAGACAATTTCATTTATAGATCTTTCATTGCAACATTATCCCTGAAAGTTGTCGATGTTTGTTTTTAACCGCCTTCCAAATCTCAAGGGAAGGGGTTCTCAATTCGTCTGTATGTTTTTTATTTTTTTAATTTTTTTTAATGTTTGTTCCTCGATATCTCCGTCGTTACTGGACCGATTTTGAATTTTTTTTTTCAATGTATATGCATACAGATTGGTCCCATTTTTCTCAGAACCCGGTTCTGGTGGTGGGATCCTGGAGAAATCGAGGGAACTCCTCAAATCTGAAAGGCATACATATGGTGATTTTTGTGTTTTTAAAGGAACAGCATGCATTTACGTACGGAACAGTGACATTTGGTGCAGTGGAACTTTTGATGATGGTCAGAATGGAACTCCTCAAATCTGAACGGCACACTTATAGTGACTTTGGTATTTTTATAAGAACAGCATGCACTTACGTCCAGAACAGTGACATTTGGTGCAGTGGAACTGCTGATGATGGTCAGAACGGAACTCCTCAAATCTGAGCGGCACACTTATAGTGAGTTTGGTATTTTTATAAGAACAGCATGCACTTACGTCCAGAACAGTGACATTTGGTGCAGTGGAACTGCTGATGATGGTTAGAACGGAACTCCTCAAATCTGAACGGCTCACTTATAGTGACTTTGGCATTTTTATAAGAACAGCATACACTTACGTGCAGAACAGTGGCATTTGGTGCAGTGGAACTGCTGATGAAGAGTGTAAGTACTTCTGTAAGTACTTCAGAATCATCCAAATTTCAAAATTGGTTCAGAAATGACGGACATATCGAATAACAAACATTAAAAAATATACAGACGAATTGATAACATAATCCAACATTTGAAAGTATTTATCACCAGAACCCCAAAGGAAGGCGGTTTTTTTTCTTAAAAGTTATATCATTATAACTAAGGGCCAGTTGCATCAACCACATTTGACAGACACATCATCGTCACTCAGCAGATTTCTATGGATCTTCTCATACAATAAAATTTAACGAACGCTTTAACGGTGCCAGACGGTTTGGTGCAACCGGCCCTAAGTTAGGTATGCCTGTGGTGTCGGGGTGGAAGAAAGTGGAGGGGACTGGAAGTTTTGTTCAGTAAACAAGCAAAAGTTACAGGGACCCATAGGCCGTCGGCTGTTCGTTACAGCATTGATCAGTTACCACGTTGTTTGTCATGAGACTTGTGAGGATTAGTCTCGAGTAAAGCTGTGGCGGAGGGCTAAGAATTTCGCCACCCATTTTCCTCCCGCGCGTGTCGTATTCACTACGTACACGATTAGTGCTTCCCTCATTTAGACGGCTATTCCATATTAAATAGGCACTTGCCTGTTGTTAAAATAAAATGTTTTATTCCATGCACGAATAAGCATCAGATATTTATAAGTAAAACATGGACAGAAATTATTTTTAGGCCCAATTTTTATATTATAATTCGGAGAGAAAGATATTAAGTAAATCAGTTGACCGTGACGTCACTTGGCACAATTTCATATTAATTCCATATTATTAGCAAATCGTTCAAATTCATTTTGACTGATTTGACCAAAAGGCAAGTGGCCTATTGTATGGTGTCAAATTATAGTTTCAATAGTATTCCATAGTGGACACGCCCATAAGATGACATTTATCTGTCACGTACGTTGCCAATAAGTTGGACTGTGGGATTTGAGTTCCATTGTGTTGTGGGCGATGGGCAAGCAATCTGTCACTGCAATATTACAATTTAGATTTTCTACCCGTTAATTGCTAAGACTGGCACTGAAACATGGGTAGTGTGAAATAATTTATGAGCCTATAATACATACGTGGAGAGTGACAAAGGGCCTAACGAAAAAGCTCCAAGTATTCGTCAACAAGTCCCTGAGGTCGATCCTTCGCGTTTTCTGGCCAAACACTATCCGAAATCAAGACCTGTGGAGTATATGCCAGCAAACATCCATTGACGAGGAAATCGCGACACGAAAATGGAGATGGATTGGACACACTCTTCGGAGAGGGAGAAGAAATAATGCGAGCATTGCTTTCGACTGGAAACCGCAGAATGCAAGCCGTGGCCCCGGGCGCCCTGTTCACTCATGGAAGCGGTCCGTCGAAAATGAGCTACGAGCGGCTGGTCTGAGCTGGAGCGAGGCCACGAGGGTCGCTGAAGATAGAAAGGCGTGGCGCGAGCTTGTGAAGGCCCTTTGCACCTCTGGGGTGCCTTAGGACTACAACAACCAACAACTATAATACATATTATGTGTATGTATGTAAATCAGAATTGTTGCCTTTGATATTGCCCGATGAACGTTCTGAGTTTATTGTTACAGCTTAGGCGCTTACACCGTTGCCTACTGGTGAACGTAGATATTACGTAGATAGAACGTAGAGATGATAGATTGGTTTTTCTCAGGTTGTTAGGAACAACAGTCTAGCTTTTTCTAGTTACATTACAAGAAACGAGAGTTCCTAAATTAGGAAATTAGAATGTAATTTAAATTCAGCTACAGATTACTTTCTTCGCTCATTTTTTGTTTTCTTCGTTGAATATTCATCTCGTTAAAATATCAGTGCCTGTTTCGCTTCAAGGTAAGTCTGATTTAATTAGGACGCACGGTCCCAAGACAAAGGCCTCATGATTTTATAAAAGGCCTAATCAAAGGCAATGTTTGCTGAGTCAGGTAATATTCCAGAATAATAATTTTAATATACCTCTAGGCTGCGTGAAATTTTCCATCTAAACATGACAACAAACTGTCCACTGTTCATTCTGTTCAACTGAGGCCGTTAACAATCTGATTTATACAAAGTTCGTTTGGCTCCATCGAGCTGATTTGTATTAAGTGCCTATTTAGTTTAATTAACTAAGTTAGCTAAATTATAAACCTATACCTAATACGTATTAAGGTCTGTCGGGGTGTGTCTAGCCTTTTAACTCATTATCACAAGTGTTCTTGCGAGTTTACAATTAGCTAGTATGCTAGGGTTTAGTGGTAATGGTTCGAAATCTTAATAAAAAAAATTAATATAGGCAAATGTGAACACTAAACACACTTTTCCGTACGAGACACTTATACGTATTGAGCTTAGTAGATACTAACCATTGTCACATACTCACCTAATTATTATATTAATTATAATGCTGACATCTTGAACATTGAACGACTTTATCCACAACACGAGGCAAATGCCTCATTTGATATTCGAAGCCTTTGCTCATTAGAGTAATAAGCCTAATAAGTCGATTATTACTCCAGGATTAATTCTCACGTTTCGGCTGTACCTACCAGAACAGCGCTGAAAATACCCTCATTTTGGCAAATCCTCATTCAATGTTAAACCCTATTCTCATGAAGTAAGATCGACCATTGAAATTTTTGGATACATATAATTATGGACGCATAAACTAAACGTAGTAGGACTAGGGTTTCCAGAATTGGGACAGATAGTCATTTTGTCGGGATTTTGGGACTTTTGTCAGGTAATGAAAAAATATCAAATTAATGATTTTTCAGCTCAATAACTGCATGCGTCCCAAAGTTTTCGAGATTTGAAATGGTCTTTTCGTTCCTTTACTGTTTTAGCATAGTAAATTTTTGAGATCCATTAAATTTTTCGGGAGATGGAGTAAATTAGTATTTTAATTCCGACCATCTGGCAACCCTGCGCAGAACTATCAAACTCATGTTCTCTGGGGTGTAGCGATCATCGTTGTAATTAAAAGCCTTTGTATGCTAATTAATTTAGGGACGCGGTAAACTGCACTGAACACTGATCAAAATGGAAATGTTTGGCTTTGGTCGGCTATTACATCTAAGGGCCGGTTGCATCAAACCATCTGTCATCGTTAAAACGTTCGTTAAATTTTATTGTATGGGAGGTTCCATAGACGTCTGCTGCGTGACGATGATGTGTCTGTCAAATGTGGTTGATGCAACTGGCCCTAACTTGGGTTAAGTCTGGTAAGTGTCCCGTTCCTTCGGACAAAATAAGTAAGTACCTACTTACACTTCTACGGAGAATTTAGTCTATTAGTTATCTGATAGGTAAGTATAATATTTTTTTTACTATAGTCACCATCAGATACATGTAGTCGTATCAGAGCGGGCACAGTGTTGACAGATATCGGAAACGCCTCTAATGCCAAAGCGTTAAAACGCGGGTTCTTATCCTTCTTCGCTCATAACTAGAAAACACAAACTTCACTACTAGACTCCAGGTCTAGTAGTGAAGTTTGTGTTTTACGTAGCCGAATGGCACAAATGCTCACGAAACGAAACGCTCGTAGATATCTATCTACACTCGGGTGCAAAGAAATCGGACCACCCCTGCATTTTTAACATTTCTTCAATTTCTGTAAAAACTGTAAGCAAGATCGCGATGTGTTATATACCAAATGAAACCTAAGGTTTTCCTCTACAAATTTATATGCTTTTCAAAAGTTTCCGTCCAACACTTTCAGTTTTTCAGGGCTTCGAACGTTGCTGCCCTAAAAATGCGTACATGGAGTAAACCGTATGCCTAACGGGAAAATTGTGGTTCCATGGAAAATCAGGAAAAATGAAAACAATTTTCAGCTTTTCAGTAATGTGTATTGCCTCCTCTAGCCCTATGATAAGCAATCATGCGGTTTTTCATCGACCTTATCAATTTTACCTCGACTTCTTGAGGGAAGCCCGCCCATTCTTCTTCAATTGCATACCGCAGCTCCACTAAGGTTTCAGGGGCGGTAAATCTGGCCTGGTCTCTTCTTTTCAGTTTGTCCCATAGGTGTTCGAACTGGTTCAGGTCTGGACTTCGTGCTGGACAATCCATAACCCCTATGCCGACCTCCTCCAGGTACTCCTTAGTGATCCGGGCCGTATGAGGTCGAGCGTTATCTTGCATCAGGATAAACTTGTCGCTGATGAACCCGCGAATGGGACCACGTGTTCATCCAGGACTTCCTCAATGTACCGACGGGCAGTCAAACCACCCGGATTCGGCATGGTACCTGGCCCTGTGATAAAAACAATGTCCGTCTTCGCTTCCAAGGAAATGCCTCCCCAGACCATTATTGATCCTCCACAGACAACAAGTCCCTCGATTCAGCATTGAGAAAACAGCTCTCCAGGCCTTCGGTAGACTTGTGCCCGTCCATCATTACCGAATAAAGTTATCCTGCACTCGTCGGAACAAAGTACGGTCCTCCATTGCTGGAGCGTCCAACCTACATGTTCCTGAGCGAAGACGCGTCGTGCAATTCGGTGGTCTGTGGGGAGTTTTCGGCCATTTGCAGGTCTGTGTGCTGTCAATTTCTTTTCTTTTAGTCGTCTTCTAACAGTCCATCGGCTGACATAAATAGTGCTGGTCTCTTAAAGCTTTTGCTGGACCTGAACAGCGTTCAGTCGACAATTTCTTAGAGAGGTAACAACGATAAATGGGTCATCTCTCTCTGAAGTACAGCGAGTTTTGCCTGTTTCGGGTCTTCTGGAGAGCCTATGGTCCTTTTGAAATCTCGTGACACACACGTTGACCTGAAGACTTCCATAAATTCAGTTAGCGAGCCACTTCACGCTGACTAAGTCCACTTTGCAACAGGGCAACTGCTTGACCAGCTTCAGTCTCAGTGATATCCATTTTTTTTTTCAGTTTTTCAGGTCAATTTGATGAGACCAGTGTTCAGGAAGACGTATCAATTACGGAGGATGCATAAACAATGTAATTACGGGTTTTATGACCAATGGCGAGTGCTCAATTAGGGCAAGCGTCAAAGAGAAAATTGGAGGGGGGTGATTTCCCCGCCCACATTTTACCCAATATTTACCCCCACCACAAACTGTTGGTGTCATTTGATAGGGCAGAAAATTACCTATCACGTGGTATTAAATTTTTTGAGGAGGACTTACACTTTTTACAGTAATGGAAAAAAATGTAAAAATGCTGGGGTGGTCCGATTTCTTTGCACCCGAGTGTATATCGCTCTTGTGTATGTGTTGCGCCAACAGAGCCAGACTACCTTTCGCGGCGTATCGTTTTCGTTTCGCGTCGCAGAAATGCCATTCGGCTACGGCACCAGGGTGCGTAGCCGAATGGCACAAACGCTCACGAAACGAAACGCTCGTAGATATCTATCTATATCGCTCTTGCGTATTGGCGCGACAGAGCCAGACTACCTTTCGCGGCGTTTCGTTTTCATTTCGCGTCGGAGAAATGCCATTCGGCTACGGCACCAGGGTGGCTAGCCGAATGGCACAATCGCTCACGAAACGAAGCGCTAGTAGATATCTATCTCTATCGCGCTTGCGTATTGGCGCGACAGAGCCAGCGGCGTATCGCTTTCGTTTGGCGTCGGAGAAATGCCATTCGGCTACGGGGCCTGGTACTCTTGAAATATCAGTAGCTGTTTAACGCAGTACTAGTTAAGTGGTCCTGAGTTTTATTTAAGGTACATCGGGGCAAATCTCGACTGGGGGACAAATGTAACTGGTCCATTTTTTCCATGTTTTACAATGTTTGCATTATTAAATAGAGTGTCCACCGGTTATATATGGTAGGTGTGTTCAGTGGATACATGTAGAACTCGGCATTATACTGTACTAATGGAAACAAATGATTAAGTAGTTACAATGGCCCCCAGTCGAGATTTGCCCCGCTGTACCTTAGATCAATTAAACATCAAATGATTTCTTTAAGTTTTAGGATCACACATCTGCCTCGATATAGATCATTTACTAAAATGTACATATATATTAGTAAGCTAACCACGACACCCTCGTTAGGTCAATGTCAGTATATTATCCTTGGTATATTTAGGTAAGCTTCTTATGACGATATCTTTAATGTAATAACACATTGCGTCGGGTCCCTTGACGCCCTGGCGTAAGTAGATCTCTGGATCTATACATACATATACTCAGAGCTGGGCACCGTTAAGCAAATAGTTAACTTCGTTAATCGCTAATCCGTTACTAAAAAAGTTAACTTCGTTAATCGTTAAAGCGATACATTTCGACAAATTTAACGTAAGTTAAAGTTAATCGTTAATCCGTTAACACGTGAAAAAAATGAACTTTTCTTTAAATATTTAGTTGCATCAGTATCCACTATAACGTATTATATTTCTGTAAAAGGCCGAAGTACAGCTAGCCAGAGCCTATTGAACTCTAGGCTGCACGTGGAAGGCAGTGATGGCCTGAGCTACTGCCAAGAGCTGTGTCAGAAGAGATGCTGGCGGTGACGGGACTCTTGTGGCACTTTGGGCGGTAGAGGCTAGGGAAGCGAATGTGGTCGTAAACGGGGCTCGAATTTGCTGCCCTATCACTACAACAGTTGCCATGGTAGAGCTTAGGATTTACCGAATCAAAGTTAGTAAAAGAAAATCCACGTGAAGAATACTTTTTTTTTTAGCAATCGACATCGGTAAAACCTAGGATTTACCGGCAAATCATAGGATTTGCCGTCCTTCGGGCTTTTATAGTAGCGTTCAGAACGTGTTTTTCGCAGCGCAGATGGCGCCTTTAATCTAGATTAAAGATTAACGGACTCGGAGAAATTTAACGGAAGTTAACGAGTCCGTTAACATTTTTTCAAGTTAACTTAAAAGTTAATCCGTTAATCGAAATGTTAACTTCGTTAATTAACGATTAACGGATTAACGAGTTAATGCCCAGCTATGCATATACTCCACATTTCACATTAAATTTCTTGTACCATTCTAACTCCCTGTAACCTAATGTGACTGTCACTCAACGAACTCATATAAACAATCGCTGCTGTCACTATAAAGTAAGAATCACATCTGTGCTGTCACAGAAGAGTAATAAATGAATAATAAAAACCGGCCAAGTGCGAGTCGGACTCGCCCACCGAGGGTTCCGTACAAACTTTCTTTCAAACTACCTAGTAAAAATAATCTCATATTTTCATATAACTCTAATGACTTGACTAGAAGACAAAAATATAGGTACTAATGAGCATTATTGTGTATAGCGCCATCTCCCGGTCAATTTGCTAACTAATTTGCGCGACCTGGTTTTTTAGGGATAATTCTTTATAATGTTAACCGATTTAAACAGTTTTTACTTTATTGGACAGAAGATGGTTTACGTAACATCTCGTATTAATTTGAAGTACGATATATATCCGCAAGGGTGGGTAAATTGAAAGTAAAAATCTGAAAAGTTTTTTGTGAATTAAAAAAAAAGTATTCAAAATACAAACACGATTATATTTTTCCTGTAATATTTAGTATAAAACCAATGTTTACTAAAATTTTCATAATTTTTCGTTGGTAAACTTCGGAGATAAGGGGGGGGGGGGGGAACGGTATTTTTTTTTACATTTTCCTTCAAAATTCTTTTTTTTTTCCACAACAAAAAAATTATAAAAAATAGCTTATTTACGTTCAATTTGAGCTCTTTCCAACGATACCCCACTTGACCTAGTAACTTAAAATTTACAGTTTGCCCCCTTTCCATTTTGGCCATTTTCTACAATTAAAATTAATATATTTAAAAAAATTATACTTTCTATTTGTAGAGGTTTACAATGTTCACAAGTATTCCAAATTTCAAGTTAGTAGTTCTCGAGATATTTAGGAATGTGACAGACGGATAGACAGACGGACAGAGTCGCACCATAAGGGTTCCTGTTGTACCTTTTTGGTACGGAACCCTAAAAAGCAATAGGTAAGTTATATTATAAAGGAATTGTTGATATTGTGTATGGAGGAAAGCTATGAGGGACGGAGGAAGGTTTTGAAAGGGATGTGAACAATAACGCTCGGGGATGTAGGCTTTTATCGTGTGCCTACCTGTGGAGCCTATGATACTATTGATTTTAATTTGCCATTGCTTTCATCATAAAGACAATAGTATATTATATAACGGTAACGTTATGAAGGCTATAAAAGTTGAGTACCGCGGTTAGGCCACGAAGGCTTGCCGAGTGGCCTAAGTAAGGTACGAGACTTTTATAGCCTTCATAATGTTACGATTGTATACTATACTTTTTCTACGACAGCCACATACATACCTATTCGAGAATAATAAAATGGGTTAGTTACTTACTTCATGTAATGAATGGGAATATTTGTGTGAATCGTCGTAGCATTGAGTATTCTGTCCACAATGTTGATGGCGAGAACTTGTTGCACAATTCAAAACATATACGCAATAAATCATTCATTCATTCATTCATTCATTCAAAATATGCCAACAACCCCGTTTCAGAGAAAGTTGTAACATTTTTTTGCAATTTCCATGTCAAAACAATCATAACATTTTTGGTACGCTTTATCTGACTTTTCATGTAACAAATTGTCAGTCACTTTGAGCGCCCATAGCCTTGATTTCTTCGGAAGTGCATTTTTCACCAGAATCACTCATAATTACTTATGTTTTTGCACAATAACGTCGAATTAAAACAAACTACACACCACCGAAATAGTTCAAATAGTTTCGTGATAAGTTTACAAATGTCAAACATACCATAGACAAGAGAAATAGAAAATAAGCCGGTTTTCAATTACGAAAAATGTGGTTGCGTTCAAGAATATTTAAATGTCGAATGTAAAATTATTGGATAAACTTATGATTTTTACCTTTGTTTTGCAATATCTAATATGTAAAACGCATTTAAGTTTATTTTTTCATCTTGATTTAAATTATGAACCTAAATATTATATTAATTATTAAAAGTTACTTATTACTGTAAATGAAAACATCCCTATAATTAATTGAGATACGGTTGTACTCACGTTATTATATCGCTATTGCTGCGACATGTTAATAGCAGCGTTTTACCTTACAATAAAACGCATATTAAGCGAAATACCTTATTTGAAGCCTATTTAATATATTGAGAGACAGCGATACTGCTTGTAGATGCGTAGCGGTTCACAGCAGGTACCTACAGCTGAACACCTGTAAATAACTTGCAACTCCAGTTTTACGATTCAGGTTTCCCCTTCCACCAGGCGACCCGTGCCGTAGGGACGGCAACGATGTTTCATCATTGGTTCTCAAAATATTAATTTAACCGAAGTTGCAATATACCACTTACCAAACGGTTGCATCATTTATTATTTCAAATGTGAAATGAATTAAAGACGTATCTTAGAAACTGAATAGTCTAAAAATGTTGTTTACTAGCAGCGAACAACAAATACCCTCAAATGGAAAAATAAATGTGCCTTGGTTTATTGCAACTGAGTATTGTAGCCACAGGCGTAGTTAAAAATATAGGCTTCAAATAAGGTATTTCGCTTAATATGCGTTTTATTGTAAGGTAAAACGCTGCTATTAAGCTTCTGTACCGTTATTTGAAGCCTATTTAATATATTGAGACGTGTCTGTATTCGCCTGGTGGTCAAGAAACGCCAATGTGATTAATTGAATCGCCAATGGAAATAACAACTTTAAGTGCACTTCACACATCAGATACCTTGTGTACCTATATGGAGGAATGTGAATTGCAGCTGACAGCAGCTGCAGTGACTGAATTGATAAGTGCACGCACAGTGACCTATTTTTCTATTGTAACTTATTATTCGTCGGTAAGGAAAGTTTGAAACATTTTTAAATTTTATGTATATACCCATAATGATATTAAAATAAATTATGACAAACCTGTTACTTTTTTTTTTTTTTTTTTTCATCCCCCTAACAAGGTCAGGTCATTTATTTTTTTTTATTTATTTATTTACACAAAGAAAATTACACAGTATGACAGTAAATAAAACTAAAGCACCGTGAATTTTAAATAAACATTACAACAAGTAACACCAAATAAAATATTAAACAGCAAAATTAAACATAACATAACACACTAAATATACTAAATAACAGATGAAGGCCTAGCATCCAATCTCACACAAAACCTCAGGCATTCGTCACGTACAAACGCCCATCTGCTCGCAAAAATATCTACATTAGGTGCCCCGTCTAAAAACTCATTCACCATTTGTATTGCACGAACTAACGGTGACTTGCGGCGAGACACGGTCCGTGCGGCCGGCACCGCCAGTAAAGGGTGCCTACGTTCACGGAAGGCATATTTCGTCACAGGAGGAACAAACAGACGTACCAGCTGGGATACTAAAACCGGGCAATCTGACTCCCCCTTCAAAATACCACAAGCAACAGACATCAGCACGAAATTACGCCTAACTTCTAACGAGAAGAAACCCAACGTCCCCAAAAGGAATTTTGTTGGGTACAAGAATGGATAATACCCGTACCTTTTTTTATAAAAGAAGCGCAAAAATGTTTTTTGGACCTTTTCAAGCAGCAGGATATAGGACGCTTCATGGGGATTCCAAACGGCTGATGCTGTCTCTAGCTTACTTCTCACGAGGGCAGCATAAAGAAGCTTTATGGCCCTGGGATCGTCAAATTCTTTGGCGTTGCGGACAACAAACCCAAGCCTGCGGTAACAGTCTGCAGCAAGCATTGTCATATGCTCGTGAAAGTTAAGGTGGGAATCTAAAACAACCCCCAAGTCACGTATTGATGTGACACGGGCGATGGGTTTCCACCCCAGGAGATACTGCCTACACAGGGGACTACGCACTTTACTAAAAGTAATAACCGCACATTTGTCAACATTGAACTGAAGTTTGTTTACAAGACTCCATTCATAAACCCGATCAATATCACTTTGTAAAGATTGTAAGTCAGACTCTTCCTGGACCCTGTAAATCAGTTTCAGGTCGTCAGCATAGAGTAGGCATTGCGCATGCTTAGGCACCAAGGCCAGATCATTGACCATAACGCCAAAGAGCAGAGGGCCCAAAATAGAGCCCTGACTGACCCCGGAACGGGTGGGGTAGGCACCCGACACAAAGCATCCGTGCTGCACATATTGCCGTCTATCACGTAGATAACTAGCAAAAAGGCAAAGCAGTTTAGGCGAGAAACCAATGCTGCATAATTTGCTTAAGAGTACATCGTTATCTACGCGATCAAAGGCTTTTTTGAAATCGAAGTACAGCACGTCAACCTGCATCCCTCTGTCTAAGTAGCCCGAAACGGAATCAACCAAGGTTAAGAGATTCGATTCAACAGAGCGCTTTGGCCTGAAACCATGTTGTGCGTCACAAAGGAAAGGTTTTAGTTGAGGAGAGATAATTCTGCTCAAAATACTTTCAAATATTTTAGCAACCGCGGAGAGAATGGCAATGGGGCGGTGATTTTCCACGTTGGCCGTATCACTCGACTTCGGGATGGGCGTTACACGAGTGACCTTCCATTGAGAAGGATACTCTCCAGAATGCAGAATTTGGTTGAAGATATAAGTTAGCGGTGCTATCAACCACTCCTGGCAACCCTTCAAGATATAGGATGGAATTCTATCTGGACCAGGGGAGCTACGAGGTTTGAGACTGGCTATGCCGCGCTCCACTTCAAGAGGAGTGATTTTATTAATGTGAATGTAATTGGCATTGGTGGAAAGCTCCACTCGTGCAGTACTGAGAGGGTCAAGAATAGGTTCGCCAGGCAGGAAGACACTAGAGAAGAAGTTCGCAAATGCTTGAGCCGCATCATGACCCTCAAATTGTTCCCCACCGAAGGCAACTTTCGACTCGAACCCACCTTTAGTTTTAAGACTATTAACGTGACGCCAAAAATCGCGTGGATTGCTAGTGACTCTGGCTTGAATATGCTTAATATAATTGTCATAAGCAAGACTGGTTTGTGATTTAATATCAGCCCTTAATCTCGCGAAATGGGTATAAATGTCGTGATCTCCAGAACGTTTCCACTGACGATGAAGATATGCCTTCCGTGCAATATCCCTGATTAAATCAGCTGAAAACCACACCGGGAAACGCCTGCAAGGCCCCTTATGTCGCTTCTTTTTTGGGAAACATGTGTCAAATAATCCGTAGACTAGCCGATAAAATAGTTCGACGGTTAAGTTAACATCTGGTGATTCCAGCACTTCCGTCCAGGACATTTCGGAGAATAATTGATATAGTAGTTCAAAATTACCCTTCGAAAAGTCCCAATCATATCTTAGATCAAAATTACTAGGTTCAATGAGCACGGAAGCATCCTCTCCATTAATAGAAAAAGGCACCGTAATCTCAAGTGGAGGATGATAAGCATCACGGTGAGGGACTAGGCCATCATCCGCCACCTCAGCCACCGTCACCCCGCCAGTTCGCTCACGCACTAACACTACATCCAGTCTACCACCAAACGCGTTGACGTCATGACTTATGTTTACGTTTATTTCATTATAATATTCAATTTAATACACTTAGTATGTTTTTAATGTTTTGACCCCGACTCTGCAATTACCAGTAAGTAGGGTTATTGCAGTATCATTACTTTTGGGGTATAAGCGAAAAACTTAAGTTTTGGATTGTGTGTCAAATTCCTCGCAACTCGTTTATCTCTTTTCAGTCTATGATTAGAATAATCGACATGACATAGGTACATTATATTGATATATTGATTTGCATGACATGATATTATTACATATGATATTATAGAAAACAGTTAAGGAACTGATCCATTCATTAATGCCTTATCCAAATAGTCACTATTTATTTCCGGCAATTACAGCATTACATAATAGACAGTGAATATTATAATTACTGCCTTATGGCTATGACATGGCAAAATTTGGTCGCGAAGAAAAATTTCTCTCAATCGGCTACAACTTTAAAAGTGTATAACACTAATGTGCGCAGCTATTGAAAACCTTAATACCCATGGTATTACTAATGTTCCGACAATCATGGTTCTTTCGTGATGTACTTAATTCGTTTTATGAAATCTAATTTTAGTAACTTTCCCGAGCATTCTAGTATACCGGAAATATTCTTGGCCTCTTGGGTATAACCCATACTGAACCCATGTGTAACGTGGTTCCAATTTTATTAACGGAAATAATAATCTGGGCACGTTTGGTAAGTACTAAAAAAATAATCTAATCATTCTAAAAAGTCTTATTATCATATATTGAGGATAAGCACACTTGTGAATTTTTCATCATTGAAAACTCCTAAGCATAAGATACTATTTTGGGTAAACGAATCTATCATCCAGGAAGGAAGTGTAAGTATATCAAGTAACAAGACTATTGAGGCTTTGTATAAGTATAACTTAGTCATTTGTTATACATTATGAGTATACGTATTAAGGTCATTGAATCCATGTATGAATACAGTCCTAAACAAAGTACCTCCTGTGCAATTGGTAGTAGTGGTACTACAACAGTTCAACTTTTAATTGCCTTGGTTAACAGGCTACAACTTAACCTTAGACTTTTTGTCTGGAGAGTTCTCTCCCAGTTCCCTAATATTTTTTGTTAGTTATTTACCCAATATGTATGTACTTCTTGTTAAGCCAAGGATTGGCATAGGCTAACAACGCCTAGGCGGCTAGACGCACATGTGCGAAGCGTTTTATTTGTAATTTGTACACATGTTAAGCCAATGCTGATGATAGAATTATCTTCGTATATAAATGCCTTTTTGTTTTGGGTAACCAGCTTATGAAAGCGCAAGGTGTTACAATCAAATATTTTTCTCCTTAAGGATACGTATGTATGCGGGTAAGACCCGTGATTTTCGTTGGAAGCATAAAGATATATAATCATTCCATTATATGGCATGACGTAGCCTTCTGGTTTTGTAATGAAGAATATGATATTGAGGTTAAGGTACCTAGATCTGTAGTTCCGAGATCTGAGGTCCAAACAAAATTTTGAGACACTCATCAAACCCCATGGGTCATGGGCTTATTCGGCATAGCTTTAAAATTGTTTTGACGGTCCATCTTTATATGAGTATTAAAATCATTTTGAAACCACATTAAGTACTTATCTTGCAAAATATTGTTACCAAAAACAATGATTAGGTATGAAAAATAGTTTTCCGAATACCCCATGAATGTGATATATTTATTAACCATAGAGGTTACTTTATTTAAAAAACAGATTAAAAGCTAGAGTTTGCGGAGTCTAGCCGTCGCGTGAACTCCTATACGCCTGAAGAGGGGCCTCCGATTGGCCCGAAACATGTCGCAGCAATAGCGATATAATAACGTGAGTACAACCGTATCTCAATTAATTATTTGAATATGTCTCACGGAAGTTTAACGTGTATAGATTAAAAGCTGTAATATGACAGCGTTTTAAGTTTGTAGTTGGGTTTATTAACCCGTACATTTCATCACTTCTTACGTAGGTGTTCTTTTCCCCTCTTTTATTTTTAAAAACGTGTTATGGCGGTAATCTTAACCTAAAACTCATAATTTAAATACGTATTGTTTCATTCGGACTAAATAATGAGTAGACGAGTCACCCCGTGCTACTTTATGAGGATGTGAACACATTTTAATGTAATGGTTCTTTGTAACATTGGTTCAGGTCGTTCCTGGAGCCTCAAAATATGTAATAACATATCACAACTGCATTCTTACATAGCGAAAAACTATGCAAAAATGTTTGCTATTTCATCCACATAGCCAATTTCTTAAAATGAGTTCAGCCCACGTGGGCTTAACTGAACAAATTAATGACTTAAAACAGTCCAAAGCAATCTGATCTTTAGATTATTGGCCTCATGTGGCGCCGGAGCGGCCAGCGGGCTAGATAACTATTTGATTAAAATAATAGAATAAATAACCCATTTAAGATGTTTGGGAAACGGTTAATATCCTGAACCAAAGAATACTGCGGCCTTGATATGCATCAACACTATCAACAGGTTTACTTAAATGATTAAATGACCTCAAATCCCACTTTAAAACCTAAATAAGTAGGCTGATAAAACCGTGGTTAATTTTGAATATTATCGTGTCAACTCACTCCGCGTCAGCGTGAGCTAGGTGTTTCAAACGTCGTTAGCGACAAAGATAAAATATGTAGTAGATAACTATATAGTGGAAAAAGTTTCCACAAAAAAAGAAACCACGTTTATCAAGTCGCCAGCAATAACTGTGATAGTCTTTTTAGTCTTCACCAGACTCATCATCATCCTCCTTGCGTTATCCCGGCATTGGCCCCGGCCTGTGAAGGCCTGGGGTCCGCTTTGACAAGTCTTCTCGAGACTATTTAATGATTACTGGGAAGTGATTCCGCAGTAGAAATATATAACCCCTGTCAAAATGACTTTGTAATTAACAAAGTAAGCACTTGGTACTAAGCTTAGGAGGAGTTATCATATTGTGTTGTTTCCTCCATCACACGTAAGTTTCAAAACGCCTTGCGTAGGCCGACAAAACCCGCTTTAGAACCATGCTAATTGTATTATACCTATTATACCACATCTGCTTGATCTGCTTGTGACGCAGGATATGTAAACACGCGCCTTGCGAAGGCGGCAGGTTTTCAGCAGGCTAAATAAAATATTTAATCGCCTTGCGCAGGCAGAAAATTGAGTCACGAAAATTGCAAGCCTTGCGCAGACTGCAAAATTTTCAGCTGTCTTAACAATCATATTATTCACACACCTTGCGCTGGCGGGAAATATGAAAATGGGAAGATGCACGTCTTGCGCAGACGGCTGGTTTTTATCTAGATAAATAGTAATACTCATAAGCCTTAATAAACGGGAAATTTATTATCGGTACCAAAATAAATAGACATTGGGGAATCTATTTTGCCAAAAACTGAGGAAGGCTTGTACTATGGTAGCAAGGCGACATATTACTCTTATTATAGACATATGTATACTTAAATACATAATAACACAACCGTAACTCGGGAAAAAATGGACGTAGTAAAAGGAAAAAGATCCAATTCATATAAACATAATTATTTGAATATAATCTCAACGTAAAAAGGGAAAAGCCATTCAAATAAAAGGCTATTTTCAGAGGATGGCTCTCTTTCGTTCAACTACGTCCCGCTATTTGTGTGCATTACACAAACATATTCCCATACTGGGATTCGAACCCAGAACCATAGGCTCTACAGACAGGGTCACTGCCTACTGTGTTAGACTAGTGCTTTTACACCGTCTTAACACTTGATATTTTTTCCACTAATGCCTGCTTCCACAGAATAATAATTATTATACTAGCCTTTAATATCCTTAAGCGGACTATACACAAAATAAAAACGTACTGGTTGTAAATTTCTTCACACCTTGCGCAGGTAAGAAGTTTTTAGTAAGCTAGTGCAAGTAGTAGCCAAGTAATCAAATTTATCAAATACGCTCGCCTTGCGTTATTAAACGCTATTATTAAGTTAAGGATTAAAGAGTGACTCTCTCGTATGCGGATTTTCTCAATTATCTTTAACCGGAACTTATATTTGGTAATTAATACAACTCTCCACATACCTGAGTTTCACTTTGTAATCCTTTACTTCCACTGGCAAGCGGCTTTTTGATTAAGGCATAAGAACATTACCAAACTACATTTTTCAGAGGTATCCCTGACGATACCGTACTGTGCATTTAAAATTGCCCATATTTATTTACGAAACATTTTTCGGATTACACAAACATGTTCCCCAAAGACGCTAATGATATAGGTTTGTTAGTTACCTTTCTTTAGAGCGGAAAGTCGATTTTAAGGCACACAGGGATCGGATATAAAAGCCAACATGATACTTAGAATCAATTAATATTTATTGACGCCCTTGCCAAGTCCGGCAGCTATAGGCTTTAACTTTCGACTTTTGATCTATTTCTGAATTCCGTTACAGAATATCGATCTATTTAAAGAGATTGTAAAGGAATTTTATCCCGCAGCACAGTACCTACCACAATGGGCACGCACGGAAATTATCAGGTCACAGCACAGGCTCATCTTCGGCCGCAAGGCAAAACAAACACTAATCGCGTCAATTACGACTTTAATTAGGACTGTTTTAGTCTCAAAGAGGACAAGGAGATCATTTTTCAATTTTTACTTTCTTGACCTGTTCCGTGCTTAAGACGAATCGATTCACTGAAAAAAATAACTGAAAAAGAAATAAAAAATCGCTTACTTACGCGACACGCTGCGCTCAAAGTGAATCGATCAGGTGCTCAGCTTCTAAAACATTTAATTTATAATAGTAAACGAACGGTAAAACCGTTTTCTAAAACGATATTTTTGATTAAACTTACAAAAAATTCCAAGAATTAAAGAATTCTAAGAATTTTTTGTAGTGAACCGAACGTTCCGACAAACAGAACGCCAATGATGAAACATCGTTGCCGTCCCTACGGCACGGGTCGCCTGGTGGAAGGGGAAACCTGAATCGTAAAACTGGAGTTGCAAGTTGTTTACAGGTGTTCAGCTGTAGGTACCTGCTGTGAACCGCTACGCATCTACAAGCAGTATCGCTGTCTCTCAATATATTAAATAGGCTTCAAATAACGGTACAGAAGCTTAATAATACCGTGATATAATAACGTGAGTACAACCGTATCTCAATTAATTATTTGAATATGTCTCACGGAAGTTTAACGTGTATGAAAACATCCCTGATAAATGGAAGTTGTGCTTTTAAAAAAAAACTAACAGAACTCCTATATTCATATGATTACTGCTAGCAGTAATCCTATGAACCTATAGACAAATAGACTTTCTCATCGTTACTCAAATGAACTTAATTTGGATACCGCTGACAATAATCTAATTGACAGATTTAAGTGCTGGAGTAGAAAAACCTATTTACATGCCCCATATTAGTGCCGAAGAATGGTGACAAAAATATTGATATGGTAATTATGGTAGACCATGTTTTCTCAGCGTCTTTTGACAGTCCCGGGTATTCTTGAATGTTAATGGATGTGCTTCCATACCAAGTTTACGAGAAATGCATCATTCTTCCACCCCATTAACTTTGTGCAATATACCATATTAACACTTATTACAAAAACATTGACTCCTGTTATCCTCTTGGCAATGCGTAAGATCATCCAAAAAGATAGTCCTCAACAATTAAGGGTTACAAATGCTACAATAGCGATTTACTTAGTATCGTCTTTAGAAACATACCATTACGTATTGCAGTAACTATTGGTTACAATACTTACTACTTATAATATAGATTGTTATTTAAATAACTTTACCGACCCATTTCTGTGCCGTAATAAGGCGGGCACGTAAGATATTGATACGGTAGATGCATCTTGATCTCACGATCTATTACTGTCTCCCGGGTGTTCTAAAGTGTTGATGGATGTGCCTCCATACCAAATGCGACGTGAAAACGCGTCATTCTGCCATCCCATTACCAAAATTGATGACAACCCCGCCGCTACAATGTATTTTATACATTAATTTAACTGCCCGCGTAGCTCATTGTAATGTTTTATTCGCTGAAATAATTTGCGTATTTTTATGAAGGAAGAGAAATAATTTTTGGAGACATGAATTTATGCTTTACTTATCTGAAATATTAAATTTAGACCGGCTGTGTTCTGTCTCTGGGGCATTATTTTCATAAAGGTGAGTTCATACATTTCTTCACTTCCATTACAATCGCCCGAATTACCTACAGGTACAGGTTAATTTACGAAAGCTGCCCTTAATTGAATGAACGAAACTTTCGCTTGTCACAGAACCACAATTTGATTACAGATATTCTCATTCACTATTTCATTTCCAGCTCGTGTGAATCAACCGGTAACCGGCGTTCGTTGAGAGTTTGATCGTTTCTTCCAAAGTGTTCTTCCACTCTTCCTTCGAGTTCGAGATACTTTAGACGTAAACCCCAAACCACGGATACCTAATAATAAGTAGTAAGGCTGAGGCAGATCAATCAATCATATCGTACGCGTATCAGCACCTCGGGTTGTAGTAGCTATTAGGTACATGCTCCAAACTTTATTGCTCACGCTGCTCGAAAATTCGTTCAGCTAAGTCTTCGTCACTCTGTTGTTTGAATCGGATGGCATATCTTGTCTTTGTTTGTCTAGTCGTATTTTGAAAGTAAGTATACCTTCTCAATTTATGGTGAACTAATTTTATTCTGCTTTATTTCAGAGAATGGTGTTGAACAACTTATGCATTTTTCTTTGCAATTTGAGGATAGCTCCGTTGTAAAAATTGACAGTATGGCTTATAAGTACCAGTGTACTGTTACCATGCAGATTCCCTTATGTGATTCTAATAAACCCACGCCTAAATTGATCGCATTTCTGAATACTATGCCTATCCGCCTCTTTTACATAAAATAACTGCTTAGGTACTTACCTACGCAATGTAGGCGCCAGAATGGAGTTTACCTAATGGACTCTGTGCGGCACTTACTTAGGTATTGGTATTTTAGGTACGTGACATTTTTGCTTAATAACATATATGTAAGGGAGTCGATCAATCATTCAGCTTATTATTCTCCTTTGCTTACCGAGCGGGCCAGCTGTCACATACATAATTTTAATAAATCTCGAATATCACACTGCTACTATTTTTTTCGGCAAAACAAGATACGAGTTGTCTTTCTAAGTAGTGCCGATTTTTGCCCTAAACATGTAAGATGCGTTGTCGTAATGACCTATACTTATCCGAAATTTCAGATAAAACTTATAATGGCCATATGAGACGATTGAGACGACCACTCGCTTTTGTTTAGTAAGAGATTGAAAGAAAATGGAGTGCGTATTTTCGAACCACTTCTCTTGAACAACATTGATAGAACCTTGATCCTTTGAATTTTCTTAGTGTTGACTTAGAATTATTGAAATTGTTGCCCCAATTGTCCTCGCTATGAAATTACAATTATTCAGAGTTGTAGATTTAATTAGTACAATATTTTTAGAATCTCGCGCGGCATGTAGCAGGTGTGCCACGATACGGAGATTAAAACGGTATTAACGTACCTGTAAATTTAAATTTCACAACTTTATTATACGTTCAATTTTAATTAAACAGTCATGCAGGGAAATACAGTCTAAAATTAAATAAATTTTTGGATTAGACTTTTACATTTTTGTACATAATTGTATCTATGTATTACAAATTAACCACAAACCACGTTGTAGGTAAATACTTTACGTAACTTTCTGGAAAATTTGAGAGTATAATTAATTAATGGAATATCATAGGATTCATAGGTAGGTAATTTTGGCGCGATTAAAATGGAAGAGTAATTTATGAATAATTAATATGATATTTATTTCAGTCTAAATTTTTACAATGGTACCTATAAGTCAATATATATGTTCAAATCGAGCTCAAGTTGAGTTAGTAAATATGAGTTGACACAAGAATTAACTGATCCATCTTTATTAATAATTCAACGCCGACTTTTGTGAATACAACTGATATTCATCTGACTGAAATGCAATAATGTAGGTATGTATTTGTATTGTATGAATGATTGATGGATTCGTGTTGGGTTAGTATTAAGAACATTGTTGAAGCCTGAATGGCATACATCGGGGTTTTGGGTACCGGTATCAATGCACCAAAGAGAAGTTTCCAAAATTGCGACTAGTGGCTAGGTACCTATTCATCGAAAGTTTTCGACATACTTATTTGGACATTTATTGCCAAACTTTAGGATCAATTTCTATGGAATTTGATGAGTGATGAATAGTAAACGCCAGTGTGTAACTCAAACATCAAATGAAGCGATCGTCAATCAGAACATAAATATAATGTTTTCATTCTTAATGGCAATGATGAGAATTTTCTTTTAAAAAGTTCCAGTTATTAGCGGAAAATTTTAAAATACGTAATTAGAACTCGCAATTCTAAATAGGCTTAGAAATGTCGATTATTTTATACGTCACTTTATTGGCTAGTGTGAAACAGTCTCACACAAAAAAAACCCCGAAAAACCCCGATGAACGCTGATATATTTTCTACCAAACTTCATATTCTGCTATTCAGCATAGGTACGAGTAGTTAATATATTCATTCATATTCCTTATTCTGCAAAATTGTTGTATCAAGGGGGTGTCCGTACTGTCCGTACTGGGAAATTATCCAATCAATACACATACAACGTTAAAGCATCTCATGTAGGTGACTTTATAATCGAGGTTTCCAGTGTGGTACCGAGTGTCACATCCCTGTACTCGTCAATTAACCAGCTGTCGAATAACGAACGCAAGGCACACTTCATGTACGCCATCGTACGCCGACGTACTAAATTAAATCGTGATTACGATACGTGTGCTTGGTCGCTCTTGAAGCGCAAATAGGTATGCGAGCGCAATGCAAATAATTTGATATCTAATTGGCATTAGATTATATCGCACATTGGAGTCTCAATATGGACCTAGTGTGCTTCTGTGCAGGTTTGGGTGAATCGAAACCACATCAATATATACTACCGATAAACAATACGTTGGGAGGATTTTTTAAGATTAAAGAAGGGCGAATATAATGTCTGTGCCTAAAATGGCTTCAACATTGTACTTTATTACAGCACTTAATAATACAACCTATTTTTATTGATTTCCGTTAACTTTACGGGAAGGCTCTTTAGGTCAATTACAATTCATGTCTGCAAGTAATTAGTATCTTTTCTCTTCCTGTTATTGTTATTTAAAAAAAAATTAAGAGTTCAATAAGTCTACCGCGACCTTGTACTTCCTAATAGCTAATACTTAGTATTTATTTTGACATGTGCTTTCAGATAATGGCACAAATTTTTACAAGCTTTTATTCAACTTGCCTTGTTAGTATGTTAGTGTGCGTCAAAACGTAGAAACTAAATTTGTCCCACTTCCCGTTGCACACATAATGCAATATTATGGTATCATAGGATGGAGCAGAAAAGTGGTCATAGGAACTCTGTCATAAACGTCGTATCCCCATCGAGTAAGGGGTTTTAGAAATGTCTCGGAGAGCAGTAGATGACTGTTGAAAGAAAGGTACAGTCGGCAATAAAAGCTTGTGCCAAAAATGAAATTTTTGCAAATAACTTATTGTGTTATTCTTTACTTATGTATGAAAACAAAAAAAAACTATGTAGAAAATATCAGTCAGTGAGATCGAAATGTGCATTTCCGAGCACACAATATAATAAAATCCTAAAATACGTTTTCACCAGAGATAAGATAAGACTTATTTAGTTAGATCAATTTTTTGCCCCCTAAAAACTCTATAGGTATAGCAAATTCTATCGAATCAAAATCATTAGAGCCATTTATTGCTAGTTTAAAGGTATAATATAAAACATCCGTCCACGGCAGACCGTAATAGTTATATGTACGAGTATAGGTAGTTAAACCATTTCACAATTCTCGAATGTTTCGAGCTGTTTACTGCTGACAGTTGCGGGCGAGTATCTCATGCTTGGCAGCCGGAAGTGGATCCGGCTACGTCGGTTCTGCTGTATCATTCATAAAACATCTTCCTCATATACACTGTGTAACATAAGGTACCCGAAAGATTTTAACCACGCGTTTCTCAAGTCAAAAGAAAGAAATATTTATAAATTTTAATTCTTTCTTATGGAATTTCACATAGTAACCAAGTAATTTATTTGCATTCACGTAATACATGTACATAAGATCTCATAAAATAAAAGTTTCATACATGAGGGCTCATAAGGACATGGCAATTTTTAAACGTAACTTATACTAACTGTCACTTAAAATAAATTCCGACTTTTTTCTTATAACCTAGTTTTTGCAATTTGTTGTCACTGCTTGACGCCTATAAATAAGGATAGAAAGTTATACCCCATAATGGAATCATCGCTAGCTATCAACAAAGCATTTTAAACTAAGAAATATTTTTTTAAATTATAATAACTCTGAATAACTTGGACTCCTTTTTGACAGACTGGCCAGTTTTAGCTCAAGATCGAGAAAAATGGAGGAAAAAGGGGGAGGCCTTTGCCCAGCAGTGGGACACAATAGGCTCATAATATAATATATATATAATAATTCTGAAACTAGGCGTAATTCAGAAAACTTTATATGACATTTAAATATTGAAATGTGATCACTGATCAGGAATACGACGTTAAAATTGCACCTCTGCATCTTTGAACGTACCTGACCGATGTAACTTCAAGTCGAGGAATATAGCAACGAGAATTAATTTTACATTTGACTGTACTGTACTAAAGCGTTATTAACTGTTTGTACCTTACCTACCTTATTCTATGGTCCTCTCCGAAATCTCCAATTTCTCAGCTCTTTGATATTCCATTATCATGCGGTAGCCCTCAATCCCCGAGGAAATCCCCTCGTTTGCTGGCTTTGTGCCGCACTACGTGCCTCCGGAATCTACCGGATTATCGGCTTTCCATTAGAGCCAATTTATTTTTTATCTAGTCATATGATTACGCAGAGATTTATTAGCCTGTACGGGTCTCCAGAGGGTTTCGTATACCGCAGTACGGCAAAGGTTCGAATACCCCGAACCCGTGTGCCGATTGGTAATCTGTTGAATACATATTGGATTAACTTATTCATGCCGCAATATTACCGTATCGGTCGCTGTAAATTTGGGATTTTAACTGAGTGGATCATAATGAGATATACAAATGTATGGTTAATTAACTAGATATATGCTGCAAATTTTATGTAGATTAGTTGTCGCATTTTCTCTAGAAAATGGATGCTAAATTAGCTTGGTCTGGCTTTAGGAGAATTTACTCGCTACGCAGCCACGCCACATCGCCCACATCCATAATTAAGGTAAAATACCCCATAATGGACGGTGATGCCATTATGGACAAAAAAACACAAATCCTTAAAAATAAGTATCTATAATAAGTTTCTAAAAAGTGACGGCTATGTACCATAAACTAGAGTTGTAGAGCTGTTTAATTTTGAAGTTTCAATTAATTCGGTTATTTCTGAAGGATTTGGAGACAAGATAAAATTCACCAGTTTACTGAAAAAAATATCAAGACGAATTCTTAGTAATGTTGCTAAGAGAGATGACTTCATGTATAAAATAATAAAAAAATAACGCACGGTGTAATTTTGAATGCGTTTTACTTACTGCATTAAGCATGAGATAAGGTATAAAACATACTATTAGTTTGTTGCTCCAAAGATATAAAGAAATGACGTTATTTTGCGAGTGTCCATTACTGGACCCGAAAAACTGCCTACCTCCTATGATGGACAAGGAACAATTTACAAAACCAAAATTTACAAGAAACAATCCTATGTTAAAATAACCCAAACTAATTGTATTTATGGTGTATAAAATTGACTCATTGCGTATCAGTTGGCTTTAAAAGTAAAATTTTAAACTTATTTCACTGTCCATAATGGGGGATCCATTACTGGAGAACTGCCGTCCATAATTGGAGAAAAAACACCTAGTTTTAATTTGTTAACTATGAAGAAACCAATAGGAGTATCTATTCTGCAATACGCTTGAAATGTAGAAGAAGGATAGGACATTCAAAATTTAACACGCTTGGCGGTATAATTTTTACATTTATCAGTGAAATATCAAAAACAGGCGAATTTTTTTCTTAAACTGTCCATGATTGGGTCCGTCACCTTACTAATATTTTAAATGGGAAAGTGTGTGTGTATGTTTGTCCGTCTTTAACGGCAAAACGGAGCGACGAATTGACGTGATTTTTTAAGTGGAGATAGTTGAAGGGATGGCGAGTGACATACATAGGCTACTTATTGTCTCTTTTTAACGGGAGCAAAAGCCGCGGGCAAAATATAGTCTTATATAAGTTGTCGTCTAAATAATGACCTTCAATGCTTGATAATTTTTCTTTTCCTATTTATCCTAATACTTATACCTACATATTTAAGCCCGAACCAGTTTGCGGTTAAACGAGCAACCAATACTTTACACACTCATACACAGTTACACAATATTAGAACAAACACGGGTAGAATAATATTTTTTCCTCTCACTAGCTCGGAAACACGTGTTTTATCCTTAATGCCAGCGAGTAAAACGCATCCACTAGTGGATAAAGTCATTTGAACTTGAATGTAGTCATATTTAGATACTGCTTTGAAATTGATAAAAGTGGGTGAATTTAGTGATTAAGATAATTTACCACCTGTACTTATAACTTGGAAGCAGTGATAAACGTGTTTTTTGCGTTGTACTTTCCTCGCTATTATAGTGAGGGGAAAAGTTTTGTGTTACAAACGGGTGCAAATGTATTTTCACCACACCAACTGTTAAAGGCTTACTTTGCTATTCGAAAACGGATAGCAAAATTGCATTTTATCCACAAGAGTGCAAAGTAATTGCATACAAATTTTAACTTGATGTCTTCAGCTGGCTGGTAGAATTTACTTATAAAGATGATGTTGAATCATAAATATTGAATAAATTGATGGATTTGATTTAATTTGATGTTTTATAGTTAGTATTTTGTTCGTGTTGGTGTGGTGAAAAATTTTGTGTTTCACTCGGCGGCAAAGTTTGTTTAATCTTCGTGCCTTGAAACCCTCGCAACGCTCAAGATTCCACTTTTTGAACCACTCGCTACGCTCGCGGTTCAATATTGGAATCTTTCGCTTGCTCGGGTATCAATATTGGCACGTGCGGTTAAACAACTACTTTGCCCCCTTGTAAAACAAATAACTATTTACTTCTCGTGTGTTGAAAAACTCATCAAGTTCAGGATTCTACTAACCACTCGCTTCGCTGGTGGTTAAACTAGCTAAAGAATCCTTTCACTTGCTCGTTTTTCAATTCCTACACTCGGCGTTAAAATACAACTTTGCACCCTTGTATAATAAATAACTATTGATTTTAAGAGCAACCACTGTACAGTATGTTTTTGTTAATAAATATATATAAATAGATTTGTCCGCGGCTTCGCTCGCGTTAGAAAGAGACAAAGTTCGTAGCCTATGTCACTCTCCATCTCTTCAAATATCTCCACTTAAAAAATCACGCCAACTCGTCGCTCCGCTTTTCGTGAAAGACGGACAAACAGACACACACATTTTACCATTTATAATATTAATTTGGATATGGATTTGTATTATATTTGTATTTGAAATCAGAAACTTCTGCCGCATCGTATTCCTCAAAGAATTCTCAATCGTTCGTCCTTGAGTATCACATTACCTACACTACTTTTTGAGTCTCGCAACTATGAAAGGGTGAGCTAAGAGAGCCCAGAACTGTACTCGGTACACTCCCACTCATTACGATGAGCGATTTCCGACTTTTATCCATTTTTGGTAATTTGCCAAAATACATATATTGTGCCACTTACCAGTATGACTATGTCAGAATTATAATATTATACCTACTCGTAGGGGTTTTTTAAATATTAACATAAGTTGATTGCTAAAAATAAAGCAAGAAGCACAATCCCCGTTTTTATAAAATGTCCATTCGTTCTGTTCTACTACAGAGATTTATTTTTATCTAAAATAAGTATATCGTTTTACGTTATAGTTGACCAAAATTGAAATTGTTTCCTAGGGTTTCGTTTATTTTTAACCCCCGACGCAAAAACGAAGGGGTGTTATAAGTATGACGTGTCTGTCTGTCTGTCTGTCTGTCTGTCTGTCCGTCTGTCCGTCTGTCCGTCTGTCCGTCTGTCCGTCTGTCCGTCTGTCCGTCCGTCCGTCTGTCCGTCCGTCCGTCCGTCCGTCCGTCCGTCCGTCCGTCCGTCCGTCCGTCCGTCCGTCCGTCCGTCCGTCCGTCCGTCCGTCCGTCCGTCCGTCCGTCCGTCCGTCCGTCCGTCCGTCCGTCCGTCCGTCCGTCCGTCCGTCCGTCCGTCCGTCTGTCTGTCTGTCTGTCTGTCTGTCTGTGTGTGTGTCTGTCTGTCTGTGGCATCGTAGCTCCCGAACGGAAGAACCGATTTAGATTTAGTTTTTTTTTGTCTGAAAGCTGAGTTAGCCGGGAGTGTTCTTAGCCGTGTTTCATGAAAATCGGTCTACTATGTCGCAGTCGGGGGTTTTTTCAAAATTTTAATTTTGTGGTTAGGTTATAAATACCATATTTACATTATTTACAGAAAAGTAACTTAATTAAGTACCTACCAAATTCAGTCACGTCAGCATCTTTGTCTTTCCTTAATAATTATATTTTTAATGAACTGTCTCTAGTGTAAAAACTAGAAAGGTTCATTTCAATCCGTCTTTGTGCGGAAGCAAGGAAATGAAAACTTAAGAAAAATACGGCAGACAACGGTATTTTGTGTTTACTCTCTGAACTTCCTACGAGTACAATGGCTTTATTTCCAAAGCAACCTTATGAACAGCAATACAAAGTTCGTAAAGTAAACTTGTGTTACGACGCTATCGAATCAAATACCGAGATGTAATAAGTCTCGTTTTTAAGTAAGTGGAAATGTGACCCCTAGCTGTATATTTAAGAGATTTTATTAGAGAAAATTTTCATAGAAAATAGTAAGTACCTAGAGCAAAGATAATGATAATTTGGTGGAAAACAGGATTATTGTCAACGAATCCAGGTTCTCAATGAACTTTTGTTGAAAATAATCGTTTAGAAGAACTATTATAGCGACAGGCTGCCTAACTGAAATTTGGGCATTTACTTTAAGCGAAGTTTTAAAGGTCATGCGAGCACAGCTAATGTAAAGTGAACCACAAGGCCCGTATCCAAGAGTACAATCGTTAACGCTCCGCGCCGCCGTAGCGCATCTTTAGCTTGTACAAGCTAAAGATGCGCTGGCCCTGGCTCTGGGGGCCAGATCTAGGGTAGAGCGAGTAGAGCAGCCGCTCCAGGCACAAAATGCCAAAAAGAAAAAGTAAAACAAACAGAAAAAAATCCCTTTGGATTAAAATATCTCACCCTACCCTGACGCTCTTCCGTATTAGTGTGACAGAGACCATTGCATATTGTTCGCCAAGTAGCTTCAATTATTGTAGGTACTCTTGGCTACAGGCATTGCGCCTATAGCGGCTTAGTGGGCGAGTCCTAACGACCTCCCGATTCCACGCAAATCTTCCAAGTTGTAAGGCTTGGGTGCCATCATAATTATTACATAAATTCTAACAGTTTGCTCTTGCTACGTTTTGTAATTCATCATTAATTATGTTAAGATGTCTGACTCTAACAAGGCCGAATTTTATGCAACGAATAACTCTTTGATTATTGACAGAATTAAATTAATTGTCAGTTGTTTGTAACGCAATGTTTGATCCAAATGAAGTTAGATGTTACTTAATTAATTATTATCTAGTATAATTAAGTATATTTTAGAGGATTAAAGTATTTTAGAAAGTGTATAAGTGAATTAGTGAAGGAACTTTCTTTATTATTAGAAAGAAATACATACTACAAATTATACTGTTAAAATTATACTAGACTTAGAAAACTAAAACTAAACCTATCTAAAAAATAAAAATACCTAAAAGTCTAAGCCCTGGCTTCTCGGCAAGGTGCCCATCACGCAGGCAGCATTCCCACGCTGTATTGCAATAGCAATTCTTTGCGCGAGAAAGCTGCCGGCGCGAGGGTCACCTGTTGCCTCCCTTAACCGCTTCCCCAACTCCCTGAGAAGCCCACGCGCTCCTTTACCCCACGGTCCGAGTGTCTCGACGCCAAATGATACGAACTCGTAGTTGGCGCCGAGACAGCTATATTTGTTGGCCTTAAACCGCTCCCGGGCGTCAGCCGCCGCTCCGCCCTTTTTGCTGGTCAGTTGGATGTAGGACGCTGCCAACGTGTCAGCGCAGGTAGCGTCCCATACCAGCGCGCGGCCTTTTCTCCAAGGGATTAACGACATCCCGTCCGGGCGCTTGCCATCGTCCCGAGCGATCTGGGGCTCCAGAGCTGCAGGGACGTTAGCGCTGACGAGAGCCCTTCTAAGGATGTCGTTAAGGGCGGCATGGCGAGAAAGGCGACCCGCGCCCGAGGAGCAGGAAAGGCCGTGGTGGCCCAGCCGGTCGACTGGGGCCCCACAAGAAGCACAAGAGTGGTCTGTGCATTTATCAACTCCAACCCGGAGACCTACAGCTATGCGTAAGGTACTTGAGTGAATTAGTATTTTTTTGAAAGTCTGTCTAAAAGGCAGAATTTATTGCCATGAATACGTTACGTTACTTACACAGGACAGACAGGGCGACCGCTGAAAGCATATACGTAAGTATATTATTTTTATTTATTTACAAAAATATCGTTCCTCGTTCAATGGTGCTGGAAAGTCGTGAAAAGCTTGTGTCGGAGATCGAGAGGATTCTGTCCGGAGTCTCGGTGTGGGGTCGGGACAAAACCTAGTCTGTTTCAATCCCACTAAGACACAGGTGAGTGCGTTCACCGTTAAGAAAACCCCATTTACTGTGGTTCCACAGTTCCAAGGCCTTGCCCTTGCCCTTGCCTTGTCAGGAAGTATTGGGATCCTCGGAGTCGACATTTCGAGTAACGTCCAATTCCGTTGTCACTTGGAAGGGAAAGCTGCGTTGGCATCCAAAAAGCTCGGTGTGCTCAATAGAGCGAGGGGATACTTTACTCCGGGGCAAAGACTGCTCTTGTACAAGTCGCAAGTTAGACCCCACATGGAGTACTGCTGTCACCTTTGGGCAGGAGCACCTGGATACCAGCTTGGACCCTTTGACTCGATCCAGATACGCGCTGTACGAATTGTCGACGATCCCAAACTCACGGGCGGTATTGAACCCTTAAGTCTAACGGCTCAGCCACGACATTGGTCTAAGCGCGACAGCGGCGAGCGGCGGCCATACATTGAAGCGAGACACAGCGATGGGACTTTTCATTCGCACATATGGCTGCCGCTCGCCGCTGCCGCGCTTAGACCAATGTCGTGGCTGGGCCGTAAGGAGGGACTTCGCCTCCTTATGTGTGTTCTATTGCCTGTACAATGGGTTGTGTTCTGAAGAACTGTTTGACATGATGCCAACGGCCACTTTTCATCATCGCACCGCTCGCCATCGACAGGGCGCTCATCCACACACCTTACAACCTAAATGGTCGCGCACCGTACGGTTTCAGATGAATTTCCTCCCACGAACGCTCCGGCTGTGGAATGAGCTCCCTGTCGAGGTATTCCCGATGAACTACAGTATGGGGTCCTTCAAAAAAGGAGTGTACAAGTTTCTAATGGGTCGGCAACGCGCACGTGACACCCCTTGAGTTGCGGGCGTCCATAGGTTGCGGTGACCGCTTTCCATCAGGCGGGCCGTATACCTGTTTGCCACCGACGTGGTATAAAAAAAATATGTGATGTAATTTTCTTTATCAACCTTTTATTATTAATAGCTTGTCCCACTGCTGGGCAAAGGCCTCCCTCATCGATCTCCAGCCAGGGCAAAGGCCTCCCTCATGGATCTCCAGCCAGTCGCTATCATCCTGCCATCGCCGCCTGGGTTTGCCAGATCCTCGCCCGTCTTGAGGCAACCAAATTGTGGCAATTTTTGGCTACTTCTGAAGGTGCAGGAGACAAATATGGCCGGCACAGACCCATTTCAGGCGGTCTCAACCCGAACATCGGTGCATGTTTTTGAGCGCCGCGATTTTTGCTGATTCGGTTGATCCATTTTACTTCTAGCATGCTGCGCTCCATATATATAGCTCTTTGGCAAACCTTCAATTGGGTCTTTTGCACCTCGATGAGTGACCGAATGTGAGTGTGGTCTCAACTATTTTGGTTGAGGTAACTGGTGACCGAAGAGCTGGCGAATTCCTCGCACAACGTATCAGCATTGCGATACAGCGAGGAAATGTCGCCAGTATCCTTGGTACAATACCTCAAGGGCCTATTTTAGACATTAGCTAGCTTTTAAGTTTAGTCATAGTTTCTTATATAATTATGTAAATATGTTCATGTAAATAAAGAGATGTATATTTTAGTGAATTAGTTTGTTATTCATATTAATGAATGACTTAACCGCGTTATCTGAATTATTTTTTTTTGATACTATGCTGCCGGAACTTCGTATTAAAAATGCCTACTTAAATAAATATTAAATTTAAAAATGGTAGGCAGATAATTTTCCTCAATTAAAAATGATGTTTCTTTAAGAAGAATATTGTATAATTAAGTATGGACCCGGAAACGAGTCATGATTGAATTCGATATAACGAAGTCCTCAGTTGGGATTCTATTTATTTCTCATAAAAAGATTATTTTTTGGTAAAGATCTAAGAGGCTTTTTATGTTAAATTTATGTAAGTACTTACTTGTATTTAGTTATCAACATTGGGTTACTTATCTAATGATAATTAGATTATAACATCGCATAAGTATCGTGTACCTACTCATACGTAATACATTGTAAGGTACAGTGGGACAATTTCAACTGGGGGACAAATGCAACTGATCGATTTTTTTCCATGTTTGCAATGTTTGCCTAATTAATTAGAGTGTCCACTGGATTGTTCAGTGGATACATGTGGAACTCAAATTATACAAATGGCATTAGGTATAGTGTAACAATGGAAAAAATTGATTAGTTACAATTGCCTCCCAGTCGGGATTTGTCTCGCTGTAGGTACATTAATACAATTAACTTCACTGAATTGATTCGCGCCTATCAAAAATACCATTCCGCCGCTATAAACGTTCGATTTAGTTTTTACAAATTGAAATTTGACCTACATATACTAGAACCGAATGGGGTATTTGTATTGAAAGGTGCTGCCGTTGGCACAAATATCTACGCATTAGACCTTTCAAACAATCTCTACGAATTCGCATGTCTAAATTCAAAAGCTTTGTGACTTACGACACCGCAACTTGATGGACGAAGATGAATTGCCGACTGTAATTCAGATTTGCCCGACCCAAAGCGAACTCTCAATTTGTCACTGTCCTAATGAATATCTCTGGATATCTTTCCTATGTCACATTATCAGATCAATAGTCGAACCAATGGACCAAATCTGACCGGATGAATTAGGGTTTGCCCACAGTATAATAAAGAGTACTATCGCACCTCGGACACTGGCGATCAAATATATGAAAGAGGCGCGTTCCTAGCACACAGTCTAAGCTCAAGTAAGTGAACGCGTATTATGCTTGTATGAGTGAGTATGACAGGTCGACTGTTCGCGTTTTTGACAGGCGGTAACTGTGAGGTAACCGAGAGGGGGTGGGCGGCACTTTCAGCGGGGAGCAAGTAGTACTGTACGATAGTACTCTTTATTATACTGTTTGACCGTACCTCTGTTTGCGTCTATTGACCATTCAAATACCTACAGTGATTTACAAGCAGGGAGTCAAGTGATTTGTAACACTAACATTTTATTTAGCAAATTTGCTAAGTGAAACACAAACGTTCTTCAATGAGTCAATTTATCATAAATTTGCTTCATTACTCAACTAAATTAGAGCTCGGTTAGAAACCAAATGATGTGGCACGATTTCATCTAAATTGGACAATTTTGCCAACTCGTCAAATTAGCGGAAAGCGAACTCGTTATGTTTACTGAACGTTATATCGTTATGTCGGTGCTATACATAGGTATTTTCTATTTATAAAGAAATTCTGTAAGGTAAATACCGGGCGGTAATCCTTACTGGGAGAAATTTAACTACCTACCTAATTGAAAAATTTCCATTTCAGACGTTAAACTTTCGTGAAACATATTTAAATATGTAATTACTCACGTTACATGGCACCGAACGCGGTGATGAGCAAATTTCTTCATTTATCCGTATATTTTCCGTATTTTAAAATGTAAAATATGATAGGTATGTATGATGTTTCGTTTAGTTGGATTTTCCCCCCAGTTAGGTTTATACCCTGTACCTTATTATTTTGGTGATAAAAAAACTTTAATTAAACCATAACAGTTACTGGTATATTATGTAGGTACAAACATAAATTGTGGTAATTAAATTTCTAACAGATTTATAAATAATTTGTGTTAAATCAAATAAATTTATAATTTTCTTTGGCAATCCAGCCCTCGAATCCAGTGGGCTCGAATATTGCTCAATGTAGGCAAGGTAAACTCTGCCAACCGTCATGTCAAAATACTCAAAATGTCAAGGGCTTGTTTCGGACGGTCGGACGGATTTACACGTAACCTAAAATGAAAACAAGAAAGCGTAGGCAAAATACACAAAACGAAAATACTCACCATGTCCCGCTCTCTAGCCCCGTTGCGCGTTGCCAGCTGGTGGCCACCAAGTATGAAATTATTGAAATTTTCCCAACAGGGTCAAGCGAAACCACGACAACGTTTCCCGGCATGTTGCAATCGCCAAGTATGTCGTCCCGGTGCCCCCTGTACAGTCAACATCTAAAGTAGCTGACCAAACAACGCTTGAAATGTGTATACTGTTCAATAACCGTTATACAAAAACAGATATGCGGCTATAATAGTTATTTGTTATACAAGGGGGCAAAGTTGTATTTTAACGCCGAGTGTGGAATTGAAAAACGAGCAAGTGAAAGGATTCTGTAGTTCGAGAATAGAATCCTGAACTTGCGAGTTTTTTAACACACGAGTGCACTAACATACATTTGCACCCGAGTGTAACACAAAACTTTTCCCCTCACTATAGCGAGGAAACTACAACGCAAAAAACGCGTTTATCACTGCTTCCAGTAGTTCCACAGGTGGTAAATCATCTTTATTACTAGATTCACCTACTTTAATCAATTTTAAAGCAGTTAATTTGACTTTATTCAAGGTCAAATTACTTTACCCACTAGTGGATAAAATGCGTTTTTACCCGCTGGTATTAAAGGACAAAACACGTGTTTCCGAGCTAGTGAGGGGAAAAATATATAATATTTAGAATATGATGCTTTTAACCACAAACTGTTCTGATTTGTCTATAGGTATTTATAAAAGTTATTCAGGCTGTCAGATTTTGGTGCGTTATTTCATTCGCTACTATTTATGCTGACTGTACACTTGAGTGACCCAGTTCCTTCCTGCGGGCTGCCGAAATGGGGTAGCTGCCGGAATTCAAGGTAACATCAATTCGCACTTGAGCTATGGAAGGCTCTCAGCGAAAATTGAGCCAAAAAGATTAGGGACTTCATTTAACTATAGAGTTATATTCGGTATTTGTTTTTTTTATTATTGTTATTATAAATGGGCTTACTCTTGGCCACAGACTAGCCAAAGGCAAAGACGTGGCCTACGATGGATTGAGCTCGCCCAGAAGATGCCACCCTAAATTTGAAGGTTTCTTTTTTAAACATTTAATTGGTTTGATATTGTTTGGGTAATATTTATTTACATTGTTAAGTGGCACTGAAACTTGAACAGTTTCATGTGCTCTGTTCTGCCCATTCCTTTTGGGAATGTTTTACACGCCTGAATAAATATACATGTAAATTATACTCTAAGCTATACACTTTCATAATCAAGTAAAAGGTAGAAAATAAGTTATCTTGACGTTCTGTGGTGTAGCTAAAGAAAATGAGTATATATTGTATACAAGCTTTTCTGCTTAAAGGCCTCTAAATTAACACACTACTTACCCCTAATCAGTAAGATTTGTTTTCACAATCCCTGCTTTGTATTTCAGTAGACTACTATCTTAATTTGTTTAGCATTTGCCAGGAATTTTAATGTACATTCCTTTTTTGTGTAATAGTATGATCTGTGGTAATAGTAGTATTAGGCCGGCAACAGACAGTCTGAAAAATTCATAGTCTGAATTTGGATTTGTATGCAACCTGTCAGTTCAAACTGACACTGACAGATCTGTCAGTGTCAGTTTGCATACAAATCTTTTCTAAGATTATGAATTTTTAAGACTGTCTGTGGCGTCCCTTATAAATACATTGATTTAAACGTTCACTATTTGTACACATACTTACTTAAGATGTCTGCTCTGAGACCGAGGGCACAATGCAATCCTTGAAACTTTTAAAAACCTAATTACTTATACTCGTGCGCGATTAGGTAAGTTCCGTTGCAGTTTTAAGTATAGTAGAATTATATCCTAATAGTGAGACGCCTATTTGCCGACAAGCTTCAATAATACTCACCGTATTCGTGTGTCACAAGGTAGCAAAATATAATATTTACGGCGCGACCCTACCTGTACCCGTACCTACACTGATTCCCGAACGAAGCAAAGGATTTATTAAATATTCGTTTCTCCACCAGGTTCTGCTGCCGTTCGAAAAATGCTAAGATCTGAGATGTTACTGCCACATGATTGCTATCAGTCCAGTCCACCAGGTCCAGTCACATAAAAAAAAATATTACTTTAAACAAAAGCGTTACTTTTGACACTGACCTAAAGCGATCGATGTCGTATCTAGATTAAATATAAACAGTAGTTCGAACTGTGCTGTTATAATTTTCATTGTAAGGTCCAGCTTTATAATTAAAAAGGGAACGGGCACGTTATGTACGGATCAATCTTGGGATAACAATAGGGGACCTTACGGGCTACCCGTGTAGTCCTGAAGTCCTCATGCAGCAGCGAAAATTAAAGATTTCAAACGTTGAAACATCACAGAAAATTTTTTGATGAATAGAAAAAGAGTTTTAGTAATTCTGTGTTATACATTTTGGTATTCTCGCTTAAATTATGTATACCTTTTGAATTTGTTATTCAAGTTGATAAGTGTTTCACCTCTTAGAACACAAATACCTACGTTGTCCGAATCATTACAATTTCGCAATGGATATACGGGAGTCAAATTTATAGCTCTTTAAGATACACGATTCGCCCCAAAATGATCTTCTTTGATCTCACAAAAAAATGAATTTCGTATAATACATTATTTTATTCATGTCAAATGCAAAAACATCAAACATACTAGTGATCTATAAGTGTTCCTGTTTTTCCTTTAGATAAACCTATTAGGATATGAAAATAATAAAATTGTACATCGTATTTCCAAATCTTTATTTCTTTCTAGAAAATAAATACACGAATCATACATTGGTCATTATATACCTTATTTCAAGTTACCTTGTTGTATTTTACATTTGTTTTGCTTAGGTCTATAAACATGTATTTCAATAAGTATAATATACTGGGTATTTTGAAGGTTTTGGCACATTATTAGTATTTTGTACTTAACAAACAGAGAAAACGTAAGGTTACGAACAACGACAATCAATACTGGGTGATTTTGTTAAAATATTCATATATACAAATCCTACAAAATCTCAAAAAAAAAAATCCGGAAATAGAAGAAATTAATGGTAATTCTGAAACGAACAATAAACATAACTGTAATCTCTGGTTATCACTCTTCTGTATAAGTGCGACAGTCTCAAAACCAAAGGTCAAATATAGCAATTTTCATATCATTACCATCGGAAATTGACAAACCATATAAATATTTAAAATTATTTTGACATCGGCAGCATGGCCCCAAAAACACCCGGTATAACATTTAACATTTAAAATCAGTATTAAAAGTAACTTTCATTAAAACATTTGCCATTGAATTATAAAATGTAAACAATTATGTCGATAAGTTTAAATTGGTTTGTATAATAAGTTGGTGCCTCGACAACAACGAACAAATTGAATAGTAGAATTCACGACTATAAACTTTCAAGGCCCTCTTTATAAAACAGACTTATTCAACTTTAGTTCATTTTCTTTAACTTATTGTTATTCAATGAGTATTGTTTTAACACTGAATACGATTCTAGCGATAACGAAGACAAAAGAATGTACCTGGTCTAATCTGATTGAGCCTGTTCGGAAAGAGAAGAGTCGTGAAATGTATGGGCTGCATTAAGTTCTAGGGCTGATCTTTTTCCGCACAAACTTTAATATCATGTTTGAGTCACGTATCTAATATCAGTATAGGTACAGTCGACTACAAAGAGATGTATTCACTTTTTCACCTTATTACAATGCAATAACGTGAAAAAATGTGTGCATTTGATACCTATACGAGTAATAACGTAATAAAACCGTGTAATGAAACAATATTTTTAGTTTTTGTCGAGCTTCACAGTAAAAAAAGTACTTAATTTTCGTTAAGTGTACATTATAAATCAATTACTTTAATTATAACTTAAGAGACAGTGTTGTACGGTGGGTGACAGTGGTCACGCCGATGATTTACTATTTAAATAACGCAAAAATATCTGACTCTTATCTTATGGCTCTACAAACAACTTTGTGTCGTAAATAGGTATTTTTGCGGCCTTCGCAAGAGTACCATATTACAAATAAAAACTTTTGCCTCACTATTATTGACCCATTTTTGATGCGCATGCAAAACCTACTAAAATGGCGGCGAATACTTTATGACCCTCATAACTTTTTATGACTTTCGTTCCACTGATTTCTTGATTTACCATTTTCAACAGCATTAAGTCGAGTACTAATCTCTATCACAGTACAATCCAATCTTTAAAATCCATCTTTTGATCAAGTCTAACATTTACTACTTATCGTTATATATTTACACGCCTTTCGATGTTCGACAAATCGAATAGCTTTAGGGCGCTATTTGAGACTGTTTCGACGACTCATGTCGTCATGTCCATGTTATTTTTTACTACACGGTTGCAATTTCAGTAATTGTCGTAAAGATAAGTCGAATTAACCCCCTGTTTCATTTACAGTAACCGTCCGTCTAAGTCTAAACGTTACATAGACACACCATCAAAAATAAATCTAGGACTCTGCGACACGTAAAACTACACAATCACGCATTGATGTATACTTCGTCGTCCTTGACGGGATAGTCCTTAGGCGGTAGTTTAAAGCTGTCCCTGAGATAGGAGAAGCGGTGGAAGTTGTAGTAGTACTCCTTGCCGTCGGGGGAGTACTGTGGGTAGAGGGTGTAGTGGGGGAAGCCGAGGTCGGCCAGGGAGTCCGAGAGCGCGTGGCGCGCGAACTCCTGCTTGTATCGTCATGAGTGCTCGCGGTGCGCGCGCCGCTTGGAGCACTTCTCGCAGAGGATGTAGCAGAGCGCGATCACGATGAGCACGGCTATCGCTATCGCCATGCCTATGCTCACCCAGATGATTTCCTCGTTGATGCCACTTGTTGATTTACCTGAATAAATAAATATGAATAAATACCACAGCTGACATAGCTCACAAAGTACATAATAATGACGGGGAGGGACCGGATATGTAAAAAATAACTGGCTGAGTTAAGTATGCGCTAATTTTCACTAAATATTTTTAAATTTGGTTAGGTACCTAAATCATTTTATTTTCATTTTGCAATACGTAAATAGGTGTACCGTCAGGTACGGCTTTATTGCAGACCTTGAACATCAGTGGTTTATATAAATACTAAACTTGGTACGATTACGGTGTTTTTATATTGCAATTTTTGCTCGTAAAAATACCGTCGTCGAATTTTTAAACGCGTGCGAAGAGAGTTCAGCGAGTTATTTCCCGCAAGGTAAATTTAGTGACGTTACACAAGATCGCAAAGTTATTAAGACCTGCCTCAGTTAATAAATTTAAGCTACGGAAGTATTTTGTATTTACCTCTATATATTATACAGTTACCCTGAACACAGAGGGTACCTACCAAAAATAAATTAACGTGCTTGATTCGGATGTTGATAAAGGTAAAGGAAATTTAAATAATAATGAACCGTTTATGAGTTTTCGAAGGATTTTGTTCGCCAAAAATGTACGAAAATGAATCACAAAGAAAAGGTAACCGATGAAATTCGTGCGTATTTCTGAAGCTAATAGAGCTAAATGGGGCCGCATTCATTATTTAGGATCTTCGAATATAAAGAAGGTGTTATGGTTCAACGACGCGGGGAAAGTGGTTTTTCATTAGCTTCTGTGCTTCAACGCACTTCACTCAAGTACTTTATGACTTTACTAGCGACCCGCCCTGCCTCCGCACGGGTTTTATACATATAAACATTCCTCTTGAATCATTTTATCTATTAAAGTACGCATCAATTCATTATAGGTACGTTGCGTTTCAAAGATCTATCATAATCATTATCATCATCATCAAGATCTGAGCATGCATAGGGACAGATAGACAGCGGTAAGCGACTTTATTTTATTCTATGTACTTAGTGATGAGGTGAATGTACATGTAATGTACCTACCTAATCATCAGAAGGTAGGTACTGTAATAAAAAGTGATAAACCATAAACGTCGTCTATGACTAAACCAAAAAGCTTTTAATATCAAGGTAAAATACAAATGTACCAACATTACCAACACCCTGTTAATAAGAAAAGTTAACAGCCAACTTAAAATTGAATTAAGGACCCAAAATGAGAAATAACCTTTTTTGATGTAGTCCCTATTCATAAATTAAGTTTTTTGTTATTAAAACTTTTTGAAATTAACTGGAAACCCCAAACTGAGAAACTTTGTTGGCCGCTGCAGAGAATTTTGTAAAAAGGGCCTCATTTTAAACTCGTTAGCATCTGATGTTTCATGTTAGAAGTTTCAATTTTTTTAAACTGAGTCTGGATTATATAATGTAGATATTCGTTTAAAAAAATATGGTTGTATTTTTGGTGTTGTACTCGTAGTGTAAATAAAATATGTTTAAATCTTATACATATGTTTACAACTAGTAGGCTTTGTTGTTTTTTCTTTCGTGTATGATATCTATTACATTTTATAATCTTATGTATAGGTACAGTCAACAACACAGCCGTGAATACACACAAAGTGCCAAAAGTATGTATACACACCTTTATGTACGGGCAATAAAGTTCTGTATACATATTTTCGACACTTTGTATTCACAGCTGTGTTGTTGGCTGTACGTTATAGAATCTGTAGGCACTTACTTTGTCAGTACATGGAATGTGATGTATTTAATACATTTGTTTTATCTAATCTTTTGATTTCTCTTTATAAATATAAAATAAGTAATATTTTTGGCCAATAGCACGAATCGCGATTTTTTGTTGATTAGGTACTTTATGATTATTCAATTGTTATATTGTGTAGGTATAACAATTATATTTCTTTGAAAATGCCATTTTATATTTCGGTGCGACACTTAATACATCCTTAAACAAAAATATATCCTTATTAAAGGAGAAACCTCTTCGTCAAGACGTCACTATATTAGCTTTGTAATCCGACACTTGAAGCTTCGAGCCATCGTTCTATATTACTTCGCTGCCGCGGCTCTCTCCGTTTGACACTCAATTAATGGCTCGCGTCTCGTAGACTTTCTTATTACTTGCCCGTTATTGTTTATGGATTACATTGCACCTACTCTACTTATGTACCTAAAAAGCGTTTAACTATTTTTTAAAGTAAGTACCTGACGTTAACATATGTACCAACTCGTACAGTACCTAAACTAGTCCGCCACTTTACGAGTATATTTATAAAACCGTAAAATCGTCTATATTTCTTTCAACCCCTTAATTGCTACGAGTGGCGTTGAAATTTGTGCAGTTTCATGAGCTCTGTGCTCTTCCGGGAATACAAACGTGAGTTTATGTATGTATTTGTGTCCTAGATATATCTTAGGGTTTAGTTTTAAAGGTACACCCACATGCAGTGGCTGTTATATAACTGCCAGTGTGGGAGCACCACAACGTTACAAATAGTTTAAACAGCAAATCCAAACACTATAATAAAGTATTCTTTACGCACACCACATTGTAAATTAGGCAGGTTTATAAATTTAGACTTGAATTTAATTCTACTAACATACCTATTCGTAGATACCGAACTACCTACCTATTTTTAAAAATATTTACATGTCATGAATAACATAAACACAGCGGCAGCGTTGTTCCAAGACTGCTTCATTTAGTTTGTTAATTAAATGACTGTGGCTTTGCGTAACATTTGCATAATCCACTATCAGTTTCTTGATTATACGTTTGCTTAGGCTCGCTTAAGTAAATGTTATAGTTCTAGCCTAAGCGAGTCAGCCTCACAAGGGGACAAGTGGAGTATATAAATGTTCTCGGGTTTAGCTTCGCTTATCCTATGTTAATATTTGAGAATATAACAAGGGCTTACTACTACTACAATTGCTTTTTTTTTTTATACTACGTCGGTGGCAAACAAGTATACGGCCCGCCTGATGTAAAGCGGTCACCGTAACCTATGGACGCCTGCAACTCAAACAGTGTCACATGCGCGTTGCCACCCCATTAGAAACTTGTACATTCCCTTTTGCTGTGTTAAGTACACAGCAAAAAGGAGTGTACAAGTTCTAAGGAGGGTTCGGGTTGCCGACGACTCAAAGCACAACCATATTTTTAAAATATGTTTTCTGAAAACTGTGCCGAATTTTGAAAGAAGTTATCGTTGTTATAAATCTTCAGTTACATGTTACTATAAAAGGTAACATGGTAAATATCACGTCATAAACATTTTAACCTTCAGAACATTCCAGAATAAAATATTTTTCATTAGCTGAAGCCATGAAGTTTTCACTTAAATAAAACTAGTACAACAATACAAACGTCCTCACGTCAGCTGCACGCTTTGCAGAACGCTCTTCCGCTGTCCCACATTAAGCTGCACGAGACAGAGGGCAAGAGTTTCTTTGTCATCGAAATCGCACAGTGTAAGTCGTACTTGAGTTTACAATATACATGTATTGCATTCTGCATTCATGTTCTGAGACAATGCACGTAAGATCATTATCGCACCTTTTAAACTGGCATTGTAAAGATTACTTTTCTTACCACAATCAACGCCACCATTCCTGTCCGCTTCTATTTGTCTCAGAAAAGTTAAAACTATTGACCTCCGTTGTTATTAAAGTAGCTGCTGACCACCACTTCTGTCCGCTCGCACTGGTTCCGAACTACTTGTTGATTCATTTTGGCTTTGCTCATGTTGCAGTAGCCGTCAACCTTGTCAGCCGGTTCACTGGCGCTGGTTGCTATCACCAACTCCACCAATTCTGTACGCTCCCTCTTTTTCCCAACATACTAGTCGACTTTAGTAAGATCTTGGAAACTTGCAGTAGCCGCCTACTCGCGACCAACCCTACCACTAGGATACGAATATGCTGGAATATTTACCACTGCTCTTGTTGGAGTACCCCCCAACCTTGCCGGCCACTCGCGCCGACACACCCGCGCTGGTCGCCACCACCAACACCACCACCCCCGTTCGCGCACTCACACCACCTACGAACAAATAAAGCATGAGTTATCAGGTTCTAACCTCCAAAATCCCGGCGTACCTACTTGTATTTAAGTAATTACAGATTAAATTAAAGTTTTGAATTCTTATAGAAATAAAAGAAAGTTCCAAATCCAAAATTGGAAAAATTGGTCTGGGTCTTACGATATAAGTATTTATATTATGGTTTTGCATGCCTAGAGGGCCAACAGGCATGAAGCGTCATGAGATATCCTTCCATCCGAATTTCTGACAGAAATTCTTATAAAATGGACCTTATTGCATAAAAAGCATAACCCTCTCAACAGGCAACTAAAACACATTTTCGATTTCCAGTAAAATATATATTAATTTTCATGGAAGCAGATGTTGAAAACTATTAACACATGGATAGTGAAATATCGGGTATTCACAATGGCAACGAACGTGATTTCAAATAGTTGCTTAATTAAAATGCGTATTGCGCTTTTAAAAACATTGTCTTTTGTTTCATGTAATTAATTTGAAAATATAATAGTTCATGTAATAACTGTACCACGTTACTTATTAATATAATATATATAACATATTTTATTTTGCAGTGTAACGCTTAAAATATGTTTGACGCTATTAGGCACGTACAAAGAAAAAACCCACACCATTTGCTTAAGTACATCACAAGCTTGAAACCCTATCTTATTGCAAACTTGGTAGCTCATTATGAATTATGAGGGACATTCAAGTTTATATCTAATAAAGAGTAATATTCCAAGTTTTATACCATACGTAATCTACCTAAAATATAGCAATGTACCTAAATATACAGATGAAGTGCGAAAATGGTTCCCTTCGGAAACGTTCGTATTTGTCATGCTAGTTCAGTCAATGTCAGTACATCTTGTACTGAGACTGACTGAAATAGCATGACACGTTCGTACGTTTCCGTAACAACACGAAGGCAAATCTTTTCGCACTACATCTGTAACTAGAACCTGCTATAGTATCAAAGACGATTAGACTGATATTGCCTCATTGCCTCGGCGAATCATGCTTCCAATTTTATCACTTATCCATTTGGATAAGACATCTGTCACTGTCATACTAACATACTTGCGAAAGCGTGACGGATACTTTATCTACGTAGACAAGTGATAAAATTGGAAGCATAATACGCTGGCAGGGCTAATATCCAAACTCTAGAGCTTCTAAGGATTATTAGTTTTGAAAGAAATCTAACTTCACAGTAGTTAATTTAGAATTATGCTGGGAATTGAAGATTATTTCCAACTCTTTACGATGTAAACCAATTATCAATTATCTTCGGAATTTTGTTCAGTAATCCTCTAATTACTGAACAAAATTCCGAGTTGTCATAAAATAATATTTAACTGCCGGAACACGCCTTTAATATTATTGTGGTCCCTTTTTGCATATAATTTAGGAGGCTTATTTACATTTCAAAACATCACATTATTTAGTATTTAAGTTTGTGGTTCTCTGTCACACTTGTTACGAAAAAGGGTAACGCAGAGAGATCAATATCAGATCGAGATGATTTATTAAATCGGAATGCGCTTCCAGTGAGGTTAACTGAAGCCGTAATGTCGCTTTCGGAACGGCTTAATGTCAGATGCTAACGACTTTTGTATAAAAATACCGTTTTTCTTCACAAGCCTGCAAGCGACTCGAACTCTTAACGATCAACGTTAATTTATAAATATGGAAATACAACTTCGTCTAAGAAGTGTGGAGTTCAAATTACTCAAGTATGAAGAGAAAAAAATCCTTTGTAACAAAGTAAGATTATGCACAGTCACACACTGTCAACGCAACTATTTAATGGAAAAATTCTAGTAGGTATTTCTATAAAAATATAAATAATTTTTTGCATTAAAGTTTACCCGTCTTATTTTTAATAAAATAATTGTCTCAACTTCATTAAAATCGGATACTTACAAAATTCCACCATAAAGTGCCAAAATTGAACAACAAACAAACTTCCTGTAGAGTTATTGAAGAAAGTTTAGAAAACTGTTTAGACGGAAGGTCCAACTTGTACAGTTTTATTTGTTACACTCGTGCCATTTTGACAGCAAGAGTTAATTGAGTGTGTAACTTTGAAGGACTTGAAACATAAAGCTGAACGATTTATCTTATGTTCCAAGAGAACTCTAGCCCGAATGACATCAATATATATAGGTGTATGATGGAGCATTACATGAAACAGTTTACCGATACCGTTGTCTCGTACAAAAGCTAAATTCTGCAAATTAGCTGGTAGAAAAGGTCCTTTTTTTAAGACAGTGTATAGAATTATACATATAAATGATCGCCTGCTTTATACGCCGAATAAAAAAATCGCAACACATGAAATATAATGCGTTTGTATGGGACAGCCCATGGCATGCTCCTGATGTAAGCTTATTAAAGTTTGGGCGTGTATTTTGTGGATAATTTGTTCGTGCCTACGTGAGCGATAGGCATGAACACATGCTGATTAGGGAGTTATTCAATAATTACTTTAAAGTAGTCAAATCAACAAAGTTATTTGGTTCGTAAGTATTAGTTCGTAAACACTATACTTACTTATCACGATTCTCATCATGATGGATATGTTGCCGTTCCTTTTCTTAAATTCTCCTTTCAAGCTATTTTTCAGACACTGCAAGACGCTCTCTTCTTAAGCAGATTCATTTTCTGAACCCCCATTTCTGTAAAAAAAATATAAAATTCAAACAATGTACCTATCAGAAAAATGTAACGCTAAGTATAATGCGTTCGCGAATTAATCTTTCCTGTGGAATGAAATTGAAAACCCGGAAAATATACATTTCTGGGAGGCTGTATTTTTTAGCAGCCGTGTTATTGCATGCGTTATGAAGAACATTGCCTAAGGAGAACCAGTAGGCTGGAGGTTTTTGACATGAAATGCCATACTTATTGCATGCCATTTAGCTGCGTACAAACAAAGTGCAAGGTGGTGAAATGAATCGCACACATTGCGCTCGGTGTACTTAGCTAATGTCCACTAATGTCAACTCACTGTGTCAAATGTTCATAATGGGATATCTAATGGGGTTCAAAACAGCCACTTAGATACCACTTGCACACACACTACTGCATGGTGCCGTAGCCGAATGGCACTTCTGCGACGCGAAATGAAAACGAAACGCCGCGAAAGGTAGTCTGGCTCTGTCACGCCAATACGCAAGAGCGATAGAGATAAATATCTACGAGCGTTTCGTTTCGTGAGCATTTGTGCCATTCGGCTACGTACCCTGGTGTTTGTGTAGGTGATAAAGATCTGTGCAATTATCTACAAAGTATTAGATGTCACAGTCAGGTTTGTTGCCACGATTGTTTTGTAAATAAACGACCGTGTAGGACACAATATTTTAATGCATCTTTTGATACCCGTCGTTGAGTCGATTGGATCATGCTAAGCTAAGTTGGCAATGATGTTGACAGCCTCGTCGGGTCAAATGTTACTTTAAACGTCAAACTTTGATGATCTAAATCTGAATCTTTGATTTTGAAACGGGCTACCAAAATCATTGCCTCTTAGCTTGGTCAGACTCGAACGCTAAAAGCGACAACAACAGCAGGCTTATCCGCGATATACTCCAGCCACTGCCGAGTATCGCGGCTCCGTCATAAATTACGCAGTTACGGCCCAAATCTCATATTTTTCCGGTTGAAAGAGCACGTGTCCTCGGCTCCGCTTTACCACTTTTTTTTGCACAACTTGGAACGTGATAGGAATATTACTATGCGAGTTATATACCTTAGATTTTGCAGAATGAGGCTTTATTTGCAATCAAATATGAAACCGAAGGTCTAATTAGATAAAATGCGAGTACGACCCTGAAAGCGGAAAAAAATAAATTGGATTTCCCTTTTATTTTAGAGTAAACGGCGTATACTTTTTTCTGCTTGTTATAAAAGGTTACACGTTTGATCTGTATTTATTATGTTTATTATCTATTAAAGTATTACAACAAAGTTATGCCTTCAGGTGTTATCCAATATTTTTTCTCCTACGACAAAAGTTATTTACTTTCTGCGGTCTACGGCGCGCCGTAGCACTTGATGACAATATTGTGACGATTTCTACAGTTATTTACATAATTACTTGTCGATTTCCGTCTCTAGAAACCATTTATACTGTAAGTAGGTACACATTAACATTACATTACATTTTAATGTATATGTATAATAATATTCCTCATTAAATTAAATTTAATCCCCGCGGGAAATAATTTTCAGACGGAACACGAACACGTGTACGCACTAAATAAAATCAAAGCACTTTTGTAAATAATCTAACAAGCGAGCGACAAATACAAAGTTATACTTAATGTTGAAACACGCTTTGTTCATTGTGTAGCGAGTCTGCAACTGTCTCGTACAAAATATTTACTTGTTGGAATCGTGAATTTTTTGCTTATTTACGGGTTTCGCTCGTATCCCGTTCATTATGTGCTCGTTTTGTTAGAAAGAGAATTATGGTGTTGTTTTTATCTACCCGTATTGTTCCGTAGACCTCTATATGAGTACCAGAGGTCGAACGGAGTTATTTTCCTTATAATTTGACAAGTGTGACGTTATATTATAAGGCAAACAGCTCACTTTTTCCGCGCTCTAATAAGTAAGTATCTAGTTAGTATGTAGTTACTTATATACGAGATATTATGGACAGGCCTGACCAGAAATATATGACTGTTGTCAAGAGGGCCCTGTTGTTCTGATGTACTGTCACCGCGTACAGTGCAGTATAGTATGAAGAAAAGTTCTAATGAAATTGTCCAACATGGCGCGTAGTCATATATTTCTGGTCAGGCTTTCTTTATGCTATGCCAGCAGTTTGTTCAAAAGTCCGTCTCTTACATTGCGTCAAAAATTTGATGAACGATTAGCGATTGGATCCCTATCGTAACTAGAGAAAAATTTTGATATTTGTAAAGTTAGAATCAGGCCGGCAGTCAGTTGTTTGCAACCGTGTGAAGTAAACGGAACCAACAAGAATTCGATCCAGCCATTCGTTAGCAGTGGCGTTCTCCACTTGAAGTTGGATGTAGCGAATAATCAAACAAATGGAAAACATTTACTAAAAGGAAATACCTACGGTTGGGCCGACGCTATTGTTGATCTCTAAGCTATAAAAGCGGAATCAGGTAGAGATTGGTTTTATATCGGTGTTTCAGAGAGGCTGAAAGTTTTGATTATGTTAAGGTAGGGAAAGCAGCGCGGCTACATGTATTTGCTGCAGATATAACTGACACCACTGCATATAAATTTGTTGATTGGGATTCAGCTAAAGCAGGTTGTGTTTATTACAATGTCAATTATGTCCAGTTTATTACAATTGTAATATTCTTTATAAATAAATAAAAACATTCAGAAATTCTATTATTAAGTAGATGAGATCTGCATACAAATAGTAAGTTGGTTTTGGTTTATGCAGGGGTGCAAATCGATTCGTTAATTGCACGTCCAACAAAAACATCTAACCAACAAGTCGTGTGCTTGTTTTTGACGTTGGTATTCAGGCGGTGAGCTTAAGGAAGATAAATAACGACACTAATTGGGTATTTCTCAGACTTTCCCAGCTTACTTGGTTATTCCAAACATGTCAAGAAATAGGTTAATATTGTTACGATAAGTAAACATCGGCTACTCGGCTATTTTGAAATTATTACCATCAATGATCATGAAGCGTAAATGTAACATATTTTTAACCCCCGACGCAAAAACTACGGAGTGTTATACGTTTGAGTTGTCTGTCGGTCTTTTTGTCTGTGTGTCTGTGGCATCGTAGCTCCTGAATGGATGAAGCGATTTAGATTTAGTTTTTTTTGTTTGAAAGCTGAGTTAGTCAGGAATATTCTTAGCCATGTTTCATCAAAATTAGTCTACTAGGTCGCGGTCGGAGTTAGGTTATTACATACTGTCTCAACGTGGCTCTTACATATTTAGTATTTCTTTCATAAAAATAATTGGTCAAAATAATTACTGATTGCTATACCTACTACCCAAATTATTTATTTGGTTCCTCAAGTGTAAGAGAGCCTCTACGCTTCGGCTTCACGCACGCCTCCCAAAGAACCACAACACAATTGTTCCGTGATTGGAAACACTTCAAATAAATCGGTTTGTATATATATATCTGGATCAAGTTATTTATAATTCAGCTAATCCATGCTAATATTATAAATGGGAAAGTGTGTATGTCTGTTTGTTTTTCCGTCTTTCACAACAAAAAGGAGCGACGAATTGACGTGATTTTTTAAATGGAGATAGTTGAAGGGATGGAGAGTGACATAGGCTACTTTTTGTCTCTTTCTAACCCGAGCGAAGCCGCGGGCAAAAGCTAGTGGTCTATAAAGTGTGTCGTGTGGGTAAATCTTACTTACACATTAACCGTCAACCGTAACCACGTCCGTACAAAGAGTTGTCACGTAGCCATGCTTTCCCCGCAGGCGAACTTAATGACGGCCATTCTCTTTATATGGCCTCTGTTAGTGTTACTACCTGCTGCGCTACGGATCCTTAACTTTTAAGATTACAGGGCACTTAAGAACGCTATTATACTTATTTTATTTTCTTCCCAAATTGTAACACAGAAATAGGCGCTTTAGATAAGAAGGCACATTTAGTTACCTCATAGAAAGACTAGAAACTAATGTACAAAGTTATTTTAGTACACGTTCTTTGAGAATCAGTGTCTGAGACTCTCTAGCGATGAAAAAAGCCGGAAAATTCCCGTTTTTTCCATTTCCTTTGGTTTTTTTCAGAAATTTATGGAAAAAAACCGCGAATGTTTCGGCTCTTATTAAAAAAAAAAAAAAAACATGAAATATGAAAGAAATTTGTCATTGTTTGGACGGACACATACCAGATATAGAAATCGGTTATTGCCCGAACGATTTTATAAATTAATCTTTATTCGGACGAATTTGCACCTACAAACGGAAGTCGGTGTAGCCGACGACATGGAAGCAGAAATGACTGAAATACAGACGGTCAACCAAATCTTGGCACTAAAAATGGCGCGAAATTCGAATTTTCTATGGGAATTAATCCTTCGCCCTTACATTTTCAATAATTTTTTAAGTGTCGTCGATAATTCCGCCAACTTCAAGGTTTAAGAAGGCACGCGGTAGTGACGCCGTTTATGAAGACAATTCGCCGGTGAGTCCTATATTTTTCAAATTAACCGCCTTTTTTACTGCCAAGGTCAGTTGACCGTCAGTACATGATGAGAGTGAGAGTGATTAATAGAATACTAATTTTAATAATGTATTTGTTTTTTTCTTAAAAAACCCGAAAAATACCGAAAAAAACGAAAAATTCATAAACTTCGGGAAAAATCATTTGATTTTTTCCAGTTTTTTCAACGCTATCTGAGAGGTTTATTTATATCAGCTTTTCTTTTAAAACCCCCAGTCTTCGTTAGTACATTACATATATTAAACAAATATTAATAGGATAAAATACATGCTAGATAACGAATTGCAATTAATCCAAACATGACAAATAGGCGGATCGGACATCCGATAAGTTAAACCGCAGCGCAGGACACACGTCCAACGAAATATTATCAGTAGTTATGACTCCCCGTTGTAAATTAACGTGATGTACTTGTAAGGCACATTTATCCAAATATAAACTGTAAATTAACGAAATATAGGTAAATTACCTAAACCAGAAGCACAAGCCCCATAGCCGAATGGCTACGGGGCCTGTACTGCACGGGAAGCATGGTCGCGCGATAGACGATAAAATATCAAGCCGTCCCTATCGCACTTACAAATAGTGCGATAGGGACGGCCTGCTATTTTATCGTCTATCGCGCGACCATGCTTCCCGTGCTGGTAACAATCAATTTTTAACAGGGTTTTCATTCGTTACTTTTAATTTGAGTGTATTTTCAATGCGTAGAACTTTTCAAAGGTTCGATTGAACAAAATCTGGTCACAGATGTAAAGACTTACAACCAAGTTATTTCCGAAATTAGCCATTATCGTTACTGGAAGTACCCCAATCACTTTCCTGTTAGTGTGGCACCGTAAAATACACAATAAAATACGTGCATTCAGAAGTAAAGAAAAATCAAGTACTGTCGTAAAGTTTTATTGGCCTAGGGGCCAACGGAACACCCTACACTACACCCTACTACAGCTGAATCAACACTAGGTATGTTATGAGTGGATGAACCCGTAAATAGGTAAGTACATGATGTTACTAGATTTTAGCGTTAGGTATCTAAACATTTTTGTGAGAGACAAACAATCTAAATATTGAGTAGACTTGAAAAACGAGTACCTATGCTAGTATTAAGTAGGTAAGTTAGTAAGTTAACATATTAGTTAGGCAGATGCCTATTTCCGCTTGGCCACCCGGGTCACAGCTGCTGAGGTCGAAATTATCTCTCATATGAGTAATCTATACAAGGACATATTAGTGATATTTTAATATGTATTAATATAGATACAAAAAATATATCAAATAAGTAGATTTATTTGGTGCAGTATTAAAAGTCAAGACTAAATTCATCCTCAATTTACAGGAATAACGCACAGGATTATTACAATATTTCGTGCTCGATTTTATTGAACGTAGTCCGGCAGCAACGTGACAGTGTTAACAAAACAGCCCACCGAAAACGAAGATTTCTATTGAATTTCATCGGCACGCTTTTTATTACTTGTCTGAATTTATTTTCTCCATCTTTTTCTATTAGAAACTGGCAGGAGATGTGAGCGAGCGAATATTAAATAGTAAATGCTAAATGCATTCACAGACATGCTCACAACTTTCCTTTTTAATTTACACAAACGATTTTATATTTAATCCAGTCTAACTTTCTTATTTATTTCATATTTGAGTGCATCCGTGTTAGATAACTTTGAATTTTCTTTGTGTTTCGCCTTTGTGGATTTATTGATTGGAAAACTTTTCATCTTTGCACAATGCTTTGAATCTGGGGATGGACACAAACATGCTGGAGGGTAAATGAGTATTCTGAGGGGAATTGAAGTTCAGGGAACTTATAATATAAATAAAATATTAGTCAGACGACTTGAGGCATAATGAATTTTATATACCTACTCGTAGTTACCTACATGGATGCAGATGCACTCTCTCACCACTCACTGAATTTCCTCCATTTTACATGTCGGAGAACCACCAAAACGTCATAACTAGAGGTAACAATTTTCTATTATCGGTGTTTATAACTTTAGGTAATAAAGGTATAGTATGTAAAAATAATGGATATTTCAATTTTGCATCTATCGACAGCTAATAGCTAAATGAAATCTCACGGGCATAATATTAAAAAATTGTATAAATATTTTTATAAGACCTTCCCTAGTAACGACTAGTATTTAAGTAGTAGTAAATATTTTAATGGATCTCTCCAGATGTGTCAGTTATTGTTACTTATAGCCTGAGGTTCCGCATTATACCTGTCATTTGTATGACTTATTGCATAAATTTATTTGCTGTGGGAATGTAGATTTCCTATTTGCATTTAGATTTAGTGGCAATATAGTTGCAGTTTAAATGGTGTAATATGGACGTTTACGTAATACCTTCCGTGACATTTTATAGCCGGGAAGAGGTTTCGTATCTCCACATGACATTTTATCACTAAGTTACTTTGTATTAAAAACTTAGCTACAATGTGAGCTGAAGTTACTGAAATGTGGAAATTCAGTTTTTAACTGCCTAAATTATTGTGTGTGAATAGTTATTTGTTACACAAGAGTACAAAATTGTATTTTAACGCCGAGTGTGGAATTGAAAAACGAGCAAGCCAAAGGATTATATAGTTGAACCACGAGCGAAGCGAGTGGTTCGAGAATAGAATCCTGAACTTGCGAGTTTTTCAACACACGAGAAGTAAAATACATTTGCACTCGTGTGTAACACAAAACTTTTCCCCTCACTATAGCGAGGAAAGTACAACGCAATAATATGAATATGAATATGAATATGGATAAAATGCGTTTTTACCCGCTGGTATTAAAGGACAAAACACGTGTTTCCGAGCTAGTGAGGGGAAATAGTTATTTGTTATACAAGGGGGCAAAGTTGTATTTTAACGCCGAGTGTGAAATTGAAAAACGAGCAAGTGAAAGGATTCTATAGTTGAACCACGAGCGAAGCGAGTGGTTCGAGAATAGAATCCTGAACTTGCGAGTTTTTTAACACACGAGAAGTAAAATACATTTGCACCCGAGTGTAACACAAAACTTTTCCCCTCACTATAGCGAGGAAACTACAACGCAAAAAATGCGTTTATCAATGCTTCCAGTAGTTCCACAGGTGGTAAATCATCTTTATTACTAGATTCACCTACTTTTATCAATTTTATAGCAGTTAATTTGACTTTATTCAAGGTCAAATTATCCCACTAGACCCACTAGTGGATAAAACGCGTTTTTACCCGCTGGTATTAAAGGACAAAACACGTGTTTCCGAGCCAGTGAGGGGAAAAATATATTTCTTGTTAGTACAATTTGTCTTTCAAACTAGAATGGATGTAATTAATGCCTCGCAACTCGCAAATAATCACAACATATCAGGATCACAAATGCCTATAATTAGGGGAAGGTTGCGATCATTGGACCAGCGCTTTGATTGGACCACTTAAATAAATATTTCATAATCTAATCGTGATAGATGGAATCCAGTAAGGTACAAGGTGACCTTAGGCCTCACCTTCCCGGAAAAGAGTGACGCGTCCAAGTGTGTTTCGAGCGCTGTTGAAGTTAAATTACGCGAAGGAATAAAATCACGAAAGTATAAATACATTGGCAATTGAATTTGTTTGTTGACGTATATTGCTTAAATATTTATTAATGAGTAATTTAAAACAACAGTTTCCAGGCATTTGTTTTCTCTATTTTTTAATATTTTTATTTGTGATGTGATATGTAATAGTTTTTTCTTGCGTATTGTCTATTTGCGCACGGGTGAATAATAATTTAAAAAAAGTTGCCATGATTGGACCGGTCCGATGATAGAACCCACAGGTGGTCCATTGATAGCAACCTTCCCCTAACCATTAATGTCGACCGTCTAAAGGATGAAATATCATGGGTTGTTAGGACAAAATAACAATTTTTTGCCGAATCACAATATTTATAAGTAGGTAGTAGGCAAATTACGAAGTGTATCTTGTCTTTTATTACCAATTTATCATTATTCTCGTTTCAAATTTCCAATAACGGGGGTCAAATGTTACGTACTCCTGAGTTATTTGTTAGGTTCCGATATAACGGGAAAATTAAAAACAATGTTCGTTGAATCGAGAGCATCTTTAAATGAGAATACATGCAGCATGTGATTTTTATAACCAGCAATATTTAAAAAGGTTGTCATATAACTCATATAAAAAAAAACCTAATTTTCTATAAATCATGGACTACAAGAATCGCCCTATCGTGTGGTGGTTGTGATATTCGATGTTTTGTTGTTTTACATAGCTAGCTGAACATAATAATATTGCCGGCATTACAGCCTTTAAAGGATGACAAAATATAACGCACTACATCTGTATCTAATTAGGTCGGGGCGGTAGGTAGATCATGTTTCAATACCTACACCGAGAGCGCTGGGAGCTTTGATTACCTACCGTCACTACCGTGGGCTCAATAACAGGTTGTTTTGCAGAAAAAGTAAAAATAGTTCGGCTCGCTTTGATCAAGGGCTTAGCGCCCGCGCCGCACGCATCACGACTCGTTGGGTTTTAATGCCAGCCTATAAAATAGAACTTCTGAAAATATTATTCGTTATACTTTTTAAGGCACAAATGAAATATATGTACAATTTTTACCTGTAACCTACATGCATGGTTGTGTTTTTGTTTCACAAAACACAAAAAAATATCAAAAAACTAGCACACCGTTTTATGTTTTTATTATTAATTAGGAACTATAGAAATGACGATGAGTAATGCCCTTTTAATAAATATTTTTTGTATAATCCCAAACATTGTTATATTGGTGAGCAATAAAGAATATTTGTATTTGTATTGTATTGAACTTTGCGTGTTTAATGTACCGCAAATAAAATCACTTATACAAAAGTTTGAATTACTGTTCAAGTTATTTATAATACCGTAGCTATCGTTTCTTATCCTATCCATAAAGTTCGAACACTAACGCGACTTTCCAAAGACGTTCCATTAAAACTACCGCGAACTATTTCAATCACGTTCACGTCCAAGCCGTTTTAAAGCTGGAGTATGAACCGGCTCGGCTATCCGTCCGACTAAATTAGCCTACGTAACTCGCGCAACTTCAGAAAACGAATAGCAAAGCTTTATTCCCTGTTTTATTTAAACGTTTAAACTTTTTACTCTTAAAGAATAATAAAAAAAAAATAATAAAAATGGTTTATTCATTAACTTCAGAACTTAACAATATACATGATGGTGTCTCTTTTTAAGTATACAAGATACCTGTGTCAAGAGACACCGCTCTTCCTTACTGGGTTGCTAACTAACGATAACAAACATAAGTTATTAAAAGTAAACAAGAAAATAACATTTTGATTTGAAAATTAAAAATTAATTAGTGTAACAATCTAACATTACAGAGATCATGCATAGTAATTAAAAGAAGAAAGCACTAGATTAGTTTTAAGAGCCACTCGGGAGTGAGCGCGCGCGCGCGGTTGTGTGTGTGTGTGTGTGTGTGAGAGAGAGAGTGTGTGTGTGTGTGTGTGTGTGTGTGTGTGTGTGTGTGTGTGTGTGTGTGTGTGAGAGAGAGAGAGAGTGTGTGTGTGTGTGTGTGAGAGAAAGAGTGCGTGAAGTATATGTTAACATGCGAGTAAAAATTGTATAAATAATTAAATATTCAGTTTCGATAGGAGCTAGATGATTTTAACTAACAAGTCTTCTATCTCTGCATAGGTTTTAGTTTTAAGCCAGTTTAGTGTTTTATTTTTACATTCTTTATAAGAAAAGGGGTACAGGTCAGTGTCATTATCCAAATGATTATATAATTTAGCAGATAGAGCGATATACTGCCTCCTAGCAAAAGCAGACTTTGTTATTGGAGTGGGGATAACATTACGTTTCTTTTTCCTTGTGGACCTGGTTAACGTATCCACTTTACAATATTTAGTACTTTTGTGTCTTCGAAGAGTCACATTCCACACATACAGTTTTCTCACCGATAGAAGGTCACTAATTTCGTACAGCTTGTCGGTAGGGAACCTGTATGGTTTAAGGTACATGACCTTGAGCAACGCTCGTTGAGCTCTCTCTAATTGGAGAAATTTGGTTTTAGTGGCTCCACCCCAGATTGAGATGCAATATGTAAGAACAGATTGCGCTAAACAAGTATAAATTTGATTGAGAAGAGTTTTGGTCGCAATGTGTCTTAGATTTTTAAAAGTCCATATAAGCTTACGAGTACGTGACATGATCAGTTCTGTGTGTGCATGCCATGTTAGTCGCTGGTCTATCATAATGCCCAGGTACTTAACAACATCAACTTTAGTGATAGGTGAGCAAGAAGAGCAGTTAGTTTGACTTAAGTCATTACAGTTGTGGATCCTGATTGTGTACATATGGGGTGGTTGTGTTCTTATATATTTTGAAAAACATATATAGTTTGATTTGTCGGTGTTTAGGGTGAGAAGATTTGACTGGAGCCAGCGGGAAATTTTGGCTAGTCCGAGTTCCGCAACTCTACGTACTTCATCCCAGGTATCTCCATAAAAAACAACCGCTGTGTCATCAGCATAAGCAATAATAGACCCTTGATCGATGTGCAGATTACAAAGTTCATTCATGTATATTAGAAAGAGCGTGGGCCCTAATACACTGCCCTGTGGAACTCCGTAGGTTAAATCACATTCATCACTTACATGTTTGTCTATTTTAACTCTCTGCTTGCGATTCCCGAGATAGTCTTTTAATAACAAAAGTGGAGTTCCTCTGATGCCAATCAATTCCAATGTCTTTATAAGAGTGGGTACAGATACCGTGTCGAAGGCCTTTTTCAAGTCAAGAAACGCAGTGAGACACTTTTTATTTTTATCAACAGTTTCAACTATTTTAGAGGTTAGAGATATGATCGCATCTTCGGTAGAGCAACCTTTTCTAAAACCGAATTGATTAGGAGCTAAAATATTGTACTTGTTTATATAGTTTATAAGTCTAGTGTTAATAAGTTTTTCTAGAATTTTTGTTAAAGCCGGTAATACAGAAATTGGCCTATAGTTCGACACTAAGTTTCTGTTCCCACTCTTATAAACAGGAGTTATGATGGCTTGCTTCAGAGGGTCAGGAAATATGCCATATTTAAAACATATATTTGCTAAGTGTGTGATGATGGGGACCATGATAGCACTGGCAAGCTTTAGGTATTTAGTGGGGATGTTATCCCAGCCAGGGGCGCTATTTGATTTAAGGTTGGAGATGATGAGATAAACCTCATTGGGATTGGTGTCAAAAAGTACAAAGGAATTAACATTAGTACTTATGTGGTTGGCGTGATTATTTGTTATAGAGTAGTTACTATTGGATTTGATAGATTCGGCTAGTGATTTACCGACGTCTGAAAAATATTGATTAATAGAATTAATAGATGATTGAGGAGAAGTTGCACAACTATCAAGCAATTGCAGACTGTCATTTTTGGTTTGTTTTCTGTGAGTAATTTTATTTATTTCTTTCCACAGATTCCTTGAATTTTTACTTGCTTTATTTAAATTATCTTTGTCGTACTTGCGTTTAAGTTTTTTAATTAAGCCATTGCAATGATTTCTATACCTCCTGTACGTAATTTGTAGTGTGACATTGTCTGGGTCTAGGCGCAGTTTCCTTTGCATATTATTCCTATTCCGGATGCATCGTAGGATTCCCAATGTAATCCACGGCTTAATAATACGATTTTTGCGCGGAACTAAGGTCGTAGTTGTATTTATTTCGAGGCATTGTTTCAATTTGCTAATGATGGCATCAGTAAGACTATTCGGGTTATTAATGTTTAATAAGAAAGCTAGGTTCTCTTTCGATAGGCTAGCCACAGCATTTTCGAGATTAGTGATCGTTCTAATCTTAGGTGTTGGTAAAGGCATCCGATAACTGCCCATGTTTAGTAAAACCATGGCATGGTCTGTGATTGTTGTGTCCAAAATTAAGATATCAAGCCTCGAGTTTTCAATGTCAGACTTGATCATTACGTGATCAAGACATGACTTGCCTCTTGTGGGCAATATATGGCCTGGGAGTATGCCATGCATAGCCAACATATTAAGATAATTTAGCCTGTTTGTGTTTTCGTAAGTCTGATCAGTAGGTTTAGGAACGAGGTTTATGTTTATGTCTCCCGTGATTATGATATTTTTAAACGCTTTAATACATTGCAGGTATTGGTTTAGGGAATCTATGAATTTATCGGCATTATTATTATTTGACGGTGATCTGTAGATACCAAGTATCTTTGTGTCTGCCAAGGTTATTTCAAGACACGACGCATGTGTTAGATTAATTTCGTTGACATTAGCTTTAAGAGAGTTTTTCACATAGGCAACGACTCCATCATTTTGATTTAGGTGATGCGTGGTGAAGAATGTTTGATAATTATTTAAACACGGTATGGGTTTTTCATTGCTTAATCTACATTCACTTAAGACAATAATATCAATATTAAATTTTAGTTGTGATAAAGTGACTGATAGGTTGTCAAAATTACATAAAATACTCCGAATGTTTTGAGTTATAATGGTGAGGTCCGAAGGATTAAAATTAATATGTTGCGTAACCTCATCATATTTGCATTCAGCCGACTGAGCAATAAGGAGATTATCTATCTGATCTATTGTTATTAGTGTGTCATCCATAATTAAAAGTATATATATCAGAATGGGTACCAAGCGCTAGGGTTCGTGAGATATAATGGATATGATAGGAATTATATTTTATATAAAGTTGTTTTGAAATGTGTGAGTAGGTGTGTTTGATTGTGGTGTGTGGTTGGTTAAGATTTAATGTGAAAGAGTATAAGTTGTAAGTGGCTGCTTTACATGATCTAATTTTATAATACAAGAATAATACTTCATTACATTCTTTTTGTTGTAGAATTGAAAATACTAAATAAATTAATGCGCCAAGAGCACAGCTTAAAATACTAATACAGACATAGTAGGTGTGACTGGTGTGAGAAAAAGACACTGTTAGTCAGGTTTTCAAAAATAAACTCTGGACTTGGGCTTCATTTTGTATGTGTATAGCACGTGACGTTGAGTTCTTTCTTACAAATACTTTACCAAACGAGGTCCAGCAGTAATCGTATCCTTTGGATTTCGCCAAGTCCCGCGCCAAAAACCGAAGCCGGGCTGCCTTAGAAGTGAGTTGTTCGGATACATAAATAGGGGTATACTCTTGCTTAGTATGCCCAAGATGCTTTGCACACAATTTGTCATCTGGTTTGCTCATATTGTGTTTCTTACATTTTTGTAGAAGGTCCGATTTCGTTATGGCCGATACCATTTCCACAACGATGGGGGTGTTATTCTTGTCCTCTTGTTTAGAGCGCACGCGATGTACGTCCGCTATCTCAGAGGGGGAGATCTGGCAGCCAATCGAAGAAGAAAGTTGTACCACCATGTTGACGAGGTCCCCGCGCGTCTCCTTTTCTAGCTTAGGAACATTTTTTATTTCTAAGTTTCTCTTACGGCTATCCCTCTGCAGGTCCTCAACTTTCTCCTCCAGCAAATTAATGTACTCTTTATCTTTTTTCTTCTCTATTTCCAAATTTTCTACTTTCTTCTCAAGTTCTTTAGTCTGGGCCGTGAGTAACGCAACCGAGTTTTCTATATTTTTATTTAATTCCTTAACTTCTAAAAGAGTGGAATTTATTTTCTTGAGCTCATTGCCTTGCGAGAACTTAAGTTCTTTAAGCATCTGCCTCATTTCCTCTTTAAAATTACTCAATTCTGTTCCCGGGCTTTCCCGGGTCCTTTTTCTGTATCTCCGTGAGGCGAAGTTAGGCGGAGTCCGTTTTACTCCAGTACTGTTGTGCTCGCTCTGTTCATTTTCCGAGAGCGAAGAGTCGCCCTCCGTGCGCAATTCAGTTTGCACGTTCTGTTCGTCAGACATAGTTGTGCAGGCGACGAGTACCAGGGCGATAGGAGTCGGTAGAGGTGTAAGGCCGCGCGAGCGCTTGAACCAGTTTCGCAACGCAATACAGCGTCAGTGGGTGACGTCACAGTGGCCGATTGGAGCGCTCGCGCGCACGGGTGTTCAGACCGGTTTCTCTTGCGGTGCGCCGCTGTGCTCGAGTACCAGGGCAGCAGAAGAGCGCAGAGGTGTAGTAGTAGAGAGAGATCTGTGTTCTGCGCACTTGCGTAGAGGTTATGCACTCCTAGTATCACCACTGATTTAATTTACTTTAATTTTTATTTTATTTGTAAAATAATAAAAAGTATAAGGGTCAAGACACGTTTACACCTTGTGGCGGTCCGGGGGGAAGAATATCTCGGCGCTTCGCCGTTCCGTGTCGGGCATTTTTATTGGCCGTCATTGGATTTTTTGCTCGCTTCTCTGGAAACTCGCGTTAAAATAAAACGTTCGCTTGAGTATTACAACAATCAATGTCTCTGACCCTGAGAATCTGATGTTCCTAGGCCAAACATCGTAATCTGTGAGCATTCCGTCGAAATTGTTTGGCTTCCGTGCATTTTATACCTATATTTTATTTGAATACCAGTCTGTAACAAACAAATAGTAAATATAACGTAAAATACCCTATAATGGACGGTGATGCCATTATGGACAAAAAAACACAAGTCCTTAAAAATAAGTATCTAAAATTAGTTTCTAAAAATTGACGGCAATGTACCATAAACTAGAGTTGTAGAGCTGTTTAATTTTGAAGTTTCAATTAATTCGGTTATTTCTGAAGGATTTGACGGCAAGTTAAAAGTCATCAGTTTACTGAAAAAAATATCAGGACGAATTCTTAGTAATGTTGCTAAGAGAGTTGAGTTCATGTATAAAATAATAAAAAAATAATACTCGGTGTAAACTTGAATAAGTTTTACTTATTGCATTAAACATGAGATAAGGTATAGAACATACTAGTTTGTTGCTCCAAAGGTATAAAGAAATAGCGTTATTTTGCGAGTGTCCATTACTGGAACCAGAAAACTGCGTACCTCTTATGTTGGACAAGGAACAATTTACAAAACCAAAATTTACAAGAAACAATCCTATGTTAAAATAACCCAAACTAATTTTATTTATGGTATATAAAATTGACTCATTGAGTATCAGTTGGCTTTAAAAGTTAAATTTTAAACTTATTTCACTGTCCATAATGGGGGATCCATTACTGGAGAACTGCCGTCCATAATTGGAGAAAAAACACCTAGTTTTAATTTGTTAAGTGTTGTTGAGTATCTATCCTGCAATGCGCTTGAAATGTAAAAGAAGGATAGGACATTCAAGATTTAACACGCTCAGCAGTAGAATTTTTACATTTATCAGTGAAATATCAAAAACAGGCGGATTTTTTTCTTAAACTGTCCATGATTGGGTCCGTTACCTTACAAATGTTTTTTCACCACAACAACTGGTAAAGGCTCTGTTAGTATTTCGAAAACATACGATAAAGTTTCATGTTATCCACATATTTTGATAAATTCGTTGTTCTTAAAATGCAACTTTCTCATTAGTTTTTGACGAATCAAGATCGTCTCTACCTGTTGGAGTGGGGAAAATACCTATTGTGTGTCAGTTTAAATTCTACATAAGTTCCTACGAAAAAATTTACACAGGTTTATTTATGTCACGTCTTTTGACTCTCTTCGCAAATTGTCTACATTTACAGACTTTACTCGAATATTTCCTTTGATCTGATTCCCTGTTGGTAAATATGTACCTACCTATAAATATATAAATCAGTAAAGTTGAGCGAAACAAATCAAACGGCCTAATTTAGCGTAAAAGGGTTCGCTAATGTGTGTCTATGTGAGTTCACTGGTGCGTGTGTGTGTATAACTATAACTTGATGGTCGTGGTGGTGGTGCATGATGCACTGCTGACCTCTATCTCCATTATGACGATTAATTATCACTTTAGCACAATTCAACATACCTACTACGTACAGTACCTACATTAAACCAAGAAAAATAATTAGGTCATCTATCCAACTGGAATGAATACAATAATTTTTTTTTTTAATACTACGTCGGTGGCAAACAAGTATACGGTCCGCCTGATGTAAAGCGGTCACCGTAACCTATGGACGCCTGCAACTCAAACAGTGTCACATGCGCGTTGCCACCCCATTAGAAACTTGTACACTCCCTTTTGCTGTGTTAAGTACACAGCAAAAAGGAGTGTACAAGTTCCAAGGAGGGAATACAATAATAACTCAATTTTAGTAGAATTTGTGTTTTATCAAGCGTATTAAATAATTAAATGTAAAGTCAAGCACATACAATTATTTTATTTATTTTTATTTAAACTTTATTGCACGACATAAAATTGTACAAATGGCGGACTTAATGCCTTAAGGCATTCTCTACCAGTCAACCATTGGATCAAACAGAAACTTTAGTTAGTGCAGGATTGTCAATATAGAGATGTGACAAGAAACACAAATCAAATTACCTATGTATCCAATAAAAGAAAATGTATATATGAGTGAATAATATATATATATATATAGCTAATAATATAAACTTACATACAAACTATAAATATATAATATATAATGTACCCAAGTATAAGCAATATGCAGATCATTTATCCTTGAGCTTGTTGGAGAGGTGTGTACGTAACATGCGTTTAAAAGAAAATTTGGTCTGTGCTTGCCTTAAGGGAAGAGGGAGATCATTCCAAAGACGAGCTGCCTGGAGGGTGAAGGAGTTGGAAATAAAGCCAGTGCGGTGATAAGGAATAGCCAGCTTAAGAGTTCGGGACGTACGCAGTTCACAACCGGGACGCGGTTCTATGAAATTGAAATTTGATTTAAGACAGTCGGGGGTAACTGGATCAAATAATATAGAATAAAGAGTGCATAGAATTCTCAGAGACCTGCGTTCACGAATGGGAAGCCAGTTCAGTTTGCGGCGAAAAGCTGATATGTGATCGTATTTACGGAGCCCGAATATGAACCTAATGCAGCCATTCAACAGTCTGTCTAATTTATTGAGTAAGTCCTGGCTAATATTAGAGTAACAAACATCTGCATATTCGATCACGGGCAACACTAGAGCCTGAATGAGAAGAGTTTTCGTGCTGACTGGAAGAAAGTGCTTAAATCTATATAAAGATCGCAGCATGTTAGTCACCTTACGACAAACGTTAGACACCTGAGGAGTCCATGTCAAGCCACTGTCGACGACCAAACCAAGGTTTTTCACATCAGGCTGGAAAGGAACTATGTTATTTTCAAATTTAATGGGATCTAAAAGAGCGGTATCAAGTAAGGACAATAGCCGTGGACTACCCAGTACAATGGCCTGACACTTGCTGGGGTTGACAGAGATTCCGAAATCGCGTGACCAGGCAGATATGGTATCCAAGTCGTCGTTAATTTTGCGGATAGCTAGGTCCAAATTGCTGGGGCTTGTTTGGGCGTAAAGTTGTAGATCGTCGGCGTATAAGTGGTGTGAGCATTTAATACGATCAGTTATTAAATTAATAAAAATGGAGAAAAGAAGAGGAGACAGAATACCGCCCTGCGGAACGCCAGAAGACAGCTCGCACCAATCAGATGTAGATCTATCAGCTCGAACAGCCTGCCGACGATTCTGCAGGTAAGATGAGAACCATTCAGCCACTGATGACGTGATGTTCAGGTGTTTCAAGATAGCTAGTAACAGCTCGTGATTAACGGCGTTAAACGCATTAGAAAAGTCTACCAGGACAAGCACAGTCAACTGAGTAGACTCCATACCCTGCCTCACATCTTCGATAACCTTCAGCAATGCAGTAGTTGTACTGTGTCCACAACGAAAACCTGATTGTACTGGTGAAAGAAGTTGGTTGTCAGATATGTGTGCAGACAGTTTTTTATGTACAATTGCCTCCAGAACTTTGGATAAAAACGGAAGTATGGAGATTGGGCGAAAGTCTTTTGGTGCTGTAGGATTTGAGACTTTCGGCAAAGGTATGACATATGCACTACGCCACATGCTTGGAAAAACACCAGAATGCATAGATAAGTTAATAATATGCGTCACAACGGGTAGGATGCAGACAATTCAGTTCTTTTCAGAGCCATGAAATTAAAAACTTTTTTTAGTTTAAAGCTATAGTTCACTACCTGTGTATTTATTTTTCAGCATTACAGAAAATAGGAACCTGTATTAGATTGAGAAAAAAAAAAAGATTTCAATTTACTATTTGGAACAAGTCATAAATAACCTAACCACAAAATTAAAATTTTGAAAAAACCCCCGACCGCGACCTAGTGGACCGATTTTCATGAAACATGGCTAAGAACACTCCCGACTAACACAGCTTTCAAATAAAAAAAACTAAATCGAAATCGGTTCATCCGTTCAGGAGCTACGATGCCACAGACAGACACACACACAGACAGACAAACAGACAGACAGACAGACAGACAGACAGACAGACAGACAGACAGACAGACAGACAGACAGACAGACAGACAGACAGACAAACAGACAAACAGACAGACGGACAGACAGACAGACAGACAGACACGTCAAACTTATAACACCCCGTCGTTTTTGCGTCGGGGGTTAATTATGGGAATTAATAAAAAAAAAATAGTAAACAATTGTTTTCATATTATCCCTAAAATGCTATAAATGACTTGCTGGCCTCTACATATACATATGTAGATCCCAGAACAAACGTGAAACAATGCACATAATAACACAGAGACAACAATCGCGAAATTAAACCAAACAACGTACTTGTTTCCAAATCGCGATTCGCGGGGCGGTTACATACATAGTTGCGATACGTACATACGTATACGTACAAACTTATAGCTCGGTCCGCAATCTACGACTCTCTTCTGTCTTCTCTCTTTTGAGGTTAGATTTAACACAGCTTTTGAGGTTAGATTTAGCTTTATTGCACAGAACAAATTACAAGTACAGTGAATAACTATAATGTTTATGTACAAAGGCAAGCTTACCCTTTTAAGGGATCTCTTCCAGCTAACCTTGTCACGAGAGATACGAAATATACCTTTTACTAGCTTTTTTAAAAAAGTTTCGATAAGTCTAGTTTGTAAGACTGACCATTTTGTACTCTTCTTATCACATGCTATACTGGTCTACTTGGACCTGGAACTCACACGGGCTTAGTAAGCAATGGAAATATTTAGGTACAAAGGTTTTTCTTGTTTTTATATAACCACGGTTTGTTTTTGAAAGAGACTTTAATTACTACGCTATACATTTTTTTCTTAGTATCATTAAAACAGGCGCGTCGTGCTTTGTTTTGACGTGGGTAAAGTACCTACCATTAATTAATTTCGTTCAGGTTTGTAAATGTAAACGTAAAAAATAAAAAGGTTTGAGGGAATTCATTTAAAATGTAAGATAAAAATCATCATTCGCCTGCTTTATTTTGCTTTGCTTTTATTTGCTGCTTTTTTGCGCGATTAATTAACATTATTTTTACCTTTTTTCTCAACGTTTCGGCCAGGTTGCACTGGCCGTGGTCGCGGAAGACTGACGTCCCAGCAAAGTGTCACCGGAGATGTAAACAACACAAAACTACCCGATATTAATTTATATAAATGTTCGGGGTAGACAAATAAATATAATCTACCCGCTTTTAGTTAATGTTTATTTCCCACCGCACGACACACAGCACTCACAGCATCCGCGCACTGGTCCGAAGATAGATCTTTTGGTTTGAACATTTGAATCACTGGTCCCCATGTTGGCGATAATAATGTTAATTAATCGCGTTCGACCTATGTGTGACTTTTAATATGTGTACAAAGCGCGAGAACTTAAAGTGTTATATTTTACTAGATTTGTGTTATTTTGTAAATTTTTCCCCGTTTTATCCTGCAGCCCATGTTTAGGAGCCGAACGCAGCCGCACTTACGTATATGTTACCACCTAGAATTATGGACATATCCACGTTACTTTTTTTTGGCATTCAATGTTGACCAAAGTGTGGAATGATAGACAACTCTTAATTTCTTTGTCTCGAAGAATAATCGATTGATATACGTATTAATTTGTCAGTCTACGACTAGGGAGCCGTCTAGACTAATGGGTTAGTTGTAAGTAGGTACTTTGAGGCGACTAAAGCTCAATATTTTTAACCGACGCCTCATATCTCAAGAAGGACGGTTATCAAGTCGTCTGTATGTTTTTTTTTTTTTTTTATGTTTGTTCCTCGATATCTCCGTCGTTACTGGACCGATTTTGAAAATTTTTTTTTTGATTGAATGTATATGCATACAGATTGGTCCCATTTTTCTCAGAACCCAGTTCTGATGATGGAATCCTGGAGAAATCGAGGGAACTCCTCAAATCTGAAAGGCATACATATGGTGATTTTTGTGTTTTTAAAGGAACAGCATGCATTTAGGTACGGAACAGTGACATTTGGTGCAGTGGAACTGCTGATGATGGCCAGAACGGAACTCTTCAAATCTGAACGGCACGCTTATAGTGACTTTGGTATTTTTATACGAACAGCATGCACTTTCGTCCAGAACAGTGACATTTGGTGCAGTGGAATTTCTGATGATGGTCAGAACCAAACTCCTCAAATCTGAACGGCACGCTTATAGTGATTTTGGTATTTTTATAAGAACAGCATGCACTTTCGTCCAGAACAGTGACATTTGGTGCAGTGGAACTGCTGATGATGGCCAGAACCAAACTCCTCAAATCTGAACGGCACGCTTATAGTGACTTTGCCATTTTTATAAGAACAGCATGCACTTTCGTCCAGAACAGTGACATTTGGTGCAGTGGAATTTCTGATGATGGTCAGAACCGAACTCCTCAAATCTGAACGGCACGCTTATAGTGACTTTGCCATTTTTATAAGAACAGCATGCACTTTCGTCCAGAACAGTGACATTTGGTGCAGTGGAGTTTCTGATGATGGTCAGAACCGAACTCCTCAAATCTGAACGGCACGCTTATAGTGACTTTGGTATTTTTATAAGAACAGCATGCACTTTCATCCAGAACAGTGACATTTGGTGCAGTGGAACTGCTGATGATGGCCAGAACCAAACTCCTCAAACCTGAACGTCACACTCATAGTGACTTTGGTATTTTTGTAAGAAAAGCATGCATTTAAGTTCAGAACAGTGACATTTATTTAGTTATGTTTGTTAAGCATAAGTTTTGAAGTCAAAGTTTGTCAAGCTTCGATTTCTTATAATATAATCGGATTCGGATTCGGATTCAATTGAGGAAACTCCTCAAACCTTAACGTTATACGTATATTCATTTGTGTTGCCATCTAATAATTAAAGCATTAAAAGCAGTTTTAAAAAATACTTACACATTTCTACATAATCCAACATTCGCAAGTAGCTTTCACCAGAACCCGAAAGGCGACGGTTTTTTTTTCTTAAAAATTATTCTTCTTAATATCTATCTGATTATCTTCCATAGATGTGAGTAGTGATTGAGATTGCCTAGTACCACTCGGTTACGTGGAGTAAATAGAGATATTTACTCTACCTCGTCATAGATATGCTTCAGCCGCTACGCTCTACGCCGTAGGCCATGCTACGATTTATTTACTCACTTCGTACCATGTGCTACGAGAAGTACACGTTCACCCTTAGCGACGAGGCCAATAAATGGCTGATTGGACTTAATTTTAACCTATGAATGTTTCTGTTCTTTGCCATACGACTAAATAAAGTACACGTTAAAACAGTAAAATTGTTTTTCTGTCCTCCGTCCGGAAAGCTTCAAATTTCAGGCCACTACGCTAAATGAAGTTACCGTTTCCCGGCTCCGTGGAACAGAAAAATGGTTTACACACCTTGGCGAGTAAATAAGAAAGTTTCAGATCACATGTTTGTTGGCCTCGGCTCCGCCTCGGCCGACAATTTGTATTTCTCATTTGATCTTAGTTATCCGTTATAACGCTGTATAGTGTACATATGGCATTTCATGCTTAAAAGTTAACAGATCTGTGTTGGCAACATCACTAAACATATCTAAAACATAAACATGCTCATTCAGATGGGGTTGAACAAATGGAAACGTAAGCTACCTACCTACCTATAAGTATATTGTTCGTTGTTGTGGATCTGCGCTCATCATTGCTTCCATATTTGGTTTATATTTCAATATGTTTGGTCTGTTGTTTTACATGGCTGGTTGGGTAATAAGCAGATGACTTTTAAACAGTTACAACAAAAAACGTCCCTACATGACATATGAGTATATTTCATAATCATAATTACATACATCCATACATACAAATATGTGTACCTGATTTCCCATGTGGGGTAGGGAGATCACATTAAACTGCTCAAGTTTCATTAGCAATCTTAGCCATTTACATACTTACATACAATCACGCCTGTTTCTCTCAGAAGTAGGCAGAGATCACGGATTTCCATTTACTAATACGATCCTAAAAACCACTTTTGCTTCACACACTTTCATAGCAATTTAAGATGTTGAAATAAAACGAAATTGTCACATTGCAGTGACAGGTTGCCATCCTCTCCACTATTGAACCCATGTCCACAGTCGACTTCTACGACACCTACGGGAGAAAAGGGAAAACAAGAAATTTGTCAAAAATTGCTTAGATATTTATCTCCTAGTACACTCATTTATTTCTCACTCGTTTATTTATTTTTTTAATTTTTATTACACAAATAAAATACAATCATACAAACGGCGGTCTTAATGCTAGAAAATATAGTTGGTACCTTACAGTGTTTAGTTAGTTCATTGTGAAAAATAGTCACGTGTAGATGTCTGCACCTAATGAACTTAACGCAAACATAATACTGAAAGGAAATTAAACAAATGTTACTACAAGCAAGTAATAAAAGGGAATGAAAGAGTACATTCGAAACTACAGACTGAAATTAAATTAGGTAAATGGAAGCATTCAGATAGTAAGAGGCTATGTTATCATGCAATTGAATTAATATGGGCACACAATAAGGTTTCAATTTGCATTCATTAATACAATCCACAATAATAAAATTAGTTAACTTTCAATAAAATAACTTGAAAGACCAGGGTGCGTAGCCGAATGGCATAAACGCTCACGAAACTCTCACGAAACGAAACGCTAGTAGATATCTATCTCTATCGCTCTTGCGTATTGGCGCGACAGAGCCAGACAATCTTTCGCGGCGTTTCGTTTTCGTTTCGCGTCGGAGAAATGCCATTCGGCTACGGGGCCAGGGTGCGTAGCCGAATGGCACAAACGCTCACGAAACGCTCACGAAACGAAACGCTCGTAGGTATCTATCTCTATCGCTCGTGCGTATTGGCGCGACAGAGCTAGACTAACTTGCGCGGCGTTTCGTTTTCGTTTGGCGTCGGAGAAATGCCATTCGGCTACGGGGCCTGGGTGGCTAGCCGAACCGAATGGCACAATCGCTCACGAAACGCTCACGAAACGAAGCGCTAGTAGATATCTATCTCTATCGCGCTTGCGTATTGGCGCGACAGAGCCCGCGGCGTATCGCTTTCGTTTGGCGTCGGAGAAATGCCATTCGGCTACGGGGCCTGGACTCATTTTGTGGCGGCTGGCGAGAGTATGCACAGAGCCGTGACGAGTGGCGGAAAACAAGGGAGGCCTTTGCCCAGCAGTGGAACACATTATCCATACTAATATTATAAATGGGAAAGTGTGTGTGTATGTTTGTTTGTCCGTCCTTCACGGCAAAACGGAGCGACGAATTGTCGTGGTTTTTTAAGGCACGTATTTAACCGGGCGACTAAATATCCATAGAAATGGGTATCAAAAATAATAGTTTGGCGACTAAAATGGGACCTCAAAATATTTCAATATGAGGTAGCATTTTAATGTCATTACGGCTACGATTTATTCAGACGCGAGTACCAACTATTTATTTGGCAACTGAATTATTATATTGGAAACAATTTAAGAGATACAGTTTAATAGGAAAACGGCTATCTATTAATATAAAATATACAGTTCTTTTAAAATATTTATATAGCAAATTAACATAAAAAGTACATTTAAAATTTATACATCGGCACTCATCACCTGAGCTGTCATTTTAATTAAAAAAAAGATTCTTATAAAATATAACGGTCGACAAAATATTATACTTATGGGTAAGAAATTAGGTGTTTGGGGGTGCTGGCAACTTCATCTATACAATTAATTTAACTTTTCATGACGTTTACTCTATCGAATCTAAGGCTGGCCTTACGCAGTCTTGACATCACAAGCATACGATCGGCCTAATGGAAAGCGGTCACCGTAACCTATGGACGCCTGCAACTCAAGGGGTGTCACATGCGCGGTACCGACCCATTAGAAGCTTATACACTCCTTTTTGCTGTGTACTTATTATAAAATGATTTGGTATGCGTTCCCTCGCTTGCAACTCGCTCGAAAATAGATGTGAGATATTTACATAAATACTACCCGTGGTTTACGTGTCGCAAATACGATGTTTGAATAGAATAAACATTTATTCGTGAACACAGGCAAGACAAAATACACATAATAACAACAAGACAGAAAGGAATGAAGTGCCATGAAATGGCGTGTTGCTGGTGACTTCCAGTGCTGATCTTCCGATGAGCCCATCGTTTTCATAAAGAAACGATTTTATATGTGTTTTAAAAAAACCTACTTCCCAATGATTTTTTAGTTGCCTCCGCAATTTAAATACTACTTTAAACGATGAGCTAAGTATAATTATTTAGGTGCTAACATCTCTATGACTACAAAATATTAAAAATCTTACGCATTACAATACTAGGTGCCAATTATTATTTTAGTCGCCAAAGTATTGTTTAATGTTCCTCGGCAATATTTTTGTCGCTTGAAATTTGCTGCCGTTTTTTCAGTAATAATGATGCTTAATATTTGAGGGTCATATATTTTTTTTGTCGCCACAATATTAAAACACAGCCAAATTATATTATTGTATGCCCGACATAACTTCCCGTTTAATATTTTAGTTGCCCGGTTAATTATATGCCGTTTTTTAAGTGGAGATAGTTGAAGGGATGGAGAGTGACATAGGCTACTTTTTGTCTCTTTCTAACGCGAGCGAAGCCGTGGACAAAAGCTAGTAGGCTATATATAAAAAAAAAACTTGCAATACTTGCATTTAAATCCGATGGAAAATATGAATCCCATAATCGCACAATCACTAGCTTCCAATCCTTTGAAGTCACGAGTACTTGGTACGGAACTCAAGTGGTGATTAGGTCGGTTGGCATTGTCCAACTCGCGATAAGTTAGTCGTAAGCGGCGGCGGGGGGCGCTCGGGAGCGGCCGGGGCGGCAGCCGGGAGAGCACTGAGTGAACCCGGGCTGCGGGCTGCCTCGCCCTGCGAGTGCCTCCGCCCGCGACAACTTACTGCCTCATTCGGAATTTAATATACGATAAAAATGAACTCTGAATACGATATGGCTCGGATGTGTCAATGTCGAAAATCGTCTCCATATTATGTGAGTGTGTTTAGTAAAACTCCCCACTTGGTCGATTGCCATAAAGCCGCTTTGTCAGTTCATTCATATAAAGATACAAGCAATCTCATCTCTATGGTAAACAACAAAGTGGGACGTTTTACTAAAGAGTGTAACATGTTAACTTTTTGTAGGCTACATAGACATTGTTTTAAATGTCAGGGTCACTTTTTCAATGATCAAAATTAACAGATCGCTTATGAGGGCTTCACAGAAAATTTTTAAACTATTTTAAAGTTGGAATTGGACAAGTTGCGAAATGCTCTCTGCTCGCAACTTGTAGATTTTTCTGCAAGTATAATTTTTCAGGTTAAATTCTTTACTGCGCCGGTAAAGCGCGTTTCATGCAACTTGACTACTGAAGCACTTGTTGGTTTATTAAAGAGCTACCCTTCACCCGCATAAAATAAAGTATCATAGAGGTATTAATTACTTGACATTATTCAGTTATTTATTGAACAAAAGAAATCATTAAAAAATACATACGTTTAGATCCACAGCGCAGGCTTCGTCATATAACAGAGTGTCCATCCACCTAAGGTTTCGTCAAAATAAAACATTACCATAACATACACTATCCGCAACACGCATCGTCAAAACTCAAGCACACAAAAAAAAAAGGCAAACACAATACCCTTAATAAAAACCTTATATCCCAACCCGGTCAGTACCCGGAACAAACGTCCCCAAAATACCAGCCGCGTTGCCGCGCTGTATAGCCAACGATATACGTTGTACCAGGTACGAACCCGATCTAGGATCGCAACCCCTATCCCGCAAGCGTCTACCCAGGGCCTTCACAAAATCCTTGGCTTCGGCGCACCAGGGACCAGCCGACTCAACCGCAACAGGGACAAAATCGTACACCGGCTTCAAGTTCGAGTACTTGGTATGCTTTTGCCTTGCCGCGTACTCCGCCGCCCCGCCCGCCGCACGCGTAGTCTGTGCCAGATGTGATGGAGCAAACGTGCTCACACACGTAGCATCCCACAACAGACTACGACCTTTAGCCCACGGAACGAGAGTGAGACCGTCAGGCCTCTTTCCATCCGTACGACTAAGGCCCTGGGGCTCCAACACGCACGGCAGGTTCGCCGACAACGCCGATTACTTGACTGGATTTAGATAACTCTTATAAGAATACGTTCGCATTTGTACATTATACTTAAATAAACTTCAGTGCTTTATACTTCCAATTATATGGATATTACGCTGGCAGGAGGTTATCATTTAATATTCTGTTTTACATGAAAAAATTACAAAGACCAAGCTTAAAAAGTAGCTTAAAAAAATCTCCGCTTATATTGCCTTGAATATTGTGAGGCATTTTCCCTTCGCACACATGTAATATTTAAGTCTCGTTTTCAAACTTTTATATACGTGTAGGGCTTACCGGTAAATAACAAACATACAAGAAAAAGATTCCCTGTTCAGGCAGGTACTAACGCTGTTTATCAGAAATCAGAAATCCGAAATCAGAAATATTTATTGTTTAAACTGTGTAGGTACAGGATATCTCACAATACTCCGCAGGTTGATTAATTGTGATAAAAACTGTTTACGGCGCGCTGAGAGAGATGTTCAATTATTAAACGTAAAGATAATGATGAAAACCGTTTTGTAAAAGTTTAAAAATAAGAATATTAAGCATGATCCGGTTATCAATTTGCACAAAGCTTGGCTGGATTTAGATAAGTCTTATATTTAGCAATACGTTCGCATTTGTACATTAGACTTATACTTCGTTGTCGTTTTAATTTCTGGTATGTCGTACCTACAATAAATTGTTGACATACCTACATACAGTCACCATCAGATAAATCGCAGCGATCAAGGTGGTCACAAATATCTAGGCGTGTTCAGATATTTTTGCGCGTTTCTGTCGCACAGATATATTTGATGGCAACTATACAGTCAACCAATTAGAATCCTAGGCCACTCTAGAACCCGTGTCGTATTGACACCGTGCTTTATTTGCTATAGAAGTCAGTTTGACTTTTACTGTGAAAGGGTCCTACAGTGGCCTAGGATTCAGATTTTTTAAAAACTGGCCAAAAGCGAGTCGGACTCATCCACTCAGGGTTCCAAAGTACAGAACCCAAAAAATCTGCGATTCAATTACAATTTAAAATACATATCGATAAATATATTCATTTGACCTAGACGACGAGTCTAGTCTAGACGCAATACTTACAGATAAATGCCACGTCACTGAAGATAATTTTCTCAAACCACTTTACTTGACGGACCAACGACGAAGGGTGGGATCTGTCGGGATAGGACATATTCGTAATTGTACTGGGGTCACAGGTTTACAATTAACTAATGCAAAATGTTGGTTGGTCGAGTTATTTTAGAGTACCTACACTCTAAATAATACAAAACATATGTCTGAAAGATATCCCCCAAACATCGTTGCACAGTGCTTAAATAAAAATAAAAATTAATTTATTCCGAGTAACAGCACAAATAAATACAAATACAAAAAACTCGAGCAGCTTTAACACCGTCTGAACTATCATGTAGGTATACTAAGTATGTGTAGGATTTACAAGAAAAAAAGTTAAAATGAGCAAAAAGTATGCAAATCCTGCCCTGGGTTTTGCTCGCCTCGTTAGCCGCTCGTAAGAGGTTAACGTTATGGCGGCCCCTTTTGTTGTTTAAGTTGTAAACAATGGCATATCAAAGGCGCTTGTAGTCAGAGCTCGACTCATCCTCATCTAGTAGTCACTCCCCTTTTGGATTTGAAGGCATCTGATACATTTACTAGAGGTCACTTGCACGGTCCGAAGCTAGCCACCAACCCGGAGTTTTTAAACGTTACACTCGAAGTTAAGATGTACTATTAAAACCGGAGTAAGATTTACTAAAAACCTGGTGCCGTAGCCGAATGGCATTTCTGCGACGCGAATCGAAAACGAAACGCCGCGAAAGTTAGTCTGGCTCTGTCGCGCCAATACGCAAGAGCGATAGAGATAGATATCTACGAGCGTTTCGTGAGCGTTTGTGCTATTCGGCTACGTACCCTGGGCAACCTGGAACTTGCACGTGAAGAATTTTGCAAGGTTACCATGTACGCGTCAGCAAAAAGGGATCCAAAAAACAAACATTTTCCTTGGGCTAGGAGGGATCGATCATGACTGCTCGACTGTTAGGTTTACTTACCTTTGAAGTTTAACCAGTAAACAATAGCATCAAAGGCGTTCGACGTGTGCTTATATCGTCCTTTCCCTCAGGGGTCGATGGCTTTTGATGTGTCTCACGTAACGCTGCTAACGCAATTATCAATGGACTGATTGTATAACGCTTACCAAGGGCATTACCTCGGGGACGTGGTTAACCCTAGTGACGACCCTGATTACGCATGTTGACATTACGGATCTCTTACTTGATACCTACCTGTAGGAGCTATAGTATACAAGAAGATATTATGTACTGAAGAGGCAAGAGTTACTGTTAGATTAAAGGTGTTTCTATTCACTATAAATATTTCGAAACGCGATATTAAATAAACAAAGTACCTAAGTATCGTAATGAGTCATTTTTGTTTAGAGAACGAATTGTTTTTAGTGAATAGGTACGCTCTTTTAATGCAATGCAAATAGTAACTATTAAGATTGGTTAACAATCGACAAAACAACCAGAACACATGCAGCTGTTCGAAATACTAGACACGTTTCTTGTGAAACTTGTCACATTAAAGCTCACCCGATTTTATAATACTATCACAAATACTATTCAGGTTGCATAGAAACTCCCATACTAAAGTCTTTATTTAGTCTAGAGCCAATTTGGCCACAAGTCGTCTCCTTCACGATTTTCGTCGACATCTCTTCTAAATACCTAAAACAGGTATGGATATGTTCCTCGTTCTCTGCAGATTACGAATTGACCTGTTTTAGTTTAAGGAGGGGGGGACGGGTCGAGAAAAAGGGGGGGAAAGATGGCGACCGCCCATCATAGATATTTATTCACATCTCGAGTCCTATGGCACCAATCTGTTCGTGCGAGGTGTCATTTGAAAGCTTATTAAACCTACTTTAATTGTTTTCAAATAACTATGCTCATAAAAGTAACCGTTTAGGAAATATTTGAAAATATGTGTGTTTTTATCGCGCATGAATTGCACAAGTACTAGTAAAAAATGCGTCTAACTCAATAAACAATAACTTTAGCGCAATTGATGTTATTATAACATTTTCGCGTCTATTCATGCTGTTTCTAAAAATATAAGTTTCATTGGTATATGATAATATATAACCATGTAATTAAGAATTTTGTTTGGCAGGGGTTATCCTCCAGGTCGCATAAACGGGCGCTGACCGTAGTAAAGTATTCAATATTTTTGAGGTCTTATTTTACGGATCCATATGTGAGAGGTATCGTTTGAAAGATAATTAAACCTACTATAATTGTTTACACATAACTATAGTATTAAAGGCAGCTGTTTACATAATATTTGAAAATATGTGTTTTTTATCGAGCATGAATCGCACAAGTACTGGTAAAAAATGCTTCTAAATCAATAAACAATAACGTTACCGCAATTGATGTTATTATAAAATTTACGCGACTATTCATGAGCTTTCTAAAAATATAAGTTTTATTGGTAAGTGATAATATAACCATTAAATTACGAATTTTGTTTCGTAGTGGTCACTCCGCCGGTCGCATAAAAATGAGCGCTGACCGTAGTAAAATATTCAATATTTTTAAGTTCTTATTTTACGGATCCATATGTAAGAGGTATCATTTGAAAGCAAATTAAACCTACTATAATTATTTTTGAATAACTATAGTTATAAAGGTAGCTGTTTACAAAATATTTGAAAACATGAGTTTTTTTTTCGAGCACGAGTTGCACATATACAGATAAAAATTTCTTCTAACTTAATAAACCATAACTTTACCGCAATTAATGTTATTATAAAATTTACGCGAAATTTCATGCGCTTTCTAAAAATATAAGTTTTATTGGTGTATGATAATAAATGACCAAGTAATTACGAATTTGGTTTAGCAGGGGTCACTGCGCCCTGTCACGATATTGGGTGCTGACTGACCGTCGCCAAATTTTCTACGTTACTCAGATCCTATTTTACTGATAAATTTGTGAGAGGTATCATTTGAAAGCATATTATGCGTACTATCTTTATTTCTAATATTTCAAGTCGAAACTGTAGAAGTTTACAAAATATTTGATTAGTAATATGTGTATTTTACTGTGCATGAATAGCATTGGCATTGATAAGACACGCTTCTAGCTCAATAAATTATAGTTTTCCGCAATTGAAATAATAACAAAATAAACGGAAAATTTATGACTTACACAAAAAATAAGTTTGGTTTGTATTGCATAAACAATTAATTTGAATTTGTTCAGCTCACCTACTGCGCACCATCATATAAATGGATGTCCACCGTCGTTGCCTTTTTTCATGATTTTTTAGATTTTATTTCACTAATCGTATATTCATAATAAATATAATCTATCACGTATCGAATTTACTTATATACTTAATTGATCAGTAAAATAAAATCTGTAACATGATGAAAAAATTAAGGCAACGGCGGTGGACATCCGTTTATATGACGATTGACCGTGCGCAGTGGGTATGGTGGACAAATTAACATTAATTGTTTAAGCAAAACTAACAAAACTCATTTTTTGTAAAGGCCATACATTTTGCGGTTCATTTCGTTATTATGTCAATTGCGGAAAAATATAATTTATTGAGCTAAAGCATGTTTCACTCGTATCAGTGCGAATGCTATTCATATACAGTAAAAATACACATATTGTCAAATATTTTGTAAACTTCTACAATTACGACTAAAATTATTAAAAAAGTAACGATAGTACGCATAATATGCTTTCAAATGATACCTCTCACAAATTGATCGCTAAAATAGGATCTGAGAAATACATAAAATTAGGCGACAGTTAGCACCTATTTACGTCACGGGGGTGCAGTGACACCTGCTAAACCAAATTCGTAATTACTTGGTTGTATAATATCATACATCAATAAAACTTATATTTTTAGAAAGCATATGAAATGTCCTGTAAATCTTATCACAACATTATTTGCGGTAAAGTTATTGTTTATTGGTCATGCACCAAGATACAATCTTAAAAATTATGAAAAGGCAACGAAAATGGCCATCCATGTATATGACGGTGCGCAGTGAGTATGATGGATAAATTAACATTAATTGTTTATGCAATACTGACAAAACTTATTATTTGAAAAGGTCATACATTCCGCCGTTTATTTTGTTATTATATGAATTGCGGAAAAAATATAATTCATTGAGCTAGAAGCATGTTTTACTCACATAGGTTCCAATGCATATTTTCAAATATTTTGTTAGCTACTACAGTTACAACTAAAATTATTGAGAACTAATGATAGTACGCATAATATGCTTTCAAAAGATTCCTGTTAAATAAAATAGGATCTGAAAAATATAGAAAATTTGGCGACGGTCAGCATCCATACGTGACCGGGCGCTGTGGCCCCTACTTAACCATATTTGTAATTACTTGGTTATATAATATCATACACCAATAAAACTTATGTTATTAGAAAGCGCACGAAATTCCGCGTAAATCTTATACTAACATCAATTCCGGAAAAGTTGTTGTTTATTGATTAAGAAGCATTTTTTACCAGTAGGTACTTGTGCGACTCATGGTCTATAAAACACATATTTTCAAATATTTTCTAAACAGCTACCTTTATGATTATAGTTGTTTATAAAAAAATATAGTAGGTTTAATTAGCTTTGAAACGATACCTCTCGCATATGGATCCGTAAAATAGGACCTCAAAAATATTGAATACTTTACTACGGTCAGCGTCCATTTCTGCGACCGGGCAGAGTGACTCCTGCTAAACCAAAATCGTAATTACATGGTTTTATATTATCATATACCAATGAAACTTATATTTTTAGAAAGAGCATGAATAGACGCGAAAATTTTATAATAACATCAATTGCGGTAAAGTTATTGTTTATTGAGTTAGACGCATTTTTTCTAGTACTTGGGCAATTCATGCGCGATAAAAAAACACATATTTTCAAATATTTCCTAAACGGTTACTTTTATGAGTATAGTTATTTAAAAACAATTAAAGTAGGTTTGATAAGCTTTCAAACGACACCTTGCACGAACAGATTGGTGCCATAGGACTCGAGATGTGAATAAATATCTATGATGGTCGGCCGCCATCTTTCTCCCCCTTTTTCTCAACCCGTCCCCCCCTCCTTAAACTAAAACAGGTCAATTCGTAATCTGGAGATAACGAGGAACGCATCCATACCTGTTTTAGGTATTTAGAAGAGATGTCGACGACTTTTTGTAAAAGAGGTCGTTTGGTCCCTGACTAATTGTTTTGCCACCAATAAAGACTTTACTAAAGTCTATATTGTTTCAAATAAACATAAACCGATAGTTCCGTTCCAGAAAATAAAATCTAAGTGATTAAAAGCTGCATTCTGATAAATATCTTGTGAAGACATCTTTTATTTTTTAACAGATAAATGAAATGTTTAAATATGAAGACATCTTTTATTTCTTAACAGATAAATGAAATGTTTAAATATTCATAGACGCATTTCCGAATAAATTGCGTTCCCATATCATCCTCCTTGCGTTATCCCGGCATTTGCCACGGCTCATGGGAGCCTGGGGTCCACTTTGACAACTAATCCCAAGATTTGGCGTAGGCACTAGTTTTTACGAAAGCGACTGCCATCTGACCTTCCAACCCGAAGGGTAAACTAGACCTTATTGGAATTAGTCCGGTTTCCTCACGATGTAGATCCAACTCCATCATGTGAACTCCATGATGTCAGATGGTACGTTACTGAGTAGGTTAGAAACTTTTTTTTTTCTTTCGTCCTTTTGGACAGGCTAGGACCTTAGGCCATACCGCCTCGTCTTGAGTGAATTATTTTTATTTTCCTTTATTCTTCTTGTTTTATACTTATATCTTTAGTCTTCCTTTTAATGTGTCAAATCCAGTAAGCATGTCTTCAGTTGTCTCAATAAAAGAATCGTCTCTTTCAGTTATTTCGTCATAGCCTTTCTTATTCATCTTGTTTTGAATTTCATAAGTCTTCCTTTCAATATTAGGTTAGAAACTTTCGTGTTTCATTGAATTAGTTCAGTGATCACCCCGCAGTTTTGATAATATTCTAACCCCCTTATTCATAAACGTACTCTAAAGTTATCAAGCCGATAAAATTCGTTTGTCCCTTTCCGACGTATTGGTGTGATAGAAAAGGACAAACGAACTTTATCGGCTTGATAACTTTAGAGTACGTTTAAGAATAAGGGGTAAATATTTTATGCCTAAAATCCTCCGTAGAGTGGGCAACGTTACATAGCCAGCGCGCAAAATAGGTTAAAAATAAACTGCTACGAAAGCGCGTTTCACGACCCCTACAGTGAGAGTATCTCTCCCCATACGTGTTCACGAAAATCCTATAACACGGCCGCGGCCTGTGTTTTTGCGGTACCGAGCGCTTGTCGAGAGCACTGCCTGAATGGAACCAGAAGCGAGCTCTGACTACCAGTAAAAGTTGAAGGTTTTAAGGTCATGCTATACTGGATTCAATGCAAGCGAATAAAAGCTGAGCCTCGGTTCGAGTAGATACGAGTCGAGTCGAGAATTGATAATATATAATAAATCATTCATGCTTTAGGTACTCAATCGTATTTGAAATTGGCTTAAAGGTGTGCGATCAGATATTGAAACATTTGGTGAAATTTTTTTTTTTTTTTTTTTTTTTTTTTTTTTTTTTTTGAGAGAGAAGTTGGGAATTTAGAGATTTCCTCTATCCTATCCACAAATCGGACGCCGTGATGTCCCGGAGGGACATCACGGGGAGATCTTTGGTGAAATTGATGAGATGAATCAATTTGTATTGTGTATTTATTTATATTAAGGCTTTTTTGTCATACTTCGGAATAATATTCAATATGTATGTACTCAATTACTCATATTAAGATCCATTTCCGAGGATCTTTTTCAAGAGCAGCGACCCCGCCTTTACGCGCCGAGAGCACATTTTTAATGCCTTATCTTTTGAAAATCATGTAAATAGTCGAATATAATAAGATAACGGCTTCCGGTTAAAGATTTTAAATTTTGTGTTACCTGGAAACGGAAAATGCTGCAGAAGTAGGTAGCTGAAATAAAACTATCTCACGTTTCCACAAAGTTACTAAAACATCTAACTTTCTTGAGTTCAAGCCAAAGTGTCATGAGAGTTCAAGTGAGGTTTGGTGAACAAATGAAAGAACAAAAAACTGGCCAAGAGCGTGTCGGGCCACGCTCGTGTAGGGTTCCGTAGTTTTCCGTAATTTTCTCAAAAACTACTAAACCTATCAAGTTCAAAACTATTTTCCTAGAAAGTCTTTATAAAGTTCTACTTTTGTGATTTTTTTCATATTTTTTAAAGATATGGTTCAAAAGTTAGAGGGGGGGGACGCACTTTTTTTTCCTTTAGGCGCGATTATTTCCGAAAACATTAATATTATCAAAAAACGGTCTTTGTAAACCCTTATTCATTTTTAAATACCTATCCAACAATATTATCACACGTTGGGGTTGGAATGAAAAAAAATATCAGCCCCCACTTTACATGTAGGGGGGGTACCCTAATAAAACATTTTTTCCATTTTTTATTTTTGCACTTTGTTGGCGTGATTGGTATACATATTGGTACCAAATTTCAGCTTTCTAGTGCTAACGGTTACAGAGATTATCCGCGGACGGACGGACGGACGGACAGACAGACAGACATGGCGAAACTATAAGGGTTCCTAGTTGACTACGGAACCCTAAAAAGGTGAATATTTTATTTTAAATTTTGAATTATACTTAGTGAAAAACTCACTAAAACTAGTAATAAATTGATAATGTCGGAAAAGTCTCGTCTCGGAAAAGATGGAGCCTCTCGTTAAAGGACTAACGTTCAAAAAGCTCTAATAATGAAATTTGTCATCATTTCGCTTCGAGGCGGACAGGGCTTTGTGCTCAAACTTTTACTCACCACTCAAATATCGGTTTTTGGGCTTTCCTATTTACTAAAAATGGTTTTTAACCGTCGCCTCATATCTCAAGAAGGACGGTTATCAAGTCGTCTGTATGTTTTTTTTTTTTTTTTTAATGTTTGTTCCTCGATATCTCCGTCGTTACTGGACCGATTTTGAATTTTTTTTTTAAATTGAATGTATATGCATACAGATTGGTCCCATTTTTCTCAGAACCCAGTTCTGATGATGGGATCCTGGAGAAATCGAGGGAACTCCTCGAATCTGAAAGGCATACATATAGTGATTTTTGTGTTTTTAAAGGAACAGCATGCATTTAGGTACGGAACAGTGACATTTGGTGCAGTGGAACTGCTGATGATGGCCAGAATAGAACTCTTCAAATCTGAACGGCACGCTTATAGTGACTTTGCCATTTTTATAAGAACAGCATGCGCTTACGTCTAGAACAGTGACATTTAGTACAGTGGAACTTCTGATGGTTAGAACCGAACTCCTCAAATCTGAATCGGTTATAGATGAAGTCCTTAGTCGTGTTTTTAGAAGTCAGAAAACTATAGTTGTATGTGGCGATTTTAATATTAATTTGCTAGAAAATTCGCCTTTGTGTGGAAGGTTACTAAATACCTTTAAATCTTTTAATTTCGTAAATTTATTTTGTGAACCAACTAGAATCACGGCAACCAGTGCAACATGTATAGACAACATCTTCAGTAACGATATTGCGATTAGTAAATCTGTAATAAACACCTTGAGTTCTGACCACTGTGGACTAAAAGCCTCTTTTGGCGGAAAGATAGAGGATATTCCACAAGACACTGTGTGCAGACTGATTTCCGAAAGGCGCTTACAGTCATTCAATCGTAATATTAGGAACAACTTACCTTTTCTTTCATGTAACCGAGAGAACCCTGACTGTCTGAGTTCTGAGTTGTTTAACTGTATAAAAAAGGAATTTGATGCCTGCTTCATCCCCAAGAAGATGCAGGGCAAGGTCAAGGTTAAATTTAGCGACTGGGCTACGACAGATATTCACGATAAGAGACGCCGGCTCTATGATTTGTATGATCTGCGAACAACTGATAAAAGGCCGGAATTTATAGAGTACGTAAAGAATTTCTCGAAATCTTTTAAAAGGATGTGTGTCGCCGCTAAAGCTGATTATTTATCCAAAAAGATCTTAAATTCCAGCGATAAAGTTAAAACTACATGGCAAGTGATCAGCAGTGAAACAGGAAAGCGTAAAATAAAAGAACGGCACTACAACCTACGAGTTGCTGATACTTTAGTAAGTTCCGACCGTGAAGTGGCAGATCACTTCGAGCGATTTTTCTCGAATATACCGGCAGAGACAACAAAGTCTCTTAACTCATCGCCAATTGTCGCTGAAGAAATGCTGCAAGCTAATGTAGAAGAATGTTCAGAAATATTCACATTTTCTTATGTTACTCCGACCATAGTTATTAAAACGTTCAGATCTTTAAATTTAAAGAAAACTGAAGATCTATGGGGCTTGTCAGTTAAAGTATTACACTCAATAGTAGAATCAATCGCACCCTATTTAGCTGAGATTTTCAACAGATGTATTGAAACTGGCATTTTTCCTGATATTATGAAACACAGCAAAATTATCCCGCTGTTTAAATCAGGAACGAAATCAGACCCGACCAACTTTAGACCTATTTCAATATTACCAGCGCTAAGTAAGGTCTTTGAGAAGCTTATTCTTAATCAACTGTTGTCTCACTTTAACAGAAATAAATTGCTTGACAATAATCAATTTGGTTTTACCAGAGGTCGTTCAACTACTGATGCCGGTGTGGTACTTCTAAAACACATCTTTGACGCCTGGGAAAGAGCTCAAGATGCTGTTGGAATTTTCTGTGATCTATCAAAGGCCTTTGATTGCGTTGATCACGAGAATTTAAAGAGAAAATTGAGCCACTATGGGGTTAAAGCTGCTGCCCTTGACCTTGTTTCATCGTACCTTTCCGACAGAACTCAGCGAGTTGTTATCAATGGGACTCAATCAGCAGGTTCACCGGTAGCACTTGGAGTGCCTCAAGGTTCAATTCTCGGTCCCTTCCTGTTCTTAGTATACATTAATGATCTACCGAAACTAGTGCAAGATAAACATGATATAGTGTTATTTGCTGACGACACTTCTCTTATATTCAAAGTTGACAGAAAGGAAAGCAGCTTCGATAACATCAACGATGCACTGTCTAGCATAACAGACTGGTTTACGGCGAATAACTTACTTCTAAACGCCAAGAAAACCAAGTGCATCAGATTTGCGCTTCCGAACGTTAAGCAGGTAAATAACAGTAAGATCCAAATGAAAGGTGAAACGCTGGAATTTGAAGATCGAACGGTTTTCCTTGGAGTCACTTTGGATTCAAAACTGCAATGGCATGCACATATAGCCACTTTAGCTGGCAAACTTAGTTCTGCAGCTTACGCAGTAAGGCGGATCAGACAACTAACAAACGTAGAGACGGCCAGGCTGGTATACTTTAGCTACTTCCACAGTGTTATGTCATATGGGATCCTGTTATGGGGAAAAGCTGCAGACATTCAGGCTATTTTTGTGCTGCAAAAACGAGCAGTCCGTTCAATCTACGGATTGGGCGGTCGAGCATCTTTAAGAGAAAAATTCAAAGAGGTGAACATTCTTACCGTTGCCTCTCAATACATATACGAAAATATTATGTATGTTCGGAAAAATATCCACGAATTCAAGCTTAACAGTGACATCCATAACTATAACACAAGGAACAAACATAAACTTGCTGTGACCGCCCACCGTCTCCGTAAGGTTGGTACGTCTTTCGTCGGGAACTGTACACGTTTTTATAACAAAGTACCAACCGATATAGTGGATTTGCCATTTGACAAATTTAAGGCACGCATTAAGCGTTTGTTGTTATGTAAGGCGTACTACACTGTGAAGGATTTTATAGATGATAGGGATGCCTTTAAGGTGGTTGCTTGTCAATAGATGAATGAAGTCGTATATATTTTTTCATTTTCTCTGCATTGTGTAATTAAGCATACTAGTGTTCAATTGACGTATGAGAACATATTCTCGTCTGATTATATTGTTTTTATTTAAGTTTAGTTGTGGACACTTGGAGACCTTATACATCTCCAAGATTATGTGTTTAATGTTTAATGTTTATCTTACTTTAATTTTATTGTATAAATCTATATTTCCTTCCTTTGTAACATACGAGCACAGAATATAGTGTCTTACAGCTATGTTTTATTATTTGAATATTTAATTTAGCCTGGCAGCTTGAACATGTCATGCACACTTAAAAGTCTTTGCTGCGGTGGCGTCGTTGATCGGGTCGCCACCTTCCCGAATAAAGGTTGAGGGAGGCGATGGCTGAGATACGCGTCATACTCGTGAACGGGTGCCGTCTGTGAAGACCGGTCTGTTTAAGCTTACTGGGGCTGTTATAACTTAGTAACTTTAATTCTAATTTTTATTAAATTAGGACACTTTGTTCGGTTGTCGTTTGTTTCCTTTCTTTTAGTGAATATTTTAAATATATGATTTTGACTCATGGAGACCATATAAGGTATCTGTACACTATTCCGGGATAGTAAAATGTGGTACATAATTCCGGGATACTTTGGTTTTTGTCGCAAAATGAGGAAACTATCAGTAAAATCTTAATTTAATGCAGTATTTAATTAACTATAGATCAAATAGAACCGAAAAAGTCGATTTTCGGATATGTATCTTATCTTTTGAAGCCATGAGGTACCTCCAAACGCGTCAGTAGCAAACACGCAGTGGTTTCTATGGGCGTGTTTGACGGTGAGCTTAACGCGGCAGCGGAACTTTGTAAGGGTTTGCTGTGATGATGGTAAGTTAATTGATATTAAATTTGTATCATAATTGTCTTATAGTTATTAAAAGACATTTATATCATCTTTTAAAGTTAATTTAAAACATATTTTAATTAAAATACCCGCTCCCGGAATAATGTACACCATTTTGACGCGGTGTACGTAATTGCGGGAGTATCACGGAATAACGGAAACACAGTCCGTAATGTTTTTATGTTCTACTAGCTTTTACCCGCGGCTTCGCCCGCGTAATAAAAGTATTCTTATTGAAACGTTTACAAAAAATAAGATTTTCATTTGGATCCGTAGGTTTCTTTGTAGGTACATCTGTCCGCGATTATTTAGATTAAGGTAAAGCGGGGCAATTCTCGACTGGGGGGCCATTGTAACTGATCTATTTGCTGTACGGTCAGCCAAGAAAGTGGTATCCCACTTTTCGACTCTATTGATCGAAAAGTGGTAAACCACTTTTTTGGCTGACTGTACCTTACACATATTACTATTGTTTTAAAAGAAATTCTTGCAATGATTGTAGAATTGTTACACAGCGACCACAGCGTAGGTAGTAGGTACGAATATGTATGTATTTTACCTATATGTATAAATATTTATACTGGGGAAACTTCATACAACCCACATAGCCAGTATCTCGACGCTATGGTCGGTAGGGTAAAAAGTACTTCCTTGCATTATCGCTTACAATTTTTTCCATTTTGCTTATACTTATTGCAAATGTAAACATATAAAAGGCAAGCAAACAACGATCTTCTTACAGCACATTGAATGTAATAGTTATTACGGATGCAGGATACTCGCCGATGCCTACTTACTAATCCCTTCCCACTGAGCCACCTGCATTTTACACTGCCTAGATATCGATTGCCGACCGATTATTCCGACCCCAATCCCTATTCTTATCCCCGTCCCTATCTCTATTCTATCCTTGTCCCCGTCCCCGTCCCCGTCCCCGTCCCCGTCCCTGTCCCCGTCCCTCCCCTATCCCTATCCCCGTCCCCGTCCCCTACTCCTATCCCTATTTCTATCCCTAACCCTATCTCTATCCCTATCCCTATCCCTATCCCTATCCCTATTATCCCTATCCCTATTATCCCTATCCCTATCCCTATCCCTTGCCCTATCCCTATCCCTATCCCGATCCCTATCCCTATTATCCCTATTCCTATCCCTGTCCCTGTCCCTGTCCCTGTCCCTGTCCCTGTCCCTGTCCCTGTCCCTGTCCCTGTCCCTGTCCCTGTCCCTGTCCCAGTCCCTGTCCCTGTCCCTGTCCCTGTCCCTGTCCCTGTCCCTGTCCCTGTCCCTGTCCCTGTCCCTGTCCCTAACCCTATCCCGTTCCCGTCCCCGTCCCCGTCCCTGTCCCTGTCCCTGTCCTTGCCCCTGTCAAATTATCATGCTAGGAGGTGAACTTTGAAAAATCCTTTCTTAGTGCTCCTCTAAGGAACTTCCGTGTCAATTTGAAATCTCTTGAACCAGAAGTAAAGATGAAAACTAAAGCTATACTTATGGCTATTTTGGATATTTTAACCCCATTGCACAACAACATCAGGGGAGAAAATCTCTTTTCCACGTCATTAGATTTTAAAATCGTTGTATTTATTGTGATCAGCGACCTGATAAACCATAAAAACGATACCCATATTGTGTTTTAGACTTTACCCCCTTTGCACCCCTTTAGGGGTCAAATCTTCAAAAAACCTGAAACATGTATTTAGTCATATGTCTTTAGGAATCCTCCTGTGAAGTTTCGAATAAAATAGTCAAACTAATCTTGTTTCCCCATACAAACTTTGAACCCCCATTTCACCCTTTTAAGAGGAGAATTTTGTAAAATCCTTTCTTAGTGCTCCTCTACACCATATAAGGAACCTATGTGCCAAATTTGAAAGCTCTAGGACCAGCGGTTTCGGCTGTGTATTGATATATTATGTCAGTTAGTCAGTCAGTCAGTTTCTTCTTTTACATATTTTTTGATATTTAAACCCCATTGCACTACAACAGGGGAGAAGGTATTTCCATCGATTTAAACTTCCCTAGATACACTATCGCCTACAAATTCGACACTCAAAAGTGTCCGATCGCTTAGTTGCAAATGTGTGCGTCTAGTTGACAAACGAAAACTTCGCAATGTAGTAAAAACTACTTTAATTTTTTTACAAAAACAACGTTATTTCTTAGTACTTAGAGTTCAATTTCAAATGCAAGCAATTGGCGGTTATGACATTAATGAATGTGATCATCGCGAAAGCCATAAAATTTTATGACCGCAGATCGCAGGTGTGCATATTTTTAAACAAATCTACGTCTTATTGCAACCAACATAAGTTTAATTTCGTTCGCGCTGCAACAATCTAAACGCCATTTTTAAATTGGGAACGAGGATGGACAGAGGCATCATGGGAGTCGCGCTATGAGATGAAAGGCGAGAATGAGGAAATTTGCGGTATTTTTGCGAAAAACTGTTAATATATATATATATATATATATATATATTAACAGTTAATATATAACTGAAAAACTGTTAATATATATATATATATATATATATATATATATATATATATATATATATATATATATATATATTAACAGTTTTTCGTGTGTGTGTGTGTGTGTGTGTGTGTGTATGTATGTATGTTTATAAATAAATAAATAGATATTGGGGACACCTTACACAGATCAACTTAGCCCCAAACTAAGCAAAGCTTGTACTATGGGTACTAAACGACGATATACATACTTAAATAGATAAATACATACTTATATACATAGGATACATCCATGACTCAGGAACAAATATCTGTGCTCATCACACAAATAAATGCTCTTACCGGGATTCGAACCCAGGACCGCGGCTTAGCAGGCAGGGTCACTACCGACTGAGCCAGACCGGTCGTCTAATATATATAACATATGTGTGTGTGTGTGCGTGTAGTGAGTGTATGTGTAGCGATTATGTGAAGGTAAACAGTTGAGGGATTGTATGTGGTGTGTGTGAGGGATGGTGCACTTGGAGAATATGAATTAAGTAGCTATTAAAACAAAGAAGAATTGAATGATGACATTAATTTATTATTCTACGTAATTTCTTTCAAAGCTTTGTGTGGGTAAATCTTCTCTCCGCTCCTCAGCTATAATCTTGCGCCATTTTTCCCTTTCAACGTCTTGTTTTGGGAATCTGGAATAAAAACCTTTTTTATTACTTAATAAAAACGAATTTGCTATTCCCGGGTTGTTTCTTTTTATAATTAAAGTAATTTATAAGATATGTATTAATATTATTGAATTGAAATCATTTATTTCAGACTTATTGGTCCATAATAATAAATAAATACATACACTAATAATATGAAATAGGCTTCTTTTACAAAAAATATAAATAAGCGACTCCATCATTCCATTTTTAACTATGTTCCACTTCATCCATCTTTTGTCGCCGTCCGCTCATTACTAGTATAGCGCGAGAGAAAGAGACAAACTGCGTAAGACCAAATCAAGGAATTTACTTTAATTATTCTAGAAAATAAATGTTTTTAGTAAGTTAGGAAGCCATTTTGGCCACAAATGCATAACATTATAAAATTATTAACAATTACTTACCGGAAATACGATACGTCATCCTTTTTTAACGTATATAAGGTGTTATTTTTGAACTTTTTTACGGAGCACTTAGGCATGTTGCCGACACGGCGGATGAAGCGCTACTGACCGCCCAATTGTGCTTAGAACATTTTCAAGCACAATTTGCTGCGGACACATTCTAAGCCATGATGGTGCATCTAGGTAGTTTAGATCGATGGGTATTTCACTTTCGCCTCGTTAGATTTTAAAAACGTTGTATTTATCGTGATCAGCGACTCAATAAACCGTAAAAACGATACCCATATTAGTTTTTTGACTTTATCACCCCCTTTTCACCCTTTTAAGGGTTAAATTTTCAAAAAACCTGAAACACGTCTTTAGTCATATGTTTTAGGATCCCTTCTGTGAAGTTTCGAATAAAACAGTGAAACTAACATTGTTTCCCCATACAAACTTTGAACCCCCATTTGACCCCCTTGGGAGGCGAATTTTGAAAAATCCTTTCTTAGTGCTCCTCTACACTATATAAGGAACCTACGTGCCAAATTTGACATCTCTAGGACCAGCGGTTTCGGCTGTGCGTTGATATGTCAGTCAGTCAGTCAATATCTTCTTTTATATATTTTTTTGATATTTAAACCCCATTGCACCACAACAGGGGAGAAGGTATTTCACTTCCGCCTCGTTAGATTTTATAAACGTTGTATTTATCGTGATCAGCGACCCGATAAACCATAAAAACGATACCCATATTGATTTTTTGACTTTATCACCCCTTTTCACCATTTTAGGAGTTAAATTTTCAAAAAACCTGAAACACGTATTCAGTCATATGTCTTAAGGAGCCTTCCTGTGAAGTTTCGAATAAAATAGGCAAACTAATCTTGTTTCCCCATACAAACTTTGAACCCCCATTTGACCCCCTTAGGAGGTGAATTTTGAAAATTACTTTCTTAGTGCTCCTCTACACTATATAAGGAACCTACGTGCCAAATTTGAAATCTCTAGAACCAGCGGTTTCGGCTGTGCGTTGATATGTCAGTCAGTCAGTCAGTCAGTCAGTCAGTCAGCTTCTTCTTTTATATATTTAGATTACTATTTGTGGTTAAGTATATTTATATATTTGATGTAAATGCATTAAGTAAAGATTACAGATTATAGTGACATAATTACGGTACATATATTTTTTAGATTTTAATCTCATAATTGAATACGAAATGTATAATCGTTGAGTAATACGTGCGAAATATTGGACTGTGGCATCGACATTAAATTTGTTTTACTTCATAAAATTAAAGCACAAGTTTATTTATTTCAATGTTTTGAGTATAATTGTTATATAATCTTCCAATATACTTAGAAAAAAAATCTTATTTGTCTTTTAATGTAGGCTTTTTTTGACTGCCGTAATTAAGTACACGACTTTGTATGAGTGTATCTTATTCCGGTATATTTATATCAAGTATATTAAAATATATAAACTCATAAAATAAGGTACAGAGACCCGGCCATTATGTTTTCAAACTTCCTTAGTTAGCTAAAAATCTTTATACCGCATATTGGTCTGTCCGTCAGTTAGTCTGTCCGTCTACGATTTAGCTCAATCATCATTAGTACTAGAAAGCTAAAATTTACATAAGGACCATACATAATAGGATAGATATATATAAATATAAAATAGTACCTATTTAAACCGATTTCATCAAACATGGCTAAGAAGAACACTCTCGATTAATTCAGCTCTTTCAAACGAAAAAAACTAATCAAAATCGGTTCATCCATTCAAAAGCGATGCCTTAGACAGACAGACAGTGAAACTTATAACACCCTGTCGTTATATCATACAATCGTTATAGCGTCGTTATACCGTAAAACATCATATTTCGCCATCCCATTCCAGCCCACCAAAACATTGTCAATTATAAAAATTACACTCTGTATAAGCATTTATCAAAACGATATGTGCATTATATATTTATGTAAACAATATTTTTAATTCGTTTTTTACATTATGCTTCAACAAAGTGGACTTTAAAGATATCCCGTATTAACGTACAACGACTCCCGGAATTAAAGCCATACCAAAATTGTATCCCGGAATAATGGGCAAACTAAGGGTTTAGTAAAACAACGGTAATTTCTATAAATTAGAATTTACGATGCAAAATAGTGTTTCAAATCGATCTTAGAAGACCTATCCTCAAAATAAAATAGTTAACACGACTAGAAACTTCGCATTTTTTTTCAATCCTCACTCAAAGTAGGAAACGTCTTAAGTTCCCGTAATATGGTACAGTTACCTTACATCTCTAAGGAGAATTAGATTAAGTAGATATACATTTTATTTTTAGTTGTGACATTTAGAGTCATTTGCACCTCTAAAGTAATTTTAGACTTTTTTTTTTTTGTATTTGTACTTTTTATATTAAAATTTAGTGTAGTTCTTGGTTGTAATTCGACATTTAGAGACCTTCTACATCTCTAATTAATTGTATAGAGTTAACTTTAGTTAGAACTTAGAATTAGTATATAATAGTATCAATTGTAATTTCAACTCAATTTTAAATATTTTTTTAAATACCTATGTACATGTGACGTGTAAAAGTGCCCCTGTGGCCTATTTGCTGAATAAATTATTTTGATTTTGATTTTGATTTTGAACGGCACGCTTATAGTGACTTTGGTATTTTTATAAGAACAGCATGCACTTGCGTCCAGAACAGTGACATTTGGTGCAGTGGAACTGCTGATGATAGTCAGAACCGTACTCCTCAAATCTGAACGGCAGACTCATAAGTGACTTTGGTATTTTTGCAAGAAAAGCATGCATTTAAGTTCAGAACAGTGACATTTATTTATTTAGTTATGTTTGTTAAGCATATTGAGTTTTCAAGTCAAAGTTTGTCAAGCTTCGATTTCTTATAATATAATATCGGATTCATGAGGAATTGAGGAAACTCCTCAAACCTTAACGTTATACGTATATTCATTTATGTTGCCATCTAATAATTAAAGCATTAAAAGCAGTTTTAAAAAATACCTACACATTTCTACATAATCCAACATTCGCAAGTAACTTTCACCAGAACCCGAAAGGCGACGGTTTTTTTTTCTTAAAAATTATTTAGAAATATGTTTCATATATGTATGGAACAAACTAAGCTGATTAAAAATCAAATTATAAAAGAGATTTTATATACACCGTGGGCCTGAATAACTTAGAATACTTAGATCTAAGGTACTTAACTTACTTAACACTTTAGTCGGCTGTGCGAAACAAATAAAGCCTTTACTTGACAGCAATATATTACTTGAGTAGATAATATAAAATAACTTCACATTTACAGTTGTTGGCTATTATCTATAATGAATATTAATACATTTATGAAAATAATACTTTCATTTGTAGAGTATAACAATGTCCATAACTATTCCAAATTTAAAGTCGATAGCATAACTAGTTCTCGAGATATTTAGTAATGTGACAGATAGACAGACGGACAGAGTGACACCATAAGGGTTCCTTTTGTACCTTTTTGGGACAGAACCCTAATAATAAGGTAGGGAAATAGTCACGTAGCAGCACTCTTAAGTCTATACAACATGTTTTCCTAATAATACATTACCCGGCCTGAGGCATTTAGGCAACTTCACTGTAGTTTAGTAACAGCTCGTATTTAATACATGACATGAGCATTATTTATTCTAGAGCGCGTGACAACGATCTGATTTCTTCAGCATATACTAGATACTACTGTACTACTAGATACTACTGTGTCTATGTGTAATAATACTGTAGTATCTAGTACAGCGGTTCTCAAACTTATTTTCCCATGGAACCCTTTTAGAAAGTAAAACATCTGACGGAACCCTTAATTTATTTTTTATTGCAATCTTTATTTTAATAAGCAATCATGATAGTAAAATCTAATCACTAGATTCTAATGTGAGGTATTACATGGAACTGTTTTTTATTTTTTAACAATTGGTGAATATTTGGTTTTAAGGAAGAGAGTGGAAGTTGCATACCAGGTAGCCAAAATTCACACGGAGCCCCCAGAGAGGCTTTGCGGAGCCCTAGGGGTCCGCGGAGCACACTTTGAGAATGGCTGATCTAGTAACGTACTTTAAAATGTTAAAAACCGTCAGAGGCTTAATACCTTCTGCGATCCACCTCGTTTGTTCGTTCATATTTCTACCTCCATGTTGCTCGAATATATATGCTGGAGAAATCAGATCGTGACAGGCGCTCTAGAATAGAATAAATAATGCTCATAATGCGCTATCTATAGAGATAGCGTCCAACTTGATGGAAAATACACGATGAAAGAAAAACGACCATTCACTTTGCATAGTGACTTTTGAGGTCATAATGAACAACTTTTATTATGGGACCAATGCAGAAATCACAAAATAAAGGCCATGCCAGGATAAGCTAAGTGAATCTGCCTCCAGTGAGTTTTGGCTTGAATTGTTTTTTATTGATTCGTCTTTGTATTAGTATCGAGTATGCCAAATTTCAGCTCCCAAAACTTTATAATTTAGTAATTAAAAAAAAACGAAATTTGAACTTTCTTCGATATTTTTTTTTCTGGGCAGCCGATTTCGGCGTGCTTCACGTATATTATGCACGTAGGTAGAACAATTATATGATATTAATTTTGTGTTATATTGCCATACAAACTAATTAATATACGTGACGCACGTCGAAAACGGCTGCCCAGAAAAAAAAATAACGAAGAAAGTTAAAATTTAGTTTTTTTTTTAATTACTAAACTATAAAGTTTTGTGAGCTGAAATTTGGCATACTCGTCTACTCGATACTAATAGAAAGACAAATCAATAAAAATAAATTCAAGCCAAAACTCGCTGGGAGCAGATTCACTTAGCTTATCCTGGCATGGCCTTTTGTCCGTTTCATACATTTCGACTGTCATGATGCCGATCATTAAATATGGATTTCATTAAATGGCGATTTCAGCATTGGTCCCGTAATAAAAGTTGTTCATTATGATCTCAAAAGTCACTATGCAATGTTATTTCACCCTGTATATGAAAGTTTTGATACTAAGTTTGGTGACACTCCACTTTCTCACAATGAATGTAATTTTCCGTACCTACCTGCCGTTTCCGTTCCGTACCAACTAACGTAGTGACGTCAAAAGGCTTATAGTAGAGTAGGCTTTGCCATTCCCATCAGTCAGAGCGGACATATAAACCTCATTTGCGGGGAATGAGGTTGCGGAGCGATGTTGAACTAAAAGCCCATCTTTGCTTAGAGTATATCCCGTTATGTTGTTTCATTAACCACATACAGCACTCTTTTACTTACACTGTGACATAAATTGGATCACACACTGCACCATTGTTGTATAAATATACAACGATGGTGTGTGTTTATTTACCGTTTTTGCCCTTAAAAAGCAAATGCGTGTTGTCATTAATTCATGTATATGGGGTCGTAAAACGTAGGAACGGACTGAAATGACCGTTTTTACTTTAGAGTTATCGGGTAATTAAATAAAAAGAGGCGGCCCGGAAATAACTAGATATAGAAAATTTATAAAGAGACAATGATTTTTTCAGTGGCCTATATAGGTGCTCTGTAAAAATGTGATTGATGGGCGATTTGAAACGCTCGCAATGACAAGCAGTGGTAGGTATTCCAAGCGCTCTACTCATGTGAGATGACTGACTGCCCGATTCAAATTCTAGTTATTCGATTTGACAGGATATTTCTTCAACCGTCACTATTGACACTGACCGATTTTGTCGGAAACTAATTGAATAACAAATTTGAATCGGGCAATGACTCATCAACTCATCACAGTCCGTCTGCAGAGAGGAAAGTGATCTATGGTTATCCCGCACATGCGACATGACGTGACAGAAAACCTCTTCCGAGTAAGGCTATTAAAGTAGGCCAGCCGCTGCGTTCGTACGAGTCCATTTAAAAAGCAAAGATGGCGGACCACGGACTTTTAGCTTCCCATTAGCTGGATTTTTTCAATACATTCTGTGATTCTTCCCATTTCACACAGACTACGTTTCACGCTTGAATGAAACTTACACCCTTTTTGTCTTGTACCGCTTTTCACTAGACGCACATTAAATGATGATGAATGGTGGTGTGACATAAATTTTATGTCACTAGGTAAATTATGGGTGATCGTGATCGTATTAATGTTGATTTGTGCTACTGTATTGTATCATTATTCACGAGGTGTCCGAGATCAATAGGTATGCTTGGCTGCTGGGAATATGGATCGTGGACGATCCATCATCCGCTCGCCGTGTTCACTTATTAGTAAGTGCAGAAAAAAAACATATTGTTTTTGTTTTATATAAAACTACTCGAGTAATTACGTCACTAAGGATAATGGAAGTAGTGGAATGGATAATTTATACGGATATTAGCCCGTTTGGTGACGAGTTAAAATTTCACCACCCCCTTTCTTTTGCGTGGGTATCGTGGAAGTCGACTGTGGGTTAAATTGTGGAATACTGGTGTACGCGGGAGCGGGTGCATATGCATACAATCATGCTTGTGCCTGTATCCCATAAAGAGGTAGGCAGAGCACATGAAACTACTCGTTTTTCTACTACTCTTTGCAATTTAGGGGATTGAAATAAAACTTAAATTTTGACATGGCAGTGACAGGTTGCCAGTCCATCGCGCACACCACAATGGAACTTTATGTCCCACAATCGACTACGTCATTCACGGCAGGAAAGGGGACGGTGGAATTCTTAACCCGTCACCACAATGTGTTATATTATTATTTATTATTTTCGAGGTGTCTGAGATCAATAGGTACGCGTGGCTGCTGGGAATATCGTGGAACGTGCACGATCCATCATCTGCCGGCCATGCTCGTGTGATAAAGCATCATCGGATCGTGTTCAATAAGTGCGAACAAACAAACCTAATTACTTACGTTACTAACTTATCTAATAAACTACTCATTTTGTTTTCCCCTCACTAGCTCGGAAACACGTATTTTGTCCTTTAATACCGGCGGGTAAAAACGCATTTTATCCACTAGTGGGTAAAGTAATTTGACCTTGAATAAAGTTAAATTGACTGCTTTAAAATTGATAAAAGTAGGTGAATCTAGTAATAAAGATGATTTACCACCTGCGGAACTACTGGAAACAGTGATAAACGCATTTTTTGCGTTGTAGTTTCCTCGCTATAGTGAGGGGAAAAGTTTTGTGTTACACTCGGGTGCACATGTATTTTACTTCTCGTGTGTTAAAAATTTCACACTCGGCGTTAAAATACAACTTTGCCCCCTTGTATAACAAATTATAACTATTTCTTTCAAGTTTTAACCCTTAATTGCTAAGAGTGGCACTGAAACTTGAGCAGTTTATTAGCTCTGTCTACTCCTTTTTGGAAGACATGGCGTGAATTTATTTATTAATTGTATTTTTTTTATTGTTGAAGACCCAAACATGCTATCAAACATAATTTTTAAGAAAAAAAAACCGTCGCCTTTCGGGTTCTGGTGAAAGTTACTTGCGAATGTTGGATTATGTAGAAATGTGTAGGTATTTTTTAAAACTGCTTTTAATGCTTTAATTATTAGATGGCAACATAAATGAATATACGTATAACGTTAAGGTTTGAGGAGTTTCCTCAATTCCTCATGAATCCGATATTATATTATAAGAAATCGAAGCTTGACAAACTTTGACTTGAAAACTCAATATGCTTAACAAACATAACTAAATAAATAAATGTCACTGTTCTGAACTTAAATGCATGCTTTTCTTGCAAAAATACCAAAGTCACTTATGAGTGTGCCGTTCAGATTTGAGGAGTACGGTTCTGACTATCATCAGCAGTTCCACTGCACCAAATGTCACTGTTCTGGACGCAAGTGCATGCTGTTCTTATAAAAATACCAAAGTCACTATAAGCGTGCCGTTCAGATTTGAGGAGTTCGGTTCTGACCATCAGCAGTTCCACTGTACCAAATGTCACTGTTCTAGACGTAAGCGCATGCTGTTCTTAAAAAAATGGCAAAGTCACTATAAGCGTGCCGTTCAGATTTGAGGAGTTCGGTTCTGACCATCATCAGCAATTCCGCTGCACCAAATGTCACTGTTCTGGATGAAAGTGCATGCTGTTCTTATAAAAATACCAAAGTCACTATAAGCGTGCCGTTCAGATTTGAAGAGTTCTATTCTGGCCATCATCAGCAGTTCCACTGCACCAAATGTCACTGTTCCGTACCTAAATGCATGCTGTTCCTTTAAAAACACAAAAATCACTATATGTATGCCTTTCAGATTCGAGGAGTTCCCTCGATTTCTCCAGGATCCCATCATCAGAACTGGGTTCTGAGAAAAATGGGACCAATCTGTATGCATATACATTCAATTAAAAAAAAAATTTCAAAATCGGTCCAGTAACGACGGAGATATCGAGGAACAAACATTAAAAAAAAAAAAAAAAAAACATACAGACGACTTGATAACCGTCCTTCTTGAGATATGAGGCGACGGTTAAAAATTCATGCAAACTACGAGTACATGAAAGCAAATAATTACTTGATAACTTGAATTTCATTCATGTATGCGAAAGTATAGAGAATTTGACTGTAGTTAAAATAAAATATTTTATATCATGTACGAAATAAAGCATCAGATAATTATAAGAGATACATGGACAGCAGTTATTTTAAAATCCAATTTCTATAATAAGTCAGGTAGAAATATATAAAGTAACTGAAATGACCGTGACGTCACTCAATTCTATTTCATATAAATTCCATATTAGCAAGTCGTTCAAATTCGTTTTGACAGTTCTTAAAAAGAAGCTGATTTGACTAGGAGGCAAGTAGCCTATTATATGAATGGGCGTTGTGTCCCGACTAATCACTACTACATATCTACTTATTTTGCCAATCAAATTTGAATCAATGGTACTATAAAACAGGGTTGAATTTATTTTTTTTGAAAATCGAATGAATCAAAACAAAAGCAACTCAATTCTATTTAACGTAGATTCAAATTCCATCGTAGGTATTTTGTCTTAGTATTAGGACATTGAACTCCAGGAGGTTACGGAAGGAGATTCGAGTCTGATCGACCGGCATCTGCACATATTATTTGCAATGAGTCAATGAAAGAGTTTGACGTAACGTGACGTGACGTTCTTTAACGTAATTTCAATGAGAATACTATTGTTTTAAAATACTCTAGCAAACAGCCTATATCTATGTATATAAACGGTAAGAAGATTAATAGACCAGTCAAATGTTTGTACCTAAAAATTAATTGCAAGAGAGTAATCCCCTCGACCAAACAAATAATAACGTAACATAAGATAAAATCGAGAAGTCCATAATGGTATTCGATTAGTAGCAGATTAATCGGAATGACTAACCACAAAGCGTTGTTGATCTCCCGATATTAGTCAAATGGATAGGCTCTTGGCCTCGTCTTCAATAAGTGTAGGCGATCGAAGGTGAAATGCGGCACTCCCTTAGTTTGTCTTTCTTTCAATACACAACGGGAAAATAAAAGTATTATTTTATCCGTAATAATATTGTCTTCGGTTACCGCGATAGTTACTACATGACCATAAATAATATAGATTTTTAAAGCAGGTTCATACACTATTAATAAAACTAGTTATACAATCAATCGGGATGAATTGTAAATTCATTATAAGATAAGATAAGATAATCATTTATTGCAAACCATGGTATACAAAGTTCTTATACAAGTTTCTTCATGGTATACGCGATTTAATCCGTTTCCATAGTTTTATTTTATCCGTAATGTTATACAATACAATGCAATACAAATACTCTTTATTGCACACCTCAATACAGGAAACAAAATAGTAAGTATACACAACAGCTTAAGAGGTAACACAAGAGGCGGTCTTATCGCTAAAGAGCGGTCTCTTCCAGACAACTTATGTTATGTTATTCTATAGGAGGAAATTTCTTTACTAATTGACAATAGGTCAGATACCTGTGCTCATATTTTTGGTATGAGAATATCTTAGGAAATTTCATACCAGAACTAAGAAATGTTGACCGTGCCTACATAAATATAAATATTATAATTTACTTGCTTTTTCCCGCGGCTTCGCTCGAGTTAAATTCGAAAATTGTGGAATGCTCCATACAAACCTCCACCCCCCATTTTAGGGAAGTGGGGGGTTACAAAGAGACAAAAAGTAGCCTATGTCACTCTCACTAAGGGATAGCCTTCAACTATCTCCACGTAAAAATCACGTCAATTCGTCGGTCTGTTTTGCCGTGAAAGACGGACAAACAAACAGACACACACACTTTCCAATTTATAATATTATTATGGATTTGTTTGACGTAAAACAGTGCAATCGTGAATTAATCGCTAAGAGTAATTCGCTCGATTAATTTTATAAATGTTGGCTCAACAATAAACAACATCGAAAATTTTGAAGTTTCCACTCTGTACCTATGTATATATGCAGAACATGCTTTTCAATGTTTCCGACATAGTTTCCCGAATAGCAAAATGCTTTTCTGCAGTTAAACTTCATATTAGCGCAGCGGAATTTCCAACTTCCGTCAACATACACCCTGTTTTTATTGAATTCCGTTAACTTTAATGGAAGGTTCTTTAGATCAAATACAATTAATTTTTCTAAGAAACTAGCGTCTTAACTCTTACGGTTATTGAGTTATTAAAAAAATAAAAATAATTACTGAACACGTGTGTGACAGCCTTTACCACTTCCAAATGTTATTTGTTTTGACATGTGCCATCAATCACTTGACACTAATTTGAATATTATTCTTAAGGGTCTCTCACACTAATTAATTCATTTATTATGTATGAAAACGATGAAAAATTTTTTTTTGCAAATTTAACTAAAAGTGTTATACAGGGTGGTTCCTGATAACGAACCTAACGATGTGTAGAATTTAACGGAAAACAAAAAAACACGGTGTATATTATGTCTAGACTATGTTCCGTCCATGAGTGGTTTGGAGCGGAGTCTATATGTGTATGGCTTCATTGGGTATTTTCATGAAGCTGTTCCTTCCTTTGAAAATCACTGGATCGGTCGCGGAAAAATACGAAGTACGTATCGAGTAGGAGGCGCTTTAGATGCCGTTGCACGCTTGGGTTGGACGAACGGAATGCGGCCGGCCCGGCGCGGAGAATGTCCGAACTCCAATTTCCACAGTATTCGTATTATCCAGTCTAGGCTTGGCACATTTGACGGTGACACTTTCTAGATATTAAATATGATTACTATTAATAATGAAATAACACAATATATTCGTGTAGGTTAGGCTTGTGCCGTTTCGTTCGTTGATCGGAGCGCTCCGATCTCGTTCAATCGCTCCCACGAACTAGTTCGCTCTTTTAGGTCTTTGCTCATTTAGTTCAGTCAGACTAGCGACCACTACGGTCGGAAAGTTCAGAACGAATGGGACCGACTAGTGTCAAAATGATACGAATATTCCACAGACAATAACAATTCCGGGCCGAAAGGTTGTAAGTAACCGAAGCTTAATATGAAAACTTGACGTTTTTGTGTCGCTTTGCTAAATACCTCGCTCCCGGTCGGCGCCGTCACACACTCTTGATCCAAACCGCTCGCGCTCGCCGATCCTATTCCTATACTGAACTAAATGAGCAAAGACCGATTCACGGACCACGGAAAGATTCAGTTCATTTCGGTCATTGATGGGATTTTATTCCTAACAGTTCATAGTTCGTGAACGACACAAGCCTAGTGTAGGTGGGATACCCCCATTTGCCAGAATTTCATTTGCCATAATTTTATTTGCCATCCTATTCAACAATCATAATATTGTTTCTCATATCATCTTATGCCATAATCATTGTTTACTATATTAATCTAGTGCCAGAAACTTTGTTTCCCATAAAGTCAGTTTCCATAATGTCATTTGTCAGAATCATCGAAATCCGTAATTACCACATTCCATACCATCATTTGTCATACAAATTAGCGTCCAGAAAAGTCAATTTCCATAATGTGCTTTGGCAGAATCGAAAACTACTATAATAGGTACTAGAAGGACTAGAGAATGAAACTGCTATCAGAAAGTAGGTTAGGTTAGGTTAGAACTGTGACCCCCTGGAAAATGAAACTGCTATCAGAAAGTAGGTTAGGTTAGGTTAGAACTGTGAACCTCTGGAAACTGCTTGAAAAGTAGATTAGGTCAGGTTAGAACTGTGACCCCCCGGAAAATGAAAATACTATCAGACAGTAGGTTAGGTTAGGTTAGAACTGCGACCCCCTGGAAAATGAAACTGCTATCAGAAAGTAGGTTAGGTTAGGTTAGAACTGTGACCCCCTGGAGAATGAAACTGCTGGAAAAGTAGGTTAGGTTAGGTTAGAACTGTGACCCCTGGAAAATGAAACTGCTATAAGAAAGTAGGTTAGGTTAGGTAATAATATGGGCAACAATTAATATGGCAATAATTGCTTATGGCGTTTGAATATTCTATGAAACCATATTATTGCACTTAATAATATGGCTAACAAATAGTATGGCATTGTATGATTATGGAAGGTAATATTCGGATAAACAACGAGTATGTCATATGATTTTTATGGTAAATAAATCATTCGGGCAAATGAAATTCAGGCAAGTTAGATTCGGGCAAATGAATATTATGTTAAATGACTGTCGGGCAAACAATAGACAACCCCTACAAAGCTGGCATTAATAATATAGGTAGGAATAGGTAGATATACAAAGTATTCAACCATACTTAGGTACCTATTAAAAGTTGAGATCTACTTAAAACTAAGCTCGCATTGTCGTATCGTAACATCTATTAAAACATACCCCAAAGTACTCGTAAACCATTCATGTGCTCAGTAAAAGCGGAATAAAACGGTCAGGTCAACACCTTAATGGCAGTATTTACGAGTATTCAAACGAGAGCCTTCCGCGTTGAATACTACATGAATTATGGCGGTATGAATCAAGCAGCCAGCTTTGAAAAAGCCCCGCGAAATTTGTGGCCAGACGAGGGTCTTAAAAAAACAAAAGATGTCGGGAATGATTTATACAAGTTGAGGGTTCGTTCAGCTTGAATTAATTATCAGATTATCACGTTTTAGAGTCAGAGTGAATACATAGGTCATACTGTGCAACTTGAATATGTCAAGGTCAGACAGCCAAAATGTATAAACGGATTTTGCGATTTTGGGATTGGTCTCGTGGTAAACGTTTCAATTTTTTTTTTTTATTGAGAAAGAAACAAACGGTCACATACAGTATGAGGTACATATAAGTTGTTATTGCATTTACAATAGACCTATAGTTTCCTTAAAGAATATAAGTGCTTAATTTTATTCATATTAAGTTGTACAAGATAGATGCTTAAATTGTAATCATTTGCATAATAGGTACAAAGAACATACTTACCCATTATGCAAATTACTACGAGTGTTAACAAACTAATTTAAACCTTACTAATGATTGGAATACGATACATTTTGGATAATTCAACTTTGCAAACAAAATGCTTTCTTTAAATCGCTAATACTACAATTAAAAACATCAATGTTTGAAAGATTAATACTTTCATTATATAGTTTACAGACACGCCTTATAAACATATTTCGTGCATAGCATGTTCGACTGAACGTAATAGCAAATAGTTCCTTTCTACGACATTTACGCTGACGCACACGAGGGACTTTAATGTTTATTTCTTCAAGCAACGAGGGGATCGCTAATTTTGAGTGTAATATTTTATAAAGTAAGACCGAGTCTACGCAGTCACGGCGGTCTTTAAGAGGCTGAATTTTATAATGCTTTAATGAGGAGGTGTAATCGGCATAGTCATGACCTGTTCTTTTGTAAATTATGTCAAGTCATTTGATAACGAACCTTCTTTTCTCTTTTTCAATTTCTTAAGGTTCAATTAGACTAGACGGCGCGCGAACTCGTAGGCGATTTAGTTTCATTGTGGACTATTGACATTACATGCAATAACTACTTACACGAATCAAATGAAATCACTTATATAGGTGATAACTGTATGCATATTGTTTCTTGGCACTTCGGAGCACACACGCTTCGGCAACGTAAACGCTTTTGTAACAAAGAACTTAATCAATGTATTATTGCACTTATTTTTCCGTGTAACGAGTTAACGTTATGCTTGTTTTTTTTTTTTTTTAATGGGATAGGAGGCAAACGAGCAGACAGGTCGCCTGATGGTAAGCGATCACCGCCGCCCATGGACACCCGAAACACCAGAGGTGTTGGAGGTGCGTTGCCGGCCTTTAAGATGGGTGTACGCTCTTTTCTTGAAGATTTGAAGGTCGTATTTGTTCCATGTAGTTATTACTTTTTTAGCAGATTGAACTGTTTGAAATGTAGAAATGTAATTTTATATCAATCGTGAAACGTGCAACATGGTTTTCGTTTGGTTTTCAAATGTCATATGAATGTCATCATGACACCTAACCCATCGTGCAGCGCGCAGGCGCAACAAGATGGCGTCGACCCAAGAATGACAAATGGGCGCGTTCAAGTTATATTAAGGACGTGTTGCACGTTTGCGTCCGTGGCCCACAAATGGTGTCGCCGGAAGACCAGCGCTGACTGTATGGTTAGCATTATGCTGAGGCGGGACCATTTCGTGGTAAACGATGATTTTTATATTATGTTCTAATAATTAAATGTTTGTATTTTTAATACCTATTGTAATTTACCACGAATAAACGATTTCTATTCTATTCTATTCTATTCTATTCTATTCTAAATGCCTCAGTCTAATGAAAGTCGCGTAGATGGGTCCCTAGGCAGCACTATTGATATTGACAGTCACATTCGAAATTCCCTTTGACTGGCTTGTGGTGGAAACTTGAAGCCAATAACGGTCGCGGTTCACATTGCGTCGGAGAAAAATACGTTTATCCCGATATAGGTCCCACAAGTTGGATATGAAAGGTTTCGAGTAAGTACGAAAAATATTAGGAAATCTCAATCGCCCTGGAATAACGGCGTACGTGAGTATGTGTTGCGAGTCACTTGCAATACTTCTGTCCCAAAGACTGTCTGTGGAGTTTCTCGCGCCCAATCTCAGGTTGAACGAGTCAATCTCGCTGAAATTCACAGGTGGTGGATTGATTCCCAACTTTTATGTATTTATTTGATGTAATTTAACTTGTAAATTGCTATGTTAGTAATACGTTTACACAGGTTTAGGTATACGAAAATTCTGAGTATTAGGTACCTATAGTGCGACATAAAACAGTAAAAATTAAATAAAATTAAACAAAAATTGCCCTCAATTTCTTAAATTTAACTTCTTAGTAACTCTACAATTAAACATATTCCTCAGGGTCACACCTGTTTTCTGAAATAATTTGTTAAATCTAAGGCCGGTAAAAATAACTTTGTAAAACCGAGGAGGTTATTAATTCAAAATGTGTTCTCTGAGTCACATCGGCGGTGACAAGGGTTTGACACTACATAAGAGCTGTTATTTACGATAACTTTTCAGCGCACTGTTTCTTTTTCAACAAAACGGTGTAACTATGAACTCTGTTTTCACATAGTTGTTTTGAACGTTGGGTTCTGGTTATGGTAGAAACTAGGTTTGGAAAAAAATGTTCGTGAATATGACGCACGTGTCGTTACGAGAGGTAACGAGGTAGCCGGTGTCGCTATCCATTTATTAAAGCATAATTTTTAAGAAAAAAAAACCGCCTTCCTTTGGGGTTCTGGTGATAAATACTTTCAAATGTTGGATTATGTTATCAATTCGTCTGTGTCTTTTTTTTTTTTTAATGTTTGAGATTTGGAAGGCGGTTAAAAATAGAAATGCCGGTGATTCAAGAACTGACAAAAAGAACGTAACTTCATTGGTTTTTTTTTTTTGGTGTCATGAGAAACGTTAAATCACTTTATTTCAAAGATAATCCGTAAAAAAACGTAATTAAATAAATTAGATAGAGAGGGGTATTGAATCGCGAAAAAAAAATTGGCTGTTCCATAGAAATGAGCGGCATCATGATAGTTTTTTTTTGCGATTTCGGCATTGGTCCATAATAAATCTACTTCATTTTGACCTCAAAAGTTACTACTTATGCAAAGTTTGAATAGTCCTTTTTATTTCACCGTGTATACTTGTCTTGTTTTGTATTTTGTAGTTTCGTATCTCGTGTCTTGTTTTCTATTTTGTAGTTTCACAGTGCCTTAGTGTAAACTGTAATGCTGTGTTACTTTTTGATAAAATAAAAAAATAAAATACTTTCCGCTGAAATGACACAAGCGCAACAGATAGCTCCAAAACAGGCTATAAACTTAATCCGAAAGGTTTCTGCAAGTTTTCACTATAAAGCTTTTCTGTTCTCGCTGTCAAGTAAAGTGAAAAACGTACAACATTTGCAAACGTAGCAGCAAAACATCGGTGTTCTGTCTGCATACTAAAGCCCTCTGTCAGTACAGACACGAGTGGTGTAATCATTCTGCCCCGCCGAGTACGCCATAAATATATTCCGGCTGTTACGCGGTAAATGAGTTAGCTTTGAAGTCTACGTATAAGGAAAATTTTGCGTGTAAAATTTGACAAGTGATTAAAACGTACTTAATTGAATATCCCTGTGTGGCATTGCCTTACTTACCTTCTCAAAAATTTACTTTTCAGGTTTCTGTCTTTTAATTAAATAGCTTTAATTAGCAATGTACAAGTTGCAGAATATTTTCAAAATGTCCGCAAATTACTGGAAATTTTCATAAGAAAATTCTCATGCAAGTTGCCATTATGTATGAAGCAATGTTCTCAACAGTTGACGATCGCTTCCTTTGATGTTTGAGTTGTTCACTGGCGTTTATTATCAACTCACTGAATGATATAACAATTTAACTTAAAGCTCGGCAATGAACATGCGAAGAAGCGTTGGTGGCCCAGCGGTAAGAGCGTGCGACTTTCAATCCGGGGGTCGCGGGCGCGGTCGAACCCCGGCTCGTACCAATGACATTGATAACGCAAGCAGCAATGATTTGCTACTTTTAAAGACTGTATCGTTAAATATGGAGACAACTTTGAGTAGCAGTATTTATTTGCTATTATATTTTTTTCTTATAACAAGACATGGGCTTAATAAGGCACATAATAAGGTACGCATTTTGTCCTAGAAACTCGACGTAAAGCATGTGGTTTAGACAGCATTGACTTAATCCTCCCGAGTACCAATTACGATTTCGGACAAATGCTACTAGAAAATTCACAAAGTGCGTACAAGACGACACAATTGCGAAAAAAAATTGTACAGTGCGAACCTCAACGACACATGATCCACAAAGCAGAATATCTAGACATAGTCTAGCCACTGTTATTTAAAAAAAATAAAGTTCATGATCTGTGTATGGCGGCCATTTGATGCTTTGATGTCGAATTTAACTATCATATACTGTTTATATCGATCTGGTTTAGGCACTGTTCAAACACCATGAATGTCTATTAGACATTGGCCTATGCCTAATTTTTTTTATCTATTTCTCTCATCCTGCTTGTATCAAAAATTTACGGCAAACCGGAACATTGCTCAAAAATGCGTTTTTTTAAATTATATAAATTCACCGCATTTATTCTGCAAGTACACAATTGAACAACCATGAAGAGGACTCTTAAAAAATATATTTTGGCAGCATATTAACCTTTTGTTTGTCGAAATCGTACAAAAAGTCTTTGAGATATTCTCAAATTAAGCCAGATTAGGGGTTGTCCGAAATGTATTTGCTAGACCTGAAAGTACCATAAAGTCCCTAAAATAAAAAAAATATCAGACCTTCTTATATCAAATAGTACTTACCAATACCTTCAGATCATACTCTCGGACCATAATAATACAAAATTATGCACATGTCAACATTTAGACGAGGTTTGTTGTGTCCCTATAATTAACGATACAGTCCTTAGTACACCTATATACTTTTAATATACCCAACTATATAATCACCAGGGCCCGTAACTTTCAACGTGACGTCAAATTTATGTCATCGGCATGAAAGTTACGGGCCTTGATCATCACAAATAAATCTAGGATCATCACGGTATCAATTTATAAAACACATTTATCCAACGGTTTTATTTTTAATCCAGTTCTAGTATAAGTAAGGCCGCTTGCCAGCATGGCGTTGTAATTTCCTCCCAAAATGCAAAACACTGCCAAACCCTGTGGCCAAACCACTCTGTTAATGAAAATGGGAAAGGCGACAATTGACGTTTAAATTGGGTTATATAAATCCAGATTGGCCAGATTGCTCCACTTCACTTGAATAGAGTTGGCACCACTCCGAATCTCGACGACTTTAATAACTACCTGCCTGAGATCCGACCTCATACTTATATCCCCATTTATACCACTTATCTCACCTCGCGTGCAGCCTCGGAAAATCTATTTCGTATTTAATCAAAATTTGAGCGGATTATCAATACCTACCTTAAGTACGTCGCGCGTTCACAAAATAATAGCAGAATTACAGTATTTCATAGACCGCTAACGCCAGCAATAGGTGCTCTAGGTAGCTTTTTCGTCAGTGAAGCTCATGTTATTCGTACCGATTTATAGTATGTGCTAGCAATTTAATTATAATTATATATCCTATTGGACTTAACAATATCTCATTTTCATTAAGCTTTCTCAGATTAGAACTTAAAAGATTTTCATTACTGCGATCCCTTATTGCGTTTAATCCGGTAGATTATTTCCGTCTCTATATTATTTTGTTGACCTTAAAAACAAATTTAATTAATCCATTTTAGACTGAAGGTAATGCAGATTAATGGTTAAAGTTACAAGGTCAGTTTGTCGATTTAAGACGAAGCTTGCTGCCTAGTTCACAAAACATTTGATTTGGAATCACGTGGTTCGTACCTAATATAACTTGACCTGCGTGTCCATTACAACTAACGCGTTTTCCAGGTCAGGATTAAAATAGTCCATCTGAGAAGAGGTGGATTGGGCACGTTGGGGAATATCAAGACTAAGGTGATCACAGGATGATTTAGGCGCTCAGCTTTGGATAATTTCGGTATAGTTTAACAGATTTAGGCTTCAAATTTGCAAATGGGATAAAACAACCTTTGCATCTTAATCGGCCACTTGTCACTATCTCACCTCTTAATACCGGTACCGGATCTGCTCCTGATAAGAAAATAAAGTAGGTACATTAAGCTGATAAAGACGATAAAAATAAAAACGGCATTTACCTGTGAAAATTGAGTATCTACCTTAACGGTGTCCCTGACAACGAGCGGGATCAAAAAGATTTAAGGGCTTTGAAATTATAATCCGAGTTAGCAGCCTCTGGGGGCTTGGCAACTTTGGTGTGCGGTTTATAGTTTGTACAATTGAAAAAAGTGTAAACAAACCGGAGCTGTCAAATTTGACAGATTCAGGGGTAGTGAACCTTTTAAGGCCAGATTGAAGATCAAAATTATTGGTGGCTACTTACTTGGTACTTTTTATTTATGGTGAGCCAATTTTTAACCGTCGCCTCATATCTCTCAAGAAGGACGGTTATCATGTATGTTTTTTTTTTTAATTTTTTTTTTATTTTTTTTTATGTTTGTTCCTCGATATCTCCGTCGTTACTGGACCGATTTTGAATTTTTTTTTTGATTGAATGTATATGCATACAGATTGGTCCCATTTTTCTCAGAACCCAGTTCTGATGATGGGATCCTGGAGAAATCGAGGGAACTCCTCGAATCTGAAAGGCATACATATGGTGATTTTTGTGTTTTTAAAGGAACATCATGCATTTAGGTACGGAACAGTGACATTTGATGCAGTGGAACTGCTGATGATGGCCAGAACGGAACTCTTCAAATCTGAACGGCACGCTTATAGTGACTTTGGTATTTTTATAAGAACAGTATGCACTTTCGTCCAGAACAGTGACATTTGGTGCAGTGAAATTGCTGATGATGGTCAGAACCGAACTCCTCAAATCTGAACGGCACGCTTATAGTGACTTTGGTATTTTTATAAGAACAGCATGCACTTTCGTCCAGAACAGTGACATTTGGTGCAGTGGAACTGCTGATGATGGCCAGAACCAAACTCCTCAAATCTGAACGGCACGCTTATAGTGACTTTGCCATTTTTATAAGAACATCATGCGCTTACGTCTAGAACAGTGACATTTGGTACAGTGGAACTGCTGATGATGGTCAGAACCGAACTCCTCAAATCTGAACGGCACACTCATAGTGACTTTGGTATTTTTCTAAGAAAAGCATGCATTTAAGTTCAGAACAGTGACATTTATTTAGTTATGTTTGTTAAGCATATTGAGTTTTCAAGTCAAAGTTTGTCAAGCTTCGATTTCTTATAATATAATCGGATTCATGAGGAATTGAGGAAACTCCTCAAACCTTAACGTTATACGTATATTCATTTGTGTTGCCATCTAATAATTAAAGCATTAAAAGCAGTTTTTAAAAATACTTACACATTTCTACATAATCCAACATTCGCAAGTAGCTTTCACCAGAAAACCCGAAAGGCGACGGTTTTTTTTTCTTAAAAATTATAATGATTATAAACTCATAAATGGTAAGTAAGGTGAAAGTAACAATGCGATACCTTGTATTTTTAGGCATTTAAAAAACTGTGAACAAACCGTCAAAGGGGTTGTTTATAAGATAACGTTTGGTTTCTGTTCAATTATTCATATTTAAAAATAATTCAGCTCACTACTATAGTCCGTTCCGTTAGAAAAACATATACTTAATTTTACCAAATACATTACAAAAGGAGTGTAGGTACAAGTTTTAATACTTTTAATGGGTCGGTACCTATTAAATATTACTGAATCAACTAAACTACCATCTAGTGTATAAAAAAACATAAATATAACAATCATCATCTCATACATAGAAACCGAAGGTCGAAAACACAAATATCGAACTCGGAACAGATGATGATGATGATTGATACCAAGCATCGAACAAATAAAATTAAATATCGCGTAAGGGTTAGTACCTTTATATATTTTAGTAGTGTTACACCCAGATTAAAATGCAACCATGAGTTTTAAACCTCTGCAAAATTGGGTACTTTTTGGTAGATGATTATCCGAAGAAAATAATAATATTCGTTAAACGCAATGAAGATATGTTTGTATTTGTGAAGGTGTATATGTTTCGTCAAATTAAACGAAATTACATGTTATTGGAATGAAATGGAAAATTGTAGTGAGCTCAATTATTTTAAAATAAGGAAAAAAATCAGGAACCAAACGTTACCTAATAAACAACCCTTAAATTTGACAGCTCGGGTTTGTTTACACTTTTTTCAACTGCTAAAAGTACAACGTATAGGTTTGTTAATTAAAAATATAAGACAATCTAATAGAGAAACTAACCTACCTTAATCATTTAAAAATGAGTTATAAATAGGTATCTAAATTCATACAACTATGACGTCGTCTTTGATACGCAAAACTGTTAAGATTATTAATTGACTTATGCAAGATTGGTTTAAGGTACAGCGGGGCAAATCTCGACTGGGGGACAAATGTAACTGGTCTATTTTTTCCATGTTTTACAATGTTTGCATTATTAAATAGAGTGTCCACCGGTTATATACGGTAGGCGTGTTCAGTGGATACATGTAGAACTCAACATCATAGTCTAATAATGAAAAAAAATGGGTTAGTTACAATTGTCCCCCAGTCGAGATTTGCCCCGCTGTACCTTACATCAGATCAGGCATATTCCAGTTTGAAATTCGTTTGTACTGCTCGACGGTTTACACCGTCAATGCAAGTACCTACAAAGCTTAGGTTAATACCTATACAATTATATATACATATATGACAGTGCAATCGAATTTCACGACAATTTCTGACAATAATAAATAGTATAATTTAGTACCCTACTATCCTTATTATTACTTACATGTACGCGGAAACAAAACCAACTTTCCCGGCAACTGTACGTTGCTAGGTGACACACAAAAGACAAATTCAAATAATATACCGACCAACACGGAAACTAATCTCGTTTTCCACAACTCTAGGGAAAGGAGATCTATTGTTCTACCGCCACCGCATACCTCGCACCGCACCACATCGCTCTCTAGTCACGATTGTAAAATGCAAATAGTGTTAAATGAAACATGAGCTTTGTTCCTCATTTGATTACTAAACTGATTCTCATTGAACAACTTTGTTCAACATTTTGATACGTCCTTGATCCTCGCCTTAGTGATCGGTAAGCATATCACACACTACCACAGAATATATAATAGTACAAGTACAGAAGGCTCACTCCTTTGATGTTCACAAAACGCCGCCATTCTAAATTCTTACCTACATTAACAAACGGACCGCACGCGTGCAGACGTTACGACATTGAATTCTATTGCGCCGCGCGAAGGTCGTCGCCACTGAATGGGCCGCGAACTCGCGGCCGCCGGCTTGTACTCGTAGCGCGGCGAAAGGATCGCGGAGTGAGCCGCCCCTGACACTACTTTTAAAGTTCCCATTATGGTGTGAGATTTATAAGGTAATATCAAAACAAAATAAAAGCAGTAACACATTGGTATTCAGTATTGGCCTCCAGTATATTGGATTTACGTTGTTCGGTTCGTTTCAACCAAGGATGATTTATATAGGATGTAATTACAATCTTCATACTAAGAATCGTACACTTTTTTTAGCGCCACCTATTAAATACTATCATAACTACACTGATGATACCTACAATTATTTTTTTTTTCAAAATGTGTATAGACGTGATATCATTCATCATCATGACAATAAAATAAAGAAGTATGTTATTTGTTCTCATAAAAAATAAAAACATGAAAAAATACTTGGGGTAAATATGATTTTGGCCACTTCCAGGCTATGAAACAGTGCCATCTAGTTTTAAGCCTAAAAGGCCCATACAGTTCAGGGGTACACTTTTTTGTATGGGCTCGTCGTTGGTTTCAACTTTGAACGCTGTGTACTTATTTTAAGAACGAATTCTTTCAAATTTAATTAAATTAGTTTCATACAATGGAGCGAAGGACACTGGTTCGATTGCAGCTATAGACTTGGAGGCCTTGGGATTTTTTCTTTGTATGTGACATTTGTTTATTTTATTTTTAGTTTGCTTATAATTATTTATTTGAATTTTGCTAGCTTAACCTACATTTTCTTATAATTCATATATTATATGAAGTTTGTGGTTATATTCACAGTTATACTGGTTCATATAGGAGAAAATCTTTGCGACAAGCAATGTTTTTATACGCCCACAAACGAATAAAGTTCGGAGTAATTCATTGTCCAAATTAACCATCTGATTTGTTTTTAAATAGCCTTTGAGCTCAATTATGCCTTTGCTTTGGGTGACACCCAAGCATGAAATTAAATTTGATAGAAGTTTTCAAACAAAAATTAGGTGCGTGGGTTTATGGAAGACAACTTCAACACGAGCCATTTGGGAATATCTCAAAAGTGTACGCTGGCTAATTGTGTAGTCTGACTCGCAGAAAAATATATTTTCAATTATATGCTTAGAAATGACGTCATTCCCCCAACGGCAGAACCACATCATCTTTCGTAAACATAAACATATCAGAAAATATCTATAAAATTCTAGGACCATTTGGAAAAATTCTATATGCCTAGTTTTTGTGTAAATCTTAATTTCATTGTGGTTCTGTTACAGAGCTTCCTCCCAGCAGAACCACCAAGATATTCTTCTAACTACACATGCTATTTACACGTATACCACATCAAATAATTCTATATTAATTCTATACACCGTGTTTTTATTGTTTTCCGTTAAATTCGACACGCAGTTAGGTTCATCATCAGGAACCAGCCTGTATATCGCTTTTCGTTAAATTCGAATATTTTTTCTTCCTTTCCATACATACTTATAATAAATGAATTAATTAGTGTGAGAGGACCTTAGTGTCAAGTGTCTGATGGCAAATGTCAAAACAAATAACATAAGGAAGTGGTAAGGGATGCCACACACGTGTTCAGTAATTACATTTTTTTTAATAATTCGATAACCGTAAGAGTTAGGACGCTGAGAAATTAATTGTATTTGACCCAATGAACCCCTTAAGTTAACGGAATTCAATAAAAACAGTTTGTTCTGAATACACGAATTTACGATTTACATACCTAATATAGAAACTAAGACTAAGTCTCAAACTTAATAGCTAGCTAGATTCGTAAAAAGGTAGGTATATGATCCTACGAGATTTTATCACACGAAGCCTAAAAAGAAATTTGTTGTAGTTTTGTTGTTGTAGATAGTTGCCGTCAGATAAAGGTCACAGGAAAAGATCGCAGGTAAGTTATCTTATCCCGCGCGACAAAAGAAGAGGGTGGAACCCTAATCTACGGAATCGCTTTACTGTTGTTCTCGAGGTTATCTCACATGTTTGAATGGAATACCGCTTCATTGTATGTCTAGGGAAAATAATAAATTGAAAAGGAACCCATACATACACACATACATATAGATACTCGTATGATACAGTATGATACAAAAAGCTTGTTAATTTTGCAGTTTTTAGATACCATTTTTCACCAGTTATTCGTATTAATTACCTGGAACGGTACTTAGGACTAGTGTATAAAAGTTTTTTTCTACTTGTCGACTGTAATCTGTCAATTAGGACACCACAGACTAAACTATAAGTGCTAACTTTTCAGTGTTGGATACTCTATGGCAGGTTTGACTTAATTATAATAAGCTCATTATAGTTGACTTTAGTTAACTGTAATAATTTCAAAAATAGAACTTCATACAATTTCTATACTAATTTGCGATACCTAGCAAATTTTCCTGCATCTGAAACACATTTTTTTTTATCTGTCGCGTTATCGGCCAATCAGAGACGGTTATTACAAACAATTGGTTGCTAGGTAATTCGATGTTGATACAACGGTGAACGACTCTATTAACATTAATTTTAACTTGCATGAATGATGATATTTCCCTCCATTGATGATGAAGATGATGACTCGTAGAAAAAGTATTGTATACAATAGTGATATAATTAAGCTTTTTACTCTCGTACTGTACTATTAGGCCACTCAGCAAGCTTCGTGGCCTAAACATGGTACTCGACTGAAAAGCTTTGTATTATATCACGATTGTATAAAATACTAATAGTTTTATCTATCACAGTCAGATTAAAATGAATTTGTATTACTGTTTTTGAGTTATTTCGCTTTTACTGAACTATGACCCGTGGGGACATCTAAAGCCTGACTAGAAATATATGACTATTGTCAAGAGGGCGCTGTTCTTCTCATGTATGCCGTGACAATTCAGTTAAGTATGAAGAGAATTTCGCAACATGGCGCGTAATCATATATTTCTGTCTTCGGTTACCGCGATAGTTACTCATGAAATAAAATTATGGAAACGGATTATATCGCATATAATGAATAAATATATCTCGTAAATTCATTATACGCGATATAATCCGTTTCCATAGTTTTATTTTATATATTTCTGGTCAGGCGTTACGTTGAAAGGGCAGAGTTGTAAACTTTTCAGTATCTATATAAACGGCATCAACCCTAAGTGGATTTATAAGCGAGTTGAAAACGAAATCATGTGTAGAAGTTCGGCTGTATGAAGTTTCATAGGCTCTTGGGTTGATAAGTGTTCGTTAACCCCACAGATGTGGTTTCGCCGAAGTCACGATCTAAAGTAACCCGAATTTTCTCTTTTAGAAAGTATATTGAACCCGTCTTCCTTTGTTGTTTAGAATACTGAATAGTTGAAGTAACTTGACAACTAAAGCCTTATATTATAGGTACCTACACACCCATGTGTGGATAATTACATAGAATTCCATAGAAATGTTATTAATAAATGAAAGTGTCTTCCGAGTAAATACAACTTTGCGTCCTCATGATTACGATTCTCAAAATCAACCGTTTTAGTTATTGTAAACCTCAACTCTCCTAAGCCAGCAAGAAGTCGTCTTTTCCATGTAAGTTGTTAATGAGAATTTGCTCTCCTCACAAATAAGACACCTTTTATATATCGCATAAACTATAATAAATGCCTTATTCGAACTTTAATATTATCCATCAAAAATGTGCTCTTAATACGATATTCGTTTATATGTCAGTGTCGAAAGTGACGTTTACTTTGTTCTTATGAAGCCAACACAAAAGTGCACGTCAGTCATCGCTTATGCGCGCATACGACGAATGAGAACGTCTCGACCTTGCTACGAACTACCGTAGACGAGGCTACGGCGTAGCGCCAAAGCTATCTGCTCTTGCGCATACACTGGCCCCGTAGCCGAATGGCGCTCAGTCTGGCTCTTTCGCGCCAATACGCAAGAGCGATACAGATAGATTTCACTTCTGCGGCGTTTGGCGTCACTAAAATGCCATTCGGCTACGGGGCCTGGCCTGCCAACGGTTCTGTAGTGCTACTCACGTAGCCGATTTTCCGCGTTTATAAGGTATTTAACTAGGTACGAACAAAGAACTACAAAGGTAAAAGGCACTCATGTGCTACGACGACACCTACGAGTAGTTTCGGCGTCGGGCTGGCAATTTTGTAATAATAAGTGTGATACTGACTGCTGTGACATAATATTTAAAGGGATTTATCGCAATTATCACTCAAATTTTTAGGACGCAACTCAAAAGTTAGATTTAAAATGTGTGCTATACAGCCACAACTCAAAACGGCCGTCGGTTTACATGCGAACAGACTGGCAAGTGGCCGTATTGCAGGGAATCGTCTGACAATTTATGGTCAATTCCATAAGGCCACTTGTGAGAAAAAGGCTTTTAAGGACCTTTTTTGCTACGGCTCTCGAAATAAGGTCATAAATTGAACAATTTTGAACACGGATCTGCAATAATCCAGAAAATTAAAAATTTTGAGTTGTGGCCGTATAGCAGGCACACGGCGATAATATTTATGTAGCTGCCAGTTTTAAAGGAAACTTATTCGAGGAAAGTGACACGAGTTACGAAATTGTTACGAGTTACATACTGTCATACTAATAACTTTCATACCATAATAATAGTAACTTATGCGGCGGCCGACTAAGTCTTCTTAACGATCGGGCATAACAAGCTCCGAAGTCTCAAACTTTAAATACTTGTACATACCTACGGAAATTACGATATTATATAAAACTTATATTTTATTCAACTTTCCACACGTACTTATTTAGATAAAAAAGGATATAAACAGATCAAATTGCCAGTATATGAATAGTCTTAATATTACCTTATTGGCCGTCGGTTCATAAATCATTTACAAACGCAAAGTGTCTTGAAGTTTTTCTCGGCATTTTCTTACAGGCCAGTGCAGAAGAAATAGATAATTCTCCGATAAGTTTCTTGCTGAACTGAAGCCTTAACCCAGTCTTTAAAGTTTTGTTAAATACTCTTTGCTACTTCATAGCACTCGCCAGGTAATTATAGTATTTTATGCAACTGGCGTTTAAGTGAGGTTAAAAAAGACGAGTGGCGTGAGTAACAATTTGAGGCGAAGCCGAAAATTGTTAATAAAGACGCCGCGAGTATTTTTTGACTCAGTTAAACACCGTTGCATACAATACTTTTTCTACGACCATGCACTTCTTTTTAATACAATAGTTTTCTAAAATAACTTTCTTGAAATTCGCACTATTTCCTGTATTTTGACGCCGGCCTCCCCTCTGTTCCTGCACTCACCCTGTCGCTCGCACTCCCCCGCGCCGCCGCCAGCCCCGGCGCCCCGCGCACCCACGCTATATCCCTTAAAGGCTTCCTATTAACAATGCTTTAAGAGCTATATCGTATGCGTGGGTGCGCAGGGCACCGGGCGGGGGCGGGCATCTTTATCAGAATCAGAATCAGAAATGACGAATAACAACACGGGAGTAGAAAAAAGTTATTAAAGTTTCTAATAGACCAGGTATTATGTACATAGAGTATGTAGATATATTAGTTTATTACTCGTAATATGCCTATTTCATCTCTAATTTGTTTTACCTTCTGACTATAGTCGATACCTCTGTGTACTGTGTCACAGCACACCTCTTTTTGGACAAAAGTAGAAAATATAAAGTAGAATTTCATTATAAAGTTTAATGATTTTCTCACCTTTAAAACAATAGGTTGGAACTGTTGGAAATTGTTCGAATAAAGTTTATTCATTAAGGCTTCAATTATAGAATTCACTTTACAAAATTTAAAGTAGTTTTAATTATTTTATCCACTGTTATAATGTATTCTCTCAGCTATATTTTAAGTTATGCGTTCATTTAAAATAACCTATTAAAATAAAAGTGTTATTATGAGCTAAGTAGGTAGGTTGGTACTTTGTAAATAAATGTCTAAGATTTTGTTCTCAAGAATTCTATTAGCTACTCGTAGGAATTGAGGACACATAACAAACGAAATAAAATCGAAAAGTCTTCTATCAAGAACCAAACGTTTCTCAAATATTTAAATCGAATAAAGATCTCGCCAACTTCTTAAGTAAAAGTACAAAGTTGAAAAGATAAAGTCTCACCTCTGTTCCAAAAGTTCGACCCGAGGATGATGTAAGAACTTCGTAAACTTGTTAAAGAAAGCCTAAAACGTTTATACTTCTAAGAATTTTTCCTTGTCATCATGTTTTCAACGAAGCGACGAAGGGACCGGAATAATAACGTTTGAGTTTTGGCTATGGCTTGCAACAATATAAGGTAGGCCTGTTAAACACGTTAATGTCCAAAGGAAGACACCCTTCTGCCACATTTATTGACAATTACTTAAGATTGACATTGGTATCAATCTGGTACTGAACTGGTATGTAGGTTAAAACTGGTACCTACTTTGATTTGATATCATCAAGGGCCACTTGGACCACCCGTTTAACTTATGGTTAGTGGGCTGTCAACTGTCAAATTCCATATAAAATGCTGGGTCAACCTCGGGTTAACCCTCCATTTTCGGTGGTGCAAGTGACCCTAAATTTATTATAGACATATGTGGGTATAGAAAATGAGGTGGGTATAGTTGGCATAACTAGTAGACTGACGGCTGTTATTCAATCAAGTCGCTGGGAATTTTCAGTTAAGGTAACATAATATTTTACTATTATATTATCGCTTATTCCTAACAATTGTGTCTAAAAAATATAAACTACTAGCTTTTACCCGCGGTTTCGCTCGCGTTAAATTCGAAAATTGCGGAATGCTCCATACAAACTTCTACCCCCCATTCTGGGGAAGTGGGGGGTTAGAAATGACAAAATGTAGCCTATGTCAATCTCCATCCTTTCAACTATCTTCACTTAAAAAATCACGTCAATACGTCGCTCCGTTTTGCCGGGAAAGACGGACAAACAGACACACACACTTTCCCATTTAGAATATTAGTATGGATAATGATCAATTTACGTCCTATACCCACGGCCACGTAGCGTGGACAAAAGTTTTTTGGGTTATACGCGTGATATTAACGACGATGCTTGCCTCCTTGGTTCGTGGTATCATGGCCCACAAGTCCTACAAACCGTACGGGTTAGGTTTGATTTGACCCAATTTACGTGTCATTGTGAATGACACGATCTACACGTGTCGCTATATACATACATATCTACATAATGCCATAATCCGTAGCAAGTCAGATCGGATCGCGAAAATTGCTTCCGTAACGCGAACGCGACACGGATTAAGGGTTACGTTCGCCAACTGATTAGCTGTTGACGTGGAAACATTCCATTTGGGATATTTCCATTGAAGTGACAGATATTATTTTAGAAAATAAATTCAAATAGTCGGCTGTAACGGGTAATTTTCAAACGATAGGGTTAAAATTAATGAAATTATTACACACGTTTTCACAAATATATAAATGAGCCAGACGTAGGAGAGTTTAACAAGAACTTCTAAGGATTTCCATAAACCAGTTGTCAATAAACCATCATAATAGATAATTGACCGAAGTAGATATCTATCTCTATCGCTCTTGCGTATTGGCGCGACAGAGCCAGACTACCTTTCGCGGCGTTTCGTTTTCGTTTCGCGTCGTAGAAATGCCATTCGGCTACGGGGCCTGAATTTGAGATAGCTAATTTGCTATAACGTTGAGGAAACATTCATAAGAGAATTATCGTGTTTAAGTTAACAACATCATTGACACAAATTTAGTCTGAAAATGACTCATTCTCTCGCGCTCTTAATTATTAGGTACCTACCCAACGCCCAGACTTTTGTCTTAACGGTATTATTTAAACACTCACCTGCCCTATCCGGTGCTCGAAGTAAAAGTGTTTTTACTCTAATTTATATTATTAATGTGGCGGTGGGGCACAATTTTCCGGGCCAGTTTGCCCAGTAATTGCTCGTCGCGAGCCGAGTTGAGCCCAAAACTTCGTTGGCGCGCTGCCAACGCGGCGATCCACAGGTGACGAGATGAATTTGCTGGAACGGCATAAATGGAAGAATCTGAAGAAACTTGCGCTGAATATGCTAACAGTTAATTTACAATTCAATTTTAGCTTCGTGTTCTAGTTACCTAAATACCGTGTTCCAACTTGTAGTTACTAGCTAGTTGTACCTATTTATTCTTAATATTTTTGTATACTGTAACTCACCAGATTTACTAGGTATCTTATTTGAATTTATATAAAATCCTACAGGTATTATAGACGGCAGACGGTTTGTGTTACTTGTTATGTAAATATATTAAATTTATACATAACGACCAACGACTAATCATTACATTGTAAATGCAAACATGTTTAAATACACTGCAAAATGTAATGTAATAATTACGGTAGCTTGCAGTACCTATTCAGAATTCTAATTCTAAATAACGGAAGCACATTGAAAAACAATGATCAAGAATCTTACAATATCATTCAGTGAATGTCAAGAGAACCGCCCCATTGTCCTACTCGCATTAATCACCGGGTTGCTTCATCGGAACGTGAAGGGACCAGATTAATGAGCAGGATATGCCGCGACCCGCTAATAATCATTAGTATCATGCTTAATTAATATGCGCGTCAGGAACATGGTCACGTGTCACGTTATGAAATACAAGAACCTACCTACCTTAAGACTGTAATTTTCATCGACTAAGTTTCAATGAAAAGAAACAATCAAAAAACTAGAAACATGTTTAAAGGCTAAATTTTTTCTATAATATATAAACTAATAAGCCTCAAGTATTGTAAAACATTTCATAAATAAGCTTTCTTACGATATAATTCAATAAATTTCAGAGACCGGATTAGTACGCAGAATGGGCCGCGATCCGCTAATGATCATTAGTATCATGCTTAATTAATATGCGCTTCAGGAACATGGTCACGTTATGAAATACAAGAACCTACTTAAATTAATGACTGTAATGTTCATCCACTAAGTTTCAATGAAAAGAAACAATAAACTAGAAACCTGTTTAAAGGCGAAATTATTTTTATTATTTAATAATAAGCCACCAGAATATTGCATAAAGTAATAAGTATTGTAAAACATTAAACAAATAAGCTTTATACGATATAACTCAATAAATTTCTCATCAACACCTTCAGAGACCGGATTAGTTCGCAGAATGGGCCGCGCGATCCGCTAATGATCATTAGTACCATGTTTAATAAATATGCGTGTCAGGAACTGTGGAATGGATCGTGATCCCGGTTTTATGCTAAAGACGTGTAGGTACGGCGGGCGGTAGGGTTTTAATTGTCCCAAGCTTTAATTTGGATGAAGGTGAAGCGTGATGAACGATGAGCGTGAAGCGTGATGATTTTTTTTTCTATAATATGTTCAATCGCTCAATAGATTTTAGCGTAACTAAGTAATAGCAAAATTTTAAATGTCACATTTGAATTCCTACCGCTTCATAACTGTCACAGTGACATTTTTCGGCAGTACATTAATGCTCAAAGGTTGACTAGAAGAAATCCCTTAAAGGGATAAGTTCGCCTTTAATATTATGTGTAGTATTCTTTTCTTGTATTGCTGGGAGGGCAGTGTGGTGGCGGATCTGCGTCGGCTTCAAGGCAGTGACTGGCAAGAGGCTGCGCAGGATCGTGACAGGTGGCAATCTTTCGTTTCGGAAGGCCAAGATTCACTTTGGATCACTGAGCCAAAATAGTTACTTAGTTAGTTATTCTTTTCTTGTACAATAAAGTGTTAACTTACTTACTTATATTACTAAAATATCATAATGACAATTTATCGAGAAATGAACCAATGTGTGCGTTTCTTGCAGAAATGTCGTGCTGCAAAACTGTCAACTGCATTACTGTATCCCATTTCAAAATTCATTCGCAGGCCAGATTTTCGATTGCAGCTGAGGTCGGTATCCTAGAGCCTTGTTAATCTGACCACAGCCTTCTTTCAACTGCGGAGACGTAACATAAATATTTACGTGCGCGCGCGATCGGTCAAGCTTTCGCCGTAATATTGCATAACTTCAATTTAAGGGCGTTCCCTGCGCCAATGACCTTTGATTTGAATCCATTGATATTATGATAGTTTCTAAAGCCAGATATTAACAGCATCGTCTTTAAACAAAACAGTATCTCATAATTCCTTCACAGCTCATTGTTTCTGTGATATTTGGCATCAAAATTGAACAATTTTAGGGTCAAAACTGGTTTTTTGGTCATAACTTTTGTTTTAATTACTTTATAATTAAAATCTTTCTTGAATTTTTAGAAAAGTCAAAGGTAAATCCAAACATGTCGATTTTATGTATCTGACACGCTTTACTAAAATCAAATATCGATAAAAGTGTTTTTATACCATGTTTAAAAAAAAAGTATTACTTAACTTTTTTCAAAATATTGTTCTTACGAATAGAGATAAAATATTAAAGAACTGATGGCCGTTGGAGTTATATAATTCTATCTGTATTGCTTTAGGAATTTCAACTCAAAACGTGTCAAAAATTGATGAAAACCGTGTGGAGCCCCTTAATGGTTTTCCAACGACTGTTCTCGTATGCCAGTATAGTGCTCTCGAATCGAGATGCATTCCTATCACGATATTATTTCGCTATGAATCCAGAATACCTAGACATCCAGAGCCTTAAAATTTTATTGGTACACTTACAGTGACCTGCAATATCTGTGTGGAGCACTTGAGTATATTGGTTAGGTTAGTACCCTACTTTTGAGATATGAGTAAAGTTTTGTTGAAATTTTTACTGTTTAGTTTCAACACCAACATTATCGTCAGTCGGTTAATCGAAGTATTTTGAACAAAAGATTGTTTCTTATGCCTATTGCACAAAATATAAGATTTATTATATAACTTTTACAGCTATCTGATGGAAACTAAAGTAACCATTATCAACTCAGTCGGTGACCCGGAAAGCTAATACAATGCCAATACTTAAGTCGTTTAGTTCATGAATGTTTGAAATGAATATCTGAAAGAGACACTCTTTAGAATTCAAGATCACACACGAGCGCTTCCTAGGTAGGTAAGTACTCGTAGGTACAGTCAGCTGCAGAGAAAAGGGGACCCCCCTGAGTCTAAAGATATCGTACCGGCCGACGAGCGCGTCACGTGATGTTTTACTGTGACGTACTCGTCCCGGCAGTTTCCCCTATCTCCGTGCGCCCCGCCCCGCCTTGAACCGGTTTTCGAGAATCCATCGATTCTACTCTAACATTTCTATTTGCACGTTTTTAATTTCATGGTATTTTGTCAGCTTCCGAACTGGTCATGTGTGAAAAACTTACAAAAAGAGACAAATTTTACTTTAGTGCGAATATGCAGATTCGAACCCACATTCACCATGCGCACAAGCACTTTACCGACCCTTATGCCCCTAGGCTATCGGAACAGTTGGCAATGACGGCGAAATTTTGATTACCAATTTACATTCAATTCTCAGCAATACGTAACCCTTCAATTGACTACAGAATAAGGCTCAAATTCGTGCAGGTAGATTTCTCATAAAATGTTAAACTACCGCTAATTTACTCCAGTAAAGTAAATATTGTTGATATGCTTATTAATTGCAACTTAAGGTCGACTTTAAAATTATCCATGTTTTCGTCTTATTTAGTTCATCGTAGTTTAGGGTATCTTTATAATAACGTTTTTAAGTCATTACGTTTCTTGCCGATTCGCTAATAACACACCGTAATATTGACCGCTGAATTGCCTTTTTGATAATCTTTTATAAGCATTTCATAATCTGAAAGAATGGTGCGTTTAACAAAGTTTTTAAAAACTAAAATTGTTGTTCTTTGGGAACAGAACCAAAGTATTAAAAAAATAGCACGAGACTTGGGCATAACGGTAAGATTTAAGTTACACAAATATTGTAACAGATATTTATTGTTGCATTTATACTGCTGCATTGCTCACAACATGTTTTTTTTTAATGTGTTTTCGTTTATATTGTAGAGAAAAACAGTTCGAAGATGGTTAGAAAGATATCAAAAGACGGGTGACGTGGAATGCGAACGCCAAGGGCCTCGACCAATGGCTTACACGGAGGGATCGCAGCGACACCGAAATATTGTGGAAGCTCACTCAGTGGAACCTTTTAAAACTACGCGATCTACTGCTAAAACATATGGGGTTTCGCTTAGCACGGTCCGAAGACATCTTCACGCTGCGGGCATCCATAATTATAAACCAGCGAAAAAAATTCAACTGACTGACGAGCATCGCAATAAGAGAATAGAATTTACTACTCGTTATTTAAATTTCGACTGGGAAAATGAAATTGTTATATTTACTGATGAAAAGTGTTTTAAGTCAGACAAGGACGGCAGAAAAATCTTATGGCGAAAGAGTGGACAGAGATTTGACCCTAAAAACGTATTAGACTTGAGAACGAGCGGGCGGATAACCCTAGGTAGGTAAATAACATTTTCATTTAAAATTATCTATTGTTGAAATTGACTTACTGGGGTGGTCCCGGTTTTTTTTTAATTTTTAATTTTTTCAATGGGCCACCCCCTCATTTGATTTATGTTATATACACCTTTTCATAATTTTATTTAAGTTTTAAGGGGGTGCTCAACTACTTTTATATTTAATTTAGATAAGGTAAACAAAATAAAAAGATACTTTTCTGGTTTTTATTCAAGCAATTTATTTTACATTGTTCGTCTTTGGGATTTTCAGGTCTGAAAGTTAAAAAAATATCAGTATTTCTATTTTTTGTATATTTTTTTTAATATTTATCTACGAGAAAAATATTGAATGAATTATAAAAAAATTAAATAAATTTGTTTTTCTACTTGGTCACTTATAAATCATACATTTAAATAGTATTTCAAACTTACTTAAACAAGCACAACATTAAAGGTAATAAATTATTATTATTATTATTCATACTTCATTTAGTATTTAATATTTCAATCTGGACGAGCACCTTCTTTTAGTTGAGATAAAATCACGAAACTTTGCGTGTTATATACAAATAGTAAGTGTAAGAAAATGAGGGGGTGGCACATTAAAAAAAAATCCCATACAATCGTGGCCCACCCTATTACTTACACTACATACTGCCACAGTTTTTAAATATTGACTGTCTATTTATTTTTAGGTTACTGTGGGTGGATGTCGTCTATGGGCCCCGAGCTGGTGGAAATAGGCAGCCGGATGAACAGTCAGCGATACCTTGAGATATTGAGGGAAGTTATGCTGCCTTCAGTGCGTGTCGCATATCCTCAAGGCCAAATTTATTTGGTTCAGGACAACTCGTCAGTGCATCAGTCCAAAATAGTTCAAGACTGGCTGAACGCTCAAGAAGACATAACGGTGTTTAAGTGGCCAGCGAAAAGTCCGGATCTAAATCCAATTGAAAACTTGTGGGGTCAGATGGTTTTGAATTGGGATTCTACTGAAATAAAAACAAAAAAGAAATTGGATGAAGAGGTCAATAATACTTGGGAACTAATGCGAGGTAGTAATGCATGTTTCAACATGGTTTCAGGTATGAAAAATCGACTCCAAGAAGTAATAGAAAATAAAGGTTATCCTCTCCGTTACTGAAAACTTTTGAATGAGTATAGACAGTGTTTTTTTATTTCGATTAAGTTTTAGTGACGGTTCTTTAGGTAAAATACAATTAATTTATCTAAGACATATATTGTCTTAACTCTTAGTGTTAGTGTCTTAATTCACCATCTGATCTCACATAGTTGACTCTAATGATGTGTAAATAAGGTTGTAATTAGGGATTGCAATCCGGTCCGGCGGATCCGGTAATCCGGCCGGATCCGGTGCTTTTTTCATGCCACCGGATCCGGTGAAATTCGCCGGATCCGCTACCGGATCCGATAATGTACCAATATGTTAATATAGTGAAAAAAAAAATTAATTTTACGGCAACATTTGAACGTCGCTCAACAGGTGATTGCAATGCGGTCTGATTTCCAATCAAAACATATTTTAGTACGTATGTTATTTGCATTAGAAGGCCGTTTGGAAGTCAAATAATGAGCTCAAGCAACGCGTTACACTTTCCGTCTCGGAATCCGTAATGAAATCTGTGGGATTGTTTGTTGGGATGCATATTGCATAATGTGGAGTGATGGAGAGTGACAAAGAGCCATCGTCTACGGTCGATCCTTCGCGTTTTCCGGCCAGAAACTATCCGAAATCAAGACATATGGAGTACATGGCAGCTAACCGCGACACAAAAAGGAACATGGATGGCACATTATTCAAAGAGGGGAACGAAATATCGCAACCATTGCTTTCGGCTGAAAACTGAAAATGCAAGTCGTGGCTCCGATCGCCCTGGAAAGTCATGGAAGCGGTCCGTTGAGGATGGACTACGAGCGACCGGGTCGAGCTGGAGCGAGACCACGAGGGTAGCTGAAGATAGGAAGGCGTGGTGCGAGTTCGTGAAGGCCCTTTGCACCTCTGTGGTGACGTAGGACTTCAAGAACAACATGTTTTCAGCATAATATGAGAAGTATGAGAGCATATTGCTACGAGAATAATAAAATTCAAAGCTTAAAAATTAACATTTTTAAAAGGTAATCAGTATTAAGATTGTTGATTCAGCAATAGCAAATAATACTAAGGTCAATTACCTACTCTTGCTGACTTTAATTCAGTTACTGTAGTTTTTCTTAACCGATTTTGGATATTTTTATACAGACTGAGAAAAGGTTAACGCTGACTTTTAATAGTTATGCTTAATATGATTGTGATACTTTTTTTTTTCTTCTTTTCATGTGAGTAAAGTTAAATGTAAAATAACACAATTACAGGTTTTTTTTAATACTGATCTCATAATGCATGTATGTTTGTAGGTTTGTTATAATGTCCGCTCTTTATCGTATCTTACAATTTCTATAGGTATTACTGTAAAAAGTTACACAAATAATAATTTTGTTATCTTATGAACGTTTCAAAAGAACGAAATAATTTGATTTGCGACTGATTATTATAGTAAAATTTACTTGTTAACTGGTAAAAAAATTGATTTCTAGGCCTTTAAACTGTTGGTTTTTTAATCGTGATGCAAAATACCATTATACTTGTTATATTATGGTGAAAACATGCAAAAAAAGGAATTATTTGGGTACTTTTAGTCCTCAAGGCCAATCCGGCCGGATCCGGCCGGATCCGCCGGATTAGGGCCGAAATCCGGCCGGATCCGGCCGGATTGGGAATCAGACCGGATTGCAATCCCTAGTTGTAATAAATTGTGATATCTGAGAAGGATATAAATTGCTATACCTATAGCATGTTTCTCGGTGACTCACTTTCAGTTTATAATTATGAAAAAGCCCTTTAGGTAAAAAATGTTTTTTATACAGTGTGTAATAAATGATAAACTATACTTTTTAAATATCAAAAATATACCTATTTTTGTTAGTTGAAACATTAGGTGATTCCGTATAACAAAATAATGTAAATTACCTATTATTTGCATGTTATTTCGTAACGGAGCTTTAATTATCTTTATTTTGACATCTAGTTATTAAAAGTTAACTTATATGAGATATATTTATAGTTCAATTTGCATCATAAATAAATAAACATACTGTGTAATGAAATATAATGATATGAAGTGGACACTTAAGTTACAGTTACTTACACGCGAAATTGGTCTCATTTTAATTAAAAAAAAAAGCATATTCATGGATAAAAAAGGCTCGTGTTATTATTTTGAAGTTTATTAATAAACTTTACGAAAATTTATGTTTAAGTAAATAAATAATTTAATTTTTAGCAAAGTGCCTTTCATTTTCTGTATACCAAATGTTTATTTAAGCAAATATTTATTTATTATAAGTATTATAATAAAGAAAATTTGTCACTTTTCTTTATTATAAATATTATAATGAAAAAAAGTAACAGAGTAAAACAAGAAAAAATACAAAAAGTTATGCCAATCTTGGGATTGGAACAGGGGACCTCACGCTTGAGAGTCAGACGAATTAGCCGCTACACTAACTATCCTCTTACCGATGCTGACGAAAAAATGTAACGCTTACATGTTATTTCCTAGGGGGGGTCCTTTTCTCTGCAGCTTACTGTACTACTTATAAAATAAGTTGCAAAATCTTTGTTTCCTTCAACATCTAAGTCGTGTAAGCTGCAGCAGTCTTCAAAAATCCTACAAGTTTACTGCCAATATATTTTCGTCGGCGAGTTGTTTGTTTCAAGTTGGCTTGCCGCCAGTGCTCGCGCTGGTAAAGAAATTCAAGCGCTACAAAGTTAATTTAATATCGCGTCATTCCTTGAGCGATGTCCCGAGAGATTTCTACCAAGTTTTGTCATTGTAGATAGTGATTGCTTGATATATTGGAGTATGTAAGTTGTAATTAAATTGTAGATTAGCTAACTGAAAAAGTTAGTTCGTTTCATAAAATGGTTGTATACTTTATTGCAACTGTGTGACCAGCGTGTCCCACAATACTCGTACCTACTTTGATTTACGTTTGTGTTTGGTACGAGTATACCTATAGGTGGGTAGGTATACAACTTATGAAGTGTCCTTCATTTCTAATTTCTAAGTAGGTGTAGGAGACTTCCGGAGCGAACCTTCTTAAGCGAATCTTAGCGGTTTCGTGTCGTGAATACGTGAATAATTTATTTTTCTTTTACTCATTAATATTGTTTAAAGTGTAATATCGATAGCTTATTATGCAGTAAACTAATGTTGTAGTGAGAAGCTGATGAAGAATTAATCTCGAAACGCGTTTAGCCTCTTTTTTGTCGTCAACGGCCGGTAGTCCACGTGCTCTTGTAAAATCTAGCTATCAATTTACAAGTGCTAATTCACCGTACACTGTCGTACTTACCGTACAAAAATTATGAATAATTAGCTCATATCACCTTGACACTGGCGAAATAGTCCCAATGGACTGAAGCCATTTAATTTTAAAAAACTGAACTGAAGTAGGTGTAGGTAGGTACTTGTGTGCACATAATGACATGTTTTTTTTTTTAAGATGATAGACATACCTAGTTCTTATTTTTAACTATATGTTATCTTATCTATTCTTAATTTATTTTTTATTAACTAAAAACCTACATTTTTAGAAAGTAATGAATTTCTGCAATCTACAGAGCGACAAAAGAAAAACGATAATGGTGTAATTTATATCCCTTATCCGTAACAGATCGTTTGTTGAATTGTTCATAGCTATAAAAACCATTTTCAGGAGATAACGGTACCAAAAGAAATGGATTTAATAGAGGAAAACACTGGAAACAAAAGATAAAGGGTCTTTCCTGACAATCCTTGAGTTAGTAAACGTAACCGCTGTGAAAATACAGGACAGTAGGGATTACCTATAAGTAATAGGTAACTGCTGACAGGAAAATTCTAGATAATTAATATACGTTATACCTAGACACCTACATCAAGGAAGCAATTAAAATAGTATTTTATACAATCGTGATATAATACAAAGCTTTTCAGTCGAGTACCATGTTTACGCCACGAAGCTTGCTGAGTGGCCTAATATTACGGTACGAGAGTGAAAAGCTTAATTATATCACTATTGTATACACTACTTTTTCTACGAGTCTTCATCATCAATGGACGGATATATTTATCATCATTCAAGTTAAAATTAATGTTAATAGCGTCGTTCACCGTTGTATCAACATCGAACCTAGCAACTAATTGTTTGTAATAACCGTCTCTGATTGGCCGATAACGCGACAGACAAAAAAAAATTGTTTCAGATGCAGAAAAATTTGCCAGGTATCGCAAATTAGTATAGAAATTGTATGAAGTTCTATTTTTGAAATTGTTACAGTTAACTAAAGTCAACTATAATGAGATATTATAGTTGAGTCGGAACTGCCATAGAGTATCCAACACTGAAAAGTTAGCACTTATAGTTTAGTCTGTGGTGTCCTAATTGACAGATTACAGACGACGAGTAGAAAAAAATATTAATATCATCTTGAAAGTAGCATTTTTATTACTTTCTCCTATTACTTAATATTATGTTTTATACATATTGTATCTGCGTATAAAATATATTTAAGTAAATAAGGATACCTCTTATATTTTTGTTACTGAACTTTAAAAATAGAGCTCGCATGTACGTACAATACGGAATCTTTGACGTTTTGCATCAAATATTAATAGGTCATTAGCGCGTTTCAGAACTCAGTCCCCTGTCTCACCTGCATTTGCTTTGACAGCTGGTAACGGATGTATCCACATCCGAATGAACTGAAAAGGCTCGTGACGAGCGACTAACGAACTGAAAATGCAGACAGCTTCCCGCATTTGTGTTTACATTGAACATGTTTAAATATGTAACTTTTAAATAGTTACGTGTTTAACCGTTTACATGTTTTTCCTTACTATTGGAATAGGCAGTAGGTACCTATTACGGTAATGTTATACCGCTATTAGAGTGCATTGTTTAGAAGCATTCTGCCACTTAATCTACCGACATACCTACAACAGCGAATTTTCTTATCTTCTTCGTCACCATGGATTTAAAAATGTCAAGAAAGTTTGAAAAAACTTAAAATAAATTTCTTTTTCCCCTCACAAACACGCTCGGAAACACGTGTTTTGTCCTTTAATACCAGCGGGTAAAAACGCATTTTATCCACTAGTGGGTAAAGTAATTTGACCTTGAATAAAGTCAAATTAACTGCTTTAAAGTTGATAAAAGTAGGTGAATCTAGTAATAAAGATGAGTTACCACCTGTGGAACTACTGGAAGCAGTGATAAACGCATTTTTAACCGATTTCAAAAAAGGAGGAGGTTCTCAATTCGACTGAATGTTTTTTATTTTTTTTATTTTTTTTGTATGTATGTTACTCGATATCTCCGAGACCTCTTCAAAAATTTTTTTTTGATCGAACGGGTATACCCCCGAGATGGTCCCATTGGAACCAAGTCTGCGTATGGTTGGGTGGGGCAAACAGGAAATAGCAAGGCGACGAACAGGTCTGGTACCGACTACAAAAATAATTGATTTGTTTATAATTTGGATGTTTAGATTATTGCAATCCGATAAGAAATCTGAATTCGAAGGTTTATTATTTTTGGCTTTTTAGTTTCTCTGTGTTTTGTAACACGCTTTTTTTGAAGGCGGTTTTTTTGCGTTGTAGTTTCCTCGCTATAGTGAGGGGAAAAGTTTTGTGTTACACTCGGGTGCAAATGTATTTTACTTCTCGTGTGTTGAAAAACTCGCCAAGTTCAGAATCCTTTCACTTGCTCGTTTTTCAATTCCACACTCGTCCTTAAAATACAACTTTGCACCCTTGTATAACAAATAACTATTATACGTGACTACCCATGGAATGCACTGCTCTCTTAGCGTTTGAAGGCGAAATAACTACAAATACAAACAAAAAAATGCTTAGAAATTGCCAGTAGGTACCTACTTATTTATAGTCATTTGAGTTTCACGCTTAATAGAGTGTTTATTATACAGGGTGGGCCAGAAATTCTTGCATATTTGAAACATCGATAGAAATGAAACTATATGTGTTATTTAAAATCTAATTTATTCAACATAATAACAATGAAATGCAATTTATTTTTTAAAAATTACGTCATCTAGATGACCTCCGTCTCGTCGTTGGCACTCTTGCAATCGGCTACGCAAACTTTGAAAAACTCGCTGGCACATGCTGCGGGGTATCGCGGATATCTCATCCCGAATGTTTTGCTTTAATTGAGGTATATTCGTTGGTTTGTTAACGTAAACTCGACTCTTAAGATATCCCCACAGGAAAAAATCGCAAGGTGTGAGGTCGGGGCTCCTCGGCGGCCATGGGATGTCACCTCTGCGAGAAATCAATTTGTTCGGAAACATTTCTTTGACTATGGGTAAACTCATGTTTGACGTATGGCACGTTGCTCCATCTTGTTGCATCCATGTCCTGCTATTGTATCCTTGAAATTCTTTCAACTGTGGTGCCAAACATTCTTGCAACATCTTCACATATTCCACTGAATTGACAGTTACGTTTTTTCCTTCATTATTTTCAAAGAAATACGGACCAATTACATACATATTTGACCAGTCACATAGAAACCGTCGTTTTTATAAAACTGCTTAACACAAAAAGCACGCTGTTTTCCCGAGAAACGCTCCATTTAAAAAAAAACTGCACTTAGTGACACATAGTTTCCCGCCATTTTCCCGCCTCTAGCTCTGATAGTTAAAAAAAAATTCAGTGTTGCTATTTGCAAAAATTATTGGCCCACCCTGTATTTCTGTAGATAACTATTTAAATGGGGCTCGCTGGGTGCACTCATTTACAAGGCCGTCCACAGCTGCCTTAATTTAATCTGCCCATCTCATGGGAGATATTCTGAGAGCTTGCGTTTCAACAACTTTGCACGGTATTACTAGCAATCTATTGCTTCGTGCCAAAGTTGAGGAGATATTCAAATTTACGGTGAGAATTAACGCAGTTTTCACATGTGGAGCTACCACATGTCTACATATTATATCGCATCCGTACCAAAAAGGTACAAAAGAAACCCTTTTGGAAAGGCTGTCCGTCTGTCTGCATGTTTGTCTGTCACATTGATTTTCTCTTTGGATCCTAAGCAGTACCTATACCAAGATATATTATATCTATCTATCGTATAATGTCCTACTGATAAAACAAATGCCTTTTCTGATGCCGGAGAGGGAACTTTTCCATTTTTCGCAAATGTTTTCAATCATTTTATTTAGTGAAAGAAACGATAATTTTCGACGATACGAAACGATGATTGGCACTTTAGGCACAGGTAGGTATTATAAACACTACAAATTAAATTCCGCACATTTATTGTGATATGAATATCTCAAGTTGAAAAATGAGGTTTTTATTGATTTGAGTAGGTATGAAATCGACACAGAAACCGAGGAAATATTATTATTTTGTTTTAAGTATTTCTTTTATAAATATCATTCCATTGGTGTAATAGCTATACTGTCCGACGACTAACAAACCGAAAGTGTCGCCGCAATTTACTACAAACGTGTGTAGGTATTTCGTGCTCGTACCATCAAGTTATCCATTTTTCAGGGTAGCAAAAAAAGTCCTCTTTGTGAGCGGGACTTAATAAACTTAATTATAGATGATAATTGGAACCAAGTATGTAACATATAATTACTACAACCTATATTATATCCGCGTAACGCCCACCATACAACATTTTTGCTAAGGGATTTGGATTCTAGGTATTCTTGAAATTCAGTTGAGTTTCATTTGTTCGAAAAATTGAAGAAACAAAAAAAATAAATTCTACTTTATTCTACTTTATTTGTTTACATGAAAGTAGAAATTCCATTGCAACCAAATGTACAAATGATGGTACATTGGGCAGCAAGTGGATATGCCTACTATCTCACTCATTGTACCAGTAGGTATCCTAAATGCTCCACAAAGTTGAAGTTAGGTACATACAACTCCTTGTGAGATTAATTAGGGTACCTACCCTGTATTTACGTATCTATACGTGTTTCATGAGCACTCTCGTCGTTCTGTAATATTTTCTATAAACCGTAATATTGTTTTACCTAATGGTCCTTCCTGTAGTGTATAGGTGTCTCGAGTACATATGGCAGTCGGTGCCCGAGTGCGATGGAGCACGGACGTGCGGTGTGTATTGGCGAGCCAACCCGATGTATATAGTGTAATAGCGTGACATTACAAGTGGCGACGAGGATAAAAGCAAGTACTTACCACGTGAATCTAGTATTCGGAAAAGATGGGATAGAAACATAAGTAACATAACCTATAAAATCGAGTAACGATGCGCCATGATGCACCGTTATCTTTTTGTAAACAGGTTTGGTTACCTGCCGTTTTAAATTACTGGCATTCTTAGTAGTTTCGGAACGTAATGAAGCTAAATGAAAGTGTTCATTAAATACTACAAAGCGAAATGATTATAACGGCAGTTTTTCAAGAATTAAGTCAAAACCAAATAAAAAATAAATGAAATGTTATTTCTTTCAACCGTGCGAATATAAACCTTAAGCAGGATTTTATTAATTGCAATACGATGCAATTAATAAAATGTTTGAGGCAATTGACAACATACGGCCAGCCTTCCTAGATTGTCATGCCTATACAGGTGTCGGTGTGTGGCTCCTACCTACCTAGTAAACGGTTTGGTTACCTACCTAGATTGCCAAATGTTTTTAGGTACCAAAATGTTATTTGAGTTTATGTGTAGTGGGTTTATAAAATTGATTTATTATTTACATAAATCACAGCCCGGAATCATTACAATAATTTCCGTCCAACCAAAAGAAATGATATTTATTTTTAATTAGTGAAGTTACCATCTACCTGTTGGTTGGTTTAATACACAAAATTATGTGATGTTGCTAAATTTATGAATGGATAAGCTATTTACCTAAATAAGGCATTTACTTGAATGATAAAATGTTGTACAACCATCACACTTAAATGTCCTATGGTAGCATTAGTCGATGTTTGAGAGTAAGGTGAAAACCAAAACAAACTAGATAAATACTTACCTAAGTAGGTATACTTCCTTACAGGGGTGAATTTACGTAAAAGTAACGTAAGTCACGACTTCATTAAGTGGTTATTTGAACTACAGCTGCAAATGAAAGGATCTATGCATATGTCGGGAAAGTAACACTTATTTAGAGATAGATTATCACTTGAACGTGAATCTTTTGAATTGATTGAACATGCCATAAAATCGTGACTAATACTCTTGTCGCGGATTGACTTACGTAAACATTCCTAACGCCGATTTCGAGCAGTTTTATCTGAGTATTTAATTACTTAAAAACCAGAAAACTAGATGGGTTCACATTAAGTGCTAAATATACCTACTTATAATAAATAAAGAAATATACACCCTGTTGTTATTGGATTACGTTAACTTAAAAAAAAAAGAGATTCATTACATCAAATACAATTAATTTATCTATGAAACTAGCGTCGTAATTCTTGCGGTTATCGAGTTAAAAAAAAAAAGTGCTGAATACAACAATTCCTAATGTTATTTGTTTTGACATATGCCGTCAATCACTTGACTCTAACTTGAATGTTATTCTTAAGGGTCTCTCACAATAATAAATTAATTTATTATGTATGAAAAGGATGAACATTTTTTATTGCATATTTACCTAAAAGTGATATACAGGATGGTTCTTGATAATGAACCTAACGACGTGTCAAATTTAACGAAAAAAAAACACGGTATAGAACAAAAAAAAATACATTTTTGAAGCACTTATGATAAGCAGTTTCCATCTAAGTATTAAATTACTTTGTCAGTAAAGTCGGCAGAAAAAAAAGAGGCATTAAACGGATATGCAACTCTGTACATTCAATTGTATCGAACATTTAATTGGCACCTAAGTACTATGAAATTTTATGCCATTTGTGGCTGAAAATAAGGCATTAAATTGCGAATTTGGAAACAGCACATGGAGGTGCACTCTGTACATTCAATTGTATCGTTTAGTATCGACCATTTAAATGGCATCTAAATACTATGAAATTTTATGCCATTTGTGGCTGAAAATAAGGCATTAAATTGCGAATTTGGAAACAGCAGATTACAGAATCTGGACATTTAATTGTCATGTGTGTGAATTGGATAACAGAAATTCTGGTTATTAAGCTAGTTAATACAGCAGATTACCGAATCTGGACATTAAATTGTCATGGAAAAAAAAAACCTACTGGTAACAGAATAACAATGACCTGACCTGTACAGTGTGCACGGCTCATTCAAAGCAGATAAAATGTATCTGGTCATTAATTTGACATGACTTTAGCCTTACGAGGATAAATATAGATATATGTGGATTTAGCAGCAGATTACTGAATCTGGACATTTAATTGTCATGTAAAATAAATGAAAAAAAAAACATACTTACCTTGGTTAAGGCAGATATATTTATCTGGTCATTAAATTGTTGTAAACATAGTTAAACAGCAATTAAAAAAAAAAAAAAAAAAAAAAAACTGAACATTGAATTGTTGCAAATATGAGCTTAATGATAATAACCTAAACACGAAGTAAATTACGGTTATACTGGTTGAACGTGCGCTTAAATGACGCTTAGATCAGATGATAAATGCTATCTGAGCCTTCAATTGTCATAATAGTAGATTGACGTCGGTCAATAAATATCATTAAATTGAAACCGAAATAAATTACACATATGAAAGAAAAAAATACCAAGGCATCCAGTGCCTGAGAGTCTGAGACAACTACCCCAGTAAAACACTCAAGTACAATGACTGAGTACTTTGAGATAGCATAAGTTGAAATATTTTCAATATAATATATTTTGACTTGTGTTAGTTAGAATCATTAAATTGATTGGGTACAGGTTGCCCCAAGAAAGTCCAGTATGGCTTCTTAATTGTCGTTGGAGGCATTTGACAGCGAAGGTGATCCTACATCAGTAGGAGTTCGGTGGGAGCGCTGGAAAAGAGCACTCTTTATATACCTAGATGCCGCTAACGTCAATCAGAGTGAAAAGAGTGAAAAAAATAAATAAATAAAGACAGTTCATTGGTTTGACATTGCATTGTATATAAAAAAAACACGTAGTGGTGCAGCTGAATTGAATAAAATTAAGCGAACGCTTGATACATTTCAACAACGCGGAAAAAAAAGAAGTTGCTAACTCTGCTTACCGTCAACAAGGCTTTGTCAGTATGGGTGACCTCAAGAGAAAGACATGCCTATTTAAGTTGATCTATGATAGATTTTCAAAGACAATCTACGTCAGTTGAAAATCATTACAAAAATATATTGGTACTGAAGGTACTCGTTATCAGTTAGGGTAATAGGTACATACTGCAGAGATTCATGTAGGTGAATCTCATACAAGTCAGGTGTCCAGTTAAAACAAATAAACTAATGGATCTGTGAGCCTCTATTGAACTAATATAGAAAAAAAAAATAAGAAATAAAAATGCTGAACTTGTTTGCGTAATTTCACGGGAGGATATTGAAATGTGGTCTCTCTTTCGTGAATACATATTAAATTTGTATAAGATTTTCCAAGCGAACTAGTAACCTAAGTTTGTAAATTTATAAAATAAATCTCACTAGTGACCTTATTTCGTCTGGTCAAGAAAATGAATAAAAGGACAACAGTCAGCGGCTGAATCAGCTTTGTCTGTAGTGATTGTAAAATGTTAAATAATCACAGATTTCAATGCTTCACGTCAATTATCTAGGTACCTAACTACTTACAATGCACATTATTTAGAAGTTAGGGAACATGATTCTATTCTATATATAAATGGATTGATAGACGGATGTGAAGTTAAGGGTACAACTGAGAGAAATTTGCCTTGTGAATCTAACAAACTCGTCTTGTTGCGTGTTTATCTGTTTGAAACAATAGTATTTTAGTAAAGGGAATAAATCACAATATTGATGATACAAGTCAAATTTGTACGAACCAAACAACAAGGTCAAACTTGTTAAAATATATTTTATTGAATCAGCCAAACATATGTTTAAATCAATCGTGGTACCTGGGGAGAAACACTGTGCTTACCTACTACGAGGTAGTTACCTCGTAGTTCGGTGAGCTGTATAAGTATTCTGTTACTCCTGTTACTCCGGTCAATTTCAGTATGACTTGATGCCTTGTAAATGGGCATGCTGATTTGTTCGGTTAACAGCGCAAAGAAAGTAAATGAAGGAGATAATATTTGGGTAATAATTTAGATAATATTTTATCAAAGGAATGGAATGCACTCCCACCATAGATGTTCCCAGAAAAATACGACCTCGGTCTCTTTAAGATAAAAGTGAATATGCTAAGTATTACTGAATCGGTGAGCTCCATCTTCGACTATATCTTCACCTTCCATCAGGTGTGACTATGGTCAATCGCCAATCAGCCAAAAAAAAAAAAAAAAAAAGTGGTTTTGTAATTTCTTTAATAATCATATTATAAAATAGCCTAGCCTAAGAGTTAAGATCTTAAGATAGATAAAGAGATAATAATAATAATAAAAAAAAAGATGTTGATAAAATACTTTAAAAGAAAAGTGTTATCTAAAATATATACATACTGTGTAGATATAAATCGGATGTTAGTATAATTGGGTCAATTGGGTAAGCACTTCTTAAATAGTATATGAACAGCTATCTATTTTAGAAAATTAATCGTTGATTACTTTGTGTGGTACAAAGTATCTACGAGAAAGAAAGCTGATCATGATGAAACAAAATCAATAAAACGATAAAGTGGATACGTGACCCTGAATAGGATTTTAATGCATATTCTATATAGTATCTCTATGTATTACAATGCAATGAATCACGAGCCCTTTCGATCCAGAAAAAAAAAAAACAGTAGACAGTAAAAGTTTTAATAACTATGCACTGCAATTTATAATTAAATTTATGAGTAGATCTAACTAAACATTATAATATCCGTAAGTATTATGAATTGCATTAGATGAAATGAAAAATGAAATAAAATGAAATAAATGTTTATTCAAAAACTAAACCTACAACTAAATTTATCTTCTGCCAAACCAGAGTATGGTTTGTCGGCAGACGAGGCTCCAGATACATTAGGTTCTATAACTAAATACTTATATGTACTATTTACTAGTTACTAGCAATAATAGGTGCATATAATGAAGTATAGGGCCGATACAATCAGTTATCAATGTTATCATCAATAATTACCTATTATACATTAGACGCCTGACAAGCGACCTATTAAAAAAATAATAATAATAATAATAATGTAAATCATGAAAAGGTATGAAATTAGTGAAATATTATTGTACGAGCCGTACACCTTAGATGATATGATTCTTGATGGTTGATGGTAGTCTTGATAGAAACACTGATTTTTGATACACTTATAAATTTATTGATAACCAAGGTATACTGAGTACTAGCTAGGAGCACGTATAAACATAAACTAATGCATAAATCGATGTATAGCGTAATCGCAAATACAGCGATCAATCAATCATTATTTATTTGCAATAAAACATAACTAAATGCATGCAAATGCAATCAAGCAATGCAAAGCAATTCTAATCAAGTCATAATTATATTAATTTTAATGCTGACGCGAGAAATGTGCGGTGCTTGCATTGTACAATTATATTGTATGCTATTGAAGAAAGAAAAAAAAACAATCATATATGTATATAAAAAAAAATGTACTAATCTAGTTTTCAAAACAGTCTGAATTGAAAAAGGTAACAGATTTAAAGAAGAAGGAGTGAGACTGACATCTAGGAATTGTAGTTAATAAAACACACAAGTATGTTTGAGTATACACTGCAGGTGGTGGTGCAGCGTCCGCTCTGAGTCAACCCTCAGACCGGAATGTCCTAAACATATGACTAAAGATAGAAAATTAATCCCTAATTATAACTACTTCACATACAGTACTAAGTGGTAAAGACGGAGATGATCAAGTTAGGAATGACGAAAGTGGGCAGACAATTAGAAGAAACGTAGTTCATTAAAAAGAAAAAAAAAAAGATACACGGCACAGCATGGCAAGTATTTGAATTAAAACTAAATTGACCTATTATTTAAATATTTATAAAAAAAATTAAAACAAGAAAGGGATGTAGTGTATAGGTGTCTCGAGTACATATGGCAGTCGGTGCCCGAGTGCGATGGAGCACGGACGTGCGGTGTGTATTGGCGAGCCAACCCGATGTATATAGTGTAATAGCGTGACATTACCTCTCTCTCTCTCTCTCTCTGTGTGTGTGTCTAGTCGCTCGTAGCGCGTAGTATGCGTTAACTCTAAATTCTCGTTAGTAGGTAGTCTGGTTCAAATTCATAAAAATACCTAAAAATGTCTTACTGAATTGAAAAATTCATTAAAATATGTGATTACTAGTAAGTGTGGGAAACAGAACAGGAATACTGATAGTGTTAAAAGTCTCTATACTATCAACTTCTGTCTCCGGAAAATATATCAATATAGAGGTAGTACAGCTTTCTTATTTAATATAATAATCAGAAGTTACATACCTGTTGGTGCAAAGTTGTCAGAGTCGCAGACCGCACAATTATATCGCAACCGCCAACCACGTTCACAACTTATCGTTTGATAACGCGACGTGTTCTGTTCGCGTTACAAGTTAGTTGCTGATGTTATACTCGTGTAAGAGATGTTTCATGTAAGATTATTTAATTTAATCGAGATTTGTGTCAAAAGTTCAAAACAATGTATGTTAATTAGATCGACGTGTTCTGTTCGCGTTACAAGTTACTTGCTGATGTAAGAGATGTTTCATGTAAGATTATTTAATTTAATCGAGATTTGTGTCAAAAGTTCAAAACAATGTCTGTTAATTAGATGAGTGTAAATAACAATAAAACTGTTACTTTTTGAGGCATAAATTATTTATACTACAAGAACGAAATGTAGGTACTTACTCACTTGGGATTCCTGTTGAAGGTACTTTACCAAATACAAAAGAACCAGATTAGCATGTCCTTGTCACATTGCTCATATACAACGTGTTTCCGGTATCGCTCAAAACACCCCTGAACACCCCAACTGATTTTTATTTTTTTAAACTCATCTAGAGTATTCATCTTTTAATCTGATCGTTACTCTTTTTTAATTGAATTTTTAATTTTCTGTACAGCTCTACTTGACTTTTAGCTCTATACTCAATATAAAATAATTGCTAACTACCATCATAAACCATAAGACTATTTATTTGTGTACGTTACTGCAACGACATAAGGTTTACCAATAGACAGCTAAGATGTCACTGTAAAACACTTTGCTTTAAAGCTTTATCACAGTAAACTTCAAATTGGACCGGTAATCTCAGTAAGCAAATTTAAACCCAATATTAAAAATGACAAGGTTGTAATTAGGTACATAAACATTAAGATTAAACTGATAAACAACGTCAAACTAGTAGCGGAAAAATATAATCGTCCAAGTAACCAGCCAGTATTAATACCCCTAAATACTGAAAAAGGTAAACAACCTCTAGCAATGCGATATACACAATGTTGTATTACGTGTACAATAGAGTGGGCACGTAAAAAATAACTAATAATACTAATTTAAATAAAAATATTACCCCCATCAAGATATAGCTCAATCGATTCTACTCTCGATTCTGAACAAACTGTTTTCAGGTTTTTAGTGTTAAGTGAAACACGGTGTATATTTTTACAATACAACATCATTGGCAATGTGCATGAAGGAGTGGTTCTGATTGTCACAAATATAGATACGTAATTTCATGGAATGTCAAGCCGTTTGAACTAATTAGACTCTACAGAAAAACCTAAGGAACGCCTACAAAAAAAGTATGCAAAATGAGGGCAGCACCCGTAATGCACGTAGCGAATAACATTCTGATAAAAGCATAGAGCAATTCTATTTAAATTAGTCTGAAGCAATTCAAGCAATCTCGTTGAGAGAGAAAAGGTAAAATTTATTCTAAAGTAGACTGTAGAATTCTCAGGAACCACCGACGGACGAGCGTGCAATCTAGGAATACCTACTGGTAGCATTTTCACATTAATTCTCGGACGGTAAATCTTATAATTTTCTTAATCTTGAGTGTTTTAAGTAAATACCCAAACACCAAAAGAGGGTTATCGATATCATTTTGTATCACTAAAACGTAACCGGAAGGAAATATCCGCTTCTTTATGAGGAGAAAATGACAAATCATGGCATTTTTTCGCCACGCAATAAAAAAAAGTTTTATTGAAAAAGTTTCGTCGACGGAAAATGGTTTGTTCGAAATATTATTTATTTTGATTTAGTGCCTACGAGTACTAGCAGTAAAACTCCGGCGTGCGATTTATATCTGAGATTAATTATTTGGTAACTGTGTAGTGCGGACTGGTATTAGAGTGTGGTCCAGGCTGTGTACAATTTTAAACTATTTTTGTTTTATCAATGTGTGTTAAAAGTCAATTATTGCGTAATTTTCTACTTTTAATTACATCAGTTTACTTCGCCTAAAGTGACACGTGGGACAAACTGGGCCAATGAGGCCTACCGATGATAAAATTAAAACAGCTGTTTAGTACACAAAGTCAAGTGTGACTCAAGGTACTTGACAACATCTGATTAAATATTTGGAGTGCCTCTTTCTTTCGTCAACGTCAGAAATCGAAAATCGAAAAAATCGAAAAACATGAAATAAAAAAAATACGTGCAGTGTACGTACCCGGCGACAATGATTGCACATCGGTTTTTCGTCTTCGTAGAGTGTTGTCTCTTTCTTGCTTATGTGGTACGTTATTTGTCTCTTTCCAAAGACCGATGTGCATTTTTTATCGCCGTTTACTGTACACTGTTAAGTAATAATCCTATATCTGCTGCCGTCAAATTTCATCCTAAATTGTAACCATATTTCTAAAAAATAGGCCAAGTGAATTCAGTCCCGTCTGAAAGCAGACATGAAGCCTCGAGGTAATAGGTTAAGCGTCGCACTACACTAGGCAAGTCGAGTGGAATGGCGGGAAAGGCCGCAACTTCTCAAGTGCCCGTTCTTCTAACCCTTCGGTTTTAGTTTCAACGTGATGATTGATCTTTTTTGCTGACCTATATAATGAAGTTGTTGATAGTGGCCGAAGCGGTAAATGGATTTACGATGTAAACTGACTTGGGCAGTTCGCAGACCCGAATTATATTATTATAGTTTTCGGAAACTCTGAAACTTTGGCTTGTTGGTAGAAACTAGACATCGAACATAGGCTCTTCCATGACTTTTAGTAGGTGCTCATTATATTATTCCAAATTTTTAGAAGAAATTGTACTGAGTACCTATGTCACTAGGTAAAGTTCATGAAACCTAGACAAGCAGGGCTACACGCACACTTACACAGGGTCCTCATTTTCCTTTGACAAATGGAGATAATAGCTGACCTTGTCTCTAAGGGAGCCTTCTTAAGTACATGCTGTTCACGTACAGGGCGCATAGCGAAGCGCTTAAGATAGGCATCTTACGTACAAAATCGCCTTTGGCTGCATCTGTGATATGAATATGAAATTCTAGGGCATACCGCGACGTGAGTGATTGCGCTTTTGTTTTACCCGTAAACGGTTCAGAATAAATAGAATGTAAAATTATATTTCATTTCAGGCGTATATTTATGTTGCAGACATAGTAAATAGGAGAGAATATAAAATTACTCGCATTTTATACTAGTATTTATTTACATACAAGTGACATTATTAACCTTTCGGCCAACTTGTGGTGTGGTCATGCCTTAGAGTTCATGGATGTATGTATCTATTTACCTTGGGAACATATAGCATTAAGATTTAAAATCAACAATTAATACATGAATAGCTTTTAGCATAGCGTAACTTTCAGCATTTTGATTAAGTAACGTGGAGTAAAATTCAAGAGGGTTTGTTGGGGGGTAAGATGAAAAATGTTTCGTATTACGACTTAATCTTACCCCGCAAGAAAAACCCTTCAATTTAACACCAAGTTACTTAATTCCGTTAAAGTTCCGAGAAACTAGAGAAACGAGAAACGAAAACTGTAGTAGGTACGGACTAATGATTCCCGTTCGATTGCGGTAGCCAAGGTTCCCGTTCGCACACATTGGCATCAGACCTATGCTCTGTTAGTGTTACCTACTGGGGCCACTCGTTCCATCCTTATTTCCAATTGTGTTCAGTCCACTCATTTACTGCTGCAGGGGCATTCATTGGCAAGCAAACGCTAATATCCTTTGTGTTTGTTTTCAATCGCAATTAACTGGACGATCGATCGTATAAATTGCGGAGCGAGCAGAATCAATGCTTTAGTTTATAGGTCGCACAAGTCGCAGAGCAGAGGAAAGTTCGGTCATGAACTTTGGAACGTAATTGCTGATATATTGGCACATAACTACTTTTAGTCCCTCTTCTTATACTCAGCTTTGGTCCCATGCGCCAGAAAGCACGAAACTTGCCATGTATATAGCTTTTAGGTTTACAAAATTATAGGTAGTAAAAAATAAAGGTACCTACAGAATGAATGCGAGTGTTGTTTTTATTCGAGTAAGCGTAAATTATCTTATTACTAACAAGATATAAAGCCTTTATTCTATGAAAACACTGACGCATTTGTAACCTACGCGAGGGAAAAAATCCATTTGGGCAAAAGCAAACAACCAAGCCCTTCAGAAACGCCCAGAGGCGCGCAATCTGCCGTTTTGCTTACATACTCGTATTCCTTTCTTCCGGGCTCACTGTATATTCATTACTTCACTTGGCCGAGTCAAGTCACGAATTAATTTAATTTTGGATTTTGTTGCCTTCTTAGAACGAGCTTAGCTAATAAAAGTTAAGTACCCATTTACTTGTAATAAATATTTATAAGCACGAAATACGTACTGTGACATTTTCCGCAGAATGAATATTTTTTAAATAGGAAGATTTAAAATACGAATAGTACCTAATTTTATTTGTGTACAAAGACTTACTACCTATTGATTCATGTGTTCCTACGTACAAGAGTAGGTATGTGTATACAATATTTTTATAGTTATAACTACATAATATATAAAGAAGTGAAAAGCGCCAAAAAAATATTTGAAAAAAAATATATTAGGGACTACTTACCTGATTCTAGTACTTAATGCTGAACAAAAGTTACATCGTATTTTAGTCGACGTCCAAGTAATATCTACAGCAATATTTTAACAAGTTTCTATGACTTGGAATGAAAGTAGTAGTTTTTTGAGAGCCATAACACTCCTCGCTGCACCTTGCACTGACTTTTAGAAACTGCAGACCTCCATTAAATACTACGTCTGAGTTTCTAAATGCACTCAGCTCTAGTACTCTTTTAATACCTACCTATATTCGAAGTAAGTAATGAAAAACATACATATACATATAATATTTCGTATGCCATTAAGACTTATACTTACTGTTTATTAAATAGGTAATAAAACTTAAATAACAAATAGATTAAGTATCTATTTGTTATTTAAGTTTCTCTTCCGTTCTAACTTTAAAATAAAATAAAACTTAAAATTGAATTAAAAACGAATGCTTATACTTATTATATACCTACTTTACTACTTAGGCATAAGGTAAGGTGGGGTAAAACTAACATAGTTTATTGTGAGAAATGAAAGATTTGCTCTTACAGTAAAATTATACATCTCACTGGTTTATGAATAATTACGCAAAATCATAATTTCTTTACACTTTTACGCAATTGTTTTGCTGTCAATGCAAGTATACTAGAATCAGATTTATTAAGGAAAATCCAAAGACTACTCGAACTGCTAGTCTTGCCCCACTAAACGGGGTAAGACTAACGATGCTTTTAATTCTCTAATAGCACACACTTTTGTAACTTTTGACAGAAAACCGTTATGTTTAAAATTATCACTTACATTTTCAACTTTATGCGTCACAGAATAGGGTTCAGTTTCGTATTTATTCTTTTTTTTCTGTATTTGGGGGAAGACTAACATATGACTAAGATCAGAGGTGCAGAACCCGGAGCTCTTGTTATAAAATTACGATTATCAATTAAGATTGTTATATATTATTGTGGAAGAAAAAATAGAACTGCTTTTTTTTAAATTATTTATTAACATTTTTATCCAAAATTCACAAAAAATACAAAATGAAAATTGACGAAACAATAAGTATTATCGTTAAAAACGATTTTATCACATTAATCAAACGAAATTTCACGAGTCATGGATGTTTTCTATGTATATAAGTATGTATTTATCTATTTAAGTATGTATATCGTCGCTTAGCACCCATAGTACAAGCTTTACTTAGTTTGGGGCTAAGTTGATCTGTGTAAGGTGTCCCCCATTTTTTTTTTTTAATAACACCAATTATCTAGCTGCATAAGAAGTATGAAACTGTGCAACAAAGACTAGATAACGGAAATATATACTTATTTACTTTTTTTTTGTAAATACATACATATTATACATAGAAAACACTCAGACCAAGACAAATAGACATGTTCATGCACACAAATATTTGTCTTGTTCGGGTATCGAACCCGAGACCCCTGCCGGAGAGGCAAGCACATTACCCCTGCGCCAAATCGGTCGTCAAATTTAATAGGTACTTTAAATTAAAATTTTAAGCAATATTTAATAATATATACTTGCGATTGTCGGCACTTGGTGAAACTCCATATTATAACAAGAAAGCAATATTTAAGTTGTTAATTATTACTATTATTATTTAAAACTTAAAAGTTACTTTTTTATACCTCTTACCGTGGGACTCAGTCAATCTGTGTAAAAAATGTCCTATAATATATATATATATATTTATATATATATATATAATTGTAATATTTTTTTAATATCATTTTACTTGTAAAGTTCGTATATCCAAAGAGAAGGCAATATTATAAACCCCTTAAAACTCAAACCAGTTAGTAAAAATAAGTGCTTTCAAAATATTTTTTATAATAAAGTACCTACACCTAAGTAAATGTGTGAACCCCTGACTTGGGGGAAGACTAACATATGTTTGTCTAGCCCCAGGTAGACTGATAGACTTACCCCGCCTCGGAATTTTTAGGTTATGTACATAAATTGGTTATTATTTCTTAAATTAAGTGGTTTTACGTGGGAACAATATTATTACTCAAAAGCTATTATTATTGCAATAATACTTACGTATGCAACGTTTTGAATCCACTACTTTTTGCACCGAAATCTTTATTTAGATCACTAACCGCAACCTCGTGTTTGGCGTCCTCAAAACTTCAAGGACGCATTTTGACATTTCACACCTTTTAACGAAAGTAGAGACATCTGTGTTTTGAGCCGGGAACTTTTTGAGTGTTTAAGCTACTTTACCGACAGAGCAATCTAGAGAAGGCCGTTACGTTTAACGAGATATTACACTGTGATAGTCTTTCCCCCGTGATTGTCTTGCCCCACCTTACCTTAATACTATTGATTCGTGTATTCTTACGTGATTCTTACCAATTGTCACAATTGAAGTAATATATGTTTTTTTTAATACTACGTCGGTGACAAACAAGCATACGGCCCGCCTAATGTAAAGCGGTCACCGTAACCTATGGACGCCTGCAACTCAAACAGTGTCACATGCGCGTTGCCATCCCATTAGAAACTTGTACATTCCCTTTTGCTGTGTTAAGTACACAGCAAAAAGGAGTGTACAAGCTCCAAGGAGGAGGGTTCGGGTTGCCGACGACTCAAAGGACAATAGACGGATACCTACGTAAGAACGAACACACGAATGAATTAGGTACATATTACATATTTACTATCATACTATGATCGAAACTGATCGGCCATACCACCTTACCGTAAAACGTTATACAATTCGCAACTCGTGTCAATTTAAAGCAACTCCATTGATTTTCCTACTTTTTCGCACTTGCGTTTCGACATAATTCCCAATGAAAATAAGAGAGCTAGGACACAAAACGCTTGTCGTTTAGAGACATGACCCCGTCTTACTATGGTAATGGCGATAGCGGGCTGGATCAAGTTTCTCAAATAGGGTGAGGTTGCCAACAATGAGCCACCAAAAATTTAAATCTTAATAAGTCAGTCATAATAGGTCCAAATTCAATTTTTTTTTATTCAGTGCATTTGTTATTTATCTAGCTCTAAATTTTCATCATTATTTTTTAATAAAACTGAATAGAAGTCGAGATATTTTAGTTTTTTTAAAAGATGAACAATGGCTCATTGTGTACAATCTCTGGTACAGACTGAACCGGTACTATGTATTCAATGAACCGGCCTAGTACACAATGAACCTACCATTATATAATTGCATAGTTTTTGATAAATAATTGCAAAATATACAAACTGATTTAGGTAAATATGGGGCAATTTAATAAATAGAACATTTACAATGTCAAAAATGCTTATTTATTTAAACTAAGAGTAGTTTACTAATGTAACCGTCACAATATTCTTCGTTATATGAAAAATAAAGTCTTGCACTTCAAAAAACTTAAATAATATATGTATTATCATATATTTTTGTACTATATAGTAACGTTATATTAGATATATTTATATTAACTCTTAAACATGGCAAAAGTTGTACAAAATAGACCTTCCAAAGGCTAACTAGAGAATTACCTAGAGAACCTCCTGGTTCATTGAGTACTCTAGCCTTGTGGTTCAATGTGTGCTAGATATACATTTTCACTTTTTAAATTCGGTAAAAAATAAACGGCACAAGAAAGCCGCATCAGTGAATGTCAAAAAGATAGAGAAATAGTCACTCCGCACAACTGATTAATTAGATAAATCAAACATAACTACATTCTGAGAAAATAAAAAAACTAAATACTTAATTTTTTTCTGTTTTCTTGTCCAAAATCACAAAATACTTCACTACACGTGCAATTTCAATGCGGACCGGCCGCCGACTGGGGAGCGAGCGGGGGAACCTTAGCGGCGCGTGCCTATGTTCGCAGTGCAGTTTGGCAACGTCGCATTTTCGAATAAAACCGTTGGTTCCTTGTGTACCACTGGTTCTCTGTTGCCCACCTTACCCTACGAGTGGAGAGCGGAATCCTCGACCCCACTTTATAGCTGTACCTACCTATCTAGTTACTTGCTTGTAGGTGTATCGTGTTACATTTTCCTCGTACGAAATTTATCCTGCTTAGAAGTTTGAACATATACCGTACCTTAGGGAAGCCTATCAAACTTTAAATGTTGAAAACATAATATGGGTTTGGAAAATTAATAATTAATAACTAGACTAAGGCCCACTTGCACCAACCACTTAACTCAAGGTTAGTGGGCTGTCATCTGTCAAATTCCATATAAAATGGTGGGTTAACCCTCGGGTTAACCCTCCTTTTTCGTTGGTGCAAGAGGCCCTTAGTGAAATAGAATTTGCAGTTCGTGTATTTTTAATCGCAATATTAAACGAAATATTTTGGCGCTCTATTGTGAAAATGTACCTAATCTGAAATATATTTGATAGGTATTTAATATTAATTTATGGTTAACTAAGTGTCTAATTTAAGTTAAAACAATTGAAATTTTATAAAAATAATGAGATACATAATTCATAATCAGTGATACATACCTAATTCATATTAAACTTTATGAACTTGTGTTCACTAGAGCCGTAAATTCTCTCGATTATGTAATCCGATTAAAATCATACACTCTACGTAGGTATCTAAACAAATTGACGTAGGACAACGAAATTCCAAAGGTTAAAGTTAATGTACCTAACTGGATTGCAAAGTGTTTAACAAATGATTGATTACTCTCTTAAGTTACTTTAATTTTTGATCTGAATTCTCTTCAATAAATAATTTGTTCAGCTGTGGAGTACAGTTAGGTACTAGCTTTTATGTCAGAGCATAGCTCTATTCGTGGTAACTTTGTTTCAAGGATGATTTATTCACTGCTGGAAGTCGGAGTTAGATGATTTAATATTTCAAACGGAGTTCGTCTGCCATTTCGGCCAAGATTGGGAGGAACTTTCATTCATTAATCAAACGTTTGAATATTTCATTGTGCACTAGCACTAGTGCTTTAGATTGGTAGCGTAGACAGGAATTAATCATGAGACCTATTCTTCCAAAATGGCCTCGTCCAGAAATCATGTAGGCCTTACTTTGACGTTGATGGATATTACGGGTATAACCTTTTCGTAACATACAGGATGAAATTTGAGTGCTTTGGCCTTTGTGGCTTCACCACACTGACATATTAGTGAGAACAAAATAATAAAACAATTAACGCATTTAAAAGCACCATGAGAATCATTTAAATGTTTGAGAATGTAACATTTTTTCAAATATTTAGTACTAGAACCGATTCTAGAAAATTATGCCAATAGAGATGAGTAAACAAACAATCGTTCTAGGTACTTTTAACTGTATGTTACTTATTGATATGATATGATAGAGCAGTTGCACGAAAACTTAGGGCCACTTTTACGTTCCGTGGTAAGCCAACTAACTTGGAGCTAGTCGTTTATCTGAGTTAAACTGTACGCTTATCGTCATTAAGATAACCATAACTTGAGACGACATCGTTACGTATAAGTTTCTAAGTTTGGCTAACCGTAGAACGCACAAGTGGCTCTTATAGTTGAAACTAACCTAATTTGACTATAAGATAAGGTATTTAAAGTCAATAGACTCATTATTTAGTCAAGTCGCACGACGTTATACATGTATACATACTTGGTTATTTCAAGAGAGATTTATTAGAGCTCTTATAAGAACAGCTCAGTATGTAAATTTCGCAGAATTTTCATTAACGATTTCTTGTTCGTAGATTGAATCCTGGGTGGCTAGCCGAATGGCACAATCGCTCACGAAACGCTCACGAAACGAAGCGCTAGTAGATATCTATCTCTATCGCGCTTGCGTATTGGCGCGACAGAGCCAGCGGCGTATCGCTTTCGTTTGGCGTCGGAGAAATGCCATTCGGCTACGGGGCCTGTCCGGAATGTAAATTCGTTGATACTTTATCTTACTCATGCTTTTATGTAGATATGTTACATTATTTATTTTTGTCTTTGATGATCATAATGTTAAAAACCATAAGTGCATAAGATTTATCTTGCTTCTGTATTTTAATTTAAATGTTTTAGTGAAAATGAAAATTTTGTATTTCTTTACTAAATATTTGTGATTTTCCCTAAAGTTTTTCTGATAATCCAATAGTTGAGAGCCAATATCTTCTATCAGTGGCGTAGTAGCGACCCTCGTCATACTTGACATTTCTCGATGGACCTTTCACCTGCCCTGTTCAGGGGGGCGATTTTTGAATCTCGCATACGGGGTTTTGTCACTAAAATACCGGTTGAAAACGGTGACTTGCTTATTATTTTCAGTGACAATTTTCTGAATTCGAACTCGTGAGACTCAAAAATCGGCCCCCAGGTCTAGCCTCTAGCGGCCTACCGTACAATACAAATTGTCACTCTAATTTGTATCAACGGTATTAAGGAATAGAATTGAATTTGTTTTAAAAGTTTCTAGTACTCAGAAAAAAATAGTTTCTGGCAAAAAGAATAACATTTTCTATCCAGCCCTTTATCGCTAAGTACCTACTTATATTTTTCTTCAGTTTACATGCAACTTATTTTCATTAATATAATTCTAATAGCCACAACCACAATTAAGTTGTTTTATCGCGAGTTCCTCCTTCTGTTTCTTTCTTCATATGAACTCAGTGGTAAGTACCACAAAATTGTGAACTTGATCGGAAACCGGGACGTGGTTCAAAAACATGCAAGATTTGACCCATAATAAATATATACATATAAATATGTGCAATATGTGCATTACAAGTACAATAAATATATGAAATAAACCATTTCTGATATTGATTTATCTCTGTGTGCCTATCAACCGAATGAATTACACTGAGAATTAGATCAATGAATTATTTAAAAAAAATGCATGCTCCTCCCATTTATACAAATGTGACTTTAAAGATGAGGATCATCATCATTTATTTACATTTTATGAAAACAACATTTTGACGTTGATTAATTAGTAGGCACATTCTACAAAAACCCATTTATATATTTTCTAAACTTGAAAAGGTTGGTTAAAGATAAAATATTTCAGAAAAATATGTTTTTCTCTGTTCAAGGCGAATGATACTCTTAAAAGGTTACAAACAAATATTTAATACCCGAGCCACGCCAAAAAAAACAATGAAATCCTTTCAGTGTTGACACTGTTCTAATGCACCTAACTATAGTACCTATAAGAAGATACTGTAGGTACATCAATATGAGAGCAATAAAGATTCTATTATATTTTTTACCCTGTACATTTTTTCTTTTAAGTTAGGACCTTACGTTGCGTCAAAATAAACTATCATACTGATGTGCCGACGGAAGGTTTTCAAAATTCTTCAATTTTCACATAGGAAAAGATCGGAAACTTTCCATACTTTGTATGGATGGAAACTTTTAATTTCGTAAATTTAAATTCCCTTCATTTTTCGTGAATTTTTTAAGAAATTTAGGTTTTTTTTTTTAATTTCGTAAAGAGTTAAATCTGTTTTTGTAAAGCAAAATATTTAACAAGGTCGCGGAAAGATTTGTTTTCTCGGTAAATTGGAAACGTCCGACCTTCAATAGGTATTGTATCGAGATACAAATCGTAACATTGTATCCTCTATCATTTGCATCTGTGATAATAATAAATATCTCTTTGTTCGAATTGTTCGTAATACAATGTTATATTCAAACCATACCATGATATCTGTCACAGACAGCATTTGTAATGAATAGACCTCTTTAGGGCAAAAAACACACAGTTCAATAGCAGATTGTTAACTAAGGGATGAATGTGTGCGTTTTATCACAATCAAACACTCCACTTTTGATTCCGAATTCGAAAAACATAAAATAGAAGTGAGTCGTAAAGTCTTTTTCACCACACCAACTGGTAAAGATGAATTTTGCTATTCGAAAACGGATAGCAAAATTGCATTTTATCCACAAGAGTGCAAAGTAATTTCATACAAATTTTAACTTGATGCCTTGAGCTGGCTGGTAGAATTTACCTACAAATAATTATTTTGAATCATAAACATTGAATAGATTGCTGGATTTGATTTAGTTTGATGTTTTATAGTCCGTATTTTGTTCGTGTTGGTGTGGTGAAAAATTTTGTGTTTCACTCCGTGGCAAAGTTTGTTTAACCTACGTGCCTTGAAACCCTCGCAACGCTCAAGATTCCACTTTTTGAACCACTCGCTACACTCGCGGTTCAACATTGGAATCTGTCGCTTGCTCGGGTTTCAATATTGGCACGTGCGGTTAAACAACAACTTTGCCCCCTTGTAAAACAAATAACTATTAAAAAAGTATGACTAAGCATACTTTTCTAATAGTGTGTTTTTAGAGACCCTCTATGTAATTAGCAATTTATGCATATATAATTATTTGTCGGTAGTCATATTAAAATAATCGATATGAAGACAGGGGCGGCTCACTCCGGGATTCTATCGCCGCGCTACAAGTACATGCCCGGGGCCGCGAGTTCGCGGCCCATTCAGTGGTGACTGGTGACGACCTTCGCGCGGCGCCATAGAATTCAATGTCGGCTGCTCGCGTGCGGTCCGTTTGTTAATGTAGGTATGAATTTAGATTGGCGGCATTGTTTGAATATCAAAGGGAGTGAGCCTTCTGTACCTATTATGTATTCTGTGATGTAGTTCGTTAGATTGATTTAGATGCCTGAAGGGTAAACTGCTCAGAAATAAAGGCACAACTTGATGCATTGGTTCTCAAATAAACTAACCGTTGATTTTCCCTTCTAGAATACTAAGGGTGAGTTTAAACGACAAGATGCAGCAGCGACCTTAATTGAGTAATTTGCCCCGATATCGAGACCGGAAGTTTGCCCCGAAAGCCGAAACGTGTGAGCGATGTGCAACGGCCTCAAATCAGTGTGCACTGATTTCAGGTCACTGGGTACGTGTAACGGACGGCAAAGAATATATGAAATATATGTAGCCATTACCGTCACTAAAGCAAAGGCGGCAAATATAAAAATGCACAAAATTTTTAATTTCGCGCCCTTATCTAGTGACAAACTTGTTTTACCGGCTGATCATTATTCCTACTGCAGCACCTATTTTGTTATTTGTAATTATGGTTTCTTTGTAATCGAGTGTCGAGCATTTATATACCGAATGTGTGATGTTGCCATCCACAACATCTTGCATTTTTAATTTTAATTCCTTTTGTTTCAGAACGACATGGAAAAATGAATGTTGCAGCACGTAGCGACTCTCGGCGTTTCTTTACATTCGCGCTCAGACATCTCTGTAATGAAAATATACCAGCCACATGAGACTGCCTAAACAGTTCGCAGTAAGCGTCTTTAGACTCTAGAGAAAACGTTTTAAAACGTAAGCTGTTTTGTATGTAACATCAACCTTATTTCTGCAGAATTTTAAATATAGGTATGGCAAAAACAATGTTTTTCTCAATTAATGTATAATATTAGATAGAACAGACACGCCTGTGAACGTGTGGGATTTCGTCTTAGTACCTAGTTGAGATGGATGAGCACTGGACTATTTCTATTCAGGGTGCGTAGCCGAATGGCACAAACGCTCACGAATCGCTTACGAAACGAAACGCTCGTACATATCTATCTCTATCGCTCTTGCGTATTAGCGCGACAGAGCCAGATTACCTTTCGCGGCGTTTCGTTTTCATTTCGCGTCGTAGAAATGCCATTCGGCTACGGGGCCAGTAGTCGTGGGTTCGAGTGCCAAGCAACGCAGGCGATTTCTCCACTTTTTCATTTATTACTAAGCTTAAAGTATTTCTCTTCTTCTTTAATATAAGTATATTGTAAGAAGATGAAGTTGGTCCTGTATATTATTTATTTATTTATTTATAAGTTTGTTTTTCTTACAATTCAATTTTAAGTTTGGCAATAACATTTACTTATTCACTAATAAAATATTGCTGACACAAATCGAAAAGAAACTTCATCCCTTCATCCCCTATAACAATTTACAAACGATCTTATTTTGAAGAAAAAACAGTAAATAAGTACCCGACCCAACACCCCTACTGATTACCATATTCAAGTGATAAATCCAACTCGGCTACTTCATAAATAGTCCTATTTCATGGATTTCTATCTTATAGGTCACTTTGAGGAGAAATGAATACATAATATCCTCTAAAAATATTAAATTACTTTTCTGTCACAGAATTTAGGTTGATTGCTTTATTACTAGTCCGCCTTTTTGTACTGCAAGATTTGTCTTTCGTGCAATAAAGATTAAATAAATAAATAAATACTATGCATACAAATAGATGAATAGTGCTATAGAAGCATATTAATTATTGAGCAGAGAATAAATAAATAAATAAAATAAAATAAATAAATAATTAAATATTATAGGACATTCTTACACAGATTGACTGAGTCCCACGGTAAGCTCAAGAAGGCTTGTGCTGTGAGTACTCAGACAACGATATATATAATATACAAATACTTATATACATAGAAAACTTCCACGACTCAGGAATAAATATCTGTGCTCATCACACAAATAAATGCCCTTACCGGGATTCGAAACCGGGACCGCGGCGCAGCAGGCAGGGTCACTACCGGCTGCGCCAGAGAGGTCGTCAAAAATAATTAAGTTATATGCTTCTGAGGGATAAGAATATTGCTACTTACTCAATGGATGTAGGAAGACAATCATTTATTGCGGAATAGCTCTGGAAGCTCTGATTATGGCTCCTTTGATACTTTATTTTATATCCTCATATAGCTGGAAGCGCGTTGACTAAAACGTAAAAACACCGTGTATAGGTACTTGATAGGTAGGTACGTCACGAATCGAAAAAAAATCTTGCGAATCGCTATTATTAGTGCATGTGACTGCTTGTAAACATAGACTACTTATAGAAATGATACCTATACTGTCACGTTTACTTACTCGTACTAATACCTACTAATTATACTGTAATATAAATTTTCTAATTAAGTGCCTAAGTGGAATAATCCATGTAATCATAGGCATTTACAATGAAATACAATAATATAAAAAAATACTGAAATAAGTTAACTCTCTGAATCTGTGGTTAGAAATCCCTACGGCGACCCTTTTTGCGGCTGAAAAGTCTTGAAGATTGCTTTTCCAAGAAAAATCGAAGATACCATTCGGTAAGTTTTTTTTTTTGTATAGCTAAATAAATTAAAGAAAATTCCGGTTATCACAGGAAACAGGAGATCATTTAAAATTGCATAATTACCTAGTTTTAAGCAACGGAAAGATTCAGTAGTCAATTTAGGGATATTAATAAAACTTGTTAAATGCTAAACTAAACTAAACTGCGGCTATTACGAACCATCACAAAGTTAGCTGTTTGTAAAACTACCTAACCTTTTCACAACTTCAAATTCCGCCTAACTACATTTGGTCTGCTAACAAATTTAGTAAAGTTATAGAATAATAAGTTCCAATTACAACCAAGAGTCTACGTATGCTCATCCGGTGTAACTTTACGTGCTAGATTAAATTAATAAACCAAAAAAAATTAACTGCCTTAGTTAAGTAGCTTAAATCATTTTGGAAAAGTTCTATCTTCACACTACTAGATTGATTTTTATCAAATAGCCAAATGATATCGCAAGTAAACTCGTTCTTTATTTAAGTACATGAGCATATTTATTAACATAATTATATAAGAAACTAAGACTAAACTTAAAAGCTAAATAGCTAATGTCTAAAATAGGCCCTTGAGGCATTGTACCAAGGATACTGGCGACATTTCCTCGCTGTATCGCAATGCTGATACGTTGTGCGAGGAAGTCGCCAGCTCTTTGGTCATGCACCAGTTACCTCAACCAGACGCTTCGCGATTTCTGTGAACAACTTGTTTGCGCTGGGACCCCATGGACCTAGAGTTTCTACGCCAAAAGGTACAAAATGGTATTCTTTGCCAAGACCTTTGTATTTATTACGTTTCAAAATTTCGGCACTTTCTGCCGCTGCGCCCGCTTTTATCTTGGTCCGCTGGAGGTGAGACGGTGCCAATGTGTCTACGCAGGTAGCATCCCACACTAACATTCGGCCCATACTCCAAGGGACCAAGGACACTCCATCAGGCCTCTTGCCATCATCTCTGATTATAAGCCAGTCGGCTCAAGGAGAGCAGGCACATTGATGGTTGCAAGGGACCGACGGATACTGTCATTTAGCGACGCATGTCTCGAAAAACGGCCTGCACTCGTTCTTAACACTTTTTAAACGTATGCTACCCAGTGACTGCAAAGAGTATCTATTTCGAGGTTAAAATTTCTAGTATAAAAGTCTATAATAAGCAGTCATAAAATGCTGAGACCATTAATTTTCCGTACGCATGGAACGTCTCATTTCGCGGACATAAATTGGACAGTTAATTCTTGGCGCGATAAATAATGTCAGCTAAGTGCTTGTGCTTAGAGAAAAGTGGACGAAAGCGCAAGAACGCCTTTTCATATAAACGGGATAGCATTATTCTTTTCGTATCTTAATGTTAAATAATGAAAATATTCTGACAATTCCTACAGATACTCGTATGTCAACCACAGTTGTTGTTACATGTATTTGTTATAAACTCAAATGAAAAATTAGTGTTTATTCCAAAATTGGTATACATATTTTAAACATGTAAAATCGGGTACCTTTTTTTTTTTTTTTAGTTAACTGTCGTGTTAAAGATGAAAGGCCCTCGCTAGGAATACGGGCGACCATTCACCTTGATGCTGTGGTACATTACTCTTTATGTGTTATTGGGGTAAATCGGGTACCTAACTCACATAAAATTGTCGAAGGTCGCTCGACATGTTTCGCTCCGTAAAGAGGAGCATTTTCATTGAGCACGCGCGATGCTGATGGTTGTCAAGCGACCTTCGGCAATTTTACGTGACTTACCCGATTTTACATGTTTAATACAATATGTCAGTGTCTCACGGTAGTTTTATATGTTATTATTATTAAAATTACATATTTTAATTTGTTTTCCACTCCTAATTCTTCTAAAAAGTGACCAATAAAGAGGCATAGCTATGATTAATATAAATCAGACTGTGGTAAGATTGTAAGTAAGTTTGCAATTGTTTGCTTTGACTACACTTATTTAGGCCAATTTACACAGAAAGCGTTTCGAATAATACCTTGAAGAATTAGAATAAACGCTGCTACAACGAGCTAGAGATGCGTATCCTGTATTCGAAGTGTCATTTTAGATTACACTTTTATTGGTGACATTAATTTAACTCGGTAAGCTTTTCGAATAATACCTAACTCTGTCTATACCTAAGTCTACAAACTCAACAGCATTACATTACACAGCACTACAAGGTGCGACAGACGCATATCCTCAATTTACACAACGAGCCATGTAATTAAGTACCTACCTGACATTGGAAGCTGTAATCACGGCTCGATTCGAACTTTAATTTACACCAAATATTAGATATGTATAGATACCATATTGATTGGATATGTCAGTGTCAAAAATTACGTTTTTGATTGTCCTAACTTTAGAACTTATACACACAACTTTATTCGTAATACATGTTATTGGCATTTGGCTCCGATGTTGAAGAAACTCCCAATAAACTTTGGTAAATTTGTTGTTTGAGCGGCAGAGGAAAATATTTTAAATCACGCAAATTTTACATATTTCCACGAAATAAGTATTTCCAATTCGTATGCTTAAGAAAATAACTTTGTAATATATCGATCCGCTATGTTGACGTGAAACCTGCTTTGCTTGAGGTCCTACACAAACATTTACATTAGTGAAACCCACTCATAAATCGTCACACATCACATAAATAATATACACGGGTATACGGCCATGAACTAAAAAATGCCTTTTTTAACCGACTTCAAAAAAGGAGGAGGTTCTCAATTCGACTGAATGTTTTTTTTTTTTATTAACCGACTTCAAAAAAGGAGGAGGTTCTCAATTCGACTGAATGTTTTTTTTTTTATTTTTTTTTGTATGTATGTTACTCGATATCTCCGAGAATCGTAGACCGATTTTCAAAATTTTTTTTTGATCGAACGGGTATAACCCCGAGATGGTCCCATTGGCACCAAGTCGTGGTCTGATGATGGGATCTTGGAAAAATCGAGGGAACTCTTCAAATGTTATAGGCACATGTAATGTTTTTTGTGTATTTTTCAAAGGTGCACCAGTATTTGTGCCTGATGGTAATAATTTTATGTGGCTGAGCTGATGATGGAAGGTCAACTCCTCAATGGTTAGGAGTTAAAGGACAATTCTTTCACTTTTGTACATATATTCGGACTGATACATATAATATCACTAGGAACCACTAAAAATCAACAAATAAATTAACTTTTTAACAAAAAATAAAACCGCCTTCAAAAAAAAAGCGTGTTACAAAACACGGAGAAACTAAAAAGCCAAAAATAATAAACCTTTGAATTCAGATTTCTTATCGGATTGCAATAATCTAAACATCCAAATTATAAACAAATCAATTATTTTTGGAGTCGGGACCAGCCTGCGTATGGTTGGGTAGGGCAAACAGGAAATAGCAAGGCGACGAACAGGTCTGGTACCGACTACAAAAATAATTGATTTGTTTATAATTTGGATGTTTAGATTATTGCAATCCGATAAGAAATCTGAATTCAAAGGTTTATTATTTTTGGCTTTTTAGTTTCTCCGTGTTTTGTAACACGCTTTTTTTTTTGAAGGCGGTTTTATATCGACCCAGTTAGAACTTTAACCCTTAAATGCATGAATTTCTCTTTTAACGAGATATGAATATATGTGATAGACAATGGTTTTATGACACTGGGAAAAATAATAAAAAAAATATTTAGGATCGATTTTTATACTAAATCAGTTTTAGAAGTTAAATATGCCAAATCTTATTTATATAAATATATCGTTATTGGTAAGTTTTATTTTGAAAAAATGACTACTATCAAGGATGATTACAATGTATTAAATCGTTCTTGCTACTATTAAAAAGGTACACTATTTGTGAAACCCCTATGATAAAATGTTTAAACATAAACTAATTACTAACTTCGAAAAAATCAGCCTAAATCTCATACTAAAAATCGCCCTCATCCTGTTTTTTTACACTTTTCCGCCATTTCATCTTAATCCTTTAATAATAAATAGTAAATCATTATATTATTTAATTTATTTAATTGTTTATTAAATAGTAATAAATAATGAATAATAATTAAGCAATAAATGTGATTGTGCATGGATAGCTACATATCGAGCCACGGGCCATCAAATATATGATGCATATATACATCACCATGCATTTAAGGGTTAATATACTTATAAGTTAAAACATACAGACGGATAAAGTCGCACCGAGTTCCTTTTGTATCTTTTTGGTATTATGGGACCCTAAAAGTTCGGCCTAGATTCGTCATGACATAAGTCGGGTATGTACGAGTATATCAAAATTAACGTTTTTTAACCCCCGACGCACCAACGCCGCGACGGGGTGTTACCTACTCGTATACGTTTGATGTGTCTGTCTATGGCATCGTAGCTCCCGAGCGGATGAACCGATTTAGATTTTGTTTTTTTGTTTAAATGCTGGGTTAGTCGGGAGTGTTTTTAGCCATGTTTCGTGAAAATCGGTCCACTATGTCGGAGTTTTTTTCAATTTAAAAAAAAATGTATATTTTAGATGAATACGAGCAGTCTAAAACTACGGGGACAATAAAATTAACTTAAAGTCCATATGGTAAATATCTTCTTTGGATTATCTACACGTACCATTGCAATGTATGGCCTGGGTGCGTAGCCGAATGGCACAAACGCTCACGAAACGCTCACGAAACGAAACGCTAGTAGATATCTATCTCTATCGCTCTTGCATATTGGCGCGACAGAGCCCGACAAACTGGCGCGGCGTTTCGTTTTCGTTTGGCGTCGGAGAAATGCCATTCGGCTACGGGGCCTGGGTGGCTAGCCGAATGGCACAATCGCTCACGAAACGCTCACGAAACGAAGCGCTAGTAGATATCTATCTCTATCGCGCTTGCGTATTGGCGCGACAGAGCCAGCGGCGTATCACTTTCGTTTGGCGTCGGAGAAATGCCATTCGGCTACGGGGCCTGGTTACGAGGCCATGAAGTCAAATGTAACTAAAAATATAACGTACCCAGTATTCCCGGCGGTCGGTTCTAGTTTACCATTTTATTATGTGTCCGAACAGGTTTTGATACTACGTTGGTGGTCTAAAAAAAAATCACTGTCAATAGAAATTGTCAACAATGTAAACAAACCATTATATAAAATATCAATATTTTAGCACAATTTTAATATTTTAAATGTTGAGAATCATAATGTGATATGAATTGATTAAATAACACATGGATTTAGCCAGTATCTAATAAGTTAGAATGGAAATTAAATACATTTTGACTACAAGGTTTGTTTACATTGTTCACAAGTTCTATTGACGGCGACTCTACTCTGTATTCTCTGTAATTCGCATGCACCAATCAGTATAAGCGATCTCCAAGGTCTCGAACTCGAAATATTGCACAGCGTGCACTTTGAATAGGTACCCAACCCAAGTTACAGGGTGCAGTTCGAATAAAAGTTGAGTGGATCTACTTTGCTACATTCTTGCTTCAGTTGCAACTTAGTTTTGAAAGTTTATCGTATCTTATCTACGTACATACGAACGTGTTTGCAAAATTTGTGGAGGTACCAACTGAAGGCACTGATTGCGCCTCGCATCGAAAATGAACTTTCATGAGCGCGAATGTTCGTACTGCGTATTTGATATCTGACAACTTGTAAATACCCGTAACATGTCGTGTTTTTAAACTTTTTAATAATGTCTCCTATATCTACATTGCAAAATGGGACAAACGCCACGTCTTTTAACTTTTAACACTTTTAGCGGTCAAAGCCAACTAACAAAAAACCGGCCAAGAGCGTGTCGGGCCACGCTCAATGTAGGGTTCCGTAGTTTTCCGTATTTTTCTCAAAAACTACTGAACCTATCAAGTTCAAAACAATTTTCCTAGAAATTCTTTATAAAGTTCTACTTTTGTGATTTTTTTCATATTTTTGAAACATATGGTTCAAAAGTTAGAGGGGGGGGGGACGCACTTTTTTTTCCTTTAGGAGCGATTATTTCAGAAAATATAAATATTATCAAAAAACGATCTTAGTAAACCCTTATTCATTTTAAAATACCTATCCAACAATATACCACACGTTGGGGTTGGAATGAAAAAAAATATTAGCCCCCACTTTACATGTAAGCCCTAATATAACATTTTTTCCACTTTTTATTTTTTCACTTTGTTGGCGTGATTGATATACATATTGGTACCAAATTTCAGCTTTCTAGTGCTAACGGTTACTGAGATTATCCGCGGACGGACGGACGGACGGACGGACAGACAGACATGGCGAAACTATAAGGGTTCCTAGTTGACTACGGAACCCTAAAAACAAAAAAAAGCAAATTAACTTGGTAAAAAGCAAATTAACTTGGTATTTACGATGTCAAGACATAGAAAACATTCATGACTCAGGAACAAATATCTGTGCTCATCGCACAAATAAATGCCCTTACCGGGATTCGAACCCAGGACCGCGGCTTAGGAGGCACGGTCACTACCGACTGAGCCAGACCGGTCGTCAAACATTATTATTGTGTTTTATCCTGAATATTAATTCTAAATACAAATAAAATTTTCCATTAGCGCTCTGTGTATTTCAGCGTACCTCGACGCTACGCGAAGAATTTTATTTCATATGCGCTGCCATAGCTGAGTCGAAGGGCTTTTTTAGGTTCTGATAACTAAAGGTCTAAGGGTTTTTTCTTTCAATTTAAAAATAAGAATATTTACAAAATATATTTTCATAATCATCAAACTTAACTTATTATTTGTAGATTACTGCTGGAACATACTTTTTAAAACAATGCAAAAGAAAAAACGACACTAAATAACCACATTTATAAGCTCTCAAAGGAACCATATTACTATCTTCTTATTTATTCGGAACTATACCTTTAAAAGCGTTTACTATTCATTGCACATTCACAATATTGCCCTCTCAATCGATCTTTCGGTAGTGCGGACCATGAAAAATACTCGCTCAAATGTAAACAAGCCCAAAATAAACCAGCGAATTTCCTCAGGCGAGTCCTTATGGGGTTGAATTTCTTCCGGCCTTGATGTTCCCTGTTATCGGAAGTCGTAAAATATAAATATCCGATAACAAGCTCAGTGGAGATATTTTCATACGTACGTAGATACCAACTAAAAGGGATGAGAAAAGGCATGAGAAGGGCAATAATGATTTAGACACGAATATTAAAGAGACTCACAGTCCGATTCGAACATAACCTAATATTAGATCTAGATACGATATGTATGGCATTTGATGTCACATCAAAAATAAAGTTTTGTTTTTTTTCTGGAAACATCACTTTGGATACTTATACTATCCCAGTGACATCTCGCATTTGAAAACCATTGTTCGAATATGGCAGACAGTATTCATACTATTCATAGTCTTCATTCATAATGGAACATGTTTGTAAACAAATCCTTTTATGATGTTTTTCATCTTGCAAATAGATTTTCTTATGGGCTGGCTCAAAAGGTGATAAAACGTAATTTATTGTACCTACGTGGAACTACCCGTCTTCAGTATTCACATCGTTAAGAAGATAAATGACATAAATGTTTATAAAACTCGTTCCTTATAATGGAAACAAGTTTTATAGAGTGGTCATAGATTGGACACTAGTCCATAATTATAGGAAGGAGGACCAACAATATCCATACCCAGCCCCTAGCAAAACATTCTGGGACATGACATATTTGTCTATGGTACATTTTTTAACTTTGTAGCAATATTGTACTCTTTATTGTACAAAAATACATCATTCAAAATAATATACATTGAGATCTCTTCTTTGTTTAATTATATATACATGTTTATATACATATGTTTCAAAGCTGGCAAAGAACTCAATAAGACAAGACCATTTCTATTAGCTAGAAGACAATTTGACACGATCGCATAAATCACTATTAAAACTAGTGAACTGGCACAATGGCGGCGCAGCGAAAACTTTTCCAATTTTCCAAAACCACATCGAGGCGAGGAAAGTGAAGTAACCACATCGCACTAATTTTGTAAACTAATCCTTTTGGATAAGCGCGGTTGTTTTATGCGATAGATACAGCGTTGAATGCACGGACTGTATGAAAAATGATAATCAGCTTACCGCAGCGTTACATCATTTTCCGTGCAATCCATTGATCGCATGCGTTGGTTACTTTGATCAAATAAAACCACCATGCGCTTAATTGTTACACTTCTAAGTATATTTTTTGTAAGTGTCTAACGCCGTGTCTTGCGTGGGCGACGGTCGCGCGACTGTCGCCGTCGCGTCTCATACTTCCATATCGATAAGGTTTGATTTCGTATGCGTCGCATCGCCGTCGCGCGACCATCGCGCGACCGTCGCCCACGCAAGCCACGGCGTATGTGTTTCCTACCAGAAGGGTGACAATCAGAATTAATAGGGCTCTATATCAAGAGTATTAATTAAATGCCTAAATAGAAATTGTCACTATAGGTATTTATATCACAGCAACATAAAACTGAAATTGAGGGCTGCACCAAAATCGCCCTTGGCTGTTCTGTCAACACTTATTTATACCTCTAGAAAAGAACCCCTTCAAACAGATTTACGAGGGATCCATCGAAGCTTCAATGGTATTCAATTTGTTTTGTACATATTTGTATTCTTCCATTTTGTCTTGTGATGGAGGTACAAGGTTAAGGATGTAATCCTAGCAAAATTAAAGTCACTCTAACATTGACACTCGTCGAAATTTACTAAATCTAAATTATATTACAATAAAAACGTACAGTTTGGAGTCAACGTACAGTAAATAAAACCGGCCAAGAGCGTGTCGGACCACGCTCAGTGTAGGGTTCCGTAGTTTTCCGTATTTTTCTCAAAAACTTACCACGATAAGTTAATTTGATGCATTTTAAAATAAAAATTGGGCAGTGTATATTAACATTCTTATGCGAAATTAATTTACAGAGCATCCGCTTTTCACGTTGAGTTCCGTAATGAGGAAATTTTTAATTATGAAGATCAGCACGGGGGTGCTTTCATTAATATCAATTTAAGTCCGAAATCAAATTTGTGGATCGATGTCCATGATATACCTACTTATTCTTACCCATGGCATAACATAATAGATACTTACATTCATAATTTGGAAGAGGTTTACGCAAATAGTAGGTAAATTACGATATAAATGCAGAAAAGAGTAAGTGCAAAAAAGTGGCTATAAATTAAAACATGACCACACATGACCGACGGAAGTGTTTTTATTCGCCACGAGTTTGTCAGTACATACATATGTACTGACATATGTATGTACTACTTTGATGTTTTGACATAGGCACATAAAGTAGTAACACTTCTCGCACTAGTGCGACCACATTTACCTATTGAAAACTTGGAATTGAGTCCAGCCTGTGTTATTAAATTATCCAGTGTCTTAAATTAAATAATATAGTACGTAAAACATATAAACTTTCTTCTTACAATTTCATTACAGATAGCAGGGGTACGTTGACAGTGACAGTATTCAACAGAATATATGCATTTTAGGATCATAAATTGTATTGGCTTCGTGCGAAGTGCATGGAGGGGGTAAGCAAAGCGATCGCAGTGCTTGCGGTGGTCAAAATCGACACTGATTGTGGTTGTCATCTATCAAAACTCATAAAATATAATACAATGTGTAATGTTTGATATGGGGCACCAACGTTGTTTCGTTGTTAATTGTAAAAATAATGGCATAAATAGTCGTTGCACGTTCTATGCTTTTCTTAGAACACACTGGAAATTGGATCAAAGAGCTAAATGGATAGCTACCGTGAAAATAAAACGTAAGTGTTATGTCAAAACAAAACATTATAATAAATTATATTTATAGCTTTGTTCACCTAATATTGTTCAATACGCTGTTAGTATTTTTCCTACCGTAAAAGATTATGCTTAAAAATTCAGGCCTGGCCTGGGAATGGGCCCGTGTCGGATATTTCTACGGCCGCGGACATGACTAGGTACTTACGTTTAGACTTGTTTTATATGGAATTAACGGGACGAAGGTTTTGCGAATACCATATCACTCGTTCGTAGAACTTCTACCATTACTCCTATGTTCTTCAAGATTCCTTATATGCCCAGCCAGCACCAATTTATTGCCTCTTTCTGTGGTATAGGGTTGGAAGTTTATACCGTGAGTAATGCTTTGGAAACTGATTTTTATTATTATATGCATGTCTGTATAATCGATCTACCTAAATTACACTTGAAATAGTAGCTCTTGTTATTGGATTTATTTAAAATTAACGAAAAATCGTTAAAATATATGTTTATTTAAATAAATAAATAAATAAATATTGGGGGACACCTTACACAGATCAACTTAGCCCCAAACTAAGCAAAGCTTGTACTATGGGGTGCTAAGCGACGATATACATACTTAAATAGATAAATACATACTTATATACATAGAAAACATCCATGACTCAGGAACAAATATCTGTGCTCATCACACAAATAAATGCCCTTACCGGGATTCGAACCCAGGACCGCGGCTCAGCAGGCAGGGTCACTACCGACTGAGCCAGACCGGTCGTAAATTTACATGTCATTTTTTGACATTTTCCACTTCAAATTCACATGGCAGTGGGCGTAATTGTCGTGCACATAGCCAATAGAGATGACATCTCTCACTGTACCCAGGCTATGTAATAAATAGTACAGAAAGTTGGAAACGTAGCGTGTGAGTAAATGGTTATTTGTATTCTTTTTGTTCGTTTGTTTATATTGTGCCAGCACTTCTCAGTAATCCGTACAACCGGGGTCCTTTGACACGTAATCGAAATATTTGAAAAGGGTTCTTTTTTATGCGCTCACGTCAAACATTGTTCGGGATTACTCAAGTTGATTTGTTGTGAATATTGTGGTAATATTTTCCAGATTTCGAGCATAGGTATCTAATTATAAGTAAGACAGAAAGGTTTGTTGTGATCTTAAAGGGTGCTTTAGCTACCGCTAAATGTATCTTAATAGTGTTAAAAAACAAATTAATTCAACTGTTGATATGTTAAAGTTAAAGCCCTGTCTGTATACCCTGTTAAAAAAATTACACTCTTATTTTTAGACATATACTTCTTCTTCCAGCCAAATAAAAAGACAATTTAAAAGCATATAGACTTCGGCAATACTGCCTTAAATAAATTATTCATTATCACTTGTTATCCTCGAGTCTCGACCTATGTACTCGCTTGCGCTTGGACCGATAATAAATTGCCTGAGATATAATGGGTCGCATTAAACCCTAATGTTATCAAGGCTTGAATGTCCATTTTGGCCCAACTCTCCCAGTTTACGGTATGTAATAACCGTGCATCTTAACAGGAATTTACGTGAATTCTATTGGGTTGGCACAAAAGTAATGACACACTCTACAAAACTCTTATACATTTCCTTTCTTAAGTTAATTGTTTTCGATAATATTCTAGTATGTTGTAGAACATTCTAGGTACTTCTAATATGAGGGTATATAAAGCCGCCCTCGTGATTGGTTTAGTTAGATTGAAATAAAACGGACGAGCGACAAGTTCGAACACTTTACTTATACGAGTACTTGTTAGGCCACAGTACGCGGGCTGCGGCTGACAATATCAACACTGCATTGGGCGCTGGAAGTACAAGCCATGCCACGGTGTCCAGATGGTTTGACCGTTTTAAATCAGGAGAGGCTCCTGCCTTGAAAGTCAGTCACGCTCAGGGCGACCACCTGCATTCAATGATGACGATTTACGCCGCGAACTACAGTCGAATCCTGATGCTACTACTCGTTAATTAGCGGAAGCACTTAACTGCAGTCACCACGCTGTGGAATACCATCTGCATGAGCTTGGGTATCGAAAAGTTTTGGCTCGATGGGTACCGCACATCCTTACCGACGCCAGTCGTGCAGTCCGTGTCGCCATCTGTCAATCACTTTAGCTGCGACCCCGACGTAAAGAGTTTTTGACTGATCTGGTTACGGGAGATGAATCATGGATTTATTATGAGAACGATACACGTCGTGCTTTTTGGCTGCCTCGAGAAGAAACGCCACCAACTCAACCGAAGCTGAGTCAAAAGAACCGCTTAAAAGTTTTGCTTTGTTGTTTCTGGGACTCGCAAGGCATGCTGTTTCATGAACTATTACACAATTAAACTGTAAACGCTAACAAATATTCAACACAGCTCACAGAACTATCTTCTGCTATCAAGAAAAAATGACGAAGACGAGCCACTGTAATTTTACTACATGATAACGCTCGACCTCATGTCGCATCTACCGTTCGCCAACAGCTGCAGAACTTGGGCTGGGAGACGATACCCCACCCACCTTATTCTCCAGACCTCGCACCATCAGACTTTCATTTGTTTAGAGCCCTGAAACGACATTTGCGGGGTAAACAATTCAATGATTTCCATGATGTACAGGTGGAGTTGAGCAACTTTTTCGAGGCACAGCCATCAGAGTTCTAGGCGAAAGGCATCCAAACTTTGCCGGATCGTTGGCAATAAGTCATAGATGCTAATGGTGATTACATCATCGACTAAGCTTTTTGTATAGTAATAATAATAAAAAATATAAAACGTAAACCAAGTGTCTCATTACTTTTGTGCCAACCCAATATATTCCAATATAACGGAATCCGAGCAAGAAAATTTAATCAACAACGTCTATTCGTAAATATTAAATTACATAAACCGACTGCCACTGGCCGGAGCCAGAGCAAGGATGGTTTATTTTATTTTCAGACTGGCAGATAGCAGGTCAACTCCAACTTACATTACAGCGGGCCTGTGGGCAGTGTGGGCCTGTAGCCAAGAGTACAGGCACTATCAGATATATTTTAGCAGCCGATGCGCGCAAAAATATCTGAACACGCCTTATCGCCTTGACAATAAAGCGTGTTTAGATATTTGTGAGTACCTTGATCGTTCCTATATATCTGTTGGTGATTGTACAAGCGTTGACACTTTGTCCTGAAGGATTTCATTCGGATATAGTGCATTTCACTCGTGCTTGCCCGTTGCTGTATCAGCACAGGCAAAGACTGAATCTTTAATCATCTTTAGGATATCGTTCTGAAATCAGTGTAAAATTGAATTGACCTACGAGTTGTGATGCTCTGGAGCGCAATAGGTATTTGCAAAAGGCGTGGAACGTAACGATTTCCGCTCGAGGAAATAGAATCTGCTTCCCTCGCTTATGTGCTCCGGACGGCGGAAAAATATTGGTTTCTAAATTGTGTCTATCAGTATGAGTATTAGAATTTTAAGTGATTGAAGCTGCGAGGCCTGCGAGAGAGAGTAACAAATTTAAGTACCAGTTAAATCACTTAATATATTAGAAATATAATTCTTTTGACGACTGGGCCGGCTGGCCTCGTGTGCGGTAGTGGAGCCTTGGGTTCGAATCCCGGTATGTGCGAACATTTAAGAGCGCTATGACAAAAAAAGGCGATATATTGTAAAATGCACAATATTTATCGACAAAATTGTACACTTTACTCATACTAAAAGACAGTGAAAGTACTTGTTTCAGTTAGAACATCTTATTAACTGTCGGTTAAATAAAAAACATATGAAAAAAAAAGCTTTTTCAATTAGTAATGATTGTTTTTCTGATGCTCGTTTAGGAAAAACCGCGTGAAGCACAGAATTCGGAGCTCTTATTATGTACAATTTGATAAGATCACTCTCATAAATGAGGTAAATTTAAGTTCCAAATATCTTGTACTTAAGGCCCATTAAACAATATTTATCATTTAATCCTTTGAAATTGAGAAATTGAAAGTAAAACGAACTCAATTTTGTCTTGAAAATACATCGAAACAAGTGATCATTTCTCCGAAAATCTACATGTTATCGAAGTTATTTTAGTATATAAATAATCTGCACAATGTGCTTAAACTGCTGTTATCCATTTGTCGTTATAATATTTTATCATGATTTTTTGCCAATTTTTTGAAAACTAGCCTTCCTGTCGCTATTTTACCGGCGACGGACGCCTGCGATTTCAGTGCCGCGCCGGAGCTCGAGGAGGTAAGACGTATGTCGCTTTGGTCTCCGAGTTTTCATCGCAAACGTCGAGAATATTTATTGTTGTGTGGGTCGGACGCCTTGTTTCTACACGGGCTATCCTCGCTTGTGTGTGTGTAAACAGCGACCAACGAATTTGATCCTAGATCCGTAAATATTTGCTTTGCTTTTGTAATACTTTGTTATGTTTAAATGTTAAAGTATTACAACGTTGTGATGATAAAAATGTGAAAATTACAATACGGTCAAGATGATAAGACACATCAAGATGGTACTCGGGATCTGATGATGGAGCCAGAAGGTGGTCACCAGTACCAGTGAACCATGTAAGTAAACGACTTCGTGTTTAGGCTCGTTGGGTTCGTCTCAACAAGACCTTTGACAAGAGGTGGTACTCAGGGTCTGATGATGGAGCCAGATGGTGGTCACCAGTACCAATGAACCATATAACTAAACCCAGAGATGGGGAAATCGTAATCGATTCCGGATTACACGATTACTTGATTTTACTTTGTAATCTGACACTACTGGCATTATTGACTTGATTACTTTCAGATTACAAATATGTAGTACCTCAGATTGCTGACTGTCACTTTGACACAAAAGTCGTCATGGGTGTCGTAAAATAGGTTTTAGGAGGTGCTGATTCCAAAATTAATGACTAATGTTCAATCTGACATTGCTGACTGTCACTCTGACACAAAAGTCGTCATGGGTGTCGTAAAATAGGTTTTAGGGGGTGCTGATTCCAAAATGAATGACCAATTTGGAATCTGACATTGCTGACTGTCACTTTGACACAAAAGTCGTCATGGGTGTCGTAAAATAGATTTTAGGGGGTGCTGATTCCAAAATTAATGACCAATGTGGAATCTGACATTGCTGACTGTCACTTTGACACAAAAGTCGTCATGGGTGTCGTAAAATAGGTTTTAGGAGGTGCTGATTCCAAAATTAATGACTAATGTTCAATCTGACATTGCTGACTGTCACTCTGACACAAAAGTCGTCATGGGTGTCGTAAAATAGGTTTTAGGGGGTGCTGATTCCAAAATTAATGACCAATTTGGAATCTGACATTGCTGACTGTCACTTTGACACAAAAGTCGTCATGGGTGTCGTAAAATAGGTTTTAGGGGGTGCTGATTCCAAAATTAATGACCAATGTGGAATCTGACATTGCTGACTGTCACTTTGACACAAAAGTCGTCATGGGTGTCGTAAAATAGGTTTTAGGGGGTGCTGATTCCAAAATTAATGACTAATGTTCAATCTGATATTGCTGACTGTCACTCTGACACAAAAGTCGTCATGGGTGTCGTAAAATAGGTTTTAGGGGGTGCTGATTCCAAAATTAATGACCAATGTTCAATCTGACATTGCTGACTGTCACTTTGACACAAAAGTCGTCATGGGTGTCGTAAAATAGATTTTAGGGGTGCTGATTCCAAAATTAATGACCAATGTGGAATCTGACATTGCTGACTGTCACTTTGACACAAAAGTCGTCATGGGTGTCGTAAAATAGGTTTTAGGGGTGCTGATTCCAAAATTAATGACCAATGTTCAATCTGATATTGCTGACTGTCACTCTGACACAAAAGTCGTCATGGGTGTCGTAAAATAGGTTTTAGGGGGTGCTGATTCCAAAATTAATGACCAATGTTCAATCTGACATTGCTGACTGTCACTTTGACACAAAAGTCGTCATGGGTGTCGTAAAATAGATTTTAGGGGTGCTGATTCCAAAATTAATGACCAATGTGGAATCTGACATTGCTGACTGTCACTTTGACACAAAAGTCGTCATGGGTGTCGTAAAATAGGTTTTAGGAGGTGCTGATTCCAAAATTAATGACTAATGTTTAATCTGACATTGCTGACTGTCACTCTGACACAAAAGTCGTCATGGGTGTCGTAAAATAGGTTTTAGGGGGTGCTGATTCCAAAATTAGTGACCAATTTGGAATCTGACATTGCTGACTGTCACTTTGACACAAAAGTCGTCATGGGCGTCGTCAAATAGGTATCCGGAGGTGTTTGAAAACTAATGACCAATTTGGAATCTGACACTGTTGACTGTCACTTTGACACAAAAGTGATCATGGGTGTCTTCAAATAGGTTTTCATGGGTACTGATCTCAATATTAATGATCAATTTGGAATCTGACATTGCTGACTGTCACTTTGACATAAAAGTCGTTATGGGTGTCGTCAAATAGGTTTCCTTTCCAGGGGTACTGTGCAATGTCAGGTTCCAAATCGGTCATTACTTTTTAAATCATTTCATTAATTTTGGAATCAGTGCCCCCTAAAAACTATTTTACAACACCCATGATTCCTTTTGTGTCAAAATTACAATTAGCACTGTGAGATTCCAAAATAGTCGTTAATTTTGGAATCAGCACCCCCGGAAACCTTTTTGAAGACACCCATGACGACTTTTGTGTCAAAGTGACAGTCAGCAATGTCAAGATTCCAAATCGGTCATTAATTTTCAAATCAGCACCTCCGGACACCTATTTGACGACACCCATGACGACTTTTGTGTCAAAGTGACAGTCAGCAATGTCAGATTCCACATTGGTCATTAATTTTGGAATCAGCACCCCCTAAAACCTATTTTACGACACCCATGACGACTTTTGTGTCAAAGTGACAGTCAGCAATGTCAGATTCCAAATTGGTCATTCATTTTGGAATCAGCACCCCTAAAACCTATTTTACGACACCCATGATGACTTTTGTGTCAAAGTGGCAGTCAGCAATGTTAGATTCCACATTGGTCATTAATTTTGGAATCAGCACCCCTAAAACCAATTTTACGACACCCATGACGACTTTTGTGTCAAAGTGACAGTCAGCAATGTCAGATTCCACATTGTTCATTAATTTTGGAATCAGCACCCCCGCAAACCTATTTGACGACACCCATGACGACTTTTGTGTCAAAGTGACAGTCAGCAATGTCAGATTCCACATTGGTCATTAATTTTGGAATTAGCACCACCTAAAACCTATTTTACGACACCCATGACGACTTTTGTGTCAAAGTGACAGTCAGCAATGTCAGATTCCACATTGTTCATTAATTTTGGAATCAGCACCCCCGCAAACCTATTTGACGACACCCATGACGACTTTTGTGTCAAAGTGACAGTCAGCAATGTCAGATTCCACATTGGCCATTAATTTTGGAATCAGCACCCCTAAAACCTATTTTACGACACCCATGACGACTTTTGTGTCAAAGTGCCAGTCAGCAATGTCAGATTCCAAATCGGTCATTAATTTTTAAATCAGCACACCCGAAAACCTATACTCGTGGTATATGCACTTGAAATGTGAAAGTGAAAATGCTAGAATGACATGTAAACCACGAAGTTGTATAGTCATATTGTTCATTGGTATTGGTGACCACCATCTGGCTCCATCATCAGACCCTGAGCACCACCTTGAAGTAATTAGAATTGTATTTGTCTTATTTTATCATCATATTAATATAATTATACTTTACTCTAATACTTATCATATAACAAAAGCAAATATTTGGGATGGGATCTACTTTTATAATTATTACTTTAATTTTTTAAATAAATTTTAACATAATTGATATTATTTCGCGCTATATTCTCGTATTTTCGTACAAAATAATGTTTATTAGAAACCAAAAGTTTATATCGAGATAGTAGATTGTGGTTGTTATCAAAATTCCATAGAAAGGATCAAGATTGTTTTGTCCATTATTGTAGTGCGAGCGAGTGATAAGACGTGCTAGAAAGGGTCGGCATATTGGGCTCGCGCGGCGGGTAAAATACCTAATTTCGCCCGACGCCGAAATGTTATAACGCTCTTAATTATTGGCACTTGCACCTTCTATTACACTTTTCAAGCAAATGAAACACTGATAGGTAATATACTTATATAGGCATTTTTTCATAGGATATTCGAAGCGTCTTTAATAATTACATTAATTACTTATACAATCACATCTTGCAAACATTCTACGACTGTGTGCGCCTTTAATGCAATTTACTGCCCGCAATTTTGATGAAAAGGTTTTATTGTTTGTTTTTATTCCATTTGGCCATGACGCTCGTGTTAAGAGCGTTATAACATTTCGGCGTCGGGCGAAATTAGGTATTTTACCCGCCGCGCGAGCCCAATATGCCGACCCTTTCTAGCACGTCTTATCACTCGCTCGCACTACAATAATGGACAAAACAATCTTGATCCTTTCTATGGAATTTTGATAACAACCACAATCTACTATCTCGATATAAACTTTTGGTTTCTAATAAACATTATTTTGTACGAAAATACGAGAATATAGCGCGAAATAATATCAATTATGTTAAAATTTATTTAAAAAATTAAAGTAATAATTATAAAAGTAGATCCCATCCCAAATATTTGCTTTTGTTATATGATAAGTATTAGAGTAAAGTATAATTATATTAATATGATGATAAAATAAGACAAATACAATTCTAATTACTTCAAGGTGGTGCTCAGGGTCTGATGATGGAGCCAGATGGTGGTCACCAATACCAATGAACAATATGACTATACAACTTCGTGGTTTACATGTCATTCTAGCATTTTCACTTTCACATTTCAAGTGCATATACCACGAGTATAGGTTTTCGGGTGTGCTGATTTAAAAATTAATGACCGATTTGGAATCTGACATTGCTGACTGTCACTTTGACACAAAAGTCGTCATGGGTGTCGTAAAATAGGTTTTAGGGGGTGCTGATTCCAAAATTAATGGCCAATGTGGAATCTGACATTGCTGACTGTCACTTTGACACAAAAGTCGTCATGGGTGTCGTCAAATAGGTTTGCGGGGGTGCTGATTCCAAAATTAATGAACAATGTGGAATCTGACATTGCTGACTGTCACTTTGACATAAAAGTCGTCATGGGTGTCGTAAAATAGGTTTTAGGTGGTGCTGATTCCAAAATTAATGACCAATGTGGAATCTGACATTGCTGACTGTCACTTTGACACAAAAGTCATCATGGGTGTCGTCAAATAGGTTTGCGGGGGTGCTGATTCCAAAATTAATGAACAATGTGGAATCTGACATTGCTGACTGTCACTTTGACACAAAAGTCGTCATGGGTGTCGTAAAATTGGTTTTAGGGGTGCTGATTCCAAAATTAATGACCAATGTGGAGTCTAACATTGCTGACTGCCACTTTGACACAAAAGTCATCATGGGTGTCGTAAAATAGGTTTTAGGGGTGCTGATTCCAAAAATAATGACTAATGTGGAATCTAACATTGCTGACTGTCACTTTGACACAAAAGTCGTCATGGGTGTCGTCAAATAGGTTTCCGGAGGTGCTGATTTGAAAATTAATGACCGATTTGGAATCTTGACATTGCTGACTGTCACTTTGACACAAAAGTCGTCATGGGTGTCTTCAAAAAGGTTTCCGGGGGTGCTGATTCCAAAATTAACGACTATTTTGGAATCTCACAGTGCTAATTGTAATTTTGACACAAAAGGAATCATGGGTGTAGTCAAATAGTTTTTAGGGGGCACTGATTCCAAAATTAATGAAATGATTTAAAAAGTAATGACCGATTTGGAACCTGACATTGCACAGTACCCCTGGAAAGGAAACCTATTTGACGACACCCATAACGACTTTTATGTCAAAGTGACAGTCAGCAATGTCAGATTCCAAATTGATCATTAATATTGAGATCAGTACCCATGAAAACCTATTTGAAGACACCCATGATCACTTTTGTGTCAAAGTGACAGTCAACAGTGTCAGATTCCAAATTGGTAATTAGTTTTCAAACCTGACATTGCACAGTACCCCTGGAAAGGATACCTATTTGACGACACCCATGACGACTTTTGTGTCAAAGTGACAGTCAGCAATGTCAGATTCCAAATTGGTCACTAATTTTGGAATCAGCACCCCCTAAAACCTATTTTACGACACCCATGACGACTTTTGTGTCAAAGTGACAGTCAGCAATGTCAGATTGAACATTGGTCATTAATTTTGGAATCAGCACCCCCTAAAACCTATTTTACGACACCCATGACGACTTTTGTGTCAAAGTGACAGTCAGCAATGTCAGATTGAACATTGGTCATTAATTTTGGAATCAGCACCCCCTAAAACCTATTTTACGACACCCATGACGACTTTTGTGTCAGAGTGACAGTCAGCAATGTCAGATTGAACATTGGTCATTAATTTTGGAATCAGCACCCCTAAAACCTATTTTACGACACCCATGACGACTTTTGTGTCAAAGTGACAGTCAGCAATGTCAGATTCCACATTGGTCATTAATTTTGGAATCAGCACCCCTAAAACCTATTTTACGACACCCATGACGACTTTTGTGTCAAAGTGACAGTCAGCAATGTCAGATTCCAAATTGGTCATTAATTTTGGAATCAGCACCCCCTAAAACCTATTTTACGACACCCATGACGACTTTTGTGTCAGAGTGACAGTCAGCAATGTCAGATTGAACATTAGTCATTAATTTTGGAATCAGCACCTCCTAAAACCTATTTTACGACACCCATGACGACTTTTGTGTCAAAGTGACAGTCAGCAATGTCACATTTCACCTACTCAAAGGTTAGCTGGAAGAAATCCCTTAAAGGGATAAGTTCGCCTTTGTACTGTCTATCCTGTGTCATATTTGTGTTTTGTGTTTTGTACAATAAAGAGTTTATACATACATACATACATACGACTTTTGTGTCAAAGTGACAGTCAGCAATGTCAGATTCCAAATTGGTCATTCATTTTGGAATCAGCACCCCCTAAAACCTATTTTACGACACCCATGACGACTTTTGTGTCAGAGTGACAGTCAGCAATGTCAGATTGAACATTAGTCATTAATTTTGGAATCAGCACCTCCTAAAACCTATTTTACGACACCCATGACGACTTTTGTGTCAAAGTGACAGTCAGCAATCTGAGGTACTACATATTCGTAATCTGAAAGTAATCAAGTCAATAATTTCAGTTATTTTGAATCGACTATGATTCCGAATTATTGGTAATAGTAATGATTGTATAGATGATTAGTGATTCCTTTACATGTAATGGTAATTTACCGTTTCACTTGATTACATTACAAGTAATCTGACACCCAGTAGTGTCAGATTACAAAGTAAAATCAAGTAATCGTGTAATCCGGAATCGATTACGATTTCCCCATCTCTGGGTTTAGTTATATGGTTCATTGGTATTGGTGACCACCATCTGGCTCCATCATCAGACCCTGAGTACCACCTCTTGTCAAAGGTCTTGTTGAGACGAACCCAACGAGCCTAAACACGAAGTCGTTTACTTACATGGTTCACTGGTACTGGTGACCACCTTCTGGCTCCATCATCAGATCCCGAGTACCATCTTGATGTGTCTTATCATCTTGACCGTATTGTAATTTTCACATTTTTATCATCACAACGTTGTAATACTTTAACATTTAAACATAACAAAGTATTACAAAAGCAAATATTTACGGATCTAGGATCAAATTCGTTGGTCGCTGTTTACACACACACAATGCGAGGATAGCCCGTGTAGAAACAAGGCGTCCGACCCACACAACAATAAATATTCTCGACGTTTGCGATGAAAACTCGGAGACCAAAGTGACATACGTCTTACCTCCTCGAGCTCCGGCGCGGCACTGAAATCGCAGGCGTCCGTCGCCGGTAAAATAGCGACAGGAAGGCTAGTTTTCAAAAAATTGGCAAAAAATCATGATAAAATATTATAACGACAAATGGATAACAGCAGTTTAAGCACATTGTGCAGATTATTTATATACTAAAATAACTTCGATAACATGTAGATTTTCGGAGAAATGATCACTTGTTTCGATGTATTTTCAAGACAAAATTGAGTTCGTTTTACTTTCAATTTCTCAATTTCAAAGGATTAAATGATAAATATTGTTTAATGGGCCTTAAGTACAAGATATTTGGAACTTAAATTTACCTCATTTATGAGAGTGATCTTATCAAATTGTACATAATAAGAGCTCCGAATTCTGTGCTTCACGCGGTTTTTCCTAAACGAGCATCAGAAAAACAATCATTACTAATTGAAAAAGCTTTTTTTTTCATATGTTTTTTATTTAACCGACAGTTAATAAGATGTTCTAACTGAAACAAGTACTTTCACTGTCTTTTAGTATGAGTAAAGTGTACAATTTTGTCGATAAATATTGTGCATTTTACAATATATCGCCTTTTTTTGTCATAGCGCTCTTAACTTCCAGCCAAGCGGGATTATGGTAATTGGACGAGGAAAGCGCAACGGTTGTTAGAGCGAGAAAATTGTTAACTCTCTTTAGGTTTTTGGGGGATTTTCCACGCGGTTTGCTTTTTATAACGAGCGCACCTTTTTTTGTTTTTGCCTTGTTTAACTAAATTATAGAGACCGGGGTATTACATCCCCTCAGTGAGATCTGTGTAGGTACGCACATTGGTGCTCTAGATTAACACAGCCGTATTAAAACGTTAGGAAACTAAAAGTTTTTAGTTAATTTAATCGATCCATTTATGCCCCGACGTATTGCAAATAACGTAAAATAATTATAACAAATCGCGTAACATATTGAGGTTTTTTGAACGTGCATTAAGTTAAAACATGGTAGACGCCTCTACTTTGACAGTAGAAGACGCGTTTCGTTCCAATCATGTTCTGTTTACACGACTCATTATGACCGATTTTTCAATGTATAAACCATTTTATAAATTATGTTTAGTATGACTAAAAGTAAACAATTACATATGAAATATTAACGTTTTAAATATTAATCACTTAATAGTATGTTTATAGTTTTATTCTGTCTTAGTAAACTAGACTAATATGAAAACAGCTCGGTAAGTAGTCGTAAAATGGAACGTATATACTTTTTACGCAATAGTTGGTAAAATACAACTTCTCGCACGCTAAACAGCCAAAAAACGGGCACTTTTTGAGCAACTGTATTAAAAAAATATTTTACCAACTTTTTTCATTGCCTGATAACGGGGACGTTTAGCAATGTCCTTTCTCCCATGCTTGGGAAACTTTTATGAGCCTGTCCATAGTTCCCCAATTCCCCCATGCTCTTCAAGTTTGTGTCACTGTGATACGTGACAGTCTGAATCTCACATAACTGAGAGCGTATTCACATTCAGAAGGGTAAAATACGACCCCATTTAATATCAGTGCGTCGTCTTGTCATATGTAAGTAGGTATCATTTTATTGAAGTAGGTTTAAGTTAAGAACAAGCAGCAGAAATAATTAAGCATTTGAAATGATATTATTCTGACAATGATTATTTTTGTCTTAAAGACTCGAATGCAGCAACATCTCGCAACCGCTTCATAAATAGATAAAATGACATCTTAAATAAGGCATCCCTTCAAACAGTTCACTGTTTTTATGAAGTGTTAAAATGTGTTATTACCTATTACAGATTGTAACAAAAGTTACGAGTAGGTACCTACAAGCAATCTTATCAAGTTATGAAAAATACCGATTTTATACAAATTAGGTACACAAACTAGGTACACCATTTGTTACAATGTTATCGCATTCACTGCCAGCAACCCGCCAAGCGGGCGCACTGTTCGTAGTCGACATTTATTATAAATAAATAAATAAATAAATATTACGGGACATTCTTACACAGATTGACTGAGGCCCACGGTAAGCTCAAGAAGGCTTGTGTTGTGGGTACACAGACAACGATATATATAATATACAAATACTTATATACATAGAAAACATCCATGACTCAGGAACAAATATCTGTGCTCATCACACAAATAAATGCTCTTACCGGGATTCGAACCCGGGACCGCGGCGCAGCAGGCAGGGTCACTACCGACTGCGCCAGACCGGTCGTCATTATATAAATACTTACGGGATTTTTCATGCTATCGGCTACACTCGTAGCGCGTAGCATACGCGGACACGTAGATAACGCGTACGAGTGATTTAAGCAAGGAACACACTACGCGGACGTCCGTCGTAAAACGACCGCGACCGCGACCGATCAGTGTGCACGGAACAAAACATCCAGAGAGCCAGATTTCGATCGGACGTCCGTGCGCTCAAGGCCACGTCCGCGTCCGTCGACCGATAGTTTGCACGGTTATGTGTATTTCCATTGTCCAGATTCCCGTCCGCGGTCGATTCACGACGGACGTCCGCGTAGTGTGTTCCTAGCTTAATTGGCTTCGTGCGAAGTGCATGGAGGGGGTAAGCAAAGCGATCGCAGTGCTTGCGGTGGTCAAAATCGACACTGATTGTGGTTGTCATCTATCAAAACTCATAAAATATAATACAATGTCGTGTAATGTTTGATATGGGGTTTCAATGTTGTTTCGTTGTTAATTGTAAAAATAATGGCATAAATAGTCGTTGCACGTTCTATGCGTTTCTTAGAGAACACTGGAAATTGAATCAAAGAACTAAATGGATAGCTACGGTGAAAAGAAAACGTAAGTGACATGTCAAAACAAAACATGATAATAAATTATATTTAAGCTTTCTTTACCTAATATTGTTCAATACGCTGTTAGTATTTTTCCTGCCGTAAAAGATTATGCTTAAAGATTCAGGCCTAGCCTGGGAATAGGCCCGTGTCGGATATTTCTGCGGCCGCGGACATGACTACGTACTTACGTTTAGATTTGTTTTATATGGCATTAACGGGACGGAGGTTTAGCGAATACCATATCACTAGCTCGAAGAACTTGTACCATTACTCCTATGTTCTTCAAGATTCCTTATATGCCCTGCCAGCACCAATTTATTGACTCTTTCTGTAGTCTGGGGTTGGAAGTTTATACCGTGAGTAATGCTTTGGAAACTGATTTTTGGTATTATATCCTTGTCTTTATAATCTATCTACCTAAATTACACTTGAAATAGTAGCTCTTGTTATTCGATTTATTTAAAATTAACGAAAAATCGTTAAAATATAGTGTTTGTTTACATGTCATTTTTTGACATTTTCCACTTCAAATTCACATGGTAGTGGGCGTAATTGTCGTGCACGTAGCCAATATTCCAAAAGTGAAAAATAAGTAAGTAGGTACTCATATATTGTACTTACCTTTGAGAAAATTACAAGAGGTTAGAGCACAACACAGTTAAATTCAAACTAATTTATTAATATGTAGGTACTTATGGGTGTATTTCGGTAGATGTCAAGATACGCAGTTACAATGCGTTACAATCTTAATCATATCATGTTTTATCAAGATGTATGATGCCCCAACCCAACGAAGCCCAAAAATTCGACGTTTTACAACGAAACCATGGAAGGTCCAATTTACCTCCATTTATATCAAGCGATAACAGAAGCGCCTTTTATTGCATACGTTTCTCATGCCTTGGGTTCGTTTGATTGGTAATTTCGGGCAAAAGGAGGATTGGAACGTAATAGTCGATAGGCCCGTGAATGGGTACTTGAGGAAGGAATAGCCTCGTAAACTTTGTCAGTCTTGTGATAAAAGGGGGAAGGTGTAAAATATTCAGTAGCATTAAAGGCTACATTTCGTAAAATGGGCAACTGTAATTGTATCTGTAGGCGTTTGCCGAGATCTTTCTAAGGCAGCGTTCCCACTTATGCGTCGCGTGTCTCGGGGCGCGCAAAGGGCGTCCGCGCCACGCCACCTGAGTGTAATTCAAAAAGCGTCTCCTCAGTACATTTTGTATAGGAAGGACGTAAGGCGCGCCCCAGGTGGCGTGGCGGCGGCGTGGCGCGCGCCGCGCCGCCTGGGGGCGCGTCTTACGTCTAAAATAAACACAACGGACGTGGCGGGGCGCGGGCGTGGCGAGGACGAGGCGCGGACGGGGCGCGGACGCAATCTAAATTACACATAAGAGGCGAAAACACGGCGCGATGCGTCATTATACAGGCTGATTTTGTTGCGGAAACATATTAATATTATCAAAAAAACAATCTTAGTAAACCCTTACTCATTTTTTAATACCTATCCAACAATGTATCACACGTTGGGGTTGGAATGAAAAAAAAAAATCAGCCCCCACTTTACATGTAGGGGGGGTACCCTAATAAAACACTTTTTTCCATTTTTTATTTTTGCACTTTGTTGGCGTGATTGATATACATATTGTTACCAAATTTCAGCTTTCTAGTGCTTACGGTTACTGAGATTATCCGCGGACGGACGGACGGACGGACGGACAGACAGACATGGCGAAACTATAAGGGTTCCTAGTTGACTGCGGAACCCTAAAAAAACATTCAGTCGAATTGAGAACCTCCTCCTTTTTTTGAACTCGGTTATAAAAAAAAACAACCTTCATTGCCGGCTGGCAAACGGCTAACCGTTGAAACAGAAATATAAATGAAAGAGATAGAAGGCTGCACCTGCGTTCACAGCTGCGTCGTCGGCGAATTCAAAGAAAAAAGCACGTGCACCCTCTTGGCTACCTACACGGCCAGGTGCGGGCGCGGCTTTCGACCTTCGCGCCGCGCAATAGAATTCAATGTCGTCTGCTCGTGTGCGGTTCATTTGCTTTGAAGTGGCGGCTTTTTAACATCAAAGGGGTGAGCCTATTTTGTGCAAAATTCTGTTATATCAATAACTTCTCACTTCACTAGATTATCGACATTGAATGTCGAGTATATTATTATATTGTATCAAATTATTATTTAATGTTTTAAAAATAAATTCTTATCAAATTATATATGTAGTATCATCACTTTATTTCAGTGTACGAATTTAGACACTAAAACCCCGCCCCTAAATTTGATGCGATAAGGACAATTGCTGCTCAGGCGAGAAATCCTGCGTACTTAATGAAAAATACAAAAATCGAGATTTCGCTCCCGATTGTTTCCTTCTCAAAAACTTCCTCTCAATCAGGATAATGATGAAATAATCTGTGTCGGACCGTTTCGATATTTTGGCTAATAATTGATCTCAGTTTTGAATACCACGTCTTTCTTTGTGGCAAATTAAATTTAGCCGTTTTGACCAACTGAAAGGCTCAACTTGTTTCTTTAATAACCTAACCACAACATAAAAAAATAGAAAAAAAACCCCGACACAGTGGACCGATTATCACGAAACATGGCTAAGCACACTCCCGACTAATTCAGCTATCAAACAAAAAAAAAACTAAATCTAAATCGGTTCATCCGTTTGGTAGCTACGATGCCACAGACATACACACACACACACACACAGACATATAGACAGACAGACACGTCAAACTTATACCACTCCGTCGTCTTTGCGTTAGTAAAAACAAACATGCCAAAAAAGCAAAACGGTGCGACGTGCGACACAGATATTGATAATAATAATAAGTACATAGGTATAAACCAGGGAGGAAATAATGGAGAGCGTTTATATGTCCTGTTTTGCCTTAATTCAATATCATCACATATTTTTGTTGCTGATAAAATAATACATCCTGTATATCAAGCGGCGCGCCCCCTGGGCGACGCTCGAGTTGTGTCTGCTAGCGGCGCGTCGCTTGAGTTGCCTGCGCCGCCTGCGCCGCGCCGCTTCAGTGTAATTTAAAAAACGTCTCCTCAGTACATTTTGTATAGGAAAGACGTAAGACGCGCCTCAAGCGACGCCGCGCCCCGTCGCCGCCACCGCGCCGCCGCCACCTCGTTAAATTACACTGAGGCGGCGTGGCGGAGACGTCTCTTGCGCGCCCCGAGACACGCGACGCATAAGTGGGAACGCTGCCTAAGGTGAGGTTGTTGTTAGAAACGGTTAAGGGTGCCCCTGCCCAAGCTCGGCAGAATTTCGCCTTCCGTTATAGAGTTTCGTTTTAAAACTACGTTTTGGATATGATGGTCATATGTATACCTAGATATTTTTCTGGCACGAACGTCAAGTTGTTAGTGATTGACAAAATAAAACTCCTTTTATCGATAAATAGCTTTACATAAGGTTATTAATTACCCCTAATAATAATTTCCAAAATCTGAAATAACCATGTAAGAAATTATGTAAACTATTGAAATATGCTTTGTTTTATTATTATTGACCATTTATTTTCAAACACGTGACTTTTGTATAAAACATTAATGTTATATACACATACATTCAAGCCTATATTCCCTAAAAGGGGTAGGCAGAGCACATGAAACTACTCAAGATTCAGTGCCACGGCAATAATTAATAACATAATTATAATAATTAATGACATAATGTAAGTTATCGATGAACTAAATATCGGAATGAAGTCACTAGTGTCACTTCGTTCGTGCCAAAAAAGTATATGATATCGAGGGCGGAAATTATAGGTACCTAGTTTAAGATATTTCACCATGTAATTGACAATCCCCAACATAATTACATACATACATACATACAATCACGCCTGTATCCCATAAAGGGGTAGGCAGAACACATGAAACTACTAAAGCTTCAGTGCCACTCTTGGCAAATAAGGGGTTGAAAGAAAACGAAACTGTGACATTGCAGTGACAGGTTGCCAGCCTCTCGCCTACGCCACAATTTAACCCATATCCCATAGTCGCCTTCTACGACACCCACGGGAAGAAAGGGGGTGGTGAAATTCTTAACCCGTCACCACACAGGTACCCAACATAATTAGGTCTTAATTTTTCGTGATAGATATACCTATTCTGTTCAGTGTAGCTCAGATGCAAACACAATTCGATATAAAGTACCTCACTTGCCTACGAAAGTTCCCCTTAGGTTTGTACGACCGTTATCGAGGTAATAATGGAAGTGAGAGAAATAGGCTAGCGACGTCCCAAGAGAGCTGAGACATCAGTCCGAGCTTTGTACGCTGCTCGACAGGGCTACCTATTATCTTGGACACATTTCGTAATAAAAATATGAGATCTCACTGGTTTACACTTTCGCCAATATTACACATATTTAAATAAATAAATAAATATTGGGGACACAGATCAACTTAGATCTAAACTAAGCAAAGCTTGTACTATGGGTGCTAAGCGACGATATACATACTTAAATAGATAAATACATACTTATATACATTGAAAACATCCATGACTCAGAAACAAATATCTGTGCTCATCGCACAAATAAATGACCTTACTACACTTACTACACAAATAAATATCTCCACTACTAGCGATTTAAATTCTTCGGCCTACTACTACACTTGCACCAACGAAAATGGTGGGTTAACCTTCGGGTTAACCCACCATTTTCGGAATTTGACAGACGACAGGATGAACAGGGTTAGTGGCCCTGAGTTAAGTGGTTGGTGCAAGTGGGCCTAACAGAATCGAAAACGAGCGGTCATTGCCACTAGTTTTAAAATTACTAGCCTTCCTGTTTCAAAAATAGCATTACATTACGTCGTTTTCCTGACTTTTGAACGGCGAATTCGTGCATTCGAAATTCAAAAATCGGTCCCCAGTGCGCGTGCATCGTTTATAAATTATAATTGATAAGGGCCTTAACTGACAATAAATAAACAGCCCCCGATAGGGACAGTTCTTTCTCCAACTGGCTACAAACTGGACATCTCGGTGAGTCACTCGGACGCTTGATATCAATTTAATCGATCACTCATATAAACTCATATTTAGGTACGCGTATTTGAGTAAAAAAGACAGATCAAATTCAAATTAACTACTTTTTACAAACCTTGATTTTTTTTTATTTTGTAATTAATTAATAAATAAAATAATAAAGATGTCCGAAATAAAAAAAAAACTTCGGTGTTCGCTACTGCGACATCGCCTACTGGCGGTCTGTATTATCTGGTGTACCATGGTAGTATGGTACCTACTTAGGTACATGTCCACTGACAAAATAATGTTAAGAATGTTTATAACATTTTCAGAACAATGCAGCGGTATTTTTTCCCGGTATTCCTGCTAACATTGAGCTGGACGATCATGCTGTTCGAAGCGAACAATGACATCCATCATTCGTCACTCATCCGAAGAATCCTCGCTACCGGGGTTGAAGAAGTATCAGACTTTCCTACCAGCACTACAGACAGTGGCGGTACAGCCATATAAGCCCAAAAGCCGGGCTTGCCCTAACATTTTTAAAATCGCGCGCTAATATTAGATATTATTAAGTTCTCCATAAGTGAAGCTCACGGCCGACCGACCATACGGTACAGACCACAGCATGTTGCCATGTTTTGCCGTGGCGCTAGTGCAGCGCGGAAGAGCACGTTCACTACGTTCAGCTATATCTTGCTCGCTCGCACTCGTTGGCTTGCAATGGGGCTTGCTCTTGCATCCTTTTTTTCCTAGCTTTTAGCCTACATTCTGCCTAGCAACTTATATAACTATTTGTAGGTATATATAGAACATTTGTTCCACGATTTAAGCCGGGCTTTTGGTATGAAGTGAGGAACAAGATTGAGCGCGCGTTTGATTGACAACTTCAAGTGTATTATTATTTAGTCGAAAGTTTTATTTGCGTTAAGTGAATGTGCTCTTCTTCGTTTTCTTGTTATTAAGTGTTTAATTCGTTTAAAAATCCAATTGACAGTGGATGAATTTGTTCCTTGTGACGGTGACAAATGCGTGGTACACATATTACTCGACGAAGGCAAGGTAAAGTAGTTAAATTTTGCCCAAAAACGAGACATTATTTCCGCGCGAAAACCAACGCCCGGCTTGTGTATTTCCACAGAATATATAATAGGTATTTCTCAGAAAAGTGCGGCGCGTAATAGAACATTTTGTAGGGCTGTGAGTTCGAAAATTGAAGATTAAGTAGTTAGATATTGCCAAAACGTACCTTTCGGCTTGCCTCACTTTGAAACCCTAGGCACGCCACTGACTACAGATTGTCCGAATGACACAATTCTTACACTCGATGTTCAAGGATTTACGTGCAAAGACAAACATAGCATTACTAGCGACCACAAATCGAAGGTTGGCCGTCATCGGCAAAGACGCTGCACCACATGTACTTTGATGAAGTGTCCTGACGGATCGATTCTTGTGTATGTTCCGAACGGGACGTACATATGCGTAATAAATGTGCGTAATGAGACTGATGTGGGAAACAATATGTGGAGATACAATGGAGTGGAGGTTGGCGTGGTACGGTCATGTAATGAGGGATGAATGTCATATAGGCAAAAGAATGTTGGAGATGAAGGTTGATGGATGGAGAGGGAGGGGTAAACCCAAACAACGCTGGATGGATTGTGTGAAAGAGGATATGAGGAAGAAAGATGTGTGTTGAGATGACGAAAGATAGAGGAGAATGGAAGAGGAAGACGTGTTGTACCGACCCCGCATAACGTGGGATAAGGGTAGGAGGAGGAAGAAGAAGACAAACGCCAAGTTTATTATCAATACACGACAGTGCCCGTAGTCACGTATGCCTGTGGATCCCAATGCTATCAACCTCAAACTCAATATTTTCAAGTTTTATTTCCTGTGAACGGGTAAATCCAAATACTTTTGAATCACAACGCGCAACTTTCGGTCCACTCGCGAGGAATACGAATAACATTAAAATATAACTTCTAATATTAAAGAACTCAAAGTATTTTTTCATTATTATTTTGTTCCTTGTTCCTCATTTTCTTAAGTAGATATACAAAGTTAACAATAGGTACATAAAACTACAAAGAAAGCCTTAAAGGTTATTACAGGGAGTCAGTGACAAAATGCTCGACGGAGTTTTTAATTAACCTGACAGCAGGCAGACTACGGGAACAAGTAACAGTCGACGAATGGTAATGAGATGAGACTAATGAGGAAAATCGTATCTCAATTGCTTTTTTCTGATTATTTTTCTTAAAAGGCCTCTTTGTGCGCTGTTGGTATAGGTGTTGGAGTAATATGGGAATGAATGGTGTGTTATGTTATGTTTTAAACGGATGATTCACGGTTTAGTTTCATTAGACCGGGATATAGACCGTGATTAGGTACCTACCTTTATTTTGATTTTTGTCGAGCTCTCGATATTTTGACGCCGTTAGTGACATGCATCATGATCACGGAAAACTTAATTTGATGAGAAATACATATAGGTAGGTACGAGTAGGTCAGTACTTTTCGTGACTCGAAATTTAACTTTTGCTCGATACAAAAATTCAGAAGAAGTCAAAAACGCAACGTGCAACAACACGTTAATTTCGGCCTTAGGTATACTGTTAAAATAAAGGGTGCGTCCCACGAGATATAACGTTAATATATATAATTTCATGTTACTAACGTTCAGCAGCAATAATGAACGTTAGATATAACACCAAAATCAATACTTTTGTAAGAAATAACGCTGAATTGCCATAATATTAGTTTTACATAACTTTTTTTAATATAACGTTTACGTTACTTAATTTCAGTTTATATACCATACACTACGTCTACCGTTCACCGTGCATAACATTTCTTAATATAATGTTTAAATTAGCTAATTTCAGTTTATATACCATACACTAAGTATACCGTCTACCATAAATAACTTACTTAATATAACGATTATATTAGCTTAATATCAGTTTATATACTATACCGTTTTCCATATATAACATTTAACTGTTGCTAAGAAAGTAGGTTTAGGTTAGGTTAGAACTGCGACCCCCACACAAAACTGTTGCTAAGAAAGTAGGTTTAGGTTAGGTTAGAACTGCGACCCCCACACAAAACTGTTGCTAAGAAAGTAGGTTTAGGTTAGGTTAGAATTGCGACCCCCACACAAAACTGTTGCTAAGAAAGTAGGTTTAGGTTAGGTTAGAACTGCGACCTCCACACAAAACTGTTGCTAAGAAAGTAGGTTTAGGTTAGGTTAGAACTGCGACCCCCATACAAAACTGTTGCTAAGAGAGTAGGTTTAGGTTAGGTTAGAACTGCGACCCCCACACAAAACTGTTGCTAAGAAAGTAGGTTTAGGTTAGGTTAGAACTGTGACCCCCACACAAAAATGTTGCTAAGAAAGTAGGTTTAGGTTAGGTTAGAATTGCGACCCCCACACAAAACTCACAAAACTGTTGCTAAGAAAGTAGGTTTAGGTTAGGTTAGAACTGCAACCCCCACACAAAACTGTTGCTAAGAAAGTAGGTTTAGGTTAGGTTAGAACTGCGACCCCCATACAAAACTGTTGCTAAGAAAGGTAGGTTTAGGTTAGGTTAGAACTGCGACCCGCACACAAAACTGTTGCTAAGAAAGTGGGTTAGATTAGGTTATTATGCATTTAAAATCTTACACACAGAATGAACATTACGCCTTTTGATGTTAGATTAATTGAAAAATATATGTTATTAATATTAGGTATCCCAAACGTTATAAACATAGATCTTAGATATAATGAACATTACACCTTTTGATGTTAGAATAATTGATTAATATATGTCATAAATATTAGGTATCCCTAACGTTATATACATTAATCTTTATATACACTGATATTATAGAGAATAAACATTATCCACTTCGAAATTAGATGATTTGCTATTATCGATTCTGAGCATTATGTCCAGTGAACGTTATGCTGAACAAGCTTATACAAAGTGAGCGTATATTTTATAAGTAATATACGATACGTTCTTATATCTCGTATTACTTACCCTAAAATAAATATTTAAGAAAGTGGTCAAAAGCTTGTCAAAACTCAAAGCCCACATTTTGTGGGCTTTTCAACGTTAAAGATGGTGTCCAAACGGCTGCCGCAGCTATGCTGAACATGTACATTGTAGGTACATACACAAGATGGCGTATCTTTGTGTCAATCAGCGCCACTCTGTCATGCATAGGTAGTTAGATACCTAATATTCTATTCCACGTGTTGCGAATAAATTTAATTAATATTTTACTGAAGCATAATACCAAATACTATATAAACTCATACCATACGAGTTAATACGTGCAGCTTTTGACTTTTTAATTTTATACTGTATGAACTAAACTATTTTGATCAACTCATGCCGCTAGGGGCGCTAGTATCGCATGTTGCCAACTTTGGCACCAAGCTGCACGTATTGACTCGTAGAGTTTACATAGTATTTGATAATACAAATTTTATAAAATTACCCACGCCACCGCTTCAAGGCCATCACCCGATGGCTAGCTTTTGATGATGGTGCCGCCCTTCCACACATATTTAGATTAGTATTTGTCAGTGTTTCGAGTGAAACGTCCCACTTTGTCGATTACCATTAAAGCGAGATTTACTTGTATCTGTATATAAATAAACAGACAAGCGGCTTTATAGCAATCGACAAAGTGGGACGTTTTCCCTTGTACACTCACATTTATGGATATATTATGTACCTACTTTTTCTGTGTAATAATTGCCAAAAAAATGAGTCTAAATTAAATAAAATCTATCGAATAAATTTTGATGAAATGAAACAATCGACTGATACAAACTCTATTTTAATTTATAATTAACTACATAAATTAGATAATACTCACATTACATCATTCCTATTAATTAAAATCAATATAAAATTAAACAAAATGGCGATGAAAAGGTTAAATATGGATATTTTTTCTACACTACGCCTAAATATTATACATGTATGCTGTATATATTTCGAGATATAAAGTTGTTACTAGTAGCAACTAGTAGTATGCCATTCCTTGTGCTTCATATATTTTCACTTCATCCTTTTTCATTTCCAAGTCAGGCCTGAAAAGAAGAAAGCAAAATAGTTACAGAATTCTAATCTTTTAATATTTAACTAATAAGTATTCGTCCAGTTATAAAGTACTTTTAATACTTACAAAGCCAACTGCACTGTTTGTTGTTGCACTGTAACAAACATTAAGTTTTAAAACAACAAAATAATTAAGTATTGAATTTTGAATAAACAGAAACTTATGCCAACGACGCTATTTAGCTTCGATAAAAGGGATTTTGAAACGGCTTGTATCAACTTAGGTTGGGTCGTGTTTATTTGTGTCATTATGCATTTGCTCGACTTACCTTTAACCCATGATTCATCGTGAGGCAGATCTTAGGCCGCCAATGGGCCATATCTTAAACATGCTAGTAACGTAGTTAACGCATGCGCGGATCCAGACGTGGTCTATTTGACCACCATGACCCCCCCCCCCCTCCCCTGGGGTCTGGGCCTTTAACACGTGACCTCCCCCCCCTGGGCACGAAGCTGGATCCGCGCTTAAGTTAACATACCCATGGTCAGCTGCTGTTGTATCATCCTGTTACTCAGCGAAGTACAGATGCTGATTGCTCTGAAGCTCCATGGCCGGGTCTATATGGCCTGTACGATAGTGGGCTGGCCAACGATCTCAGACCGTCAATGGGTCATGTTGACACTTTCTTGAATATTCTTTATTCGTTTGGCTTGCTAGTATAACTTAGGGATCATCCACATATTACGTCACACCAAATTTCAGGTTTTTGGACCCCTCCCCCCCCCTATGTCACGCTTTTTTGTATCCCTTTAACAGGGCTTGTCACATTTAGTATGACCCCCCCCCCTCCCCCTTACACTGTGACGTAATATATGGATGACGCCTTACCCATGGCAGGCTGTTGTATCATCCCAGTAACATCAGCGAAGTACAGATGCTGATTGCTCTGAAGCTCCGTGGCCGGGTCTATTATGTTAGGTGACCTGCACGATATTGGGCTGGCCCACGATGTCAGACCGCCAATGGGCCATGTTGACACTTTCTTGAATATTCTTTATTCGTTTGGCTTGCTAGTATAACTTACCCATGGCAGGCTGCTGATGTATCATCCCAGTAACATCAGCGAAGTACAGATGCTGATTGCTCTGAAGCTCCGTGGCCGGGTCTATGTAGTTGTAGGTGGCCTGCACGATAGTGGGCTGGCCAAAGATCTCAGACCGCCAATGGGCCATGTCGTCACTTTCTTGAATATTCATTATTCGTTTGGCTTGCTAGTATAACTTACCCATGGCAGGCTGTTGTATCATCCCAGTAACATCAGCGAAGTACAGATGCTGATTGCTCTGAAGCTCTGTGGCCGGGTCTATGTAGGTGGCCTGCACGATAGTGGGCTGGCCCACGATCTCAGGCCGCCAATGGGCCATGTCGTCGGCATTTTCCTGTATTTTCTGCATGCGCTCGACTTGCTTGTACGAGGGCTCGCCGCCGATGTAGTCGCGTTTGGTGCGGTTGTGGTTGCGTATCTCGTGTTTGCGAAGATCCGATCTAGACAATGAAAAAAAGAATTAGAACGCAAACACGAACGCGAAATATGTTGGTTTTTTTTTTAATTGATTTTCATATATCAGGGGCCCATTTCTCGAAGCTACAATTTACAAGTGGTAGTCAATGTCTAGTATGGCAAGTTGGAAAGAGACTTCCGCTTGTAACTTTCAGTTTTGAGAAATGGGCCCGAGAAGTGTAAATGAATAGCATTGTCAACACAAAATCTAAATAAATTATTCTCTCAGAAGTAGCAGGTGCGCTTGATGTTTACGTCAGCCGCCGCGTGGTGCCCGCGCCCGGCGCCGGTACGCAACTCACACGTAACTATCTTGACGGACGACGTTTGGTGCAACCCTGAATGAATGAATGAAATATTGCGTGAATGACTCTCTTGTAGCAGAACTCGCGGCCGCAGAAGTTGCAGGTGTGCTTGATGTTCATGTCCGCCGCCTCGTGGTGCTCTCGCAGAGCCGCGTTGGTACGGAACTTACACGTATCTTCACGACGTTTGGTGCACCCGTGAATGAATGATTAAGTGAATGACTCACTTGTAGCAGAACTCGCGGCCGCAGAAGTTGCAGGTGTGCTTGATGTTCATATGCGCCGCATCATGGTGCTCGCGCAGAGCCGCGTTGGTATGTAACTTACACGTATCGTCATGGACAACGTTCGGTGCACCCCTGAATGAATGAATGATTGAGTGAATGACTCACTTGTAGCAGAACTCGCGGCCGCAGAAGTTGCAGGTGTGCTTGATGTTCATATGCGCGGCTTCGTGATGCTCTCGCAGAGCCGCGTTGGTACGGAACGCCTTCTCACACAACATACACTACGGACAATTTTTGTATAGGTAAGTAGATTATTTGTACATCAAACTTTGTGAAAAAAGGTAATAGCATAAACTAAAGGTTTCCAAAATTTGTCAAGGGGAGATTACCGCCAAGGTTTCGGCATACATGGTCCCTTTGCGTGGGCCAGATTGGATTGGAAGGATGGATCGGTCTTGGTAGTCATATTTTGATGACACCTAGCAAAGACAGTCTTCCATAGACTGTTTTATGTAAAATGAGGCTTTGAGGAATCATACTTGATTAAAAAGATAAATTATTGTATAAGTAATGAAGCATACAATAGTAAAAAAAAAATCGCCAATTCCGATAACAGTTCCCATATATTTACGCTTACCACAGGGACACAATCTAAAGTAAAATATTTATATCCCCTGTCATGATTTATTGATTTCTCACATATAAAGCTCTGCGCAATAACAATAAGAGCAAAAAAGACGCTGATGCGTCGACACCTGAGTAAGTCTTTCCAGAGGTTATGTAGAACCGTTTTTACTCTTGAAAGAGGTCTTCCTCTTGAAAGACTGCTGGACTTGACCATGGCCTCACCTTGAATTGCTTCTCCTGGTGCGTCAACTTATGCTTGTTGAGGTTCGACGGGTTGACGAAGGTGGCCGGACACTGCGTGCACTTATACGGTTTCTCGCCAGTATGTGTACGCATATGCATCACCAGGTAGTACTTGTGCTTGCATTTGTAGGGACACAGGTCGCAGAAGAAGTTGAATGTGTCTGTGTGGACCATCCTGGAAGAGCAGTTCTAATTTGTTGAAAGTTCTTTCTGAGATAATACAAAATAATTACAAAATCTATGTTTAAAGTGTCAATTCTTAGAGACTATGCCAGTGCTTGGATGTTGTTATAATAGTAGCTGAAAACTTTTTCCAGGTGGAAATGGTAAGAACTCTTGCAATTTTAACTCTCGTATAATAATTGCTGTTTTTTCTATCAAGAAAAATTTAAAACCTTGGATAATGGGAACCATTCTGAGTAATGAGTTTTTTTTTTTATTTTACGACATTCTTACACAGACTTACTGAGTCCCACGGTAAGCTCAAGAAGGCTTGTGTTGTGGGTACTCAGACAACAATATACATAATATACAAATACTTATATACTTATATAGAAAACATCTTTGACTCAGGAACATATATCTGTGCTCATCACACAAATAAATGCCCTTACCGGGGTTCGAACCCGGGACCGCGGCGTAGCAGGCAGGGTCACCATGCGCTAAGCCAGACCGGTTGTCGGAGTTTATCTAGAAGCCAACTTATATTATGCGAAGTTTAGAGGTGCAAGTTATTGCAGCAAGTTTTGAAACAGAAGTATATGCAAGAAAGAGATGCCGATATTTGCCACTCACTCTTACCTATAGTTGCGTCTCAAAACTTGCAGCAATAACTTGCACGTCTAAACTCAGCTTTAGAATAAAATGTCAACTTACATGTGGTTCTTAAGGCGCGCTATGATCGGGAACTCCTTGCCGCAAGTGTTACATTTATGCGGCACGGTCTGCTTGTGAATATGCCGCATATGCTGCGTGATGGACAGGACGAGTTGGCCGCATAGCTCGCAAGCCCGCCGCATGCATTGCCGCTCACGACGATGCTCCATTAGCTTGTCCTGTAATAAAATGTTACATGTGGTATAAAATGCTGAATACTAAAGGGGCTGTGCAAATTTGAGTCTGCCATCAGTGCCATCTTGCGGCCAAATTGGAAACAAACAATACATTGAAATTTCATGCAAATGTGTAAAAGTGTAGTAAAGCATCCCACTTTGTTACTTACCTCAAGGACAAGAGTTGCTTGTATCTAAATATGAATAACATCAAGTGCCCTTTGGCAAGCAACAAAAAATGAGTTTTTGCTGGTTCTACTGTTATGCGAGCTATGTTAGAAGCTTAATTTTGAAATTGACACTACGCCATAAACAAGGAGACTTCTGTGCTGTCCCATAAAATTTAGACACACTCCCTATAGCAGTCAATTTTATCGTCCAAGTAGCACACCTCTAATATAATTTAATATAAAGTCACCTTATCAGGAAAAGACATGTCACAGGGTGAGCATTTGAACTGTTTGATCCTTGGAGCCTTCTTCATAGAAATCTTTTCCCGTTTCTTCAACTCCCTGTTTCTCGCTTCTTCAATCTTCATTCTTTTCTTCTTCATGTCATGGAGGATAAGTTGGAAGTCGTGTTTAGAATACGGATATGAGTGGAATGTCGGGTCACCCATTGGGTGTAAGATCTTTCGGAACTTGCGGTCTGAAGCCTCACAATTCTTTTTGAATGTTAATGCTGTCTTTAAGTTGTATAGACATACAGAGCATATGTATTTGGGCAAGGCATCATCAGCTGAAACCTGTAAAGGATTTATGATTATTATTGACTTTATTTAAATGATTTAATACTTTAATATATAACATAATAAAACATTAGGGACATAAAATTATCTTACAATAAAACTAACTATTAAATCTAAAATTAAACTTAAAATAAAATAAAATAAAAAATTAAATTAAACTAAATAAAACTAAAGTTAAACTAAAGTAAATTTAAAAATGGCCCCTGTGGCATAGTACCGAAATGATTATTATTTAGTTATGTAATCAGCTTCTGAATTACATTAAACATCTTGCTTGTATGTATCAATATGTATGTATCAATAGTAGTTTAATTATTCATTATGAAGCAATACCTCCAAAAGTATCGACCACCCATGATAATTTTTCTAATAAGACATATAAATTCAAGTTTTTAATCAAAGGTATCATAGTTGAATATTATCTGATATAATACCTATATGCATTCTGATAAATATCCTTTTATTAAGCATATTTTATCATAACCATAAGGTAGCATTATCAATACTGTAGGTAGGTATCAACCAATGCTATGAAGAGAAGCATTACTTTTGATGGTGAACATAATATAAATTAAAAACTTCTGAGAATTATCAGAAAAATAGTAAACTATCAGATGCAATGCTGACAAACTGATAACTCGTCAGTTGAATATAAGGTTGCAGCAGGATGAAATCCAAGACTTACTGAGACATTTGTGATACTTCTTATGGCACTCATAATGTCGTAATCGAAGACCTTTTCAGTCAGTGGGGTACAGCCACCTTTGGCACAAATTCGGCATATCATGTCTTTCTCGAGGCGCACACTTTTCTTACTGAAATAGGCACATTCATCGTGAACATATTCTAGTTATGTGACTATGCAGGTAATAAGACCAGACCAGAAATTCGAAGACCAGCGAATAAGCTTAGAAGCAAATCATGCAGATATACCAGAGTTTACGTCTGCATCTACCAAAATAATGAAATAAAATATGTGCATTACCAGTCAGCTACAAGTTTTTGCCAGTGATCGCTATTGTTACTGCCATCGTCTTCATTACTGAAAGTCGAAGGGTATTTGCCTTTGTTGAACTTAGAGAGCATTGATTTAGTTATATATACCGCCATTATATAAAGCTACGGTTCAAAAATATATTCACAACTTTATAACAACTAAATACAGTCAATCACAATAAATAAAAATAAATCCAACTGAATAAAAAAAAACACAAGGCATAGGAAAGGTAGAGATTGTATTATTATTTTTTGACTGATGTAGTGATGGCCAAATGCAGCTTTACACATTTCTGCCAACATAACAAATTATGGTGAAAAAAACCGGTATTTGTCATTCACTCACTTCAATTCCATTCATGTTCATTACGTTGCATTGCCTTATCTGTGGTGCAGTGCAGTTGTCAAAGTATTCGATTACATTATTTATTTACTAAATACGGCTTATTCTTTATAATTAATATACGTCTCGAAAGTTTTTGCAGATAATTAAGGTTACTTATAAGTAATGGCATCGCTACTTTTACTTAGATCTATGTTATATGCTAATGCTTTGCACAAATCCAAGAAAAAGAAACAAAAAAAGCGTAAGAAATCTAAATCGTAAGTATTCGAATTACACTACTGCCTACTGAGTTCTTAGTGTTTTAAATAAGTAATTCTAAAGTTTCTACACAGAATAATATTTCAGGTACACTAGTATATCTAGCTTTAAAATAACTCCGGGTATGTGCAGGATATGTGCTTCAGAAAATGGGGATGTTCCCATTTTCAACAACTTTGTACAACCCAATATTGCGGAAGAAATAAAACACTTTTCCGGGATTACGGTAAGATTTTAAAACATAATAAGCAGCAAAATTCAACAACACCATTTTTTTTTAAACTTAATCAAATCTAAAAAATAACGAAAAATATGGCTATTCAAGTTTTATCTAAGAAAATTTTTAGTGATATGCATAATTGTTTCCAGATCAGCAAGACTGATACCATGACACAGATGTGTCAAAATTGCCTTGATTTACTCAATGGGTGTATCATGTTCAGGGATATGTGCCAAAAGAATAATAAAAGATTGCAAGAACTAGAAGAGCTGTCTGTGAAGGAAGGTAAATTCAATCTCATGTACATGCCCAGGCCTCCATAAATGTTATGGGTGTAGTGTAGAATGAGTGAGGGTATGAATCACAATAATATTTTATGCAATCATTCTCCTTGCATTATCGCAGAGTCCGCTTTGACCACTATAATAAGATGATAAGCAGTGATCTGAAATAGTAACATTGTTAAAATTAGAAGCCCCTGATGCTTTTGAAACTGTTAGAAAAGAATTATTTTTGAGCGAGGGTAATATTTTATATAATAAAGTAAAATATGATAAAATTTAGCAAGCAATTTTCTCTGAGTTCCAACCAAATCCTTGTAAATCTACCATATATATACATGCACTTTAAGCTTAAAGTGTTAACTATTAATAAAAGGTTGCAAATTACTTTACAAATACATCCTTTTTTACAGAATATGTAAAATGTGAAAGTAAAGATCTAAATGAAGATGATCAGGAGCTTGATGAGCTGCCAAACGAACACAATGAGGACAGTAATGATTCCTACAACATCCCTTCACCTACATTTTCTGATGATGCAGCTATTTGGGGTTGTAACACATGTGGAAAAGACTTCTTTGATATGGTGAGTATTGTAAATTAAATTTGTATTTTTTTTTCCAAATAAATGAATGGTCTTGGATGAAGAAAATGTGTATATAGTGAACTGAAAATCCATTTAACTTTTTAGTGAAAGGGACACTTTATTGCAATTGATACCTACTCGCTAACAAGTTTTTTTGCAAAATTAGGACTGTGCACATTGCATCTTTCAAACTACTCTGGAAATATCTCATTAGAGTCAGTAGCAATGTGCATGGTTCAAGTCTATTTACTAACATAGTACTTTAAATTTTATTTAATTCCAAAGTTTTTGTTTCATAGGACTTACAAAAATTGGATATCTGCATGTGCGGCATGTGGTAGTCCTCATAAAATAAAATGTAATGGTGTCATTATTTTCTAGGATTCATACAGTGACCATCTATCGCGCTGTCCTGGTGACAGCGTGCCGAAACCCCCAGAAGAACTAACAAAGAGAAAATTTCTCTGTGACATATGTGGTAAAACATGCTCATCCAATGCTAGTCTACTAGTACATATGTAAGTTTCTACTATAATATAAAACCTTAAGCAAATTAAAAAAAATCTTAATTATAAAAAAAAACGAATTATTGTATAATCAGGCCTCATCTTCAGACCTTTCTCAAAGTAAAATAAACTGCGTACCTACCTGCTATAACCTTACAGGACGTCACCTACATACATCATCATATTTTATACCCACTTTATAAATAACTTATTACATTAAATCCAATAAAAACATACTCTTTACTAAATTCCTAAATACAGAAACTAATACAATCAATAATTCTGTTATTTGATTTGCTATGACCTAGAATGTGTAGATTCACAGTGCCAGGCATGTATCTACCTAGCACCTACTGCCAAATATTGCATCACATTTAGTTTCACGAACATAATGCTTGCAGCAGTTACAGCTAAGGTACAGCAGGGCAAATGTTTTTACATGTGTATGTGTATGAGGTTCTGTGAGGCGATGGATAAAAGGAAGTCCACTGTTATATATTAAGTTTGTAATGTTTATATATTGTACATTTTGTACTCTGTTACTATTATATAAGTGTACTATAAGTGTATAGTAGTATTGAATTCCACAGTGCTTTAGTTTACCTGTTATGCTGTGTAATTTTTGGATATTAAATTAAAAAAAATAAAAAATCTTGACGGGTCAATTATAACCAATGCATGTTTTCCATTAATATTACACTATGATGTTGAGTTCTACATGTATCCACTGAACACGCCTACTATATATAACCGGTGGACACTATTTAATAATGCAAACATTGTAAAACATGGAAAAAATGGACCATTTACATTTGCCCCCCAGTCGAGATTTGTCCCACTGTACCTTAGTTGAATTTTACTTATTTTTATACTAATAATTTGCTAGCTTGACTTCAGGATCTTTCCATGTCCAAAAGGTTCTTCTGAATTTCCAACAGAAACGTCGGAAACTATGATAAAAGATCCTTATTTCACATGAATCAAAAAGACTCTTTAGACATGGCAAATCCACTTATAAAATTTCCAAAAAATAAAACAAATATCTTTAATGTGCACACAATCTGTATTCCAGGGGCATTCACGAAAACGTGTTCCCCTTCAAATGTGACGTGTGTCCATACCAAGGGCGCACCATGGACCTGCTGAAGGTGCACAAGAGGTCCCACATGGCCGACAAGCCGTTCAAGTGCACGCAGTGCCCTAAAGCCACCACCACATCCAGTAACCTGGCGAAGCACATGCGCCATGTGCATAGCACGCAGAGACCCTTCAAGGTATGCATACAAACAGTCAATATTAATCTTTACACTTCTATCCACTTTATTTTGGTGGGCGGAATGTTCACTTTTTCGAGCTACATCCTGGCAAAAAAAGCGTGAAAAAAAATAGGGGTGCCACCGTCTATGTAAATCCCTTTTGCATGTGGCAACTGGTTTGACACTTCCGTATGAAAAAAGTAAATAAGTATTGCTATGATAAAAAAAAAGTTAAACCTTCGCGATTACCGCCGTCCTCCCAGGCGCCTACACTTGTAAATTGGCCGCATCTTCTACTGAGATTATAGCCTTACCACTTACTTACCACAAAATTCACACGCCAACCAATCAATTTATTTCAGTGTACATACTGTGACAAGGCGTTCTCATACCAACACGACATGAAGCGACACATCAAGGACATCCACCTTCGGCAGGGCACCGTCGAGTGTGACGTCTGCTACAAGAAGTTCAACACTAAGTAAGATTATTATCTAAAAACGTATAATATAGGTACCTGTCTTAGGGTCCCCCCACATCTAGCGTCTCGCGAGCGTAGCGTCGGGCCGACTGTATGGGCAAAGCCTGACCGGCGTCTTTTTCCATACAGTTGGCCCGACGCTACGCTCGGGAGACGCTAGATGTGGGGGGACCCTTATACCTCCTTATTTAGTCGTGTAATGATTTTAGTTACCCTCAAGCGGCTTAACGAGCCTTTTGAGGGTAGATTTTGTTTACATTTATTTAAGTAAATAAAGATACCGACTATAGCTAAGCCATACCAACCTAAGTTGGCAGCCTTGGATGTGTTATTTGCAACGACAAGCCTCTAATATTATATTATGCCGTTTACTTACCCTTGCAAAGGCGCGACTATCAAAATCACTGTCAACTTACACACGATCACCTAGCGACGTTTTTCTGTGAATCGACGAGGCAAGCTATGAGGCGCCATCTAGATAACGTTTCGATTCGATTGCAGCCAAAACTAGTAAAGTTATGCACTACTAGTACATTTTTTGTAATGTATCGTATCGTTATTGACCGCTTCAGAAAATACAATGTAACTACTGTACTTTGTTGTTACTCTTACTAGTTATCATGCACGTCGTCTTGTAATTTAGTAGCACAATAAAAGCTACTTGTGATTTAAATGTTACAGACAGTTATTGTTCATTTAATAGCCTAATAAAATAAATGAAGGGGCGTTCACTATCTACAGACAAGAGTAAAAATATGGATGTGCAAATTGCTCAAATTTATGTTATTAATTCGTCGCCATAAGAGCTATAGGACATATTTTTGAACAAGTTTTGTATAGGTACCCTTACTTTTACACTTGACTGTACCTAATATAGCAATGTACGTACATAGAGTGTGTAACGGCCCTATATGTTCGGCTGGGACCTCAAAATTGTAAGGACCTATACACACGTCCTACAACGCAGAATGGGTGACCAGTTCTCATACAAATTGCAGTTTGGTTACAATATGTCTGTATCGGCCCTTGACCTTGCCATCATTTATACCATTCGTAATTACCTACGAGTTATAAATTCTCAAACCATTTTTGATAATTACAGGAAAATATTACAAGGTCACCGATGGAAAATCCACAAAATCAAAGGGGAGCGACAAGGACGCCTACCATCGTACTTGCAGCATCAAATGGAAGAACAGGACCACCACGATCAAGAGATCGCTATGGGGCATATGGAACAGCCCTACTGATGTTCATAAATCACATACCATTCACTCTGAAGACAGTACTAATCGCTTCACGAGAGCTGGGAAGAATGGAATGAACGAAACGAATGGTATTTGTCATCGTGTGACTGAGACCCGTGTCGACAGACTTGCTTATACACACTGCCTGGCCTGATATGAACATACATATAATACATAATTATATTTACATTCGATTGTTAATTCCATTCATGCCTGCACTGCACATTAATAGGCACTAATAGCACCTACTTTGTTTTTGATTCTTAGGACTGGTATCAAAGTATCAACAATATTTGTTGGACGTAAACTTTATAGCCTTTTTGCGACATTTTAAACGACAGCATCGCCATCTGAATCATCCTTTAAGAATAATCAAAGGACTATGCGTCAAAATGTACCCAAGACCAACAGAGTCGAGAGTTGCCTCATTTGATAGATAGGTATGATTAATTATTATAATTATTTCATTATATGAACACGAAGTTCACATGTATTGTATAACTGAGATAATGACATTTTAGTAAAAATGTCGTCACCCTTATTGCCTACGCAATAGAGTCCAAATAAGTAAATTGCTGTAGGGTAGATTTTTGCACACCGCCCGCGTACGGCAAACGGTTTGACCGAACAGAGAAACAGGACTTTATTGCCTTAGTTATAAAGGTGCCAACATTTTGACTAAAATACGAATATCTCAGCTCTGCAATGTAATTTCGCTTAGTGCCCATACAATGAAATGAAGTATATAATGCCTATCTAATGACCTAACTCTCGTCCCTGTTTGTTTTGGGTCCGGACCCCATACAGAGTTGCCCATGGTCCCTTGTACAAATTACAACGCATAAAATTGTATGTTGCTCTCTGGATTTTTGAGCGGTCATTAATTTCATAACATAAGTACTTAGTAAGTTTTAAAAATGCTCAATGTACATAAAGGAGCCTTCTTCGATTGTAAGGCAAATAAAAATCACATTTTTACATTCGATAAAGAGAATAATGTTAATTATAATCCGAGAAGTTGCAATCAACTATATTTATGCGCCATTATAGGTTATTTATTAATATGATATGATATTTATTGCTTGATAAAACTAAGGACCTGCTATCACTCTAGAAATAAAGTTTTACAGAGTTACACGCGTTCCTCCTTTTAGTCAAACATGAAATTTCTTCTCTTACTACTAGTTTTGAGAAGTTGTGTTGCGTTCGACTTACCTCGGTGCAAACCAGACTTAAATATCGATAAGGACCAGTATACATTATCTGACACCTATCACATAGGAGATTCGGTGCCTTCGGACGCCCACTTTGATGTGTATGGAAACTTATTCTACGTCAAATCCGGCAGCAGCAGTGATGGATATTACTATGATATCTACGTTGTTAAGTTTAAGACTACAGCCGCTCAGAAAATAAAAGGTAAGATTTAGTTTTTCATGTTTATTTTTTTTTCTAAATGAGAAAATTAAAGTACTGTGCGAGGATCACTTATGACCTACCAAGAAAACCGAAATTAGAAAGTTAGCTCCTTCTTTTTCTGTTACCAGAGTCTTTTAATTAATTTAAGGCGTAATTAGAATTACGCCTTAAATTAATTAAAAGAGAACTTTGCAGTTTGCGAACTTCAGGGTTCGCATTTCGCTCTCTGCTCGTGGTCCTTCGAACCGGATAATATATGAACCTATAAATCAATGTGAGCGTCAGGACCCCTGGACCACTACAGATATTTGATGTTTAGTACATACTAAAATTTAGTACCTATTTGATACTATTTGGTACCTGAGTACATATATTTGGTACCTCCACTGATATCGAAAAATCGAGCGAATAAAGTGGCCAGACATTCTGACGTCAGGATGTCTGGACCATTTTTGGTTTACATAGTTCTAGACAACACTACTAATTGATATCTTAGTCAATATTTACTACCTATTTGGTACCTGTCAATATATTTTTATTAAATTTTTTTGGCGTACCAGAAAAAAGTTATGATGGAATTTAAAGTTGTGAGCCCAGCCGTGGCGTTGAAGTATGTAGCGCCTGTAAAAAGAATAGAGGCAAATCCGCCTGCCCTCCTGCGCGTCAACTTAAATAGGAATTTATTTTTAGGCACTCGCACATCATCTCTACTGACTAGTGGCATTAATATAGTCGAAATATATAAAAGTAATTAGTGTAATTACACTAGTTTTCCATTTTCCTCCTGAGAGAACCTCCTACAGTTTCAATAACGTCTAATGTCATGTCATGTCCCTGAGAGACATCTCCTGGCGGAGAAATTTGTAAATCAGTTTACCCCTGACAGCCGGTAATTTTTGCGACTGTTCAGCAGGTGTAGAGCTGTATGGCAGATTTGGCGGCATTGTGGTTGTAGGTACTGATAGTAGATGATTGATTTGATGTTTGTATTTATTCTTAATTCATAATTGACACTAATCGATGCAAAAAAACAAATGTTACCGAAAGCAGTGGTTTATTTATATGATAAACCCCTATAACGGAGCTCGTGGACCATAGACTGACCAGTCTATGGTCCACGAGCACATCATCAAAATACATCCTATATACCAATATTACCAATGACGCTGTTAATTATAACAGTTTATGCTATTTCCCCCCTAGAATTTGCCCAACTGTTGCCACGTGTTTAGGTCTCTCATGAGGAAAATGGAAAACTAGTGTAATTACACTAATTACTTTTATATTTCGACTATATATTATTAATGCCACTAGTCAGTAGTAGAGATGATGTGCGAGTGCCTAAAACTAAATTCCTATTTAAGTTGACGCGCGCAGGAGGGCATGCGGATTTGCCTCTATACTTTTGACAGGCGCTACATACTTCAACGGCACGGCCGGGCTCACAACTTTAAATTCCGTCATAACTTTTTTCTGGTATGCCAAAAAAATTTGAAAAAAATATATTGACAGGTACCAAATAGGTAGTAAATATTGACTAAGATATCAATTAGTAGTGTTGTCTAGAACTATGTAAACCAAAAATGGTCCAGACACCCTGACGTCAGAATGTCTGGCCACTTTATACGCTCGATTTTTCGATATCAGTGGAGGTACCAAATATATGTACTCAGGTACCAAATAGTATCAAATAGGTACTAAATTTTAGTATGTACTAAACATCAAATATCTGTAGTGGTCCAGGGGTCCTGACGCTCACAAATCAATAACACTGCAGTGTAAAATGCCTTGGTACTTTCTGCACCTTCACTGGTAAAGTCAAGTGTACTGCAGTTTAAATGTTAAATAAAAAAAAATAGCACATTGTGGTGATTTTTTTTACATTTTATAGGTTTGCCTGAAGGGCTTAGCTACTCAGTAGCGGTAGACAAAAAAGATTCCAGCGTATACTTCGGCACCGAAAAGGGATTGTTCCGGTACGACTATGAAACTCACAACGCTACTCAAGTATCTGACGGCTTACTGAAAATAAACATGATTTTCGTCGACAAAGATGGTAACAAGTACATAACTAACAGCAACAATGGTATAGAAGAGCTGTATTTACTAGATGGCGAAAAGAAAATTCGTTTCAATACTTTAGAGGCGTTGAACGAGTTGTCAATCGATGATAATAATAACTTCTACTTCATCAAACATGAGCAGCTGTTTGTTTTGAAATCGACTCAATCGATTCCCGTGCATATTGGCAACGTTACATACACCGGCGTGGGGCAAATCTCATTTCACAAGGATAACGTATTCGTCGCCAGTGACCACTTGGTGTATTTCCGTGAGAATGAGACTGGCAGGATGAAATTAATCTCGAATGTTCCGGATAAAGTTACGTCTATAGCTTTTGATAGGACGGGCGACTTTGTGCTCGGTACTCGCGGTAAACTGTTGAAGTATAAAAAGAAGGAGTGTTACATTAGGAAAACTAATGACTAGGGATTGCAATCCAGCAGTGTTTTCAATCCAGCTGGATTTTTGCTGGATCGGCGCCAATCCAGCTGGATCCAGCGCAGATCCAGCAGGTAGAAAAAATGCCAAAAAAAAATTACATTTTGCTCTACTATAGGGCTGTTATTACTAAAATTATTTGAAATAGTGAAGGGAAGGATGAAAACGCGCAATTTTGTAATAAAAAAAAAACTTAAAACGGTTCTCTTATTTATCTCTGAAAATTGTATGACCGAATATCACTTCCCAACGCACGTTTCGCGGAATTTTATTCCGCCGAATGTTCATTTCCCAATTATCTTTTTTTTTTTAATTTGCCAACCTTGCATTTACCTACCAACTTAAAGTTTGGCCGTTTTTAGGGTTTTTCAAAAGGCCTTTTTTTAAAAACCAAACTTACATGTTATCCAATTTTTTACTTGACGTAATATACAACAAGTTGTTTATTGTATGTTTTATTGAACACCGATAATATCTATGGCGTATTTCGAAAAATATGCAATACTGAGACTCCTATGAACTTCTAAATTTATTGACAGGGATGCAATTACGTATTTTACTTACGTATTTTTTTTAAATAGTTACCTACTTCCTTTTTTGGAAGAATATTGTTTAATTTATTGTTATTACATTTCAAAAGTTTTTTCGGTTTGCTCACGGTCAACCTAACACGCCCCTCCTAGTTTCGCTCGTCGTCGCCCCTAACTGAACTCTGTCATATATGATTATACTGCCAACATAGTCCGTGAACAGAAAACTGCTACTTTGCTCCCTCCTAACAGGGAAAAAAACTTAAAATTTAGTTGTAAAAAGTTGGCATTACTTTTTGTAATCATTTTTATCCTTATAGCAATCTACATAAATAAAAAATGTCATTAAAAGTGTAACAACGATGAAGCGAAGGTACTACAATAAGTAGGTACATAAATACTGCTATCAACCAGAGTAGACATGGCCTGCTTTTTTGCCACAACATTTGGGCATTCACTAGTTCACATTGAAAATTACTAATTTACTTACTAGTACTTAGTTTAACTTACTTAATATTTATGAAAAAATAAACCTCTAATTAGGTATATTATACGTAGACAAACATCAATCAATATTCTGATCTAAACATAAGTTGAAACTCAAAAGAAATTTTGCGGTAGGTAAGTAAATAATTAAATACTATAAATACATTTTGAGATTTCAGTAGTTATACAGTTTCAAACTACTTACGTTTTTGAAAAAAACACACAATTGTAGCGAAATAGAATTATTTTGTGCTAAGAGGCCACAGGCTACGCGCGGGAACGCGGAACCGTTTTAAACATGACGTAAAATAAGTTTACTGAAGTTAATTACGCATTTTATTGCAGATTTTTTTATTTGCGGATCCGCAGCGCTGGATCCAGCGTTGGCTGCTGGATCCAGCAGACCGAAAAATGCGCTGGATCCAGCTGGATTGCTGGATGCTGGATCCAGCAATTGCAATCCCTACTAATGACTCTATTTACAATTAAGCAGCAATATAAACCACTACGTTTATATAAGAGACTTCGGTTTTACTTCAGTAGATAATAATCGAAATAGGAAAGTTTGCTAATAGAACAATACTTTGCATGGAACATGATTGTTTTTAATACAAATTAAATTGTCTCATTTGGACAGCTAAAGCACACTATACAATTATACAGCATATAATAACAATTAACTGATTGAACCGCTGCCTGACTCTTTTAGCTCTATTTTGTTAACTGTGTATTAAAGATTAATTTACCCTAAATGTATAAATGCTGCGATTATATCAATAAAACATTTTATATGGAACAAGTCGTTTTATTTTAATAGTTTAAATTATTACCTATCATTACAGCCGATTGCTTAACATAGCTCAATATCACCAAGCCACGTAAAGTAATATGATAATATCCCTTACATGACATTTCGTTAAAAATAATTAAAATGGTATACAGGGTGAAACCATCTGTTGAATACACTGTTACTGGAACTTCAATATACCCATTTTTGGGTGACGATCCTTGGTGGTTTTACCCTATTTTACAGTAAAGAAAACTTTTTTTCATATTCTTTCAACACACTACCTAGAGTTTTTGGGGCTATTTTCATATTGTAGCGTAGCATCTAATCCATGGACATGTTTTGGTTTATCAATAATACAGTAAAATGAAAACTAAACTTAAAGGCATGATTACACTCAATAAAATGCAGCAATGTAACTACGCCAGATGAAACAGTCTGACAGAATCACTATAATAATATTTAACTAGAAAACCAGCAATCTCACAAATAAATAACTAATATTTATAACATTAACTAGGCTTTGATGTTATGATTAATTTACAGGTGATAGCTAGCTAATGATTCCTATACACAATCGTATACATCAACATTATAATGAGTGATAAAAAGAGCATTTTATACACACTGGCATTTATAACTAAGCCCTTTATCTATTTGTGTCTTTGTTACATTTAATAAAACAGGAAAAACGGATATGTGATTTCATAACAAGAATGTCCTAACAATGTTATTCGCTAGAATGCAGAAAAGTTTATATTGCAAACCTATGACAATTATGTTATCAATAATATCATATTTAGTTATAGAAAATGTATAGCATGATTAACATTCTTATGTATATTATCCATGTACAGCTTTATTCTGATTTATTTACCTCTGCAAGTCTGCATTAGCCTATGTAGATAACTTGGAGCTACAAAACAGATTTTAATGTAGATTATGAAGTTTCATCTTTGAAATACTGCACAATAAAAATAATAATTTTTTACCCAAGATTACATAAGCTAAATTTACCCAACCCTAGGGGTTACCTCTGCTTGCTTTAGCAAAGTAGGCCATCATCCAAGACTTATGGATTAAATAGTAAAGTATTAACTTATAATGTTATAAAATCAGTGGGGCAATATACTCTGTGATATAATTGGAAATGTTAATGGTTGGTTCTGCGAATTAGAAAGAGCCATTGGCTGGCTAGTGCTGGAGATGGTAATCTGTTGAGTAGATGTTTGGTGGACAAGCTGCTGAGCAGATGGGACCTGTTGTGCGGCCAGCTGCTGAGCAGATTGCTGGGCTAACTGCTGCGACTGCTGTGCAGCTAGGAGATGCGCCGATTGTTCTGCTGCCAACTGTTGTTGAGCAGACTGCTGTGCCGCGGCCAGCTGCTGCGCCGACTGTTGCGCGGCTAAGTGTTGGGCATTCTGTTGTGCAGCAGCAAGGTGTTGCACTGACTGCTGTGCTGTAAACTGCTGTTGCTGTGCTGCTAGCTGCTGAGGCAATGCTGTTTGCTGCACAAGCTGCTGGACTGTTGTTTGTGACGCATTCCCCATAAGCTGCTGTGGTGGTGGTGCCAGTGTCAACTGTGCTGGTGTCACTGCCACTACTGTCTGTCCACCGCCCATCAAAGTCCCTGAATCACTCACTTGCATCAACTGCTGGGCACCAGCACTAGTCACGATAAGTGCTCCAGAATTACCCATCAACTGTTGTGTTGTACTCACTGTCAACAATTGTGGGGCTGGAGTTAACAACTGAGCTCTGGATGCTGCCGGTGCCAGTGCTATATTTGGAGTAGCTGCAGCAGGAACTAAAGCAGGCAATGCACCAGAAAGACTCACTACAGGTGTCATGCTAACTGTAGCTAAAGATACTGGAGCTGAAGTTCCATGGCGGGATGTAATAATACATGACTGTTCACCCCTGTTTGCTGCTGCCTGTTCCAGTAAAAACTCATTCATGGAAGTCAATTGAACATTTTTCTCTGTCAGGTCTGCTACTTTCTTCAGCAAAACACTAATGTTATCATGTAGTAGTTTAACTTTATGGTCTAAGGAGTCACAGTTTTGGCATAAATTTGGTACAGGTATTTGATTCTCTATGGCCACATCTTCATAAGTGTAGCGCCTTACTTTGCATTCCGGGGGCGAGTCTTCATCTCTTAGCATATGCGGTGGACGATTGAAATGTGGCAGGGGCATATTTAATTCAGGATGGTGATCATTAGTGGAGGGATGAAGAGGATGGATCAAGTTACATTCAGGGTTGGAGCAGGAGCCATGTAAATAAGCTTGGCATACTGGAATTATTCCACGTTCTCGAGGATCCTGAGGAAAATTACCCGTAGAATAGAAATGTGCTTCCTCTTCTAAAGTGAAATGCATAAACTTGCAATTGTGTCTGAAACATCCTTTATTTTGGTAGTCGTGACAAAACCGAAACAATTCCTTTAAACGATTCAATGGAGGCTTTTCGTGAGTATACCGACAATTTTCACGCATGCAGCAACCTCGGACATAATCGCGGCAGATGTTGGCGAGAGCTACTTTTTCGTCGTCGGAAATCATTGTTCCGTCATTGAGCACCATTACGCCTCGTATCAAAATTAAACTTTCCTTGTTTTGTCCTCTGTCATCAGCATCTTCCGCGTAGAAAAGCTCTTGGATGTCCTGGAGCGTAGTGTTAGTGCGTATTTATTTTTCCTCCGGCCACCATATCCGTGTCATAATGAAACTCACACCACTGGTTTTGCAAAAAACATTTCGTACATAATATAAATCACGAAAAAAACTGTTGTATTACATTTTTTTTATTACAAGTAATCCAAAATCACAAGCTGAAGCTGTGTTGCTTTTGGCAATGGCATTACAACCACAGATCCGACTCAAAATCGGAGCAAAATGAACGAGTTGAACGAAAAGCGAATCAATGAAGAATGAACTAATGAATGAACATGTCACTCTTGATCTGAGTACCGAGTTGAGTACGTTTCACGAGTGACTCACATTCATAGTACAACACTATCTCTTTATGCTGATTCGTCAATCAAACCAAACAAATCCAATCCAATCCAATCATTCAAAAATAAACATGGCGGCGTGGTTGTGATACTATTACTATACTATACGTGAATTATAAATAATTCAAGGAGTAGGTAGTAGACGATATATCGAATGGTGATAAATTATATTGAAGCTAGTATCTGTGTCTGAAGATATATCAAATTTCAAATATTCGTACGATGCCGTTTCATAGCATCGTAATTCAGAACCAACACAATGAAGTAAGTCAAGTTTTATGATCAATAAAAGTTCCACATGTTATTTTTCAGTGTCATAAAAGCGCGTTTCTTACAGATAAGGTTATAGTGAAATGTTTAAACAACAAGTATCGCCGCGGAGCGTCCATCCGTACCAGACAACGATGGTTCCGCGAAGCGAACAGCAGTTTGTTACTGCTGCCCAACAAAGGAGCAAGTTTCCTTGGGCGGAAGACATCAACCCGCCCGTGTACCAAGTCGCGGGAACTGACAGCTCTACCTCAGAAACCGCTTACCATGTAAGTTTTAATTTTACTTCTGTTTCCACTTATAACCTGCACTTTACAAGGTGGTGTTTGTTTAATTTTATTTTATATTTCGGCTTTAATTATTTTTAATATGTAAAATAAAATACATAGAAACATATTTAACAGTATAAACACCTACTGTTGTTCGTGATATCAATACATTTTTTTAAATGGTGGGTTTTGTTTTTTGTTTATAAACATCAGACTGTTTATTTCAGGTTCCTCACTACTATAATGAAGATATAAGAGAGTATGGTCCACCGTCACCTGTATACCAATCTCCATATGGGGGTGGTACATGGAGAAGCTACAAGAAAGGGGAGAAGCTCCCCATGCACACTGCAGCCTCACAAGCATACAGCTTTCCGGAATGTGCTTCAGCATTTTCACTGCCAATATGTGATATGGACAACCGTATGAAGCCTCCGGAGAGGTCACCGGTGCCACCTATACCATCAGTCAGCCCTGAACCCATGATTGGTGCCTGTGGTGGCCACTGTCCTGGCTTTGAATATGTGTGCTATTACATTTTACAGGTATTGTCAAATATAAAGTATTTTAATTACTACATTACAGCGATAAGACTGCCTGTTGCTACCTTATGTTTAATGTAGTTCTGTTATCTTTGTGGTGCAATAAAGAATATTTACTTACATTGAAAACAGATAAATATAAGGATAAAATATTCATCATTGTTTTATTTTTCAGGTGATATTTGTTGTAGGGATATTAACTGGGATCTCATTATGTATTGCTGGAATTGTTTTAAGGCGTACCAACAGAAATGGGGATTTGGGAGTCCTTGTTTATATAGGTGAGAATTATGAAATACTAAATTATTTCCTGTTGTAAGGATCTGGAGACAGTTCTCTGCCCAAAGTGTTAAGGCAGATTCATGTCTGCCCAAAGTGTTAAGGCAGATTCATGTCTATGTAGAGTGACCTCCTTCATGCACCTATTTCTTTACAAGACACAATGCTCTATGTGGACCTGCTTGTGAAAGAAGTCCAAAATATAGTTTTGCTTTCATGAGGCATTAACAAGATAAGCTGAGGAAGTAAATTGCTTTCTGACTTGTGATGTCATGGACATCATGAATCTACTTGAATACTGTGGAACCTACCTTAATGATGACCAATTCAAATCCAATTGATTTAAATATTTTGTTTGGAGTAGAGGAGAATAGTATCTGAAGGTTAAAAATATAAGTTGTTTACTTTTGTTTTGCAGGATGCCTGTCTTCCTGCGTGTGCTGTGTGCTCCTTGGCGTGCAATGCTGCGTTCGACGCGAGATCCGGCAACGTAAGCTGCGCGCTAACGTGCACATACCCTTGCAACCCATACAGGTACTATCCTAGAAATCCGTTTTACGTTTCCATACCAAAAAGTTACAAAAGGAGCCCTGTTGGTCCGACTATCCATCTTGAAATATTCATAAGGCTAACCAACATTTTTTTAAATTATTATTTTAACATTTTTACAGATTTGTAATTAATTTATTTCAAAAAGGACACTTATTGAAATGTAGTTCTTTTTGCAGAGAAATTGCCTTAAATACAGTCTGATCAAAAAGGGTATAAATTAAAAAGTGCCAACATTGTAATGTCATCCCTTTCAAATGAATATGTGTGAGAAAGCAGGACGACAACACTATGATGTTGCCACTTTAATTTCTACTCTTTTTGGCCAGACTGTAGATAAGATATGACCATGCATAATGGTACTAGGCTAGTGATCATCAAAGAAAATAATTTATACATATACTAACCATTGACTAATAAGTTAATCTTATACTTTTAAACGAGCAATTCTTGTATATTTATTTATTTATTTATATATATATTTATTTACACTGACGATCTCGGAAACCGCCCTAACGATTTCGCAGAAATTTGTTATGTGGGGGTTTTTGGGGGTGAAAAATCGGTCTAACTTATCCTTAGGTCCCGGAAAACGCGAATTTTCGAGTTTTCATGCGTTTTTTCGCGCGCCATCTCGTGTGCAGTAGTTGTACTGTTAAGACAGAATTCTTTCGGTCGATGTAAGTACTATTTATTGCAAACACTAGATGGCGACACAGGTCAAGGCTAAAACGAATAGAAAATACACTATTTGAGTTTTTGTGGCGAAATGCGCGCCATCTCGTGTGGAGTAGTTGTGTTGTTAAGGCTGAGAATTCTTTCGCTCGATGTAGGTACTATTCATTTTTGAACTAGATGACGACACATGTCAAGGATACGAAACAGAACCGAGCGAAGCTCGGTTGCCCAGATATTGACTGACTATAGTAAAACTTTATTTCATTAAACTATAATTTTAAAATGAAATTGTTCTAGGAAGCACCTGCACCAGCTTGTCCGTTATTGACATCCACTCTACCTCATAGTCAAGTATATAGGTAAGTTCATTTTTAACACGCTTTTATTAGGTCGTCGTGTATGTAACTATGTATGTAATGGAATCTAAGGAAGCTAATTTAACCATCTTCCAGGAGTCGTAGCGTAATGAAAATTGGCAGCTATGTGTAGTTCCGATGACAATACAACAATATGGTACTGTTGAGCTGATCTGATGATGGAGTCGGAAGATATGAACTGGAACTACATGATGGAACATCGTATCATAGCCGTTTTTGGGTTTCTTAGAAAAGTCTTGTAATGAACTTTGACTACAATTAGGTTTCAAGGTCTGATGATGAAGCCGAAAGATATGAACTGGAACTACATGATGGAACATCGTATCATAGCTGTTTTTGGGTTTCTTAGAAAAGTCTTGTAATGAACTTTGACTACGATTAGGTTTCAAGGTCTGATGATGGAGCCGGAAGATATGAACTGGAACTACATGATGGAACATCGTATCATAGCTGTTTTTGGGCTTCTTAGGAAAGTCTTGTAATGAACTTTGACTACAATTAGGCTTCAAGGTCTGATGATGGAGTCGGAAGATATGAACTGGAACTACATGATGGAACATCGTATCATAGCCGTTTTTGGGTTTCTTAGAAAAGTCTTGTAATGAACTTTGACTACGATTAGGTTTCAAGGTCTGATGATGGAGCCGGAAGATATGAGATGGAACTACATGATGGAACATCGTATCATAGCTGTTTTTAGGCTTCTTAGAAAAGTCTTGTAATGAACTTTGACTACGATTAGGTTTCAAGGTCTGATGATGGAGCCGGAAGATATGAACTGGAACTACATGATGGAACATCGTATCATAGCTGTTTTTGGGCTTCTTAGAAAAGTCTTGTAATGAACTATGACTACGATTAGGTTTCAAGGCCTGATGATGGTGCCGGAAGATAAGAACAGAAAAAAGGGGGGGGGGCTCGAAGGGGGAAGCATGAAAGAAAGATCAACGTAGTATTTAAAATAAGTTGGGTTAGCGTTTTCTTGTGACCTTTCAGAGCATACAAAGGGAGGCTCGGGGGGCGAAGCCCCCCGCATAAAAGAAAGATCAACGTTGTATTTAAAATAAGTTGGGTTAAGGTTTTCTTGTGATCCCCAAGAGTAAAGAAAAGGGGGGCTCGGGGGGCGAAGCCCCCCCGCATGAAAGAAAGACAAACGTTGTATTTAAAATAAGTTGGGTTAGGGTTTTCTTGTTACCCTTAAGAGTAACGAACAGGGGGGGCTCGGGGGGCGAAGCCCCCGCATAAAAGAAAGATAAACGTTGTATTTAAAATAAGTTGGGTTAGGGTTTTCTTGTTACCCTTAAGAGTAACAAAAAGGGGGGCTCGGGGGCGAATCCCCCCGCATAAAAGAAAGATTAACGTAGTATTTAAAATAAGTTGGGTTAGCGTTTTCTTGTGACCTTTAAGAGCAAACAAAGGGGGCTCGGGGGCGAAGCCCCCGCATAAAAGAAAGATCAACGTTGTATTTAAAATAAGTTGGGTTAGCGTTTTCTTGTGACCTTTAAGAGCAAACAAAGGGGGCTTGGGGGGCGAAGCCCCCCGCATTAAAAAAAGATCAACGTTGTATTTAAAATAAGTTGGTTTAGGGTTTTCTTGTGACTCTTAAGAGTAACGAAAAGGGGGGCTCGGGGGGCGAAGCCCCCCGCATAAAATAAAGATCAACGTAGTATTTAAAATAAGTTAGGTTAGGGTTTTCTTGTTACCCTTAAGAGTAACGAAAAGGGGGGCTCGGGGGGCAAAGCCCCCGCATAAAAAAAGATTAACGTAGTATTTAAAATAAGTTGGGTTAGCGTTTTCTTGTGACGTTAACGTTGTATTTAAAATAAGTTGGGTTAGCGTTTTCTTGTGACCTTTAAGAGCAAACAAAGGGGGGCTCGGGGGCGAAGCCCCCGCATGAAAGAAAGATCAACGTTGTATTTAAAATAAGTTGGGTTAAGGTTTTCTTGTAACCCTTAAGAGTAACGAAAAGGGGGCTCGGGGGCGAAGCCCCCGCATAAAAGAAAGATAAACGTTGTATTTAAAATAAGTTGGGTTAGGGTTTTCTTGTTACCCTTAAGAGTAACGAAAAGGGGGGCTCGGGGGGCGAAGCCCCCCGCATAAAAGAAAGATTAACGTAGTATTTAAAATAAGTTGGGTTAGCGTTTTCTTGTGACCTTTAAGGGCAAACAAAGGGGGCTCGGGGGGCGAAGCCCCCGCATAAAAGAAAGATCAACGTTGTATTTAAAATAAGTTGGGTTAGCGTTTTCTTGTGACCTTTAAGAGCAAACAAAGGGGGGCTCGGGGGGCGCAGCCCCCCGCATGAAAGAAAGATCAACGTTGTATTTAAAATAAGTTGGGTTAAGGTTTTCTTGTAACCCTTAAGAGTAACGAAAAGGGGGGCTCGGGGGCGAAGCCCCCGCATAAAAGAAAGATCAACGTAGTATTTAAAATAAGTTGGGTTAGGGTTTTCTTGTGACCCTTAAGAGTAACGAAAAGGGGGCTCGGGGGCGAAGCCCCCCCGCATAAAAGATCAACGTAGTATTTAAAATAAGTTGGGTTAGCGTTTTCTTGTGACCTTTAAGAGCAAACAAAGGGGGGCTCGGGGGGCGAAGCCCCCCGCATAAAAGAAAGATCAACGTTGTATTTAAAATAAGTTGGGTTAGCGTTTTCTTGTGACCTTTAAGAGCAAACAAAGGGGGCTTGGGGGCGAAGCCCCCGCATGAAAGAAAGATCAACGTTGTATTTAAAATAAGTTGGTTTAGGGTTTTCTTGTTACCCTTAAGAGTAACGAAAAGGGGGCTCGGGGGGCGAAGCCCCCCCGTATAAAAGAAAGATCAACGTAGTATTTAAAATAAGTTGGGTTAGCGTTTTCTTGTGACCTTTAAGAGCAAACAAAGGGGGGCTCGGGGGGCGCAGCCCCCCGCATGAAAGAAAGATCAACGTTGTATTTAAAATAAGTTGGGTTAAGGTTTTCTTGTAACCCTTAAGAGCAACGAAAAGGGGGGCTCGGGGGGCGAAGCCCCCGCATAAAAGAAAGATCAACGTAGTATTTAAAATAAGTTGGGTTAGGGTTTTCTTGTGACCCTTAAGAGTAACGAAAAGGGGGGCTCGGGGGCGAAGCCCCCCGCATAAAAGAAAGATCAACGTAGTATTTAAAATAAGTTGGGTTAGCGTTTTCTTGTGACCTTTAAGAGCAAACAAAGGGGGGCTCGGGGGGCGAAGCCCCCCGCATGAAAGAAAGATCAACGTTGTATTTAAAATAAGTTGGTTTAGGGTTTTCTTGTGACTCTTAAGAGTAACGAAAAGGGGGCTCGGGGGGCGAAGCCCCCGCATAAAATAAAGATCAACGTAGTATTTAAAATAAGTTAGGTTAGGGTTTTCTTGTTACCCTTAAGAGTAACGAAAAGGGGGGCTCGGGGGGCGAAGCCCCCGCATAAAAAAAGATTAACGTAGTATTTAAAATAAGTTGGGTTAGCGTTTTCTTGTGACGTTAACGTTGTATTTAAAATAAGTTGGGTTAGCGTTTTCTTGTGACTTTTAAGAGGAAACAAAGGGGGGCTCGGGGGGCGAAGCCCCCGCATGAAAGAAAGATCAACGTTGTATTTAAAATAAGTTGGGTTAAGGTTTTCTTGTAACCCTTAAGAGTAACGAAAAGGGGGCTCGGGGGCGAAGCCCCCGCATAAAAGTAAGATCAACGTAGTATTTAAAATAAGTTGGGTTAGGGTTTTCTTGTGACCCTTAAGAGTAACGAAAAGGGGGCTCGGGGGCGAAGCCCCCGCATAAAAGAAAGATCAACGTAGTATTTAAAATAAGTTGGGTTAGCGTTTTCTTGTGACCTTTAAGAGCAAACAAAGGAGGGCTCGGGGGGCGAAGCCCCCCGCATAAAAGAAAGATAAACGTTGTATTTAAAATAAGTTGGGTTAGGGTTTTCTTGTTACCCTTAAGAGTAACGAAAAGGGGGGCTCGGGGGGCGAAGCCCCCGCATAAAAGAAAGATTAACGTAGTATTTAAAATAAGTTGGGTTAGCGTTTTCTTGTGACCTTTAAGGGCAAACAAAGGGGGGCTCGGGGGGCGAAGCCCCCCCCGCATAAAAGAAAGATCAACGTTGTATTTAAAATAAGTTGGGTTAGCGTTTTCTTGTGACCTTTAAGAGCAAACAAAGGGGGGCTCGGGGGCGCAGCCCCCCGCATGAAAGAAAGATCAACGTTGTATTTAAAATAAGTTAGGTTAAGGTTTTTCTTGTAACCCTTAAGAGTAACGAAAAGGGGGGCTCGGGGGGCGAAGCCCCCCGCATAAAATAAAGATCAACGTAGTATTTAAAATAAGTTGGGTTAGGGTTTTCTTGTGACCCTTAAGAGTAACGAAAAGGGGGGCTCGGGGGGCGAAGCCCCCGCATAAAAGAAAGATCAACGTAGTATTTAAAATAAGTTGGGTTAGCGTTTTCTTGTGACCTTTCAGAGCATACAAAGGGGGGCTCGGGGGGCGAAGCCCCCCGCATAAAAGAAAGATCAACGTTGTATTTAAAATAAGTTGGGTTAAGGTTTTCTTGTGATCCTCAAGAGTAAAGAAAAGGGGGGCTCGGGGGGCGAAGCCCCCCGCATGAAATAAAGATCAACGTAGTATTTAAGATTAGTTGGGTTAGCGTTTTCTTGTGACTTTTAAGAGCAAACAAAGGGGGGCTCGGGGGGCGAAGCCCCCCGCATGAAATAAAGATCAACGTAGTATTTAAGATTAGTTGGGTTAGCGTTTTCTTGTGACCTTTAAGAGCAAACAAAGGGGGGCTCAGGGGGCGAGGCCCCCCGCATAAAAGAAAGATCAACGTTGTATTTAAAATAAGTTGGGTAATGGTTTTCCTGTGACCCTTAAGAGCAAATAAAGGGGAGCTCGGCAAAAAAGAAATACTTAAATTTTGTTTGAATTAGTTGAAATGTGACAATATTTTCTAATCGATTCAAACAAAATCCCACTAGCTGAGAGCTTCAAAACAATGTATGGCGAAAGTATGTCTCTCTAATGTCTTCAAAAAGTCCGCGATGGCACATGTCTATATTGTCTATCTTTTACGGACAATTTACTAGGTATAAACATTTTTATGATAATACCGTAATAAGAAGGTAGCCGCTAGTTATTATTAAGTAGCAATTAGCAATAAGTACACGTTAAGCCACAAATGGCATGTAAAATCCGCCTACTTGAAATAAATTTATGTATAAATGTTAAAGTATTTCATTATTAATGACTAAAAAGTGTAAAATAAATTAATAGTTTAAAAAACACTATAAAACACGCTTTTATAAATGCACGTAAAAGCCAAAAATAAATTATGGATCGTTTAAGTTGTCTCTATTTGTGAGCTGAAGTTTAAAAACTATGTGCTTTTAATTATAATATTTGATTGTAAAAGCGTGGGGCGCTGGAACAGGAAAGACTTTCTTGTAAACAAATACTAATCCGAACTTCCTGGCGAATGAAGTTGCATATGAACATAACGTTTACATATGCCGCCTAAGGGTTACCAAAGAGAACCAAAGATATCTCGTCCATGAACAAGAACTCTGCATCCTGTCACTGTAGATACTTTCCCCTTTTGTACTTTGATTACCGGAAAAAAGCGGCGTTCTAAGTGTCGGTGACTGTCGACTCTCCTCGCTATTAGCGCATATTTTGTCTGAGTTCGACAAACTGGTACCTACTTTGAACACTGACTTTTAATTGATTTGACTGTTTAATTAATGTAGAACCTACTAGTCATGCTGCAACTCCAGTTAGCGCGTCAATCTGTGTAACCTCCTTCCCGTAACATAGCATAATTTGATTTATCAGCAAGTTATACAAAAAGTCTTTCCTGTTCCAGCGCCCCACGCTTTTACAATCAAATATTATAATTAAAAGCACATAGTTTTTAAACTTCAGCTCACAAATAGAGACAACTTAAACGATCCATAATTTATTTTTGGCTTTTACGTGCATTTATAAAAGCGTGTTTTATAGTGTTTTTAGGGTTCCGTAGCCAAAATGGCAAAAACGGAACCCTTATAGTTTCGTCATGTCCGTCTGTCCGTCTGTCCGTCTGTCCGTCTGTCCGTCTGTCACAGCCGATTTACTCGGAAACTATAAGTACTACAGTGATGAAATTTGATGGGAATATGAGTTGTATGAACCGCTACAAAATTATGACACTAAATAGTAAAAAAAAGAATTGGGGGTGGGGCCCCCCATACATGTAACTGAGGGATGAAAATTTTTTTTTCGATGTACATACCCGTGTGGGGTATCAATGGAAAGGTCTTTTAAAATGATATAAAGTTTTCTAAAAAACATTTTTCTTAAAGTGAACGGTTTTTGAGATATCAGCTCTCAAAGTCGTAAAAAGTATGTCCCCCCCCCCTCTATTTTTATAACTACGGGGTATAAAATTCTAAAAAAAATAGAGGTGATGCATGCTAATTAACTCTTTCAACGATTTTTGGTTTGATCAAAGTATCTCTTATAGTTTTTGAGATAGGTTGATTTAACTGTAATTTTGGTTAAATATTTGCTGCTACGGAACCCTTTGTGCGCGAGCCCGACTCGCACTTGGCCGGTTTTTAAACTATTAATTTATTATTATTAAATTGAAACGGGACTTAATCGCGTAAAACTTACGTTTATATTTAACCCGACGTTACGGACATGACATTACGTCCGTGGTCACGGGTAGTCTACCCGGACGTAATGTCATGTCCGAAACGTCGGGTTAAATATAAACGTAAGTTTTACGCGATAAAGTCCCGTTTTAATTTAATAATAAATATGAGTGAAGATCGTGTTAGTTTAAATCAAGTGTTAGTTTAAGTTCATTTTGTATATAACAAGGATAATTATTTAAATAGGATTTACAATCTTCATACTAAGGATCGTACCTTCATTTTTTAGCGCCACCTATTGAATACTATCATATCTACACTGATGATGCCTACAATTTTTTTTTAATGTGTATTGACGTGTTATCATGATATTATTATTAAAATAAGAAGCATGTCATTTGTTCTTATAAAAAATAAAGACTCAAAAATATTTCGGGAAATGATTTTGGCCACTTCCAGGCTGCGAAACAGCGCCATCTAGCTTAGGGACCGGCCACATCAGAGCGTCGCGTGTCTCGGGGCGCGCAACGGACGTCCGCGCCACGCCACCTGAGTGTAATTCAAAAAACGTCTCCTCAGTACATTTTGTATAGGAAGGACGTAAGACGCGCCCCAGGTGGCGTGGCGCGCGCCGCGCCGCTTGGCGGCGCGTCTTACGTCCTTCCTATACAAAATGTACTAAGGAGACGTTTTTTGAATTACACTCAGGTGGCGTGGCGCGGACGTCCGTTGCGCGCCCCGAGACACGCGACGTTTAAGTGGGAACGCTGGCTTTTAAGCCTAAAAGACCCATACATTTCAGGGGTACGCTTTTTTGTATGGGCTTTGTCGGTCCCGGTATTATATGGTCCTTGGTATATAATTTAATTTGAAGATATTGATTTCCTTCCATAAACGAGACCACTAATGTTTCAATTAATGGCCATAGCAAACGTGAAAAGGATGCAGTTATTTTTGTATTTCGTCTATGTATGTACGTATTCGTCTATGTATGTACGTATTTTACTTTACGATTGGTCAAAACATGGATATCTCTATCAGTTTATCATAATATCCTTTCCCGTGCCTCTTAAAATATAATATCTCTGTATAAAATTTTATGGAAGTAAAATAAGGATTTAATTTTAGCAGTCTGGCGTCAAAAGATAACAGACAGGGAATAAAACAGATATTAAATTTTTCAGACCAACAACTGCCATTCTTTGCCAAGATGATGACGTGACTGGAATTCCCTGGTGGCGCAGGACTACAAGAGACTGAATAGGTTTAAATTTATTTACCTTAGTGTATATGAAAGTATATTTTGTGTAACATTTAAGCTAAACTGTTTTTTTTTACATAATAATGTTGGAATGACATTGAAACTCAATAATAAAATCATAAATCTCACCTCACCTTTTTATTTGTTACTAACTTATGAAATAAAACAGCAGAATTTAAGAATATGAGATATATTCAAGTATCATCAGTGAATATTCATAAATTCATCAAAATTAAGTACATGCAAAAAAGAAAATATAAATTATGTAGGTAATGTAGATACATATTGTAAATAAAAATATCCAAACATATTAAACAAAACTCACTGCAGTTAAAAGTGAATTATAATGTTCATTTCATAAACAAGTACATAAAGTTACATTTTACATAAGTAATCTTTCTATAATTATTTCTCCACATATATTTACACGATTTATAAAAATTGCAACTGTTCCTGAAGTTATACTTGTACATTAGTTTCTTTATGTCTAAATATTCAAAAACTATTGAATGATTTTCAAGAGAGCTTAACATAATATCAGTTTCGTATAAATTAAACTAATTGCTATACAACACAAAACAACCTCTAAACACGACCACGTTTAACAAGCAATTTGCGCTTACACCTACACAGGACGGTCCTAACTAACCTAACAAATTATTTTAAAATTCGAGACGAAAATTGAACAAAAAAATATAGATCAAATTGAACTTGAACAAATTCATAGACACACTACACTTATATTATTCAATTCGTATATGAAATAGAAAATTAGATTTTAAAGTTGATTAATACTATGAGATACATATTTTAATAAGCTGCAATTCAAAATAAGCAGATCATTTCAAGACAATGTAGTTCTAAGATACAATAAATAGGTAGTAAATATAGATGCTATCTCTATAGTAATCTATACATTACTCTGGACGTTAATTTGGCCACTTGTCTTTCACTAAACTTGTATTAATTAAGACAATCCTTACCAAAACGTGTTTCAACTAAGTAACTTTGCTTACAGTAATTACTTACAACTTGATTAATTAAATGCATAGAAGTAATCTGAAGGCGAATTTTCGAGAAGATTATAAATTTGCCTTCGGCACAACACTTGGACTGGCTACATTTATTGATGCTTAAGATTTTGCCCAACATGGATGCAAAACTATGAACGTTTCACCCATTGTACATCGTTGTTAACTGATATCTAGGTCATATATCTTTATAGTGGATAGAACAAACGCAAGTGCTTAAAATAATACTATCACACAAACAAGCACACATTTGACATTTTATCTCTGTTGGGTAATCAATCAACACTTTGTACCTCGAAATGCACATCATACCATGGTCACAATATCTCGAGTGGCATTACTAGACATTATTCTACGATATTGTCACTTATTCGTCACCTTTGTAAAATAATTTTCTTATGAATCTACTCATAATGTAGCCTACATCAAATCTAAATAAAATATGTAATGTATCAATAATACCACTCGATTTTATATGTAAGGGGGACAAAATTGTAACTCAAAGGAGTGCCTAAGAGTTGGTAGGGTAGCTTCGGCGGGGGCGGAGACGCGTCGCTTTACGCGATGGAAGGGCGTCCGTCAAGCATTTTGTCGCTCTCCTCCGCACTGCTTAAACTGAAAATAAAATAAAACATTTAACATAAATATCGGCGTTTTGCTTAGCAAAAGTTTTGCAAGACAATGCTAATTATGAACCAAGAAAGAAAACATGCAGCGTGCGTTATAAATCGTAACATTCAACGGATGTGTATTGCAGTGATTCAGCCGCGATTATGAATAAGAAAGGATCTTTCATCACATATGCTTATAAAGGTTACTTATAATCTTTTCTGTTATGGAAAATCACATGTTCTCGCAGTTTCCGGGCTCAACTAAAACAATACAATACCTTAGGTACTGTGTGAAGTGACTACATGGAGTTGTTTGCACATGTTATGTTTTGGTATATTTCACGCGACAATGGATGAAGCGCGAACCGCTTGAACTTTAACACTTCGCACCTGCCGTGTGACAATAGACGTAATGTACCTTTGTTGCGGGCTTCAGTAAACAACGCTGAAGCGCGTGACGCCAGCACGTGGAACTAAATATTGTAATATACTGCAACGTCATGTTCTTATGTAAGCAGTTCAATAATTATTTTGTAATATTTGTGTTCGAGTACGCAACTGTAATCATAGCACTTTTATCGTGACACATATTAATTATATCGAGGTCACTTGGCACCAGCGTTCTTGACAGTCCACAGCACTTACTGTAAGTACTTCAGAGGCTTCAGAGCATATGTAAGTATACCTATAAGAAGTGATGTGCTAGATTGTCGTCGTTCAGTGACTGTCCCCGCACTCAGCAGTTCAACAGGTAGCAGGCTCGTAGGTACTGCTCGGCGGCCAGGGGGTCGGTGGAGGTGTTCAAGCGGTCAGGACTTTAACTAGTGACTCACCAGTCCTTGTTGTCCATGAGGTTGCGCATCTCGTCGTCGGGCGCGGGCGGCGCGTCGCGCACAGGCGCGTACTGCTCGGCCACCAGGGGGTCGGTGGAGGGGTTCAGAGCGGTCAGACCGGCTGCGCCGCTTGACGGCATCTCCTTGCCGCCGCCCCATCTTGCTGACCAAGCCCAGCCGCCAACACCTGTAAATACAAAAGGATTAGTAAAGTTTACTCCATCTTCCAAGTACTGATAATCTGATACAGAGTCTTGTCGCAGTTAGTAGGTAACTATCACTTAGAAAGTATTTAATACGAAAAGGCAGAGGTAAACATTTTCATTACATTACACAATTCGTTCCAGCTCCGTCGCCGCGTTGCTTGCGTGCCAATGCCAAGGTTCTGAATGAAAACTATAACTATACCCTCTTGCCACCCATTGTACAGCTTTTTTTTTCAATGGAATTTTAACTTTGATGTAATCAAATAAAGTAGCATTTCTTTTGTTTCTAAAACTCAAATCAATTTCAAATACAATTAGGGCCAGTTGCATCAACCACATTTTAACGGTTTGATGCAACCGGCCGACTCAAAATTCCCTAGTAAAATTTTATGTTAAAGGGCGTTAGTGGCGTTACGAGGATACTGTCAGTCAGTAATTAACAAAGAGGATCGAATATTATAGAGAGTAAAATGTGTAATCATACTCATAGTGCATAGACTGCCATCTCTCGACACAGGCTTAAAACTTTTGAACCTCAGTTTTGACAATTTGGCCCATATTCTTAGCTTGATATGTTTTAAAATGTCAAATACATATTAATATTAGCGCCATCTAGCTGAGCGTACCCCAAAGGTGTAATGCCATCTAGGCCACCGTACCTTTTTCTGTATGGTACTGAGGTACGTTTTTTTCTTAGACTTTATCTGTCTATATGGAGTTATATATGTCTTTGGTAATTAATAAAACAAAATCCAATTGAAAACCTGCAAACTACGAAGCCTTTAATCAATAAGTATTATGTATTGTATTAGCGATATTTAAGATGTTATAGATCTCAGTAAACATAATACGTCGCCTTCTAGCAAATGTAGTTCACAGTAGGTAATATTATTTCAGAAATTGCGGAAAAGACACTGAACAAAACAAGGCCTTACAAACAAACTGCACAAATACTAAGATATAGGTATTCATGTGTATTGTTACGGCACCAGCAGGGGCATGACAGTAACAGGGCCCTCTATTGTGATTCCTTACAATAGTAACGAACGACAAATGAGGATTCTACTTCTACGGGTAACATAGTAGGTAAATAAATAAATAATATAGGTCATCCTCACACAGACTGAGTCTCACAGTAAGCTCAAGAAGGCTTGTGTTATGGGTAGATAACGATACATATAATGTACAAAATACTTAGACATGACTCAAGAACAACACAATCTGTGTTCATCACACAAGTCTTAGACAATTCACAAATAAATGCCCTTACCGGGATTCGAACCCAATACCATCCGCTTAGCAGTTTAGCAGGCCGGGTCACTACGAACTAGGCCAGACCGGCCGTAGAATGAAAGCAAGCTAGCCGACTAGGAAACTAATGGAAGGTGGTATCGGCGCGCAATCTTTCGGGTTAAGGTCATGAATGCATTAAAGCTACCGTTTAACCTTTAGCGCTGCTTTGTTTACTAATGTAAATACGCGTATCTTTAGTTAGTCAACCTTTATCGTTGGCTGGACGGAATTCAACTTTGTGCTGATGTAGTTAAGTCTTTGGCATAATAAAACTTATTAAATGGTATATGAATGCCTGGTTTGTAGCGTTTCATTCTTGATGGAACTATCAAGAGGCTTATATGAGAGAGTAGTACTTTCACGAGATGTCATCGGGGAATAGTTCTTCCTTCCTTGATCATCATGTTCCTTTAAATATCCCATTGGTTCAATTAAGGCGTTGAATCAATTCAATACCAATAAACAACAAGACAAAAGGTTAAATGGTAGCAGCGCGTAAAGTGTGTAGGTACTTAGAGATCAAGGTTTGTATTATACACCACGACCTATTAGACCACGTATACACGTTACAGTCATATTACAACACCGGGTATTCAGGTGTCCCCCTCCCTACTGGAGGTTAAACACCACATCAGTTTGGCCCAAAATCAAGCGCGGATCCAGCTTCGTGCCCAGGGGGGGGGGTCACGTGGTAAAGGCCCGGGGCCCCAGGGGGGTTCACGTGGTCTATTTGTATGGCCAACTTAGGCTCCAGGGGGGATCATGACCCCCATGACCCCCCCCCCCCTGGATCCGCGCATGCCCAAAATGTACTGCTTCATATTGACCATTAAGTAAGCAGGAAACCAAGGTTGTATACAGTGATGCTGGATTCCTACTTCTCGCTATACCCCTGACTGCGGTCGGCCTCACTTACATACGTCACAAACTCAAAATGTGAATATAAACTTACCAGCGAAAAGTAAGCCGAGACACAGGATAACGCCGCCCGCGATGAGGGTTCCGACGCCGCTGTCGACGTCCGGCGTCGCTGATGCCGGTGTGTTGGAGTACTGAACACCGCCTGCTATCACCAGCGCCAGTCCTGCGAAAAAAAATACATTTAGCATTTTTTTATTGTGTCAAAGAGACGCATTGCATGTTTCTAACATTGAACGAGGAGTCTTTTCAAAAGGTCTTATTTATGTGTGGATTTCATAGAGAAAAGCCTTTTTGGAAATATGTACACTCCTCGACCCTCGTCTGATCGCGGATAGCACACAGAAATACGGCCAGGAATTAATGTGAGCTAGGTACCCACAAAAGGCAACAGCGGAAGTGTTTTTAGCTTGCCATTTATTGTGCGGTTTATTAGGAATGGTCAGTTATAACTGTTTCTACGACCAACCACCTACATATACAACCACCTACCTAGGTATGTACCTCACCTACTCAATAAGTTAACATGTTTAAGATTTATTGTCAGGGTAATGAATCGCGTATGACCAATAATCAATACATCATCACATTTCTTAATGTATATTATATTATTTGTTAAATACATTTGCGGTTACCTATTGGAATATCTCTCCAAGGATTGCTCACTTCATGAGTCATAAATACTCATAAACTAGACGAGAGTTCAGACAGCTTTCCGAGACTTGTGTGTCAACACTGTCAACATAACACGTGAATTATTTACACAGGATATAAATCCTGAGTAAATTGACAGTCGCACGATTCACACGAATCAACACAAGGCCCGCGATTCATTCGGCTTAATATTACTTCGCTAATAAATAGGTATAGATGGATTTGTGTGTCGGTCTTTTATGATAAAGCACAGAGAGCCGTTAATGACGCCCTAGAAATAGTCGTTGTTGTGGCAACGTGTGAAGACGGCTCAATGTTTCTAATGTACCCTGAACAAAGGCGCAGGATGAATACCAAGAACACCAAGGTACATAACCAAGTACCAATATTGTCAAAGGCTAGTACCGATGACTAGTTGAGACTTGAGAACGTACAAAGTATGGAACAATTTACTGCTTTGTTTACGAGACTCGTCACGACTATTGCGCTCGTTGGGTGGTCCTCCAGCCGTTAATTCGCTCCCAAAATACCACATTGTTATCGGATCGCGAAACTGGCGTGCCTCTGCACTAATATCGCTCCAGTTTATTTCATGATAAGTAACTGATTGAAACAAGATTCTTGTAAGAACCATGGTGAACAGAGAGCGTACTGCGCAGTGCGCACTAAGTGCGTTCCCATCAATCGTTTTATACTCATGCCAGTCATGCCAATTCCTTTATGTGCCGACATTGACACATTTAACGTCCGTCTGTAGGACATTCTTTGACATTAACTTCTTGATAATATTTTATCCATGTTCAGGCATTCCTGTTCTGCATAGTCTACCAGAGACTGATACCAATATCGAAAATGCACTGCATAGGTGACATAAGTTTAATAGGTGTGTAATATATCACCTACCCAATAATATGCGTTCTTGGCATCGAAATGAAAACTCATTAATTCGCACATTTGAACCTAACGATGTTTGCCTTGGCTAATTCAAATCGGTGATTATTTTGCGCTGAAATAAAACACTGTAGATTTTAAATTTGTTGCATAAAACGAATCTAGCCAAACATCAGATCAGGGGATAAAAGTTGTGTCTATTTATTGTGCGGTGGATCTTTTATGACTCAGTATCACCTTTTTATTAATACAGATACTCAAGTAATAACTCTTCTTCTTCCTCCTACCCTTATCCCACGTTGTGTGGGGTCGGCACAACACGTCTTCCTCTTCCATTCTCCTCTATCCTTCGTCATCTCAATACTCATATCCTCTTTCACACAATCCATCCAGCGTTGTTTGGGTTTACCCCTCCCTCTCCATCCATCAACCTTCATCTCCAACATTCTTTTGCCATATGACATTCATTCCTCATCATTTCATGACCGTACTACATCAACCTGCCACTCCTCATCTTTTCCGTTATAGGCGCAACTTTCAAACTTCCCCTAATATACTCAAGTAATAACATGCAGAGGTATAATAACAATTAGAACGAGTGTGAAAGCGACTCGATTCCAATACCTAGGTAATACATTCGAGCAGGTTCCTCCAAAGTTAGAACTTATCTATAAATTGATCCCAATATGTGAAACCGGATTTTTTCCTCTCCTCAAAATCCAACATTAATTATAAAAGAAACGAAGAAGGTTTCTATAGTAATATAGTGAATATAAATATCGTCAATTCTAAAACGAAAGGAACCAAGTCTAGAGCAAAACGTGTAAAATAAACATGTTTGACTAAATTCAATCGTAACATTATTGTAAGAGAAGAAACTTTTATAAGTTGATGTCAATTTTTGTCAGTTTATCCTTAAATATTTTAAGGTATGCACGTGCCCTACCATGAAGTATCAACAAGGTAAACCGCTGATATAAAATTATATAACTGGTAACCATAATATTTAGGGAAATCGTTAAAGTATGTGTTAATTACTCATTACTGATTAGATACGGGTGCCAACGTATTACGTTTCCAATTTCATCACTTATCCACGTGGATAAGACATCTGTCACTCTCACACTGACATACTTGCCAAAGCGTGACGTATACTTTATCCACATAGATAAGTGATAATATTGGAAACATAATACGCCGGCTGACGATGACGTAGTACTCGTAGTTGTTACCGTTCCCAAACCCTATTCTATGTTAATTGCTTCAAATTGTGTAAAGTAACTGGGGCAGTAACTTCAACTTCGCAGTCATTTCATTATAGCGTTGCTGCTGATGACTGTGGATTGTGGTCTACATTCAGATACGTTTAACATTTTGTTTTCTTAGCTTAAAATAACTCAAGTCGAAGTGTCTGTTCATTGTTTGATCGTTTAACAGGAACAGTCGTGGCCACAAGTGTTCACACACTGCCATCAATATGCACACACCAAACGCTTAACTATTTATTGATAGATAATATCTCAGTAAGGTTAACGAATGGTCAAGTAACTTTAAAACCGATGGTAATTATGGTACAACATTACCCATAAAGCAAGCCGACGCACTTAAACTATGCGATAAATAATAGTTATTTGTTATACAAGGGGGCAAAGTTGTATTTTAACGCCGAATATGGAATTGAAAAACGAGCAAGTGAAAGGATTCTATAGTTGAACCACGAGCGAAGCGAGTGGTTCGAGAATAGAATCATGAACTTGCGAGTTTTTTAACACACGAGAAGTAAAATACATTTGCACCCCGAGTGTAACACAAAACTTTTCCCCTCACTATAGCGAGGAAACTACAACGCAAACAATGCGTTTATCACTGCTTCCAGTAGTTCCACAGGTGGTAAATCATCTTTATTACTAGATCCACCTACTTTTATCAATTTTAAAGCAGTTAATTTGATTTTATTCTAGGTCAAATTACTTTACCCACTAGTGGATAAAATGCGTTTTTACCCGCTGCTATTAAAGGACAAAACACGTGTTTCCGAGCTAGTGAGGAGAAAACATTCTTTATTTTATACTTATGCCTAGAACGTTTAGATATCGGTGGCCGTTAGTACTTGTGTATGTTCATCATCTCAGCCATTAAGCCCCATTTAGATGGTACGAGTTTCTCGCCCGTTTTGGTCGAGAAACTCGTATGACATTATCATATGCGATAATCGCCTGGCGACTATCGTACGAAAACGTTTACATTCGTGCGAGAAATAAAAACTCGCATACGAGTATCGTATGCGATACTCGCCAGGCGATTATCGCCAGGCAAAATAGTTTAGACGGAGAGCTGAATTTTCGGGAGATATTTCCATAACATTTCTCGACTCGTCTAAACCGGTTCTCGTATGACATTTCTTCTCGAACGTGCGATTATCGCACGAATCGGAGCGAACCGATTTTCATGCGAGTTTTGCCTGTCAACTTGCGTGCTTAGTTGCTAATTAATTAATTATAAACACATATATTACATGCTTTTTTATAATGTTGGATATAATTTACTTTGGATTTATTTGAATTTAAGATGAATAGTACCCAATAATATTAAAAATACTATAAATTATTTATGACGCTCTAAATAATAATTATATAATAGGGAAAATAATGAATTCGACCGTAGCGTTACCTAGCTAATAAAATCTTGGTTGCGATACTTGTGATTAGGTTTAGGATATTATTGAACATAGAATATAGAATATAGATAAGATTTATTTTAAATGATAGCATTATACCCTACATTAACTATATAATATGGATAATGATAACCCTAATTTATTTTTGGTTTTAGCTGTTACTGAGAGTTAGCTGTAAATATAAAAATACCATGGTTTCTGTTTCTAGGTAAAGAGAATTCATTTCGATTTTTCGAATGTCGTCCACCCAACGAGCCAACGGATGCCAGGCGCTTCTTACGTCCGATAGCGGCCACCATTCGGTCAACATTTTGGTCCACCTGCCATCACTCTGCCTGGCAACATGCCCCTTGTGTATGTTAATGTTCAATAACTCCAATTCAAAGACATCTCCTTGCGATGCGACAAATAAATACATTTTAATTTTAGAATAACGTCACCATCATGATGTTTAATTGCTTAGATAATTATTGACAGATTGGGATACACGATGATGATGTATTGTAGTCAAGTGTGTTAGAAAACAACAATGCAAGTAAAATATTAGTCTTCAAGGGGCTAAGACTAAAATAAATAGATAAGACATGACTGTACCTACTCCAGAGTGTGAAGTACTAACATAATGGGCTGTTTCCAAATAAGGTTCTAGCCAAGTTGCAACAACCTTTTATCCGTCGGTGGGAACAAAGTATATAATGTGCGTTAAATATGGCATCTTGTGGTCAGTTGCGAAAACCAGAAATACGACTCCTTGCGGCTTTAACTTACAAATCATTTTGTCTCTGCTTCGTTGTCGGTGGCACTTAAACCTTGAGCTCTATATTCGTAAAAACCATGCGGTATCGAAGATCTTATTGAGGCTGGTTCTAGTAGATTTCTCATGTAGTGAATAATAGTTTTGGAAGCCAGGCTAGTTTTCTTGTAGCCTAGATTAATTTTAGCTCAAGTGTCAACGGTAACGAACTAATTCACCTTGACGGACAACGTAGGCTGCCTATTTTTCAATTGCCGCGTAAAATATGCATCGGGCACCGGTATGCAGCCTCAAATGACATCACCAATGCGACACGAATCAAGCAATTTTTTACGCCCTAGGACGGAAAGAAACGAACGAACGGTAACTCCAAAAATTGTGGGAAAAATGGACACAAGTTCAACATTGACCCACTTACAACAACGGTGCATGTATTGTTAATGTAAATCGATTTAAGACCGTTCTTGGTATAGGCGAGGGCTAAAAAAGGTACTTTTGATGACAGTAATAAATGGCGGGCATATTGAATCAGCTTGCATGTAGCTAAATTTAGAAATTACATACTAAGGAATAAATACAAAGATAAAATTGACTTTAGCCTATTTAGAGTGGTTTACCAATCTCATTAGTTATCATCAATAGTGCCTACATAAATCATGATTAGATTCTGCTACTCCACCCACTGACAGACAACCTAACCATAAAGCAAAATCATGTTAATGAAGGAGCAGTATTGTTTTTCATGAAACCTTGTACATCAGAAAATCATGTTAAATATGTGTTACAAATTCAAGGCCAGCAAAAATTGTTACTTTTCGACTTCGACTCATTGCCATGAAGGTTAAAATATTAAGTTTTCCGCAACTTCCACAGTGCAAAATAAATATAAAATCATTGACTTTTTTAACATATAGATTGAGATATTGCAGCGACCACTTCACAATGGAACCCACATCCCACAGTCAACTTCTACGACACCCTCGGGAAGAAATAGGGGTGGTGAGTTGAAATTTTTAGCCCGCCACCAGTTACCAAAAAAATATTACAATTAAATATTTCGTTTTTTTTTTCTATAGTTATATGGACGCGACTGTACTGGTAGAAACAATTAAAACGGCCGTAGGTACACGGTTGTCTGCAGATCTATCTCGGTTAGTAACGTGCACAAAAACTGGGCGCCTGACTCATCAACGAGTCGTTCAACCTATGTACTCGGACTAACCGGAATATCAAGAAAGCACGCGTATGTAATGTACATCGCGTAGTAGATACAAGTACGGATTATAAATATGTAACATTAACTTTACATAGGTACTGCAATAGTTTTATGGCAGGTTTTCATTAAATAATAGGAGTAGGTACATATATTGATATTTGTTAAAAACACAGACAAGTAAAATTGTCTTTGAATCTACTGAGTAACTCTGCGGAGGCTAAGTAGCAAACGCATAATTCGTCAAAGTATATTTTAAAAATTATTAATAAACTTTTATTGTGCTTAGAAATAAATTATCCGTGGACAATTTACTGTCTAGAGTCCAGTGGCGGGGCGTCGCGCGTCGATACAACTCGATTCCCTACGGGTTCCCTAAAATTCTCCAGTATCTGTAGAAGTACATACAAAACAGATCCCGAAAACCCCTCCGGCTTTATCAACGAAAATTTTCACGCCACGCCACTGCTAGTCAGAATACTCAGAATTGAACTCACATTCTCACTAGCCACCAGTGGCGGGGCATGAATATTTTCATTGGTAAAGCCGGAGGGGTTTTTGGCATCTGTTTTGTATGGACTTCTAACAGATACTAGAGAATTTTAGGGAACCCGTTGGGAATCGAGTTGTATCGACGCTCCGCCACTGCTAGCCACGTGCTCTACCATCTGAAGACCTTACCCGGCAAAGCAAACAATTAGGCCGGCAACAGACAGTCAGAAAAATTCATAAACTGAATTTGTATGCAACCTGTCAGTTCAAACTGACACTTACAGATCTGTCAGTGTCAGTTTGCATACAAATCCCCATTCAGTTTATGAAATTTTCAGACTGTCTGTTGCTGGCCTTACACCGTATGTGCATGCACCTAGCTATTTAATCCATTAGTCGGGAGACTTCGTGAGTTCAAATAATTCCAAGAGAATAAAATTTTCCACTAATTTTTTTCTAAGCTTAATATTAGCATCGTTCTTAAATAATTAAAGACATCTAGTACGTAATGATACCCTTCAGTAATTGTTATCGATTACAACATCAATGCATTCATTGACGTTCGACATAGATTCTTGACCGCGCTTGAACCTTTCTAGATTGCGTTGAATGAATTGTAATAGATAGGAAGTACATGAAAATAAGATCTTGGTTGACGACCCAATATGAAACGCTACATTCACAAAATAAAAAGTAGAATATGTATCAGCGTCTGCCAAATTAGCCACGTAAGCCTACCAGCACCGATAGTATGGTCGCGCGATAAATGATATAACAGAGGGCCGTCCCTTTCGCGCTATTTGTAAGTGCGACAGAGACGGCCTGATTGCCTGCCTGATCTAAAACTCTACTTTATTTTCATAGAAAACTGTTGCCACTTTTAAGCATTTACGTCAAATATATGTCAGTTACAATACAGTGGCGCCCTCGTGCATTATACTATGTTATGTCGCACTGTACTTCCCCTGTTCCACACACTCCACACAGCATGGGAACAATCGTTTAGTACTAACTAGGCCACGGGACGTACTCCTATAGGCCCCGTGCGATAGCGTCATGATAATATTTATGAATGAGACCGGCTGCAGTATAATTAAGTTAATTGGCTGTAATTTTACCACTTCCCGTTTTATTGTGAGCACTTTGCATGGTCGTGACGTCATTTTATTATAATGTACGGAGATATGGACCGGGGAGCATGATTTGATGCAATATTATGATCAGGAGCTATAATAATTAACCACAATATGCAGTATTGTTATAAAATAACAATATTATGTATGGTAGTAGAAAGGAGACTAAAGTCCAATTTCACAAATAGATGCCCCTGAAACGGCCCAAGGCTAAAAGATTAGACAAAGGTTAAGAAGCATGTAATACCAATAAATCAGTTAGCCATGGCTGGTAAACCGAAATATTACAAGACACACATCTGCATGTGTTTATGATCAGTGACAATTAACTTTCGCCAGAATTATATTGAGAGATTGGTCCTCCGGTCACATCTACGAACACAATCATCACATTAAAATAAATTCATATGATAAAATCTTCATTTTTGTAGAGAAAGGCGGTCTTAATATTTTCAAACATCTTACAATGAATAAAAAGCCCAATAAGACAATCAATTTAAACAATTGTTTACACACAATCCGACCACGTAGCATGTGGTAGTAATAAAAGATAGTGCGTTGCGGGGCAACGACGTGTTTATCAACAAAGCATTCGGCTGATCCGTGAATAAACAGACATTACTCATTGCAACCTGAGTATTGCTAACATTTCACGAGTGCGAGCGAGTGTAGAACACCAATAAAATTGTAGACTTACCAATGAACTACGAGAGTTTACCAATTCGAACTCTTTTTGTCTCCTGACTATAACACATCGTTACATTTTTGTTGAAAAATTTACTTTTCCGGCGGGACGACGGCGCTTGAGCCGCTTGAGCCTAAATCTTCTGCAATCCGTGTATTGCTCTTAACCAATAGAGCTTCGAAAGCCGCGCCGGACCACGCAAATCTTTACATGCCTTTCCAAAAAAAACATGGTTAAAATTTATAATACAGAGAATATTTGAAAATGGCCTTCATACTTCGCTTTTTTTCTACATACATAAATATAATCACGCCTGTATCCCTTAAAGGGGTAGGCAGAGCACATGAACTACCAAGTTTCAGTGTCACTCTTGGCAAAAAGGGGTTGAAACAAATCCAATTTGTGACATACATATCATTCTACATGTCTATTGAATCAGACAACGCGGTACATCCCTAGACTCTTTTGTTTTGTAAGCTATTGCAATAACACCCAAGCCTGGCGTGGAGAGACGAAGTGCGCCTTATTTTAGACTGCTCTGCTCCCAGCCATTGTGAGTTGCCTTCAATGCAAAGTGCAGTAATGAATACATTTAAAGTTCGCAGTTCAATGCACTCGACACTTGAAAGTCTGACTGAAATACTGTTATTTAATTCCTGTATACTTCAAGTTATTTTCTGAAAATGGTGTGGTTTTTAGCTCTTCAGGGAAATGTAAAAACTGGCATGAAGGCGACAGACGGCTATCGGCTTACTGTGAACGATAAAAATCCGTAATGAGCAGACGTTATACATGCAACATACATATTTTTACGATCTAGACTTAGAAATTCACAGAAATAGACCCTAAACTGACTGTGACTAACGGTTACCAACTTACCATACACCAACTACTCTACTCATGTAAAACTTACAAAACAAACCTATTTGGACGCAAACGCAGTGGAAAAGAAATAACCATGCAAAATGAAATAAATTTGTATGCATGTGCATCAAATGTGCATCAGTTATGGTGTCAATTTGCAACGTCAGAAAAACTTATAGTTGCTGCCAATAAGACACACATCCTGCTGGCGCAGGTGCTAGTTTGTATAAACAAAGACATGTCCTCCGAGAGTCGAAGCGCCGTCGGCAGGCGGCCCTGGAGAATTGCGAAAATAGGGCAGTGCAGCGGAACCGCCGGGTTAAGGCAGTGGGCAGAACGCATTAGCGATTCATTAGGCCGCTTTCACTGCGGCTGGAACAATAACCACCCACACAAAAGAGACATAGACGATTGAGGACGTGCTGTTGCGTCGTAGGTCACTGCAGAAGGATGGCCGTACTTTTCTGTACAATAAGTAATAACTGGCAACTATCGCTAGATCATCTGTGACGCCATACTCTGACCACCAAGTTTTTGTTTTCTGTCGCGTTCAGTTCCAGGTTCGCGGGAGGACGTCATCTCTATTTGGCCTTTTGACTTAGGCCTCGCTAGTCAAAGTAAAACATGCACCATCATTAAGGCACGCCTTTGAAAACTGAAGCGTCGTCGCGAGTCGTCAACGTTTGAGTTATTGCGAAAATAGGGCAATGCAACGGAAGCGCCGGGTTAAAGCCAGTGGGTAGACTGCATTAGTTATTTATTCATTAGAAATCGTTCACTGCTACTAGAACAAGTGGGACAATAACCACCCAGTCCGCCCACTTAAAGCAGGCAGATGGCAGAAATCCCACTCATAGACAAATCTATAAGAATTGAAGTAGATGTAAAGTTGGTTATGCAGCACTTTTGACAGCAGATTTTCATGGTGATGCTAACCCGTTGGGTGGTAACTAATGGGAGTGAAGGGAAAATATGTATCATTATTTTCATTCATTTATATATGGAAAAGACAATTAATCACTAAAGTCCCTTGTGGCGTATGGAATTCCTGTGGTTATGTGGATTGATTAAAATATTTGTTTTATTCGCTAATAAACATTTATGTGACGATGAATTGCGAAGTTAGTAAACCTTGATTTGAAACATGCGTATTTTATGAACTAACCTTGGTTAGTATTCAAGGTTAGGTACTAAACTTTACCAACTCTCAACTCAACTAATTGTGTTTTGCAATATATTAAACTGCGCATAATAATAATTAATAACATTATAATTAGAACTATTGGATATCGACATTATCGACGAAGCATATGAAACGGCTGGTCAATATTGCAGAAAGAACAAGTCGACCCACACAACACAGCGAGCGTCGAAACCGGTGTGGCATAATTGTCGGTCCGTATTTCAAATTACGCTGTTACATGACGATAGCCACGCGGGTATCAATAAGTGTAAGTAATCAACGGCTTATAGTCTTGTAACCGAAGTTAACCAATGTAATACGAGAATCTCGGCTTACGAGGTCACGTGCTCTTTGCGGGTTTGCATTTTCTTTGGCTTTCAACCCTCGACTTGCAATGGGATTAGAAGCCCTTGTACAATAACGTCTGGTTTTGACAATTATGACGACTCATTGTGTGGGCGTTGGATTTAGGTGGCAGTAGCGTGCACAAATGCAACCGAAATGGCTCAATAAAACCGATATCTACTAATCTTAATGCTCGACGTCTCGACAAGCCACGACACTTTGAAATACATAAAATAATAAACAAAGAGTTACCAAGTTGAAAGCACAAGATACTGTAAAGTCCCTCGCCTAGTTTCTTTATACTCGTAAATGAAATGAAATTAAATATCTTTATTTGCTTGAATATGGTAACAAGGTAGGTCTTATGGCTAAGTTTTCCATGCATATTAGAATTATTCAACATGCATGTATAGGCGTGCAAATTTTTAACGTATCGATACTAATGGATGAACATTATTTGTTAAGTTGTGGCTTTATATGAATGAAGGATGGAGAACACAATCGACCGATGTTTTTTTTTAAATCCAAGTTTAGGTTTTTAAACATGTCACGTACATTTTTTTCTTAAGGGTGCCTTTAAGTCGTTTTCCGGACGTGCTTCCGTCAAGTTCCAATCCTTCGGCGGGGAGTGACGTAGTCAAAGGACATTGGATTGCAAGTCGTGTCCAAGGCAGAGGAAATAAGAAGTGGTCGGTGGTACGGAAGCGTTGGCGGTGGTGGGGTGGCGGAGTTTGACGACCTTCGCTCGCCTGCTCCATTACTCGACTCATGAATATTTTAGAACTGCCATTTGAAACGAAGTGGGGTAGTATTTATGAGGTGTATTTATTGAGATATTTCTCATATTTAAACGAGAACGACCCCCAAGCGTGGTATTAGTTAAGTATAGTATAGAATGCCTATTAGTCTGTGAAACCGTGGTTCTACTGTAAAAATCCAGAATCGAATCTATTTGAGTTCTATCCGATAGAATCTAATCCACGTTAAACTTTAAAAAAACAGAACTTCGTTTTGATTCGGGGATATTTTCAAACGACTCCAAACAAGAAGTTCTTAATTTATTCAATTCGACACAATTTATACGTAAATGCAGTTTTATGTAATATTGTACTCGTATTTATTTCGACGATCGTTGTGTTGTGATTGTGACCTATTGATTCATCAAGCTAAAAGCTTTGAATACTATCAACATTATTTTATCTCATGACTCATGCATGTAAGATAGGATAGGGTACGTAGAATACATTGAACCGAACTTTACCCTACAAAACAGACTGACTCCGCCAGACGATTCTCCTGGACATTTGCCAGCCATCTCAGACTGCTAAGGACAAGTTATCTTAATCCAGACATTTCATTCTAAAACGATTGTGAGATGAGAAGAGAAAATAGTTCTATTCTAGGCATAAACTGAATATCTTCTTAGAAATGCATAAAGGCTAACATTTACGGCTGTTTTAGCTATGACCGATTTCACAGGTTAGGCTCTCGGCTCTTCCGTTTTCTGTGGGTATAATTAGTAAACTTATTTAACTAAGTAAGTAAACTTTTTTCAAATAAGTAAACTTTTTTTAATAAGTCAATCAATATACATTTATATTATTTAATCTATTACACTAGGTAGGTCCCTTCTAAGATTTCATCAGTCTGTGGTCAGTGATCACGCAGCCGCCGATGACTCACCGCTCACCGGCAAGCCGAGCCTGCGCTCGCGCTGTCGACTCCATTTACGACCACAACAAGCATTGTATGCGATACGCACAATCGAAGCTTATCTCTGCTACCGCACTCACCGTAGCCATTTATGCGTTGACCAATGCACGCCCAATACAACCGTATCCTGATGAGATCTTTACGTCTTCGGCACGATTTTATACCTTAACAGTTTGACTTTTAACATATATGGTATTGGTGGCTTTAATTTCGCCCCAATTTGTACGCAATTACAGAAGGAGGCTGTTGACTCAGTTGACTGTTATTGACTATAGATTGGAATCAGGTTTCCGATTTGCAAGTTTGCAGTGAATCTCACCATCTACACAAGGGAAGGGAGTGGATGTTACTTAATGCAACAAGTAGTAAATTACTGTTCGTTAAAAGAACTGGCCTTTGGACTATGTAATTAAAAAAAAAAGTTAGCAGAGTTATCTGTTAGTGGCTTCATTTGAATAACTATAAATAAAGCAGGTAGGCTAGGTGTGACGTGCATCTTAGCTTTAACCGTATCTGGCCCTAATACCACCAACGCCCTAAGGGCATGCTCGAGTGGGTCATTAGTTCTTTATAAGGTAATAGAGACAATAATAGCCGGAAGATAGACTACGCAATATTGAACTTAAATGGTAATTGTACAATGTATTGAAGTTAGACAAAGACATGCCTTCCTACTCCGATTTTGGTACTGATGCTCCTCCTACGGTCTTGGTTGATGTTGCAATATAAGGAATCGCTTTAGATAACCAAGATAAGTGTGTCTCTGATCAGGCATAGCTGCTACCGATTTTAAGACCAAGCTGTAGTAAAGAAGAGTTCACAGCCGAGGTAAAACGTTTTGCGATTAGCCGGTTCAGAGATACACGAAACAGAGCGGAACGAATTATGCAACGAGAAAATGGATTCGTCATTTCAAATAAGAAACATCTGTAAGTTTCAACTTGATGTACGAGCTGACATTCCAAGTCAGCAAATAATTAATAGCGGAAGTTATTTCACCACAAATCTGTTTGAATGAATACTTTAGAAACTTGTCTCCAGTACTTGAGCCAGGGCAAATTATCGAGGCATAACACGTCTCTTCAAGGAGACATAAAATAAGCAAGCCTTTGATGCAAAATAAGTATTGATACTGTCAGTACTTTGACTGTGAAGTCAAAATAAACAATCGGTGATGCGCAAAAATATTTAATTTTCTACTATCGAAGTATTACACTACCACCTATACTAACTTAACTAAACTACCCAGCTAATATTCCACTATTACACGAACATCGAAAACAAGCAGACATACTTTCATGAGTATTAAGTAAGAGCCTGAAACCCAATCTTGTTCTACATCTATAGTATCTATACTGTACAAATCGAACAGTACTCCAGTAATGCAAAACTAAAAAGGTACCTAAGCCAGTAAGTCTTATAACAAAAGTTCTTCGTGTTGCAAAAGTTACTTACGTAGTCAGTCTACTGATTACTTTGACCGTAAAGCAACGCAGCCTACGCCATTTATGTCTTATGTCCGGAAATAGTCCGTCATTCACAACTACACGAGCACTGGATATACTACAAAAGCCGCTGTACTACGTCGTGACTCCACATAATTTAACGCCATCGCGTTGTCACACGACTGTAGAGATTAAATTATAGCCGTTGGCGATATGGGATATCGAATTATCATCTGTGGAGAAAATTATAGCTATTAGAAGGGGTGTATTACGTGACCAATATCCTGTCATAGTCATGATTGCCATGATAGTCAATTTGACACCATTTTATTTATCTCCATGTTATTACCTAGGAATGCATGCCTTAGGATGGTATAAGTAGCAATTCAAGGTATAAATATACTCATAATGTCTACTCAAGCAAAGGTTGCATTGCATACAAAGTTTTATTAATAACATTTAGGAGGCGGTAGACTTGTGAGCTTCACAGGATGTAGAAGGGAGAGATTGCCAGAATTAATATTTATTATTTTAGTAAAAACTAAAATTTGTTTACTTTTCCTGACTAGGAGTAGGAGAATGGCAGTTAGGTTAAATAATTGTAATAAATCTCCTTACGTAATACTCGAATAGCCCCTTTGAAAACTATAATGCCTCACAGCCACAGACAGACAGCAAACATTTGCCATTTACATGTAACTTTTAACACCCTTTTTAACCGACTTCAAAAAAGGAGGAGGTTCTCAATTCGACTGAATGTTTTTTTTTTTATTATTTTTTTGTATGTATGTTACTCGATATCTCCGAGAATCGTGGACCGATTTTCAAAATTTTTTTTTTGATCGAACCGGTATAACCCCGAGATGGTCCCATTGGCACCAAGTCAGGGTCTGATGATGGGATCCTGGAGAAATCGAGGGAACTCTTCAAATGTTATAGGCACATGTAATGTTTTTAGTATATTTTTCAAAGGTACACCAGTATTTACGTCTGATGGTAATAATTTTATGTGGCTGAGCTGATGATGGAAGGTCAACTCCTCAATGGTTAGGAGTTTAAGGATAATTATTTCACTACTGTACATGTATTCGGACTGATACATATAATATCACTAGGAACCACTAAAAATCAACTGAGCTGATGATGGAAGGTCAACTCCTCAATGGTTAGGAGTTAAAGGATAATTCTTTCACTACTGTACATGTATTCGGACTGATACATATAATATCACTAGGAACCACTAAAAATCAACAAATAAATAAACTTTTTAACAAAAAATAAAACCGCCTTCAAAAATAAGCGCGTTACAAAACACGGAGAAACTAAAAAGCCAAAAATAATAAACCTTTCAATTCAGATTTCTTATCGTATTGCAATAAGCTAAACATCCAAATTATAAACAATTCAATTATTTTTGGAGTCGGTACCAGCCTGTGTATGGTTGGGTGGGTCAAACAGGCAATAGCAAGGCGACGAACAGGTCTGGTACCGACTACAAAAATAATTGAATTGTTTATAATTTGGATGTTTAGCTTATTGCAATACGATAAGAAATCTGAATTGAAAGGTTTATTATTTTTGGCTTTTTAGTTTCTCCGTGTTTTGTAACGCGCTTATTTTTGAAGGCGGTTTTATTTTTTGTTAAAAAGTTTATTTATTTGTCTCTGAGGTTAAAAGCGTGTTTATCGCTTTTCAACAAGGAAGCAAGGAGCTTGTTTGTTAGCTAAGTACTTATTCAAGTAATAAACTAGTTTTATGACTGTTTTGCAGCTCTATTGTTGTGCAACACCAATTAAGTTTTTACCAGAAAGTTCGGATAAAAAAACGGGTATAAAAAGTTGAATGAATGCCTTTCACAGTGTACACTCTACCTCAGTTACACAACATGGAACAAACATTAAGTGACCTTTCATCTGGTTGTATGTATAATGTCTCAACAAAATGCATGGTGTATGGTAGAATTGTACTATGAATATAAAATTTGATTTATAATACAGTGTAATTTTATAGTAATACTAGCTTTTCCCCACGGCTTCCCTCGCGTTAGGAAGAGACAAAAATAGCCTATGTCACTCTCCATCCCTTCAACTATCTCCACTTAAAAAATCACGTCAATTCATCGCTCCGTTTTGCCGTGAAAGACGGACCAACAAACAGAGACACACACTGTCCCATTTATAATATTAGTATGGAAGTATTGAATCACAAATTGTAAACGTTAAAAAAGTGCAAAATTTATTCAAAAGTCAATCATAGGTTTTTTACCAAAAATTACCTTTATCAAGCAGCTCAAGGTGAAGTTGTCATTGCACAACTAACAATATTTTATGTAATAACTAGCGACCCGCCCCCGGCTTCGCACGGGTACTATACCTACATGTAAACCTTCCTCTACAATCACTCTATCTATTAAAAAAAACCGCATCAAAATCTGTTGAGTAGTTTTAAAGATTTAAGCATACATAGGGACATAGGGACAGAGAAAGCGACTTTGTTTTATACTTTGTAGTGATAGTGAAGTTGGAGTCTTCTTCCCACCCTTATCCCATTATCTGACATTATGTGGGGGAGTTGGAGTATTTTTTTTAATAAGCAGTGATTAGATATGATTGTTATAAAATTATTTTGTTTTGTTTTGGGGCTCCAGTCATTATTTGCAAAGTGCAAAGGTGTTGTGCATACATTAATGTATATTTATTTATGCAAAAAGATATCACAATTGATCAAATAATACAAATAACACAGCTGTATTTCAAAAAGGGATAGGCAAAGCAGAAGAAACTGCTCAATTAAACTGTTTCAGTGCCTCTCTTAGAAAATATGGGGTTAAAATAAAACAAAATTGTGATATTGCAGTACAGCTTGCTAGCAAAGTAATGAATATAATACATGTTAATAGATATAATGAATAAACCATAAATATGAATGGTAGATAATGCCTTGTCATAAGAATTATTATTGTTATGACATCGAGTCAGTTTTTTAGGGTTCCGTAGTCAACTAGGAACCCTTATAGTTTCGCCATGTCTGTCTGTCCGTCCGTCCGTCCATCCGTCCGTCCGTCCGTCCGTCCGTCCGTCCGTCCGTCCGTCCGTCCGTCCGCGGATAATCTCAGTAACCGTAAGTACTAGAAAGCTGAAATTTGGTACCAATATGTATATCAATCACGCCAACAAAGTGCAAAAATAAAAAATGGAAAAAAATGTTTTATTTGGGTACCCCCCCTACATGTAAAGTGGGGGCTGATATTTTTTTTCATTCCAACCCCAACGTGTTATATATTGTTGGATAGGTATTTAAAAATGTATAAGGGTTTACGAAGATCGTTTTTTGATAATAATAATATTTTCGGAAATAATCGCTCCTAAAGGAAAAAAAAGTGCGTCCCCCCCCCTCTAACTTTTGAACCATATGTTTAAAAAATATGAAAAAAATCACCATAGTAGAACTTTGTAAAGACTTTCTAGGAAAATTGTTTTGAACTTGATAGGTTCAGTAGTTTTTGAGAAAAATACGAAAAACTACGGAACCCTACACTGAGCGTGGCCCGACACGCTCTTGGCCGGTTTTGTCAGTGTAGTTGATTGACAATACTCAAGGTAATCTCAAAAATATAGACATTTTTGATAAGAAACCGACACACCTATTTCATATCCATTAATTTCTAGTTATTCACAACTTCTGAATTATGATTTGCTTCGTGTTCGAAAACTAAGTTTTTTGAATGCAAGGCTCTTAATTAGGGCTGCCATCCGTCCGGGTTTCCCCGGATTTGTCCTAGTTTGGAGGCCGTCCGGGCGGGGAGTCAAGAAGTGTCCGGGGAAAACCCGGACACTTTTCACGTAACCACGTAACGTGCACCTCATTGAATTTAGGTATTTATCAGCGAATTAAAGTTGACTGATTAACTATTTTACATAATGAAAAACCGGCCAAGTCCGACTCGGACTCGCCCACCGAGGGATCCGTATTGGTCCAAACTTTCAATGGTTAAAACTAATGACTTGACTAGAAGTATAAGTACTAATGAGCATTATTGTGTATAGTATAGTGCAACCTCTCGGTGAATTCTCTAACTAATTTATGCGAGCTGTATTGTACGATGGTTTTTCAGGGATAATTCTTTATAATGTTAACCGATTTCGACAGTTTTTACTTTATTTGAAAGATAATGTTTTAGGTAAAATCTCGTATAATTTTGAAATATGATACGGAAGTATAATATGTACATGCAAGGGTGGTAAAATTAATAGTTGAAATTGAAAAGTTTTTTTTGTCAATTAAAAACAGTTTCCAAGATAGTACACGCTCGATTTAATTTTTCCTGTAATATTTAGCATAAAGCCAATGTTTCGTAAAATTTTCACAATTTTTCGTTGGTAAACTTCGGAGATAAGGGGCGCGAGGGGAGAACGGTATTTTTTAACATTTTCCTTCAAAATTCTTTTCTTTTTCTTCAACAAAAAATTATAAGATATAGGTTTGATAATTATGTGCAATTTGAGCTTTTTCTAACGATACCACATTTGACTTAGTAACCTAAAAAAAGACAAATTTAATAGGTATGGTCATTTTTGCGGAAAAGATTCAAAAACTTTTTTTTGTAAAAGAGGTAAATTTAATGTTTTTCCTACTCAGAATCACGAGTCCTTTCGATCCTACTAGGTAAAAAAAAGCGTCCCAAATTTTTAACCGACTTCAAAAAAGGAGGAGGTTCTCAATTCGACTGAATGTTTTTTTTTTTATTATTTTTTTGTATGTATGTTACTCGATATCTCCGAGAATCGTGGACCGATTTTCAAAATTTTTTTTTTGATCGAACCGGTATAACCCCGAGATGGTCCCATTGGCACCAAGTCAGGGTCTGATGATGGGATCCTGGAGAAATCGAGGGAACTCTTCAAATGTTATAGGCACATGTAATGTTTTTAGTATATTTTTCAAAGGTACACCAGTATTTACGTCTGATGGTAATAATTTTATGTGGCTGAGCTGATGATGGAAGGTCAACTCCTCAATGGTTAGGAGTTTAAGGATAATTATTTCACTACTGTACATGTATTCGGACTGATACATATAATATCACTAGGAACCACTAAAAATCAACTGAGCTGATGATGGAAGGTCAACTCCTCAATGGTTAGGAGTTAAAGGATAATTCTTTCACTACTGTACATGTATTCGGACTGATACATATAATATCACTAGGAACCACTAAAAATCAACAAATAAATAAACTTTTTAACAAAAAATAAAACCGCCTTCAAAAATAAGCGCGTTACAAAACACGGAGAAACTAAAAAGCCAAAAATAATAAACCTTTCAATTCAGATTTCTTATCGTATTGCAATAAGCTAAACATCCAAATTATAAACAATTCAATTATTTTTGGAGTCGGTACCAGCCTGTGTATGGTTGGGTGGGTCAAACAGGCAATAGCAAGGCGACGAACAGGTCTGGTACCGACTACAAAAATAATTGAATTGTTTATAATTTGGATGTTTAGCTTATTGCAATACGATAAGAAATCTGAATTGAAAGGTTTATTATTTTTGGCTTTTTATAACGCGCTTATTTTTGAAGGCGGTTTTATTTTTTGTTAAAAAGTTTATTTATTTGTCTCTGAGGTTAAAAGCGTGTTTATCGCTTTTCAACAAGGAAGCAAGGAGCTTGTTTGTTAGCTAAGTACTTATTCAAGTAATAAACTAGTTTTATGACTGTTTTGCAGCTCTATTGTTGTGCAACACCAATTAAGTTTTTACCAGAAAGTTCGGATAAAAAAACGGGTATAAAAAGTTGAATGAATGCCTTTCACAGTGTACACTCTACCTCAGTTACACAACATGGAACAAACATTAAGTGACCTTTCATCTGGTTGTATAATGTCTCAACAAAATGCATGGTGTATGGTAGAATTGTACTATGAATATAAAATTTGATTTATAATACAGTGTAATTTTATAGTAATACTAGCTTTTCCCCACGGCTTCCCTCGCGTTAGGAAGAGACAAAAATAGCCTATGTCACTCTCCATCCCTTCAACTATCTCCACTTAAAAAATCACGTCAATTCATCGCTCCGTTTTGCCGTGAAAGACGGACCAACAAACAGAGACACACACTGTCCCATTTATAATATTAGTATGGAAGTATTGAATCACAAATTGTAAACGTTAAAAAAGTGCAAAATTTATTCAAAAGTCAATCATAGGTTTTTTACCAAAAATTACCTTTATCAAGCAGCTCAAGGTGAAGTTGTCATTGCACAACTAACAATATTTTATGTAATAACTAGCGACCCGCCCCCGGCTTCGCACGGGTACTATACCTACATGTAAACCTTCCTCTACAATCACTCTATCTATTAAAAAAAACCGCATCAAAATCTGTTGAGTAGTTTTAAAGATTTAAGCATACATAGGGACATAGGGACAGAGAAAGCGACTTTGTTTTATACTTTGTAGTGATAGTGAAGTTGGAGTCTTCTTCCCACCCTTATCCCATTATCTGACATTATGTGGGGGAGTTGGAGTAATTTTTTTAATAAGCAGTGATAAGATATGATTGTTATAAAATTATTTTGTTTTGTTTTGGGGCTCCAGTCATTATTTACAAAGTGCAAAGGTGTTGTGCATACATTAATGTATATTTATTTATGCAAAAAGATATCACAATTGATCAAATAATACAAATAACACAGCTGCATTTCAAAAAGGGATAGGCAAAGCAGAAGAAACTGCTCAATTAAACTGTTTCAGTGCCTCTCTTAGAAAATATGGGGTTAAAATAAAACAAAATTGTGATATTGCAGTACAGCTTGCTAGCAAAGTAATGAAAATAATACATGTTAATAGATATAATGAATAAACCATAAATTTGAATGGTAGATAATGCCTTGTCATAAGAATTATTATTGTTATGACATCGAGTCAGTTTTTTGTCAGTGTAGTTGATTGACAATACTCAAGGTAATCTTAAAAATATAGACATTTTTGATAAGAAACCGACACACCTATTTCATATCCATTAATTTCCAATTATTCACAACTTCTGAATTATGATTTGCTTTGTGTTCGAAAAGTAACAAGTTTTTTGAATGCAAGGCTCTTAATGTATCCTTCCCATTTAGTCATGTCATAACTATCATATTATCTGAGCATAACATAATGGTCTGGATGCTAAACTAACCTACGAACTCTACAAAACAGTAGGTATGAGCAGTCGTGACTCACCAATTATGAAAAGCGTGCTCCCCAGCAAGCACAGTCCAAGGCGCACACAAACTGCCCTGTTCAGACTACTTGTCACCCGTCGCGAGAAGTAGCTGATGGGACAGTTCCATCGCTGGTCGTTCGGCTGTTGCTCGTACGTCACCGTCGTCGGCTGGTACACCGCACTCGTCGGCATCCTATCCAATAAGACTTCAACTCTTCACAATGAAAACAATCCTCGATCACACTGCAGAATCACTACCTAACGTAATGTTGCAACACTCAATCTGATATTCACGCAGCTTCCAACTTACACATGAAAACAAAATACAAATAAAACTGAAAACAAAACCCTGGCTTGTATTTTCTTTTATGCTTATAAGATAATTAATTAATCGAGCGCGGACCGACGCGCATAACGCGTTCGTAAATGTGACAGAACAGAAGTGACTTGAGTTGAGTGAACGGATCGAATGATTGGTAATATTAGTGAGTGAATGATTGTGCGGTTCAAGCTAGGAACACACTACGCGGACGTCCGTCGTAAATCGACCGCGGACGGGACACAACATCTGGACAATGGAAATACACATAACCGTGCAAACTATCGGTCGACGGACGCGGACGTGGCCTTGAGCGCACGGACGTCCGATCGAAATCTGGCTCGCCGGATGTTTTGTTCCGTGCACACTGATCGGTCGCGGTCGCGGTCGTTTTACGACGGACGTCCGCGTAGTATGTTCCTGGCTTAAAGCTAGGAACACACTACGCGGACGTCCGTCGTAGATCGACCGCGGACGGGAATCTGGACAATGAAATTACACATAACCGTGCAAACTATCGGTCGACGGACGTGGCCTTGAGCGCACGGACGTCCGATCGAAATCTGGCTCTCTGGATGTTTTGTTCCGTGCACACTGATAGGTCGCGGTCGTTTTACGACGGACGTCCGCGTAGTATGTTCCTAGCTTAACGCTCTACCATCCAAAGGGTCTCAATGTGACAGGGAGGCAGATAACCCGTTTCTACGTTAGCGATTGGTTCTCTGTACAGGGATATATTCATATATTGTAAAACGTTCATGATAATTATCGACCGAGCTGATGCGTCCGCTGAATTTTTTAGTTTTCCATTGTTTACTTGACACAGATGGCTGTTTCACGCAAATGAATACTGCATCGTAGCTCCCAAAACGGATGGACCGATATCGATGTAAGGTGACGAACCCAATCATGGACAGTTTAAGAAAAAAATTCGCCAGTTTTTGATATTTCACTGATAAATGTAAAAATTCTACCGCCAAGCGTGTTAAATCTTGAATGTCCTATCCTTCTTCTACATTTCAAGCGTATTGCAGAATAGATACTCCTATTGGTTTCTTTATAGTTAACAAATTAAAACTAGGTGTTTTTTCTCCAATTATGGACGGCAGTTCTCCAGTAATGGATCCCCCATTATGGACAGTGAAATAAGTTTAAAATTTTACTTTTAAAGCCAACTGATACGCAATGAGTCAATTTTATATACCATAAATACAATTAGTTTGGGTTATTTTAACATAGGATTGTTTCTTGTAAATTTTGGTTTTGTAAATTGTTCCTTGTCCATCATAGGAGGTAGGCAATTTTTCGGGTCCAGTAATGGACACTTGCAAAATAACATCATTTCTTTATATCTTTGGAGCAACAAACTAGTATGTTTTATTACCTTATCTCATGCTTAATGCAGTAAGTAAAACGCATTCAAGATTACACCGTGCGTTATTTTTTTAGGGTTCCGTACCTCAAAGAGGAAAAACGGAACCCTTATAGGATCACTCGCGTGTCTGTCTGTCCCTCTGTCACAGCCGATTTCTCCGAAACTACTGGACCGATTTACTTGAAATTTGGCACACGTATGTAAACCTGTGGCCCAAAGACGGACATGTAATTTAATTAAATGAAATTTAATCACAGGGGTCACTTTTGGGGGTAAAATTGAAAATTAAAAATCAAAGTTATTAAAACTATATTGTGTTACATATCAAATGAAAGAGCATTTTATCAGCATCTGAAATATATTTTTTTTATATTTTTTGTTTTGGTAATTTAGAAGTAATTTAAGAAAATAAGCAAAAAATGACCATTCCCCCCCCCTTATCTCCGAAACTACTTAGCGTAAAATTTAAAAAAAAATACACGAGATAGCCCTCTCCATGTAGATTACAGGAAAACCTATTAGAAATCTACAGTCAAGCGTAAGTCGGACTTAAGAGAAAAAAACTCAGATTACGAATTTCACTCACTGCCGCTGCAAGTAGTTACTAAACGTCTTAAAATTGTGTAATCGAGTTGGACAGGTATAAAGAAATTCATTTCTGTCTTTTTCTTTTTAGAACTTGTTCAATTTTTTTTTCATTTGTACAAAATGACTTAAGTTCCTACTAAAAAGGAGGCGCTTAAGACCGTTTATAAATTGACTGAGCAAAATTTTATTCAAATCGGTCCAAAAAAAGGTGTCTGTTGACGAAAACATAGAATTTGTGCCACCGAAAGCCCAAATCTGAAGTCCATTTTGCTCTATCTCTTATCGTTTCCGAGATATATACGTAAAGTCTTGAAAGTTCGAAACGTTAACTTTGCCATCATAGTCGTTCAGGCGCTCATGAGTTCTTTGTATGGAAAAGTCGAAAACCGACTCGCACTTGACCAATGTTCATAGAACGTTGTGGTTTTTTTTTATTAGCAAAAATGACTTAAGCGCCTTCAGAAGTGTAGGTGCTTAAGACCGTTTGTAAGTTAAAGTTAGCTGTGATGGCTCAACGAAGAAAGAAGATTTCAGTATCCTACTTATCAGGGCGAGCGGTAGCGAAGCCCTCCTATAGTCGACAAAGTTCCGAACCTTGTGGTACATTTTTTGAAAAAACTATCACGCCTATGAAGTTGTGCTTAAACATAGTAATTTATATTCATATCTAGATTTCATATCTGTAAAAAAATATTATTTTATTGTCATTTAAAAAAAAATCAAATCTCAGTTTTGTGTTCAATATTGTACTACTAACGCCATCTGTTAGGACTCTAAGGAGTAAGAAAACATCGTTTACTATTTTCAGACCTATATAACTTCGTATAGACCGATAAAGTCTAAGAAAAAAACGTACCCCAAAACCATACAGAAAAAGGTACGGTGAGCTAGATGGCGATACACCTTTGGGGTACGCTCGGCTAGATAGCGCTAATATTAATATTTGACATTTTAAAACATATCAAGCTAAGAATATGGGCCAAATTGTCAAAACTGAGGTTCAAAAGTTTTAAGCCTGTGTCGAGAGATGGCAGTTTATGCACTGTGATTACACATTTTACTTTGACAGTAACTCTCTTTAATACTCGATCCTCTTTGCTATTTTGTATAACTAACGCCATCTGTTAGAAAACTAAAGAGGTAACGTTGTATTTTTGACGTCTGTCAACTATGACGATCAATCGAAACTTGGCACTGGAAATGGCGCGTAATTCAATTTTTCTATGGGAATCAAAACTTAGCCCCTACATTTTTAATATTATGTTATGGCTCGTCAAAGTTTAGGAAGCCAGCCAGAAGCCAAGGGAAGAAAGGGAGGGAGAGAGAGGTTATCAACACGGTGTTTTCAGTCAAAAGAAAAAGTAAATTTTATTTATTTATTTATTGTTGAGAAACCCAATGTACTTAGGATATGTTTAGGAAACTCAACGATAGAGTTGTTCGCTGTCGTTCGCTAGATGTCACTGTTACCCCCGCAAACTGGGCAATGACTTGTTTTCGTAAAATGTATAAGTATTTTTTGATGTCCACATTTTTCGTTAGATGTCGCTGTACCACCTGCAAACTAGCGAACGGCATTCTATGGTTCAATAACATATATTTAAATTGTATTAATTTCATCTTTTTAGGGTTCCGTAGTCAACTAGGAACCCTTATAGTTTCGCCATGTCTGTCTGTCTGTCTGTCTGTCTCCGTCCGTCCGTCCGTCCGTCCGTCCGTCCGTCCGTCCGTCCGTCCGCGGATAATCTCAGTAACCGTTAGCACTAGAAAGCTGAAATTTGGTACCAATATGTATATCAATCACGCCAACAAAGTGCAAAAATAAAAAATGGAAAAAAATGTTTTATTAGGATACCCCCCCTACATGTAAAGTGGGGGCTGATATTCTTTTTCATTCCAACCCCAACGTGTGATATATTGTTGGATAGGTATTTAAAAATGAATAAGGGTTTACTAAGATCGTTTTTAGGGTTCCGTACCTCAAAGAGGAAAAACGGAACCCTTATAGGATCACTCGCGTGTCTGTCTGTCCCTCTGTCACAGCCGATTTCTCCGAAACTACTGGACCGATTTACTTGAAATTTGGCACACGTATGTAAACCTGTGGCCCAAAGACGGACATGTAATTTAATTAAATGAAATTTAATCACAGGGGTCACTTTTGGGGGGTAAAATTGAAAATTAAAAATCAAAGTTATTAAAACTATATTGTGTTACATATCAAATGAAAGAGCATTTTATCAGCATCTGAAATATATTTTTTATATTTTTTGTTTTGGTAATTTAGAAGTAATTTAAGAAAATAAGCAAAAAATGACCATTCCCCCCCTTATCTCCGAAACTACTTAGCGTAAAATTTAAAAAAAAATACACGAGATAGCCCTCTCCATGTAGATTACAGGAAAACCTATTAGAAATCTACAGTCAAGCGTAAGTCGGACTTAAGAGAAAAAAACTCAGATTACGAATTTCACTCACTGCCGCTGCAAGTAGTTACTAAACGTCTTAAAATTGTGTAATCGAGTTGGACAGGTATAAAGAAATTCATTTCTGTCTTTTTCTTTTTATAACTTGTTCAATTTTTTTTTCATTTGTACAAAATGACTTAAGTTCCTACTAAAAAGGAGGCGCTTAAGACCGTTTATAAATTGACTGAGCAAAATTTTATTCAAATCGGTCCAAAAAAAGGTGTCTGTTGACGAAAACATAGAATTTGTGCCACCGAAAGCCCAAATCTGAAGTCCATTTTGCTCTATCTCTTATCGTTTCCGAGATATATACGTAAAGTCTTGAAAGTTCGAAACGTTAACTTTGCCATCATAGTCGTTCAGGCGCTCATGAGTTCTTTGTATGGAAAAGTCGAAAACCGACTCGCACTTGACCAATGTTCATAGAACGTTGTGGTTTTTTTTTATTAGCAAAAATGACTTAAGCGCCTTCAGAAGTGTAGGTGCTTAAGACCGTTTGTAAGTTAAAGTTAGCTGTGATGGCTCAACGAAGAAAGAAGATTTCAGTATCCTACTTATCAGGGCGAGCGGTAGCGAAGCCCTCCTATAGTCGACAAAGTTCCGAACCTTGTGGTACATTTTTTGAAAAAACTATCACGCCTATGAAGTTGTGCTTAAACATAGTAATTTATATTCATATCTAGATTTCATATCTGTAAAAAAATATTATTTTATTGTCATTTAAAAAAAAATCAAATCTCAGTTTTGTGTTCAATATTGTACTACTAACGCCATCTGTTAGGACTCTAAGGAGTAAGAAAACATCGTTTACTATTTTCAAAGACCTATATAACTTCGTATAGACCGATAAAGTCTAAGAAAAAAACGTACCCCAAAACCATACAGAAAAAGGTACGGTGAGCTAGATGGCGATACACCTTTGGGGTACGCTCGGCTAGATAGCGCTAATATTAATATTTGACATTTTAAAACATATCAAGCTAAGAATATGGGCCAAATTGTCAAAACTGAGGTTCAAAAGTTTTAAGCCTGTGTCGAGAGATGGCAGTTTATGCACTGTGATTACACATTTTACTTTGACAGTAACTCTCTTTAATACTCGATCCTCTTTGCTATTTTGTATAACTAACGCCATCTGTTAGAAAACTAAAGAGGTAACGTTGTATTTTTGACGTCTGTCAACTATGACGATCAATCGAAACTTGGCACTGGAAATGGCGCGTAATTCAATTTTTCTATGGGAATCAAAACTTAGCCCCTACATTTTTAATATTATGTTATGGCTCGTCAAAGTTTAGGAAGCCAGCCAGAAGCCAAGGGAAGAAAGGGAGGGAGAGAGAGGTTATCAACACGGTGTTTTCAGTCAAAAGAAAAAGTAAATTTTATTTATTTATTTATTGTTGAGAAACCCAATGTACTTAGGATATGTTTAGGAAACTCAACGATAGAGTTGTTCGCTGTCGTTCGCTAGATGTCACTGTTACCCCCGCAAACTGGGCAATGACTTGTTTTCGTAAAATGTATAAGTATTTTTTGATGTCCACATTTTTCGTTAGATGTCGCTGTACCACCTGCAAACTAGCGAACGGCATTCTATGGTTCAATAACATATATTTAAATTGTATTAATTTCATCTTTTTTAGGGTTCTGTAGTCAACTAGGAACCCTTATAGTTTCGCCATGTCTGTCTGTCTGTCCGTCCGTCCGTCCGTCCGTCCGTCCGTCCGTCGGATAATCTCAGTAACCGTTAGCACTAGAATGCTGAAATTTGGTACCAATATGTATATCAATCACGCCAACAAAGTGCAAAAAAAAAAAATGTGTTTTATTAGGGTACCCCCCTACATGTAAAGTGGGGGCTGATATTTTTTTTTTCATTCCAACCCCAACATGTGATATATTGTTGGATAGGTATTTAAAAATGAATAAGGGTTTACTAAGATCGTTTTTTGATAATATTAATATTTTCGGAAATAATCGCTCCTAAAGGTAAAAAAAGTGCGTCCCCCCCCCCTCTAACTTTTGAACCATATGTTTAAAAAATATGAAAAAAATCACAAAAGTAGAACTTTATAAAGACTTTCTAGGAAAATTGTTTTGAACTTGATAGGTTCAGTAGTTTTTGAGAAATATACGAAAAACTACGGAACCCTACACTGAGCGTGGCCCGACACGCTCTTGGCCGGTTTTATTATTTTTAGGGTACCCCCCCTACATGTAAAGTGGGATGAATTTTTTTTTCATTCCAACCCTAACGTGTGATATATTGTTGGATAGGTATTTAAAAATGAATAAGGGTTTGCTAAGATAGTTTTTTGATAATATTTATATTTTCGGAAATAATCGCTCCTAAAGGAAAAAAAAGTGCGTCCCCCCCCTCTAACTTTTGAACCATATGTTTAAAAAATATGAAAAAAATCACAAAAGTAGAACTTTATAAAGACTTTCTAGGAAAATTGTTTTGAACTTGATAGGTTCAGTAGTTTTTGAGAAAAATACGGAAAACTACGGAACCCTACACTGAGCGTGGCCCGACACGCTCTTGGCCGGTTTTTTTTATATGTAAAAGCATGTGCCAAAAAATCAATGTCTGATAAAAGCAAGTTTCCTTGAGATGGTGGGATTTTGTGAAATTAAAGTCATTATTGTGCAAAAATACTTTAATAATATGCTTTTAAATACTAATAATAAATCATTTCATATCAGTTTAAAATTAAAACTATATCCTTAAGCAGGTAAAAGGCACTGATCCTTGTTTACATGTCACCTCTAAATATTTACAAATATGCGAATTGAATAATGACATTACAAATGTATAAATATAGTTGAATAATCATTGTGTTAATATAATTGACAAAATTCTTTTTTGTTACATTTGAAAATAGGTCGACTGTTTCACGGATGAACGCCTGGTTTTTCTGGCAGTAACCGGTAAAGTAAGAACGATAAGCACGAAAAGTTTCCTACATTGTAAGACCCACAATCGCAGGAGTAGAAGTATTTATTTATTTAAACTTTATTGCACAAAATATACAAAAAATGTACAAATGGCGGACTTAATGCCAAAAGGCATTCTCTACCAGTCAACCATAGGGCCAAACAGAGATTCAATACAAATGGTGAAGAGAGAAAACAAAAAGGTGATTTACTAAGAAGAAAAGCAAACTATATATATACATATACAGCATATACTACACATACTTTTACATAAATAGATATTTATAATAAATATTTTAAATATTACATATAATACATACAATGAAATACATATAATATTAATGGATATTATTCGAATTCTTGTTTTAGCAAGTATATTGCTGTCCTTCGAATTATGGCTGTGGTCAGTACCGCTACGCGAGAGATACACCAAAAAAATAAGCGATTGCGATAGAAATAGTAAATGGCAGGTCAATGTACGAAATTGTTCATGATGGTTAGCGTCCTTACTGCTACAGGCGACCTAGTTAATTTAGACTAGAGTAAGCGCGCCTTTAATTTTGTTAGATTTGTGCACTCAATCAAGGCATTAGCAAAATTAGCTCAAATGCCTGATGATTAATGGACACAATGAAATTATTATAGATGCATTGTTACATTTGTACTGGCTTGTAAATATGATACATTATATAGTTTACAAAAATACATAGGTACTTAGTAATTCACACATCTTTGTACATATCAGCAGGGGCTACTTAGTCAATAGAATTGTAAACATAACACTGTATACATAAATAAATAAATGTTACATAAAACTATATTACGTTGTGCGGTTATTTCTACATTTACGGAAATTCAATCAAAGCATGTGGAAGCCCACTCGCTAGAAAAACACAATGTTTCTCATTCACATATGGCAATACAACTTATGATAATACACTGATTTTGAGCATAATTATTGAATGAAGGTTCCTCGTCAGTTAAAAACTCACATGTTATAATTTGTGCAACCGACACCTACTGGGTATAAAATTTAGACTAAATTAATCTAAAAATGATAACAGATATAAGTAAACTATTATTGAGTACCTATAAGTAGTAAATCTATAAAATTAAAGCACTAACTCAGTTGCCTTGAATATGTCTTTTTCCTTCTTGTCATAGTCATAAGAGCCCACCTAGACTTTTTATAACAAAAGGTAAAAAAGCCATTCCGTAAATGTCCCCATTTTGAAGAGACGGTACACAAGTACAAATATCAAAAACAAACTTTATCACAAGGCCGCAAAGCTGACGTGCGACGCATTTAGTTTGTCACAAAAGTTATTCGAATTTTCTACAAGAGAAGTTTAGGTAATCTGTAACGATCGTCTACAACTTTTCGATTCCAATTTGTATAATAATAATCTAATTTATTAAGGGAATATCATCTTTGTCATGTTTACTAATTTAGAAATTCAGTCAGTCTCATCCTCTATTCAACACAACTCAGACTAGTCGCGACAGCTTAGGACTCGAGAGGCTACAATAACGTGTCTGTCGTATTTAACGAAATAAGGGAAATCGCGGCGGCGGGGCGGCAACACTAATCTGTCAGACGACCGCGCCGGCCGCGGCGACGTTCCCTCTTTCCGGGCCCGACTCATCACAGAGTCGGCGATATATACAAGCCGCTAATAATATCGTTCGGGCCGTCACTCGACGGCGAAGCCGGCCGTCTCCAAGACGGCCTGCTTCAGTTTGTCGTGAAGCTTCTCCTTCGTCGGGTAGGGCGGGAGATCGAGGCGGTTGAAGCACGTGTGCGCCTTCGGCAGCGAGTCCGGCGACGCGTCGGCCACCAGGTGCAGCGTGAAGAGCCGCGGCGCCGCGGCGCCCGTGGAGCCCTGCAGCGCGCGGAAGCCGGCCAGCGGCACGCGCCGCGAGCCGGTCACGAACTGCAGCAGGCGGGCGCGCATCTCGGCGTCGAACTGCTCCACGATCTCCCAGAACCAGCCCACGAGGGGCGCGTCCGCCGTCACGTGCTTCAGGCGCGTGTGGCGCCGCCAGTCCGCCGGGTCCAGGTCGGCGCGCCCGGCGAGTAGCGGCTGCAGGTCGCGCGGGGACAGCGGCCGCAGTAACTGAGGCGGGACCACGTCGGCCAGTCCCCTCTGTAGAGCGAGCCACTGTCGCTCGGCGCCGCGGGTGAAGCGGTGCGCGACGTAGAGGCGCACGTAGTCGCGCTTGTTGGCGTCGGTGACGGGCTCGGTGGCGCCGCCGGGCCGCAGCTCCACGCTGCGGACGGCGCCGAACGACGAACATTCCACGGAGAACGTTGTGTCTATGACGCCCGCGATGCTGTTCTCCCTGAAAATAATAAACACGAATGTTATTCTCTCTCTCTCTATTGGGTCTAATCCTCATGTCGGAAGATCGTGGTTACTATCAGGGTTGCTAGTATAAGATAAACTGCCTCTTTCTGTCCAATGTTATTATAGTCCTAAGTCCCTACAAGTAAAATTGTAATAGGAATTATTGACGTAGAAAATAGTATTACACACGGCAGGCACCAATTAAAGTAATACCTTAATGGGTCTTGCTCCAATTTTTAATAATAGGGCGTAAGAGGAAGCACGTTATTAAGAATGGTGTCAATTGATAGCAATTACGTTCAATATCGCGCGCGTCACATTCCTGTACGGTGAAATGTCACCCCGCAATTAGGTGAATTGTTTTGAACCTTCATTTACTGTCAATGTAATCAATGTTAACCTATTCTTAGGAACCTCGAGTCCCATTTTACAGGCTGTAGATCTTTAGCAGCATTTTAAAATTTTTTTCATCAAACAGAAATTATACGTTATAAAGACAAATTTTAGTTTAAAGTTTTAGACCATATTGTATACACGGTGTTTCCGGTATCACTCAAAACCTCAGACACCCCAACTGATTTTTATTTTTTTAAACTCATCTAGAGTATTCATCTTTTAATCTGATCGTTACTTTTTTTTAAATTGAATTTTTAATTTTCTGTACAGCTCTACTTGACTTTTAGCTCTACACTCAATAAAATAATTGCTAACTACCATCATAAACCATAAGACTATTTATTTGTGTACGTTACTGCAACGATATAAGGTTTACCAATAGACAGCTAAGATGTCACTGTAAAACACTTTAAAGCTTTGTCACAGTAAACTTCAAATTGGACAGGTAATCGCAGTAAGCAAATAAACTCAATATTCAAAATGACAAGGTTGTAATTAGGTACGAGTTCAATTTGTTATGACTTATTAAGATTAAACTGACAAACAACGTCAAACTAGTAGCGGAAAAAATAATCGTCCAAGTACCCGGCCAGTATTAATACCCCTAAATACAGAAAAAAGGTAAACAACCTCTAGCAATGCGATATACACAATGTTGTATTACGAGTACAATAGAATGGGCACGTAAAAAATAACTAATAATACTAATTTAATTAAAAATATTACCCCCATCAAGATATAGCTCAATCGATTCTACTCTCGATTCTGAACAAACTGTTTTCAGGTTTTTAGTGTTAAGTGAATCACGGTGTATAACTAAACCCAGCGTCAACATCTCTGATATCGTGCAGTGATATAGGTCTACCGAGGAGTTGCCGGTGGCCGTGTAACAGCAATACGTCGAGGATCTACGTCCCAGAAGTCTGGTAAGGTTACAGCATCCATGAGAGCAAGCGGTGCAACTCAGAGTCCACATCTCGGATGTCTCGAAGAGTTATAGGTCTGCCGAGCTGTTGCTTGTAGAAGGGCGCCGTAAAAGCCGCGTCGAGCTGGTGACCGTGGAACAGAGCTACACCAGTTACACCACAGATGCACGTCCCATATTTCCTGGTAAGGTTGGCCAAGGCGCTCGTGCCTATATTTGTCTATAATGACAGTCTGTACTCACAGCATCCAAGACAGGGAGGGATGCAACTCCGGGTCCACATCCCTGATGTCTCGAAGTGTTATGAGTCTGCCCAGGAGTTGCTTGGCGACGTGAAGGCTCGAGCTGGTGGCCGTGGAACAGACCTACACCACAGATCCTCGTCGCAATGTTTGGTATGGTTACATACAGGTCGACCGAGGAGCTATCGTGCCTATAGTCATACAGTCTAAGTCAGTATAATCAGTCTACTCACAGCATCCATGAGAGTGAGCGGTGCAGCTCCGGGTCTACATCTCGGATGTCTCGAAGAGTTATAGGTCTGCCGAGGAGTTGCTTGTAGAATGGCGCCGTGAAAGCCGCGTCGAGCTGGTGGCCGTGGAACAAAGCCACGCCGAGAATGCGCCCCGCGAAGTGGAAGTAGGAGAGATGCTCGGGATTCACCTGGAAATCGAAAGTTTTTGTTTAGTCATGCTGGAAATTTCCACGAGGGATTAGCTCATGGAGTGGCAGGCCGTCGGTCTATTCTGTCAATCTAATTTGAAATATGATTAATTAAAAACAATATGTAGTATATCTACTACTAAGAAATTACGTATTCTCCATCATTAAGACTTCAAACTTTGTACAACATTACATAGGCGCGCCTAGGCGACAACTATGTTCAGTACTCACCCCAGAATCAGCATTAATCTGCAACGCGTATCGGTCGTCCCCAGCATTCGCATACTGGAACAACCCGTAGTGAGGGTTAAACAGTTCCCCTCCCAACAGATGGAGCCATTCTCTGGCCACGCCGCCGTAGTCGAGGCCTTCTTCGTCTCGGAACTTCACTAGCAGCCGTTTGCGGAGCTCTTTGCCTCGGAGCTTCATTACCAGTCGGTAGGATTCTTCGAGGACTTGATTGCGTGAAACCTGGACAAAAAAATGTTTAGGAGTTAGAGTAAAACCTCTAAATGTCTTTTCATTTGTAAAGAGTTATTGTTTTTTTCATAGGCGGCTGATACCAGTTGGTGTAAAATGTGTAAATAGTAGTCATCATTTATTCAGGATTCAGTCTAATGCTGCAGCTCTTGCCTTGCAGCACACCGCGCAAATCTTAGCCGCGAGACCTCGTTTATAGCTATTTTTTTTAGTTTATATCATTTAGTTAGTTCCTATGTGAACTTGTGGAGATAATAGTCAAACAATGAAACAGTTGAATACCTCTATCCGGCAGTGTCCAGTTTGCGGCTGCAGCGCTTGAAGTTCGGCGCGCAACACTCGGGCTTTAGCGGCGAGATCTCGTTTGTAGCGCGGGAGCTCATCGCCAGTTTCGCTCGGCGGCGCGGCCGGTGGCGCAGGCGTCGCTGCGGGCTCGGGAGCAGGCTGGAAAAAATAATCATTATTTATACTCTGTCAAACAAGTCCGTCAGTAAATAAGAACAAAGATAACTATAGGTGATCCTTTTCTCTAGCACCCTAAAGAAAAGGATCCATAGAGTTCTCTTTGTTGTTATTTACTGACAGACTTATTTGACAGAGTTTATGTAAGCGCAAAAATTGGATAGGCCATGTCTTGAAGAGTTTGCGACCAGTGCCAGAGGCGACGGAATATGGTAGCCGATCTCAGTGACACACTATCAAAGTACACTGTATACTAACCGGTCTGGCAGACAGCGCTAGCCTAGGGTCAGTGAACTGGGTGGTCTTGTTGTTGTGGTCGACGAAGTAAGGGCGGCCGGAGGGGGCGTGGCGCATCTCCCAGCCGGGCGGCAGCGGGCCGGCCGCCACGGAGCAGTGGCGCAGGTGCGTGGGTACCCGCGGGTCGTGCCACGTCGAGGAGCCGGTGCCGCTGTTGTAGAAGTATACTTGGCCTTGGGCTGTTGTGCGCATTTCTGGGGAAATGAGAAACAAATTGAAGCGGTCTGGTTTCGCAATTCCGTCTCGCCGCTACAAGGACCGTCATCATCAAAAAATATACGCTATATTTACATCGTTACAGAATTTTCGATGTTGACTGTATATGAGGTCATCAATTTTGGTAATTAGCAGTGCTTGCCGCGTGCCGGTACGGAGGCCTACTACTACTAGGTACTAACTGGACCGAGCGCTAAATTATTAAATTACAAAAACTAAATATAAAGCATATTTTATAAGTTTGTTAGCGTTATAGCTGATTGACATGTGCCGTTCACCCGATTCGTGTGAAAACTGTGAAAGAAACCGATCCAAATGTGTTGCGTGCATTTTAAACATTACAAGCCACGCAATGTTTATGCGAACGAACATAACTCGCGTAAGATACCATTTTGAGTTAAGATAGCAGTACCTTCAGAGTGTTAGGTAGCTTAAAAACTACCGTACCTTAAGGCGTACCTTGGAGTTTTTTCACGTAAGTGAGATCGAGAAACGAATCCTTTCTCGCTCTCACACTCTCTCTTTCTTTTCTCTACTTCGCTCTCATTCTTTTTTTCACTTACATCAAATTTTAATAGCTAAACTGTAGGCCCTCCTTTAGCAGCAGTAGGAAGTAGTCTCAATTATTACAGTTTTTGAATTGCTAAAACATTTTACCATATCCCGGAGGCAAATCGGCGGCCACTGGTATCGCGGGAGTAGCCGGCGACGCGGGCGCGGAGCCGGCGGGCGCGGCCGGCTGCCGCCGGGTGGCAGTCTGCGGCTGCGGTTCGGGCCTGTGGAATAAAATCAAATATGATTAGATAAATTTCTCAAAAAATGGCAATACTTTTAAATTATATTGCCCGAGGTAGCAAGCACAAAAGTCACGCAGGTGAAGGAGTAGGGGACTAATTTTAGTATCTCAGACAGAGTTTGTGTATTAATCTAATGCACTTTAGTTAGAGAAACGAGTAAAGATACTACTCACCTCATGGATATAGAGGTCACATTGCTGACGTTGGAGTTGAACGATGAGGCGGAGGGGCAAGGGGCATCCACACGAGTAGGTAACAGGACACACGCGTTGTGACGTCACAGTTGCGGGGTTGAGAAGTGTGACTCATTGCTTACATATAGAAGAACATAAGATTTCCTGACCTCATGGATATATGTAGAGGTCGCATTTTTTTTTATATACCACGTCGGTAGCAAACAGGATGATACAAATTTGATGATAAAAGCAATTGATACAATATAAATTTAAAAACGTATGATCACTGTCTTGATACGTAATGTTAATTTAAGACGGGTGAAGTTCCTCTATGTTGCTTCGACGTCTTACGTATGCTGAGATTGTTGGGTGTCGTCTTAACTTCCAAGTTAATAGGTGTCTCGTGCCTGGATGAGTGACTCAGGATTCGTGGTTGAATTTGTGGAGTGTCAGTTACGACGGTAGATATTGTCTGTTCCTGAAGTGCTGAATGAATATCGGCGCTTCCGCTACGGCGACGGCGCAAGCGGCGCCAGATGACTGCTCCTGTTGCTATGAGCGCAGCCAGCAGTAGTAGGTAAATTATGGAGAATTGATGCACGTCGTGGTACGAGATGTCGCCTTGTAGTGCTGTCTCTGTCTTCATTTGTTTGATTTGAGTTCGGATTTGCTCAAGCTCAACTCTGCTATCTGTGATATTTATATCGGATAATGGGAGTGAAATATTTAAAATATGATTTATTTGAGCTATTTCTGGGGTGTAAATGTCTGATGTAGCCTTAATTTCACTCCATTGGTCCTTATGTGATAATACAGTGAAGTCCACGCCCTTGATGACGCAGCTCTGGCCGAGTACGATTACCCCGGCCTAAAGCGGCCGGAAAGCGGTCACCGTACCTATGGACGCCTGCAACTCAAAAGGGTGTCACGTGCGCGTTGCCGACCCATTAGAAACTTGTACACTCCTTTTTTAAAGAACCCCATACATACCTCGACATACTCATTCCACAGCCGGAGCGTTCGTGGGAGGAAATTCCTCTGAAACCGCACGGTGCGCGACTATTTAGGTTGCAAGGTGTGTGGATGAGCGCCCTATCGATGGCGAGCGGTGCGATGATGAAAAGTGGCCGCATTGTTGACATCGGTGTCGGACGTGGGCGACGTGGCCGGTGAATCGTGACGGGTGACGCGAGTGTGGAGTCATGGGGGTAAGTGGCGGCTTCATCCATTGCTTAGTATAGAGTACACTAAAAGATTTACTTACCTCATGGATATAGAGGTCGCGTTGTTGACATCGGTGTCGGACGTGGGCGACGTGGCGGGTGAAGCCACGGGTGTGACGGGCGACGCGAGCGGGGAAGTGAGGGGAGTGGCGGGCGTGAGCGGGGAGCCGGGCGGCGGGGAGGCGGGGGAGGCGGGCGCGCGCTCGGGCGCCGGCCGCTCCCATTGTGTCAGGCGGAGGGCGTGGTTCACGTAGTACGCTCTGAAAAAAAAAAAAAACAATTCAGTGACACGAAGCGTTATTACCGAAAAGGCTTCGATAATTTCACGTGTCTGTCTGAGACGCAGTAGCTCCCGAATGGATGAACCAATTAAGATTTAGTTTTTTTGTTTGAAAGCTGAATTAGTCGGGAGTGTTCTTAGACATGTTTGATGGAAATCTGTCCACTATGTCGGGATTTTTTCAAATTTAAATTTTGTGGTTAGGTTATTTTAGGGAATAGCCTCTTGCCGCCCAATGTGCAATCAGATGAACATTTCGGTTCATTGGAATATATTTCATGTGAATAAATAAAGTAGCATTTCATTTGTCTCAAAAAATTTTTGAACAAATAAAACTCAAATTACTTCAAAATGCAACTAGGACCAAAATTCTCTAGAAACATTTTGTGGTGTTTGTGGTGGGCGTTACGAGGATAGAGACATAACTCGAAGGCTACGGAGTGCAAGCTCAACGCTGACGCCGGCCTCACCGACCTTCAAAACTAAGGCGAACAGGCATCTTCTGGACGAGTTCACTCCATCGTAGGCCACTTTGCAATTGGCTAGTCTGTGGCCAAGAGTAAGCCCATTTATAATAATAATAATAAAAAACAGTTTTGTTTTGTGTCAGTTGTTAGCGGAGTGCGTATCTACACGTCTTAGTCACGCTCACGCGGCCAATGTATGAGGTTATTGAGGATTGAGACGTAAATATTATAGAAAAAGTAAGCCAAACAAAATGGCTCACTTGACTAGAGTAAGAGTATATTTTAAAAAGTCAATTTTTAGGGTTCCGTAGTCAACTAGGAACCCTTATAGTTTCGCCATGTCTGTCTGTCCGTCCGTCCGTCCGTCCGTCCGCGGATAATCTCAGCAACCGTTAGCACTAGAAAGCTGAAATTTGGTACCAATATGTATATCAATTACGCTGACAAAGTGCAAAAATAAAAAATGGAAAAAAATGTTTTATTAGGGAACCCCCCATACATGTAAAGTGGGGGCTGATATATTTTTTTATTCGAACCCCAACGTGTGATATATTGTTGGATAGGTATTTAAAAATGAATAAGGGTTTACTAAGATCGTTTTTTGATAATATTAATATATTCGGAAATAATCGCTCCTAAAGGAAAAAAAAAGTGCGTCCCCCCCCCCCCCCTCTAACTTTTGAACCATATGTTTAAAAAATTTGAAAAAAATCACAAAAGAAGAACTTTATAAAGACTTTCTAGGAAAATTGTTTTGAACTTGATAGGTTCAGTAGTTTTTGAGAAAAATACGGAAAACTACGGAACCCTACACTGAGCGTGGCCCGACACGCTCTTGGCCGGTTTTAACATTTTACTATAGTTATGCTTAACTATTCAAAACGGTTTAAGACGCAAAATAGCGACTTCTTACCTGTAAATAAAACGCTTTGTGCCGTACCACTGAATAACATTTTACAACAGGAAATTGTATTTAGAACTAAGTTTTCGCTAACATTTAACTGGTCTTAACTTAAATAGTAGGTAGCTTTACTCATATCATACATATGTCGTAATACGCGCCATTTGACTATCTAAACTTCGTTTTGTTAGCATTTAAAAAGTAAACTACCCTGATCTATATTTTGTCTTTTTATTGAAAACTGTTAACAGAAACCAAAAGAACATAGATTATAATAAATGGCCATATGTTATTCCATGCTAAGTATAGAATATATCATTGCGACATTTTGCGTAACTCGTGATTCAAGTGTTTTTAATACAAAAGACACGTCAAGCAACATCTTGTCATTTTATAAAAAAGTGTTAACACCGCTAAGGCCTTCTTTCTAATATCAAAATAAAAAGTATAGGAAGGTAAAATTATCCTTGTATAATTTACAGAACTTTTATGTTTGGATATCAAGAGCAAAATATTATGAATCATCGTTCACCTTGGTTTTTATAACAAACGAACACAAACTAAGATAGGTGAAGACAAAAGACTATCTACTTGAAGCATGACCATGGTCCTTCAGTAGAATAAACCATATTTTTTTGAATAATAATAATAATAAAGCCTTTTATTTCCTTATCAGAGTTTACATGTATGATTTAATATATATATATCTCTAGTTTATATCAAGGACCCCTGTCGGGTATAGGCCTCCTCCATGATTTTCCATTTATCTCGGTCTTTGGCCTTAACTGGCCAACTCTCCCCCGCTATTTCTGTAATGTCTTTTGACCATCTTGTTTTTGGTTTTCCAGGTTTTCTCTTTCCATATGGTCCTGGCCATTTGGTGATTTTACTAGTCCATCTGTCGTCAGTCATTCTCGCTATGTGGCCAGCCCATCTCCATTTTTGTTTCAGTATGAACTCTAATGCGTCTATGAGCTTTGTTTTTGATCTGATGTGCTTACTATTAACTTTGTCTTTTAGTTTTATATTTAAGATGCTCCTTTCCATACCCCGTTGACATGTTCTAATTTTTCTTTTGTTCTTGTCAGTGTGCACCCAGGTTTGACAGGCATATGTCAGACAAGGTAGAATGCATGTGTCCATTACTGTTTTTTTCATGTCTAGACTGTAGTTTCCCTTCAGTAGCTCTTTGAAACTCCAAAACTTTTTCCAGCTGATGTTGATCCTGCGATCTATCTCTTCTTTGTTGCTATCAGCGTTAAATGATATTTGTTTGCCCAAATAAATGTAATGATCTACATATTCAAGTTCTTTATTTTGTATGGATATTTTTATGGGCTCACTGTTAGTCATAATTTTCGTTTTGGTATGATTCATTTCTAGTCCAACCTTGCAACTTTCCCTATTTAGGTCGTTTAGCATTTGTTGAAGATTCTTAGGATTCTCTGAAAAGATTACTATGTCATCAGCAAATCGCAAATGACTCAGACGTTTATCAAATATTTTTATTCCAATTTTTTCCCAGTCAAGCTGACGAAATATGTTTTGTAGCACCGCTATAAATAGTTTGGGTGATATTGGATCCCCTTGTCTGACTCCTCTACTGATTTTGAACTCTTGTCCTTTTTCTTCAAGTTTCACTCTGCTAGTGCTGTTCTTGTAAATATTCTTTAAGATGTTGATATATTTAGGATGTATTTTGCAGTCAGTAAGGGCTTTCCAGATAGCGTTGTGGGAGATGCTGTCAAAAGCCTTGGTATAATCGATGAATGCTATATATAGAGGTTTTTTGTATTCCTTGTAGCGTTCTATCATTTGTTCCATTGTGTGGATATGGTCTGTTGTAGAATATCCTGATCGGAATCCTGCCTGCTCTACCGGCTGATTGTCATCAATTTGTTTAGTTATTCTTTTTAATATTAGGGATGTGAATAGCTTATAAGTGCTTGCTAGTAAGCTTATTGGTCGGTAGTTAGTTATATTCTTGGGGTCTCCTTTCTTGTATAAAATTGTGATATCTGATGTATGCCATTGTTTTGGTGTTTCTTCTGTTTGTAGTATCATATTAAACAATTTTGTCAGTGGTGTTACAAGCAGGTTTGCTCCCCTTTGTAGAGTTTCGTTACTAATGCCGTCTGGGCCAGGGCTTTTGTCTTTTTTTAGATTATTTATATGTTTTAAAACTTCTATTTCTTCTATTGGTTGGATGGTATCTTGTGGTTCATCAGGTAGAATAGTATCATTGTGGCGGGTTTCATCCTCACTATCATATGATAATTGTTTCTCATAAAGGTGTTTATAAAAGTTTGTAGCTGTGCAAAGAATATCTTTTCTTTTTACTGCTTTCTTGTCTTTATCATTCAGTTGCTGTATCCAGTTTTTATTACAGTCCAGTTCCTTTAGACCTTTTTTTATACTTCTGTGTGATAGTATATTTTTTTCTATAGTTTTTTTCCTATGGTGTCTGTAGTCTTCGCGTATAGCTTTATTAGTAGTTTTAAATAGGTAGCTTAGCTCTTTTTTCTCTTGCATTGACTTATTCTGTTTTTTTAGTAGTTCAGTTCTCTTAACAATTAGGTCTTTTGTTTTTGATTGTAATACAGAGTAGGGTTCTTTTTTTATTCGTTCAAGTTTTGTTGCATTAATAATACTATTTTCTATTCCATCATAATAATCTTGAATGTTTGAAGGAGGGTCACAGATAATCTGTGATAGCTGTTCATACAGTTTCGATGAGAACATTTCTATTTCTTCTTCAGATTTTGGCGTTTTTGGTGTTATTTTGAATGCAGCTCTACTTTTTCTATTGTTGTTGAGGGTATACGTTCCTCTTACCATTTTGTGGTCTGATGGGTAAGGTGGGGTTAGAAATTCTATGTTAGTGAATTTATTTGGTTTATTTGAGAGTATAAAATCTATCTCATTTCTTGTATCTTGATTAGGTGAGATCCATGTCCAACGCCTCTTGGTTTTTTTCAAAAACATAGTATTTATAATCTTCATATGTTGTTCCATTGCAAATTGGAGAAGTCGTTCGCCTCTGTGGTTTCTGTCTCCTGTTCCATACTTCCCAGTGATTAGGTTTTCTGTTGGATGTGGGATGCCGATTTTTGCATTGAAATCACCGAGTATTATCTGTGTTGTATTTGCTAAGCTTTGGGCCGTTTCTACGGTTTTGTAAAATTCTTCTATCTCAGTGTTGCTAGCTTCAGCTGTGGGGGCATGAACTTGTATAACCGATATGTCTTCATTGTTAAATGTTAGGTTTAATATTGCTACACGATCTGACAGACCTGTGAACTGAGTTACATGTTTTTTTAGTTCCTTTTTCAACAAGAAACCAACACCTAGATGGCCTTGTTTTTCGCCATGCCAACATAGGACATGATCTTCGTCTTCTTGTATTGTGCTTCCCAACCGTCGCACCTCAGCGAGTCCGATGATGTCATACTTAATGTTCTTGAGAGCATGTTTTAATTCGATTATTTTTTCTGGTGTAGATAGAGTCCTAACATTGTAGGTGCATATATAAATTTTTTTGTCTGGGCAATTTTCAGTCGAAACATGTTTTTTCTTCAGAAGAGCGGATGGAGCTCCTTTTTTCCTTTCTAGGGTTGTTTTCATGGTGAATGTGGTCGATGGTATTTTTCTTGTTTAATTTTGTTGGTTTTTTGTTACATGGAGGGTGGTAGTCATCTTCCCCCACGGTGACAAGCCGGATTGGGGTGCTTAAGTGTTTTGATCTTATTTTTGATGTGATTGCGGATGTTGTTGTTGGTTCGTTCCGGTGGTGTTGGTTTTTTATTTGCTATAATGTTTTGTCATTTGCGGAGTTGTCGTTAGATCTCCATTGAGAAAATGCATTTGTTTTTGTTACTTTTTTAGGGTTATTTGTAGGGCCTTTGTCTGTACTTGGCCCAGTGGAGGGTGAAGCAGTTGGAGATCTCTTTCGTTTTTCATTTGGGTTGTCCCGTACAATTAGTTTGTCATAGCGTACATAAGCAATTTTTCCTTTGCTTATTTCCTCTTTTGCTTTGGTTTTAAGCTCCTTCCTTTTTTCCAGCACATCGGGTAGTCATCAGTCGCGTAAATACCTTCTGGGAGCTTTTTATTGTTTATGAGCACTGTTCTTTTTCGCCATTCCACTGTTACACTAACTAGGATGGGTCGCTTTTTTTCTTCCGATTTTCTTCCAAGACGTTGAACATTACTTATCTCCCATTTGTCCCAGTCCTCTTCAGCTTTGGCACCTTCACATTGTTTGTTTAGAATGTTCACAACTAGATTTAGGAGTTCGGAGGTGTCTTTCTCTTTTTCCGCAACACCATGCAGTAAGAAGTTGTGTTTCTTTGTTAATTTTTCCAGGTTGTTTACTCTGGTTCGAAGTATATTAATTTCTCGATTCAGTTTCACGTTCTCTGCACGAATGGGTTCTAATTTTTCATCAATCTTTTGTAGAGCAATTGCCGTTATGTTGTTTGTCAGTTCAGCGGTTTGTAGTTTTAATTGCTCTTCAAGTCTACTTCACTTCTACTAACGGTCTCGGAATTTCCGTGAAAATACGAAGGAAAAACATTTCACACTACATATGTATATATTTTTCATGCAGTTTCTCTCCATTCCAGTATTACAATTATCTCTCTCAAACTTCATCTCATAAAGTTAGGTGACTATGAACAACTTTTTTAGAGTTGGTACAGACTACAGATTGATTGCAACGCAGAAGAAATCTATGGGATCCGCATGCTGACTGCGTTGTGTTTATATACAGATAGCTTGCAGTTTGTTTGTACTGGCCTTTAGATTATCAAACAAAATGGTGGTCATAAAACTAAAAGTCTAGATCTAGTTTGTGGAGTAGCCACTATTAAGTAATTATATTTGTTACAGTATAGTGCATAAAACATTGTATTAGCTTTCTCTTTAATTTGCCTCGTATCATAAATGTCTCAAGTTTGCCTGCCTCTAATCCTATCTTTATGATTTAGGAAGTATTGATCTCTTATTTAGATAAACCGCAACACAGGTGAGGTGGGCATTCTCTATGACTGATCTCCGGCCATCAAGAACATGTAATATGTAGATATGTAGGGCCATACACATATCATAAAAGGTTTGGATCTAGTTTTGTATAAAAAAGTTTAATAGTATTTACCTGCCACTAGCAGTGAATCTCTCCTCCCAATGCTGCGGTAGTGGCTTCTGTGTGCTTTGAACTGCAGGCTCCCTCGGAGCTCTGACATCTCCCGCTGGGCCTACAACCGCCAGCGGAGAGCCCTCGCCCGCGGCTGAGGCAGGCTCACCCCGGGTCCCATCTCTGGACATCAAGGATACTATCACTTGGCCCCGGACCCCACATGTCTCGCCAGACCCATCTTCGCACAGTTCGAGGCATTGATCTTAAATTGAAAATAATAGAAATTATTGTAATGGCATAATACAGGAAGGAGATTTGTTGTTTCCTATATAGTGCAATAACAAACAATGCATTTGTTTTAACTTTGTCATTTGATAATGAGTATTTGACAAAATACTAAAAAATGCAACTTGTGGGTGGATAAGGGCCAGTTGCATCACCACCTTTGACAGACGCATTAATGTCACATATGGCAGAGATCTATGGAACTTATCGTACAATACAATTTTAGGAATGCTAAATCAATGACAGATGTTTGATCCAACCAACCTTAACACAAAACTCTCAAGTTGCACATTCCTGGAGTAGCAAGCTAACAATAGCAGTTTACCATTAAGTGTGGACAATAAGTATAATGAATTTTGCCACCAATGTATTCAAAACCAAAAGTTTACATAGCAACTACTTGTAAAACATAAACATAACACTTATTACAATAAACATTCAACAATAAAAAAGTTAAATAAAGAAGCATTCAGTTTCAGCTGTGAATGGCATAAGCCAGACCATGACTAATAAGTATAACAATATACTAAGAAATTTAGCATTCCATGTAAGTATACCGTCAACAAGACTAAAATAATATTAATAATCAACCACAAGTATTATAAAGTAGTGACTCACAGCCAGTGTCCTTTAACTTGTGCACAGTTGATGGCTGGATGCGCACACACCCGAGGAACCCAGATCCTTGACGTTTCTGCACTTTCCTCTGGTTCCATACACTGAAAGTACCATCGGATTTAGTGACACAATTATATTGAATAATCTTCCTTGAAGCAAACAAATACTTTTTAACAACTTGCTAGTAACTTATCTTGTATTCTAACATAAGTAGGTCTTGTAATGGAAGTATACAAATTGGTTAAATATGTATAAGAGAGACTAACATGTATGTGTTATGTATATATAAAATAAAAGCCTAATTACCTGATTGTAATTCCATCTGCTTTAGTGAGATACAAATCATAATGTGTATTCCATTTTGGATCCAGGGTTGCTTTCACTGCATTTGTTGTATATACCTGAGCACTTCCATTGACTGATATTTTGGCGAAAGGATCTGGCATTCCTGTAATACGCAAAACAACTGAGTATTCACAACAAAAACAACACACTTAGTATCAATATAAAGCAGTGACGGTATCCAGCAGGAAGCAAACTGAAACGTTTTATAACCAAACGCCGACAATCTCTTGGGATCAAATTATGTTCGCACGTCAATTCGCGTTAATATGCTCCAAACAGCACGGACACCTATTTCTCAGACCTTGAGGAAGACCTCCATTTACATACTGATAACAATAGACGGAATATGAATGTTTACTTACGAAAGAGATCTCTCCTCGCCAAATTCCTTGCACAAACAACTGAAAACAAAACGATTCCATGGGTGAATTGTAACGAAAAGTAAAATATTCACACCGTCCCGAGGTGCGGAAGTAATTCGAATATTTAAATATGTTCTTACTTGTGAGGCGAATTTTTTGAGCTCCATACTTTCGTTCCGATGCAGGAGTCGACATTTTGTCATAATTTTAACTAATAATAACACTTAAAACATTTTAATTTTGTGTTTCTATCACCTCGGAATAAGTGTTTCACAAACCATCAGCCACCATTTTTCTTTCTGTTCTGAGATTTCATTCACTTGTCAAATTACCATTCATTCCTTTACTAAAACATTGAAATCATTCATTCAAAACATGATTTAAGCCACTGTTACACGCTTAAAAATACCGGTAAATATTCGGTATTTTTTTTTTTTTTTTTATTATAAATGGGCTTACTCTTGACCACAGACTAGCCAAAGGCAAAGACGTGGCCTACGATGGAGTGAGCTCGCCCAGAAGATGCCTGTTCACTCTTGATTTGAAGGTTGCCGGGTTATATGAGCTCGGAAATATAGCCGCCGGCAAGGAATTCCACTCCTTGGCAGTGCGCATAAGAAAAGAAGAAGCAAAGCGCTTCGTGCGGATTCGTGGAATATCCACCAAGTAAGGATGGAGACCGGCCGTGCGTCTAAGAGTCCGATGGTAGAATGGGGACGGTGGAATAAGTTCACAGGTATTGGCACAGCAATAGTTGAATCGATTGTATAATCGATATCGATATATTGAAGTAGTTACTCGATCAGAAAGCTTAGTTGTCAAACATAGTTGACATGAGTCAGTCCTTTCACAAGAATAGTAGAAAGTTGTTGTTTATCGCCGGTTATAATAGGTTTTCTTTTTGTATTTTGGTGTTTTTGTAATAGCTTGTGTACATTGATTGTAGAATAATATCTGTTCCATGTATCATTATTTACTCAAGTATCGATGCAACCGTGTAAACAACATTTACTATTTATTTAATAACAATTATTATCTTATACAAATAGCATCTGTGTACTGTGCTTGAATGATATCTCTTTTGATAACAATATAGGGAGAGTATATCACTTTGTAATAAAACTTTATCATTTTAAGCGTTTCCGATACATGTAGATGCAGCTACTTGTAATATAGAAAGTGATAAAGTTAGTTTAAAAAAAAACATACAATCATTATTTAAAATGAAACCAATCATTATTGTACACGGCGGAGCTGGGGATATTCCCCAGAATAGGGTGCAAGGTAAATTAGATGGGATGAGAGTAGCTGTATCTATCGGCCACGAAGTTTTAGAAAGGGGTGGGAGCGCTCTCGAGGGCGTTGAGGCTGCCGTTGTTTCTATGGAGTTGGATGAGAACTTTAATGCAGGTAATATAATATTATTTTATTGGGTCGCCTTCTTGAAAAACGTGTCTATGCGACACTATAGACGGTCAAGCAAATCTTGTCACAAAAAAACGTGGCAAATTTGAATGTTGTATGGGCGAAAGTTTATAGTCCCATAGAAAATGTGAATTTCGCGCCTTTAAGTGACAAAATGTTCTTGACCGTCTATATATATATATGTGTTTTATAGTATAGACTAGGATTACTTCCAGGATTTTCGTGTTTCATTATACATCAGTACATATATATGTGTCAAGGTTCTCATTATATATTTAGGCTGATATTTTCAGGCTACGGCTCTGTTTTAAATCTTCGTGGTGAGGTGGAGATGGAAGCTAGCATAATGTGCGGTAAAAACTTAGACGTTGGTGCTGTTACTCTGATTAAAGATTTTTTGCACCCAATTAGCATTGCACATAAAGTTTTGACTGATTCCCCTCACAGTCTACTTGGCGCTGAAGGTGCTAAATTGTTCGCACTGGAAAAGGTTAATATACATTACTTATTTTTTCTTATTACATATTTGCGTCTAAGTAAAAATAATTACAGTATAACATTTAGGCACAAGAACCTTGATATCAACCTCATCGTGTACCTATTTGTTCTAGTTTTAAGAATCATTGATGTGTATTTCATATAATTTTAATGAACTATCTTTTTAGGGTTTTGAAACTGTGCCACCAGAATCGCTCATATCGGAAAACGCGAAAGCTGCTTTACAAAGAATATTGAAAGACGGTAACTATACCAGGACTGAAATTGGAGTCGCAGATGAGGTAAATTTTGTAAATTGCAATGGATTTTGATATTAACGCTATACAAACTAGCCAGAATCCAGTTTATACTTTTTGTGTCTCAAATTTAAGTTTCCCAGAAGAGTAAGCACTTTCACTTCACTCACTTTCATAACTCTCCTCATAAATATGTGCTTGTTGGTTTCGGTACATTCTGCCCTATCTTTTTGCAATATTTCCCCGATTTGGTAGAGAATAGTTCATTAACTAGGTACTACTACTTACATCTGATCCTTCCACTCTTCTTTTCATAGTTAATTTTCGCTCATCCATCCACCCTGCATGCCCAAACCATAGTAACATACCCATGTCAATTTTTTTCAAGTACCAAAAGAAAAATATCTACTTTGTGTACAGGGCGGCGTAGGAACAGTTGGAGCTGTAGCTATTGACGCTGAAGGTCACGTAGCTGTTGCCACCAGCACTGGAGGCATGAGTGGAAAAGCTGTTGGCCGAATTGGTGACACACCACAAATCGGCAGTGGTACTTATGCCGATGACAACGTAGGCGGCGTATCAACTACAGGCAATAAACTCAGATATTTGATACACCTGTTTAATCTTTAGCATTGTCACTAACATTTTATTGTATAACATTTGAACCTTCGCGTTTTAAACACACATCAAATCACTTGTAATCGGCATCCTGTATCAAAACGACGGAAAAAAATTAAATTCTTGATAGACCCGCCACAAATAATTACTTATTGTTTGTTTTTAGGACACGGAGAGACAATTCTTAAATTCTGCCTGGCTCATAGCATAATTAACAAAATGAGAGACGGAACTCCTGCTGATGTAGCTACGCGAAACGCTGTCAACGGTAACGCTTCATTGAACACCAGTTTTTGTCTTGTTTTCCTAGCTACCTAAAGTAATAAAAACGAAAATAATTAAACACACGTATTTCTGTTTCAGAAATGACTGCTCGCTTGAAGAATACTGCTGGCGCTATAACTTTGTCAAAAAATGGAGATGTTGGAGTCCACTTTTCGTCAAACCGAATGTCATGGGCATATATTAAAGATGGTTCAATATTTTATGGCATTGAACCTGGACAAGTGCTTGTAGACAAATATTGCCCAGATTCCAAGTAAATGTACATGGTTTTATTTTTATATTACCTAATATACAATAAGGCAACTCTTGAATATATGTGTATTTAAAAATAATCCTTCTTCAATTAAATAACCCCTCCCAGATACCTAGAATGTAAACCTCTATGCATAACAAATTGTGCTTTTTCTTTCTGTAGTGCACATATATTAAACTTATCGTGGTAGATTAATTGTAAAAAAAATCTCCTAACATTCAATCTCAATCAAAATTTATTTGAGAGAGCTATTAGGAAGGAATAGTCGTGTTGTGATAGTAGTGGTGTTTTTGTCTTAGAGACATTAGACTCTTTTTACACTCACTGCCTACTGGTTCTAGCAATGAAAATTAAATTGAGGACACAAAACAAAATCTTTGTGAACTGAGAAGTATTTAGTTACTTCGGTGACTTGACTTTTTTAAACAACTTTTTGGGAGTATTCTTCGTTATTCGATTATAGCGATTACGATTCCCATTTCTTTAAAAAAGTATCGATAACATTTAACGTTTAATACCGGTTTTACTCCTATCTATAACGGAGCTGTCAAGACAGGTGACAGTCATATGTTTTTGACAAGCGGAATCCTTGTTCGAGGCAGGATTCTTTCTCTGCTTATTTTATAGATTTATTCCCCTTTATGCGTTTTAAAATAAATTAAATAACTATGTTAATTAACGGTAACTTACCATTAAGATTTAAAGCAGCAGAATTGCATTATTTCAACTGGTTATATAGCGTGGCGCCATGTTTCGCTGTAAACGCGTCTAAAATTAATATAATCACTGATCCGCGAAAATTCTACGATTCCCTATATGAAAGGTTTAAAACAGCTAATCGTCGAATATCAGTGGCCAGTTTATACATAGGAACAGGGGCTCTGGAAAAGGATTTGTTGAAAGTGACGAAGGAGAATATGATGGGTAATAAGTCGTTGAAGCTTAATGTTTTACTGGACTATCAGCGGGGAACACGAGGCGTGGTAAACTCACGGAGCTTATTACAAGATTTCTTGACAGCAATTCCAGAGCAGTGTCATATTTCTTTATACCAAACACCTAGATTGCATGGCTCATGGTCCAAAGCTCTGCCAGCTAGATACAATGAGATTGTGGGTCTTCAACACATGAAGCTTTATATTGCTGATGACTCAGTGTTGTTGAGCGGGGCCAATTGTTCCAATGACTATTTTGAGAGGAGACAGGACCGGTACATTGAAATCCAGGATGCAGACTTGGCAGATTTTTATTGTGAACTCATAGGTATGACTGTGTAAGTTGTTTATTTTTGTTTCTTTTGTTTATTTTCGGCTTAATAATTTGTTTGAATTTTTATTATAAATTATTTAATTAGCCTTTAAATAAATTTAAAAGATGTAAGGTTTTGTTTTCTGTCATCCATCTAGTTGAATTTAGGGTTAAAATAATTTAATTATTTGAAGTTTTCGTTCTTCCAGTAAATTTGTATTTTTAATCATGATCAAGAAAATAAACTAAATACAACAAAAATATTCCTTTCTCCAAATTACTATAAATTGCTTTTGCAGATGAAATGAGTAACTATAGCAAGAGATGTGTAAAGGATGGCTATGTTGAAACTAAGCATGCTTCAAGGGAAGCAGTGACTCAGGAAGTAAATGAGAAGATTATTAACTTCATTCAGAGGTGGAAGGAGAAGCAAGATCCCAGCGCTTTATCTAGTGGTAAGAATTCATATTTAATCACAGCAGTAGCTTAACACAGCTGCAGTAAATTTGTCAAATGCAACAAAGACCATAGGTGTGTAGGCGTCTATAGGTTACGGTGACCGCTTTACATCAGGCGGACCGTATACTTGTTTGCCACCGACGTAGTATAAAAAAAAAGACCCCAGATTTTTTTGTCTTTTGATAAGTGTCACATATCAGCTTCTTTACTAAACTATGAATTTTCAGCATGTTTCTAGACCTGGGGCCCGTTTCTCGAAAGGTACAAGCCTTGTATTACAAGTGCGCGAACTGTCAAATCGTATGGGTTGTCATGGAAACACACTTGTAATACAAGGCTTGTACCTTTCGAGAAACGGGCCCCTCGGGCCCGTTTCTCGAAAGGTACAACCCTTGTATTACAAGTGCGCAAATTGTCAAATCGTATGGGTTGTCATGGAAACACACTTGTAATACAAGGCTTGTACCTTTCGAGAAACGGGCCACTGATATGGTTTTTCTGAGGCTTGTACAATTCAATTTCTCTTAGTACCGATTATGTCATATAAAAAAATAATAATTGAAATCTATTTGTTACAGAAAAAAAAAATTAATAAATAAAATAAAAATAGCCTTTATTATCGAAGTTTCTTTTCTAGTACATATTTTGTTATTTATTTACATAGGCAACTCCAACTTGTCCTTTGATGAAGGCCTCTTCTAAAGTCTTCCACTGCTTCCTGTCTCTTGCCATATTCATTCAATGTGACAGAAAAAATACATTTCCTATTTTATATTACAAATAGTTGCAAAATCTCTAGACATTCAGATTCAGATTTGATTTATTCATAAACAAAACAAGCATTGTGTTTGAAAATCATTATAACAAAACTTACATTATATATGTACAGAACCTTAAATATAAGCAATTACTCAACTATAATTACACAATTTATTACACCTTATAACTAATAATACTACAGATAAGACAACACAAAAAAATAAAATATAAAATAAAAATTTCGCTCAATGTTCCGCAAAGATCTCGTCGATACTATAGGAGCAGGGCCGGATTAAGGGTAGAGCGAGTGGAGCGGCCGCTCTAGGCGCCACATGGTAGGGGAGCGCCAAAATCGAGGATGTGGAAAAATCCATACAAAAAAATAATACACTGCGTGGGCGCGCACATATCACAAAATGGCGAGAGGAGTTGAGAATGAATCCAGCTATTGAAAACCTAGATTTGGTTTCAGATTAAGTGGAAAGTTGGACCACATTGTCCACATATACCAACATTCATAAGGGCGGCTGTTGTTAGGGCGCCGTAAAAGGAGGATTCTAGCCTTTGACGAGCACATTGTTGTGCAGCCGAACGACAAAGTTACGTCGCAATCCAAATGCAAAAATATGAGTCTATCCGATAGTCCAAAGTATAGTTCCTCATAAAGCCAAATGCGCAAAACGTCTCAGAGAGGCGCAATTTTGTGAGTAACATACAAGGACAGATGATAAGCGAACTTCAAAGGACTAGTAAGATCCCGAAGGGAACTTAGTGGCAAAATGGGCACCCCGACGGTGATGACCGAGTCCGCAGTAAATATCTTAATTAACTCTTAGTATATAAAAATAATAGTGATGGCGAAATATATGGCCCAAAAACCGGGAACATAGGCGCCCTGTGAAGTCAAAATACCCCAAAATATGCCAAAGACCGCAGCTCTGCAGGAGATCAAAGCTTGGAAGTTCGGAAAAAAATCGCGATATAGGCTGCCGCCAGTCGACTTCTTCACACAGTCAGACCATCTTTTACGAGCCCCACCCCAAGCGCGTTTACCATTCATTCGCCCCAAGATGATACACTTCTCCATATTATGCATTGGTGATCTCATGATGTGACCGAAAAATCTAAGGGTTCGCTCCTGGCATATTTTGGAGAGGCGTGTGGTGATATTAAGTTCTTCCAAAATAGAGATGTTAGTTCTTCTAGCTGTCCAAGGTATACGTAGCAGTCTTCGCCAGCACCACATCTCAAAAGCGTCAATCTTAGCCACGTCACAGCTTTTTAGGGTCCAAGTCTCGGCACCATACATAAATATCGAGAAGACAAGTGCTCGAACCAATCGCACTTATATTTATATTTGTTAACCGCCTTCCAAATCTCAAAGGAAGGGGTTATCAAGTCGTCTGTATGTTTTTTTTTTATTTATTTATTTATTTATTTATTTTATTGGTATTCAGGATAACAACAGCCGTAAATATAACTAAGACATACTACTGCTTACGTATAAGAAGGCCAATAACAGTCATCCATTAAATTACATTTTGTAAGAATTAAATTAACTAAATGTTATATAAATAATCAAAATGTGCAATACACACAATAATATTTAATGTTTAATGTTTATTTAATGTTTGTTCCTCGATATCTCCGTCGTTACTAGACCGATTTTGAAAAAAATTTTTTTGATTGAATGTATATGCATACAGATTGGTCCCATTTTTCTCAGAACCCAGTTCTGATGATGGGATCCTGGAGAAATCGAGGGAACTCTTCAAATCTGAAAGGCATACATATGGTGATTTTTGTGTTTTTATAGGAACAGCATGCATTTACGTACGGAACAGTGACATTTGGTGCAGTGGAACTCCTGATGATGGTCAGAAGGGAACTCCTCAAATCTGAACGGCACACTTATAGTGACTTTGGTATTTTTATAAGAACAGCATGCACTTACGTCCAGAACAGTGATATTTGGTGCAGTGGAATTGCTGATGATGGTCAGAACGGAACTCCTCAAATCAGAACGGCACACTTATAGTGACTTTGGTATTTTTATAAGAACAGCATGCACTTACGTCAGTGGAACTGCTGATGAAGAGTGAGCCGCCCCTGGTTAGAGTTCCGTTCTGATAATCATTCTCATCTGTAAGTACTTCAGAATCATCCAGATTTCAAATTTGGTTCAGAAATGACGGAGATATCGAATAACAAACATTAAAAAATATACAGACGAATTGATAACATAATCCAACATTTGAAAGTATTTATCACCAGAACCCCAAAGGCGGTTTTTTTTTTCTTAAAAATTATATCGGTACTAGTTAATTTAATAACAGTTGTTCAATTTAAAATCCCCAGGATTTTTTTTTATTACACATATGTTCTTAACCCCCGACGCAAAAACGACGGGGTGTTATAAGTTTGACGTGTCTGTCTGTCTGTCCGTCTGTCTGTCTATCTGTCTGTCTGTCTGTCTGTCTGTCTGTTTGTCTGTCTGTGTGTGTGTCTGTCTGTGACATCGTAGCTCCTGAACGGATGAACCGATTTCGATTTAGTTTTCTTTATTTGAAAGCTGTGTTAGTCGGGAGTGTTCTTAGCTATGTTTCATGAAAATCGGTCCACTAGGTCGCGGTCGGGGGTTTTTTCAAAATTTTAATTTTGTGGTTAGGTTATAACTATTAAATGTCTAGTTTCAGATCCCAATAAGGACACATGGGTATTTCCCCTAATCCAAATGGGCGAATTTGACATCCGGCAAGATGAAAGAGTGACTCAAGGCTTGCTGGGTTCTGCACCACCGGACTCACTCATAAGACTAGCCACTGGCTATTTCAACTTGACTGGGGAATATGCTGATACTCTTCTGAAGGATTGCAGAGCGAATATTAGTTTGTTGATGGCACATCCCAATGTGAGTATTATTCATTGTCATTGCTGTACTTGTCTCAGGCAAGATGAAAGAGTGACTCAAGGCTTGCTGGGTTCTGCACCACCGGACTCAGTCATAAGACTAGCCACTGGCTATTTTAACTTGACTAGGGAGTATGCTGATACCCTGCTGAAGGATTGCAGTTTGTTGAAGGATTGCAGTTTGTTGCATATTAGTTTGTTGATGGCACATCCCAATGTGAGTAGGCTCAGGACCACTTCATCAAAATATACATATTGATATCAATGATATCATTAAGTACCTACTTTCTTAATTCATCAAGAGAGAACTTATGATAAAATTATAGGTACACCATTTCACAGTTTGTTTATTAAATAATATGTAAAAAGAGCTGAATTAAAAATAAATTGCATGTCTGTGACCCAACCTATAGGTAAGTATGCATATTGAACACGAGTTGATATTTAATAAATAAATGCATTACTTATTATTTTCCAGGCAAATGGATTTATGGGAGCCGCGGGGCCGGCAGGTGGCATTCCTCACGCTTATTCCCTCATAGCAAGAAAGTAAGTTTCATATTTATTTGAAATTAATTGTCATAATGTGTATTTATGTACTTACTTAATGTATTGATTGATAGTAGGCGAATAGGGCTCTTAACTCGAGTACCCATACCATGTGCCGTAGCCGAATGGCATTTCTGCGACGCGAAACGAAAATGAAACGCCGCGAAAGGTAGTCTGGCTCTGTCGCGCCAATACGCACGAGCGATAGAGATAGATATCTACGAGCGTTTCGTTTCGTGAGCGTTTGTGCCATTCGGCTATGCACCCAGAGGTCCGTTTGTAAGCAGTTTCCTCTATTAAACGGAAAACGCTAGAATTAAGCTACGCCAACGCTACGAAAAGTTTGACAAAAAATGCGTTTAAGAATACAGTTGACAAAAGTAAATTCTACTTCTTAGCTGTTTACGTAGGCGAGACTTGCACACTTTCAGTGCCAAGTGCCCCATTTTCAACGCAAAATGAACCCACCTAGTGTGTTCTTGGCAGTGAGTTTGTGTCTTTACATAACAAAATTTAAAAAAAGGGAACTTTAAGTTTAATGTTAATAAGGTACAGTCGAGGTCAAAAATACCTTTACAGTTGAGTGTTACAAAAATACCTTTACATTTAAATAATTTTACACACTGCATGACAAAAGTATGCTTCCAACACACATGACAGATTCATCTTTTCACTTATCGCACCAAAGTTCAGTTTACAATCTGTCTTCCATAGAAACATTGTCACAAATTGCGACATAATAGGTTTACATTGCATGTTACAGAATAAGATTTCCTGTGAATGTGCCGTAAATATGTTTACATTTGCAGTAACATTATAAACTTTGCGTTCTTGCTTACTTTGCTTACTTACGTTTACTTACACCTATTGCTACATAAATATCTTTATAGATTTCATTGGGATTTGATTCTTAATTTGAATAATGACAATCACCGAAAACAGTAGGTACCATACTGTCAAATAATCTATCTCTTTCATTCGTCGTGTTTGGCCTAGTTATTATCCTCTCGATGAGTTATTGATGATTGTGCAAAAAAGTACAGTTTGCAATAAAAGCCTGTACAGTCAGCGTCATAACCTTGGTAGCATTGGAAATAGCAGAGTTGGGCAAAAAGTAAACGACTAACGATTAACGATTAAAATAAGACGATTAATTCGTTTTAATCGATTGGAAAGGACGATTAATTAGTTGTAATCGAAGATCTTCGATTAACGTTAATCGCGAATAAATTTATCGTCGACTAATTTTTACGATTGATTTTTTTAATCGACTAATCTGTCGAATAAAAAGTTAATCGATTAATACCTATCTCTAATAAAAAAAAGCCGAATAGTTAACTGATTTTAATCGCACTGTAAGGTCGGAGAAATTTCTGAGATCCAGGATTTAATAATACCACGCACAATTGTCAGCTATCTGACGTATGTGAGGTTCTTATTTCTTGTGACCTTGAATGTGAAAACTATAACAAATAGTTTTTAATTCATGTCTTTTATATCCACATGAATGAGTTAAAAAAAACACTATTCTGCATTGGAAACCAGTTTACAAAATAGAATTTTTTTTTTTATTAGAAAGCGGCCGAAGGTGCAATACCACAGACACGTTAAACCTACAAGAATAAGACCTTTTTTGGAGTCGATTATAAAGCCGATATTGATATTTATGACGATATGATGTCATTATTCAAATTATGAACAGACCAATCAAATCTGTAAAGATGTTTATGTAGCAATAGGTGTAAGTAAACGAAAAGTAAGCAAGAACGTAAAGTTTATAATGTTACTGCAAATGTAAACATATTTACGGCACATTCACAGGAAATCTTATTCTGTAACATGCAATGTAAACCTATTATGTCGCAATTTGTGACAATGTTTCTATGGAAGACAGATTGTAAACTGAACTTTGGTGCGATAAGTGAAAAGATGAATCTGTCATGTGTGTTGGAAGCATATTTTTGTCATGCAGTGTGTAAAATTATTTAAATGTAAAGGTATTTTTGTAACACTCAACTGTAAAGGTATTTTTGACCTCGACTGTACATTATTAATGTTATGATGTAGTAGGCCTACTTTAGTAAACAATTATTATTATTTTTTTCAGATTCTGGAACCGAGTAGAGGCGTCTAATCAAACGAACAGGGTCCAAATGTTGGAGTATGAACGACCAGACTGGACATTCCATGCAAAGGGTTTATGGTAGGTAATTTTTTTACTTCATTATATCACCGCCTCTATGAATAGGCTGCAGTATTTTAACCGATTTAGGTACTAACAGCTTATAAAGAAGCCGGTTTCTTCACTACGTTTATAATTATCTAATTTAAGGTATAATTTTTATTTTCAATTTATGTATTATCCAAGCCATCAGAGCAGTGTACCTAGCTACTAACGAATTTTTCAGAATCGTGACTTTCCATTTGAAAGTTGACCAACGATTTATATCATAACAACACCAATAATTGGGAACATGTAACGAATGAGGAGGCACACTGACATTTTATCCCGCCAGGCGGCTCCTGTGCAAGTGTCTAGGCATGTCACTGTCATTCATATGTGAGAGAGAGAAAAAAACATATCATCTTCTAGCTCTTACGTATGGACTAATAGGGTGGCGCCATCTGTCATAACCTTTGAGTGTGCCTCTTCATTGATGAAAACGATATAAATACCTATTATATTGATTTAAACTAACACGATCTTCACTCATATTATTAAATTAAAACGGGACTTAATCGCGTAAAACTCACGTTTTATATTTAACCCGACGTTTCGGACATGACATTACGTCCGTGGTCACGGGTAGACTGGCTGGGAGTTGTATCAACATCTTCTAGCTGTACGAGTTTTTCGAACTACCCTAGTTGAAGGGTGGCAAGCAAGAAGTTGAGCAATTACTCCAGTATCTCAATTCCATTCATCAGAAGGTGAAATTTACGTATGAATTGGAATCAGATCGAAGTTTGCCTTTTCTGGACATAAATGTGATAGGTCGGATGGATGGATCCTTGGCGCACACTGTCTACAGGAAGCCTACTCACACAGATAGATACCTCAATGCTCAGTCTCACCACCACCCTCGTCACCTACTGTCCGTCGTTAATTCCCTAAAGAACAGAGCACATGACCTTTGTGACCCTGAATTTTTAGAGAGTGAGATGTCACACATTCAGGAGGTTCTTAGGAGGAATGGGTACAGGGTGGATTGTCGGCAACCGAGACGAAAGCCTGCGAAGAAGCATCCGAATGTTGCAAGACGACCGGCATTTATGCCCTATGTCAAGGGAGTGACAGACAAGGTTGGTACCATACTAAAGAAGTATTCGATACAGACTGTGTACATGCCGTTGTCGAAGGTGGCGGGGCAACTAAGGTCAGCAAAGGATGTTATTCCATATCAGACGCCAGGCGTTTATAAGATTGACTGTAGCTGTGGTAGTTCTTATATTGGAGAAACCAAACGCACCATAGCGGAAAGGGTCAAAGAACATATCGCGGCGGTCAAAAAACGACAAATAAATAAGTCTGCGGTTGCCGAGCATTTGCTAGAGTCAGGACCGAACCACTGGATTGAACTGCATAATCCCAAAGTCCTTTCAACTGAACGTCTTTACTATAGCAGGAAAGTACGTGAAGCGATTGAAATCAGGAAACATCGTAATTTCAATCAAAATGAAGGGCAAGGGATTTCATCTTCGTGGAATCCAGTGATTAGCAAGTGTAAACGTGAGAAAACTTCCCGTCTCATACCATCGGATGTCGTGAGTGTTGTATGTAGGCAGAGTGGCAACCCTAGCGTAAATGTGACTGATGACAATCAAGTGCGGGTAGTTCGAAAAACTCGTACAGCTAGAAGATGTTGATACAACTCCCAGCCAGTCTACCCGTGACCACGGACGTAATGTCATGTCCGAAACGTCGGGTTAAATATAAAACGTAAGTTTTACGCGATTAAGTCCCGTTTTAATTTAATAATATAAATACCTATTGTATTATTTTCAGGTACTACCCGCCGGGTAGCGGGGTCCCGTGGGGCACACTTGTGGGTTCGGCGAACCTCGGCGAACGTTCCGTCAAGCGAGACCTAGAGGCGCAAGCTGCTATATTCACCGTCTCATCAGAGCTACAGGTGATTATTGATTATGATAGTGACAGGTACTACCCACAGGGTTATGCTTGCTTCTTCTTTTCTTTTGCGCACTGCCAAGGAATGGAATTCCTTGCCGGCGGCTATATTTCCGAGCTCATATAACCCAGCAACCTTCAAATCAAGAGTGAATAGGCATCTTCTGGGCGAGCTCACTCCATCGTAGGCCACGTCTTTGTATTTGGCTAGTCTGTGGCAAAGAGAAAGCCCATTTATAATAGAAAAAAGAGTACCGCTATTCTCGGCAAGTGTTCTGTCATGGTTCTGGGTTGTTGTGGGAAGAGATATTTGTTCCTGAGTAATTAATGTATTTAAGTATTTGTACAAAACCTAAGCCTTCTTGGGCTTGCCGTGGGGTTTGATCAATTTGTGTACGTCCCTCTATAATACCTAATAATAGGCCTTTACATATATGACAGATGATTTAAGCAGCATCCGAACGACACTTGCGTTCGTGGCTGTATAGCTCAATTCGAGAGAGGATCCCTCGTCCACACGTGCACACTGCAGCGGCAGGTGTAAATAAATATTGGGGGACACCTTACACGTACAGATCAACCTATCCCCAAACTAAGCAAAGCTTGTACTACGGGTACTAGGCGACGATTTCTTTACGATTTTCTGCCATTTGTTCACAGGAGAAACTCCATAATGAAGTCTCTCTTCTCCACGCGCATGCAGCAGAGTGCAGTCGCGAACTTCAGGAACGTTCAGCGCCGCTTTGGGTACGAGCTACCGTCGGCCTGTTCCGGACTTACTTCTAAACTAACTAGGCACTCTTATAAAGAGTAACAACAACTAATACCTAACCATGTTGTAACAACTCACTTGTATAAAACTTCAAAGTGAGTCTACGTGATGTTCAAGAGCGCTCAACCGCTTTGATTGCGCGCTACCGTTGGCCTCTTCCGAACTTAGCACATTCACTTCCACACAAAGAGGATCGAGTATTATGTTACTGTCAAAGTGAAATGCGTAATCACAGTGCATAGAGTGCCATCCCTCAACACAGGCTTAAAACTTTTGAACCTCAATTTGACAATTTGGCCCATATTCTTAGCCTGATAAGTGTTAAAATGTCAAATATTAATATTAGCGCCATCTAGCCGAGCGTCCCCCAATGGTGTATCGCCATCTACCGGCCACCGTACCTTTTTCTTTATGGTTCTGAGGTACGTTAACTACCGTGTTTCGAGCACAGTTTCTCGGGATAGGATACGAGTCACTATCTATGCTTAGCACTTCTTACAATTCGCGACAGATGTCGTTTTAGTATTTCACTATGGATTTTGTAAACGGTAGGCTGCAGACTGAGTACCTGTACTGTACACCTACTATATCTGCAAGACTATACATAAATAGTCGGCAAAAATAAATAAAAAAGTCATTTACTGTTGCAAATATTTAAATATGAGAAAAGAGATAATACATCTATAACTCCGTATAGACAAATAAAGATAAAGTCTAAGAAAAAACGTACCTCAGTACCATACAGAAAAAGGTACGGTGGCCTAGATGGCATTACACCATTGGGGTACGCTCAGCTAGATGGCGCTAATATTAATATTTAACATTTTAACACATATCGAGCAAAGAATATGAACCAAATTGTCAAAACTGAGGTTCAAATGTCTGTGTCTATGCACTGTGATTACACATTCGACAGTAACTCTCTATAATACTCGTTCCTCTTTGGTATAATATAAGTCTGTTTGCCGTTTTATCGTTGTTAAGAAACCTACAACTACTGAAAAGGAATCCCGGAATGGCAATAGTAATTATGGAAATAACCCAAAGATTGAATTTTAAATATTATGTAGGTACGTTCGATGTACAGTCAAGGTATTATATATAGTTGTGGACAAAGTGCCATAAATATGTAGTTACCCACAGATTCCATTAACGTACAAGCAATAAAGTCGTGTATACATGTCATGTGTTTGCCACTTTGTCCACATCTATATTTTAATACTTTCACTATACCTAATGAGAAAGTACATATATTTCAATCACAAAAATATATTTCATGACAAGCATGCTTCATAGGTAATTGAATTACTAATATGATTAATATTAGCTTCTAATAATTGCTGTACATTTTTCAGAATGAGTGAGATTTTGTTACGTTTTAAGATTGTTTTGTAAAGTATTTTAGCTTTAATATCGTTGTATTTGTTGAGAAAATGAAGGACTACGTTATAATTATTGTTTTTATTTCTGGATGTGGCTAGGCTACCTATTTGTTTGCTTGATGATACTCGTCAACGATTTGACTACTATACTCTGTCAGTAAATAAGAACTAAGAAAACTATAGGTATCCTTTTCTCCGGCACCCTAAAGAAAAGGATGCATACAGTTTTCTTTGTTCTTATTTACTGACAGACTTGTTTGACAGAGTATATTTGATTTTTTTTAACAGGCAATATAAAAACCTTAGTCTGTTCTAAAAATTACAACCTGTATAAGGGCTAAGGAAGTCGTAGACAGTCTGCAACCAGAGCATGATGAACACTTTCATTATTAAGAGCCACATTTCCGATACATATAAAATGTAGTGAGTCTGACTAGCAGGATCTTGTCTTGACCCGGAAAGTGTTAACACTAGGTCGGGCCCGGGGCGTTAACTTGTATTCTTATGTGTACCTACATACATATATTATTAACCCTTAACCCTTTAACCGCCAGAGTCTGATATATAAGACATCACATATCCAGCTCATTCCGCCATTGTCTGATAAATAAGACAAAGATCTGATTTGGTTTTTACAGCCCATTTATAACTCCCATAACTATGCCAACCTTACTCTGCGTGGTACAATACCTGTCGGTGGCGACACGAGCACGCTCGATCAAAAATTTCTGGCGGTTAAAAGGTTAAATGTATGACCTGGACAAGATTTATCCAAATTTGAATTTTGACATGCTGTTAATAAAGTCAAAAATACATAATGCATATATACATCACTATGCATTTAAGGGTTAACACCGTAGTAGGCATCAAAGGTATCATTAGATGCATTTATATCCTGCTGATTTGTAATAGGGAGGTAAATGTTAAAGAATACACATATAAAGCTTTCAATCACTTTTAATCATTATTCATTCTTATTTTCATTCGTATAATCACATAATAATAATTATCTCGATTCACACTAAAAATAATTTTAAAATAAATTAAATGAAAAACACTCTGCAATAATTTATACAAAATTCAGTCGTTTTGTGACATTTGATTAGATTACAATACAATTAAAATTACAATAATAGGAATCAGGCACAATTAAAAATATCTACTAGTGTGGCCGCGCCGCGGCGAACGGAATAAAAACAATTATTCGTAAATAATTGATCCCATAAAATAAAAACTCGTTTTGAGCATAATCATTTGAGATTATAATTGCAATCATATAAATTGAGCAAGGAATAGTTGCTGACCACTTAACAATTGTTTAGTAATACTGTTAAATCAATAACGGCATATATCCGACAAATCAACATATACTGTGTCGTTCTTATTAAAAAGAGTCATTAAAAAGCCAGATATGCACAATGCGGCGCACCACTTCACTTGACACCGCAGTGTATCCCTAGCTTTATGTTAAAAGCTTATATCGTGTGTTGTGAAGCATAATGCTTATTTTGGAGCTTCGGCAACAGTGGCCGCATAAAGGACTCTTTTTAGTGAAACCGACACATCTTTACATAATTCTGATTAGATTAGACCGAATACTAAGGAAAGATAATTCACCACTTTTGCTTGGACGCCATTTTACTCTAATCTTTGGTGCGCTGGGTATAACTATGCTGGCCCTTTCGACTAAATGCAACGTTTAAAATCTCATTGGACGGCAATGAGTGTGATAGGTACTCTTAAAACTATTATTAATCGAAATCAGTCATTTTACATAAAAACACAACGAAAGTAATTAAACACAAGTCTATAAATTATTATATCATCTTCAAATCAACTTAATGTTATGGACAATTATTATTTTATCATTATAATTAGTGATTTTATTGACAAAAAACTCTGAAAAGAAACTCTCAAAAAACTCTGAAATCAATGCATTTAGTCGTAGCGCCAGTCCACACGGAAACAGTGTTGTCGCGGTAACGCCTTTTCTCTCTAACACTACGGACGCAGATAGTACAAAAATAGTTCACCTATCCAATACAATTAACACTACTTAACAATTAAGTATGCGAGGAGGCGCTGACTTAATTCCCTAACAAAAAGGACAAATCACCTCACGAGGCAAATACAAAACAAAGATTCATAAATCTTACTGGAATAGACAACATACACGGCGTGTAAGAAACAAAACTAACCTCCTCAAATAATGCTACTTATCGCGAATCACACTAAGGTAAATTGACTAGGCGTTGTGAGTGGGTCGCACTGGTTGCGTTACTCAGGCTTCGACTTACATGAATTATAACTTAGGCGGAAAATAATCTCGAAACGCCTACAGTCTAAGCCGGCGTTTGATAAATTATTACACTAGTAACATTTTAATCAAACGTCAAGGCTTCCGAGAAGACTAATCAAACTCAACTTACAGATCGTTTCACGAAAGCTGGCACCAACGGAATGAACCAGATTTTGATTGTATGAATGACATCTGTACCAGTTTCGATCATTCACTCATTCGTTCCATTTGTGCTAGCTCTCGTGAATTGACCAACACAACTGTCCGCAAAAGCTCTCGCTACATAAAATAGCGCGTTTCGGTCGCCTAAGTGAGACGGTAGTCAGGTCAGAAGCCGGCATCAGGCGGCGGGTCGGGGGGCATGTAGTGGAGTTCGTCTATGGGAGCACTGAACACGTTGTATAGGACTGCGAACAGCGTGCAGGCCGCGTAGGCCCCGAGCGCCGCCCACCAGAGTAACCGCTCCCAGAGCCGTTGTTGGGCGTGCTTGAGCACTAGTAGTCCTATTGTGAGGCCGGCGAGCGCGCCCGCGACGTGCGCCGCGTATGACACTGGTGGCGCTTCCTGTAACAAATAATTATGTTTGTGTTATATTCATGAATTTTTTGGTAAGCTCGAACTGGAGTGTAGACAATTATTATCGTAGAAGTTTCGGTCAGGAACTTAGTAATAAACAGGAATATTCAATTAAATCATGTCTACGTAAAGTCAATAGGTGCTAAAATCACATCGTTGAATCACTTGTCTGTGTTTATAGGCGAAGGAATTTTCGCAAGGCGTTAAGGTGCTACCTGTTTGACAGTAGGTATAGTATGAATAAACTACTGTAATAAACAAGGTGACGCAGCCATTGTAACAAATTATTAAATTGTCGTGTTTGTTAGTTATTCTTATGCCACTAAGAGCGCTCACACACCGACACACTGTGACAAACGTCGAAGACCGATAAAACAAAAGAACGCTCACCTTAGTATACCTAGCGTGGACCGCAAAGCCCACGTCACACGACGCGACGGCCAGCGCGGCCACCAGCCGCACAGCGCCGTACCGCATCGCGTGGAAGTTGAGCAGCGCATTGGCGAGGTGTGCCGCTAAGAGCGCGTACACACCACCGGACGCGCCTGCCAGGCACACGTCCGGGTCAAGCACGGAGGCGGCTAAGGAACCGCCGAGGACGCCTGCTAGATACACGGCGCCGCAGCGGAGCGCTCCGTGGACCATCTCGAGAGGTAAACCGACCTGCAATGAAGAGAAACCCATCATTAGTAAGGGTTGAAAGGTTGTCATTTTATTACTCAAGACGATAATAGTACCTAACTATGATCAGGGAAAATTGACCAGGTTTAAACTGTTAAAAGTAATTAACTAATTTATCCAAAGTTATCGTTAGACATTGTTGGGATCAAAGATCTCCGAAAATGTAGGTACCTACGTAATATGTCCTATGGACATTATCATAGGTATTCCTAAATTGATAGAGCACGTCTTCTGCGCACACGGTAAAACAGATTAGAAACTAACATGTACTCGCGCATGGTTATAGGATTATTATAATGACGTGAATAATCTACAAGTTCTTAATGATGCATTTATTATGACCGGATATAGATCCCAAACCTGACTCAGATCTCAGGTAGACCTATCTATTACTGAGTCAATCGCTCATCCTCAAAGCGCTGGGTTAGTCACTAGGTCAAGTGTTTTTAAGAAAATGAGTCAATTATTTTTCCGAATAAAATGACCGAGTCGTTCGCACCGATTTACGTATACGTGCCGAGCGGAGTAATTAAGTATCAACGTTATATGACCTAGTTATATTAGGATTATAAAAATGATGCAAAGGTGCGGTGCGGCGTCATATGCAAATGTAATTAATAGCGTGTTTAGTTATTACTTAAATATCAAGGACGCTTTAGGCTTTTATTATTTTCGCACATGAAAGCGTCTAATAGAATGCCGACAGGTGGATATAAGTTACAACGTTGACTCATATATTTTGTCCTCTTTTACTATAGGTACTTTACAATGAACTGTAATAATGATCTACCTATTTATTTACTTCTGCTTAACACGGCTAGCAAAGTATACGAGCGTATTTAATTAATGACATTAAGGTGCAGTTATGCAGGTGCAAGCCAGACAAGAATACACATAAGAATAAGACCAAATTGCAAGGTGGACGAGACGTTCAAAACAATGAAGATCTTATCTACACAAAGTACACTGTACTCTTAGCTTTGAGTTCTCTCTAAAGCTGGTATCTTTAATAAAATAAACCAAACTAATTTCAATATTTCGACCTGCCTGAATACCTTATAGTTAGCACCGCACGGCAAAACCAGCTTCTTACGTAAAATTTTCGTCTTTTCCAACAAACAACATATGAAAATAAGGGTTATTGAGGACAATGAAGGGCTTGTTACACTCAACAAGCGTGTACTCACCGCCAGTTGCACAAGCAGGCAGAGCTTGTGGCGGCGGTTGCCGCGGTTGGGCCGGTATACCAGTAGGCCTAGCACATGATGGCCGCGGGAGTATGTCGCCGCGAGATAGATGACACGTCTTTGTCTAATTGTATTAATGACATAAGGACGGGTAGTCTATCTCGCGGCGACATACTCCCGCGGCCATCATGTGCTAGGCCTGCAGCGGCGAGACCACGGGAACCGCTCGCGACCCATAGTACCACGGGAAGATATCAATGTGAGGTACTCACCGCCAGTTGCACAAGCAGGTTGAAGGCGAGATGCAGCCATCCGGCGTGCACCACGCTATAAGTGAGGAACCGCCAGAGCTCGTGCCGGCGGTCGGGCCGGTACACCAGCGGCGAGTCCACGGGGACGGGGCCCGCGGCCGCCGCCACGCCACCCGCGCCCCATGCGTACCATGCGAACACGCCCAGCTAGAAAGAAAAGTCACAGTTAGCAACGGAGGTATGTATACTTTATCACCAGCTTAGGCTGCTTGGGGGGATCTATTTTAATTTTTGCAATATCTTCGTAACTCTTCTTAGTCTTTTAATAAAAACCGGCCAAGAGCGTGTCGGGCCACGCTCAGTGTAGGGTTCCGTAGTTTTCCGTATTATTCTCAAAAACTACTGAACCTATCAAGTTCAAAACAATTTTCCTAGAAAGTCTTTATAAAGTTCTACTTTTGTGATTTTTTTCATATTTTTTAAACATATGGTTCAAATGTTAGAGGGGGGGGGGCGCACTTTTTTTTCCTTTAAGAGCGATTATTTCCGAAAATATGAATATTATCAAAAAACAACCTTAGTAAACCCTTATTCATTTTTAAATACCTATCCAACAATATATCACACGTTGGGGTTGGAATGAAAAAAAATATCAGCCCCCACTTTACATGTAGGGGGGGTACCCTAATAAAACATTTTTTTTCCATTTTTTATTTTTGCACTTTGTTGGCGTGATTAATATACATATTGGTACCAAATTTCAGCTTTCTAGTGCTAACGGTTACTGAGATTATCCGCGGACGGACGGACGGACGGACAGACAGACATGGCGAAACTATAAGGGTTCCTAGTTGACTACGGAACCCTAAAAAAGGCATTCGTATTAGGAAAATCGGACGATATATTGATTTAGTTTTGATAACGCTGCTTGATTACGTACCTATATTTCTATTTTCACCTAGAAACCTTATTTGTATACACATAATTATTACTATAAGTATACATAACATACATTAAGTATTGGTTACCAAATATGATATTATGACGAGAAAATTCAGACATTCTCTATCATTTGCTCAGATATCAAGTTCCGGCGTATTGGGGACAACTTCCGAACTGTATGTAAGATAAGAATTTTCCGTATTTTATCAAACGAAATAGCATAATTAGCATATATCGCCGAACGTGATTTCGACGAGCTTTACCAGAAATAGCGACATTGCAACGTGAAAATGTAAACAAAAAGATACATTCACAGCCATTACGGTATCTTGAAAAAGCGTACAATAAGCCTTTTAGTGTAAAAGCATTTTCATGTGGCAAGTTTAGGGTCTAAAGACAAAGCCCGTATGTCAACGTCTTGTTCAAATAGTGTTGTTTCGTCGCCTTTTCGGCGCCAGTCGTAATTTAGCCTATTCAGTATTGTCAATAAAAATATTTGTATTCCCTTATTCCCTACATGGAATCTGTAATAGGGTTAGGATATTTGGGAGCACCTGAGAGATTGATGCTAGAATTGTACAAGATACTACTACTGAACCTAAACTAGAAATTTTAGCTTATTTTGGCACAACTTGGCACAATTTTGGTACTTGATAGAATTGACACTCAGGACGAAATTAAATAAGTACTTTCAAACACATCATAGATTTACCAAAGATCATCAAATTACTCAGGTTTTCTGTAAAATGATAAGGCGCAGGTCGTGGCCTTTGAGTAATTATGTTAACTAGAGAGGGCACCTCAACTTGATTTTGTGTAACAACACTTAGAGCTGATCAGCACAAACGCGCTTAGTCTGTGCCGAACGGCTGTGGTAGATTGACGTATCGCAATGAAAAATATTTCGTCTAAATAATGCCGTCATGTGTAGTGAGGTACTGCACAAACTGCTCAGGAAAATCTAACAAAAGCTAAGGAGTGACTTTTCATACGTAGGTTTACTGCATTTTTGTTTAAACACGCTTACTTTTTAAAAAATGTATCAATATAAACTCATGCCGAAGCGCCATGTTGCGGCGGCCATGTTTCGTTGAAACCAAAGAGTAAAAAATGCAACAAAAGCAGACGTGACAATATCGCAAGTTAGTTCAAGTTTCCTATCATACATTAAATTATATATATTTATCGACGCAAAAAAGGTTATTTAATTATTATTGTCAGAATTGCACAGTTTTCCGACATGTCGGTCTATAACAGATTCTCAATACGCGTGTCGAATTTCATGTCAGTATGTAAATGTAAGTGCAGTACCTAACCTGCCTGAATGAATTTGGGTAGGTAGACGGTCAAGCAAATTATGAGAGTATAAAAACGCGCGAAATTCAAATTTTCTATGGGACGATAAACCCGCGCCCAAACATACATGGATGTAGATAAAGTTATATGTGTATAATTAGGCATTAAAACACTCATGTTATCTTATTAACACAACAAAAACAACACTCATCTTTTAATGCCTACCATTATGCAAATGTCACATAAATAACTAATATCCAGTTGCGGCTACGTGTACACATGTACGCTCAGTCCGTATACAGCTTTAAAAAATGTGGGCATTTGAAAAAATTGGAACTCACAGAGTTGTTAAAAAAAAGTTCAATCGCTGTCGGTTTTGCAACGATAATTAAGCATGGAATTTCAATAAAAACATCGTGAATTATACTAAGCTATAATCTAAATTCAGAACGTGAAAAAAGTTTAGTTTTAAATACAGATTTCAAGCTTGATTATCATTACAAAACTAACAGCGATTTATGTTTTTTGCTAACAACTCACGCTAATTGAAAGTCATAAATTAAAAAATGCCCATGTAAACTCATGTCACTTCTATACTACGACTTCTAATCTATACACTCTATGCAGGGCTCATCATCGCGACCGAAAGGTCGTAAGCGCCGAGTAAAATCGTAGCGCTTGCGACGTTACGGAAGCAGGCCATTGGTTCACACCCCGCCCCCTCGCCCCGCCTTCAGCTTACAGGCTGTGACACGTTCGTTGTTTGCTATAGCTCCTCTATACGAAGTAATAATTACTCAATGGTCGTGGCAGGGTATTAACTTACGATACAATACGAGCTCAATTGTTTAACGTAGGCACGCGTAGCAGGAAGACCGTTAGCAGAAAGCATGCGATATGCATGCGATTCATCTATAGCGGAGCATCGACAATTCCACAGACATATGTGTGAGTTATGTCGCATGTAAGAATTTGTCACAATAAGAACTTATTAAAACATAGCCTCTACCTATTAAAGAATAGGGACTGTTATAAACTCCGATTGTCGGACAGTTCAGATGTCAACTCCTCAATTTTTTTCAACTTTCACCATAATTCACCTTAATCCTAAAATCCTAATCAACGTTCGACTATTAATATGCTCTGAATTTACATATCGTACACGAAATGTAGAAGGTTTTTAACCTCTAGGATGTAAGACTTTACAGCCAAACACGGTGGTTTTTAACTCTTTACCGCAGACGAAGCCATAGGGATATGATATTCAACGCCAACATTTTTGAAATGCAGTATATAACCGAATAAATTATAGGCAAAAACAAAGGTGTTTTGGAAAAAAGTAGATTTGTCTACAAGTATAATAAATATCAACTGCATAATAATATTGTAAAAGGGACTGGTTACCATGAATATTATCGTCACGCATAGTTAGGTAATAGCTTAGAATGTCCGAGGTCCTTAGAGTACCCAAGCAGGCACAAGCATGGTCGCGTAATAAACTATATAATATAACGTCAGGCCGTCCTTTTCGCACTATTTGCAAGAGCGATAGGGACGCACCGATGTGATAATGTTTATCGGAATATTGTGCTACGCCCGCTGAGTAGTCTTACTCACATGTGTCTGTGCATGAATCAATGTGTGACGGCGCGGGCGCAGCGATTGTTGTGATTCACGTAAACCGCTGCGGACGTGAAATCCGCAATTACACTTTTTAATTAACCGGCAACTGGAGCGCGGATTGTGCAGTTAATAGAAAGTGACCTGCACGATTTTACATTGTCTATGCGTGTATGGATTGTGATGTGTCGGTTTGTCTATTGATCGCGTTTTGGTTTACGCACGCATACCTGCTGACTGTATTTTATATTTTTACTATATGTAGTATGTAATGTAATTTAGAAAGTTCTAATTTTCCAATCCAAATTGACCTTATTGGTACCAACCAACACTTCTCATGTCTTTGTCAAATGAGTTTGCGACTGGGCATTTCGAAGCTCACGAGTGGTACATTATGGTAAAATTCGGAACCTAGAAACTATAATGTACTATGAGGTACGGTTTAGTTAGCTAATCGAGTTCATCAGCGATATTGAAGTGGCTACAGCACCTACCACTACAACATCTATTTTGAATTTGAAAATCATTTACTGGCGTTGCTGTCATTTGGTTCGAGAGCTTTTCAGTAGGACCGTTTTCCAATTCGATAAGCCATCCCGTCTTTGCAGCAGTGTTAGTAAAAAATCGAATCAGAGTACTTATCAGCAGCGGCTGGTATAAGCCGATTCCCACCGGCTTGCCTAAAATTGATTGCTAGTAAAGTACCTTAATGGTTAAGGTAGGTTTCTTTGTAGGTTTCTTTCAGTGTTGCCTAGCATACATTTTCACCAGCCGCCACTGGTACTTATGGGAGTAAATCAAGACCAAGGGCAGATGCAGCTTCGTACTTTAGAGTAAACTCACCTCAAGCAGTGTGACGCAGATGATGAAAAGCGGCGGAGGGCAGCATGTATACCTCTCCTGGTAGTACTTGCGCTCCCTTTCCTCAGGGAGCACTTCCATTGCGACTAAGTGCACCATCCTGCGGAAAATAGCCTTCTTTAGTAACCTTAAGTATTATTTACATTTATGGGAATCTCTAAAGAACGAGGAGAAAATGCTGCCTTTACTCTGCTCTCTCTGCAGTGAGTATTGCACAAGCAGAGTTGATAAAGATGGATAATTCAACATCCTGACTTATTTTGGACTAGCTATTTTGGCTACAGAACTGATAATACTTTAGTTTAAAACCCAGATTGGCATAATATACCTTATAGGGACGCTCTGAGACTACAGCAAAGAAGCAACAACTATGAATAAAGCGAGAGAGGATGTCCAGTAGAAGACTAGACCGATGGTATTGATTTCTACATTTTAATTCCAACTTGACTGTGATGGAAAAGATATCTGTGAGCTTATTAGCTTTTACCCCTCAGCGTTAAGCTACATAAAATGTATGTAGAATAAAAGTATCCCTTTCAAACTTTCATTTATACATAAAATTTGTGTGCAACGCTTACTTTCACGAGTTTCACGTATTGTTCCGATTGGCCTCCACAAAGCAGTCTATTAACGATTTATGATTCGGAACCGTTTCCAACATGTCAATGTGACACGAACGACATCGGAAATATTTTTAGCGACGACAATCAATACACGTACACCATAATGGCTGAAACGGCGGTTCACACGTAACAATTTTGAAACACAAAAATTTTACAAATCATGTTTTTTGCAGTTACATTTTACTTCGAATTTAGCGGTCGGACATTTATACTGGGGTTTATAAAGCGGAAGGCCTGTCAAATGCACGGCATATCCGATGTCGGTTTATCTATGCCATCTATGGTTTTAAAAGTAGTGGTTGTAAACCTCTTTTTATATTTATTTATTATAGCAAGCGTAATAGAGTTCGAAAATATGTAACTTTTGTACAAAAACGAAATCAGAGAAAACGATTTAACTATATAGAAAGACTTTGTTTGTCTGCGTCGCTTGATAGATAAAGAAACGAATGGTGAAAATGAAAAGTGTTAGCCGTATAAAGTCGGCAAAATGTAGCTGGTACTTGGTAGTCTTGGTACTTGTTCTCCGTGATTTATCTGACCCACTGACAAGGCAGCCAGCCGTGGCAAAAGTGCCGCTAGGATGAAGAAATCATAGTGTTGATGTGCGAAGTTTTAATATAACGAGCACCGACCTGGCGAAGAAGGTAGGGTCTTCAAGGAGTAGTCGGAAGTCGTTTTCGGAGCTGACCTCGCGGTCGCGCTGGTGCACTGCGCATCTATAGCTGCGCGTGCGTTTGCCGCTCATCTGTAACAAGACACACTCCATTAAGTAACACTAATATAAATATTCAAATATGAATTGACCTCTACTAGTCTAATCAGCGAATTGAGACATTTGAGACGCTGCAGAAATTCTTATCAGATACCTAATACAAGTATCAAGACGCTAGCTTGATACTTGTATTAGGTAAATATTTTTTCGTAGTTTACGTATTGTAATGTATTAAACATCTTGATACTTGCTGTATACAGGTATTTTTTAAATTAGACACACAATTTTCCCATACAATAAAATTAAAAATGACTCGTTATAGCGCACCCTCCCTCAGGTCACGATGTGTTTTCCCGTGTTCCGTCACACACGGTTAATCCTCAACGTAGTGTTTAGTTGGTGCACGTACGTGCAACATTAAACTAATTACTATAAATGTAGTACTTTAAGGCGATAACAAATGTATTGATTATGTACAAAATAATAAATCGACCACACGGCAATTAAAGGGATAAAGTTAAAACAGTTGAGAGATCTAGCAACAGAGTAACCTTGGAAGTCATAAGTTACTTTATAAAGTAATAATAATATGAGTCTAGGGGAGCTGTAGAAGTGTAGATTCTAAGTTTGCCGGACGATATCAACGTCTAAGCCACTACTACACACACTACAGTCACTACTACACTGCTGTAATAATGATATTAATGATTATTTAAAGAAGTTTCATATTGTTGAGCGGACGTAATAAATATACAAAAATGTAATTTGTCAGCTTACAACAAACTCATAAAAGTTAAAACTCGAAATTGACAATAAAACTGGCTCTTCGTACATTAGTCAAGTATTTATGTGCATAAACATCTATCGAGTGGCATCGAGGTTTAGTGTGAGAACTGCCAGTTTAGCGTCGCGAGGGTGGATTTACGAGTCTTGGTCGTCGCTGGCTCGCGTCCAGCGCCTATCGACCCCGTCGCAGAACAAATATTCAAGCCAGTACTTTGTACGTTATAATAAAAAAATAAAACGGATAATCGCATTGTCTGAAATTATTTTGAATACCTTATCCATTCCTGGCGTGGCGTAAGTATGTTTTTTAAGAATGAGTCTCTGATGTTTGTACCTATGTATTCCTTAAAAAACCTGAACTATAAATTGCCTTTCGACTCGTTCCACAATTACCTATAAACTTAAAATACTGAGTGTTATACATTACTTCTGGAGCTGGCCGCCGCCCTTGGGACTCAACCCGAGCCGACATATCGCACCCTTGATAAAATAATGTCATTTGCGACTATATTGCTCAAAGGCATTTGGGACTTTATTTCTTCAAGGTTGAATATGGATTGTGGACGGTAAAACCCGAGATTAGGCTCGAATTACATATACACACATACATGTTTACTATTCATACCTTAGTTCAATTCAGGTAGTCAACTTGTTACAGCAAGCAAACAATCTAATAGAAAATGTCTGATACGAAAACCTACATTACATGTAATATGTACTCAGTACCTGCAGATTTCAAAATGTGTAGGAAGCTTTAACATCCCAATTAGGCATTAAATACTAATCTGATGATGAATCAGGTGCGGTATTCGAACTTAAATGACATGAGAATTCCATTCTTATTAGATTGCAGTCAGACTGAAATTAAGGTAGCCAATTTTAAACAATGTTGCACCGCTTAATTTACGAAGATAAAACACAACTTAAAATTGATAATTCGTGTTAGGTTCACGTTAAATATGATTCTAGATAAGATAAGGCACTAAAGCACTACATTCAAGCTTTAATTTAGGTAAATTAAAACATGGGGTTGGGGTTAGTACGTTTATTGCGTCGCTCACAGTGGCATCGTCCAAAGGCAACACACTATTATATTATTCATATTTGAAATATATTGCGCATAGACTTAATGCAAGTATTCCATGTGAGTTTAAAAAGATGTATACATAGTAAACAATTGGCATATGCAATGCTAGATGGTATGAGGCAACGGCGGCGGGTGGGCGTTCGGCGCGGTGAACGACTGGCCGCGATGCCGCGATGCCGACCAGCATTGTCTCCTCAGTCGTTCAACTCCGTTTCCCACGAGACTGCGAAATGCCCATTGCCAAAGCCCAAATACAAATAACCTAGACGCGCCGCAGACGCTGCTAAATCCGTCTCGGCTTGGAACTCGCGAGTGTCGTTATCGCGGAATCGGTATTGATCATTGTTAGTACATCTTGCTATTGATCTGATACTTTCTGGGTTAACTCTATACTAAGCGATGTTCAGATAGTGATTATTGATTTTTACACCATTACAAATGAAATACTGTTATGAAGCGTGTAGCAAAAATGGGTTACGTTACAAATAAAATAATCAATAACTGCAATCGGCACGTTTTGAATTTTTGATACTTGTGAATTAATAATGATATACGCCAATTTTATTTGTGTATCTAAATAATTCATCGAGGCGTTTGATTGTGCGCTATTATAAAATCCAATGGTAAACAGTTCCATAAAAGACGGGGACTCATCCATATTCGGCTTAATTGTGTTGTCTGGATCGTGCCGCTATCTGCAGGCCAATGTCCAGTGTTTGTGTGTCAAGTCTGGATTTGAAGTAGTAATAGTAGAGCGGTAGAGCCAGTCTATTGATGTTTAAGCTTAAGCTTATGGTGACGGGACGTGTGGAGTTGGTGTAATAGTTGGTAGTGCGCGGGCGCCGTGGGCGCGGCGCGGGCTGGCGTGGGCGCCGCGTGACTCACGCCGACATCCGACACGTCCGATACGTATCCGGAACCACTAACTAGCCACTATTGCCATCGCCCATCAAACAGGCACGCGAGCCTATGGGACACAATACACATTCTAATAGCCTCTTATGAGGTAGATGGAATCAAATAAAGGTTTCAATAAAATTAAAACGGTTTTACTGACTATCATGGATTATTTTATTGAAATTGAGACAATAATAAAACCATAAAAAAAAAAACCGGCCTAGAGCGTGTCGGGCCACGCTCAGTGTAGGGTTCCGTAGTTTTCCGTATTTTTCTCAAAAACTACTGAACCTATCAAGTTCAAAACAATTTTCCAAGAAAGTCTTTATAAAGTTTTACTTTTGTGATTTTTTTAATATTTTTTAAACATGTGGTTCAAAAGTTAGAGGGGGGGGACGCACTTTTTTCCTTTAGGAGCGATTATTTCCGAAAATATTAATATTATCAAAAAACGATCTTAGTAAACCCTTATTCATTTTTAAATACCTATCCAACAATATATCACACTTTGGGGTTGGAATGAAAAAAAAAGTCAGCCCCCACTTTACATGTATGGGGGGTACCCTAATAAAACATATTTTTTCCATTTTTTATTTTTGCACTTTGTTGACGTGATTGATATACATATTGGTACCAAATTTCAGCTTTCTAGTGCTTACGGTTACTGAGATTATCCGCGGACGGACGGACGGACGGACAGACAGACATGGCGAAACTATAAGGGTTCCTAGTCGACTACGGAACCCCAAAAAACCAAATAATTGATAATAATTATATTTTCAAATTGCTTAAATTAAAACTAAAAATCGCCCGTCTGGTTTCATTATTTCATGTTCAAATATGGGTGCTGATTTATTGGTCGGTGACTTATGGACACCTACGCTCGCGAATAGAGTCAATGCGACTTTTATGAATGGAGCTATAATTGATTTTCTTGCGCAGTTCACTGTATTATTCATATATCATTATGAATATTTATAATAACGACATTTGAATACCTAACTTTTAATTAACGATGCCTAACAAGTACCGTGTAGAATTCATAGCTTAATTCATTTAAGCAACATAACAATGAGCTTTCCCGGGAGAAATGTCGCTGCTCGGAAGACACAATGAGTGAATCTCCGCATTGCGGGGTTTTATCTAAAATCTAGCATATTAATGTTAGATTTAGTGTGGCAAAGTGGTGTGCCGGGCACGTGAACGCTGGGAGTTTCCCACGCGCCCACCTCCGCATTATTATGTTCAAATCTCTTCTAGTCTCTTTCCATTATTACAATGCCGAGAAAGTACACCATACGTTTTGCAAGTGGGAAGAAAAGATAGGCAGCGATTGTTAATAGTATAAATTAAATAAACACAGTGTGTAAATAAGTCTCTGCCATAATCATGGCTACTAGCAGTACCAGGGTATGTGATGTACAGTGATCGGTTTTTTGGATTCACCCTCGCGGGATATCAAGTAGAAAAGTTAATATTGATACGACGAAATTATCTCTAAGGAACTTTTTACTCTTACATTAGTTTAGTTTCAGTTTATAATGTTAATGTTGTTGCTTTATATTTTTGGTTGAGCAATAAAACCATTTGGCATTGTGGACATTGTACATATTTTTTTGCCTTTTCTAACAACATTAAGCCCGGATTCCCGGGGCATATCCATACTAACATAATGATTGAGGTCGTTCACCCCATGTCGAATCCAAAAAACCGATCACTGGTGATGTAATAATTCAGTATATATTGATTTATGGATTCCATAGGTAAAATGATACAGAAATTTCAGAAATTTGGATTCCTGTGCATGATATGAGCTACGTGTTAAGTCGTTGTAATTGTAACCAAATTAGGGTGGCTCGAAGTATTGACTGGGTCGGTGGTTAGCGCGTGGTGGAGCTGGGGGCAAGGTGTGCTTTGCTTTTCTACCAATGTTTCCGGTTCCGACAACCGCTTGTTGTTATTCATTGCTACGTGCTGGTGTTTTAAAGGGAGCCTGGACTAAGCCGTTATATAAATTATAGGAGTGTTACGTGCATAACATATTTAGTTTTTTCCGATTATTTTTGTATTGCTGCCTTATTTAATATAATGAGATTAGGTATAAAATAAAATTCACCGCAACGTTATCATAGAAAAAAATACAGGAATACAAAATATATAATTAAAGGTATATACAATACACATTTGGGTCATACAATACACATTTGTATATCTTATGGTATCTTATAATATTTAATGATGTACTTATTAGTATGAGGTAAGGTCCGACCGAGATCTCGGTCTCGGTCTCGGTCTCGGCATTCTCGGCCGAAAATCGGGCCGAGATCTCGGTCTCGGTTCTCGGCCAAAATGGGCCGAGATTCTCGGCAAAACCGAGACTGCGGTTTTTAGCTTTCAGTTTGTTACATCGCCCGTTTGGTATCCCAATTTTAGTGATTTTGGTAGGGTCTTTATCGTTATTTTAAGCCAAAAACAAACAAATACCTAGGTATAATTCATAAAAGAGTGTAAAATATTTACGACAATTTGATGTGTGTGGAAGACAACGACGACGCGAAAAATCAAGGCAGCAGGTTAGAATAATTAATATCTACCTTACATGTTAGAAATGGCGAATTACGGAATATCGGACGAAATTTTGAGCTTTGTGGATGCTGTTTTGAGTTTTTTTAGTAAGTATGGGTTTTCCATAGTCATGTTTTTGATATATACATACATACAATTTTGGAAATAATCGCTATCCAAAAAAATAGTTCGTGTTCCTTAACTTTGAATCATGTGCCTAAAAATACGTCAAAATCAAAGTAAAGCTTAGTAAAGACTTTCAAGGAAAACCTGGAAAACTACCCGTAGAAAACACGATTCGACAACCTGTTTTATGATATCTTGCAAAAAGTCACAAAAAATCAGGGTATTAAACGCGCGTGTAAAACCTCTGAAATTGCATGCCTCTATAGGCTATGGCGACTGCTTACCACCGGGCGAGCCGTATAGTTGTTTTGACCTGTAACTCGATGTTATAAATAAAGTATTGTATTGTATTGTCACTGACGTAGTCTATTTTGCTACGGTAGATAGGTAAGAAGTGCGGGTAGGTTTGGGTAGTTACGGAACCAAACACTAAGCAGGACCCAACATACTCTTGGTTTCCTGGTTAATAGGCGAATTTCGATTATGAAAACATTTTTTTGTAAAAATGGCATATTTTTTACTGTTTTACAAATTCTCGGTCTCGGTCTCGGTCTCGGCCGAGAATCAAATTGAATCTCGGTCTCGGTCTCGTTCTCGGCCGAGACAAAAATATCGTTCTCGGTCGGACCTTAGTATGAGGTGATTGAATTGATGACCAATCTCATTGAATACAATGAGCTGCCCACTATGAGACAATTCGTTACTTGACTGGTTTCTCATTCACCATCTGGTTTATGAATGAATTGTGACATACTATGCTACTTGGCGTGTTCGGTACAAGTCGCGACCTGTTCACGCTAGTTACTTTACCGGCGGCTGTCATAAATTTGGCAAAAAATACGTATAGGCTTTTATCATTATTGCACAATTATTGAAAATGGTGAGTTTTAATAATGTTATTGGTAAGTTTGGTAAATTGGTAAGTGGCAGGTGTAAACGTAATATTATGGAGAAGCAGATAACTTGCTCAAAACTAACAAAAATGACTAGGCTACTATTTTATCGTAACATTGAACAGCATAATTGTGCAAGGTTGCCTAAGTTCGTTATTCTAATTACTAGGTCTATATGCGAAGTAAAATCGCGTGTGAGAATTAAACTAACTATGTACAATGATTATTACAAGTTGCACCACTTCGATATCTGTGCTGTGTGCTGTATTGATTTCGGCGCTGTTAATTTTTAAGGCCATTCGATGCAAATATAATTTGGGCTTGCTAAGTGGCGATTGGCAATCATTTAGTATTCTTAACATTTCCGTTTTGGTTGTAAACAGTAAATGTGTTACGGTTTTATAATTTACTGGAAAAGACCCCAATGATCTCAATCCGTGGACCAAACAAATCGTTCATGACCAATTTTTATCTCAAATCGTTGGTAGATGTGCCACGATCGGCGTATCGGATTGTCTCGTTTCGGTTAATTTTGTTTCGATGGCTAGTAAAATTCATGTCAATACGATGTCGTACCGTGAAGTCAGTAGCGGTTGATCTACATAAAAAATGCAGCATAAATCACGGTTCAACTTCCCAGGCGGTTAATCACGCTCGTGAGCCTTTTGCAGGTGAAAAGAATCGGTTTGTTTCGATATAAACCAGAAAACTTTTCTATGTCTCATATCTTGTCTAACTTATAGTTTCAACAAGTAAACAAGGTTTGCGATTAGCTTTTCCACTGTATTCATAGTTTTAAGTAAGTAGAATTTTCATTATAAAGTTGGAATTATGAGTATTAAGAAACCATAAAATAACTATTATAACTCATATCTCTTTGTATCTATAGGTTTCTAAAACTGTAGTATATATAATTATAAAATGCACATAAAATCTAAACGTGTTTGTTACAATCGTTAGCGTAGTGATGATCAATGCATTAAATATTTTATTATCAAAATCAAATGCGTGTATTTAAAGGAACAATTACAGTGTAACAAAATAAATTATTAGATAAATATTGGGTCATATAAAGTAAAAATCATTAAAGTATCAAAATTTATCTGTCAGTGTATATCACTCTTTTTAACAAGTCCTTGTTTTTTAATAAGTTAAGTTCTAATAGTTTTCGGTCCATTGTTCGCCCTTCATCAAGTAAAACTGATTTTTTTTACTGAACTGTAGTAAATACAAGTACAAAAAAAAAGACAAGCATTAACAACAAGTATTTTGCTAAGTTTGTTTAGGTTAGTTTTTATAATTCAATCTATTGGCCGAATAACTTGATAATTACGAAATAAACGCATGTATACAAGATAATTATAAGGATTTGAAGTTAAAATGATCTGTAGATATATCATTGAAAAGCTTGTCGAGTAAAAAATAAATCCTGGATAAATGGTTTGAATGTCAAAAATGCCGACATCGGCTAACCTAATGTTTAACATTTAAAAAACTTATAAGAATAATACAATTAATTCTAGGTTTATTCCTACCAAATGGACATAAAAAACAAAACATCAAACAATTTGACACAACATCCAAACATTACAGAAATTTGTAGGTTAACTTATAAACAAATTCACTAACTTACCCATCATTTTGAGAATTATTGAAACTCACAAACTATGTTCTCGTTCTTATAATAAATAATGAACACTGCACTTTCTAGTCTCTATTAACAATAGTATAACTGTTTTTTGTGAAACTTTTAATTAATGTGATTCGCGTGGTTTGTTACAGAACTTAGAGAAGACGCGAGCGTGAAACAGCTGAGATGTAGAAAACGGTGGCACGCGCTCTCCACTCGAGCGCTAAGCACAGACTGACGAACGGAATGGAACGAACGCATGTAGACGTTTCGTTTCATTCCATTTGCATCGTTCTTTTCTTTTTGCCTGGCGGCTGCCGGAATCGCATTGCCACCCTAAAAGCAAGGGATTTTTATATGTAAGTATCGCTGCATAAGGCATAAGGAGGGGTAGTTTTGAAAAAAAAAAAAGATTGTTCGTGAATGGTGAAAGAACTTCGTGCCTAATTGTGTGGTTAATCCATTCAAACTTCTTAAGAAATAAACAACTATAAGCAACTTATATTTATTATGTTAGGGGTGGTGTTAGGTATGCTTTTAGGTAGGGTCGGTTTAATTAGGTACCTACCTATATAAAATGTAAATAAGTAACCAAGCCAAGCCAAGGGGCCGTAGGTGGCGTAGTTTTTAAACATAACTAACCACAGTTAGCAGTTAAGAATTAGGTATTTGTATGATAAATTGTACCAAAGACATATATAACTCCGTATAGAGATAGACAGATACAGTCTAAGAAAATAACGTACCTCAGTACCATACAGAAAAAGGTACTCAAGGGTACTATCATTATCCGATGATGCGGATTGTTCGAACCGACATATTGGTACTTATTAGTTAATTGTTCAGATTTCCTCATAGATGTCGCTGTTACAAATGCGTATCATTTGGCCTATGTTAGAAACTGGGTTATGTTCTGTTATGTATCTGAAGTATCTGACAAATACAATAATTACATAATACCCTGTTTTATCGATAAGTTATATTATAGCGTGACCAACTAGGCGCCTAGGTAGGCGAGGCAAACCCAGAGAACGGCATACTAATAATTATTAGTATTATTACAAGCTTAAAGCATCGCATCTCGATTTGATATTAGTCTCAATGTATAATTTGGTATAAGCTAAGTGTTTTTTTACTGAAAGAAAACGTCACGTTCAGGAAATTGGGCTTCTGCCCTCTGGATTCGAAGGTCAGGGGGGTAGTCGCTTTCGTAAAATCAGTGCCAACGCTGAATCCTGGTATTGGTTACCAAAGCGAACCCCAGCACGGGTAGCATGGTCGTGCGATCGGCGCGATAGACGATAAAATATCAGGCCGTCCCTATCGCACTATTAGTAAGTGCGATAGGGACGGCCAGATGTTTTATCATTTATCGCGCGACCATAATTGCCTGGCAGGTTCTCATGAGCCGTGACAAAAAGAAGAAGTAGGTATCTAATTATCTATCTTGCTGGTATATAAGGGCCTTTTTAGATTAGACGGCGCGCGAACTCGCATGCGATTTTAATAGTTACCTATACATTGGGGAATTTGGGGACTGTTGGGGACATTTGATCACCACCATCCAAAATCGCAATGTAATGAATCTCGCATGCGAGTTCTCACACCGTGTTAAACCCCCGACGCAAAAACGACGGGGTGTTATAAGTTTACGTGTCTGTCTGTTTGTCTGTCTGTCTGTGTGTGTGTCTGACTGTGGTATCGTAGCTCCCAAACGGATGAACCGATTTAGATTTTTTTTGTCTGAAAGCTGAGTTAGTCGGGAGTGTTCTTAGCCATGTTTCATGAAAATCGGTCTACTATGTCGCGGTCGGGGGTTTTTTCAAAATTTTAATTTTGTGGTTAGGTTATATCTATGGACTCTATGGTGCCAGCGACAAGCCAATCTAGATTACAGTTTCGTATATCGAACGGCAAGCACATGGGCCGCCTAGCACGATGCGGACTCAGGTAGTGCCAGATGTGCAACCTGTAATACCTTACACCGGCCTAGGAACAAACGTGGAAAGTTTTTGTGTTATTGTTTACCAATATTTCAAAGGAAACATTTTGTTTTAATCGTCAATTTGCTGCGCGACACGTGTTTGGGTGATTTTAGGTAATTGCCATTCTTTATCTTTACCAGGTGTGCACTTTCTGGGTAATATTTTCTATGGTTATTTTGTTTTGTTGCTTGACTATTTCCTTAAGATTTTACTTAATACTTTGCAGGTGTTCTAAAAATAAAGGTGAATAGGTGATAAAATAATGGGCTTGAATTATTGTTTTTTCAGCAATTTACTCGTAAAAGTCGTAAAACCCTAGTAAATTTTAAATTTAAAATCTTGTTTTGGACTGCCTATAAGTCATGAGTATTTTTATTTTTGCTAATAAAATGAATAACCATTTCTGAATATCTAAATTTCATGAAATAGAATATGTGCTAAGATTTTTGTAACTAGCAACCTATCAATTACCTACTTATAATTTGTCCCTTCCAAGTTTTATAATGAGAAGTTCGTTCAACTATCACAGCTGGTCAGCATCACCATTCAAAAAGGTGCTAAGTGCCAGTGTATTGTTATGTAGAACTACCTTTATAAAAGGGTCGAGACACACTGAGTCCGTCATCGGAGCGCGTTAATGATATTTTACGCCTTATTGGCACGATCACAGCAGCCGACGAGGGATTAGCGCGCTGCCCCCACACATGACTATCTTCGTATTGCGGCGTTCCTATAAGGTGTTAAGACTGTTAAATTTGAGTAAAGTTAATATTTTAGAATCATGACAAGTGGGTCTATAGCGACTTTTAATTTGAATATGTTTTCTAACTATGTGCGGGAGAATGTAGAAGGCTAGAAGGCCTCTCAACTTCTAAAAAACATGTCGCGCGTAGAGTCTAAATGCAACGAATTGGTCAGCAGGCAGTTTAGTACTTAATAGACGTATATTTTTATACCGACGATTTCAGGCAGGCAATGATGAATGATAAATATCAGGCCGTCCCTATCACACTATTTGAAAGTGCGATAGGGACGGCCAGATGTTTTATTATTTAATAGCTGCCGGTCTCACTTTCGTACGTAGGTAGTTGGACCCTAATATACGGAAACCGAACTGAAAATTACCTACTTAGCGTTAATTACAATTACTTACAATCACCCTATCGTATCTACTAATAAACACCACAGTCTGACAAACTGAAAAGTTTCATTCATGCCATGTGCGGGCCCGACACATCTCAGCAGGTGTCCGCCAGGGGTCGATAATTTGGCCAATATTTATCGCGGACGGCGTCCGCACAAATCGTGCATCATTAGTATCATTACGGCGTCATTTGGCGAGGCGGCGTGCGTAATGCATGCGCGGCCCATCACTATTTCATAGACACTTTTTTAATATCCATGTTTGGACAGGGGAAGGCAAATGATTGAGCCAGTCATAAATATTTTACGTTTGGGGATGAAGTCAGCTGACTTTTGCTCTTAGCGTAGCGGGCCAATGTCCTCGTGGTACTAGTATTACAGTTAGGTTAGGTAAAGTTACCTACAATTCTACAATAGTGTCAAGAACAGTCGTCATTTCTAAAGGTTCTTGGGACTTTTATTTAATTAAATTTCTGCACACATTTAGTTATATAAAAAAATAATTCTGAAATGGACACACATCTTACGCCGCACTTGATTACAGGTGCCTTTAATTCCACCATAGACGTGCTACGTGGATGTGTTTAATATCCACCAATCAGCTTAGTTGAACCCTTTCCCACCGGTCTAAGCTAAGCGGTTCGATTAAGCTGACTAGTGGATATTTTAAAACTAGAGCGCTAAGTCCGAGAAAGGGATAGAGAGTTCCTCGACACCCCAAATACAAGGTTCGCAACCCAGGTAAGTTAATGGCAAGCCAACACCACGTTAACGACTCCAACATATGGCGCTCGTGGCCCACGGCTGTCGTTATCAGAAATTTGTTAATCTACTCAAAACAGCCAGTCATCCCGGCTGGCGTATTACTGTTATTTGAGGGTACGTATCATTACTATGATTAAGTTGTTGGCTTCGAGTTGAATGCATATGTATTTATTGTGTGGGAAGAGAACTGGTAGATTTGCTGTGGCCCGAACGAATCATACATACCTACTTAATCTAAGTACTCCTGTTTAGTCTCTAGAACATATAAAGCATCAGATGTATATTGACCGGGATATAGACCGTGATTACCTTTTTGATTTTTGTCGAGCTCCCGATATATCCCGGTCAATATGAGTCTAATGAACATAACCGTGAATCATTCAAAACCTCATATACAGCATCATCAAAGAAAACCCTTTAATTGACACGAGGTTGCCGTTTGGTGCCAATGCCAAATCCCTATGTTGCCAATTAGGTATTATATAAGGAACCTATGATTCCCGAATTCCAGGTACACCTCTTCCTCCGGGTAAACTAAACAGTTTAGTAAAAACTGGCCAAACATAATATGTAAAGATTTCTTTTTGACAAAATATTGTAAAACTACTCTAAAGTTGTGACTTTCATTGCTATGATTTCGTTGCTACGTTATTTAATAATCACATGTTATTTCCTTGTTTATTGGATAAAATTGTTAATAAGTAATTATACCTACTGTAGATTAGAATCCATACTTCCATACTAATATTATAAATGGGAAAGTGTGTGTGTCTGTTTGTTTGTCCGTCTTTCACGGCAAAACGGAGCGACGAATTGACGTGATTTTTTAAGTGAAGATAGTTGAAGGGATGGAGAGTGACATAGGCTACTTTTTGTCTCCTTCTAACGCGAGCGAAGCCGCGGGCAAAAGCTAGTTATAATATCAGTAGAGTTACCTAGCGCACACACGCTTTTACAAAGATTAAAGATTACGCCTGACTTTGATAAATCGCGCTCTAGAAAAGTCACCATTACCCATTACCACATCCCGGCGATATTACGCCGTGTGTGCAATGCAACTGGGTTCTCGTAACAATACGTTTTTCCAAATAAACGGTGCAGCGCGAGTTTCTGTTCCGTTATTTGAAAAGTGACGAGCGGCGCGCTTCATGCGTTTAAGCTGTGTATTGAACAAAATGTAATTTGACGATAAATAGACAGACATACGTATATGCAATATGCATGCATAAAGTCAGTCATGCATTCACAAAAGGGATAGGCACTGATCAAGTTGCAGTGCCACTTAACAATTAAGGGGTGGACAGGTTGCTAGCCATCGCCTGCAACACAATTGAACCTATATCCCACAGTCGACTTCTACGATACCCACGGAACGGAGTACTTGGTTGAAACCTAAATTTTCAACCCTCGATCTATAGAAAGGGACTTTATAAGTTTCACGCTAAGGTTTTGTGCATAATACTTATATCGTACCTGTCCAAAGAATGGACTGAATTCGATACGATTGTTTACGTGAATTCTAATTTCCTATACCTTATAGACCTTAGAAACTTTTTGTACTGTATACCTACTTACTTATTATCAAACCAATTGCCTATCTGATGGTTTATTTATTAAGATCACAGAAAACTTAATTTTGTAGCTGTCTCCAATAACATTAACCGCTTAAAAAATTTGGCCTATCGATATAAGGCGATGCTGAAATTAGGTATGCGGCGAATCAGCACTCAGGCAGATCGGCAGATGTTTTTAAGGGCGGTCAATATTTAAAGAGCCTGGAAGCGGCTAGCCACGGGTCAGCCACTCCGGCGCATAATTTGGACAAATCGATTTAGATCGGCGGCGCTTTTGTGCGATGATTTAGTAGCACCGACAAATTGGGCTCATCGGTGATCGATATACGTAGGGTTACCAAAGTTTCTACAGTACAGATGTACGAAAATTCGTAGTTACATGAATTTTCACATTGATACTGAATAATTACAGATTTTTATAGGAAAACTCAAGCAATAAAATTATTATTAACTTTAACATTCGGCTATCATTTCTGTTGATCAGGCATTGTTCGCGCTTTAAAATAGAGACCTAAACTCTCAAAAATATGTCTAATAAATATGAGTGACTTAACCCGTCGTCTGATTCTGTCAAAAAATTGTCATTAACCTTGATATATTTTTAATTTGTTAATACCGAGCTTATTAAGTACTTATTCGTTTTAGTACAAACTTTATCGTATAGTATGTTCAATTCTACTAATGTAGGTAATTTGTCATTTTATTTTTAATCAGATTTCACATACAACAGGAAAAAATTACGATAGGCCAAAGATCTCCCTCACCACATTTTAATATCCTATTTTCTCTTCTTCTTTTTCTTGTCAAAATACTTTAGAAGGACTTATTTCTCCATATTCCTACCTCACTCCTGATAACCCTGGATACAGGTCTACATAATCTGGATTCAAGCGGTCAGCAATTACAAGGAGTTGAAAGTAAACTGCCAGCAATTTCGTTTAGTTAGGCCGCCCGCTATTACATGATGATATTGATGATTTCCAATATTTTTTAAAGTTTAACGTTACTTCATTAGAGATCTAGAAAAAAAAATAGCGCAAACACTGTGAATATGAACTAAAGAAATATAATTTCACAATATTGAAGAGTTGTCCTATAATTTGGTTATCACACAACATATTATGTTACAATTTGAGCCGTATGACATACTTCGGGACGTACTACGATTATCCTGGATTTTTCTGCGTGGATAGGACTTTTTCGTGTTAAAAGTGAAATTTTTGGTCTATATTCCTCGTCGGCTCTTTAACTGACCTTCGCCAAGGTAAACGTACTTATTCTGTACCTACTTATATAAGTACATTAAGTATATGTATAGGTCGATGCTCCAATGTGTAACACTTCGTTTATTTACGTAATTGGATGGATAAGTCACTTCGTCTTCACTGCAATAGATGTATCTGCGGGGTGTGAATCAACACTGAGTCACGATTACACCAGGTTATGCTAGAGTGAGTGACCGGCCTTGTAAACATTAGTGAAAACTGTGCTACTCGCGCGGGCGCGTCACGCGTGCGTCTACATTCGCATACTTGTGACGTCGAGGGAAACTTGACCTCTACGGGGTGTGATTCAACTCGAGATGATTGTGAGCCACTATTACACCAGGTTATGCTGGAGTGAGTGGGCGGCCTTGAAAACATTAGTCAAAACTGTGCTGCTCGCGCAGCGCATTCCCCCTGCGTCAAAATCTTATAGTGGATAAACTAGAGGCGTAGCTCTAAACTCCCTGAACACCCCCCAAAAAAAAGCGCCTGTATCAGGGCCGATGGTCAAGTCACGATTACATTACATGTTAGAGTTAGTAACTGGCTAACTGGCCTCGGAATTCGGAAACATTAGTGAAAACTATGCTCATATAGTATTGCGTGTGTCTCTCTGAATTAGCCGATACGTATAAAATGTGATTTATATATGATATAGATCCGATGACGTTTTTTCAACCTTCTGACATATCCTATCCATATCAAAATAAGAAGCAATTTTATTGGAGCATCGACCTATATAATGTATACGAAACGTACGTAAGTTTACCTTGGCGAAGGTCAGTTTTTATTCAAGAACCAATTTTATATATGAGGATCCGAGTGCCTTTTCAAAAGGACTTATAAAAGTTATTTTTTTATCTATGTCTTCCTAGAGAAATAACCCTTGTTGACGTATAGAAATAAGTCCTTTTGAAAAGACACTCCTCATATATTTACCTCAGTATTTTTAAATGGCCGATAGTACGTAAATATTTGTAGCCTTATTTTTTTCATATGGTGTCCTGCCGTTTCGCCAAAAAACGTTTCGTCAAATTTAATTTCCCAATAATCATATCGCAATAGTTTCATTTCCCAAAGTATTGTTTGGCAAAGGTATGTTTCGCAATGAATTTGTTTGGTCAAATTATCATTTGGCACAATTTTACTTAGTCAAATTTTATTTAGACAAAACTTTATTTCGCAAACGTTTTTAATGGCAAAACTTATATCCCAAAAACATGTTTGGTCAAAATTTCACATCGCAAATTTCGAAAATATTTAGGCATTTGCATTTTCATTTCTACGGGATTAATTTAATTTACCGAAGATTTTTTTGCCAAATTTAACTTAAAATTGTCAATGATAATTTCAGTTTTATTCCCAAGGCTTGGACAAGAAAAGTTTGCTCAACTTTATTTTTGTCAAATTAATTACTGGACAAAATTATTTTGTCAACTATTTTTTTGTCAAAAATGTTTCTACAAATTACACCATGCAAAACCAAGTTTGACAATAAATATTACAAGGCATAAATGTAATTTAATAATTTTATTAGTATTGTAACAAAAAACTCGTGTGCGACAGGGTCAGTTTAGGTGCGATGACGAGCGAAGCGAGGAGGAGCGTGTTAGGTTGACAGTGAGCAAACTGGAAATGGCTTTTTAAAGTAATTAAAAATTAATAGAACATAATGGTCTTGAAAACATCAGGTTTCTTTTTAATAAAATGTATCCGGACATGTAAGTGAAAATGTCATCCTTTAGATTTGCAGCAGGAGGAAAAAAAGTACGACATACACATTATTTCACACAAATCTTGGACACAAAGTATAAAATCAACAAACAAATTTCTAGTGCGCCATTTAATTACAATATATTGGGAAATGGAAATTTTGCCTAACAATACCTTTGACTAAATAATATTTGGTAAAATGAAATTTGACCAAGTAAATATTTTGGGAAACAAATACTTGCCAAAAAAAGTTTTGCTAAATGTCAATTTGCGATAAGTTGTTTTGCCAAACGTTTATTTGGGAAATGTTAATTTGGGAATAATAGTTTGGGATGTGAAACTTTGGGAAACGTTTTTTGTCGAATCGTCAGTAAACCTTTTCATATACTATCACTATCAGGTATCCTCAGTAAACTCGAGGCCAGAAACATCTGCTAATCGACAAGAGGCGACTTTATTTCTATCATTAGGCTGTTCACTACTGCACCATAACAAATCATGAATTGATTGCAAAAGCGATGTGGGTGGTTTATAGTTTTCAAGCTTATTGCTTTCATTACGTAATTTAACTATACATTATTCGATACGGTATGATGTTCGCACTAACCTACCTATTTATTTAATAATACTTACTTATTTATTTTGTCTGGGCAGCCATACGCGTCAGCGAAGCCGTCAAAGCATATTCAACCACATAAAATACAGTTTAGATCCTTTTACAGAGATATTGTGATCAGGTGGCTGTGGTACCTCAACCTCTTATTAGTATTATCAATTTCATTATTTCAGCATGCGCGGATCCAGGGGGGTTATGGGGGTCATGACCCCCCCCTGGAGCCTAAGTTGGCCATACAAATAGACCACGTGACCCCCCCTGGGGCCCCGGGCCTTTACCACGTGACACCCCCCCCCCCCCGGGCACGAAGCTGGATCCGCGCTTGTTTCAGTTCAACTTGTATATTTACGTGTTAAAGTGCCCCTGTGGCCTATTTGCTGAATAAATGATTTGTAATTTGTAATTTATGTAATTAGTTGTTTTCCCCGCCAGCACCAGCCCTAATAAAACGAATTGCGATGAACACTGAATATAGGTAATTATAAAGTTAAAATATATCACCTATAATTATACTTATATGTAGGCGATATATTGGTCATCAACTACATAATATATATTATTCAGTCATAGATCAATTTTTCATTGACCTTAATGCCCGTAGATGCTCCCAAACCAAACGACAGTCGACACTATATCTACTGAGAGTGACTATTCCGACCGGAATCATGCATTCTAATTCCAGATACATGTCTTGTCTTGTCTACCGTATTCGTTGGCCGTATTATGTAGGCAAGATTTTCAGAACTTCGTTACCTACAAACTATGCATTTATTTCTATCTCAGGTTTTACCGCTCGGGGGTAGGTTATATATTAATAAATATACATTTACATATGCCAACCCGAAGCTACTTACCGTCATCATTCCCTTGCCCTTTTCCCATTATTTGGGGTCGGCGCAGCAGATCATCTTCCTCCATTCCTCTCTATCAGCCGTCATTTCCATACTAATACCTTTCACTCTCTTATCATTGTTCACACATTCCATCCATCTTTTCTTAGGTCTTCTACTACCATTGTATCCATCCACCTTCATATTTACTACTCGTTTTATAACATCGCTTTCATCCCTCCGCGTTACATGCCCATACCATGCTAATCTACTTCCTCTCAACTTCTCTGTCACTGGCGCTACTCTCAGGCTTCCTTTTATATACTCATTCCGAATTCTATCCAGGGGGCCGATTTTTGAGTCTCACGGCGTTCGAATTCAGAAAATTGTCACTGAAAATAATAGGCAATTCACCGTTTTCAACCGGTATTTTAGTGACAGTGAGACTCAAAAATCGGCCCCCAGTCTTGTCACACCACACATCCATCGCAACATTCGCCTTTCATTCACATGCAGTCTTCTCTCATCATTCGTCTTGGTGGCCCAGCACTCACTTACCGTATAGGTTAAAAACCGCGTTTAACTTGTGACCAAACATGAAAAGCGATTGGGGTTAGGCAACACGGCATTGACCGGATGGCAGGGTGGTGCGTGACCTCTCGGTTATTCATCGTCGAATATGCTTTACTCCAGGTAATAAACCAGGTAATGGGGGACATTACCCTATTTTGATTGACGATCACGGTCGTGGCCGAAAGGGGTTAATTTGGACATTTGTCGCGTCTGTTGGGACTGTAAGTAGGTACATAATATATTATATGTAAGTAGTGTTGCATTGTGAATTGTAACCACGGGCGTATATATGTATAATTAATTGCATATAAGACCCTCTCTTAGGACTCAATTGAATCGAGTCATCAAATATATGCGACGTGAATAGAAAACAATCCCAAGGTACTGTACTGGTAAGTACTAGGTACTGTAGTAATTACTATATATACTCGTAGTACACCCTCACATCCTCAAATCCTGGAGGTTTTGAAATTGGAAGTCGTCGGTCAATAATAAAGTGACAGGAATGAAATTCAATGTGTATTTATCTTCCATATGCTCCTGTGACTGAAAACAATAATTAGGACTTTCTTCGTACCGATCGATAATATTGTTGTTGTATTACGTTCACGTAAGATCGCTGTTTCGTAGCAAGTGTTCTTTTTGCCAAATTAAGCTTTAAAGGGGAGTTCGATAAATAATAACCCGAGGGTATCGCCAAAGTGCAACGTTCCCGACACGCAAGCGGTCAAAATCCTGGCGGCATGTTCCCTAACACACAGCAAGTACTGAGTAATCAAGTATCAACTACTAGCCAGAGCATCATAACCTCAAACGCCATTATAATTATTCCTAATCAGAGACCACGAGATTGAATGGTTTGTCTGAGCTTTCGACTAACGCGTGCTGGGCAAACGATTGTTAAGACACCCCTTGCCTGATACCATGTCCTTCGACAAGATAAAGCTACAAGCCACTAAGAACTCCACACACACATAAGCCTTTTCAATCTTGAGGGTAGGATATGAATATGAACGGTCATAACGTAGCCCTCGTTCTGTTTTCAACGAAAATTTGCATTCAAAATTGGAACGCGAATGGCACGAGCGCCCGCGGCGGCGCTACCGATTGCACATTGTGTGAGCCGACGTTGATTTTTTTTGCAATTTTCGTAATTTGGCGTAAACTTTATTTGAGACGATGATAATTTTGTATTGAAATGAAATGGGAGCTACACGCGATATTTAAATCAGCGGAAATAAACGTTTAAATGCCAATTGATATCGGAATCGGTAACGGTCCTAATCCTTATCCTCGGGGCTACAGGAGGAAGGCGTAAAGCTTTTGATCATTGAATTTAGTGCAATACGTGAGATGGCCAATTTTCATGATTTTTTAAAGATATGCTAGGCAACCAGCGCTTCAAAAGCCTACGAAGGAACAAATTCATGTTCATATTGCACAAATTTAAATAATTAAATCCGCCTGTTGTTCTAAATTATCTAAGCAACAAGCAAACTGTTTAAAGAGTCTGTTTTCCACCTACCATGTGTTTTAAGAAATTGTTGAAAGCTTCGCGTCAGCAGTGACAAAGAATCGTTTGGCGTTGAAGCGTCGTCGCCCGGAGCGACACGACTTGACGATCTCGTTCGCGACGGCGACGTGACCTACCCTGCGGCTCGCTGATTGATTACTCTCCTTGTTTGACTTAAAACGACGTATTCTTATAAGAAAGTTATAAGACTTATGACCTTTCTAACTAGGGATTGTCGTTACACAGGTTGCAAGCGCAGTGTCGCTCGGAGCGACCACCGATGGGACGATTGATTGTGATGTTTTAAACTTCATTTTCTCGCCATTAGCAAATTGAGTTTGTGTTAATGTATGTTGAAGAACTGTCAAGAATATTGGTCCATTCGGATTTTAAGCCATAGGGCATGTTTATTTAATTCTTTACCTACAGAGTGTTTGTCTTCAAAGAGACTTTTACATAGGTAGGTACTATTCTGGGTTTTCAGGGTTTATTTTTTTCACGAGGCATCAGCAATTTACATTCCAAACTTTGCCTATGATCTTGATGGTGACATAAGCTATTTCTTACAAGTTTTGTTTTTATAGAGCTCCATATCTTCGGTAGGCGTCTGGTTGCCCACATCACACTATCTGATCAATGCCACCGCACGATTTTTCTCGCTAATGCCAAGTGCGCATAACAAGCCAATTTGTATCAATGGGTTGATCAGGAGTCGTCAACGGACTGAAAGCAACCGCCGCACCTGCTTAAGACTTATTCGCATAGGATAACTCTACGTCATTTTAGACATACATGAAAGAGACCTTAAGGTGATGATATAAGGTGTATCCTACCAACTTTAGGTCAGGTTTTCATAGGCTATTATGAAGTGCAAGTCGTAATTTTTAGCCACAAACCGCGGTATGATAGGCGCGCGCGGTTAAAGCCGCTTAAGAGAACTATTTTTATGCCTCTGTGACGTTGCGTGATGGTGGAAGATAAATGTTCCCTGCATCGATAATTATTCTACTGATCGACCGATTTTCATAAAATTGCCTAGTTAAATAAGTTGGTACGGAAAAAGTTCAATCGCTAATGTGTATAAACAAAAACGTGTTTTAAATTGAAGGATATTATGTTGTTACGTTTTTTGTAGACGTCTCTTTATTAAATTAAACTGTTGATTAGCTTTAAAGGTTCGCCCTTTTACTGAAACCATACTTTGTAAGCATTGTATAAAGTAACGGAAGTTCTTTCTTTTACATTCTTACATAAATAGGAAACATGTAAGAGCTAGAGTTATGTTGAGTTAGTCAGCCCAGGAGCACGCCCGGAATCCACAACACTGATTGTTCTGGCAGGTGACAATAGTGTGAGATGCGTGTCATATTTGTGTACCTTCGCTAGACAATCTCGGTGTGTCACAGCTAATGAGCAAATGTCAACACTCTTTGTTGAGCATTTTCTATTGTTTTAAAGAAACAAGTCATGCATGGTGGTCAAGACGCTTCCATACGGACTCATTTCTGGAGACACCGTTAGAAAGATTGGTTGTTTCATAAAATAGGCAACTTGAGTTCTTGATGAGTCCTTAAGTTACCTATATTATTCCGTTTTTAAAAAACTTTATAAATTAAATTTGAAGAAACTGCAAGAGAAGTGAATTTTTTGTGTTTTAAATAATGAGTAATTGGGCGACCGCTCGGAATTCGAGAACTAGAAAATTTGCGTTTTCAGGGACCTAAGACTAAGCTAGGTCGATTTTCACCCCCGAAAACCCCACAAATTTCAGCAAAATCGTTAAAGCTTCTATAACACTTTCATTTCATATTACTTAACATATGAGACAGTCACTTTAAATTCAAGAAAACTTGGAGACAACAATCGCCATATGACAATGTTAAAATTAAATTCATAAAGGTGCGTGCGAGTTGATCGTTGATAAGGCATTGTTTGAGTCTTCTTCTTATTGGAAAGGTTCCTATGCAAATGTGTATCTCGTGCCGGCGACAGGTGACGCGGCACCCTTAATTGTTTTTTGTATAATATTTAAATATTATGACGTTTTTTCTCTGCCTTTTTTTTCTAGGTTTTTGTAGCGTGGCGCGGGTGGCGTACCAGGTGGTTTCGTCGAAAAAACTGTTGCCGTAACAGCTTGCGGGTATGGATTTAGGATGGGGAACAAAGAGACTAATTTTCCCCTAAATATGGTGTTTTGATGTAAATGATATGACGTGACTGAGCACGGCTTTTGTACGGAATATCGGGACCGATAAGCTAAACCGCATTTAAGGGCGGCCGCGGGCTTTAATTGTTGAGCTATTTTATGCGATTTCTTAACATTTTGGACATTTCATAACTACATTAAGTAACTATTGCAAACAAATGAGATGATTAATTTAAAGAAAATCCCGGTATATCTTAGACCATACTCATTTCAAAATAGTACCTACCTGTGTAACTCGTGTTTTTCAGGTCATCAGGTAATTTGTAAAGCTTCTTCTCTTGTAGAAGTATTTTATACCATCATTACCATTTATTGGAACACAAGGCCGTCTGACCCTATAAGTACAGTAAGCCCCTAATATTCAGCCTAGAACATGTGCTTAACATAAATACACTAAACAGGTATTACATACCTACTCTTTTTCGTGCAAGTAGTTTTTAACCACTCCTAAAAACCGTACGAACATTACCATTAAAAAGTACTCTTAAAAAGCTGACAGCCATCGTCAGCCGTCTTACAGCTGACGCTGCTCTTTAGAAAGTGCATCTCCGCTACATCAGCGGACTTGACAAGCTCTGATGCCTTCATTACTACTTTATTTGCATATTAAACCCCTTTTAATCGGGCTTGAGCGAGGTCTATTGAGAGCTTTTTTTACTTATACACACTTTTATAAATTTTATAATACAAATATTTGAAATAATAGTGACAAAACTTTTAATGCAATATACAAATACATACTTGATCTAATTTAAGTAAGTATAATCTAAATATTCATTCTTATCAGTGGAATAGGTAGCTACTGTTTGGATATAAAACGGAATGAATCTCTGTAACTTAAAAGTTTCTCAAATTAAATCTAAAATTTCTAGGTAGGATAGTAGTATCAATTTATATGTAGTTTAGAGTTGTTGACTTATAAAAACGATCCAATGTTCTTTCTTGCACCTTGCACCTCAAAGTACCTATGTCCACACTATTCATATAAAGCGGTTCAGCAGTTAACGTGAAAAGATATACAGATAATTATAATTCATATAAGTAATATTTATTAGTAGAGATGACAAAGGCCAAAGTAAGCTAAATATGGTTTACATAACGTCGTCATGTCACTATGTGGTATTTATGCGGGAAATGACGTATATCGTTTTTAGCCGTTGATTGTAATTTGTAATGCAAGCCACGCCAACCGGAACCGGCACGTTAAAGTAATCTATTCAAATCTGGCTTATTACGCCAGTTTTAACACGTTCTCAGCCCCGTGAATGCTTTAACAGCCTCTATGATAACTGTCTTAGCAGTATCATATTGAGGGTTTTCTGTAGGTATCGTGTTTTTCGCCAGGCGGCGATACCACACCTCGGACAATGGCGATCAAATATAATATGACAGAGGCGCGTTCCTAGCACACAAGCTCGTGTAGGTGAACGCTTACCATGTTTGTATAATTTGTATGAATGAGATATGACATGTCGACTGTTCGCGTTTTTGACAGGCGGTAACTGTGAGGTAACCGAGAGCGGGTGGGCGGCACTTTCAACGGGGAGCGGGAGTGACCGTACTGTACGCCAGGTCTTCCTAAGAGCAAACTTCAAAATCAACTAATCAAATAAATGCCGATCGAAAGACATTTGTTTGCCTGGTGATTAAAAAACGATTCAGAAACCCTCTTTGTTGACGTCTTCTACATACATACATATATTAGGTACGAGCGAGGTAAATTACAATGAAAGCTCGCGTATGTGATACATGGTAGTGTTAAACTTGTGGTAGCCTTACTTGAAGCAATTTGCCGTCGTTTTTATACTCAAATGACTCAAATGTAGTCAAGTAGACGTCACCGTTTATCATAAAATAAACTGAGAACATTAGTTCAACGAGCGAGTGCTATCTCTGTCATTCCTGGTTCAAATAATTAGTAGACCTATTGCGAAGTTTTGCGATACCACCATGCCGCAGGGGGATTACTATTAGCGGAGAAAAAAGTGTGAATTTTGCAATTCTATTAGAATTTTTATCCAGGAAGTTTTGTGTGGAGAGGTCAAGAGTTTACCACGCTGCACCTTGTTGAGTCCAGTTTTTTCTGTTTCCGCTAAAGGTTTATAAAGAGTTAAAGAAAGTAAAATGCAGCAGATGAAAATTGTATAAAATACTACTGCTATCGCTTCTCAGATTTCGATACCCCCGTGTGTGTTAAGGATTAAGAACGGGTTAAGAATTTCACCATCCTCTTTCCTGCCTAGGGTGTCATAGAAGCGCGTTTGCATGAATATTTAATCTTTGTGCCACATTGCACAGTGTATTTGTTTTTCACTATCTACAAAATAAATAAAATAAATATGAAAATATTTTGTTTGATCACTTAAATTCTTGCAAAAGGAAAGACGGGAGTCTAAAATTACACCTACACATTCCTAAAGACAATCCAGTATTGGAAGCGTTTTTACGAACGCCGTACGAGCTCTACAATTTTACTACCGACCAATATGATTAAATGGTTTAAGGCTTTAGTTATTGGCGTGTGCTGGGTTATTCAAGACAATTCCAATGCACATTTTACCAAGACGACCAGTATAAGAGGCGGGCGTATCCTTACTTAATCATTACGGATCTCAGTTCAAAATATACTAGTCATGATCTTATGAGTGAAGACTTTTATTCTTGAATAGGTTAGGTGCGTGCGTCGGCGCATGCGCTGTGCACCTGCCGGCCGATTATATGGTCATTAGCCGGCACGGAACCCGCCGAAATTATTGTGTGCGCAACCCTAATCGCGCTCTGCGAATTCGATAGCGCTAAGCGTTTGAACGGGCAAACAAACTGGATTTTTCGGAAGTGATTTTTGGGGTATTTAAAAAGAAACCGATATCTATACGGATCTTGTTTATATATACATACCTATCCAGGCACGTAGCGAAGCTAATTTTATAACAGTTTGGTTGGTGGAGTAATCACCATTCCCTTGTATTCTCTGCCACTGTCTTGAGATCCTGATACGTCACTAGGGTTGGAGATCCGGATATCCGAATTATCCGGATATCCGTTGAATTTGAGATCCGGATCCGAGGTCTCATAGGATCCGGATAAAACGGATAATACGAATCCGTTAATTATGGGTATCTATCCACGCTAGAAAGAATTTTCGAATGAAATTTATGAATTATTTCCTGTATTTTGTCGCCTAAAATGTTTATTCACATTTATTTAATTAAAATACTCCAGAATATCAAGCTAGGTTAGGTTTGGTACATTACGGTCACTTATGTTGATATTTTCTTATTTGAGAAAATATGTTTGGTATGAGTACTTAGACTGTAGGTTTTTTTTTTTGCTTGCTTTGTGTAGTTTTGTGTTAGTTTGTAAGTGTGTAATTGGTGTATTTTTGTAATTATATATGTTTGTTAAGATTATGTAAATAATGTTTGCTGTGTTCTAGAGCCAAAGCGATATAGGGGCATTTTCAGAATTCGGGACACCCCATTAGCGTAAGTTGTTAACAAAAATTAACTGGCTGTCAGTTTTGTGACGACAATTAAGCATAAAATCTGTCTTAAAATTAACTTTTTTCACATTCTGAATGTAGATTATCGCTTAAAGTTTATGTAATTAACACAAACACAATATTTTTATAGACATTTCATGCATAATTATCGTCACAAAACTGACAGTGAGTTAATTTTTGTTTACAACTCCCAAATTCTGAAAATGCTCATAGACAAAGACTATATAGTTCTTGATATAGGTACATAATTATGTGAAAACCTCTACCTCTGGCAGGCAAGTATGGTCGCGCGATAAATGATAAAAAATGTGGTCGTCCCTATCGTACTTACAAATAGTGCAAATAGGGACGGCTTGATGTTTTGTCATTTATCACGCGACCATACTTGCCTGCCTGGACGTGGTCGACGTGGACAAAATATATAGGATATGGGTATATACTGTATATGTATATTATGTATAGCGAGCTTTAAAAGTATACTCCAGCGCCAATTACCTACCCATGCACTTAGCTCATATTCTAACTAGTTGTCCCGGGGTACTTTTTTAGGGTTCTGTACCAAAATTTCCTAATGGCATTACAATTATGGTTTAATAATAAGGTCTGAAAAAATCGCACCTCAACATTGTTTCACCTGCAACGATCCACAAATATCCTGGGTGGCCTGCAATGTATCATTACAGCTTGAATACGTTAAAATGATCGAACGATACCGCCGACTTCACCTTTTCATTTCATACGCATAGTCAGTGATTTCGAGGTAATAATAAAAACTGCAGAAAAATCGCATAAAGTTGCATAAAGTGGTCACTGGTCAGCGCTGAAAAAATGCAAAGGAAGTATATAATGCATACGGTTCGAACATATGAGTAAATAAGTATTAAAATTTTAGCAACGAAAAACTCACTAGCTTTTGCCCGCGGCTTTGCTCGCGTTAAATTCGAAAATTGCTGAATGCTCCATACCAACGTCCAACCCCCCCCATTTTAGGGAAGTGAGGGGTTAGAAAGAGACAAAAATCAGTCTATGTCATTCTCCATGGAAATGGGTATAACATTATAAATAACGTTTAATACATTTAATAAATCATTGAAAACATACTGTCAGGTTTATTAGTGAAGATAGAAGAAAAAAATACCAATTCTTACAAGTCAAAACTTACCTACTGTATTTATCTAAAAATAATTCTTCCCCAATACGAAGGTGTCCAAAGTGCTTGGAGCATGTCCCCGCTGCACATTTTTGTCCAAGTCATATATCATAGTTAGGTAGGTATAGAAGTAGACGGAAAATTCATACATATTCCCCGGTCCCGGGTTCGAATCCCGGTAAGGGCATTTATTTGTGTGATGAGCACAGATATTTGTTCCTGAGTCATGGATGTTTTCTATGTATATAAGTATTTATATATTATAATTATATATCGTTGTCTGAGTACCCACAACATAAGCCTTCTTGAGCTTACCGTGGGCCTCAGTCAATATGTGTAAGAATGTCCTATAATATTTATTTATTTATTTATTTATTTATATTCATATTCGTAAATTTAAAGTACCTCGCACTTTGTTAGTATCTTGCCCGGACAATGCGGGGGGTCAAATTATTTACTTAACCCAATCCCAAAGAATAAGCCTCCGACTTATGGCCGAACGTGGACCGATTTTTATCTCATAATTGCGGGTCTCGCGTTGAATCCTTCATTAGGGGAGGTTGTCGAGACGGAGGGGGGGAGCGAGGGTGGGAGGGAAGGGGGGGTATAGTGTGAGGACACAATGGCGCCCCCCGCGGTATTGTGCGCTAATGTATGCGCACGCGGCGACGCCGACAGCGACGCCACAACACAAACATTTCAACGCATCTAATTTATTGTCGTGTAGCACCGCGAGATGCGGCGCGCAAAAAATATACTGTTAAGGGGCAGTTGCTTGAGATTAAAATAATGAGCTTTAATTGTAGAATATTTTTTTGTTTATCTGTCAGCGGTTCTATCAGTTCCGCACACCAGCTATCCAAGTAGTTCAGTATGCAGTATAATATGTTCAGGCTTGCAACATCTAGTGAAAAGATATTGTGCGGTCTGAACACATACCTAGACCTACCTATAGTTAGTAGGTTGCATCATCCAATTAAGTACCTATCTCATCAGAACTGCACTAATCACAAAATACAAAATCATTTATTCAGCAAATAGGCCACGGGGGCACTTCTACATGTCAACATTACAGAGTATTCATTAAAGTTAAACAAATGAAATTAATAGAAATATTAACAATTAAAAATATTAATCATAAGCAAAGTAGCTATACACTGATATAGAGTTAGAGATGTATAAAGTCTCTAAATGTCATATTATTACTAACTATAATTAATACATAAAGAAAGCGCAAACAGATACAAAGATAAAAGAAATCTAATTTAGTACTTCTTTAATACTTCTAGAGTTGTAAAAGATTCTGAATGTTACAAGTAAAAATATTATAATCAAATAATCCATGGAGATGTATAGGGTCTCCAAGAGTCAAATTTTATAAAATTAAAATATTTAAAAGTAAAAACCTTTGTCAAATCATACAAAAAAAAAAATACAGAAAATGAACAGCTAAATTACACATTTCAAGAGATGTACAAAAGTCTCTAGTTGTCAATCATTAAAGTAACAAATCAAGTTAAAAAAAAAAAATCAAAATCTCAGAGATGAACAAGGTCCCTAAGTGTCCAAAAACTAATAATCAAAGCTTCTACAGACTAACATACTCAAAAACCCCTCAGCAATCTGTTTATGTATGATTTGTCGATACATTGCTCATGCGAATGTGGATTGTTATAAAAATTGCTCATTTTTATAACAATCCACATTCCTTATTGTAGTAAAAAATAATTAGGGTAAAAACTAGCCAGTAAACCTAAAATTAAAACTTTTTTTAGTAACTTGTTACTGTGTACTACGAGCGCAAGCGTTTAAAGTTTTACCTCGTTCAAAACATTTAACATTTTGTACTTCTAACAATAAGTTAGTATGCTACTGGGAATGTAGTATCCACACACCGGCGCCAACGGTTCCATATATCGTGTTTATTGCTAAACTTATGAGTTCCCAACGAGACAGCGGAACACCTTAAATAAAATTGAATATAAGTCTCGTCTGACGAAGGATGACTCAGTCGCTGAGAGCAATTTTGAATATATGTAAACTAGATGGTTTGTTTGCCCGAGCGTCCATGTTTTTGTGCCTCGACACAATTAGTGACATTTATTAGAACAGCGATTGTGTATGAATGACATCTCATATGCATATTATTTGGGGCCGTGTTCGTTTAACGTATGGGTGGTACGAGTAACTGCTTCTTTAATAAGACATTACTTTCTCAGTAATTCACAGCTTTGATATGAATGAACGATGAACATAACTAACAACCAAATAAGTATGTATTAATATTTTTTGTTTTAGCTTCCAATTAGTTTAGCTTTTAATGGGGAATCATGTAAATAAGTACTTAAATCTCAAACGAACATAATTATTAAGGTCATACTTTTGCTTCACACTGGTTCCATCGGGATTCTTTTGTTTACTTTACAAAATGTTGGTTTGTTATTTTCGTAACTTACACACAAATGTCTACAAAGTTGCCAAGCAAATAAAATGTTCAGTTTAACGTTCCAACTGCAAAACAATATCGTAACGGCATTTGAGCGTTTGTGACAATGATATTAAATTTAATATGGATTAGTCATTTCATACGATTCGATCGAACGTATTGCGCCTCGCAATGCAGCGCTATCTGTTGTACGAGTATGCGAAAAACGGACCGCGTAGACGAGACGACCGTCATGTTGCAACAAAATTATTGTATAGGTAGAATTTGTTTTAAGTATCTATAAAATTAAAGTACATAATCTCAAATTATTTACCAATGATATGAAACGTAACAATTTGTTTTTCTGTTTTTAGTGACAAATGAGATCAGATCAGAATCAGAAGTTTTTACACCCATTCATGATACAGATAGGGTTTTTTTTAACGATTTTGACGCCAATCAATATGCACCATTCGTAGGCTTGTTCCAATTCCTATTCGCTATGTACACGACTGGTGCTTTTGGTGGTGGTGTTGTAGGCTTCTATGTTAAATCTTATGGAGTCAAATTAGTTTCATCGGCCACAGTACATCGGCCAATATTTGACTTGCCCATAAAATAACGCGTATTTCTGACAATTAGCGTCATTCCTTCGCGCACGTTGCCAACAGCATATCCTCACAAAGTAATTCATGTCAATGGTTTGAGGTTATTCGTCCGATTCGGATCCACACTCGGCCACCCACTGCATTCGGTTCTACTCAATTGGTAGCTGCAAAAACTGCATTTGCATAGGCGATGCGCCGATAGCGGCCACCGCGAGGTCGCTGCTAGCCTGCTACTGCCATCTACGAATGTTTGGATGAGCTTTGGGATAATCTGGAGCAAATACTTTTTAGAATGAGGAAGGCAAGAAATTATGTCACGTCCTCTTTTTCCCTTTTCCTACGCCACCTCTGAACTATAATGTAAGTTAGGTTGGCAAAAGCCTCAAAAGAGTAAAGTGGCAACAACGTAGTGTCGTTCGTGGTCGTACGTGTCGTTACGGGGACCCCTTTCTTTCCCATAAACTTTTTGGTCCGAATTTCGTTAGTCATAAGTTGTTATTCATATATTTTGTAGTCATAAACATCACTAGTCATATTTTTTGTTACGAATAATGTTTAATGGTACTAACATTAACAACCCATAATATTGGATGCCATAACCTTAAAAGTCATAAAGTTGATGAGTATAAAATTGAAAGGCATAACAATAATTATCCAGAAATATTACTAGGCATATTTTTTGAAGCCCTACTGATTGTTCTGCATACAGTTTTAAGGCATAAAGCTCATAAGTCATAATCTTTGTTACGAATAACGTTTAATAGTTCTAACGTTAACAACCCATATTATAGAATACTATAATCTTAGAATCAAGAAAGTTGATGAATATAACATTTAAAACGGATCCCTTTGTTAGCCAGATTATCATTAGTCATAATTCTGGAACGGTTTCATTAGGGTCACCTATAGATAGGTTAGGTTAGGTTTGTTTTATGGCAATCCTGAAAAGTTACGCGTTTTTGAGAAAAACCAAATTATGACTAACGAAAATGTGGACAATCGATACATTATACCTTATGACTTTATTGGTAGTCCGCATTTACCTCGCGTCCTAATGGATGGGTTCTAATGAACGGAAATAGGACCCCTGCCCCCCTTCTACTCGTTGACGAAGCCGAATACTACAAAAATCAGCATGCAAAGGAAGAAATGGCGGGAAAATCAGTGAGCTCATTGAGTATTTTAATCCTCATTTCTCAGCTAGGTTCGCTAGTTACCTTGTGTCATTCAGAGCAAAAATAGGAGCCCCGCATACCGAGGCTCCGTCGAATCGCTGGCGGGGCCTAATACTTTTAAAAGCAACATGAAAAAATAAAACACATAACATGTAAAAGACGAAATGGCGGGAAAATCAGTGAGCCCAACGAGAAAATTTTCATTTCTCGGGTAGGTTCGTTAGTTACCTTGTGTCATTCAGAGCAGAAATAGGAGCCCCGCATAGCGGGGCTCCGTCGAATCGCTGGCGGGGCCTAATATTCTTAAAAGCGACATGAAAAAATTAAACACATAACATGTAAAAGACGAAATGGCGGGAAAATCAGTGAGCCCAACGAGAAAATTTTCATTTCTCGGGTAGGTTCGTTAGTTACCTTGTGTTCCTTATAATTAAAAATAATATAGATCCCATTGAATGTTATGATTAAAGTTAATGTGGACAGTAATCATTATTACTTGCGAAAATATACTTTACGACAATTATGACAAACATGTTTATTGCTTTCAACATTATGTCCATAATACAAAATGCAATTTGATTATTATGCCAAACAATGTTTATGACTAACAATAATGATGACTTGCAAAAATCTGACCTCCAATTTCTGACATTCAACTTTATGACTAATGATAATATGACTATTAAAAATTATGACTAACAACGTTATGGATTGTAAAAATCGGACTAAAAAAATTATGGGAACCAATAGAGACCCGTCGTTACGAACGACACTACGTTGTAATATTATGTATATGTATTGATTAGAAACACTACGACGTTGCCACTTTTTAATTTCTACTCTTTTTGGAATGCTGTACAATGCATAGTTCATTTCATAAAATGACACTGACTGAAGTTATGTGTTTAGGGCACAAATAGTATCCACCGAAGAATTTAATCGATACCTTTTAACGTCCTTAACGACGTTATATCTCAAGTTACAAATATAAATATTGGCACACCTAATAAGTATAATAACTGTTTAGTTTTTCTAAAAACTTTATTGATTGGTTTAATACAAATTTGTAGGCCCCCTGCACGATAAATAAATGACAAATGCAAAAAGTCTGTTAAGTATGAGGTGTCCGCATCTAGATACATCATACATAATGATATTAAACTATCACAATCTTTTGAGTAAATGTCTTTAAGTATTTTAAATGTATAAAATCATATTCGCAGAGATTGATGTAGGTATAAGGTCCAAGTTTGCTCAATCCACCCAGTGAGCGTACTCACGCGCACCCGGGTGACAAATGCCGATGCCACCCACCGCTCACACGACCTCGGGACGATCAAATAAATACCTATTTATTTATACCTCCATGTTTTTATTCACGAGTAATCTCCGCTGCGGGGAAACGTCTTACTTTTGATAATAACTTCATTTCGAGGACGGGAAGGGAATGTCGTATTCATGGTTATATGTTGGTATGTTTTTGTTGTAAATTACACGTGTATAAAAATATACACTGTAACTTTTAACCTTCGGCGCGATCGAACATTAATACCTTGTTAAGACAAGTATTAGATAAATCTACGTGCGACGTGGATTGGATACGTATCATACGTGTACTTAGCTTAGGTAGCGTCAAAAACTACGTTATTTTTCAAACAAATTTGATATCAACCACATTCAGAGTTTAAACAATTCCTCGAATTCCTTTCCTGTCAAAAATATTTTAGGTTAAAGCTTTACACTTCGAACTCCTCAAGTTAAATAACTGTAACCGTATTATGTTCGTGTTTTTGTCATAAGTACCTAGGGTAAAAGCACCAGTGCCCAGCCGTGCGCTAGTAGTCAGCCTTTTTTGTACATTTCGGGCTGTAATTATCAAAGTTTTTGTCCAATTCGTGTAAAAATTTGATAAAATCATAGATTGATTAAATTGTAATTGTAAAATATCTCAAGATTTACAATTTATTTCAAGAATTAAGCACAAAAAAATTTCAAAGAGGTGCAGTCTTCTGACATGAAGCATTATGTGCTTTCGCCATTTTTTTTAGAATGTCACATGGTATTTTGCTAAGATGTTAGCAGCCAAATTATGATTTCTTGGTTAAAGAAGAAGAACTTTTTCGCTTAATTAATACTTAAACTATCTGAATAAAGTAAAAAAATAATAAAAATGTATGTGAAAACCAGATTTTTAAGGGGGTTGGTTATTGGAAACTACTTTTTTACACAAAATCTAATAGTCAGCCACCTGCGGCTGACCACTGGGTTCAAGGAAATACGTCACAATTCCAGAAGTCAGCTTCCCCGGCTGACTATAGGATTTAAGACTTCTTTTTGTTTTCAAATGGTACGTAAGTCTATAAATCAATGACCCTTAAATATTTATGCACTTATAACTATATTTGCTTGACATACATAAAATATCCAGTAGTCAGCCCATGGTTGACCACTGGGTACTGAGGTCACGGAACACAGAACCCACTAGTCAGCCGAGGGCTGGGAACTAGGTACTTAGTAGGCTGTATATTGGTGCTCAGGGGGCTGAGTACTAGCAAAAACGCCCTTTTATTATATTTAACGAAATATTTCTAAAACAAACAATAACTTAAGGTTTATTCTTTTCAAAAATTAAACTTAATTAAATTCTTGGACTATAAAAACATGAATCATTCAAATCGGTCTATTGGAGATCAAATTAGACGGCTTTGAAAATAGAATTTTCGATTTGAGGCTGACTACTGGTGCCTTTACCCTATCATGCGCCACTTTCGCGCTTACTATAACGGCCGTATATCTTAGCCCTGCGAACTAATTACAGCTGACCTCTGAGAAACATGCATTTAAGGGGTCCGAGGACCTTGCTCCAGCAGTGTTAGCACATGATTGAAGCGAGAGTATGTCGCCGCGAGATAGATCACACATCTTTTTGTAACTGTATTAATGATAAGGACGGGTAGTCTATCTCGCGGCGACATACTCTCGCGCCAATCATGTGCTAACCCTGCAGGCGAAAACGGCGTAACGTGTCTTACTATACATATTAACGCTATCTACGTATATATACGCTATAACCATAAACTGTTGTTCTAAACGCGGGCTAATTACGAGGCGATCTCGGGCTTATTTCGGCATACTGGTCCAAAACCAATTTATATCGGAATGTGATATACGCCGCAGCCCGCGGGCACGCGCCCGGGCGGTTTTAATCACCTCCACCAGTTGGTACCAAAAAATCATCTCCTCTTAGTTACTTAATAGATTTTAAGCCTTTTTGGTGTGATGCTTCAGTTTACCCCACTTGACTGGGTTAACTGCCGTCCAGGGGCTTTATTCGATAGGTTTCACTGTCAGATTTCGCGCGAGGAGTGGATTCTATCAAGTCTTGATTCGAACAATTTTACAACCAAAACTTGAAAAAATAATGTAGTAAAAACCGACTTTGTTTTATTAAGTATAAAATCTTGGTTTAGTTCTCACAACTGTGGATTGCAAATGTCTACTTTTGACCGGTGAGTGTACTTATTCGACAAGTTGATTAAACAATATCCACGTAGACACAACACGATACTAGTGGTCGGACACTCTCTCAATCGGCTCTTATTATTGTTACGTAGCAATTATTAGGGTTGGTACAACTAAATGTCTCTTTACGTGCGCTACTACAGATCAGATAATTTGATTTTGGACATCCTCAGTCGAAAGAAATCCGGACAACCTCCAACCGCTTTCAAACTTTTGTTTTGGTAGGAAGTGTCCTTTACCTTTGCACTAATTATAGTGCTATCATTTTGTGATGAAACGTCAGTTTAAGCAAGTCGAGTGAAGCGCCACTGCTGCCAGAGCAGGCGCCACTCGCCCTTTGCCGCGCGCCGCCGTTGTTCATTTTGTTATTTTCATTTGCATTCCGCGAAGAGGCAATTTAATAAAATAGGTGCGTACAGTTTCAGTTTACACCGCTTCGTGAACCAGTTGAAATACCTATGTGAAATATTTTTTTACCTGTTAACAGAAACAAGAACAAAATCATAAAATATAACATAAAAGTTCCAGACATTTCTACGCAAAATAAGAAAAACGATAAGAACTTTGTTTGGCAGGCAAGCATGGTCGCGCGACAAATGATACAAGTGCGATAGAAACGGCCTGATGTTTTATCGTTTATCGCGCGACCATGCTATCGGTTCTGGATTAGGTGTATTGTGATCAAAGTTGAGCGTGTTTCAGGCTGATGAATAAAAATTTGTTTGTGTTAATAGAAGTGTCTACTAATACTAATACTAAACCGCTTAAAGGTACTGCTCAATTGCTACAATTTTGTCCACAAAAACAAAAACTTAGATAGGCCCTCTTAAATACCTTATCATATTAATTAGAGATGCATCGAATACCGAATATTCGGCCTAACCATCGGCCGAATATTCGGTATCCGGCCGCCGAATATTCGGACAGCAGAATTTTACCTACAATACCTACAATTTAAGCAGGGAGCGGGCGCGTCGTGCAGGTTTTGACTTTGTTTCGTAGTGAACTTCGCGCGGAGTCCGTTTTTGTTTAAATGTTTTTTTTTTTTAATAATAAAGGGCTATGATTATAAGTATTAGTTATAACCGTAACTTTTTTTTTTACATTTAATTTGTTTATCCGGTATCCGGCCGGATAGTACGTCACTATCCGGTATCCGGCCGAATATTAAAATAAGGGCCGAATAGGTCGGATACCGAATAGTAACCGAATATTCGGTGCATCTCTAATATTAATGGTGCTTGTTCGTTCAGTTTTTTACCCAGGCACTTACCATAATAACACGGACCAACGACATCAATACTACATTGTAAGTAAACTCCTTATAAATACGTACGTAGAAGTTTACGATTGATGAAATTAAAGAGTACATCACAGACCGCAGTTGCGGTCGGCAGTTGACGTGGACGCACGCGATGCGAGCGTTTTCAAGTAGACTTGCAATTTCTTGCCGCCTCAGGGTATCGCCGAAACTGTATTACACTTCCAAAGCGCTGTAAACACCAGCTAACACTCATGCCAGCCTAGTCCTTAAGTTTTAAGAGCCATCTTGCGGTATTGCTTGAGAAACTTGTGAATTTATACTGTCTTGGTGGTTTGGTGCTGAAATTACAGTGGACCCGCGGCGCAATTATTCGGTCGGCGCGTGTGGGAACCGATTTATTAAGATCTAATCGTTCGCAATTAAAATACGCATCGCGAAACGAGATGTTGCCAGGCTATTGCTAAGAGTACAGTTGGTAACGCTCCGGGGAATGGCAACGACACGCAAGTTACGCAACTGTCTATGTCACATTATAGCTACGATACTTACCATATGCATAATTACTTTGCTCTCTTCTTTTTTTTTTTTTTATCAAAATTATAAGTGACATAAATAATATCTATTGATTTTAATTAATACAAATTTATATTTTAAAATGATAATGTTAATTCAAATTTTAATTTAGTAATTTTGTGATTTCAATTTTATATTTTATTATCTGTCATATAGAATAAGTATTTAAGTACCTGATATTCATTATTGAATTGCCATAGCTGTAAGATTGTGTTAATACTTGTACAGGATAGTCTAATTTCTAGTATTAAGTTTAATGTTTTTGTACGCCAACTGGTAAAATATAGTGAAACTGTACCATATATGATAACTGACCACCACTGTAACCTATATTTACAAATAAAGCACTTACTTACTTACTTACTTACTTACTTACTTACGGTACGGACCGTCAATTTTAGTCTCTGGAGGGTCAGCTGGCCTACCCGAAGTTGGCGTTGACGCTATGTGACGATCGAATCGCAATCTACTATGTCGCTTCAATAAGATTCTTGGCTTCGATTGTATTCTTGGCTAGAGGACCGGTTGCGTTTGCGCAATTGTCGAGCGCTACGACGCCGCTACGGCACGTAGCACGTAGCCTTCTTACATGAGAGTAATGAGAATAGGTACAGCGAGTCGAGGTGGTCATGAAACACAACAGTATGAAACTATTTCTTTATTATATGATTTTATTTCAAGTTCGATAGATCCTCTATTGATTATTTATACATTTTTAATATAACATCATTACAATTTGACAACCGGTCTGGCCTAGCGGGAAGTGACCCTGCCTGCTAAGCTGCGGACCTGGGTTCGAATCCCGATAAGGGCATTCATTTGTGTGATGATCACAGATATTTGTTCTTGAGTCTTGGATGTTTTCTATGTATATAAGTATGTATTTATCTACATATATAAGTATTAAATAGCACCCATAGCACAAGCGTTGCTTAGTTTGGGGCTAGGTTGATCTGTGTAAGGTGTCCCCCAATATTTAATTATTTATTACTTTGTTATTAAGTTTATAAAACTTTTCGTAACCTAAAGACGTTATTGTATCTCGGTGTAAAATAAAATTAATGTAATAATGAGCGGAGCGACAATAGCCCGTCCCACGGCGGACCTCCCGGGCGCGCATATATTAGAGGATTGCCCACACGCACTCACTTTACCAAGCCAAATCTACTAAAAAATTTCAAGTTGGAGAAAATTCGATAATCGGTTTCATATAAAAAAAATAGCGATTAGGCTTTCGCCACATCATCAGAGTCAAAAACTGCTTAATGTGTAAACACGATCTTCTTGTGCGATTACAAAATAAAGTTCTAAAGCCTAATAATCCTACCTACATATACCTATGTGAAAACAACACAAGTGTGAAAAGACAGGATGGCTAAAATTGTGTGATGCACTACCCGATAAATAAAATTAGAAAAAGACGTGTGATCTATGTCGCAGCGAGATAATGTAGCGTCAATCATATGCTAGCTCTGCAGATCACGAACAATGGTTGTCGTTACGACATAGTGGGGACACGGCCTAACTACGACTTACGCCGTGTCTTGCGTGGGCGACGGTCGCGCGACCGTCGCCGTCGCGTCTCATACTTCCATATCGATAAGGTTTGATTTCGTATGCGTCGCATCGCCGTCGCGCGACCATCGCGCGACCGTCGCCCACGCAAGCCACGGCGTTAGAGAGCAAATGTAGATACCGCAAGTTAGGTTAAATACTATCATTTGTACAATCAGGATAAGATTTATTCAAGTTCAAATGTTTTTGTACTTCGCTGTATTAATCGGTTTGTCCAAATATATGGGTGTCGCGTGGTCCGGTCCGTTAGGATTTTAGGTCACAGCTGGTTTAAACAAATGACCTCGCGATTTCATGTCACGCGATTAAACACTTGACTTGAGTTCACCAAATTGAAATTGTTATTAGTGAAACGGGTGTTCCAAATAGAGATGGGCCGAATATTCGGTAAATATTCGGTATTCGGAATATTCGGCAAGTTTTTCAATGTTCGTATTCGGCCGAATAATTCGGTTCCATTGCCAAATATTTACCGAATAAACAAAATAAATAAATAACGAAGATCTTACGTATTCCATTGGATAATAAGCTCCTACTTTAGTTGCTTTCTAAGTAACTACTGAAAAGATATAATTATGCATCAAAATACAAACACAATTGCTTTGTAAAAAAGCTAAAAAATCGTTGTTTAAGAGTTGAGAAGAGTTCAGAGTTGTTATAACAAAGTTTTAGTTATCCACTAAATCATAAGAACATAGTTGTAGTAACATATTAATGTAACCATTATCAATCACTTTTAATCTCTACCTACTCTTTAAAAATATGGCGTAACCGAATATTCGGCCGAATGTTCGGTTCGGTAAGAGCTGAACCGAATGTTCGGCCGAATATTCGTATTCGGCAAAGTTCATATTCGGCCCATCTCTAGTTCCAAATAAAGAAAACAAAAACCAAAATTGTTTAGATAACATATTGGGCTTAATTATCCAAACCGATTTTTAGCCTCCGAAATGAAAGCGTAGCACTAGCACCTGCCCCGATCCTATGCAGCATACCTACAGACAGATAGCAGCAAACCTACGTGGAGCTGAAGCAGTTCCGTCACCATACTTCTAGACTGCTACACTGTCTCTCGAGCGGCTCTTGGGCCGACCCACAAGATGGCCACCAGTCGGAATTTATTTCTGTGAAATTGAGCAGAACATTTCAAAATCAGTGACACATGCTACTTACCGAATTTCTCCCGTCTTTTGACCCTCTCTGCATAAGGAGATACAATTTAAAATAACTTTATCATCCAAAAACGTGTTGCTCGTCATAAAGAGGCGCACACACTCGGTAAGCTCGCCCAGATCGCGGTATTAGCATGTTAATGAAGAGGCGTGGCCGTGTCCTCACAAATCATGCGTGTGTGATATATGCGCCCTTTAATAACCTATTACATTGTCCGAGGCTATTGTAGTTTCGGGGACCACAGACTATGAAAGAAGTATTTACAAAATAAACTCTCTGAAATCCAGTCTGATTTTCGTAGTCGCTTTCTTCTAATATCAAAGTGGAATAACGGATGATAGTTAGATCCTAATTTCCTATACACCGTGTTTTTTTTTGTTTTCTTGTGTCTTCAACATAGTTGGCAAATCCACCCACTTGTATGTACAGTCGAGTTCACAAACATCTTTATAAATCAACATACTAAATATATAATACATGCTCGACCTCATTGTAAATAAGTGTCTTAGACACGTGTAAACAAATATAATTTTGGCATGTTGGCCTGTAAAGATTTTTGTGACTCGACCGTATAAGTTATAACCTGTATACCTAAAAACGCTTCAAAAGTTTTAAAACTAAAACTTCTCTTTTTAAAAGCGGTTAGTAGTCTACGTCTATAAACAAATTAAATAGAAACCCGTAACAAACCGTAAAATGCCTGTCAATTAGCTACTTAATTCCAAATTCCAAATATTCCTACGCATCCCACAGGTTCCTTAGGTAGCCGAATTACCATAGTAACGAAGGGGCGGGGCGCGGTAACTCACGCCCCGTACAAAATAAATAATTGACGCCTGGAATGCTGCCATCATATTAAGAACGACATAACTCTAAAGAACACAGTCACGCTCAAATGTATATAAACGTGCACACACCTTATTCCGTTGTCCCGAGGTTCAAAAATGTATACGAGTTTTGAGAGGAACTGTATGGCGTTGAGATAATCCTTTTTGAGTGAACTGGGGCAATGGAGCCGACAGATAAATGGACCACCGCACCGCTTGAGGGTTCAGGAATTTTGATTTTGTTAGCTCACTTGGTGATGGTAATTGTTATCTGTTTAGAAATGGATTAGGGAATGGGTTGCGTTTAGAATTTGTCTTGGTGGTGATGAACTCTGGTTTCGGTTTTATGTGGGCTTTTGCTTATAAATATGTATTTACCTATATGCCACGATTATGTGAAGGTCAAATGTCAAGTTTTAATTAATATTATCGGTTAAAACTTAGAGACATAGGTACGAGAAAATAAATGAATAGAATATACTTTATTTAAGAGGCCGTCAATATCAAAAAGTAGAAAATCGTAAAATTGGTAGTTTTCTACGTCCGGTTTTAGTTTCAGTATATACTTATTGATAAGAAAAGCACTTGTTTTAAACAGCGCGTATTCTTATCTACAAAATCAGTAGTTAACATCAAGGAAAAGTTACTCCCTGAATTAATTATGATTTTTTTCCTGACGCTAGTTTAAGAAAACCCGCAAATAGTGCTCACGTCTGAGTGAGCTGAGCTCAATTTTGTATACTTTAGGCTGCTAAAATTGATGCTGTCGCATTACTTATATCCTAAACTAAAAATTCAGTAGTTTACATGTGTGTTATCATGCTACTAAAATACAGTAAATGGAAGTTAAACGACATAAATATTTGTCTAAAAATACTTCGAATCAAATGGCAATTACTTCGAAAACCTTTTAGGCAAACAAAAGGTTTTCTTGATAATTATAAACTTTAAGTATGTGTATGCAAAATAGTGTGTAATACAAATCAGGAAACACTTCCAATTTTAGATACATACTTACTTAAAGTTGTAACTAAAATGCGGTCGGCCCCTGTCGGCATCTTCATAAATTTGAATATGTACGACCGTGTTTTAGTTTTAAAATAATGTTATTTTATAAGCTAGATAACTGGACTACAGAATTATTACCTTTTCATATTTTTCCTTACAAAGAGAACGAATAAAATCAATGTTGAATATAAACTTTCGTAAATTTTCCATACAAACGTCAAAACTGCGAACAGATTCTATTGAGTCAGACGCCCGATCGGGCTCGTTCAGAGCAGACGTGTCGCCAAATTTGCTCCAATGACATTTGTTTTTGACACTGGAAATCATATACGGATACAAAAAGATTGCCAGTGCTATGAATGTATTCAAAAGTAATAAGGTAAATAAATATCGTCACGTCTAAAAGAGTCTCATTTTAAAATCGTTTTTTTTTTGTGTTGTTTACTACTTATTATTGTTGAGAAATAAAAAAAATATATGTAACTTTAATACAATGATAAGAAATATAGGTATTTTTTGTCTTCTAAATTTTATTAAAATGAAAGAGTTTTAAAATTAATTTTAACTCGTTGGACTTTATTTTCATTATACTGGTCACATTATTTAGTGTGTCAGTGTGTGTAACATTCTCTTTCGCGGAGAGACATTCAGTGTGGCGTATGAAAAAACTAACAGAACTAATCATTATAATTATATTCTATAAACGATTATTTACGTAAATGGCGAAATTAAATAATTGTAATAATATATTATCTTATCACAAAATTGTTCTGTATGACTTACCTTCTTACGTTCAATATAATTTTTAAATGGTGTTTGCACACGGGGCACGTAACCTTAGATTCAGACAACTTTAACTAAATTTTGAAAATTATTATTTTAATGAAGAATTCTATATATGGCAACAATTTTACATGTAAACTGACTGTCAACCTCTGTTCATACATAACCTCAACCTTTGTCTCAGTGCATTTATAACGGATGTTATAATGGCTAAACCGATCAGGAACAGTGAATTATTTTAATTCATTCGGAAAAGGGTTTAACCATTTATAATTAGAATAAACGAAGCACTGTTTTTTACACCAGAGTTGTTTTGATTTTATATAGTGTTTGCACAAATTTATTTTGAAAAATAATCGGAGTCAATTCGTGTGAGATGGTAACACTAAATTGACACTGTCCGCAATCTAAACACGCGGCAGCGTGTCAAGCCAAGTTCAAGTAACCGAACTGGCAGACAACATCGTGTGTAATATTACACGAACTATTTGGAGCCTCTATGGGCGTCATCACAACAAAAACTATTTCACATAAACGTCTTAAATTTGGCTCTTATATTGATATTTGTGACATACATATTATGTGCCTGTCGTGATTGTTTCACCGGATGGTCTGATCGGAAGATTAGACCATTTCGTTGGATCTCCTTCTTGTTTATGTCTTATTATTTGTAACGTTTATTTTGTGTGTGTGTTAACGAATAAATTAATTATTATTCTATTCTATTATATTATAAAAGTTATAAGAAATGATATTTTATGTCATCAATTGTCATAAAACATTTTGAGGACTGCCATTGAACTTGGCACCCGTTTAGATCTCACTGCTTTTGTCGTTGACGCCAACAACCAAGGCATATATAATATTGAACTTGGCTCATATTTCCTTTTTTTGGTTTTGATGGGATTTTAACGTTACAACTGATCTTCAGTGAAACTATATACACCGGTCAAATCTTACATGAAAATCGGCTAAAAAAACAAAGTGTGATGTAAAGCTGGATTTTTGGTATGTTATTTGGAGTCCTTGGGGGAATGTAAGACTATATTTTGCAAGCAAAAAAAAAGTGTGCTAACTTCGTAATTAAAAAAAAAAAGTAAAAAAATCGGACTTTTTTTGGTTTTTATTTTTTTATTAAAAAACTATGCGTTTTTGGTCAAAAGTTGCTGTGTAATGTTGAAAGCGCATTAAATTTCAAACAGTTTGACATATTTTTTATCACTGTCCGTCAAATAGTTTTTGAGATATGAAGCGTCAAAAAAGGTTAATTTTTGACGTATTTATAAAATGTAGCGTTTTGCCAATATTTTTAGACAAATATCTGCAAAATACTTCATGATATGATATATATTGCAATATAACATTGTATAAAATTTATTTTACTTTAGTTTTAGTGCAGTAAGACGAATAGTTATTTTGGTAAACAAAAAAAATCTATAAATAGAGAAGCCAAGAGTCTGGTAGATTGGTTAAGGTAAAATAGTTTACGCTAAAAGTTTTAGGTTGAAAGTGCTATCTATTCGATCTTACTTTCTTTGATATCCGTTTATCTGAAAAAATTGTCTAAGCTAACTTTGCATCGATTTGACTATTACTAATGAAGAAATAAAATACTGTAAAATTTTGAAGTTTAGTAAATTAGAAAAATAAAACAGAATCAGTTACATTTTACTTTTTCCTTTTTGAGGGTCCTGGTTCTGCATCTTGGTGGCACAACTCCTGTAGTGATAGAAAGTCCACTTGAGTTGTATTTGACCACCAATTGCTGTGGAATAAACTACGCGAAGGGAAAGCGCCCACGCCAATTATTAAGATACTGGAGAAGTGGTATTCCCAGCAGAAGAACGTAGTAAGATGGAAGTCAACTCTGTCCACAGCCAGCGGGCTAAACTGTGGCGTGAGACAAGGAGGCAGTATGTCTCCGGCTCTCTTCAGCGTGCACATGGATGGGCTGTCGCAGGCTTTGACCAGTACCGAGGTTGGCTGCTCCATCAATGGGCATAAAATATGCCCATTGATGGAGCAATGCATGGAGCTGCTCCATCAATGGGATATGGGATAAATCACATCGCATATGCAGACGATATGGTCCTACTAGCACCATCTGTGGGAGCTATGCGTAAGTTACTTGCAGAATGCGAGAGATACGCCAGCCGGCATAACATGAGATACAATCCGGACAAGTCTGAATTTACGCTCATGGAGGCAGCACATATGCCCACACATATACCACCTCTTTTGCTTAATGGAGTTCAATTGCGGAGAGTACACGAAGTCAAATATCTTGGCCACATCTTGTTGTCCAGTTTAAAAGACCAGGAGGACATAGAAAGGCAGAGGCGAGCCACCGCAGTAAGGGCAAACATATTTAAAAATATTTTAAGCGGGTTACTCACGTATTAAGTCTATATAGCGTTCGACATGTTTCGGTTCAATTTCGAGAACCTTTCTCAAGAGTAGCGACCCCGCCTTTATAGTTAAGGGCAAACATGTTGGCTAGAAGATTCGCCAAATGTAGTGACAGCGTAAAAAGACAGCTGTTCCTCAGTTTTTGTACAAGCGTGATGTATACTGTCGAGTTATGGTCCGACTACACCTGCGTCACACCTCGGACACTGGCGATCAAATATATGAAAGAAGCGCGTTCCTAGCACATAGTCTAAGCTCGTGTAGATGAACGTGTACTATGCTTTTATGAGTGAGATATGACAGGTCGACTGTTCGCGTTTTTGACAGGCGGTAACTGTGAGGTAACCGAGAGGGGGTGGGCAGCACTTTCAGCGGGAGCGTGAGTGGCCATACTGTACGATAGTACTCTTTATTATACTGTGCCTGCGTGGCGGTGAGAGACCTGCGCGTGCAATACAACACATACTATGTACTGATATTTCGTTAAACAGAGAATACTATGATTCGGGCACGTCCACGACAACGCTCGTGAGATTGCATCGATGTTATTGACCCTCAGTGATATGCTTTAAAAACCAGTCCGTACAAGAACAATTTCGGAACAATCTCATTCAATTAATGAGGGTTTTCTACTCGTAAATATTTTTTTCCGCCAAGCGATGATGAGGTCTTTGACCGTAAACTTAACTTACTAAATAAATTTTTGATTTGATATTCGCAAATATGTGTCTGAGTAATATTTGAACAGCCCCCAAATAATAATAATTCGTTCTCTGCTACGCCTCCTGTAAATATATGTAAACTATCCCATTTGGCCATTACCATCCACCGATTATTTCTGATCCTATCCTATCCTATCCTATCCTATTTTTTTTTAAACTCGCACTCTTTTGGTCTTAAATGAAAGCTAGTGAAATTTTCTACATTTTTATTTTACAATTTATGTAATAGCCTGAGTTGTTTTGCTGATATCTGTCTCAAAATATTAGCAAAACGAATATTTTCATAGAAAGGGGAAAAATGCTTTTTTTTTGACGCTTCATATCTCAAAAAATATTTGACGGATATTGATAAAAAAGATGTCAAACTGTTTGGAATTTATTGCGGTTTCAACATTACACAGCAACTTTTGACCAAAAATGCATAGTTTTTTAATAAAACGGCAAAAACCAAAAAAAAGTCTGATTTTTTTACTTTTTTTGTAAATTACGAAGTTAGCACACCATTTTTTTGCTTGCAAAATATAGTCCTACATTCCCCCAAGGACCCCAAATAACATACCAAAAATGCAGCTTTACATCACACTTTGTTTTTTTATTTCTCTTTTTGACCAGTGTAATAGACCTGTCTTAAGTTCCTCTCACTTAGGTCACTGACCTCTTCCAGTAAATTGCGGTAGTGTGCGAAAAGTATGTTGGTGAGTGTGACGTGCGTTAGTGTGTGTAAATGGGGTAATTTGACAGATACTGAATTTTTACCCATCGTGACGGGCTCTTAACATCAAATTGGACAATTCTCGTAGGATACCTGTTCCTGAAACGGCGACAATTTATTCAATAAGTTTTTCGAATATCAATTTTTATTACAAATAAATACCTTCAATGTGTGACAATTTTGGCGTAAACTGGCCTACTGACTGTGCTAAAGGTTCCTAAACAAAAAGTGCGATTTTCGAATTCCGTGAAGTCAAGCCAAGTCTAGCCCGATATAGTCACCTTATAATATCTAAAACAAAACAATAGTGGACCGTTCGGTGTCCTTGAGACGAACCATCAGGGTTACCTACTACCTACTTAGCGACCTCAATCTAGACACGATCTTGAGACGCCCTCTGAACCAGTCACTAGATTATCTCTAGGTAATCAATTGTGATTTGGGTCAATCTATTTTTAACCCCCGACGCAAAAACGACGGGGTGTTATAAGTTTGACGTGTCTGTCTGTCTGTTTGTCTGTCTGTCTGTCTGTCTGTCTGTTTGTGTGTGTGTCTGTCTGTCTGTGGCATCGTAGATCGTAGCTCCCGAACGGATGAACGAAAGCTGAATTAGTCGGGAGTGTTCTTAGCCATGTTTAGTGAAAATCGGTCCACTATGTCGCGGTCGGGGGTTTTTTCAAAATTTTAATTTTGTGGTTAGGTTATTAGAATCAAATTTTGTCGACTCTTTCATATATTTTATTGCTTCGTACAAAAGTAGTTGTCCGTGAACAGGGACATCGACAATGTGGCATAAAATTTTATTTTATATTGGCTACCAAAAAGTGCCTATTATCTGAAAGTAACGAAACATATTTGCTAAATGCATCACGATTGGCAAATAATTTAAAGTGCATACTGTAGTTATACATACAATATTAGATAACAGATTAATTAAAATACCGTACCAATTAGTATAACGTTTGCCGTAAATGGATTTTTGATATTATGTTTTATGAGAATTATCAGTAACTAAAATGTTAACGGGTATTAGCTCTTTTTAATGGAAGAAATAATAAAGATACCAACGATACAATTCAGAAATACTTACAACTTTCCTCTAAAATCGCTTATATCTACTTTGTGAAAGCGACATGATACTTAAAAACCTTATAATTACCTACTAATTATGCTAAGGATATACCTATGTTGTATTTGGCCAAAAAATATCTACCGATTTTTGTGGGGAGGTGAAAACGTAACGTACTATATTAAATAAATAAATAAATATTACAGGACATTCTTACACAGATTGACTGAGGCCCAAGGTAAGCTCAAGAAGGCTTGTGTTGTGGGTACTCAGACAACGATATATTTAATATATAAATACTTATATACATAGAAAACATCCATGACTCAGGAACAAATATCTGTGCTCATCACACAAATAAATGCCCTTACCGGGATTCGAACCCGGGACCGCGTTAGGTATACATATTATGTAGGTATAATATAGTACAAGGTAAGACAGACACAAGCACAGTATTCTTCATCTCAATCTCTTTTTAATATGCATGAAAATTAATTGAAAGGTTGTACATTAAGTTACAGTGACAAGCTAGTGATAATTATGCTCCGTTTAAGATTTAAGATAATCAACTTCTGAATAAACCCTATTTATAAAACGTAAGTATATGCATATAAGTTTTATGACGCATTGGACTTATCTCATTGAAACGTAATGTCATTGAAACATTGAAACCTGTTTTCGAATAAGTAAATAAATAAATTTTTATACATTCGGAGGCACATTCGGAGAAAGCACCACAAAGACTACCGAACCGAATTACCTACAGCATTAATTCGGATTCAATCACCCATAATTAGGTGTACTTATCGTAAGTACTCTAGGTGATAATCTGTATCCCGTACAATTATATACATAATATAATATAAGTATACAGTATACACAACTGCACGGCACGGTACAAACATTTCAATCAGTATTTTACTGCGGTGAATCAAAGGCGGATGCAAATAATAAAAAACACTATTAAAGCGATTTAAAGTCTAGCCAAGCAATTGTAAGCTAAACTACAATGACAAAGTCAAATTTTTCCATTATAAAGTTAATAATTGTTATAGGTAGGTAGGTATAGTAATTTTATGATGGTAATTCTATTGTCATTCAAAAAACATCATTTCTAACTACCTACTCGGATTTAACTAACAGCAACAACAATCGTTTAAGCTTAACTTAACCTTCAGTATAGTAGGCTTGACTTCTTTTCAATAGGCTTTAAAAATTTTAGTTGACAGTGTTTGTTTTATGTTAATTTACTAACTAATTAATGTCTATGATTTCATATGGACCGAAATCTTTTTATTGTATGTATGAGTAGGTCCCCTAGCTACTATAAAGACTATGTTATCTTTGCTGAAGCGTCTGTCCTCGACTCTGGACAAGAAAGAGTCTTAAAAAAAATACTGGTCAAAAGCAAATGTTTTGACCGCGGCCACCAGACATGCGCAAGCGGCTCGCTTCGGAGGCGGAATGCAACAATCGCCGGTACAGGTGCACGCGCACCTGCCGCGGTGACAATCCCACATTCACTACCAACACGTCACAAGCGCACTGTGGCTGTCCACCTAATCCCAACTTTAAAAGAAGATGGGTAAGATTTAAATTAGAATGGTTTTAAATGGATTGTAGGATGTTTTGAGTTGAGAGATTGCGCGATGGATCGATACATGAGTTCCGAAAGATACTGGATCAACACATCGATAGCTTCTCAGTTTATCCGTGTACTTGGGCACAAATTGAGCGTTAAGAATGTTCTCTGTACCAGGGCTCTAATTAGAGGTAATGTGCTTATGTAAATGGCTCGTGCTGATTATAAGTCATTTTCTCTTCAATATGTTTGTTACTCAAAGGTCAACTGAAGCTACATACATAGTCCGCAGCTTTTAATGTTAAAATATGCTCTAGAGTAAACCTTTAACATAAGTAATTATATATGTCACAGTTTCGTTTTCTTTCAACAGAAACCTGAGTAGTTTCATGTGCTCTGCCTACCCCTTCATGGGACACAGGCGTGATTGTGTGTGTGTGTGTATTATATATGTAATTATAATAAATTAATAAATAAAATAAAATAAATAAACATTATAGGACGTTCTGACACAGATTGACTGAGTCCCGTAAGCTCAAGAAGGCTTGTGTTGCAGGTACTCGGACAACAATATATATATATATATATATTCAAATACTTATATACATAGAAAACATCCATGACTCTGAACTGAACAAATATCTGTGCTCATCACACAAATAAATGCCCTTACCGGGATTCGAACCCGGGACCGCGGCGTAGCAGGCAGGGTCACTACGCGCTAATAGGCAAGATCGCTCGGTCGGTATAATAATGTAAAGGAAACCTGTACTGATAGGACTATGTCTACTTTCTGTCACGCATATCAAAACCTCTCGTGAAAGGTTTGGATTATTGCATTTCTCAAAATTTCTGTGGAGTTAACAAGACGTCTTCCGAGTGTTAGGTGGAATATAGCGTGGAACTTTAGCTATTTTAACATAAGTGCCTACGAATATTAGGTACTATAAACAGTATAAACTGAGACATAAAATGTCGTTATTTACAAGGAACTTTAAAAAATAGAAACATACATTCCATATCCATACTAATATTATAAATGGGAAAGTGTGTGTGTCTGTTTGTTCGTCTTTCACGGCAAAACAGAGCGACGAATTGACGTGATTTTTTAAGTGGAGATAGTTGAAGGGATGGAGAGTGACATAGGCTACTTTCTGTCTGTTTATAACTCCCCACCTCCCTAAAATGAATATATGAGCAAGGGGTTGCAACAATTTTTGTCATGCAATAATCTTCTAAACCATATTAATGAGCCCACCCATTTTACAGAACACAGTTCTACTCTCATCGATTTAATATGCTCGGATGCAGACATTCTCGGTGCTGAGGTAGACCATAATGAGGAGTTGGGAGGACACGCTATGATTTTTGTCGACATAAACGTGAAATCACGAAATTTTGTGCCTCAAGTATATTTTAATAGACCCTTAGTAAGATAAATATGGATTGTTTCAACAGTTACTTAAATCAGTTACCCTGGGATAGCATCGCATGCCTAGAGCCACTCGAGGATAAGCTAGCCTTATTTAACAAATATATATTGGAAATCTTTGATTTATATGCACCAGTCCAAAAAAAAAATCCTAAAAGAGGCTGCTAAACCTTGGCTTACTGACAATGTTCGCCATATGATGAGTCTCCGTAACAAGGCACACAAAAAATATAAAGAAAGTAAGCAAGACTGCGATAAACTAAATTACAAATCATTGAAACATCTGGTTAACACTAGTTTATATTTTGAAAAAAAGGCCTATTTCGAGCAACACATCAACATTAATTTAAACAACCCTAAGACTTTATGGAAAAATCTAAAGCTTAACGTAATACCTGATTTTAAAAATAGCTCTACTTTGCCTCACACATTTAATGACCCTTCAGTAATAAATGATAATTTTCTTAAAGTTCCAGGAAGCAATATTGTAGACGATGCCACTTTAGCTTTTTTTGATACCCATCGGTATGGTTCTTCCACTTTTAGTTTACGTTCTGTCGATGACACGTTGGTAACAAAGCTATTACTTAGTACAAAGTCTAATGCTATGGGGTATGACGAAATAACGTACGATATGATATTACTGACACTTCCGCGGACATTATCTGCTATTACGGATTTGATAAACACCTCGATTCTAACAGGCGAAGTTCCTTCAGTATGGAAAACGGCCATAGTTCGACCAATCCCAAAGGTGAACAACCCGACAGAACTTAAAGATTTGCGACCGATTAGTATTTTGCCGTACCTTTCGAAAATCATGGAGAAAGTAATTTATAACCAAGTGTCCCACTATTTAGAATCCAACAATATCTTGCCTGAAAACCAGTCAGGTTTTAGAAAAAATAGAGGTACTACTACTGCTCTCCTGGATGTAATTGACGAGGTTCTGGCAGAACAGGATATTGGGCACGGTACGATTATGGTTTTACTGGATTTTTCGAGAGCGTTCGACTGTATCAATATTAATCTCTTACTGTCTAAATTACGCTATTATGGTTTCGATAATCACTCAATACGTTGGTTTTCAAATTATTTCGAAAATCGTAGACAAATGGTCAAATTAACAGGAAAAGACGGTTGTTCTTTAGTGTCCAGTCCGTGCCAGGTGCACAGAGGAGTCCCACAGGGATCTATTTTGGGCCCTCTGCTGTTCATCCTGTACAGTAGCGACATCGTCAGTTGTATAAAATATTGCAGATACCAGCTCTACGCCGATGATTTGCAGATTTTTCTATCTTTTCACCCAAATGAAATTTCTACAGCAGTCGATAAGGTCAACGATGATTTAATAAGATTATCAGAATGGTCCACCATCAATTGTCTAGTCTTGAATCCATTGAAATCGAAATTTATGGTTCTCGGGTCTGTAAATCAGACAAGGACGATCATTAGTAAGCATCCAAAAATCATTATAAATGACGTGGCCGTTGATCGTGTCGATGAGGCCCGTAATCTGGGAGTACTCTTTGACACCAATCTACGTTTTGAAAGCCATGTAATGGAAACTGTCCGGAATTGTCTGTATCGTCTAAAAGTTTTATACAATTTCCGTGACCTACTTAGTGTACAACTTCGAATGAAACTCTGTGAGTCCCTAGTTTTATCCAAACTTAATTATGGCCTTACTGCTTATGGCTCATGTCTTTTTGCTCGTTCACAGCGTCTCATTCAAAGAGTTCAAAACGCGTGCGCTAGGTATTGCTTTAAAATTCCTCCCCGGACACATGTTACACCTTACCTAAACAACTCGGGTCTTCTAAAAATGATGGCTCGTCAAGATCTTATGTTCGCATGCTTACTCTTTGATACGATTCAGACGAAACTGCCGTCTTACTTGTTCAATAAACTTGTATGGCTTTCTAACAACCATCACCAACCTAGAACGTCACGAGCGGCCATGTTACAAATTCCTAAACACAAGCTTGCTGCATTTAGAGGGAGTTTCCGCTATCGTGCATCAAAATGTTGGAACAACATTCCTCCACCAATCCGTAAACTAAAAAATAAATCCAATTTTAAAATGAAATATCGAATATACCTCTTAAACCTTCAAAAACTTCAAGGCTGAATCTCCCTCCAAATTTAAATAACATACTACTTTAAATCTGTATTAAGAATGTATATCAAAATATACAAAAATGCTACAGAGAAGGATATTGCTACATCTCGGCACATAACTACACATAACTTCACATACACACACATACACACATAGTGAGCATATATTGAAGTTCAGGAATTAAGGCTTAAGTGTTGAAGTCTTCTTTTTCTTTGTAAGGTCCTGGCAGAATATCAGCGATGTGGCTTGCCGCATCATAATGCTGAGCCAGCGCCTGTTCTCTGCCACGACACATGGTTTTGAAAATTTGTATTCTTTTAAAAATGTAACTAAGTAATTGGCTTTTAATTTCTATTTTGAGATGCATGCCTTTTATCTTTTGTTTTATCTACCATGTATGTTGTGGGAATGAATAAAGTTCTTATCTATCTATCTATCTATCTAAAATGGAGCAGGGGGAAGTTTGTATGAAGCATTCCACAATCTTCGAATTTAACGCGAGTGAAGCCGCGGGCGAAAGCTAGTTTATTAATAAAAGAAAAATAAGAATCCAGTAAAGTGTAATCGCTATGATTCATTTAGAATGCTTCAAGTCTACCGCAGTCGATGAGGCGCCGGCGCTGGCTCACTCAGCTGTGACCAATCTCAGTCACAGTTGGACTATGACACTATTGTTTTACGGCGAATCATTTGGGTCAATCAACCTTTTCAACTTTTTGCTCTAACTCGTGTAAGGCTTAGTAGGAACCATAGATATAGGAAGGAAGGAGATCGGACATGCTGGGCGATTTGTATAGGGAACTTGACTGTAGTTAAGATAAAATATTTTATACCATGCACGAAATAAAGCATCAGATAATTATAAGAAAAACATGAACATAAAGTTATTTTTAAATCCAATTTCTATTTAATAAGTCCGGCAGAAAACTAGAAATATAAGTAACTGAGTTGACCGTGACGTCACTCAATTCGATTTCATATAAATTCCATATTAGCAAGTCGTTGAAGTTCGTTTTGACAGTTCTTAAAAAGAAGCTGATTTGACTAGGAGGCAAGTATCCTATTGGATACGCCTGTCGCAAGTTTCTGAAGCGCACCCACTTGTAGATGGACGCTCTTATTGCATAGTCAGTGTCATCACGCACGCATACAACGACATCTGTAGCACGTATGCTGAATGATCTAATAAAATAACTGTGACTGTGACGCGTCTGCCGGCGACTTGTCCACTCTGTAGTATATTATATGCTCTGATGTAGGAACGGAATACTTGTTTTTTAGTACGGATATTAGCAATTCGCGTTGTATGACTTGTATGAAAGTTTTTTTTTGCATCCATGGCGGATTTGACGCTTTCTGACAACTGGCTGGAAGAAGCGGAAATTGAGAGTTATGCATTGTATTACCCTTACCCAGCAGTGAGACATTTCAATAGTAGGAAACTATATACATAAACAAAAAAAGCTTTTAAAAGTTGCACAGATTAATCCGCGTTGGTTAATAGAATTGTCTAAAAATTCGTTATTATATCTGTATATATATTTCCACTACTAGACATCAAACACACACACAAACATATAATTAGGATTTGGGAACGAAATACCACTAGATTCCCAATTACCGTTTGTATTTCAAAACTAGCTTTTCGCCGTTTTCCGCAGATTTTCGTGTGATGAAATCGAGCGTTCGAAAATTAAAAATCGTCTCCTAGAGCCGTTACCCGTTACTAAATAGAAGCAAGTGTTCGAAATTCAAAGTAAAAACTTAGAAGCGGGATTCCCCGAGAGCATTCCCATATAATCGAAGTGACAAATCAATAGGAAAATCGACGGTTTAATCGATTTCGTTTGATTTTTTAATTGGATTTTTCTGCTTCTAAATGTGTCTGTCATGATGAAGATATTTAAAGACTGGCCAAGCATATTTCCTTTTCACTTGAAGAAAGTATTGGATTTTGTAGGAAAATAAATATTACTTAAGTATAAAAAGATCCACACTCTTCATATTCATATTCATTTAATCCATTGTTATCATGTTCATCAGTACCTACAATAAAGGTCTTATTCGGTACATGATACCCTGCTAGGGCATACAATATAGGATATGTTACTTATTCACTAACTTAATTAATATATATGATACATTTTAAAATGAGGTACATCAGAATTACCATGCATCGTTATATATCTAAACTAAATTTAAACATAAGAGCAATTCGATTATAGTTATGTTAGTCGTAAACGTCAAAATAGTAACATAAATTTAATTTTTAAATACATTGTTATTAATTCAATTTAAATAGAACATTATTTTTACGTCATGTTATCTAAAGATTGATCCTCAATAAATTCGTCTATAGTGTAGTAACATTTCTCAATAAGTATACTTTTTAATTTATATTTAAATACCCTAACATCACTAATTTGTTTAACAGTTTGGGGAATCTTGTTCATTATTTGGACACATCGATAGAAAGATCTTCTAATATTATACTTAAATGGGAAAGTGTGCGTCTGTTTGTTTGTCCGTCTTTCACGGCAAAACGGAGCAACGTATTGACGTGATTTTTAAGTGAAGATAGTTGAAGTGATGGAGAGTGACATAGGCTACTGTTTGTCTCTTTCTAACCCTCCATTTCCCTAAAATGGGGGGGGGGGGGGGGACACTTGTATGGACCATTCCGCAATTTTAGAATTCTAAGAAGAAGAAGCTAGTATTTCATAAATTGACTAAGTTAATTCTGGCACATATTGCGTAGCATATTTAGTATACCTATTTCTAAAGATAACGGATTCTTGAAATCGTATGCAAATTTTCATTCCGTGTTGGTTTGTAATAATTACTAGGTAGTAACAGACGTATGGCATATTCAGAGAATTACAACTTAAACCTACTCTGTAATGTAAACTGTAACCCTAAGCAATTAAAGCAGTGTAAATGACCACAAATTACACATTAACTTACGTAAAACAAATGTGGTGTAAGGACGCGGTCGCAACGTCTCCCTTCGCTAACTCCTAGCTATGCGGCATAATAAATGGTAACAAAGTTCTCAAGTTTAAGCACTTTCGTAATTAAAAAGCGGACCGTTAATTTTCTAAGCTTGCCGAGCACAAGCAAATCGTATACTCAGGAAAAGGGTTAGGGTCATACATTACCTTTATATACCTTGACCAAAGAGGATCAAGTATTATAGAGAGTTACTGTCAAAGTAAAATACGTAATCACAGTGCATAGACTGCCATCTCTCGACACAGGCTTAAAACTTTTAAACCTCAGTTTTGACAATAGAGATTGACGAAATTCAATATTTATCGATATTTCTGCTCTCCGTTATCGATTATTTATTCTTACGCTGTTAGGCATTTAGGACATCTAGAAGATGTCACCAAGTCATCGCGTGTTTCGCTTGCGCTAAGACCTACAGGCAAGCACAAGCGACACGTAATATATGTATTATTCGAACGACATCCTTTAGTTATCAGTGTATTATTAGAACTGACCTGAAATATGCTCATTTCTATCAGATCAGTTAGAATATAATACATTTCTTCTTGACGACCGGTCTGGCGCAGTCGGTAGTGACCCTGCCTGCTGCGCCGCAGTCCCGGGTTCGAATCCCGGTAAGGGCATTTATTTGTGTGACGAGCACAGATATTTGTTCCTGAGTCATGGATGTTTTCTATGTATATAAGTATTTATATATTATATATATCGTTGTCTGAGTACCCACAACACAAGCCTTCTTGAGCTTACCGTGGGCCTCAGTCAATCTGTGTAAGAATGTCCTATAATATTTATTTATTTATTTCTGAATTCATCAGAGTCACTGTCGTGGCTATAATGCCTATAATACTGTTTTAGGTTACGAACCTAACTTTACTGGTCGCCGTCGCTTGCGCTCGGATTGTGATAAAACTAACAACCCTGTGGTTTCGCTCACCACGCTTAATGTGCGATCCTCATTTAGATAGCGACATTATGTGCAAGCACGGCAGGGTATTAAGTTATTACATTTGTAGTGAATGTGTTTTCAGGATGGCCTTACCTATTAAATAGCTTCGGTGCCTAGTCAGGACCAGGACTTACGTTACACGAACCATTTCGATTATCTTTAAATGAGCGATAAAAAATGTATTTTAGTGTACGCATACATATGTATAGTTTTTTTAGTGTATGTACAAAATTATAAGTATACTTAGTTATTTTCGTATTTTAGGCAAGTACCGACGTCATAGGTACATGTTATTATTATATTAATTATTAGATTACACCGGCAGCCAAAAAAAATTAGTTTGGAGACTTTTCCCACTTGAGCCTACTAAGCGTAGCATAGAAAATAAACCAGTTACCTATTTATTAAAATAAAAGCGACTTGGCATGGACCCTTTCGTCATTCATACGGTAAATATTCAGAGGCCCGGAATTCCCCTTGTCGAGCGATTCCTTACGCAAGCGGGCAGGCGGTGGCCGCGGCGCGCTGTTTAACCTTCCCAGGCGATAGCTGCTATCTCTCGCAAACACCTGATTGTTTGAACCACCGCCATCCATACATACAACAGCTGTCAGACAAATATAAACCTTCATAGAAAGAAATAGGAGACAGTAGACGTGTTTACGATGTTTTAGTCCGCTCTCTAGTCCTTGTTTTAGTGACACGCGACGACTTATCTATCGATACTTTCAAGTGAAGTCACGCGTCACTCACTATTTGTGTTTGTTTATCGACGAACACTTAGAATAGAAGTGTATTTAAAGGATTATCTACCAAAATAAAGTATCTAAAAAACGCCTTGTCTGTGGCTTTATTAAATTAGCTTCATCAAACTCATTAAATATACTCATCGACGCCACTTAAATACGACTACTCTCCAAAGTATAAAAGGTATTAAGCGTATATGCTTCCTGTAGCTTTTTGAACACTAATTCATCTTTTTGACCGGTGCAACACATGTAATGACAGCAAAAACATTAGCAGCCGCTTAGCACGTGCATTACTCGTTAATGATTGCACCTGCGCCGCATCTGCAAGGTCGCTTACTAGACATAGACAAGTCCGAAAGAACTCATGTTTCTGGCCATTGTATGGGACGATGGGCCTTACAATGTGGTCAGGTGGAATAGGTCAGAAGGCCGGCCCGCTACTACACCCGCCGGTTCAAGGACCAAAGCTTCAGCTGTGCTGTCTTGTAGTCTATTTATACTTGCTTTAGTAGCCGCGACACATAAAGTAAGCAACTCTTGCATGACTTTTGAAGTTACAAAGTGAAAGGAAAGACTTCCTGAGACTTAAGACGTGTGTTTAAGTAATGTTAAATTTCTATGATACTATGATGCTTTTTCACAAGCAGAGGTTCATCTTCGAATGGCAAATGAAGATTATTTCTCTCGATTTGTCGAATTCGTTACTTAGGTTGAAAGGAGTCTACGAGTAAATCATATCCTCGTTTTGAGACTTCACCCTAAGAAAATAAAATGTTCAACATTTTCAGCTTCATTCGCTCTATTTACTCTTCTAAAACGAATGAATTCAACATGGACAGAATAAGCACGTGACTCTTTAGTCTGACTAGTTCGCAAACGATTTCAACTCTGAACTGCTATAGTTAGCTTTTCTTTTCATCACTAAGCACTAAAGCACTGACAGCATTAGTTCAGAAACATTTTCAGTCTTCGTCGCTAATCCTTTGCCGAGTTCGTGCTAAATCTGTACATCTTTATAATGCGTTTGTTCAGCAAGTCTCGACGTAAAAAATATTGATATAGGTATAAAAAATCCAATTCCTTTTTTGATGTATAAAGTTTGTGTGAAAAATAGTGGAAATTCGAAAGGTGATTTTTTTTTTCTCAAACATCAGTTAACCACCTGAACCACCTCCTTACGAATGCTCAATTTTTTTTATACTTCGTCGGTGGCAAACAAAGTATACGGTCCGCCTGATGGAAAGCGGTCGCCGTAACCTATGGACGCCTGCAACTCAAGGAGTGTCACATGCGCGTAGCCAACCCATTAGAAACTTGTTCACTCCCTTTTGCTGTGTTAAAGCACAGCAAAAAGGAGTGTACAAGCAAGTTCCTAGGTGGGTTCGGGTTGCCGACGACTCAAAGGACAATAGCCGGAACAAATTAGTTCCATAGGTCCTTCCATCATCAGCATACCGTACCCTCGTTGTGCTCTGGCAGCCTTACTCACCGGCAGGAACACAACACTATGAGTAGGGTCTAGTGCTATTTGGCTGCGGTCTTCTGTAAAACAGTGCTATTTGGCGTAAAGTAGCCTTACAGAAGACCGCAGTATAAATTTTTCGCGTCGCGTTTAAACACTTCTATGACCTTAAACGGATTACCACTATTTTCGTTACCCATACACACTTGTATATTAAATGTAGGTACATACGATTTAAATGTGCCCTGCTACGAAAACGCATATTTACATTTGTTTCAATGTGTTCTCTTTGCGATGTCGCGACGTTGTGTATCCGCTACACTTGATGCACTGCAATGTGTTGCATCTCATCTTAGGCCGGACTTTGAATCAACTAAACATATACTTAGAGGTGTCAGTCGAATTTTCTAGAACTGCTTCAATGAGACGATTTCAAATTATGTTTGCAAACTTATTTTTACAGTATTTTTTTTCTAATTTTTCATTTGGTGCCGTGACCAGGATTTTGCGCTTAAAGTCACACAATTTAATACGTAATACTGGCTACTATTGTTGTCTGCGTAATGCTTTTATTTATAAGTACTTTATCTTCAACTATTAATATTTTTAAAATTAGCAGGTTTTTTAGAGCCAATCTAAGTTGACATCCCTCGTACGGTGTAAGTTATTTCCAACGTAAAACTCAGAAACTTTAACTTTTACTTACCGCTTGCGCTGGTCTAACGCTGTTTTTTTATGTAAATAAAAGAAACGATCCCTTATAAATTCGCCTTTGTACACGTACAGTCGCCATCAAATACTCTATCACGCACTCTAATGGCAGTTCCGATCTGATGGCGACTGTACCAACATTTCTGGAGTGATTGTACGAACCAGTGTTATGTATATTATACACTAAATTGAATAGGTATTACTTCTACCATACCCACTACCGCTAAGTACGGGAATAACCTATGTAATAACGTGCATAGTCACTAGCAATGTAGGTATTTATAATATATAGGTACTATACACGACAATGTTTTGCTGCTGTCTGGGCGGGCGGCTTGCCATTGATTTTGTTCCGTCCAGATTTCACAGCTTGTGTAGGCCACGGGCGGATAATAATACACGGCGGTTGCCATCAAAAATAACCTGGATTTGTGTATTTGTGACTGTGTCTGTCTGAATCTCGTGTCAGCAAACATTGGCGGAATGAACTTGTTACTGCAAAAGCTTTAAATCGATTAAGAGTGATAAATGTTTGCTCCTTCTGCAGATCAGATTCTCTGTTGCATTTATAAGGTATATTGTTGTGAAACGTGTTTAGCGCTATCGTTGCTATTTTGAAAAATTAAAGTGGTAGACGTGTTTATGCTGATTTTAAAATGTTACAACTACCTATACAGTCTATTAGAACCACCTCTCAGCTTAGCAATAATTGTATTTATTTATTTAAACTTTATTGCACAACCAAAAAAAAAATGTACAAATGGCGGACTTAGTACCAGAAAGCCATTCTCTACCAGTCAACCATTAAACAGAGACATAATATGTGGTGCATCTATAAATTGGGTATTTTTAGTCATTATCAGACATTTAGACACCTATTATCTAAATATATAGTATATTACGATACAAGTGCGAAAAAGGAAGTTCAAAACGAGTGGCAATAAATGAAAACACGACCGAAGGGAGTGTTTTAAATCGACACGAGTTACGGATTTCCTTTTCGCGCGTGTATCGTACGACGTTTTTCAGTACAGATGGCCATCCGAAGTTCCGACCTGACATATAATGAAATTAATGAACCACTTCTCGCACTAGTGCGTAAAAAAGCACCATCTGTACTGAAATAGTACATTACGATACAAGTGCGTAAAAAAGGAAGTTCGAAACGAGTGGCGATAAATTAAAACACGACCGAAGGGAGTGTTTTAAATCGACACGAGTTACGAATTTCCTTTTCGCACGTGTATCGTACGACGTTTTTCAGTACAGATGAGCCTCCGAAGTTTCGACCTGACATATAATGAAATTAATGAACCACTTCTCGCACTAGTGCGTAAAAAAGCACCATCTGTACTGAAAAATACGTATCGTGACAGCTCTGATAAATAGAATCAGATAATGTCAGCGATCAATAATCATGTAGTTAATGTATTTATTGCGTTTATCCATTGCGTTTTTATTGGGACTGTAAAGCATGTTCAGCACGAGCATAGACATTTGTCGTTTGCATGCTGTTATTCACAATGCTCAATTCAAATCACATCAGTGTGCGTAGCCGAATGCACAAACGCTCACGAAACGCTCACGATAATATCTCTTTCGTAGCTATTTATTATCTCTATCGCTCTTGCGTATTGGCGCGACGGAGCTAGACTACATTTCTGCGGCGTTTCGGTGGCGTTTCGCGTCTCATAAATGCCATTCGGCTACGGGGCTAGGATGCCAGGGCTCAGTGAGGGTGATAATGCAAGCTCTCGGCAGTTGCAGGCGTGAATATTTGCATGCATAAGCCTGCGGAGACTGCTTACCATCAGGCGGGCCGTATCACGTATGCTTGATTGCCACCGACGTAGTATAAAAATGTAGATGTAGGTATAGAGGTGGAACAGCAAGTTCCACAGTCCACAAAAACGGATCAAAGTATCCTGAGAGCTTATTTTACATACTATTTCGTGAGTAACCGGTTTACTTTCAATAATTTCATGACAGGGGCCGATTTTTGAATCTCGGCCATTCGATTTCGTGAAATTCGTTCAATAATATCTCCACTACTAGCGATTTAAATTCCACTAACAGAATCGAAAACGAGTGGTCATTACCACTAGTTTTAAAATTACTAGCCATTCTTTTTCAAAAATAGCATTACGTCGTTTTCCACAGACTTTTGAACGGCGAATTCGTGCGTTCGAAATTCAAAAATCGATCCCCAGATCTCAAATTCACAAGTTCTTGTTACGCTGGTGCCAATAGAGACGAGCTCACAATCGATATGAAATACGTCAACTAGGCAGTGGCGTGTGGCACGCCACGATAGCGATGAGGCAACGTTGTCAAATTAGGGCGACAACACCGACCTGGACATTGACTTGTGAAGACATCGATCAATCACATTTTACGGTTTTATCGGTCTTTGCGATTAGGGGGCATTAGCGACATGCGAGTGAAAAGTTAAATAGACGATGTGTTAGTAATGTTTAGACAACCTAACGCAATGTTTATTAATTTGTGACTGTAAAATTTGTCGATAGCAGACTTATCGATAAGTAGTTCATTTTGTCAAGCCCTTTTTATGCCACGACAAGTAATATGCCTAATGTATGTAGATAAATAAATATCTAAATCGAAGTGTGTCTATTGATCAAAACATATATAGATTTATATACTTACTAGGTATGTAGGCTTTTAAAAATTCAAATGTAGAAAAAAAACATGTAGGTATTTAAGTATGTTTTTTTTTGTGGACGACTTCCACTCGCATACAGTTTAAAATACACTAGTCTGTATGTGCTCAATATTTGTATTAAAATGGATTAAAATACAATAAAAAATTGGAATGAAATATTTGAAATTCTAGGTTAAAATATTATAGCTTATACTACTACCTAACAGTTACCATGTCGCTTTTTATTGCTGTGACTATTTGTAGAGTGGCGTGCCGGGGGGCCACAAATCACATGTTACAATCTAATATAACTCGAATCAAAATAACTAGACAGGGTTAATTAATTCTGAATAATGGTTTTGACATGCAATCATAGCTCGCGCTAACAAGCATCGTCTAAACATACAGAGTAAATCAATAATGCCAAGAGTATTAGTTACTTTACAAATTAATCTACCTATTACGAAAACGGATTCTCAGACTTGCAAATTAATCACACTACTTAGATTGGAAAACTAGGCAAATCCTGAATTATAATTTTTTAGTGATCACGTCCAATGTGATACTGGGTACCACTCAGGGCTTCTATCTAAAAGTGCAATCGTTGACCCTCCCTAGTGTAAGTACCGTAGTTTTCTCTTTCTATCGCCCTCCTGTATTGATGCAACTTAGACAGTTGCGTATCTTTCGCCATTTAGCGTTCACTATTGTACTCTTAGCTAGAGGACCTGGCAGTAAGTTTTGTCAACGGTCGTTAATTTTCGGTAGTCGCCTATCACGAATATTGCATATAATAAGTTTAATTGACTTCCTGCCCGACATGAGTAATCGCATCTTACTGTCAAACAGTAAACAGAAAAATGCGGTGTATTTGTCTGTTGACTGACTGTAAAGGTCGAGAGAACATATTACTTAAAAGAGCACAATTATGAAAATACAATAGCTAATGTCCCCAATTATAATGTGTACAATTTTATTCAGTGCAGCGTCCGATTCCTTTTGGAATGCGTGGGAGCATTTTAGTGAGTGTGTGAGAACGGGCGACAATGGCCTAAGCATACAAGATGCACCAAAGGTTGTCAATCCCAAACGCTAAGAACTGCCTAGTTGATTTGACAGCTTGGCTAACCAGTGTAAGAGAGAACCGTTTCAACAATGATTGAATTTTAGATGAATATCTCCTTCTTGTACTTGAAGCATAATGATGCATCTGTGATGAAAAGTTCATAGTTCATTTACTAGTTCATAGTACATGATTTCCTCGGACGCTATGAACGGATTTTAGTAATAGTAGTATAATTTTAGTAGAAAAAATAAATTAAGAGGAGGATCATGTATATATATACGAAATTCTATAAATTATGTAACTCTAGACTGGATTTCCAGTATGTCGATTGAATCAGATTTCGAGGTTTGTGGCGTTAATATCACAGACTTAAATACTATATTGGTGTGTATTTACAGAACCCCTAACGGTAACTTTGATGTGTTTGTAAAACAATTTGAATCACTTTTAAATAAAATTGTTTTCCGTTTGTGTAGAAATAACAAAAAGATTGTAATTGCAGGAGATTTTAATATTAATCTGCTTAAAGATGACAATATGTCAAAAAAATTCAAGTCAATGTTACGCATTTATAACCTGAAGGCAACTATTGATGTGCCTACAAGAATAACTGCACAATCGCAAACCTGCATTGACAATGTATTAACGAATTACAAAAAATATAATGTAGAAGTTTTAAATCTAGGAATTTCTGATCATACAGGTCAACTCTTCAGAGTCCCTACCAATCGGAGTTACAATGAAAAGTTCTGGTATGTTTATAGAAGAAAAATAGATGCCAATCTAGAAATTTTTGTTAAATATGTAGCTCAAGTAAACTTTTTAGAAGTATATTTGCAATCTGACCCTTGTACAGCTTATAAAATATTTATTGATCTGTTTTCTTTACTTCTTGATCTGTGTATACCACTTGAAAGAGTCAAAGTCACTTATAAAAGAAAACCACAGTGGAAAACCAAAGGGATTTTAAAATGTAGCAGGGTAAAACGTTCGAAGTACTTGCAATTAAAAAATCAAACGAGTACGAGTAATGTAGTTAGCTTCAAAAAGTACAGCAAACTTCTCAAAAAGGTTATACGTACGTCAAAAATGTTGAGTAGTGATAGTTACATAAAACGTAGCACGAACAAGACTAAAGCCACTTGGAATCTAATTAAACAACACACTACATCGACTAATACAATAACAACTACAGTAGAAAAGATTATATCAGAAGATGAGACTATCACAGACCCTATAAAAATTGCGAATATATTTAACAATTACTTTGTATCCCGTAACAACGTCGGACTTTCGTCAGCACATAATTACAAGCCATCTTCAACATCTCTTTGCAAAAGTATGTTTTTAGCCCCTGTAGACGCATATGAAATAAAAAAGATAACTAAAGGCCTAAAAAATAAGAAAAGTTCCGGTTATGACAGCATACCAATTCAACTTGTTAAAGCATGTCTAGACTATATAGCTGAACCACTTGCTCATATTGTAAATTTAATATTTCAAACGGGGATATTCCCAGATGCTTTAAAGAAAGCCCTGATCAAACCATTGTATAAAAAGGGCAGTAGAATTGACATGTCCAACTATCGTCCTATTGCTCTCTTACCAAGTTTTTCTAAAATAATCGAAAGATGTATTTACAACAGGATTGTAAGATTTTTTGAATCCAATAATATTATTCATCCATACCAATTTGGTTTTCAGAAGGGCAAGTCAACATCTTTAGCTATATTTCAGTTGTTTAAACATATATGGGATGATATCAACTACAAAAGACCCTGCATTGCATTATTTCTGGACATGTCACAGGCATTCGATTGTGTAGTTCATAACATATTGTTAAAACAACTCAACAACGTAGGTATTAGAGGAAATGTCCTAAAATTACTTGAGAGTTACTTAGATAATAGGCAACAAGCCACTGTTATAGAAAGCTATAATAAAAAAACTAAATGTATAGAGCCTATACAGTCTCAATTTGAATTAACCAAAGTCGGTGTTCCCCAAGGGAGCATACTTGGCCCTCTTCTGTTTCTCATTTATGTGAATGAGCTTCCAAACATCATAAACGACATTTGTGTTATGTTTGCAGATGATGCAACTATTTTGTTCTCTGGTGAAAACAAAGATTGTGACTTTCAACAGAAAATAAATAATTGTCTGAAGACTGTAGTAGAATGGCTCAGTTCAATTAACCTAAATGTTAATACAAGTAAAACTAAAGTCATGCAGTTTAGGAACTACAAAACCAATCCACTGAACATCAATATTGAATACGAGGACACCATAATACAAGATGTAGATAGTACTAATTTTCTAGGCGTCTCCATAGACCCACATTTAAATTGGAAATCTCACGTGGAAAAAATTAATAAAAGAATTTCCAGTCAGTGCTATGCCTTGTCCATTCTATCGAATTCATGTTCAGTGGATATAGTAAAAAACGCGTACTATGGAAATGTGTATCCCTTGTTAAGCTACGGTTTGATTTATTGGGGAGATTCGGTTAATGTAGAAACAACATTCATTCTGCAAAAGAAATGCATCCGAATCATATATCGCTTGTACAACAATGAGTCCATAAGGCACGTCTTTAAAGAAAATAATTTTCTTACATTGACTGGACTGTATATTTACCAGCTTTGCCTATTTGTGTCGGACAATAAATGTAACTTTTCATTTTTCTCTGAACAACGTGATAATGTGAGATCACAATACAAATATAACATATTGCTCCCGGCAGTCAGAAATGCAGCTTATTGTAAGAGTACATTTATAGCAGCAATCAAAGTTTTCAATCACCTACCCTCATGTATAAAAATGTTAAGCGGGAAAAAATTCAAGCAACAGCTAAAAGGGTGGTTGATTGATCACGTCTTTTATGATATGCATGAATACTTTATGTATGAGACTAACTAGCATGTGAACCAAATAGCATGTAGTATTAGTTTTAGTATATTATTAGTTTAAGTAATATTGTATACCCGAAAAGGGTTACCGTTGAGACATATGTTTGTGTAAAAATTGTAATCTATTGTACACGGTAAACAATAAATCATTTCTATTCTATTCTATTCTATTCTATTCTATTCGATTATACTAACAGCAGTAACAGCGGGGAAAGGGAGGAAATAATCTTGAAAATGATATGACCACACTAGAGAAAGGGCTATTATTCAGCAGTAATCTTAGTATATGAACGAGGGCATAATGGAATCAAAGTTTCACTCTGATTTTAAATGTTGAAATGTGGCTTGGTATTAGCTCTCACATAGTTTCTGAAAACAAGTAGAGTGGATTCCTTAAGAGCCAGGATATGAACTATTAAGATGACCACGAGTCATGTTATACTGGTAATCTTACTATTGCGCTGACTTGCGCTCGCGCATCCACAGACAATATACAAAGCTCTGATTTAGAAGACGCATTACGTCGAACAATGCAGCGATGGAGTGGCGCAATACGATAATTACGTTGCGTGGGCGGCATGGGAAAGTGTCCTAGGTCACTAATAAATTGGGCCGGTAATGATATGCAATTATATCTGAACGATCGGTCGCCAAAAAAGGACAATGATTGTAGGATGTGAACTAGATTGTTGGTGAAGGTAAGGTAGTTCATAGTCATGTCATGAATCCTTGTTACCTTGTTGTTTCTCTTGTGATGATCCACGCTACAATGTTTACGTTACGAAATAAGGACGAAGATATTTTTATAGGTCGTCGTTGAGCTAGTTTAAAAAAATCTTCCGTTTCTATGATCAAAAGTACGCGATATTTTCTTTTAGAAGTAATGGTTTTTAGGGTTCCGTAGTCAACTAGGAACCCTTATAGTTTCGCCATGTCTGTCTGTCCGTCCGTCCGTCCGTCCGTCCGCGGATAATCTCAGTAATCGTTAGCACTAGAAAGCTGAAATTTGGTACCAATATGTATATCAATCACGCCAACAAAGTGCAAAAATAAAAAATGAAAAAAAAATTTTTATTAGGGTACCCCCCCTACATGTAAAGTGGGGGCTGATATTTTTTTTCATTCTAACCCCAACGTGTGATATATTGTTGGATAGGTATTTAAAAATGAATAAGATTAATATTTTCGGAAATAATCGCTCCTAAAGGAAAAAAAAGTGCGCCCCTCTAACTTTTGAACCATAAGTTTAAAGAACATGAAAAAAATCACAAAAGTAGAACTTTATAAAGACTTTCTAGGAAAATTGTTTTGAACTTGATAGGTTCAGTCGTTTTTGAGAAAAATACGGAAAACTACGGAACCATACACTGAGCGTGGCCCGACACGCTCTTGGCCGGTTTTTATGAGTTAAGTATGCTAATATCTAAGTTTATAAAGCATACGAGTATTACGAGTACTGAATGCCAATTGTTCAGTTTTCCAGTTGACATAAAGTTTGAACTATTTAGGTTTACATCATAGCATAATAGAATCCCCATCAGAAGTCTTTAGAACTATTACGTTTCTTCTTTTATCGAAAATTAGAGCAATATAAGGTCCTAATTTATTAGATGCAGATATTTTTACAGCTGATAGTACTCGGTCTCTGGAGTATATTAAACCGTGAAACATTATAGCTTTTACGATGTTTTTTTGGAGAAAACGGAAAAACAAATTTGCTACGTAAAAACACCCTGTTTATGTGATTATTAAATGAAAACTCATTGAACAGATTCTAGTACCTCTTTTACGTACCACTTAACTGTAACTGGCCACTTCAATGACATGTGCAGTTTTCCCGCCGAACCTTTACGACATTTACAACAAACAATTGTTGACATGACAGACAGTGTTATTGTGACATGTGATAATGCACATGATGATTTTTTTTAGACGAAATTATAATTAATTTTTTTGTTAGGAAAATGAAATCAAAAAAGTTACATGAAAAGATTTCTTAATTTATATTTAAAGTTAATTATTTTAATGTAAAGTATCATGTGTTAAAATATCTGCAACTAATAAATTAGGACCTTATATATTAACTTAAGAGGCCTGTGCTAAAAAATGAAAATTCCGATTATGCACAGTGAAGTAAGGTTTAGACAAAAAGCTCTCAACAGCTGAATAACGGGACCCATTGGGAGCCATTATTACATACTATCTGCTTCGAAAAAACCTAACTTGAGTACAGGAACAGGATGCCAGGATGAAATCTGTGGAGGGTTCTGTGGACCAGATAAATACAGTCTTAAGACTTTATTCTTCGATTAATTCTCACTATTGTTCGGTGGTACCTAGGTATATTTTAGAGGAAGGTAAAATTTATTCAGTTACTTATTTTGTGATTTCTTTTATCAAATAGAGTACCATAGATACCATATCAAATAGAGTACCATATCAAATAGGTCATCCAGAGTCCAAAAATATCATAAAATATTATTTTGTTTTGCTATCTTAGGTAGGTAATTTGCACTAATCTATGATAACCTAAGAAAATTCTAAGAAATCACTATTCCAATTTTTGTAAGTACGTATTACCATAATACACTTCCAAACTTTACAATAAAAATAAATATGCTTTATATTTTTTTATTTTAACGAAAATAAAGTTTTTATGACATTATTTTCGTTAAAGGGCACTTTTCACACTGTACGATCTTATCTGTAATACCTATTTTAGGACTTAGGACAAAACGAAGCATATTTATTTTTATTTTAAAGTTTGGAAGTGTAGTACCTATGGTAATACGTACTTACAAAAAATATAATCTTAGATCTAGTTATGATATGCATGTGACATTTCAATGTCATAAAAACTTTAATCTATCTAGATCTAATATTTGACGTATATTAAAATTCGAATCAGGCCGATAGTTTTTGTCAAACTAAAGTCAAAGCAATGAATGAGCTGGCTAAAGAAAGAGTTTCATTAACGCGGACACAAGATGTGTTTCCTTATAAAGGTTTCCGTTCATGAATGATCCTTAAAATTATCGTATTGGTCGAGCAGGAATCCGGTACGATCTGTCTAAGGCTGGGGTTTGAGTGGAAGCGGGTGGAAACCAATGTTTTATGCTGTTAACTTATTAGCCCTTAATCAAATGGAAAACTTTTTTTGAGATTTTTGGGAACTAAGAGCAGTATTTAGGTAATTAGGGGTGCGTAGATTACGAAAAAATATATTTAAAAAATTTGGAGGGGGAAAGGGGGGTTTTGCGGTGGGAAGTAATTTCCCGTTATCCGGTACGGAATAGCAAAATTATGAATGAAGTGAGAAATAGTTTCCCATTGTCCGATAAGGTTACGAACTTTTTACTAGTAAATTTTAATTGATTAAAATCTAGTCGCTTAGAGAAGGATAATAGGCATATTATTATACTGTAGGCATAGCAAGGGTCATCATCAGAATCATGATCGGATAAATCTAAATCAGACAGATCAGCTAAGTTTTCAAGAGTTTCTTATAATATATTCTGTTTTTTGTAAGTCGTATTCGTATTTTTTTCTTTACTACAAATGATTAGAAATAAACTAAACGAAATTAATACAAACTATATAAAAAAAGGCCCAAGAATATTAAAAGTTAAAGTCGAGAACAAACACTGGGAAATATATTCCCACTTGATTAAAATTTACCAAAATTGTGAGTTCAGGTACAAACACCGGGAAGTAATTTCCCACTTACTAAAACCTTAAAATCTCGGCTAAATCATGTTCTTATCATAATTATATTTAAGCAAAGCACAGGGAAAATAAACTGGCTTATGATAGTATTCAGTAACACAGATTAACAGATTAACAGATTAACAACAGATTTTTTTTCGGACTTAGCCTCAAAACACTAAAAAATCTCTTGTAATTGCACAAAAAATTATGACATCTGACTTTGACTTTGATGTTTGGTCACAAATGGCGGCCATTAGAAAACTGTTGCTTTTTTTTCAAATTCAAAATGTTACTAAGACTTTAAATCTGCATGTGTGGCATCGCTCTGTGGTCCCATTAAAAAGATAAAAAATATTTTGTGGTGAATGATGAAGTGGGAAATAATTTTCCGTTATTTGATTAAGGGTTAACTACATGTAAGATCAATATTTACTTTGGTTAACTATTAGCTTCCGAAATGTAAAATTGCATTCAACTGACTTTTCAGAAGCTTAATGTAAAACAAAAGTACGACACTTACCAGTCAACATCTCTCAGAAAAACCTGTTAATTGAATGTAAATTAAAATTATCATTGCAAGTAGCAAGTAAAAACCTTGTGAGGTTTGTAAAAAATGTCAATAACATCTAAATCGAATCTTTGACTATCTATCCTTATATTTAGCTCGCTCCTTACCGACACTGCCTTTACAAAATCAAGTTCTGCTTTTTATCAACCTTTTTGACGCATAAGCTGTGTAAGTATGTATAAATAATGGATCGGGCCAGGATACTTAGCCATCGCAACGCTTTGTAAGCGTGTCGTAGCTAGCTCTCCTTATCACTCTTCTTTAGTGGTGTGACAGAGCCAGCCTGCGTTTCGATTGCCGTATAGAGTAAGGCTTGTCACTTCGGTAAGACCGGCAGGATACTTGCACATTTCATTCATGCCGTTTCCTCGCACGCGCTTGCCAGTGCAGGTGGACAGCGCTATTAACATTCAATACGCTCTCTCCTTTTTTACTCTTGCCATTATAATTACTATCAGAATCCGCAGACATTCCGACACGTACGTGTACGATACTTTTTTGATAATGACCATTAAGCGAGCGGTACTTTGCGAGACACGTGCTCAAATAACTAATCATTTAATTTCCTTGCATTGAAAATACATTTAAAACAGCGTATTTTATAGTATTTTATGCAACAGGCGTTTAAAGGAGGCCAAAAAAGACGAGTGGCGTGGGTAACAATTTGAGGCGAAGCCGAAAATTGTTATTAAGACGCCACGAGTATTTTTTGACTCAGTTAAATACCGTTGCATACAATACTTTTTCTACGACCATGCACTTACTTTTGAATAGTTTTCTAGAATAACTTTCGTGAAAATCGCACTGTTTCCTATAAGTATTTTGACTTGTCCTCTGCAATGTTTCTGCACTCACCCTGTCGCTCGCACTCCCCCGCGCCGCCGCCCGCCCCCGGCCGGCGCCCCGCGGCCCGCTATATCCCTTAAAGGCTACTAACAATGCTTTAAGAGCTATATCGTATGCGTGGGTACGCGGGGCGCCGGCCGGGGGCGGGCATCTTTTATGTAGGGTTTTAACGATCTATGTACAACACGGTAAATGACGAATAACAACACGGGAGTAGAAAAAATATACAATTATACACATACAATCACGCCTGTATCCCATAAAGGGGTAACAGAGCACATGAACTACTAAGCTTCAGTGCCACTCTTGGCAAAAAGGGGTTGAAATGAAAGAAATCAAAATTGTGACATTGCAGTGACAGGTTGCCAGCCTCTCGCCTACTAGTATAGTCATCATCATCCTCCTTGCGATATCCCGGCATTTGCCACGGCTCATGGGAGCCTACTAGTATAGTATTAGTATTTTAAATATGTATAATATTTTCTGATCTGCTGACCTAAATTTCCTCCCTACCACTTATTTATGCACCCTACGAAGCACAAATAGCTGAGCTTAGAATTTCTATTGTGCGAGAGAGCTTAGTAAAGACGTTTTTCTGTGAGCATCGTCTATTTTCCGTCATTTCCAAGTGAATAGATGACGTCAAGCCAGTATGCCACCGAGATCTGAGAAACGTGATCAAGTGGGCTCGTATTGTTGACGTTTTGTACTATTACTTTCTTTGAATTATACACGAATTCCCACGTTTTCCTTTATCGAAGGCTTTCTCTGAGATAAGAATGAATTGACAACAATGGCGTATAATCGAAGAAAGTTTAGCGTCTCAGTATTTTAATACAGTGGGCATTAACGCTCTTATAGCCGTGCTAATTCCAGACAATTGCATTGATGAAACTTTATTATCGATTTGATCTTTGAAATTCAGATAGTGTGTATTCTTCTTAGAGTCGCACTATAGAGGTAGTATCATTAGTTGCATCAAATAAAATAATATTTATAGCAATACATTTATGATATTATTCTAATTGTGTTAATTTTTCAGTTTAAGGTGTTATTTTGAACAAGAATTGGGTGGGTCACTCATTAGATCGTAGGTACCATTATTGTAGGTTTGAGTTTGGCTCGTGTACCTCATGCTCATGGCTCATGTAAGTAGGGTGATAACGTTTTATTAGGCAGGTGATAGAAAAATGTTAAAGATAAAAAAAGTATTAAATTAAAGTTAAATACGTTAAAATAACTAAAGTGAAGGTAATTAAACTAATCATTGTATTGCAACATTTCCAAGAATATTTAGGGAAATCTATTTCAGTGCTTATGCTGTTAGGTAGAAAGGTAGGTAATCGATTTGAAATAAAAAGAAAAGTAATTGAGAAAATAAAAACATTTATTCATATTTACTTACATTTATTTTGTCACTTCCAAGATTATAAATCCAGAATACCACGTAGTAAATTAGGTCACTATTTTAATGTACCAAAAATCAATGTATTAATTTTATAGATAAACCAAAATTCCAAAGTAGCCAAAGTAGGACACGAAGGTGCGGAGTTTAGCCTTTAAGACTTGTATTGTCAGCTAGGGTCAGAGCAAGAATGTCCCCTCCACCGGTGGACAACCCCTTTTTATGCTAAACTCCCCACCTTCATCGAACCAACTTGATCATTACAACTTCCGGTTTTAAATATTCACTTGATCGTTACAACTTCCGGTTTTAAATATTCATGTAATTTACTTAAAACTACTTATTTTACAGTTAGAATTGCAGAAAAGTCATTTTAGATTTATCTCAATACTATTTATAACTTATTACGTCACAAAATCATATGCGAAATCCAAATAAACAGAGTATGTTTCCGGCTATCAACATTCTATTAAATTAAGTTTATGATATTTTATCTAACACGGCCATTCTGCAGATACTTCGTTCTCGAAGTATCAACAAATAGTACTGAACATGCACAATATTTTTAAAAGTAAATGTATGTACACACATGTGCACACACATGTATACACACAAATATATATGTATGTAAGTACACATATGTACACACATACACACACACACACATGGTAAGTATTATTGTTTCATAATCAATCCTTCACATGTAATTCATAATCGTAAATAATTATACTTCATCACACTGTGTACGGCCATCACCCGCTGTCGGTGAAGCTTAATCACCCGCGACAGTGATGCCGGGCACCAGCCAAAATAATAATCTTAATAGTCACTTTTTAATCATATAACAATTCATAAATACAACCATCATCAACTTTAATATCATATTTCATTAATTAAAACGTATACATATAATAATTAATCATCATCGATAATAATTGAATATCATATTTCATTATTTAAAACGTATTCTTCAAATTCACCAGGCCATAGCCGCAGCTTATCTTTAGCTACGGTTATGTTCCTTAAATAGCCAATACCTCTTAATGAATACCTGTCATTATCCTCTATGTTTATTATTTCGTAAGGACCTTTATATTTAGCACTTAACTTATTATGTCGCCTATGGTCCTGACTAACATAAACAGTATCTCCCACATTATACTGAATATTGTCCCTGCGAGTTGAATCAAAACGTTCCTTTGAATTTTTAGCTACAATTTTCAAACGCTGCTGTGCTAATAACCTGTCAGCCCTGACGTCTATTATTTCATCGTTATCGTGTAATACCTCATCTAATCGAGCCTGCACAGTAGGGATGTTAGAGTTTCTGCCAACAAGTAACCGTATTGGTGAAAATCCTGTAGATTTTTGGACTGTAGTGTTCAAAGAAAGTTGGACTTTACTTAAAACGCTCGGCCAATCTGACACGTCAACGCAAGTGGTACTTAGCATGTTAGTTATTGTAGCCACATAACGCTCAACCTGCCCATTTCCACGAGGGGTTCCCGTGGAAATCAAATGATGCCTTACTTGCCATTCTTCGAATAATTCTCGAATTGGCCGGGAATTAAAATTGGTGCCTCGGTCAGTTACGATTAAAGAAGGTGTTCCGAACATAATAACAGAATCACGAACTTTATTAACTAGTTCGTGAGCACCCATTGTTTTAAGCGGCTTCAAAATACAATATTTAGTGAACCCATCAATTATTATTAGCAAATATTTGTAGCCATTGCTAGATAAAGGGAATGGCCCAGTGCAATCTAAGTGAACTGTATGAAAGGGTATGGGAGTTTTATCTATCGGATGTAGCATTCCTTGTTTTGGTCCACAATGACTTTTCTTTTCGACACAAACCCGACAGTGATCTATATATTTTTTTACAAATTTAGATATACCCGGAAACCAAAAGTACTCAAATATTTTTTGAAGGGTTTTTTCGGAACCAACGTGGCAATTGTCATCATGGAACAATCGAAGAATGCTCAACCTACTTCCTTTGGGTACATATACAATTTCGGCGCAGACGTGGGGTCGGCTTTGTAATATAAAATATTATTTTGAACCATATACTGATTGTTATCTAAATCACCCGAACGTACTCTTTCGATTAAAGCCTGAGTCTCTAAATCCTGATCTTGCGCAGTCTCTAACCAAGAACGAGGCGAGTTAATGAGATTAATAGACTCAATTCTTGTAGTGTCAGACTTTTCGTTTGAAGTATGGGAAATAGCAGCTGACTTTTCATTTGATTCTGGGTTTCTACTAAAATAGTCTACATGACTAACGTACTGGCCTTTCCTGTACTCAACTTCAAACGAAAAGTCCTGCATGTAGCTCCACCATCGCGCCACTCGTGGTGATATGTCTCTCTTATTAAACGTTGATTTTATTGCGTTACAATCGGTAATTATTTTAAATTCTAACCCCAAAAGGTAAACGCGAAAGTGTTTCAATGCATTATATATAGCCAGAGTTTCCAACTCGTAGGAATGGTATCGTGATTCACAGGGGCTCGTTCGTTTACTGAAATAGGCTATAACTTTATTTATTCCGTTATGTTTTTGTAGAAGTACCGCGCCATAACCTATTGAACTAGCATCGGTGTGCAATTCCGTCGGTAGTTCGGGATTAAATCTATATAATATAAAGCTACAACCCGACTGACATTTTTCCAAAAATAGGCAGAAGAAGTTTTTGCAGGTGGCAGTGTTTGGTGTGGTCGTATAGAGTTTGGTCCTGCGACACCGGATAGATCAGACCGTCGGTCTACCGGTTCCGGGTAAAAAAATGTTGGACGGCCTGGCCAAACGGCTCAAGTTAGCCGGGGAGTGTTCGACCAAATGTCATAGAGGACCCTGGGCAGTTTTTGACGCCGCCATTTTTTTTTCAAAATGGCCGACTTTTTTTTTTGACGATTTTTCAAGTTTGTCGTGGAGAGCTCAAATTTTGGTCATAGAATCTCCAAGTGGCCTTGATTCGAATGAAATAGAAAAAAATTGAAAAATGCTACAAATGTGGGAAAACTGGCCACTTTTATTTTGTATGGCAACTTTTAAACCGCAAGAGATAGCCGGGGGGTGCTCGACCAAATGTCATACAGGTATCCGAGTAGAAAAAAGTTGCATTAAAAAAAATTCAAAATGGCCGACTTTTTTTTTTTGAAAATTTTCAAAATGGTCCTAGCGCGCTGAGATTTGGCACACGGGTGGACGGTCGCGCTAAGATTAGTATTCAAAAAGAAAATTTTGAAAAATTCAAAATGGCGGCCTTTGAGGGCCAATTGAAATTTGAATGGAGGTTTTTCTTTTAATTACCATAGCTCCGTAACGGTACAAAGAAGTGAAAAGTGCTCAAACAAATGTTATACAGTCACCCGAGGTCCATCGAATGGCATTAAAAAAAAATCAAAATGGCCGACTTTTTTTTTTGAAAAATTTCAAAATGGTCCGAGCGCGCTGAAATTTTGCACACGGGTAGACAGCCACCCCAAGATTAGTATTCAAAAAGAAAATTTTGAAAAATTCAAAATGGCGCCCTTTGAAGGCCAATTGAAATTTGTATGGAGGTCCTTTTTTAAATCCCCATAGCTCCGTAACGGTAGGGAAAAGGTTAATAGTGCTTGAACTAATGTTGTACAGTTATCTGAGGTCCATCGAATGGCATTTACAAAATTTCAAAATGGCCGACTTTGAAATTATTTTTTTTTATTTTCGGTCCGAGCGCGTTCAAATTTGGCACGTGGTAAGAAAGGGGGCCAAAAATAGAAATGAGAAAAAAAAATTTGGAAAAGTCAAAAACGGTGGCGAGAGGGGACAAAGTCAAATTTCCCTACCAGTTTGTATGGAGGTTTTTTTTTAAATCCCCATAGCTCCGTAACGGTAGGAAAAAGATTAATAGTGCTTAAACTAATGTTGTACAGTTATCTGAGGTCCATCGAATGGCATTTACAAAATTTAAAAATGGCCGACTTTGAAATTTTTTTTTTATTTTCGGTCCGAGCGCGTTCAAATTTGGCACGTGGTAAGAGCGGGGGCCAAAAATAGAAATGAGAAAAAAAATTTTGGAAAAGTCAAAAACGGCGGCGAGAGGGGACAAAGTCAAATTTCCCTACCAGCCTGAGGGAGCGTTCTACAGCCCGACGGTCATTGCTCCGGTCCAAGTTCCGAGCTGCGTACAGACAGTGCTCCCAAGCAAGAAAATATAAGTAAAAGTGTCTAAAAAGCGACGCGGCGGGCCGGAGGTCCAACTTCCCTACAAATCTTACAATCCCCACAGTAACTACGCGGAGGGCCGAAGGCCCGGAGCGTGTCTGACAGGCTCCCAAGTACGCGAAGGCCGCAGGCCGAGCTGCGGGCAGAGTGCTCCCAAGCACGCGAAGGCCGCAGGCCGAGCTGCGTGCAGACTGTGCTCCCAAGAAAACAATAACAAAAAGTATCTAAATAAGCGAAGCGGCGGGCCAAAGGCCCGACGCGGAGCTTCGAAACCCAGCGCAGGCCGAAGGCCGAGCTCCGCGTAGGGCCGAAGGCCCGGAGCGTCCCTGATCGGCTCGCCGGCGGACCGGGAAGTTGGAGCTTAAACACGACCCAATAGTAAAAGTGTCCCGGAGGCCGCAGGCCGCAGGCCCGTCGTGAGCTTCTCAAGACACTTTAACTATTGGATCGTGTTTAAGCTCCAACTTCCCTACAACCCCCACAGTAACTACGCGGAGGGCCGAAGGCCCGGAGCGTGTCTGACAGGCTCCCAAGCACGCGAAGGCCGCAGGCCGAGCTGCGGACAGAGAGTGCTTCCAAGCACACAGAGGCTAAAGCAAAAAAGCAAACAAGTAAAGCAAAAAAACAAACAAGCTAAGCAAAGAAACAAAAAAGCAAAGCAAAAAAACAAACAAGCAAAGCAAAAAAAAAACAAAAAAGCAACAAGAAAGACCGCGGGGCCCTCGGGCCCCGCGCACCTTTAAAAAACTAGTATTGTTAGTAAAGGTTCTTTTGTCAAATGGTCAATTACATAATCACGAGCCACCTGTTGTTCTGATCCCCATTCCCACGTTCGATCATTCTGTAGTAGTTTAGTTATACAAACCGTTCGATGCGCAAACTCCGGAATAAAGCGTCTAAAATAACTTGCAAGGCCCATAAATTGCCTAACCTGTTTTATGTTTGTTGGGATAGGTGAATTAACTAAAGCAGATATCTTTTTTTGACTCGGCTTAACGCCTTGTTGTGATATGGTTCTGCCAAGATATTCGATACTAGTTTCAAAAAATTTACATTTTTTTATATTGATGGTAAAACCTGCATCACTCAAGGCATTAAGTGTTTGGTCTAAATAATCAAGTCCTTCCGAAATAGTAGTAAAGGGTATTAAAAGGTCGTCTATGTACACCAAGAGAAATTTTAAGTCTTTAATTGCTTTAGTTATGGCTTTTTGAAAAACTGAGGGTCCGTTGCAGATTCCGAAGGGCATTTTTAAAAATTCATATTGATTGTCGCTAGTAACAAACGAGGTATATTTTGTTGCCTCCGGCGCCACAGGTATTTGGTAAAAACCGTTTTTCATATCAATTGATATAAAGTATTTTGCTTTCCCTAGACGATCGATCTGGTCTTCGATGAGGGGAAGAGGGTACCGTTCCTTTTCTATTATTTGGTTCAAAGATCTATAGTCAACACATAATCTATCGCTACCGTCAGCTTTTTTTACCAATAACACAGGGCTCGCAAACTCAGAATCACTTTAATTCTCGTATGATATTTTTACGTAGTAACTCATTGACAATATTTTGCACCTTCTCCCTCTCAATCGGAGCCATTCGATAAGGTCGATAATGAATTATTTTATCACTTTTTAATCTAATATTTAGTTGCCCCGTTTTTACTGTGCTCATGTAATCATCTGTTGGAAAAATAGAAGGATATTTTTTAAAAATATCAACTACCCTACTCTGTAAAGATTTTTCCAAGTGTTCTAGACGCAATAAGAGATCATTTATTTTGGAATTATCTTCAACTAAGCAAATTTGGGGCTGTATCTCATTACTACTAGTTCGTACTAAAACACTGCCAGTTGAATCTGTTACGATAGCTACGTCACCATTCTCTACCGCATCCCGTCCGATTAAACAGCCATAATGAAGATCATCATCCTTAACGATATTTAGTTTCAGTTCAAAGCAAACTTCACGTGTCCGAATTATCGCTTTCGTAGTAGCAAACACGTGAAGTTTACCATTGCCCACACCGTCATAATATAAAGAACAAGGTAAGAAGGAACACCCAAGACGTTTTGCCACAGAATCTTTAATAACACTACAATCAGCTCCAGAGTCCAATAATGATTCAACAATAGTATCATTTATACAAATTTTTGTTATTTTCTTGTCTAGTCATTTTGGTTCAGATTCAGCGCTATTCACGTTTTTGGATTGCTGTTGAGAACGCTGGAAACATCTATCGGGAGAATGACCCATTTTTTTGCAAACTGTACAAGCCACACGATGAAAACATTTTTCGAACGAGTGACCAACCTTGTTACAGAAAGAACAAGTAGTCTTCGTGCTTTGAATGTTTTCACTCGGCAATTCTTTATTATTGGACTGAGGAATATTTTTAGGGCAGCGGTTCATCAGGTGTCCATTCTTTCCACAAAGAAAACAACTTTTTTCCTCCTTGCGCAATTCATTATTTGATTTAAAGCGTTTGAAATTATTTGTATTTGTCGATTGTGAAACGCTTTCTACATGTCTTTTTTTGATACCTTCTCATAAGAGGAAAGTAATGTTATCAAATCTTGAGTTGAACCTACCGCACTATTTAAACTCGATATTCTCACATTCACCTCGCTTATACCCCCACATACTAGTTCTATTAGTTGAGATTCCGTAAAAGCTACTTTTGTGTTACGTAGCAATCTGATCTTTTCCCTAGCGTATTCACAATAGGTATCGGCTAAATCAGAAGTATACGTGACAGCTTTAGATAATCTTTCAGACAAATTCTTTTTTTCAGGATATAAATCTATAATGTCTTTACGCAAAACTTCCCAAGACCGCTCGGTCTCCGGCTCCCAAGTCTCGAACCATAATAAAGCAGAGCCCCTGAGGGCCTTACCGGCTTTGGCTGCTTGCTGGATGCTGCTCCATTTCATTTCGGCACCAAGCTTCTCGATTGATCTGCACCATGCCTCAGCTCCGTTGTCGTTCTTCTCGGGGTCGAATAACGGCAGTGCGACATCATCATGCCGCTGATTGGATGTCACTGCGTCGCGAATCGCTTTCACGAGGGACTCCAAAATTGGGGTCTGCTCCATGGCTTGTGAACATAAAACAAAAAAAAAAAAAGTATTAGGGGCGTGGTCTTGTTTTTTTTTAACGATCCCACTTCTGATGATAGATAACGTTTTATTAGGCAGGTGATAGAAAAATGTTAAAGATAAAAAAAGTATTAAATTAAAGTTAAATACGTTAAAATAACTAAAGTGAAGGTAATTAAACTAATCATTGTATTGCAACATTTCCAAGAATATTTAGGGAAATCTAATTCAGTGCTTATGCTGTTAGGTAGAAAGGTAGGTAATCGATTTGAAATAAAAAGAAAAGTAATTGAGAAAATAAAAACATTTATTCATATTTACTTACATTTATTTTGTCACTTCCAAGATTATAAATCCAGAATACCACGTAGTAAATTAGGTCACTATTTTAATGTACCAAAAATCAATGTATTAATTTTATAGATAAACCAAAATTCCAAAGTAGCCAAAGTAGGACACGAAGGTGCGGAGTTTAGCCTTTAAGACTTGTATTGTCAGCTAGGGTCAGAGCAAGAATGTCCCCTCCACCGGTGGACAACCCCTTTTTATGCTAAACTCCCCACCTTCATCGAACCAACTTGATCATTACAACTTCCGGTTTTAAATATTCACTTGATCGTTACAACTTCCGGTTTTAAATATTCATGTAATTTACTTAAAACTACTTATTTTACAGTTAGAATTGCAGAAAAGTCATTTTAGATTTATCTCAATACTATTTATAACTTATTACGTCACAAAATCATATGCGAAATCCAAATAAACAGAGTATGTTTCCGGCTATCAACATTCTATTAAATTAAGTTTATGATATTTTATCTAACACGTACATAACTTGTTCTAATTCTAATAGATATTAACATTTTGAAAAAAACCCCGACCGCGACATAGTGGACCGATTTTCATGAAACATGGCTAAGAACACTCCCGACTAGATCAGCTTTCAGACAAAAAAAAACTAAGTCTAAATCGGTTAATCCGTTCGGGAGCTACGATGCCACAGACAGACACACACACAGACAGACAAACAGACAGACAGACAGACAGACAGACAGACACGTCAAACTTATAACACCCCTTCGTTTTTGCGTCGGGGGTTAAAAATAAATTCGATTTTATTTTCTTTCAGCTATTTTTAGTATTCCATTACTTAAGTTTAATCTATTCGCGGTATAAAATGGCACGTCGGTTGGCCTGAAACTCACGGGTGAAATATAGAGAGGCCCGCATGACTTAATCAGACCACTTCCTTGCTTATCAGGGATTTATGTTCTTGCCATGGTAATTATACACCTGCTTATGTTTTTCGTACTGTTTCGAATTAGTATTTTATGCAACTGGTGGTTAAAAGAGGTCAAAAAAGGTGAGTGGCGTGGGTAACAATTTGAGGCGAAGACGAAAATTGTTAATAAAGACGCCACGAGCATTTTTTGACTCAGTTAAACACCGTTGCATACAATACTTTTTCTACGACCAAGCACTTACTTTGAAAGAAAATTATAAATTCAACAAATACCTACTTTCAGTCATCTTAGTTATCTAGTGGACCGCCTACCATTTTGAATATGCAGTTTGAGTGCAAACATGAAAATAAAACTGTCTATGGTATGGTTCTTTGAAGCCTGGCCACTAAGACGAATCGAGCCGAGTTGAATCGAGTTCTCATACATTTGAATGCGATTCGACGCGTCGCCAATGAACGCAGCAGAAAACGAAGGAGTCTCGACTCTGCGAATTGGTTTGTTAAGTTGGTAGCAATGTATTTACTGAACTGTAACAGCTATATCGTGCTACTGCTACTAAATGTTTTCAGGGTATAGACTAGATAGACTTGTCCTGACATCTTTTATGTAGGGTTTTAAAGTTCTATGCACGACCTTGTAACTTACGAATAACAGTACGGGAGTAGAAAAAATAATTTAAGTGTAAGGTCAATGCGGTCCGCCACGACTTTAAATAGGTACGTCTGTAGAAAATTCCGTACAATAGCCGTACACTGGGAGGTATGTTATTTGGAATAAAAAAAAACATAATGGGAATCTAAAGAGAGTATTTTTTTACAGTAACCGGATCCATTATACTAATACAATTATAAATGGGAAAGTGTGTGTGTCTGTTTGTTTGTCCGTCTTTCACGGCAAAACGGAGCCACGAATTGATAGATAGATAGATAAAAATCTTTATTCTTCTCATTATTACATGTCTCTAATGGCAAACAATTTTGAAATTTATGTATGTCGCAGTAAGATAGATAAAACCGTTATATAGTTATAACCCTAGGAATATCATTATACGTCGTAACATAGTTAAACGAAAGCGATTTATTGCTATCTTACTAGGAATATAACTATAATACGTTACTAGTTTAGTCAAATAGTTATATGACTGGATTCAGTCTAGTGAAATGATTGTAGGCAGGAGTGCGGCGCTGCGGCAGAGGTATAGTTATAACCCTAGGGATATAATTATATGCCGTAACATAGCTAATCAAAAGCGATTCATAACCATCTTACTAGGAATATAATTATAATACGGTAGGTACTAGTTTAGTTATATAATTATATCACTGGATTAAACTTAGTCTAGGGATATAATTATAATACGTCTCTAAGTGGGACTGGAACCAGGAGTCCCGGTTCTTTATAGTTCTATACCAAAAAATCAAAAGGAACCCTTATGTCCTTTTGACGACCGGTCTGGCGCAGTCGGCAGTGAGCCTGCCTGCTACGCCGCGGTCCCGGGTTCGAATCCCGGTAAGGGCATTTATTTGTGTGATGAGCACAGATATTTGTTCCTGAGTCATGGATGTTTTCTATGTAGGTATATAAGTATGTATTTATATATTATATATATCGTTTTCTGAGTACCCACAACACAAGCCTTCTTGAGCTTACCGTGGGCCTCAGTCAATCTGTGTAAAAATGTCCTATAATATTTATTTATTATTTATTTATTTATTTATGTCGCGACTCTGTCCATCCGTCTATGTGTTTAGAGAGAATAAGCACATTGAATTGGAAATAATTAACAAATTCTTGCCCTAAACAATTCTTCACTGTGGTTTGTTTGTTTAACGCATATAATTATATCCCTAGGGTTATAACTATACCTCCGCCGCACCGCCACACTCCTGTCTACAATCATTTCACTAAACTGAATCCAGTCATATAACTATTTGACTAAACTAGTAACGTATTATAGTTATATTCCTAGTAAGATAGCAGAATACCAGCGCTGCGGGTCTCCGCAGCTTGATGCTGAGTCAGCGCCTCTTCTTCGCACCATCACATGGCTCAACTTATTTTTATACCTTACAGTGTCTGTTTGTATACGTTTAGGGTTTAGTTTAATGCATGTTACCAATTACATGTTACAATTCTGCATGTTCTATTTACTTAACTTTACTTTTAACTAATAACGATGTATGTATATGTCGCAGTAAGATAGATAAAGCCGTTATATAGTTATAACCCTAGGAATATAATTATACGTCGTAACATAGTTAAACGAAAGCGATTAATTGCTATCTTACTAGGAATATAACTATAATACGTTACTAGTTTAGTCATATAGTTATATGACTAGATTCAGTTTAGTGAAATGATTGTAGGCAGGAGTGCAGCGGTGCGGCGGAGGTATAGTTATAACCCTAGGGATATAATTATATGCCGTAACCAGCTAAACAAAAGCGATTACCATCTTACTAGGAATATAATTATAATACTGTATTTAAAATTGCAAACGGGACTTAATCGCGTATTACTATGTATTAAGTCTCGTTTGCAATTTTAAATATGTGTAAAAATCGTGAAAGTTTAAATCAGTGTTTTATAATACGTATAGCGGCACGATTTGGAATAACAACACCGTCACTGACGTTAGAACAAAGTTTATTTTGTATCGAACATAGTACACAAGGTTTGGTTAGATACTAAAGAAACGAATCCAAGCTATATTAGTTAAAACGTAAGAGTTAGGGCATGCTACCGGTATTTCCCGGGAAATCCCGGTAATTTTATGGTGGCGAAAGAACCGGGACAAAAATTTAGGAACCGGTGCTCCCGGTTCTTTTCAAAATATCCGATTTATTCATTTTTTAAATTGTATCTGCATTTGGATTTGTGCGATGGCAGTTTTAATTTAATCTGACAAGATAAACATGATATTTATTATCGCAAATAGTGCAATTTGCAGCACTACACTGCTACAATTATACTACTGAACTTAATCCTGTAATATAACTATATTACTTAACTAGAGACGTATTATAATTATATCCCTAGACTAAGTTTAATCCAGTGATATAATTATATAACTAAACTAGTAACGTATTATAATTATATTCCTAGTAAGATGGTAAGGAATCGCTTTCGTTTAGCTATGTTACGGCATATAATTATATCCCTAGGGTTATAACTATACCTCCGCCCCACCGCCGCACTCCTGCCTACAATCATTTCACTAAACTGAATCCAGTCATATAACTATATGACTAAACTAGTAACGCATTATAGTTATATTCCTAGTAAGATAGCAATTAATCGCTTTCGTTTAACTATGTTACGACATATAATTATATCCCTAGGGTTATAACTATATAACGGCTTTATCTATCTTACTGCGACATATACATACATCGTTATTAGTTAAAAGTAAAGTTAAGTAAATAGAACATGCAGAATTGTAACATGTAATTGGTAACATGCATTAAACTAAACCCTAAACGTATACAAACAGACACTGTAAGGTATAAAAATAAGTTGAGCCATGTGATGGTGCGAAGAAGAGGCGCTGACTCAGCATCAAGCTGCGGAGACCCGCAGCGCTGGTATTCTGTCAGAACCGAAAGAGTAGTGACGCTAGGTGTGCTGCACAGAGTGAACCACAAGCCGATTGACGTTTAAGTGGAGATAGTTGAAGGGATGGAGAGTGACATAGGCTCTACTTTTTGTCTCTTTCTAACGCTAGCGAAGACGCGGGCAAAAGCTAGTTACGTTATATTTTTCTCTCGGGATATATTTTTAAATCGACCTTGTTTTCACGGGACACAAAATTCACTGAAAGGTACATTTTTTCTGTAATTGACCCTAAAAACTATACCTATTGTCTATTGCTAGTTTATAACTGGCTTACGAGGAAAGCATATCACTTAGGTACTGAGCTTTAATCTTATTGTAAGCATGACTAAGGTTTTTTTAAATTATTCATCATCCTCCTTGCGTTATCCCGGCATTTGCCACGGCTCATGGGAGCCTGGGGTCCGCTTTGACAACTAATCCCAAGATTTGGCGTAGGCACTAGTTTTACGAAAGCGACTGCCATCCTTCCAACCCGGAGGGTAACTAGGCCTTATTAGGATTAGTCCGGTTTCCTCACGATGTTTTCCTTCACCGAAAAGCGACTGGCAAATATCAAATGACATTTCGCACATAAGTTCCGAAAACTAATTGGTACGAGCCGGGGTTCGAACCCGCGACCTTCGGATCGAAAGTCGCACGCTCTTACCGCTAGGCCACCAGCGCTACGTTTTTTTAAATTATTATATTCATTATACTGCAGTCTGCATTATAGACCAGTCTGTGCTCGCTGTGGGTAATTGGGAATGGTCATAGACAAATAGTCTATCTATGACCATTCCCAATTACCCAACGCCGATCATATGAACATGAACTTAATATTAATTACACAGAAATGCTATTAGATATTACGAGTTCGTATTGGCCGTTATTGTTTTGGGGTGCATAGTTAATTTTATTGCTACTTTGGCGTGCGTTCAGAACTATTGACTGGCTGAAAGAGTCATGTGGGTAAACATGCGATTTTCATGAAATAGCTATAATTCTTTCTGTATTTCGTTACTACGTTGAATTACACACTCACTATAACCTACACGGTCGAGTGGTTTAAGAGGAATCTCCTTAAATGGATATTTTGGCTGCAGAATAAGCACCCATGACGAGGTTTTTCCGAGAGGTTTCTTCAAAAATAAGTGTGCAAGTTTAGGTGTGCAAGTTTTAGGTTTTTGAGCATGTATGTAACATCTCGAGTTACATACGGTGATCATTTACTATCAGGGCTATAGTATTTGCCACATTTACATGGCAACCGTCGTTTTATGAAAAATATGAATATTTTTACTCGAATAGCAAGCCTAATTCGACTTCAAGGCATTGACCGCGATCGCGTAACTTTTCCGTGTAGCCGTGGAAATATGAACTGTAATAAAACAATCGTATCGGGACATGCACGCCATTATTTCAGCACACGACTATGTCGACTATTTAGAAAAACGTTTCGTTAAAGTTTTTAAAAATATTTATTTGTAAGCTGAGAGAGTGGGCACTAAAGTTGAAGTCACGCACATAACAACAAAATTATTATATGTGCCTTTGACTATTGAATATAATGGTAATGAGATATTCGATAGAATCGAGTTGTGTCTAAGAGGCCACAGTCAGTACGATGTAGAAGGAATACTGCCATATTTTGTATTTGGTATAGCAACCGATTCTTTGATATGTTTGTTTACGTTTTGTAAGTCGGTCGGTCAATAACAGTTCTCATGTAAACATTGAATAAATTCCTAGTGTACACTTTCTTGGTTTCCTTGTGCTATAGATCTCTACTAATTAGTGTTAGACCTGTGGGATATCCCCCACATTGAGTTTGTTTGAAAATTTGCTGTAAGTAATTTTTTTTTTCTTATACCGATAACAACCGCCGGTGTTCCGGTTTTTTTAGCTTGATGTAGATCGTTTCATTCAATGAGATGCGAGCTTCATCTTGTATTGACATGCTATTGAAGATTAGGGTTGACATATCTGTGCGCCATCGTGAGATACACGAGAATTATAATTTCGTGCGCTTATGTCACATTCAATACTGTTTTTGCGATTAGTACTAGATACAATGTAATAATTTACTTGATCGCTTCTTCTAAGGCCCACTGCACCTACCACTCAGGGTGAGTGGGCTGTCATCTGTCAAATTCCATACAAAATGGTGGGTTAACCCTGTGGATAACCCTCCATTTTCGTTGGTGCAATTGGCCCTAACACCTGTTGACTAGTATATACTCACACATACTAGTATTACTTAAGGTAAAAGTGCCAGTGCTCTATACGCTAATGCCCAATAAATGACACCCTCCTGTCACATTCATTGACAATTACTGAAGTAAAGAATGAAAGTGACATCTACTGGGACACCAGGATTGATTTTTGAATTTCGAACGCACGAATTCACCGTTCGAAAGTCTGTGGAAAACGACGTAAAGCTATTTTTGAAAAAGTACGGCAGACGGCTAGTAATTTAAAACTAGTGGTAATGACAATGACCACTCGATTTCGATTATGTTAGTAGAATTTAAATCGCTAGTAGTGGAGATATTATTGAATGAATTTCACGAAATCGAATGGCCGAGATTCAAAAATCGGCCCCACCGTCCCACATTTATACTTTTACCTTACATGATTTTTTATCCATAATCTGTATCAGTCCTAAGTATCATAAAATTCTATAAAAACATGTATTTGTTGTGAAAAAACCGAAAAAGTCTATATCGACGTTTCTCTAATGGGTTATGAAATCAACCCTTATCGATACTGGTTGGAAAATGCAGGGTCGTTTTTCCCCTCGGCGGCAGATCCTGTATCGGATTGCGATAAATTCGAAGGAGCGCGGGGTCGATCGACTTCTTTTATTAACTGCCTTGAACTTTCTATAGGTCTTTGTATGTTTCTGTGGATGAGATAGTTTAGTATTGACACTGGATATATTTTGTACGAATGCTTGTAACTTCATTAAAAACCAGTTAATATGAAACGTTAGCTTATAGTCCTATGGACTATCAGTTAAACATTACACAAATCACGAAAAATCTGTTAATCACGTTCATTGTCCCCACATAATTATGGGTCAGGGCAAGTCTTATTAAAATTGTAAAAGGTTTACAATTCAGAGCGGTACTTCCAAGTTAAAATGAAAACTATTACCTAGCAATTATAAAAACTCGGCACTCAGCAGCCGTTGAAAGCTATTAGCTTCTTAAATAAAAGAGTCCAACAATACATACGTTATTTTCGCAATGTGCCGGCCCTCGTTATAATTGTCTTGATGCCCGTCGCGACAAGCGGGGCGGCCAAGAATATCGCGACCAACTTAGAATCACTGAATCACAGAATTATTCCTAGACAGGCGCCGCCGTGTCTGAGCAATGCACGTTATCGTAGACGGCGATGTTATAATTTTTTTCTTCGTTAATAAAGTCAGCGTCCGTCATTGGAATATTTTTGCCGTTCTCGCCTCATGCATTAAAGATGTGGCGAAAGTGATTGAGATATTGTGCGGGCTAAGGAATTAGCGGGTGCAAAGATTTTGTTACTGAGATGTTGTTCGTAAATTCACCTATAAAGAACTTAAGTGATTACGTTGTGAGCCGTGAGATACTTAGCTTTAAATTATTAGATTTTTTTTTCAGATTCCTGCATAATTACATGTTTTGCCGATCTTATAGTCCCCACCTACTTTATAAGTGCCAAAAATAACATCTACGCTTAACATAGAAAGACAAGAAACATAATATCCGATAAATCTGTTTTAGTCCTCCATTATTAGTGTTATCTAGACATTCTCGAAGTGTCCGGGCTTCGCGGCGCCCACACAATGCCTAATACGTCAATATTCTGCCACAAAAATGTCTAGCCTTTATAATATCGCAGCCAGATCGCCCACCATGTTTATGTGAAGTCTATAGGAATGAAATTCCATACGCTTGTCAACTCGTTATTATGTAGACCTTTTGTCCTATTATTGTGCACTTGAAAAGGAAAATGTCCAGCCCTGTAGTGTCACCAATTAAATATAATTACGATTGTGTTTCTATTGTGTTTCGAAGGTTTATTCTGATTTGGAAGTAGTTAAATACCGTGTAATCATCGCGAGCAATGAACAGCGATTATTTGTTAGAATAGGATTTCCGCCACGGACTTTTATTTTACTATTGTGGATTGTGAAATGGTAGCGAGATTGCTTCGGCGTTTCTTTTATTATCTGGAATATGTGATTTAAATCTTTGAATTTGTCATGAACGTTAGTGACTCTTTACAGTCTTTTAACCCTTTTAGGGCCGGTTGCATCAAACCGCCTGTCACCGTTAAAGCGTTCGTAAAATTTTATTGTATGGGAAGTTCCATAGTCGTCTGCTGCGTGACGATGATGTGTCTGTCAAATGTGGTTGATGCAAGAGGCCCTTAGACTAAAGAAATCCGTGTTTGAAGACTTTTTGATATATATCATTAAAATACAATAAAATTAAATACCATGTTAAGGTTTCTCTTTTTTGAGCCTAGTGAAAACAAAACACCATTCGTTTATTGTCATCTTTGTACTAAATTAAAGAGGGTTGAAAAGCCTATACACATGCCACATATTCCGTCCGTACTATCTTACCTCCGCAGCAAAGATTATCTTAGAAATCCGTCTAACCCTCATATAACCTAGGAGATGTTAAATTATTGGCAAAACGATAGACAAACAAAACATATACCTAAACAAGTTTTTCTTTACTGATTTTCTTCTAAGCAAACCTTACAAGTTCTCCCTTCATACGGGAAGTAGGTATTATACAAAGTAAGGGTTTTGCTCCCCTTTCTGTTATTCAAACTATTTAATGTAGATGACCCCTGCGTCACGGGGTTTCCCATTTGACTGCGTATAAACGAAATGCGATGTGAAAAGTTAAATTAGTTTACCCTTTATCACGCAAAACCATGTTGAGTTCCGTAAGAACTATCAAATAAATTGAATAAATTATGTTCTTAATTTTACAATAATTAGCATGCATATAGTCTGGGGTGTTCTCTATTTATAGTTTTTAGAGTAGATAGTAAATATTGCGATGTGTCACATCGACTATCATGGTAGTTAATCTTAAAAAGGATTTCACGATAATTAAATTTTAGGCGAACCCTACTGAAATTTGATCAGTTTTATGTGCTCTGCCTACACCGTTCGGGAAAACAGGTGTGAGGTATGTAAATTAGGTAAGCAATGGGTATCTAACTATCAAAGTCCAAGTAAATCCACCGTCGGTAGAGCAGTAGTATTTCTTTAACAAATTAATGTGTCGCCCAATATGTGTTACTATCGGGATCTTAGTTTAGTTTGGCATTATTAACCCCTGGAACACCGTTGTCAAATATTTGCTACAGAATTAAGAAACTTCAATTTGTTACTCGAAATAACAGTTGAAAATTATTAATGCCACACGTTTTAATTGGAGTAAAAGAGGCCCGCTATTTGCGAACTTCAGTGTTCGCAGTAGGCCTACTTATTATATTTTTAATTCCAGACATATTGGCCCTACTGCCACCCCGGTATGCAGCTAATAGATCTCGCTCACGTGTCGCACCTTTCTGTCAAATTGGCAGTAGCACATGTCTGTGAAAAAACGCATTAGCACCCGGCCGGTGGCCCAGATTGGGCCCTTGATGCTCTGGGGCAGAAGTAACGTTATTAAGTGCATGTGTTGAGATTTTGTCGGGGAAATTGTCGCGAGATGCACACACACACACGACACGATGAGGCAAAGGTTACATAATGGTTTTTTTTTTTAATAAAGATTTTGTTAAATGTTCTTGTTTTTTAGAACAAGAGGTTAAAAAGGCATTATTTGCCTTCAATTTGCAATTGTAATCCACTTCGTCTTCTCTATACAGCAAATATGATTTGATTTCAGAGTCAATATTGAGCATCTCCGGAAATGACCTCTAAATATTTAACGGTACACACTGGGTGTTTTCGGGGCATAAAAAATCTTATTTCCGGGAAAACGTGCATTGCGCATTTTTGAGTGTTTTCCGAGCAAAGATCCGATACATTTCGAGATTTCGAGACTGATCTCGCAGATATTCTACAATAGTTATAGGTACGGAACATCGTTTAAACACAGTCAGAATGGAAGATCTTCACCACTCCTGCTCTATCTACTTTGAAACTGCTCTGTTTATGTCCAAAACAACTTCATACATTATTAATCACGTGCTCATTTTAAACACCTCGCCGCTTAAAAGCTGCAATACCTACTAATGCATATCTTTGTCTAGCAACATATTGTAATTGTGCCCTTGCAGCCTCCGACACACGTGTTGCAAAAACTGCAATAGTTGCTACACCTTGCCGGCCAGATGTTAGCGACGGGTAATGTATCGATGGGATTTGGCCGTACAAATCTCGGGATTATGGGGAATACTTTGATTATAGACCGACACATTGCGCTGTAGTAAAAGTTATAAATGTGTTGCGATTGAAGAATTTATGGCAATAACATAAAACTATAGTACTTAAGTTTTATTTATGATTTAAAATATTTCCCTTGGTCCTTACATTGCAAGATGATTATTTAATCACCAAAAAATATTTCAATATGGCGCTTTTTGTAGTGTTCTCTAAATTAGTCGGATTTTAAAAGATTAGCACTGGATACAGTGGATAACTGTCATGCTAAGAAAATGTTTCATATCTTTCCTTGTCTGGAGTACGGTACGGGACTACGCGTATGTTTGTCTAATTTCTTAAAAAATATACACATTTGTATCTTAAACTTTAAGACGCAACAGGAGCGAAAATGCTAAAATGAAAGGAGCCCCCTCCCCCCCCTTTCAATTAGGTAACTTTAGTTAAATATACTCGTGTAACTTAACTAGATTTATCGAAAAAAATATTGTCCGTTAAGAACAACTCAGTTAAAAGATATTGTGAAAAAATCTTTAAAATCGAGGTGCCACTCTCGACTGTTTCCTCCTTCAAAACTTAATCAATCGGAACGAAATTTGAGAATCTGAATAACAATGAAATAATTTACGTCGGACCGTTTAGTTTTTTTGGCTATTTGGTAAGTTACCAATTTTGAATATCATACCTTTTTTTACGCCCTAGTGAAAAAGGCCGTTTTTGAAATTTTTTGTTGAGCTCTAGTGTCTTTAAAAATCAAAATATCAAAAAAATCTAAACGGTTCGACATAGTTAAAAATAATAATAATCTTCCTTGAAAAAATCATTGCTCTAGTTTCAAAAACCAGGGAGGAAATAGTCGAGAGTGTTTGTATGAAAAATTGACACCTCCTGTTGCGTCTTAATTATCATTATACTTACGTTGTTGAGTCTCCGAAGATTTTAATTTGTTTTATATTTGAAAAAAAAGGGAACTAAAAAAACAAAATACGACAAATTATGTGTGATTTATTAAAAGAAAAAAAGTTCAAGTAATAAACAATATAAGTAAAGCACTAAATACCTACTACCAAAATGCAAAGCTACATTGGCATCTACAACACTAGGTACAACAAAATCAAAACGTGTGAAACTTACAACAAAAAACAATCGTTTAACAATTATCTAAATCAAATTAAACCAAATAAAGACATTATACAAAACGATCAAGATTAGCGACATAATAGAAAGATACCATCGTAAATAGCTGAGATCTCGTATCGAATTACCTGTTCCGAGATTTGCTTCGTAACGAGATAAGCCAAGAGATAACTTGGATTCGCCATGGTTACTCACAACACACGACTATAATCCAGTATAAGTCGAACTAGGGACGATGAATACTTTTTGAAAATCTGAGGGTCAAATTATGTTGGCATTTGGCTTACAGTCGAGATAACGCGTTCTTTGAATTATAGCAGGCGTTAGATCGTACATGGACAATAGGATTACAGGCTAAATACTATGATCTACTTCAGAACCATTCAGTCAATCATGTGACTGAAATGTAATGGAGATACGACATATTGCTTCTGGAGTAGCAGATCAGGGTAAGGAAGCTAAAGAGCTTAATATTGTATTAAAGGTTCGAACAAATCCTGTAATAAGATTACAAGGCGCCTGTGTCTACTGTTTGTATCGATGGTTATCTGAAGACTATCCGCTGGTAATCAGAGACGCTTACCTGCAACAAATAATACGGCAAATTAGAAAAGGTTTGAATTAGATCAAATGTTTGTAGCTTAAAAACTGCGAGCAAAACAGTTGGCAATTTATTAGTAGGTACATATTAGAGTTAGGTACCTACATCATCATTTCGATGCATTAAATAGGCTAAAAACGTCTCTCGTGAATGTACGGATGTACACAAAGTTAAGGGCTAATGTATTACTTTTGTTTTGTATTGGGTTGGTAAGAAAGTAATGAGCGAATCATAACCAATATTGTAATTTTTATTTAATTTATTATTTTAATCATTTATCAAAAATATAACGGCCTTCGTTATCTACTACTTGTCTCCATCGTTCTGGTAAAGAATGAATAGCATTGGCGAAGAAGTTCTTAGGTTTAGATTCAAAAAACTCAGCTATGTACTGTCGTAGATGGGCTTGATCATCGAACTTTTTTTCATTCAAGGCATTGCTTAGCGATCTGAACAATGCGTAATCCGTAGGTGCCAAGTCTGGAGAGTACGGTGGATGAGGTATCACTTTCCAACCTAGCTCCAATAGCTTTAGCAGAGTCACTTTTGCAATGTGTGGGCAAGCATTGTCGTGTAAGAAAAAAACTTTAGCATGCTGTGGACGATTCTGACAGATTTTTTGGTTTAAATTTTCAAGCTGATTACAGTATACTGATGCGGTAACAGTCATTCCACTTGGTAGGAGTTCCCAGTGAATAATACCATGAATATCCCACCAAACGGACAGCATAACTTTTTTCGGGTGAGGCTCTGTTTTTGGTGCCTCTATTCCTTTTTCGTTTGGAGCTAGCCACTGACGTTTGCGCGTGTGATTTATATATAAGACCCATTTTTCATCTCCAGTGATAAGATGGTCCCACTAGTTGAATGTGCGGCGAAAATACAGAAGTTGTATGCAGATATCGGCACGGCGGTTTAGTTGATGTCTATCAAGTTCGTGCGGTATCCAAACACTATATTTGTAGTTTTTTCCCAACTCGTGTAAATGTGTTTCTATGGTGACATGAGATCAGCCTAACTCGGTAGCAAGAGTACGACTCGTTAGCCTCGGATCTCCTTCAATTAAGGTTTTTAATTTGGCTACATCAATCTTCACCGGTCGACCAGACTTAGGTTGATCTGATAATGAAAAGTCGCCACTACGAAACCGCTGGAACCATCGTTTCGCCGTGGCCTCAGACACAACTTCAAGAGCAACACGCTGACATATATTACGCACTGCTTCGGCGGCTGAATGGCCAGACTGAAATTCATATAGTAAGCAATGCCTTACATGCACTTTTAATTCGTCCATTTTCATCCTTATATTAGCTCGGCGACAGCTAGTGAATGACTGACGAGAAACTGTGCGACTCGCCCTTTATATACCTACTTTCGACCATAGAAGATTCTAGAACTCTCTCAAAAATTTTTTGTGGAATTCAATCGATCGCTCATTACTTTCTTACCAACCCAATATTAACCTATTTGACCTGAGTGGCTAACGGTGTACCTAATAAGACACATTTGGGCATTTTCGCGAAAAAAGATTGCAAAAACTTTTTTCGAAAATAGGTAAATTTAATGTTTTCCCTACTCAGAATCACGAGCCCTTTCGATCCTACTAGATAAAAAAAAGCATCCCAAATTAAGTTTTTCCACTTCGTTACCATTTTTCAAATACTTTGAACAGCGTTTACAAAGAAAGTGGAAAGTATGCAAAATAATAGAAAATTTTGGGACCATTTTTTTTTTTGCCCTAGACCGAAAGGGCTCGTGATTCTGAGTAGGAAAAACATAAAATTTACCTACCTTAGAAAATATATTTTTGGTGATTGTTCTCGCGAAAATGACCATTAGAAAAAAATCAGCCCCACTGACTGATTAAATAAATTCTTATCAATGAAATCTGAAAGATGAAGCTTTGTATATAAAGGTAGTACAAAATATTATTCAAGGGAAACCCTTTGGAAGAGCATTACATCTGCACGGGTAGCATGGTCGCGCGATAGACGATAAAATATCAGGCCGTCCCTATCGCACTATTAGTAAGTGCGATAGGAACGGCCAGATGTTTTATCATTTATCGCGCGACCATAATTACCTGCCTGGACTGATGCAAAAATATGAGTACTAATAAATATAAGACACTTATTTACCTTGTTTTTGCAAGGTACCAACCAGTTATCTGTGTTAAACCTACTCGTACATACGTAGAACCAAGGATTATTTATACTCATACTCATACTCATTTATTTATAATTCCTCTTTATTTCTTTCAAATCTTAGGCTAGGTTATTTATAATACGAATATAAAAGTAAAATACAAAACCACTTACAAAACAATAAAAAAATATAAACATATTATAAAAAACCTAACCTAGGGGGCCGCCAGCAGCGGGGCAGGGCACAAGCTGCCGGTGGTTAGGGCTGCAGAGAGAGGAACCGTCGGACTATCCGCGCTGTGTCCAAAATCACCGCCTTCTGCATCTGACCCTTGATCCAACCACCGAGCGAGAGTCTCTTAAGATGTTGGTCGAGACTCTTCGCTATGAGACCGTTCGCTGAAACGACTATCGGGACAATGATCGTTGAATCAACATCCCACATGGTGGTTATCTCGTGAGCCAAGTCTAGGTACTTACTGGACTTGTCCTTCTCGGCTTTCACGAGATTCTCATCATGGGGGATGGTGATGTCAACGAGCACGGCCCGGCGTTGCGGTCGATCTATTATCACAATGTCAGGCTTATTGGCTACAATAGTCCTGTCAGTGATAATAGATCGATCCCAATAGAGCGTGGCACGGCCATTTTCAAGAACTGGCGCAGGTAAGTACTTGTAGTACGGTACTTCGCGGTCCACAAGGCCGTATTGAAGAGCAAGCTGCTGGTGAATGATCCGGGCTACGAGATTATGCCTGTGCAAGTACTCACCGTTAGCAAGATGAGAACAACCGGAAATGATATGCCTGAGTGATTCTCCGGGACGGCGGCATGCCCGACAAATGTCGACCGTGCCGTCCTTCAGGATATATTTCCGGTAGTTGTTCGTCATCATAACTTCGTCCGCAATTGCACAGGCAAAACCCTCAGTTTCTCCGAAGAGGTCCCCGAATCGTAACCAGTTCACCGATGCGAGCAGGTCTACATCGGGTCCCGTGAGGGCCTTGTAGAACCGCCCGTGTAGCTGCTTGCTCTCCCATACCGCCTTGCGGTCCGCAGTACTTAGTACCACAGGTTTGCGCCAGTTCTCTTTCGCCAAGGAGAGCGGCGTGAGGTTTCCGTCCACTGCCACCACATCACGATGCATCCCACACTCGTTGTTAAGGAAGTAATTCCTGAGATTGTACACCTCACGGTTGTGGAGATTTTTGGCGTTTAGGAAGCCTCGACCTCCGCACTTCCGTGGGATGTACAATCTCATAACAGACGAGCGCGGGTGTAACATACGGTGTGTGGTAAGCAGTGACCGGACCCTCCGATCCAGGGCGTCCAGCTCGGTCTGTGTCCACCTTAGTATGCCAAAGGAGTATGTGAGTAGAGGCATTACCCAGGCGTTAAAGGCGCGCACTTTGTTGCCTCCTGACAAAAGACTGTTAAGGACTTTTGTCAGCCGACTGAAAAAGCGCTCCTTCACCGACCGTCTAATGCCAACATCCTCAATACCCAACGACTGTGACATACCAAGGTACTTATAGGTTTCTGATTCAGAGATAGATCTGAACGACATCGTCTCAGAAAGTTGTAAATTTTCTGAATTTACAACCTCCCCCGCTGTACATGCATAACCGCACACTTATCGACACCAAACTCCATTCTGATGGCGGTACTGAAAACTTCTGTGGTTTTCAATAGCACCATCAGGTCTTGGGTGTTCGGTGCAAATAGTTTGAGATCGTCCATGTACAGAAGGTGAGAGATGACTTCACCCTCTCTCCGAAGCCGGCAACCTAGCCCTGAATCCTTCAGCAGGGTGCTGAGGGGATTCAGAGCTAGGCAGAACCATAATGGACTCAGACTGTCACCCTGGAATATTCCTCGCTCAATCCTTATGAAGTCCTGCGGGCCAGTGGGGTCATCTCTGCCTCCTGGTTGACGAAGGACTGTGGTCCACTGCCTCATACATGCAGCCAGGAAGGATACTAAAGCTGCATCAAGTTTATACAGCTCCAATACCCTTCCCAGCCATGAATGAGGCACTGAATCATAGGCCTTCTTATAGTCAATCCAAGCGGCCGAGATGGCCCCCTTGTTCCGCCGAACTTGTTGGCAAATGGTCATGTCTATGAGGAGGAGCTCTTTAGTACCACGGGACCCAACCCTACATCCATTTTGAGCGGGGGCCAGAATGTTGTTAGCGACAATATGCGCGTTAATTTTTGCTCTCAAAATGGATGTAAGGAGCTTGTAGAGTGTAGGCAAGCACGTGATGGGTCTGTAGTTTTTTGCTTCCGTGGTACTACCGGACTTGTAGAGCAGGAAAGTAACACCAGTTGTTAGGGAAGGTGGGAGAGAACCAAGATCGAGGGCTTGTTGAAATTGCGTTGCCAAACGCGAGTGCGAGCATCGAAACCATTTTAGCCAGAAGTTGTGCAATCCGTCCGGTCCAGGACTTTTCCAGTTCTGGGCCGTACGGAGAGCACAACTTACGTCGTCGGGGCTGATGGTGATAGCCCCCATAGGTTCGATGTTCTCGCACTCGCGTTCGACAACGGTCATCCACTCACCCTCCGTGTGTTCGACGGGCACCGACCAGATGCTACGCCAGAAATCAGACATGGCAGTAGCATCCGGCAGCCGCACGTCAGACACACGAGGGTCGGTTTCCTCCCACCTTCGGTATACTTTCCTTTGGTCGCTTTGAAAAAGACGATTCTGCTGGAATCGGTCCACACGCTTTCTGTAGCGGCGAATACGGCTTGCCCATGCATAGACTTTCTGCTTCAGGAAGTCGATGCGCTCTGTGACATTGGCCAAATAGTCGCGGGGCCTGATGTCCGTCCCCGCGAACGCCTGGTTCACAAAGCGCATTACTCGGGGGCGATTATTACCCCCTCTGAAGCAGATCAGCTTTGCAATGAGAGTCCTAAACGAGTTGATACGACGCTCGATCCGTACTTGCCATGCAGGGACACCTCCGACGGTCCTAGTTGCACGGTCAGCGTCCGGAAACTTGACTCGAGCAACACGGCACGCCGCGATGGCTCCGCAGTACATGATCGAGTGTGTATCATCTAGATCTTTACTAGTCCGTATAAATGGCTCTAGTAAAGCGTTTAAGGCTCCCATTAACGCTAGATTGCGTCTATTCATAGGCAGACGTGGTAATCGTGGCCTAGGATTGTTTGCGGAGCGATACTGCGTAATCGCCTCTTCCAAAGACCTCCTCAGTTGCTCATTAGCAGGCTCACTTACGCTCTGACTCGCGAAGTCCCCGCCGTCGTTACCGGAATCAACCCGCGGCGCCTCCGGTGCCAGGTCGGGTTCGGGCACCGGGTCCGGCGACATGGTGGGCAAATCCCGCCCCGAGGCGGGATCCGCGCGAGCAGCGAGAGCCTCCTGGCGAAGCCGATCAAGTGTGGCGTCATCCAACCGCTTTGACCGCTGAATGACGCGCACCTGATCCGATAGACGCTGCTCCGATACGGTGGTGGATGGCTCGAGTGCCTGGAACAGAGGCAGCATTCTAGAACGGTACGCGGATAGCCGGGTTCCCCCCTCTGTGGCCCCGTAATAGGCGCGCATGACATTCTCGTTTATTTCTCGAGTCCATGTCATGCGACGCACTACACCACCGGCAGCGGGAGCCGTGGGCGGGGCAGGATGTCCCGCAGGCCCCAAGCGTGCCGGCAGCGGTGGCCGCCCTCGTCGCGCAGGTGGTCGTGGCGGCGGTGGCGGCGGCCCGCTCTCGTCGCTCGACTCGCTGGTGTCGGCCGCGGTGGCGAACTCGTCACTCGACGGCGGTTGCGAGGAGACGGACGAGGCGGGCGAGGGTGGTGGGCGTGCGCTTGTTAGTAGTGACGCTGGTAGAGCTCGTGCTTTGCTTCTTGTGATCATTTTTGTTGTCGACACATGTTGTACTTATTTGTCAGGCTTGCTTGTTGCCCATGTGTTCATGATAGAATGAACTCGTATCGTGGGCAATATTTTCCTCAAAAACAATTATAAAAGCAACATGTAAACACAAAAATTGGAAAATAATACAAGAGAATTTATAAAAACACGTCTGACGTTGACAGCGTCATTTTTTTTTTTTTTTTATTTATAATATTGTTACATATTACACGTCACAATTGATTTAGGTACATAGTTATTATATGGTATATTAAAATTAAAATTATTATATTAGTATTCTTAGTTATACATTTGGGACTAGCTTTTGCCCGCGGCTTCGCTCACGTTAGAAAGAGACAAAATGGAGCCTATGTCAATCTCCATCCCTTAAACTATCTCCACTTAAAAAATCACGTCAATTTCGTCACTACTTTTAAAAAAACTTGTATCTTCGTCTGTCAATGAAAAGAAAATTGTAGTATGTATGGAATGCATATAGACTTACTGCGTTTTAACTTTGAGGAGCAGCGTGAGATACGAGATTTTTTCAAAGTTGTGACGATTTGTCACTCCGTCACTCTCACTCTTTTGCCGTGAAAGACGGACAAACAAACAGACACACACACTCCCATTTATAATTAGTATATATATGGAGTATGGATTTACGTATACTTCATACTAAGAATCGTACCTCGATTTTTTAGCACCACCTATTAAATAGTATCATAATATGTATATATACACTACACATGATTTTCGCCACTTCCAGGCTGCGAACAGCGCCATCAAAGCCTAAAAGGCCCATACATTCAGGGGTACGATTTTTTGTATGGGCTTTGTCAGTTAAATCGTTTTTGGTTGTTTTCCGCGACTGTCCTATAAACAACATAATAAATACGCTCTCTTAAACATAAAAATAATCCAGAGCTATATCAGACCCAATCGATTGTATAAAAAGGCTTAATGTACTCCACATAATAGACATTTGTGCGCGCTCAGCGGAAGCAGGTTGGCGGAAAGAGGTGTAGCGCGTGCTTTTTGTGGCGGTTACTTGGGGGGTTTCGGGCAGATGGGGTCGGGTAATCGAATTACTAGTAGATGTACAATACGGTAAGTACCTGGGTGAGGTGCTGTGCCTCTGAACGCATTAGGGACTCAGTAGGTTGACCGCAATAGGAATGAAATAAACAGCCTTTAGAAATCGGACCAGACGCGCACGAGAATTATACCACCAATGTTAAGGTACCTATTGCAATAACACTGAGAGAAATTTGCATTGTGAATTTAACAACTTCGACTTGTTGCGGTTTATCCGTTTGAATCAGCCAAACGTATGTTTAAAACAATATATGTCAGGTTGTTTTTATAAAATCGACTTGTTGATTCAAATATATTGCCGATTCAAATGACAAGTAGCTTGTTGTTTGAACCAAAGAGCACGTAGGTGCTATTTTAACCAAAAAACTTGTTGAACGAACATGAAAACTGGTTGTATTTTCTCTCAGTGAAGGGACATGCTTACTAAGTAAAAACATATCAAAACTTTCTGTCGAGTACCTACAGGTCAGAGGAGAGTGCAAGGGACATGATGGAAAGGGAAAATCTTGTGTTTACATAGGGCAAAAGATGAAAAGAGTAATTAAGGTGACATGGGGTAAGATTGAAGGGTTTTTCTTGCGGGATAAGATAAAAAGCCGCTCGTAGTGCTTCGTTAATACAGATTTTTTTCCATTTTACTCCACAAGAATAACCCTTCCATCTTACCTCATGTTACCAACCTTATACGTATAAACATAACAAATATTCATAGTCTTTATATTTTATACGTTCTAACGTTTTATACGTTATAGTCAACAACGTTGTTTGTGATGGCTAGACTGAAAGTGGCGCCGAAAGGCTATTTCAACAAGTAAAGCACTAAACGTCCATCTCTTATTAGAGAAGTTTCCTGCGGACGTGCCTTCATAAATCCTTTCGTTATTAGATCTCAGTCACAGAAGACATGAAAATTAATAACCGTGAACCATCCACATACTAACACACATTTTAATACTCGTATCTATCCCAAAAGTCAAAGCAAAAATCAACCTTATGAGGAATTCGGTAAAATTGATAATAAAACTAAGTTAGACAGAGATATGAAGTTGCGATAGTAAGTAATAAAATGTGAAGTATTTGTCAACAGTGGCAGATAAAAAGTTCACGTGCTCTTGATCTCCTGTAGGTCTATTTTGGAAGTATGAAAAAAAGAAACATCTGTACGGATGGCTTCCGTTCAGTTGGGAACAATCATGCTGAAATTAAATATGGGCACGCTTCAGATGTGATTTTAATTGAAAACAGGGTTGATGATTTTATTCATATTCATACTTATACATAAGTAAACAAGTAACAAATAAATAATAGGCTAGTTTCCTACTAGTCAAATCAACTTCTTTTTAAGAACTGTCAAAAAGGGTTCTCTTATTTATCGCCGAAAATTGTATGGCCGAATAATGTTCATTTCCCAAATTATCATATTGTTTTTTTTTTTTATTTCCCAACCTCACATTTGCCAACTTAACGTTTGGCCTTTTTTTAAAAGGCCTATTTTTAAAAAAATTCATGTAGTCGAATGTTTTGCTTGGCGTAATATCGTGTTACTATGTACTCTACAGACATTACTGTCATTTCAGTCTTGATCTACTCTCAATGTTTTTGTAATTAAGTTAATTATAGCTGCTAAAACCCCTAAATTATTTTCATACAGTCGGCATGTTATTTTAGAACATGTCATACTTCAGTTTTTCATTTAGCAATAGACCCCCTTACAGTCTCTCGAGATCATTTTTTGTAATCCAGGTGATAAATCGGCGGAAGCTGGGAGTCCCCTAGGGTTATCTTAAAATAAATGTTATGTTTTTATATTTTTTGTGCCATAACTGTTATGGTATGTGGTCTATTTACGGTAAAAGCACACGTGACGCAAATTCCTGTCGGCAAAAACGTTAATTTGGGATTTCTGTGTGAGTGTTGGAATAGAAAGTTTGACGGCGATTGATAGTGCCTTTTTAGGAGCTAGTTACTGAAAAAAAAATCTTTTCCTTTATAGGTTTTACAATACTATTTTATAAGTCAACCATACCTACTTAAGAACCTTCGACCAGAGAAGAATGGAGGTATGTTTGACGACTGGTCTGGCCTAACGTGTAGTGACCCTGCCTGCTAAACCGCGGTCCCGGGTTCGAATCCCGGTAAGGGCATTTATTTGTGTGATGAGCACAGATATTTGTTCCTGAGTCATGGATGTTTTCTATGTATGTGTTTATATATTATGTATATCGTTGTCTAAGTACCCATAACACAAGCCTTCTTAGAGCTTGCCGGCCGTGGGACTCGGTCAATCTGTGTAAGAACGTCCTATAATATTTATTTATTTATGTTGTGAAACGCTGACTTGCTCGCACAATCGCTGAAATGATGACCACTGGCTGTCTGTCTGTTTGAGCTTCTAACAAATATTATATTCCTACAAGAAATACTGTATGAGGTCTCTATACCTAAATCTTTAAATATTTAAGTACAATACATTAATGAGACACATAAATGAATCGAACCGAGTCCGTTGTATAGTATTTGTGTACCTACTAATAAAACTATTATCGCAAATGAATGTGTTCATCTATTCAACAAACAAATGAGCCCTTTTGTGCTCCAGACCTCGTGTATTGCACGTTGAAGCCATTCAAACAATCAGTCCCCACAGGAGGGTAATGTCTTTAGATCTGTAGTGGTTTTACCGAGTTCTACGACAAGCTAAACGGAAATGAGCTATTAGGGCAGCTGCTGGTCGCGGATATAGTGGATATTACGCAGTAGGTCCGCTTTGTACTTCGGGATTAGCGGGTTACAAGTAGATAACGGAGCATCAGGCAGATTTAAAAATGTAAGTGAGCAAGTAAGTAAGTAAACACTTTATTGTACAGGAAAAGAATATAGCACATAATATTTAAAATAAAAAGTTACAGTACAAAGGCGAACTTATCCCTTTAAGTGATCTCTTCCAGTTAACCTTTGAGCAGTTGAGGGTGAGTTTGAGACGGTAGAATGTAAAATGTAAGTGTTATACGTCGAATATTTTGTTTAGATATACCTACTAACCTATGTATTATAGTAGCAAAAGTGACGTTTTTGTATAATTCGGCCATTTCAGTTAGACACTAATAAAGCTGATTCTGGCTGCCTTAAAAGATTGAAGAAGGCGTGTATCTTGATGAATTAGTTATTTATGATATACTAGCTTTTGCCCGCGGCTTCGCTCGCCTTAGAAAGAGACAAAAAGTAGCCTATGTCACTCTCCATCCGTTCAAATATCTCCACTTAAAAAATCACGTCAATTCGTCGCTCCGTTTTGCCGTGAAAGACGGACAAACAAACAGACGCACACATACTTTCCCATTTATAATATTAGTATGGATATGCATAAGGGTACCAACAATATATTACGTAGATTAAGGAAATTATACGTACATATTATAAGTAATCGTTATTTTCTTTAGTTTCGAATCAATTGAATTTTTTAATGAATGGTTTAGATACCGGTATAAATATTTGTCTCATTAACCCGTCATACATATTTTGCAGGCTTTGTAGCAATTGTGCAATCTAGATATTTATATTTCTATGTAGATAGGTACGTATGTAGGTCACATTGAACAATTGAATTAGGTTCTCGCAATCACAATTATAATAATCGGATTAAAATGTCAACCTCACGTCAGCGTTAGTACTAATGATGTAAACTGTCTATCAAAGGTTGTTACAAAAACAAATTGCATAATTAATTTACACACAAACGACAGATTAATTAAAATTTATTTAGTACTTAAATTAAAATTTGTAGACTTTTCTGTTAATAAAAATTGCTTAAGGTACAGCAGGACAATTCTCGACTGGGGGGCAAATGTAACTGTTCCATCTTTTCCGTGTTTTACAATGTTTGCATTATTAAATAGAGTGTCCACCGGTTATACCTCTATATGGTAGGCGTGTCCAGTGGATACATGAAAAACTCAACATCATAGTGTAATAATGGAAAAATTGGATCAGTTACAATTGCCCCCCCAGTCGAGATTTGCCCCGCTGTACCTTACTTGAGTTATTGAAACCCTTAACTTGGTACTGATCAAAGTACCTAATGTACCATTTGACACTTTAGAGCACCGACAAGGTTTGAAATCATGACCTTTCATATTTTCTCCTAAATTAAGAGTCCTAATTGTGAATTTTGCTTAATGTAAACCTGCTGTGTCTTCGTGCGGTATGTCGGCGCGAGCGCAGCTGCCGCCGAATTTCGGCGATCGCGAAACGCGCCTTCCGTTTCCGCCCGATTGTTCTGCCTTCGCCGCCAGAGGGTGGACATTTCGACGTGGGTTGACGTCGCCAAATGTCCCTTAATCCAGGGGCACTCAACCTTTTATGAAGGCTACAAAGATGGTTTAGCATTACTACGCCGAGTCGCTTTCGAATTGCAAACTATTTATATCAGGATCACCTGGCGGGTCATCTAAAACTTCCCGACGGGCTGCAGGTTGAGTTTCCCTGCCAATCCAAAGATTTCGACGTTTTTACGATTCTGTATTATGACAAAGGGGCGTTCGTATTTGCAGACAAGATTGTATTGATTCACTTTCTTCTTTTAATACCGAATAAAGCTGTATTTACTAAAAAAATCGTAAAAATCTTTATTAATAAATGTATTTAAATACCAATGCGACTAATAATTATTTCAAATTACGACCGGTCCTGGGTTCGAATCCCGGTAAGGGCATTTATTTGTGTGATAAGCACAGATATTTGTTCCTGAGTCATAGATGTTTTCTATGTATATAAGTATGTATTTATCTATTTAAGTATGTATATCATCGCTTAGCACCTATAGTACAAGCTATGCTTAGTTTGGGGCTAAGTTGATCTGTGTAAGGTGTCCCCAATATTTATTTATTTACTTAAATTGGTAATTTGAAATAAATATAAAAAATATATAACTTTAAGTAACCGCGTTTCTCACATAGTTGTAACGTCATTGAAATAATAAACAGTCTTTCATTTGCAAGTAAAAGTACAAAGGCGAAGAATTGACCTGTAGGCTATTTTCCTTATACTGATCAACATTTGTTCAGTGACTTTTAAAAATTATGAAGTCTTTAAATTTTTAATTTTTCATACAAAATAAAATATTAGCTTCAATGTACGCCATTATTGTTGTCATTGACGTTGTCTGCCTCTTAGAAAAAACTTTCAATGGTGATAAAAATCAAAATACAAGTTATTTTTAAAAGTCACCGAACAAATGTTGATCAGTATAAGGAAAATAGCCTAGAGTTCAATTCTTCGCCTTTGTTACAGGCCCCACTCTGTATTTGCTCATTTACTTAGAGAGTTATTATAACCAATTTAAAAAAGAAACTGCCTGAGACTCTGATATATTTACATTTATTCCACAAGCATGTTGCTTGAAGAAACATTACTCTCTATGAAACATATTTTCAATAATGCTATGAAATCCAGTTTAGATTGACACTTACGTATTTTTAAATCGGGCCATAAAATAACACATATCGTCACTATTTAAAAAAAATCTCGTATCTCACACTGTTACTCAAAGTTAAAACGCTTTTAAGTTAAGTCTATATGCATTCCATACAATACTTACTACAATTTTTTTTTCATTGACAGACGAAGATACAAGTTTTTTTAACAGTACTGACGATATGTATTTATCATACCAAAAATCGATATTACATTTCAACTTCAGAAGTGTTACACGCGCGTTGCCGCACTTCCCAGCTCTACGCATCCTCGTTGAGCTCTAATTCGGCCCTAATTCATCAAATTATGTAAAGGAGCTAGAATTTTGTAATTATATATCGTCACTACTTTGAAAAAATCTCGTATCTCATGCTGCTCCTCAAAGTTAAAACGCAGTAAGTCTATATGCATTCCATACATACTTACTACAATTTTCTTTTCATTGACAGACGAAGATACAAGTTTTTTTAAAAGTAGTGACGATATGTAGCTTAAAGAACAGTCAACAACACAGCTGAGAATACAAAGTGCCAAATATATGTATACATAACTTTATTGCCTGTACATTAAGGTGTGTATACTTATTTTTGGCACTTTGTATTCACAGCTGTGTTGTTGACTGTACAGGGCCGGAGCGGGTGTCAAATGACAGAGTGACAACATTGACAACAAGTTTGCTACTCGGAGGTTTTGTGGAGGCCAGTATTGTTCGGTAGCGGTAGTTGCCTAGCCAGTTCCGTAGCAAACTTGTTGTGAGTATTGGAACATTGTAATTTATGTGTTTAAATGATATGTTAACACATATAGAGCACCATTTGTAGTACACTTGAATAAAAACCGGCCAAGTGCGAGTCGGACTCGCCCACCGAGGGTTCCGTACAAACTTTCAATGGTTAAAATAACCATACTACTCATACTCATATTCATTTATTCATTCAACGCCATTTTACACGTCAAGATTTGATTTAAAAAAATAATATTCATACAACAATAATACTTAGAGAATAAATAGACAGAAGATTGAAATTACAAAAAGTTAGGCAATATTCACATAAAAAATGCACAAAATATTTTTCTAATTAGGTAATAAAAAAATTGTCATAAGTGTAGAACGGGTGCTCGACCAGCCAATTTTTTAAGCGATAGGTACTTAAAGTTCGACACACTAGGCGCTTCAACCACATATTGCGGCAATTTATTATAGACGGCAGGGTCCATCACATGTGTTAATTTGACCGTAAATTGGATTTCGCCAATTTACGGTCGATACCTACTAACTTTCCGGCATTTCGAATGTTGTACTTGGAACACATGTTGTTAGTTTTGTCACAGAATATATGTATAATAGTACAAGTACAGAAGGCTCACTCCTTTGATGTTCACAAAATGACGCTATTCTAAATTCTTACCTACATTAACAAACGGACCGCACGCGAGCAGCCAACATTGAATTTTTCCCCTCACTAGCTCGGAAAAACGTGTTTTGTCCTTTAATACCAGCGGGTAAAAACGCATTTTATCCACTAGTGCTTTAAAATTGATAAAAGTAGGTGAATCTAGTAATAAAGATCATTTACCACCTGTGGAACTACTGGAAGCAGTGATAAAAGAAAATCTTGCAGTACAAAAGGCGGACTCATGCTTTAAGGCATTCTCTACTATGTTGATCTTTCTTTTATGCGGGGGCTTCGCCCCCGAGCCCTCCTTTATATGCTCTTAAGGGTCTCAAGAAAACCCTATCCCAACTTATTTTAAATACTACGTTGATCTTTCTTTTATGCGGGGGGCTTCGCCCCCGAGCCCCCCTTATTCATGCTCTTCAGGGTCACAAGAAAACCCTATCCCAACTTACTTTAAATACTACGTTGATGTTTATTTTATGCGGAGGGCTTCGCCCCCTGAGCCCCCCTTTATTTCCTCTTAAGGGTCTCAAGAAAACCTTATCCCAACTTATTTTAAATACTATGTTGATCTTTTTTTGTGGGGAGCTTCGCCCCCGAGTCCCTCTTTACTTGCTCTTAAGGGTCACAAGAAAACCCTATCCCAACTTATTTTAAATACTACGTTGATCTTTCTTTTTTGCGGGGGCTTCGCCCCCCGAGCCCCCCCCCCCCCCCTTTATTTACTCTGAACGGTCACAAGAAAACCCTAACCCAACTTATTTTAAATACTACGTTGATCTTTCTTTTTTGCGGGGGGCTTCGCCCCCGAGCCCCCCTTTATTTCCTCTGGAGGGTCACAAGAAAACCTTAACCCAACTTATTTTAAATACTACGTTGATCTGTCTTTTTTGTGGGGGCTTCGATCGCCCCTGAGCCCCCCTTTACTTGCTCTTAAGGGTCTCAAGAAAACCCTATCCCAACTTATTTTAAATACTACGTTGATCTTTTTAGTAGTTCCAGTTCATATCTTCCGGCTCCATCATCAGACCTTGAAACCTAATCGTAGTCAAAGTTCATTACAAGACTTTTCTAAGAAACCCAAAAACTACTATGATACGATGTTCTATCATGTAGTTCCAGTTCATATCTTCCGGCTCCATCATCATCATCAGAGAAGAAAGATCAAAGTTCATTACAAGACTTTTCTAAGAAACGCAAAAACAGCTATGATACGATGTTACATCATGTAGTTCCAGTTCATATCTTCCGGCTTCATCATCAGACCTTGAAACCTTATTGTAGACAAAGTTCATTTCAAGACTTTTCTAAGAAACCCAAAAACTGCTATGATACGATGTTCCATCATGTAGTTCCAGTTCATATCTTCCGGCTCCATCATCAGACCTTGAAACCTAATCGTAGTCAAAGTTCATTACAAGACTTTTCTAAGAAACCCAAAAACAGCTATGATACGATGTTCCATCATGTAGTTCCAGTTCATATCTTCCGGCTCCATCATCAGATCAGTTCAACAGTACCATATTATTGTACTGTCATCAGAACTACATACAGCTGCCAATTATCATTACGCTACGATCCTTGGAAGATGGTTAAATTAGCCTCCGTAGATTCCATTACATAGTTAGTTACATTCACGACGACCTAGTAAAAGCGTGTTAATATTAATATTAGCGCCATCTAGCTGAGCCCTTCTTCTGTGTGGTACTGAGGTAAGTACGTTTTATTCTTAGACTTTATCTGTCTATACGGAGTTATATATGTCTTTGACTAGAAGTATAGGTACTCTAATGAGTATTATTGTATTTAGCGCCGTCTCTCGGCAAAATTTACTAAGTAATTTACGCGACTTGAGACTTGTGCGAACCTTTAGGCATGGAAAGTCACATGAAAAGTTGTCGAAACTAATAATAGATGGCGCTGCATTTAAATTTCTTGACTGATAACTCTAATACTAAATTGAATATACTCTAAGGTAGAGCAGAGTCTAATACCTCCGCTTTACAAAAGACCGCAATCAAGTAGCACTAGACTTTACTCATTGTTGTGTTCCTGCCGGTGAGTAAGGCAGCCAGAGCTCAACGAGGGTGCGGTACTCCTTCCTTCCTTCCCCCTCCTTCCTTCGGTCCTTTGAGTCGTCGGCACCCAGGCCCCTTCTAAGTACAGGTTTGTACAAGTTTCTAATGAGTCGAGTCGGCAACGCACATGTGCCACTCCTTGAGTGGCAGGCGTCCATATGTAACAGTCACCGCTTTCCATCAGGCGGACCGTATGCATGTTTTCCACCTACGTGGTACAAAAAAAAAACTCTCGACGAATTCACCTTAAACATTAAAAACTAAATCAAAATCGATTGATTCGTTCGGGAGCTATGATGCCAGACAGACATGTCAAGCGTCAAACCTATTATTATTATAATATTTTTGCGTTGGTGGTTAAAAACAAGAAACCTCCTTCAAAACTATAATAAAACACAACTTTCTATGAAAATCGGTAAAGTGCGAGTCGGATTTCGACATTTCCATACAAAAAGGTCATGAGCGCCTGACGACATGTGATGGCAACGTGTACACTAGATTTGTACTTCAAAGATTTTGCGTATATTTTGGAAACTATAAGAGATAGAGCAAATAGACTTCAGATTTTGGTTGTCGGTGGCACAATTTTTTTGTTTTCGTATATATACACCATTTTTTGGACCTATTAGGGCAATATTATGGTCAGTGCAGTTCTAAACAGTCGTAAGCGCCTCTTTTTTAGTAGGAACTTAAGTCATTTTGGCAAATGCTTAAAATTTTTAACAATTTCTAAACAGAAATGAATTTCTTTCTACCTGTCCATGGCGCTCACAAAATTTCAAAACATTTAGTAAGTACTTGCAGCGGCAGTGAGTGAAAAATCTCAATTTGAGTTTTTTCTCTTAAGGCCGACTTACGCTTGACTGTAGATTTCTAATAGGTTTTCCTGTAATCTACAGGTAGAGGGCTATCTCGTGTATTTTTTTGAAAATTTTACGCTAAGTAGTTTCGGAGATAAGGGGGGGGGGGGGGAATGGTCATTTTTTGCTTATTTTCTTAAATTACTTCTAAATTACCAAAATAAAAACTATAAAAAAAATATATTTGAGATGCTTATAAAATGCTCTTTCATTTGATATGTAGCACAATATAGTTCTAATAACTTTGATTTTTAATTTTCAATTTTACCCCCCAAAAGTGGCCCCTATGATTAAATTTCGTTTAATTTCATTTAATTATATTACATGTCCGTCTTTGGGCCACTTGTTTACATACGTGTGCCAAATTTCAAGTAAATCGGTCTAGTAGTTTCGGAGAAATCGGCTGTGACAGAGGGACAGACAGACACGCGAGTGATCCTATAAGGGTTCCGTTTTTCCTCTTTGAGGTACGGAACCCTAAAAATGTAACTGTGTACAAAATATTAAAAATATAATCTAAAATATCTAAATACATGTATGAATAGTTAGACTTACAGAAATATGGAACTTCCAGAGTCCGTGAGTTCAATCAAATCTCCACTCCAGTTTTCTTTCTAATTTAATTACTATATTCTAAGCTTAAGTTAAATACCACTAGTAAGGCAATTGGCTTTAACTTCCAAAATAATCTTAACTTCATAAAGTCGACAAGATTTGCAAAAAACATAATGAAAAATATATAACGCTCGAACGTACAGAAGCATTATAGAGAGTATTAACCACTCTTCTTCCAGCTTTTTGGGGTATATTTTAGAGATATACTCGAAAGAAACGAAATTTATTTGCGCACTGAGATTGCGAAACGACAAAAGTGAAAAGCATTTTGATAAATCCCATGATACAGTACAGCCTATGACCATTCGATAGAGGTTTTTCTGACCGACACAAGTCGATCCCTCCTTAAAACTACAATTTCAAAGGTCGACTGTACTGCATAGAGTAGCACACCCCTCATTAATGCAGCAATATTTTAATGTAAACTAATTCTCCCGTAACAATGCCGTGTTCGACATATCTCGGCTCGACACAAGAACGCCTACTTGTCGCAGTCACTGGTTACAAATGAATTTTATATTATTATACTAGTTATCAGAGTTCCGTAGCCTCTTTAAACATCCCTTCACACTGCAGATGATCTTCATGTTCTTTTATTGAAAACCAGGATCTTCCGTAGGCTTATATGTCTATTGCCAAGTGCATGGCCTCGCTTCATTACTTACTCGAACTTGGCTTATTTATAGTTATGTACCGGCGGAGCCGAAGCGTAACTCTATATAAGCAGGTGCGGAGTTCATTGTGAAAACGGTAATGATCAAATTCTTTATCGAAGTCATGGAGATGAACTCTCAGCGTACGATGCCGACTCGTACTTGGCCCATTTATACTCAATTTATGTCCCGGCGCCGAAGCGTAACGCTAAGCAGGTGCGGAGTTGACTGTGACGTCTGTGACCACGGTAATGAACTATCAATACAATTCTTTATCAAAGTCATGGAAAGGAACTCTCAGTGTGCGATGTCGACTCGCACTTGGCCCATTTATAGTTATGTCCCGGCGCCGAAGCGTAACGCTAAGCAGGTGCGGAGTTGATTGCGACCACGGTAATGACTCCAAATGTTTCTATTCTTGATTGACTGACGGAAATGTTACGGATTATGCACTTTCTAAATTCCAAGGTTTAGTCAAATAAAATTAGTTAATTTTGTTCACACAATTTTAGATAATAGTTGTAGTTTTTGTTGCAATGCTTGTTGAAAGCCCTTAACTTATTTATTGACCGGTATAAGAGCATTTTGCATCAAAAATAAACATTTAGTCAACTTACGTAGATCCTACTACATAACTAGTTAACTCCGAAAATAGAATGGCAAGAGGACTATACCTATATCTACCAAAACATTCCTGCTGATTCAGTCTTAATTAAATTGGATCAACTATTAATTATTTTTTGTGCGCACTCATGTATTTAGGTGCGGAAAGCTGCACCGCACGTGCGTATGCGCACCTGCCGCCCTCGAGCCCTTAGGACCTCCAAAACCACGATAACTTTACATCTCACATAACCCTTACTTCCTCAGGAAAAGGTTTACATCTGCTAGACTTAGTACTTTTTTATTGTGGTGGGTCCTTCTCGGCGCCGCACGGCGGCGCTACCCGCTGATATTTCCTCACTCGAAAGAACAACGTAAGTAACGTAACATATCGTCCACTTTGAAAAAATGTTCTAATGCAAAGTTAAAACGCAGTAACTCTACATGCATCCCATACATAGTTGCTACATTTGTCTTTTTATTGATAGAAGATACGATTTTTTTCTGTAACGATATCAAGTTGAAGTGTTTAGTGACTTGTTAGGCTTATGAAAGGAATATTTTCTAAGTGATTAGCGGCTGTTATAGACAATGTGTGTAAATACGAGATAACGGATCGGAAGGAACTTGGGGGATGATAAGACGACAGTGGTTCCGCTTGTCTGTGTTTGAGGATAGTTTGTTCTTTATTTAAAATCAAATTCTGTGCCTACTTCAAATTAGTCAAGAAGACAAGACAGCTTATTTGTATGTAGGTAATTCCAAGTCATGAGGGAAAGACAGGACAGCTTACCTACACTGAGAGAAATTTGCATTGTGAATTTAACAGGTTCGACTTGTTGCGGTTTATCCGTTTGAATCAGCCAAACGTATGTTTAAAACAATATGTGTCAGGTTGTTTTTATAAAATCGACTTGTTGATTCAAATATATTGCCGATGCAAATGACAAGTAGCTTGTTGTTTGAACCAAAGAGCACGTAGGCGCTATTTTAACCAAAAAACTTGTTGAACGAACATGAAAACTGGTTGTATTTTCTCTCAGTGTACTATTCTCTTAACACCCACATAACTTCTACACAGAAAGGATGGGGATGAATGTATATTGCAACGCACCTAAAGTCCGGCCATAAATATAATTATGTCTATTGTCAGAAGGGTGCAGTTATTTTGATGTATGGGATGACAGATCAGTATAGTATGAAGAAAATAGTTCTAAAGAAATTCCGCAACATGGCGCGTAGTCATATATTTCTAGTCAGGCTTTACTTAAATAAAAAATAAAAATATTAGCATGTAATAAGACCGATTCAAGCTATAAAGAAAGGTTTAAATATATAGCATCTCACAACGACGAATAGGTACTTTATCAACAAAGTAGTTTATTTTATATTCGTTTCCAATGCAGTTCTACCGCATTGCGGCTAAACTCTTAAAAAGATATATACTCTTTAAGACTCGTAAACTCAATCCCGCCAAAGTAATGAACCCAAAGAAAACCAATTTCAGGAAGAGATATTCCTTTTGATAAATAACTCAAAGGAACTGAAAAGGCAGTGTTTCCTTAATTTCTTCGTTTGTTAAGATTTCGTTTGTCGATAAAAACTTCGAGGCGAGTAATGAGATGCAATAAGGGACTGCGATCTTAATTTACTTATTTTAGTTCCTGAAGATAAAGAAGACTTACAAAGTGATAGTCGTTTTTGAGAAAAACTAAATAAAAGACGCTGAACATTGAACTAGTAAAAAAAAATAATTAAAATTTGGAAATGGGAAATGTATATTCAATTTTCAATTCACTGGATATAGGTGAGATGTTGGTGGGTCAGTTGGCAGATCGCTGGAGTATCAACCCATTTTTCTACTTTTTAATTTAAGCTCAATAGCATCAGTTGCTAATGTATCTGCTTGTCAAGAAACTACTAATCTACAACTACAATAGGCTACTTGCCTTCTAGTCAAATCAGCTTCTTTTTAAGAACTGTCAAAACGAATTTGAACGACTTGCTATTGCTAATATGGAATTTATATAATAAATTAATTTAGTGATGTCACGGTCAACTGAGTTACTTTATATATTTCTACCTGACTTATGAAATAGAATTTGGATTTAAAAATAACTTCTGTCCATGTTTTTCTTATAATTATCTGATGCATTCTTTCGTGCATGGTATAATAGTTATTTGTTTTACAAGGGGGCGAAGTAGTTGTTTAGCCGCACGTGCCAATATTGATACCCGAGCAACCGAAAGCTTCCAATATTGAACCGCGAGCGTAGCGAGTGGTTCAAAAAGTGCAATCTTGAGCGTTGCGAGGGTTTCAAGGCACAAAGGGTAAACAATTTTTGCCACCGAGTGAAACACAAAATTTTTCACCACACCAACACGAACAAAATACTAACTATAGAACATCAAATTAAATCAAATTTATCAATTTATTCAATATTTATTATTCAAAATCATCCTTCATAGGTAAATTCTACCAGCCAGCTTAAGACAAAGTTAAAATTTGTATGAAATTACTTTGTAATCTTGTGGATAAAATGCAATTTTGCTATCTGTTTTCGAATAGCAAAGTAAGCCTTTAACAGTTGGTGTGGTGAGAAATATTTTATTTTAACTAGGTACAGTCAAGTTGCCTATTAATTGTCAAAATTTTGAGTGAGTCGTGAGCCAAGAAAACAGTGGAATTGCACCTCTTTTTAACCGACTTCAAAAAAGGAGGAGGTTCTCAATTCGACTGAATGTTTTTTTTTATTTTTTTTTTTTTATTTTTTTTTTGTATGTATGTTACTCGATATCTCCGAGAATCGTGGACCGATTTTCAAAATTTTTTTTTTGATCGAACGGGTATAACCCCGAGATGGTCCCATTGGCACCAAGTCAGGGTCTGATGATGGGATCTTGGAGAAATCGAGGGAACTCTTCAAATGTTATAGGCACATGTAATGTTTTTAGTGTATTTTTCAAAGGTACACCAGTATTTACGCCTGACGGTAGTAATTTTATGTGGCTGAGCTGATGATGGAAGGTCAACTCCTCAATGGTTAGGAGTTAAAGGATAATTCTTTCACTACTGTACATATATTCGGACTGATACATATAATATCACTAGGAACCACTAAAAATCAACAAATAAATTAACTTTTTAACAAAAAATAAAACCGCCTTCAAAAATAAGCACGTTACAAAACACGGAGAAACTAAAAAGCAAAAAATAATAAACCTTTGAATTCAGATTTCTTATCGTATTGCAATAATCTAAACATCCAAATTATAAACAAATCAATTATTTTTGGAGTCGGTACCAGCCTGTGTATGGTTGGGTGGGGCAAACAGGCAATAGCAAGGCGACGAACAGGTCTGGTACCGACCACAAAAATAATTGATTTGTTTATAATTTGGATGTTTAGATTATTGCAATACGATAAGAAATCTGAATTCAAAGGTTTATTATTTTTTGCTTTTTAGTTTCTCCGTGTTTTGTAACGTGCTTATTTTTGAAGGCGGTTTTATTTTTTGTTAAAAAGTTAATTTATTGCAACAAAATTTTACTAAACCCGTAGCAGAGGAAGAGGAAGTACAAAGTTTGGACAGTTTACAAATTGTAAATCGACTGGCGGCTATTAAGCCGCTTTACGATCGGTTTAAGCAGCTGTTAAGGAGCCATTAGCATTTATCGGGGTCCCCTTGGTCGACTATACTTTGCATTTTCAATTAGTCTCAGGAAAACCGTTTGGATTGATAGTTATAAAGGTATATAATAAATATAGTGTAATAAAATTGAGTAGGAGTCCAAATTCATGGAATGAAAGTTTTAATGAGCAAAAATGAATGTATACATGTATATTTTTTTAACCGCACCAACTTGTAATAATGCCCTCTTGATTCTTCCAAATTTTACTGGATTGTTTTCTCCTGCACCAGCTTTAAGTGTTAATGTCGTTCCCCGAGGTGATGCTTGATAAATCCAGCTACAACACAAGCCTTTTAGAGACTTTTCTCAATCTATGTAAAAATACATACATACATACAATCACGCCTATATCCCATAAAGAGGTAGGCAGAGCACATAAAACTACTTAAGTTTCAGTGCCACTCTTGGCAAATAAGGCGTTGAAAGAAAACGAAACCGTGACATTGCAGTGACAGGTTGCTAGCCTTTCGCATACGCCACAATTTAACCCATATCCCACAGTCGCTTGGGTTGCAGGGGTTGGTGAAATTCTTAACCCGTCACCACACGGGCAACAACGGGCACGGGTATGTAAAAATATGGTATAATATTTATTTTATTATTTCCTTTATTCATTTTAATTCATTTATTTTATTTATTATTAGTCGTACTGGGCCGGCCATGTGTCCACAGCAAGCATGACGGGCAAGCATCTGGCAAACCCAGGCCGAGATGACGGGATGACCTAGACACATATCGTAGCGACTGACCGGAGATTTTTCAAGACCGTGACGGATGGAGATCCATGGGGGAGGCCTTTGCCCAGCAGTGGGACACCATGTAGGCTATTAATAATAATATTTATGCCCCCGTGTCCCCGTGCCCTGTGTGGTGACGGGTTAAGAATTTCACCACCCCCTTTCTCCGTGGGCGTCGTAGAAGTCGACTGTGGGATATGGGTTAAATTGTGGCGTAGGCGAGAGGCTGGCAACCTGTTACTGCAATGTCACAATTTTGGATCTTTTTCAACCCCTTTTAGCCAAGAGTGGCACTGAAACAGTAGTTCATGTGCTCTGCCTATCCCTTTATGGGATACAGGCGTGATAATATGTATGTATGTATGTATTTATCAGTATAGTGACACTTGTCGTGCGCCCATTGATTTCGGATGTAGCAGTTAATCGGAGGGGAAGACAATGCGTGTCCGCCGGATGCCACCACCCGCCATCCATCATCGCTCGTTACGGCGACACAGGTCACGTATTTCAACAATTCCAACATCTATTTGTAATAAGTTATGTACTCATCAAATTCATATTTTTAAAGTGGTTGCAAACATAAATCAAATCAACCCTATAACCTTTTACTTTCTTTAGGCGGGGGGACAGTGGGGGCCGATTTTTGAGTCTCACTTTCACTAAAATCCCGGTTGAAAACGGTGAATTGCCTATTATTTTCAGTGACAATTTTCTGAATTCGAACGCCGTGAGACTCAAAAATCGGCCCCCTGAGCAGAAATATATGACTATTGTGAAGAGGGCGCTGTTATTCTGAATAAAACAGTTCTATATAATGAAATTCCGCATCATAGCCCTTAGTCATATATATTTCTAGACAGGGTGATTATTAGTAATTACATACTTTTAATTCATGCTTTCCATAAAATTTATGGAAAGCAAATTTACAGGTTATAATTTAATCATAACCTGTAAATGTTGTGTTAATGGCCGGTCTGACACTGACAATAAAATGACACTAATTCGAGTAGTGATTCTAGTGACCCTGCCTGCTAAACTGATCCTGGGTTCGATTCCCTGTATTGTATCATTTGGGTGATGATAACGAATACAGATATTTATTCCTAGGTTAGGGTATCTATCTTTGGGGCTTCAGGTCGATTTGTGTAAGACGTCCCGCAACGTTATTATTATTGGCAAAAAAACATTGGTAGTATGCGAAAAGCCTTTTAATTAAAAAAATCCTTTTGATTTTCATTCATACAAATCACGGTAAATGCAGCGTATTTAGGTATAAGTCCCAGGTATTGTCTACATTACTTCCTCACCATAAAAGCACGTTCACAATTTCTAAACAATACCAACATTCATATCAGCATGTCCGCAGGAAGGACAAAAAACGTTCCCACGGATGACAATAATTGCATTTTCTCACCCAAAAGTCATTACGTGATTGTATGCAAGTTGGGCAGCTTAGTCTTTGGGGTTTATGGCACCTTTACGTAAGGCCGCCTCCACAAAGGTATCTGTTGTTGGGCACGTAGGATTCGGGAGGAGAGGTAGGTTTTTAAAACAACATTCTCACGATCCGTATCCATTGTAAACACTAAACGGCGGGACGCCCGTTACGTTTCGTTTACTGCTCTCATTGTTCTATCTGTGTATTCTTCATGCTTAGAATACTCAGGTATATTACAACCTGTGTAATGAGAGCTTTAAAGGTATCTGTTGAACGCAGACCATCTTAAGTACTTGACGGAGCATTCAAGCCAACTCAAAGTCACCACACATTCTCCCGTAGTATTTAATATAGTATTTATGTGAACGCAACCGCTTTATCTAGTTGTGTCAACGCTTATAACCAAGCACATGTGTAATTTGGGTATCTTTATAAAAAAACTAGCTTTTGCCCGCGGCTTCGCTCGTGTTAGACAGAGACAAAAAGTAGCCTATGTCACTTTCCAACCCTTCAACTATCGCCCCTTAAAAAACCACGTCAATTCGTCGCTCCGTTTTGCCGTGAAAGACGGACAAACAGACACAACTTTCACATTTATAATATTAGTATGGATAGTTTTAGAGTTGAACCTGGGCTGTTGTATTATTTAATGGTGGAAGATATTACCTACTCAATTGCGCTGTTCAAATGGTGGTGTTTTACAACTAAAATTGTACATTAAATGTCTGTTGACCACGCGATTTTTGTAAACGCTTCAAAATGCGGTGTCTGTGGGGTTGGGAGAGCACACTTAAACTGGTTGACTCGACTCACTGACACGTTTATTCATTGTAACAACATTCTACTCTTGTGAAACTCAAACAGTACCATGAAAACATAGACGGGTGAATGAAACATTTTTTGTGTTTAGGATTGGAGTAAATCCGGAGTTGTAAAGGTATTGAATGAGTTGATTCCGGCATCCGCATTGCTGTCACGTAGTAGGGCATTTTCAGAATTTGGGACCCCCTAATTAGCGTAAGTTGTTAACAAAAGTTTTACGATATGGCTTCAAACAATGCAGTAGCGATGCAAAAATGCACAAAACTGGCGTTCGCTACCAGGTATACGTCGTAAACCTAGTAACTACGCGTAGTTTTTCTCGCGTCCGAGGTAGGTATTCAGGCTGATTTCATACGTACACCGACATCAGAACGATTTCAAAAAGATGTCATTCCGTCATCGTCCGTCCCGACCGCGCCAATAAAGCTACGGGCAAGCACGAGCGAAATGCAAGATATCCTTCATATGTCCTATGATATCAGTGTCAATTAGAATCGGCCTGACTGCCGCGGCGGTTCTTAGCTTTTACAGGTGCATTGCGGTAGCGGTACTGATGCACTGCACACAACCAACATACGCTACAATAAATACGTCACGGTCCGTGCTCTGCGGATATCCCGGACCAGTATAGTATAGGCTACCACGAGATTTTGACATTTTAGAATACGTTACATAACTGTATGTAGTTCATTTTTGGTAAGTAACCGTTTTGCAGGCGTTGTCCACTTTCTCCATACAAGTGTCGTTAGCCATTTATCCGGAATTCCATAGTTGCACTTGCACCGTAATTTACGTATGACGCACACAGGTACAGTTCGTCATACGTCACGTCGCGCCCTCGCGGACATCCGTCCACGGTTTCCACCGTGACTAACGAGTAGGCCGAGAGCTCGTTCATAAAAACTGACTCCTTTTGCTGTAGGCTATGGAACTATCAAACTCTCTGCTGCGTAGTCCTGGCCTGGCCAAAGTGGATGCTGCTGCAATCGCGCATTTTTTATTTACTTGTGTTTCTTTTTTCTTAGACTAGTAGGTACTACAATTTTAGTGCGTATAGTTATGCACAGTTTTTGTAAATTATTAAGTAGCTATAGTATTCAATTGGGTCATTCACTTCCTGTCTACGCATACCGCTTGCGCTCTTACTATGTCACGTCAATGATGTCCAATTTCAGGGCTCGCTCCTGGATTATATGTCGATCAATGAAAGCCGCAGAGCCTCCGGCAGTGGTCCCGGAACGCGTGTTCATTCAGTCGGTTGACTCACTTCCTATCAACATATACCGCCATAGTATGTCTCCTCAACGATGTCCAAATTCAGGGCTCGCTCCTGGACTATATGTCGATCAATGAAAGCCGAAGAGCCTCCGGCAGTGGTCCCGGCGTGTTCATTCAGTCGGGTGATTCACTTCCTATCTACATATACCGCCATAATATGTCTCCTCAACGATGTCCAAATTCAGGGCTCGCTCCTGGACTATATGTCGATCAATGAAAGCCGAAGAGCCTCCGGCAGTGGTCCCGGCGTGTTCATTCAGTCGGGTGATTCACTTCCTATCTACATATACCGCCATAATATGTCTCCTCAACGATGTCCAAATTCAGGGCTCGCTCCTGGACTATATGTCGATCAATGAAAGCCGAAGAGCCTCCGGCAGTGGTCCCGGCGTCTTCATTCAGTCGGGTGATTCACTTCTTATCTACATATACCGCCATAGTATGTCTCCTCAACGATGTCCAAATTCAGGGCTCGCTCCTAGACTATATGTCGATCAATGGAAGCCGCAGAGCCTCCGGCAGTGGTCCCGGAACGCATGTTCATTCAGTCGGGTGATTCACTTCCTATCTACGCATACCGGCCTTTCGATACGTCTCGCTCGAAGACCTTGCCCAAATTAAAAACAGCGGGCCGATTTTTGAGTCTCACGCGTTCGAATTCAGAAAATTGTCACTGAAAATAATAAGCAAGTCACCGTTTTCAACCGGTATTTTAGTGACAAAATCCCGTATGCGAGATTCAAAAATCGCCTCTAACGGTAAAAAATACATCGGTTTTTCTGACGTATGAATGCTAACTAATTATCCATACTAATATTATAAATGGGAAAGTGTGTGTGTCTGTTTGTTTGTCCGTCTTTCACGGCGAAACGGAGCGACGAACTGACGTGATTTTTTAAGTTGAGATAGTTGAAGGGAAGGAGAGTGACATAGGCTACTTTTCTTCTGCCGAAGCCGCGGGCCAAAGCTAGAGTACAGACATAAATATTGGTAGCAAGCCATTCTTAAATTATAATGACTAAAATGTGACCGTTCCTTGAAGTAAACTATTATTTGCATTACATATTTGACCTCTTTGAATTCTTCCTAATTGCAACTAGAACTTAAATCTAAGTTGATATTTTGTCTACAATTACATATATTTATTTTAGATAATTACCTATTTATCAAATATTATATAAGTAAACAAGTAAATAGAGGCCATTAATTTTGTGAATGATTTATTGCGTTATTAAAAAATATTTAAAAACCCTAGACATGTATTTAAAGGATTGTGTACAAATCTTACACGTGCCAACTTCGTAAAAGCTGTTTTCCTAGTAATTTATGTACTTAATTCTAAACCAATAAATCAGACGAATATTGTTTAGGTATACATGAATACCTTTAATTTGAGAAATATGTGTATGAAATCGGATCGAACAAAGCTAATGAATTAATATTTTGTTTTTCAATCAAATTGATTATATTACTTATTAGGAAATGTTATCGTAAGAATCGTAAGGTACCGGTACGCACATAATTACATATTTATACGTACTTACATATTATACCTACATATATCTTTATTTATTTATTTAACCTTTATTGCACAAAGGAAAACCTGACATCAGTCAACCTTTAGGCAGAGCAGAAAAATAGCATTATATACTTACTAGCATTTGTCCACGGCTTTGCTCGCGTTAGAAAGAGACAAAAAATAGCCTATAATACTCTCCATCCCTTCAACTATCTCCACTTAAAAAATCACGTCAATTCGTCGCTCCATTTTGCCGTGAAAGACGGACAGACAAACAGACACACACTTTCAAATTTATAATATTAGTATGGATTTATTCGTCACATGAAAAGTTAAGTAGTTACCTAGTTACTTACTAAAGTATAAACATAATATGAAAATTCCTTCTGTCCCATTACTGTTAAAATTTCGTAATCAAGTCAACGAAATTCGTAAGTAATAACGCGGAAAATGACTACATAATTTCAGTAATTTTACACAAAGAGGGTGCTAAGTATAATTTGTGAATGTGACTTCCGCAGTGGCCGGAATGTTGTCGCATTCACCAATGGGTGCACTCGGACTGACGTTGAATATAAGGCTGGTTATACACGAGCAGATCGATTAATTGAATTCTAAGTAATTACATGAGTAAGATGTTACACTACTGTGAGTTGATATCGGTCCCTGTTAAAAGTGACGTTTATTTACATAAAAATACAGTCTTAGACACTGAAATATCCGATCCTAGTATCTAATTGACATACATACTCGTACGTATATTGAGTTTATAGTTGTGTTCCTGCCGGTGAGTAAGGTTGCCAGAGCTCAACGAGAATAGGTACGGTGTGTTAGGGTTGCCTCGTGAGTACACCTCTGGAGCTGCAGGTGTCCAGAAGCTACGATGACTGCTTAGTGCTAATCATCAGGCGGGGCGTATGCTTATTTACTACCAACGTAGAATAAGTAAAAAGAAATCAGTACAAAATGTTATATACATGCTAATCATCTGGTTACGACACGCAGTGCGAGGTAAATAAAACATTACCATGATATCCGTACAAAAAGTAACGGAGAGATATTAAACACCTGTAAGTGAAATTAGAACACTGTAACTCAGTAACCCTAGAAACTAGACACTATGCTACAACTTCACAACCCGTCGCACGTTCATAATGGGCTTTATAAAAACCGTGAATGGGGCGACAAAGCGCATCAAAACAATGACGACGCCGACGGCGCGTGCGCGGCCTGCGCAAGCGATCACAATCAACCAACGCGATTCTCAACCTAAATACAGAGGAATAAGTGCTATCGGTGAGGTTAGGATTCTTTATCGACGAGGTGTCCTATTGTAGCTTTATTCCAAAGAGGTAAGGTATATTAGTGGATATTTCTGACTGTTTGTTTGCACCGAATTGCTTCACGTAATGATGGGCAGGTCCTTACAGGTATGACAACAGAGGAAGTCAAAAAAATGTATTTCATTTTTTAATACTCATCTTGTTCTTCCATATTGTCGTATCCGGTAATGACCATCAACGGTTCTTGTCCAGACTATTCAAATGGTCTACGGTGGTTCGCAAAATCAAATGTACTGAAGATGTGGTCACCCGGAGCCCTATCATGTTATTTAGGTAATATACAGTATTGTAGTAGTAGTAGTAATACTTTATTGTAAAGAACAAATTACATGTACAGTGAATAATTATAACGGTTATGTACAAAGGCGAGCTTATCCCTTTAAGGGATATCTTCCAGCTAACCTAAGAATAACTGAAAGAGGAAAATAGATGGTAGACAAACACAACTAAAGTGCATCGGCACATATACAAAGTACTATCAAAATATCTTTACACATAATATACATCCCTACTCTAAAAATGAATACAATACGTATACCTAAATACATAAATAATATATATTTATATATACAATAAACATATATCAAGTTGCGGGGATTCATGTAAGAGGGCGCATCTTTTCTCGCTCTTTCAGACGCTCTGCTCTGCTGCTCAAAGTGGGCTTCCATCAACTTGGGATTTAAGAAGTGCTTTAATACTAGGTAAAATCAACGAAAGGTACAAATGGTACAATGTTTTGCAGTGTGTGGTATGGCTTGAAAATAGCCGGTTCGGAAATTAAATACCTAGTTATAAAATTTGTAGGGTCTCATATATTCCACGATTCTTTTCTTTCCAAAAATCTCTTATACGAGGGCATTTGGTTGTTCTTAGCACTGAAAGTGTTAAGTGACTATTAGTAGAGCACAGGGTCCTCAACAACACATAAGTCTGTTTTGTTTTGTTTGTACAAATCGGTTCCCAAGGAGGATAAAATCAACGTGGTATGTCATTCATAGTCTAGGGTACGACGTTCTAAATTATCAACTACTCGAAGATTGTTCATATAATTATTGCTGCTATAAATATTACTCACTGTATTTAATTTTCTGCAGATATTTATTTTTATCAATTAAGTTTTTGAACATTTTGTAAAACGTGGAAATTGCCATAAAGCGTCATTATCATTATAGTGTACACACACACAAGACCATTGATTAGATTAGATTAGATTAGATTTCTTTATTTCATGATAAAAATTACACTATAAATTTGCTACATGTCAAAATTATGTTTATCTTCTCATCATGATCGTCAAAAATTACATAATAAATTCCAAATAAAAATAATTGTGTCTCCCAAATGAGGATCGTCATTTACAAAGAAAGAAAATACACATGCCAAGCTAAATAAAATTAATAAATTAAGTTACAATATCATGAAATTATCACGAAGCAAGAAAATATTATATAACAGAGAAATATAGGTATAATTATATCATCGGTCATTAAAAATTCAAATCCATGTACTCATTTACAGAGTACATGGGGTTATCTAACAAAAGGTTTCTCAATTTGCGCTTAAATGCTTCGTTACATGGCTCATTTCTCAGATCGGCAGGTAAGTGCTCATAGTAAGTAGGACCGATGACTCGAGGGTTCTTTCTTGAAAGTGCCATGCGACGGGGGACTGTTCTCAGACGGCCTGTAGATCGAAGCTGTTTGCCAGGAAAGTCAATGCGTGCAAATTGGGATATATTATGTCTAACATACAGCAGTACGTCGAACAGATATTGTGAGTAGTGCGTCATTATACGTTGAGAACCGAAGAGCTCTCTACAAGGGTACCTGTCTTTTACACCGGCAAGTGTACGTATTGCGCGTTTCTGCATTATAAGGACTCTTTTTGCATCAGTTGAATTGCCCCAGAGCAGTGAGCCGTATGCCATGATAGAATGGAAATGCGCAAAGTACACCTGCTTTAAGGCTTCTGCCGAAATAAGAGGCCTCAGTTTTCTCAACGCAAACGACGCGCCACCCAACCGATCACAAAGATTGTCTACATGGCACTTCCAATTTAGAGTATTGTCGATCAGGAACCCTAGAAACTTACTCTCTTCGCACATGGTCATTGGAAAGTTAGCCATGCAAGGTGGTGGTTGAACCTTTCGACCAGAGAATAACATAACATTCGATTTGGAATAGTTAAGTAACAGTCCATTTGCTGAGAACCATGACTGCAATTGGTGGCAAGCGTCATTAATGTTTATTGCCAGCTGGTCATAAGAACTTGCACTAACCAATACAGTCGTGTCATCCGCAAACAATACAGGCAAGCCAGCTTCAATATTCGACGGTAGGTCATTTACAAATAACAAAAACAAGGTATTTCCAAGGGACGAACCCTGTGGAATACCTATATTTATGCTACCTATGTCAGACTGAATTGACTTGCCGTCAGTGAGTATTTTCACGACTTGTTTGCGTTCTGACAAAAAAGAGGTAAACAGCTCATGAGCTGTACTATCCATTCCGCACATCTTCAATTTCTTCAGCAGTAATTCATGACTAATGACGTCGAATGCTTTTGACAAGTCACACAGTATTGCGGCAATCTTATCCTTATCGTCTAACCCTGTCATGATAGAATCGAATATCATATACGTCGCGGTGGTTGTCGACATTTTTTGTCGGTATGCGAACTGGTTTTCCGTAAGTAGGTTATTCGATTCTAAATGAGTCATAAGGTGAGACGACAGGATTGATTCTACCATTTTAGAAATGGTGGGTACTATTGTAATAGGCCTATAGTTGTTGACGTCACACCTGTCGCCCTTACCCTTGAAGACTGGACAGACTCTCGTGTTTTTCAGCACATCTGGATACGTACCAGTTTCAAAGATAATGTTTATGAGGACGACAAGTATGTCGGCAACAACCGGCCACAAACATAGAATAATTTTTGGTGAAATGTCAAAAGCATCAACGGTATTCTCCTTTTTCAACATGAAATGCAAGGTTCTGGTCAATAAATCAGGGGTGACGACTGGCAGAGTGTAAGAGGGTATATCAACAGTTTCTAAATGCCTCTTAAGATAGTGTGTTGATTGCTGCGTGTCATTCTGTATGGCATGATTGCTCCCTATACCTAGAAAGTGTGTGTTAAACGTGTTTGGCAACTCAGTACTCTTCACATCCATTTTGGTGTTCGGATCGCGTAAACAAATGTGAGTCGATCTTACTTTTGTGCCTACTTCCTCATTAACAATCTTCCAAATTTCCTTCGTTTTATTGCTGCTAGAAGCCAACCTACTCTCAGTGTGATCTCGACGAGCTTGTAACCGGAGCTTGTGACTTGATTGTAATAATATTTCGAAGAACTAAGTGTTTTTCTCTATACTTTTACATTTTCTATAAGCATATCGTGAAGCTCACAGAGCTACATTAGTATTTATAACTGTTTATATCCCAATGATACAACCTGTAATTTAGATTCAGGTCTTCGATGAGGTGTCATTCCGCTAGTTCGTAGTCTATTCTACAATTTACTTTCAATATTTGTAAACAGTTGTAGCCACATAGATTTCAAAATAGGGATAAGGCAAAATTGTTGGCATAGACTGCCCGCTTGGCTCGTATTCGTGAACAGCGGTATTTTGCCGACCTAGCCGAATGACAAAAAACATAGAAAAAGACGACTTATGTCGCGGATAGATACTGTCGCATCAATCATGTACTACACCCGGCTGGTATTCTGTCTAGTGCTCGTATATACCACGTCTTTCCGAAGTATGCAAGTCCTATAGCGGCTACATTGTAGCCAATGTTTGCCTTCACACCGCGGCGCCGCGAGTTCACACCCCGTCTTTCGCCGAACCGCCCCGCACTGTTGGCCGATTCCATTTTCAACATCGACCGTGTGAAAATAATAACTATTCTTTCAAAGCGGAATATTTTCACACCAATTTTATATTCATTTTTATTATTGTTTCTTCTGCATTCCTTTGAAAAGCACCCTAAGAAGTTAATTATAAAATAAAATAATTAGTGGAAGTCTAGTAAAGCGAAATTTTGGTTATTTAACTTGAAAGTCAATATAACTAATCCCTTCAAAACCTAAAACTTGTACTTAACTCGAAAAGGCTGTTTAATAAATATGTACTACTTTTCTAATGCGAATTTTTCATGCGCCTGCAACGCGAAACGAAATTTCTGAACCTCATTTGTTACCCTCTATAAGACGATACCTCGTTAGCACGAAGTTTAGGTGTTTCCCTTAGATTCGTGCTATCGTGGTCCCACAGTATCTCGATATAGCGACAACATCTTCCTGCATTATGTCAACAATCTCTCTCCCCACAATTATCGAGCAACAGTCGGCAGTTATCTGTCTACCCACCTTTGTTTTCCGTTACTTTGGCAAATACTTCGTCTTACGTCAGGGCTTGATTATCTTTTGTTTGCTCTTCGTATTGTTAACTTATCCATTAACCGACTTTTTGCTACATATAAGGAACTTCTTTATTGTATTAACGCCAAAAACAATGAAACAAAACGTTTTCTTATCGCGCGAGCCGTGAGAATTATGTGTGTGGGTCAATGCCCATATTTAAGAGCTAACTGTTAAAATTGTGAATTGTTTTAGCAAAAGTATGAATATTTTTTACATTCTTAGTGGATTCATTAGCAAAACTTTCGTACATTTGGATTAATTAAAACCGTGACGGTGAACGGTATCTCGGCGGGCTACTGTATCTGTCTAAATGTATTTTTTGTTTACAAGACAAATGTGTGATAAAATCACGATCATGGCATTGTTTGTCCATCAAAGGAGGATATCAGGATACAATAAACTAAGCCCACTTGATGGTAGTTAGAAAATATTTCAGAAATAATAAAATTTAGTCTTAGGTCTTCAATTGGCGAATGCCGGGATAACGCAAGAAGGATGAGGATGATGAGTCTTAGGTCTTCAAATCAGGAATCGTAGACCACTTGATTAAAATAATAAAACATTTACTGTATATAGTAGATACTTTAGTGATATTTTCTAAATTGATGCCATAAATTTTCCAAAAATGTCTACTACATTTTGAAGTAACAGCTAATCCATACAAAAAAGAACTGTCATAGGGACCATCATTGAAAGCGTCAGGTATACAAATACATGACTCGCTCGCTCAGCAAGCAGTAGGCCTACTCTCTCAGCCTGTAACCGAGCCGTCTCCATTACCTCCCGTGGGAACCCACACACTCCAAATTATTAACAAAAATATTGACCGGCTGCCTACTTAAAAGATTTGACCACAACTGTTTGCCCTGACAGTTTGCCGCACACTACAAATATGGACTGTTTTTCAAACTTTATGGGAAAACTGTGAGGACAACCGAAGACGAGTCGGTCAACAATTGAAGATTCCTTGTAGACTTAGCGATAGATAAGGGAATAGCTAATTAACGGACATACACTAAAATCATGTTTTTCCACGAAGATTTAAACTCATGATATATTGCTAAACAGAGCGTAGGAATATTAATTACGTATAATTACTAATTACACAATTCAGTGGCTACATATGCATAGTAAACGGGGCGCGAAAGCGTAGTGCATCGCGCACGTCTACCGTGACGAATCCCTACATTATACAGAGAAATAAGACCACTGGAAGATTTGCATACTCTTGCAATAGCGGACCGCTTAGTCACTTGGTAACAAAGCACAAATATTTCATTATCCTTTTGCAAATAGCACACTCTGTCTCGCACGATGAAAACAGATACGTCTTTGATTGAAATAGATGTTGTAATGTTTTTGTCTGTTTTTACATCCGACCTAAAAAGGATATGGGTTCCTAATAAGGTTCAACCACTCCGAAAAGGCTGTCTGCTTACAGTTACCTCAATTACGCGGTCAACTTAGACAATAAATGTCATTTACGGCGTTTCCCAGGCCTAAGCACTTGTAAGAGTTCCCCGTCGCCTCGCTAATCCATTAATTAAAACACTGAGCAATTAATTGGCCGAGTTCACGTGGATCCACCGACCGTGGCGGTAGACGCCAGAACGTAGCTTTTTGTATCGAAAAAATGCGGAAAAACGGTCTCAAGTTCGTTATCTCTAAATTGATGGGAATTGCATTCGCGCGTCTCTCCACGGTTGACTTTCATGATTATCTTTTCTGCTATTTGAATTCCGCGCTGATTTGAGTATTGTCTTTTCTGAGCTACTTTTTAATACCGGAAAGTTGGTATGATTGTATGAAGATATATATGAGTAATTGATACTTAGGATTTGCCGTTTTAGGGTTTCGCAGTCAAAATAGCAATATAGTTGATTTGTTCTTATCGTATGTTACAACATTTGCTGCATCATTTTAAGTGCTTCCTTCTAGAAAGCTAGTCTAAATTTCATTTAGAAAGTATCTTTCATGAGTCGCATGGTCTGTAGGTAGCTATTAGTTAGTATAAAAATGTAACACATTTCTAGTTAGGTAACTCAATATTTCGTGTGGGACTAGGTTTTCTTTGACCGCTCGCATTATGGAAGGCCATTTATAACAGCTTTATTGAGATTGCTTTAATTAACCGCTGCGGCACACGTCACAAACACACGAAACTCAGGTTAACTCGAATACCTATTCACGTACAGTAATGTCAGTAATTATGTACTAATATTGGCTTATTACACCTAATTCTACAGGAGTCTTCAAATAACCTAGGCTTCGAAACTTCGGTTTCGAAATACATATATAAAGTTAGAAAAAAAATGGGATTAACGCTAGACAATGACAATGGCCAATGAATACAATTTATGTCACACTATGGCTAAAGAGCAAAATTAGACAAAAATAATATCCATAAAATAGTCAATTTAGACTTAGTTTCTTGCCCCACCAATAAAATAAAGAATTAGTTATCAAACATGTCAAAGTCAGCAAACCCTGAAAAGCTCTTTAACCGTCGTGTACGAAATAATTTACCAAAATTTTAAATTACCTGTATTTGTAAATACATAATTGTCATAAACAACTTATTCGTTCATTAGATCATATGGACGTACGAGCGTACTCGTAGCTATGACGACTGAGCAATCATTCAATCAACCAATTGATTGCCGAGACTCTCGGCCCGAGAGTGGCTCATTATCCAATCACACGGCGCTCGCGCACACGTCTTATTATTCATAGTGTGTGAAGGGCGAGAAAACTCATAGTAATTCAATACAAAGTGCTATTTACCTAGAGCTAGAGGTGAAACACGTTGTTACGTTTTATAAGGATTCAAGTTCCAATTCTGTGGGTGTGAAGATCTAACTGCTGCTGCTCTAATGCTTTGATATGCACCAGCCCAGTAGGGGTCTCCAAATTAGGTCCGCGAGGTGTTTGGCCCTTGGGTAAAAAAGTTTGAGAAGAGAGAAGTAAGCCTGAAGCACAGTATAATAAAGAGCACCTACTATCGTACAGTATGGCCACTCCCGCTCCCCGCTGAAAGTGCCGCCCACCTCCTCTCGGTTACCTCACAGTTACCGCCTGTCAAAAACGCGAACAGTCGACCTGTCATATCCCATTCATACAAGCATGGTACGCGTTCACCTACACGAGCTTAGAATGTGTGCTAGGAACGCGCCTCTTTCATATATTTCATCGCCAGTGTCCTAGATGTGCCTGGAGTAAAGAGAATTTTTTAAAATAGTAGGGAACTGAGAAGAAATAGAGATTTGGTGACCAATTCAAATAAATTCCAGTCGCATCTATTAGAGATTGAAGATCTTGAACTCTGAATACTTTTAATAAACAAAACTGTTCTACTTATTTCGAAGAAATGTAATAACTAACTAACCTTCCACCTTCCTAACGTTCCTTCCTTCCTAACGTTTCCATAGTTTTATTTCATGAGTAACTATCGCGGTAACCGAAGACAATATTAACTAACCTAATGTTTTCGTTAACTAGGCCGAAGTTAGCCATCTCCTCAAGTCAAAAGCGAAATCTAAGGGTTACGTGTGTTTTATTAGCCGCCGTGCTTCACGTCTGGCTAAACTAAATAACAAGGTAAGGACGGCCTAAGTCGGCCTAACCTTTGACGTCAAATGAGCTAGACAAGGCCAGGCAACTAATAAAGAAATAAACACTTTTAGTTTTAGGTTTTTGCTAGGGTTCCTTAAGTAGGCACGCTCAATCGAGCATTATAGAATTCTTTAACACTCATGTTTTATTTTACCTACCAGCACGGGAAGCATGGTCGCGCGATAGACGATAAAATAGCAGGCCGTCCCTATAGCACTATTTGTAAGTGCGATAGGGACGGCCTGATATTTTATCGTCTATCACGCGACCATGTAATAACTGGTGGTGGTGGTGGTGGAGGATCTGCGTCGGCTTCAAGTCAGTGACTGGCAAGAGGCTGCGCAGGATCGGGACAGGTGGCGATCTCTCGTTTCGGAGGCCAAGATTCACTTTGGATCACTGCGCCACAATAGTTAGTTTTTTTTTTTTTTTTTTTTATCACGCGACCATGCTTCCCGTGCAGGTACTAGGTACTCTTAATTAGTATTTGGATTTAAGAGCAAAAACTTCTGCGTAACATTTTCCATAACATTGACGCTATCGAGGAACGTATTCTTAAGAGCGCTATGACAAAAAAAGGCGATATATTGTAAAATGCACAATATTTATCGACAAAATTGTACACTTTACTCATACTAAAAGACAGTGAAAGTACTTGTTTCAGTTAGAACATCTTATTAACTGTCGGTTAAATAAAAAACATATGAAAAAAAAAGCTTTTTCAATTAGTAATGATTGTTTTTCTGATGCTCGTTTAGGAAAAACCGCGTGAAGCACAGAATTCGGAGCTCTTATTATGTACAATTTGATAAGATCACTCTCATAAATGAGGTAAATTTAAGTTCCAAATATCTTGTACTTAAGGCCCATTAAACAATATTTATCATTTAATCCTTTGAAATTGAGAAATTGAAAGTAAAACGAACTCAATTTTGTCTTGAAAATACATCGAAACAAGTGATCATTTCTCCGAAAATCTACATGTTATCGAAGTTATTTTAGTATATAAATAATCTGCACAATGTGCTTAAACTGCTGTTATCCATTTGTCGTTATAATATTTTATCATGATTTTTTGCCAATTTTTTGAAAACTAGCCTTCCTGTCGCTATTTTACCGGCGACGGACGCCTGCGATTTCAGTGCCGCGCCGGAGCTCGAGGAGGTAAGACGTATGTCGCTTTGGTCTCCGAGTTTTCATCGCAAACGTCGAGAATATTTATTGTTGTGTGGGTCGGACGCCTTGTTTCTACACGGGCTATCCTCGCTTGTGTGTGTAAACAGCGACCAACGAATTTGATCCTAGATCCGTAAATATTTGCTTTGCTTTTGTAATACTTTGTTATGTTTAAATGTTAAAGTATTACAACGTTGTGATGATAAAAATGTGAAAATTACAATACGGTCAAGATGATAAGACACATCAAGATGGTACTCGGGATCTGATGATGGAGCCAGAAGGTGGTCACCAGTACCAGTGAACCATGTAAGTAAACGACTTCGTGTTTAGGCTCGTTGGGTTCGTCTCAACAAGACCTTTGACAAGAGGTGGTACTCAGGGTCTGATGATGGAGCCAGATGGTGGTCACCAGTACCAATGAACCATATAACTAAACCCAGAGATGGGGAAATCGTAATCGATTCCGGATTACACGATTACTTGATTTTACTTTGTAATCTGACACTACTGGCATTATTGACTTGATTACTTTCAGATTACAAATATGTAGTACCTCAGATTGCTGACTGTCACTTTGACACAAAAGTCGTCATGGGTGTCGTAAAATAGGTTTTAGGAGGTGCTGATTCCAAAATTAATGACTAATGTTCAATCTGACATTGCTGACTGTCACTCTGACACAAAAGTCGTCATGGGTGTCGTAAAATAGGTTTTAGGGGTGCTGATTCCAAAATGAATGACCAATTTGGAATCTGACATTGCTGACTGTCACTTTGACACAAAAGTCGTCATGGGTGTCGTAAAATAGATTTTAGGGGTGCTGATTCCAAAATTAATGACCAATGTGGAATCTGACATTGCTGACTGTCACTTTGACACAAAAGTCGTCATGGGTGTCGTAAAATAGGTTTTAGGAGGTGCTGATTCCAAAATTAATGACTAATGTTCAATCTGACATTGCTGACTGTCACTCTGACACAAAAGTCGTCATGGGTGTCGTAAAATAGGTTTTAGGGGTGCTGATTCCAAAATTAATGACCAATTTGGAATCTGACATTGCTGACTGTCACTTTGACACAAAAGTCGTCATGGGTGTCGTAAAATAGGTTTTAGGGGGTGCTGATTCCAAAATTAATGACCAATGTGGAATCTGACATTGCTGACTGTCACTTTGACACAAAAGTCGTCATGGGTGTCGTAAAATAGGTTTTAGGGGGTGCTGATTCCAAAATTAATGACTAATGTTCAATCTGATATTGCTGACTGTCACTCTGACACAAAAGTCGTCATGGGTGTCGTAAAATAGGTTTTAGGGGGTGCTGATTCCAAAATTAATGACCAATGTTCAATCTGACATTGCTGACTGTCACTTTGACACAAAAGTCGTCATGGGTGTCGTAAAATAGATTTTAGGGGGTGCTGATTCCAAAATTAATGACCAATGTGGAATCTGACATTGCTGACTGTCACTTTGACACAAAAGTCGTCATGGGTGTCGTAAAATAGGTTTTAGGGGGTGCTGATTCCAAAATTAATGACCAATGTTCAATCTGATATTGCTGACTGTCACTCTGACACAAAAGTCGTCATGGGTGTCGTAAAATAGGTTTTAGGGGGTGCTGATTCCAAAATTAATGACCAATGTTCAATCTGACATTGCTGACTGTCACTTTGACACAAAAGTCGTCATGGGTGTCGTAAAATAGATTTTAGGGGTGCTGATTCCAAAATTAATGACCAATGTGGAATCTGACATTGCTGACTGTCACTTTGACACAAAAGTCGTCATGGGTGTCGTAAAATAGGTTTTAGGAGGTGCTGATTCCAAAATTAATGACTAATGTTTAATCTGACATTGCTGACTGTCACTCTGACACAAAAGTCGTCATGGGTGTCGTAAAATAGGTTTTAGGGGGTGCTGATTCCAAAATTAGTGACCAATTTGGAATCTGACATTGCTGACTGTCACTTTGACACAAAAGTCGTCATGGGCGTCGTCAAATAGGTATCCGGAGGTGTTTGAAAACTAATGACCAATTTGGAATCTGACACTGTTGACTGTCACTTTGACACAAAAGTGATCATGGGTGTCTTCAAATAGGTTTTCATGGGTACTGATCTCAATATTAATGATCAATTTGGAATCTGACATTGCTGACTGTCACTTTGACATAAAAGTCGTTATGGGTGTCGTCAAATAGGTTTCCTTTCCAGGGGTACTGTGCAATGTCAGGTTCCAAATCGGTCATTACTTTTTAAATCATTTCATTAATTTTGGAATCAGTGCCCCCTAAAAACTATTTTACAACACCCATGATTCCTTTTGTGTCAAAATTACAATTAGCACTGTGAGATTCCAAAATAGTCGTTAATTTTGGAATCAGCACCCCCGGAAACCTTTTTGAAGACACCCATGACGACTTTTGTGTCAAAGTGACAGTCAGCAATGTCAAGATTCCAAATCGGTCATTAATTTTCAAATCAGCACCTCCGGACACCTATTTGACGACACCCATGACGACTTTTGTGTCAAAGTGACAGTCAGCAATGTCAGATTCCACATTGGTCATTAATTTTGGAATCAGCACCCCCTAAAACCTATTTTACGACACCCATGACGACTTTTGTGTCAAAGTGACAGTCAGCAATGTCAGATTCCAAATTGGTCATTCATTTTGGAATCAGCACCCCTAAAACCTATTTTACGACACCCATGATGACTTTTGTGTCAAAGTGGCAGTCAGCAATGTTAGATTCCACATTGGTCATTAATTTTGGAATCAGCACCCCTAAAACCAATTTTACGACACCCATGACGACTTTTGTGTCAAAGTGACAGTCAGCAATGTCAGATTCCACATTGTTCATTAATTTTGGAATCAGCACCCCCGCAAACCTATTTGACGACACCCATGACGACTTTTGTGTCAAAGTGACAGTCAGCAATGTCAGATTCCACATTGGTCATTAATTTTGGAATTAGCACCACCTAAAACCTATTTTACGACACCCATGACGACTTTTGTGTCAAAGTGACAGTCAGCAATGTCAGATTCCACATTGTTCATTAATTTTGGAATCAGCACCCCCGCAAACCTATTTGACGACACCCATGACGACTTTTGTGTCAAAGTGACAGTCAGCAATGTCAGATTCCACATTGGCCATTAATTTTGGAATCAGCACCCCTAAAACCTATTTTACGACACCCATGACGACTTTTGTGTCAAAGTGCCAGTCAGCAATGTCAGATTCCAAATCGGTCATTAATTTTTAAATCAGCACACCCGAAAACCTATACTCGTGGTATATGCACTTGAAATGTGAAAGTGAAAATGCTAGAATGACATGTAAACCACGAAGTTGTATAGTCATATTGTTCATTGGTATTGGTGACCACCATCTGGCTCCATCATCAGACCCTGAGCACCACCTTGAAGTAATTAGAATTGTATTTGTCTTATTTTATCATCATATTAATATAATTATACTTTACTCTAATACTTATCATATAACAAAAGCAAATATTTGGGATGGGATCTACTTTTATAATTATTACTTTAATTTTTTAAATAAATTTTAACATAATTGATATTATTTCGCGCTATATTCTCGTATTTTCGTACAAAATAATGTTTATTAGAAACCAAAAGTTTATATCGAGATAGTAGATTGTGGTTGTTATCAAAATTCCATAGAAAGGATCAAGATTGTTTTGTCCATTATTGTAGTGCGAGCGAGTGATAAGACGTGCTAGAAAGGGTCGGCATATTGGGCTCGCGCGGCGGGTAAAATACCTAATTTCGCCCGACGCCGAAATGTTATAACGCTCTTAAATGTCAAAAACTCATGTGTAGGTATGTCTATAAAGGGTGTTTCAATGAATGTAATACTTACACGGCTCTATTAACGACGAATATATAATACACGTAATCAGTGGCCCGTTTCTCGAAAGCTACAAGCCTTGTATTACAAGTGTGTTTCCATGACAACCCATACGATTTGACAGTTCGCGCACTTGTAATACAAGGCTTGTACCTTTCGAGAAACGGGCCCCAGGTCTTAAAATTCTACGTAAGGTACAGCGGGGCAATCTCGACTGGGGGCAACTGATCCATTTTTTTCCATGTTTCAGAATGTTTGCATAGATACATGTGGAACTCAACTTAATAGTGTAATAATGAAAAAATGGTTCATTTATAATTGTCCCCCAATCTGGATTTGCCCCGCTGTACCTTAATTAAATTTTTCTAATTTAGAACGAATAAAATGGTTGTTATTATTTATTTATAAGTAAATCTCTGTTAGCCAGTTCTGAATATAGAGCAGTCACAACTGTGGCGCCGTGGCGCCGTCATCTCAGGATGAGCCCAATTTTCCCATTAGGGGAACGGGTCATATCTGTGGCAGGATTCTGCCATATTACTCGATTGATACTTCACACCTAAGTCACCCACGAACGTTCGTCATTTAAAAAACAGATCGGGACGGCGGTAACTTTAGCGCACGTAGTCTCAAATTGCACAATTTGGTCCATTCACAAAACCGGGAATACGATGTACTTTTCTTACTTAATACTCCTAGTTGCGAATAGGTACCTAGGATTTAGATTTATTTTAGATAACTATGTAGAGAGGGTAGGTCAACTAAAATAAATAAAAAAAACATAAGAACTACAACTTTTGTGCAAAATTTTCTCGGGTATTTCGAATAAATATTTAGATTTCCATGCCTGATTCATATATTGAAATTTCAGATGAAGACGTCCTTATTGCACTAGATTCTTAGTGACTAGAAGCATAATTAAGGACCCTAACCCTATATGCTTGGAACGCCACATATGGCCCTTTTTTATAGGCTCGTGACTCATTCATATCATATCAAGCAAAAACGAACGTAGCATTGTTTAACATCGCGTGTCCTGGCCGCGCGGACATCCTCGGCATTTCCTCATTGCGCACGCGCCGTCTTTTTGCCCGGACGCAGTCGGTTTATTAACACTCGTCGTTGATAACGTCATTGATACATTTTAATGTTGATACTATTCGTCTCTTTAAAGTTGTTATGATATGAGATGTTTAAACTGCAGAGAGAAACGTGACCCGCCCCCCTCCCATGTGTAATAATTTCTGTGCAGAGGGATTGTAATATTAGGTATTTCTCTATGCATCAGCTGTGCTTAACGTAGGCAGATTTAAGTTCAATATTTTCAGTACCTTTAAGACAAACAGTATAAGGCTAAGCATTCCTGGCTATTCTGAATGCTTGTACTTCGTGGCATTCGTAAGACTATAGGCTTTAATTGAGTTTTGTGTGAGTATTCTCAACTTCAGTGTCATAAACGTAACTAGGTAAGAGAATAACACTTTGCACAGGTCAAAATATATCCCATGTACATAAGATTACGTCTTCAGTTATGCAATAAACAAGACATATCGTGTAATGAAGTACCCTAAGTGCTCTCATGCGTCATCGCGGCAGTCGGTAGTTAGTTCATCTCGCACAGGACACCACTCGTTATCTCCTTCCTGCCTGTCTCCAGAAACACTGACCTACATTCCTATCGATAATCAGGTCGATAGTCAATCAAAAGGTATTAAGGCCAGATGTGCTGAACAAACACTGAAGAATGTGCCTTCGTCCCAATTGCTCGCAACAGCAGCTAACCGATAATCCTCATTTTTTCCAAACGATATAACCTTATTTGAAGTTATTTGTCGATTCGTATCGGCATCTTTAAATACAGGGGACACAATATAAAGCTTTTTGTGCGATCCCATTGAATCAATTTTGCGTTTTTTGCGCGGATTCGGAAGCCGCAGCGCAGGTAGAAGCTAGATCCGGGTCCCTTTGTGTTGTATTCTTGTGATTTACTAATGTTTACAAATTCCTAATTTTAAAGCAATAACTGTCAGGACGCATCAGCTGCTTGCGGCCAATTGGGTTGCACGCTAGACGATCTCGTTGTTCAGTTGATGTTAACAGCTTGTTTAAATAGGGGCAAAGGTACTTAAGAATAATTGTAAACATACATACTTTACATTAGTTCTACTGAGGCGTGCCAATAAAGATTATTCATTCTAGTATAGAGGCTACAAATAATGGGAAGAAAGTGATCTTTAACATAGCTATAGTATATTCAAATATGTAAATAAATAAGCTCGTTTGACCTATGAATTCGATACATGCTTCGCCTTAGGCAATTATAGGTCACATTGCGATGTACATAGTTAAAATATCTTTTACAAAAACCAAGGTTAGCTGCCTCGATTTCAGCGTTTTGCCAAGCGACTCAGGTAGTGCAATTTGTTTTTATTCCGTACGCTGCTCAATCCTTTTTATCTCATTTTCAACACGTCACTGAATACAGATTATTATAGATTCGTAATCGGCCCGTGACAAATAAATAACGGGAGAATAAACTTTGCATTCTGCCCGTGAAATAGCATTTATTGCGTTACATTTATCTATTATGATTGAAATGAAAAGGTTTCACAATGATTCAGTTAAGCATATTTCGATGAATAGTTAATTCGAAACTTTTTAATGTCATAATTTTATTGTTGGTAAGTGCAGCGTAATAAGTATTTAGCATTCATATATTTATAACTGATGAATAGGAAAACGTGTGATCAAGAGTAATTAGTTATGCAGTGGAGTCCAAAAACATCTTTAGAAATTAACATTTCAAATATACATGACTTGTATATATATGAAACGTGTAAAGAAATATAATAAAAAAATTGCATTCTGAAAACTTTGCTTCTTCATCAATCGGACACTATGTAACATATTGTCGTCAATATAGTAAAAAAAAATCTGTCTCTCTTTCTTTCTTTCATGTAATCGATAAATATCTTTTTAGATGAAATATTTTTTTGCCACGAGTATTACAAGAAAAACGTTATTTTTACCACGCAGTAAATTCGCATAACTGAATTAAACGTGACATTAAAATAACGACAGCAGCAGCAGCGTCGTCAACCGTGACTGGTGCAAACGGGGCGGCGAGTCCGGTATGTGGCGGAACTAACTGTGTGAGTAGCCGAATGCACAAACACTCACGATAATACCTCTTTCGTAGCATATCTCTATCGCTCTTGCGTATTGGCGCGACAGAGCCAGACTACATTTCTGCGGCGTTTCGGTGGCGTTTCGCGTCACAGAAATGCCATTCGGCTACGGGGCCTGGTTGCATTATCATTTACCGTACCAACTGTACACGCACCCAGTACGCGTAAATAGGAAATAGATGAGTCAGATAGATTTAGGATATAGATCAAACAGATATAATTGGTAAAGTATTTGAATGGGTGACATTAAATGTAGAACCCTTTCTGAGCAATAGTGATAGTGACCAGAAGACTCCACTCTTTTAATGTGTCGATAGCAAGATAGGCTTGTTAATTCTAAGTGCGTTTTCACACTATCCGATCCGATATCGCATGTAGGAAGAATTTCAAAGGCAAACATCGAAGATGGCGGCTTAAATACATGGGATATCGGTCCGACATCCGATATCGGATCGGATAATGTGATAACGCACTAAGACGGCGTGGAAAGCAGACACATAGATTGAAAGACTGGGACAATTTACTCTGTTTACACCGGGTGAAATCAAAAACTGAACAATTTACCACTCAGAAAATTTTTCGCTTAGTTTGCGAAAGTAGCGCTACTGGGTTTTGAACTGTGTTTTATTAATAATCTGTTTGATAAGTTACATTACATTATTAACGTTTTTGACTTCTACCTGTCCTTTTAACTGTTATTCAAGATTAGTCTAAGTAGGTATGATTAAAATTCCATTGTGTCAATATCATCAGAAATTATACACCATTCCAAAATTATCCGACATTATACAAAGTAGACGTATGACGCATACCTCCAATTTGTGTTTGATTATTTATATTTGCTTCTCAAGATTCCTTATTTGATTACTCTGATGGGAACCATAAATCCTTGGCTACTAATTAGGACCCGTAACGCCGGCCGACGTGTAAATTGCACTCGGTCTGCATTTGCGTTCGGCAAAAACTCAAGGTGGTTCATTATGAGAGCGGTCGACATAAGGTGCGATGCATGGTCATTTGTCGATCGCCCTGCAGGAGAGCATTTCGATATATTTTAATGACCGGTTGCGATATGACTTATTATATTTAGCAACGTAGGTACCACATTTTGTGCCTTATTCGATGGTGTGGTTATGGTACGCCCTAACAATATCTGTCTGTGTACGAATACCTCTCTAAAGTGTATCTTTTGAACAAACTCGTAAAGTATAATTTAATAATGGCAGAACATTTGTATGTTTGTTTGTCTGGTTTCTCTTGCATCTTCAATGGGTGCATTTTGATTTATCTCTAAAGTGTTTACAAATATTTTAGCTTAAGTATATAATTTTTGTTCCAGATTTATTAATGGTAGTCGAAGAGGACTTTGGGAACCGCATCACCACTGCCCGGTGGTCATACGATGCATGATTGGCGATGTCACGAGCTGTCAAAAACCAACACGGAATCGCGTTGTCAGCACCCGTGGTAATGTTTACTTTGTCTCCGCCGCGGCACGCTCCCTATAATCCGAAATAACAAATTATGAAATGGATGAAAAACCCCGGTTAAGCTGTCGGCGATCCTAAACATAATGTTTGATTGCGCCCTAATGACAAGGCGCGGACTCGAAGCCACCTTTTGTGTTGCCGACTGAGATTATCGAAACAACAATATAATAAAAGCGTTTATTTTCACTGTCGTAAAGTTGAAAATATGGTCATCGAGATTGCTGTTAATGCTTCTACTAAGGAGGTCCTGGTAATTGAGCAATCATCTACTCTAGTCGGTTGCGGTAAGCAACGCATCGAAAATAAATGAAATTTACTATTTGTTTTATTTCTTTTTAAGACCCACGTGTTGTTTGAGCATAATAGTTAAATGAGTTTAGATGCTTTGTGCTTTATTTTGGTGTTGTTTCCATTAATATGGGCACGACTATGATGAATGCCAATGATAATGCCTTGTGTTGGTTTTCATTTGTTCAAGGCGGATAATTACTTGGAAGGTAAACAATATTTTTAATTAAGTCAGATTTCTACCAGATTTAATCTAGGTATTCACTGATGTGTGGTAAATAAAAAAACGTATATGAATAATTCTTAATACCGTCGTTTTTGTCAATAAAAGTTAAAATTAAATTCTGCATTCTAATCTTAAGACACCATCAGTGTTTGCGTCGAAGAACGGATAAAGTCATTACGAATCAAATTTATCCCTAAACTAATACTTAATAATTATGACACAATTCCCACCATTCTCAAGACAACAATAGCAGTCCCAATAAATAAAAGGTAAACACTGGAGGTGTATCCATGAAAGTGCGTTAACACGCGTACACATTCGGATAATTGCCAAGCGGGCCCCCAACGACGACTTCGACACTTAGGACGGTCGATCGTGAATTATCGAGCGCTTACGTAATAGGACCCCTTATGTGAAAAATTGAAAATCTTCAAGTTTTTGAAGTCGAAGCTTGAATAACACGTGCTCTACGAAGTCTACGGACTAAGTAAAAGTTCTAAAATGAAATGTGTTTGATATATAAGTAGACAAAAATCATCAAACTTTATAAAACCGTGAAATTTTGCAAATATACAACATAACAAACATACAACACATAATAATCGAATTTCATCATACTGGCAAAACGCATAGACGATTATATTACGAGTATTATTATATTTTTCTATAAATTTTCATCAAAGCGGTTGTAACCGAAAAAATTCAGTACCTCTTACCACACCTAAGTTATCTCGTATGCCATATCGCACATCACTTCCTAAGTGGCAACGTAACCCCAATATCGGAAGCACGTGGGCCGTGAATGGGCAATGATCGTGATTGCGCGGCGCGGGCGCCGGTGCGGGCGCACTGTACGCCATGGTGTTGTACCCGCTTCGACACAGTCACCAGTGTAAGAGAGACCTTATGCTAGTGTCTTTTGAGCGTCGGTATTTAGTCTACTGGCTTCTGTTTTGCACAACTGTCTAGGAAGACGTTTAAGCATAGGCTGATGATAAGACGCACTAATGTAAGTTCCCAAAGACAACACTAGGCAACACCTTAGTTCTGGCAGCGTATCCTGAGCATCGAAGTCACCAACACTTTCCTGCTGCTCGGCGTAATGTTGGCGCAACTGTGGAGTCAAACAATTGTCTATCGCACTAACTGGATCATGGATGCAGACGCCCCAAGAAGGTAACGAATAGCACAGTAAAATAAAGAGTACTATCGTACAGTACCGCTCCCCGCTCCCGCTCCCCGCTAAAAGTGCCGCCCACCCCCTCTCGGTTACCTCAGAGTTACCGCCTGCCAAAAACGCGAACAGTCGACCTATCATATCTCACTCATACAAGCATAGTACGCGTTCACCTATGTACACGAGCTTAGAATGTGTGCTCCCAAGTAACAATTTCTGGTCCTATAGTGGTCGAGAGCACCAAATTAAATCACATTAAATAGTCTATATTGGTACTGTAGAGCCGATTTGGCGCAATTATGCAGCCATTTAGTGATATAATAGGGCTATAGCAGTATCATCCGTGACGTTTAAGGTCTATAATGGTGATGTGATGATGACTATTGTGCTAATTTGTTGACATAGAGGACACAGTAACGCTATTATAGTATCAATTTATGCTATAGTAGCATTTGAGATTCCGTTATACAGGTTTTTTGTTCTGTAATAGCAGTTGCCGTCCCTTTTAATGCGAATGAATGAAATTTCTAAAATAATTTAATGTGTGTAATATTTAACAAAAACTGTTCTAAACGAGGAACTTTATGAAAAGTGGCGTGTAAACTTGTGAAGTTTAGTGTCAATCAAAATAATTTGGATTTCGTATAATTCCATCATTACTGCAAAAAGGTATGCGATGGAAATTTTACCGTTAAAGGAATATTAGTTTAATGGAGTATTTTAAGTGCGCCCTCGATTTATACCTGTTTTGAATAAAATAAATAAATATAATTTAATACAATAAAATTATTGGCACCATAGTTTCTACTATGGACCCAAGAAGTCAAACATACGCTTTTATAGTTCGACTATGTCACTTATCATACGCATTCACTGCCATAAGCCCGCCATTGTGGATTCAATTAGGGTTGCATGAGACTTTAACTATGATCCAGTTTAACTTATAAGTTATTTATATAGAAAACAATACTTGTATTCAATGTTTTACTATAGAAAGATCTTCTAAACAGTTTTTTTTTTATAAAACATATAGTAAACTCAGCTATAACGCTATTGTGTTTTAAAAGAGATACCGAAACCATTATTCCACAGTTCTGTGATATAAAAGAGTAATTGTGACGTATACGGCGATGAGATATAAAAGGCATTAGAAAACGACTATTAACGCTTTTCAAAGCTATATAAACGTATCCTGAAAACTTCATTATGCAGAAAAATAGCTCTATAATGGTATTCATATCACTACTACAGTGTTAAATACTGTAGCAGTGTTTTCCAAAGCCACTATATCCCAAAATAGTGGTATAGTTAGGTTTTAATTTCTGTTAAAATACGACTACTAAAAATACTATAAGCGGCTTGTTGGGAACCTTACTAGCGCAAATTGAATGCATAACAGTGATTCCTAACACTATTATACAATAATATTGTTCTTTAGTAGGTTATTTGATACTGTTATAGACCAGGCCTATAGCGGCTGTATAAAATGGTGATATAAATGTTTACATCACTTCCTAATAACACCTTTTAGCTGTATAACACAACAACTATAGCGGCTTGTCGGGAACCTTAATAGCGTAAATTGATTGCATAACAGTGATTTCTAACACCATTATATAATAATATTGTTCTATAGTAGTCATATTTGATCCTGTTATACACCAGGCCTATAGCGGCTCTATAAAATGGTGATATAAACGTTTACATCACTTCCTAATAACACCTTTTAGCTGTATAACGCAACAACTATAGCGGCTTGTCGGGAACCTTAATAGCGCAAATTGATTGCATAACAGTGATTTCTAACACCATTATATAATAATATTGTTATATAGTAGTCATATTTGATCCTGTTATAGACCAGGCCTATAGCGGCTCTATAAAATGGTGATATAAACGTTTACATCACTTCCTAATAACACCTTTTAGCTGTATAACGCAACAACTATAGCGGCTTGTCGGGAACCTTAATAGCGCAAATTGATTGCATAACAGTGATTTCTAACACCATTATATAATAATATTGTTCTATAGTAGTCATATTTGATCCTGTTATAGACCAGGCCTATAGCGGCTCTATAAAATGGTGATATAAACGTTTACATCACTTCCTAATAACACCTTTTAGCTGTATAACGCAACAACTATAGCGGCTTGTCGGGAACCTTAATAGCGCAAATTGATTGCATAGCAGAGATTCCTAACACTATTATACAATAATATAGATCTATAGTAGTCATATTTGATCCTGTTATAGACCAGGCCTATAGCGGCTCTATAAAATGGTGATATAAACGTTTACATCACTTCCTAATAACACCTTTTAGCGGTATAAGCTTATAGAGCTAAAAGGTGTTACTGGAGGCTTTTATACGACAAGCGGTCACGCCGAAAACCTTTATACGACATCTATAGTAGCTTTTGGCGTCAAAAACCAAAATTATAGCACTAAAATGTTACTTGGGCTAGGAATGCACCTCCTTCATATATTTGATCGTCAGTGTCCAAGATAGTGTGGTATGAGTATGTGCGAGTTTACTTCTCATTGTTCTATGTTGTCATTATCATTCGCTTGTCTCTGTTTCCGTTTGCAATCCAGCATATTGTCAACAAATTTCTATTCCGTATGCAATTAAATATACGAAATTAGGGAAAAATTATGACATTTCCGAAGGCATTCTATGTAAGTGGATATTTCCTACTTTGGAGACTTTCTGACGACAAATCACCAGAAATATTTATAAAAGCACACTCGCAGAAAACGAAGCGAAACTAATAAACCAGGCCAGGTTTAGACGGCGTGCGAACTCGCATGCGATTTTAGTTACATTGCGGGCTGCTGAGAGTTTACATACAATTTTGCACAGCCATCAAATACCGCAATGATGTAACAAAACTCGTATGCGAGTTCTTGTACCGTCTAAATGGGCCCTTACCTTGTAACCATTAATGGATCATGGTAATACATAATATCTTTGTGAATCGCTCAGAACAAGTGTCGGCGCCGCACGCGTCGCGCATTGCGCTTTGTCACTTGTGATTAGACGGCACAGCACCTATAGTCGTGCCCTTCACGAAGATGCGCAAGAGCATGTGTCTTCGTGAATGAAAGAATCTATTCTTGTGAAATAAAGAAGTCGAGTCAGATTACGCATTAATTCGAATAAAGGTTCGATTCCAATTTATACATTTCACAAGTGACTATTGTAATTACTGTGCTTGTAGCCAAAATAACAGTCATTGATGCTCCGCTAAACAAAGATACGATACCAAGCGTCATCAATTGTACTCTTGGCCAGGAAGCTCGGGCAGTTTCTCAGTCTTCGCGAACTTTTATGGAGGCCAAATGCTAAAAGCAAAGCCTAATTTTACGTAGATACAATCTTAGCTAGGTTTGATATAAATTTTCATATCCGTAAGATAAGTAGAAACATATGACGATATCGAACTTGGCTAACTATTCCACCGGAATTATTGAAGCTAACTTTACCTTTATTTTCTCATACTCAAGCACGTTCATAAAAAAATGCTACTCATATCTACTCCCCGTATTATTGTTAAGACGATACGGTAGGGGTCAATTTTCCATACAAACGCTCTCGACTATTTCCTCCCTGGTTTTTGAAGATAGAGCAATGATTTTTTCAACACAGATTGTTATTATTTTTATCTGTGTCGGACCGTTTTGATTTTTTTGATATTCTGCTTTTTAAAGATTCTAGAGCCAATCAAAAAATTCCAAAAACGGCCTTTTTCATTGTGGCGCAAAAAAAGGTGTGATACTCAAGATTGGTAACAATTAACCAAAAAAGCGAAACGGTCCGACATAGATTATTTCATTGTTATTCAGATTCTCAAATTTCGTTCCGATTGATTAAGTTTTGAAGGAGGAAAGAGTCGAGAGCGGAACCTCGATTTTAAAGATTTTTTTGAAATATCTTTTGACTGAGTTGTTCTTAATGGACAATTTTTTTTCGATAAATCTAGTTAATAACACTTGTATATTTAACTAAAATTCCCAAGTTGAAAAGGGGGCTCCTTTCCATTTTAGCATTTTCGCTACCGTATCCTCTTAAATAGCTTGGCAAGAGTGAATTATGCCCGGCGGAAAGTGTAAATAAAATAAGCTTTACAACTTATTCACGGTCCATCAGCATGCGACGCGAAAGCTCTCGTCGGCGTAAATCACAAATCACGCTCAGGTAGACCTGCGTAGTGCAGGGACAGGGACACATCACTGCTATAATATAAGATGGATGTGTTTACCTCTAGAAACTTTGCGCAGAGGCAATATCGTAACCAATGAGCTTAACTGCGATGTGATAATTTCTTCTAGTGGTCGACACGCTAATGCCAATAAATGACACTCTGCCATATTTGTTGACAATGACTTAAGATCTGTGGCATCTACTGGTAGACTGTCGAGCGCTGGTACTTTTACCTCACGGTAAAATTAGTCACGTTTCCAAAAAAGATTGACCTTCCTACCATCTTATTCCTATCCTAGCTCAAAATCAAAATCAAAATAATTTATTCAGCAAATAGGCCACAGGGGCACTTTAACACGTCACATGTACATAGGTATTTAGAAAATATTTAAAATTGAATTGAAATTACAATTGATACTATTATATACTAATTCTAAGTTCTAACTAAAGTTAACTCTATACAATTAATTAGAGATGTAGAAGGTCTCTAAATGTCGAATTACAACCAAGAACTACACTAAATATAAAAAGTACAAATACAAAAAAAAAAAGTCTAAAATTACTTTAGAGGTGCAAATGACTCTAAAATGTCACAACTAAAGATAAAATGTATACTTAATCTAATTCTCCTTAGAGATGTATATGATCTCCAAGAGTCAAAATCATGTAAAACTTGCAGATTTGGTCTAAAATCACAATAGCTAACTGACCACCTATGCCCAGGCTATGGACCCTTGAACTCCCTTGCTCCAAAATGCAACATTTCCATGTTAATACTCATCAAGTCATTAATAATTCTCTAGCCCTTATCCCATTCATTTGGGGCCCTTTTTTGCAATTTTTCCTTTCACCATGCGGCCTTCCATATTCATTCAAATTAGTAAAAAAAGTGTATTTTTTTTATATTATTTAGTATCAGGTAGCTGCACTAGTAAGTAGCTACTCGAGTATGTTTTATCCTTCTCACCGAAGTGCCATCGTCGCGTCGTTTGCACTCGCAACAATAGCGTCTTCCTCTCGCGTCATAAGCTCTATTTATAATTTAATAAGTTAATTTTTGAGGCCCTAAACCGATTATAGCTAACAAGGTGGTCCAGCGCCATCTTGATCTTACGCTTTAATGATTCGTAAGGTCACAGGGATCGACACTAAGGGATGTATTCAGAAACTCGTATGAATATCAAATTGGAATCATATTTTACTCTCAATTTATTTGAGATTGCAGCCTAAATGAACATGAGAACTTTGTTAATGTTTGTTTTATTTTTATTAATGGGCTTACTCTTGACCACAGACTAGCAGACTGTCTACGAAAATAACAATCTTTTAAAACATTTATTTTAAAACAAATCTAGTTTTTCCTAAATAACCTACCAATGACAACTGGTAAAACCCAAAAAGGACAAAATAATTATATCGGCTCTGTAAAGTGGAGTTCTATAGAAAATACAAATAATGTAAACCATCCAATTTTATTTTCAAATTTCCAGTAGTGTTTGATCATAATCAACCGTCGCTATGTTTTATTGTTGTGTATAAACAAACCTCCAAAATCGTATGAAAAATTAATGATGATGTCCCTTAGAAGACGGTTTCAACATCATACGCAATTATGATACTTAATATGTATGTAAGTAGATCTTATTAGAAAAATCGTACTGTTGTGTGGCCGAAGGCGAAGGTAAAAATAAAATAAAATAAGATACAGATCTGTCAAGTTAGCAAATCAAAATTATAAACAAGTGAGCAAATCATCTCATTGTTTTGTTTCGCATGTCAATAAGTTTACTCGTAAAACGCAGTATCGTATGAGTTCTGTAAAGTGCGCACATAGTTGATTGCCATTTAGATGTTAGCGCAGTATCACCGAGCTATTCCCGTCCTGTCCCGGTTCTGGGAACGCGGCGGAAGTCCCGGCAGCCCCGCGAGCCGCCTCCTTATTAATGGCCTGTTTAGACCGACTCCTTTGTTACTCGCTGCACGTCCTGCCACTTCAATGCTCAATCTTTTAATGAGCTCCGTAAAACTAACGCACCATCCAACGCTTCTTCTTCATTCTACATTTGTATATGACGTTTAAATAAACAAGCAATGAAATGGGGTCTATTTAATGTAGTCTTTTTGAAAACAATAGATTTAAGGTGTGCTTTGCCATCCTTATTCTCAGTTTCGTCTAGTTTAAATTGACGTATCCTGTGTCCGATTTCCTGGCATTAATCTGGTGTATCGTGTGTTTAAATTAGTCACATGCGTCTCGAGTCATTCTTTGATGTTTTTAGTGATTCAGTGTGTTTTGAACGGGGTATTTTCGAGATTTATCGATACACTGTTCCGATCGTTTGTTTGTTTCTTTTGTGTCTTCGTTTGTGTTATTTGTGTATAAAAATACTTGAATTGGAATCTGTGAACGCGGGGTATATTTCCCTTTCTGAGAACTAACGAGTACCAACATACGTACTCGTAGTATAGTAGGTACCTACTATTAAGCTTCACAAGAATGTATATAATTTGCAATTGCTGGGAGTAACGTTGCCTCTATTTTTGGAACAGTCTTTTACATTACACAAGCTGAAATGGCAAATGGATATTATGGCCAACTGTGATTACCACGGCGAAGTGCTTTAGGTACTCCTCAAGTCTTCAAGATTCCACAATACGGGTCTGAAGCACCATTCCCGCAAAAAAGGCCCAAAAACACAAATCCAGCCTCAAGTTCCGGTGTGGTCGGTCCTTTAACCATCAACACGTAGAGCTTGTTCCCCGACTATATGGTCACACCGTCTATTTATACTTGCTCGTATCAAATCCCTTTCCGCACGATTTTACTTTTTACCGGCGACGTGACGGCCACGGTTAGCTTCGTAATTCACAAAACATTGGCTAGAATTAATTTTGTCGATCGTCGCTAGTATATTTTGACCTCCTCATAAATAACACTAGGTGACAAATTGATATACACGAGTAAGTAAGATCTATGTAGACTCCGTTTTACGCCGTATTACCTACGCTGTAATAATAGGGAACTTGACTGTAGTGAATATAATAAGGCCTGATTCGTAACGGATTTGTCAAATTCAGAGTGCTTTTTCTTGTATAATTTCTAGCTTACTTTATATATACATTACACCATTCAAATTGCCAGATTCACAAAATTATTATGTTAGAATCATGTTTAAAAGCAATTCTCAACTAACTAGATAGATAAAATTAAAGTGATCGCTGAAAATAATTCGGCGACAAATTGCTGTCAAAAACTTGATTCCTGTTGACGAAACTTGCATTTAAATCATTTTCAACACTACCAGGCAACCAACATTATACCTTATCTGAAAGGCAATTTCTTTACGATTCCTATGAAACAATGATAATGTAGATGAGTCTCCAAATATCCACTTTACTAGGAATTCAGTCGATGCACTGTCCGTTACTAAGCATTTAAAGCAAAGTAACCACTTTTCGATAAAAAATCTACAACAAAAACTGCTGAACGAAGCTGTTCGCAGATTTTATTTAATAATATGATCTTTCAACTTTATTCTGACAATAGCTGGATATCATCCACCACAGCTATGAAGCCAGCAGCCTGCTAAAGCCAACGCTCTTCAAATCGGGTAAAAATCTTAATTTAAGGAAGTCTCATAGTATTCACCTATTAACCGGAATAGGATGGAGTGTCTAAGAAATTCATTCATTTAAATGACACCAACCATAAGCCACCTAAATATTTAAAAAAAGATAGTCCTTGATAGGACTAAAAGTAAGAATGTGTCGAAAAACACTGTCGGATGTACGATGGAGGGCATACAACAAAACTTACAACATGAGCGAGGAGAAATGGAGAATGATGAATTTACTAATAAATAATAAATTTTAAATACATTTTAAACACATTATAGAAAAACATACTTTGATTCGGCCGGCTCTGGTACCGTTAAAACAGTTTTGAATTTGACAAATCCGTTACGAGTCAGGCCTTAGTACATTGTGCAACAAGGGGAGGAAGTTGAACATTACTAACGAGAGTAAATTAAATCGCGACGGCTTGCCGGAGCCATTTAAAGACTCGAGTTAGTAATATTCATACTCCCCGAGTTAAACACAATGTTTTTCATCACACTCGCAATGTAAAAAATATGTAAAGATTTTTCTATAACTCACGCTCCGCCTGCGTGCAATAGCACATTTAAAGTGCGGGTGTGATGAAAAATATTTTATAGGTACCATGCATGCACGAAATAAAGCATCGGATAATTATAAGAAAAGCATGGACAGAAGTTATTTTAAAATCCAATTTCTATTTAATAAGTCAGGTAGAAATATATAAAGTACAATCAGAAAATATACTGGTTCAGAACGCTATGCTCGGAGTTGCTATCTAATTGCTCAACGTCTCAATGTCCTCGTATAATCGATGGAATAATCGAGTGATCGCTACCGATCGAGAGCGTGTCTATCGACTCCGCACCTGTCACTCACGACGGTAGATCACATCGTTGATCGGTGACGAATCGATTCCGATACATCGGACGACTTCATTAGAAACGTGTCGTCTTATTTTAGAGTTCGGCTTAAAATCATGTTTTGTTGCTTGAATTTATGGTTTTTTAGATACCTATATTAGTGTTTTCCCACGATTCGTAATCGTATATGTAAAAAACCGATGCACTGTGGTAGGTAGGTAAATAAAATAACTCATCTATACCTTACTAGAATTACTGACATTTATGAGCGCGTATATTGGCGTAAATATTTGAGTACTATTAGTATTACCAGTTCGTTTCTTTAGATTTAATATAATAAGAAGTTTATTTTTATTATCTTCCACTAATGACAAAATATTCATTGAGCATTAGTTATATTTCATCAAATAGGTTTAATTGTTCAGACTATCCAAACTAACTAGTGGTTCCGGTCTATTACACGACAAATCACATCTAAATACCACCTATTCAATTACAAATGATTAGTGCATTCCGTCCAAAGGACACAATTAAGGGCATAAAATTACCGAGTGGCCGTAATTTGGGAATAGGGGTCTTTATTTGTCGCGGGCTGTGATAAATCACGGTTGGCCACCGGGACTGTGCCGTGTGTTCTCATGGGATGCGCGAGCACAAGATTTCAGCCAGTGACCAACGTGACCTCGAGCTTCGTTTGTTTTTTATCTGAATCGCCACTGCAATTAATGACGGAATTTGAGGCATTTGAAACAAACCTAATAGGATGATTCATGAGATGATACACTGACCAGAAATTCATATCATATTTAACTAAAACCATCAAACTTTTAAAATGTTTTAAAACTTTATATTAAGAACAAATTTAATTATAAAATAATCATGGACTCCATGCAAAACCTGACGAATAAAGGCTGTTTCAAATGTAAATTTAGATTTGAAATACCTTAATTGTAGGGTAACCAACTACATATGAATTCGGCAATTAAATACACTTTATTTTTGTCTGATAAAAAAAATATAACGCTAATCTTAAACATAGTAAGAAACTGTTGAGTATAACAAATTGAATAGAGGATTAATCCTATATTTAAAGTCACATACAGGTCGAACGCGATTAATTAACATAATTTTTACCTTTTTTCCCAACGTTTTGGCCAGGTTGCACTGGCCGTGGTCGCGGAAGGTCGTGGTCGTGGTCTTCCGCGACCACGGCCAGTGCAACCTGGCCGAAACGTTGGGAAAAAAGGTAAAAATAAGGTTAATTAATCGCGTTCGACCTGTATGTGACTTTAAATATGTGTACAAAGCGCGAGAACTTAAAGTGTTATATTTAGCATTAATCCTACTCACGTTCTCATCATTCTGTACATATAATTATGACTTCTAGATTTGACTGAGCTCGGTAAGCGATTGAAATCGCTACGGCTGCGCCGGCCTTTATTGAGACGTGAATCTCGACACTTGCCGTCTTTATATGACTTTTATTTGTTTTTTATGTAAACGAGAAAAAGTCAGACTGCGTATTGTAAATTCGGGGAGGATTATTACCTTTACATGCTTGTTATAAGCATGTGTGTAGGTTATACAGTGAGCAATGAACATGAGCAATAGTATTTAGCGGATGAAACAATGCATGCACCAAAAGTATCTGACATCCTGAATAACTTTTCTAAATAAGGGTAATAAGTTTTCGTTGTTTTCCAACAGCTTAATTGCTAAGCACTCTTAGAGCCCTGAAACTTGAGCAGTACCTAGCTACTGCTTTTGGGAGCATAAGCGTGAGTTTATTAGCTTTTGCCCGCGGCTTCGATCGCGTTAAATTCGAAATTTGCGGAATACTCCATACAAACTTCCACCCTCCCATTTTAGGGAAGTGGGGGGGTTAAAAAAGACAAAAAGTAGCTTAGGTCACTCTCCATACTTTCAACTCTCTCTCCATTTAAAAAATCTCCGTTTTGCCGTGAAAGACGGACTTGCAAACAAACAGACACACAAACTTTCTTATTCATGATATTAACGTTCATTTTAATCAGGAGTTAAATAACTGACGCTTGCGGGTTAACGAGTAACAGTGGAAGTGTCAAATTATTCAAATAGTCGGTATGCGGCCCCCCAAGGCTTTGTCGGCGCCCCCTGCCGGCCTGTCCGAGCTAAATTAATACCACCTATGCTTCCTACAATACATGTACGATATTTCAAACGGGGCGTAAAGAGTTCCGACGTTACAACTGAAAATAAGGTAAACAAACAAGTTTTTTAACTCAGTCCATAACTTTTATTATTTACTTAACCACAGATTGTATACGGCTTTGCTTAAAGTATAGGTACAAATTAATCAAACTGTTTTTTTTTTAATGAAAACTTTAATGGGAAAATTCACAGCTTCTGCTAGGACTTGGAAATGCAAACTTGGGAAACCGTCCAATTTGTAAACTGTGGTAGTAGCTCCTAAATTTGTAGTACACTCAGCATCAATAGTAGGTATGTCAGATACTTTTGGTGCATTGTTTCATCGCTTATAGTAGGCTATAGACTGTACCGGGTATCACAATACGGCTACATCAATAATCGCCGATGTAAGTTTTGCTTGATAGTTACAAACATTTTTATTTTATTACTGAAAATTATTTTAATAATTTACAGCGTTAAGGCAAAAAAGTATTATGGTTATGATTAAAAGACTATTATCATCTAAAATGTTTTATCTTCTATAAAATCAAGTCAATAAAAATAAAACGTCGCAAATAATGTATGCCCATTTACAAACAAACTAATAACCAATAGTCTGGTCGCACCTATTATAGGATTTAAATGAGCTAAATGCTATAACATTTGTTGTTTTAGAATTCCTTGGCTTGGCTATAAAATCGGACAACTATAAGTAGGTACCTAGTATTAATCTCTAATTAATGCAGAGATAGATTAAGAAGAAATAAAATCTGAAAAAAGGGGGATATACTGTGTGAGAGGCCACAGAGAAGCATAAAAGACAAAGGTTTATATGGACATATTTACTATTATATACTAACCTACAGGATATTTTGGTTCTATAATATTCGACTATCACTATCGCTGCACCTTTAGTTTGAACCTAATAAATAGGAAAATAATTGTCTATGTACAGAACTCTTCATGCACGAGACAAGTGCCTCTTAGTATTTTGTTCCAAATCTTTTCATTCACAGACTATTCAATTAATGCGAACAAAGTAGGCGATACCTTATTTAGCGCGATCTCCGCTTATGGTATGTTGTCCTCTTAACTTGTAATAAATGGTAAATACATCAACGAATTAAAAGGTATATGACAAATAATTATTAACTTAAGTATTTATGGTTAATGAAATAAAACTATGGAAACGGATTAAATCGCGTATAATGAATTTAAAATACATCCCGACGTTTCGAACTCTTTACAGCGTTCGTGGTCAACGGGTGACTGAGGAAAAATTAAAATGTGCAAAAGCTACCCACTTACAAGAAATATTAACGAACCATGCCCACAAATAATATAGATTTCTAAGGCAGGTTCACACACTATTAATAAAGCTAGTTATACAATATTCAAAAAATTTTACACAACGAAACAAACACAACAATACACGACGAAGACAATATTTATGGTTAAGATAATGATAAAATTGATAAAGTATGTAGGTACTTAGATGCTCAAATTGAAACATTTTACATGTATTGTTTGGTCTTTCATCGACTAGATATTTGTATGAATAGTAGGAAATACTTAATTACCTAATACACCTACGTCTTAAACTTATGACCCAAAGCAGGAAACGTGCTCCCAACCCAAATATCGGAACACTGACCTTCAAGCTGTGGTAATAATAAGTAGAGGCAAGTTCCGATATTTATGTGTAATTTGCCCGCTGCGATATATCAGATGCCGACTACCTACAAAAAAAAAATATAGATATAGGCAAGTGTTTTCCGGTACTATCTAACCCATTAATGACTTGTTTTGCCAAAACACCGAAGCCTAATAAACTCCAAGTCGGGGTCAAGGCAGTGACCGCGTAGGCTTCAGTTTTGGCGACGACCCACGCGAACCGTAACCTATTGTCTACCCACAGCAAACACATGATGGGTGAGAGTGGCGAGACAGTATCCGCGAGATAGGGCTACCCGTCCTACTCTAATTAATAAAGTTAGAAAAGGACGGGTCGTCTCGCGAACATTACTGTCGCGCCCATCATATGTTTGCCAACAGCGAGACGACGTGGAGACGTGATGTCACGTTCATATAGATATAATTAGGTGCTTACTGGAAATGTGCTGTATTAGATTCGCTCGGAAAGGCTTGCACGTGTCCTCGAAATCTGCACATCGAGGTGATTAAGGATTTAAAGAATTCCTCCTCCTCTTAACCTTAATCCTGAGCAATACGGGGCTAATTTATGCAGTATTGTAGTTTATCTTCTTCTTCTTTATTACGGGCTATGTAAGGCTTCATAGCACTGCGACCATTTCTGATCTATGGTGATCGCCACCTACTACAACTCTCGATCATGTCCTACAAATTCGAAGACTTGTAGTATCTTTTTGAAATCGAGATACCTCACATCATTTCGGTGTATTTGGTAGCTGCCCAGAATCATGTTACGTGTACGTATTAGAGGGGCACTCTGCCAAGATGTGCAGAAGCGTTTCTTCAGACTCTAAGCAGAATCTGCACCGCCCATTGTTTCTTTTACTTAGGCACTGGTCCCACCGCGAGCTAGTAAGCTATGAGCTATCGGCTATAAAAACGAACAAAAGATAAGCACTCCCGTGCGAATAAAAGAGACACAGCGATTTTGATAGCTCACCGCTGGGCGAGTAACTATAAACATCGTCGTGTCTCTTTTATTTGCACGGGAGCGACTATCTTTTGTTCGTTTTTATGGCCGATAGCTCATAGCTTACTAGCTCGCGGTGGGACCACTGCCTTAGGATACATTTTTTAAGGCACATTAAATATTACGCGAAAATTAGATTATAATTTTTCTCAGGTGAACTCTAACAAAAAACCTGAAGAAAGAAAAAAAAAAGACTAATCTTTATAGAATGTCAATAGTAGAGGGGTGGCCAGCGTGCGGGTTTTTAAGAGGCAAGACAAACATGCGGATTGGTCAAGCTCATAAGAACTATTAGATAAGGGTTGTAGCACCCAAAATCTCTGAAATAGTAACAACAATAAGAAATTCTACTTTAAAATGACCTCCCCGACGACGCAGGTGTCCTTGTAAGTAATAAAGATATCAATAAATTCTTCCCCACTGTTTAGCTACAATTCAAGCTTACGCTTTCATGCTATCGGCTTACGGCTTTCGACGGGTCTTTAGCGCTGAATCCTTTACAAATGCCTCTAAAGACGATGGCATGTCACCATCACATCCAATGCGTCATCATTGTGTCCAACAAATCCATTTTGTATCTCACAAGTGCGACAAAGGACACCTATTTCTGCAGCGGCTAATGTAAGGTAAACAGAGCTTTCGTGGACTTGTGCTCACAATTAAGCATTATGTCCGGCCGTCTGTGTTATTTCCGACGATTTCTCGGTAGTCTGGGAAAGAATGGGGCTGGGGTTTCATTCCAAAGCTTTGCCGAGTCCAACACTCAAACTACCTATTATAAATGCTTTCATTGAGCATGTGTAGTTGCTACCAACTATGGATACGTTTAGACTAAGACACCAACGCGTTGGATTAAGGTTACACTTATTAATTGGAATGCAGGGTCTTCTTGTGTGGCGAGGAAATGCGCTTAGTTCCGATTTAAGAAGGAAATAGCGGTGAAGTATGCAAGTGCCGTAAAGTTTAGACGCACAATTTGATTCGGCGTCGTAAAGAACATTATTGTTTGTTGAAAAATGTCAAGCGATTTGGACGCCTACCGTGAATTATGGGTTATCTACATGTGGGACAATAGAGTTCCTAACCGTTTTTTCTTTTAGTTTTCAATCAAAAAATGTTGGTCTTACAAACGTTACATTGCATAGGTACATACCTAAGTTATGTGTTATAAATAAAATTTATTGTTATGGTAGTCTGGTTCAGGGATGGGTGATCCCTCCTAAAAAAAAATTGTTAGCATCGATCATAGTTTATAATCAATTAAGTAATTCTGCCGTCGACATATCGCACCTGCATCTAATTGAGCCTTCTCATATGATTCACGATATTGAGTATTTAGGACAAAGCAATAATATCAGAGAATAGTGAGCTATAAAGAAGAAAGGCAAGGTGGGCGTGAGAAAGCGCGAGGGCGGCGCGCGCGCATCGCTAACGCACTAGGCAAACACGCATGCCTCACCCCGCGTACCTGCACCTATTACATATACAATATACTCGTACATGCATACATAAAGTCTAAATTCTCGCGTTTTGTTCACATGTTTAATGTTACTCAAGGATCGAACGCGTTATATCTTTTTTATTCCGACGTTCCTGCCAGGTTGCCATGGTCACAGAAGAGCCGGTTATTTTATTGCGTTCTAACCGTGAGTGACTTTAAATAAACATACTTACATAAACTTACGTTTTTATTCCTGAACGAAGGCAGAGCACATGCAACTGCTCAAATTTTAGTGCCCATCTTGGCAATTAAGGGAGCTAAAAGATAGCAAAATTGTGATTTCGCAGTGACAGGTTGCAAGCCCATCGCCTACAAAAGGGAATTCGTAACTCGTTTCGATTTAAAACACTCCTTTCGGTCGTATATTTTAATTTATCGCTACTCGTTTCTAATTTTCTCTTTTCCGCACGTGTTGTAATATACTACTCGTATTGTATTACGAAGTTTCTCAAACTGTTCTTAGTCCATCTACATTGGTTATGCTAGAACTAGCAATTCTAGCATAACCAAGTACAATACAAGTAGCGGTCTCGTGAGAATCCGTCTCGGTACGTGGCCACTGCCCACTTGCCCAGCTCCCAGCGCCCGCCCAGATCCTTATCGAGAAAGGGGACTCCCACAAGGCACTTACAATGTACCAGACTCCCTCATTCCTTTCACCTTTCGTATCCAAGCCATACGAAGTCTCTATGACTAATTGCTCTACCCAACCACCATGAAATTATACCACTTTATTCTATAACAATAACAAATGCTGATTAATTCTAAAAGATTAACTTTCTCTTATGAATTTTGTAATTAATAATTCCTAACCCGATGTATATGTAATCTATATTATTGATATAATTGAGCTTTTGCCAGTGCCGCTGTGCGTGAAATGACTGCTTTCCGCTTTCCTTATTGCCTATTATTTTCCATCATCATGTCGAGCTTTGGACTAAAGAGGTTAGTGTTGTTAAAGTAAAACCACCCTAGTATCACACCTCGGACACTGGCGATCAAATATATGAAAGAGGCGCGTTCCTAGCACACATTCTAAGCTCGTGTAGGTGAACGCGTACTATGCTTGTATGAGTGACATATGACAGGTCGACTGTTCGCGTTTTTGACAGACGGTAACTGTGAGGTAACCGAGAGGGGGTGGGCGGCGCTTTCAGCGGGGAGCGGGAGTGGCCATACTGTATGATAATACTCTTTATTATACTGTGCTAGTATGGTCACATTAATTATTGAGTGTCTTTTCAAAAATGCTTATTTTTGTAAGTATGTATGTAGTTCATAATTATTTATACTGATCTTCATAGTTCTCATCGAATTTATACCACCTAGTTTTCTACAAACTACAAATCACTCTTAAATAAATTAATTATAAAAAAAAGTCATATGAAAAAAAAATTATTATCCTTGTTAAAAGAAGGCTTTCTTTTGAAGTGAAAATATCAAGCCGTACCTATCGCACTTACAAATAGTGCGATAGGGACGGCCTGCTATTTTATCGTCTATCGCGCGACCATGCTTCCCGTGCAGGTATAAAAAATAAAATAAAATAAAAATTGTTTATTTCGGACCTTTTAAAAATCCTTAGGATTCGTTAGTATAGACTTAATATCTAGGTTTATGTGGTATGCGTCTAATTCATATAAATTGATATCGTTGCGCAAAACTTATTTTAAGCTCAACTATTACGCTCCCATCACTATAGTACGTAGAAGAATCAGGGTGCGATCCCATTGCGTCTATTAATTCGTAGCTCCCTGCGAACCTCTTTAATTGCTTGGCAGTGTCCGACATCTGTTATTATCTGGACGCTGAGTCCATATTACGACCATTTACCCTGCACTCCCGTGCATGGCTATGGTAATTCGCGCTTGTGAGCATTCTCATTGTTACTTTCTCATTTCTCGTCAGTTATTATCCTGCCAAGCATCTAGAATACATTTATTATTATTTGATACTTCTAGCAGGGGTAGCGACGCGCGACGGTATCTCGCCGTGACTTAGATCACATGTCTTTGTATTAATGACGTAAGGACGGATAGGTAGTCTATGCTACGACGATCGCGATTAATAGGCTAGTTTCTTATACTTAAAATAAAATATTTTATGCAGTGCACGAAATAAATCACCACATAATTAGAAGAAAAATATGGAGAATAGTTATGTTTAAACATAATTTATATGTATTTAATAAGTCAAAGAGAAAGATATAAAGTAAATAAATTGACCGTGACGTCACTCCTCAGTATTTTATAGTAATTCTATATTAGCAAATCGTTTTGACAGTTATTAAAAAGAAGCTGACTTGACTAGTAGGAAACTATAGCCTATTTCGCGCCAATCACGTGCAAGCTCTGCAGGTGGGAGGGACAGACTGTATTTTTCCCGAACTAATTGAACAATGTAGAGAAAATGATGATAATATGTCAGAATCACCAGAATTTTAATTGAGCGAAACATACGATAACGAAATGTTATGAGAATATTTTCGGACCTCTCTGTAAGCTCTACTTAAACTGTACTTACATAAAACGCGATGAAGGGTGTTTCTAGATAAGATCTCAAACCAAAAATTCTGCCATATTTTCTGAAGAAGCATAATTAGGTGTGGCTTCGGTCTACAAACCAGCCACAAGCCTTTGGTCCCGGCGCCCATCTCCATCGCCCCGGGCACCATGACGAATCCAATTAACACCGCTAACGAATACTGTCCGTACACTATTTATGTTCGAGCAGTCGCACTGTAAATATTTAGTCCGAGAGGCGTCTGGTTGCCCTTGTCTTATCTCTGAATCGGGTGAACGATTTCACGTGCGTCGAGACGCGTGCCGATGCAGTGCTGATGCGCTGACAAGGGTATAAAGTTACGTTTGCTTACCGAGTCAAATGAGTATACAAAACCAGTAGCCACCTCCTCGCTTAGACAAAATTACTTACTGATTTCGTAGCTACAGTTATACTTGTCCGATTGAGTAAGTCGCGGATTCGAACTATGCATGCAATCGCAATACAGTGCCAGGATACAGTTTTGTAAATACTGATTAGAAAGCTTAACTACCAGCCCTTGAAAAGTTCCAGTTTATTTATTTATTTACAGATAGACACGTGCTTTCAATATCATAGCATCGGCAGTAAATCAGGCATCGACGTCGCGTGCGCGTGGGCAGACAGCCTCATTTTCAAACAACTACTTGACGCATCAAAATTTTATAGAAAATTGATTTGTAGAATCCTCTCGCTCTCTTTAACCCGAGTTAACGTATTCGGAGGTATAATGCAGACTTGCAGAGTATTAATATTGGACTGATATTGGACTTCATGTGTTGGAATGTGGTTCCAGGTGATGTCTGCCGATTATCTGCTAATTTATACTCGCAGCTCAACTTCTGTTCTCTCATATTCATTTTACTCATACCGCAAACGAGCTCGTCTATAACTGCATTCCTTGCGCCTTGTTCTCTTAACTGCTTTTATTGTCCTTTTTCGTCGGTCATTTTTAAATGCCAGTTGCTCGGGTCCTATTTGGGTTGTAGTGATGTCATTTGGCATGAGGGGGCCCGTTTTGGAGCGCTTACGATCTACACCTCCACATTCGCGGTTCATTCACCGGTAACAATGCGAATGTTGTTATCAATGATTTATCTATTAGAATGTTACAATCATTCAAGCGGCGATATGTTAAGTTAGAACATGTCAAGTACGAAATTACATTTCGTGTTACGGAATATAATTGTAAGTGTCCTACCTTTGTATAAGAAACTTTGTACAGAATTGTTGTCCATAATACCTACCTACAGAGAAAGAACCCTTAAGTTCTAATTATTAAAATATTATGAAGACTATTCGATAATTATAGGAGGTATTTTCTCCATGGGTGGTGTAAAATGAAGTAATATACCAGCTAAAAACTATTATAACAATTTTATTAAAATCTAAATGAGTCATTAGGGTTGTTCCACTATTAACCCTTTCATCCAAAACGTAAACAAACGTGTCGAAAGGGCAGGTGCGTGTGAACCCCCCGACCATGAAATTGACGTGGATTTGCTCCGGTGTGGTCCTAGAAAAAGTGGCGATTACTTGAGCCCTACCCCGATGATTCGCCACGGACCTGCAGTCTCATTCCGACTGCATACTTCAGTACATGTGAGCCGATCACAACGATGTACCAGTAGTATTTTAACCTGAGACACCTATGTAAACTACGCGTTGGAAGTTGGTGTTTCCACTGGCAAAGATTGATCGACTACTCCACGCTATTATGATAAATAATTTGGCATACCAACCCTTATTGCCTTCACATTTGTTTTATCATACCATCCTACAGTATCGTAGAGGTAGAGGAGCTAAGAGAGAAAAACAATTTCTATTATTACAAATATATTGAAATTAAAATTGCTTATTATAGCTATTCGATAATGTTAATATCAGGAGTATCAGGACAGAGTCGACTACGTTTGTATGAAAGATAGAAAACACTAAAGACGCAGGCTGGACGTTTCGCAAATGTTGCAGAATTTTCCGGATAAATTATTGTTGTGTGCAAATATTAATGGCTTAACTAAAGAGGATGGCGAGACGAGACCATGCAAAGTGGAGATAATAAAGCAGAAAGAAGACCTAGGTTCTATTGCAGTAACGGACAATGCACCCGGGTTACATAAAAGCTAAGAGATGGAGGAATTAGGACTTCGTTTGCCCTACGTTTATGGAAAAGCGGTCACGTAACGTTGCGACCGTTTCGTCTGTGGCGTGGCGACCATCTACATTAGTGTATAGCCGCCTTTATAAAATACAACAGCAACACTGAGCTGTCATGTGGATACTCGTCGAAAACTAGATCTAGAGATAAGAACACGTGTAATTAACATTTCCCAATAAATAGCAAAATCGTTGTCTAACTTTTATCTTGTGAACAAATCTAATGAAGATATTAATTAAGTTCATATTATCAATCGTTTTTCGCTTTGTATGATAATATAGGTATTCAGGTATTCAGAATGGCAAACGACGTTCTGAAAAGAAAGACAAAAATCAAAAATGTTTGGCCTGTTAACATACTTCGCATTGTCGTTCGAAACAATAGGCGATATAGAAATTAATGATCTGATCAATGACATTAAATACTCGTTTAAATATCTGAGGATCATGCTCATTTTATTTCGTATTTATTCAATGGTAATTCTCCACATTAAAATTGCCCGATTTAAAAAAAACTATATACACCATTAAGTGGAAAGTGCTCCGCTAGGGTTTTTTGTTTTAGTCGACTTCATCAAGGGCGGGATCAAAGAGGACGCAGCAGTTTCTGGCGCCAAGATCGCAACGATATCGCCGCTAGAACAGTAATCGTCAATAAAATCTCAATTTAGATGGCACCGATACCGTGTGAGTTACGGACGGACAGTGAGACCGAACACGAAAACCTACTCGACGATGGAATGCGCCCGCCGCAGGACCTGCTAACGAATACACGGCTGGTGCTTAATTTAATTTCGGTTTATAATTTAGAACGATTAATAATGGACGGGTTATTGAAGTACGACTCATGACAGTTTTGGAGATAAGCCTTTAAAGCTAATTATTGGGTCTGACGGCTGACATTTCGCGCAGGGCGTGCGCGGCGCGGGCGCCACGGCTTGACGCCTCGCCGTCAGCGTACGCCTACGCCTATTTAAAACAAACTTTTTTGTTTTTTACATTACACCTTCCCTACCGGCCGGTCACAGATAAGGACGACGAAAAAGACACTTAAAAATAAATTTGTCGAAAGTGATAAATGATGGATATAACTTTTATTATTTCAAATTAAATTAACGATCCGACCCGAACGTCTACCTTTTCTCACATTAGAGGGATCTTATCTGGAATGATTGCTTCCATTACCTTGGAGAACGGACGGACACGTTGTTTTGTAGTCGAGGAAAGATAAAGAGATTAATGCGTAAAGCAATTAATTTTGATTGAGGTGTGTTTTATTAAGTAATTGTTTTTGTGTCCAATACGTGAATTTGAAACGCGCCGTAAAGTCAACACAACAATGGTAGAGTTGTGTCGCGGTGTTTGATGATGGATGGAAAAATTTATTTCAATCGATTGTTGGAGGTTCGAATTAAAGATTGGTGTTCTAAATAACACATTAATATTAGTATTAGGGCCGGGGTCGGTTCCCACAGCGCTTTAATACATTTTTCGTGTTCCAGTTAGCGCCCCATAAATTGATTAACGGTCAGAGGTTTTTTTGTGACGCGGGACAGGTAATGACTCGGCGGCTGCCATTCTGGGGTCACCGCGGCATTCCACCACGCACCGTAAACACGCGCTATTTACTGTGTTTGTGCCACTAGTTATATTAGTAAGTAACAATTAACTACACATTTGCATTATACGATGTAAACGATTGGATTCAAATGTTCTATTTAACCCTTCTTTGCGGCATTTTATGCAAATGAGCTATTCAGAATCTCACACCTTTGCTACAGATAGTTTTGCACTCTAAATTTTAGAGTCTAAAACGTTTTATATTATTCGTTCTATGTGCGTTTCTGGATTACCATCTAAGACGTCGTTTTGATGGTGTATGAGCGGTTGGGTTTTTATTGATAAGATACAAGATACTCGTACCTATTGTACCTAACCTTTATAATTTTCAGACAAGTGTTGACAAAATGTTTCCGTAAATAACTATGCGCTGTTCTATTAGTACGTATTTTATTACTTATACTGCTTATACTAACAAAATCATAAAATATCTCTATATATTTATTAGTTAGTCCAACGTATTCAACCGAAAACTTTTATCAAATCCCAATTGCCAAATGAAGCATTTAAGCTAATAGCTTAAACGAAAAGCTTCGAGACCAAATCAGCATAATGTAGCGAGCCAATTTCCTGCGAGGAAATTGCTTTTCCGACCAAATGTTCCCGAGTAAAAGCTTCTGTTCTTTCCCAGTCACTCCTGCAACATCAATCATGTTCATGTTCTTTGGAAAAACGTATTTTTCATAACAAAATGCATGAAATGATTTTCCTGGCGGCTTGCACAATCGCCGGCCCACTTAGGACGTGAGCTATGGTTTTGTAATGGTCCACCAACAATGATGTTTTTGTAGCGTAACGTTTTGGAATAAATATCAATTTAGTAACAAATCATATGGTTCTATTTATCATAAAAGGGAATAGGAACCCATGGTGGCCCAGGTTTGGCCGCTGAATGGAAACAAAGGTATATAAGAGTAAAGTAAGGTAAATATTTAATTGTCCTGAAAAAACTGGCTACATTTAAACTGAATTTTAAAATATAATTGTCAATTTATGATACATAATGATCGCTAATACATATTCATAAAATTAACTTTTCGTCATTTTGTCAAATTAACGCGTCTAAGAACAACTATTTGCGTAAGCTGTCCACATAAGGGCGAAGAAATGTAATAACTATTTTTAGTTTCTAGTCACCAGGTTTCGGTCCAATGAAGTCAGCCAGTACTTATCCGTATATAAAAAGGCGCGAGGTGACAATATAAATAACAATTTGGCCCACCCCGTTCGAATGTGCTCCGCGTTGGATTAGCATAAGAATGCCGCGTCAGGACGCCCACGACCACTGTCCCTTGTCTCTTATACATCGAATTTAATTTTGATTTACGACAAACCATACAATTGTACGCAAAACGTTTTTAGGCCGAGGATTAAATACCTATTGTGAGGCGGTGACGATGCGACTATTGTACGCTTTTAAGTAATAACTTTACGCTACCTCACGTCACGTCAACACGAAATAAGTGGATGCATTTTCACGGGTTCCGTTTTCATTTCTGGCAAAAAACTATTTTTTTTTTAAACTAAATTAAGCCGAATTCTCTATAAGCTTTCGTTCACGGCAAAAATATCCATACTAATATTATACATGATGGGAAAGTGTGTGTGTTTGTTTGTTTGTTCGTCTTTCACGGCAAAACGGAGCGACGAATTGACGTGATTTAAAGTGGAGATAGTTGAAGAGATGGAGAGTCACATAGGCTACTTTTTGTCTCTTTCAAACGCGAGCGAAGCCGTGGGCAAATGCTAGTATTTTTATAAAGAGATAACACTAAATTGTGGTGACCTCTCCATAGTTCTTAATGATTAATTAAACAAGGGCGTAGTTTGCTTAAATTTCAGTGAAAATAATCAGTCAGTTTAATTCCATTTTATGTAATTAACTCTAAACAATAATTTTGATTAAACTAGTCTATCTATCTATAGGCAGATAAGCTACTTTGGTTAGTAGGCAGGTAGGCAGCAAAGTAGCTTATAAGGCATATGTTCATTATAAACATTATACCTAGATAGATGAAATCCAGTCTCTGATGGTGATGACTATAATGCAACTTGAAAGTAAACTCTGACTTCATATTTATATCAACAAAACGAAAACATAAACCATATCTTTCCCCGTTAATTAGTGTTTAACTCATAAATACACCTCTTCAATAAAGACAGTCAGAACAAAAAATTAATAACTCCATACAAATTAAAACAAACATTTAAAAACAGCAGGACAAAATGTAACTTGACGCTTTAAGCAGGCACTTAATAACTTAATTAATAAAAAGCAAAGGACCGCCATAACTCATGATCCACATTGGGCGCACAGAAAAGTGCTTCTTAAGATTCTTTTATGCAAATGTTATAAAAATATCTGTGGAATTATTAATGAGGGGTCTGCCCGCATGTGACATGTCCGTGCATTAAACTAATATATGAGGGTTAATGATCGTCTAATTATTTTAAACAGCTCATAAATTCTGATTATGATTATGTTTATTTACTCTGTTGTTGATATTTTATGAAAAGTATATGAGAAATCAATGTTTTTGTGTGTTTACTTAGTTTAGATATTTTTAGATGACCATTTAAGATAAAGAACAACAGAATTACGCTCCTAGGGACCCCTCCCGGGTTAGAAGTCTATTTGTAATATGCTTGGCGAATAGTATTATACATATACGTACCAAACAAAAGCGAAATTAAATACAGTAATATTTTTAAACAAAAATATAAAACTAAAAGTCATTTACCTACCTATTGCCGCAAAACGAAGCCATACAGGGAACAAGGAAAATCAACGCAGACTAAGCAAGATAGGGATAGTTAGTTACTTAAAGTGGAAAATTGAATTCGAATACAATGTAGCTTGCAGGATTCGTTCTCATTTAATCAGAATACTCAAGAGAAACCATTATAATTAAAATTTAACTCAGCTTATCTCAAATCAGTGTGTACTTTAGCTTAATTTCGGGTCTTTATCAAACCCAAAAACGAAATAGACCTCATCATTAATAATAAACGATGGTGCTCAGTGTTAATACGCATTTAAGATAATATATATTTTACGGTACAAAAATAAAATGCCCACCTAATAAATCGTGCGAGCCTTATCGTCTTTCGAGAGGCGACAATAAGAAACAGATAAGGACAGGGTCTCGGGTCCGAGTCGAAACTTTGGTGGAAACTTTTTCGTTTGCGTTTGGGTTTCCTTGGTAGCTAGCCAACGTCACAATCGCTAACGCTACCGTAGCTCTCCCTATCGCTCTTCTCAACCGGAGCGACAGAGTCAGACTAAGTTTCGATCGCCAGGTAGCGTCAACGATTGTCACTTCAGCAAGGCCGGAGTCACGTCTTAAGAAGAGGTTTAATGGACATAATTCGTGTTGAAATGTTTTTAGGGACTCGAGGTGCGTTCGGACGCGCGCGACCGGGCGTAATCGGCGTCGCATCTTAATTTAGTTGTCTTGTATGGTGGGCCCAGTGGGACATAACCTAACCCACTGCGAGGCAAAGGACGCCCGCGCGACGCGCCACACATATAAATACGCCGTGATTCCATAATAAATGCCTATCTTTATTTATAGGATCACAATCTCGGCTTATTATTTGTCCTATAATGTATATTGGACGTTGTATTTATTTTATTCTGCAGTTCTTGCGTTTTGAGTCATATTTGTAGGTGATTTATTGAATTTGCTGAATATGCAGGCGTTGTTGCTATATTTAGAATTAAATAAAATAAATAAATAAATATTATAGGACATTCTTACACAGATTGACTGAGACCCACGGTAAGCTCAAGAAGGCTTGTGCTGTGGGTACTCAGACAACGATATATATAATATATAAATACTTATATACATAGAAAACATCCATGACTCAGGAACAAATATCTGTGCTCATCACACTAATAAATGCCCTTACCGGGATTCGAACCCGGGACCGCGGCGCAGCAGGCAGGGTCACTACCGACTGCGGCAGACCGGTCGTCAATTGCGTGTTTTTAGGGTTCCGTAGTCAACTAGGAACCCTTATAGTTTCGCCATGTCTGTCTGTCCGTCCGTCCGTCCGTCCGTCCGTCCGTCCGTCCGTCCGTCCGCGGATAATCTCAGTAACCGTTAGCACTAGAAAGCTGAAATTTGGTACCAATATGTATATCAATCACGCCAACAAAGTGCAAAAATAAAAAATGGAAAAAAATGTTTTATTAGGTACCCTCCCTACATGTAAAGTGGGGGCTGATTTTTTTTTTCATTCTAACCCCAACGTGTGATATATTGTTGGATAGGTATTTAAAAATGAATAAGGGTTTTCTAAAATCGTTTTTTGATATTATTAATATTTTCGGAAATAATCGCTCCTAAAGGAAAAAAAGTGCGTCCCCCCCCTCTAACTTTTGAACCATATGTTTAAAAAATATGAAAAAAATCACAAATGTAGAACTTTATAAAGACTTTCTAGGAAAATTATTTTGAACTTGATAGGTTCAGTAGTTTTTGAGAAAAATACGGAAAACTACGGAACCCTACACTGAGCGTGGCCCGACACGCTCTTGGCCGGTTTTTTTAAATATTTGACGAAATGGTTGTAGCCAAAGTAGTTGGAAGTTATACCTAATACCAAACAAAATTTTAATAACAAATTATATATGAGTAGGGAGGTACAATCAAGTGCAAAAATATGTATCGAAAAAATCGTCTCATAAATATGGTATTAGTATTACACTCTTATGACACCGGATGATGCTATGAAATATATTTTAAAACAAAATGTGTACACCGATATTTTTACACTTGACTGTACCTACACTACAGGATTACATATTATATCAGGCCACCGCTTTCCATCAGGCGGACCGTATACTTGTTTGCCACCGACGTAGTATAAAAAAAAAAGTATCTATTTGTAAACGCTGTTCGAGATATTTCTCGTTTGTTAAAAATAAATTATAGTACTACACTAGGTACTTACCACATTGACGAACTCCTGAAACGTAATTGAATCACTAGTTGCACTCTGCGCTTTGTCCAAAAGGATCTGAAAAGAAAAATATTACGAGTAGGTATATGTTTTTCAAATCTTAAACACCCTGGACTATATGCTTGCAAAGATGCTAAGATAATGGGCGTGTGGATTGTTATTATTATTGATATGTATGTATTTCCCATCACGCAAACCATTGGGTATTCCGGGGCTTTGGGGGGCGTCCGCGGAGCCGAAGCTAACACGTAGAGACTCTTTACAATTGCTTAGTCACACATTAACCTCTCCAACGCCTCATCCTACTTTAATTAACAGAATTTTGGCTATTAGTTCAAGAGATTTAACGATCGGTCTGGCCTAGTTGGTAGTGACCCTGCCTGCTACATCGCGGTCCCGGGTTCGAATCCCGGCATTAAGGGCATTTATTTGTGTGATGAGCACAGATATTTGTTCCTGAGTCATGGATGTTTTCTATCCCCCTTATTCATAAACGTACACTAAAGTTATCAAGCCGATAAAGTTCGTTTGTCCCTTTCTATCACACCAATACGTCGGAAAGGGATGGAAAGGGACAAACGAACTTTATCGGCTTGATAAAATTAGTGTACGTTTATGAATAAGAGGGTATGCATATAAGTATTTGTATATTATATATATCGTTGTCTGAGTACCCGCAGCACAAGCCTTCTTGAGCTTACCGTGGGATTCAGTCAATCTGTGTAAGAATGTCCTATAATATTTATTTATTTAATTTTTTTGAACAACAGCGTCTCAAGGGTAACGTTAAATCAATAGGTAGGTAATATTGGTTGGCTAATTATTTTTTACCTCTTGTTTGTGGGGTGGAACTTGCGCCTTGAAGTCTGGGTTCTGTAGTGTCATCAAGAAGTCGGGCCAGGGGATCTCGCCGAAGCCTTCAGGGTCAAACTGCAATAGGAAAAATATTTGATGACGGTTGTTTCAATTTTGCTCTTCCAGCCATTAAGAGACGAAAAGCCTATCTGGGTCACATATACAGAAATAAGAAATACGACTTATTACAAACAATTCAAATTGGAAGGAAAATTCAAGGGAAGAAGAGGGAGAGGTAGTTCTAGAATGACCTAGATATAAATGGATAGATAACAACACATACGAAAGACGCAGCTACCCTCAAGATGTTGGCAAAGACCAGAAAGCTTCATGCCATGCTGACCGCCGACGCCCATTAGATGGACATGGCACCAAAAGAAGAAGAAGAATAAGCTATTTATCCTAAAAATATTGGCATCTTATACCTAAATTACCTAACCCGTCTACTTAATTTATTTCGCAGTAAAAATTCATACATATCTTTAAAACATATTCGTCATACCTACACTTGCCATGAAATCTTAGCTTGTTCCAACTTTAGTAGCCTTATTTATCACATCAAAAAACAAGCCAATTTGTCTTGCAACAGCCCTTTATGAATATCCAAATCATTCACTCAAAGCACGCTTCTTCCCCTAACCCCCATAACTTCGCACATGATTGTGACAGCATCATTTTAAAAAGACGAAACGTAGGCGCCCTATCTTCACCCGTAATATCTGAATGTGCCCTACGTGACCGCACGGCTTTTGATGTGCGGCGCTACCGCCCTTTGTGTCTGTAAAGGATGTCGTACACATGTGAAATACCCTCTATTCGTAAAACTTTAATTACTCAATTGGATTTATCTATTTGTTTTATGATATACGCAGTCGGATGGGAAGCAATCATCGCCGCCCATGGACATAAGCAACATCAGGGGAGCCACTTATACGTTGCCGACCTTTGAGGACCCTAAATACTTACCTGCTTCTTGAAGAACGCAAGGGAAACACCGGGCAAAAACGAGCGTTTTTATGACACCAGCCCCTCTAGCACAACTTGCCTTGTCGCGCGCGTTATATTAGTCGAGTAGACGAATCGACCGTAGGGCTAACACATGATTGTCGCAAGAGTATGTCGCCTCGAGACAGACTACCCGTGCTTATTATCATTATTACAATTAGACAACGACGCGTCATCTTTTGACGACCGGTCTGGCTCAGTTGGTAGTGACCCTGCCTGCTAAGCCGCGGTCCTGGGTTCGAATCCCGGTAAGGGCATTTATTTGTGTGATGAGCACAGATATTTGTTCCTGAGTCATGGATGTTTTCTATGTATATACGTATGTATTTATCTATTTAAGTATGTATATCGTCGCTTAGCACCCATATTACAAGCTTTGCTTAGTTTGGGACTAAGTTGATCTGTGTAAGGTGTCCCCAATAAAAAACAAAAAACTATCTCGCGACGACATACTCTCGCGACAATCATGTGCTAGCCCTGCGGTCGATTCGTCTACTCCCTACTGGTGGCAAACGATGACTGTCGCCGATGCTTTTGTAAATGTACATGCGATATCTGTTAAGTATCACCCTCTATTTGGAGCTAACTTGGTTGTAAGCTCGTGGTGCAATTTGTACATGATCTTAATATAATTCTGTGGGTCCTACCTACTACCTAATTATGTATTTACTGAAACTGCCAGTCGAACAGGGGTTTTTGCATGTAGTTATTATGCTGTCAAATGCATACCTATAAAGTAAGAATTGCCGTTGAGAAGCAGACTTGATAAGTGTGCGTTAACCTTTATCACGTTTACCTCGCTTCCATACATTTTAATCAACCATAAGGACATTCCCCGAAATTTGTTTCTATATCATAAACGACAGTTTTTATGAATTATTACGTGTTAGTTAAATTTTTATTGCGACCGGGAGCTGTGAAGAATTAAATTTCATTGATTTTATCTTTAATTGATATGTTTTACAAGTTAGGTGTTTTATACCTGAACTGACTAAAACAGGTGTTGTTATCTAATCGACGTAACAACGTTATATCTCTAAGCTTTAAGCCTTTAACTTTTGATAAAGCGTTTAAAAGTAACTTTAGGTAGTATATATTTGGTATATTCGTTCATATAAATGAGATTCCAGAAGATTGTGTTTATTTACTATAAGTAATATTTATTTTAAACCATTTTATTTAAAAGCTTAGTGTACAGAGACGAAAGGGGATGACCGCCCTAAAACCGGTTTTTCATACAAATGTGGTCTTCATTTTCCTCCATGGATATTGTAAATTTAAATCTCAAACTCTACAGTTCAACGCTAAATTTTCATCAAATTTTTCCACCCTTTCTCATCCGTTTTCTAAGAACAAAAACGGCTTTAAGAGCTGTTAGTGTAACATTCCCGTTTTCTCTGATAAATATCCGACCCACTTGCTCGAACCTAACCGTACATTTTTTCAAACTATGGGGTAAAAAGGTAGCGAAATAAAATAAGATAAAGATATCGCGATGATGAAGTGCCGGCCTGTCAGCGAAACATCGCATCTAGCGAAGTAGCTACTCATAAAGTATTCTTTGCTCGTCTATCGTATGGGGTCACAGTGTGTATCTTGATCTTTAAATTCGTAGCACCCTTGTTAAGTCAGAGACCAACCTTATTTAGTCTTAGGATATGCCATTGGAAGGACTGCGAATATTTTTTTTTATTTCACGTGCGGGCATGAATATAAATTGTTTCTTCTTTATCTGTGGATCACCTATTATAACAGCTCGTTTAATGTGAATTTAGGGAAAAGAGCATACACTCCGTAGTCCGTGCCTACCTATTAAGTTATAGCTTGTTTTAAGCTTCTATGAATTATGGTTGTTAAAGTTACGCAGAAGGAGCACCATACAGTTCTATTTTAATTTAAAAACTTTAATTGAACTGTACTTACCCTATCAAAGAGTAACCGCCATTTCTGAAAACAAAACAGAAACATGAGTAACTTTGTCAGAGCAACTATATTAAAGTTGCAGTCAGTTGCATATGAAGCGTCAACTATGGATATATTACAGTCACCAATGTAGGCATTATAAGTATTCGCTAGCACTTTTGTGTACAAAATTTTATGTAGGGGTCTCATAGAGCGGCTCTTGACAATGAGCCCAGTGAATCCCGCACCGAAGTCAGCAAGCAGGTGACCGTGGGCAGGTATCATCGATCCATGGACGTCTCCATTGACGTATTGATGGAGAGCAGTGGAGCATGGACGTATTGAGGATAACTGTGACGGACGGTATGAGTGGTATACTCACATCATGCATCAACTCCTTCGGATCTCGGCCTCGTCCAACTCCGAGCCAAGATCCGTGTGATCCGTGTCATAGAGCGGCTCGGCGGCTCTTGACAGTGAGCCCAGCGAGTCCCGTGCCGAGGCCAATGACCCGGTGACCGTGGGCAGGACTCCAGCCTCAATGCCCGACTCCATGGAAGTGTTGGTGGAGAACAGCGGGGCTGTGGTGACGGACGGTAAGAGTGGTATACTTACATCATGCATCAACTCCCTTCGGATCTCGGCCTCGTCCAACTCCGAGCCAAGATCCGTGTGATCCGTGTCATAGAGCGGCTCGGCGGCTCTTGACAGTGAGCCCAGTGAGTCCCGTGCTGAGGCCAATGACCCGGTGACGGTAGGCAGGACTCCAGCCTCGATGCCCGACTCCATGGAAGTGTTGGTGGAGAGCAGCGGGGCTGTGGTGACGGGCAGCGCGAGACCGCCGCCCGCGCGGCCGCTTCCCACCCACACTGACATCCCCACATTCACACTGCACTATGGTTCTTTTGTTCTAGAACTGTTTTGAATCGTATTGCGAGTCTCTTGACTTAATGGTATTTAATTAAAAGCGCACTTATTTATAATATTTTTTCGTAGCGTAAATCCAGCACGCGGCATGGGATGTCCAGTCCACGCGGTATCAGCGTTTAACAATTTGGCAACAATTTTGGCACGCGAGTAAAATTACTAAAAATATGTTAAAGCGCTCTCATAAACTTGCCGTTTTACATACTTGATAAGGCAGTGTTGGACTTTTATTCACACTCTTAATTTAGTTATAAATTTTCGATAGTATTATGTACATAAATTTATTAAATTTCGTTTTTATGGACAGAAGTTACCCGGGACCACGAAAAACTGGATGGTACTGTTACTGACTTAGATTTCTGCCTGGTGTTAAATTAATGGTTAGGTATAAAAGATCTGATACTAAAGTAAGTTGCTATTGGAGGAAGATTTTAAGGCACATTATTTCTCTAAAAATCTATGGTAGAAATGTGGCACACCTGAAACAAAACAAAACAATAATTCGTTTTTGGACACTTGATTGTGATATACTCTAAAATATAACAGACTTACGAAGAATTACAAGAGAAAGTTTTGATAACGGCCTGAAGATTTTGGAGCATCAATCGTTTGTTGAAAACTAAGGCACAACGACAGAAATACAGCTCATACAGGTTCCACTTCATCAAATGTTACTATTTGTGATGTAAATCCTTGATTTTCTCATAAAAATACAAAAGTAACTATTAGCGTGCCATTCAGATTTGAGGACTTCCCATGATTCCTCATGGATCCCATCACGAGAACTCGAGCCTGACCAAAATGTGACATGAAAACTCAACATGCTTAACAAACATAACGAAGAGAATAAATCTCCTAACATGAGCTATGCGTCATTGAGGAGTTCCGTCCTGATCATCATCAGCATATTATACGCAGTCCTCCTGCTTTATTCTGAACGTTTCAGGAATAAAACTGCTGTACAAAAGAGTAGCATCGAGCAAGGGTTATATTGTTAATGTTACTTTGACGGCTAGGACCCCGTGGAACCCCCAAATAAGTAAGAATTTAATAAATTATAAGCAGAATTTGTAAAGTAAGGTACGGTATAGTACCTACGCAATAAATAAGGGTAAGTTGGTCATTCGTTGCGGCCACTTGAGTTACAGGGGCTTCAATTATTCTGCGGTAAGGATTGTTAGGCATAATGTAGTAGCTACATCGTTAAAGTGAGTATACGGTACAAATAGCCACATGTTAGTTATTTAGAAGAATAATCGGAGTAAAAGGTTCGTATACAAAACATATGTAGTTATAGGTAAGGTTAAGTACCTACTTACCTACATAGTTATCTACATACTTACTAAACTAAACCTACATATTCGCAATTCATCAAATAAGGGGTTGGAAAAACTACGAGTCCTAAATTAGTCTTACCTAAAATAGATTTGCCATAGTAACTGTTTAGGTATACAGGGTATATATGTTATGGACCAAGTGATTTATCACTCTGCCCAAAACAGCTAGGCATTATTCATAATGCCCGGGCATTATACATAATGCCCTTATTAATCACTTGGTCCATAACATATATATGTAGTATATCTACTTAATGTACGTTAGCAATTCATGTTCGGACCCCGAGTTCCTGACATTGTTTTTCTCATCTCGAATGAAGTCAAAACTCTCGAGTTGCCTCGAGTTCGACAAATCTCTGGCATACCTAATTACTTAAACCCTAAGTGCGTTTTCACATTATCCGATCCGATATCGGATGTGGCGCCTGTAATGTATAGGATATCGGTCCTTCATCCGATATCGGATCGGATAATGTGAAAACGCACTAAAGTGGGAAAAATCTGCGAGCTATATTTCTTTGCAAAAATAGCGTATAGGTACATCACACGGTACTTTAAGAATTTGAGATCGTATAAGTAATAAAAATTATGCGAACCACGCTAACTTTTACGACCCTATGAATCGTGAAGAAGCTAGGTTTTAATGATTACTCGGCAGGGCCTTGTATTGTAGGGTGCTTGACTTTTCTTTGAGGGGTGCCAAATGTTTGTTTTATTGAAAGGACCTTTTGAATCACTAGGCTCTTGCGTTTTACTGTGAAGTAGGTTATTATAGGACCCGTATGAGTAAGCCAGATCTCTGCGTGTAAGCTTTATAATTACCTATGTGTTTATAATGTTATAAAAATATACAAATCATTTGTACTTCGCATTTAATAGGAAAGGGAACGTCGTGTACATAAACGTATGTAAGATCATGTGCGGAAAAACACAGATTTTATTTTACTCGGAGCAAGACAGTAGATACCTACTGTAGTTCCTACAAGTAGATATATTGCTCGAGTGCTTGTTTACCGCAACTAAATTAGTTCCCGTTTTCCTCTTCGAATTTTAACATTACGAAAAAATTACTTTTACACAATTTGAATCGGTATTTTAATCATAGCTACATATGCCTGGCCGTTTGTTTTTTTTTATTGTAGGTGCTGACAAATTGGACTTTAATTTATATAATTTTTAAGAAATAAACCGTCGCCTTTGGGGTTCTAGTGAAAGGTACTTGCGAATGTTGGATTATGTAATGTGTAGGTATTCTTTAAACTGCTTTTAATGTAAATCTTTGATTATTTGATGGAAACACAAATGAATATACGTTACGTACCTATACCGTTAAGGTTTGAGGAGTTTCCTCAATTCCTTCATGAATCCGATATCTGATTTTAAGAAATCGAGCTTGACAAAATTTACTTGAAAACTCAACAATATGCTTAACAAACATAACGAAGAGAACAAATCCCCTAACAAATAAATGTCACGGTTCTGAACTTAAATGCATGCTGTAGGGTAAGGTGGGCAACAGAGAACCAGTGGTACACAAGGAACCAACGGTTTTATTCGAAAATGCGACGTTGCCAAACTGCACTGCGAACATAGGCACGCGCCGCTAAGGTTCCCCCGCTCGCTCCCCAGTCGGCGGCCGGTCCGCGTTGAAATTGCACGTGTAGTGAAGTATTTTGTGATTTTGGACAAAAAAACAGAAAAAAATTAAGTATTTAGTTTTTTTATTTTCTCAGAATGTAGTTATGTTTGATTTATCTAATTAATCAGTTGTGGGGAGTGACTATTTCTCTATCTTTTTGACATTCACTGATGCGGCTTTCTTGTGCCGTTTATTTTTTACCGAATTTAAAAAGTGAAAATGTATATCTAGCACACATTGAACCACAAGGCTAGAGTACTCAATGAACCAGGAGGTTCTCTAGGTAATTCTCTAGTTAGCCTTTGGAAGGTCTATTTTGTACAACTTTTGCCATGTTTAAGAGTTAATATAAATGTATCTAATATAACGTTACTATATAGTACAAAAATATATGATAATACATATATTATTTAAGTTTTTTGAAGTGCAAGACTTTATTTTTCATATAACGAAGAATATTGTGACGATTACATTAGTAAACTACTCTTAGTTTAAATAAATAAGCATTTTTGACATTGTAAATGTTGTATTTATTAAATTGCCCCATATTTACCTAAATCAGTTTGTATATTTTGCAATTATTTATCAAAAACTATGCAATTATATAATGGTAGGTTCATTGTGTACTAGGCCGGTTCATTGAATACATAGTACCGGTTCAGTCTGTACCAGAGATTGTACACAATGAGCCATTGTTCATCTTTTAAAAAAACTAAAATATCTCGACTTCTATTCAGTTTTATTAAAAAATAATGATGAAAATTTAGAGCTAGATAAATAACAAATGCACTGAATAAAAAAAATTGAATTTGGACCTATTATGACTGACTTATTAAGATTTAAATTTTTGGTGGCTCATTGTTGGCAACCTCACCCTACTTATAAAAATACCAAAGTCACTATAAGTGTGACGATCAGATTTGAGGAGTTCCGTTCTGATCATCATCAGCACCAAATGTCACTGTACCAAATGTCACTGTTTTGAACGTAAATACAAGCTGTTCTTATAAAAATACCAAAGTCATTATAAGCGTGCCGTTTAGATTTAAGCAGTTCCGTTTTGATCTTCATCCGCAGTTCCACTGCACCAAATGTCACTGTTCTGGACGTAAGTGCATGCTGTTCTTATAAAAATACCAAAGTCACTATAAGTGTGCCGTTCAGATTTGAGGAGTTCCGTTCTGATCTTCATCAGCAGTTCCACTGCACCAAATGTCACTGTTCCGGACGTAAATGCATGCTGTTCCTTTAAAAACACAAAAGTCATCATATGTATGCCTTTCAGATTTGAGGAGTTCCCTCGATTTCTCCAGGAACCCATCATCAGAACTGGGTTCTGATAAAAACGGGACCAATCTGTATGCATACTTATACATTCAACCAAAAAAAAATTTTCAAAATCGGTCCAGTAACAGCGGAGGTATCGTGGAACAAACATAAAAAAAAATACAGACTAATTGAGAACCACCTTCCTTGAGATTTAAGGGCGGCGGCCACGGCTAATATGTATTCTGTGGCGGCGGTCAAAAAGTTAATTTGTGGCAAGAACGATTTAATACTGAACTGATAAAGCCCATACAAAAAAGCGTACCCTTAAATGTATGGGCCTTTTAGGCTTAAAACTAGATGGCGCTGTTCGCAGCCTGGCCGCAGTGGCCAAAATCATATTTTCCCCGAAAATTTTTACGTGTTTTTATGTAGAACAAATGACATATTTCTTTATTTTAAAATCATGATATCACGTCAATACACATTTTGAAAAAAAAAAAAGTAAATTTGTGGTCATCATCAGTGTAGTTATGATAGTATTTAATAGGTGGCGCTAAGAAATTGAGGTACCTACGCTTCTTAGTATGATATGTATAAATCCTATATAAATTATACCTACCTAAATGAACTCAATAAATATAATTCCTTCACTATAGGTCCTTCAGTATAGCTCCATATTCCTCTACGAATCAAATTGGTCGACTGTACGATGCCCACTCTACCTTTTAAATATATCTATAGGTACTGGTCCATGCATCACATGACGGCAATCAATGAACTTCCCGGTCTCCTGTCCTTTAATTGCATTAAAATATCATTATATTTAGGTAAGCAGCAGCGAGATAGCCAATCAGCTGAGGGGAGCAAAGCCCTCCGGACCTTCAACCCTCTGGCGTCGCCATGGCAACCGGCAGGTTCCTACCCCACTTTACGATAAACCATTAACGACTCAGAACCAAAACGTAGTAAGTTTATACGAATCCCATAGAAGTTTAGGACGTTTTTGCCTGTAAAAGGTTTTAGTACACGTGCATTTGCGCGGTAGGTTTGGCTGGCGGTTGCGAATATATGTTTTTATTTTACCGGCTAAATAATTGCATTGATGAAACTTAATTTATTACACAAACCTATATGCTAATTATGAATTTTCATGTGTTTCAAAACATACCGTTTCCTGTTAAGAAAATGTATCATTGTTAATTATTATATTTTGTATTGATGACTTGAAATGCCATTTGGTATTTCGGCTCTAGAATGCACTAAAGACCTACCTACAAACTATAAAACTTAGGTATATACAGACAGAACTTGGTAGATATACTTAGTTACTGAGATAATCACAAGATGCACTTGTTTACTTGTAAAGGCAACGGCCTCTAACACCAACATAACCAAAAAACACCTCAAATCACTCACCAAACTCAATTAATCTATAACACTTCACTATCATAAGGCTTAGTTCACACCGGGCCTCATTCCCGAACTAACGTTTCGTGTCAAGAACACATTACGATCAGGCCAGCCGGACTTTCATACGTCAAAACATCACACGTTGTGGTGCAGTGAAAGTGAGAATGGCGTCTCACATTCAGCGCATGCGTGAATCCCGAATGGGAAAAACTCATCCTAACTTTCGCAAACACCTTTCGCGAAGCTTCCCTTAGTTCTAAACTAAGCCTAACTTTCTTGCATAAAGAGTTGTTTTGCAAGGGCATTACAGGGTTGATATTGAGGTTTAGAAGATTATTAATGAAAATGCAAGCATTGAATGAGGAAGCTGCCTTTGAACGTGCTGATTGAATGCCTCAAAACGTTCTTAGCCTAGTAGGGTGAGTGCTTGAGTGGGTAGCAAATGTAAAGAGCTTTCTAGAGCCTAGTCCGTACATGTTTTAATTCAGGTACAGTCACCGGTAATAACTACGCACAAAAAGATGGCTGCATATTATTTGGCTCAGTCTTATGGCTCTAGAAATAAGACTGTGTTGTGTCAGATATTTTTCCGGCATTCTTTTTGTGCCATGTTATTGCAGATGACTGTAAGTACATACATCGTAATGTCAATACTACTTACTTACTCGCTCCGTTGGCTCAGTGCCCCAAAATGAGACTTGGCTCCCAATGGCTCCAACATAAGACAGCGCCACTTTTCTCGGTCCTGCGTCCTTCGCTACTTCTTTCTTCTTCTCTCAGAGTTCGCACATGTTCTCGTCGCTCCTTCAATACCTGGGGCATCCAGCAGGCCATCTTCTTGCTTGGTTACCCAGGTATGGTCTTTTCACACTTCAATCCTCGTCCATCCTCTCTAGATGGTCTGACCAGCGGAGTGTGTGAGCTTTAGTCTCCCCTATGTTAGGTTCAGCCACAAGGTCTTCCATTTCTCTGTTCCTAACGATTGACCAGCTTCCATCCGGTCTTCTCTCTTCGTAACTAGCAACATATTTTCCTCTTTAAATGTCCAGAGTCCAAGCTTTGTATCCGTAGTTGAGAATCAGGCGTGTTATTATCCTCCTGTCCTGTCCTAAGTGTGTTTTCACATTATCCGATCCGATATCTGATGTTGCATGCCCTGGATACGTGCTATGGACGCGTGCTAATACGGGTGCATGCTACGGATGCATGCTATGAATCCGTGCTATGGATGGTCGCGAGTCATCCATATCACGGATTCATAGCACACGGACACATACACTGTCAGTAGGCTCGCATTTATCGCACGCCAACACATGCCAACGTGGAAACAAAATTATCGCATAGCTCGAGCTGCGCATCTTCCTTGCACAGCTGCGAATAAAATTAGTATTGTTCGAAACGATCACACAGTTTCGTAGCGTAGCTTTCACATCTTCACAGCATAGTTGCATAGCACATCTCTGGTGGAAAGGCACCCTTAAACCTTATAAAATTAAGTCCCTCGCCGCGTTTGTCTGCGCGTCTGTTTTTATGTTCGCGATAAATTCAAAAACTAAGTACGGTCAACCAATTTGAATCCTAAGCCACCATAGAACCCTGTCTTATTTAAACCATGTTCTATTTGCCATAAGAACTCACATTGACGTTTACTGTGCAAAGGTTCTACAGTGGCCTAGGATTCAAATTGGGTGACTGTACCTACTTAACGGCTTTTCGGGCGGTTTTCCCTTCACCTATGAACAGAGGAAATTTAGATGGAAGTTTATACTTAGGTAGGTATATAATAGTAGTACGTATTGGTTATATTTAATACGAATTAGGTGAAATAACAATCATACCGATATTTATTTTATTCATCAAGTCATTCTGTTGACATTGTGACATTACTACCGTCCCTCACACACCGGCGGAGATATATCGTGGAGATACGAATGGTATGACTGCATTATAAATAGGTATTATTAATATTAAAACGCCTAGCTTTTTACAGTAGCAAAGATTTCTTTGGATTTTTGTACACACAAATCATTTTATCGTCAGGTACGTAGTACAACATTGGCACAACCGGCCACACTATAGTGTCGTCTCTTTCAAGTCAACTAAAGGTGCGACCACACCGCTGCTTAAAAAACGGTGACGGTACGGAATCGCAGTGACGCATCGTATCCGTACCGTATTTACCGCATGCTCCTCACACCGCTGCTCAAAAAACGACGACGGTACGGAAACGCATGACGTTCCCCATACGAAAGTCACTGCGTTTCCGTACCGTCTGCGTATTTTGAGCAGCGGTGTGAGGAGCATGCGGTAAAAACGGTACGGATACGATGCGTCACTGCGATTCCGTACCGTCACCGTTTTTTGAGCAGCGGTGTGGTCGCACCTTTACGGGAGAAAACGGGACGTTACTACTTTTTAATTTTTACTCTTTTTTGCCAGAATGTACAAATCTGTCAATTTTGTGACTCTGTTGAGGTCGTCTATCTGTAGGCCTAGCACATGATGGCCGCGGGAGTATGTCGCCGCGAGATAGACTACCCGTCCTTATGTCATTAATACAGTTAGAAGAAGACGTGGCATCTATCTCGCGGCGACATACTCCCGCGGCCATCATGTGCTAGGCCTACTGGTGTACTTTCCGAACAGGTTACCTAGCCAACGTTAAAATCAGTTACGCTTCGCAATCGTAGTTCGCTCTCTCTTTATCGCTCTTCTTTAGTGGCATGATAGAGCCAGACTGCGTTTCGAGCGTCACGTAGCGCCAACGATTGTCAGTGTATTTGTCACGTTGGCTAGGCCAGCAGTATATTTACCATCTGGCAATAATACGCAACGGATTTATTTAAGCAAGCAACACTCGAAGTTAGACGTCAACAATTTTTCGTCGCGTTGCGTATTTATTGGCGCAGTGCAGAATCAAAACAAAATTATATAAGCAATAGAACTCCATGCTATCTGTACTGTTTTCGCCGTAATCGTCGTTGTTTTGTTTTATTATGCCTAATGGACGGGCAGTGTTGTTGCTGCGGCGTTTGTCGACAGGGGACAACAGATTGAAGAGTATCAACTTGAATCAAAACACGACGAAGGAGTCGCATATTGTGAACCCGGTGTGCTCCCATCGCGACATAAATTTGTCGAAAAGGTATGTGATTAGGTAACAAATGCAACATTTAAAGAAATACTCGATTTCTATGAATATTTGGTTGTCTGCGGCAGACTAAAAATAGACTGCAGGACAACATTTACTGACCTTGTTTATGTTTACATGTTATGATAGCGATACTGTGTGCGCACTGTGATTTTAGCCAGGAAAGAGAAAGGCACTTGCATTATTAATATGTAATCAGGTTCATGTCATCATAAAAACGTTATGTGATTATGTATAACCTTGAATGTTAAACTTACTATGTTTTGTTATGAAATGATGACTATTTATCGAAGTTTATCGAAAAAAATATCCATTTGTAGGCTTTTTGAATGCAGTTAGGTACTGCAGATATGCTGAGGGTGCAGACATCAAACAACAATTAAGTAGTTTTAAATATATCACTTAATTTCTTATCTAACTACAAAGTGCACATATAATAATTTATACAGCTTATCACGGACATGTCATTTGAAATAAGTGACTTGAAATAATTTTTTTTTAAATTTTATATTAAATGAACTAAGTATAAATTGATAAAAGTTAATAAACTGGCATCCACTAGGCTCACCAAATCAAATCACAATTTCTATTCATTCTATGAATGGTTAATTTTATTTGATGTATTGCCTTAGGTTGCAGTTTCATAGTAAATATATAGAAGGCAAATTATTGCTAGAGAGCGGATTTCAGGTAGCGATTTAAATATTAATATGGATATACACACAAAAAAGATGTATCGGAGCATAAAATTAAAACTCTTTTTGGATCCTTTTATGAATATCAGGAAAAAATATGATGATAAAAAGTAAAAAAATTTTTGCTTTTTTAAATATTGTATTTATTCAAGTTCTTCTTCTTTAATGTTTCTTCTGCGCATTGCACAGTAAAAACTTCCATTACAACTCAAAGAAGAGGAAAATGAGAATAATTTGCTTCCTGTATACCAACTCCTTTATTTAGAATAAAATACTTTTCTTTAAAATCAGTTTGTTGCAAAAATAACTATAATTGGATCTAATTATTCAGCAAAGTTTGCGATGTACAATGTAATAATAATAGATTGTAAGACCTTATTATAAACCACATGACATGTATTTATCAAATTGCATTTTAGTCATATCCATAGTAATATTTATTTTAAATTGCTACCTGAAATCTGCTCTCTAATTATTACAGACTAACTTCAGTGTAATAGAACTGACTGCATGGGGTGTCAATAAGAGATGACAGATAAGATAAAAGATATTTTAAAGATATCTACACCATGTTTTTTGTGTTCGTTAAAATGTTTAATTAGTACATTTTTATTTTCCAGAATCTCTACATTTGGCCAAAACAATCAGCTTCCAGTTGTTTCCCCTCAACTTACAAGAAGCTTCAGTGACAACATAATAAAAATGGCCACACCAACCACTGAATCCAACCCTATTGAAGTGCCAAAACATACCAATGCTCTTGTGTCTGAGAAGTCTCCATATTTGCTGCAGCATGCTCACAACCCAGTGCAATGGTACCCATGGTCCCAGGAAGCATTTGACAAGGCCAAAAAAGAAAACAAACTGATCTTCTTGTCTATAGGATACTCCACATGCCACTGGTGCCATGTGATGGAGAAAGAATCTTTTGAAAATGAAGAAGTTGCCAAAATTATGAATGAGAACTATATTAATATTAAGGTGGATCGTGAGGAAAGGCCCGACATAGACAGGGTTTACATGCTGTTTATTACAGCAACCACTGGCAGTGGTGGCTGGCCCATGTCTGTCTTCCTCACTCCTGACTTACTGCCTGTTACCGGAGGAACATATTTCCCTCCCGAGAATAAGTATGGCCGCCCTGGCTTTAAAACTATTCTCCTGTCACTTGCTAAAAAGTGGAAAGAAAATACTGAGCAATTCAAACAGGCTGGCATTGCTATAATGGATGCTCTTCAAACCTTATCCAAGGGTGATGCTGAATTATCGCCATCCGTACCTGGAGAAGCGACATGGAACAAATGTGTGCAGAGATACATTGCTAGCTTTGAACCACATTTCGGTGGATTTGGTACAGCTCCAAAGTTTCCGAACTGTTCAATTTTTAACTTCCTCTTTCACTTCTATGCTCGGAACAAGTCTGATCGAGTAGGTAAGCAGTGCTTAGAGATGTGCTTGCACACATTAACTAAGATTGCCAAGGGTGGTATCCATGATCATATCTCTAGTGGGTTTGCTCGCTACTCTGTTGACAATGACTGGCATGTGCCGCATTTTGAAAAGATGTTGTATGATCAAGCGCAACTCGCATGTGCTTATACGGACGCTTATCTTGCGACCAAAGACGAATTTTACGCTGAAGTTGTTCGTGACATTATTAAATACGTAAACAGAGATCTGAGACATTTAGAAGGAGGTTTTTATAGCGCCGAGGATGCTGATTCATATCCAGTTCATGGCGCTCCTCATAAGAAGGAAGGAGCATTTTGTGTTTGGGAATATATAGAAGTTGAGTCGCTCCTTATTGAGAAAACTATAAATGATATACCTTACATGGATATTTTCTGTCACTACTTCAATGTTGAAGAAGATGGCAATATTTCACCGGACAGTGATCCTCACGGTGAGCTCAAAGGGAAGAACATGTTCATTGTTTATGGGAGTAAAGAAGAAACTGCTAAAAAGTTTGGATTGACTATGGAGCAGTTTAATCAAGTGATCAATGAATGTACTGAGATCTTGTATGAGGCCCGTCAAGAGAGACCGAGGCCACATCTGGACAGCAAAATGCTGTGCTCATGGAACGGCCTGATGATCTCTGGCTTAGCTCAGGCAGGACAAGGTTTGGGAGAAAAGGAATATGTAGAAGATGCTATTAAAACTGCAAACTTCATTAAAAAGTACTTATATGATCCGGAAAGTAAGAAATTGCTTCATTCTTGCTACAGAGCAGATGATGGGTCGGTTTCTCAGATGTAAGTACAAATTTAAACCTCCTTTCTCCAAAATATAAATACTATAAATAGTTTTATGGTCAAAGAGGATTTGTTTGACATGTATTGTATTTGTTTGAAAATGTTATTTGTTCACAATGTATTTTTGATTTTTAACTCTAATGCCAAATTTAAATTATCTATTGACAGTCTTCTTGCCAATCACAGACATGGCCTTACATTATGTAATAGACGAGACGACTAAAAAAAAACTAATTAGTCCCGTCAGTTAGATTATCAAAGAATTTTAGACCCGTATTTTTTCTTTTTTCTCGTAAACGAAAAATGACGACGGTACAGTGCGTTGAAGTACCGCGTGACATCACGCCTAGGTACAATATTTACTTAGAAGTGCGTCACATCACACAAGTCTCCACTCCGGAACTTTGATGCTCTATATCTTTGTATTTTTTCATTAATTAGAAAAAGCGAAAAATATGTGTTCAGTATTTTTAGACGATCTAACTGACGGACTAAACAGAATTCCATTTTTAGGGTTCCGTACCTCAAAAGGAAAAAACGGAACCCTTATAGGATCACTTTGTTGTCCGTCTGTCCGTCCGTCCGTCTGTCAAGACCCTTTTTCTCAGGAGCTTTTGCAGTGAGCAAGATCCGTCAGTTAACAGACGTGAAAACAGCTCGATTAGTTTATTTTAGTTACTTTCACAGCATTATGTCATATGGTATTTTACTTTGGGGCAGTGCTTCAGAGATAAATACCATATTTATTCTGCAGAAGAGGGCTATTCGAGCAATATATAAAATGAACCATAGAGACTCACTTAGAGATAAATTTAAGGACATTAATATAATGACAGTGCATTGTCAATATATTTATGAGAATATTATGTATGTACATAAAAACATTTGTAATTTTAAGAAAAACTGTGATGTACATAATATAAATACTAGAAATAAACATAAACTCGCGGTGCCCTTCACACGGCTCTGTAAAATTAAAAAATCATTCATGGGTAATTGTGTTCGATTTTATAATAAACTTCCGAATCATATTACTGACTTGTCAATTAATAAATTTAAGAATCATGTAAAGCGTGTACTCATTTCCAAAGCTTATTATACAACACAAGACTACATGAATGATAAAACAACGTGGGATTAATTGTTATTCGAAATGGTTTCTTATTTTTACGTTTATTATTATTATTATTGTTGATGAAATTAATATTGTATTTTTTTGGACATTGGATTTTTCCTAGAAATATTCTAGACATGTATTTTTATATATACATATACCTAATTATATATTTTTTGTTTAACGATTATTTTTATATGAAATTGTATATTATAGACTCAATATTATTATGAACAATAATTTACAACAATAAATTGCTCTGATAATTAGGTTAGATTAAGATCATAATATATATGTAATGAACTATTCATAAGAGCTTGTAACTAGGCCTACATGAATAAAGATATTTTGAATTGAATTGAATTGAATTGAACGCGTGGAGGTATGAAGCTGAAATTTATATCAATTACTCAGGTCTACTGTCCCTTGAAGCTGTGAAAAAATCAAACTTCTAAGCCAACGCAATCAAAAGATTCAGCCGTTTATGCCGCAAATTTTCGACACTTGCAAGGGAATCAAAACCTACGGGTGCTTCCCGTGAACTCAGAATCTTGAAATTTGGTACGAAGCAACGTCTTATAGCATAGATAAAGGAAAAATTACGAAAACCATAAATTTTTAGTTACATCACATAATATATTTTTTTTTAATAATTTTAACCTTACTACCCATTTCCTCATAAACGCGTAGAGGTATTAAATTGAAATTCATACCAAATACTCAGGTCTATAATACCTTTAAGCTGTAACAAAATGAAACTTCTATGTCAACGCAATCAAAAGAAACAGCAATTTAAGCTGCATATTTTGAAACTCGCAAGTACTCGCAAGGGAATCAAAACCTAAAGGGTACTTCCAGTCGACCTAGAATCTTGAAATTTGGCATGAAGCAACGTTTTATAGCACACATAAAGGAAAAATTCCGAAAACCTTAAATTTTTAGTTACATTACAAAATATATATTTTTTAATAAATATAAACTTATTACTTTTTTCCTCATGAACGCGTAGAGCTATCAAGTTGAAATTCATATCAAATGCAGGTTTGTACGGAACCCTCGGTGCGCGAGTCCGACTCGCACTTGGCCGGTTTTTTTATGTAGTCGTCATCCCTATTAGTAGCAACATATTTTTGGCTCCCAGTACATTTCCGTCAACAACATTTTCTAGCGTCCACAATTTTATATCTATGTTTTACATTTCAGTGAAAAACCTATCGAAGGTTTCTTAGACGACTACGCCTTCCTGGTGAAAGGTCTACTGGATCTATACGAAGCATCTCTGGACCTCTGCTGGCTTAACTGGGCGCGCGAATTGCAGAAGAAGCAAGATGAGCTGTTCTGGGATGAGACGAATGGTGGATACTTTAGCACTTCGGAGGGAGATGATAGTGTTGTGCTGAGGCTGAAAGAAGGTGAGGTTTTAATTTTTCTTAAACAATATTTTTAAGGTGTACGGACTAAAATGCTCGACGCATTAATGGTGACTTTTGTTAGACGGTAGGCTATAAAACATTGTGAGATGAAACTTTAATTTTGCTTGTGCTCTTGCCTAAAAGTTTTTGAGACTCAAACAAATTAAAATTTATATAATTAGGTCACACACGCATATTTATAAATAGCTTGGTTGAATGTCGCTTGACATGCGTACAATTAAATGTTTTACGACTTACGACAGTCACAGATGCAAGATGGAAATGGTTTTAAACATGTCAAGATTGCGAAATGAAAATATGTATATTGAATATTATTACGTTCCTTTGTAGCTTAGGGATGTGCCCTGTAATCTAGATCCTTCATGCGTGTGAGCGTAGGCGTAGTCGTAAGGGATATTGTTTCTGCCCGTAGGTATATGTTCCACAGTAGTTGACGTTTTCGTAAGTCAGTAGCATTGCTTCACATGGGGGTATATTTAGAACAGCTCTTCCCTCCAGTCACTGACTTAGGGTCGGTTGCACCAAACCGTCTGTCACTGTTAAAGCGGTCGTTAAATTTGATTGTATGGGAAGTTCCATAGACATTTGCTGCGTGACGATGATGTGTCTATTAAATGTGGTTGATGCAACTGGCCCTTACTGTGTTTTGTTTTTCAGACCACGACGGCGCCGAGCCGTGCGGCAACAGCGTCTCGTGCCACAACCTGCAGCGCCTTGCCGCTTACGCCGACAAGAGCGCCGCTTCGGAAGGAGGCGATAAAGAGCGCGATATGGCCAGGCGACTACTTACAGCGTTCGCGCATAGACTGACCAACTCGCCTACGGCTCTGCCTGAGATGATGTCAGCTCTTATGTTTTATAATGACTCCCCGACGCAGGTACTTGTGATTTGGTTTATTAGAATGCCGTTTCTATAGGAGGCGACCAGGCGACTTCTTACAGCCGTCGCGCCGACTGACCAACTTGCCTACGGCTTTATCAGAGACAAAGTCAACTCTTATGTTCTATAACGACCAGAGATCGGACGGATTTGCGACATTATTAGTTACTTACGTCATTTTAATGACTTTTAGTATGAGATAAATAAATAAATAAATAAATAAATATTATATGACATTCTTACACAGATTGACTGAGGCCCACGGTAAGCTCAAGAAGGCTTGTGTTGTGGGTACTTAGACAACGATATATATAATATATAAATACTTATATACATAGAAAACATCCATGACTCAGGAACAAATATCTTGTGCTCATCACACAAATAAATGCCCTTACCGGGATTCGAACCTGGGACCGCGGCGTAGCAGGCAGGGTCACTACCGACTGCGCCAGACCGGTCGTCAAATGACGCACAAAAATCCGATCTCTGATAACGACTCACCAACGCAGGTAATGTTCGTTCTCACTCTTTATAGATAGCAACTATACAACAATAGCAAGAACAACAAGCAAGCAGCAGCAATAGCAAGAACGCAACTTCGGAAGGCGGCGACAAAGAACGCGATATGGCCAGGCGATTACGGCTTTCGTTCATAGACTGACCAACTCGCCTACGGCTTTGCCGGAGATGATGTCAGCTCTTATGTTTTATAATGACTCCCCGACGCAGGTACTACTTGTGATTTGGTTTATTAGAATGTCTTTTCGGAATAAGGCGATAAAAAGCGCGATATGGCCAGACGACTTCTTACAGCGTTCGCGCCGACTGACCAACTTGCCTACGGCTTCATCAGAGACAAAGTCAACTCTTATGTTTTATAACGACTCTCCAACGCAGGTAATGTTCGTTCTCACATGGTTTATAGATAGCAACTACAATAGCAAGAACGCAACTTCGGAAGGCGGCGACAAAGAACGCGATATGGCCGGGCGATTACGGCTTTCGTTCATAGACTGACCAACTCGCCTACGGCTTTGCCGGAGAGGATGTTGTAGTGTATAGGTGTCTCGAGTACATATGGCAGTCGGTGTCCGAGTGTGATGGAGCACGGACGTGCGGTGTGTATTGGCGAGCCAACCCGATGTATATAGTGTAATAGCGTGACATTACAAGTGGCGACGAGGATGGGATAGAAACATAAGTAACATAACCTATAAAATCGAGTAACGATGCGCCATGATGCACCGTTATCTTTTTGTAAACAGGTTTGGTTACCTGCCGTTTTAAATTACTGGCATTCTTAGTAGTTTCGGAACGTAATGAAGCTAAATGAAAGTGTTCATTAAATACTACAAAGCGAAATGATTATAACGGCAGTTTTTCAAGAATTAAGTCAAAACCAAATAAAAATAAATGAAATGTTATTTCTTTCAACCGTGCGAATATAAACCTTAAGCAAAACCGATAGATGTAATTAATAAAATGTTTGAGGCAATTGACAACATACGGCCAGCCTTCCTAGATTGTCATGCCTATACATGTGTCGGTGTGTGGCTCCTACCTACCTAGTAAACGGTTTGGTTACCTACCTAGATTGCCAAATGTTTTTAGGTACCAAAATGTTATTTGAGTTTATGTGTAGTGGGTTTATAAAATTGATTTATTATTTACATAAATCACAGCCCGGAATCATTACAATAATTTCCGTCCAACCAAAAGAAATGATATTTATTTTTAATTAGTGAAGTTACCATCTACCTGTTGGTTGGTTTAATACACAAAATTATGTGATGTTGCTAAATTTATGAATGGTTAAGCTATTTACCTAAATAAGGCATTTACTTGAATGATAAAATGTTGTACAACCATCACACTTAAATGTCCTATGGTAGCATTAGTCGATGTTTGAGAGTAAGGTGAAAACCAAAACAAACTAGATAAATACTTACCTAAGTATACTTCCTTACAGGGGTGAATTTACGTAAAAGTAACGTAAGTCACGACTTCATTAAGTGGTTATTTGAACTACAGCTACAAATGAAAGGATCTATGCATATGTCGGGAAAGTAACACTTATTTAGAGATAGATTATCACTTGAACGTGAATCTTTTGAATTGATTGAACATGCCATAAAATCATGACTAATACTCTTGTCGCGGATTGACTTACGTAAACATTCCTAACGCCGATTTCGAGCAGTTTTATCTGAGTATTTAATTACTTAAAAACCAGAAAACCAGATGGGTTCACATTAAGTGCTAAATATACCTAAAAGTGATATACAGGATGGTTCTTGATAATGAACCTAACGACGTGTCAAATTTAACGAAAAAAAAAACACGGTATAGAAAAAAAAATACATTTTTGAAGCACTTATGATAAGCAGTTTCCATCTAAGTATTAAATTACTTTACCAGTAAAGTCGGCAGAAAAAAAAGAGGCATTAAACGGATAATATGCAACTCTGTACATTCAATTGTATCGAACATTTAATTGGCACCTAAGTACTATGAAATTTTATGCCATTTGTGGCTGAAAATAAGGCATTAAATTGCGAATTTGGAAACAGCACATGGAGGTGCACTCTGTACATTCAATTGTATTGTTTAGTATCGACCGTTTAAATGGCATCTAAATACTATGAAATTTTATGCCATTTGTGGCTGAAAATAAGGCATTAAATTGCGAATTTGGAAACAGCAGATTACAGAATCTGGACATTTAATTGTCATGTGTGTGAATTGGATAACAGAAATTCTGGTTATTAAGCTAGTTAATACAGCAGATTACCGAATCTGGACATTAAATTGTCATGAAAAAAAAACATACTGGTAACAGAATAACAATGACCTGACCTGTACAGTGTGCACGGCTCATTCAAAGCAGATAAAATGTATCTGGTCATTAATTTGACATGACTTTAGCCTTACGAGGATAAATATAGATATATGTGGAACCAGCAGATTACTGAATCTGGACATTTAATTGTCATGTAAAATAAATGAAAAAAAAAACATACCTTGGTTAAGGCAGATATATTTATCTGGTCATTAAATTGTTGTAAACATAGTTAAACAGCAATTAAAAAAAAAAAAAAAAAAAACTGAACATTGAATTGTTGCAAATATGAGCTTAATGATAATAACCTAAACACGAAGTAAATTACGGTTATACTGGTTGAACGTGCGCTTAAATGACGCTTAGATCAGATGATAAATGCTATCTGAGCCTTCAATTGTCATAATAGTAGATTGACGTCGGTCAATAAATATCATTAAATTGAAACCGAAATAAATTACACATATGAAAGAAAAAATACCAAGGCATCCAGTGCCTGAGAGTCTGAGACAACTACCCCAGTAAAACACTCAAGTACAATGACTGAGTACTTTGAGATAGCATAAGTTGAAATATTTTCAATATAATATATTTTGACTTGTGTTAGTTAGAATCATTAAATTGATTGGGTACAGGTTGCCCCAAGAAAGTCCAGTATGGCTTCTTAATTGTCGTTGGAGGCATTTGACAGCGAAGGTGATCCTACATCAGTAGGAGTTCGGTAGGAGCGCTGGAAAAGAGCACTCTTTATATACCTAGATGCCGCTAACGTCAATCAGAGTGAAAAGAGTGAAAAAAAATAAATAAATAAAGACAGTTCATTGGTTTGACATTGCATTGTATATAAAAAAAACACGTAGTGGTGCAGCTGAATTGAATAAAATTAAGCGAACGCTTGATACATTTCAACAACGCGGAAAAAAAAGAAGTTGCTAACTCTGCTTACCGTCAACAAGGCTTTGTCAGTATGGGTGACCTCAAGAGAAAGACATGCCTATTTAAGTTGATCTATGATAGATTTTCAAAGACAATCTACGTCAGTTGAAAATCATTACAAAAATATATTGGTACTGAAGGTACTCGTTATCAGTTAGGGTAATAGGTACATACTGCAGAGATTCATGTAGGTGAATCTCATACAAGTCAGGTGTCCAGTTAAAACAAATAAACTAATGGATCTGTGAGCCTCTATTGAACTATTATAATATAGAAAAAAAAAAAAAAAAAAAATGCTGAACTTGTTTGCGTAATTTCACGGGAGGATATTGAAATCTCACTAGTGACCTTATTTCGTCTGGTCAAGAAAATGAACAAAAGGACAACAATCAGCGGCTGAATCAGCTTTGTCTGTAGTGATTGTAAAATGTTAAATAATCACAGATTTCAATGCTTCACGTCAATTATCTAGGTACCTAACTACTTACAATGCACATTATTTAGAAGTTAGGGAACATGATTCTATTCTATATATAAATGGATTGATAGACGGATGTGAAGTTAAGGGTACAACTGAGGGAAATTTGCCTTGTGAATCTAACAAACTCGTCTTGTTGCGTGTTTATCTGTTTGAAACAATAGTATTTTAGTAAAGGGAATAAATCACAATATTGATGATACAAGTCGAATTTGTACGAACCAAACAACAAGGTCAAACTTGTTAAAATATATTTTATTGAATCAGCCAAACATTATGTTTAAATCAATATGTGACATGTGCTTTTACAAAATCGACTTGTTGGTTTAAATAAAAGATTGGTTCAAAAAAAAAAAAAAAAAATATTTCCTCCCACGAACGCTCCGGCTGTGGAATGAGCTATGTCAAGGTATTCCCCGATGAACTACAGTATGGGGTTCTAAAAAAAAAAAAAAGGACTATACAAGTTTCTAATGGGTCGACGACGCGCATGTGACACCCCTTGAGTTGCAGGCGTCCATAGGTTACGGTGACCGCTTTCAATTAGGAGGCCCTATAACTGTTTGCCACCGACGTGGTATAAAAAATGTAGAAGGAAGTGTAACTACACTTAACAACATCAAACTTGTAGTTGGAATGAAAGAACACGTAGGCGCAATTTTAAAAAAAAAAAAAAAATAGAAATGTTGAACGAACATTAAATCTAGTTGTTTTTCTCTCCGTGTGACACATAAATAAACGCTGAGTCTGTCAAGATATAACATCTCCTGAAGGAATTTAAAGACACAGCTGCAAAAACAAATTCAAATCGTGGTACCTGGGGAGAAACACTGATGTGCTTACCTACTACGAGGTAGTTACCTCGTAGTTCGGTGAGCTGTATAAGTATTCTGTTACTCCTGTTACTCCGGTCAATTTCAGTATGACTTGATGCCTTGTAAATGGGCATGCTGATTTGTTCGGTTAACAGCGCAAAGAAAGTAAATGAAGGAGATAATATTTGGGTAATAATTTAGATAATATTTTATCAAAGGAATGGAATGCACTCCCACCATAGATGTTCCCAGAAAAATACGACCTCGGTCTCTTTAAGATAAAAGTGAATATGCTAAGTATTACTGAATCGGTGAGCTCCATCTTCGACTATATCTTCACCTTCCATCGGGTGTGACTATGGTCAATCGCCAATCAGCCAAAAAAAAAAAAAGTGGTTTTGTAATTTCTTTAATAATCATATTATAAAATAGCCTAGCCTAAGAGTTAAGATCTTAAGATAGATAAAGAGATAATAATAATAAAAAAAAGATGTTGATAAAATACTTTAAAAGAAAAGTGTTATCTAAAATATATACATACTGTGTAGATATAAATCGGATGTTAGTATAATTGGGTCAATTGGGTAAGCACTTCTTAAATAGTATATGAACAGCTATCTATTTTAGAAAATTAATCGTTGATTACTTTGTGTGGTACAAAGTATCTACGAGAAAGAAAGCTGATCATGATGAAACAAAATCAATAAAACGATAAAGTGGATACGTGACCCTGAATAGGATTTTAATGCATATTCTATATAGTATCTCTATGTATTACAATGCAATGAATCACGAGCCCTTTCGATCCAGAAAAAAAAACAGTAGACAGTAAAAGTTTTAATAACTATGCACTGCAATTTATAATTAAATTTATGAGTAGATCTAACTAAACATTATAATATCCGTAAGTATTATGAATTGCATTAGATGAAATGAAAAATGAAATAAATGTTTATTCAAAAACTAAACCTACAACTAAATTTATCTTCTGCCAAACCAGAGTATGGTTTGTCGGCAGACGAGGCTCCAGATACATTAGGTTCTATAACTAAATACTTATATGTACTATTTACTAGTTACTAGCAATAATAGGTGCATATAATGAAGTATAGGGCCGATACAATCAGTTATCAATGTTATCATCAATAATTACCTAATATACATTAGACGCCTGACAAGCGACCTATTAAAAAAAAAAAAAAATAATAATAATGTAAATCATTAAAAGGTATGAAATTAGTGAAATATTATTGTACGAGCCGTACACCTTAGATAATATGATTCTTGATGGTTGATGGTAGTCTTGATAGAAACACTGATTTTTGATACACTTATAAATTTATTGATAACCAAGGTATACTGAGTACTAGCTAGGAGCACGTATAAACATAATCGATGTATAGCGTAATCGCAAATACAGCGATCAATCAATCAATCAATCATTATTTATTTGCAATAAAACATAACTAAATGCATGCAAATGCAATCATGCAATGCAAAGCAATTCTAATCAAGTCATAATTATATTAATTTTAATGCTGACGCGAGAAATGTGCGATGCTTGCATTGTACAATTTATATTGTATGATTAAAATTTGTATGCTATTGAAGAAAGAAAAAAAAAACAATCATATATGTATATTAAAAAAAATGTACTAATCTAGTTTTCAAAACAGTCTGAATTGAAAAAGGTAACAGATTTAAAGAAGAAGGAGGGAGACTGACATCTAGGAATTGTAGTTAATAAAACACACAAGTATGTTTGAGTATACACTGCAGGTGGTGGTGCAGCGTCCGCTCTGAGTCAACCCTCAGACCGGAATGTCCTAAACATATGACTAAAGATAGAAAATTAATCCCTAATTATAACTACTTCACATACAGTACTAAGTGGTAAAGACGGAGATGATCAAGTTAGGAATGACGAAAGTGGGCAGACAATTAGAAGAAACGTAGTTCATTAAAAAGAAAAAAAAAAGAGATACACGGCACAGCATGGCAAGTATTTGAATTAAAACTAAATTGACCTATTATTTAAATATTTATAAAAAAAAAATTAAAACAAGAAAGGGATGTAGTGTATAGGTGTCTCGAGTACATATGGCAGTCGGTGTCCGAGTGTGATGGAGCACGGACGTGCGGTGTGTATTGGCGAGCCAACCCGATGTATATAGTGTAATAGCGTGACATTACAGATGTCAACTCTTATGTTTTATAACGACTCCAACGCAGGTACGTTCGTTGTAACATGGTTTATTAATAGCAAGAGCGTTGGTTCGAAAGGAGGATCGCCTCTTTATGATGATGTCAGTACCTGTTTCTAGTGATATGATTTGTTAAATTTGTAAGAGCGCCCCTTCGGGATAAAGAACGCGATATGACCAGGCGATTACTTAGACGTTCGCTCATAGACCCGGCTCATATACAGATTTAGGGCCTAGTCGGACCTGCTAAGCCGCGGTCCTGGGTTCGAATCCCGGTAAGGGCATTTATTTGTGTGATGAGCACAGGTATTTGTTCCTGAGTCATGGATGATTTCTATGTATATAAGTATGTATTTATCTATATAAGTATGTATATCGTCGCCTAGCAGCCATAGAGCTTTGCGTAATTTGCGGCTAGGTTGATCTGTGTAGCGCCCCCCCTCCCCCCTACCAATATAAGGTGATGATGTGTGCCCTTATGTTTTACAATGATTCACCCGCTCTTTGTATTTAAATATGTATTTATATTGTCTGAGTACACACAACACATTCCTTCTTGAACTGTAGGGGCTTAGTCAATCTGTGTAACTAATGTTCTATAATATTTATTTGTTTATTTAAGTGTGTCATACGAATAAGTGTGTCTGGCCTTTCCACAATGACATGCTTAAACAATGATCAGTTTTTATTAAGAACTCATATATGTAAGAGTGGTAAATATAATATGAGCTCGTAATAACACTTGTGAGCTTGTGACGATGAGTAAAAAGGCCAGACATGCTATAAAAAGGAACAAAAGATAATCACGCCCGCGTAAATAAAAGAGACACGGCGATGTTTATAGTTACTCGCCCAGCGGTGAGCTATCAATATCGCCGTGTCTCTTTTATTTGCACGGGGGTGCTTATCTTTTGTTCGTTTTATAGCCGATAGCTCATAGCATACTAGCTCGCGGTGGGACCAGTGCCTTATCTCCGTATGGCACACGTATCCCTTATCCGTATTGACATGAGGGGTCGACAGACAGATTGTTGGTTGTAGCAAAAGTTCACATTTCATTTATAATATGATTAACACATTCACGACCAGAGAAAAAATGGCGCACTACGTCAGGAACCGGACGTTATCTATAACCGCCCGCTTGTATGGCGACAACCCACCCAGCGAGTTCACGAGTGTCTAAAGTTGCCGTCAATAGAATTTGTGAACAATGTAAACAAACCTTGTAGTCAAAGTGTCTTTAATTTCCATTCTAACTCATCAGATACTGGCTAAATCCATGTGTTATTTTTAATCAATTCATATCACATTATGATCCTCAACCTTTTGCTAAACTATTGATATTAATTTGATATAATGGTTTGTTTACATTGTTGACAATTTCTATTGACAGCGATTTTACCAGGCGGGTTCTTGGTCTTGGCTGTGAAAATGTTAAGTGAAATGTGTTTTATTGTAGAAATCAGAATATAAACAGTCATCGTCTGTGTATTGAGCTTAGATACTGTGCTACAGGCTGGCAAAGAGAAAATGATAGGGGCGCCACCGTCTGTGTAAATCGTTTTGCATACTATTTTGACAGATTTCGACACTTTTCAAGGAGAACTGTCAAATGTTGCTGTGATAAAAAAAATAGTTCCATTTCTACTCTTTTTAACCCCCGACGCAAAAACGACGGGGTGTTATAAGTTTGACGTGTCTGTCTGTCTGTTTGTGAGTGTGTCCCCGTCAACCGAAAGGATGAACCGATTTCGATTTAGTTTTTTTTTGTTTGATAGCTGAATTAGTCGGGAGTGTTTTTAGCCATGTTTCATGAAAATCAGTCTTCTTTTTCAAAATTTTAATTTGCCAAGCTGTAATATTATAATTTGTCGGTTCCAGGTTCTGATAGCGGGCGGCTGCTCAGACCCGCGTACCCTAGAGCTGGTGCGCGTGGTGCGCTCGCGCCTGCTGCCCGGCCGCGTGCTCGCCGTGGCCGACCCCGCCGCCGACTCGCCCGCCGGTATGTCCGACATACGTGAGTGTCCGCTTCTGCACGCACTCACTAATCTATCCACTGCATGCTAGTTTTGTAATCTATGTATACTATAGTATAAAATCAATTTTGAAGAAGCGGAAACGTCCGCTAACGATACTTTTTTTAACCGACTTCAAAAAGGAGGAGGTTCTCAATTCGACTGAATGTTTTTTTTTTTTTTGTAGTATGTTACTCGATATCTCCGAGAATCGTGGACCGATTTTCAAAAATTTTTTTTTGATCGAACGGGTATAACCCCGAGATGGTCCCATTGGCACCAAGTCGGGGTCTGATGATGGGATCTTGGAGAAATCGAGGGAACTCTTCAAATGTTATAGGCACATGTAATGTTTTTAGTGTATTTTTCAAAGGTACACCAGTATTTACGCCTGATGGTAATAATTTTATGTGGCTGAGCTGATGATGGAAGGTCAACTCCTCAATGGTTAGGAGTTAAAGGATAATTCTTTCACTACTGTACATATATTCGGACTGATACATATAATATCACTAGGAACCACTAAAAATCAACAAATAAATTAACTTTTTAACAAAAAATAAAACCGCCTTCAAAAAAAGCGTGTTACAAAATACGGAGAAACTAAAAAGCCAAAAATAATGAACCTTCGAATTCAGATTTCTTATCGGATTGCAATAATCTAAACATCCAAATTATAAACAAATCAATTATTTTTGGAGTCGGGGCCAGCCTGCGTATGGTTGGGTGGGGCAAACAGGAAATAGCAAGGCGACGAACAGGTCTGGTACCGACTACAAAATTAATTGATTTGTTTATAATTTGGATGTTTAGATTATTGCAATCTGATAAGAAATCTGAATTCGAAGGTTTATTATTTTTGGCTTTTTAGTTTCTCCGTATTTTGTAACACGCTTTTTTTGAAGGCGGTTTTATTTTTTGTTAATTAAGTTTTTGTATTAAAGGGAAAAAAATGCTTCCGGCGGGACTCGAACCCTCATCAGCCGCAGTCTAGGCGGCCGCTCTTAACCAATTGAGCTACGGAAGCCACCGCCGGACTTCGCAAATCTTTCCATTCCTTTCCTTATGCACACGTCTTTGGGGTGGCGTATAGCGACATCTACCGACATATACGATTTGTATAGCGACATATACGATTACATCACGTAGCGGCACCGGAGTCTCAAGTCAAGTCGTATTGAGAATTCACCAGTAACAATGTGCTAACCCCACACCCATACTATATCAATTTTGAAGAAGCGGAAACGTCCGCTAACAATACTTTTTTGTATTAAAGGAAAAAATGGAAAAAATCCTCCTTCCTCTAATACAAAAACTTATGTATAGTATAGTTTATGTATATGTCGGCGGACGATCGTAAAATCCGCCAGATCACGAGATTCCTAGGCATATCGTGAAACGGCGCCAAATCATGAAATGCCTAAAAGTTGTCCAGGCATATCACGATGTGCCTGATAAACAAGACGGCTGATCGATTAAAGCAACGCATTTGTCGATATTCCTAGCTCTATAGCGGGCACTTCGTAGATTAGTTTCTTTCTTGACCATTCATTGGTGGTGCTGCGTATGCGATGGCGCGGATGGCGGCCGTGTTTGATTACCGAGTGAAAAATATCGGCGCCACTCTAAATGATTTTAGCACCGAAAATAGTGTGGTTATTCAAAATAGAAGTGCAAAAGAAGCTTTTTACTCGTCGACTTTAATCTGTCAATTACTATAATATTAATTATTGGCTATAATTATTATAATTACCTACTAACACACAACATTATGGACCTGGTCAAATTATTGAAAAGGTTATTTTAATATTTATTCCAATTAGGCAATAATACAAGTGTCCTTTCATTTCATTTGTTAACTACAATGTTTTTAATTTTGTACTTTATTATGGTTTTTTGCATTTTTTACTTCAATTTTGGAACATTTTCCCTACTTAAGTATTGAACGATATGGCGGCATATCATGATATGCCTAGGAATCACATGATCTGCCTAAATGTCACAGGCGGGTTTTACTTGATGAAATCACGAAATGGCGGCCATTCATGATATGCCTAGGAATTTCGTGATCTGCTTAAACGTCACTCGGCAAATCGTTAAACGGTGAGTTTTGAACGATATGCCGAATGCTACTAAGCCAAATCATGATTTGGCGCCGACATATAATCGGCGGCCGAACGAAGAATCCGCCAGATCACGAGATTCCTGGGCATATCGTGAAACGGCGCCAAATCATGATTTGGCTTAGTAACATTCGCCATATCGTTCAAAGCTCACCGTTTAACGATTTGCCCAGTGACGTTAAAGCAGATCATGAAATTCCTAGGCATATCATGAAACACCGCCATTTCGTGATTTCACCAAGTAAAACCCGCCAGTGGCATTTAGGCAGATCATGTGGTTCCTAGGCATATCATGATACGTCGCTATATCGTTCAATACTTAAGTAGGGTTCCAAAACTGAAGTAAAAAATGCAAAAACCATAATAGGTACAATATTTAATTAAATACTAGGTATAGGTATACTTGACAAATGAAATGAAACGAGACTTGTATTGTTACCTAATTGGAACAAATATTAAATTAATCTTTTCAATAATTTTGTTAAAATTATCGTGAGACATATTAAATCCATACTAATAGAATGGGAAAGTGTGTGTGTCTGTTTGTTTGTCCGTCTTTTACGACAAAACGAAGCGACGGATTGAGGTGATTTTTTTAAGTTGAGATAGTTGAAGGGATGGACAGTGACGTAGGCTACCCCAGTTCCCTAAAATAGGAGGTGGAATTTTGTATGGGGCATGCCGAATATTTGGATTTAACGCAAGCGAAGCCGCGGGCAAAAGCTAGTTATTGAATAAAACCATCTCAGTTAACTAAAGTGAACTTTAATGAGATTATACCTAGCCAACACTGAAAAGTCAGCACTCATAGTTTATAGTTTAGTCTGTGGTGTCTTAATTGACAGATTAAAGTAAAAAAAAAGCTTCTTTTGCACTTGAATAATCACACTACTTTCGGTGCTAAAATCATTTTGTTGTGGCGCCGACATTTTTCACTCGGTAAACAAACACGGCCGCCATCCACGCCATTGCATACGCTGCATACGCAGCGCCACCAATGGCCAAGAAAGAAACTGTTCTACGAAGTGCCCGCTATAGAGCTAGGAATATCGACGAATGCGTTGCTTTATCAAGTGTCCCATCCCAAATACAGACGTAGTGCGAAAAGGGTTTCCTTCGTATTTTTCCGAAAACGTTCGTATTTGTTTGTCATGCTAGTTTGGTCAATGTCTGTACATCTTGTACTGAGACTGACTGAAATAGCATGATACGTTCGTACGTTTCCGTAACAATACAAAGGCAATTCTTTCCGCACTACATCTGTAACAACCACAGCACCAATAGCACCATTCTCACGGCTCAGCCACGACATTGGTCTAATCGTGACAGCGGTGAGCGGCGGCCATACATTGGAGCGAGACACAGCGATGGGACTTTTCATTCGCACGTATGGCTGCCGCTCACCGCTGTCGCGCTTAGACCAATGTCGTGGATGGGCCGTCAAGGCCAACCATATTTCTACAGTCACCCATCAGTCAGACCATCCTACTACTCACATGGCCTTGTTTACCCCTAGCGAGCAATTGTCAGCGGTAGGTATATAGCGGTTTTGTGTGGTGACTGGTTTTTGATTTTTGCCTTTGATTATCCTCCCTACATTCTATATCTGATTGGATAATGTGAAACCGCTCTTACTTGCACCATTTCACGTCTATAAGATTTTGCAAACCGTTTGGTGCAAACCTTATGGCCCCTGTACACACATGGCCAACGGTTCCACCAGCCCTTTGTGAAACCCCTTGGCCAAGATAAGAGCCGCTGTTTACACATTGGCGAACCAATCACTTGGCATTGGCTCTTCATGAAAGATGGACGTGGAATGAAAAAATCTAGGAAATTCTTGGTCATAGACGTTGTCAGAAAAAAAATATTAAAAAATAATAACCCCGTAGTAAAATTAAATTATTTGCAATATTAACAATTTTTTGAATATTCTGATAAGAACATTTATCTTTTTTAGGAAATACATTAAACATTTGCAAGGTTATTTTATTTCCTAAAATCTACACTATTATTGGCATAGATAAACTTATTATTTTCGTAAATATATCACTACTGTCCTCTCTGACGGCTGACGACCAACTGAATGAAGCGCCAACGTGTAAACGCAGTTGGCCATTGGCGCCAAGATCCTTTGATGTGTGGACAAAAAACCGACACGAATCGGTTGGCCGGCAAGCGCAAGCGCCAACTGCCAACTTACGGCCAAGTAGCCCTCTACACACATGGCCAAGGGGGTTGGTGGAACTGTTGGCCATGTGTGTACAGCGGCCATTAGAGGACTTGTTGGGTTACTCCTCGGTCAACAAAGTCGGCTAATGGTGATATATAATTATACTCTATGTAATCACACTTATCTGGCATAGAAAGTGACAGAAATGACGCTTCACATCTTTAGTTATGCTCTAAGGGTGGAACCGACCCCTAGTCGCGTCTGGCCGCCACACATTTGATATGAATGCGTATTAACATGCGTGTCTATTCTGTTCCAGTACTAACCCGGATCAGACCTGTGGGCGACGCGCCAACCGCCTACGTATGTCGACGCTACGCCTGCTCACTTCCCGTCACTGATGTCAAACAGCTGGAAACATTGTTGGATGAACAGCCCGCTACTAATTAACTTAGATTTATCAAAAAGGCGAGCCAATGTTGATTATAAGCTATGCCCAATTTTGAGAGACCAGTGTTAACGCATCAGACTAGTCGCTACGCCTGCTCACTTCCCGTCACTGATGTCAAACAGCTGGAAACATTGTTGGTTGAACAGCCCGCTACTCAAATGCGGCAAAAGGGCGAGTCAATGTTGATCATAAGCTACGTCCAACCTTTAGATACCAGTGTTAATGTATCAGCCTAGTTACCTCGGATCGCTGTCCGTTATTGACGTCAAACAAAACACTGTTGGATGAAAATCACACCACTAATTAACCTATTCGAATCAACGTGGAAACTTTTGTCATAGACTAGTTGTTACGCCTGCTCGCTGCTGTCACAGATGTCAAAGAGCTGGAAACACTGTACCACGAACTAAACTGTTAATTCGTCACTACTTTGAAAAAATCTCGTATCTCACCCTGCTTCTCAAAGTTAAAACACAGTAAGTCTATATGCATTCCATACATACTTACTACAATTTTCTTTTCATTGACAGACGAAGATACAAGTTTTTTTAAAAGTAGTGACGAATTTTAAAAGGGCAAGCCAGCGTTGAATTTTAGCTACGCCCCGCTTAAGTTTCGATGAAACCCTATTTTTTTCAATATTATTATAAATGGGCTTTCTCTTGGCCACGGACTAAGCAAAGGCAAAAACGTGACCTACAAACCTATAGTCATAGACTAACGCATCTGACTATATCAAAACACTTAGATGACAATTGAACATATTATGAGAAACCTTCAGTCGGAGACCAGTGGTACAGTAGCGGAAAAAAATGTATCATAATGGTTATGTAACGAGAATAATAAGACGAAAATTCTTAAAATTCGATTTTCACATCAAGTAAACAACTATTGGATTATCAATACAAATATCGTCACTAATTTGAAAAAATCTCGTATCTCACACTGCTCCTCAAAGTTAAAACGCAGTAAGTCTATATGCATTCCATACATACTTATTACATTTTTCTTTTCATTGACAGAAGAAGATACAAGTTTTTTTCAAAGTAGTGACGATATGTATTGGAATTCTTACGAGTTTTAGGACTCACTGCACGTGGCCCGTGGGCAGCCACGATATCCTGTTGCGGGACGGAAAAAAGATTTTCATTTAATTTAAATTCAAATTATGATTAAAAAACAACAGAAATCTGAATCACTTAAATATATAGAGGTAGGCAGACTTGACAATAAATCCTGGTAATATGGTAGCTGTTAAAAAATAAATTAAAATACCATAGTCATGTTGAAATTGTTCGGAATAGAAATACTAGGAAGTCATATTTATATTAATCTATTTAAGGCCATTCTACACGGTAACTTTCAAGAAAATTGGATAATCTTTTTATGACTTTGAAGGAAAGTTAATCAAATGGTAGAGTCTCACCTACAATTGAAAAAAGGATTCATACAATAAATTTAAAAGTGGAAAATGTCTGCCTTGGGTGAGACTTGAACTCACGGCCTCTGGATCGATACTCCAGCGCTCTGCCAACTGAGCATAGTAGTGGAAAATTTCGCTGGCTTGGTTGAAGTCTTGGTTGCTCAGTTGGCAGAGCGCTGGAGTATCGATCCAGAGGCCGTGAGTTCAAGTCTCACCCAAGGCAGACATTTTCCACTTTTAAATTTATTCTAAGCCTAATGGCATCGATTGCAGACGGTTCTGCTAATCAGAAGTTAAAAATTTAGGATTCATACAATTAGAGTATGTGTAACATAATACTAAAAACATGTTTCAAATTTATATGTTTTGTTCATAATTCTATGTTTTTTATTATTTAATGATATTATTGGATTTTTCTTGTTTTTATCTCAATACATGATTGTGTTCTAACATATTATTATTTGCTTATATCTAACTCGAATATGTATAGCTCTCTTTGAGTCAAAATCTCTTTAGAATATATCTCAGTAGTAATTCGATCAAAAACTCTTGAAGGCAGTATTGCATCTCAGTCAATTAAAAGATGTATTTAAGGTGCTAACAAGACATTTAATAAAAGTAAATATTTTTTATAGAAGTTAAAATTTTATGAGACATATTTTAAATATTGTAAAAAACGTTCATTGTTTCGCTATTGGAGACATTTTTCGAATTATAATTCGAGTCAAACCGTGTGTTTACAGTACAGTTTTTATTAATAATGTGTTTGATATCCGGTGTCTTGATGTACTTAGATTAGATTCAAGGTCGCTAAATAGTAACGAATATAATTATGTTAACTAGGTCAGTGCCAGTAATTATTATTTGGTGTTATAATGTTATTCAACATCGTATGATTGGGGCAAAAACAGTATCAAATATAACACGGGGCTAGGCTGTAAGCAGTGCAAGCTCATCACATTGGGCGTGCAGCGCAGCGGGGCGGGGCGGCATGTTAATAGTATTTTATGCAACTGGCGTTTAAGGCTGCTTTAAAAAAAAACGTCAAAAGAATGTAAAATTGATAGTTTTAGTCGGTGAAATACTACACTCCGTTATCCAATAGATTTATTTAATTCAAGTTCCAGTTAGAGCATCTTATTATCTCGATTTTTATAAGACTGGATTTTTGAAAACTGACTCACTAAATTAATTATGAATTTTTCTCTAATGCACGTTTAGAAAAACGCACGTATAGAGCTGAATCAGTCGATCTTATTTGTAAAATTTGGACAATTTTGAATATTAAAACGGGTAAATTTATAATTCGTATATCCTGTACCACAATCATTTCAGACTAGATTTTTATTTTAAGTTTTTGAAAAAGAGTAAACTAGCCTAAGGCGAAATCAATTTTTTTCAGAAATTACCTAAAATTAAGTGACAATTTCTTTGAAAATCTACATCACATAGAAGTAAGTTTTGTACTAAATTAATCTGCAACGTTTACTTAAATTGCTGTTATGCCTTAGTGATTATAAATTGCTATTATTGATTTTTGCCAAATTTTTGAAAACGAACCTTCACCGGTACAATTATTACCACTTTTGGACATTTTCTCATATTTTGTTAGACCAAGTAGAAAAAGTCCTATAATGTGATATATATTTGATACCACACACGGTATGATCGAGCGCTCGGTTGCGATTTCACTATTTTTAACACGAAAGCCCTCTTAAGTGAGGTCAAAAAAGACGAGTGGCGTGAGTAACAATTTGAGGCGAAGCCGAAAATTGTTAATAAAGACTCCACGAGTATTTTTTAACTCAGTTAAACACCGTTGCATACAATACTTTTCGTACGATCATGCACTTACTTTTTAATAGTTTTCTAGAATAATTTTCACTATTTCCTGTATTTTGACCTTGTCGGCCTCCCCTCTGTTCCTGCCTCACCCTGTCGCTCGCACTCCCCCCGCCGCCGCCAGCCTCCGGCGCCCCGCGCCACCGCTATATCCATTAAAGACTTCCTCACAATACTTTAAGAGCTATATCGTATGCGTGGGTGCGCGGGGCATCGGGCGGGGGCGGGCATCTTTTATGCAGGGTTTTAACGATCTATGCACGACACTGTAAATGACGAATAACAACACGGGAGTAGAAAAACAATTGAAGCATATACAAGTGTCCTGAGTCCAGGCTACATAGCGTGCACAATGGGGAGGCACACTGTCATTTTATCCCACCAGGCGGCGCCTGTGCAAGTGTCTAGGCATGTCACTGTCATTGATATGTGTGAGAGAGAAAAAAACATCTTCTCGCTCTCACGCATGACATTATCTGTGCAATGGACTAATAAGGTGGCGCCATCTGTCATAACCTTTGAGTGTGCCTCCTCATTACGGGCCCGCCTACAGCCTAGCCCCGAACTGGTCATGACTTAGTCTAAAAAATATAGATGTACAAAAGTTAAGCTCTTCATTCGACTAAATTAAAAGCTACGAGACATAATTTGTGCAACCTTTGTACACCAATATTTTTTTCACTTAACGAAAAAACTTGTGGACGGTCTTTACCTATAGACGGTCTCCACCTTTGACCTTACTCATAAATTCATTAGTAGATACTGCAGTCGTCATTTTCTAAGTAACATCACGTATAATAAATTAACATTATTGTAATTTCTGATTGAAATAAATCTAATATGAAATGTTAGTTGGGCCATTTTTTTTTCAAAGTTGTTCCACCCCACTTTTTTTAGGATTTGGAAATTTTTATGTGATTTCCACTCAGAATCGCGAGCTCTTTCAATCCTAATAGGAGAAAAAAAGCGTCCCGAGGTTTTTTCCCATTTCGTTACCATTTTTTCATACATTTTGTATGGCGGTAACGTAATGGAAGGTCTGAAAAATGTTTGGAAATCTTGGGACATTTTTTTTCTCCTATCAGGATCGAAAGACCTCGCGATTCTGAGTAAAAAAATACCCATGTTACAAAAAAAGTAGGGTGGACAACTTTAAAAAAAAAGATGGCCCAGTTTCGTCTATTGTGATATCGAATTGTGCGCTTGAAATTAAATGTAAGCGAGAATGTTAATGCCCTAGTTTTTAACGGGGATAACGTAGTATTTACGTATAATATTTACTTAGTATTACCCGCTGCTAATATAATAGTCGTAGCATAGACAAGTGAATAATATATGTACAAAGGCAAATCACTTTTAATATCGAAAATATTGTAATGAGGAATCAAACATCCATTTTATCACACCTAGTGGCGCCACTATAGCAGTGCTCTCACTGTCAAATCTCATACATTTTTACAAGCTTTTATTCAACTTGCCTTGTTAGTACAGTCAGCAGCAGAAGTTCGGTAGCGGGCAAGGTGTTCACAATGATCCTAACACGCTCTTATTGTCTTAAAAATAAGATCGTGTCAAGTTCATTTTGAACACCTTGCCCGCTACGCTACTTCTGCTGCTGACTGTACGTTAGTGTGCGTCAAAACGTAGAAGCTAAATTTGACCCACTTCCCGGTTTCGGATTGAGCTGAAATTTTGCACACATGTAAATTACGTGACAATGCAATATTATAGTATCATCATAGAGGAATAAGTAAGGGAAGAGTTGTATTTAACTCCATACATCATTAAATGCGGGTTATTTGTATAGGCATAGTTAAGTGACATCTAGCGACAATCAAGCGTCAAAGTCGCGTGATTGTCGGTAGATGTCACTTAACTATGCCTATACAAATAACGCGTCAAAGTCGCGTGATTGTCGGGAGATGTCACTTAACTATGCTTATACAAATAACCCGCATTTACTGATACAACTCTTCCCTTACTCATTTCTCTATCCTCTTGGCACCCAATGTATTTTCTGAAGTACATTTGGTTTCAATGGAATTTTAACTTTCATGTAAACAAATAAAATATAATTTCTTTTGTTTCTAAAATTTTTCGAACAAATTAAATTGAATTAAATCTCAAGTGCAATAAAAATATTTTGCATGGTGGGCGCTACGTATCATGGTATGAGCTGATCTGATGATGGAGCAGAAAGGTGGTCATAAGAACTCTGTTATGAAACGTCGTATCGAGGAAGGGATTTTTAGAAACGTTTCGGTGAGCATTAGATGACTGTTGAAAGAAAGGTACAGTCGGCGATAAAAGCTTGTGCTAAAAATGAATTTTTTGCAAAAAACTTATTATAATATTTTTTTCTTGCTTGGCAACATATTCAGTACTCCCTAGCGTAGGTACATTACTTACAGTCTGACCAAAGAGTAGAAGAGCATTTCTTTTTTTTTTCGCCACTTTTATGAAATGTGATATTTTTGAAAAAAATTATGCTATTTCTACTCAGAATCACTAGCTTTTTCAATCCTAGTAGTTAAAAAATTGTCCCATACGATTTTTTCTTATTTTGTAACCATTTTCCGTACATGTTGTGTGGGGTCACAAAAGAGGATAGTAACAAAAATTTATGGAAATTCTGGGACACTTTTTGTCTCCCAGTGAGATTGAAAGTACTCGTAGTACAATTGACCTAAAATTCCCTAAAAAAATCAAATAAAAAAAATGGCAAAAAAAAAAGAAATGCTCAGAAATTAAAAACTGGCAACATCGTAGTGTCGTCCCGTTTCTCCCACATTGATTTGAAAGCGATGACACTACAATGTTGCCACTTTTTAATTTCTACTCTTTTTGGTGAGACGTTACAGCGGTTGCCGTGGCGACATAAATTATATCCTAACCTCACAGTGTGCTTTCTCATTGAAAGCCGTTGTATGTACTGTTACATACGGTAAAATAGAGTCAAGGATAAGGGTCAAATTTGTCAAAACTGTGTTTCAAATGTTTTTTTAATCCTGTGTCGAGTCTATGCACTATAACTACACATTTTGTACTTTAGAAGTCATTTTCTTTAGACAACACTTTTGACAAGTTATTGCTTGACTTTGTACATGTACTTACTCATTTGTTTTTGGCGTAGTGTAGTAATGCGAAAAGCATTATACATGTTTGAAAGTGCACATTAGTGTTAAGAATTAAAAAAAAAAACATATTTTTATATCCCAAAATTTATTTTTGTGAATTATTGTCATACAATGACCATAAAGTATAATTTATTTATTTAAATAATTCGGTTGACCTAAATTATGTTCGTGTTATTTTGTGATAAAAATTATTACAATAAAATCTATGAAAAAGCTTTTAATTCTAGTTTTATTACATACCTACTAAGCTTTTGCCCGTAGCTTCGCTCGAGTTACATTCGAAAATTGCGGAATGGTCCATACAAACTTCCACCCACCATTTGAGGGAAGTGGGCGTTAAAAAGAGACAAAGTAGCCTATGTCACTCTGCATCCCTTTAAATATCTGCATTTAAAGAATCACGTCAATTCGTCGCTCCGTTTTGCCGTCAAAGTCTGACAAACAAACAGACACACACTTTCCTATTTATTTAAGTATTAAGTATAGATATTCTATGTAGGTAATTGCACCGCACCGGCGCGGCGGGGCTGTTAAAATCCATAAACTAATAAATTCTATATAAAACAACGGAGCTCATGAGGGTTAATAGAATTCCGATAATTTGTCTAAGTTATTAAAATAACATCAAGTTGTGAAACCGCGAAACGATAACCCACGCATTTTAGTAGGTACCTATGGATATCGTCGATAATAAATAATCAGTGCGTAGACAAATAACCAATCGTTCCCGCTCAGTAGCGTATCGTAATTCTCTGTCTCATTCGCACTAAAACGGAAGATCAGAAGGAGATAAACAGGAACCGCAACGGACGTGAACGTTTGGCCATTCCTGTCGGCTGGAAGAGACAAGCGTTGACGCCGTTGACGCTATGTGGCGATCGAAACAGGCTGCTTTTTAGTGCCACTACAGAAGAGCGATTGGGACGTTGGCAAGGTACCCTGATATTTTTATTTTGAACTAGCTTTTCCTCGCGGCTTCGCTCACGTACTAATCTAATCTTGTTTTTCCATACAAACTTGACCCCCATTTCACCCCTCAAAATTTCATTTCATTTCATATTGGTTTATTGCAGTCATGTACATGCATCACGTCTAGGACTTATGACTATGTTACATGGACCCGGGTAGGGTAAAGCAATTTAGTACATACTTATAACTTATAATTAACACTATCTACTCGCACAAATAATTTTTGCCTGCACAACATATTATTCTAACAGTTAAATATTCAGTCATAGTAAAATTTATGTCAAACTTAAGTTTTAATCAGCATTATTAATATAAATTATTTAAGTATAGGCAGGTACAATAAGTTTAGGTAACATCATAGATTAGCGTCGTTAAGAAATTCGTTCACAGTGTAAAATTCTTTCTTAGTGCTCTTCTACACATTGTAAGTTGTAAGGAACTCAACCTCAGTGCCAAATTTTGAATCTCTAGGACCAGCGGTTTCGGCTGTGTGTTGATATGTCAGTCAGTCAGTTTCTTCTTTTATATACTTATTCAGATAGCGGCCTTTTCGGTTCGGATACATTTAAATATGTATCTAAAATACCTGTTTCAACAGTGAAAAGGGCCTTGTTGGGATGCCAATCGTTCGCGCCGTGGTGAACGAGACGGACGGATCAATATCATTCTTCCAGCGTTTCGTTCGGTAGAGTGTACACGATTGACATCTTGGCTACGCACCTAGGGCCTCAGGCAGAAACAACAACACGATCCGCTTATTATTTAAACAAGCCACCACCCACAATTTCTGTGATATTAATATTGTTACAAAATCTTCTCATAAAATATAGGAAAATACACGATAAAACCTTGGAGATGTACAAAAAAGTCACTTTTTAAAGTAGGTACCTACACGAAGATTAATATTTTTAACAGCCAGAGTTAAATTAGAGAACTGGGTTGATGTGTTATCAAATAATTTGCAGTAGATAATTTAGCTTACTTCCGATAACCTCTCGAGAGTGGCCTGAATGGTCCTCAATAGAGCAGGGGTCTTACACACTGCTTAGAAATTGTGTCACTAAGGACCCTATCACAACGAGAAATCCCAGTGTATTCAGTGTGATTGAGCCTTTACCCTACAATCTAGCGAGCAAACCAAGCGAACCGAAGTTCTCATATAATTATATTCAACCTCAGGCAGTCGTATATTTAATAGTACATTACATCAGAGGCCGGGAAAATGAGGATTTCTGGCCAAGTGGGTATATACGGCCGAGCGAGCGTGCGAGCGAGGCCGGATACGGATACGAGGCCGGGAATCCGTTTTCACGCCGAGGCATGTATAGTGCTTTTCTCAAACATACAATGAAATAAAAAAAAAATGCTCTAAAGGACAATATTTTATAAAAAAAAGTTACTTTGCAGGCCTAGGCCTAAAAAATAATATGAAATCCCTTTACAGTCCTCTCGAGTTGTTGCGCCCAAAAAGCGATACTTCCCAGCCCATTTTAAGGAACGTAAAGACAATATTTCATTGCATGTTTGAGAAATAGTTATTTGTTATACAAGGGAGCAAAGTTGTATTTTAACCGAGTGTGGAATTGCAACAGGAACTAGCGAATGGATTCTAGGGTTGAACTACGAGCGAGCGAATGGATTCTATGGTTGAACCACGAGCGAAGCGAGTGGTTTGAAAATAGAATCATGAGCGAAGCGAGTACAAAAATAGAATCCTGAGCATAGAGTGTTGCAATACACACGAGTTAAAATAACTTTGCATCCCGTGTGTAACACATAACTTTTCACCTCACTAAAGCGAAGAAACACGCAATAAAAACATCTGGAACATAATTGCACAGAAATAAGTCAATTTGCGTTTACTACAATTTCCAAGAAGCACCGACCGCACCACAAAAGTTAAAATTAAGGCTGCTTTAAAAAAAAACGTCAAAATAATGTAAAATTGGTAGTTTTAGTCGGTGAAATACTACACTTTCCGTTATACAATAGATTTATTCAATTCAAATTTCAGTTAGAGCATCTTATTATCTTGATTTTTATAAGACTGGATTTTTGAAAACCAAGTCACTAAATTAATTATTATTTTTTCTCTAAAGCACGTTTAGAAAAATTCACGCATAGAGCTGAATTAGTCGATCTTATTTGTAAAATTTGGACAATTTTGATAACTAAAACTGGTAAATTTATAATTCGTATACCCTGTACTACAATCTTTTCAGACTACATTTTTATTATAAGGTTTTAAAAAAGAGTAAACGAGGCTAAGTCGAAATCAATTTTTTTCAGAAATTACCTAAAATTAAGTGACAATTTCTTTGAAAATCTACATCACATCAAAATAATGTTTGTATTTAATGAATCTTCAACGTTTACTTAAATTGCTGATATGCCTTAGTGATTATAAATAGCTATTATTTATTTTTGGCAATTTTTTGAAAACGAGCCTTCACCGGTACAATTATTACCACTTTTGGACATTTTCTTATATTTTGTTTGACCAACTAGAAAAAGTCGTATAATGTGATATATATTTGTAAACTACTCGCAAAGCCCTTTAATTTGATACCACACACGGTATGATCAAGCGCTCCGTTGCGATTTCAATGTTTTTCACACGAAAGCCCTCTTAAGAATCAAAAAGCAAAATCTATTTGGGTGCGTTCCGTTTCACGCGTTTTGAGATTGCAATGTTACTTAAGGTGCGTTCTGAATAAGTACAATGGAAAAGTCAAAAATAAAATATTTTGTACGATTTCAAGTGTCTTATGGTAAAATCATGTTATAAAATTATTTGAATTTTATGTTTTTAGTCGGATACAATTCGATATGAAATTATTTTTTCATCACATTTGCTGTTTAAAGGTATCATTACGTCTACGTGTACTGAAGCATAATGTACTATTTTATTCCCAAGGGAATAATGGATTTAGTTTTAAAAATGAATACAATCCGTACAATACTTCAGGCAAAGGATGTTTCAATCTGCCAAGGATTTTTATTGCACAACCAAAATTTGTCTATTAAGCTATAAAAGATATTATAAGGTATGAAAAATGCATTTTATTTATGTTTTACAATTATCTCAGTGTGTTTTGCATTTATTTCGTAAACTTAACTGAAATACATTGTTATAATTTATAATCTGACAACATGCTCTCTACTCGCGCTTGACCGCGTGCGTACGCGAGGCACCACCGTTGCCTAGCAACGGAGAGTACAACAGATCAAAATACCTATTGAACATTGAACTGAATGAAAGATAAGTGAAATTTTAGTTCAATCATATGATTTATCGGCTTTTTTGAACATGCCATTTAATTTATACGCAGTATTTTTGAGTTTGTTTTCGTTCAAAAAGTGTTTGTTATCAAAAACAATGGATTTAATATGAATAATCTGATGTAAATCAAGATACACTACTTGTCGCAACGCCGCCGGTTGAAGGTTTTGCCTTATAACTGTTTCCTCTATATTTTTCTCTCAAATGTGATGAAAAACATTGTGTGTAACTCGGGGAGTATGAATATTACTAACTCGAGTCTTTAAATCGCTCCGGCAAGCCGTCGCGATTTAACTTACTCTCGTTAGTAATATTCAACTTCCTCCCCTTGTTGCACAATGTACTATTACGTTCGCATCACATGACGCGTTAAGACAATTTAAGCACAGGGAGAAAATTGTCCTGTCTGGGACATGCCTTTACAAGAAATTATATTTAAAAAAGTAACTAATGACACGTTCGGATTTCAAATATTCTTTACACTCTTGTGGATAAAATGCGATTTTGCTATCTGTTTTTAAAGAATAAAAAGTCCTTTCCGAGGTAGTCAGGTGAAAAATGAGTGAATGATGAATATTGAATACTAAAATCCAAAATTAAACGTTTTTCATCACATTCCTTGACATCACACGATTTGTTACAGTTCGAGGTTGCTGTAAGTCCGTTTTCACATTATCCGTTTCGATATCGGATGTCGGAAGGATTTAAATGGAAAAAATCCAAGATGGCGCCTGTAATTAATATATCCTCGGTTTATACGATACTGCATTTTATGAGTAGGTAAATAACAAACTTTGCGATGTTATCGGAGACACCTCTGGACAACAGAGGCAGCACTGGATCTAGACTTTATTCGAGTGGAGGCAAAAACTAAAAAAAAAAAACGAATATGGCGCCCCTTGGACTGGACGAAGTACGAATTTGGCGCCCGGGGCATGGACCCCGGTTCGCTCCCCCCAGATCCGGGCCTGAACAGAGGTACTACTAACAAAGTACCTTCATGTCTATAAGTATTTGCGAACAGCCTATTTACTTAGATACCTAATACTAACAGATAATAAGGTGTTTTAGAATTGCTCTGGTATCTACTTTAAATTAAATATGACGGGAAATGGAACCTTTTGCATTAGTTATTAATAATAGGGTGCATTGGGGTAATTTCGAAAGTCACATAAAAATCACCGTTATTTCCATTATATCAAGATCCCCCTTTCGAAATTACCCGAGCATTTCTGTGCTTCGAAATTACCCCAATGTACCCTAGCAAGAAATAAATAAATAATAGTACATTGACGTATAATACAGGGTGACATCGGGGTCGTGTAGCACCAAACTAAAATAAGACTTGCTACTTAATTAGGAATGCAACGCTGCAGATTAGAGTGCCTAAATCAATAAATTTTCCGCTAGTACAAAAAAAAAATACAACATAATTTTCTACTTTAGTATCATGGTCACCCTACGCACTTAACAAGACAACCATCTAGGAAAGAACGAAGTGGTAGATTACCTACGATTTATAAAAAGTGATGTTTTACTTTGAAACACTGATCTTTTAGTTTACGTTTAGTATTAAAATCAATTAAAAAGTTCGAAAACATTTAAATGATTTATTAAAATAATAACAATCACCGGGACACTACACAAGTGTTTAAATAAAAAACAATCACCGGTCAGAAACATTACAACACGTAGCTTAAACATACTTCAGGAGCTGTTCGAAGTGTGACCCGCCTTGCTGACGGCACAAGTCTGCTCGTCGCCTAAGGTTATCTTTCAATCTGCCAAGAGCGAACCGATTCATTTTCACATTTTCAAATGCGGCAACAATTCGCTGCCGAATGGGTGCAACCCGGTTGCGTTGAGAAGACGCCACACAAAGTATTGTCTAGCGGCTTGCCGAGTGCTTCTTCGCGGATCCTGATTGAAGTACCTTAAAATTTATTCGTCAAGGTTGTCCGCATATCGTCGTTGTCGTGGCCTGTCACCGCCTCTTGCTTGGGCATGATTCGGCACAGTAAATTGTCCATAATTCCGCAGATTTTGAACCATTGTGGAAATCAATCTCCGGCTTGGGATGGGCAAATCAGGATAGCGTTGGTGAAATAAATCTCGAGCAGTCGTCGCACGATTTGTTTGGTAATAAAACCTTACCATGTCCGACCGCTCAATGTTGGAAAACGGATATGCCGCAGGCATTTTTACTGCTCAATTTCTGATCTTTTAATAATTTTATTTATTTCAATGTTTTGACTTTGTCATAACAGTAATGGTTGACATTTATTTTTCATCTAATCAGTTGTTCGTAAAAGAGGTTTCATTATGAATTGTAAGGTGACCACAATTTAAGTTTAAAACTGGGGTATGGAAAATGTTGTTTAATTAATAAATAGCTGAAATTAATTAAAAACGGACTTTATACGTAAACTCACAATTAATTACCGACTTAGGACCAATAGGTTTGGATCACGACCCAGATTTCAGCCTGTATATGTTATGGACCAAGTGATTAATAAGGGCTTATCAGCATGGTCGCGTGATATAGTCTATCTCGTCGATGCGTCCTCTTCGCGCTTGCAAAAAGTGCGAAAAGGACCGTGCCGATAACGCTGGTCCCCTATCAATAATTTATTGGAGTTCTGTCTTATCTCTTTTATCTGCCTATGCGACGAGACTAGCCGTGCCAGCATATTTTAGGACGGCCTCTGGAGACCCCACGTCGCATCGCTCTCGTTTATCTGCCGGCCTAGCCGATGTGACAATCGTCGACGCGACGCAAAACGTAGACTGGCTCTGTCACACAGGGAAAGATACGATATGTATCATTGCGACTTGTTGGCTAGGTACCCTGGACCTTTTCCACCAGGCCAACACCCAAGACAATACACTAAATAGAGAAATTAGGCCACGAAATTTGATACAGTTATTTCAAGCGTACTGTCCGATATCCATGTCCTCTTAATTTCATTGTCTTTCTTTTGATTCTACGCCGCTTCGTATGTTTTTATCGTCGGGATCGAATCAGCTCGTGATTCTCAGAAGAATAAGCCCAAACACGTCCAGATCTGGTGAAATTCGATATTCGAGATCTATTTTGGAAAACGCCCGCGTCACGGAAAATGATTTTCATTAGATAAAGTGAACACGGACCCCCAAGCCAAATAAGGGTCGGATGCACTATATAACCACCTCCAACACTTCTGGTGTTTCGGGTGTCCATGGGCGGCAGTGATCGCTTACCATCAGGCGACCTGTCTGCTCGTTTGCCTCCTATCCCACAAAAAAACCGTCCGTTACCGAAAATTGCGTTCGCTATTTTTTTTATGGGCAATTCCATAGACTTCTGCTGCGTGACGTTGATGTGTCTGCTAACTGTGGTTGATGCAAGTGGCCCTAAGACGTGTCAAAACCACCTGAGCATCTATCATGAGTTTTGACGTTTTAGTATACGTTAATAGTGAACGTAATTTTCCGCGACATTCACAATATATAATAATTACAAAGTACAGGGTACACTGTTAGATTTCCGTACATTCTGATAATGTAATCTGGGGGCACGGCAGTGCCCCCGCCAAGTCGAGCAAAAAGAGGCACGGCCGTACCATCCTTTTCTCGAAGCATTTCAGACCATTTTCAACCCCCTGTTACTCCGTTCTGGATAAAACTAGAAGCCTCAATTTTCAGCATACTTATATTCCCTACAGTTAATTTAGTTATGCAATGATAATCTAGTCATAATAATCCTCGACAGTTATTGACCTTCTCTAACTCGTGTAGGTACATATTTCTCCTCATTTTACTCGTACATGTGTACACGTTTGTTTAGAGGTTAAAATACTTAGTCATAATAGTTAGTGATAATTATGTTTACGAAATCTAGGACTTACATATTTGCAAGATAGCATTGTTGGAGGCACGGCCCAATTGTTTTGGTATTATGAATATTATTAAAAAGATACCTGTATGGGTAGCACATGACTGGCGCGACAGTTGCTTGCTGCGACATACCTTGGATCGAACGTTATTTTCTAAAAAAATGTATAATAAGCGACGCAAACTGGGGGGCCATTTTTATTCAAACTTGTTTACCCCATTTTTTTGTAACATGGGTATTTTTTACGCGATGGAGACTACATAAAAATTTTCAAATTCAAAAAAAATGTGTGGTGGACAAATATATGTCGGAGACAGACCGGATATTGGCACGGACAGTCAATTATAGCGCAGCGCGCGAAGAGTTGCAGCTGGACAGCTGACGTCACAACCAACCAGTTGTCCACCCAACCAGTTGTTGTCCCCACTTCGTGCGCTAGGACGGAGCCGGGATACCTGAGACCCGACACTCTCTGGCGGACCACGCTAGAGACAAGAAGTCTTAGAGCCTCCTCGGAACTGTCCACGCTATAATTGTTCTAAACCAAGTTGTTTACCTATCAGTTATTGTAAAATTTAAAGTGTGTAAAATAAATCGTTGATTACTATCGTCTTCGTCTCAATCCTCGATGACCCAGCAACGCCCCGATGTCTGAAAATGGTGCCAATCCTGACCTGTCCCCGACATCAGAAGGTGGGATCACATCGAGGCAAAGAGACGCAAAATAATTGCACCGGAACGGAAGTGCCGCCATATTGGCAATTTCTCGAAGCGCAAAATCAACAAATGCGCGCCCTTATCGAGACACTGAAAAGTTCGTCAATATCAACCTACAATTCTACGGGTGACCTTTCCGGACTTGGAACCCGACAAACAAGAAACCAACGCCATGACATGGTGTGCTACCGCCGACGTGTGTATGGCCAACGCACCATTGGAGGGCGACCAGCTTGTCGTCGCCATCCGCAAGTTGCAGTGACTATGAAGCCATCCAGGAAAATGTTGTTTATGAGTGATAACAATGGAAACGATCATACTAGTTTTCATAACCGAAAAAAAAAAGGAATAACCCGCTAGAAAAAAAATGTCAACGAGTTAAAAGGAGCAGCCACATAGACGGCTTTCGCAAATCGTTTACACAGTATAGCAATAATAACTCTTGTTACAAATTTCACGACGCACCGTGCACCGTCGAAAAACTACCCTCGCACACAGCGAATACATGCTAAACTGGGAAATATTGGATTGGACAGTCTGTGTTGACGTGTGTGTGAAATGACGTCAGTGCAGAGGACATCTCGTTACGGCAGTGTTTATGGGTGGTAAAGGCTTAACGTGGGACCAGTTCCAGGAGCTGTTTAAAATGCGAGCTAATTCCTAACCTAGAAACGTGGTAGTAAGGTCACGTGTCTAACCTTGAAAGCAGGTGATCACTCACCACTCATTCCATTATGTTATTTGGTGAATTGTGGATTCCTATTTGTGTAAATTTTGAGAGTACACTTGGTGAGAATGAAAACAATCATCTCTCTCAATCTCAATGAATCTCTTATTGAAAACGTAGTGATTATAAAATTCCAAAAATTGTAATTATTGTTTGTGTTAATGAAACAGCTTTTTATTCTGATTTTGTTATTTTCCAAGTTCAGTATTCTATAATGTTTCGTAGTTTATAAAATTTGAAGTGATTGAGTATTAGAGTATTACCCCTAAATTTGTGATTTATCTCAAATTGTTCATTGAGTGAAAACAGAAGCTACGCATATGAAATTTTATGTTGCAGTGTGCTACAGTCAAGTCTACACAACGTGAGGTATCTAAAGTCGCGTGTACCATCACGCGAGTACCACAGACAATGCTCAGCACTGCATTTCTTGATCTGAAGGATGAAATGTGATCTGGAGAATGGAAAAAAGGGACAGATTTCGTTCCAATTGTTTATTATTGAATTTTATTCAGTGTCATGGTTAAGCAATCTAAGAAAAGCCAAACGTCTAAGTAAAAATTTAAAGACAAATACTTAGAAACACGGTCATGTCCCTACTTGTTGTTTTCATTTCAAGTTTTTAATTTAGTATCAGGGAAACTTCATAAAGTGATAATTGTTAAATCTCATATCTAAGACAATGCCAGTCGTTGTTTACTTGTTTCCCTTTAAGTTTTTACTAAACGATGAAACTGATACCGTGAAAATGATGCTTTCAGTAATGGCCAGCTGTGATAAACCACGACGTGCTTCACTGCACCTACTGCAGCAGTGGCAACCGCTGCTTGGCGCCTTCGTGCTTGAACTGGTCTTCGTGAGGTCTTCATCTTTGGCTTCGACGTGTGCGTCGTAGCGACGAATGAGAATACGACCTTGGACACTGATACTTGAAGCTGGTGAGCAGTTTCCATTTTATTGGGATATTGTTGAGATATTTGTTCTGTTTAGATTGAGAGTTCTAAACAGAATGAAAAAGCTAAAGTAAATTCATTTTTTTTGGTAAACAGTATTTTGCAATCGAAGAATGAAACTCGTTGTTTTCATGGTTAACGTAAATTTTATTTTGTACCATATTGCTATGTGTTGCTTTGGCTCAGACTGCGTACACCATTACAATCATTCGTAAACGTAGGAGTAAAATTCGGATCTATTTTTCCGTTTCTGTGCGGCCACGTGTGGGTGGCGTGCGTTTGGTTTGGTGGTGTAATCGGTCGATGTTGGATGCCGTATGGAGGTAGTCCATATTCATGTGATGAACACCGGGTAGAGGTGGTTCATATGTCGCCGTGTGTCAGCTGTATGACGTGTGTCAAGTTGCCGAATGGATGCAACTGTTAGAGCACTGTAACTCATTACCTTGATTCTGATTTAGTGACATTTTGATCAGTGAGATCAACACGTTGAGTTTCATTCTACTATTGTTGACTTATTTTGGTACCTACATACAATTTTGAAAAGGTTTTTTTGTCCTTAACTAAAATGATAGGACAAAATATAAAACTGGTAAAGTTGACTTTTTGGTCATGTTTTTAGTTAGTTTCATAATAAAGAAAAAGTGAAAGGCTTTTTTTGATCTTACAATTTTAATTGCGGATTAGAGTCGTTGTTTTGCGAACCGTGAATTTTAGGTAGTTCTGTGACAGCAAACAAATAGGTTAACATTTAATGGGCTCACGATAGATTGAGGAAAATGCCAGATAGCCACGTACCATTTGATGATTTAGATGTAAAGATAGCGAGTGTAATATTGAGAATGAGGATCTCAGTTCGGCTGGTCAGACCGTACCAGAGGCTTCACCGTAGTCGTAGCCCGTTAGAAGTCGGTATCTGCTGTGTGCAGTCCGTGGGTGCGCGATGCGCGGGGAGCTCTGGCGGAGGTCGGGTCTTGCAGAGACCGTAGAGTCACAGGGTTGACTCGGCGATCCCGTGGGGATGCGCGTAGTGTGTGGTTATGGTATAACCAATAGGCCACGAATGAGATACTTGTTTGGATTTTATGAAATTAAATGTGTTGAAGATTTTATTGTGAAAAAAGACAACATTTGGTACTCGGTTGTTTTGGCATTGCGCATATGATTAGTGTGTAAATAATGCTATCCATTTTATCAAATTTAATATTTTGAAGATTTTATTGGGAAGAATAAATAACTAAATTGGAACTTGGTTGTTTTGGCATTGCGTATAGTGTGTAATAAATGCTATCCATTTCTTGAAATTTAAAGTTTTGAAGGTTTTATTGTGAAGAATAACTAAATTGGTACTTGCTAATTAAACAACCGTTTTGGCACTACGTAATAGTGTGTAAATGCTATCTTAAAGTTTTTAACGTTGATCATTTTACTTTGAATTACCGAGTTTCTTTGAGATATCGTCAGGAGTGACCGAACGGTGTACTTTGCGTGTCTATTATTGTTGCAGAGTAAAACACACGAGGACGTGTGTAAGCGCAGGAAGGCCGTGTCGGAGACAGACCGGATATTGGCACGGACAGTCAATTATAGCGCAGCGCGCGAAGAGTTGCAGCTGGACAGCTGACGTCACAACCAACCAGTTGTCCACCCAACCAGTTGTTGTCCCCACTTCGTGCGCTAGGACGGAGCCGGGATACCTGAGACCCGACACTCTCTGGCGGACCACGCTAGAGACAAGAAGTCTTAGAGCCTCCTCGGAACTGTCCACGCTATAATTGTTCTAAACCAAGTTGTTTACCTATCAGTTATTGTAAAATTTAAAGTGTGTAAAATAAATCGTTGATTACTATCGTCTTCGTCTCAATCCTCGATGACCCAGCAACGCCCCGATGTCTGAAAATGGTGCCAATCCTGACCTGTCCCCGACATATATATATGCGTGTAAGAATAGTTCATAAAACTATGTCTCGAGCTCTGACCTTCCTCCGTTGCGTAGGCAAACAGGCGTACAGCCGTCAACCCGGGTAAATACAATCTTATAAAACTTTCTACATAAATTGTATCAACTGCAAATACGTAATACTTAGTAGTTTTCACCAATCATAAATTGTGATACTCGTACCATTTGTTGCATTCATAGTGTTGGCCCTTATTCACTACCTTCCGTGACTAAACCTAACTTCCGAAAAAAATGTGTAGGTAGTTTTATCCTAGCTTTACCTTATTTGTATTAAAATGTATAGTTTATTTTACGTCGGTGGGAATGAGTATACCGACAGATTTTAACTAACGCTTCTAGGGCCCATTTCGACTCAAAAAGTTCATACAAACATTGCTAGTTAAAGCCTTAGTTTTCGAGATATTAAAATATTTCAGTAATTCGCATGCTGAAAAATGTCCATGGTACCACGCCTTTATAATGTGACGTAACCATCCGCACAAGGATGCACACACGAAGTTTAAATGCGGTAATAGCAAACTTGCCTGCCAGTCCTAATCATTTTGTGAAACTTTTTGTTAATAGTTGAGTTTCAACAGCAAAGAGTTTTAATTATTGAGGATTATGTGTTAAGTACTTATGGCTGCCATAACTTAGCACTCGAACGTAACGATTGCTCTGTATGAACGTAGCTGTGCTCAAGATATCCTTAAAAGTTAGAATAATATTATCTCTATTAGTTTGGTCTTATGTTTTACCACCTGTTCTCAACGATGTGCAGACTTTTCTGGTTCTGTACGTTTACTGGCCTTTAATCAGTTAGGAAACGTTCTTGACATATTATGACAATAAAATCATAACCGATTGTCACCAAAGTCAAAATAATAAGTTATTATGCCGCAACATTATTGTAATAACCTAATAGCGGATATTCATTTTGTATATGGATTCTGTAACGGAAATGGACGCAGATCAGTTGCCGAATATAGGAGACGATTTCCTAATCGTCGCACTCCGCACCATACTACTTTTGCAAGTATTCATAGACAAATTCGTGAAAAGGGCTTAAAAGCGGGGCATGCAGAAAGAGCAATTAATTTAGACTTGCGTACAGAAAACCGGATCATGAATTTAATTGTCGAAGATCCCACGTTGTCTTCTAGAGCAGTAGCGAGAATTGTGAATGTGAACTACAGAGTTGTCTTACTTGTATGGAAAAGGTATGGCCTTCGTCCATATCACTACAGAAAAGTTCAAGGACTAATACCTGGTGATGGGCTAGCCAGGGTGGCTTACTGTCAAATAATACACCAAAAGCTTTTGGAAGATCCGGATTTTACAAGAAAAATACTATGGACAGATGAAGCCCTCTTTACCAGGGAAGGAATATTCAATTCGCATAATATGCATATGTGGCTTGAAGAAAATCCAAAGGCAAAGTGGGTACATTCTTACCAGTACAAATTTTCCGTTAATTTGTGGGCTGGGATCCTTGATAATGTTCTGATCGGCCCAATTGAGATTCCACCACGCTTGAATTCCGCAAATTATTTAAATTTTTTGAGGAATGAATTGAATATTTTGCTAGAAGACATCGATTTGCAAACCAGACGCACTATGTGGTTTCAGCATGACGGCGCTCCACCCCACTTTGGCCGTGAAGTGCGAAATTGGTTGGATCAAGCATATCCTCGCCGCTGGATAGGACGTGGAAGTGAATCGGTAGCCTGGCCGGCCAGATCACCCGACCTCACCCCTTTAGACTTTTTTTTTTTTGGGGAACGTTGAAGGACAAGGTGTACGCAAGGCCGGTAAATAAAAAGAGAAGAATTATTGGCACGGATCATGACAGCTTCGGATGAAATAAGAAATAGTAATTTCTTATTACATCATCAAATCAGATTACGATTAGCTCTTTGTGTTGCAAATGAAGGCTCGCATTTCGAAAATTTATTATAATAATAAAAAGTATGTGGTAAACCGTATTTTTTTCCTAACTCATACGTAGTCTAGTTATCTTGCGTTACGACTAATGTGTCGATTTTGAACTCAAATTTTGATAGTCGTATCAAGCTATAAGCTGGCAGTGATTTTGACAGCCCCGCCGGTGCAAATGATATTTCAAATAGGTATCAAACTTCTATGAAACTATTACGTTTACACATGCGGGTCTGTTAAAATCTTTGCCAACTTATCTTGGACTAACTCTAATTGAAAAAAAAGTACATAGTTTTTAGTTATTTATAAATTACAATAATCCCATTAATTAATAACAAAAAATACCAAATCCAACCTTTGGTAAAAATAATTTAAATTTCTTATTTTGATAAAATAGTAATACCAAAATTAAGTCATAGGTAAAAAATATCAACAAAACATTATAATCTCACCGTCTATCTATTATAATTGGATGCTAGATGAGGTCCTCTTATTGAACTTACATAATAGTCTCATTTTTTCTTATGTACCATCCCGACCAAATTACGTAGGTTCTTGTCTGCTGTCAGGAACATTCTACATACTCCAAACGTATTTTTAATTTCGTCGTATTGTCTCTAAGTCTATGGATCACACTAATATGGCGGCGAAAGTCGAAGTTTGTTGTCTTAAACGCTTGAACTCGTAAAAAATCAAGTGTCATACCTGGTCATACTGAAGTTCACTCGTCTCTTATCTCGTATCTTGTCGGAGCCGTTCGTGAAATGTACCTATAGTTTTCTTTATCACTCCTTAGACTTAGGATTTGTTCACAAGGAAGACCATCGTTAATTGATTTTTTTTGTTCCAGAAATTAACTAAGTTAAAATGTCGGTATTGGACCAATGTTGATATAACAATATTTACTTGTAATGTCACCAGGAAGCTGTTGTTAAAGTCTGTCGGTATACTCGTTCCCACCGTGTATATTTATCAAATTGTTACTTCCTTTAAAAGACGGAACCAGAATGGATTTGTTTGTTGTTTGTTTATCGATTTACTTTACGTCTTAAGGAAAAACACTATAGGTACCTTTTTCCGACTACATGCCGGATTTTTATATCTGTAGCAGGAACTTTAAAGCACAACAAATATTGTTTATTTAAAGATAAAGTACGTGCGTAACTAAAAAAATAATGAGTAATTATTGCAGACACAATAATGATATCTCATTACGTCTTGACCCCAGCTCCGGGTCAGAAGGAACTCGATATTACAGCAAGCGCTCTGTCCCTGGCTCAGTGCGAGCTAAAAACTCATCAACATGCGGACCTCGCTCATACTGAACGTTATTGTCTACGCGGCAACAATTATGCCAGCCCCCAGCATCAGCGATTCCATCTCAAACTTCTTCTCCGGTCAATCCGAGAAGGCCACCAAATTCTTTGAAGAGCAGAGAATAAAAATAGAGAGAGCTTTCAACTCAAGTATAGAGGAGGCGACTAAAATGAAGGACAGCGTTAACAATTACATGGAAGAACAGCAGAATAAGATCAGCGCTGATATCAATAATTACGTTGAAAGCGTGAAGGAGAGCGGAAGAAAAGTGGCAGATTCCTGGTCCTACCTGCCGAGCGACGATAATACAGCGCGTTTAGAAAATCCTGACGTCGTGTTGTCAGTTCCTGCCACTATCGCTCGTCATGGGTACAATTGCGAGACTCATACTGTTATATCACAAGGGTACCTGCTTAGCATACACCGAATCCCTCTTTCAAAGAAGGGAGACAGTGTTCCTTCGAAAACTGTTATTTTACATCATGGATTATTCGCCAGTTCCGCAGATTGGATCCTGAACGGCCCTGAAAAAGGCTTAGCTTACATGCTTGCTGAAGCTGGATATGACGTGTGGATGCCCAACATAAGAGGCAACAAGTACTCTAGGGAGCACGCCTGGTTGAAAACTGACTCCAAATCCTACTGGAACTTTTCTTGGCACGACGTCGCTCTATACGATGTTCCTGCAATTATTGACTACATTATTAAAGTGAAAGGAGAGGGCACTAAAATTACTTACATAGGACATTCGATGGGGACAACTATTCTATTTGCAATGTTAACTTTACGTCCTGATTATAATAATATTCTGACTGCTGGTTTCGCTTTAGCACCTGTGGTGTTCATGAACGATATGAAGTCTTCTTTGAAATCATTCGCACCGCTTGCCAGCAATGTCGCTTACATGGAGATGCTGTACGGATCCCACGAGTTCATTCCAAAACACTCGACCTTGGGTAGAATATCAAGCTCTTGCAAAGCGGACAGCTTTGATGCGGCCTACTGTAAAAACATTATATTCTCCATATGTGGTTATGATGAAAAGCAGTTTAACAAGGAGCTGCTACCAGTATTTTTGTCTCACCTCGGCACTGGGACCTCGTGGAAGACAACAGTACATTTTGCTCAGCTGGTCACCTCGGAAAGGTTCCAACAGTTTGACTATGGAGCTAGCCATAATAAAATTATGTACGGACGAGAAACACCTCCTGAATACGATCTTAAAAAAGTTACTTTACCTATAACATTATTTTGGTCGAAAAATGATTTATTATCAAGTGAAACGGCAGTGAATATGTTAAAGGAGCGGTTACCAGCGACGACCGACTCGTACTTGGTGCCAAATGAAGAATTCAATCATTTAGATTATTTATGGGCTATCGATGCTCCTACGCTATTGAACAACAAGATTATTGAAAAGCTCGACACCGTATCTTCAGGTTATAACTTTTATTTCTCCATAAAAGCTGCAGGAAAATGAAATAATGAGGTTTCTGAAAAGTGCTTCAAGTATTACATGTGATAAAAATTGATTGCGAGAAAGATTGTTGTTCAAATACTTGTATTTTACAACAGAACTTACTCTGCGATGAGTAAAATTTAATAACTTAAGTCGGTATTTTACATAAAATTTAAATCATGGCAGATGATGTTACGGAGCGAGATAACAGAGAAGAAAAATATAAGTCAAAAGAGAAAATAATATCAAATTTTCAACTAAGCTGCACTAAGTTACATTGTGTCATTTTATTATAATTTAGAAAAATCTGATTTTCTTTAAAGTTGCTTACTTTTGAGAACGAGCTATTCAACCCTTCTCTAGACACTAGATTATGCGAGTTTCTAGACCGTTTAGTATAAATCGTTGTGAGCAAGGAGAAAATAAGTTTCTGAAGACTATATTCCGCCTTGTGGCTCCGTCTGACATGTGACAGGGTATGATGTATGGTCACTGTATATATTAAGACCAGTCATAGCTTTTTTAACAAACGTACGCTGCGCGGTATGGACGCCGTGTCCGTAGGTAACATGTCTGCTAGCATTGTAAGCGGTTGAGAAAGATTCATTCTCGTTCATTCTCATCCGTTTACAGTCATGTGTTGCGTGCCTATATTACGAACACGGCGCGCATTACAGATACACCGTGCAGCGTGTGCGTTTGTTAGAAGAGTTATTACTGGTCTTATACAGTGGTATGGTATGACTAAAATGTTATTGACTAATTTGGAGACGGTCCTGTTGAAAAGGTACACGGTGTGACGTAGATACCTTTTTCATATAGTGTCACATATTCTATTTGCTATATTGCAGCGAAACTATGATGTACTTCTTGTATTCTTCAGTATTACCTACTTATTTAAGACTAAGATAAGAACTTGTAAAAATGTAGATGTATTTATATTAATAAAACAATGAATTAACGAAATTATCTTTATTTTTATAATCGGGTCAAATAGCCAATGTTATGATAGAATAAAATCAGGCTAAGTTGGCAACGATATTGATAGCGCTGATTGCAACATGCCAATATCTGGTTTTATAGTTTTGTGAACCTTCAGAATACAGTTTAATATATATGTCTCACAGTTAGGACAGCAGCTTCTTTATACGCATCAGTAGTGCTGTGTCTTATATTTCTACCTACTTAATAAGACTTTGAGGATAGATCTTTGCGCTCGTTCTAGAGTTATAAGTTTATATTTGTGAGTTTATAGATGGACCATGGAATTATTTCATAGATAGATAAAATAATATCTCCTTACAGTCGTTGTCATTACACTATAGTATGCAGTATAGGACCTGTTGTATGTGTGAGTGACGTGTTCGAATAGAGAACACATATTTAAAATTAGTAACACAAACAAAACAAACGCCTATTCGAACACGTCACTCACACATACAACAGGTCACTTTCTTAAGTTTTTCACCTATACCTTGGTTATATAGGCTCGCGCAAAGAAGGTTATACAGGCTTACGCGTTGCTATGGCAACCATCGGGCCCAAGCCCATGTTAATACGATTTGAATTAATTAGGGATATTTATGTTTGCTAAGTAATTGGCCTACTTGAGGCTAAGTGCTCATCAACTTCGACTGTTTTCCCTGGGTGTGTTTTATGTAAGTATACAGCGTGTAGGCCTTAGAAGTTCAATAAATTAAACCAGACCTTAGAATTAATTAGTGTCATTAATTAAGATGTTCTTAAGTCACTCTTAATTTTCAACCAAAAATTATTTTTGAATTTTTTTCTGAGCAGTATTGTAGTGTAAACATGGTTGCGATGACAGTTAAAGTCATTAGTCATTACATACGCGATATGAGCTTTAAAATATAATTGTCAAAGAGCGTCTAACGCGAGAGTGTTTGCATTAGGTACCTAAGTACATTGCGAGCCGAAATATTTTGTACGGATAAAATTTTAGTTCTAATTAAAAGTTATCTAATTATATTTCTTATGCCTTATACTAACACCGTCAAGAAATTCGCCCGCATTAGATTTACACACTGTTTAATATGGTAGGTACCTAACAGATGTACACCTAAAGTCAAATTTTTGTTAGGGCTTAAAATTACTCTACTTATCAACGCTTTATTCTGTACGAGCATTTTGAACTAAACTTCATATATTATATAGTACCTATAGTACTGTCGAATATTTAATATCAAAACTTCAAGTAGACTCCCACATATTAAAATATACTAAAATATATAGAAACTGTTATTATGAAGCTAAAAAGGTCACTGGTATTATGAAGTTTTGTTCATTTTCGAATGAATAATGTCCGAAATATCAGGGAACCGGCGGCCTTTGTATACCTACATACATCGTGATTCAAATTCATGCGATTTCATTCAAAAAACGAAATCCTGGCGTTGTTTGTTCGCAACACCCCCTGCCGGCGTATTATGATTCCAATTTTATCACTTATCCACGTGGATAAAGCATCCGTCACGCTTTGGCAAGTATGTCAGTGTGAGAGTGACAGTTGTCTTTGTCAAGTGATAAAATTGGAAGCATGATACGCCGGCTGGTCTGTAGCCAAGCGTCCAATTGTTCACGGTCCGTTGCGAACAAAGCTGGCTCTGTCGCAACCAGAAGAGATGACGATGATTGCCAGCAACCACAAATGGACGCCTTCAGGCGGGCATGGTCGCGTTATTAAACGATATAATTTTATTTGGGTAAGTAATACGAGATATAAGAACGTATCGTATATTACTTATAAAATATACGCTCACTTTGTATAAGCTTGTTCAGCATAAGTGCGTTTTCACATTATCCGATCCGATATCGGATGTCGGACCGATATCCCATACATTACAGGCGCCATCTTGGATATTTTCTATTGAAATTCTTCCGACATCCGATATCGGATCGGATAATGTGAAAACGGCCTAACGTTCACTGGTTATAATGCTCAAAATCGATAATAGCAAATAATTTAATTTCGAAGTGGATAATGTTTATTCTCTATAATATCAGTGTATATAAAAATTAACGTATATAACGTTAGGGATACCTAATGTTTATAACATAATATTAATCAATTATTCTAACATCAAAAGTTGTAATGTTCATAATATCTAAGATCTATGTTTATAACGTTTGGGATACCCAATATTAATAACATATATTTTTCAATTAATCTAACATCAAAAGGCGTAATGTTCATTCTGTGTGTAAGAATTTAAATGCATAATAACCTAACTTAACCCACTTTCTTAGCAACAGTTTTGTGTGGGGGTCGCAGTTCAAACCTAACCTAAACCTACTTTCTTAGCAACAGTTTTGTGTGGGGGTCGCAGTTCTAACCTAACCTAAACCTACTCTCTTAGCAACAGTTTTGTATGGGGGTCGCAGTTCTAACCTAACCTAAACCTACTTTCTTAGCAACAGTTTTATGTGGGGTCGCAGTTCTAACCTAACCTAAACCTACTTTCTTAGCAACAGTTTTGTATGGGGGTCGCAGTTCTAACCTAACCTAAACCTACTTTCTTAGTAACAGTTTTGTGTGGGGGTCGCAGTTCTAACCTAACCTAAACCTACTTTCTTAGCAACAGTTAAATGTTATAAATGGAAAACGGTATGGTGTATAAACTGATATTAAGCTAATATATAATCGTTATATTAAGTAATGTTATTTTATGGTGGACGGTATACTTAGTGTATGGTATATAAACTGAAATTAGCTAATTTAAATATTATATTAAGAAATGTTATGCATGGTGAACGGTATCCGTTGTGTATGGTATATAAACTGAAATTAAGTAACGTAAACGTTATACTAAAAAACGTTATGTGAAACTAATATTATGGCAATTCAGCGTTATTTCTTACAAAAGTATTGATGTTGGTGTTATATCTAACGTTCATTATTGCTGCTGAACGTTAGTAACATTGAAATTATATATATTAACGTTATATCTCGTGGGACGCACCCATTTTATTTTCGTCAGACTATAATATCCCTTCAGGTGGCGAAATCCGGGAGCCGACCGCACGTATACTAGCAGTAATCATTTGAACCTATAGACAAATAGACTTTCTTATCGTTACTCAAATGAACTTAATTTGGATACCGCTGACAATAATCTAATTGGCAGATTTGAGTGCTGGAGTAGAAAAAAAAATTTAATGGTCTCGTCTTTAAATATGATCAGCATTATGTTGAGGCGGGACCATTTCGTGGTAAACTATAATTAATAGGTATTAACTGATAAAATTAAGACTATAAATAAATAGATAATTAAGTCGTTCCGGCTATCACCTGACCCAAAGGGCCAAAAATGCTAGCAGCATTGCAGCGTAAATTAATGTATTTGTATATTGTTATGTTTACCTACGACTGATTAAAGTGTAATACTTGTAATAGGTACTATATTATATTGTAAGACAGATAACTACGATACGACATAGAACGTCAGCGATTAATCGATTATATATACTCTTGGCTAGAAGGTGTGAATATGTATTAAGCTCAAACGCCAAAGGAAAGTTCCACAACAACAGGATGTCGACGGACAACTTCATTGACGAAACTAACAACTAGTGCAGCTCCATCTGTGGCTGAAGCGGGAACTTTCATAGGGAAACTTCTTGCATTTTAATATTGCCATCGATTTGGTCTGCGCGCTGCGATTTTCATGAAACTTCAAGTTTTGGGAGTTATGTAAGATCATTTTTAGTATAATGCTAATTTTTGATAAGACTTGTAATACATATACATACACTATACAGTATAAACTCACGCCTGTATTCCCAAAAGGCGTAGGCAGAGCACATAAAACTGTTCGAGTTTTAGTGCCACTTTTAGAAAATTTAATATGGGGTTCTACGGGGTACTTTTTAAACATGTTATTATTTAGTAGGTCTAAGTTTGTCGGACGACAATTTTTTTTTATTGATTAAAATTTACTGTCTATTTCTTAAATATGTATGTATCAATATTAATAAATAAAAATGCTTAAGTATATTAAATTAAAACTTGTAAGTCCCTTTCATGTCTTACGATTCTTGTGGCTCCTAGATAGAAATTTACACAACTTCGGGTTTGTATGCCTTCGTTACGTGGATTAAGCTGTTAATTTACTACGTAGAGGATAGCAAAATGTATCTTTAGAACTATTACACGGCTCGGTTAGACTAACATCTGGGTTTAGTTTGTTAAAGATGTGCAAAGATATTTAAATAACAGATTCGCCACGTTTAAGACCAAAACAATTCATACATTGTCAGATTTAGGTAATTGTACAATTGTAATCATAATACACGTGATAGTCGCTTACATGACATGGTTCAGAGATATTTATTTTGAAGCACTAAAAGATTAGTGAATTGTCTGGTCAAGACGGGCGACAGAAATGAAATGTATGTATGTTCCGTAGTTTTCCGTATTTTTTTCAAAAACCACTGAACCTATCAAGTTCAAAACAATTTTCCTAGAAAGTCAAAAAGTTCTACTTTTGTGATTTTTTTCATAATATTATCAAAAAACGATTTTAGTAAACCCTCCCACACGTTAGGATTGCAATGAAAAAAAAATCACTCCCCACTTTACGTGTAGGGGGGTACCCTAAAAAAATATTTTTTTCCACTTTTTATTTTTGCACTTTGTCGGCGTTAATGATATACATATTGGTACCAAATTTCAGCTTTCTAGTGCTAACAGTCACTGAGATTATCCGCGGACTGACGGACGGAGGGACGGACGGACGGACAGACGGACAGACGGACAGACAGACATGACGAAACTATAAGGGTTCCTAATTGACTACGGAACCCTAAAAAGGAACTCACTGTCAGTTTTGTGACAATAATTCGCCGAGGAAAGCGGACCCCAGGGTCGCTAGGCCGGGAAAACGCTAGGTTGAAGAAGAAGAAGAAGAAGATATTGCATATCTTATTTTGTATGATCTGTGATGTAGGTCGGATTAGACTAGGTGCTAATGAAAACATAATACTCGAAGCAATTTTGGGTGGGCTTGATGTTAATAATAGTGTACTAGTTAGTGTTACTAATAAGGCATTTTCCCATACGGTATAAGTGCGTTTTCACATTATCCGATCCGATATCGGATGTCAGACCAATACCCCATACATTACAGGCGCCATCTTGGATTTTTTCTATTGAAATCCTTCGTACATCTGATATCGGATCGGATAATGTGAAAACGCACTAACCCGATTGGTCTTTAAGGTTACCTGGTGATTACCGGAAAAAAGTCGAGATGCTTTTTTATTCACTTTTAGACAAAATTGGATAACAGCGTAACACGTGAGAAGCGAAAGATTTTAGCCATGAATTTCTGAACACATTTTAAAACTAAATTTCACGTATTTTTTCTGGATAAATGGATGTGTATCCATTACCTTATTGATGGCTATGCAAAGTGATATAGCTATCCATGCCGTAATCGGCAACGGCGACCCTAGCTACTTACGTTACGAGCGTGTGCTCGGATATGGCTTGCAAAGCCGAACTTGGTCTTGAAAATTCTGTCGCAAGTGGGGCAGTAAAGTTGACCAGAACCATTGTAGGTGTAATTATAGGAGGGTTTCGGCCGAGATTTCTGTATCTGACGCTTCGTATCAACCTCAATGAGACGGGCGTCTTCAAAGTCTTTGACGCTGCTTTTGATACGAGAGCGCCATTCTGGCCGCTGAGATGCATACTCCTCCCATTTTTCAGGTGGTATTCTGCAGGCAATTAGGTGGCGTTTAAGCACGTCCTTGTAACGCAGGTGCTGCCCATCTTGCTTCCGTTTTCCAGCTGATAGCTGGGAGTAGAACACGGCTTTCGGTAGTCTGCAATCACTCATACGCCAAACATGCCCACACCACCTAAGCTGACCCTTCATCAAGAGCGCCTCCATGCCATGCATCTTGCAACGACGAAGTACTTCAGTGTTGGGGACGTGATCTTGCCATTTTATGCGCAGAATGGAACGTAGACACCGCAAATGGAAAGAGAAACAACGAAAACGATTTTCCGAAAAAAAATTAGAGATGCCAGTTTTACAAAAAAAAATCTTTACTTTTATTTTATACAACGGGAAAGTAAAAATAAAAAAAATCTTTCAGATTTCTCGCATAGTCGACTGAGTCGAACGAGAACGAGAGTTTTTTTTTTAATCAATTGTCTCAACGTATTAACGTAACGGGAATACACCCATATCGTGAAAGGGTCTACGTCTTAGTCTTGTTAATAATTCAGCACAAATTGTTCCTTTGTGCCTCTGTAATTTGCTATGACTTGGGTACGATTATTACATGCTTACTCTTGAGTTGAGTTCTGATAAAAATTATGGGAAATTATTAAGTAGAAAAATATATTGATTTAAAAAATGCTATTTCGATTTCACAAAGAACAATAAATGCCACGTTTTTAATGTTGTAATTTTAGTATCACATACATGTTCAGTAAATATCTTTCTTAGAGAAATTAATTGTATTTGATCTAAATAACCTTCCTTTAAAGTTATCGGAATTTAATAAAAATAAGGTATAGTCATACCATTGTTCTATTCTTTAAATTGTATACTGGATAGACTTACTGTTTACTATTGTAAATTGAAACAGTCGTAAATTAGGTTAGGTAAGGCAAGAGAAAGACACGAATCGTAAACACCGTACAAAATAATTAAATATAAATCAGATTGACATGCAAATACCTCTATTTCTACGTGGTATTGTTTACCAAATCCTACAAGATTCGGGGCTGCGGGATTCCATTGTAATGTAAAATTGATTACTTGCTACTACAGAGAACATAAATAGTGCCAGTATCTACCGGCCCGATTAGAATATGGGTCATGGGAGCCTGGGGTCCGCTTTGAAAACTAATCCCAAAGGCACTATTTTTACGAAAGCGACTGCTATCTGACCTTTCAACCCGAGGGGTAACTAGACCTTATTGGAATTAGTCCGGTTTCCTCACGATGTTTTCCTTCACCGGAAAGCGACTGGCAAATATCAAATGACATTTCGCACATAAGTTCCGAAAAACTCATTGGTGCGAGCCGGGATTCGAACCCGTGACCTCCGGAACGAAAGTCGCACGCACTTACCGCTAGGCTACCAGCGCTTCGATTAGAATATGAGTGTAGGCATGTGTAGGTCAAATATTAGATCTATATAGGTACGATGTGAATCGGATATGTCGTTTCAAGTTTTGAATGATTTAGGGCCACTTGCACCAACGAAAATGGTGGATTAACCCTCGGGTAAACCCACCATTTTATATGGAATTTGACAGATGACAGACCACTAACCCTGAGTTAAGTGGTTGGTGCAAGTGGGCCTTATAGATAGTTTCACTAAGCTTATATTGGGAGTTACCTGTGACCAACCTGTGACCATGATGAATGTAAGAACGTTGAAATATCGGAAGCTCGACATGAAACAAAAAGGCAACAACGACGACGGATGTAGGTATATCCCTGTCAATATGGGGTATAATTCATGGTTAAAATGTGGTTTGTTTTAAAAAACGTCGTTTTGGCGCAAAAAAAGTTTTGCTGTTTCATACATTTTGGCTGTCTAACCCTCGATACAGCAGCAAATACTGCTAAAAAGGCTAGATCCTAAAAGTAAAAATAGCTCAGTTTCCCGAAATGGGCAAGCTGATGAACTTTGCGAATATTTATAAGACCTACGTACCTCCACTGCTTTGACAATAAATAACTTATCTTAACATCCTGTACAGGTTGTATGATAACTTCTCTTACCCACATTCGAGCAACTAATAATAATTTCATAATACACAACGTGTAAGCACAATACTGGCTTAGCCTGACTAGCTAAAGCTTCCTAATCCTAGACATTCGAGCATTCTAGACATACTAGACATTCGAGCTTAGCAGTAATCTTAGGAGAATAGGAATGAGATCTGACGAAGAAATCTGATACTGTAGACGTTATTAATTTCCTAATTAATTATATACTAGTGGCTCTGATAGCCGTAGAATTTCTGTAGAACATATCAAGATGAAAAGGTAGGAAAAAATAGGTACAGCGGTCTCGGTGCCAAATATAATTTTTATTCCGTTCGGTGTTAAAACCTCTGGTCCGTGGCGCTATGAGTCTCTTCAGAGACCTATTGAAGAGACTAAGGGACGCCACAGGAAATTGAAAAGCTGGCAGCATCCTCGCTGAGCGTATAAGCTAGATAGTCTAGCGAGGAAATGCTGCCAACGTTTACGGTACCATGCCACAGGGCCGTTTTTAGAATTATATTGATTTTATTTTAGATTAGTAAGGTAATGGCGCCTATTAACGTGGTACTTAGGCAGATTTCAAAAGATACCAAAAAATTAAGGGTATCAAAGCTCATTAACGACCACAAATATTTTTTTTATGGAAGAGTATTTATTGAACTATTAGTTTTGAAGAGTTTTAGGATCATTTTAGTTTATTATATGTCATAAAATGATTATTGAAGCCAACATACCTAAATTTTCTATTACCGTGGTAATGAACAGGTTGCAGTTCTATTAACGCGAATTGAGATTTCATTACCGAGGGTATGAATGACAGTGTTTTTCTGCCATCGGTAAATAGAAACCCATCTCAAAATTCGGAGCTTAATACCGACGGTTGAATATACAAATTATGACAAATACATATACCTATACTATCCTCCTTTATGAATACCCACAGAAGACTCAGTTTCACCTAAGAAATCTGTAATTACGGTACACTAAATGTCATATTTTGATACAAGACTAATATGTCGCTCGGTAATAGATACTTCTATAGGAACCCATTACCGACCCAAACAAATATTGCATGGATCGGTAATAGATTCTTATATATTCTATTACCGAGGGTTATCTGATCGTACCATCGGTAATAGGCATAAATTGGAGTATTATAAAATCTAATTCCGACCCATAAAAACAAAGTCATACAGATGTATTTTCATTACAAATCAAAATAAAATATTGCAACCTTATATTAAAACCAAGTTTACATAACTGGTAAGTAAGCATCAGACTTTATGTCAATGTTTAAAAAATTTACAAATTAACGGTTTTCATAGAAACTACGAAATCAGTCATGAAGTTTTTGCTAAAAATTAAGGTTTTGTTGAATAATTTTCATACCGCGTAAATAGTTCTTTGATAGCGTGAATAGATCAAGATTGAAACAACAGTAAGACATTATATAACTGATCACATATACTTAAAATAAAGCAAAAAGAACTAATATCACTACTTTAACTATTACCGTGGTATACCACAGTAATAGAATCTACTCACGAAATGGCGCCTTTCACCGCTGTCTTTTAATTTCCACTTTAAACACATTTCCAGGCTAAACAATACGTAAAAAGTACTCAGAAGTCATGTAGAAAACTATAAACAATAATTTGAAATGCATAACTTTCACCTGTTTGCCATAATTATTACGTAAACTACTAAATGAGATTGGAGTTCACTTATGTTTAGCGTCACACGTCAGTATGACACAACCTCTTCTCGCGGCCCCGTGACAAAAACTGTCAAATAGCGAGCGTCTTCTTTCATTCACACTCTCTATCGCCTATATGTGCGTTAGTCAATTAAACAGGCTTCCTTTGTGTGAGTAACTTTTTTTAAGAAATTGGTCGGTTTGCCTATAAAATGCGTATTTGCAAATGCGGCGGTAATGGACGTCGATTTCGATACCCGCGTTGATAGCCGCCGTTACCTTACTTAGGTTTATTTTATGATATAATACAGTCGAGTTCATAAATATGTGTACATTTATTCACCCTGTAGTAAGGTAAAAAAATGTACTTACAGATATTTATGAAGTCGACTGTACCTACATTACTCGGCCAGTACGTGACGGAAAATGTGAACAGCGCCTCCAAGCGGTTACATTTTCCGTAACGATCTCTCTATCGAGTAACGGATTAAAAACAAATGGTAACTACTACACTGAAATCTTTTACAACAATATGAAGACCTTAAACGCATCCAAAGGAATACTATTCCACGCGTTAAATATCCTTTCAGTTGTACGTGACGGGGTCAGGCCCCGTAGCCGAATGGCATTTCTCCGACGCCAAACGAAAGCGATACGCCGCTGGCTCTGTCGCGCCAATACGCAAGCGCGATAGAGATAGATATCTACTAGCGCTTCGTTTCGTGAGCGTTTCGTGAGCGATTGTGCCATTCGGCTAGCCACCCTGAACTTCTATACAATAATCTATCGTAAGTTGGTCCTGTCGCTAAGACTAGGGGTTAGGGAGGAAAGGTCAAGTTTTTTTGGTTGGCGTATCGACTACATGATTGGGTTTCGTGTTACTTGGTGTTGCTTACAGTTGGAAAAATAGAAAATGCAACGTTTTGTCTCAGAGGTAACCTGCTGTACCTAAGCCATAGAAGTTCATTACTATTTTATTGTTGTTGCTTTGTGATCTGGGGGCCAATTTTTGAATTTTGAGTGCTCGATTTCGTTATTAGAAAATATAATGTATTTCATTTCGAGTGTAAATTGGGAAACAACAATTTAAAAATCGTTATCAAAATCTGCTTTTAACCATTTGCTTTTAATTACACAAATATACATAAACCTCCCCTTAGAGTTAACGTACCGTAAATAAAAAAAAAACAGGTTGTATTGTATCATAACATAATGTCATAATTGAACAACAAATATACCTACATTACATACCTACATGAGACATGAGTGTTAAAGTCACTAAACACTAATAAACACTAGTCCAATAAACGTAGTAAATTAGCGACTACACTAATTAAGGGTAATTATGGGGGTTATTAAATCATTATAATGATGGGTCGTTACACCGGGAAACCCGGAAAATTTAGCTAAGACTTTGAGATAATGTGTCGCAGGGAAAAAGGACATTAACGGCCTGTTTTGAAATTTAATATACGCCAGAAATTAGCTCCAAATATGATAATATCTATATGTATGTATTGGACAGTGTCAAAGTGATGTTTTAGTTTTGGTCACATTTTATCCATATCGTATCTAGAGGAAATGTTCAATGTATTTTATAGTTCAATGTAATCGTGTTGTAGGCCTTATTTTTCTCCACTGTTTCTTGAAGATAAGAAGAAAATTGAGAATAATGAATTTTACGGGCGTTACGGGTCGGTGAACCTAAAAGCCTATGAAAGTAAACTATGAAGAGAGATGGCTCACAAAATTTGTGTTTACCCAAACACGGCAACTCATAATTATTTACCGGTCATGTATAATGAACTAAACAGGCCCTCTAGCTCTTGCCAAACGTACCTAAAATTGTTGACGCTGCATGCTCCGCAGACCGCTACTCAAAATACGCAGACGGTATGGAAGCGCAGTGACCGTATCCGTACCGTTTTTACCGCATGCTCCTCTCACTGCTGCTTAAAAAACGGCGACGGGACGGAATATCAGTGACGCGTCGCATCCGTACCGTTTATACCACATACTTCTCACACCGTTGCTCAAAAAACGGCGACGGTACGGAAACGCACGACGTTCCCCATACGAAAGTCACTGCGATTCCGTGCCGTCGCCGTTTTTTAACGGTGTGAGGAGCGGTATAAACGGTACGGATACGATGCGTCACTGCGATTCCGTACCGTCGCCGTTCTTTAAGCAGCGGTGTGGTCGCATAAGGAAGCGCGATAGAAAAGTTCGATATTTCACGGAGCGTCAACAATTGCGGGCTTGGGCACAGAATACATATTAGTACAAGTACGGGTAGAGCGCCTGAAAACTGTATTTAATGCGAAGATTCATGTTTTCGTTTGATTGGGTGTTTAATCTCACAGCAACAATACAGAAAAATTTGGATATTTCTTGGGATTCCTTGCCAAACTGGACCCCAGGCTCCCGTGAGCCGTGCCGAATACCGGGATAACGCAAATAGGTGGATGATGTTTGTACAGTCAACCAATTATGTATAATAGAATCCTAGGCCACTCTAGAACCCTGTCGTATTGACACCATGCTTTACTTGCTATAGAAGTCAGTTTGACTTTTACTGTGAAAGGGTTCTACGGTGCCCTGAGATTCAGATTGGTTGATTGTACCTACATTTACATAGTAGTACTTACCTATACCTTCTAATCCGCATTGCAAACGATCTCTGAGGCGCTTTCATAGCTCAACAGTCTATATGCTCTATATAATAAATGAAATGATTTTCTGCATCAAAAAACATCTAAGTTGAAATTGACAACACGATACAAAGGAAATAAAAAGGGAATGTTTATGTAATAAAACTCCAAACTGGCGTTACTTGATGTCAAAGAGTTCGCACGAGTCACCCCTTATTCTCATGCAAAGTGTCCACACAAATAATACATATATACAGGGTGTCTATTGTAACACTAGCAAAATATTAAAACATGAACTTACTCCTCGAATGATGATATTTTTATTTAAATATACGGATATTTAAATACTCGATTACGTATGTATTAGGTACGAAAGTTTGTTTATATCCAATTACAATTTGATTATTTATAACGACACAATTTACACAATGTGTAATCACATATTATTTTATTGTGAATAAAAATACAATTTCAATATTCGCAATAATAGTTATTTGTTATACAAGGGGGCAAAGTTGTATTTTAACGCCGAGTGTGGAATTGAAAAACGAGCAAGTGAAAGGATTCTATATTTGAACCACGAGCGAAGCGAGTGGTTCGAGAATAGAATCCTGAACTTGCGAGTTTTTTAACACACGAGAAGTAAAATACATTTGCACCCGTGTGTAACACAAAACTTTTCCCCTCACTATAGCGAGGAAACTACAAAGTAAAAAATGCGTTTATCACTGCTTCCAGTAGTTGCACAGGTGGTAAATCATCTTCATTACTAGATTCACCTACTTTTATAAATTTTAAAGCACTTAATTTGACTTTATTCAAGGTCAAATTACTTTACCCACTAGTGGATAAAATGCGTTTTTACCCGCTGGTATTAAAGGACAAAACACGTGTTTCCGAGCTAGTGAGGGGAAAAAATATTTAAAGTGTAATCAAAATCAAACACAAGTTATTTTTCAATAGCCGCTGAACATATGTTGATCAGTTTGAAAAGTACAGCCTAAGTTTACTTTATCCCCACTTTAGCCCTCTTTCCAGGAAGCACCCGGTATAGCTCTCACAGGGAAATGTTTGTACGTACGTGTAAGGTCGAATGTGCGCGGAACTTTGCCGGAATGCAAATGATAGGTATTTGATCATGAAACTCAAACTAGAAGTAGAAACAAAGCTTGTGAAGGTTTTGAAAAATGAAAACTACTCGGCGACTGGTGCAATTGGTTGCTTTTTCTTTCGTGTGCCTATACCTGTAGCATCTGTCACAGTTTATGAAAAACAAAATAGTGCATTACGATGCATGTGCGGAAAGAAGACATTCGAAACGATTTGAGACGATTCGAGACGAATACTTACGACCGAAGGAAGTTACGAAAGCCCTTTTCGCACGTGTATCGAACGACATTTTTCAGTATACTTTGAAGTTTCGATCTGACAAGAAACAGTCTACTTTGAGAACTAATGCGGGAAAAAACACCAAATGTAATGATAATAAAAAAAAAAAGTTTTTATGAGATTTTCAAACTGTTTTAGCACATAGACAAGATATAGCTAGTAAATATCTCCAAGGCAGGATGACGGCTGCTACAAGTACGGTCGCGAACTTTAATTATTGATCCTTCTAGCTCATTTTATACTGGACACATCATAGTTAAACTTAATAGTTAAGCTAAGATGTGTGCAGTATAAAATGACCTAGAAAAGGATCAACAATTAAAGTCCGTGGCTGTACAAGTATATAGTACGTCAACAGGCGAAGCACTGCCGTCGAAAAGTATATCTTTGAATTTGATCCGTATATGAATTTTCAGTAACAGTACGTTAAAAGGTTAAGGGGCTATTTATGATTTGAGCTAGCTTTTAAGTTTGATGTTCAGTCTTAGTGTGGGTTCTTCATGTAAATAAATGGAAAATAAAATTTTCCAAGAAGCTTAGATGATATATATATGATTACCTAACGTCTGAGTTTGGATCCGATCAATTGAACACGTAAGTTAATAAGTCTGCGTCGTGATTGCAAATCAAATAAAGATCACTCAGACAAGATGCTGACATTACAAATATTACAATGTGAAGAACACACGTTAATGAACCATAGAGACTCACTTAGAGATAAGTTTAAGGACATCAATATAATGACAGTGCATTGTCAATATATTTATGAGAATATTATGTATGTACATAAAAACATTTGTAAATTTAAGAAAAACTGTGATGTACATAATATAAACACTAGAAATAAGCATAAGCTTGCAGTGCCCTTCACTCGGCTCCATAAAATTAAAAAATCATTCATGGGTAATTGTGTAAGATTTTATAACAAACTTCCTAATGCCATCACTGAACTGTCTTTTAATCGATTTAAACATTATGTAAAGCGTATACTGATCTCTAAAGCCTACTATAGCACACAAGACTACATGAATGATGAAACACTGTGGGATACAAGTATTGCTGAAAACCATTAATTATATAGCTTATTAATGATGATATTGATAATTCAATGTATTTTTACACAATTTTTTTGACATTTAGAATTTATTCTAGAAGTTTTTATACTAGTATTTTTTTATACAATTTAGATTGATATCATTTTATTAAATCAATGTAGTTTTAAAACAATACTGTTTATTGCACCAATAAATTGCTCTGATATTTAGAATAAGATGAATATTGTACACTGTTGACAATTTAAAAGTGCTTATTGTAAGCCTATTTGAATAAAGAATATTTTGATTGATTGATTAATGTCTTTCAAGTATGTGATTATATTACTGAAATAAAGATTAGCTCTTTTGTATTATTTGATTGGAAAAAATAATGTCATTTCGAACATAATTATAATGAAACCTCGTACTAAACATAATTTTCCAACTTTAATACGTAATACTATTTTTATAACTGGCAATAATTTCTGAATTTGATGGACTGGCCGTATAATAAAATAATAAAACTTAAAATTTCATGTTTTGTAAAATATTACCCAGACTTTGTTTCTTTCCCTGAGTCTCAAAGTCTCCAACGCGTACCTACACTCCACCGCACAGCGGTGACGTTACGCGACTTACGCGCAGAACTTTAGTTGATCTGACGTTTCGGGTGATTTTATACTCTATTGCACTGCCGCTCGCTAAGGGGTCTATAATCTATGAAAATTTCGGATAACATTGAGTAAAATTAAGCTTTTTTTTTTAATATTTTAAGTTCATTGTCAGCTGTATGATCAACTTAAATAATGCTGGTTATAAAAATTACACCCTGTATAACGTCCAAAATTCTCTACTCACAATAATAACTGACAATGGCAGATTCAATTCTGCCATCTAAAATTTCACAGTCATGTTAAATATGAATTTCTATTTAAGTTTAATCACGTAAGGCCTGGTGTACAATTAGACGTATTCCTGGATATTGGAATTCGTCGTGCAGGTATGTACCGATATTACCCTTCCAATATGAAGTGGAACCCCTTTCACGTACATTCGCCGTCAGGGTAGCCAAATGCACAAACGGTCACGATAATATCGTTATCGAAGCTAGCTATGGTAACGACCCGATTTCATCGCCTCGTATAAGTCTAAGTATGTATATGTATGAATAACCTGAATTTGTTTCTTTTAAATCAAAATCAATCAAAATTTTTAATAAACTAAGTAATGACATCAAAGATTGCACAAATTTCAGAATATTTAATAGAAAATTAAAGGATTATTTTACTAATAGGCCATACTACTCAATTAATGAATATTTTGCTAATGCTTCTTGCAATCTTTATTGACTTTTTTTTGTAATTATTTAGTTGTAACTTGTAACATGACATTATATGTAATAATTTCATTATTTTAATGGACAACTTCATGATCTTGTACATCAGCATAGAATAAGTAATCCTAGCATGTAAGTACTTAGAGTATGATTTGTAACTAAGTATATTTGCATGTATTTATACTTGTAATGGCAAATAAATCATCTGAATCTGAATTGTAGTTACATATTTGCGGCGTTTGGGATCGGACCCTGGGGCCGTGGGGGCCTAGAGCGCGTTGCCTCTTCAAGGAGCTATCTAAGCTCCTTATAGACGCTTCTGGTGACCAGAGGGCTGGGCAATACTTTTGCTCAGCGGATCAGCATTGCTATCCAGCGGGGCAACGCGGCCAACCTTCAGTAGTATAACTGTATTAATGACATAAGGACGGGTAGTCTATCTCGCGGCGACATACTCCCGCGGCCATCATGTGCTAGGCCTACTGGGCACCTTACCCAATGAGCAAGACCTAGGCCAAATATTATATTTAATATAATTTTTATTGTGTTTTAAGTGTTTATTGTATTATTTTATATGTTGTTTACCAATAAAAATTTAATAATTGTCTAGTTATATTAATTTTGTGTTGCATGATTTCATAATAAGTAATTTAATATTCTAATCAAACAATTACATTATTCGAATGCAGTATAGGTAGAATTAATTTTGCAAAAATATTTGGGGAAAATATGATTTTTACCACTTTCAGGCTGCGAAACAGCGCCATCTAGTTTTAACCCTAAAAGGCCCATAAATTTCAGGGTTACACTTTTTTGTATGGGATTTGTCAGTCCCGGTGTATATCGTCCTTGCTGCGTAGGTACCTACTTCAAGTATTTCCATTTTAATTTAAAAAATAGGAGTTTAACTAAATTAATTGCCTACAGGGTGCTCAGTCTACAAGCATATTCCATAGCATAGCGGAGCATAGCAATATTAGTGTGACAGAGACATTGCCTTCTCATTCGCTAGGGAGAGTAAGCAATTGTCACATTGGCTAGACATCTCTTATTTATTAATTGTTCTTGGGTTAGTGGAATTTGTTAAGTACGTAAATTGTGAAATGTTACAAATCGTTATATACCTACATATTTATATTCTGCATTATCCGTACAAACTTTCTTTCAAACTACTTAGTAAAAATAATCTCATATTTTCATATAACTCTAATGACTTGACTAGAAGACAAAAGTATAGGCACTAATGAGTATTATTGTGTATAGCGCCATCTCCCGGTCAATTTGCTAACTAATTTGCGCGACCTGGTTTTTCAGAGATAATTCTTTATAATGTTAAGAGGGCTTTCGTGTTAAAAATAGTGAAATCGCAACCGAGCGCTCGATCATACCGTGTGTGGTATCAAATTAAAGGGCTTTGCGAGTAGTTTATAAATATATATCACATTATAGGATTTTTTCTACTTGGTCTAACAAAATATGAGAAAATGTCCAAAAGTGGTAATAATTGTACCGGTGAAGGCTCGTTTTCAAAAAATTGGCAAAAATCAATAATAGCAATTTATAATCACTAAGGCATAACAGCAATTTAAGTAAACGTTGCAGATTAATTTAGTACAAAACTTACTTCGATGTGATGTAGATTTTCAAAGAAATTGTCACTTAATTTTAGGTAATTTCTGAAAAAATTGAATTCGCCTTAGGCTAGTTTACTCTTTTTCAAAAACTTAAAATAAAAATCTAGTCTGAAATGATTGTGGTACAGGATATACGAATTATAAATTTACCCGTTTTAATATTCAAAATTGTCCAAATTTTACAAATAAGATCGACTGATTCAGCTCTATACGTGCGTTTTTCTAAACGTGCATTAGAGAAAAATTCATAATTAATTTAGTGAGTTAGTTTTCAAAAATCCAGTCTTATAAAAATCAAGATAATAAGATGCTCTAACTGGAACTTGAATTAAATAAATCTATTGGATAACGAAAAGTGTAGTATTTCACCGACTAAAACTATCAATTTTACATTATTTTGACGTTTTTTTTGAAAGCAGCCTTAACCGATTTAAACAGTTTTTACTTTATTGGACAGAAGATGGTTTACGTAACATCTCGTATTAATTTGAAGTACGATATACATCCGCAAGGGTGGGTAAATTGAAAGTAAAAATCTGAAAAGTTTTTTGTGAATTAAAAAAAAAGTATTCAAAGTACAAACACGATTATATTTTTCCTGTAATATTTAGCATAAAACCAATGTTTACTAAAATTTTCATAATTTTTCGTTGGTAAACTTCGGAGATAAGGGGGGGAACGGTATTTTTTTTTTACATTTTCCTTCAAAATTCTTTTTTTTTCCACAACAAAAAAATTATAAAAAATAGCTTATTTACGTTCAATTTGAGTTCTTTCCAACGATACCCCACTTGACCTAGTAACTTGAAATTTACAGTTTGCCCCCCTTTCATTTTGGCCATTTTATACAATTAAAATTAATATATTTAAAAACAGTATTCTTTCTATTTGTAGAGGTTTACAGTGTTCATAAATATTCCAAATTTCAAGTTAATAGCATTAGTAGTTCTCGAGATATTTAGGAATGTGACAGACGGACAGACAGACGGACAGAGTCGCACCATAAGGGTTCCTGTTGTACCTTTTTGGTACGGAACCAAAAGCTAAAAAGCAATGAAATTCAATGCTTCTTTATTGGCCAAAAGACGATGGAAAAGACAAACATAAGAAACCCAAATAAAAGAGAGATAATTTGAACATCTACCTCAAATAACAAAGCTAAGCCAGATTGCATCTCGAATAATAAACAGCGTCTAAAGTAACGGCTCAGTAATGATTTAGGGAATATCAAAGAGGCTACAAATCTCAGGCCTCTTTTGTCATCTGATGCCGCCTTTTACGGCCTTCTCAGATGATAGGCAGGCGTTTTGTACCATAGCTTGTGGAAACTCCTAAAATTTCTAGATGACGGGCATGTGATGTCATCATGGCACCAACTTTCCATTACGACGATATATAAGGTCCTAATTTATTAGATGCAGATATTTTTACAGCTGATAGTACTCGGTCTCTGGAGTATATTAAACCGTGAAACATTATAGCTTTTACGATGTTTTTTTGGAGAAAACGGAAAAACAAATTTGCTACGTAAAACACCCTGTTTATGTGATTATTAAATGAAAACTCATTGAACAGATTCTAGTACCTCTTTTACGTACCACTTAACTGTAACTGACCACTTCAATGACATGTGCAGTTTTCCCGCCGAACCTTTACGACATTTACAACAAACAATTGTTGACATGACAGACAGTGTTATTGTGACATGTGATAATGCACATGATGATTTTTTTTAGACGAAATTATAATTAATTTTTTTGTTAGGAAAATGAAATCAAAAAAGTTACATGAAAAGATTTCTTAATTTATATTTAAAGTTAATTATTTCAATGTAAAGTATCATGTGTTAAAATATCTGCAACTAATAAATTAGGACCTTATATACCAATTGAAAAGCGGTACCGTGGTACTTATTGAAGATAAAAGCAAAAGCCACGAATTGTTTAATAAGTTAATTTTGGACCATAGTTGGGGAGTTTTGAAGTAGCTATATCTGTCTCTTAGTCAGTAGGTATATAGTTACATCTCGGACACTGCGTTCCTAGTACACATTCTAAGCTCGTGTAGGTGAACGCGTACCATGTTTGTGTGAGTGAGATATGACAGGTTGACTGTTCGCGTTTTTGACAGGCGGTAACTGTGAGGTAACCGAGAGGGGGTGGGCGGCGCTTTGTAATGGTATTGGGGGACCTAAAATACCATGCTGAAGGCTTTAGAGAATTAAATAAATTAGATTGATTAGGATGTAGATGAATCTAAGGAGTCTGAGCTACTACATGGGGTAGTTGTAAGGAAAGGCACATGGCGATTTATAAAATTGAAATATATTATCGCAAATTTATTAAGGCATGGGGCGTTCCTATCAAAGAAATCTATAAGGCATTCGTTATATAAAATGAAATCAATAATCTATAAATGCAAACTTGAATACACTACAGAAATACGTACTTGAGGAAAACAATTTAGGCCTTTATCACTTGAAATATTTATATAAATTATAAGACAAAAGTGTATACAATACAAGTCAACCTATAGCCCATACCTTTGCGGGGACAATCTATTAAGTCAATGGCTCATGAAGTAAGGGAAAACCCGCTAAAACCCTTACTTCGCCTTATTAATGTAACGTCTACATACAATGTCTACATAACATCTATATGTTCTAGTTAATACAACAATACAATAATTCATTAGGAATTGTAATAACAGAATTTCCAAGACAGTTTACTCTAAACACAGTTTGAGTTATAATAAATGCACATGTTGTTTAATCTGTAGGATATAACAATATAATATCGGTCGTCTCGTTTCAATCCTTTACGAAGTGTATTTAGATACATTAGATATCTCAGGAACTCGAATCCTGGTTTCAACAAATATATATGGAACATATTTAACATAGTGGCGAGGCTCGAACTCGCACTAATATTCACCAATAAAGTGTCATACAAGATATGTAACACAAGGCTGAAAGAAACTGAAGAAGTATTATACAGTTACTTTAAAATACTAATTAACCGTCACAAGGTTATAGAACCTGTCCCAACAATAAATCCAGATTATAAAGCAAGAATTGAACTTGCCTTGCACTTGACGACGATAATTAAGTATTTATGTTGTGTTACTTAAAATACAACTTGAGACGCTGTTTTGATAAAAGAGGTACTTAGCTCGTTTATCGCCGGATCCGGAACCACTGGCTTTATTTTCTACTATAAAGAACTACTAAATTAATCTTTAACAATTATTACAATTATATATGATCAGGGAACAAATTGAAACAAAGCTGGAAAGACTTGGGTCTTTCTTGGAGTCTAAAATCAGAGTGTCCTGCTACTCTCATCCCTCGTGTTAACTGAAATCCCTACTAAACCAACTTACTTCTAGTTACGATAATATCAACTTTATTAACAATAATTTAAGGATTGCGCAAACGCTTCTTATGGGACCTTATCCCTTCCAAGGCTCTGGTTGGTGCGCTGTCTCGCTCTCTCTTACTGCAGCGGTGCACTTTGTCTCGCTCGGCGTGGTCAGGGACTTCAGAGAGAGACCCCCGCTGTCACTTTTGCAACGAATGGTACGGTCATGGTCAAATGCCTCGACACATGGGCTCCAGATGTCCTGGAAACAGTTTACCAAGGAGAGTAGACTTTGTATGGAATAATATACCATATTAGAGTATAATTACGTTATAGGTTTGGCGTACTGTGCATTGTGCGATAGCGGTTTTTCTGTTGTCCCAGTAAACTCATAAATAAATCTTATAATGGGTTTTGTTTTTAAAATTCTATAGAATATCTTTTAACTAAAATATTGAGCAATCCGAGAATGGGAAACAGCCTGCTTTCTACTTTTATTGCCGCCCTTTTTTTCGGCTAGCCATTTTAAATTTATTACTTTTAACCGATGGCAATTTTAATCACCTATTTATAACTACTTAGTAAAGCACGTATTCACGTATGTGGAATACGGGTTGCCATCTCACGCCCCTCTCTGGTTAGTCGAACAAAATTACCCCGTCTTCTACGTAACCTATATAACATGAATACGAGAACTTGAAAAAGATGTAAACACTTTTTATTTATATCTTAATAATTATCGATGGAATCTGGCGTTACTTTGTGCACGTCCCCGATAATGAAATCTAGAAAACGACTTTATTAATCCGCGAAAAGGTAGCGCGCTTGTCAATCATTTGTATCTTGTATTTCAAGCTTTATGCGTTTTCATGAAATTATCTATAGTTCACGTTAACCGAGTAGACTGCAGTTTGTGTTAACAAGATCTCTTGACTCATACATCACCATACAATCTTCGTAATCGACACATCGTCGCCTTCTCAAGACACTAATAAGTTACAATCACACATCTCCTTTCACAACCACGCATTACCCTGGCCAGGGATTTTCCACACAAAGTTCACACATAAGACCTCTAGTTTATTGATTACAATTTACAATCAACTTTCAATAATACTTGATAGCTTGTAGTAGATTATTACATATGTAAATAACACCTATGTTGTCGTCAAGAGATCTCGCATCTCAAATTACACTGATCAAAATAATTTTGTGTCATATAATTTATATTGTGGCATAATAAATGTCTATTTTCTATTTGGGGCCATTTATTTACATCATTAAATTTGTTGAGTATAGCTGTCATAAAATAAAACCCTTTGTCATCTCTGTTCTTTAGGGTATTTAGATAGTATTATGCTATCATGATGATGCCAGTTAAATGATTATCTTATCTTATCTTAAATCTGCGGGGGCCCTTACGGATACACTTCGACCCATCGGGATCTTTTGTGCAATTACCCCCTACGATCCTAAGATCCTTCAGCTATTCAGGAGCTTCTCGACCATCTCTACGTATCGGATGATGAGGCTCATGGGTAGCTCTCTGAAGTCCTTCGGTGCCAGGTAGCCTGCTCCAAAGTTCTTCATTCTTTGTCTGGCGAGGGCGTGACATTCACACATTAAATGTCTGACGGTCTCTTCCTCTTCGCCACACATGCGACAATCAGTGTTGTCGGCGTGTCCCATCTTGGCCAAAATTCCTTTGACCCCGTAATGGCCTGTGAACACCCCCGTTATAATTTGGAGTTGTCTTTTGCCTAGCTTCCCTAGCTTTTTGCTCCATCCAGAGTCTACCCTCTGCATAAAGAGCTTTGAATGCTTCAGACCAACCAGGGCATCCCACTCTTTTTGGTGACTAGCCTTTGTTTGGTCTTTCATAGCCATTCTGATGGTTCCTTGTGAAAGGCCCACATAAGGTTCCGGACCTATGAAGTTGTCTTCAGATCCGGCCTTGGCAAGTTCATCAGCGTTTTCATTGCCAATGAAGCCTTCGTGCCCCGGTATCCATACCAGTTGCACCTTGTTTTGCCTTCCAAGGTTGTTAAGAGCTTGGATGCCGTTTAATACCAGTCTAGAGGTAACTCTGGGCGATGTGAAGGCTTTGAGTGCCGCTTGACTGTCGCTGAGTATATAGATAGTCTTACCTTGGATTTGTCTAACTATATTCTCATGTACACAGGCAATTATTGCATATGTCTCGGCTTGGAAGACCGTGGCATAATTGCCCATGCTGATACTACCACTGTAGTCATTTGCATAAATGCCTGCGCCCGTACCAGATGCCATCTTGGACCCGTCTGTATACCAGATGATGGTGTTGTCATCAGGGGTGGGTGTCTCCAGACCCTCCTTCCATTCGGCTCTAGTATGGACTTTGGTTTTGAAGTTTTTGTGGAAGATGAATTTCGGTTGCATTTTGTCGCAGCCCATACTCATCAGCCTTCCCATAGAATTGTTGTATTCCATGCTTGTGTGTTTAGTCTTGGGCATGCTATCGCTCCAGAGGCCTGTTAAAGCCAGCCGGTGTAGCGATTTCAGTGCCTCAGACTGTATCACTAGATGTAGCGGCGGGAGATCCAATAGTACCTCCAATGCTGCTGTTGGCGTCGTTCTGAACGCACCCGTTATAGCCATGCATGCTGTCCTTTGTACCTTCATGAGGACATCCTTGCATGTGCTCAGTAATGTCCTTGGCCACCAGGCCAGGCTTCCGTACAGGATTATAGGTCTCACCATCATGGTGTAGATCCACCTTAGTACCTTTGGGTTTAAACCCCATGTTTTGCCGTAAGCTGACCTACACATTCCAAACACTCTAAGTGCCTTGGCTGTGGTCAGTTCGACGTGTCTTTTCCAGTTCAGTTCTTTGTCTAGTGTTACCCCTAGATATTTCACTTCATTGGAAAGTTCAAGTACCCTTCCATAGAGCCTTAGTTGCTCGTTGCCAGTAAGGGACCTTTTCCTGGTAAACGGTACTACCACTGTTTTGCCTGGATTGATGGAGAGTTGTTGGTGGTTACACCACCTCTCCACTTGCCTCAGTGCTGTATTCATGATTTCTGACACCGTTCCCGGGAATTTCCCGTTTATGAGTATCACTAAATCATCTGCATAACCCACTGTATATACTGGGCCCTTATTTAGTTCTTCCAAAAGTGAGTTCACTACCAGGCTCCATAGAGTCGGAGAGAGAACCCCACCTTGTGGACAACCTTTTGTTGCTGTGGCTAGTAATTCTTCCCCCATGAGGGAGGACTTAATTAGCCGGCTGTTCAACATATTACCTATCCAGCGGCAGATGGTAGGTTCTATGCCATGTTTGAGTGCAGCATTATTGATTGCACCATATGTGGTGCGATCAAAGGCACCTTCGACATCCAGAAATGCAGCAAGACATAGTTCTTTGTTTTCTATGGCCTGCTCCGCTCTAGCTGTCACCAGGTGTAGTGCTGTCTCCGTGGACTTGCCCGGCTGGTATGCACATTGCAAGCGGTGTAGTGGATGTCTCTTGAGCGGACCATCCCTGATGTGTCTGTCCACCAGTTTCTCCAAAGTTTTAAGGAGAAATGATGATAGACTTATGGGCCTATATGATTTGGCTTCTGTGTAATCCTCTTTGCCTGGTTTGGGCAAGTATGTTACCTTTACTAACCTCCATGCACGTGGTACATGTCCGAAGGCAATACACGCTTTGTACAGTCTACTCAAGTGGGGTATAAGTACGTTAGCGCCTTCTCGTAGTAGTATGGGGTAGATTCCATCTGGCCCCGGGGCTTTATATGGCTGAAATGTCGATAATGCCCATTGTATTTTGTTGTGGTCTACTACCTTTTTCGACGTGTCCCAATTATGCCTGGTCGTGCGAGTGCACTGTTCCGTAACACTAATTGGTTCATCGTCTGGTACACTCTGATTTATTATCGAGCCTGGAAAATGTGTGGCACACATCACCTTGAGGGTCTCTAGCCCCGTTTCAGTCATTCCACCATCACTCCTTCTAATAGAGGTGAGTGGGACTGACTTCGTTGTGGCTAGTGCCTTCGTGAGTCTCATGCCTTCCGGAATGGAACCGATTTGATCGCAGTGGTTTTTCCACGCTTTCCTTTTCGCTTTCCTCACTGCCTTGCTATACTCTGTGAGTTTTCGCGCGTAGAGCTCAAAATCATTACTTCTTTTGGCATCGTTGAAGACAGCCCTAGTTTCTTTCCTGAGTTTTGCTATCTCCGGATTCCACCAGGGTACCTTCTTCGCCAGGATTTTCTTTTCCGGGCAGTTATTTGTCCAAGCCGTATGGACGGCTTGCCCTATTTTGTCAGCTTCAAGTTCTATGTCAATAATAGAGTTTAGCTTACCATTGGGGTTTCCCAGGTCCGCCTTAAGGTCATCCTTGAACGATAACCAGTTGGTATTCCTGGGATTCCGTTTTAGTATAACTTCTACTTTGATTTTAGTGGTATACCTAAAGCATATATATCTATGGTCCGATAAAGAAATCTCCCCAGAGACATGCCATGAACTAACTTTATTACTTGCGTTGTTGGACGCTAGCGTTATATCAATGACCTCACCTCGCCTAGCATTGACGAATGTCGGCTCATTGCCTTTATTTAAGAGTTGTAGTGAAGAGCTTACCAGGAATTCCAGTACCTTCTCTCCTCTTCTGTTGACATCCGAGCTTCCCCAGATGACGTGGTGTGCGTTCGCATCGCAGCCGATGATCAGGTCAGTGTTCGCCCGGCTGCCGTAGTCAGCAAGATCCCGCAGTTGTGTGGTGATGGGATCCGCCGCCTCGTAGGGAAGGTAGGCTGATGAGATGACTAGTGCCTTACCCCCCTTTATTCAGGATCTTGACCGTGGTCAGATCCCTGGAACAGAAAGCATTTAGAAGCATAGCATCAATGCCGGTTTTAACATAAATACATGTCCTCATATTACTCTCGGGGCAGATATACAGTATCGTCCCGCCAGTACCATTTAAGCCTCTTATCTCTCCCTTGTAAATATATGGTTCTTGAATAAGAGCAATGTCGAACTTGTCGCTTTTTAGCTGCCTAGCCAGAAGGGCAGTGGCGGCCTTATTGTGTTGTAAGTTTATTTGTACACACCTTAGCCCCTCCATTACGGCGGTTAGTGTTTGGCGGTGCTGAGATCAGCGGCCGCCTCCTGGACCGTGTTGTCGCAGGACATGGGCGAAGTGGTGCCCTCCAGGTAGAGTTCCTCCAGACCGCGCAGGTCCTCCGAGCCCGCCACCGATAGGATCGGTGACGACTCTCGGGTCCAGCGCAGCCCGGCGAAACTCTCCCCGACTAGCACCACTTCCCCCGCCTCTGACCGGTCCCGAGCCACCTCCGCAGGAGCGCCAGGCGGCGCGTCCCGCTCCGGGGCCTCCCCCGTCGCCGCCCCCGCGGCGCCCGCAGCCTCATCGGCCACCGAGTCCCCCTCCCCCCCGTCCGCGCCGGGCTCCACCCCAGCCTCTTTATGCTCACGCTCCTTCCCCGTCTCCAGGAGCTTGAAGTGGCTGGTGTCGAGCCCCGAGTGAAGAACGTAGCCGGCCTCCCTGATGACGTCAGCTGACACCTGGTCCATCAGAACGATGCGCCTGGTGTTCAGCTCCGACATCACGGTGTCGACCACCTTCCACTCGTCGGTGCGGAGTTTAGGGTTGCGCCTCTGCATCACCCGCAGAGCCAGCGACACGTCCTGGCTGCCATCGATCGCCGTACGCCAGGCCATCTTGACCGGCTTCGGCAGATCTTTAGCAGCCACGACTTTCAGGCGCCGCCCGCCGATCTCTTCTCTTCCGATCACCGAGCGGAGCCATCCCACTGCGTCGCTTCCTCCGCAGGTGATGTGAAGCGCACCCCCCGTGACAGCACCTAGTGTGATGTCGGGCATAGGATCGGCCGCCTCGTCCAAAGCTACGAGCAGGACGCTCACTATGGCCGACCTATGCTCCAACATCACCTTTTCCCCAGGAAAGGCCACTGGGACGATAGCCATCTTCTCGCTCGCCGCTACCTCAGCAAACGTCCCCCCACCCTCGTTCGCTTGTGGTCGCCAGCGAGCAGAGAAGAGTCGCCACTGGCCCCCAGTGACCTCTTGTTAGGCTGCCTCCCCGCCCCACTAGTGGAGGGTCCGGCCCCCACTTGCGCGTCCCTATTCTCCCGCGCCTTCGCACGCCTCTTCTGCCTCCTGGTTGGGGCTACTCCTCCACCCGACTGCGCATCCGCACCCTGGGGTGCAGTAGCGTCGTCTATGGCGCCCGGAGCCGCCCCACCAGAATTTGGAAGCGGTGCGTCCCTCCCGCAGTTGGCCGTTGCTCCGCGGCCAATCCCCCAGCACCAGCGCTAGTCGGCTCCCCGAGGGGTGCTTGCTTTGCGCCCCCACTCTTCAACCCTAAGGGAAGAGACGGGTTGGTGCTGTTGGGATGGCCAGCTCCGCCGTGGCCCCTACGCTTCGCCCCCGTCCTTGCGGACGTCCACGTGTTGCCGCTGCCAACGCTCGTGGATCTGTCACAGACAGCCCCACTATTCGCTGGTGCAGCAACCTTTGCGCTATGCGCCTTCGCCTCATCCCGTACGGGTACGGCGTCCCCTCCCCTCGTCGTTATAGGTACATTAGTATCCATACAAACATTGAAAAATTTCAGCAAACTGGCTCCCCACCCACCACGGAGCCACACATTTGGAATGCATTGAAGCATTAGGGCTACCAAGTCTGCTATAGTAATCCAGGATGCGTTGTCTGTGAATCCGCACGGTGCCAAAACCCTGGTCAGCTCCTCAGCCGACGCAGTGAATCGTGCTCCGCCGATTACAGACCCCTACACCCCAGAGAACTAACCTTGTGGCCATCTGACTGGACACGGCAGCCGATTGATCCTAGCTGGCTAGACTAAGACCGCCCGTGTGAGATGAATATGGAGCCAAAGGAGCTTCGCCTAACAGGGATAACGACCGCAGACCCCTGCTTCGCCTAGACTCCCAGGATCTCCTTCTCCACCCGTACGGGTCCCCGCGCACGGCACAAACACGCGGGTGGCATTCTACCGCCTCCCATCCTTCTTTGTGGATGGGAAGCCCGCTGCGACATGCCACGTCATCGCCTACGGCTGATTATACGGGATATGGATCGTTGTTTGCCATCATCACCCCACCCCTACAGACTCGTCCTCATGAAGAAGTCAAGCCTATAGCGATGTCGCCATGCTGGCAAACATTGCGACCCATCTGAGGGATATGGATAGGTTGGGATTACACTAAGGGTGTTTTACAATGGTTCACTCACTTGGCCCAGTTGGAGATGCAGTCATCCGGATGACAACACCTACTTCCGGTCCTTGTGTCCGCTCCCTTGCAAAACTCGCCCTACGATGGTTCAACTGGTTGTTTCCGTTCTTACCTGTTTCTACGGTAGAACCAGGCAGTTAACAGGCAGTAACCTCGGGAAGGAGCACAACCAGTTTTGCCTCGGGGATCTCTGCAACCTGTGCTACTCCCGAGACCATCCACCATGCCAGCTACCGGACAGGTAGCTGACATAGAGACAGACCCACCGCAAGAAGCGACCGGTCGCAAATTATCACTTGCACATGGACCCGCCTCCGCCCCAGTTAAATGATTAATGTGGCTTTACAATTCACTTTATCTTTTGTTAATAAATGTTGCAATTGAACATTTTTATGAAATAATGACTTGAACAGACAATGGCCTGACCATACGTTGCAGAGTAATTGCCTCACAAAGCTGGACACAGCAGCTCCTAAGCGTAAATGATTATATCCTAGACTTAGCCAGGCTAGAGTCTTCTGCCACGCCAAAACTTCTAGAATTTATCCCGTCTTCACCAATAGTGAAAATAAATAATATACCACGCCAGTATAGTCAAAAATACGATAATATTATTGTATTCTGTCATGTGGTCAATATTTCTACAGCAAAACGCTTTGTTCTACGGTAAGCTGCTATTTAATCTCGAATTGCCCAGGTCACACTCTATTCCGATTATTGACCATCATTTATATTTTGTACAACATGGTTCTAAAACTGATACTACAACACTGATTTTAAGTTACATAAATCGCGGGAACAATACGTTTATGTTACAACTGACTATTGCTATTTAAATATCAGCACAAAACACGCCATTGCACACAAAACACACGCCAATAAAATTCAATAGAATAAAAGTAGGTACACTGTCTTGGAATTTCTGATAATAGTTAAAATATTACAGCAAACTGCATACACAAATATTATTAAAACTGTAAATCATTATAGCACTTTATACAGCAACCTAACACCCCTCTCAGACTCTTCATAGGTAATCGAAGTGATCGTCATATTAAGTTAATAAAATTTAAGGTTTCCTACGTTGTGTTTAATTTTTTAAAGTTAGAAGTTCTTTTTCTAGTTGTGTCTTTTTGTAAATGATTTTAGACACAAGCACTAGATCCTGCGTCACGAGCGCCACGTGTAATGGTATTGGGGGACCTAAAATACCATGCTGAAGGCTTTAGAGAATTAAATAAATTAGATTGATTAGGATGTAGATGAATCTAAGGAGTCTGAGCTACTACATGGGGTAGTTGTAAGGAAAGGCACATGGCGATTTATAAAATTGAAATATATTATCGCAAATTTATTAAGGCATGGGGCGTTCCTATCAAAGAAATCTATAAGGCATTCGTTATATAAAATGAAATCAATAATCTATAAATGCAAACTTGAATACACTACAGAAATACGTACTTGAGGAAAACAATTTAGGCCTTTATCACTTGAAATATTTATATAAATTATAAGACAAAAGTGTATACAATACAAGTCAACCTATAGCCCATACCTTTGCGGGGACAATCTATTAAGTCAATGGCTCATGAAGTAAGGGAAAACCCGCTAAAACCCTTACTTCGCCTTATTAATGTAACGTCTACATACAATGTCTACATAACATCTATATGTTCTAGTTAATACAACAATACAATAATTCATTAGGAATTGTAATAACAGAATTTCCAAGACAGTTTACTCTAAACACAGTTTGAGTTATAATAAATGCACATGTTGTTTAATCTGTAGGATATAACAATATAATATCGGTCGTCTCGTTTCAATCCTTTACGAAGTGTATTTAGGTACATTAGATATCTCAGGAACTCGAATCCTGGTTTCAACAAATATATATGGAACATATTTAACATAGTGGCGAGGCTCGAACTCGCACTAATATTCACCAATAAAGTGTCATACAAGATATGTAACACAAGGCTGAAAGAAACTGAAGAAGTATTATACAGTTACTTTAAAATACTAATTAACCGTCACAAGGTTATAGAACCTGTCCCAACAATAAATCCAGATTATAAAGCAAGAATTGAACTTGCCTTGCACTTGACGACGATAATTAAGTATTTATGTTGTGTTACTTAAAATACAACTTGAGACGCTGTTTTGATCAGGGACCGGCCCGCTATCCCTTATACGGGGTTTTGTATGGGTATTTCGTTAGGCTTAACTTACCCTACCCTTTTGACGCGATACCCTTTCATTTTGCTTTTAAAGCCCTAACGAAAGCGCTTACCTAAAATAGCCCAATACCCTTTCAAAACCCTTATCATCGGCTCAGCCTAACGCCATAAGGGTAAGCCTTATACTGGGTTTTATTTGCTTTCCCTTATAGCATATCGTCCGAGTTTAAATCCTGTACCTCGCTCATAAAGCACACATTACTCCGAACGAAATAACATACGATCGTTACCTACGGTGGCACTGTGTGTGATATTTGCGCGTTTCTGTTTGATGGAAACGGCTGTAGATAAAATAAGGTTCAATTTTCAATACCAAATACTTATAGTTATGATATGATAGGCTCCTTCTTTGCTCAGGTGTAACACAGGCAAACGCTGCTTTTTAGGGTTCCGTAGTCAACTAGGAACCCTTATAGTTTCGCCATGTCTGTCTGTCCGTCCGTCCGTCCGTCCGCGGATAATCTCAGTAACCGTTAGAACTAGAAAGCTGAAATTTGGTCCCAATATGTATATCAATCACGCCAACAGAGTGCAAAAATAAAAATGGAAAAAAAAAATTTGGGTACCCCCCCCCTACATGTAAAGTGGGGGCTGATAATATTTTTCATTCCAACCCCAACGTGTGATATATTGTTGGATAGGTATTTAAGAATGAATAAAGGGTTTACTAAGATTGCTTTTTGATAATATTAATATTTTCGGAAATAATCGCTCCTAAAGGAAAAAAAAGTGCGTGCCCCCCCCCCTCTAACTTTTGAACCACAAGTTTAAAAAATATGAAAAAAATCACAAAAGTAGAACTTTGTAAAGACTTTCTAGGAAAATTGTTTTGAACTTGATAGGTTCAGTAGTTTTTGAGAAACATATGGAAAACTTCGAACCCTACACTGAGCGTGGCCCGACACGCTCTTGGCCGGTTTTTTTTATCGGACTTGTCTTGATGAGTACCCGATGTCTAGCTGATGCTGAACCCTGGCTGCACCTAGGGGAACTCGGGTTTAGTGTAATACAGGCAAACGCTGATTTCGTCATCGGACTTGTCTTGATGAGTACTCGAGTGAGCAGTACCCGAAGTCCAGCTGATGCTGAACCCTAGCTGTACCTAGGGGAACTCGGGTTTAGTGTAACACAGGCAAACGCTGGTTTCGACATCGGACTTGTCTTGATGAGTACTCGAGTGAGCAGTACCCGAAGTCCAGCTGATGCTGAACCCTGGCTGCACCTAGGGGAACTCGGGTTTAGTGTAACACAGGCAAACGCTGTTTTCGTCATCGGACTTGTCTTGATGAGTACTCGAGTGAGCAGTACCCGAAGTCCAGCTGATGCTGAACCTTGGCTGCACCTAGGGGAACTCGGGTTTAGTGAAACACAGGCAAACGCTGTTTTCGTCATCGGACTTGTCTTGATGAGTACTCGAGTGAGCAGTACCCGAAGTCCAGCTGATGCTGAACCCTGGCTGCATCTAGGGGAACTCGGGTTTAGTGTAACACAGGCAAACGCTGTTTTCGTCATCGGACTTGTCTTGATGAGTACTCGAGTGAGCAGTACCCGAAGTCCAGCTGATGCTGAACCCTGGCTGCATCTAGGGGAACTCGGGTTTAGTGTAACACAGGCAAACGCTGTTTTCGTCATCGGACTTGTCTTGATGAGTACTCGAGTGAGCAGTACCCAAAGTCCAGCTGATGCTGAACCCTGGCTGCACCTATGGGAACTCGGGTTTAGTGTAACGCAGGCAAACGCTGTTTTCGCCATCGGACTTGTCTTGATGAGTACTCGAGTGAGCAGTACCCGAAGTCCAGTTGATGCTGAACCCTGGCTGCACCTAGGGGAAATCAGGTTTAGTGTAACACAGGCAAACGCTGTTTTCGTCATCGGACTTCTCTTGATCAGTACTCGAGTGAGCAATACCCAAAGTCCAGCTGGTGCAGAACCCTGGCTGCACCTAGGGGAACTCGGGTTTAGTGTAACACAGGCAAACGCTGTTTTCGTCATCGGACTTGTCTTGATGACTACTCAAGTGAGCAATACCCAAAGTCCAGCTGATGCTGAACCCTGGCTGCACCTAGGGGAACTCGGGTTTAGTGTAACACAGGCAAACGCTGTTTTCGTCATCGGACTTGTCTTGATGAGTACTTGAGTGAGCAGTACCCGAAGTGTAGCTGATGCTGAACTCTGTTTGCACCTAGGGGAACTCGGGTTTAGTGTAACACGGGCAAACGCTGTTTTCGTCATTGGACTTGTCTTAATGAGTATTTGGGTGAGCTGTACCCGAGATAGAGCTGATGCTGAAACCTGGCTGTACCTAGGGGAACTCGGGTTTGGTGTAACATAGGAAAACTCTGTTTGCGTCATCGGACTTGTCTTGACGAGGACTTGGGTGCGCAATAGCCAAGACAGCGTTGTAGCTGAGCCCTGGCGGTATCTAGGGCAACTCTGGTTTCGGTGCATTATAATATAGAAATATTTCATGCAATGTCAAGTTAGGCATAAAACATAATATTAACTGAACAAAAATCCTACTAGAAGTGAATATTAACATCAAGTAGTTAGAACAAATTTATTAATTTGCCATACATAAAACACTTTATTTATGTCTAAAAAAATACGTATGTATATCCATTTGAATATCAAAATTAAGTACAATCGATTTCACTAATAGTAACACAGGGAATAAAGAGAATACTGGAGTTCCAAGCGTCCATAGACTGCGGTAACTATTTACTATCAGACGGGCTGTATGGTTGATTGCCACCAGAAAAGTATTTCTGTTTCAAACGATCTTCATAGAATTCACAACAATCAACAGAAATAGTTTGACAGATTCTATGGTACTACTCAACTCAACCAAGTACCAGTCATAAAGACGAGTCTAAGATATTTCACACGAAACATACTATGAACAGAAAACAGCGTTTATTTATATTGCACCGGTACCACCAGGTCTCAGCTACAGCACTGGCTTGGGTACTGCGCACCCAAGTCCTCATAAAGGCAGGGCCTATAACGGAAACCGGGTTTGTCTATGTTGCACCAAACCTAAGTTCCCCTAGGTACAGCCAGAGTTCAATATCAGCTTTACCAGTACTCATCAAGACAAGTCCGCTGACAAAAACAGCGTTTACCTATGTTGCACGAAACCCGAGTTCCCCTAGGAATAGCCAGGGTTCAGCATCAGCTCTACCTTGGTTACTGCTGACTCAAGTAATCATCAAGACAAATCCGATGACGAAAACAGCGTTTGCCTATGTTGCACGAAACCCGAGTTCCCCTAGGAATAGCCAGGGTTTAGCATCAGCTCTACCCTGGTTACTGCTCACTCAAGTACTCATCAAAACAAGTCCGATGACGAAAACAGCGCTTGCCTATGTTACACCAAACCCGCGTTCCCCTGGGAAAAGCCAGGGTTCAGCATCAGCTCTACCTTGGTTACTGCTCACTCAAGTACTCATCAAGACCAGTCCGATGACGAAAACAGCGTTTGCCTATGTTGCACGAAACCCGAGTTCCCTTAGGAATAGCCAGGGTTCAGCATCAGCTCTACCTTGGTTACTGCTCACTCAAGTACTCATCAAGACAAGTTCGATGACGAAAACAGCGCTTGCCTATGTTACTCCAAACCCGCGTTCCCCTAGGAATAGCCAAGGTTCAGCATCAGCTCTACCTTGGTTACTGCTCACACAAGTACTCACCAAGACAAGTCCGGTGAAGAAAACAGCGCTTGCCTATGTTACTCCAAACCCGCGTTCCCCTGGGAAAAGCCAGGGTTCAGCATCAGCTCTACCTTGGTTACTGCTCACTCAAGTACTCACCAAGACAAGTCCGGTGAAGAAAACAGCGCTTGCCTATGTTACTCCAAACCCGCGTTCCCCTGGGAAAAGCCAGGGTTCAGCATCAGCTCTACCTTGGTTACTGCTCACTCAAGTACTCATCAATACAAGTCCGATGAAGAAAACAGCGTTTGCCTATGTTGCACGAAACCCGAGTTCCCTTAGGAGTAGCCAGGGTTCAGCATCAGCTCTACCTTGGTTACTGCTCACACAAGTACTCATCAAAACAAGTCCGATGACGAAAACAGCGCTTGCCTATGTTACACCAAACCCGCGTTCCCCTGGGAAAAGCCAGGGTTCAGCATCAGCTCTACCTTGGTTACTGCTCACTCAAGTACTCACCAAGACAAGTCCGGTGAAGAAAACAGCGCTTGCCTATGTTACTCCAAACCCGCGTTCCCCTGGGAAAAGCCAGGGTTCAGCATCAGCTCTATCTTAGGAACTGCTCACCCAATTAACTCATCATGGCGAGTTGGATGACGAAAACGGCTTGTTTTTATGTTGGCAATTAACGTTTTCAATGTGTAATGTTAATGGTTAATTGTATTGATTTTCGCCCAACACTGTATATTTACATGCATACATACATATTTACATAATTATATTCATACATACATACCTACATACATTCATACATACCTACATACATTCATACGTACGAACGTACATACTGATCTATGGGCGACGATGATCATTTACCATCAGGCGATCCATCACTTCCTTGTCTCCCAGTTCATTAAAAATAATTTCTAGCCGTGTTCTACTTTTATCCAACGAAAACATGTTTCGTTGCAAAATTAAAAATGGGGCGCATAGTGCGGAGTGGCAACAGCGCATTTTCCTTCCTGTTCTTACAATAGCTTAGATTCATAATCCTGTCTCTTTTACGCAAGGCTCGACTACGCTTTAACAAAAGGGAAAGCCTTATAAATAGCGCTTAAAATAAGGGTAACCCTTATTAAAGGCTTGCAAGCCGTATCGGATAGCGCTAAGCCAATGCACAGGGCTAGCTTTATTGTTTTGCTTAGTTTTTTGTAAGGGCTAGTCAAATGAATGGGCTTGCAGTTCGAAAGGGAGAGTCTCTCGATTGGGTCGTCCTTACGTTAGGGATTCCCAATGAAAGGCTTGTAGCGCGGAAGGGGTTGTCCGGTCCCTGGTTTTGATAAAAGAGGTACTTAGCTCGTTTATCGCCGGATCCGGAACCACTGGCTTTATTTTCTACTATAAAGAACTACTAAATTAATCTTTAACAATTATTACAATTATATATGATCAGGGAACAAATTGAAACAAAGCTGGAAAGACTTGGGTCTTTCTTGGAGTCTAAAATCAGAGTGTCCTGCTACTCTCATCCCTCGTGTTAACTGAAATCCCTACTAAACCAACTTACTTCTAGTTACGATAATATCAACTTTAAGAGTTTTGAATGATTCACGGTTATTTTCATTAGACTTATATTGACCGGACCGGGAAGTGAACGCAGCCGACGCGCGCGAAGGAGGGTAGATCGCGCGCTGTCTATACAACTTTAACATCCACCCGCCTTCGTCAGTTTTCCGTGATCATGATGCATGCAACTGCGTCGAAATATCGGGAGCTCGACAAAAATCAAAAAGGTAATCACGGTCTATATCCCGGTCAATATAAGTCTAATATCAACTTTATTAACAATAATTTAAGGATTGCGCAAACGCTTCTTATGGGACCTTATCCCTTCCAAGGCTCTGGTTGGTGCGCTGTCTCGCTCTCTCTTACTGCAGCGGTGCACTTTGTCTCGCTCGGCGTGGTCAGGGACTTCAGAGAGAGACCCCCCGCTGTCACTTTTGCAACGAAGGGTACGGTCATGGTCAAATGCCTCGACACATGGGCTCCAGATGTCCTGGAAACAGTTTACCAAGGAGAGTAGACTTTGTATGGAATAATATACCATATTAGAGTATAATTACGTTATAGGTTTGGCGTACTGTGCATTGTGCGATAGCGGTTTTTCTGTTGTCCCAGTAAACTCATAAATAAATCTTATAATGGGTTTTGTTTTTAAAATTCTATAGAATGTCTTTTAACTAAAATATTGAGCAATCCGAGAATGGGAAACAGCCTGCTTTCTACTTTTATTGCCGCCCTTTTTTTTCGGCTAGCCATTTTAAATTTATTACTTTTAACCGATGGCAATTTTAATCACCTATTTATAACTACTTAGTAAAGCACGTATTCACGTATGTGGAATACGGGTTGCCATCTCAGCTTTCAGCGGGGAGCGGAAGTGGCCATACTGTACGATAGTACTCTTTATTATACTGTGATATAGTATACTATAGGTACTTCATAAAAGTGTACAGGATGAGATAAGGTTATTTAGTTTCTGTTTAAAATTTTCTGTCTAATTTTTTTCTGTCTATGTTTTGTACACTTTAACACAGTCAGGGAGAGGCGTAAGCGCGTTTTTAGGGTTCCGTAGTCAACTAGGAACACTTATAGTTTCGCCATGTCTGTCTGTCCCTCCGTCCGTCCGCGGATAATCTCAGTAACCGTTTGCACTAGAAAGCTAAAATTTGGTACCAATATGTATATCGATCACGCCAACAAAGTGCAAAAATAAAAAATGGAAAAAAATGTTTTATTAGGGTACTCCCCCTACATGTAAAGTGAGGGCTAATATTTTTTTTCATTCCAACCCTAATGTGTGATATATTGTTGAATAGGTATTTAAAAATGAATAAGGGTTTACTAACATCGTTTTGTGATAATATTAATATTTTCGGAAATAATCGCTCCTAAAGGAAAAAAAAGTGCGTCCCCCCCCTCTAACTTTTGAACCATATGTTTAAAAAATATGAAAAAAATCACAAAAGTAGAACTTTATAAAGACTTTCTAGGAAAATTGTTTTGAACTTGATAGGTTTAGTAGTTTTTGAGAAAAATACGGAAAACTACGGAACCCTACACTGAGCGTGGCCCGACACGCTCTTGGCCGGTTTTTAGTGCTGGAATAAATTGAGTGTTCTGCTTTATACCGTTTGTCTGAAGAGAAAGAGGATGGCATTGTTAGTTTGGAAAATAATGGGAATAAGAGATAAAATACTTACATAGGTTGTTTTTGGAACCTAACGGAACAAAGAAAAAAACTCGTAATAAATACGAACAAAATATCCAATTAAGTCCCCTTAGATAGATAAGTTCACCTTTGTACTGCCTATCCCGTGCCATGATTATGTTTTGTGTTTTGTTCAATACAATGTTTACAATGTATACAGACCTACTTATACAATATAAATGTATTGAAGAAATATAAAAAATGTATGAACATAATTAATATATACAAATATTTTTACTTTCGGTGACTATTCTGAATTTCCACCCATAGTTGGGGTATTCCACGAGAAAGTCGCTTACGACATGCTTTTGCCTTGTATGGCAGCTATACACTGATTTATACTTTCACGATTATTACACACACATTATTATTTTTAAAAACCGGGACTTAATCGCGTATAACTACATATTAAACTGACCTCCAACGTTTTAGGGACGGCGGCCGGCGTTGTCCCCGTGGTCTCGGAGAAGACTTGGACTTTGGAGGTCAGTTTAATATGTAGTCATACGCGATTAAATAACTCCTCAGATTTCCCTAAACCTTGATAACCTGCGCACTTCTTTACCAGCCTTCTTTACCCTTTGGAAGTTTTTACAACTTTTTCATAGTGCTATGAAAACGGACAAATTGCCGCCACGAGATTTAATATCGTAATAATAAGGAACCAGATTCTTAAGTCGCGAATCGTTTTAATACGACCTTGGGAATCGCTCGTGTTGATTCATCGATTCAGAAATGACCACGTATCAAATGGCATTTTCCCCATATTACCTACATCCAGCCTGACCAGTGTGCGTAGCCGAATGCACAAACGTGAACGAATCGTGAGCGAATCGTGAGCGAATCGTGAACGAATCGTGAGCGAATCGTGAAGCGTTTGGGCATTCGGCTACGCACACAGAAATACATATCGTCACTACTTTTAAAAAAAACTTGTATCTTCGTCTGTCAATGAAAAGGAAATTGTAGTAAGTATGTATGGAATGCATATAGACTTACTGCGTTTTAACTTTGAGGAACAGCGTGAGATACGAGATTTTTTAAAAGTAGTGACGATATATGACTATTGTCAGAGTATGGGGTGACAGTTCAGTATGAAGAAAATAATTCTAATGTAATTCCACAACATGGCGCGTAGTCATATATTTCTGGTCAGGCTTTAAATCTTATAGGAACCTGTAGAGGTAGGTACATAAATATGACTATTACATAACCGGGATTCGAACCCAGGACCATCAGCTTCACAGACAGGCAAGACCGGTCGTTATCGGTCAGCTCTTATTGTTGTACATAAGATGTACTGAGAATCGTTTCTTGGTCGTATTATTAAAATTTCGGATCATTTGACCGGTCTGACTCAGTCGGTAGTGACCCTGCCTGCTGAGCCGCGATCCTGGGTTCGAATCCCGGTAGGGACATTTATTTGTGTGATGAGCACAGATATTTGTTCGTGAGTCATGGATGTTTTCTATGTATTTATCTATTTAAGTATGTATAATTGTATATCGTCGCCTAGTACCCATAGTACAAGCATTGCTTAGTTTGGGGCTAAGTTGATCTGTGTAAGGTGTCCCCAATATTTATTTATTTTTATTTATTGCATCAAAATGTGAAATCAGATTAGGTTTCTGTTGGACAGTTGTGTTTCGTGAGATGATTTTAATATTTAAGTAAGGCGACCTAGACACGATTAATAAAGTAAAGTAAAATAAATTCTACTTTTAGTTATTATGTCATATAAAGAAGAATGAAAAACAAAAATGAGATCTGGGGGCACGGCAGTGCCCCCGCCAAGTTGAGCGCGAAGCAAACACTGCCGTACCATCCTTTACTGGAACCATTTCGCCGCATTTTCAGGCCCCTATTTGAGAACCTCTGGATAAGACCAGAACGCAAAAATTTTCTTCATCTAGTAAGCTTTAATTACATACTTAAAATCCAAAATTTCAAGTCTGTACGTCATTTAGTTCCGAAGTTAAGCGAAAGCAAAGTTTCGCATTTATGACACTCACTCACGATCATCAGAAAAGAATTAGTACTTCCCATTAACTCAGAGAGCTGAAATTTGGTACAGAGTTAGGGTTTAATGGCCACATAAAGGGAAAACTATAAAAATCGGCCAAGAGCGTGTCGGACCACGCTCAGTGTAGGGCTCCGTAGTTTTCCGTTTATGTTTTCAAAAACTGTTTAACCTATCAAGTTCAAAATAATTTTCCTAGAAAGTCGTTATAAAATTCTACCTTTGTATTTTTTTCATATTTTTTAAACTTATTGTTCAAAAGTTATTATTGCACTTTGTCGGCGTGATTGATATACATATTGGCACCAAATCTCAACTTTCTAGTGCTAAAGGTCACTGAGATTATCCGCGGACGGACGGACGGACGGAACCCGAAAAACTACTAACTACTAAAAAAACTAGGATAATCGAAGATCTGGGGAAAAAATGTGTCAAATAAGAAAATCTAATAAAATAAATGAATATTCTCACGTTTCTACAAAAAGAAGTGAAATCCCTCCAAAAACATTCTGTGAAAACTAGCCAAGTCTCGATGGAGCTGCTTGTTTATTTCTAAAAAGTAATGAAATCTAGACAAAGTCGTGACAAGTCTAAGGTTCCTTACTGCGATTTCTAACTATAAAACTCCCGTGAGACTCAGACATATTTAAAGATATTCGGCGTTATATCGACTTAATAGGGAGACTTTAGGAGAATCAGGCAACTGACTAATGTTGAGACAGCTCGCCTAGTGTATCATAGTTATTTTCACAGTGTAATGTCATACGGTATTCTGGTTTGGGGCAAAGCAGCTGACATACAGACTATCTTTGTATTACAAAAGAGAGCCATTCGTTCTATTTACAACTTAGGAACACGTGAATCAGTAAGAGAACTCTTCAAAGAAATTAATATCTTAACTGTAGCTTCCCAATACATTTATGATAGTATAATTTATGTTGTTAAGAATTTAGACTGTTTCACTAAGAATTCTGATATCCATAATTATAACACTAGAAACAAAAATAAGCTTGCCATAAAGAAGTTTCGTGTCCGTAAAGTACAGAAGTCATTTGTTGGGCAATGCATTCATTTTTATAATAAGTTACCTGACACTGCTTTGAGATTACCCCTCCCAGCTCTTAAGAACTACTTAAAAAAATCATTGATGTTAAAGGCTTATTACAGAGTCGAGGACTATTTGACAGACAAACATGCATGGCCCGAACCAGAAACTACAAAAAACGAATAGCAATTAAAATAATTGTATTATGTATAGAGGACACAGTTCAGATAAGAAAGCACATCAAATATTTTATATTTTATGTTGTGTAGGTAAATTACATATTTAATGAAATACAAACACACACAACATAAAATATAAAATATTTGATGTGCTTTCTTATCTGAACTGTGTCCTCTATACATAATACAATTGCTTAATAATACGTCGTTCTTCTTCAGAGAAAAACGACGAGAATATAATGATATTGAGATTCATATTATCTTTTTCTTCTGTGACAATTTGATATGTTTTCTCTGAAGAAGAACGACGTATTATTAAGCAATAATATAATTTATTGAAATTAATTTCCATAGAGTACCTAGTCTGTTCATATTCTTTGATGAATACTTTTGCATGTTAAATTGTATCTTGTTATTTAATGCATGTTAATTATAAGATGTAATGTTTTGAAAAGAAGTTGCCCGCCGAGTTTCTTGCCGGTCCCATAGTGGATACCCCCCTCCCAACTGAGGCGGGACTGAAATCTTCTCGAGGCTGAGGCGGTGGGTTAGAGCCGGCGTAGCTTTATTTGACGTTCATATGCGCATTGTAATATGCCTACTTGAAAAATAAATATTTCATTTCATTTCATTTCAATACGTGAGTAACCCGCTTAAAATATTCCTTACTGCGATTTCTTTATTATTATAGTTAATGTTGTGTGACTTAGCCATTGTAAGACCAACGACCATCGGTTCTTTAATCTTTTATCTCTATTCGTAAGAGCGATATTTTGAAAAAAAAAATCATACTTATTTTTTTATGTTTTTTTAATGGTCTAAAAACACTTTTATCATAATTTGATTTTAGTGAAGGGTGTTACATACAAGAAATCGATGTGTTTGGATTTACCTTTGATTTTTCTAAAAATTCAAGAGAGATTTTAATTTTAAAGTAATTAAAATAAAAGCTATGACCAAAAAAACAGTTTTTGATCCTAAAATTGTTCAACTTTGATGCCAAATATCACAGAAACAATGAACTGTGAAGGAATGATTTAATACTACTTTGTTTAAAGACGATGTTGTTAATATGATAGGCTTTAGAAACTATCATAATATTAATGGATTCAAATCGAAGGTCAGAGGCGCAGGGAACGCCTTTAAGAATAAGGTGTTTAACACTCACATGTCGGTAACGTAACGCAGTGATCTCTTAAACGCATTATTTGAATCGAGCCGTAAGCTTCATCTTAAGCAAAGATTATTTATATAGGATTTATATACTTCATACTAAGAATCGTACCTCGATTTTTTAGCGCCACCTATTAAATACTATCATCATAACTACACTGATGATGCCTAATAAATTTATCTTTTTCAAAATATGATTTTAAAATAAAGAAATATGTCATTTGATCTTATAAAAAATAAAAACACACAAAAATATCTGGGGAAAATATGATTTTGGTCACTTCCAGGCTGCAAACAGTTTTAAGCCTAAAAGGTCCATACATTTCAGGGGTACGCTTTTTTGTATGGGCTTTGTCAATCCAGTATTAAATCGTTCTTGATCTCAAGTATCGGGTTTAGGACAGGCAAATATTTTCTCGTTAAAATCTAATATCACTCTACGATGAAAGTAACTTCTTCATTACATAAAACTTCAATATTGTATTATTAAGTACATAATTAAATATCTCAGGACTTGTACTTGTTGACTAAAGTGAAGAGTTTAATATTCCGTAAAGTGATTAATGTCAGACATGATATTATTTCAATTATAGAGATTAACTGACGTAGGTATACCTCATTTATTACATTTTCTGCCTACACATTCAGCGTTTTCTACAACCCATTGTTTTTGGAGCTAAATTAAGTTCTAAAAATACCTACCAAAGGCACTGATGACACACAGTACCTAAAACGCAATAAATAATATGTTTTCAATCACGGCTCAATGGTGTTCAGCCCCTTGAGAGTAAATTAAATATGGGAAAATGGAGCAAATATAGGGACATGGTGTAAAAAATTGGTACCCTGCCTTATAAAAAAAATCCAATTTAGAAGTTTGTATCACAATCAAGCAAAATAACATAATTATTCACAGCCAGGGCGTTTTTTTAAATCCTGAACGAAACGAAAAAAAAAAAAATTATAATTATCGAACTAGAGGAATTGGAGTAAAGTGTCAAGTAGAATTCTGAGCGTAGTGGATGGATTCAAATATTTACATCTGTGGTGAATAGGCTTATACTATCATGTAAATATACAAAAATAGTTATTTGTTATACAAGGGGGCAAAGTTGTATTTTAACGCCGAGTGTGGAATTGAAAAACGAGCAAGTGAAAGGATTCTATAGTTGAACCACGAGCGAAGCGAGTGGTTCGAGAATAGAATCCTGAACTTGCGAGTTTTTTAACACACGAGAAGTAAAATACATTTGCACCCGAGTGTAACACAAAACTTTTCCCCTCACTATAGCGAGGAAACTACAACGCAAAAAATGCGTTTATCACTGCTTCCAGTAGTTTTACAGGTGGTAAATCATCTTTATTACTAGATTCACCTACTTTTATCAATTTTAAAGCAGTTGATTTGACTTTATTCAAGGTCAAATTACTTTACCCACTAGTGGATAAAATGCGTTTTTACCCGCTGGTATTAAAGGACAAAACACGTGTTTCCGAGCTAGTGAGGGTAAAAGTAAATTATCGTATCCTAGAATCTAGCCTACTTTCATAAAAGGTCTTTTACGGAAGTTGAAAAGTTTTACAAGTTTTATAATAATGATAACAAAACTAGCTCAAAGATCCCGTCTTATCTTACAAAAACTTACATTTCCTAGCATAACTGTCCTTAAAAACCTCCGCTCAGACGTTTAGCTCTCAACTTTGTGTGATGACACTTCTAATCTTATAGAGCGGAGATAAAACTTAAAACTTTACTCTGTAGTGTCTTCCGGCTACCATAGAAAGAAGTAGAGTCAGCTACTATATTTTTGAAGAAAAACAAAAAAAAAACAATCGCCTTTACTGATGTCGTTGCTCCTTGTATCTGAGTTACATTAATCGTTGACATATTTTTTCATGAAATGTTGCACCACTTTTTTTGCCATTTGCACAAAATTGGCCGACTAAGGCCGCGGTCGATCAAGAGCAGTTGAATAGGCATGTGTTATTTTATATATTATACCAATGAAAACGAGACATTTTCTATTATGTTCTATTAATAGGTGCGATTATTGTGACAGTTATCATTAACACAATTATAGACAAAGATGTGCAATCATACCCAAAAAAAATACTCTCTAAGATTATCTTAATTTTTCAAAATACAAATATTAAACAGATGGGCAATCCTTCTTTGCCAACCACCTAATGAGGTTGAAACGTAACAATTCAACAGTCTTCCCATAAAATTAAATGGACCTTTTATTTGCTTGCTAAGTGTAACCAATTTAGCCGTCCTCGAATGTCGCGGTATGACAAATTTGTATTAACACCCGTCTTTTAGTCTAAATCTCCTCTACTTAAAACTTTATACCACCAGCTATAACTGCCCTACCCCACAACAGCAAAAAGTCGTAACCGACGAGAGTTCTTATGTGACATATGCCGTTTTGTAAGTAAAGTGGGGCTGTAAACTTTGGCTCTGTATTTTTATTGGAACGAGAACAGGCTTCATGCAAACCAGCATAAGAGAGAATGTCGCAGAATTTTGAAATGTGGGGTATTGTGGGGCTTTCATAATATTAATTTCAGAGAGCCTAACTACCTACTTATTTAATGAAAAATCAAACTTACCTACTCGGACGTTTAATGAAATGAAATGAAATGAAATCATTTATTTCAGACGTTATAAGTCAATACCTAAATTAAATTTAAATTTACGACTACATTAAATTTAAATGACATTAAACTAATTAATGTATAAAAACAAAATAAAATAAAATTAAACATAAAAACAACACACACAAAACTGACCTATTCTAAAAAACGAACTATTTATATGCACCATTTTTCAACATAATATGTTGCTGCCACATGTAGGCTATTCCAGTGCTTGTATAATGGTGCATCTAGCTTATCTGCCAATGTTTTCAGGATGCCATTGGTACTGCTACATAGTCTCCTCATAAGTGACGCCGATCTGTTGCGCAAAATAATTATTTTTTAATAGTACATATCATAAATTTCAAAAGACCTTCGGTACATGTAAAACTAACTTAAAAATAATAATTAATTAACTACTCTATTAAAACTAACATTACTATGAAACTAAATTCTATTCACAAAAATCGTTCCGGGCCCTCTTAGATGCAAAGGCGCCCATCACACTCGATGCGTTCCCACACTGAATTGCGATAGACAGCCTTTGCATCAGAAAAGACCCGGAACGAGGGTCATGGCCTCTCTCGCTGAGCCGCCGCCCTAATTCGACCATTTCGACGTTTAATAAGAGTAAATAGCAGGATGTGTATAATAGGCGAGACGACTAAAAAAAACTAATTAGTCCGTCAATTAGATTATCAAAGAATTTTAGACACGTATTTTTTCTTTTTTCTCGTAAACGAAAACTGACGACGGTACAGTGCGTTGAAGTTTGCGTGACGTCACGCCTAGGTACAATTTTTACTTAGAAGTGACGTCACAACCCACTCCGGAACTTTGATGCTCTACATCTTTGTATTTTTTCATTAATTAGAAAAAGCGTAAAATATGTGTTCAGTATTTATGGACGATCTAACTGATGGACTAAACAGAATGCCATTTTTTTATGTATTCTTTCACGTTCTTTTTTTATCGCGAGTATTTATTGGTATACTTAAGATTCAATGATGAATAACTTATTAGTTAGGCAGTAGTTAGTAAAATGTATCATATCGTCTGAGGCGGCAAGCGACGGAAATTGTAGTTCTGAATTTTTAATGCACGCAGAGCGGGAAACTGCAGTTGAGGTTTTTCATTCTGGTGGTTACTCGAGAGGGTGGAGTGTCGTTGAAAGCGAGCTTGAAACGCTTATAAAACCATTGAACGAATAAATGGATGATGCTTCACGTTTCATTGCTACAGATGTATTGTTAACTTATCCTCATTGCCATACTAAAAGGGTGTAATAATGTGGAGATTATAGTCATGTAACTTAAACTACAAAGCATAAATCACACAGGCATAATGACATATAGGTAGGCTATAAGGGAGATTGATATTTGATAAGATGAAAATGCAATTTGTCTTTAAATAATTAAAATTACGCCGCCGCGGTCGGTGGCGGTGGAATATTATTCCAGCATCGCATGGCATATCGTAAGCTGCCACAAACTAGCCAAACTGTGCCGATATTATTTGTACTCGACAAAAGCTTATGTTTAATCCGTTTATCGTTATCAAACCAAAACAAATAACAAAATTCGGCAAAATGCAGGAGATTGTCATGCATTTTTTTATATTCTAAATCCATGAGAACTACAGCTTATGTGTGTACGTGTGCTTATTCAGCTACTTATTTACTGGCTACTTACTCGTAATATATATATATTTTAATGACCACAATGATGATGTGAGTGCCAAATCTGTTGTTCTAATAATATTAATACTTTTAATATCAATTTTGATTAAAGTTTATAGCAGCGGCGAGCCTTGTTTAAAAAAGAAAACATAACAATCATAAAGGAGTTTTATTCTGAAAATAAAAGGGAATATTTTTAATGGCTCTTTAGCTTCTGAATTATTTTTGTTTGTATACATAATTGGCTTCTGTTTTTTGTATTTTTGTTGCTTAGGTATTTCATTTAATTAAGCTGTATCCAATCTATGAAAAATAAACGGATTATACGAAAATGAAGCACTTTGGAAAACATTATTCGGCTCTCTGTGAGTATGCTGTATTCTATAATATCCAACTAATTAGAAATTCTACCGTTACTTTGTTTTGGAAATTGTATATGTAAGGAATTCATCAGTGAAGTGTTTATCATTAATATCGACCTTTGATCTTCCCATAAGATTGTTGAGAATATAATAATTATTATAAGATAATTATAACTACTATAGGTACCATTATGTATAAAACGAACTCACAAGTGCTGTCACCGATGTCCATAAGCGATATCGCTCGCCATCAGGAGATTGGTCTGCTCGTTTGAAAGATAATTCGAATTAAAAAAAAATACAATGATCATACTGGAACCAAACCCCAGAACCGGAAGAATGTGCTGAGCAAACTGATAAAGTTAGTTGGTAACGACTTCAAAATTAGCGACGGAGGCTCTAGGAAACCCTTGATATTTTCTTTTTACTTCGAAATATAATAGTATATTATACAATCGTGATATAATACAGAGCTTTTCAGTACAGTACCATGTTTAGGCCACTTAGCAAGTACTACGGTACGAGAGTGAAAAGTTTAATTTAATGTTTAGGTAACTTACCCTTTCTTATAATTTAACCTTCATCATCAATGGACGAACAATATCATCATTCAAGTTAAAATTAATGTTAATAGTTAATACTTAATTTCGGGATTCGGATTTGGAATTAAACCAGGAAATTCGATGCCCGCAACCAATTGTTTGTATCAGTATAGAACTTGTATGAATTATGTATTTATTGCACGTGTTTCAGATCAGTAAGACATAACAATATAATCCTGTTCAGGAATAGGTTATTTTCCTTAGTTACCAAACCTTTGAGAACCAATTAGTAATGAGTTGAAATATAATTATAAAGGGTTAAACAGGTTTGTTTGGGAAGGATATCGATATAAGTTACATTATTCTGCAAGCTTGTTAGGTATATTTTCATACTACTCATTTAGGCACTGGTCCCACCGCGAGCTAGTAAACTATGAGCTATCGGCTATAAAAACGAACAAAAGATAATCACTCTCGCGTTAATAAAAAGACACATCGATGTTTATAGTTACTCGCCACGCGGTGAGCTATCAATATCGCTGTGTCTCTTTTATTTGAACGGGAGTGCTTATCTTTTGTTCGTTTTTGTAGCTGATAGCTCATAGCCTACTAGCTCGAGGTGGGGCCAGTGCTTTAGTGGTAATAAAATCCTATCTTATGGTTATTGATAGAAATCTAACAGTAGATACCTACCAATTATTTAGTATCGAATGTAACAATCGGACTTCGTTCGTTTCTTAAGTCCAAGTTTCAATGCCTTCCGTTATGTCGCAGTCACATAAACCACTATACCTAATTGACACTTTGCTGCCACATGTGCTCAGCTGGCGTATTATGCTTCCAATTTTATCACTTATCCACGTGGATAAGACATCTGTCACTCTCAGACTAACATACTTGCCAAAGCGTGACGTATACTTTGTCCATATACATAGATAAGTGATAAAATTGGAAGCATAATACGCCTGCTGGATGTATAGAACCTCTGGTTCGTCGCAGCCACCTCGTTTGTCTGCCCGAACGTGTCAGCTACAAATTGCCAGACGTGCTCGCCGCTAATTAGGGTAAAAACCACGCGACCGCACCAAATGAGCGTCTAAAACGGTCTTAAACGCTATTTATTCACGCGAGTAGGTACGTAAGCCGTTAGAAGATTAGGCAATAAGTTAGTACACTGATAAGTCCTGTCGCGTTAACAATCATTACTTAAGAAGGATTTAAATGATTCACAGTTATTTTGATACCGTGATTACCTTTTTATTTTTTTTTTATTGTTTGCATTATATAGGTTATAACGATGAATTTTTATTGCAATACATAAAACATAAAGTCAACATTTACACATGAACACACAAGAAGTTACTTAATAATAAATCTTATTCTAAAGACGGACACACGAAATCTTAAAATTAACTAACTTACTAAGGGCCACTTGCACCAACGAAAATGGAGGGTAAACTCGAGGGTTAACCCACTATTTTATATGGAATTTGACAGATGACAGCCCACTAACCCTGGGTTAAGTGGTTGGTGCAAGTGGGGCTAAGATTTACAACTAACTAACTAACTAACAAACAACTAACTAACTTTTTAATTAGTTTTTGTCGAGCTCCCGATATTTCGACGCAGTTGCATGTTGCGTGCATCATGATCACGTAATAATCACGGTCTATATCCCAATATAGTTCTAACCATTACTTATACGCGGTATAAAGCGTTTTTTCCTGTATAACTTCATGTATCTACTTCATGAATTAATAACTATCAAGGTAACAGAAGACAATACAATACCTTCATTCTACACCTACATACATATATACAATCACGCCTATTTCCCAGAGGGGTAGGCAGAGATCACGGATTTTCATTTACTACGATCCTGACAAACCAATTTCGCTTCACATACTTTCATAACGTTTCTCATACACGCTCGTCGGTTTCGAGTACTTCTGACCTGGCCTTTTTGCAATATTTCCCCGATTCCGACCCCTCTCTCTATCCCCTCTATCCTCTTCCGACCTTCATTATATGTAATAATATTTAAGTAAATCAGCAAAAAAAACATATATTAAGCATTATTCTATATCAAAGTATAGGTAAGTACAGTGTCCCTTATAGGTGGTAAATGAATAATAAATTTAAACACGACGAAATATAAGAAATATGAAAAATCAGTTTCCAAGAGCTAGCTTAATCATCAAAGGATGTTTAATCTTTACTGAGAATGGAAGGTGCTATTTCATTCATTATGTTCGCAGGATAGGATCATAATTAAATTAGACACAGTTTTACCTGCCCGCAGTACGTAAGTCCATATTCTACAAAATAAAATAGTAATGGTAGAATTGTTGGCAGATGTTAATCGATACGGCTTGATAAATCAATATAATATTTTAGGAGACATCTTACGCAGATCGACCAAGCCTAAGCATAGCGGTTTGTTCCAGGTTCGTCGTATTCCAGTTTCGTCGGATTCCTGATTCGTCGTATTGGTGTTTCGTCGGAATAATATATTAATATATAAGTAAATTATATAGGTATATACTTAGAAACGGGGTTTTAACCATGTATAAAGTGTAATTATAGTAATTATATTTATAATTCCGACGAAACAGTAATACGACGAATCAGGAATCCGACGAAACTGGAATACGACGAAAAAGGAATACGACGAACCTGGAACAAACCAGCATAGCTTGTAGATACTATGGGCACTAGGCGACGTTACAGAAACCATCCAAACTTAAGAAAAAATAGCTTTGTGTTCTTTACACAAATAAATTGCCTTTTATCGGGATTCCCACCCAGGCCCATTGGTTTAGAAGGCAGGGGCACTACCTCACGCTACCAACGGCCAGACCGGTCGTCGATATACATTAGTTTACATTGCCGTGTTAAATTGCATAATCTCTGTCAATTTATCAAACTTGTAGGTCCATCTATCGTTTTAACAGGCCGCTCCATTTGAATGTACCTTAATTGTATGCTCAGCGTTGCGCGAAATGATACAAATGAGATCCATTACTATTTCAGGGACATTAATAAAAAATACTCAACCAGTGAATAGCTTTATACAACGCCTGAAGATTGCGCCAATCAGTTTTTAAGAACTCCTTTAACTTTAACGCCGTGTCTTGCGTGGGCGACGGTCGCGCGACCGTCGCCATCGCGTCTCATACTTCCATATCGATAAGGTTTGATTTCGTATGCGTCGCATCGCCGTCGCGCGACCATCGCGTGCCCACGCAAGCCACGGCGTAAGACCAACCGGCCAGGATACGTAGCCGAATGGCACAAACGCTCACGAAACGAAACGCTCGTTGATATCTATCTCTATCGCTCTTGCGTATTGGCGCGACAGAGCCAGACTACCTTTCGCGGCGTTTCGATTTCGTTTCGCGTCGCAGAAATGCCATTCGGATACGGGGCTTGACTCTGCCGCGCCAATACGCAAGAGTGATAGAGATAGATAGCTACGAAAGAGATATCATCGTGAGCGTTTCGTGAGCGTTTGTGCATTCGACTACGCACGCTAACATGACAATCGACGACGCTTTGTGGCGATCGAAATGCTTTGTCGCGATATAGAAGAGTGATGAGATGCAGTTGAAGAGTTAGCTACGCTTTTGACGCGTAAGCGATGGTGACGTTAGTACGTAGAGGCCGATTATTAAATTTCGAATGTTCGATTTCCTTACTGGATCCAATTACAGTAGCGGAAAAAAAATCTATCGTACTGGTTATATTTATATCGAAATCAATAAGTCGAAAATTATTTAAATTGGACTTTTATATCAAGTAAAAAACTATTGTATCATTACAAAAAAACTTACGAGTCTTAGGACCCACTGGACGTAGCCCGTGGGCGCCACGGGAGCATGATGCGGATAAGGTAGGCCAAGGCAACAATATAATTATGACTGGGGTACAAACATTCACATAATCGTCATAAAAATATTATGTTATAAATATAATTATGTCACTGTAGAGAAAACGGTACTACGACGGTACTGATTGAAGATCGAGTACCGAGACTATCTAATCCGCATCATGCTCCCGTGGCGCCCACGGGCTACGTCCAGTGGGTCCTAAGACTCGTAAGTTTTTTACTAACGTCACCATCGCTTACGCGTCAAAAGCGTAGCTAACTCTTCAACTGCATCTCATCACTCTTCTATATCGCGACAAAGCATTTCGATCGCCACAAAGCGTCGTCGATTGTCATGTTAGCGTGCGTAGTCGAATGCACAAACGCTCACGAAACGCTCACGATGATATCTCTTTCGTAGCTATCTATCTCTATCACTCTTGCGTATTGGCGCGGCAGAGTCAGGCCCAGTATCCGAATGGCATTTCTGCGACGCGAAACGAAATCGAAACGCCGCGAAAGGTAGTCTGGCTCTGTCGCGCCAATACGCAAGAGCGATAGAGATAGATATCAACGAGCGTTTCGTTTCGTGAGCGTTTGTGCCATTCGGCTACGCCTACCCTACCCGGCCTACCAGCCGGGTTTCTACAATCTATGGATTCTTTCCATTGAAAAAGACAAGTCATAAATATTTTAATTAAAAGATCAAAACCTTTATTTTTAGGGTTCTGTGCCATAAACCCGCTACGCGAAGGAATATTTAAAAAAAATACCAAACCCTCGGTGGGCGAGTCCTACTTGCACTTGGCCGGTTTTTTTTAAATGTGACTATATTACATGCCCTACCCAATAGGGCAGCACCCAACTTTTGTTTTTAACCCCCGACGCAAAAACGACGGTGTGTTATAAGTTTCACGTGTCTGTCGGTGGCATCGTAGCTTTCGAACGGATGAACGGATTTAGATTTCGTTTTTTCTTGTTTGCAAACTGAATTAGTCTGTTCTTAGCCATGTTTGATGAAAATCGGTCCATTAGGTCGGGGTTGTTTTTTTCAAAATTTAATTTAATTGTTGCAAACACCATGTGTCGCAACTCCCACGGCAAATAAGGCAGTGCCGCAATCATTCTCGCTGTTGCACATACTTGCTTAGTTACATTGGTGTAAATTAAAAGCTAATATTGTCAAGACTCGCCCTGTCCGTTGACTCCGAATGGGAACAGGGTGGCCAAGTTTAATTAAAGCTGGCAAATTAAATATGGCGCCCATTTAGAGAGAGACTTCTCAATTAGCAATGCAGTTGGTTCAGGTCTCTCTCAATTCAACTTTATATATAACTAAATCGTTTTCAGTACCTTTTACCTCGTAACGCCCACCATACAAAAATTCGATATCAGATGTATTTTAAACTGAGTTGATTTTCATGTTCGAGAAAATTTATAGCCAAAATAAATTATACTTGAAAAATGTTTCTAACACATTTTTGGGAAGTTTCGCACATTCATTTATTTACAAATGACTCCATTTGACTTCTATGGTTTAAAATTGGAAGTATCACTTTCAGAACGGGTTGAAAGTAGAAAGGCCTGCCAAGAACACATTAAACTAACGACAAGTGAAACTTGCTGCCTTATTCATTAGACGGACTGTAAGTCCCAAGATTCAACTAAGGTAACGGACCCAATCATGGACAGTTTAAGATAAAATTTTGCCTATTTTTGATATTTCACTGATAAGTGTAAAAATTCTATCGCTAAGCGTGTTAAAACTTGATTGTCTTATCCTTCTTTTACATTTCAAGCGTAACCAATAGGAGTATCTATTCTGCAGAACAGATACTCCTATTGGTGGAACAGATACTCCTGAGGTGTTTTTTCTCCAATCATGGGCGGCAGTTCTCCAGTAATGGATCCCCCATTATGGACAGTGAAATTAGTTGAAAATTTTGCTTTTAAAGCCAACTGATACTCATGAGTCAATTTTATATACCCCAAATAAAATTAGTTTGGGTTATTTTAACATAGGATTGTTTCTTGTAAATTTTGGTTTCGTAAATTGTTCCTTGTCCATCATAGGAGGTACGCAGTTTTCCGGTTCCAGTTACGGACACTCGCAAAATAACACTATTTCTTTATAATATCTTTGGAGCAACAAACTAGTATGTTTTATACCTTATCTCATGCTTATTGCAGTAAGTAAAACTCATTCAAGTCTACACAGAGTATTATTTTTTTATTATTTTATACATGAACTCAACTCTCTTAGCAACAATACTAAGAATTATTCCTGATATTTTTTTCAGTAAACTGATGACTTATCTTGCCGCCAAATCCTACAGAAATAACCGAATTAAATGAAACTTCAAAATTAAGCAGCTCTATGACTCTAGTTTATGGTTCATTGCCGTCAGTTTTTAAAAACTAATTTTAGATACTTATTTTTAAGGATTTGTGTTTATTTGTCCATAATGGCATCACCGTCCATTATAGGGTATTTTACATTAGACGTTCAGTAATCTCCGTCTATGTTCGGTTAAAGAAAAATAGTATTAATTTTAGCGAAATATGTGTTGTGTATATAGCCTACTTTCGCCAAAAAAAAGTATTAGAACAAATTGAAGCTCATACTTTTAGGGTTCCGTACCAAAAAAGTACAAAAGAAACCCTTATGGTGTGACTCAGTCCGTCGGTCACATTATTTTAATGTAGAATTACTAATGCGAGTATTTACTATGTCTAGAAAAACATTTGAAATAGGGTAAACAATCTGTTAGTGCTACGTTTCCTACATCATAATATTCATAATACGTGTACCTACACTCCAACATTGACCTTGACGCTAAGTAAGATGTTCACCTGCGACATTATCCAAATTGCTCTTGACTACATAATAACCTCCGTACCTCGTAGTTACTTTTAGGAAACGATCCTAATCATTTCTCAAGTGGAACCAAACAAAACACTTGAGATTATCTCCGTGATAACTATCTTACCTCCTATATAAGGCATAGCGACAGTTTTTTTTTAATAGTCAACAACATGGTGCTCGATAAAGTACTCTGGCTATTTGCTTTTGTGACCTTGGTTTATTGTAAAGCTGCAAGGCAAATAGAGCAAGATATTCAAAGTGTAGAAGCTTACATAGACAGCAAAAAAGGAGATATCAACCAACGGTACAGACTGCGTTACCACATCGCTGCACCGGTTGGATGGATTAACGACCCCAATGGATTCACGTATTACAAAAATGAATTTCATCTTTTTTATCAATATTATCCATACGATTCTGTGTGGGGCCCCATGCATTGGGGACATGTTGCCAGCCGAGATCTAGTACATTGGAAATATTTGCCGACAGCGTTAGTACCAGAAAAAGAACAATGTTTCTCCGGTAGTGCTGTGGTAGATGGAGACACCATGATCCTAATGTATACTGGACATGTTAATTTAGATACTGAACCGTGGGCCAACGAAACTCAGTATATAGCATACAGTGACGATGGTATAACATTTCACAAGTACGAAGGAAATCCTGTCATATCATCTGCTCCCAACGGATCGCCTGACTTCAGGGATCCGAAGGCCTGGAAGTACGGCGATCATTATTATGTAGTCATCGGCAGCAAAACTGACGATAAACGAGGACAAGTATTGTTGTACAGGTCAACGGATATGAAAAACTGGGAGTATTTGAATGTTATAGCAGAATCCAAGGGTGACAGCTATATGTACGAGTGTCCTGATCTCTTCGAGTTAGATGGGAAGTTTGTTCTACTGATGTCTCCGCAAGGCATGGAACCGCAAGGCGACAGGTACAAGAATCTTCATCAGACCGGATACATCATTGGGAGTTTCAGTTATGATACGTTCGAATTTGTCCCCGAAGTAGATTTTCAAGAAATCGACTTCGGACACGATTTTTATGCAGCGCAGACGACGGAAGCTTACGGCGCAAGAGTCTTAGTAGCTTGGTTTAACATGTGGGAGCAACCTCGGCCCGAAGCGGAAGACGGTTGGGCGGGTGCTATGACGTTGGTTAGAGAATTGAGGCTCGTCGGTGACCGGCTTACTATGAGACCTTTGGACGCCATGACTCTTCTGAGGGATGAGATAGAAATGGTTGGGATTCTCCCACCTCAACAGAAATTGCATTTAGGAAAAGCATCAGAACTAATCGTTTCGGGTGATTTGAAAGAGAAAATTGAATTACAACTTGAAGGTTCAGCGGGTGGTGAAAAGGCTTGGCTACGGTGGGAGCCTGACACTGGTAAAGTAGTAGTAGATAGAGGTTCAGGTGATATTCGGCAAGTAGAGTGGTCGCCGTCCAGCACGGAGAGTTGGAGGATATTCCTGGATGTGAGCTCTATAGAGCTGTTCTGCGGAGAAGGAGAGGTGGTGTTCAGCAGCCGGCTGTTCCCTGAGGGCGAGTGGATAGTTACTAACACTAGCCCCCAAATCCTTCATGCCACGGCCTATTCATTGGCCTGGAGCGTTCCTTTGTGATTAGTTTAGGATTTAAATTGTATTCTTAGCGTTCCAAAACTCTCATAGTTTAATTATTTCTTAGATAAATTAAAAATCGAAATAAGATGTCATATATTAAAGAAAAAATGACGAGCACCACCAGTGGTGAAGGCCGGATTCGAACCGGCGTCTTTTAGCAATCCGGGCCAAACGCCATCACCCCTAGGCCACCTCGCCACAGCGGAAGCCGTCGAAATTTCTCTTCTATATGTCATCTTTGTAAGACTAGGCGTCTTTGACCAACTCTAAGGGCAAGCAGTAGGTGCTTGCACCTCCTATACGAAACCTTTACAGGTTTTGCGATATAGCTAGAGAGACTGGTGCTGCCATCTATACGCAACTATGGGAACAAATCAAATTATTTTAACAAATATTCTGATTTGTGTTTTTTATGTAGTCACACTACTATATATAAATTAAAAATCGAAATAAGATGTCATATATTAAAGAAAAAATGACGAGCACCACCAGTGGTGGAAAGACGCCTAGTCTTACAAAGATGACATATAGAAGAGAAATTTCGACGGCTTCCGCTGTGGCGAGGTGGCCTAGGGGTGATGGCGTTTGGCCCGGATTGCTAAAAGACGCCGGTTCGAATCCGGCCTTCACCACTGGTGGTGCTCGTCATTTTTTCTTTAATATATGACATCTTATTTCGATTTTTAATTTATATATAGTAGTGTGACTACATAAAAAACACAAATCAGAATATTTGTTAAAATAATTTGATTTGTTCCCATAGTTGCGTATTTCTTAGATACTGTTTTAAAATTAATTATAATTGCTATTTGACATTGTTTTAGAGATCGTTATCAAGGTGCACTTTTCGTGGCAAACGGTACGGTTGGCAAAAAAAACAAATACTTACATTTAAATATTCACTTTGTTTTTAACTACAAAATATATACTTACCTTCTTAGGATTACACCTCTACGGTACAAAGCCTTTTCCGACCAACTATATATTTTTAAAACAATATAGGTACGTAAATGACATTAATTATGTCATAAAAGTACACTACGCGAAGTGTAGGTATTATTATTTTAATCCAAATAATCAAATGCACTCTAGATACGACTATCTAGAATTGTTATTCAAGTATCTAGTTCAAGTCTAAAGTAGTGCACGAAGCCAAATCTGTTGAACAAATTTTAGTTATTTATTCAATGTAATTTAGATAAGTAATTATAAATATGTATATATTTCATAATTTGTTAAGTATATAATGTTTTAAATACTTGTGTATTTGTTTTTTTGCCAACCATACTCTGCCACCAAAACAGCACGCTGAATAACGATCTTTATTTATCATGTGTATTCATTCTAAATCCTCAAAACCTTGCAGCTTATTATTTGTAAATATCATCAAGGTACACAGAAGGATAATAAATAAAAATTACTTAGCAACCTAAGTATCATACTATGTCAACATAATCATAAAGCAATAACTGCATAAAACCATTTCAACCTTCATCCAATTAAACAACACCTAAAAGTGGATAGGGTGTTTCGTAAGTAATCTATTGCGATTATGCAAAAACTGGAAACCTAAAAAGAAACATAATATGTAGTAACAAAACTAAACTCACTTACTCACAAGTGATAAATGAAATTATCACCCTTCCAAAATTGACACTTAAGTTAGGTCAGTATATATAGTGTGCCTTACTTTTTTTTTAACTAAGTCCCAAATCGCAAAAGGCTAATAGGAGACGTCGAAAGTGTGACAGGGACGAGGGTGTACCATTGAGAATACTTTAAAAAATATTCCGCACAAATTTTCATCGTTTTTTTTTTCTGAAACATTTTTTCGGTAGGGTACGGCTATTTGGTTTCATAATACAAAATACCTAACTCAATTTTACTGCAACAATGACTTTGCTACTTTGTTGCTTAATCAGGCAGAAATGTAATAGGGCTCAAATTTGGCTCAAATGGCTAGTTTGAACTTTAAGATACCTATTTACAAAATATGAACTCGAGGAATGATATGCATCGGTCGAATACCTCTAACATGGCGCTTATATTTAACATAATATTATGGTTCATATTTGGCAGGTAGTGCGGTTAAAATTTTACATATGTACATGTATGTACTTTATTATCTCGGGTAGTACTTACTTAATGTCTCAAAATTTGAGACATTAACATATTATATGATTTAATCATATATGTTAATTTGAGACATTAACAAATCGTCTCAAATATATGATTTAATCATCAGCCCGGCTTCGCTTAGGCTTTTAGTACCAGTGACCTGAGGCTTTTTTTATTCCTTTACTGGCGTAACTATATTTATGTGTGTAATAATTTAGAAATAAATCATACTCGTTCAATCCCCCATGTGGTGATTTCACCACCTATTTTCTTCTCGTGGGTGTCGTAGAAATCGAAAGTGAGTTCGAAAATGGGTTCAATTCTGGTATGAGCGATGGGTTAGCAACCTGTCAACTGCAATATCACGATTTCTTGAACTTACAACCCCTTAATTGCTAAAAGTCGTACTGGAACGTGAGCGGTTTCATATGCTCTGCCTAACCCCTTTGATTATATAGTGATAAACATTTTCCTTTACGTAATCGTAAGGTATACAATGGTAAGGAAAAGCAGCGATTTCTATGCAATTTTAAACGTCATTTAAACGTCCGCGCTCGGGAAATGTCAGCGACAGCATGTCCAAACTTTAAAAAGGGGTAGCTATTTCGAGTTTCAAATAAGTTTTCTCAACATTTCCTAACACTTTATCCTGCATACCTACCCACTTGTTTTATCCAGAGATGTTAAAAAATAGGTAGTGCAATGTATTTAAATACAAAATGCAAATACTTTGGTTTTTTACCTATTTCAAATAAAAATACAAAATAGTTTTACAAAAAGGTATTTGAAATACAAAATGCAAAATAGGTATTTTCAAAATACCTTTATTCAAATAAAATACTTTTTTGACATAAGGTAAAACTTTTATTTTAAAGATGTGTTTAAAACACAGAACCACCAGAGAGCCCAGAAACCTGGCTCAATAAAATTAACACGTTAAAAACCGGCCAAGAGCGTGTCGGGCCACGCTCAGTGTAGGGTACCGTAGTTTTTCGTATTTTTCTCAAAAACTACTGAACCTATCAAGTTTAAAATAATTTTCCTAGAAAGTCTTTATAAAGTTCTACTTTTGTGATTTTTTTCATATTTTTTAAACATATGGTTCAAAAGTTAGAGGGGGGGGGGACGCACTTTTTTTTCCTTTAGGAGCGATTATTACCGAAGATATTAATATTATCAAAAAACGATCTTAGTAAACCCTTATTCATTTTTAAATACCTATCCAACAATATATCACACGTTGGGGTTGAAATGAAAAAAAAAATCAGCCCCCACTTTACATGTAGGGGGGGTACCCTAATAAAACATTTTTTTCCATTTTTTATTTTTGCACTTTGTTGGCGTGATTGATATACATATTGGTACCAAATTTCAGCTTTCTAGTGCTTACGGTTACTGAGATTATCCGCGGACGGACGGACGGACGGACGGACGGACGGACGGACGGACGGACGGACGGACAGACAGACATGGCGAAACTATAAGGGTTCCTAGTTGGCTACGGAACCCTAAAAAGTGAAGCCAAAAATGGACTGTCTCCATGTCTTTTACCTAATACCTATTATAAAAAACCGGCCAAGAGCGTGTCGGGCCACGCTCAGTGTAGGGTTCCGTAGTTTTCCGTATTTTTCTCAAAAACTACTGAACCTATCAAGTTCAAAACAATTTTCCTAGAAAGTATTTATAAAGTTCTACTTTTGTGATTTTTTTCATATTTTTTAAACATATGGTTCAAAAGTTAGAGGGGGGGGACGCACTTTTTTTTTCCTTTAGGAGCGATTATTTCCGAAAATATTAATATTATCAAAAAACGATCTTAGTAAACCCTTATTAATTTTTAAATACCTATCCAACGATATATCACACGTTGGGGTTGGAATGAAAAAAAATATCAGCCCCCACTTTACATGTAGGGGGGTACCCTAATAAAACATTTTTTTGCAGTTTTTATTTTTGCACTTTGTCGGCGTGATTGAAATACATATTGGTACCAAATTTCAGATTTCTAGTGCTAACGGTTTCTGAGATTATCCGCGGACGGACGGACGGACGGACAGACAGACATGGCGAAACTATAAGGGTTCCTAGTTGACTACGGAACCCTAAAAATCGAATGAAAGAGTTATATTGCAATATGTATGAAATATGAAAAAAAAATCCAAAAATAATAGTAAATATTCATTAAGCATAATACATTACAGCTGTACTAAATAGAAATGCCTACAGTCATTAGGTATACGAATCATATGGATTTTCCCCGATTTTTCGATGTTCACAGTCAGGGTGCTGGGTCTGGGATCTTGCAACAAATCATCCAATGTAACTGGTCCATTATTAAATAGAGTGTCCACCGGTTATAGAGGTATATGGTAGGCGAATTCAGTGGGTACATGTAGAACTCAACATCATAGTGTAATAATGGAAAAAATGGATTAGTTATATTTGTCCCACAGTCGAGATTTGCCCCGGTGTACCTTATTCCATTCCACTCAAAATCTAAAAAACCGGCCAAGGGTGTGTCGGGCCACGCTCAGTGTAGGGTACCCTAATGAATTCTTTTTTTTTTTCATTTTTTATTTTACCACTTTGTCGGCGTGATTGATATACACATTGGTACCAAATTTCAGCTCACGTAGTACTAACGGTCACTGAGATTATCCGCGGACGGACGGACGGACGGACAGACATGGCGAAACTATAAGGGTTCCTAGTTGACTACGGAACCTTAAAAAATCCAAGGACAGAATTGCAGTATGATAATGTTGATAACTCTGATGTAATATTACTGCGTTCATCTTAACATAATTCACATAAGACCAGCCTGTCAGATAATGTCGATCAACTAAACATATCGATTCGTATCTCCAATACCTGTGTGGTTATCACACATGAAGGTGAGAATGTCTCAGTGAGATTAATCTATGGGTTGATTTCTGGTATATTTCTAATAAAATACTTGAAGAATTTCTTTCTTGTCGTACAAAAACCCAGAACGTGCAAGTTGTGGAATGAGCTATCTTCTGAGGTGTTTCCCTTGCGCTATGGGGTTCTTCAAGGAGCAGGTATATTTTTACCTATAGGGTTTTCAAAGGTCGGTAACGCAAAAGTGGCTCCTTTTTTGTTTTTTAATGTCCATGCGCGGCTATGACTGCTTCCCGTCAGGTAGCTTGTCTGCCCGTTTACTACCTATATCAGAAAAATACTGTAACTATCGTGGCAGCGTGCAAAGCTAAGTTCAAAAAATCCGGCCAAGAGCGTATCGGGTCACGCTCAGTAATTTCCGTAGGGTTCCGTAGTTTCCGGTATTTAAAATAAAACAACTGTTCAACCAATCAAATTCTAAATAATTTTCCTAGACTCCTTATAAAGTTCTACTTTTGTGATTTTTTAATATTTTTTAAAGTTATGGTTCAAAAGTTAGAGGGGAGGGGGAGGGGCACATTTTTTTTCATTTCTTACCGCAGATAACCAATACTTATAGACAACAACACTACAGACCCAAAAAAACAATTAGGTTGCATTTATGTGGACAGAGTCTCCATCATCAGATCTGCTACTTAATATTGAATTTTATATGACAATTTGTACCTACCTACGTTATGTGTGCAAAATCTCATCTCCATCAGAAATCGGTAAAAGGGTCAAAACTTGGAATTTTATTATATCTAAAAGAAACAAAAACACACAAAAGGTGGAATAAATGCTACGTAAGCATAACAAATACATTGATCTGAAAATACACCAAATTAACGTTAGACGAAAAGAAAAAAAAAGGAGAAAGGGAAATAATTTTAAACATAATAGAATTCTGTTCGTAAAGGAGCCTTCGTTTTTCCTCTTGTAGTTTTTTTTTTCTGAATTCCCTAATTTAATCATATTCTTATTTTGATTATTTTCCTCAAGATTAAAGTGGCATTTGGCTGTCAACTGCAAAGGCACAATCTTCTCTGTTTCTGGCAAGACAGACATCAAAGAAGTTATACCTTTCCTTTCCAAAGTGTTTCCAAATAACAAATCAAATTATTTTATGAAATATTTTACCATGACCGTGTGGTCTAGTGGTAGGTAAGGATGCTACCTGCTTAAGCTGAAAACCCAGTGGCCTATCCCACAAAACTTTACAAGTGTACAATTCGACAAAATTGTAGCATTGTAAACAAACACATGTAACACAAATATTACAAAAAAGTATTCGTTACAAGTTTGAAGTATACAAATAATTTACTTTTGTGGAAGCATATCACAAAAAAATAAGGTATGTCATGACAACTACAAAATTGTCAAATTGTAGATGTGTAAATATACAAATAAAAATTTGTGAAGTTTGTAAGTTACAATTTTAAATATGTATCAATTTATTTAGCTTCTATGATTTTGAAGGTAGTTTCACTCCGTTTAATAAGGAATGACGCTTATTGTCTAGTGATATCTATTGCACTTATATCTAAACATCAAGTATCTAATTAAAATGGACTTGCAAAAAAAACTAACCATATTAAACGCTATAAGTGAAAAAAAAAACATGTTCTGTTTGGTAAATTTAGCGACAAATTGACCCATAGTGATAAAATAAATCAATGGAAGGATATTGCAAGAGTGTTGAATGATACGGCTATTATGGATAAGGACTGGAAATACTTAAGGGACACTATGTGGCAAAATTGGAAGAGACGCACAATGGTAAGTATGCTAAGTATTTTTCTTCAGGGAAAAAAATTAAACTTGATACCAGTGATGAACTAATTTCCACTCACCTAGTATTATAGCATTGGGAAAAGGTCTCCCTCCGTCATCCCATTGCTGAGATAACGATGAGCACCTTAAAACCCGCGAGTCGTGAACGGAGCCAGGCCATCGTGCATTCACACAAAAAAACTCTAAATTAGGTCCACATACATTACAACCATAACATTTATAGAGTGATCTCCGTGTCGGTCAACAAAACCAGCTTCATTTTGACGTGGGGCATCTATTGGTATTAGTGACCCATCAATAATGCCTCCGACCCTGGGAAAATTTACATGAGAAGCTGCAATAAAGTCTTGCGAAATTGAGTTTCCATTGGTTGGCCATCTTACTTCACTCCCCAGCAATTTATCCACTATTTGTGCACACACGGTACGAATAGAGCGACACATCGTCATTTTAGAAGCACCATGAGCATCGCCAGTGACGTGGTATTGGGATCCTGAGCCTAACCATCTTAAAAATGTAATGCAATTACGAGCGTTGGAATAATTGTAAAAAGGTAATGACACACGTTTGGTGAATTGTCAACCTGTAGCTACAATTCTACAAATATGTACAACTATTTCTACAATTTACTGTTGCATGATTCAATTGTCACCTACAAATTTGTAAGTTTTCCGGAAAAGAGTTGTGCGATATGTAAAGTTTTGTGATACAACAAATTGTAGGTTTTTTATACAATTTACATATTTGTAAAAATTTTCCAGTACAAATATGTAATTTGTATATTTTGTGGTACGCACACTTGTTTTATGACAATTTGTGACGTGACAATTGTAGAATTGTAATTGTAAGTTTTGTGGGATAGGCCACAGGTTCGATTCCCGACTCGGCCACCGGTGGAATTTATTGTTTATTTCTTTGGTTTATGATATTGGTTTCAGTTTGTAAGTTAAACTGCCGCCTGCGGTATTTCCGGACCGATACGACCTTCAAATCTTTAAGAAAAGGGCGTTCACCCATCTTAAAAGTCGGCAACGCACCTTCAACCCTTCTGGTTTTTCAAGTGTCTCGAGTTTCACTCGTTTGCCTCCTATCGCAAAAAAAAAATTTAGTCGTTCTGTCATCCAAGATAAAATATAAAGTGTGATATAAAAAGTACCCACACAACAATCGCAGGAAACTTTGAGTAAAGAAGTTACATAAGCAACACAAGCACAAGTTGCATAAAATAATGCATATAATCATGATAATTATGATGTATCATCGAGACGTATCCGTTATAAAGTATACGTTATGAAGTTACGTTTAGTCCCTTTTGTATTGTTCTCCTTTCACCTCTTTTGTTCTCTTTCTCATACTATTAAACATTTTGTTTGAGGTTAAAATTACTCCAGTTCATACGCCATGTTGCAGACTGACTGACAAATCAAGAAAAACAAGTCAGACATAAAAAGTGTCATATTCAATGCAAGGAGATCGCCCTCCAATCAATCGCCAGCATTATTCGTTTAAATTTGAAAATACATAATTTTATCAAGACGCTACAGGAGCGAAAATGGTAAAATGGAAAGGAGCCCCCCCTTTCAATTTGGGAATTTCAGTTAAATATACTAGTGTTATTAACTAAATTTATCGAAAAAAAAATTGTCCGTTAAAAGATATTGCGAATTTTTTTTTTAAATCGTAGCATGTATTTACCTACTTACTTTACTTACCTTAATTTCCGAAATTGTTTCTTTTCTTTAAAAATGTATCTTGAGCAAACGAGTCCAATTTGTTCATTATAAGTAACATCTCTAGGGCAAATCCAATATAATTACGATAAGACGCAAAACCTAACAATATGTCCACCGAGGGCGAACACGGATTATGTGGATTTCCTTGAAAAGCTTTACTTGAACAAGGTGCCTTGTATCTGTATTTAATTAAATATAATTGTTTTTTTTTTTAACCGACTTCAAAAAAGGAGGAGGTTCTCAATTCGACTGAATGTTTTTTTTTTTTTATTATTTTTTTGTATGTATGTTACTCGATATCTCCGAGAATCGTGGACCGATTTTCAAAATTTTTTTTTTGATCGAACCGGTATAACCCCGAGATGGTCCCATTGGCACCAAGTCAGGGTCTGATGATGGGATCCTGGAGAAATCGAGGGAACTCTTCAAATGTTATAGGCACATGTAATGTTTTTAGTATATTTTTCAAAGGTACACCAGTATTTACGTCTGATGGTAATAATTTTATGTGGCTGAGCTGATGATGGAAGGTCAACTCCTCAATGGTTAGGAGTTTAAGGATAATTATTTCACTACTGTACATGTATTCGGACTGATACATATAATATCACTAGGAACCACTAAAAATCAACTGAGCTGATGATGGAAGGTCAACTCCTCAATGGTTAGGAGTTAAAGGATAATTCTTTCACTACTGTACATGTATTCGGACTGATACATATAATATCACTAGGAACCACTAAAAATCAACAAATAAATAAACTTTTTAACAAAAAATAAAACCGCCTTCAAAAATAAGCGCGTTACAAAACACGGAGAAACTAAAAAGCCAAAAATAATAAACCTTTCAATTCAGATTTCTTATCGTATTGCAATAAGCTAAACATCCAAATTATAAACAATTCAATTATTTTTGGAGTCGGTACCAGCCTGTGTATGGTTGGGTGGGTCAAACAGGCAATAGCAAGGCGACGAACAGGTCTGGTACCGACTACAAAAATAATTGATTTGTTTATAATTTGGATGTTTAGCTTATTGCAATACGATAAGAAATCTGAATTGAAAGGTTTATTATTTTTGGCTTTTTAGTTTCTCCGTGTTTTGTAACGCGCTTATTTTTAGAAGTAGCCGTCGTACAATACTTTATTCAAAATAACACCCTGAGTATAAGGTGTCATATGATATTGTACCACATACTTATATTAGTATAGGGAGTTCAGTTTTTCCGTTCCTGAGCTGTGTCTGGCCATTTCTTTAAGAGAAGAAATCTAGGTCGTCGGATCATTGTCACAATTACCAACTCCAGTGTGTGGTTCTGTGAGGATTCATGAGCTATCCTCACAAAAGGGTTTATTTTTAGGGTTCCGTACCAAAAAGGTACAACAGGAACCGTTATGGTGCGACTCTGTCCGTCTGTCTGTCCGTCTGTCACATTGTTAAATATCTCGAGAACTACTTATGCTATCGATATGAAATTTGGAATAGTTATAAACATTGTGAACCTCTACAAGTTGAAAGGGTTTTTTTTTAATTAATTAGAAAATGGCCAAAATGAAAGGGGGCAAACTGAAAATTTCAAGTAACTAGGTCAAGTGGGGTATCGTTGGAAAGAGCTCAAATTGTACATATCAAAAATATTTTTTATAATTTTTTGGTTGTGGAAAAAAAATGTTTTTTGAAGGAAAATGTAAAAAAAAATACCGTTCCCCCCCTTATCTCCGAAGTTTACCAACATAAATTTATGAAATTTTCACCAAACATGTCTATTATAATGAATATTACAGGAAAAATAAAATCGTACACGTATCTTGAAAACTTTTTTTTTATTTATAAAAAATTACATTTTCAATATCAACACCCTTGCGGGTGTTTATTGTACCTGTATTTTTTAACAAAATAACAATGAAATTACCTGCTATCAAGTAGAGGCAAAATGGTTAAAATCGGTTCACGCAATAAACAATTATTCCATAAAAATCATCTTCCGTACTATCCTCGTGCGCATTAGTTTATTCAATTTGCCGATAGATGTCGCTGTACGTTGAACGCTCATTTCCTACATCGCGTTTTTCCTGATATAATGAGGTCGGTTCAGGAGCGTCCTTGCGACATGTCGTAAGACTCGTAAGTCGTAAACTATTAAAGTAGAATAGTCTAACAATAAAATGCCTAACAATAAAATTGTATATTAAAATATTACTTGTTATCTGGGAAATTGAGTCTTGAGGGATAAATCCCTCGCAAGACTAAAGTCAAATCTGTAATGAATAACATTTTGATGATTCAACTATTGAAAATTTGTACGGAACCCTCGGTGAGCGAGTCCGACTCGCACTTGACCGTTTTTTTTTCTAAAAATCGCTGTGATAAAGTCATAACTGCTGTTCACATAAGAAAGAGAAAATATTTATGTTAATACTTGTAGGTATGTGCCCTCAACACCAGTTTCGAGCTAGAATTTGCATGGAAATTCCTACCAAAATTTCCGCCGTCTTCGGAAATTGCCTGAACATTGCTTCTTCGGCGAATTTTCGCTAGCCTGGCTATTGCCGACTGTACAAACTGTTTTTCATCGTAAACCGCATAAAAAATCTCTCGATATTACGAGGAAAGGGGATATACGTTTCTCTATACAAATGTAGTATTTTCCTCTCTGGATATTGACAGTATGGAAAATATTTTTTCAGTACAGATGGTAGTTTTTTTACGCACTAGTGCGAGAAGTGGTTCATTATATGCTAGGTCGAAACTTCGGAGGCTCATCTGTACTGAAAAACGTCGTACGATACACGTGCGAAAAGGAAATTCGTAACTCGTGTCGATTTAAAACACTCCCTTCGGTCGTGTTTTAATTTATCGCCACTCGTTTCGAACTTCCTTTTTTACGTACTTGTATCGTAATGTACTATTATATAATTTGACTTGTTTACATATCATCCTATAATTATATCCAAGAGTAAAAAATTATCAATCTTTAGCGATGTAACGTTAAATTAAAAATATTTTTTATGACTTACAAACCTTCAAGAAAATAGCGTACTCCCACCTTAAGGTCTAGCAACGCACCACCCACCCTTCTGGGCACTGTTTCGAGTGTCCATGGGCATCGGTAAACGCTTACCACGTCTGCTTGTTTGTTTTCTGGCTCATATTTATATATTCATGTGGCTAATAATAATATAATAATTAGTAATTGTTCGGTCGTTTATAAAGGTATTCTAAGGTTGCTATCACATAAAAAAATACATTAATTTAATATCAAAAGAGAGAAATAGGTTTGTAGGAATAGTACATTACGACGACGACTATTACGATTATTAGTACGACGTTTTTCAGTACAGATGAGCATCCGAAGTTTCGACCTGGCATAAATAATGAACCACTTCTAGCACTAGTGCGTAAAAAAAACACCATCTGTACTGAAAAGGCTATTTCGTGCGATCGACCACTTTCGTTTTGATCCCAAACAACAATGAACTTTTTATGAAATATCGTTGGGGTAAAACACTGAATAATCAGCCTTTAAATCAAGAGGTTTTTATTTTGCCGCTCAGTTTTATGCGATATGATGATGACCGGTCTGCTCTAGTGGGTAGTGACCCTGCCTGTTAAGCCGATAGTCCTAAGACTCATAGCCGAATGGCATTTCTGCGACGCGACTAGCAATGCACGGACGAGAAGTTTACAAAGTTGCAGAACTTTCATCATGAGAATTTTCGGTAACTTCTGAGAATGTTCTCGAGAACGAGAATTTATCAGAATACTTAGTAACTTCGTAGTTTATACCATGATTTCGTCGGACTCAGCAAGTGAAGACGTAGTCCCGCGGTAGTGCGCTGGCTTCGTACGCTGATGTTCTCAGGTTCGATCCTGACAGCGGTCTTTTTTTTTAATTTATATTTTAAACATTAAATAAATGTCATATACAAAGAAAAAGTGACCAAAGCCTCCAGTGCTCCGAGCTGGAAGCTTCCAGCTCGCAGCACTGGAGGCTTTGGTCACTTTTTCTTTGTATATGACATTTATTTAATGTTTAGAACATAATAGTAGTGTTACTACTTAAAAATAACAAGTTAAAATATTTTCTATGAAAGTAATTTAATTTGTTCTTAGAATTTATATTTTGTCATGACCAAATCATGATCAATCAATCAATCAAGAAATAATAGTTCGGTACCTAATTAAAAAAAAGTCAGGACTAAAACTGTGAAGTCTGAAAGTCGAAATGTTCCCTGAAGTATAGTGAGAATTTAAGCAACTTATTGGTAACTTATCACTTATCAACAAAATAGCTAACTGTGATAGACAATATTATATCATGTATAATAACATATAGTTTTATATTATGCCATAATATCGACGGTGGAAAGGAAGAACCCCTTAAGCGACATTTAGTGAATTGTACAGGAGAGTGTTTCAAAGTTTTCTTTTTGAGAAAAAAAATGATAACTTTTTTCCTATTTGAAATGGTAAGTTCTTAAGACGATAATCTTATTTAATTTTTCTCTATTTTATGAAATAAACATTTACTCCAAAATCTTACAGGATCCTGAAAATGATGTCGCTTAATTGAAAAGGTCCTCAAAATATTCCCGGAAGAACCATTTAAGCGACATCATCATAGTACTATAAAACTCACTGAAGCCACTTACCTTCTTTAACTTGTCTCTAAGATATTCAATTAAGCAACAGTCGCATGGGCAGTTAGTACGTGCCAATTTGATGTGGTATACCAGAAATGAAGTGGCACTGAAGCTTTAGTAGTTTCATGTGCTCTGCTTACCCCTTTATGGGATACAGGCGTGATTGTATGTATGTATGTATGTATACCAGAAATTTGAAACTAAATCGACACTTTTTTGTGAATTATAACGCTAGCTTTAATATTTTTTAAAATATTTCATATTATTGAAAAATTTAGAATATATTTGCGGTTAAAAAAACGCTATATTGTGCGTTTTTTAAGGAGAAAAATAAAATACTTAACGAAATTAACGTGTATTTTTATTTTAATAAAATAAATCTACTTCTAATAAATAACTCTTAATTAAGTATGCACTTTTTTGAGATCACAATCATTTTGAGTTTATTAATTATTAAGAATAAGTAGCTAGCTTACTTATTACATACCTACTGCCGTGTCTTGCGTGGGCGACGGTCGCGCGGCCGTCGCCGTCGCGTCTCATGCTTCCATATCGACAAGGTTTGATTTTGTATGCGTCGCATCGCCGTCGCCCACGCAAGCCACGGCGTAATACCTAGTCGAATCAGGCAGCGATCGGCGACACAACCGCCGCACTCCGGTGTTTAACCGCCCGCTCCGCTGACTGAAGCGACCCACTGCATTCCATTGTATAAGTAAAGCACCATTCGCTTGAAATTCGCGCCAAAAATTGTTCACTGTACCGACATCAAATAGATTAGAACAACACTTTAACCGTTATCATATCATTTTCAATCTTCACTTAACCGACGTATCGCATTTATAAAGTATTAGGTTTTAAGTGACACAGATAATATTTTATTCAAATTGTGTGTCGCATAAGGGGTGGTTTTTCAAATTCAGACCTCATTCGTGTATTACTTTAAGCGACATATAAGTCATCGGATCGCCGTGAAACCCAATTCTAACGACGCAGAAAAAAACGCTGATTCCAATGATATATATAACTCATTTTCGACCAAAATGTCGCTTAAGTGGTTCTTCCTTTCCACCGTCGTTATGGTAAGCGTTTCATGAGCGTTTGTGCATTCGGCCACGCACACTGGGTTGAAATTCTGGTAAGCTCCCCTCAAATCTTACAGGATCCTGAAAATGATGTCGCTTAATTGAAAAGGTCCTCAAAATATTCCCGGAAGAACCATTTAAGCGACATCATCATAGTACTATAAAACTCACTGAAGCCACTTACCTTCTTTAACTTGTCTCTAAGATATTCAATTAAGCAACAGTCGCATGGGCAGTTAGTACGTGCCAATTTGAAGTGGTATACCAGAAATGAAGTGGCACTGAAGCTTTAGTAGTTTCATGTGCTCTGCTTACCCCTTTATGGGATACAGGCGTGATTGTATGTATGTATGTATACCAGAAATTTGAAACTAAATCGACACTTTTTTGTGAATTATAACGCTAGCTTTAATATTTTTAAAATATTTCATATTATTGAAAAATTTAGAATATATTTGCGGTTTAAAAAACGCTATATTGTGCGTTTTTTAAGGAGAAAAATAAAATACTTAACGAAATTAACGTGTATTTTTATTTTAATAAAATAAATCTACTTCTAATAAATAACTCTTAATTAAGTATGCACTTTTTTGAGATCACAATCATTTTGAGTTTATAAATTATTAAGAATAAGTAGCTAGCTTACTTATTACATATCTACTGCCGTGTCTTGCGTGGGCGACGGTCGCGCGACCGTCGCCGTCGCGTCTCATGCTTCCATATCGACAAGGTTTGATTTTGTATGCGTCGCATCGCCGTCGCCCACGCAAGCCACGGCGTAATACCTAGTCGAATCAGGCAGCGATCGGCGACACAACCGCCGCACTCCGGTGTTTAACCGCCCGTTCCGCTGACTGAAGCGACCCACTGCATTCCATTGTATAAGTAAAGCACCATTCGCGTGAAATTCGCGCCAAAAATTGTTCACTGTACCGACATCAAATAGATTAGAACAACACTTTAACCGTTATCATATCATTTTCAATCTTCACTTAACCGACGTATCGCATTTATAAAGTATACTTTAAGCGACAGGTTCGGCCGCGGTAAGGAGTGTCGCTTAAAGCAATTAAATAACAACGTAATTTTTCGTAACATTCATTTAACCGACAACCGTTTTATTTAACAGTTTTGAAGAACCACTCAAGTACAGAATTCATGATATATGTGCCCGGAATAATCAATTAAGGGACATTACATCGGAAACGAACTCTTTTTAAAAATAGTTTATACGACTGTGGTAATATTGGAATAGGTTTTAAGTGACACAGATAATATTTTATTCAAATTGTGTGTCGCATAAGGGGTGGTTTTTCAAATTCAGACCTCATTCGTGTATTACTTTAAGCGACATATAAGTCATCGGATCGCCGTGAAACCCAATTCTAACGACGCAGAAAAAAACGCTGATTCCAATGATATATATAACTCATTTTCGACCAAAATGTCGCTTAAGTGGTTCTTCCTTTCCACCGTCGTTATGGTAAGCGTTTCATGAGCGTTTGTGCATTCGGCCACGCACACTGGGTTGAAATTCTGGTAAGCTCCCCTCAAATAATAAATAGTTTTAGCGTTTAGACTACGTTCCGGACACATTCCATTAAATAAATTTGCATATTTAATGAAAAAGGTGCCGTCGCCAAACTGTGACGAATGTGATATTTTGGAAGATGCATACCATATCATCATGGAATGTGTCCGGAACGAAAGTGCGAGAAAAGATTTCAAGAATAAAACCTTATTTGAAGTTGGGGGTTGCAACCAAATCCTGGGGCAACCACTATCTGAGGATGCAAAAAGTTTGTATAAACTTGTTGCGTTAGGATTAAGTAGACGATAAAATGTATTGTTTATATCTGTACAGAGCGACATCGTCACAACAGTGACAAAGCTCTTTAAATAAAGAAAAAAAAAAAAAAAGCGATTGACCAAATAATTATGTAATAAAATGGACTACCTATGGTATAGAAAATAAAACGAATGCATGCCTAATAAAAAAGTCTTTATTTTATTTCATTAATATAATTTTTATATTATTGAATGTGAAAATTTTATGCTTTTCATAAAATATCTTCTGATCTTTAAAGATTGGATTTAGAGCCTATTCCAGGGGTTTAAGGCATCGTCCGTTACTGAACGCTTTACCCTATCGATAAAATATCGATACCCTTTTTTAACTAGCTTTTTATATCCTCTTTGGAATTAATAGTCGAAATATAGCAAAATATTTGCTAAGGGGCTTATACAGCGATATTAATTTATATGGATAGGACATTTCATATGATGCCAGTGGAACGTTTTTTTCTACGAATTGCGACCCAACTAAGCACGTTTGGCGTTAATCGGGCGATTTTGGCGCCATGGAATAGGTACCATTCGTAGGCTCGTATAGCGTGTCCTTACGGAGATATATGTATGTCTATTGGCCTATATTATTTCCCAGTGTTTTATGACTGATCTATAAAACTTTACGGCTCTTTTATCCTATGTCCCATATCCCGTATATCACATTGGTACCTAATGGCCAATGATTGATGTTGGACATCGATATATCATCATAAAAGTTAGGTATTTGCCCATTTTCTTAAATAGAACAGTGTAAGATTTACACGTATAGCAATGCACCAAAGAGAAATTGCCAGAATAGCGAATGATAAGTTCTTGGTATTGATCTTCGCACATAATGCCAAACTTCAGGGGCAACTTCTTTAGCATGAGTTGATAACAAACACCAGCTTGTAACTCAAAGATGAAATGACGCAATCGTCATCATCATCAACCTTGCGTTATCCCGGCATTTGCCACGGCTCATGGGAGCCTGGGGTCCGCTTTGACAACTAATCCCAAGATTTGGCATAGGCACTAGTTTTTACGAAAGCGACTGCCATCTGACCTTCCAACCCGAAGGGTAAACTATAGACCTTATTGGAATTAGTCCGGTTTCCTCACGATGTTTTCCTTCACCGAAAAGCGACTGGCAAATATCAAATGACATATCGCACATAAATTCCGAAAAACTCATTGGTGCGAGCCGGGGTTCGAACCCGCGACCTCCGGCACGAAAGTTGCACGTACTTACCGCCAGGCTATCAGCGCTTTAAATGACGCAATCGTCAATTGTTAATAATATTTGTGCAATACATCCTAATATTTAGAAACTTGTCTTATGAAAATGTTCTCATGAAAATATTCTGCAATTTGTACACTGCTACGTACACTTAATGGTAAGTAAAGTGACATGTCATCTAATCTGATGTTTAAAACAAATCTTAACACTCCGTTTAATTTACAATGATTAACGAGTTAACGTAAATGGAGCAAAGAAGGTCATTAGTACCGCCTGGTCGGAAGATTAATGGGTCGGAGTGCGATCTGTGTGCATCGCAGCATTTAGTCACCTTAGTCCTATTTACTAGAGGTAGCTGTCTTAAGACAGTTAAGACGATACAGGAAGGGTTAATTCTCCATACAATACAAACACTCTCGACTATTTCCTCCCTGGTTTTTGAAGATGGAGCACTGATTTTTTCAACACAGGTTATTATTATTTTTATCTGTGTCGGACCGTTTTGATCTTTTTGATATTCTTATTTTTAAAGACGCTAGAGCCCATCAAAAATTTCCAAAAACGGCCTTATTGATTATGGCGTAAAAAAGGTGTGGTATTCAAAATTGGTAATAATTAGCCAAAAACTAAACGGTCCGACATAGATAATTTCATTGTTATTCAGATTCTTAAAATTCGTTACGATTGATTTAGTTTTGAAGGAGGAAACAGTTGAGAGAGGAACTTCGATTTGAAAGATTTTTTTGCAATATCTTTGAACTGAGTGGTTCTGAATGGACAATTTTTTTTCGATAACTCTAGTTAATAACACTATTATATTTAACTAAAATTCCCAAATTGAAAGGGCATCCTTTCCATTTTAGCATTTTCGCTCCTGTAGCGTCTTAACAGACTGACTAAAAAACTGCACTCTTCTAGTGTTTAGGTAACCTGTCGGGCTATTATGCTTCCAATTTTATCACTTATCCACGTGGATAAGACAACTGTTACTCTCACACTGGCATACTTGCCAAAGCGTGACAGATGCTTTATCCACATAGATAAGTGATAAAATTGGAAGTATAACTCGTCAGCTGAAGACTCTTTTCCTTGAACTTTTCGCGACTGTTTGCCACATTTTGCTTGTGGTATTTAGTTTATTATATTAGCCATCAGATTTATCGGAGCTGCCAAATCTGTCACAAGGATCACTCTAACGTCTTGACCATAAACGCGTGACCATAAACCATAAATTTTAGATACTTATTTTTATGCATTTATGTTTTTTGTCCATAATGGCCTCACCTTCCATTATAGGGTATTTTACGTTACAGTGAAGTTTAAGTTGCACTAGCGCTATATTCATTTCTTCTGCTTATCCAGTTTCTCACCCACAGTCTCGTGGGTGCTCTCGTTTCTCTGCCTATTTCATCCTTCAGTTCGTCTAAAACCTCGCTGAATACGTATTTAATTACTGAATTAATGACTTGAACGCGCTGTTGATCGTCCATCTCGGGATGACTAAAGAGCTTAGCTGTTTACAACGTGTAAACGATTACTTAAAATTAAGTTAAAATTTAGTTAATTACTTGACAACTTAATACGTGTGAACCGGCCTTTAGGATTTTTTTAAATTATAAATGGGCTTATTCTTAGCCACAGACTAGCCGAAGGCCGACGTGGCCTAATACGATGGAGTGAGCTCGGCCAGAAGATGCCTGTAACTGTGTATTTGCTATGATAGCTCCGATATACACCGTGTTTTTATTGTTTTCCGTTAAATTTAAGTTAAGTTCATCACCAGGAACCACCCTGTATATCGCTTTTGGTTAAATTCGAAAAAAAATTTTTTTTCCCTTTCCATAGGTACATGATAAATGAATTAATTAGTGTGAAAGGACCTTAATCATAACATTAAAGTCAGTGTCAAGTGTCGGACGGCAAACGACAAAACAAATAACATACGGAAGTGGTAAGGGATGCCACACACGTGTTCAGTATTTTTTTTTAATAATTCGATAACCGTAAGAGTTAGGACGCTAGCTTCTTAGAGAAATTAATTAAAACAGGGTGTATTTGATGGCAAATCTACTATCAAGAATTGTAGTAAACTTAGTTTACTCTAGGTAGATGTGTCTTACTTCACCGAATACCGGCTAAAACGGTTGTCTATTGTTTGCCCGACAGTCATTTAACATACTATTCATTTGCCCGAATCTAACTTGCCTGAATTTCATTTGCCCGAATGATTTGTTTACCATAAAAATCATATGACATACTCGTTGTTTATCCGAATATTACCTTCCATAATCATACAATGCCATACTATTTGTTAGCCATATTATTAAGTGCAATAATATGTTTTCATAGAATATTCAAACGCCATAAGCAATTATTGCCATATTAATTATTGCCCATATTATTACCTAACCTAACCTACTTTCTGATAGCAGTTTCATTTTCCAGGGGTCACAGTTCTAACCTAACCTAACCTACTTTTCCAGCAGTTTCATTCTCCAGGGGTCACAGTTCTAACCTAACCTAACCTACTTTCTGATAGCAGTTTCATTTTCCAGGGGTCGCAGTTCTAACCTAACCTAACCTACTGTCTGATAGTATTTTCATTTTCCGGGGGTCACAGTTCTAACCTAACCTAACCTACTTTTCAAGCAGTTTCCTTTTCCAGAGGTTCACAGTTCTAACCTAACCTAACCTACTTTCTGATAGCAGTTTCATTTTCCAGGGGGTCACAGTTCTAACCTAACCTAACCTACTTTCTGATAGCAGTTTCATTCTCTAGTCCTTCTAGTACCTATTATAGTAGTTTTCGATTCTGCCAAAGCACATTATGGAAATTGACTTTTCTGGACGCTAATTTGTATGACAAATGATGGTATGGAATGTGGTAATTACGGATTTCGATGATTCTGACAAATGACATTATGGAAACTGACTTTATGGGAAACAAAGTTTCTGGCACTAGATTGATATAGTAAACAATGATTATGGCATAAGATGTTATGAGAAACAATATTATGATTGTTGAATAGGATGGCAAATAAAATTATGGCAAATGAAATTCTGGCAAATGGGGGTATCCCGGCTAAAACATCTCGCACATTAATTAGTACTTATTTGGAAATCTAATACTCTTTCCGCTAGTTTACCAACGCTTTTCACTGCCATTCTACAGAAACCAAATAACACTGCATTTACACTACATAGCGTAACCAAACAACACAGTTCTAACTTTCTAAATTTCACCTGTACCAGGAGTTTAGGTGTTCTGCGGGACCGTTCGCTCTAACTACACATTGTTTCTAGTTCTGGCTTGCTACTAGTTAGGTGTCGTATTAACTGCACTTTACTAAAAGGACGTAAGTGTATTTGCAACTTTCTTTATAAAACGACCAGTAGTGAAAATGGCACTTATGACGTTAGACGTCCCATTTGTATTTGAAACATTCATGAATGGCATAAGCGACTGGGAAAATGAAGCCTGTTTTCGCTATGAAGAACTTATGTGTGAAAACTTTGCTTGTCACGATATTTTGGCACAATAAGTGCATCTTGAGCTAAACTAAGCGTAATTAAACTTTGCACAGCGTACCCACAGAGAGTATTGGTACACGGCAAGTGGCAACTCATTAGAATAACACGTTTTATTTGTGTACCTGATGCTTTCAAATAGAGGACAAATTGATAAAATTGGTTCGCGCAATAAATAATTATTCCATAAAAATCATCTTCCATACTTCAAGCTTACTTAATTTATCGATAGATGTCACTGTACGTTGAACGCTCATTTCCTACATGGCGTTTTTCCTGCTATAATGGGGTCGGGTCAGGATTAGGAGCGTCCTGACGACAATGTCGTAAACTATTGAAGTCGAATTGTCTTGATTTTCTTTGGACGTTGTCTAATAATAAAATTGTAAATTAAATATTACTTGTTATGTTGGAAATTGAGTACTGAGGGATTGAGTCAAGTCTGTAGAGTTATATGAATAACGTTTGAGGATTCAACTATTGAAAGTTTGTAAGGTACCCTCGGTGGGCGAGTCCGACTTGCACTAGGTCGGTTTTTTTTCCATGTGTACAGACACATCCCATTTCGTCTATCAGTTACAGAATGGTAGTTACTTCTGAAAAGTTATATATGATCCGCTACTTTTGATGATGAATGTGAATTCTGTGTACCTAATTAAAAATTCACCGTAACATTATTGTGACTGGTAGTCAAATGAGTAGATACAAAATAATGCATACGTAATTACGTATATTAGTTTTCTACGAAAATTTTCAAATTAGTTTTCCATGAAATGATTAATATGTTAGCAAACGGAGCGACGAATTGACGTGATTTTTTAAGTGGAGATAGTTGAAGGGATGGAGAGTGACATAGGCTACTTTTTGTCTCTTTCTAACGCGAGCGAAGCCGCGAGAAAAAAAAGCTAGTAATATTATAAATGGGAAAGTGTGTGTGTGTCTGTTTGTTTGTCCGTCTTTCACGGCAAAACGGAGCGACTAATTGACGTGATTTTTTAAGTATAGATAGTTGAAGGGATGGAGAGTGACATAGGCTACTTTTTGTCTCTTTCTAACGTGAGCGAGGCCGCGAGAAAAAGCTAGTAGGTATATAAAGAGAATAACATTAAATAAAATTCCAAGCATGAGGTATCGTTTTTTATGTTTTTTTATATGTTTGCAGAGTTACGAAATATCTGCATAATATTTAGATGAGGGAGGTTCTTGTAAACATGAAAATCGAAGGTTAATAAATTTGCCTTTCTGTCCGGGACACGCATTTCCGGAATACATTTTGGTACTGACAAAGAAGACATGTATACTTTCCAATTTTTCCGTACTTACTTATCTCCATTATACTACTCCCACGAGACTATATTGATATTTAACATTTTTTTTCTACTCGTCGACTTTAATCTGTCAATTAGGACACCACATACTAAACTATAAGTGATGACTTTTCAGTGTTGGATAGCCTTTGACACTTAGTCAACTACATATAATATTTCATTACACTTTACTTTAGTTAACTGAAAAAAATTAAAAATAGAACTTCATACAAGTTATTTACTAATTTGCGATACCTGGCAAATTTTTCTGCATCTGAAACCCATTTTTAGGGTTCTGTACCTCAAAAGGAAAAAACGGAACCCTTATAGGATCACTTTGTTGTCCGTCTGTCCGTCCGTCCGTCCGTCTGTCAAGACCCTTTTTCTCAGGAACGCGTGGAGGTATGAAGCTGAAATTTATATCAATTACTCAGGTCTACTGTCCCTTGAAGCTGTGAAAAAATCAAACTTCTAAGCCAACGCAATCAAAAGATACAGCCGTTTATGCCGCAAATTTTCGACACTTGCAAGGGAATCAAAACCTACAGGGTGCTTCCCGTGAACTCAGAATCTTGTTTGGTACGAAGCAACGTCTTATAGCATAGATAAAGGAAAAATTACGAAAACCATAAATTTTTAGTTACATCACATAATATATTTTTTTTAATAATTTTAACCTTACTACCCATTTCCTCATAAACGCGTAGAGGTATTAAATTGAAATTCATACCAAATACTCAGGTCTATAATACCTTTAAGCTGTAACAAAATCAAACTTCTATGTCAACGCAATCAAAAGAAACAGCAATTTAAGCTGCATATTTTAAAACTCGCAAGTACTCGCAAGGGAATCAAAACCTAAAGGGTACTTCCAGTCGACCTAGAATCTTGAAATTTGGCATGAAGCAACGTTTTATAGCACACATAAAGGAAAAATTCCGAAAACCTTGCAGGTTTGTACGGAACCCTCGGTGCGCGAGTCCGACTCGCACTTGGCCGGTTTTTTTTATCTATCGCGTTATCGACCAATCACAGACGGTTATTACAAACAATTGGTTGCCAAGTAATTCGACGTTGATACAACGGTGAACGACGCCATTAACATTAATTTTAACTTGAATGATGATATTTTTCGTCCATTGATGATGACTCATAGAAAAAACATTGTACACAAAAGTGATAAAGTTTTGTATTATATCACGATTGTAAAAAATACTATTTTGTTTAAAGGTTTATGAAGTTTTGAAAAGTTTGGGGCGTTTTTTTCTAGGTTACGGTTACCAAACATTTCATAAACAATTGAGCCTTTCTCGAGGGACTTTATCGACTCGAATCCTATGTTTTAACTTATGCGTGATAGAAAAAGATCACGAACGTAACTCTTAAATGTAATTTTTTCTACTTGTCGACTGTAATCTGTCAATTAGGGCACCACAGACTAAACTATAAGTGCTAACTTTTCAGTGTTGGATACTCTATGGCAGTTCCGACTCAATTATAATAAGCTCATTATAGTTGACTTTAGTTAACTGTAATAATTTAAAAAATAGAACTTCATACAATTTCTATACTAATTTGCGATACCTGGCAAATTTTCCTGCATCTCAAACACATTTGTTTTTATCTGTCGCGTTATCGGCCAATCAGAGACGGTTATTACAAACAATTGGTTGCTAGGTAATTCGATGTTGATACAACGGTGAACGACTCTATTAACATTCATTTTAACTTGCATGAATGATGATATTTCCGTCCATTGATGATGAAGATGATGACTCGTAGAAAAAGTATTGTATACAATAGTGATATAATTAAGCTTTTCACTCTCGTACCATACTATTAGGCCACTCAGCAAGCTTCGTGGCCTAAACATAGTACTCGACTGAAAAGCTTTGTATTATATCACGATTGTATAAAATACTATTAAATATTTGCGACATTTGTTTGCACAAAATGCAAAAATATCTAATTGAATATGTATCACGTACTATGACGAAACTCATTGAATATTTTTATTTTATTTTAACGTACATACTTAGAACATTATTCAAAAACATGATATTCATAATTCCGGACTTCCACATCCATCTCATTCTCGGCCAGAAAAGAATCCTACGCCTTTAAGTTAAAAATACTTATTTTGTTTTGTCCTTTTTCTTTTAAGAAAGAATATACTAATGTGTTTTATTCGAGAGAAGCATATTTTTAATAGGTTAGGCATTACGAATTAATTTGGTTGTAAGTAATCGGGTTAATATAACGCTTGAGAGTGATCACGTGCGCGTGGTGTGTAGATAGGCCAGACGTCTGTTTTTCGGCTACAAAAAAATAAACCATGCCACTAACTTTTCGACCCCCGACCGACCACTAACTTTTCCACCATGCCACTAACTTTTCCACCATGCCACTAACTTTTCGACCGACTTTTCGACTTTTTTCCCTATAAGGGATGACGACTACATAAAAAAATGGCATTGTGTTTAGTCCGTCAGTTAGGTCGTTGAACACATATTTTTCGCTTTTTCTAATTAATGAAATAATACAAAGATATAGAGCATCAAAGTTCCGGAGTGGGGGCTTGTGACGTCACTTCTAAGTAAAAATTGTACCTAGGCGCCACGTCACGCGAAACTTTAACGCACTGTACTGTCGTAATTTTTCGTTTATGAGAGAAAAGAAAAAATACGTGCCTAAAATTCTTTGATAATTTACGACGATAACTACGACGGATTAATTAGTTTTTTTTAGTCGTCTCGCCTATTCTTAAGACAGATTTTCATGTACGTGTCAGAAAATACTGTAAGGAATCGATAATCATCATTGCCAGACCATTTCCGCGGGCCGTAACTTGAAAAAATAAAATCAAGCGTCTGCTAAAAGTTAACTACAGAATTGCAAACAGTGGCAGTAATACATTATGTGATCTGCCTACTCTGAAAATATATATACTTACTCCGGGAAGCAATCGAGTAAAACTAATACCTGTAAACGAGCAATTCTTGTATATTTATTTATTTATCTACTTATATATAATATATACCGAAAATCTCGGAAACCGCTCTAACGATTTCGCTAAAATTTGTCATGTGGGGGTTTTCGGGGGTGAAAAATCGATCTAGATTAGCCTTTTGATCCCGGAAAACGCAAATTTTCGAGTTTTCATGCATTTTTATTTCGCGTTAGTAAACGCAAAATATGGTCGTTAATTTAGCCGATCGCGCATCGGCTGAGCGTAGCCTAGTCGTAAGAGGTCGGTCTAATGTTATCGGGCACATCGCGGGTCAGGGTTTCGAATCCCGGCCAGAAATATTTTTTTTTAGTATTTATAAGAGTTTTTTTTTTTTATCTAAATACGTGGTATAATAAAATAATAAAATTTATTTATTTAGTAATAGGGAAACAAACAGCGGAAATTACACATAAAAGTAACACAGTAAAGATATTACATTAGCCAATACAGTTTCCACTTATAGATAATAACATTTCAGTTGCTCAGAAAAGACACAAGAAATTAAGTCATGCATAATATGATATGTTTACAAATTACAAGAAAGAAGAAAGAAAAATTGGAACTGAATATTTTGACATTGGTCTACGGCTACACTGTTGAAAACATTATTATTGAGAAATTATCAAATTAATCATTTTTATTTGAAATATGATATAATAAAGTAATAATCAAAAGTTCATGGTAAATAGTATAGTTGGCTGATACGTATGTGAGTTTATCTTATATCCTCGCGCCCGAGGCATGGCCGCCGATTATCAGGAAATCAATTACCTGCTGATCGTTACAGAAATGACGTTACACAATATTATGAGCTAGGTATGACGACGCGGATTTTCAAGCACATTTTGGCTCGGTTTCTACATGAGAGGGTTTCTACATCGTCGATATTTGATCTGATACGTTTTTCGTTCCCTTCACTTTTATAACATTCCTCGTAAACGCTCTGCGGTTTAGATAGGAAGCTTTGACTAGCCCTTTCTTTCAGGATATCCCTGATTTGATCAGAGATAGGTCGTCGAGATTCGTCGCTCCTAATTCCTGTTTCTACATCTTTCTCAATAAGGATCTCGATTCTTTCTCATTTTTTCGCATGCTTAAATGTGTCGCTTAACTTTAAATTTGGGTAAATCCATCCATTCTGCTATAAAGTTGACTGTCTTTCAGATCAGATTTTTTGTATATTCAACCTTAAATCAGAATGGATTCACCCAAGTTTGAAGCTAAGCGACAATACAATAGATCACATGTCTGGTAGGTATGTCTATTAGACGACCGGTCTGGCCTACGACTGTGACTGCTTTCCATCACGCAGCTCGATTGCTTATTTGCAACTAAAAAGAGAAGTTTTCGCTGTACCTTAGCAATTCGGAGACGATACAATCATTTTGCTTACGCCGTGTCTTGCGTGGGCGACGGTCGCGCGACCGACGCGCGACCGTCGCTGTCGCGTCTCATACTTCCCATATCGATAAGGTTTGATTTCGTATGCGTCGCATCGCCGTCGCGCGACCATCGCGCGACCGTCGCCCACGCAAGCCACGGCGTTAAACTTTATATACCTATACATACTTGTACTAACTGAACTGTATTACTGTGAACTGTAAACAGAAATCTGTTTGGCCCTATGGTTGACTGGTAGAGTTTGTACTTTTTTTTTCAATTGTACAATAAAGTTTAAATAAATAAATAAACTAGTCTTAGACAAAAAGTCCATTAAACTTTCATATCATATGTTTTTGTAATTTAGGTAAGGTACAGCGGGGAAATTTCGACTGGGGAATTCGAATGGGGCAGTTTCGAAATGGAACTGGTCGATTTTTTTTCCATGTTTTACAATGTTTGCATTATTAATTAGAGTGTCCACTGGTTAAATGTGGCACGCGTGTTCAGTGGTACTCCAGTCGTGATTTGCCCCGCTGTACCTTAAGTAATTCGTTGTTCCTTAACACTTGACAAGAACTTAAGTAAAACTCCTTCCAAAATATTAAGATAATAATATAATTGTGGCGTAGGGATGTGACGACCCCATCGCCCATTGGTTTTACCAGTGCAATCAGTCAACGCAGGGCAGCTTGTGGCGAGCTGTTGGGGAACAGCGACCCCACGTACCCGAGTGCTCCTGGGGAGTTCTGTTACCCATAAGGCGGGTGGGTGGGACAGGACTCTCTACCTCTGGCTTGCCTTGGCTGGTCCTCCAGAGTGGGGTCGTTAGGGCTACATGCCCCAGGGGTGGAAGTGAAAATTTGCATAAGACGCGAGTTGGTACAGTGGCTTAACGGCCACTGGGCAGAAAGCGGTGTACACCTCTCGACACCCTTGAGTTCTCACACCGGTGTTGCCCTTGAGCCATCTTGGATGTCGCTTTTTGTGGGGGCCCATCTTGTGGGGACGAGTCACCGTCTGCCGGAAATAAAATTGGATACCGTTTTATTAGGCAGGCGTCCGGTTTTTTATCCATAGCCCAGTATTTAGTCCATCACTTTCATCAAAATAGACCAGTTCATTTTAGATTCCATTAACTCTCAAATAGTCCTTACACCCTGGCGGGTGTTGCCTCTGCGTGTGTCCCATGATACGGGCAAGGGCAACATCCGCTCGGTGTACCCCTTACATTTCATTAAAGTATCGAAAGGGCCTCTACGCGTTGGCTTCGGCCCCGCGCACGCCTCCCAAAGGTCCGGAACACCATTGTTCCGTGATGGGAAAGACATACAATTAATAATTGAAACCCCGAAAATGAAATATCTTTTTCAAGCCACAGCGTGCTATAAAAGCAGGCTCGGGTCATAAAATCTGAAGAAAGATTATAAATCCTTGCGTAACAAATCTTCTCAAGGCTTTTTAGGGTGCCAAAATACGGCCTGGGGCGGCAAGTTATGCCTATCCAGACTGCCAAATGGTACAGTCGGCCATTCTTAATAAAAAGTATTAAGTACTATCACAGTATAATAAATAAAAAAAATAAAAATATTTCAGACCATACAGTAGTATGCGATCCATAATAGGTTAGTAGGTACAATTACACAAAAATCCTTGCCGACTATGTTAGTATAACTACTAACTAGCTAAAGAAAACTACAACTAAGACTATGTACCGGCGGGGGGGTATGAAATGCCGGGATAACGTAAGTTGGAGGATGAGTTTGAACGATCCTTTTTATTTCACCATGTATTAAAAACCCAGAATTATATTTAACTACTTAATGATAATCTGGCGAACATTAGGTACAGTCATTATGACTGTCGATCATTACCTCAAAAAAAGGATCCGTTTTGTATTACATTTCTTCAATTTTTTTTTAATTATCTACATGAATACAAAAACAACAGATTACTTTTTTGAGACTGAAAGAACTTTAAAGATATTTGTTATATATTATATTAGAATAGAACTGTACCAGTGTTTTATGCCGTCTAATAAATTTGATATACAAGTTGTAAATGTGTCTATCAAATTATGTCAAAGCGGCTGGGAATGCGATAAACCGTTTTATTACCATATGCTAATCATTTCACGTATCTATAAGATTATTTTATGGGTGTTTAAGCACATGTGTGACGTTCTGCGTAAAAGGTACCATATTATTGCTTACGGTAAGGACAAACTTTTTTCGTATATTTATACAAATTACCAGCTAGCTATTACTCCTGTCCTGTGGTTGAAAATCTCTTTAAAACAAATAATAAATAAATAAAATAAAATAAATAAATATTGGGGGACACCTTACACAGATCAACTTAGCCCCAAACTAAGCAAAGCTTGTACTATGGGTGCTAAGCGACGATATACATACTTATATAGATAAATACATACTTATATACATGGAAAACATCCATGACTCAGGAACAAATATCTGTGCTCATCACACAAATAAATGCCCTTACCGGGATTCGAACCTGGGACCGCGGCTCAGCAGGCAGGGTCACTACCGACTGAGCCAGACCGGTCGTCAAAATATAAATTAAACTAAACCTACATAACCCAGTCACAATAATATCCCATCCATCAGGTCCGCTTGCAGCAAATTAAACTTGTATGTTTAATAAATCCCTTCCTTCAGTATTTCAGTTCAGACCTTTTTTTCACTTGGAGCAGAAGGATCCTTAGGTAAAGGGACCATATAAATAGTATGCTTTTTTACACAAAATCACTTCCGTTTATCTCTTTTTCCCATCAACGTACTCAATCTTGATTACCAAAATTCATTGGCTAATCCGAGACCGAAGCACAACTCCAATTTGACGAAAGGCTCACTAGGGAAATGTATATTTATGGGACACAAAAAACGGGACGAAAATTGCAATATTTGTCGTAACTTTTGGAGAACCTGAGTTTCATTTCTCATTTGAGAATTGTTGACTGCCTACGTCTAAAATCAAGTAAATGGAATTTTAATACGGACATTATTAAATCTAACACGTGCCTACATTAAATAAAATTTCGTATATTTAAAAAGCAATTTGGCCACGTGGAAAACCTCGTAGGTAGGTATATACCTCAGTTTGGCTACGTTTGGTTTGGGGTAACTTGATACTCACGTAAAATTAATTGGAATGTAGATATATTCATTATATTTAAATTACAGCATAAAATAATCCAGACAGACAGACAGGCAGGCATACAAAAAAGCGGACAGAGTCGTATCATTACTATGATACGACTCTGTCCGCTTTTTCCTTCCTTCCTTACACCTTCTGTAGCTTTATGGTATGAAATCCTAGCAATGCTCATAATTAAAATGACGTCTCTGCAACTGCATAAAACATACCTGGCTACGTAGCCGAATGGCACAAACGCTCACGAAACGAAACGCTAGTAGATATCTCTATCTGTAAAGGTTTCGGAATAATAAAACCTTTATGTTGAATTAAATCTTGTATTAAAATATTTTATAATGAAGATCTTACATTTTTGTGTGTTATGCCACAGAGCGGCGTTCAGAGAGAGAGATTTCAGTGTTGCCACACGCAGGAGGCGAAATCTGTTTAAGCAGTTTTTACACGCTAGGACTTCATAATTAGGTGTGTTTCACACACTATCGCTCGTGCGTATTGGCGCGACAGAGCCAGACTATCTTTCGCGGCGTTTCGCTTTCGTTTCGCGTCGGAGAAATGCCATTCGGCTACGGCACCTACTTTGATCATGAATCATGATCGATAATGTCATTTAGATACTCACATGTAAATAAAGGGTGTTTATTAATTAAGAATATTTTACAACAGGGTCGAGTGGAGAAAGCGAGGGGAGGCCTTTGCCCAGCAGTGGGACACAAAAGAGGCTAATTAAAAAATAAAAAAAAATTACTTATAAAATATTAGTTTGTTAAGTACAAGGTTTTGAACTATGCCGTCCTAGGTTGGATACCCTAACCCCTAAACCATCTTTTGACAAGACTATTAATTACAATGATTCAACCGTTTATTTTTGATTAATATTATTGTGTCCACAAACAACCTTGGAACCCGTTTTAGTTTGTTTATGTAATGCGTTTTAGTTTTTTTTTTATGAGATAGGAGGCAAATAAGCAGACAGATCGCCTGATGGTAAGCAATCACTGCCGCCCATGAACACCCGAAACACCAGAAATGTTGGAGGTGCGTTGCCGGCCTTTAAGATGGGTGTACGGTACGCTCTTTTATTGAAGGTCGAAACACCGCAGGCAACAATTCATTCCACAGTTTCAGTCACTGTTGAAACATTATTATTTATATCTTTTATATACTCAAAACAATGACTGAACGAATATGAATAATAATATGGACATTGTAATTTACTTCCAACATAAATATAAATGTTAACTCCTGGTAAATATAATGCCTAAAATTCGAACAAAAAACGCCTTTAACTTAAATAAATGATAATGTGACGGAAACAGCTTAGTGGACAGAATTTATGATAATATTACACTGATTGATTAGTCTCAAGTGAGCTCAAGAAAGCTTTTGATATAATTTAATATAAAAATTCCTAACTATACAGAAACAGATATGTACCTATAGTGTGATCAGCTTACAACATAACATTGCATGTTTAATTAGCATTTATGTATAGGATTTGATAGGATTGAGAATCTAGTATTTATGTAAGTTACGTTGCTATACCCCAATGGGTGCATGTTGTGACCTAATCTATAAAAACACCAATTTTAAACACATGTGTATGCAATAAATAAATATGAACATTATTCGAGCCCCTGTACGTGCCACCAGCTAGTGTAAATTGATGACACTACGGTGTGTACATTTTTTGATTGTATTTGTCAAGATTTGGTATTGTTGTATTGGATGGGTTTTGTACCCATTGTTTCACCCAAAAGACCCTAGTTTCACCAAAAACGTAAAGTCAACTTCCACTTCATCAGTAAACATCCAATCTCCATATTTCGATCACTGTCTATATCACATACGATACAATTTATCTAATCTACCTCGTATCTCACTCAGGTCAGTCCAATTTTAAAAACAATCTTGATACTTTACATATAACGCTCAGTTTCGGTTATAGAAGATATAGTCAATTTGAATATTATCGCAGTTTCTCGCAGGCGACAAAAGGGCGCTTATCTGGTGTATCCGGAGAACGGATATCCGGGAAAGGGTCAAAATGGCCGGGGTAATTTAATATACCCGGTCTGAAACGTCCCTGTTGCCTTGCGTAAACAGTACGTGTGTGTTTATTTGATTGTCCTATTCATAGCGAATTGAAAATTGAACTTGTAAAGCCAGCGTGGAATCTGACATTGGCTAGAGACCACAATTGCATTCACCAAGAAATGTCAGTATCTCTTATTGTCAAAATTTGAAAAGCGGTCAATGGGGTTGACTGACTAAAATATCTTCTGACAGTTTCATAGGAAGCTAGGTTGATATGTATCTCATATGGAAGAGTCTATTTTTATTTCCCGCTTCGGGAGCTGGAAACGATACTTATTGGCGTTAACGTCTAATATATAATTAGTAAAAGTGGCTTAATGTGAACTAAATATAAACGTCTTCCAGTAAATGTATAACTTATGGTTACAAAATTTATACTGATATTGAATAATTTAGAACTAACTTAGGCCTGAATTAGACGGCGAGCAAACTCGCATGCGATTTCAGTTACATTGCGGGCTGTTGAGGTTACATACAATTTTGCACAGCCATCAAATACCGCAATGTAATAAAACTCGTATGCGAGTTCTCTTAGAATGATGTTCATGAATTATTTTTTTTCATAAGCAACGTATTTTTTCACAAAATTGGGCCATTTTTTCAAAGTTTGTCCAGCCCACTTTTTTTGGATTTGGAAAATTTTATGTGGTTTCCACTCAGAATCGTGAGATCTTTCAATCCTAATAGGAGAAAATAGTGTCCCAAGGTTTTTTTCCATTCTGTTACCATTTTTTCATACAATTAGTATGGAGGTAACGGAATGGAAGGTTTGAAAAATGCATGGAAATCTTGGGGAATTTTTTTTCTCCTATCAGGATCGAAAGACCTCGCGATTCTGAGTATGAACTGCGTAAAAAATACCCATGTTACAAAAAACTGGGGTAGACAACTTTGAAAGAAAATGGCCCAATTATGTACGGTGCATTGAGGTAATTTCGAAAGTCGTCTAATTTCGAAAGTCACATCAAAATCACCATTATTTCCATTATTGATATGATTCCCCTTTCGAAATTACCCGAGTATTTCTGTGTTTCGAAATTACTCCAAGTCGCAGGTAAATAAGCAAGTAAGAAGGAATACTGAGTTATCTATGAATTCAATTATCTAAGACATGTCGTAAAACTAAGAGCTAAGTGACAGAAACTGCCAGCACTTAGTTACATACGCAGTGGCTCAAATAGCTAAATGGCTTCGGGGACCACGTCTCATGTTTACTAGCGACAGTTTACACGAGACGTCTTAACTTGGACTTAAAATGAACTGTAACGTCTTGAGTAGTGTGCCCATGCATTGGAAATGTAGAGTAAATGGAGACAATTTTACTGAGAAATGGATTTTCTTCCTGTCGTACGAGTATGCACTCTCTGACAACTATCGTAGAAATGGAGGCTTCCAAAGCAAATAATTATTGACTAGGTATTACTTATACTTAAGTTCAACTTAATCCTTTATCTACCCAAATCCGAAATGTAAAAAAAAAATACTTATTTTAGTTACATAAACAAATGAGAGTAAAGATACTAAAGATGGTCTGTTGTAATTGGTGTAAACATTACAAATACTTATGTACTTACTTATTGGTGCAGCGACCCAAATGACACGCCTCAGACACGAGTGTACGCCAATTATCTGTATCCTTATCGACGTCCCTCCAGGCAGGCAATTATGGTCGCGCGATAAATGATAAAACATCTGGCCGTCCCTATCGCACTTACTAATAGTGCGATAGGGACGGCCTGATATTTTATCGTCTATCGCGCGACCATACTACCTGTGCAGTTGTCTGCTTGGAGATCGTGCAGATCTGCTTCAACGGCATCGCCCCAACGATATCTGTGTCGTCCACTTGGCCTCCTCCTTCGTCCTACTGAGAAAATTATAAATAAAATATAAGAAAATCTTACATTTGGTCATTGATCAAACTTTATAAAAAGCTCAAGACTTACTTAAAGACAAATACTACTTAAAGTCGTACAATACTAACATGAGTTAGAAGAATATCTGTTTTCATCATACAAATGGATGCCCTTACTTGGGTGCCTTTTGTCTGAACCAATCGTCAAAGATATCGTATCGCAAATAGGTACAATCTTTTGAAACCAGTGGCCATATCATAGACTATGATTCATAGTCGTGTCTTGTCATAAATATCATGCGTCACTTTCGAACTAACATACTTGTTAGAACGTGACAGACATGGTGATAAAATAAATGATAAATAGACAGCCGCCCATCTTAGCCGTGCAGGACGTTTCCGAAAAAATCTTTAAAAAAACTTGTCCACCCTACCCTACAGACAATTTCGAGCAGCTCGCCGCGAACTGGCGGCGTTCAATTAGGTCTAACTTTAGCGGCTAAACTGAGCTAGCTCACGTTACCAAATACACGCACGAGCGGTTTGAAACCTTAGGGGCAAGTCACAACCACAACTCGCAAGTTGTACTGCATTCTTAATTGGACTGCCATTTCATAGCAAACGAATCATAGACATGTATGTTATGTCATGTTAGTTACTTCGTAAAGACATGGTATATGAGCCTACATATATACTCGAATGGTACTGAATCGTTGGCGTCAAATCCATTTTGATTGACGCCAAAAGCGCTTAGTCTTAGCACGACTTGTGTAAAACGATCGACCGGCATGGCATGAAATCCACATTTCCTGTTTAAATCTTAGGTATACCTTTATGTATAAATAATTATAAGAGACTGTGGACCCCGCAGACAAACTCGTTCCTCCAGTTTTGTGGGACAATATTTTAACCAAATGTTATCACTGTACCTTAATAACAATACAATGGCGTAGGGATGTGACGACCCAATCGCCCACTGGTTTTACCAGTGCAATCAGTCAACGCAGGGCAGGTTGTGGCGAGCTGTTGGGGAACAGCGACCCCACGTACCCGAGTACTCCTGGGGAGTTTTGTTACCCGTAAGGCGGGTGGGTGGGACAGGACTCTCTACCTCTGACTTGCCTTGGCTGGAGTGGAGTCATTACTGTCGTTAGGGCTACATACCCCAGGGATGGAAGTGAAAATTTTCATAAGACGCGAGTTGGTACAGTGGCTTGACAGCCACTGGGCAGAAAGCGGTGCACCTCTCGACACCTTTGAGTCCTCACACCGGTGTTGCCCTTGAGCCATTTTGGATGTTGCTTGTTGTGGGGGCCCATCTTGTGGGGACGAGTCACCGTCTGCCGGAAATAAAATTGGATACCGTTTTATTAGGCAGCCCTCCGGTTTTTTATCCCATAGCCCAGTATTTAGTCCATCGCTTTCTTCCAATAGCCCAGTTCATTCCATTAACTCTCAAATAGTCCTTACACTCTGGCGGATGCTGCCTCTGCGTGTGTTCCATGATACGGGCAAGGGCAGCATCCGCTCGGTGTACCTCTTACATTTCATTAAAGTTGTCAGTAAGGTGCAATATGCTGTCACGTAGGTTCGCGCGGTGTGACAGGGATGTCAAAAAGACCCTTTTTAAGGCTTTTTGCCAGTCCTTTTACGCTTTCAGCTTATGGGCAAAATACACAAAAAAGTCCAATACAATAATGGTTTCTCTACGCGTTGGCCTCGGCCCCGCGCACGGCTCCCAAAGGTCTGGAACACCATTTTCCCGTGATGGGAAAGGCATAAATAAAATATTGACAAAACAAAAGATTGTACTTATGTGCTAAAAAACTGTGGTCAGTGTTGATTACTTTTAAGTAATAGTAGCGAGAGATCCCCCAAAGGGATACATTTGCCTTTGTACTAATCACAATTTTTTTTACTACGTGTTTTAATGTTAATACTAAAAATGGTTTGGTTTGTTTGTACTACAAGATGGTTAAAACACTATAATGGAAAACACAGAATAATTTTAAAATATAATTATATTCTCATTTGCTGTATGAAATATAAGGATGGTACATAACCTTTGAAGTGTTAGATGAAGATCAAAATACGACACTCAAAGGAATTTTATAGAGAAGTACTTTATTACAATCTTCCTTGTGCCTAATTTACTACAATGTTCATTCCGTCCGTTTCATTTTCCGGAATATAAAGCCAAAGCGAAGCAATAAATATGTAATGTACAATAGTAATGGATAGCTAAATATAACTACTATTATACGGGGAGACTTAGAAAATATAAGTATATCTCTCTTAGTAGTTCATGTGCTCTGCCTACCCCTTTATGGGATACAGGCGTATGTATCTCTATCCCCTGGTCATTTCTCAAAATTTTGCCACCCCCACCTGTCAGTACGTTTATGTTAGAACTTTTTTTTTAGTATACAATATCTTCATAAATAAATTATCAATACATATTAAAAGACAGTTTTTACATAGAGGCCTGATGCTTTGAAATCGATTTATTTTATATTAATGAAATAAATAATAATTGTAACTAAGTTTTGTCGTTCACCTTCCGTGTCCCAACGCGGAGTACTCATGTTTCGAGTTGTTAAAAGTACACAAATTATTAACTTTACTTACTTTTATTGCTGTATTTTATTTGCATATATCCTTAACACTTTCGAAACCGGGCTCTACGCGGCGCTACGACATTTTCGCTACATACGGGGAAACCCATGTAATCGGCTACGCTTCTACGAGCGGTGTGCCCGACAGTCGGGTTCTTGGTAGCGAAAGTGTTAACTTTTAAAACTAGAGTATCTGATAATAATATTACACTTATGTTCCAAGTTATTTGGATTTAAAGTTTGTCCACGGCCGTTTTTGTCGTTGACCTGTCGAGACAAACTCGCAAGCACTGTGCGATCCCTACTCCACCTCTGCCGCCCCACCCCGCATGAATCGAAGCCGCCAGTATCGGCCATCACCTGCAAGCAACGGCACGTGCTCACTACGCCTTGATTAGGAAATATAAATTTTTAATTACCTCGAACGGGAGTTTGTAACGGGTAAGTAGTCGATATTCTGTCAATCATAAACTGGTTATTGTTTGAGATAATTCATTAACTGTAACATATGTTTCGTATTTTGTTGCTTATTTTTAGGCACCTAAATATTTAGTTCGTTTGGCAAATACTTTTTGAGTTTTGGCGAAATAACTGGCATTTTGTCGGTCACCTGTGCATCGTTCACCTGGCTAAAATAGGCAAGTGAACGACATTTTGGGACAGGGTGATGACAATAATGATAAATTTACCAATCGTAATAATACTTTTTGACACCTTCAATATTTGTTTTGTACGTTAAATGAGAAAAGTATTACTGTAATTTCGGTTTAGGCTGCATTTCTCAAAGGATTGTTGCTTTTTTGTGGTGTGTGTCCTTCACCTGTGCGATAAAGCCAGGTGAACGACTCAGTGACAGGAAACCGACACGTCGATCACTTGTCATAAGCCAGATGAACCATTACGAGGGGCGATCAATCGGATCAATAAGTAATGATAATGAGTATTAAAACATAATCTAGAATATGAGTATTATAATAATAATAATAATAATTCACCAGCAACTTGCTCTTCAATACGGCCTTGTGGACCGCGAAGTACCGTACTACAAGTACTTACCTGCGCCAGTTCTCGAAAATGGTCGTGCCACGCTCTATTGGGATCGATCTATTATCACTGACAGGACTATTGTAGCCAATAATCCTGACATTGTGATAATAGATCGACTGCAACGCCGGGCAGTGCTCGTTGACATCACCATCCCCCATGATGAGAATCTCGTGAAAGCCGAGAAGGACAAGTCCAGTAAGTACCTAGACTTGGCTCACGAGATAACCGCCATGTGGGATGTTGTTCCGATAGTCGTTTCAGCGAACGGTCTCATAGCGAAGAGTCTCGACCAACATCTTAAGAGACTCTCGCTAGGTAGCCACCTAGCGAGAGTCTCTTAAGAGATTCCAGCCGGATCAAGGGCCAGATGCAGAAGGCGGTGATCTTGGACACAGCGCGGATAGTTCGACGATTCCTCTCTCTGCAGCCCTAACCACCGGCAGCTTGGGCCCTGCCCCGCTGCTGGCAGCACCCTAGGTTAGGTTTTTTATAATATGTTTATATGTTTTTATATTGTTTTGTAAGTGTTTTTTATTTTACTTATATACTCATATTGTAAAAAACCTAGCATAAGAAAAAAGATAAATAAAGATAATAATGAGTATCCTTTTATCCTTTTCTTTCCTTCTCTTTTCGATTTTTATAATTAAAAGTAACTCTTCTGTGATTTATTTACATATTTTAATTTTTTCATTTGTTTTTTGCCCCCTTTAAAAAATGAAATCTTAATTATAGTTTAAATACCGTGTCAGTAAGCAAGTGGTTGCTTGAAGTGAAGTCACTTCATTATACTTCAGAGTAGCTATTATATAATGATTTTATTTAAAGGTCGGGTATAAAATATTAATGAGGCCCTTCCTTGAGATTTGGGCGGTGGTTAAAACCTATTATAATGCTGATGGGCAGGTGAATGACGTCCATATCAGGTGAATGACCACCAAACTACAGGTGATCGACTACGGACGCAGGTTAGCGACGCTTATCGTTAACTTGTCAAATGTGTCATACAAATTTGTACTAATTTGTCGTTAACCTGCTGCTGTTGTCGATAACCTGTGTATATTTATCCTTCACCTGATCATGATGTCGTTCACCTGAATTTTAATCGATCATAACTTCTGAAATAATTAATTGATATCGGTGCCTTTGACATTTTTGAAATGTTTGAGACGCATTCAAACGATCCCTACAATTTTTAAAAAAAAAATGCGACATTTAAAAAAAAGCAAATCTTTCACCTGTCGGTGCCAAATTTTTGAGAAATGGCCCCCTATCATGTAATTTCCTGTCAAGATATTTCTGTCTGTCATGTCACGTTAACAGTGTCTAAAGAAGTCTCATTTAATTATCTTATTCACGTAGCAAATTTGTTTCCTAGTTTTCTCCAAAAAAACATAACAAAACCTGTGATATTTCATACATAAATATACTCCAGGAGCGGATAGTACTATCAGCCGTAAAAATATCCGTGACTAATTTGTTAACACCTTATACTAACTACAATACTAACTACAATACACACTAATACTAACCTATACTATATTGACACTTTATGGGGTGAATATACCTACAGGTCATACATAGTAACTTTATATTTTCTTTTGCAATCGCAATAAAAATTTGCCATTTCGACGCCCGGTTGCCAGCTAAGCCGATGGTCCCCGTTTCGAATCCCGATACATTTAACGGGATATAATTATGTTCCTGCTTCATGGATGTTTTCTATGCATAAGTATATACATATTTAACCTAGTAAAATAGCAGTCAAAATTCTCATTCAAAACTCATTCCACACAGTTGAAGTCGAGCACAGATTATAATTCTCCCTAATAACATAAAGTTTAGTAGGACCAATTGATGATACTTTATTACTAGTCCGTTTAATTTTTTTTTTTTTAAACGAGATACAATTTAATCAGGTTGTAGATTAAACATACTATTAAAACTAAAGTTAAATCTAAAAATAAATAAAACTCCGTTTAATTAGATCTTAAACTCATATGATACAAGCACAGTATATTAAGAAATAGGGTTACCTTCAAGAACGTAGCACAAGATAAAGTTGCATTTCCACCCGATACATGAATCATGTATTGCTTCGATCACCCGTTAACTCACGGATTGGGACCATAACAAGCTTCTTGACAACAAGGTGTTGTGGTAGTAGGTAGTTCAATATTACGAGCGTCAAGTCAAACGCTGGCAATGGCAAGGGATGGTACTACTATCTTTCTAACTGAGAAACAAATAAAAATTATTTTTTCTACTCCCGTACTGTTATTCGTGAGTTACAAGGTCGTGCATAGAACTTTAAACCCCTACATAAAAGATGTCAGGACAAGTCTATCTAGTCTATACCCTGAAAACATTTAGTAGCAGTAGCACAATATAACTGTTACAGTTCAGTAAATACATTGCTACCAACTTAACAAACCAATTCGCAGAGTCGAGACTCCTTCGTTTTCTGCTGCGTTCATTGGCGACGCGTCGAATCGCATTCAAATGTATGAGAACTCGATTCAACTCGGCTCGATTCGTCTTAGTGGCCAGGCTTCAAAGAACCATACCATAGACAGTTTTATTTTCATGTTTGCACTCAAACTGCATATTCAAAATGGTAGACGGTCCACTAGATAACTAAGATGACTGAAAGTAGGTACTTATTGATTTATAATTTTCTTTCAAAATAAGTGCTTGGTCGTAGAAAAAGTATTGTATGCAACGGTGTTTAACTGAGTCAAAAAATGCTCGTGGCGTCTTTATTAACAATTTTCGGCTTCGCCTCAAATTGTTACCCACGCCACTCACCTTTTTTGACCTCTTTTAACCACCAGTTGCATAAAATACTATTATTGAACAGCCTTCAGAGATGATAAATACTAAATCGAGGAGGTGTAGGTATTGTAATCACGTCAGCGTGCAGTGGCGTAAGCTCGGACCCGATCATAGCTTCGCCACCAGTGAACATGATCGTTTTTTCTCCGATGTAAGCATCCAACTAGGGAAGAAATCAAATTATTTTATCCAGTATTTTAGATTAATTTTATGATACGTATGTATTTATACACGGTGCTCTTGAGCATTGCGAGAGATTTTAACCACGCATTTCTAAGGCCAAAAGGAAGATTTTTTTTAATACAGATGAGGAAATTTTGGCAAAAAAAAAATTTTTTTTCTCTCACAATGCTCACAAGCACCATGTATAAATACATATCATAAAATTAATCTAAAATACTGGAAAAAATAATTTGATTTCTTCCCTAGTTGGATTCTTACTTGCTTAGTCTCAGTTTTATTATGTTTTTTTTTTTCATGTAAATGCGAGATGATTATACTCGTATAGTTTTGTAATATCAGTAGACGTTCAAGTTAGCCAGATTATCAAGCCGTATATTCTCTCACGGCAGCCATGTTATATGGAACCGTAGCGCCGAGCGTCGGTGTCGGTAGCCTGAAATATGGTGGCAAGGCAGATACCCCGCGCTATGTTTACGACCACTGACTGAGTTCCACAGTATATCCTATTACATAAAAGGGTTTTTAAGATTTCTTTTTCATGAACGCAAAATGTTTTAGGGGTTTTAGGGGGCATTGCAATCCGGAATGATCCGGAAATATGGAAAGACTGAAAATCCTCAACTTACAACCTAGCTTTTGCCCGCGGCTTCGCTCGCGTTAAATTCGAAAATTGCGGAATGCTCCCTACCTACTTTCACTCTCCATTTTAGGGAAATGGGGGGTTAGGTCACTCTCCATCATTTCAACTATCTCCACTTCAAAAATCACGTCAATTCGTCGCTCCGTTTTGCTGTGAAAAACGGACAAACAAACAGACACACACACACACTTTCACTAACCCTTTGAACCTCAGTTTTGACATTTTGGCCCATATTCTTAGCTTGATATGTGTTAAAATGTCAAATATTAATATTAGCGCCATCTAGCCGAGCGTACCCCAAAGGTGTAACGCCATCTAGGCCACCGTACCTTTTTCTGTATGGTACTGAGGTACGTTTTTTTCTTAGACTTTATCTGTCTATACTATACGGAGTTAAATTAAACGGATTATATGGAATTTTCATTACACGAATAAGGTTTTTTACCTTTTTCTTCTTCACTTCGAATTCACCCACTGTGAAACTCTTCCGATAGAAAATATGTATGTACATATTTAAGCGAAGCACCGGCAGCCTGAATTATTGCCGAGCATTGATGTTTACGATTTCGTTTTGCTTTTTAATTATCATTCCATGTTTTATGGTTTATTTCCACGAGTTTAAAAAGTTTCTGAAACATTATAAGTCTTTGTTGCAAGCTTTTATTCCATTTTGGTAATGTTCTGAATGCTAACTTTGACCCATTTCCTTGCAAACTTTTATTAAATTTACCTTGCCGTTTTTGTTGTTCTTCTTCGAGCCAGGCCATTGCTCCATGCAGCACAAAATAAAAATATGTAAAAAATAAAACACGGAAAATATAAAACTGTCCCTGAACAACGCTAGTTCCGTGGCCCCAGTGTTGGCCTTGTTGACTTATTTTGTGATTTCCGATAGCAAATTTTGCATTCTACTTATACAGGATGAAAAAAAAATCAGATGATCTGATGATAAATATAGGAGGTTGCTTGCCTACGGAAAACTGAGTACAGTCAGAGATAAAAGCTTGTGCCTCGAGTTATGATTCAAGGGTACTTTTACGTATCGTAATTTCAACCGTATTTTTTCTTCAGGTATTATACTTTTAAAAGAGCAAGCTATCCAAAAACCCTGTAATTTACTGTGTCTGAACACGAACCTTTTATAAGCTCTAGCCTACGTAGGGCTAACGGTTAACCTAGGGTTAGTATGTTCTCCTTTAATTATTTTGGATTATATATATATTTTTGTATTAAACGAGCAATTCTTGTGTATTTATATATATGCGCGATCTAGGAAACCGCTCTAACGATTTGGCTGAAATTTGTTATGTGAGGGTTTTCGGGGGTGAAAAATCGATCTAGCTTAGTCTTAAATAAATAAATATTATAGGACATTCTTACACAGATTGACTGAGGCCCACGGTAAGCTCAAGAAGGCTTGTGTTGTGGGTACTCAGACAACGATATATATAATATACAAATACTTATATACATAAAAAACATCCATGACTCAGGAAGTCTTAGGTACCAAAAACGCGAAATTTCGAGTTTTCGAACTCCGAGTGAAGCTTGGTCGCCCATATTTTGTACATATAAACAAAAATAAAAATATATATACAAGTAAAAATATATATAAAAAAAAATATACATTATATACATCTCGGAAATAAAAATGCGTCTCTGTACTTTTCAACACAAATTTTATTTGTGAAAATAAAATTGATAAAGTATTATTAAAAGTTGTAAAAAACAGTTAATCATTATTCGTAAATTGATTGGACGTTTTTCCTTGTTTCCGAGGATGTTATTGATAAAAAAAAATTAATAACCAATTATTAATAAAAAAATATAAGTATTTCTGACTTTTTTCTTTTCAGGTTGTTGGTGTTGTTGGAGCACTGAGCAGTTAAGCGCTGGTAGCTTAGCGGTAAGTACGTGCGCGCACTACTACGCACCAATGAGTTTTTTCGGAATTTATATGCGAAATGTCATTTGATATTTGCCAGTCGCTTTTCGGTGAAGGAAAACATCGTGAGGAAACCCGACTAATTCCAATAAGGTCTAGTTACCCTTTGGGTTGGAAGGTCAGACGGTAGTCGCTTTCGTAAAAAAATAGTGCCTACAGCACATATATTTAAGCATTTGCATTATTTGTAAACTGTCGGAAAGTTAAACACATTGAGTGATGAGAATCCGCTCGATGGGTTCTGTCGCTCGTCATTCCCCTTATACAATCAGAGTGGCTAGCTGAATGGCACAATCGCTCACGAAACGAAGCGCTAGTAGATATCTATCTCTATCGCGCTTGCGTATTGGCGCGACAGAGCCAGCGGCGTATCGCTTTCGTTTGGCGTCGGAGAAATGCCATTCGGCTACGGGGCCAGATAACCATACAATTTTAATTTTGCTGAAAACCCCGATATCGCCCCGAGGCAGTCGGATTTTAATGTATGGGATGGTATGATCTTCTTATATTTAATCTATGCCTGATGGTAAGCGATCACTGCCGCCCATAAACACTCGCAACACCAAAGGGGTTGGAGGTGCGTTGCCAGCTTTTAAGATGGCTGTTCCATAGAAATGAGGGGCATCACGTCAATCGAAATGTATTAAACAGCCAAATTTTGTTTTTACGCGGAAGCCAAATTTTTTATGCAATATCACCATCACCATCGGTCGTATGATAAAAGACTCAAAAGTCACTATGCAAAGTTTGGCTACCACTTACAAAATCACCCTGTATTTCGAAAAAAAATAATTAAGCACTTCAAAAACTTTCTGTGCGTTGTTTTACCATATTGATGCAGTGCTGACTGTACATCTACACAATGATGTACTCAACGCCGTTTTAAGTGTGTTTTCTTGTTATAAACGCTTTTACGACATAACAGGTCAAGTTCAGCCATTAAAACTTTCTACGACTGTTTCAATACATTACTTTCAATATACGTACGTTAAGCGTCCTTGCAGGGTACAGTAAACCAATTGGAACCCTAGGCCACTCTACAACCATGTCAAAATGACAAGCAGTAAGAGATTTCTTACAATCTGATTTATAACGTCAATGTGACATAGTTCTACAGTGGCCTAGTGTTCCAATTGGTTGACTGTACCTAACTACCTAATATAAAAAAATTCCGGTCCTTTCCTACTATAGAAGTCCTACTAAGATATTGGGGTATTGTTTATTTGTGTATGTACATACAGTGTTCAGTTACATCTACACATTAATGCAAACATAAATATCGCATAAGTGCGTAGATTTAACTGTACGCGACTATACTTTGTGATGTATTTTTTCCTGGCGGTTAAAGCTCAAAGTTATTGGGTGTCCTTAATTTTGCTTAACAGGGACGAGAAAGACCTAATGTCTATTTTACTGCTCAGCATAATACTTGTTCAGGTATGAATTTTCATCCATTTCTTGTTTTAATTTACGATTTTCATTTCCTCATTTTGATAGCTTGCCCTTTAAAAGAGAGCAAATTAGATATTTCCGGGCACTTGTTTGTTTTCGTATTCTCTACTAAGTAACGAACTCCTCAAAATAACAAATTCTCATGAAGGGTTGAATATTCAGAATGATTCATTTTCTCATCCTCAGTTATTTTCATTTGTTTTATACGTAGACAAGGATATGGCTTTGATGAACTAAATATCAACAGTATGGTTCTGTCGCGCTACTACGGATAAGCGATAGGGATCTAGCTACGACACCCTTTACGCCGTGGGTTGCGGTCGATGGGCACGCCACGGCGATGCGATGCGACGCGGCGCGACGAAATCACACATTCGATTTCTATGGAAGTGTCTTATATTCCTATTTTGAATCAGCCGGAATTATTGTAAACAAAAGTGTGGCCAGTGCTATAAAAAAATTGCACCATTCGAGAATAAGTATCAAAATTGCCGATATTTTACAGGTTTATTAAAAATCTTTACATATTCCATTACACAAATAATGAATCTGTTAAAACGAAAATAAATTTCAACACTAAACGTTTTGGTATATTTATTGAAATTAAAAATACGTTTTCGTCGGGTAGTTTGTTTATTGCACTGGTATTACTGTGGAAATGTACCTGGGCGACCAAGTAGCGGGCCGCTAAACATTATTTTTCAGCAACTTTTGAGACTAGGTGGTAGTGAATTTTAATAGCTAATTAAAACCGTCTTCAAATGCGATGGTGATAATAATTATGGTGGTTATAATAGTACGTAACTACAGAGGCCGGGACAAAGGGGGTTGCCGGCCGAAGACATATAGACGGCCGAGCGAAGCGAGGCCGGATAGGTCTAAGGCGGGCAACCCCATTTCCCGCCGAGGTATGTATAGTGCTTTTCTCAAACATGGTATGAAATAAATAAAGTCTACTGAAAATAGTAACTTTGGATGGCTGTATCTCCTAAACGGTGCGTCGTAGCGCAAAAATAATCGAATTTTCGTTCCCCTTTGATTCCCCGTATAAGCTTATAAAAAAACAAAAAGTTAAAAAAAAATTAAAAAAAAACGAAAAAATTTTTTTTTGTATGAAAACGCACCCAAAATCAAATATTGTCTAGGGCCCGTACCAGTTGCAGTCGGCACGTCTATAAAGCCCCTTATAGTTTTTTTTTAATTGGCTAAATACCTGGATGTTATGTCACAATTATCTGTGTTTGGAAATTAAAAAAGAGTCCTCTTTTGCCGGCCTTGGCCTGCAAGGTTTGTATGAAATTCCATTATCTATCAATCGTCCTAGCCGCACCTGCAACGTCATACTTCGCTGCCAATTATAAGGCACATAACATCAATATTTCATACCATATTTGAGAAAATTTAATTATTGGTTTTGTAAGTATCTGATATGACAGAACTTCGTCAATTTTGGACCGATTTTTATATTGACTTGCATGGGATCATAATATAATATAACAGTCATTGTGTTCGATCGCTTCACAATTTTAAGAATGTAATAGAGCATAGGTTCCCAAACTTTTTTGGGCCACCGCCCACTGGGGTATCCAAACAAAATTTCAGCGCCCCCCTATCATAAAATAGCTGAAATAAACGATGTATTTATTTAGTCATTACATTCAAGAATCATACATTAGTCTCACCCAACAGCAACACACAAACCCAAAACGACTTAGAATACGTACTTAAAGTACATGTAAAGCAGAACGAAATACATAGTTATATTCAACTTTATGAGAATGCTTTTATTTTTAAAAATGCTTAAAAATAAAACAAGTATACATGATTAAACACTATTTATTTATTTTTTGCACAATTGTCTTTATTGAAAATATGAAGTTGTCTACTGAGTTTATTGAACAATCAAGATTTCAATGTGAAGGATGTGCCTGATGCGATTTTGTTAATTTATTTATATCTGGTTGAATTTTCGTTAAAAATAGCCGAAGGTCACCACGTTCAGTAATATGCAGTTTGCTTCTTTTTTTGTAAGCAATGTGAGAACGGCACTGAAACCTCGCTCAGCTAAATACGAAGATGGAATCGCGATTAGAAACTTCTGTGCTATTTCCCATAATCCAGGGTACAGTTGAGGTATTGATTTTTGGAGCCAGAACTCCTGGTATCCCATTTTAAATTTCACTTTAAGTTCTTCATTTGTTGTCAGTTCAATTAGTTCTTCTTCTAAGTTAGGTGACTCTGCTGTATTCAACTGCGAGAATGGATTTAAAAGCCAATCCGGTATGTTCATTTCAAGAATATCTTGGAATCGCTCATTGAAGTCAGCATGAAGAATTTGTAAATGCTGACAATACATTAGTAATTCTTCCTTTGTGGCGGACACTGCTGCTGAGGCGAATATATTCGCCTTTACCTAAATTACGCTTGAACAGAAGGATTTTTCCCATAAAAGCAGCAATAACATTCTTGGTTTTAATTAAATTCAAGTGATCACCCTGTAATTGAAGATTAACATTACTGAACAGTTTGAACAAATCTGTCAAATATGCTATATCATTTGTAGATTTAATCAGATTTGCTCGCAATTATTCATATTTGTTTATTAAAAACTCTAGTACCGAGTCAAACAGATTATAAAATCGTGTTAAACATGTACCCTTTGACAGCCAACGAATTCGGTATCAAGTCCAACTTTATAATTATGTATTCGGTTTACTGACGATTCGCCAAAAAACGTTTCCCAAAGTTTCACATCCCAAACTATTATTCCCAAATTATCATTTCCCAAATAAACGTTTGGCAAAACAACTTATCGCAAATTGACATTTAGCAAAACTTTTTTTGGCAAGTATTTGTTTCCCAAAATATTTACTTGGTCAAATTTCATTTTACCAAATATTATTTAGTCAAAGGTATTGTTAAGAGTTTTTAAGAGTTTATCCAGTGATTTGTTTGTGTAAAAAACCGGTGAAGTCAGAATTGAACAAACGTAGTGACAATGTGAGTGTAGTGTGTTTGGACAGACCATCGAGTGTGAATGCGACCAGTGGTAACGCTGAAAGTGAACGCAGCCGACGCGCGCGAAGGAGGGAGATCGCGCGCTGTCTATGCAACTTTAACATCCACCCGCCTTCGTCAGTTTTCCGTGATCATGATGCATGTAACTGCGTCGAAATATCGGGAGCTCGACAAAAATCAAAAAGGTAATCATGGTCTATATCCCGGTCAATATAAGTCTAAAGGTATTGTTAGGCAAAATTTACATTTCCCAATATATTGTAATTAAATGGTGCACTAGAAATTTGTTTGTTGATTTTATACTATGTGTCCAAGATTTGTGTGAAATAATGTGTATGTCGTACCTACTTTTTTTCCTCCTGCTGCAAATGTCAAGGATGAAAATTTCACTTACATATCCGGATACATTCTATTAATAAGAAACCTTATGTTTTCAAGACCATTATGTTCTTTTAATTTTTAATTACTTTAAAACGCCATTTGCTCACTGTCAACCTAACACGCTCCTCCTCGCTTTGCTCGTCGTCGCACCTAAACTGGCCCTGTCACACACGAGTTTTCTGTTACAATACTAATAAAATTATTGCATTACATTTATGCCTTGTAATATTTATTGTCAAACGTGGTTTTGCATGGTGTAATTTGTAGAAACATTTTTTGACAAAAAAATAGTTGACAAAATAATTTTGTCCAGGAATATTAATTTGACAAAAATAAAGTTGAGCAAACTTTTCGTGTCCAACTGAAGCCTTGGGAATAAAACTGAAATTATCATTTGACAATTTAAGTTAAATTTGGCAAAAAAATCTTCGGTAAATTAAATTAATCCCGTAGAAATGAAAATGCCTAAATATTTTCGAAATTTGCGATGTGAAATTTTGACCAAACATGTTTTTGGGATATAAGTTTTGCCATTAAAAACGTTTGCGAAATAAAGTTTTGACTAAATAAAATTTGACTAAGTAAAATTGTGCCAAATGATAATTTGACCAAACAAAATCATTGCGAAACATACCTTTGCCAAACAATACTTTGGGAAATGAAACTATTGAGAAATGAAATTTGACGAAACGTTTTTTGGCGAAACGGCAGGACACCGTAACGGTCACCCAGATGGCTTCGAGTTCTCGCGCCTATAAGGAGAATAAGGACCCGACAAAAGATATTAGACAAAACAAAAACAAACCTAAGGTAATAAAACAATGTTTGCTAACGGCGGGCGAAGCTTATTGCATAATAATACAAATGCGCCGAGACAAACGACCAGATGCTGTTTAAGTAGGCTTTACAGTTATTATTTTAAGTTTTTTTTCCTCATATATGGGACCGCCCCCCTGTGAGGGACGAACGCCCCCCAATTGCTTTCGAGCCCTCTACCGCCCCCCTGGAACTCCTCAGCGCCCACTGGGGGGCGGTATGGACCACTTTGGGAACCACTGTAATAGAGTGACCGTTAATAACTAAACTAAAATTCACAATCCTGCGGACTAAATTGACAAATGACTGACAGATGAAATGTTACCAGGAACAGTGAAATAAAAATAGTGAAGGGTATATGTCGATAACAATATATCGACAAGTTGTAAAGTACACATAACAGACTAGTTAAAATCAAAAATACATATGTTACTTTTAAATAAAAGGTAAACATTTTGGTTTGTTCGGTTTTCGAGGTAGTGGATGGATAAAATGCGTTTTTACCCACTAGTTTTATAGCATAAAAAGGTATCCGAACCAGCAGGTAAAAAAAAAAATATGTTGTCCGACGACAACTAGTCTTTATTATAAAATATTATTCCCAGGCTCCGTTATTTCGTCATCTTCATCATCATCATCATCATCAGTTACATTTATAATAAAACGATCCGAGACATTGTCCACTAAATGGTCGAGTTGTAACATTTTGTCCTCGGTTTTTATTATGTGATTTACACAATCTTTCCATCTTTCGCCTGTAACACAATATTTGTAATATTTTATTTCTAAAGATTCAATAAACTATTATAATAAATATATAAATTTCATTTACATTATTGCTGGTTTGAAATTAACATTTTATATCTAATTTAGGGGTCTACAAACCTTTTGATCTGTCGAAATCACAGAAAAAGTTGGTATATTGATTAAAAGATCAAATTGCCAATTTGATTGTACTGTTTGGGTGCACCTTAAATCTACGGTGTAATAATAATTTTAATATCGATAAGAACGACACTAGCCAAACTGTGGCAACATTTGTTCACACTTACTTGTCAATTTGGTACGTAAGATTATGGATTTTAGTTTAGTTAAAAGTAATTTGATTTTCTCGGCCCTTACTATGAGAACCCCTGACTTGAGCTGCACGTGTTACTTTGACAGTGACAGCAGTTTGTTTACGTTTATTCCGTTCAATTCGTAATTGGAATATAGGTAGGCGACGTCGATGAACTGTTGATATGAATGGTAAGGAGATGCGATGCGACGCGACGGCGGTGGTCGCGCGATCTTCGTCCACGCAAGCCACGGCATTACGAAACGTAAATGATTATGATATTGGTTCAATGAGGAGGCACACTGACATTTTATTCCGCCAGGTGGCGCCTGCGCAAGTGCATATAGGCATGTTAAAGCCTGATCAGAAATATATGACTACGCGCCATGTTGCGGAATTTTATAAGGCAGATTTCTTCATACTAAACTGAACTGTCATCACATACATCAGAATAAGAGCGCCCTCCTGACAATAATCATATATTTCAGATCCGGCTTCACTGTCATTCATATGTGAGAGATGTGTGAGAAGAGAGAGAGAAAAAAAAATATCATCTTCTCGCTCACTTCTATGAAATTCTTTACCTGTAGAATGGACATAACCTTTGAGTGTGCCTGCTCCTTGGGACCCTGGTCTTGTGTAGCATTCGACAGTTTGGTCCGAAACACATAGGTAGACAATCTTTTGGAATAAAGGCTCCACAATATAGAGGAAAAAGAAAGGGAAGAGTAGTTGTAACTCCATACATCAGTAAATGCAAGTTATTTGTAGTGACATCTAGCGTCAACCACGCGTTGATCACGCGTCAACTAGCGTAAATTATCAGTACTGCTACTTGTCAATAGATGTCGCGACGAACAAAAATCTAATGCTCAACAATTTTTAGCTAATATTACAATAGTATTAATCAGTAAGCTGTTTTCAACTCCTTCTGATTGTAATATGTTGTAAACTGTTTTAATATTAAATTTTTGGCAGACGCGACACTGTTGACACCTAGTGCTACTGATAACTTACGTAATTTGACGCGTGATTAACGCGTGTTTACGCTAGATGTCACTACAAATAACTTGCATTTACTGATGTATGGAGTTACAACTCCCCTACTTATTTACACACTCCACAATTAGTTATGCCAATCTAATCTCGATTTCCACTAAATACCTACGTATGTATAGATTAAATGCCGAAATTAGGCGGCCGTCATGTGTTCAAATTAGATTGGGGATTCATTTGAAGCGAAGTCAAAGGTCTACTTGTGTTTGCCTTTATGTTTGAGTGGGTATGGAAATGGGATGTTAATGATGGGGGTGCCTAAAATAGTTAGCGTAGGTGTTTATAGGTTGATCCTCTACTTTTAACACTAAGTTCTCGCGCTTTGTACACATATTTAAAGTCACATACAGGTCGATCGCGATTAATTAGGTACATTACAACATTAACTAAAAGCGGGTAGATTATATTTGTCTACCCCGAAAATTTATATAAGCTAATATCGGGTAGATTTGTGTTGTTTACATCTCCCGTGACACTTTGCTGGGACGTCAGTCTTCCGCGACCACGGCCAGTGCAACCTGGCCGAAACGTTGGAAATTAGGGGTAGATAACCACAAAATTAAAATTTTGAAAAACCCCCGACCGCGACATAGTTGACTTATTTTTATGAAACATGGCTAAGAACACTCGGAATGGTGTTTGGAATTTATTGGAATTTATTAACTTAGTTTACTGCGAAATACGACACTCAGGTAAATAGCTTTAGTAGTACTTAGATGGTAGTGATCGCGTCAACAAGATGCAGGTGGTAGGTAAAGTTTACAGAAACAGTGCAGTAAATCACAAAGTACTTTTTAATTTATTACAAGAGAAGCTGTTACTTTGTGTAAAACCTGTTAGAGGGCATCCGAAATACAATCGTGTTTGAATACTAAAGTCGCCGTCAATAGAAATTGCGAACAATGTAAACAAACCTGGTGTCGTAGCCGAATGGCATTTCTGCAACGCGAAACGAAAACGAAATGCCGCGAAAGGTAGTCTGACTCTGTCGTGCCAATACGCAAGAGCGATAGAGATAGATATCTACGAGCGATACGTTGCGTGAGCGTTTGTGCCATTCGGCTACGTACCCTCTAGTCAAAATTTCGAACTGTGTTTAATTTTTAATTTCCTTTCACTCGTCAAATACTTAATAATAATTATTTAATCAATGTGCATCACATGATGATCCTAAAACAATCAAAGAGTGCTAGAATACGCATATTACATTGGCTGGTTTGTTTACAGTGTTCGCAATTTCTATTGGCGACTTTAATAACATTAGAGTTTAAGTGAAGTGTTACTATTAGTTGAAAATGGCACATATTATTACAACAATAATTATAAAAAGCAAACGGTGCGGGGTAGCATTGACAAAATATTTTGATATCGTTGATATCCCGAAACAATGGGTCATACCACGAGGTACATGGGGATGCGGAATAACTTACCGAATACTGGCACTGGTTCCCTCCTTGACCGAGTCTCTTTAGTTATTTTCTTTATTTTGAAATATGATCTTCTCATTCATTTATTCATTTATTCAATATGGCAGCCTCGTGGGCCTTTGCCAATGACAAGTGTATAACATAGATATAAAAAACACCGATGTGTGCATGTAAGTGATTAGGCCTTCACGTTGCACTGGAGGATAGCTGGAGTAGAGTACAAAGCATGATGGCGGCCGGGACCACGAACTGCCGAGTGATGTCCGTAGAATTGGATATTCGCATCTCCAAACGAATTCTTCATCAACTGCACCCTTTGCGTAGGCTATTTACTGCATAATATCCTATCAAACTTATACATTAAACAGCAGAATGCAAAAATAAGATATATACATATTTGGAGAACGATCCGCCATGTTCCACGGGTCAAACGAAAAGTGGGAACGATCCTTGATCAGTTTTTCTTTCTCATTGACTTTGACTAATGTGTCACTTCACTTTAATTTTTAAACCTTGTTGAAACCACCCGACGAGGAGGTCAGAATGTTACTGAAGAGTTTTTAGTTGAGGCGCAAACGGTACACTGAGAGAAATTTGCATTGTGAATTTAACAAGTTCGACTTGTTGCGGTTTATCCGTTTGAATCAGCCAAACGTATGTTTAAAACAATATGTGTCAGGTTGTTTTTATAAAATCGACTTGTTGATTCAAATATATTGCCGATTCAAATGACAAGTAGCTTGTTGTTTGAACCAAAGAGCACGTAGGCGCTATTTTAACCAAAAAACTTGTTGAACGAACATGAAAACTGGTTGTATTTTCTCTCAGTGTAGGATTGAGCAACTAAGTAAAACATCCTTCGCCTTAAAGTTTACATGCAGTTCCAAGAACGTCAGGCTTTAGTGCACAAATGTAGCAAACAGCATTTCTCAACCGGTACGACGCCACAATCTGTTACTGAACTTTATGTCTCAACCAACTTTGGAGAGGAGAACTTGGGCATTCTGACGTAAGTAATTTATTCATGATAATAACCTATCCACAAAATTAAAATTTTGAAAAAACCCCGACATTGTGGACCGACTTTCATAAAACATGGCTAAGAACAATCCGGACTAACTCAGCTTTCAAACTAAAAAAAAACTAAATCTAAACCGGTTCATGCGTTCGGGAGCTACGATGCCACAGACAGGCACACACACACAGACAGAGAGACTTATAACGCCCCTCACGTCAAACTTATACGTATTTTTTATTAGTAGCGCGTAATGTTGCTTATGACAAAGCCGTAGAATTTGTAAATCAGATCACAGTCTGACAAATAAAACAAGGCTAAGAACACTCCCAACTAACTCAGCTTTCAAACAAAAAAAATAACTAAATCGAAATCGGTTCATCCGTTCGAGAGCTACGATGCCTCGGACAGACACACACACAGACAGACAAACAGACAGACAGACAGACTGGTAGATACATAGGCAGACTGACAGACAGACAGACAGACAGACGGACGGACGGACGGACAGACGGACGGACGGACGGACGGACGGACGGACGGACGGACGGACGGACGGACGGACGGTCGGACGGTCGGACGGACGGACGGACGGACGAACGGACGGACGGACGGGCACGTCAAACTTATAACACCCCGTCGTTAAGTGTTGGGGGTTAAAAAGAGTAGAAATTAAAAATTGGCAACATTGTCGTGTCATCCCTTTCAAATCAATATGTGTGAGAAAATGGGACGACACTAAGATGTTGCCACTTTTTATTTTTTTCTCTTTTTGGTCAGACTATACCTAATTAAATATTCAGGGACGTTTTTAAAGAGAGTTCAGGGTTTAAATCATCAAACCCTACGCGACGCTGGCAGAAAACTGTCGCTTGTACTTTCTTGGTATGATACATAAAGTCAACCCACGATAAGTTTGAAACAATTTTGACAGCCTCACCGGTGCAACTGTTATTTTAAACGTCAAACTTCGATAAAACGATGACGTTTACTTAACCCTTACAGAGGCAGAGCTATCAAAATTGTTGCAAACTTATCGTGGGCTGACTCTGTTACCTACAATATCCTCAAATTGTGTTATTAAATAATATGAAAAAAAAATCGCGATCGCTACGCTTGCGTAGTAAATTATTATAAGAAATATTACAAAAGCCTAATAAAGACTGTATCGTTAAGTATGAAGACAACTTTGAGTAGCCGTATTTATTTGCTATTAGATTTTTTTCTTATAACAAGACATGGGCTTAATAAGGCACATAATAAGGTACACATTTTGTCCTAGAAGCTCGACGTAAAGCATATGGTTTAGACAGTATTGACTTAATCCTCCCGAGTACAAATTACGATTCCGGACAAATGCTACTAGAAAATTCACAAAGTGCGTAAAAGACGATACGATTGCGAAAAAAAATTGTACGGTTCGAACCTCAACGACACATGATCCACAAAGCAGAATATCTGGACATAGTCTAGCCACTGTTATTTAAAAAAAATAAAGTTCAGGATCTGTGTATGGCGGCCATTTAGAGAATGTGGCATGGTGCTTACTCTAACTCCGACTTTGATGTCGAATTTGACTATCATACACTGTTTATATTGATCTGGTTTAGGCACTGTTCATTATATAAATTCACCGCATTTATTCTACAAGTACCCAATTGGAAAACCATGAAGAGGACTCTTAAAGAATATATTTTGGCAGCATATTAACCTTTGTTTGTTGAAATCGTACAAAGAGTCATTGAAATATTCTCAAATTAAGCCAGATAGGGGTTGTCCGAAATTTATTTGCTAGACCTTAATGAAAGTACCATAAAGTCCCTAAAATAAAAAAAATATCAGACCTTCTTATATCAAATAGTGCTTACCAATACCTTCAGATCATACTCTCGGAACATAATAATACAAAATTATGCACATGTCAACATTTAGACGAGGTTTGTTTTGTCCTTATACTTAACGATACAGTCCTTAATATAAGGGCATTTACAGAATTTGGGACCTCCCAATTAGCGTAAGCTGTTAACAAAAATTAAGTCACTGTCAGTTTTGTGACCATGACTAAGCATGAAATTTCAATAAAAATATTTTTTTGTGTTAATTACTTCAACTTCAAGCGATAATCTACATTCACAATGTGAAAAAAGTAATTTTTATACAGATTTTATCCTTAATTGTCGTCACAAAACTGACAGCAAGTTAATTTTTGCTAACAAGTTACGCTAATTCGGGGGACCCAAATTCTGAAAATGCCCATAAATGTATACACATCTTCTAAAAGCCTTAAAATTTCTTGAAATTTTTTCTTGGTGGAAATTTTATATTTATTAAGACTTGATTGAAGTATTACTTACATAAGTAGAACACAGCTACTAATATACCTACTACAGATTGAAGAATGAATGTCTTTCGTCCATAGCAAATAGCTTACACCCTACTTAATTTACAAGTGTATCTGAGGCATAAAGTGATGTTAAGAATTCACTTATTTACAAGCTACCCAACTACCCATGTTAAATGTTCGGGGTTTGATCGCCTGATTTATGAGGCCGATTTGATTTGGGGCTTCCTTTAAATAGATTAAATTTCGGGTACCGAGTAGGCATCTATTAGAATGTAGCGAAGATGTGTTGCTGGGCAGGATCGTTAAGAAATAAGTCCGCCCACTGCTGTCTTAAGAGAAATAAGTCTTCTTTAAAAGACATAAAATAAATAAATATTGGGGGACACCTTACACAGATCAACTTAGCCCCAAACTAAGCAAAGCTTGTACCTGCTATGGGTGCTAAGCGACGATATACATACTTAAATAGATAAATATATTTGTTCCTGAGTCATGGATGTTTTCTATGTATATACATACATACGTATATACATAGAAAACATCCATGACTCAGGAACAAATATCTGTGCTCATCACACAAATATATGCCCTTACCGGGATTCGAACCTGGGACCGCGGCTCAGCAGGCAGGGTCACTACCGACTGAGCCAGACCGGTCACATAGACTGACATAGTTTTGAGAAACAAAGTGCTCACTCTTTTCGCTATGATTACGACTGGCGCTGTTCTTATTTTGTGGGCTTTTCCATGTAAAATTGTATGATGTCATATTAGTTCCAAAGGCCACCGCTAACGTGAATGTTGGACATGCCAATAATAATATAACGCGAATTTGTGACAATCAGCTCCACTCTGTCACGAACGTTCCCAATCTAAAATATATAAAAGAAGAAACTGACTGACTGACTGACATATTAACGCACAGCTGAAACCGCTGGTCCTGGAGATTCCAAATTTGGCACGTAGGTTATTTATAAGGTGTAGAGGAGCACTAAGAAAGGATTTTTCAAAATTCACTCCTTAAAGGGGTGAAATGGGAGTCCAAAGTTCAACGTTTAATAAGATGACTTTTAGTACGCAGGCGAAGCCGCAGGAAAAAGCTAGTGTTATATATAAACTTAGAGCTACGCCAACCTACGTTGGCAACGATTTTACAGCCTATTACGGTGCAGCTGTTATTTTGAACGTTAAATTTGTATGAAAATCATGACGTTTACTTAACCCTTATTGCAGAAGCGGGGTTATCTAAATATATCGCTGCCAACAAAGGCTAGTCTGACTTAATTTAAAGTACGATTGAAGCTTAAAAAGGGCCCATTTTAGACGATACGAGAACTCGCATACTAGTTTTATTACATTGCGGTATTTGATTGCTGTGCCAAATTGTATGTAACCCCAACAGCCCGCAATGTAACTAAAATCGCATGCGAGTTCGCACGCCGTCTAAGTTTTAAACAATTTTAACCATCTGTTTTATGGGTCTCTTTCTAAAAAACTGTATAAATAAAATGACATAGAAATAATTAATATCCTCGTCTCTAATAAAGGCTGCAAAACTGTGAACGAAAGATAGCTGCAAAGGTAAGTAATAAAGTATTTTTAGGGTTCCGTAGTCAACTAGGAAACCTTATAGTTTCGCCATGTCTGTCTGTCCGTCCGCGGATAATCTCAGTAATCGTTAGCACTAGAAAGCTCAAATTTGGTACCAATATGTACGAGTATATCAATCACGCCGACAAAGTGGTAAAATAAAAAGTGGAAAAAAATGTTTTGTTAGGGTACCCCCCCTACATGTAAAGTGGGGACAGATTTTTTTTTTCATTCCAACCCCAACGTGTGATATATTTTTGGATAGGTATTTAAAAATGAATAAGGAAAAAAAATGGTTCAAAAGTTAGAGAGGGGGCTCTAACTTTTGAACCATACACATACATACAATCACACCTGTGTCCCATGAAGGGGTAGGCAGAGCACATGAAACTACTCAGGTTTCAGTGCCACTCTTGGCAAATAAGGGGTTGAAAGAAAACGAAACTGTGACATTGCAGTGACAGGTTGCCAGCCTCTCGCCTACGCCACAATTTAACCCATATCCCACAGTCTCCTTCTACGACACCCACGGGAAGAAAGGGGGTGGTGAAATTCTTAACCCGTCACCACACGGGAAACCATATATTTAAAAAATATGAAGAAAATCACAAAAATAGAACTTTATACAGACTTTCTAGGAAAATTGTTTTGAACTTGATAGGTTTAGTAGTTTTTGAGAAAAATACGGAAAACTACGGAACCCTACACTGAGCGTGGCCCGACACGCTCTTGGCCGGTTTTTTAGTTTTTAACTTAATGAAACGAATAGGTATGACGGCAAAGCTTTGAAATACATTTCATATTTGCATACAAAATACTTTAATTCTAAATGAAATATTTCCAACATTGTATATTTATTTTTATTCTAGTTTCTGTTACTCGACTCTGAACTCAACTAGTTAATATCAAAATAGGCTCATGTAGTATTTATTTCCTTGCCAGTTTCATTTTTTTTTTAAATGACATTATCTTTATTTACTTATCTAATTGAAAATTGTAATTGTAATCAAACACTCAGTGATTTATGTATTAATATTAATACTTATCTTCCGTTACCGTTTAGCGGCATAAGTATAATAATATAATGTCCTTACTCGTGTTATTATAATTTTGAAGGATATAAGTAACACAACTTTGTTTGTTTTTGCAATACAATACGCCAGGGTTTCCCAAAGATATAGGTCCGACCCATTTAGCAAAAGACTGCCAAATTCAGGACTCTTTGTCGTTTTATAGAAGGCGTAAAATTTTATTGACAGCGCTCAAGGTCAGATAGCCCGATCGGCTGGATATGTCGTCTTGTGTTAAAGTGCCCACTTATGCCGGATCCACAATTGCACGTACTTGGTGTTTGCTATAACACCAAACACATGCCAAAAATACGCACACAAACATTGACATCCCTAGACTTGCTTATCGCGCCAGGTATCAATGACACGCTGTTAGCAAACAAGCATACTGCCCGCTTTATAGTGAGAACTCACCGTAGCCCATGGACACATGTAAAAGGGGTTACTTGCGCGTTGCTGATCCTTAAGCACATATGTACATTTATTTTTTGAAGACATCCACTCACGACCCTCGGGAGTGTTTTATTTGCTCAGTTCTCATTCTTCCCGAACACGAACACACATTATGTCGAGCACTTCTTTGATTTGTGAAAAACGGACACCAAAAGCGATCGCTTAGAAACACGAAAGAAAGCACACACGTTCGTGTTTGTTATTTTGGTCGTTACTGTTTGCCAAGGATGTGGAGCCAGCTTACCTATATTTCGCTCGTGATTCACTAATGGGTTTCAACTCGAGCCATAGTTTCGAAAATGCCTCTTTACTTCAAAGCCCTTAGGCACACTCTTTGTTTCGGATGTTTCAGGGTACCCAGCCATCACAATCGTAACGCTTCGTAAGTGTATCGTATCTCGCTCTTCTGTAGTGACGCGACAGAGCCAGACAGTGTTTCGATCGCCACGTAGCGTCACAGGTTGTCGCTTTGGCTAGGCCGGCTGTTATTTTTAGACGACGTAATAAATTTTTACAAACTTCTGGAGCACCAACGGGAAATCTGCGAGCGAGTAGAAATTATGGGCGTTGTCGAGACCAAAATTGAGGTTCTTTGAACGTGAGAGTAAAACTTAGCACTTTTAGAACAAAGTTGAGTTGAGACGGAAGCGGACGGTGGACTGCTGCACGAAGTCTCTTATACGTACAATTTTAGACCTTACGGATAAATGTTTACAATATATTATTGCAAATAATAGTGAGCATTAAACTCAATATATTAATATAAGTCTGATTTCTTCCGAATTGTTATTATTATAAGAACATTAACACATAATATTAAAAACGCTGAAATGCTGGGAGCCTAGCGGTAAGTGCGTGCGACTTTCGTTCTGGAGGTCGCGGGTTCGAACCCCGGCTCGCACCAATGAGTTTTTCGGAACTTATGTGCGAAATGGCAATTGATATTGGCCAGTCGCTTTTCGGTGAAGGAAAACATCGTGAGGAAGCCGGACTAATTCCAATAAGGTATAGTTACCCTTCGGGTTGGAAGGTCAGATGGCAGTCGCTTTCGTTAAACTAGTGCCTACGCCAAATCTTGGGATTAGTTGTCAAAGCGGACCCCAGGCTCCCATGAGCCGTGGCAAATGCCGGGATAACGCAAGGAGGATGATGATGATGATGATTCAAATATAATATTAACATCATAATACAGATTATTAAAGATTAAATAGGTTTGTACTTCATGATATACAGGATGTAACATTAATGCTGGTGATCCATTTAAGAGCATAACCGGTATCGAATAGCGGTTACGAATACCACTTCCTTTTTTTAAAATAAACACCATGAAAATTAAAGGTACTATAGAAGGTAATGTATAAGCCGTAGGATTTATCTTCGGCAATTATGTTACATAGTGTATGTACATCGATGGACAAAAACGGATGACCTAATTCCTCTTGACATGAAATGAAACATGGAAAGTATTTTTGCTAAAATGTGTTCTGACTTGTTTTGTATAGAGTATCGATAGTCCCCTTTTCTCTGTTACAAAGTGGGGCAGCAAAGTCAAAACATTCAAAAACATTTGAAGGGTTCCGGGCTCCCAGGGATTTCAAATGGCATTTAGAGCTGGCAGGTAGTTTTACTCTGACGAGGGTACAACTGTCTGTACCGAGCGTTGTTTACATGCAAATAGTCATTTTCTTGAACAATGTAATAATACAATATTCATTATTCATTAATATTCCATTTAAAAGGATTTAATAAAAAAGTAATGCGGATGATTTACACAAGGCTGTGTTACATAAGACATAAGGTAACAGAGCTCGACAGTGTCCTTAGTAGATACCACTTTATATCTTGTCATCAATTGTTTTTTAACCGACTTCAAAAAAAGGAGGAGGTTCTCAATTCGACTGTTTTTTTTTGTATGTATGTTACTCGATATCTCCGAAAATCGTGGACCGATTTTCAAAATTTTTTTTTTGATCGAATAGGTATAACCCCGAGATGGTCCCATTGGCACCAAGTCGAGGTCTGATGATGGGATCTTAGAGAAATCGAGGGAACTCTTCAAATGTTATAGGCACATGTAATGTTTTTAGTGTATTTTTCAAAGGTACACCAGTATTTACGCCTGATGGTAATAATTTTATGTGGCTGAGCTGATGATGGAAGGTCAACTCCTCAATGGTTAGGAGTTAAAGGATAATTCATTCACTACTGTACATATATTCGGACTGATACATATAATATCACTAGGAACCACTAAAAATCAACAAATAAATAAACTTTTTAACAAAAAATAAAACCACCTTCAAAAATAAGCGTGTTACAAAACACGGAGAAACTAAAAAGTCAAAAATAATAAACCTTTGAATTCAGATTTCTTACCGGATTGCAATAATCTAAACATCCCAATTATAAACAAATCAATTATTTTTGGAGTCGGGGCCAGCCTGAGTATGGTTGGGTGAGGCAAACAGGAAATAGCAAGGCGACGAACAGGTCTGGTACCGACTACAAAAATAATTGATTTGTTTATAATTGGGATGTTTAGATTATTTCAATCCGATAAGAAATCTGAATTCAAAGGTTTATTATTTTTGGATTTTTAGTTTCTCCGTGTTTTGTAACACGCTTATTTTTGAAGGCGGTTTTATTTTTTTCTGGACTGTTCGGCGATCGACCCTAGTCACACATGATGGTAAGTGGTGAAGACAGAGTCAAAGATAGAGCTTACCAATTCAGTTTCACATTTTTGCGACATTCAAAAGCTTCTTTTATTTTTCCATTCTCTTTCGCAAATAAAATATTCGGCTTAATAAAGAATTTTTAGAGCTCTTGCCAGTCCATTTCTTACAAATATAGCGAATATTGATACCGACATGAATTTGGATGTTGTCTAGAAAATTTATGGTCGTTAGAGAGATTAAAATGGGGGTTCTGAAACCTTAAAAATATAAATTAGTAAGATATGAAAGAAGAAATAGTACTATAACTTAATTAAATACTAATAACATTAAGTTCTTAAGTTATAGTTCTAGGCACATTGTTAAAAAAATAGGTACATGGTAGTAAATTTTACTTTAGTTGGAATTCATATTATCAATTGTTATTTCAATTCTATTTTAAATCTATTGTACCTAATGTTGACATGTAAAAGTGTCCCTGTGGCCTATTTGCTGAAAAAGTGTGTATTTGTATGGAGTAAGCACTCTATGCTTATTACTTAGGTATTTATCTGTGGTAAAGTTGCACACATTCAATAATCGATGAAAATTAATAAATATCGTGCCAGGGGGCCGATTTTTGAGTCTCACGCGTTTGAATTTCGAAAATTGTCACTGAAAATAATAAGCAAGTCACCGGTTTCAACCGGTATTTTAGTGAAAAAATCCTGTATGTGAGATTCAAAAATTGCCCCCCAGTAGATCTCTTTTATTCATTATAGCATCAGCTTTAGTAAAACGCAAATGATATCCTAACCTCAAAAGTTTATTTATAAAGAAGTTCTGTAAGAAGGTTCATAGGTGAGCATTTCTTTTTTTTTGCCACTTTTATGAAGTGTGATATTAAAAAAAAATGCTATTTATACTCAGAATTACTAGCCTTTTCAATCCTAGTAGTTAAAAAATTGTCCCATACATTTTTTTCTTATTTTGTTACCATTTTCCGTACATGTTGTATGGGGTAACAAAAGAGGAAAGTAAAAAAAATGTATGGAAATTCTGGGACACTTTTTGTCTCCCAGTGTGATTGAAAGTACTCGTGATTCTGAGTACAATTGACCTAAAATTCCTTAAAACAATAAAAAAAAAATACTGGCAAAAAAAAAGAAATGCTCAGGTATAGGTATGCGGTATGAAAACTTTGACAATAATAAATATGTATTATTATGGTATTCGGTGACTGCCTGGTGCTGCCTGATTAGAATTTAGAGTTGTCCAGGATATTATACGATTGATTGAGTAATCGATCCGATATTTTGATAGAATCAGCGATTGCGTGTAGATGTGCTGTATTTGTGAGTGTGCACGGGAAAATGTCCCACTTTATCGATTGCTATAAAGGCGCTTTTTAAGTTTATTCATATAAATATACAAGTAAATCTCGCCTTAATGGTAACAGAGTGGGACGTTTTACTAAACACACATATGGTCATGACTTTCCCTATTCATAATTTGAAAAAAATATTTTCAATTTTTTTCAATATTTCCCTGAGCTTTTACTATTAAATATGCCCAACCTTTCGACAGTTACCACTCGCTGTTTTTAGTCAGAGACATAAAAATACTAATAAATCGGAGCTAAGATTTAATATCCGGTGAGGACCCCAGGCAGAAGCGAGATCTGGCTTCTAATAAGAAATTTGGCGAAATTGTTTCTTTCATAAAGCCCGGTTTTAATTTCAAGCTCAAGATAACGCTTTCAGAGACAACAATAAATTTTTAAGAATCAAAGCATTTGTAACTTAAAATACTAGGTACTTAGTTCAAAAACTGGAGAGATGTTTGTTTTGGAATAAACATCAAATATTCGGGATCCTCACTTCGAACTTCGAATTGTATTTGTGTAATACCTATTTTTTATTAAACGTACTTTTACGTTTATACACAGAGTGAGTTACCAGCATTAATTAAAACTGGTAAAAACATTCCGAGAATGAACGTGAGAATTAATTGGCACGTATTTAACCGGGCGACTAAATAACCATAGAAATGGGTATCAAAAATAATAGTTTGGCGACTAAAATGGGGCCTCAAATTATTTCAATATGAGGTAGCATTTTAATGTCATTACGGCTACGGTTTATTCAGACGCGAGTACCAACTATTTATCTGGTAACTGAATTATTATATTGGAAACAATTTAAGAGATACAGTTTAATCGGAAAACGGCTATCTATTAATATAAAATATACAGTTCTTTTAAAATATTTATATAGCAAATTAACATAAAAAGTACATTTAAAATTTATACATCGGCACTCATCACCTGAGCTGTCATTTTAATAAAAAAAAAAAGAATTCTTATAAAATATAATGGTCGACAAAATATTATACTTATGGGTAAGAAATTAGGTGTTTGGGGGTGCTGGCAACTTCGTCTATACAATTAATTTAACTTTTCATGACGTTTACTCTATATATCAAATCTAAGGCCGGTCTTACGCAGTCTTAACATCACTCTGAAAGATTCATTTTTTTGGCAGGAAAACCTTACTCAGAATATGCCTTTTCATAAATCGTTCCGCAGATTTTATAATCTTTCTGGCAACATATCGGTAGTCTAAAAGCCAAAGGAGGTTTTGAGGCGCAAGTTACCTATGATGGAAGGGAATACCAGGGGAGGGAGGCGGCACAAGCTTTTGCAGATTTTTTCTCGTCTGTATTCTTGCCTAATGAACCTAGTTTGGACTATCGGAGTGCTATTCATGAGGATCGCAGTCACGATTCTCAATATATCCATATTGCTCGGTTTACCCCGCTAGATATAGAAATGTCAATTAAACATTTAAAGCCTCAGAGCTCTCCGGGGCCGGACAACCTCCCGGCTTATGTATTAAAAGGTTGCAAGGAATGGCTCATTGCTCCTCTAGTGCACATAATATATTTAACTTAGCCTATACTTTAGGGGAGTATCCAAGTCAATGGAAAGTTACGAGAGTGCGACCTATTCCGAAAGTGAGTAATTCAACTCGTGTCGAGGACCATCGACCTATTGCCATCCTGTCTTCGATAGCCAAGCTGTATGAGTCTACCATAAATAGACTAGTAGCTCCGCAAATTAAGCCTTTTCTCTGTGACTCTCAGCACGGCTTTAGGGCTCGCCGGTCGGTTGAAACGAATTTATTAACCCTGACTGACACCATCTCAGATCATTTGGATAAAGGCATACAGGTAGATGTGCTGTATTTTGACTTTAAAAAAGCCTTCGACCGAGTAGATAACGATGTGTTACTGAGTAAGCTGTGTAAAATTGGATTTTCCCCCAGCTGCTCCGCTTTTTCGCTAGCTATTTGCGTGACAGGCTACAGTACGTACAGCATGGATGCTTTGTATCAAAGACCTATCAGACTCTATCTGGCGTCAGTCAGGGATCGATTCTTGGGCCATTGCTTTTTGGAATTATGGTCAACGATTTACCATCTGTTCTTAGGTCTGCGAGAAGTTTGCTTTACGCTGACGACCTCAAAATTATTTACGGCGTGCAAAACATCTCTGACTGTTTATCTCTCCAGGATGACGTAGACCGAGTTCACTTATGGAGTGTAAAAAATAGGCTGACTTTTAATTCATCAAAATGTGCAGTCCTTACATTTAGCCGAGCTCGTAATCCCCTTGTCTGTGAATATTTTCTGGATTCTGAGACTATTACTCGTGTCAATTCCATACGAGATTTAGGCGTAATCTTAGACTCCAGCCTCAACTTTCATGATCACATTACCTCATTGGTGCGCGACTGTTATAAGAGGTTGGGGTTTATTATTAGGAATTCTAGGGATTTTAATGACCCCGATACATTAAAGATCCTTTACAATTCACTAGTGAGAAGCAAAGTCGAGTCGGCCTTCGTCGTTTGGAACCCTTACGAAGCATCTTACGTCTTACTTCTAGAGAGAGTGCAAAAAGTGTTCTTACGATCCCTTTATAAAAAAATGTATGGGTACTACCCGTTTTTATATCCCACTAAATTCTTGCTGGGTGTGCTTGGTTTTCTCTCTCTGGAGGTAAGACGTAATCATGCACTTCTCACTACTGCCTGTAGCGTCCTGCGTGGGGAGTCGGACTGCCCCGAACTGGTGGAGCAAATGGTGCGTCTGTACGTCCCCTCAAAGACCAGAATTGATTTCAGACCTCGGGACCGTTGCCTACTGGCAGTCCCGGCTTCACGTACTGTAGCGCGCAGGAATTCCCCTCTGGTGCGTTCCTTGGTCCTCCTGAATGCGTTCCTCGCATCAGCCCCTCAGTGCGACTTATTTGCAAGCAGACAGGTTGTTGTGCGTGATGAGTGTCTGAAGTTCTGTGAGAGGATTGATGCAAGGCCTACTACAGTTAAAATGTAGGTAAGATAAATTGTGTTTAGATATCTTTTGTTGTTATTTACTGTTGCTGTGTTGTATGTTTTATTCTATGTAGTTAGCAGTGATTTAGTTTCGACTGTTATGCTGTTAACATGTTTTGTAAATAAATAAATAAATAAAATAAATAAATAAATAATATCGAATCTTATGCTGGCACAATGTTAATGAGCAAAATAATCTTCTAAATTAAGAATATTTCCGTAGATTTTTGTTTGCATAATATTTAGGCAGTAAAAAGTTGTCCATCTTCTTCCTATTTCTGTTTTGATAATGAGTCTTGTGTGTTGGGGATGCAAGATACCTAACACTCCTCCTCGCTTCGCTCGTCGTCGTACCTAACGGTGCCTCTGGGACTGTATTTCATTTCCTTTTTGCTATCGTTGTTTAGTTCATACAAAATACCTAAGAATTATGCCACAGCAAATTTGGTAGGACTTATATTCTACTAAAAAAATAATCTAACCCTAACCCACTTTACTGCTAGCAGAAAATAATTCTGCTCTTGTACCTCTAATATTATACTATACGATTATGACGGTATTTTTTTTAAATACCATGTTGGTGGTAAACAAGCATACGATCGGCCTGATGGAAAGTGGTCACCGTAACCTATGGACGCCTGCAACTCAAGGGGTATCATATGCGCGTTACCGACCCATTAGAAGGTTATACACTCCTTTTTGCTGTGTACTTAAAATGACATGGTACCGTGGTACGCGTTCCCTTATAGAGATATTTAAATACTACTCGTGGTTTAAGGGTCGCAAATACGATGTTTGAATAGAATAGAATCGAAATTCAAACGCGTGAGACTCAAAAATCGGCCCCCTGGCACGATATTTATTAATTTTCATCGATTATTGAATGTGTGCAACTTTACCACAGATAAATACCTAAGTAATAAGCATAGAGTGCTTACTCCATACAAATACACACTTTTTCAGCAAATAGGCCACAGGGACACTTTTACATGTCAACATTAGGTACAATAGATTTAAAATAGAATTGAAATAACAATTGATAATATGAATTCCAACTAAAGTAAAATTTACTACCATGTACCTATTTTTTTAACAATGTGCCTAGAACTATAACTTAAGAACTTAATGTTATTAGTATTTAATTTTTTTTAATATTTAATATAAATTTTAATCCACTCAAAATAAACAGATAACTAAACACTAATAACAATAAAAACTTAGAACTATCAAAATAAACTATTCCCTGTCGTTTAATTAAGTTATAGTACTATTTCTTCTTTCATATCTTACTAATTTATATTTTTAAGGTTTCAGAACCCCCATTTTAATCTCTCTAACGACCATAAATTTTCTAGACAACATCCAAATTCATGTCGGTATCAATATTCGCTATATTTGTAAGAAATGGACTGGCAAGAGCTCTAAAAATTCTTTATTAAGCCGAATATTTTATTTGCGAAAGAGAATGGAAAAATAAAAGAAGCTTTTGAATGTCGCAAAAAATGTGAAAAAAAATAAAAGACGAAGAGTTATTTTTCGGGTTCTTAGTAACTGGCTTCAAGAGAAATCGGCTTTTCACAAACAGATGAAGGGTTTGTGATAATAACCTACAGGGTGACCTTTGAAACGTGATAATAACGAGGCAACAGGAGCTAAAAATTCAAAATCGGAAGATCCTATTTCGACTCTGAAAGGTATAAACGTGATTAAAAAATGTGTGATGAAAAGTCGGGTAATTATTAAATATCACGCCTATTTTTGCGGCATAGTCAGTAAAGCCGATTCTGGCTATGTTTTAAGGGCGACTTAAAAGACACGTGTTTAGAAATTGTTGGGAAATTTGTTGTTAATTGAGCTCCAAAAACCACGGAGGAAACATTCAAAGTGTAGGTATTTGTATGGAAAAGTGTCTGTGATCAATAATCGCTTATCAAAATTATACATTTGTCTTATAATTTAATTGTACCAAATGCACATATTTAAGTATGTGTACTGAACTACTTATTAGGGTAACTATAAGGGTAATTAGTATATAGTTAAAAATGTACCTCTATGGCATTTCACAAGGATTTCACGCAGGCACTATGTAGTTTTACAAAAGCGACGGCCAACCTTCGAATCGATCTGACCTTCCAACTTAGAGGGCAAAATAGGCCATATTGGGATTAGCCTGGTTTCCTCGCGATGTTTTCCTTAACGTCTAAGCGAGAAGTACGGAAATAGTTGATGACGCGCATATTTGTCACATCTACAGGGTAGGGCCCGTAACAAAAGCAAAAAATTAAACTGTAGGCTATACCTATTCCTTAAACTGACCAACATTTGTTCAGCGACTTTTATAAATTATCAAGACTTTATTTTTTTAATTTTTCATACTACATAAATGTTAGCTTCAATGTACGCCATTATTGTTGTCATTGACGTTGTCTGTAACACTTTAGACTTAACAGAATTCGCAATACATTACCTTTTAGGGAAAACTTTCAAGGGTGATAAAAATCAAAATACAAATTATTTTTAAAAGTCGCTGAACAAATTTTGGTCAGTTTAAGGATTTTTTATAGTTTCATATTTTGCTTTCGTTACAGGGCCCACCCGGTATTCGACTACAACATGACATTATGTGTCAAGGGCCGCGTCTTTGTGAATGACACTAAATACCAGTGCTTGACATTGTTATGCCCAATAGATGACACTCTTCTGTCAAAGTAGACTGCAAAGGTATGGAATGCGCTCCCACCATGAGTGTTCCCTGAAATTATTAATATAAAGCAAGGGTCAATAGGCTATTACTGAATTGGTAAGCTCTATCTTTGACTCTGTCTTCACCACTTACCATCATGTGTGACTAGGGTCGATCGCCGAACAGTCCAGAAAAAAATAAAACCGCCTTCAAAAATAAGCGTGTTACAAAACACGGAGAAACTAAAAATCCAAAAATAATAAACCTTTGAATTCAGATTTCTTATCGGATTGAAATAATCTAAACATCCCAATTATAAACAAATCAATTATTTTTGTAGTCGGTACCAGACCTGTTCGTCGCCTTGCTATTTCCTGTTTGCCTCACCCAACCATACTCAGGCTGGCCCCGACTCCAAAAATAATTGATTTGTTTATAATTGGGATGTTTAGATTATTGCAATCCGGTAAGAAATCTGAATTCAAAGGTTTATTATTTTTGACTTTTTAGTTTCTCCGTGTTTTGTAACACGCTTATTTTTGAAGGTGGTTTTATTTTTTGTTAAAAAGTTTATTTATTTGTTGATTTTTAGTGGTTCCTAGTGATATTATATGTATCAGTCCGAATATATGTACAGTAGTGAATGAATTATCCTTTAACTCCTAACCATTGAGGAGTTGACCTTCCATCATCAGCTCAGCCACATAAAATTATTACCATCAGGCGTAAATACTGGTGTACCTTTGAAAAATACACTAAAAACATTACATGTGCCTATAACATTTGAAGAGTTCCCTCGATTTCTCCAAGATCCCATCATCAGACCTCGACTTGGTTCCAATGGGACCATCTCGGGGTTGTACCTATTCGATCAAAAAAAAAATTTTGAAAATCGGTCCACGATTTTCGGAGATATCGAGATCGAGTAACATACATACAAAAAAAAACAGTCGAATTGAGAACCTCCTCCTTTTTTTGAAGTCGGTTAAAAAACAACTGATGACAAGATATAAAGTTAACATTTTCGTCCACCTACCATCACTCTGCCTAGCAACATGTCCCGCCCAACTCCATTTTAGTTTGGTAATAACGAAACCAACGTCTTGCACCTTGGTGCCACGACGGATCTCGACATTTCTTACCCGATCTCGAATCTTGATACCGAGCATGGCGCGCTCCATAGCTCTCTGTGCAACTCGGATCTTATGCACAGCCTTCTTAGTAAGCGTCCATGTTTCAGCACCGTAGGTCATGGTAATAAAAAATATAAAACGTAAACCAAGTGTCTCATTACTTTTGTGCCAACCCAATAGAAACAAACAAAAAGTCTCTAAATGTGGTCAGGAATACACTGTTAAAATCTTTCGGGTTATTCAGGCCCACGGTGTATAGTTTTATGTAGACATATTCAAACGTCATATCTTAAGATTGAAAATTCATTGTATACCTATAGATACTTTGAAAATTTATTTTACAGCTACGCTCTGAGTAGTTATGCAACATTGTATTTATTTCTCCAAACTGAACTTATACTCGTATTTCCACCTCTGGGTACGCAGCCGAATGGCACAAACGCTCACGAAACGAAACGCTCATAGATATCTATCTCTATCGCTTTTGCGTATTGGCGAGACAGAGCCAGACTACCTTTCGCGGCGTTTCGTTTTCGCTTCGCGTTAAATGCCATTTAGCTACGGCTCCTGTTCAGAAACTTTGAACAGATACCTACTTAGTTAACAAAATATTGTAAATCTTTTCCAGAAACTGAGACTAAGACTCTACTTATTTACAAAATAAGGTAAGAAATAGGTAGTAAACAGGAAAAGTTCTTACTGTTTAAGATAAAGCCTGGAGCATTATTCGACTTGCCAAAATTGATGTTGCGTGTCGTTTCTTCGTTGATGTGGACTACGCTAGTTGTCGAATTTGTCCCGTAACGCGCTATGCCTATTGGACCGTATAGGTATTATTATATTCATATTAATATTCATTTATTCATAAAATTAACAATTTTACATGTCAAAGTTAAATTATCATAATTAGGGTACAATACAATATTACATTTTAAAAATAGAAAATACTCTCAAATAAATTCAATAATTAATTTAAAAAAAGAAATGGATGTCAAATAATAATTACAAAAAATAATAATAATAGTATGTAATCGTATTGAACATTAAATTGCATTATTATTATAATATTCGGAGATGTCATAAAAAGCATTAATAGTCAGCCATTTCCTTAATTTACATATACATTTGACATTTTGATATCCCATCTTTCTAAATGAACTTAGGCACTGAATAAAGTTACAGCTAGCGTAAGCAACACGCCGCAACTTGTTTGTAATGTGAGTAATGTCCGTAGATGCGGGTATGATGTTATTGGCGTAAGCAAGGTGCACAAGATGACTCACTTCACTTGTATGTCGTTTGATGTCTGAATGCAAGTCTGAACTGAATTGGCCTTTCGAAACACCTTTGCAACCAAGATCCCGCCTGGTAGGCACTCGCGAACTTTGCTCAGATGCCGAACAACCCGCTGGCCGGGTTCTCGCTATTCAAGCGGGTGGCTGCTTTTTTGTTGTTCCATTTCTTGTCTGGTAATGAATGCGTTGGCATGTCTTGAGGAAGGAAAGAAAGGACTCCTTAACTTTGATAGGTATTTAAAAGCAAGGACTAAGAATATGTGCCAGGTACTTTGACTTCTTAACACGTTCACTGCGGAGCCGGATTTTGTGATCTCGCTCTCAGTGCGTTACAACCCATGAGAGTCCTGTATTGAGCTTTCTCTCTGTGCGGTACAAGTCAATTACAGCTTGTAAGAAGGGTTTCATATTTTACCTAGAATACCTTTACCAGATACACATTTATTAAATGTTATTGAAACAATGTTTAGTCTAATAACTAATCTACACAGTACTGTCTTCGCCGAAGTTGATAACTGTTCGTTTAGATTTTATAGACGAATTAATTAAGAGGTCAAAATTGACTTGTACCGCACAGCCAGAACGGGCACAGGTAAAAATGTCGATGCTCCAGGCTTTATCTTAAACAGTAAGAACTTTTCCTGTTTACTACCTATTTCTTACCTTATTTTGTAAATAAGTAGAGTCTTAGTCTCAGTTTCTGGAAAAGATTTACAATATTTTGTTAACTAAGTAGGTGTGACATTGCACATTTTAGCTTAACAATTTAACAACGGCAGTTTTAAATTTGTCCCGAACGTAATTACTTTTTGCGCATAGCAAAGCCTTTATGTGATCTAGCAACTGGATCGATACTGGATGACAGTTCGATTATCCAATCAGAATCAGCTGTCAACAAAGGGTGTTGCCAGAATACAAATATGCACAATTTTTAGAATATTTAATTATTTAGAATTAACAATTTAAATGTAATTAATAAATCAGAAAATAGTCACTTTATTGTTGGAAAATTATATGGAATTTTGTGCACTAGGATTTTCAGTTGGTTGAAATTTATTTCTGCACAGGACTGCTGAGGTGGTCATTTTAGATGTTATCCCCAAGCCTCTCAAGGTCGTTAGGGCTCCTGAGATCATTTCCTGCACTTTCTAGCTGTCTCCGGTCCTGTTCAGGCCTCCAGTGCCTGCTTTTATTTATCGAGTTTCATCTTCGATCCAAAAAGTGATCAGATTGATGGAGTGCTGGCGGTCAATCCTTGTGTAGCCTAAGGGCATTCTGGAGGAATATTTTCCCACCATGAATTGTAAGTAGAATATTATGGGTGTATCAGGTTGATCACATTATTGATCCTTGCCTCAGTTTAATTTGACCACGTGTGTCTATTTCCAGTCTTCTGGTGGACTATGTGGAGGGAAGGGTCGTCAGAGCTGAGAAAATGAGCTCTCTCAAGTTCCAGCTGGTAAGGAAATCAGAATAGTAATTGTCCACATTTAATAGGTTAGACCACATTCACTTTTCTAATGATGTCTTGTTTTCCTTTTCAGCTGACTGGGAACTATAACTATAATTAAAATTACAATTAGGGGGCCGGTTTGTCCGGCAACTCAAATTTTACCACAAGCGTCGAATGGTGCGATAGCTTGTTTCCGGGGTCGAGCCTATTCCAGGTGAAGAAGATGCTCTCAACTTGCTGATGCGTCGGTTGCGGTGGTGCTTCATTGTGGCACAGCGCCTGGGGCGACCAGCTTCAGCTTGCAGAAGGAGGGCTTACACATTGTATTAGCGGTAACTTCTGGCTTGAAGGTTGGTGTCATTTTCTTTCTTCCTGGAAGGCAAGATTACTTAGTTTAGTTAAGAAGAATTCCTATTATCTATGTTGGCACTGATAACTAGGGACTAACAGAACTTAGGAACGCTTGTAAATCATTTAGAATTTGAACTATTGCACGGCCCAGCTCTACCGTCTGGCAATACATATTAAGGTGCTAGCTTAAGCTTAGAATAATGATTTACTAGCTATAACTTGCTTTGTGTCCATTAGACAATAAAACTGTGTGTCACAATCTAACCGTTTTCTTTCCACCCAATTAGAGACCTGAAATCTTGAGGAAATCGTAGTGCACCTTATTAAGTACTTTTTTTGCTTCTTTTTCGTGGCGGACGATCCGCCAAAGTTTAAGACTCATTTTGTGTAAATTTATTGTCTGGGGCTTTCCCATACTTTCCCCCTTTTGCCGGGCTGGGAAAAGTCTACCATGACATTGGCGCCCAGGTTTAGAAAATCTTAGATTTTCCTCAGGAATTCAGAAAATTTCAGTGCCATACATAGAAATAGTGAAAGTTGTGTTCATACTTACATTTGAGTTTCATTTTGAGCTTGTGTCTTGATTGTGCGCATTTCATTATCACTTGGGTGCAGCTTCAGCTTGCTTACATTGTTATTTTGCCCATTTTTGCTGCACAAACTTGATATTGGCTTGCAAAGCTTAGATTTATTCACATGCTTTAACCTTCTGTTGAAGTTTTGATTTTGTGCTGACATTTACTTCAGGAAGGAAGGTGTCAAACTAATAAGCACTATTTAGTTACTTTTTGTGGCATGTATTTAGTAATTTAAAGGCTGTGACCTAGATTATTGTGTATAATATTTAATAAACATTCTTTTAGGATTTACTTTGCTGTTTGACCTGGAATTTTGAAGTAACATTTGAGTATTATATTTTGAGAGTATCATCATTGAGTTGTGACGTTTTGACATTAAGTTAAGGGCAAGTTGTTGGAAGCTTTTGAGTTTTCCATTTAAAGGCATTGTATACATTAGGGGTAACTGACATTGTGAGTGGTTTAAATCAAAATTTTCATTATTAAAGCCATACTAAATACCTTTTAAATTATCAACTAAAATTGAGTGAATTACAGTGTATATTTGTGTAACTTAACAATTCAGTAGTTTAAAAATTGTGTGAACAAATTTAACATTCTTTTGAACAGATACTTACCATTTAGTTTTGGAACGTTCTGCTATTTAAGAGTGTTTACATACATACATTGGAACAGGAACATTTGTAATTTTGTATTTGAAATTTTTACTTCATACAATTACTCACATTTCACTTTGTTTTCACTGCATTTGATGAAAATCATTTAAGAAAGGAAATATACTTACATTTATCTGAAAAGGTTGAAAACAAATAAAACACTTGGTATATCGTTGTAAGAATATATATTTATTGTAAGTCAGTTGCCAACATACTTAATATTTTGAGTTTTGAACTTATACAATGGCTTCTTCAGTGCAATTTCATTCCTTGCTGCGCGACGAGTTAATTTATGAAGTAACAATAAGATCAGAGACACCAGCATCAACAGTAGAGGGTCTTAGGAAACAGTTGAGAAGTTTAGTAGGGGAATGTCGGCCAGATGAGATTTTGGAGACCGAGTTAGCGCCTGACTCAGAGTTAAAGATTATTTCGGATAAATTAAATGATTTATCATCCTTAGTCACAAAATTTGTTCAGTCGAAGGATAGATACTCTGGGAACAGGTCGAAGGCTTTAGGTAATCATCTGTACTTCAGGCTTCTGCGGGTTCAGGTTGAAGAAGATCCGGCGAAGCTGGCTTTGAAGGTTGAGTTCTCCAGTAGGCTTGATGCTTTGTTGGCACAGTTGGACAGTGTAGGCCAGACGAGCAGTACTTCTAGTGAGGGTGTGTCGGTGTTAGCTCAGTCAAGTCAAGCGGTCCCAACTAGAGAGTTACAAGTTCACTGCTCCGGAGATAAGAATGTTGCCAAATGGGGTGTCAAGTTTAATGGCAGCACTGATCCGCGGTCCTTCTTAGAGCGAGTTGATGAACTCAAGCTGGCTTATGGTGTGTCAGATGTGGTTTTGTTTAACTCAGCCGCGCAGTTATTTGTTGATCAAGGTTTACTTTGGTACAGAGGTATCAAGGAACAAGTTTCTATCTAAGATACCAATGTCATGGTGGACTTTTCCCAGCCCGGCAAAGGGGGAAAGTATGGGAAAGCACCAGACAATAAATTTACACAAAATGTGTCTTAAAACTTTGGCGGATCGTCCGCCACGAAAAAGAAGCAAAAAAAAAACTTAATAAGGTGCACTACGATTTCCTCAAGATTTCAGGTCACTAATTGGGTGGAAAGAAAACGGTTAGATTGTGACACACAGTTTATTTGTCTATATGGACACAAAGCAAGTTATAGCCAGTAAATCATTATTCTAAGCTTAAGCTAGCACCTTAATATGTATTGCCAGACGGTAGAGCTGGGCCGTGCAATAGTTCAAATTCTAAATGATTTACAAGCGTTCCTAAGTTCTGTTAGTCCCTAGTTATCAGTGCCAACACAGATAATAGGAATTCTTCTTAACTAAACTAAGTAATCTTGCCTTCCAGGAAGAAAGAAAATGACACCAACCTTCAAGCCAGAAGTTACCGCTAATACAATGTGTAAGCCCTCCTTCTGCGAGCTGAAGCTGGTCGCCCCAGGCGCTGTGACACAATGAAGCACCACCGCAACCGACGCATCAGCAAGTTGAGAGCATCTTCTTCGCCTGGATAGGCTCGACCCCGGAAGCAAGCTATCGCACCATTCGACGCTTGTGGTAAAATTGGAGTTGCCGGACAAACCGGCCCCCTTTATAAAGAAGACATTACTTGAATGTCTGTATAACCAGTATAACCTGGAGTAGGCCTAAACACAGATTTAGTTGTAATTGTAATTGTAAATATAGTTTTAATTTATGTATGTAAACACTCTTAAATTGCAAAACGTTCCAAAACTAAATGGTAAGTATCTGTTCAAAAGAATATTAAATTTGTTCACACAATTTTTAAACTACTGAATTGTTAAGTTACACAAATATACACTGTAATTTACTCAATTTTAGTTGATAATTTAAAAGGTATTTAGTATGGCTTTAATAATGAAAATTTTGATTTAAACCACTCACAATGTCAGTTACCCCTAATGTATACAATGCCTTTAAATGGAAAACTCAAAAGCTTCCAACAACTTGCCCTTAACTTAATGTCAAAAAGTTACAACTCAATGGTGATACTCTCAAAATATAATACTCAAATGTTACTTCAAAATTCCAGGTCAAACAGCAAAATAAATCCTAAAAGAATGTTTTTTAAATATTATACACAATAATCTAGGTCACAGCCTTTAAATTACTAAATACATGCCACAAAAAGTAACTAAATAGTGCTTATTAGTTTGACACCTTCCTTCCTGAAGAATATGTCAGCACAAAATCAAAACTTCAACAGAAGGTTCAAGCATGTGAATAAATCTAAGCTTTGCAAGCCAATATCAAGTTTGTGCAGCAAAAATGGGCAAAATAACCATGTAAGCAAGCTGAAGCTGCACCCAAGTGATAATGAAATGCGCACAATCAAGACACAAGCTCAAAATGAAACTCAAACGTAAGTATGAACACAACTTTCACTATTTCTATGTATGGCACTGAAATTTTCTGAATTCCTGAGGAAAATCTAAGCTTTTCTAAACCTGGGCGCCAATTCAAATCATCATAAGTTAGTATCTGTTCAAAGTTTCTGAACAGGAGCCGTAGCTAAATGGCATTTAACGCGAAGCGAAAACGAAACGCCGCGAAAGGTAGTCTGGCTCTGTCTCGCCAATACGCAAAAGCGATAGAGATAGATATCTATGAGCGTTTCGTTTCGTGAGCGTTTGTGCCATTCGGCTGCGTACCCAGAGGTGGAAATACGAGTATAAGTTCAGTTTGGAGAAATAAATACAATGTTGCATAACTACTCAGAGCGTAGCTGTAAAATAAATTTTCAAAGTATCTATAGGTATACAATGAATTTTCAATCTTAAGATATGACGTTTGAATATGTCTACATAAAACTATACACCGTGGGCCTGAATAACCCGAAAGATTTTAACAGTGTATTCCTGACCACATTTAGAGACTTTTTGTTTGTTTCTATTGGGTTGGCACAAAAGTAATGAGACACTTGGTTTACGTTTTATATTTTTTATTACCATGACCTACGGTGCTGAAACATGGACGCTTACTAAGAAGGCTGTGCATAAGATCCGAGTTGCACAGAGAGCCATGGAGCGCGCCATGCTCGGTATCAAGATTCGAGATCGGGTAAGAAATGTCGAGATCCGTCGTGGCACCAAGGTGCAAGACGTTGGTTTCGTTATTACCAAACTAAAATGGAGTTGGGCGGGACATGTTGCTAGGCAGAGTGATGGTAGGTGGACGAAAATGTTAACGGAATGGTGGCCGCTTACAGACGTAAGAAGCGCTTGGCATCCGTTAGCTCGTTGGGTGGACGACATCCGCAAGGTTGCGGGTCACAACTTGATGAGACTAGCTCAGGACCGGGATACATGGCGTACTAGAAGAGAGGCCTATGCTCAGCAGTGGGCGATAAAGGGCTGACATGATGATGATGATGATGATTTTTTATTATTATTACAATACAAAAAGCTTAGTCGATGATGTAATTACCATTAGCATCTATGACTTCTTGCCAACGATCCTCCAAAGTTTGGATGCCTTTCGCCCAGAACTCTGATGGCTGTGCCTCGAAAAATTTGTTCAACTCCACCTGTACATCATGGAAATCATTGAATTGTTTACCCCGCAAATGTCGTTTCAGGGCTCTAAACAAATGAAAGTCTGATGGTGCGAGGTCTGGAGAATAAGGTGGGTGGGGTATCGTCTCCCAGCCCAAGTTCTGCAGCTGTTGGCGAACGGTAGATGCGACATGAGGTCGAGCGTTATCATGTAGTAAAATTACAGTGGCTCGTCTTCGTCGTTTTTTCTTGATAGCAGAAGATAGTTCGGTGAGCTGTGTTGAATATTTGTTAGCGTTTACAGTTTCATTGTATAATAATTCATGAAACAGCATGCCTTGCGAGTCCCAGAAACAACAAAGCAAAACTTTTAAGCGGTTCTTTTGACTCAACTTCGGTTGAGTTGGTGGCGTTTCTTCTCGAGGCAGCCAAAAAGCACGACGTGTATCGTTCTCATAATAAATCCATGATTCATCTCCCGTAACCAGATCAGTCAAAAACTCTTTACGTCGGGGTCGCAGCAAAAGTGATTGACAGATGGCGACACGGACTGCACGACTGGCGTCGGTAAGGATGTGCGGTACCCATCGAGCCAAAACTTTTCGATACCTAAGCTCATGCAGATGGTATTCAACAGCGTGGTGACTGCAGTTAAGTGTTTCCGCTAATTCACGAGTAGTAGCATCAGGATTCGACTGTAGTTCGCGGCGTAAATCGTCATCATTGAATGCAGGTGGTCGCCCTGAGCGTGACTGACTTTCAAGGCTCCTATCTCCTGATTTAAAACGGTCAAACCATCTGGACACCGTGGCATGGCTTGTACTTCCAGCGCCCAATGCAGTGTTGATATTGTCAGCCGCAGCCCGCGCACTGTGGCCTAACAAGTACTCGTATAAGTAAAGTGTTCGAACTTGTCGCTCGTCCATTTTATTTCAATCTAACTAAACCAATCACGAGGGCGGCTTTATATACCCTCACATTAGAAGTACCTAGAATGTTCTACAACATACTAGAATATTATCGAAAACAATTAACTTAAGAAAGGAAGAAATGTATAGAGTTTTGTAGAGTGTGTCATTACTTTTGTGCCAACCCAATACATCAAAAATGCGTGGTTAAAATCATTTGGGTTATTCAAGCAATTTAAGGTGTATGTGTATATGTGACATCTACATAAAACTACCTACATATAATACATACATACATACATACAATCACGCCTGTGTCCCATGAAGGGGTAGGCAGAGCACATGAAACTACTCAGGTTTCAGTGCCCTTCTTGGCAAATAAGGGGTTGAGAGAAAACGAAACTGTGACATTGCAGTGACAGGTTGCCAGCCTCTCGCCTACGCCACAATTAATTAACCCACCTACACCTACATATAATATATAGTAAAATATAACATATTGTACCTACCAGTATTAATTAGCCTAAGAGCGTTTGCCCTTTCCATCATGGACCACATCATTCACAAAATGGAGGTGCACAAGTTTAGTTTTTCGGATAATTAACCTTATATAACTTGGTAATTAGTATACTTCTTTTAGAAATTCACAGACTTCTAACAAGCCGAGCACCTTTCAGAAGAGAAAAATGCTACTTTATCCAATAATTTGTAGGAAGATATCTCTTTTCAATATTGGGGAGCTGAACTTCAAAAACTTGGGAAACCTGATTGAATGCCAGTCTATTGGTATCTGTTCAATAAGTAAACCTCTAAAGGAGTGAGGATATTGATTATTTATATTATGAGCTAAATGAAGCGACGCTAATGTATTTTTGATGGCGACACACGGCTGTCTATTGCGCCCAACAGTATGTATATCGTAGGCTGAATGGTCTCAAAATAGTAATATGAGTCGGGCGTAATCTGACGTAAGTACGCGGTCCAAATCCAGGCCCCGTAGCCGAATGGCATTTATGCGATGCGAAACGCCGCAGAAATGCATTTGATCTCTTTCGCTCTTGCGGCGTTTCGCGTCGCAGAAATGCCATTCGGCTACGGGCACAGAATACATAATAGTACAAGTACAGAAGGCTCACTCCTTTGATGTTCCCAAAATGCCGCCATTCTAAATGCTTACCTACAATAACAAACGGCCCGCACGCGAGCAGCCGACATTGAATTATATTTCGCCGGGCGAAGGCCGTCACCACTGAATGGGCTGCGAACTCGCGGCCGCCGACATATACTCGATAGAATCACGGAGTGAACCGCCCCTGTTACGGGGCCAGGAAGCTTCGGCACCTTCATACTTAAAGAGTCGGGTCCAAGGCTGGGCGCCTTAAATTTAATATCTATATCTTAAATTTAATATCTATATCTAAACATGCTCGAACCACCAACGACCGCTATATTTTCTCACAATGATTGATTACTGGAAAGGTGCGAACCAGCCTTAACAGCACAGTCGGCCGAGCAACCACAATGCCGGGCAGCCATTCAACAGTCCTTTGAGGACTGGCGATGGTTTCAGGTGATTTAGTAAAGGACTAGGAGCTTGTACACTACTCACAATACTAATTATTACTGTTCTACAACAGTCTAAACACTGTTGTATGATTATATAGCGATTCGTTTTGAGTTTGCACAGGACGTAAATCACAAAAATGGGTATAGACAGATAGACACCGAGGGTTATGGGACTCGACATCGTATACATAGCTGCAGGGCAATCATGGTCGCGCGATAAATGATAAAACATCGGGCCGTCCCTATTGCACTTACAAATAGTGCGATAGGAACGGCCTGATGTTTTATCATTTATCGCGCGACCATAATTGCCTGCCTGGTGTCAATGCCTGCTGGTAATTTAAAACATTTCATCTAGAATAATGCCAGTTACTAAGCTACGCTTTTGATGTATGTACGATGAATGTCATGTGAAACGTATTCAGATCAATCCTCTTACTAAAGTAAATTACATACTTAACAAGTTTGAAAGGTAACACCGAACATACTCGTAATTAAATGGGGTTTAGTCAGACAGCCATTGAAACACAGTTTCACAAAAAAGGGTGAATTTAACAGAATTCTCAGATTCAGTTATTGACTGCGATACCCTGGGTACGTAGCCGAATGGCACAAACGCTCACGAAACGCTCACGAAACGAAACGCTCGTAGATATCTATCTCTATCGGCGCGACAGAGCCAGACTACCTTTCGCGGCGTTTCGTTTTCATTTCGCGTCGGAGAAATGCCATTCGGCTACGCACGCAGGCCTCGTAGCCGAATGGCATTTCTGCGACGCGAAACGCCACATAAACGCCGCAGAAATGTAGTCTGGGTCTGTTGCGTCAATATGCAAGAGCGATAGAGATAGATAGCTACGAGAAGATATTATTATCGTGAGCGTTTGAACATTCGTCTACGCACACTGAATATTTCTCGGATTTACTACACAGTCTGTGCACAAAGTACTGGGAAACCAGCTTTAGGGACTATTTAAGTATTAAATAGGAATTTATTCTTTATACATTTGTACATTATAAATCGAAATAAAATGTCATATATTATACGACCGGTCTGGCTCAGTCGGTAGTAACCCTGCCTGCTAAGCTGCGGTCCTGAGTTCGAATCCCGGTAAGGGCATTTATTTGTGTGAGCGAGCACAGATATTTGTTCCTGATACCTAGCCATCGTCATAATTACTTACAATTTTAGAACAAAACGGGACTTAATCGTGTAAACACTTACATTAAGATTAAGAGGCCGTCAATATCAAAAAGTAGAAAATCGTAAAATTGGTAGTTTTCTACGTCCGGTTTTAGTTTCAGTATATACTTATTGATATTCGATATCGATATTGATATTTAAACAGCGCGTATTCTTATCTACAAAATCAGTAGTACTTTAGGTTGCTAAAATTGATGCTAGTCGCATTACTTATATCCTAAACTAAAAAAAATTCAGTAGTTTACATGTGTGTTATCATGCTACTAAAATACAGTAAATGGAAGTTAAACGACATCAATATTTGTCTAAAAATACTTCAAATCAAATGGCAATTACTTCGAAAACCTTTTAGGCAAACAAAAGGCTTTCTTGATAATTATAAACTTTAAGTATGTGTATGCAAAATTGTGTGTAATACAAATCAGGAAACACTTCCAATTTTAGATACATACTTACTTAAAGTTGTAACTAAAATGCGGTCGGCCCCTGTCGGCATCTTCATAAATTTGAATATGTACGACCGTGTTTTAGTTTTAAAATAATGTTATTTTATAAGCTAGATAACTGGACTACAGAATTATTACCTTTTCATATTTTTCCTTACAAAGAGAACGAATAAAATCAATGTTGAATATAAACTTTCGTAAATTTTCCATACAAACGTCAAAACTGCGAACAGATTCTATTTAGTCAGACGCCCGATCGGGCTCGTTCGGAGCGGACGTGTCGCCAAATTTGCTCCAATGACATTTGTTTTTGACACTGGAAATCATATACGGATACAAAAAGATTGCCAGTGCTATGAATGTATTCAAAAGTAATAAGGTAAATAAATATCGTCACGTCTAAAAGAGTCTCAGTTTAAAATCGTTTTTTTTTGTGTTGTTTACTACTTATTATTGTTGAGAAATAAAAAAATATATGTAACTTTAATACAATGATAAGAAATATAGGTATTTTTTGTCTTCTAAACTTTATTAAAATGAAAGAGTTTTAAAATTAATTTTAACTCGTTGGACTTTATTTTCATTATACTGGTCACATTATTTAGTGTGTCAGTGTGTGTAACATTCTCTATCGCGAAGAGACATTCAGTGTGGCGTATGAAAAAACTAACAGAACTAATCATTATAATTATATTCTATAAACGATTATTTACGTAAATGGCGAAATTATTAATTGTAATAATATATTATCTTATCACAAAATTGTTCTGTATGACTTACCTTCTTACGTTCAATATAATTTTTAAATGGTGTTTGCACACGGGGCACGTAACCTTAGATTCAGACAACTTTAACTAAATTTTGAAAATTATTATTTTAATGAAGAATTCTATATATGGCAACAATTTTACATGTAAACTGACTGTCAACCTCTGTTCATACATAACCTCAACCTTTGTCTCAGTGCATTTATAACGGATGTTATAATGGCTAAACCGATCAGGAACAGTGAATTATTTTAATTCATTCGGAAAAGGGTTTAACCATTTATAATTAGAATATTAAACGAAGCACTGTTTTTTACACCAGAGTTGTTTTGATTTTATATGGTGTTTGCACAAATTTATTTTGAAAAATAATCGGAGTCAATTCGTGTGAGATGGTAACACTAAATTGACACTGTCCGCAATCTAAACACGCGGCAGCGTGTCAAGCCAAGTTCAAGTAACCGAACTGGCAGACAACATCGTGTGTAATATTACACGAACTATTTGGAGCCTCTATGGGCGTCCTCACAACAAAAACTATTTCACATAAACGTCTTAAATTTGGCTCTTATTATTTGTGACATACATATTATGTGCCTGTCGTGATTGTTTCACCGGATGGTCTGATCGGAAGATTAGACCATTTCGTTGGATCTCCTTCTTGTTTATGTCTTATTATTTGTAACGTTTATTTTGTGTGTGTGTTAACGAATAAATTAATTATATTCTATTCTATTATAAAAGTTATAAGAAATGATATTTTATGTCATCAATTGTCATAAAACATTTTAAGGACTGCCATTGAACTTGGCACCCGTTTAGATCTCACTGCTTTTGTCGTTGACGCCAACAACCAAGGCATATATAATATTGAACTTGGCTCATATTTCCCTTTTTTGGTTTTGATGGGATTTTAACGTTACAACTGATCTTCAGTGAAACTATAGACCTGTCTTAAGTTCCTCTCACTTAGGTCACTGACCTCTTCCAGTAAATTGCGGTAGTGTGCGAAAAGTATGTTGGTGAGTGTGACGTGCGTTAGTGTGTGTAAATGGGGTAATTTGACAGATACTGAATTTTTACCCATCGTGACGGGCTCTTAAGTCCCGTTTTGTTCTAAAATTATGAGATTTCTTCCAGTCTTAGTATCCAGATAAATCTTGAGTCGTTGGGGTGTAAGCTTTAAAACATTATTTTATATTGCTGAGCCTATTTTATTCTTTCTTTTCATATATTTAAGCTATCCAACCAAATAAATAATCAATACTTATTCAGAGGAAGGCTATTTGAGAAACTCCAATCGTCGAGGCCAAGTCATTAAAAGTTACAGCATTAAAAAACTCTTACCACAAACAGGTAATATCAACAGTATCAAAAAAGAACTCGAATACCGCCCACGCTAAAAATAAATCACTTTGACACGTCAAAAGCGAAACAAATCACTCCTATGCGAGTAAATCCATTATTTCATTCAGAGGGATTGTCCTCTTTTTTATTGTCATTTTCAGTCGTTTTAGGTATTTTATTTTTATCCTAAGTAAGAGTCATAAGTTTACTTGTCGTTCAAAATATTATTAATACTGTTCAATCTTAATTGTTTGACTGCATTCGTAAATGGACAACAGAAAAATTAACCCTTGTTATGTTGATTCCTTATTTTTCATTTCCATTAGAATATTCCTGAATAGAAACTTTAATAAAACTCTCACGTATAGTGAGCTACAAAAGTGCATGGCGTATTTATCAAGGGATCCGTTCATAATTTCTCCATCTAATTAACTTTGAGATTTTCGAAAACTAAGAGCAGTTTTTAGGTAATTTGGGTACGTAGATTACGAAAATATATTTAACCAATTTTTTGAGTTGGGGAAAAGGGGGGTTTTGCGGTGGGAAATAATTTCCCGTTATCCGGTACGGAATATCAAAATTATAAATGAAGTGGGAAATAGTTTCCCATTGTTCAATAAGGTTCCAAACTTTTTACTAGTCAATTTTAGTCGACTTAAAATCTAGTAACTTAGAAATGGAAAATATATTTTGTCGACATAGCAAGGATCATTATCGGCATAATGATATTCATGATCGGATAAATCAGAGAGACCAGCTAAGTTCTCAAGAGTTTCTTCGATATCTTTTTTTGTAAGTTGTGTTCGTATTGTTTTCTTGTTCATTTTTAGACAGAAATAAAATAAATAATAACAAATAAAAAAAAAATGGAGAACAAAAAAAAGGTACATTTTTAAAAAGTTTAAGTCGAGAATAAACACTGGGAAATATATTCCTACTTCATTAAAAAGCACCAAAATCGTGAGTTCAGGTACGAACACTGGGAAATAATTTCCCACATACTAAAACCTTAAAATCTTGGCTAAATAATGTCGTTTTGGTAATTCTATTTAAGCAAAGCACAGGAAAAATAAGTCTAGATTATGATAGTGTTCATTGTATTCACTTACCAGATTTTTTCGTACTTAACTTCAAAACTCTAAAAATAATCTTGTTATTACACAAAAAATCTTGACAACTGACTTTGACTTTGACGTGTGGTCACAAATGGGGGCTATTAGAAAAGTCTTGCCTATTTTCAAATGCAAAATGTTACTAAGATTTTAAAGCTGTATGATTGTAATTCGCTCAGTGGTCCCATTAAAAAGATAAAAAATATTTTGTGGTGAATGATGAAGTGGGAAATAATTTCCCGTTATTTGATTAAGGGTTAATGTAAGAATTACGAGAAGTTACGTATTAAAAAAAAAAACTATTCAACTTAAACCGCGTTCTGTGCAAAGCCTGATCCAAATGGCATTTGCAGCGTTTCCGCGCAGTATTACAGATAAAGCCAATACCAGGAACTTAAGAACAAGGAGGATGAAATTACTCATGGAAAAAGAGGGGGGAGGCCTTTGCCCAGCAGTTGGACACAATAGGCTCATAATAAATAATAAATAAATAAAGTACTCATGCTCATCATAATAAGCAATAGAGACACAGATTATTTCCTTTTAAACTGGGTTCTGATACAGACAGCTCGATTGTGTGGGTTGACGGTAGGCCATCATTGCTTTTTGAATGTAATTAGAGACCATTGTTTTACTGAATCAACCATTGTTTTATATACATCATGTCTTTTGTTGCTCGAAATAATTAATTGATACTTGATACCAGAAACAGCTTTCGACAATGATAAATTTAAGAGCTATGTATAGGTACAATGAATAAAAACGCACGTGTAAATATTCTACTGTGGATGGATCTAAAAATACCGCAATTTTAATTTATACGTAATTGTGTTGCTTAACTTCAGAACTGGGTAAATCCATTCTGCTATAAGGTTGATTATATTTCAGATCATATAAATTTTTTTATATATTCAACCTTAAGGCCGTTTTCACATTATCCGATCCGATATCGGGTGTCGGACCGACATCCTACATCCGATAAACACTTCCGATAGTGTCGGATGTCGGTCCGATAAAACGCGTTGTTCCAAATCAATGAAGTATGATTTTGTATCGAAAAATATTTTTAAAAAGTTTTATATTTAATAATTATAAGCACTATATTTCAAATATTTTATTGTAAAATTAAAATAACGAGTATAAAAATACTCACGAGTGGCAGGTAAAAAAAAAAAAATTTACATTTAAATTTATCTACTAAAAGATGAAAAAATTAGTATCCGCAATTCGGACCGATGAATTACATTCTTTTTTTTCAACAGAAAACAGCTGTTTAATAGACGCCATTTTTGTCACGCACACTACTACAAACGTATAACCTACATTATATACGCACACACACAAATATTATCGGCCGACAGCTGGCAGGGGGTCCGGCATGCCAAAAATGTCGGAAGCGTCCTGCCGATATCGGCAGTTCGATGGTGCCTCGGACAAAAACTGTTGTAGGAGAGTGCCATCTACATTAAATCCGCAATTTTTGCGTTTTACATCGTTTTCTAGTAATAATGATCTATTAAATACATAAATAAAGACCTGGAAGCGCATAAATCTTACATTTTACATCCTTCCTACATCCGATATCGGATCGGATAATGAGAAAACGGCCTAAAGCAGAATGGATCTACCCAGGTTTGAAGTTAAGCGACACAATTAACAAAAACTTAATTACTGTCACTGTCAAAGTGACATCATGCGGTAAAGTCAGGAATGCTCATAGTAAGGGCCCGCAAAATAATAAAAAAAAAAACAACATATACAAAATGTCCACGTCAGAGGGAGTTATAAGATTGTAGATTACGTTGGTATGGACATGTACTCCGCCGTCCAGGGCCCGTAGCCGAATGGCATTTCTGCGACGCGAAACGAAATCGAAACGCCGCAGAAAGGTAGTCTGGCTCTGTCGCGCCAATACGCAAGAGCGATTGAGATATAGAGCTACGAAAGAGATATTATAGTGAGCGTTTCGTGAGCGTTTGTGCATTTGGCTGCGCACACTGAAGACCATAATGATAAGAGTTGCCCTGAGCATAACCACAACAGCGAGAGGCGCTGGCAGACGCCCCGCCATCTGGCTGAGGACGGCCCAGAAGGACCTGAAAGAGATAGGAGTGGACAACACCGTAGCCCAGAACCGGGAACAGTGGAAACGACAAACAAGGAGAGCCGACCCCAGATGACGGGATGAGGCTTAGGAAAAGAAGAAGAAGAGAACAACTTATACGGGTAGATACTATATAAAAGTAGGAAAAGGGGCCCATCTGAAAACCAGCGCTGGATATATGTACCTATATATCTGGCAACAAGCTGAGACGGGTACCCATTGCCTAAGCCTACCAAATGTTTATCTGTAAATATAGTTTAAGATGTAGTTAATGTTAATTTTAGGTTTTTTTTATTATTCTTATTTCCTGCTACATTGTTTAAGTTTTTATCCATTTTGTTTCTAATTTTTTCTCATGTATTTGTGTTGGTAGTTATGGCAATAAATATATATATATATATATATATATATATATATATATATATATATATATATATATATATATATTTATATATATATATATTTTTTTTTATAAAATAAATAATATTTTGAATAGTCTGTTCTCTTTTGAAGCTTAACCGTTGAACCAATGTACAAAAATTTTACTTAACCTTTCACTGTTGTTGCGAAGAATTCAGTCCAGATAGCTATCATGAAGATCTGAAATAGTATACCTACCCAATTCTCTAAAAAACGTTCAAATTGATAACCCCCAGGTATTTGAATTCAGTTACAATTAAAGCTATTTAAATCGATAACGGGACCGGGAGCACCCCACCTCGAAACTTCGTAAATCTCCATAGTGATACAATAAAGTTATCGACAATAACAGATTTATTATTTCTATTGATAATCAAATAAATACGTTTTGTGTTTTAATTTATTTCCTGTTAATGAAAGAATATGAACAGATGTTTAATATACATTGAAAATAAGGGTAATTTGAATGCCTTGCACGTTTTTGCTGCAAAAGATTTTTGCTATCCACACCTGTGTTTACAATAATTTCGTCTAAATAAAAATGGCGGTATAGATGAATGTTGCAGTAAAAGCTGAAAATTCGTATTCGTAGAATACAAAAAGAAAGCATAAAATATTTTAGAAAAATCTGCTAAGTATCTTGCAGTTATGTTTGAAATGGCTCCAGGATTTTTTTTATTCCCAGTTCCGGGAAAATTGGCGTTTGTTGCTCAATATATTGCGAATCAAATACCAAATTATGATGTAATTACCTAATTAATTACCTACGTTGCAGTTAGTACAAATTTCATATAACAAGAGCTTTTTGGTTTAAGTATTTAAAGTTATAGCAAGAACGATTTAATACTGGACTGACAAAGCCCATACAAAAAAGCGTACCCCTGAAATGTATGGGCCTTTTAGGCTTAGAACTAGATGGCGCTGTTCGCAGCCTGGAAGTGGCCAAAATCATATTTTCCCCAAATATTTTTGTGTGTTTTTATGTTTTATAAGAACAAATGACATATTTCTTTATATTAAAATCACGTCAATACACATTTTGAAAAAAATAAATTTGTATGCATCATCAGTGTAGTTATGATAGTATTTAATAGGTGGCGCTAAAAAATCGAAGTACGATTCTTAGTATGAAGTATGTAAATCCTATATATTAAATAATACTTGGTTATAGCACAGAATACATATTAGTACAAGTAGTCACAATTTATTTGTTAGTAAGTTTTCACATTATTCGATCCGATATCGGAGGTAGGAAGGATTTTAATAGCAAAAATTAAAGATGGCGGCTTAAATGTATGGGATATCGGCCCTACATCCGATATTGGATCGGATAATGTGAAAACGCACTGAGTCAGTCAGTCCAAGATTGGCAACGATTTTGACAGCCTCGCCGGTGCAAATGTAATTTTAAACACGTTTAAAACAATTACGACGTTAACTTTAACCCTTGTGTCAGTGCTATCAAAATAGATGCCAAATTATTTTGTCCTCTGCACCGAGTGAGGCCTGTAACAAAAGCAAAAAAATTAACTGTAGGCTATACTCAGTATACTCCTTATACTGACCAACAATATTTTGTTCAGCAACTTTAAAAAATAACTTGTATTTTGATTTTTATCACCCTTGAAAGTTTTTCCTAAGAGGTAATTACCTATTGCGAATTATGTTAAGTCTAAAGCGTGACATACAACGTCAACAACAATAATGGAGTACATTGAAGTTTATATTTATTTGGTATGAAAAATTAAATAATTAGAGACTGCATAAGTTTTAAGTCGCTGAACTAAATGTTGGTCAGTTTAGGGAGTATACAGAGTGGGGCCTGTAACAAAGGCGAAGAATTGAACTGTAGGCTAATATTCTCCTTATACTGATCAACATTTGTTCAGTGACTTTTAAAAATTATGAAGTCTTTAAATTTTTAATTTTTCATACAAAATAAATATTAGCTTCAATGTACGCCATTATTGTTGTCATTGACGTTGTCTGTCACACTTTAGACTTAACAGAATTCGCAATACATTACCTCTTAGAAAAAACTTTCAAGGGTGATAAAAATCAAAATACAAGTTATTTTTAAAAGTCGCCGAACAAATGTTGATCAGTATAAGGAGAATAGCCTAGAGTTCAATTCTTCGCCTTTGTTACAGGCCCCACTCTGTATAGCCTACAGGTAAATTTTTTGCTTTTGTTACTCGTAAGCTGCTATTGCACAAATTGATTCGTGAACGACGATTTTCAAAATTTCTATTCTTTAAATCCTGCTAAATACCTGGAGAAGATCGTTTATTTATTACAATGATAAGATGGCCTTTTACCATTACATAGTGTAAGCTGTTCACATAATTTCGATCGAACTTCACTTGGTAAGTTCGTTTGATCTTCAATTGTACATCATATTAACTTACTTAAATCATTAGCTCATTATCCATACCAAGGACGATCGTTCTTGTCCATACTAATATTATAAATGGGAAAGTGTGTGTGTCTGTTTGTTTGTCCATCTTTCACGGAAAAACGGAGCGACGTATTGACGTGATTTTTTAAGTGGAGATAGTTGAAGGGATGGAGAGTGACATATGCTACTTTTTGTCTCTTTATATCCCCCCACTTCCTTAGAATGGGGGTTGGAAGTTTGTATGGAGCATTCAGCAATTTTCGAATTTAACGCAAGCGAAGCCGCGGGCAAAGGCTAGTAGGCTATAATTATGACTTCATGGCAATGTCGAAATATTACAGGGTGGCCCAAAATTACGTTGACAAAGAATAGTAAAATGTTGAAATAAACCTAAATATCGAAGTTACCGAAAATATTTTTTGAGCCTATATTTATTGTATATTTCTACATTCACCATATTTCAACAGCATTCATGTCCATTTCGAAAGATTTGCTATGTAGACCAATTGTAAAACGGCGATTTTTTCAAATTCATACGTTCGATACGTTTCAGCCTACCTACGTAAATTCACCTCACTTAAAACTATAAATTATAGTTTGTAATCAATCTTAAAACTCTAGCCCGTTTATTGATTACAAAAATTAGGATATTTAAAAAGCTAAACGTGCAATAAGTTAGACGAAAGTCATACTAGAGGTGCAGCGGCATATCGTTATTTTTTTTTTTCTTACATTTGCGTTTGTACTTCAAAGCCAAAGGAGGGCATTTTGAGGCGATTCGATTTATTTGGTCAAAAATTATTAAGGTTTCACATTTTAATTTGTTGGACAATCATTCGTATAAGGACAGAAAAATAATTATACAAACGTTTGTCAACGTATTTTTGGGCCACCCTGTAGTTATTTTATAAACATTTTGGTTTACCGAAATTGCTATACGGTCGTCACTTTTGCACCTAAATTATATTAATTAGCCGGAGCACGCGCCTGCCTGAGCAAACAAATCAATTAACAAGCCTCGTCTTTGCCCGAGGTCTGGTAATTATATTTTAATTAATTTATTTTGCGAAGACCTGTGTGCGTAGCCGAATGAACAAACGCTCACGAAACGCTCACTATAATATATCTTTCGTAGCTATCTATCTCTATCGCTCTTGCGTATTGGCGCGACAGAGCCAGACTACCTTTCTGCGGCGTTTCGATTTCGTTTCGCGTCGCAGAAATGCCATTCGGCCTGGAGACGGTATGACAAGCTCAGTCGGATCGGCGAGTATTCTCCTTAATGGATGACTGACTCTAGAACGGGATGGGACTTGGGACCAGCCGATGTGTCAGATAATATGTGCTTCAGATACATAATATCTTACCTTATCTGCGTAGTGTGTAAGACACATTATAGAAAAGGTCACGGCGTTGCTGCAGGCGACGTTGAGTTCTATTGCGCCTTACTTGTAGTGCGGCGTTAGAATCGCGGAGTGAGTCGCCCATGCTATCACGTAATTTCATCTGTAAAAATTACACACGGTCACGAAATTACACCTGAGTTAGCGATATAGCGTTCCCGCGAATTCTGAAAATAAGGAAATTTATGGGTATGCATTTATGCAACCACGGGCAACTTTGTCGCAGCACTATTTTGTGTCTAAAATTAAGTCTATGAAAAGTTGCGTCAAGACAAAAGTTGTCCGTGGCCGCATAATACCCTTATACCCTTATATATGCGGGCATTATCGATGAAGGTAACCTTTTTTGTTTTATAACCACATCCAAAATCGTAACCGGGCAACCCCTGTCAAGGTTTTGCACCCCTGCTGATCGCTATTCGTTCACTGGTGTCACATAACTCAAGGAAATGTGGGGTCATCCTACCGCCCATCCGTCTCAACTGACAGCTCATTCACTACTAATAGTTCTTGGGTAATTCTTCTTTAATAAAACTTAATCGCAAGGTTTACTTGTTTAATCAGTTAAAATTACAAATTGTCCCGACAATAATTACCGATTGATCGGTACCGAGCGCGTCCGAAGTTGGGAACGAACTGTCGACGGTCGCGTCGATGGCTTAAAAGCTACACTACTTAATCAGCACGCGCACACACATAACACCCCCCTTATCACTGAGAAGACCTTCCCGTGAAGAAGGGCTGGCCAGCAGGGGCCAACTCGACGTCCTGGACATTCGGGATCGTGGTTGACCGACGTGTTTTTAGTTTCCTCCAAAGCAGTATTCCGGCGGCTACGGCGATGAGTGCGTATAAAGGTATGATCCAATACAGGTGGTCATTATCCTTGATGTCAATTGTTCGCAGTTGTTGCAATGGTTCCTCCTTTTCTAGGAGAGCTTCGAGTTTATACAATTGTTCCAGCGGAATTCTTTCCAGTTTCAACGGTTGTGCAGTATTTCTAATACTAATATTTGACATTTGGAAGGAAATAAGCTTAATAGCCTGGCCTTTAATTTCATTTTTGTAGTTTTTAACAGATGAACTTGCGGTGGTGAACATACAGCCTTCGGGGACTTCAATCAGGTAGGTTCCTTGGATAAATGTAATTTCTTCGCTGTCGCATAAGAGTTGTAATTTTGTTCGTCGCGGACATGTTATTGCGTAATGGTAGTCGTCTAATCTTTGAAGCATCTCAAAGTCACTCGTAAATGCTGTATATTGGCAGGTAGCAGAAATTTCTCGGTTTAGGATCAGCGAGTAGATGCAATCGTCGGGCTTTGATGCCAAGGTAAAAAAGGTTTCTTCACAGTAATATGTTTCTTGGAAACGTTTACAGTCTTGTTCCATGTACTGGTGTTTCTCGTCGTTCATTGCCATATAAGGTTTAGGAGGGATCAGAATGGTCGAATTATAAGTCGGAGTCGGAGTGGGAATAGATGGTAGTAGGTGTATGTATTCTTGTACATTACAGGAAATTTCAATGCAAATACGACTCTATTCTCTGCATAAAAGGAACCACAAGTAATGATGTCATAATAGTAATTATGATTTCGTTCAAGGCAACATGAATTTTATTTTCGTTAGAGATCATAGCTAGCAACGTGTTATTGAATGATTCTAACATTTGTTTATTAATGCTAATTCCAGAATTCAATTTATTTCCAATTAGATTTTGATTTTCCTGTAATGTTTGTACGGCTTGGTTATAATGACGTGCATCGTCGTGATCCAAATTTCCAGTAATGCTTTTTATGACAGTACCCAAGCCGTTAAAAAGGCCGCGTTTTTGCTTAGGGTGAATTGCGTGCAAGGCATTGAATTTACCATAAATGGAGTTGAGGTCGTTCAAGAAAATCTGGGAGGTCGTCACTGAGGTATCTCTAAAATAAAGGGGGTCGGCAGATTTCATATAATCTAAGTAACTACCTATATAGTTCTCTATATTACTAATACTATCCTTAATACTATTTAGTTAATTCCAAGTTTCTCTTAATTCTACGACCTAAATAACGTGGTTTCGTCTTTTGACGAGCAGCCGCGGGATTTTTAATGTACACGGCTCGGTTTTCTTCGTATACGGGAGGTTCGGATCTATCCTTGTTAGCCCTTGAAATAGATTTCTCTTGATATTCTACAAGGGATTTGTTAAGATTTGCATATAACTCCTTTATCACATCTTTATGCCTATTAACGTAATTTTGTAGATAAACGTCTTCAATATTAATGTCAAATAGATCGCGGTCGTTAAAATGCCCGTTAATGATTTCAATAGGTTTTTCTTGGTCGCTGAATGGATACTGTTATTATAGCCAATAATTGCATAGACCATGAGTTCATTAGTTGTAAGTTCTAACTGGTTTTTGTTTATGATTCTAATATGTTCGAGTATAGTTGAATGGAACTGTTCAATAGCACCATTAGATTCAGGGTTATTAACGCTGATAAAATGAAGTTTTATTTTATATAATTTTGCTAGTTCCTTTATTAACTGATTTTTGAACTCCGTGCCTTGATCAGCAGTGATACACAAAGGTGGGCCATGATGGGACATATATATGGAAAGGGCGTTTAGCACGCTTAATCCAGTGCATGATTGTAAGGGGTATGCCTGAGCATATTTGGAAAATATGTCAATGATAGTAAGGAACTTTTGGCCATTGACTGTAAATGTGTCTACGTGAAGGACTTCGAACGGTTTCGTAGCCACAGGTACGAATTGATATAATTGTTTATTAGGGTGTCTTTCATATTTACTGGTTTGGCAGATATCACAATTGTTTATAAATTCTGTTACGCTATTGTTTATATTTGGCCAGTAGTACTGTAATTTTATTCTTCGTTCAGTTTCCTGTATCCCTCGATGATTAGTTGGACCGTTATGTATGCGTTGCATGATTTCGATTTGTTTTTCGCAATCAGTTACATCTTCGATGTGGGTTTTGCAGAAAGTTAAATTATAAGCCATATTTCTGAAGGTCATTTGTAACACTGATGTAACCTCTGGGATGAATTCGTGGGGCATGAAGATGCCATATTTAGTTTGGGGTTTTACAAATTCTTTGAAAAGGTTTATTATGTCGGCTTGAATATTGTTTTTATTTATTTGGGCTAATATTCTAATTTTGGTGGGAAAAATCTTGATTAATTTTGGTTTTGTCGGGGAGTGATGCACGAAATCCAAGAAGAGCTGGTTGTTGAAAATATTTATTGGCTTGTCAGAGATGGGTATTTCCAGTATCGGATTTTCTAGTTGTGAGTGAACAGTACTTTGCGGCTGATCAGGTGTTTGTTTATTCGTTTCTCGGTGTTTTAGCACGGCCAGAGGTAAGTCATCTTCATCCGATGAATCACTTTCGGGGAGAGCAGTATGGCGTGCCAGGGCTGCTAAAGGTAAGTTATCTTCTTCATCGCTTTCGCTTTCAGAGTGGTTTACGACCATGGACGATGGCCCGTCGTCTGGGTCCTGGTTAGGGTGATCAATATTTAAATTTATCTCATTGTTTTGCAGCTCTATTCGTGATAACGCGTCGGCGTTCGAATTAAGTTTTCCTTTCATATAGGTGATAGTATAATCGTACTCTTCTAGTCGTAAGCGCCATCTTGTCAATCTACTATTAGGTTCTTTTACGTTCATCAAATATTGTAAAGGTTTGTGATCGGTAATTATGTTGAATTTTCGACCGTATAGATAGGGTCGGAAGTATTTCGTAGCGTAAACTATTGAAAGAAGTTCTTTCTCAATCGTGCTATATTTTACTTCACTTTCGTTAAGCGTCCGGGAAGCATAGGCAATCGGAAGGTCAGATCCGATCGGCCCTTGTGAAAGTACGGCACCTATAGCGTAATTCGAAGCATCCGTGCGCAAGTTAAAAGGTTTTTCGAAATCCGGATACTGTAAAAGCGGGTCGTTTGTAAGCAAATTTTGACAGTGTTTAAAGCAATTTATATATTCGGGGGTAAGTTCAATCTTTGCACCTTTTTTTAAACATGAAGTCAATGGTTTAGTCAATTTCGCAAATTGGGGAATAAATTTTCGATAATAGCCGAGTAATCCCAAGAACGATTTTATTTCTTTGCTGGTTTTTGGAATAGGAAACTGCTGGACTGCTTTGATTTTATTAGGGTCGGGCTTAATACCTTCTGTGGTAATTATATGTCCTAAGAAAGGAGTCTCACGTTTCATGAACTCTGATTTGTTTATCTGTATCTTGAAGTTGGATTCGCGGAGTCTTTGGAAGACGTCTTCTAAATTTTGGATGTGTTCTTGGAGGGAAGTGCTGTAAACGATTATATCATCCATGTACACCATTATATTCTTTAAGCCGCGTAACACGTTGTCCATGACACGTTGGAATGTTGACGGTGCATTTTTTAAACCAAAAGGCATGCGCAAATAGGCGTAAACACCGCGGCATCCGTCATTGTTAGTATCTACGCTGAATGCAGTTTTTTCTATATCATCGGGGTGCATTTCTATTTGATGAAACCCTGAGGCAAGGTCCAATGTCGTAAAATATTGGCATCGACCAAGTTTGTCTAAAATATCATTGATGTTAGGGATCGGATACTTATCACTTATTGTTTTTTCGTTTAACTTTCTATAATCTACCACTAATCTCCATTTAGTTTGGCCTGTTGCGTCTTGTTTCTTTGGGACAATCCAGATTGGGGATGACCATGGGCTATTGGATGGACGTATTATGTTTTGTTGAAGCATCGATTCAATTTGCTTGTCTACTTCTGCTTTATGTATTTGGGGATATCTGTAAGAACGCGTATAGATTGGGATCTCATCCGTTGTATTTATCCGGTGTTTAATCTGATTCGTGAACGTAAGCGGAGTGTTTTCAGTATAAAAAACATCGCTATATGCTTCGCATAAATTTGAGAGGTTCCATTTCTCTTCTATGTTAAGATGATCCATTCTAAGAAATGATAGAGCACTATCATTTTTCTCGCAAGTCGTTTCTAAGTTATAAATTTCATAATCATTATTCAGCGTCTGGGCTCTAAGGGGCGACGATAACATAACAATGATGTCATTATTAGTCGGGTTTGTTATTTGCAGGTGGGCCTTACCTGCCTCTGCTCGGGTTACAGTGTCGGGAATGTAACAATTGTTTACATTAGTGCGTGGGATGTAGATATCACCGTTGCGGATGTTGACTGGTACCATCAAATCCTTTGTTGAGTTTGATTTTATAAGGGCTTCGAATAGAGATTTTGTTTCAGAAGTCAAAACCTTTATTGGTATATTAGCGTTTGGTGTAATAAGTAATTTATTTTCCAGGTCAACTTTAGCTTTTAAATGTTCCAGCATTTCGAAACCAATTAATCCGTCAAATACGTTATGAAACCTATAAATGTAGTATTTAAACAAAGATTTCTCTTTTAGTTCGGCGAACGAAGGTATCTCCACAGCGTAGTTAAAAACAGTAGTATAATCTGAGTTTACAGTGAATGGTTTGAACAATAGCTGATGCTTGTTGAAATGCTTTTCGAAAACTTCTGGTGACAAGAATGATTGATTAGCTCCGGTATCAATCAGTAATTTCAGGGAGGCTCTTTAATTTCGATATAGGGTAGCCGTCTTTTTAAGTGAGCGTGTATTTCTAATGCTAGGGGTCTTTGGTCGTATCCGAATCCTGAGGAAAATCCTGATTAATTTCCTGTTCATTAAAATTTAGTTCATAATTATCGTGGTACTGCTGGTAGTCTAAATAGTCTGTGCATACATTGTCGCACTGCACGTTCTCAGAACTGTGGCCGCCAGTGATAGCGGCGTATTCGCGTGGGTCCGCGATAAGCATTTCAGGCGCCGGACATTGTTGTTGATACATAGTTTGGCAGGTATGATTATTTAAAGGGTTATTTATAGCTGGCATGTATGGTCTCAATGGTACCTGAGCTGATCGATATGAAATTCCACTCATAGGTTTAGGTTGTTCTACATTTTTGTTGGTTTGTTGTCCAGAAAATTGCCTTGATGGGTTGTAGGGATATTGAGGCCTGTTCCACGGATTATTTTTGTATGGATTGGGATAGAAAGGTCTGTAATTATTTTGATGAGATGAGACGTTTTGTCGTTGTGAAAATGACGGTTTATTTAAGTTGGCGAAGGGCACCGGTCTTGGGGGTAAATTGTGAGGAGCAAACTTGTTTAAGTCCAATGGTTTTTGGAAATTAGTTTGAGGTGCTTGCCTTTTTTGGAGATAATGTATATTTTGTTCCTCTTTGATAAATTGCAAGGCCGTTGGCATGTCTGAAGGACGCATGGTTCTGATAGTTACACCCAGAGGGTCCTTAAGGCCAGTCAGGAAAGCTTTCAAGGTTTGAGATGTAAAGAAATCTCGCTTGCAAGCTTTCTTGTTTTCGTCAGTTTCGTGCAAGTTAACGTAATTTATAATAGTACTGAGTAAATGCATGCAGCGGTTATAAAATTCTTGGGGGGTCTCGCTCTCTTGGCGCAAATTAACAAGGTCTCTATTAAGGCAGTTTTCGTCCCGTTGGTCGGCGAAATTTTTTAGTAACACCTGTTTTACTTCCACCCACGATGCAATACCATTTATAGTAACGACCTCTTCGGCTTTTCCTTTCAGCTTATTAAGAACGCTATGCAGCAATATTTGATTGTTAAAATTATTGGGTTGTGCTACGTCATAGTATTGGGTCAAGACGGTTTCACACGTAGTTATAAATCTGTGTAACTGATTTGGACTTCCATTGTATTCTGGTATAACACTAAGAGCTATCTTAAATTGATTAATATTATTATTATTTGCTTCCGCCATTATAACAATTAAAGGAAATCGAATACGGGAAAATTGGACAAAACTTGTGGATATACAATTAAGCAGTTCGAAAGAAAATTAATAAATTTCTGTAAAGTACAAAAACACTAAGGAAAATGGAAAGGACTCACAGTATGGCGACGGCAAACAGCATTTTCGGCTCCGGAGGTCCGGTGACTAGGCTTTTGAAGTGGAAAAGCTCTAGCTATCCTTTTAGACTGCGCCACTAATAGTTCTTGGGTAATTCTTCTTTAATAAAACTTAATCGCAAGGTTTACTTGTTTAATCAGTTAAAATTACAAATTGTCCCGACAATAATTACCGATTGATCGGTACCGAGCGCGTCCGAAGTTGGGAACGAACTGTCGACGGTCGCGTCGATGGCTTAAAAGCTACACTACTTAATCAGCACGCGCACACACATAACACACTCGACGCCGCGATCCATAGGAATGACTTCCAAGAAGGCTTACCCCGAACATCGTATCGTAAGCAGCCGGCATATTATGCTTCCAGTTTAATGGGTTGGCAATGCGCATGTGACACTCCTTGAGTTGCAGGCGTCCATAGTATGCTTATGCTTGTTTGTCACCGACGTAGGAAGAAAAAAAAATCCTTATCCACGTGGATAAGACATTTGTCACTCGCACACTGACATACCTACTTGCCAAAGCGTGACGGCTACTTTACCCACATTGATTCGAGGTCCTCCCTCAATTATTGAGGGCATCTTTCTATTAACACTCTAGTTGGCGTAAGAGGATATGATAAGGAATATTATTGCAATATTCTGCCGCCAGATTGTAGCACTATCACACGTACTAAACAAAAATATAAAGAAACTTATCGTCACTACTTTTAAAAAAACTTGTATCTTCGTCTGTCAATGAAAAGAAAATTATAGTAAGTATGTATGGAATGCATATAGACTTACTGCGTTTTAACTTTGAAGAGAAGCATGAGATACGAGATTTTTTTAAAGTAGTGACGTTATGCATGTGCCTTAAACAGTTTTCATTATGTATTGACGCATCTAGATCAAAGCAGTTGGTTTACACGGTACGTAGCCGAATGGCAGAAACGCTCACGAAACGAAACGCTCTTATCTATCTCTATCGCTCTTGCGTATTGGCGCGACAGAGCCAGACTACCTTTCGCGGCGTTTCGTTTTCGTTTCGCGTCGCAGAAATGCCATTCGGCTACGGCACCAGATGGTCTAACGTGAAATATGAAACACGTTCGATATGTTGCTACTCCAAAAAAAAGTGTTTATTTCGTGATCTTTACAAAATAGTATTTTATACAATCGTAATATAATATAAAGCTTTTCAGTCGAGTACCATGTTTAGGCCACGAAGCTTGCTGAGTGGCCCAATAGTACGGTACGAGAGTGAAAAGCTTAATTATATCACTATTGTACCTATACAATACTTTTTCTATGAGTCATCATCTTCATCATCAATGGACGAAAAATATAATTATTCAAGTTAAATTAGTGTTAATGGCGTCGTTCACCGTTGTATCAACATCGAATTACTTGGCAACCAATTGTTTGTAATAACCGTCTGTGATTGGTCGATAACGCGATAGATTAAAAAGTAGAAAAAGTCTTATTTTAACATTTTTTCCTTCTTCTTCAGAAATACGTGGTTAAATCTTTAGTATTCCTCATGTTACACCATGTATACAATACCTTTCCTTCTGTGTCAGATGTTCTAAGCATCACTCAAACGACATATTCGTTCGTGACTGTATAGCCCAATGCGAGAGAAGATTCTCGCGTTTAAACACGTGGCAGGGATCATTCAAAAACCTTTTTTTTTTTTAGAAACAGCCCTCGTGGTTAACCTCTTTAGCCAAACCCGCCCCAGTTCTTCTAGCTTTGGTTACGTAGCATAGAGCTTACCGCACCTTCGTCAGTAGCTGACGTATTCTGCGCACGGACTCCTTATTTAAAAGGGTTCCAAAACGTTTTTCATATACCTACCTATTTTATGGAAGGTAGCGTGTGGTTACATTTTCAGTACGAGAAGTCTGTTATTTCTACCCAATTTTAGTTGCTGATGCTCATAAAAATGTGTTATGATTAAGTCCCCTGCCGCATCTGTCCGTGTGTGTATGTATAGGTATGTGTGTTGGCGATAAACTCAAAAACTACTAGACGGATTTTCATGCGGTTTTCACCTAATATGAGTACTTGAGTAGGGTGATTCTTGAAGTATGTTTGTACTCGTATAGGTATAATTTGTCAATATTTTCTGTGAGTCGGTTGAAACATGACGATATATGCTAATCGAGTATTAATTAGTTACTTGACTGTGACAATGGTATGATACTAAGTGTTTTTCACTACCTTTTCTAAACGTATCACGTAGATCTACATATATACAGCTCGCAGAGCCAATAGTACACAATAATTCATATATTTACGGAACCAGTAACAATAATTCATTTATTTTACACTTTCCGATTTAACGTATAAATACTAATCACATTGTGTAAGACAAGTATGAAGGGGCTATTATACTCGTGTTACTGTGAAATGCCCACATGACAGAAATGTAAATTTCTCTCGTACGTTTTGCTACCGATTTTCAAATCCAGACAGACATTTGTAATTCACTAATTTGCGTTCCTAAATTCAGGAATTGGACTTAAAATGAATATGAGCGTTATATGAATGAATTTAAGACGGCTTGTTCATTTGCAGATTTCGCATAGAAATGTGAGAATAACTAGACGATTTACCAGATCGTTTCATCATAAAATCCACCCTTCTAACTAGGCGGTAATATATCATATCTGCCTTCGGATTAAGGCTTGGATTATACAACAGACTTTAAGGTTGATTACTTTATGATTACACGTAAGTCCTAACATACACAATGTTTTTACAAAGGTTCGTACAATGTCGGGCAAATACTGACAGGCAAAGTCAAAATTTGTTTTTTCTACTTGTCGACTGTAATCTGTCAATTAGGACACCACAAACTAAACTATAAGTGCTAACTTTTCAGTGTTGGATACTCTATGGCAGTTCCGACTCAATTATAATAAGCTCATTATAGTTGACTTTAGTTAACTGTAATAATTTCAAAAATAGAACTTCATACAATTTCTATACTAATTTGCGATACCTGGCAAATTTTCCTGCATCTGAAACACATTTTTTATTATCTGTCGCGTTATCGGCCAATCAGAGACGGTTATTACAAACAATTGGTTGCTAGGTAATTCGATGTTGATACAACGGTAAACGACTCTATCAACATTAATTTTAACTTGCATGAATGATGATATTTCCGTCCATTGATGATGAAGATGATGACTCGTAGAAAAAGTATTGTATACAATAGTGATATAATTAAGCTTTTCACTCTCGTACCGTACTATTAGGCCACTAAGCAAGCTTCGTGGCCTATACATGGTACTCGACTGAAAAGCTTTGTATTATATCACGATTGTATAAAATACTATTTTATCATGCAGAAACGTTTGCGAGCGATATTATATATTTTTAAATTAAAGGAAAATAGAAAAATTCATACCTCCGGCAGGACTCGAACCTGCGACCTCTGGCCTTGCCGGGGCCATCGCCATTGCGAATTGAAGGAATGCATGGATAAATTCGCACACATCCAGCAGGCTTCCATGGCGCAGTTGGGAGCGCGATAGCCCCGGCAAGGGCAGAGGTCGTAGGTTCGAGTCCTGCTGGAGGTGTGAAGTTTTCCATTTTTCCTTTAATTTAAAAATATTGGCAAGATCAATACATGTATTTGTGTCAAAAGGGGATATGTCTTCCGTACACACTACGTGAATAGTAAACAAGATTGAGCTGATTGCGGATCTTAGTCAATACAGTGTTAATAATGAATTATTTATGTGAATCTAAATATATATAAAAGGAGAAACTGACTGACTGACTGACATATCAACCGCACAGCCGAAACCGCTGATTCTAGAGATTCTAAAATTGGCACGTACTAGGTGCCTTATAAGGTGTAGAGGAGCATTAACACTTTCGCTACCAAGAACCCGACTGTCGGGTACACCGCTCGTAGAAGCGTAGCCGATTACATGGGTTTCCCCGTATGTAGCGAAAATGTCGTAGCGCCGCGTAGAGCCCGGTTTCGAAAGTGTTAAGAAAGGATTATTCAAATTTCACCTCCTATTAAGGGGTTGAAATGGGGGTCCAAAGTTTGAATTCTTTTAGTACGCGGGAGAAGCCGCGGGCGGGAAAAAAGTAGTAATTATATATATTTTATTTGAGGTATCGTCCGGTGGAAGTGAATGAATGAATGAGACTTTATTCGAAACACATTTACAACAACATCAAAGTAGGCTTAAATCTAGGAAAATGAATGAAGTTATAGTGCTGAGGGTGGTTTCGGAAAAGGATAACACTCAGCCATTTGTCGCGGCACATTGATAGTGTTACGACGCTGATTTTCAGTGCATTTGTCGCGGCACATTGATAGTGTTACGACGCTGATTTTCAGTGTACCCAGTGACACTTAGAACAAACACATAACAACACAAAACGTAAAAAGCAGAGCAAAACAGAAACAGTATACATTATAATGAACAGCTGATAGTTGTATGAAAACTGATATATATACATATTTATATATATTATTATTAATAAATACATATATAGTTAAATAATATAATATATACATACACTCTAAAACTAAGGAGTTACAAAAACTGGTGGCGAAGATATATTATGTAGATACAGGTCGGTCGGCTAGGCCGAATCAGCTTGTTCCTTGAGTAAGTGCAGTTTTAGCTTACATTTGAAAACGTATAGGCATTTCTAATTGGTGGAAGGAGATTGTTCCAGCAGCGCGTGGCTGCGAAGTGTAAGTAAAGTAGGTAAATGTTTCTTGCCCTGTCTATTTTTTTTAATAGCCCTGCTATGTGTCCCACTGCTGGGAAAATACCTCTCCCTGTGATTTCCACAGCTCCCGTTGGTGTGCTATGTCTGGCCAATTAATCATGCTGTTCTGTCTAGTAACTAATATTTAATTAGAAGCTTTACATATAAACACAGTCATATACATACCTATGACCAAAAGATTACCTTGACTTTTAATGCCACATCCGCCCCTTTTGTAAGATACGGCACAAAGAACTGAAAAAAGTCAGATAGGTCTCTACAATGTAGGTAACCAAAGGAAACAAATGTGAACAACTTTTCTTTTCAGACGTGAAATACGCCTTTACATTTCTATCTTCCATATATTTCACGAGATTACTAGCGAAACACTGACGACCAAAATTCTGCCTAAAATATCGCGGCTGTGAGGCTGAAGGGTGAGCTCGAGATAAATAATAGGACTAAATTTCAGTTTCAGTATTCTTATTCGGTGTCTCAAACCAAGTTTTGGAATCTCACACGCAGAAATCAGTAATTTTGCTTAAGACGTACATATTTTTCTAGGCGAGACTTATGGGCACATCTGCAGATACAGGGTAGTCCCCCTAGGTTATTCCGGTCCTTTACAAGGCGTGCACAAAGCCGAAGTCAATGTATTAGTATTTATTGTTTTATAGTTCAATAATTATAATGTTTTAATAACAGCGAATTTAATGTCAAAACCTGAACTTAGAATATTAACAATTCATTCATAACTTTTATAGGGGGCTATGTTGATAGTATGAATTTATAAAAATACGAATTAAGTATCAGTGCTTATAATTTTTCCACTGAAGGACTTCGAATAAACGTCTTTATAATTATATAAACTATAAATAGCTATAAATAAAAATGTCTCGACTAGTTCTGAGGCAAAAATCTTTAATTTACTTATTCTTAGAAACGGTAGTGCACTAAGAATAGAAACGAGACGCTTAAGTTCTAACATTAAACTCATTTTATTATTTCATTTCAAAGTTATGTTATGAAATTAATTTCGTAGAACATTGGATGGCAATCCTTTAAAAGCTACTTAATGTCGCAAAGTTTAATACAGTAACAAAGGACAAACAACTCACTAAGGACATCATTATTATGCAGCTATATTTTTTATTGTTTATGGACGGCTTCATATTAAGCTCTAAACAATTAGTGTACTTGGTAAGCAGAAGAATCGTAGGGACCCATTATTCAAAAGCTGGTTCTCTTTTAGCAATAAAACTACATCATAATAGCGAGGCTTTTGACATGATTAGAGATGGGTCGTGGGTAAATACCCAATCTACCCACCCAGGTATTTACCCGGTAAATACCTATCTACCCGGTATTTACCCGTATCTACCCAAATTGACGGGTAGATTCATTTCATGTTGCACAATTGCACATGCTGATTTGTGTTAAAATGGAGATAAATACTAAGTTAGAGGTTGTAATTATTATACACAATTCAAAACGAAACTGTTCAGTCAAATATACAATAAAGATTACAGAAGTTTTAATGTATATTTTTAAAAATAATTGAAAAAATATGTTTTACGTGTGCTTTTTAGATTTCATTAAATAGTCGTATTTATACCATAAAGATAAACTTCCTAGTACTGGTTGGAGGGGGTTGTGGTTGGGTTAGGGGGGGTAAAATGTATTTTTTTCATATTTCATGGAAACTATCATGAATATCGAAAAGTTTTATATGTACGAACTAAAGTAGACACTATTTCCTATAAAAAAGTTCATATACATTTTTGTCACAAAACATACTATGTATGAGTTATGAACTTCAAAAAGAGATTTTTAAAATATTTTTATTCACATATTTTGATTTACAGTTTTAATTTATCAGACTTATAATTGATATTAAAAGCATTTTAAATTATTTCCGTGTGTCAGAGAATGATATTACACCATTTTTATAGTTGGAAAGATACACTAAAATCACATTTTATCTCATAGCAACCTATTCGTTCTCAATTTGAATAAACATTATGTGTACAATTACAAAGACTGACTTAAATTAATCTGTTTTAGCCCAAAACACCATTTAAAACGTCAAATTTGGAAGAAAAATGAAAATACCCGCGTATTTACCCGCGGGTAGGTAAATATCGGGTATTTACCCGGTAAATACCCACCGTCGGGTATTTACCTGGGTAGTTACCCATCTCTAGACATGATGTACCTAATTGATTTAGTAAACTGAATCTAATAATCTTATGTGAGTGTGTTTAGTAAAACGTCCCACTTTGTCGGTTAGCATTAAGGCGAGATTACTTGTATCTTTATATGAATAAACTGATAAAGCGGCTCTAAGTATAGCAATCGACAAAGTGGGACGTTTCCCCGTGCACACTCACTTATTATGATAGACTCATTGACATGAATATTGCTTCGTAAGGAGGTGACATACAATGAAAAATGGTGCCAAATACAGGGGCGCCATTGACTCCATTTCAGCACGAGACGAGACAAGCGTGCAGTGTAGTCCATGCGACCAATCACGTGCTCGATGCGTACTCATCAACCAATCGCATTGTAGCGTTCCACTAAGGCGCATGAAACGAAAATGTTCAGACGAAATTACATGAATTGCCTTATCCGCTACTCTTAAAATCTTTGGATAGACAATATTTCCCTGTATTATTATCGTTATTTATTACTATCCAGTTATTACGAGTAGGTAAGTAATTTTTGACTCAATGATAAGTAAAGAGCGTTATCAAGGTGCACTTTTCGTGGCAAATGGTACGGTTGACAAAAAAAACAAATACTTAAATTTAAATATTCACTGGTGGATTTGTCGGAGGGCGTCAACTAAAATTGCGTGCAGTATTTTAAAGAGTTAAATTACCTTCCTGTAACTTCTGTCAACGTAGAAAGGCCATTTAGTTATTTTTAAAACAGATTTTTTCTAATTTCTAAATTTGCACGATTGACAGCCAAATCTGTTGAACAAAATTTTAGTTATTTATTCAATGTAATTTGGATAATTAATTATAAATATGTATATCCAATACTAATATTATAAATGGAAAAGTATGTCTGTTTGTTTGTCCGTCTTTCATGGCACGGATTTTTTAAGTGGAAGTCGTTGAAGGGGTGGAGAGTGACATAGGCTACTTTTTGTCTGTTTCTAACGCGAGTATTTCATAATTTGTTAAGTATAATTATAATGTTTCAAATACTTGTGTATTTGTTTTTTTTGCCAACCATACTCTGCCACCAATACAGCACGCTGATAACGATCTTTAAATTGATAAGTTACTAAGATAAGTTTCGTTTATTACGTGAAGTGACTATAAAAAATATCCCAAAACCTGATTTTCTCGGCTCGATTCGTATTCTCCAAGGAATTTCATCTAACAACAAAAGTACTCAGGACTTTGAGGTATTTTAGGGATTACTTGAGAACGCTTACTTTTGTAAGTATTACCTGTATTTATCCATTAAAACTTTCTTTTTGATATATTGCTGTTGTATTTCTACGTGACACATAAAGTCTTAACAATAAGGTATTATCCCACTAACGGTTTTTCAAGATTTCACGTAAGTATTTTTTTTAATTAAGAAAACGATACAAGTGTGGAAAAGAGGAAATTCAAAACGAGAGGCGTTAAATTAAACCACGACCAAAGGAAATGTTTTAAATCGACACGGTGCGAATCCCCTTTCCGTATGTGTATCGTACGACGTTTTTCAGTGTACTTACTCATATAATATGGCCTGGCCCTTTGAAGTTTCGACCTGACAAGAAATATACTACTTTGCGAACTAGTGCGGCAATAAACACCATATGTACTTCAAAACAAATAAACGCATTATTACATACTCCGATTTCTGATACATGTTTAATATGTCAGGATCACATCTAATAATAGGGACTTGTTTGAAGAACATCTAAATATATAAAAGAAGAAGCTGACTGACTGACATATCAACGCACAGCCGAAACCGCTGGTCCTAGAGATTTCAAATTTGGCACGTAGGTTCCTTATATAGTGTAGAGGAGCACTAAGAAAGGATTTTCCAAAATTCACCTCCTAAGGGGGTCAAATGGGGGTTCAAAGTTTGTATGGGGAAACAAGATTAGTTTGACTATTTTATTCGAAACTTCACAGGAAGATTCCTTATGACATATTACTGAATACGTGTTTCAGGTTTTTTGAAAATTTAACCCCTAAAAGGGTGAAAAGGGGGTGATAAAGTCAAAAAATCGATATGGGTATCGTTTTTATGGTTTATCGGGTCGCTGATCACGATAAATACATCATAGGCCACAGCATTTTTAACAGATGATTTTTGCAGCGACTTTTACGAGGTATGTGCGCCGACAGAGATCGGAGGTACGGCGCATCTTTTCCTATGGCTGTAAAGTCCAATGGCAGCACGGCACTTCCGGCCACAGAGATCGCAGGTGAATCGCGAATCCGTCGATGGTTCCTGTGAGTTCCGAAGTCTTTTCTGCCTCAGGTCATCAAACCAGACTTCGTCATGTCTCTTCATGCCATCCTGCAAACGATGGCGCCAGTCCGCTCTATTGAGTGCTTCCGCCTCCCAGGTGCTTGGATCGATGCCAAAGGACAACATGTCCCGCTTGCAGGAGTCTTTAAAGCGAAGCAACGGGCGTCCGATTGGTCTCTTGGCGTATGCGATTTCGCTCAGCATCACTGCACGAGGAAGTCTGTCTGGGTCCATACGTAAAACGTGGCCTAGCCACCGCAGTCTACGCTGTTTTAGAGTGGCAGTGATGCTGTAGCAGCCGGCAAGGTCGAGAACCCTTTCATTTGTAATGTGATCCCTCCAAGTGACTCCGAGGATCGTACGTAAGCAGCGCATGTGAAAAGCATTCAAGCGACGCTCCTGCCTAGAGTAGGTTGTCCACGTTTCAGATGCGTACAGGAGGATGCTTAGGACGCATGACTTGTAAACAAGGATCTTGGTGGAGAGTTTCAGCTTGCTGTTATTCCAGACTCGAGCCTGAAGTTTCCCGAAGTTGGAGGCAGCTCTTCCTATTCGACTGTCGATCTCGCGGTTATTGCATAGCTTGGTAGTTGTAGTGGATCCAAGGTAACAAAAGTTCTCGACAACTTCAAGGGTGTCATTCCCAAGCATAATACTGGGCATTTGGTCTGTGCCTTGAACGAGGATCACAGTCTTTTTATTGTTCACTGACATTCCAAACAGCTGACAGGCACAGTTAAACCTTGTCAGCAGATCCTGAAGCCCATATTCTGTGTTGGAAATCAGCGCCGCGTCATCTGCATAAAGGAGTTCTCTGGCTAATAGCTGGCATCTGTTTTTCTTGGACTTTAACAGACGGATGTTGAAAAGACTCCCGTCTTTCCTCGTATGCAGGTGAACTCCGACGTCACAATCCTTAAATGCCACCAAGAGAAGAACAGAAAAGAATATGCCGAAAAGTGTTGGAGCAAGAACACATCCCTGTCTTACACCTCGATTCACATTAAACGGGTCAGATTCTTCCCCTCAAATACAACAGTTCCACGCATGTTGTCATGGAAGGACTTAATGATACTTAAGAGGATATTTGGGCAACCAATGTGTTCGAGCACCCTATAGAGCCCCTCGCGACTGACCGTATCAAAGGCTTTTCTGAGGTCTACAAAAGCGGTATAGAGGGGCACCTGTTGTTCTCGACACTTCTCCTGTATCTGCCTCAAAGAGAATATCATATCCATGGTAGACCTTCCAGCTCTGAAGCCACATTGTGATTCTGGATATACTCGATCAGCTAATATCTCTAGCCTCTTCAGAATCACTTTTGCTAAGGCTTTTCCTGCGATGCTTAGTAGTGATATTCCCCTATAGTGGTTACAATCCCCTCTGTCTCCCTTTCCTTTATACAACGTAACTATATTAGCGTCCCTCATGTCTTGTGGTACAGTTCCTTCTTCCCAGCAACGCGAGAGTATGACAAACAGTAGTGAAGACACGTATCCAACACGAAGAAGTTCTGCAGGGATACCATCCCGCCCAACACTTTTCCCTAATTTTAGTCCCCTAATAGCAATATGAAGTTCCTCAAAAGTAGGTGCGTTATCTAAGTCTGATGCTACAGGGAATTTCGGAAGGGTTTCTAAAGCCGAAGCGCTGATTAAGATAGGTTCTGCATAAAGATCCGTGTAGTGTTGTGCCCATCTCTCCAGCTGCCTGTTTTTGTCCAAAATTGGCTCACCATTTAGGTCCTTGATAGCAGCACGCTTCCTAATGGTAGGACCGATTGCTGTCTTGATATTCTGGTACATTCCCCTATAGTCGCCAACATCATGACATAGTTGGATCTTTGTACACAAGTCGGTCCAATAAGAGTTTGCACATGCTCGAGAGACGCGTTGTAGGTTTGATTTAGCAGCCTTATAGCTGTCCTTATAACGAGCGACGGTTGGATTCTGTATGTAGTTGAGATGAGCTTTCCTCTTCTCCTCAACAAGAGGCTGTAAAACGTACTCATTTGCAGCAAACCAGTCGTCCTGTCTCCTAGCTCTCCTTCCCAGAGAATCTGTAGCAGTTTGTACAAGGGTGGTCTTAAAGGTCGTCCAAGCAGATTCGAGACTTTGTGAGGACTCTAAGGTTTCTAAGCTAAGCCTGTTCTCTAAGTGCGATACAAAACTGCTTTTAGCAGCGTCAACATTTAATTTTGAGGTGTCTAATGGTGCTCTCACTTTGCACTGCGGTCTTGCTGAGTGTATTTTCCTTGGTACAAGCTTAATTTTAGACAGTACCAAGGAGTGGTCCGTATCGCAAACAGCGCTGTGATAGGTACGAGTATTTAAAATATCACGCAAGTCTCTTTTCCTACATATAATAAAGTCTAATTGGTGCCAATGTCCCGACCTAGGATGTTTCCATGACACCTTGTGAGCCATTTTGCTTCGGAAGAAGGTGTTAGTGACACAAAGATTGTTGGATGCGCAGAATTCAAGGAGACGCTGACCGTTTTCATTCATGTTTCCTATCCCATGAATACCCATACAATCAGGCCAGTATATTGCACTGCTCCCAATCCTGGCGTTGAAGTCCCCGAGTAGTATGAGTTTATCTGACGCTCGTATAGACCCCATTACTAGACGTAGACTTTCGTAAAAGCTGTCTTTGACATCAGAGCTGGAATGAAGAGTCGGAGCGTATGCTGTAATAACACTCACAGGACCCGTTGAAGTAGACATACGCAAACTCATGAGACGTTCGGAAATAAAAGAGGGGTTTCCATACATTTAACCAACTGGTTACGAATAGCAAATCCAACACCATATTCACGACGTTGGTCCGAAGTCTTCCCCTTCCAGAAAAAGGTGTAGTTTTCCTCTCGCAGACTCCCCTCATCGGCAAGGCGTGTCTCCTGAAGTGCAGCGATATCAACTCGAAGTCTCAACAGTTCTCTATCGATGATAGCAGTCTTTCTGAGCTGCGGAGCAACGTCAGGTGACAAATGTTGACCAGCTGTCATGGTCCTGACATTCCAGGTGCCGAGCCGCATTAATGTAAATTTACTGTTTTTTGTCGTTTTTGTTTGTGTTACAGGTGCCAGAAAAACTCATCTTGTTTCAGGCACTATGAGGTGCCTGTTTCTCCACACACCTATAGGAGAGCAAGACGAGGGACGGACCAGTACCCTATTGGCTGGGGGCTGCCCAGCTCAGGCAGGCGGTAACTGGTCAATTAGCCGCGATGGGCTATCCTACCGACGAGAGCCACCCCTGGCGCCCGCGCATGACGTCCATTTGCGCTGGCTTATAACCGGTGACTGTGACTCCCCGTGTTTTTTCCCCCATCCTCTGAAAGAGGACGAAGGTGTAGTGACCTCTACACAGGCTTGGCGCTGCATTGCCTGGGACGATGCAAATTCAAGAACACAAACTTGCCCAGAATTTATGTTCCCCACTCGACCTCCCCATCTTTTATCCACAGGAATGACAGGTCATTACGTGTGGAGATAGTTTGGTTGCAGGAGTTGCCGATTTGTTCAGGTTGAACCTTACTATCGCCTGCGGTACTCCGAATCCGCTGCCTCTTCCGCCGATATACACCGTACCGAAGCACATCTTCTCCGCTGTATTCGCCGTTGGGGACTTCACCCGTAACCCTGGGCAGGGGTCCACGTTATACCCCGCAGAACTGGGTCCCTATCCGAACTTAGCCACCTACTCACTACGGCCTACTGAAGTGAGCCTACGCCTACGATAAATACAACGTTTTTAAAATCTAACGAGGCGGAAGTTAAATACCTTCTCCCCTGTTGTGGTGTCTAAATATATAAAAGAAGAAGCTGACTGACTGATTGACTGACATATCAACGCACAGCCGAAACCGCTGGTCCTAAGGATTTCAAATTTGGCACGTAGGTTTCTTATATAGTGTAGAGGAGGACTAAGAAAGGATTTTCCAAAATTTACCTACTAAGGAGGTCAAATGGGAGTTCAAAGTTTGTATGGGGAAACAAGATTAGTTTGACTATTTTATTCAAAACTTCACAGGAAGATTCCTTAAGAAATATGACTGAATACGTGTTTCAGGTTTTTTGAAAATTTAACCCCGAAAAGGGTGAAAAGGGGGTGATAAGTCAAAAAATCAATATGGGTATCATTTTTATGGTTTATCGGGTCGCTGATCACGATAAATACAACGTTTTTAAAATCTAACGAGGCGGAAGTGAAATACCTTCTCCCCTGTTGTGGTGCAATGGGGTGTAAATATCAAAAAAATATATAAAAGAAGATATTGACTGACTGACTGACATATCAACGCACAGCCGAAACCGCTGGTCCTAGAGATGTCAAATTTGGCACGTAGGTTCCTTATATAGTGTAGAGGAGCATTAAGAAAGGATTTTTCAAAATTCGCCTCCTAAGGGGGTCAAATGGGGGTTCAAAGTTTGTATGGGGAAGCAATGTTAGATTCACTGTTTTATTCGAAACTTCACAGGAGGGATCCTAAAAATATATGACTAAAGACGTGTTTCAGGTTTTTTGAAAATGTAACCCCTAAAAGGGTGAAAAGGGGGTGATAAAGTCAAAGAACTATTATGGGTATCGTTTTTACGGTTTATTGGGTCGCTGATCACGATAAATACAACGTTTTTAAAATCTAACGAGGCGGAAGTGAAATACCTTCTCCCCTGTTGTAGTGCAATGGGGTTTAAATATCAAAAACTATATAAAAGAAGAAACTGACTAACTGACATAATATATCAACACACAGCCGAAACCGCTGGTCCTAGAGATTTCAAATTTGGCACAGGTTCCTTATAGGCCGTAGAGGTGCTCCTCTACGCCAAGGATCTTTCAAAATTCACCTCTTAAAAGGGTGAAATGGGGGTTCAAAGTTTGTATGGGGAAACAAGATTAGTTTGACTTTTTTACATAGCTATAAGTATAGGTTTAGTTTTTATCTTTACTTCTGGTTCAAGAGATTTAAAATTGACACGGAAGTTCCTTAGAGGAGCACTAAGAAAGGATTTTTCAAAGTTCACCTCCTAGCATGATAATTTGACAGGGGCAAGGACAGGGACAGGGACAGGGACAGGAACGGGATAGGGTTAGGGATAGGGATAGGGATAGGGATGGGGATGGGTATGGGGATGGGGATGGGGATGGGGATGGGGATAGGGATAGGGATAGGGATAGGGATAGGGATAAGGATAGGGATACGGATAGGAATAGGGATAGGGATAGGGATAGGGATAGGGATAGGGATAGGGATAGGGATAGGGATAGGGATAGGGATAGGGATAGGGATAGGGATAGGGATAGGGATAGGGATAGGGATAGGGATAGGGATAGGGATAGGTATAGGGATAGGGATAGGGATAGGGATAGGGATAGGGATAGGGATAGGGATAGGGATAGGGATAGGGATAGGGATAGGGATAGGGATAGGGATAGGGATAGGGATAGGGACAGGGATAGGGACAGGGGAAGGGACAGGGATAGGGATAGGGATAGGGACAGGGGAAGGGACAGGGATAGGGATAGGGAAGGGATAGGGAAGGGATAGGGACAGGGATAGGGATAGGGATAGGGAGAGGCAGAGGCAGAGGGAGAGGGATAGGGATAGGGATAGGGATAGGGATAGGGATAGGGATAGGGATAGGGATAGGGATAGCGATAGCGATAGCGATAGCGATAGCGATAGGGATAGGGATAGGGATAGGGATAGGGATAGGGAGAGGGAGAGGCAGAGGGATAGGTATAAATAAGGATAGGGATAGAAATAGGGATAGGAATAGGGGATGGGGACGGGGATAGGGATAGGGGAGGGACGAGTACAGGGATGGGACGGGACGGGGACGGGGACGGGGACAACGATAGAGATAGGGACGGGGATAAGAATAGGGATTGGGGTCGGAATAATCGGTCGGCAATCGATATCTAGGCAGTGTAAAATGCAGGTGGCTCAGTGGGAAGGGATTAGTAAGTAGGAATCGGCGAGTGTCCTGCATCCGTAATAACTTTTACATTCAATGTGCTGTAAGAAGATCGTTGTTTGCTTGCCTTTTATATGTTTACGTTTGCAATAAGTATAAGCAAAATGGAAAAAATTGTAAGCGATAATGCAAGGAAGTACTTTTTACCTTACCGACCATAGCGTCGAGATACTGGCTATGTGGATTGTATGAAGTTTACCCAGTATAAATATTCATATAGGTAAAATACACACATATTCGTACCTACTACCTACGCTGTGGTCGCTGTGTAACAATTCTACAATCCTTGCAAGAATTTCTTTCAAAACAATAGTAATATGTGTAAGGTACAGTCAGCCAAAAAAGTGGTTTACCACTTTTCGATCAATAGAGTCGAAAAGTGGTAAATCACTTTATTGGCTGACCGTACAGCAAATAGATCAGTTACAATGGCCCCCCAGTCGAGAATGGCCCCGCTTTACCTTAATCGAAATAATCGCGGACAGATGTACTTACAAAGAAACCTACGGATCCAAATGAAAATCTTATTTTTTGTAAACGTTTCAATAAGAATACTTTTATTACGCGGGCGAAGCCGCGGGTAAAAGCTAGTTTCTGCATAAAAAATAGTTTGAGTTTCAGAACTTCCGAGAATAGTCTGCAAGCCATATTTAAATCAAATGAAAGTCATGTCCTTCGAAATGGTATTTCGTTGAATTTGGTATACAGTCGGAGTCGTGTATGTGATATTTTGCCGAATTGTTATATGTATGTACATTCGGTATATTTTTTTAAATTTATTTATATCCACGAATAACATTGTATTTGTGTACATGTCGATTTTTATTTTTGACAAAAACAAACTCCCTTGGCTGTCCTGGGTACGTAGCCGAATGGCACAAACGCTCACGAAACGAAACGCTCGTAGATATCTATCTATATCGCTCTTGCGTATTGGCGCCACAGAGCCAGACTACCTTTCGCGGCGTTTCGTTTTCGTTTCGCGTCGCAGAAATGCCATTCGGCTACGGGGCCTGCTGTCGTAAGTCGTAACCCTTTTAATTTTACTGAAGGCTACACATATTATTACATTTAAAGTTTAAACATATAAGTCTAGTACAAAATAAATTATGTTTGTACTTATTTATAGTTTACTTAGTTCAACAACTGGGCCCCCTTGTAAAACAAATAACTATTGTTATTAAGTAGGAATATAATTATTATCAATTAATTCATCCATATCGGTAAATATAAAACATTTTGGGAAATAAATCCACGAACGAAGTCGTGAGCAACAGCTAGTTATGAACATTACGTTAAATACTTTAAAAAATGTTTAAGAAATATAATGTAATTTAAGTAAATTTTGTTGAATATTTATGAACTATGACTTTTTCATCACGAGTGTTTTCGTAAAGCGTTCTTTCTTATGCTAATACAAACGAAATATATTTTTCAGTACAGATGGTGCTTTTTTTACGCACTAGTGCGAGAAGTGGTTCATTATATGTCAGGTCGAAACTTCGGAGGTCCATCTGTACTGAAAAACGTCGTTCGATACACGTGCGAAAAGGAAATTCGTAACTCGTGTCGATTTAAAACACTCCCTTCGGTCGTGTTTTAATTTATCGCCACTCGTTTCGAACTTCCTCTTTTTCGCACTTGTATCGAAATGTACTAATAAGATTTATAAGTGCCCACGCGTTAGCAATCCATTATGGTCGCTTCATATTTTTTAAGACACACAATAGAGATTTTTAAGATATACAAAGAATAATGTATTTTAATTTTGTAGTGTAATATAATGATGTACCTATCTACTTATAGCAGCAAGCAGCGTAGACAAGTGGCCAAGGAGCGAGGCGTTCGGTAGCGAATCATAGTTATAAATCTATTTATAGCTCCTCCGTATCAGTTCAACATAGACAGTCGCGTTTCGTTCACTAAGGAGAAATATATACAACTTGTCTACGCAGCCTAATCACTATTTGGGGTGGGTGTTTCTAATAAAGACAGATCAGAGAAGAACTGTCAACGGCTACAGTAGCTAATAAATACACAAGGAAAATAACAGTGACTTAATAAAGAGTGACATTCGATTATTTTGCAGTATATGCCGCTGCATAGGAGGTCTTTCAGGTGCTGAGGTGTCAGACCATCCAGACCTCCAGCAGAGCCATTGGGGAAAGACATTACGGCTCCAAGGACATCCTGTGGGGTGGCAACGAGATTCAGATCAGCAGGTAATGGGGGATCGGGGAGGCGAAGGTCTGTAGCTGGAGGTCGGTGATAGTAAGCACCGACCTACCTACCATTACCTGCTGATCTGAATCTCGTTGCCACCCCACAGGATGTCCTTGGAGCCGTAATGTCTTTCCCCAATGGCTCTGCTGGAGGTCTGGATGGTCTGACACCTCAGCACCTGAAAGACCTCCTATGCAGCGGCTGTGGGGAAACGGGGGACACGCTGTTAAAGGATCTAACGGCCCTGGTTAATGTCATGCTGGCCGGTCAGGTCCCGGACGGCATCAGGGACATCCTGTACGGAGCCAACCTATGTGCTTTGAAAAAAAAAGATGGTGGTATCCGCCCCATAGCGGTTGGTACCACACTCCGACGCCTAGCCGCCAAGATCGCTTGCCGCTCCATCCTTTTGGAGCTTACCCCAGAACTTCAACCTATCCAACTGGGGTTCGGCTCCAAAAGTGGATGTGAAGCCGCGGTTCACGCCGTAAGAACATTCCTTGAGCAAAATGCAGGCGAAGTTCTGCTGAAGGTGGATGTTTGCAACGCGTTCAATTCCGTAGACAGACAGGGGCGCCTTGTTGGCTCAATTAAAAAATAAAACCCCTTTGATATTTTGGATTTTGAATTTCTTTGGCAGTGTTATAGTTCTCCCTCCAAATTATTATATAAAAGTAACGTTCTGGCTTCATCCGTAGGATGCCAACAAGGCGACCCGCTCGGTCCAGCAATTTTCAGCCTCGCCATACATTCCATCATCAAAGAACTAAATTCAAAATTAAACGTGTGGTATTTAGACGACACGACGCTCGGTGGTGAAGCGAACTGCGTCCTGGAAGATTAAAAAAAAATCATTATACTATTGGCCTTTCACTAAATTTTTCGAAGTGCGAACTTTTTATCACAGACTCCTGCCCGGACAAGAATAACACTATCGACCTTTTTACACAAAACTAGCTCCGGGTATCAAAATTATAAATAAAGCTTCACCTCCTTGGTTGTCCCATTTTGGACCAATCCTTTGAAACCTTCATTGACTCTAAGATTCAAAATTTTAAAACAACATCACACCGTTTGGCCAAAATTAATATTGATTCAGCCTATTCAATCATTAAGCACTGCCTTTTCGTCCCAAAATTTACGTACATACTCCGCGGAACTCATCTTTGGAAATACCCAACTTTGGTATCAAAATTAGATATGTTATATAGTCATTGAAACAATCACCTCCATCTTCAATATCCATTTTGACGACAGAACTTGGACCCAGGCTAGCCTTCCTATTAGGTTTGGCGGCCTGGGTATCCGCAAATTTTCTTGTGTTGCTCTACCTGCGTTCTTGTCCTCGGTGCATGGTGCTCAAAGCCTTATAGGTAAAATATTAGAACCTTCAATTGGATCTATAGAAGCCGCACACTGCTCCGAGGCCAAGACGTTTGGTCCATAACCTGTCCAAACACGGACCTGCCTGCCAATCTCTGTTCGCAGAGGCAATGGGACGAGCCGCTCTGTCGACTAGTACGGGAAAACCTTTTAAATACGTCAACTAGTTCGAGAGATCGAGCTCGTCTCCTTGCGACTGCGGAGTGGGAGTCGGGTCTGTGGCTACAGGCTCTACCCTCACCAAACATTGGGACTCTGCTGGACAACACCACCTTTTGCCTAGCAGTTAGCCTGCGTTTGGGGGCATCAACAAACCAACCTCATCGCTGTCAATGCGGTACCATGGTGAACACATTGGGTCACCATGGCTTCTCATGCGCCCGAAGCGCTGGAAGTATCCCGCGCCAAGCCAGTATCAATGATGTTATCCGTCGGGCCCTTGTCAGCGCGAAAGTGCCAGCAGTCCTGGAGCCCAGCGGCCTGGCTAGGGACGACGGCAAGAGGCCTGACGGTATGATACTGGTGCCTTGGAGCATGGGTCGGCCGCTAGTTTGGGACGTTACTTGCGTTGATACACTGGCGCCGTCCCATGTTCCGGTCACCAGCGTTGCTGCTGGCGCTGCGGCATCCTTAGCCGAAAGCATCAAACGCCGCAAATATGCCGCCCTAGGAACCAGCTACATATTCGCGGCGTTTGGCGTTGAGACCTTGGGGCCATGGGGGCCCAGTGCCCGTCATTTGTATAAACATTTGTCATCTCGCCTAATAGAGACCTCAGGCAACCAGAGGGTTGGCCAGTATTTCGCGCAACGTATAAGTATCGCTATACAGCGTGGAAATGCTGCCAGCCTTCTGGGTACCTTGCCCATTGACGGCGATTTAGGCCAATTTTTTTATTTATAAGTAGGTTAGGTATTTAGTTTTAAGTCGTTTTATCACAGAATATATAATAGTACAAGTACAGAAGGCCCACTGTTTTGATGTTCACGAAATGCCGCCTTTTTAAATGCCTACCAAATTCTAACAAAGAAATGAGCCGCACGTGCGCAGCGTCGGAGGATAGGGTTGCCTATGGTTTAAAACGCATTAATTCTCAGATAAATAGTTATACTATATATTCAAGTCTTGGGTACTTTCTAGGTATATATACAGTATTTATATATTTTTGTTACAACCTTCAGCATCACAAGCCTTATTGAACTATTCCGTTGGACTTCATCAATAAGATCAGTGCAAGATTGTCCTATTTTATTCATGATGTCTATTTAACTAAGCATTATTAGCCATTCTACACGTGGACATCGCATATGAACCTTGAAAAAAACTCGCTACGAAATGTAACAATAGAAAGTGCGAACGTGCGTTTCGTGAGAACGCGCGCCACCCCTGATTAGGCCGCGAACTCGCGGCCGCCAGCATGTACTTGTAGCGTGGCGATAGGATCGCGGAGTGAGCCGCCCCTGGTTTTATCATGTTTTTATTTGTTTGATGTATTTATTAAATAAAAATTCCCTCATAAAAAATAATAAGTTCTTTATTTCAAATATTTAAGATTCGTATTTCTTATATTATAACAAAAAAATACAATAGGTAATATAATAATACTGTATACAATGTACACAAGTGAATTTTCAGAATTTTATCATGCATCGGAAAACCCATACGAAGAGAATACCGAGCGGATGTCTCGGTAATTTCTTCCGATATTTATTAAAAAAAAACACTAGAGGCAATATCTAGTAATATGAGTTGATAATAAACGCCAGTTTAGTAGCTTAAACATCAAATGAAGCGATCGTCAACTGTTGAGAACAGAACGTAATAAGTAGATATGTACATCTGTCTTATGAAAAAATCCAGAACCCAAAGAAAAGTTCTGCAACTTGTACCTACATTGCTAGCAAGGTAGCGATATATTACCAGCATTCCTTTTTTTAAACATACCTACAGGTGGCGAACAAGCAGATATATCACCGCCCCATGTCATAGCCCCAACAAGCAGATATAGACCGTTATAATTATAACGTTGAAAGCGAACGCAGCTGAGAGTAGAGATCGCGCTGTCTATACAACTCTGACATCCACTCTTCTTTTACCCGTGGCCATGATGCATGTCACTGCGTCGATATGTAGGGTGCTGGAAGAAAAAAAGATTGCAAGGAAAAACGCCCAGGAAGCTAATTCAATAAGATGAAACACAGAACCGTGTGTTCTGCGCCTGTGAGAGATTTATGTTAGGACGACGCGGAGACGACACGATCTTATTCTAAATTAATAAGTTTGAACATCGCTTGGATATTGTAGGCGTATAGGCTGTTTATATTGAATAGTAATCAATTTATTGGACTAGGTTTATGAGGTAATGTGTCACCTGTTTAACATGTGAAGTGTTAGATCAGTTACAGGGGGTTCCCCTTGTTTCGGCGAACTTATTTTCGGACAAAGTAAGTTTTCTGCCAAATAAATTAACATTCGGCGAAAATCGATTAACGAAGTCTGTTATGCGAAAATCGTTTCGGACAATTAAGTTATGCCAAATAGAGGGAACCCGATACAGGGATGTTTGAGTAGTTTGAGCCCGCCATGTCGAATGCTGTAACTTTGCCCACCATACCCAACATTGCCTGGGTCTAAAATGGTAGTTCTAATCAAAATAGGTGTCTAAATCAAAGTGTTGGGAGATAGGACAGCGACCAACATTATAAATATCTTATTATAAACGGCTTTTCGGCAATAAATCACAATTTTTTTGAGCCAGACAATGATGTAAGACAGGGTAGGCAATGTTGCAGCATTTGACCTACTTGTGACGGTTGTCGATTTGCTGAAAATTCCCAATAAAACTAACAAACTAAAACTAACTAAACTAACTAAACCCTTGGAAGGGATGACTTAGTTGCGGATTGCGGACCGACTCACCCACTACACTCACTCACTACAGTAGTAAGGTACACTACAAATCCACAGCAATGAAAATATTATCAGCAGCACATGATTGGAGCGAGAGAGAGTATGGCGCCGCGAAATATACCACACGTCTTCTTCTAATTGTGATAATGACATAAGGACGGGTAGTCTATCTCGCGGCGACATACTCTCGCGCCAATCATGTGCTAACCCTGCAGCTGTCACAATGGACTAATTTCATCTTAGTTTTATTTTTATACCATAAAAATCATCTTCCATACTAGCTCGCGCACATTAGTTTACTCAATTTTCCGATAGATGTCGCTGTACGTTGTACGCTCATTTCCTACATCGCGTTTTTCCTGATATAATGAGATCGGTTCAGATGCGTCCTTGCGACATGTCGTAAGTCGTAAACTATTGAAGTCGAATAGTCTTGATTTTATTTGGACGTTGTCTAACAATAAAATTGTATATTAAAAATATTAAAATATGACTTGTTATGTGGGAAATTGAGTCTTGAGGAATTTAGTCAAGTCTGTAGAGTTTTATGAATAACATTTTGATGATTCAACTAGGGATGTTACGAATATTTGCATTCTCATTCGCATATGCGAAAGATTCGTATTCTTTTAAACATTTGCATTGACATTCGTATTCGCTTCAAACGATGTTTTGCGAATGCGAATATGTGCAAGTCGCAGCTTGTTCCTCGCCCGCGCCGGCAGCTCCAATTGCTACTTGTCGACTGTCGACTCGCGCATGCGCAGATAGCTCAAATTCGTACGGCGTGAAGTTCGTACTCGGCATTTTGACCAATAGTAAGCATTTTTACCTAGCGGGTTGTTGGTGATTGCTTGGTTTTTATTTTGGTTTTTTATGAAATTCAGCGATATTCGCATTCGCATTCGCACAATCGCATTCTGAATATTCGCATTCGCATTCGCATTCGCGAATGTGATACATGCGACATTCGTGACATCCTGAATCTAGATTCAACAATTGAAAGTTTGTATGGAACCCTGGGTGAGCGAGACGGACTCGCACTTGACCGTTTTTTTTTTAATTTTGTTCAACGGTCAATAAAAAAGCTGAATTACGTTTACATTGTTTGGCACAAAACGATGGTTTTGGTTTTCTGTAAATCATGATTGACGTATTAAGTACCTTTTCTTTAACGAGATTTTAATTTTTCTTTGATTCAATTGAATTAATTTAAATGAAAGGTAAAACATGAAAGATTCAATGATTGAACAAATGCTAAGAACCTTATCTAGTATAAAAGTATGCTCTTATAAAATATTATAAGATAGGTACTCAATACCTAATTATAAAAGGGCTTGGAGATTTAAATAAAATTTTGCAAGGTACAGCGGGGCAAATCTCGACTGGGGGACAAATGTAACTGGTCCATTTTTTTCATGTTTTACAATATTTGCATTATTAAATAGAGTGTCCACCGGTTATTATATGGTAGGCGTGTTCAGTGGATACATGTAGAACTCAACATCATAGTGTAATAATGGAAAAAATGGATCAGTTACAATTGCCCCCCAGTCGAGATTTGCTCCGCTGTACCTTACCTATTTAAAGTGCCACAATTTTGAATAAAATATAACTGTTTCATCCACTTTTGACGGTTTTGAAGCTATTATCAGCTAATGTGGTATAAAAAAGGTCATGTCATATAAGTAGGTATATGTATATGTATATACTAGCTTTTTCCCGCGGCTACGCTCGCGTTAGAAAGAGACAAAAAGTAGCCTATGGCACTCTCCATCCCTTCAAATATCTCCACTTAAAAAATCACGTCAATTCTTTGCTTCGTTTTGCCGTGAAAGACGGACAAACAAACAGACACACACACTTTCCCATTTATAATATTAGTATGGATATATATTGTGTGTAAATCTAATATGGGCGAATCTCTTTAATGGTGGTTAGTTAAGGACAAAAGAAATTTAATTGGATTACTAATACTTAGATTGGAAATTAAAATTTTATCCATACAAAATAATTCGGCCCGCAATGTAATGCAACATTCACGTTAAACGCTCGCTGACAGTTACGTTTAAAAACTCATTTTCGCGTACGTAATGTCATTAACTCTCATCGCAACCACGTTTACACAAATTGCTGTGGAATAACTTTTCAATAATTAATTATTGCATGAAAATTAAGAGTAGGTAAATTAAAAAAAAAACACCTCTGAATTAATGATACGACCGGTCTGGCGCAGTCGGTAGTGACCCTGCCTGCTGCGCCGCGGTCCCGGGTTCGAATCCCGGTAAGGGCGTTTATTTGTGTAATGAGCAACAGATATTTGTTCCTGAGTCATGGATGTTTTCTATTATTTAGTATTTACATATTATTTAATGAATAGGTAAATTTCGACTAACAAAATAGAGTTTTCTTATTTTTTTCATCTCTTAAGTAAATGCTATATGTAAATCTTGCACCTAAAATGAATTCTGTATTTATATTTTATTGAAACTTATTTTTTTGTGTGTTGCTTGATAATTGAATTATAGTTTAAAAATAAGGTCGCAAGACTGTTCTTGCGACCTTATCACTGGCACTGTTGCCAGGGAAATTCAGTCTAAGACCAGCACGGGTAGCATGGTCGCGCGATAGACGACAAAATATCAGGCCGTCCCTATCGCACTATTAATAAGTGCGATAGGGACGGGCAGATGTTTTTATCATTTATCGCGCGACCATACTTGCCTGCCTGATTTAGACGGCGTGCAAACTCGCATGCGATTTTAGTTACATTGCGGGCTGTTGAGGTTAAATACAATTTTGCACAGCCATCAAATACCGCATTGTAATAAAACTCGTATGCGAGTTCTCGTACCGTCTAAATGGGCCCTAATTATCTAAAAACTCCAATGTTTCTACACAATTAACCATAAAAATAAAGTTTATTACTATTTAGGTGTGCCTACCTGTTTGCCAAAAATAAACAGATTAGCTATAAAACACCGCACTATCGTCATTTGCTGTTCCTTTGGCTCGAATCCCGATCAAAACAGCTTTAGTCCATAGTTGTTTTGTTAAAACAATACCCTTTTGAGTACGACTTCGTTTTATGGGACCATCACTCAGAGTGACTTTAATTAATTAACACTGGATTACTATAGACTTTGAACGACAGGCCACTCTAGTGGAATGAAACATTAGAAGTAAATCCTGAAATAAATGTTGTCCCTACGGATTAATCATATTCATATTCATCTTTATTAGTATTAAGCATACGTTGTCAAAAATATTACAGCTATATACATATGTCATCATTATTACTCTTAAAATACTAGATTAGCAAATAAAAACAATTAATTACATAAATATCAAACAACGATCAATTTTTTTTTAATTAATATTATTCAGTCATGAATTCAGTCACGGAATAGGCCTTCTAGACTAAAAAACCTTTTAATTTCGAAACAAACCCGATGTAGCTTGGGGCATTTTTTATTAGTGTTGGAATTTTGTTATATAATGTAGGTCCCAATACATGTAGGCAGTTACCAGTTTTTTTTAACCTGTGTTTAGGAATTTCCAGGTCGTGCTCCCTTTGTTCCTGAAAGCGTTTACTGGTCCAGTTTCTTTTAGGGAACCGATCTAGACTCTGCCTTACGAGCTTGGCTACCTCCAATATGAACAGAGAAGTGAGTATTCGGAGGTTCACAAATAGCTGTCGGGCTGGCGTGTCAGGGGCGACTCGCGCCATTTTCCTTACGATTTTTTTCTGTATAAGGAATGGCCTGTCCTTGTCAGCGGCCATCCCCCATAAGTCCACTCCGTACGTCAGTGCCGAATTACAGTAGGCATGATAGGCTATCATCAGATTTTCGTTTGACAGGATTGGCATGAGGCGTGATATCATGTACGCATAGGAGCTAAAATATTCCGTCGCCCCAATACTAACCATCGTCATACTCCTTGCGATAATAATAGTTATTTGTTATACAAGGGGGCAAAGTTGTATTTTAACGCCGAGAGTGGAATTGAAAAACGAGCAAGTGAAAGGATTCTATTGTTGAACCACGAGCGAAGCGAGTGGTTCGAGAATAGAATCCTGAACTTGCGAGTTTTTTAACACACGAGAAGTAAAATACATTTGCACCCGAGTGTAACACAAAACTTTTCCCCTCACTATAGCGAGGAAACTACAACGCAAAAAAAACCGGCCAAGAGCGTGTCGGGCCACGCTCAGTGTAGGGTTCCGTAGTTTTCCGTATTTTTCTCAAAAACTACTGAACCTATCAAGTTCAAAATAATTTTCCTAGAATTTTTTTATAAAGATCTACTATTGTGATTTTTTTCATATTTTTTGAACATAGGGTTCAAAAGTTAGAGGGGGGGGGACGCACTTTTTTTTCCTTTAGAGGCGATTATTTCCGAAAATATTAATACTATTAAAAAACGATCTTAGTAAACCCTTCTTCATTTTTAAATACCTATCCAACAATATGTCACACGTTGGGGTTGGAATGAAAAAAAAAATCCGCCCCCACTTTACATGTAGGGGGGGTACCCTAATAAAACATTTTTTTCCATTTTTTATTTTTGCACTTTGTTGGCGTAATTGATATACATATCGGTACCAAATTTCAGCTTTTTAGTGCTTACGGTTACTGAGATTATCCGCGGACGGACGGACGGACGGACGGACGGACGGACGGACAGACAGACATGGCGAAACTTTTCGTAATAAACGAAAGATGACAGATGTCTCAGACGACATATTAACAGAAATGGGAGACCTAAAAAACCAGCTGGCTGAGATGATGTCGCTTTTGAAATCTTCTACCAAAACCCAAACAGAAAATATCGCAACTCTCTGCCAGGACGTAAGTACTATCAAAAACCAAATTACAAACATATCCAACAGCATCGACGCTATTTCCACTGAACAAAGCCACTTAAAAACTAATATAATAAATTTGACCGCATCCGTTAACGCTGCCGAAAATAAAACAAAGCAAATTGAGACGGACCTGCAGTCGTTAAGAACAAATATTCAACAAGGTTCCGGAACACTGACACCTGACTGTTACAATAACGTGATCGCAGAATGCCAACAGCGATCCATCCGAGGCAGAAACCTTATAATAGTTGGTATCCCAGAAGCAGGTCCTGAGACATCAGACAGAGATGCCTATGACAAAAATGAAGTGGATAAGATTATAAAAATAATATGTAATGACTACCCCGAACCCCTAAATACCATCCGCTTAGGTAAACATGTGGAAAATAAAGTTCGTCCAATAAAGGCCAGTTTCTCATCTGAGGCGCCAGTAAAAAGCATTCTCCAGAACAAATACAAAATCAAAGCACAAAACGTTAAAATCTACTCTGACCAAACTCCTCATCAGAGAGAATACCTAAAAAATGTGCAAGAAGAACTACAAACCCGAACATCCAACGGTGAGACCAACTTGTATATTAAGTACGTCAAAGGCGTACCAAAAATTATGTCTTCCGGGCCAAAAAACTCGATGGGAACGGACACGGAGACGAGTACTGTACAAAGTTAAAGATATTAAATACCAATATTACTTACCAGATCGCAACTAAATACTCGGAAATAACTACTACTAAGAAATCACTTAAATGCTTCTACGCAAACGTTAGAAGCATTATAAGCCCTGGCAAATTCGACGAACTGAAATGTGTCTTAGACTCCTTCCAAACCACGATCCATGTTGTTGCTCTAACCGAAACGTGGATAAAGGACGAAGATGAAGCTAGACGACTACAACTCCCAGGCTACGAACACTACTACAATTACAGGGAAAACACAAGAGGAGGAGGCGTTTCTATTTTTATACACAAAAACCTAAAACACAAATTTATTGAAGAGCATACTATAAATGACAATCATTTTATTTGGATTCACATCGAGAAGTTCTCCTTAGATATAGGCTGCGTTTACAAACCAGAGCGCACAAACTCCACCCAATTCCTTGAAGAGTATACAGGACAACTACAGAAAAGAAAACGGCTACTGGTTTTTGGTGACTTTAACTACGACCTACTCAAGCCAAACTCAACCGTCAGAGATTACAAGCAAACCCTCAAGCAAAACAGCATAATAATACTAAATAAGATTGACTCAATGTTTTGCACTCGCGAAACTTCAACAACCAAAACCATCCTGGATCACGTATGCACCAATATAAAACAGCACGACTTTCACCTTTCGATCACTGATTCTGAACTTGCGGATCACAAACAAATATACTGCGAGGTAAAGAACTACCAGCCACCTATTAGGAAAAAAGTTGAATATACAGCTACAGATTATACGATATTTTACAAAAATGTTGGTGAAATCAATTCACATGACGATGATTTTAAACGACTCACAGAGAAACTTACAGAATGTCTAAATAAAAGTAGAACTACCAAATACAAAATCCTTAACCCACCTAAACAGGAGTGGATAAATAAAGAAATAATAAAGGATATAGACATAAGAAATACACTATGGCAAGCTTTGAAACATAATAAAGAAGACGAAAAACTAAAACAAGACTTTGACAAACAAAAAAAGCTAGTAGCTTTAAATATAAAAGAAGCAAAGAAAACCTATTACTACAAATGTTTCAAAGATTGTAACAAAAAACCTCAAAAAATGTGGTCGTTAATTAATGATCTTACTGTCAATAAAACAAAGGGTACAAAACCACTGGAAAAACTGGAAATAGCTTCAAATACCTATACAAATACAAAGGACATCTGCGAGCAATTCAACGTCTACTTCTCCACCATCGGATCATCTCTTGCTGAGAAAATTAAACCTGTAGATCATACCCTGGCTTCGTCCTCATCTTCATCGCTACCACGGCAATCCGCGTCTCTCTGTCGACTGGAACCAGTGACTACCGAAGAAATTAGTGCGATTATAACCAATCTAAAATCGAATACTAGTGCTGGCTTGGATGGCTTGACCGCGAAACTAATAAAATCTGTCAAAGATATTATAGCCAACAATCTTACCATGTGTGTCAATAAATGTCTAGAGCAGGGAGTCTTCCCCGACAGCCTAAAAACTGCTAAAGTAACACCTATCTTTAAATCAGGTACACAAACAGATCCCGGGAACTACCGCCCTATTTCTGTCCTACCTGTAATCTCTAAGATCTACGAAAAAGTAATACACGAACGCATAAATAAATTTTTAACGTTTAACAATATTCTTTCAGATAGACAATATGGTTTTAGACAAAAATCAAATACCTTGTCAGCAACAGTTGACTTAGTCACGAAACTAAAAGTTCAAATTGACCAAAAACAACTAGCAATAGGAATATTTATTGACCTTCGAAAGGCATTCGACACGGTATCCCATGACAAACTACTAACTAAGCTAAACGATATAGGAATTACAGGAAAAGCCCACGAAATACTAAAATCATATCTCTATAACCGTCATCAGGTAGTAAAAATTGACAAATGCCAGAGTAGCCCAAAACTTATCACATATGGCGTACCCCAAGGCTCGATTCTAGGGCCGCTCCTATTCCTCATCTATATCAACGACATACAGAACCTGGGGCTTAAAGGAGAACTGTCTCTGTATGCTGACGATACGTGTCTTTTTTACTTTGGTCGTAAAATCGAACATATTCTTATAAATATACAAAATGATCTGGATATTCTAAACACGTGGTTCCGAGCAAATTTACTTACCATTAACATCGATAAAACCAACTATGTTATATTCGCAGCAATAAATAAGAAAATTGACGAACACGTACCACCATTTATAAACAATAAAAATATAAATTTAAAGACAAGTGAAAAGTACCTTGGCCTAACTATGGACAGACATTTAACCTGGAAGCCTCACCTTGAAAAAATAAGATCAAAACTAACCTCCCTCACGGGTGCTATTCGCAGTATATCGCGTTGCCTTCCGCAGAAAGTAAAGTACCTAATATACAATTCATTAATAAAACCCCACATAGATTACTTGGTCGAGATCTGGGGCGCAGCAGCAAACAGTAATCTAGCTAAAGTACAAAGAGCTCAAAATATCCTGATAAAAGTTTTATTTAATTATAACTACCGAACACCAACTCGAAAAGTCTATAGAGAGTTAAAAATCATGAATATCACTCAATCATATATATATTACACGTGTCTGTTAGTACGAAAAATAGTTCATAAAAATATAAAATCACACATAAATTTCACACAAAAACATCATTCACAAAGGATTAAATTACGCAACGCGGACCACCTAGTTTTACGGCCAGCAAGGACAAAATATGGTAAAAAGAGTCTAGTTTATGAGGGCGCTCAGCTTTACAATAAACTGCCCAAGGATATAAAAGAATCTAAATCTATGACTAGTTTTAAAAAACATCTTAAGTTTTATATAATTAATAATGATAATATTGAATAATATTATAATATCACGCGTGTGTATTTGTTACGCAAATACCATGTCCGCAAATAAAGCATAAATACCTATGTCAGCAATTGTAATGGTCTTATGAAATATATTTATAAAATAAAATACATTATGATACAGTACTTATACCTAATAAATTAAAATTAAATATTATACTTAATATTCTACTTAAAATAAATGTAAGTATAGCAATTTAATTTCATAAAGCTACGAAACAATAAAAATAATGCACGTAAATTTTCTATAAAAATAAATAAATAATAATAAGCATGGATATACATATTCACGAAATTACGGAAAAAAAAAAAAAAAAAACAATCAAGCAAAAATAAAACAAATACATACACAAACATTTTAAATGAAAATAATTAGGTACTGCTAATTCGTATTACTTGAATATGTATACACACAAATCAAAATCAAATCTTACAAATTGCAACAAATTACCGACTCCACGCTATCGTTTCGTAGCTCACTGACACACACCAAGTTATTTTCACGAAGGCTGCGGAGAAAAAATGATACCAGCGTAACTTGACAGCGAGATCTTTACGTATTATGCCTAACTGAAGACGCCTCTCATATTGGTCCACTATAATGCTAATGCGAGCACTATGCAATATGCAAATGTTGGGAATAACAGGCTGGTCGCTAACTGGTTGGTGCGTTTTAAGTTATCTGAGCCGGTCAACTAGTTGTTTCTACCTACATTCTTTAGAAGCATTGTTGTAGTATAAATGTTTGTTATTATTTATCAAGTCTGCACGTTTGTTTTAAGTATTTATAAAATATTGTGTTCTCATATAAGTGAATTTTGTAAATTCTTTATGAGAATAAAGTTCTTAAACCATAAACTATAAGGGTTCCTAGTTGACTACGGAACCCTAAAAATGCGTTTATTACTGCTTCCAGTAGTTCCACAGGTGGTAAATCATCTTTATTACTAGATTCACCTACTTTTATCCATTTTAAAGCAGTTAATTTGACTTTATTCAAGGTCAAATTACTTTACCCACTAGTGGATAAAATGCGTTTTTACCCGCTGATATTAAAGGACAAAACACGTGTTTCCGAGCTAGTGAGGGGAAAATAAATATTATACACTCTTACACGGATCGACTAAGTCCCACGGTAAGCTCAAGATGGCTTGTGTTACAGCTACTCAGACAACGATATATATAATATACAAATACTTATATATACAAATAGAAATATCTGTGTTCATCCCACGCATAAATGCCCTTACCGGGATTCGAACCCGGGACCGCGGCGTAGCAGGCAGGGTCACTACGCGCTAGGCCAGACCGGTCGTCGTGCTATCCCGGCCTTCGCCATGGCTTATGGGATCTGGGACAACTAATCCCAAGATTTGGCGTACGCACTAGTTTTATGAAAGCGATTTTCATTTTACTAAACCTTATTGGCATTGATCCGGTTTCCTTCGTTCGTGTTCCTTCATCACCGAAAAGCGACTGGGAAATATTTTGAGAAACTCATTAGTACGAGCCGGAGTTTGAACCTACGACCTCCGGATTGAAAGTCGTACGCTTTTACAGCTAGGCCACCGCTTATGTATATAGGTAGGCATAATATAATAAAGCATAGTTAATTTAGAATTGGTACGCGATGGGAGGAATTTAACTTTTAAATGAAAAGAAAAAAGTAAACAATATTTTTTATTGCAGAATATAAAAGATCGTTTATTAATTTATAGCGTGTCACATATATTTCAATCATTCAGTATGTTTATGCACAAAATTACGGACTTTTCTGAAAATAGTAATGCATCATCCTCTGAACAAGATTTTCATCCATCGTTTTTGTCTGTTGATTCCGTGTGGACCGCAAGGAATGGATATTTTGAATTATTTTGCCACTATTATTTAATTGTCCTTTAATGAAATAATGATTTGGGCAATAATTATTGCCTAGTAGTTTTCTGGAAATTCAACAATTTAGCAATCATTGACCCAGACCAAGGGGATTTTTCACGTATTTGTTCACAGTGCATTTTCGCCGGTCAACGTCCATCATCAATAACTTACAAACGCAAAAAGTTAGATCAACCAAATTTCTAATATAGAGTTATCAACGTATTAAAATTAAGATGTGATTATCAGTTTTTTTTTAATTTTTAAATATATTTTTTTTATTCGTCGCTAAACGCGTGCCAATACTATGTTAACTATGCTTTAAGCAGAGATCAGAGAGATGGGCGTCATTTGTATGACGTTTTCAGACTAAGGGTCCCCCCACATCTAGCGTCTCGCGAGCGTAGCGTCGGGCCAACTGTATGGAAAGAGACGTCGCGTCGACGACGACGGCTTTGCCCATACAGTTGGCCCGACGCGACGCTCGCGAGGCTAGATGTGGCGGGGACCCTAATGAACTTTACGTTGTCAGAATGACGCCCGGTTGTCCGATCTCTGATAATAAGTTACCTAGTTGAAATTCGAAAATCGATATCAAATTATTTGCATCAGGCATCTCATACGATTCGGTGAACGAGTTCGATTCTCACTTGGCCGGTTTTTATTTATTAACACACTAGACAAAAAGTAGCCTATGTCACTATCCATCCCTTCAACTATCTCTACTTAAAAAATCACGTCAATTCGTTGCTCCGTTTTGCCGTGAAAGACGGACAAACAAATAGACACCTTTGAGTAATTATGTTAACTAGAGAGGGCACCTCAACTTGATTTTGTGTAACAACACTTAGAGCTGATCAGCACAAACGCGCTTAGTCTGTGCCGAACGGCTGTGGTAGATTGACGTATCGCAATGAAAAATATTTCGTCTAAATAATGCCGTCATGTGTAGTGAGGTACTGTACAAACTCAGGAAAATGTAACAAAAGCCAAGGAGTGACTTTTCATACGTAGGTTTACTGCATTTTTGTTTAAACACGCTTACTTTTTAAAAAATGTATCAATATAAACTCATGCCGAAGCGCCATGTTGCGGCGGCCATGTTTCGTTGAAACCAAAGAGTAAAAAATGCAACAAAAGCAGACGTGACAATATCGCAAGTTAGTTCAAGTTTCCTATCATACATTAAATTATATACATTTATCGACGCAAAAAAGGTTATTTAATTATTATTGTCAGAATTGCAGTTTTCCGACATGTCGGTCTATAACAGATTCTCAATACGCGTGTCGAATTTCATGTGAGTATGTAAATGTAAGTGCAGTACCTAACATGCCTGAATGAATTTGGGTAGGTAGACGGTCAAGCAAATTATGAGAGTATAAAAACGCGCGAAATTCAAATTTTCTATGGGACGATAAACCCGCGCCCATACATACATGGATGTAGATAAAGTTATGTGTGCGATTATACATAATTAGGCATTAAAACACTCATGTTATCTTATTAACACAACAAAAACAACACTCATGTTTTAATGCCTACCATTATGCAAATGTCACATAAATAACTAATATCCAGTTGCGGCTACGTGTACACATGTACGCTCAGTCCGTATGCAGCTTTAAAAAATGTGGGCATTTAAAAAAATTGGGACTCACAGAGTTGTTAAAAAAAGTTAAATCGCTGTCAGTTTTGCAACGATAATTAAGCATGGAATTTCAATAAAAACATCGTGAATTATACTAAGCTATAATATAAATTTAGAACGTGAAAAAAGTTTTAAATACAGATTTCAAGCTTGATTATCATTACAAAACTAACAGCGATTTATGTTTTTTGTTAACAACTCACGCTAATTGAGAGTCATAAATTTAAAAAATGCCCATGTAAACCCATGTCACTTCTATACTACGACTTCTAATCTATGCACTCTATGCAGGGCTCATCATCGCGACCGAAAGGTCGTAAGCGCCGAGTAAAATCGTAGCGCTTGCGACGTTACGGAAGCAGGCCATTGGTTCACACCCCGCCCCCTCGCCCCGCCTTCAGCTTACAGGCTGTGACACGTTCGTTGTTTGCTATAGCTCCTCTATACGAAGTAATAATTACTCAATGATAGACACACACACTTTCCCATTTATAATATTAGTATGGATTCACCGCTGAGCTCCGGTCGTATAGCGTTACTTCGTAGCCGTTAACATGGATTTCCCCGTATGTTGCGAAAATGCGTTGTAGAGGCAAAACTAACGTGTCGTGATTGGCACTGAACGAGTTAATAATTGTGTTAATAAAGAAATTTACGACCTAATTTCCATATTAATAAGAAGCCATTTGTTAAAAATAGCACCGCTTAGAATCTTGTTAGGTAATTTTCCCCACGGTGAGAGTTTAAAACGCAATAAATTGCACGTAAGGTGCCGCTTAGCGTTACCTATTCTAAACATAGTGAAAAATATCTACTTATAGATAACAATGGCTATCATTGTTTTATTTCTGTAATAGTTCTGAATTTCAAAACGATAATCTTAACCTAACGAGGAGGCACACTGACATTTTTATCCCGCCAGGCGGCGCCTGTGCAATGTCTAGGCATGTTACTGTCATTCATATATGAGAGAGAGAGAGAGAGAAAACATTATTATCTTCTCGCTCTCACGTATGGACTAATAGAGTGGCGCCATCTGTCATAACCTTTGAGTGTGCCTCCTCATTTTCGTTTCAGCTGTCGACAACGAACACTCTCAAAACCTGAAAAAAAAAAAACAATTTCGTTACTATATTATCATGGTTTAAAAGTCAGCGTTCAATCATTTATTTTGTTAATCTAAATCCGGGCGTTTGTTTGCTCCATGAATTTGGTCAGCAGTTCTCAAAAAGTAAGGTGTGTGTACAAAAATTAAGGAAAAAGGTAAAGTAAAGGTAACCTATTTTGTTATGATTTTAGTAAGTTTTATTTCGTCATTAAGATTCTCTAGTATCTATATTTTCCTAATTATAACAATTATCCTTTATATATCTTACGAAAGTCGACTTATATTACTAAATGTTGGTAACAAAATAGGATCAATTAAAATTTGCCATGTACACACTTTTTTAGAACTGCTGTGGTCCTATATTTACATACATAGTTGGCATCGGGCGTACAAACGTGCATGTGTAACATTAGTTAGAAGTACGGCTATGTTGTTTCCAGATATAGTATTATGGACGTTTGTAGAAAAAGTTGATAGATTATTGACTGAATGTTATACCTATTTGACAATGTTATTTAAGGAAAAGTACACAAAAGAGACCAAATAATGTATTTATTTAATCTTTATTGCACGAAAGAAAAATCTTGCAGTACAAAAAGGCAGACTTAATTCTTTAAAGCATTCTCTACCAGTCAACCTCGAGGCTATGCAGAGAGACTGTGAGCGGTGCTACAATTTCAACAGTTAAATCAAAACAAAGCGAAATAAAAGAAAGTATACTAAATAAATTAAACTAAAATAATAATGTTTACGCTGTTTATACGTAAACAGAAAACACGGAAAAGGTAACGTAATCGGACTTGTCATTTTTCAACTGAAAAAAATATTCTGTTTTATGGAAAACAGATGGAATTGGAATAATATTTCGCAGTTCGATAGAAGAATACAATTTACATTGCGAAAGAAGAGATTTAAAGTCACATACAGGTCGAACGCGATTAATTAACATTATTTTACCTTTTTTTCCAACGTTTCGGCCAGGTTGCGCTGGCCGTGGTCGCGGAAGACTGACGTCCCAGCAAAGTGTCACCGGAGATGTAAACACCCCAAAAAAGGTAAAATAATGTTAATTAATCGCGTTTGACTTGTGTGTGACTTTAAATATGTGTACAAAGCGCGAGAACTTAAAGTGTTATAAAGAAGCGATTGTATGACTAGAAATATATGCCTACGCGCGATGTTGCGGAATTTCATTACAACTGTTTTCTTCATACGATACTGATCTGTCAACTCATACATCAGAATAACAGCGGCCTCCTGACAATAGTCATATATTTCTAGTCAGGCACAATTAAATATAATAATATTAACTCTTTAAAGCACCGCTTAGAGAATAACCCCCACATGATAAGTGCAGCGAAAAGAATTTAATTTTTGCTCTACGTTGTTCACTTAGGTAGTGCTGTTCTACCTTTTACGCTTAAAAGCTTGTTTTACAACTTCAGACGCCATTTTGTAAACAATGTAGTTTTGAAAGGTTGAAAGGGATAGTTTTACATTGTGGTGCATTAAAAAATTTGTTCCCATCCCGAAGTTTTGATTAAGAAACATTAATTAATATCTTCAACATATTCATTTAAATATAATTGTAACGATAACATGCATGCCTTTCAACATTTATTATATAGCACTAAGCATTCGGTGTTTTAGTCTAATATTCTTAGTTTGTAAGGAAGACATTGCATGTACGCAATTAATATTGACTAGCTTTGACATGTAGTGAACATGGAAATTTTCACATGCCCTGTGGCAGAGCATATTAAGGATCTCCAATGTAAACACTTTATAACATCTACTGTAACGCACCATATGTTCTTGTGAATAAACTTTCATTCATTCATTCATTCATTCAGGCAACTTCTCCGTCTAAGAATCTCGACACACATTATGTTATGATATAAGATGGGACATTCTGACAATACAGATTGTCGTATGTGTGTCGAAGAGGAAGAGACAGTCAGACATCTAATGCATGAATAATACGCCCTCGCCAGACAGATACTTAATTACTTTGGAGCAGGTTACCTGGAACCAAAGGCCTTCAGAGAGCTACACTTGAGCTTCATCATCAGACACATGGAGATGGTCCAGAAGCTCCTGAATAGCTGAAGGATCTCAGGGGGTAATTGCACAAAAGATCCCAATGGATCGAAGTGTATCCGTAAGGGCCCCCGCAGATTTAAGATGTCTGAGTCATGGACGTTTTCTATGTATATAAGTATTTGTATATTATATATATCGTTGTCTGAGTACAAACAATACAAGCCTTCTTGAGCTAACCGTGGGGCTCAGTCAATCTGTGTAAGAATGTCCTATAATATTAATTTATTTATTTTATGTTATGATACATGCGCCTTGGCAAGAACGGCAATTTATGGACTTGTGTTTTTAAATTTCTTACATTTAATACATCATGTGTGTCATTTGTTATTATTTTAAGTAAGTAGGAACACGTGGCTTGGCTTGGTAGTTACTCCAATGTATATAGAGGTCTATCTTACTTGGTAACTTTATTTATAGCTTTATTTAAAATATGACTAGAATAAAACTTATCTGTGCTCATAACAATATTTTTCACAATTTAACCTGAAAAAACAGTCCGTGAAAAAATAGCTTTTAGTTTTATTAGTGCTGAAAAGGGGTTATCTAGTCGTAAATTCTTCGGACTAGCCTGGCTATAAAATATGTAGCAAAGTAGACAAATCGCTTTGAAAACTTATAAATCTTTTTAAAACACACTTGATTTTGATTCAGGATCCCTTGGGACCAATTTACCCTTAAGGCTGGCACATGCGAAAAAAGTATAGAAATCATTTATTTTGAGTTTAAGATTTGGTTTTGTAACCAAGATTTTCATAGCTCAACCAAGATTTTCAAACAGAACAAAAATGGCCTTTTATGTCATAAAGATTTAGAATTATCAGCCGTCGTAGTCAAAGTGACTCGGGCGATCGAAATGCAAATGCATGACTCTGCCTGATGAGCGAGAGAGAGAGAGAGACCTAGTTACTATTATCCTATGGAGCGTAAGCGACTGTGACGTTGGGAAGGTACCCAGGCCCCGTAGCAATGGCAATTGTGCGACGCGAAACGCCACCTTAACGCCGCAGAAATGTAGTCTGGCTCTTTAATGCCAATACGCAAGAGCGATAGAGATAGATATAGCTACGAAGGAGATATTATAGTGAGCGTTTGTGCATTCGGCTACGCACAGCGCACACTGAGATTTATACGATAGGTAGGTTTCATATGTACATGCCTGTTTTCGTTCATTCATTACTATACGAAAATAAATTTGCGTCGAGTCAGAATACATAAATTTGAGTCGAGTTAGATTCTAAAAACCACGTCTAATATCAAGTGTTTAATGCTGCGTAGCAGTGTTATGAGAGATAGTTATTTATCATAGCAAAATATACGTGAAGGTACACACCACACATATCAATATCACGTCTAAACGTCGCTCTAACATTATTTTTGTTCATAGGAGAAGGTTGCGATCATTGGACCAGCGCTTTGATTGGACCACTTAAATATTTCAAAATCTAATCGTGCTAGATGGAATCCAGTAAGGTACAAGGTGACCTTATGCCTCACCTTGGGCCACCCCGTAACCTCAGTCGCGCCTCGTTTCCCGGAAAAGAGTGACGCGTCCAAGTGTGTTTCGAGCGCCGTTGAAGTTAAATTACGCGAAGGAATAAAATCAGGAAAGTATAAATACAGTGGCAATTGAATTTGTGTGTTGACGTATATTGCTTAAACATTTATTAATGAGCAAATTTAAATCAACAGTTTCCAGGCATTTGTTTTCTCTATTTTTTAATATTTTTATTTGCGATTTGATACCTAGTTGCTATCACCACCTGTGGGTTCTATCATCGGACCGGTTCAATCATGGCAACTTTTTTTTAGAATTATTCACCCGTGCGCAAATAGACAATATGTAAGAAAAAACTAGTACATATGAAAATAAAATACATATTTTTTAATTATAAAATTTGTATAAAAAATATTTCATTAAAAATTTATTTTTTATCGATTTCCATAAGTTTTCTTGATTGGACCATTGGTCTAAATTTCCTAAGTCCATTGATGGCGACTTCGTGGTCCAATGAAGGCTAATCTGGTCCAAAGAAGACAACAGCTTATGACAACTTTTTCACGATTTTTCACTAAATTTATTATACTTTTTTTATTGTGAATAGGGTAATTCATAATTTTTTTTTTTTTTTTTTTTTTTTTTTTTTTAATTAGCCTCTTTTGTGTCCCACTGCTGGGCAAAGGCCTCCCCTCGCTTTCTCCACTCGACCCTGTTGTTGGCATTTTCCCACCATTTCGGGTAGAATGCGTCCAGGTCGTCCCGCCATCTCCTTTTTGGTCTGCCTGCACCCCGGCCTGCCCCGTCTATGGTGTTTCGCGGGTCCCAGTCTGTAAGTATTTTGGCCCACCTTTCCGGGTGCATGCGGCAGACATGTCCAGCCCAGTCCCACTTTAGCTTAGCGGTCTTGACGCCCACATCTGCAACTCCAGTTCTGGATTCATAAATAGATGTCAATAATTAAAACTTGTCAAACTAGTTTTATTTTTTGACTTAAAAGATATGAAAGAGCAGCGAAGTTAAGTGGTCCAATGATAGCAACCTTCCCCTATATTTTCTATAACAATACATCTTCTTGCTTATACAGGTTTGTTAGTAAACATTGTGCAGAACACAATATGCCTTCCTCTTTCCAACGGAAAAAGATCGTGTATCGTGACCCTAACCGGGAGGGTCGCTAGACGATCCCAAGGGACGTGAATTCCGGATGAGCCTCGAACAAACTCCACGCAAGTTTACATTTTGTTAACTTTCAAAAAGACCCGGCAAATTGTTAGGAAATCATCAAACGGTATTCAACGTACCCTTGTTTGGCGAATTGAGATGTTTTCAGTCGACTTTATTATCGATTCAAACTCGATTGGAGTGTTTGCAGAGTTTAGATTTTGACTTGTTTCCTTTAAATAAATCACAGTAAAGATATCTAAGTATTCTGTTGCAAAAATGGTACGCACTTAATGACATATTTTTTTATAGATTATACATTTATAATTATTTCTGCAAACTGTTTTCGTTACGTTATTATTTTATACTGGCAACATAAAGTCCTACTGGGTAATGTGAAAAATATGTCTATATAATGTGGGCTTTAGTCACAAGACATAAATAAATGAATGTTTCAGTCAAAAAAGGCAATTATCTAATAAAGTAATAAAACAACCCGTATATGAAAAATGTAAAGCTTAAAATCTGTGTCAAATTTAAGGCCAGTAAACAGGGAAAGCGGTTTAAACTTGATGAAATTCGGAGAGCGTGAATGACTCATTTGTCTTTAATGGCCGGTCGTTAGCGTGAGTGGCGAAAAATAAATGTTTTAATGGCCGCAAAGTGTCGCGGCGATCACAAAATTGTGAGGCCTTTTTTAACGGTCACTTGTGAAAATAAAATGCTTATGTGAATCATTTATCCTGTTAAAATCAGAGTGTCGCAGGTTAAAAATACGATACAAGTGCGTAAAAAGGAAGTTCGAAACGAGTGGCGATAAATTAAAACACCACCGAAGGTAGTGTTTTAAATCGACACGAGTTACGAATTTCTTTTTCGCACGTGTATCGTACGACGTTTTTCAGTACAGATAGCACTCCGAAGTTTCGACCTGGCATATAATGAACCACTTCTCTCACTAGTGCGGGAAAAAAACACCATCTGTACTGAAATAGTACATTACGATACAAGTGAGTAAAAAGGAAGTTCGAAACGAGTGGCGATAAATTAAAACACGACCGGAGGGAGTGTTTTAAATCGACACGAGTTACGAATTTCCTTTTCGCACGTGTATCGTACGACGTTTTTCAGTACAGATGAGCCTCCGAAGTTTCGACCTGGCATATAATGAACCACTTCTCGCACTAGTGCGGAAAAAAAACACCATCTGTACTGAATAAAATTTTTACGAATCATTTTGTTATTAACCCCTTAACCGCGTTGGTACGACATACAATATCCAGCTCATTTAGCCATCTGATAAATACGATAAATCTTCATGTGACCGGCGGTGACAAGCAGGCTGTATAAAAAATTTGAGGCAGCTAAAAGGTTGGTCAAGGAAAAAAACTTTGATTTGCGAAATCATGAAATTACGAGTAGATGGAGAAATGGAGAAATACTGAGCGGAAAGAGAAGAGTCGGTGAATGCATAGATTAAATATAAGAATATCATATCATCCCATACATTAAAATGCGATCGCCTAAGAACGCGCATACTACACCACACATAGATGGCGCCACAAAAAAAAAATGTCTTGTTAGCTTTCGATTATACTTGTAGATGCCGTTAAGTGTCACTTTTGACATAGATTTATGGCTCGAAAGTGACACTTTACGCCAATTTACAAATAATCGATGGCAACAAAATGATTTTTTGTGGTGCCATCTATGTGTGGTGTAGTATATGCGCGTTCTTAGGCGGTCGCATTTTAATGTATGGGATGGTGTGATCTTCTTATATTTAATCTATGGTGAATTTATAGGACCCCATACATTCCACGACTTTTAAATAAAAGTATCTTCACACTCACGGACGATTTCTCATATATTTCAATGTGGTTCGATTTCGTGCTGAATTATGTTGTTAGCTCTTATATGGCTAACTCACTGCATCAGTTTACTTATTTAATAATAATGTCGTATGCAAAGAATGTTAACACGTATAACTTTTAAGCTTTAAATCCGTAAAAAAATACATATTTACGAATTATTCATTATCTTTGTATGGAGTGACCAATCAACGCTTACTAACTTTTAAAAAATCCTACATATTAATGTGAATGACCTTTAAGCTGCAATAATAAAGTAATAAAATTTTCATCAAAAAAGATCCCTATAAAGTGGATTCTGCAATCAAAAGAAAACTGCGAGTCGCGGCCCACACTAATTTATTTTCCCTCGGGTCCCATCGGTAGGTGTAAAGATTAAAGAGCAATTTTATTTTGAATAAATACTTTTCTGCGTAGGTGAGTAGGTACTTACCTTCGTAGGCATAGAACATATAGAAGGTAGGTTTTAAGCAGGATCGGAATAACCTTATGTTATCGCGGCCGTATCATGGTCGTGATTTTGGTACTTGTCGTATCTGCTGATGATGATCAGAACAGAACTCCTCAAATCTCAACGACACACTTATAGTGACTTTGGTATTTTTATAAGAACATCACGCATTTACGTTCAGAACAGTGACATTTGGTGCAATGGAACTGCTGATGATGATCAGAACGGAACTCCTCAAATTTGAACGAAGTAGGTCGAAATATTCGCAAGTACCGTTCACCAGAACCCCAAATGCGGCGGTTTTTTTTTCTTAAAAATTATTTACAGCGTAATACAAAAGAAATGTGTTGTCTTAACGCTTACTATTGAAGTAAATTTCTAAACAAGAAGTGATAGACCAGTTAGCTGACTTTAAAAGTGATAAACTGTGGATATGTCAGCATTAACTACCAACATTTAAAATAAACATTCGATATGACGTTATAGGCCCTACAGAGCTCGATTTCGTTACGTGGTTCGCGGAAAGCGACAGCGAATGAGTTTTAAAATACTAATAATGTAATAAAACTCATTTTTTTTATATTAAATCTAATCGTTTTCAATTCTATTAGTTGAGTTTAAATGTCTTGTAGGTAGGGATATATCATTGACCATCACAAAATCGAGAGGTCGCATCTAAAAATCGGGACCCGGGCTTTTTTATTTTATCGCTTCCAGCTTGCCATGATTGTTATGAAAATTTGATTATTACAAATAAAACTACACCGGCAAGAGTGCTGTAACATGGCAAACCTGCATGTTGCAGTCGCCGCGCGTACTGGCCGCTGCGAGAAAAAATGTTAGCTTGTCGCGCGTCTTTTGTTTTTCGCATGGAAAATGTTCACTCCTCTGGAAAAGAATTGTGCTAAGTACTAAGTGAATTAATACTTGAAATTAATTATTATATTTAAAATATGATTTGTAATTGTATCAAAAAACAGTGTATTTAGGCTGCCTCTTATGCAGGTAGGTACATATAAATTCTTTGCATGTTTCATACAAATAATTTTAAGTTTGTTTTGTTTATGTTGTAACCTAATACAAGTCTTATCGCACGTCACTGGTTCGTAGCTCTGAATAAGGCTTGGGTCAGGTTCCAATCGGAATTAAGAACGCCCGATTGTTACAGCCTTTTACTCTACATTTAACCTAAAAGACGATCAATAAGTAAATATTCATTGACGCAAGGGGTTTGCTGAGTTGTTCCGCTGGGCTCCGCTGTACGTCGCTCGCCGTATTCAAGTGAAGGAAGACCCGCGGTCAATGTACTCCTACTACGTCGTGAAACCCAACGAAGAGTGATTCCCGGGATCCTAAAGGCCAGTGACAATATTTATATTTCTCGCGTACTGACAGATATTTCTTATTTTACTGTAATATCTGGGCGACCGAGCTTCGCTCGGTTCTATTTCGTATCCTTGACCTGTGTCGCCATCTAGTTCGAAAATAAATAGTACCTACATCGATCAATCGAAAGAACTCTCAGTCTTAACAACACAACTACTCCACACGAGATGGCGCGCGTTTCGTCACAAAAGCTCAGTGTATTTTTCTATTCGTGTTAGCCTTGACCTGTGTCGCCATCTAGTCTTTGAAGTAAATAATACTTACATCGACCGAAAGACTTCTGTCTCAACAGTACAACTACTCCACACGAGATGGCGCGCGAAGAAAAACGCGTGAAAACTCGAAAATTCGCGTTTTCCGGGACCTAAGGATATGTTAGATCGATTTTTCACCCACTAAAACCCCCACATAACAAATTTCAGCAAAATCGTTAGAGCGGTTTCCGAGATCGTCGGTATAAATAAATAAATAAATAAATAAATAAATAAATATACAAGAATTGCTCGTTTAATAGTATTAGATATATTATTTTTTACATTATATTGTTTATAAGGTGAACCTCAGTTTCATTTCTCCGCTGTTAGCCGGCTACAGTGCAAGGACCCATTTAGACAGTACGAGAACTCGCGGTATTTGATGGCTGCAAAAATTGTATGGAATCTCAAATAGCTCGCAATGTAACTAAAATCGCATGCAAGTTCGCACGCCGTTTAAATCAGGCCTTATATGGAGACCATAATTATTATCATCTTGTCTCCAGTATAAAATAAATGAATCTAATTACAGCTCGCCCGAAGACGCACGGTCGACGTACAAGCTAAATTGCCACTATAAATAAAGTAAACTCACTTCTTGTGTCTTAGGCGAGACACTGTCTACCTTCGGTCAAAAAGTAAATAATAGTAGGCACCTACTTATACTCCTACCGAGGTATGTATAATAGTATCAGAAGATACTATTCTGGAGGTATACTCCTAAACATGAAATGATTTAAGCTCAGGACATTTGGAGGCCTTGGTCACTTTTTCTTTGTATATATTATGACATGTATTTAATGTTCATGATGAATACACACTACTATTAAAATACAAATTAAAATATTTTCTAAGAAAATAATTTAATTTTCATCACACCCGCACTTTAAATGTGCTATTGCACGCAGGCGGAGCGTGAGTTATAGAAAAATCGTTCTCCCAAGGGAATAATGAAATTTTTTGTACTCTACTTAACTTTTTACATCCATTTACATATTTTTTACATTGCGAGTGTGATGAAAAACATTGTGTGTAACTCGGGGAGTATGAATATTACTAACTCGAGTCTTTAAATCGCTCAGGTAAGCCGTCGCGATTTAACTTACTCTCGTTAGTAATATTCAACTTCCTCCCCTTGTTGCACAATGTGTAACAAGGGGAGGAAGTTGAAGTTGAAGTTGGAACAGTACTATTGTTCTTAGGTACTTATACTCGCATTAATTCCTAAATAAAATAATGCACCAAAAACATTTTAATGTCTTCAGACTTCATAATTATGTAGCCAAGATTCTTACTTTGCAAGCCCCTATTTCAATTAGTCCACAGTCAAAATTATTAAAAATATGTATTATCTGTATTAACCTAAATAATAGTTATGAATAAAGATCTTTTTAAACCATTCTATTTCTGGTAAAATTGTAGTTATAGGAAAATTTTACCCAAGCTACCAATATTTAGTAGGCGCGTACAGGAGCAAATACGAAAATATTATACGGTAACCTATCGATGTTTCGAAAATCCTTTGTCCGATTATCACTTGTCCGAAAACGGTTGACAGAATTTTTATAATCCAAATGCATTGTTTACCATATTTTTAAAATGTCGCTAGTTTGCTATGCCACATTATCGTTTTCCCGAAACTCTATAACCAGAAGAACGGTTGCCAACTTTATCATTTGACAACCAATTTGTTAACCACCTTTTCATAAATCCGATGCTACGTGACATCGAAATTTCATTTTCCCTAATATAATTTTATAGAAACATTACAAAAAATAGGTTAGGTTAGAAATGCGACTCCCACGGAAACAAACTTTCTAAGAAAAGTGGGTTAGGTTAGGTTAGAACTGCGACCATACAGAAACAAACCCTTAACATAAGAGTGGGTTAGGCTTCAAATTAATGCGGCTTTGTTGCTGAAAAGGGAACGGCGGACGCTATACAAACTATACGCATACTTTTAGAAAAGAGAAAGACTAACAAGAAGAACTTACACATGGTCTTCATTGACTTAGAAAAAGCGTTCGACCATGTCCCACGTGACCTGATCTGGGAGGCCCTCAGAGATCAGCTGGTGCCGGAAAGTTATATTTCGCTCATAAAAGACATGTAAAGCGATGTAAAGACGCAAGTTATGAGCCCAGCAGGTAAAAGTGACAGCTTCTCAATCAGATCCGGCGTCCATCAAGGCTCGACTCTCAGCCCGTTACTTTTCAATGTAACAATAGACTACCTCACGAAAAGTTGCCAAAAACCTGTGCCCTGGAATATTCTTTACGCAGACGATGTTGCACTTATTTCAGAAGATATAATAGATCTCCAACACACATTCAACACCTGGATAGAAGCACTTGAAAGTAATGGGCTAAAGATTAGCAGAAAGAAAACTGAGCATATGTCTTGTGTGTTTGATGGCATTTCTAATGCCAACGACTTCAAAATCTATATCGGAGCCACAAGAATTCCCACAGTGTGCCAATTTAAATACTTGGGATCCATCATCAGCAACGATGGCAAGATCGATAAAGATGTCACACATAGAACTACAGTGGGGTGGCAAAAATATAGGGAGCTGACCGGCGTAATATGCGATAGGAAAATGCCAATAAAAGTGAAAGGGAAAGTCTATAAAAGCGCAATAAGGCCTGCTCTTTTATACGGCACAGAATGCTGGGCAACAACCAAACAGCACATAAATAAATTGCATGTCACTGAAATGCGCATGTTGCGTTGGTCAGGAGGAGTCACGTTGCTGGATAAAATCCGCAACAACTACATAAGAGGTAGTTTCAAAGTCGCACCTATAGCTGAGAAACTCAAAGAAAATCGTCTTCGGTGGTATGGGCATATTCTACGTCGCCCAGAAGATCATATGGTCAAGTTAGCCTTAAACATGCCGACACAAAAAAGAGGAAGCGGAAGGCCGACCCCACTTAAATGGGAAAAGGTCAAGGAAGAAGAAGAAGAACATAAGAGTGGGTTAGGTTAGGTTACAATGCTTGCGACCATACATAAGAAAACTTGTGCTAGAGAAGTGGGTTAGGTTAGGTTAGAACTGCGACCCTCACAAAAACAAACATTAGCAATAAAAGTGGGTTAGGTTAGGTTAGAACTGCTACCATTCAGACACAAACTTGTGCTAGAAAAGTGGGTTTGGTTAGGTTAGAACTGCGACCATACAGAAACAAACTTGTGCTAGAAAAGTGGGTTAGGTTAGGTTAGAACTGCGACCATACAGAAGCAAACATTTGCTAAAAAAGTGGGTTAGGTTAGGTTAGAACTGCGATCCTCACGGAAACAAACATTTGCACGAAAAGTGGGTTAGGTTAGGTTAGAACTGCGACCTTACAGAAACAAACTTGTGCTAGAAAAGTGGGTTAGGTTAAGTTAGAACTGCGACCCTCACAGAAACAAACATTTGTAAGAAAGTGGGTTAGGTTAGGTTAGAACTGCGACCCTACAGAAACAAACCTTTGCCACAAACTTATGGCAAGGCCTCATAGGTCAAGTAAGAACTTCGACCATGAGGGTCGGGAACAAACTTTTGTTAGAAAATTAAGGATTTATTGAACTTTTGATATAGCGGCTTAATAATATTTCGAATTATAAAACTATACGCCATATAAAATTGCTTGCAAATGATACTTAAGAATTTTAATAAGTATTTCTCAGGGGAAAAGTACTTTCGGGCAAACAAAACTTAGGCCAATTAATAAAATGGGAAGCGTTTTCGGGCTACTAATATTCGACATTACAATTTTCGACTTTTTGATAGGTATATAGGTATAACCATATTACACCTATAATACTTTCCTTATTTATCTTCCTTATGGAAATATCTTGTAAACTTTTTCTCGCACCCTCTCATCCGAAATTCTCTGAAATATTCAACTAAAGTGTTGATGTCATACTTTTTGTTTCACCCGCATTTTCCCGTTCGTTATGTGTGCCTTTTGAGCACATGCTCGCAAAGTGCTCTTACAGCGAGTAACATGTAAATTTAATACAGATAATGCTCATACCATGTTCCGAGACGGGCGAAGCCAGTTGAGATAGGTTTCCATTTTGTGAGACATTTTTTTGAGCATCGCTTGCGAGAAATGTTTTAATGGCAAAATGTTACTAATTTATCGATGTAATTATTATTATTATCGATGAGACCTGGTTTGTAGCACTAGCTGACAAAAGGGAAAGAAGACACCATAGCGAAACGTCGCAATCGGTTGCAAGCTTCCCTTGTCAGCTATGTGGCAAAATATGTCGCTCTCACATAAATCTCGCATCAAAAGCGATGTCTTTCTGACATTGCAACGTAGGTAAATTAAATCGTCCGAAATAGACGCTAAGGCCAGTAGTAGTAGTAGTATTATCTTTTGACAAACTTGCTAATCAAACACAAATTTTAATTATTAGAATATATCCAAAGTAACCTTTCTAGAACTTTTTTTTATTACATGAGTCAAAGCTAAAATTTCTCCTGCTTGCAGTTTGCAGCGGTGAATCAAATTTATCTGGTTTTCCGTTACCGGTATAAAGAGCTGAAATTTTTGCTCATACTCCAATTATTCTCATCCCAAGTATTCCTGGGAAAATCAATACCCTAGAATTTTAATGCTATGAAACTAAATCAAATAGTACCAATTCTTGGTAGTGAGAAATAAAGGCTAAATTATATTGTTTTTGAAATAAAACATCATTACTTTCACGTCACTTTCGCAGAAATGATTATTTACGTTAGTCGATGATATATTGAGTAGGGTAAACTCGCCTCATTCGGTGACACGCCTAATTTGGTGAAACAACCAAAAATCGTCTTTCGGAATAGTGCTTCAACGTTTGTATAGTGTCACCGAATGAGGCGAGTTTACCCTACCTAGTACCTACGCACTCAATATAAAAAATTGTAATCTCTTAAAGTTCGGTCGTCTCTATTAAAGATTAGGTATCTATAGGACATAGGTATAATTTATTGATATCAATATAAATGGCCTCCCATGGCGATTCTAGTTTTATTTGAAGTCCACCTTTTGTGCTCTAAGATTTTATTTTGTGCAATAAAAGTTAAATAAATAAAAATAAACTTTCATCAGAAAAGTGCCTCTTTGATCGTTCTTAGCAGGGAAAAGTCCACTTTCCGAAAAAATCATGTGAAAAGATATATAAGGTGAATAAAAGATCCAACAAAGGAGACTGAGTGCGTACTTCACTTTTGTATATCAAGGGGATTATTTTTAGGGTTCCGTAGTCAACTAGGAACCCTTATAGTTTCGCCATGTCTGTCCGTCCGTCCGTCCGTCCGCAGATAATCTCAGTGACCGTTAGCACTAGAAATCTGAAATTTAGTACCAATATATATATCAATCACGCCGACAAAGTGGTAAAGTAAAAAGTGTAAAAAAATGTTTTATTAGGGTACCCCCCCCCTACATGTAAAGTGGGGGACTGTTTTTTTTTTCATTCCAACCCCAACGTGTGTTATATTGTTGGATAGGTATTTAAAAATAAATACGAGTATACTATACTACAATCGTTTTTTGATAATATTAATATTTTCGGAAATAATCGCTCCTAAAGGAAAAAAAATGTGTGTGTGTGTGTGTGTCCCTCTAACTTTTGAACCATATGTTTAAAAAATCACAAAAGTAGAACTTTATAAAGACTTTCTAGGAAAATTGTTTTGAACTTGATAGGTTCAGTAGTTTTTGAGAAAAATACGGACAACTACGGAACCCTACACTGAGCGTGGCCCGACACGCTCTTGGCCGGTTTTTATTATTGATACTTCAGAAATATACTAGAGATATTCCCAATCATTTATGAAAACAAAATAAACGGTATTTGGGAAAGAATTCAGTGAATACAAATGATTCATTCACTTAAATCATATTTTATCGAAGCCTTAATTAACGAACGAAGTGATTAAAATTCAATGTAAGTAAAGTAAATACATAATATACGACGATGAAAATAATATAATCAAAAAAACATAATGGTTTGCTGGGAAGTTTAGAATATTTAGAAAAATGTGCATTTTCTGTTTTAATTTTACAATTTACAACATTTTTGGCATTTGCCACAGCTCATGGGAGCCTGGGGTCCGCTGTGACAAATAATCCCAAGATTTGGCGTAGGCACAAGTTTTACGAAAGCGACTATTATCTGACCCTCCAACTCAAAGGGTAACTAAGGGGCCTTATTGGAATTAGTCCGGATTCCTCACGATGTTTCACCGAAAAATATATGTATACTGTTTCTAAGTAAGCATATAATTTAGAATGTTTGTTTTGTAAAGATGTTTGTCGACTGTACAACCAAGCTGTTCATAAATTTTTAATTTCAATTTTAATCATGCCCTGCTGATTTCACGTGTTGCGTTTAATATTTCACCTTGTATATGTACGGCATCTTTGATTTATGAAAGCTAAACGAAATACCACCCCTTCGTCATTACGTTTTTAATATGTCCTAAATTGCGGAAAATTCATCGCCTTCATGATGCCATGAGAGATGAGATACTTCGCTCGTCTGAATTGCTTTGGTTATGAGATGGCAAGTTCTGTGTCACTACGATGAGTATTTCACCTTTTTGAATACGTAAAAGAAAAGGACATTGATTTGTACAGACAGCTTAACAAAACTATTATGCAAGAGAATTGAAGAAATGAATCAATGAATGAAATTAATGAATGAAATGAACGAATGAAATGAACGAATGAAATGAACGAATGGAATGAACGAATGAAATGAACGTATGAAATGAACGAATGAATGAAATGAATGAATGAAATGAATGAATGAAATGAATGAATGATACGAATGAATGATACGAATGAATGAAACGAATGAATGAAACGAATGAATGAAACGAATGAATGAAATTAATGAATGAAATGAATGAATGAAATTAATGAATGAAATGAATGAATGAAATGAATGAATGAAATGAATGAATGAAATGAATGAATGAAATGAATGAATGAAATGAATGGATAACGGAAATGGATAGCGTAAAGGTAATGGCCGCTGTACACACATGGCCAACAGTTCCACCAACCCCCTTGGCCATGTGTGTAGAGGGCTACTTGGCCGTAAGTTGGCAGTTGGCGCTTGCGCTTGCCGGCCAACCGATTCGTGTCGGTTTTTTGTCCACACATCTTAAGGATCTTGGCGCCAATGGCCAACTGCGTTTACACGTTGGCGCTTCATTCAGTTGGTCGTCAGCCGTCAGAGAGGACGGTAGTGAAATATTTACGAAAATAATAAGTTTATCTATGTCAATAATAGTGTAGATTTTAGGAAATAAAATAACCTTGCAAATGTTTAATGTATTTCCTAAAAAAGATAAATGTTCTTATCATAATATTAAAAAAATTGTTAATATTTCAAATAATTTAATTTTACTACGGGGTTATTATTTTTTAATCAAATTTTTCTGTCAATGTCTATGATCTAGAATTTCCTAGACTTTTCCATTCCACGTCCATCTTTCATGAAGAGCCAATGCCAAGTGATTGGTCCGCCAATGTGTAAACAGCGGCTCTTATCTTGGCCAAGGGGTTTCACAAAGGGCTGGTGGAACCGTTGGCCATGTGTGTACAGGGGCCATTACATTAAAGTGCAAAACGAAAAAGTGGAAAATCATTGTATTTTTTGTCCTATGTCACGACCAAAAACTACACTCATTTTCCACAACACGCTATCTACGTGTAGTAACGTATTCTAAACTAAAGCATCACCAACTCGTGGTAGATGTCCCGGGTAGAGGCGTGCGTGATTCTATCAGAAAACCGCAGATATGCGCCGCTTGTTATTTATAATAAAGCCGTTTTTAAAAGGTAGATTATTATGAGCGAGGTTTTGCAAGAGGGCGTGACCTTTGATGTATGTACAGACTTTAAGTATATTGTCAGTGCTTGATTCTTCTCACGAGATCTTTGTACCTTTTGTAAGTCCCTGTAGGTGTATACTCGTGTAGACCATGTGATGTCCGTGTATCGTAGATATGATAAAGTATCTTGTGGTGCGCTGGTGGCCTAGCGGTAAGAGCGTGCGACTTTCGATCCGGAGGTCGCGGGTTCGAACCCCGGCTCGTACCAATGAGTTTTTCGGAACTTATGTGCGAAATGTCATTTGATATTTGCCAGTCGCTTTTCGGTGAAGGAAAACATCGTGAGAAAACCGGACTAAATAATTCCAATAAGGCCTATTTAGTTACCCTTCGGGTTGGAAGGTCAGATGGTAGTCGCTTTCGTAACACTAGTGCCTACGCCAAATCTTGGAATTAGTTTTCAGAGCGGACCCCAGGCTCCCATGAGCCGTGGCAAATGCCGGGATAACTACTACTGAATACCGTGTTTTTTGTCAACCACCCTCCTCGGCGCTATGCCTATTTCACATCACTAAAGAAGAACCGCTTAAAATAAAACGTCCTAATTATAAATGACCTCTAAATAAATGGGTTGTGTTCTGAGGAACTGTTTGACATGATGCCAACGTCCGCTTTTCATCATCGCACCGCTCGCCATCGACAAGGCGCTCATCCACACACCTTGCAACCTAAATGGTCGCGTACTGTGCGGTTTCAGAGGAATTTCCTCCCGCGGACGCTCCGGCTGTGGAATGAGCTCCCTGCCGAGGTATTCCCGATTAGATTCTACAGTATGGGGTTCTTCAAAAAAGGAGTGTACAAGTTTCTATTGGGTCGGCAATGCGCATGTGACACCCCCTTGAGTTGCAGGCGTCCATAGGTTACGGTGACCGCTTTCCACCAGGCGGACCGTATACCTGTTTGCCACCGACGTGGTATAAAAAAAATTGAAACTACCAATTAGTCAACATATCCGTTAGCATAATAGTATTGGAAAAACTAAATTTTGAAAAAGACCTATGACAAATTTACCTAGGTATATTACCAAATTTAAAGCGGGAGTAACCCGTAATGTTTAAAAAAAATAATCAGGGAATTGGATCGAAACGGATTGAATCGACTTGCTTAAAATATTGTAAATATGTTTGAGTCTCATTAGAGTTTTATAAAATCATAAAAAGTGTTCAAACATTTTTCAATAAATTCTACAACAACTTAAACAATTTATAATAAGGCTTTTGTGTATCAACTGAAGCTTCTAATTTATTTGTATTGTTACGACATTTAAGTTTCAATTTGATAAAGGTTCACTGGATGAAGCATATACATAGAAAAAGTATAGACCGAAGGTATTAAGGGTTCCCCTACATATCTAGCGTCTCGCGAGCGTAGCGTCGGGCCAACTGTATGAAAAAGCCTGTCGCCGCGTTGGCGCGACGTCGATGCAACGTAGACGCGGCGTCTTTTTCCATGCAGCTGGCCCGACGCTACGCTCGCGAGACGCTGGATGTGGGGGGACCCTAATACCTTGGAGGACACTAAACGCATATAAGCGTAATCCCCATCTATCGGTGTTCTTTCTGTCTCTGGAGTGTGTCTGGAGTAATGTTCAGAAAGGTGTTAATAAATGTCTTAATAAACTTATGCCATCCAGTACACTCTCTCAGGAACCATACCAGGTAAATTCTGAAGGAGACCGATATCACTAGCAAGTAGACTATATCTTCAATCAATAGGTTCCGTGGTACCGCTTTTTCTCTCCAACTTAATGAAAAGTTAAAAATAATAGTCGAGGAATTGGCTATCAGTCATATATATATAGGTAGTAATGGAAAAGTGGTGCCATGATGACGTCACATACCCGTCATCTAGGGGTTTCTAAAATCCTTGGGGTGAAGGGATAATGATGTTAATATGCGTGTAACCTTTTTTAAATGTTTTATTCTTGTTGTTTTGTTTTTTCGAAAGGGTTTCGCTTTTTAGGGTAATTAAGGCAATCACAGTATTAAGTACTGATAGAATTGTAGGTGTAAAGTGTGAGTATGAGGTAAAGTATTTTTCTGTCAACTAGATACATAGAGAAAGTTATAACAGTAACAGTAGGTGTAAGTTATAGTTACGCGGAAAGGACTGAGGAGACGTATTTAAAGTACACTCGGGCGGCGTGGCGCTGACGTCCGTTCCGGGTCTTAAGACATGCGTCGCCTGAGTGTAGGTTGCCGCATAAAAGGCGCTCTAGATTCACCAAACATTTCAAATACTCCGTTTTATAGCCACAGCTACTGCAATCAATTCAGAGGTGTGTAAGCTCGTAGCTCTAGCTACTGAAAGCATGTGAGTGGTTATACAATATCACGGCGGGAATCACAATTTCTATGAGGATAACTCTTGGCCACAGACTAGCTAAAGGCAAAGACGTGGCCTACGATGGAGTTATCTCACCCTGAAGCATGGAGAATAGAAGTACCTCTAATCTCCATACCCAGAAGATACCTCCTGTTCACCCTATATTTGAAGGTTGCCGGGTTATGTGAGCTCGTAAATACAGACGGAACGATGGTGATATGATATGTGTGCTACGGCACAAAGATTGTGCCAAACGTGACATGCAAGGCTTCAACATCCCGGTCCACAAATGGGAAAAGCTTGCCGAAGACAGAGACAAGTGGCTCAAACTGGTGTTCGACGGACGTGCAATCCACGTCAATGCTTGGTTTGCGGCACTCGAAAGTAAGCGCGCCAAGCGTCATCAGCGCGATACCTGTTCGGCGCGGGTACACCTGCCAGAGTTGTGATCGTATTTGTCGCTCCCGTATTGGTTTACACAGCCATCATGAAAAACGTTGTCGCCCCACTTGACACTGCTCGTATAGTCTGTTATAGACTCGATTGCGAATGATGAGATACAATTAGTTGGAGTAATATTTTTTTTAAACATAAGATAATATCTCTATTGAATTGATTGAAATTCACACAAGTTCCCGTACACACTTCCAAAAGTTTGTTCAAAGCCTTCACACAAAGAAATGTCTTCGGTGACGGTATCCCACAGACTATTGAAAGTAACAACGGTCGCAAAACAATAAGGTTGAAAATCGCCTGTCACCGGCAGCTAAATCAATCACTGTCAACCCTTCTGTGACATGTTAATGCACTGTCCTCCAGCATTGACAAGTTGCCATGGCACTGACAAGTTGCCATTTGTTATCTGGCCCGTGAGTGCCCTTTTAGATGATAATCAAGCCATTTCCATGAAGAATATTAATTCAATATTTTAATCGAACAAAATAATTACACTTTATGTACCTATTGAGTCAGCTCATAAGAAGAAAGCACCTGCAGGCCTAGCACATGATGGCCGCGAGAGTATGGTATGTTATTAATACAATTAGACGTGTCATCTATCTCGCGGCGACATACTCTCGCGGCCATCATATGCTAGGTCTACTGGGTCTCTATAGGGTCTCTCTCATCTAGCGGTTATAGGTAAGATGCGTTTCCGCTCTGCGGCCGATGTTAGACTATCACAGAAAAGTTATCATTGATGTATGACTCATATGCTGACCACCGGTTTGGCCTAGTCGGTAGTGACCATGCCTGCTACTCCGCGCTCCTGGGTTCGAATCCCGGTAAGGGCATTTGTTTGTGTGATGAGCACAGACATATAAAAGTACATATAAAAATATTTTGTATATTCGTTGTCTGAGTACCTACATCATTAAAAGCCTTCTTGAGCTTACCGTGGGGCTCATTCTATCTGTGTAAGGATGTCCTATAATATTTATTTATTTATTTTATTTTACTCTTATTATTTACATGTGATTAACCTATGATATTAAAAATCTATGATTCATATTGTCTAGAAGTATGATCCTATTAGACAGCAAGCATACAATTATGATAATATTTCTTTGATAAACATTTGATTAATATCGGTCTATCAGACATTATCTGAGATGCCCAGGTTACGAGTTCCGAATTCCAAGTTATCTATGACGGTGATAGAAAACGGGAATTGACATTAAAGTCATCATCACCCTCCTTGCGTTATCCCGGCATTTGCCACAGCTCACGGGAGCCTGGGGTCCGCTTTTGACATTAAAGTAGGTATGTAAATTTGTTGCATCTTTTTATCATACTTACACTACACCTTTCTTTTAGCATTTGCTGGCATACGGTATATACATAAAATAGTTCTTTGACCTACCAAAAAACTTATACCTAAATGGAATAAAATAATAATTATGTATAAAAGGCTGGCAACCTGTCACTGCAATGTCACAGTTTCAATTTCTTTCAACCCCTTATTTGCCAAGAGTGGCACTGAAGCTTTAGTAGTTTCATGTGTTCTGCCTACCCCTTTATGGGATACAGGCGTGCTTGTATGTATGTATGTATTATGTATAAAATAAAATTAACAAATCTGAATGACATATGTAATAGGTATAATCAATTAATGCATTTAATATTCGAAATTGTAATTAGACTGAAATTGTATTAATCTTAATCATAGATTAAATATAAGAAGATCATACCATCCCATACAAAAAAATGCGACCGCCGAAAAGCACGCCAAATGTTCGTATATTTATAATTATTATAGCCATTGATCATATTATTTGTAAACATAGATTCAATATATGTTTTTCATGTTTTTTGGAACAGTTTTTATTATTTTATGTCAAGTAAATGAGATCTTAACATGTAAGTTTAAAAATTGGCCATGTTTCAAATTTATTAAATATAAATCTATGCCAAATGGGACTATGAGTGACATCTGTCAATTTTCGCTGGAATCAACAGAGTTTCGTTTTGACGGTCGCATTTTGTGGTACGGGACGGATACCTTTACTAAATCCATAATCTCTGTCTTAATTTAATTGCTGCTAAATAATTGATGAACGTATAATATTTATAATTTTACTTTATTCACTTTTCGTCTTAAGTTAGGTTGTTTATAATATGAATATCAAAGTAAAATACGAAAAACACATACAAAACAATATAAAAAAACATATACCTAAACATTATAAAAAACCTAACATATCCTCCAATAATATGATTAATAAAATGTCTATGTCCACGGTTGCCCTTTTTACCTTCTGATAACAATGTCCTAATATATTATGTTATTAGGCCACCTGTCCCGTGAAGTTAAACACTTATTTAAATCATCGCGTGAAATTATCTTTTTATTACTCCTAACCCTAATAAAATTGACAAATGTAATATTTCCCTTTGATGCAAATTTTCCAGAAAACCTTCTGAGACTAATTGCAATCCTTTATACCTTTAATTTATATTGGGTTCTATTCCGCACTTGTATAATTTATAAAATGACTCATTTACTGAGTAATGCAATGAAATTGTTAAAGTGATAGAAGGTCATCCATTCAGCCAGTATCCTACACACATAGTAATACACTTACGCCTCTATTCCAAAAACGGGTACTTACGCCGTGGCTTGCGTGGGCGACTGTCGCGCGATGGTCGCGCGACGGCGATGCGACGCATACGAAATCAAACCTTATCGATATGGAAGTATGAGACGCTACGGCGACGGTCGCGCGACCGTCGCCCACGCAAGACACGGCGTTAGCCGGAATATAATATATATGAAACTGCTTAGTAGTCAAGTTATTGTTAACCCATCGATCGATCACAACACAATTGTGGGCGAAATTATTAACCCGTCACCACCCTTAACTTACTCAATATTGTCGTTTTAGGTGTAGGTACAGATTGCAAGAACAAAGAATTCATTCGTGTTCTCATTAACTAAGAGGTGTTTCTGAGTTACTCTTAATTTTCACCCCATAATTCATTTTCGAAAAAAATCTCAGCAGCAATGTACTGTAAACATTGGTTGTGTCGTATGTTATGTCCTATACTTATACTAACCACAGTTAATATGTTCGCTCGTCTTAGCTTTACAAAATATATAAGTCATATTATAGAATATATACATAGCCGTTAAACTTTAAATAGATGAAGTTTTGACGTGATCCATCATTTTCCTTTACTTTATGTAACGACCCGATGTCCTCGCCTCTTACAAATCTATGTATATAATTATTTGAATAATCTGACTTTGTTTCTTTTAGACAATTGTCTATGTTAATGTTGTGTTGTATGATTTCATAATAAGTAATATTCTAATCAAATAGTTACACTATTTGAATACAGTATTTGTAAAATTAAATATGCTTAGAAACAAAAATTCCAGGAAATTGAAAATAACAATTCTCGGAATTTGGGCACGCACATTTCGCACAACGATCACTGTTGCTACCCGCAGCACAAGGCCACGCTGGGGAGATCACACGATAGAAAAATAATAATTATTCCCGGAATTCAAACGTACATAATTTACAAAGATCAACATTTCTAAAACTGTTGCCAAAAGCGTTATTATCGAGGAAAGCAGTAAATCGGGATAAAAATATGAAAGTTAGCGTAATTTACAAAATCAAACATTCCTTACACTATTGCCGTAAGCGTTGTTATCGAGGAAAGCGGAACTTTGGACGAAAAACTTCAACCAATGAGACGCTAGAGAATCGCGTCCCGGGCGTTTGGGGAGCGTCACCAAGAACAGCGCATGCGTCATATTCGGGGAATAAAACTCTGAGCGCAGCGTCAGATGGGGCCATTAGGTTCGGGAACGTTGAAGACATAACATTATAAGAATAGGTAATTTGTGACTACGGAGGAGGCTGGAGCTAAGGTTCGCATAGTTCAGAAAAAGGAGTTTTGGTGAGTAGGCCAATAATTATGAAGAATGGAGGAGCTTGGAGCTAGTCATCGAAGGCGACATAAAGAAGACCTTCCGACATTAAGAAAACAGGTACTAATTATTCTTTAATAATTTTAGTGCGCAAGTGAACTACATAATTAATTACGTGACGGTTTTTCATTGGCATTTTTATGTGTGTTATTTAAATAATACTATAGAGTTCGTGTGTCATAAACTTAAGGAACCCGCTTTAAGTATGTAATTGCAATAAAACTATTTCAGCTAGATAAATACCTTTGTACGTTTACATTCCGTCGGGACACTAGCTTGCTTTTATAGAGAAAATATTTCACTAAACAATTCACTAAGACACAATCACAGCTTATAAACAATACTTATAGCTTTCCATTATCTTTCACTTACACAAAAAGTTAATAAAGTGTTGATAATTTAAAGATTTAACTATACCTCCCGGCTCTGTGTTGTGCCTACAAAATAAACAAGTAAGTCCGTAAGATCAGATCTTCGCGAATACAATCTTAGTTCATTTATTACACTGATAGAATACAAATATACTTTCACCACGTAGTTCGCGTTCGCGTTGTATTTGCCTATCATTATGTATCAATTACAAACAATTTAGATTAATAAGACATCGCGTTAAACCGAGCGAAAAACGACATGCGATTTATTCCTGTGACGTAATAGAACTAAACCGCTCGTGCATTTGATACCAGCCAGCGCGGGTCTTGACCTTCGAATTTCAAAAATGGCGGATGATTTTGATCGCGTATCGCGAGAGGGCGCGAATTCTGTACTTTCGATATTCTATTTAACGTACTAATATATATTCTGTGATTTAATCCAATATCGTGTTTCAATGCGATCTAGTAGTTGTTTTAATATTTACTGTGTATATGAATAGTGATTTCTTAGTGTATTCCTAAAAGTCGATAATAATTTGGATTGCACGTTCGACGCGACGCGAGGCGGGCGGCCATTTTAAACTACACTGTGTGTCCAGGACTAGATAACTTAGCGCGTCGGGGTCAACTTATACTGGGCGTGTTGTTACTGTGTTTATTTGAATTTAAAAGTTATTTTATATGATATGTACATTAAATAAGTAGGTAAGTGTCATTCAATTATACGTATTTTCTATACTACGTCGGTGGCAAACAAGCATACGGCCCGCCTGATGTAAAGCGGTTGTTAAAAGAGAACGCTTATATTCCAACGCTAATAGATAAATTATTTGATTTGATTTGATTTACAATTAAGCAGTTTTACTTTTGATTATGAATTATAGCAAGACTGAGCAATCTTGATACTGTAGTATAAATTTAAAGATGATAAATAAATAAATAAATAAATATTATTGGACATTCTTACACAAATTGACTGAGTGTAAAGTATAGAAGAGAGTGATATTTTTTTGTTTAGTGTTCTGAATTACGGTTTGATAAAAGAAGTGACTTTACGATGTTTTCCTAAGGAAATAACTATATCATAATAACATGTGATTAGATGATTATTTTGCTTATTATGTATTTTGATTACTATTTGAGTATAAATAATATATTTAATGTGTACAAATGTTACTCGTCAATATAAACAACAAATACGATGAGTTAACACAGACTTATTGCATTACTGAAATATAATGAATATGGGGAATTATGTCACAAATATTATATATAACATGTACAAATGTTACTCATCAATATAAACAGCAAATATGATGAGTTAACACAGACTTATTGCATTACTCAAATACAATGAATATGGGGAATTATGTCCCAAATGATATATTTAATGTGTACAAATGTTACTCGTCAATATAAACAACAAATACGATGAGTTAACACAGACTTATTGCATTACTCAAATACAATGAATATGGGGAATTATGTCCCAAATGATATATTTAATGTGTACAAATGTTATTCGTCAATATAAACAACAAATACGATGAGTTAACACAGACTTATTGCATTACTCAAATACAATGAATATGGGGAATTATGTCCCAAATGATATATTTACTGTGTACAAATGTTACTCGTCAATATAAACAACAAATACGATGAGTTAACACAGACTTATTGCATTACTCAAATATAATGAATAAGGGGAATTTTGTCCCAAATGATATATTTAATGTGTACAAATGTTACTCATCAATATAAACAACAAATACGATGAGTTAACATAGACTTATTGCATTACTGAAATATATTGAATATAGGGAATTATGTCACAAATAATATATTTAATGTGTACCAATGTTACTCGTCAATATTAACAAATTAGATGAGTTAACATAGACTTATTGCATTACTGAAATATGATGAATACACTATGCAACATATTACTAAAAGTTCTTTATGGGGAATTATGTCCCAAATAATATATTTAATGTGAACAAATGTTACTCGTCAATATAAACAACAAATACGATGAGTTAACATAGAATTATTGCATTACTGAAATATAATGAATACATTATGCACCATATTCCTAAAAAGTCCATATGTGGACAATCCTCTCTCACGTATGTTGAATAACATCATTGGTATAATTTTACCATCTATATTATTTTCTTTTCTATATTATTATTAGCTGTTTCTACTTAAAAGATTTTGAATATTTGATTGAAATTAATTTTAATAATGTTTTTTAACATTTATGAAATATCAGTTCATTTTGATGGCACGAAGTAAGATCTTTATTATTTCTTCACTGCTGTTTGATATGAAATATCAGTTCATTTTGATGGCACGAAGTAAGATCTATGTTATTTCTTCGCTGCTGTTTGACATAATGTTCAGGTGGACATTTTATGGTTTAAGTGCACTAACCGAGCGGAACGCAGAGTTAGGAGTCGTACTGTATAATAGAAACAGTCGATTCGCGCAACTTATACCTAATGAATTGTATTCAGTCTGACTAAGGTCATATTAAGGCTAAGGCCTATTACAATTATTACCTAAGGGTATAAAAATGATCTACGGATCTGCCATCAAAGCTTTCAGTCTGACTAAGGTCATATTAAGGCTAAGGCCTATTACAATTATTACCTAAGGGTAAAAATGATCTACGGATCTGCCATCAAAGCTTACAGTCTGACTAAGGTCATATTAAGGCTAAGGCATATTACAATTATTACCTAAGGGTAAAAATGATCTACGGATCTGCCATCAAGGCTTACAGTTTGACTAAGGTCATATTAAGGCTAAGGCCTATTGCATTTATTACCTAAGGGTATAAATTGATCTACGGATCTGCCATCAAAGCTTACAGCTTTTGGGAATGGGTTATGGGATTAGCTTAGAGTGAAATGAAGTAGGTAGGGGTTTCTGGTGAATACTTGACGTTTCAATCATCGGAATACCATTAGGAATTGTGAAACGTTTTCTAGCCATTCGCTGAGTCTTATACTCCTAGGAATAGGGAGGTAGGGATTAGGAAGCCCAATCGAGGGACTTTCCCACAGTGATTGGTTTAGGGAGACTCCATACCCCACCTAGTATAGGAAGCGTTAGTTTTAGCATTCAGATTTTATTAGATTAAATTCCATAACTTTAGAGTCACTTCGGCTTATCCGACGCTTCTCGTGCGACAGGAGTCACAAGTAGGAGTTGGGGATTTTTACCAAAAACCTTTTTTATGTTTATGTATTTATTATCTACATCGTTACACCTGGAAGGACTACAAGGACCACTGTTTCTACTCTAGCTGAGCTACTGCTATTGTCAACCAACTCCAACGACTGACGAGAGTTCCAGTATCCAGATTCTGCAGTATAGTACAAATACATGAATGATTACTTAACTAAATTATCGTTTGTGTTTGTTATATTACATTGATTAAAACATGTTCTTTGTTACTTTGCTTTTGTTATTTATCTACTTCTTATAATAACCTAACTTTAATATAATCTAACTTTCTAAGATCTAAAACTTTATAGTAAATTACCTTTAATTAATTATCTTAGTTTCATTAAATTCCAGTTTTGTAAGGTATGCAACTCTCCTCCTTGTTAAAGAACCAGGGGTTACTACGCACAACTACGGGGTCCTACCACTTGCTAGACGATCACATCACTTTTATGGCCAAACGTTTAAATGCAAGACAGAGACAGATAGTTAAAGAAGATTTGCTTTTAGGGTTCCTTGAGATTTAGATTAGCTATTGGGTAAATGGGTCTTTGGGTTAAGGTATCGTTTAGGTGGGGCGAGGGGGCTTTTACAATTTGGTGGCGCCATGACCAGGATTATTATTTACTAAACTTAAATTACTACCATTAGTAGGATGTATTTAAATGTGTTTCGATTTGTTTGTGTCTCTGTTTTGCTAGTGGCACGCGAGTGTCACAATTTGTTGCCGTGTTACGGATGCAAAGAGTTGAGAGTTGCATATTTATTATTACCTTTCTAACATTGTTTTTATATTTTTAGGTCTACATTACTAACCTTGTTCTTGTGAAAAGATGGGTCAAGAGTTTACTAAAAGTGGGGGCAGGTTAATTGAAGCTATATACTGTGATGTTATTCCATTATTTTCTTCTTCATACATAGTATAGGAAAGCTAGGAGTCTCAAAATGAAGAAGATATCAGGCAAAAGATATTAAAAGTAACAACAATTGGTAAGAAGATAAATGAAGCCAGACTATAATATAGCAGTTTATATTTTATCAAGGTAAGTGAGCATGTTTGTAATATTTCTTATTCGTGTTTACTTACGTAACTTTATATATTTATCTTACCGGATTTATATTGTATTCGATTACAATGGAATTTTTCTGTGGATAATTCTACTGCATAGTTGTCGTTTTGATATTTCTACTTTTATTTTAGAAGATTACTTGTGTTAGTTTGTCGTAGCTATTCTTGAAAACGAGAGACATAAAACAATTCAGCTTTTCAATTAACAATTCTATGAAAATTATGATCTTTACATACAAGAGGACATTTATAAATAATATTTAGAGGCGAGTGATTTAGCAAAATATTTCAATTTTAAATAGTCTCTTAAACTAAAGTAATTACTTGTCGGATCATAATTATTAGTTTATTATTTTGAATCAAGTATACGTAATATTGCATTTCAAAGGAAAATATTTTTCACATTTTAGGAATTTTACGATGTGTCGACTCAGTTACGCAATAATTTCACTACTCTGTTTGACTACTATCATATCGTGTTCGATTATTTCATATTTGTATGTTTTGGTAAAATATAAAAAAAATATGTAGAGATCGGAGGATCTAGTGGTGTCAAAGTTTAACTCATTGTACCTGTCAGTAAGACACAGATAATCAAGTCAGGTAAATGTTAATAGTGTCATTATTGTCATTCTACACCAATTTCACAAACTTAAATAAACTTTCATTAAAAGGTTAAAGAGTGAGAAAAAGAAATCAATATTAAACTTAAAAGGGTTTAATTTTCAGAGTTGGTTGTTTGTATGTATGTATGTTTGGAATCACTTAGAATTTATTTACCATCTATTCAATTTTATCAAAATCGATGACGTGAATAATTATTTAGATTTGAATACCAACTTAGCAATAACCTCTGTTTAGAAATTTACAATTGTTTCCAATTTACAATTTCAAATCTAAAACCAATCAATAACCACTGTTAAGCATTTCCTATTTTTATGGTTCCTGAATACCATCATTTTCTATTTTTATAGTCTTTTAATGTCATCAAAATCTAAAGATAGCTTGAAGGAAGAAAGTAGTGCAATAATTTCAGTTTAATCGGCATCTAATTTGGGAATTTAGGAATAGTTATTCGACGTATATGATTATTCAATGACAGATGACAAAGTTTAGTTAACAAGGGGGCAAATAGGTCAAAGTATAAAGAAATCAGTTGTATGGACAATGTAAATGTATGTGTATGTATGTTATTTTTGTTTTTGTTTGCCTCAACTGGTAAACTAAATTCAGTTAGCAGGGGGCCCATATTGCCAGCAATTATAATTGCAAGTAAATAGTTTGTGCATGCAACAGATACATTGTAAGTGTATGTGTATGTTATTCTTGTTTCTGATTAACTTAATTAAGTTAACTTCATCATCATCATCGTAAATATAATATAATGGGCTTATATCATAAAATTATTTTAAAAACAAGTCGTAGTAGTTTTATATTTTTGAATTATCATTTTATAAGAGTTAGTTAATAGTGTAAAACTTGCGATGTCATGGGGGCAAGTTTTATTACGAAGTAACTTTCATTAACATATCTTTTGAAATATTTATTAGAGAAACGTTTATCTATCAATAATTGAGAGTAGACTATAAAGTATAAAATTAATATGTTTCACAATTTTAATTCAAGTCGAACTTATACTGAAAACGTTACGCTGAAACAAAAGAATCCCGAATTAATCATAGCTACTGTTACAATTATTTGGGTACAGGAAAACACTAAAAGGAGAGCGATTCGTAAATTAAAGAAAAATATAGTAGGTACCTATACTTATGATATAAGTATGTATATTATTTTAAATTTCTGATCAATTTGAAAAATTTAAATAGCAACAGGAAAAAGAGAGAGCTTTTTAATTATGATATCATACATTATTTTTACTGTCATTATCTAAGTGGACTTGCAGGTATGTCAGAAACAGTAAAATTGGGCGTATGAGGAAGGATGAAATCTGAACGAGTAGTATAGATGAAATTCGCATAATAGAAAGAAGAGAGGTTTAGCTAGATGAATGGATGAAGAGTCGTTTGAAGATATGAAGGGTTTCCTCATGTTTGCAAGTTTGAGAATAGTGACGGCAGTTATTGGAATTTTAGAATGGGGAAAGGGTTACACAAACTTGTTATCACGAGAGTTATGTGTTAGGATAAATAATTTATACCTTTTACAGGTACATTCTTTTGGTAACAACATACTCTACATGCCGCTAATAAACGAACTAAACACACACCCTGTGTCTTTATGGGATAAATCAGATAATTTTGTTTGTCATAAAATGTGACTTAACATTATCAATAAGATTGAAATATTGATTGTCTGATTACTCTTATAAATATACATAGGACATATGCCGAGAAAGGAGGAAAATTATTGACTAGTATTGAGTTGTGGACTGGTTTTTCGAACTATGGGGAGAACAATTGTCGGTGGTTACCTGAGAAATTGAAAGGCTTTTTCATTCTAGTAAAGAGATTTTTGTAGGTTCATAATATCTGGGCAATGTAGATAGCGGGTTACCTAATCGTGCAATGTGATTTAACTACCCATATGAGGATGCAAAAATTTTACCATTAGGGTACATTTGATTCACAACCAAATGCTTTATTGGAATGGGAATTCTGGCTGGTGGCAATTTGACTCATGTGTCTGGATAACCATTAAGTTCATAATTCGTGCTGGATCAGTGAGGTTCCTTTGAATATTGGTCACTTTTACTCACCACAACTACGAAAAGGGGAAATTGAAAATTTCAATAACTGAATTTATTTTGCTGGTTATTTTTGATGAACATTAATCAAATTATTTACTATATTTCTCTCTATCTAGGAGAATTATTAAATCAAAATAAGTTTTGTTCACAAAAGTTGAATCATAATTAACACTGGCCTCGAGAATGGCAGACTTTGGAATCATCATTCCATTCTTATAATACTACATACTAACATAAAAGTTACCCTGGAAGTCAAACAATTCTAGCACTGACTAGTGTAACACGATGTCAGGTGATAAATCCGCGATACTAGGAAAGTGGAGTATCACATGCATATAGAATTTATAGTTTGGAATCTCGGACAACTATCGATGGCCATGGCCAAACCATTCAACACATTTCACACCATATGGCAGTTGAATCTAAGGATTTGTCATTCAAAAGGCTAGTTCAAAAAGAATTTGTCTTAGTTTTTAAAGATAACCAAAAATGGATACCGAAATAGATATTCAGTTTCCTAGACAATTCAGGAATTAGTTGGAGCGGCTCTCATATAGAGGTTTAATTTACCGAAGTACTCATCCCAGAAACATATCATATTTTACCGGAATTAAAGGGTTAAGACAACGATATCTCATTTTGAATAAAAACATTTGTGCTCCGAGTCAGGTTTGAGAAACCATTCTCTATGCACAAATGTGGGGGCAATTGTAACGACCCGATGTCCTCGCCTCTTACAAATCTATGTATATAATTATTTGAATAATCTGACTTTGTTTCTTTTAGACAATTGTCTATGTTAATGTTGTGTTGTATGATTTCATAATAAGTAATATTCTAATCAAATAGTTACACTATTTGAATACAGTATTTGTAAAATTAAATATGCTTAGAAACAAAAATTCCAGGAAATTGAAAATAACAATTCTCGGAATTTGGGCACGCACATTCCGCACAACGATCACTGTTGCTACCCGCAGCACAAGGCCACGCTGGGGAGATCACACGATAGAAAAATAATAATTATTCCCGGAATTCAAACGTACATAATTTACAAAGATCAACATTTCTAAAACTGTTGCCAAAAGCGTTATTATCGAGGAAAGCAGTAAATCGGGATAAAAATATGAAAGTTAGCGTAATTTACAAAATCAAACATTCCTTACACTATTGCCGTAAGCGTTGTTATCGAGGAAAGCGGAACTTTGGACGAAAAACTTCAACCAATGAGACGCTAGAGAATCGCGTCCCGGGCGTTTGGGGAGCGTCACCAAGAACAGCGCATGCGTCATATTCGGGGAATAAAACTCTGAGCGCAGCGTCAGATGGGGCCATTAGGTTCGGGAACGTTGAAGACATAACATTATAAGAATAGGTAATTTGTGACTACGGAGGAGGCTGGAGCTAAGGTTCGCATAGTTCAGAAAAAGGAGTTTTGGTGAGTAGGCCAATAATTATGAAGAATGGAGGAGCTTGGAGCTAGTCATCGAAGGCGACATAAAGAAGACCTTCCGACATTAAGAAAACAGGTACTAATTATTCTTTAATAATTTTAGTGCGCAAGTGAACTACATAATTAATTACGTGACGGTTTTTCATTGGCATTTTTATGTGTGTTATTTAAATAATACTATAGAGTTCGTGTGTCATAAACTTAAGGAACCCGCTTTAAGTATGTAATTGCAATAAAACTATTTCAGCTAGATAAATACCTTTGTACGTTTACATTCCGTCGGGACACTAGCTTGCTTTTATAGAGAAAATATTTCACTAAACAATTCACTAAGACACAATCACAGCTTATAAACAATACTTATAGCTTTCCATTATCTTTCACTTACACAAAAAGTTAATAAAGTGTTGATAATTTAAAGATTTAACTATACCTCCCGGCTCTGTGTTGTGCCTACAAAATAAACAAGTAAGTCCGTAAGATCAGATCTTCGCGAATACAATCTTAGTTCATTTATTACACTGATAGAATACAAATATACTTTCACCACGTAGTTCGCGTTCGCGTTGTATTTGCCTATCATTATGTATCAATTACAAACAATTTAGATTAATAAGACATCGCGTTAAACCGAGCGAAAAACGACATGCGATTTATTCCTGTGACGTAATAGAACTAAACCGCTCGTGCATTTGATACCAGCCAGCGCGGGTCTTGACCTTCGAATTTCAAAAATGGCGGATGATTTTGATCGCGTATCGCGAGAGGGCGCGAATTCTGTACTTTCGATATTCTATTTAACGTACTAATATATATTCTGTGATTTAATCCAATATCGTGTTTCAATGCGATCTAGTAGTTGTTTTAATATTTACTGTGTATATGAATAGTGATTTCTTAGTGTATTCCTAAAAGTCGATAATAATTTGGATTGCACGTTCGACGCGACGCGAGGCGGGCGGCCATTTTAAACTACACTGTGTGTCCAGGACTAGATAACTTAGCGCGTCGGGGTCAACTTATACTGGGCGTGTTGTTACTGTGTTTATTTGAATTTAAAAGTTATTTTATATGATATGTACATTAAATAAGTAGGTAAGTGTCATTCAATTATACGTATTTTCTATACTACGTCGGTGGCAAACAAGCATACGGCCCGCCTGATGTAAAGCGGTTGTTAAAAGAGAACGCTTATATTCCAACGCTAATAGATAAATTATTTGATTTGATTTGATTTACAATTAAGCAGTTTTACTTTTGATTATGAATTATAGCAAGACTGAGCAATCTTGATACTGTAGTATAAATTTAAAGATGATAAATAAATAAATAAATAAATATTATTGGACATTCTTACACAAATTGACTGAGTGTAAAGTATAGAAGAGAGTGATATTTTTTTGTTTAGTGTTCTGAATTACGGTTTGATAAAAGAAGTGACTTTACGATGTTTTCCTAAGGAAATAACTATATCATAATAACATGTGATTAGATGATTATTTTGCTTATTATGTATTTTGATTACTATTTGAGTATAAATAATATATTTAATGTGTACAAATGTTACTCGTCAATATAAACAACAAATACGATGAGTTAACACAGACTTATTGCATTACTGAAATATAATGAATATGGGGAATTATGTCACAAATATTATATATAACATGTACAAATGTTACTCATCAATATAAACAGCAAATATGATGAGTTAACACAGACTTATTGCATTACTCAAATACAATGAATATGGGGAATTATGTCCCAAATGATATATTTAATGTGTACAAATGTTACTCGTCAATATAAACAACAAATACGATGAGTTAACACAGACTTATTGCATTACTCAAATACAATGAATATGGGGAATTATGTCCCAAATGATATATTTAATGTGTACAAATGTTATTCGTCAATATAAACAACAAATACGATGAGTTAACACAGACTTATTGCATTACTCAAATACAATGAATATGGGGAATTATGTCCCAAATGATATATTTACTGTGTACAAATGTTACTCGTCAATATAAACAACAAATACGATGAGTTAACACAGACTTATTGCATTACTCAAATATAATGAATAAGGGGAATTTTGTCCCAAATGATATATTTAATGTGTACAAATGTTACTCATCAATATAAACAACAAATACGATGAGTTAACATAGACTTATTGCATTACTGAAATATATTGAATATAGGGAATTATGTCACAAATAATATATTTAATGTGTACCAATGTTACTCGTCAATATTAACAAATTAGATGAGTTAACATAGACTTATTGCATTACTGAAATATGATGAATACACTATGCAACATATTACTAAAAGTTCTTTATGGGGAATTATGTCCCAAATAATATATTTAATGTGAACAAATGTTACTCGTCAATATAAACAACAAATACGATGAGTTAACATAGAATTATTGCATTACTGAAATATAATGAATACATTATGCACCATATTCCTAAAAAGTCCATATGTGGACAATCCTCTCTCACGTATGTTGAATAACATCATTGGTATAATTTTACCATCTATATTATTTTCTTTTCTATATTATTATTAGCTGTTTCTACTTAAAAGATTTTGAATATTTGATTGAAATTAATTTTAATAATGTTTTTTAACATTTATGAAATATCAGTTCATTTTGATGGCACGAAGTAAGATCTTTATTATTTCTTCACTGCTGTTTGATATGAAATATCAGTTCATTTTGATGGCACGAAGTAAGATCTATGTTATTTCTTCGCTGCTGTTTGACATAATGTTCAGGTGGACATTTTATGGTTTAAGTGCACTAACCGAGCGGAACGCAGAGTTAGGAGTCGTACTGTATAATAGAAACAGTCGATTCGCGCAACTTATACCTAATGAATTGTATTCCTGACTAAGGTCATATTAAGGCTAAGGCCTATTACAATTATTACCTAAGGGTAAAAATGATCTACGGATCTGCCATCAAAGCTTACAGTCTGACTAAGGTCATATTAAGGCTAAGGCCTATTACAATTATTACCTAAGGGTAAAAATGATCTACGGATCTGCCATCAAAGGCTTACAGTTTGACTAAGGTCATGCCATTAAGGCTAAGGCCTATTGCATTTATTACCTAAGGGTATAAATTGATCTACGGATCTGCCATCAAAGCTTACAGCTTTTGGGAATGGGTTATGGGATTAGCTTAGAGTGAAATGAAGTAGGTAGGGGTTTCTGGTGAATACTTGACGTTTCAATCATCGGAATACCATTAGGAATTGTGAAACGTTTTCTAGCCATTCGCTGAGTCTTATACTCCTAGGAATAGGGAGGTAGGGATTAGGAAGCCCAATCGAGGGACTTTCCCACAGTGATTGGTTTAGGGAGACTCCATACCCCACCTAGTATAGGAAGCGTTAGTTTTAGCATTCAGATTTTATTAGATTAAATTCCATAACTTTAGAGTCACTTCGGCTTATCCGACGCTTCTCGTGCGACAGGAGTCACAAGTAGGAGTTGGGGATTTTTACCAAAAACCTTTTTTATGTTTATGTATTTATTATCTACATCGTTACACCTGGAAGGACTACAAGGACCACTGTTTCTACTCCAGCTGAGCTACTGCTATTGTCAACCAACTCCAACGACTGACGAGAGTTCCAGTATCCAGATTCTGCAGTATAGTACAATTACATGAATGATTACTTAACTAAATTATTATTGTGTTTGTTATATTACATTGATTAAAACATGTTCTTTGTTACTTTGCTTTTGTTATTTATCTACTTCTCATAATAACCTAACTTTAATATAATCTAACTTTCTAAGATCTAAAACTTTATAGTAAATTACCTTTAATTAATTATCTTAGTTTCATTAAATTCCAGTTTTGTAAGGTATGCAACTCTCCTCCTTGTTAAAGAACCAGGGGTTACTACGCACAACTACGGGGTCCTACCACTTACTAGACGATCACATCACTTTTATGGCCAAACGTTTAAATGCAAGACAGAGACAGATAGTTAAAGTAGATTTGCTTTTAGGGTTCCTTGAGATTTAGATTAGTTATTGGGTCAGTGGGTCTTTGGGTTTAAGGTAACGTTTAGGTGGGGCGAGGGGGCTTTTACACAAAGAGTTGAGAGTTGCATATTTATTATTACCTTTCTAACATTGTTTTTATATTTTTAGGTCTACATTACTAACCTTGTTCTTGTGAAAAGATGGGTCAAGAGTTTACTAAAAGTGGGGGCAGGTTAATTGAAGCTATATACTGTGATGTTATTCCATTATTTTCTTCTTCATACATAGTATAGGAAAGCTAGGAGTCTCAAAATGAAGAAGATATCAGGCAAAAGATATTAAAAGTAACAACAATTGGTAAGAAGATAAATGAAGCCAGACTATAATATAGCAGTTTATATTTTATCAAGGTAAGTGAGCATGTTTGTAATATTTCTTATTCGTGTTTACTTACGTAACTTTATATATTTATCTTACCGGATTTATATTGTATTCGATTACAATGGAATTTTTCTGTGGATAATTCTACTGCATAGTTGTCGTTTTGATATTTCTACTTTTATTTTAGAAGATTACTTGTGTTAGTTTGTCGTAGCTATTCTTGAAAACGAGAGACATAAAACAATTCAGCTTTTCAATTAACAATTCTATGAAAATTATGATCTTTACATACAAGAGGACATTTATAAATAATATTTAGAGGCGAGTGATTTAGCAAAATATTTCAATTTTAAATAGTCTCTTAAACTAAAGTAATTACTTGTCGGATCATAATTATTAGTTTATTATTTTGAATCAAGTATACGTAATATTGCATTTCAAAGGAAAATATTTTTCACATTTTAGGAATTTTACGATGTGTCGACTCAGTTACGCAATAATTTCACTACTCTGTTTGACTACTATCATATCGTGTTCGATTATTTCATATTTGTATGTTTTGGTAAGATATAAAAAATATGTAGAGATCGGAGGATCTAGTGGTGTCAAAGTTTAACTCATTGTACCTGTCAGTAAGACACAGATAATCAAGTCAGGTAAATGTTAATAGTGTCATTATTGTCATTCTACACCAATTTCACAAACTTAAATAAACTTTCATTAAAAGGTTAAAGAGTGAGAAAAAGAAATCAATATTAAACTTAAAAGGGTTTAATTTTCAGAGTTGGTTGTTTGTATGTATGTATGTTTGGAATCACTTAGAATTTATTTACCATCTATTCAATTTTATCAAAATCGATGACGTGAATAATTATTTAGATTTGAATACCAACTTAGCAATAACCTCTGTTTAGAAATTTACAATTGTTTCCAATTTACAATTTCAAATCTAAAACCAATCAATAACCACTGTTAAGCATTTCCTATTTTTATGGTTCCTGAATACCATCATTTTTTATTTTTATAGTCTTTTAATGTCATCAAAATCTAAAGATAGCTTGAAGGAAGAAAGTAGTGCAATAATTTCAGTTTAATCGGCATCTAATTTGGGAATTTAGGAATAGTTATTCGACGTATATGATTATTCAATGACAGATGACAAAGTTTAGTTAACAAGGGGGCAAATAGGTCAAAGTATAAAGAAATCAGTTGTATGGACAATGTAAATGTATGTGTATGTATGTTATTTTTGTTTTTGTTTGCCTCAACTGGTAAACTAAATTCAGTTAGCAGGGGGCCCATATTGCCAGCAATTATAATTGCAAGTAAATAGTTTGTGCATGCAACAGATACATTGTAAGTGTATGTGTATGTTATTCTTGTTTCTGATTAACTTAATTAAGTTAACTTCATCATCATCATCGTAAATATAATATAATGGGCTTATATCATAAAATTATTTTAAAAACAAGTCGTAGTAGTTTTATATTTTAGAATTATCATTTTATAAGAGTTAGTTAATAGTGTAAAACTTGCGATGTCATGGGGGCAAGTTTTATTACGAAGTAACTTTCATTAACATATCTTTTGAAATATTTATTAGAGAAACGTTTATCTATCAATAATTGAGAGTAGACTATAAAGTATAAAATTAATATGTTTCACAATTTTAATTCAGGTCGAACTTATACTGAAAACGTTACGCTGAAACAAAAGAATCCCGAATTAATCATAGCTACTGTTACAATTATTTGGGTACAGGAAAACACTAAAAGGAGAGCGATTCATAAATTAAAGAAAAATATAGTAGGTACCTATACTTATGATATAAGTATGTATATTATTTTAAATTTCTGATCAATTTGAAAAATTTAAATAGCAACGGGAAAAAGAGATGGCTTTTTAATTATGATACATTATTTTTACTGTCATTATCTAAGTGGACTTGCAGGTATGTCAGAAACAGTAAAATTGGGCGTATGAGGAAGGATGAAATCTGAACGAGTAGTATAGATGAAATTCGCATAATAGAAAGAAGAGAGGTTTAGCTAGATGAATGGATGAAGAGTCGTTTGAAGATATGAAGGGTTTCCTCATGTTTGCAAGTTTGAGAATAGTGACGGCAGTTCTTGGAATTTTAGAATGGGGAAAGGGTTACACAAACTTGTTATCACGAGAGTTATGTGTTAGGATAAATAATTTATACCTTTTACAGGTACATTCTTTTGGTAACAACATACTCTACATGTCGCTAATAAACGAACTAAACACACACCCTGTGTCTTTATGGGATAAATCAGATAATTTTGTTTGTCATAAAATGTGACTTAACATTATCAATAAGATTGAAATATTGATTGTCTGATTACTCTTATAAATATACATAGGACATGCCGAGAAAGGAGGAAAATTATTGACTAGTATTGAGTTGTGGACTGGTTTTTCGAACTATGGGGAGAACAATTGTCGGTGGTTACCTGAGAAATTGAAAGGCTTTTTCATTCTAGTAAAGAGATTTTTGTAGGTTCATAATATCTGGGCAATGTAGATAGCGGGTTACCTAATCGTGCAATGTGATTTAACTACCCATATGAGGATGCAAAAATTTTACCATTAGGGTACATTTGATTCACAACCAAATGCTTTATTGGAATGGGAATTCTGGCTGGTGGCAATTTGACTCATGTGTCTGGATAACCATTAAGTTCATAATTCGTGCTGGATCAGTGAGGTTCCTTTGAATATTGGTCACTTTTACTCACCACAACTACGAAAAGGGGAAATTGAAAATTTCAATAACTGAATTTATTTTGCTGGTTATTTTTGATTAATCAAATTATTTACTATATTTCTCTCTATCTAGGAGAATTATTAAATCAAAATAAGTTTTGTTCACAAAAGTTGAATCATAATTAACACTGGCCTCGAGAATGGCAGACTTTGGAATCATCATTCCATTCTTATAATACTACATACTAACATAAAAGTTACCCTGGAAGTCAAACAATTCTAGCACTGACTAGTGTAGTGTAACACGATGTCAGGTGATAAATCCGCGATACTAGGAAAGTGGAGTATCACATGCATATAGAATTTATAGTTTGGAATCTCGGACAACTATCGATGGCCATGGCCAAACCATTCAACACATTTCACACCATATGGCAGTTGAATCTAAGGATTTGTCATTCAAAAGGCTAGTTCAAAAAGAATTTGTCTTAGTTTTTAAAGATAACCAAAAATGGATACCGAAATAGATATTCAGTTTCCTAGACAATTCAGGAATTAGTTGGAGCGGCTCTCATATAGAGGTTTAATTTACCGAAGTACTCATCCCAGAAACATATCATATTTTACCGGAATTAAAGGGTTAAGACAACGATATCTCATTTTGAATAACAACATTTGTGCTCCGAGTCAGGTTTGAGAAACCATTCTCTATGCACAAATGTGGGGGCAATTGTAACGACCCGATGTCCTCGCCTCTTACAAATCTATGTATATAATTATTTGAATAATCTGACTTTGTTTCTTTTAGACAATTGTCTATGTTAATGTTGTGTTGTATGATTTCATAATAAGTAATATTCTAATCAAATAGTTACACTATTTGAATACAGTATTTGTAAAATTAAATATGCTTAGAAACAAAAATTCCAGGAAATTGAAAATAACAATTCTCGGAATTTGGGCACGCACATTTCGCACAACGATCACTGTTGCTACCCGCAGCACAAGGCCACGCTGGGGAGATCACACGATAGAAAAATAATAATTATTCCCGGAATTCAAACGTACATAATTTACAAAGATCAACATTTCTAAAACTGTTGCCAAAAGCGTTATTATCGAGGAAAGCAGTAAATCGGGATAAAAATATGAAAGTTAGCGTAATTTACAAAATCAAACATTCCTTACACTATTGCCGTAAGCGTTGTTATCGAGGAAAGCGGAACTTTGGACGAAAAACTTCAACCAATGAGACGCTAGAGAATCGCGTCCCGGGCGTTTGGGGAGCGTCACCAAGAACAGCGCATGCGTCATATTCGGGGAATAAAACTCTGAGCGCAGCGTCAGATGGGGCCATTAGGTTCGGGAACGTTGAAGACATAACATTATAAGAATAGGTAATTTGTGACTACGGAGGAGGCTGGAGCTAAGGTTCGCATAGTTCAGAAAAAGGAGTTTTGGTGAGTAGGCCAATAATTATGAAGAATGGAGGAGCTTGGAGCTAGTCATCGAAGGCGACATAAAGAAGACCTTCCGACATTAAGAAAACAGGTACTAATTATTCTTTAATAATTTTAGTGCGCAAGTGAACTACATAATTAATTACGTGACGGTTTTTCATTGGCATTTTTATGTGTGTTATTTAAATAATACTATAGAGTTCGTGTGTCATAAACTTAAGGAACCCGCTTTAAGTATGTAATTGCAATAAAACTATTTCAGCTAGATAAATACCTTTGTATGTTTACATTCCGTCGGGACACTAGCTTGCTTTTATAGAGAAAATATTTCACTAAACAATTCACTAAGACACAATCACAGCTTATAAACAATACTTATAGCTTTCCATTATCTTTCACTTACACAAAAAGTTAATAAAGTGTTGATAATTTAAAGATTTAACTATACCTCCCGGCTCTGTGTTGTGCCTACAAAATAAACAAGTAAGTCCGTAAGATCAGATCTTCGCGAATACAATCTTAGTTCATTTATTACACTGATAGAATACAAATATACTTTCACCACGTAGTTCGCGTTCGCGTTGTATTTGCCTATCATTATGTATCAATTACAAACAATTTAGATTAATAAGACATCGCGTTAAACCGAGCGAAAAACGACATGCGATTTATTCCTGTGACGTAATAGAACTAAACCGCTCGTGCATTTGATACCAGCCAGCGCGGGTCTTGACCTTCGAATTTCAAAAATGGCGGATGATTTTGATCGCGTATCGCGAGAGGGCGCGAATTCTGTACTTTCGATATTCTATTTAACGTACTAATATATATTCTGTGATTTAATCCAATATCGTGTTTCAATGCGATCTAGTAGTTGTTTTAATATTTACTGTGTATATGAATAGTGATTTCTTAGTGTATTCCTAAAAGTCGATAATAATTTGGATTGCACGTTCGACGCGACGCGAGGCGGGCGGCCATTTTAAACTACACTGTGTGTCCAGGACTAGATAACTTAGCGCGTCGGGGTCAACTTATACTGGGCGTGTTGTTACTGTGTTTATTTGAATTTAAAAGTTATTTTATATGATATGTACATTAAATAAGTAGGTAAGTGTCATTCAATTATACGTATTTTCTATACTACGTCGGTGGCAAACAAGCATACGGCCCGCCTGATGTAAAGCGGTTGTTAAAAGAGAACGCTTATATTCCAACGCTAATAGATAAATTATTTGATTTGATTTGATTTACAATTAAGCAGTTTTACTTTTGATTATGAATTATAGCAAGACTGAGCAATCTTGATACTGTAGTATAAATTTAAAGATGATAAATAAATAAATAAATAAATATTATTGGACATTCTTACACAAATTGACTGAGTGTAAAGTATAGAAGAGAGTGATATTTTTTTTGTTTAGTGTTCTGAATTACGGTTTGATAAAAGAAGTGACTTTACGATGTTTTCCTAAGGAAATAACTATATCATAATAACATGTGATTAGATGATTATTTTGCTTATTATGTATTTTGATTACTATTTGAGTATAAATAATATATTTAATGTGTACAAATGTTACTCGTCAATATAAACAACAAATACGATGAGTTAACACAGACATATTGCATTACTGAAATATAATGAATATGGGGAATTATATCACAAATATTATATATAACATGTACAAATGTTACTCATCAATATAAACAGCAAATATGATGAGTTAACACAGACTTATTGCATTACTCAAATACAATGAATATGGGGAATTATGTCCCAAATGATATATTTAATGTGTACAAATGTTACTCGTCAATATAAACAACAAATACGATGAGTTAACACAGACTTATTGCATTACTCAAATACAATGAATATGGGGAATTATGTCCCAAATGATATATTTAATGTGTACAAATGTTATTCGTCAATATAAACAACAAATACGATGAGTTAACACAGACTTATTGCATTACTCAAATACAATGAATATGGGGAATTATGTCCCAAATGATATATTTACTGTGTACAAATGTTACTCGTCAATATAAACAACAAATACGATGAGTTAACACAGACTTATTGCATTACTCAAATATAATGAATAAGGGGAATTTTGTCCCAAATGATATATTTAATGTGTACAAATGTTACTCATCAATATAAACAACAAATACGATGAGTTAACATAGACTTATTGCATTACTGAAATATATTGAATATAGGGAATTATGTCACAAATAATATATTTAATGTGTACCAATGTTACTCGTCAATATTAACAAATTAGATGAGTTAACATAGACTTATTGCATTACTGAAATATGATGAATACACTATGCAACATATTACTAAAAGTTCTTTATGGGGAATTATGTCCCAAATAATATATTTAATGTGAACAAATGTTACTCGTCAATATAAACAACAAATACGATGAGTTAACATAGAATTATTGCATTACTGAAATATAATGAATACATTATGCACCATATTCCTAAAAAGTCCATATGTGGACAATCCTCTCTCACGTATGTTGAATAACATCATTGGTATAATTTTACCATCTATATTATTTTCTTTTCTATATTATTATTAGCTGTTTCTACTTAAAAGATTTTGAATATTTGATTGAAATTAATTTTAATAATGTTTTTTAACATTTATGAAATATCAGTTCATTTTGATGGCACGAAGTAAGATCTTTATTATTTCTTCACTGCTGTTTGATATGAAATATCAGTTCATTTTGATGGCACGAAGTAAGATCTATGTTATTTCTTCGCTGCTGTTTGACATAATGTTCAGGTGGACATTTTATGGTTTAAGTGCACTAACCGAGCGGAACGCAGAGTTAGGAGTCGTACTGTATAATAGAAACAGTCGATTCGCGCAACTTATACCTAATGAATTGTATTCCTGACTAAGGTCATATTAAGGCTAAGGCCTATTACAATTATTACCTAAGGGTAAAAATGATCTACGGATCTGCCATCAAAGCTTACAGTCTGACTAAGGTCATATTAAGGCTAAGGCCTATTACAATTATTACCTAAGGGTAAAAATGATCTACGGATCTGCCATCAAAGCTTACAGTCTGACTAAGGTCATATTAAGGCTAAGGCCTATTACAATTATTACCTAAGGGTAAAAATGATCTACGGATCTGCCATCAAGGCTTACAGTTTGACTAAGGTCATGTTAAGGCTAAGGCCTATTGCATTTATTACCTAAGGGTATAAATTGATCTACGGATCTGCCATCAAAGCTTACAGCTTTTGGGAATGGGTTATGGGATTAGCTTAGAGTGAAATGAAGTAGGTAGGGGTTTCTGGTGAATACTTGACGTTTCAATCATCGGAATACCATTAGGAATTGTGAAACGTTTTCTAGCCATTCGCTGAGTCTTATACTCCTAGGAATAGGGAGGTAGGGATTAGGAAGCCCAATCGAGGGATTTTCCCACAGTGATTGGTTTAGGGAGACTCCATACCCCACCTAGTATAGGAAGCGTTAGTTTTAGCATTCAGATTTTATTAGGTTAAATTCCATAACTTTAGAGTCACTTCGGCTTATCCGACGCTTCTCGTGCGACAGGAGTCACAAGTAGGAGTTGGGGATTTTTACCAAAAACCTTTTTTATGTTTATGTATTTATTATCTACATCGTTACACCTGGAAGGACTACAAGGACCACTGTTTCTACTCCAGCTGAGCTACTGCTATTGTCAACCAACTCCAACGACTGACGAGAGTTCCAGTATCCAGATTCTGCAGTATAGTACAATTACATGAATGATTACTTAACTAAATTATTATTGTGTTTGTTATATTACATTGATTAAAACATGTTCTTTGTTACTTTGCTTTTGTTATTTATCTACTTCTCATAATAACCTAACTTTAATATAATCTAACTTTCTAAGATCTAAAACTTTATAGTAAATTACCTTTAATTAATTATCTTAGTTTCATTAAATTCCAGTTTTGTAAGGTATGCAACTCTCCTCCTTGTTAAAGAACCAGGGGTTACTACGCACAACTACGGGGTCCTACCACTTACTAGACGATCACATCACTTTTATGGCCAAACGTTTAAATGCAAGACAGAGACAGATAGTTAAAGTAGATTTGCTTTTAGGGTTCCTTGAGATTTAGATTAGTTATTGGGTCAGTGGGTCTTTGGGTTTAAGGTAACGTTTAGGTGGGGCGAGGGGGCTTTTACACTATCCTGTAAACCCGCTGGCGTATTATGCTTCCAATTTTATCACTTATTCACGTGGATAAAACATCTGTCACTCTCACACTGACATACTTGCAAAGCGTGACGGATACTTTATCCATTTATTATGTAGATAAGTGATAAAATTGTATGCATAATACGCCGGCAGGGCTTCTATAGGTAATTATTATTCTATTACTTACTTGGCTGGCACGATAAACCAAAATCAGTTATGGCCTCCAATTGACACAAGAGCACGCCACTTTGCTAGATTTTGATCGGTAACGGGTCTTCGTGGGTTGACAAAATGGATTTCGTCCTGTCAGTTACTGTTATGTTATTCAGTAAATTGACCTGAGTACTGATGTGCAAGTTAAGGAAACTTCAAAAAAAGAAAAGTAACTATAGGAAAATAAATTAATTACATGGAAAGTTACAGTCACTATACAATATTAAGGGAAAAATCAGAATTTTTCATAATTATGTTGAAAAGTCGCAATTTTGGAAGTTTTCCGTCGGCACGTCAGTAGACCTCAGACTATTTACGCGGTAAGGCAATGAAAATAACGACCTGTCCTGTTGTATTTAGGATTGTTAGCGTAAAGTTGTGGACAGGACAGTTTGAATAGACAACATTATATGCCATCCGAATGTACCTATTTTAATCATATAAAAGCTTTCACATATTCTTTGATCTTGGAAAGTAATACTGTTTCTTTCATTAAGTTAGGTAGACCAGAAGGACTGGGTACAAAGTCATATATACCTATATGTAATCGTATATAAGTACAGGTAAGTTTATTATGAGACATAAAAGTTTTTGTGGAACCCGTGTTTGAGAAAACGTTATATCGATTATCGATAAGATAAGGGACTCAATATTGTTCAGACATTTCAAAAATGCAAGCCAGTATAAACCGGAGCGTTATTTTTTTCTATTACATATCATATTTAAAATATAAACGTACACCTAAAGTGATAAAAATAGATAACTGTCAGCGATATATCAAAGCAGATATCAAACGTAACTATTGTGCATTTTGGCGGTAGATGTTGTATTTTTTTCCTAGTAAACATCATCAGATTCATCAGAACTCACAGCCACGATTATTTTATTTTCGCTATCTAAAAGCATCGTTAATAGACGTGTCGATATTTGATTTAGTCAATCACTTTATTTTGCCACAAAAACTTGTCGGTAGATATTTAACCACACCTAATTGAAATGTATAGGCTCAGAGGACAGGTATTTAAGGTTGTCAGAAAATGTACCTATTAATAGCAATCTAATCTTGAGGCCTTCCTTTTGAAAATTCACCGATTCGTTCGGGTTCAGATTGAAAGTCGCTTGCTACTATTGCTAGGCTACCAGCACGTTTTATTGAGTACCTATCTTTAATATTAATTATTATAGATTTTTTAAGATTAATTATTATAGAATAATTATTATAGATTTGCCATTACCTAGGTAATAGTTCTAAAGCTACCCCTCAACCCGGGGCGCTACGGAAGACCAGCGCTGTGGTATTCATATCATAGCATATGCTGAGTGGCGTCCTTTTGTTGCCACTACACAGGCGCCAATGTTTCTTCCACAATCCCTGTTTATTTATTTTTTGTTCTACTGATGCACCATCTATTTTTGCGTTTATCTTTGTGTAACTGGTTTTAGGTGTAATCAGTATCTATGTAGTACCTTAAATGTTTAGAGAGTAAGTTGTTCTTGTAACGTAGGTTAAGGCGCCATATGTAGAATGGTTTATACAATAAATGATTTTTATCTTTATCTTTATCTTTAATAGGCTACTAGACTTACATCGAATTTGGCACAATTAATGATTGTCTTCTTTAGTATTTGACATAAAAAAAAACAATATTTATAGATTTTGGGTATTAAAAGTGTATGATGACTACGTATTTTCGATTAAAAATGTGTGTAATTTTTATTTTATTTTGGCCACCGAAAACGCTTTCAGCGATGTAGTGACGTCATCGAATTCGAACCTTACTGCATGTCAAAACAATCATTGACATATTGAACTTTATGCCTTCATACTTAAAAAGTCAGAAAATGTTGTTTTCGAGTAGAATGACCTGATGCACAGATCATCTATAGATTAAGTTGACTATGTTGTTTTTGCCTGATTATGTAAAAGTATACTTTTTTGCTGTTTTTAAAATATGGTAATATTTTATTTCGGTTAATTGGACAGTACTTAGTTTAATCATATAAGACATACTTTAAAAAAGGGTCAAGTAGCCTATTGTTAGCCCGCGATACACCGTTTAAAAAAAAAAGTTTCCTTTCGTCAACATCGAATAAACATTGTATAACACAAACATATTGCCATTATAAATGTATCACGTTGAAGAGAGTTTTATACTACAGGCAATCCCGTTTTATATGTCAAACTTTGTCCATTTATTTTGCATAAACCTTTTCAAAACAGACTGACAATGTGAGGTAACGTTCCCTCATGTGGGTTTATCTATTATCATTGCTTAAATATTTGTGAATAATAGTACATTACTACAGAGGCCGGGATTGCCGGCCGAAGACATATAGGTCTGAGGCGGGCAACCCCATTTCCCGCCGAGGTATGTATTGGGACCGTGCGCGACGACACGCCACGTGACAGGTGACCATTATGGTCAATATTGTCGCCGCTGTTAAGCGAGAAGTTGTAACAGAACAAGCATCTATGACGAGGAAATGGACTCGTTATTACATATAAAACTTACGGCGAATCAACTTTTCCTTGACCAACTTTTTGGTGCATATTTCCTTCGGGATTTCATTGAATATTTTAACAAATAATATCTGCGAAGCTTTATCACATGTTTAGTTACGTCATCACTCATAAAATTCACTATTATTTGATGCACAACTTATTGGAAAAAGCTTATTTACAAACTATATTCACATGGATGGATTGTTGACATTGACAATCTGATCTGACAAACGAATGACGTTCCGATATTGCGTCTTGGTTCTAATTACAAGTCAGAGAGGTAATAATCACTAATATTGATTATTATACTTCCTGAATATATCATTCAATGTAACAATTAGGAACAAATGTGATCTTTCATTGCGAAGTTACTTACTAAATTGATTTAAACAATCTTTCACAAAATAATATTTACGTAAAAATATTTACGAAACACTCCACTATTGGACTACATAGGTAACAATATCAATAGCTCTGTCTCTCTCTAAAACACGTGCAAGCATGCAGATGTTACTACTGATAGGTAAACGATTATTTGCTGAGAGAACATGGACGTTAAATGTATAGGGTGTACGGCTTAGTAAACAAACCAGTCTCCATTATGTCCCCAGTAGGTCTCCAGTCTCCATTATGTCTCTGTTGTGTCTCCGGTATGTCTCCAGTCTCCAGTATGTCTCTGTTATGTCTCCATTGTGTCTCCAATATGTCTCCATTATGTCTCCAGTCTCCAGTATGTCTCTGTTATGTCTCTGTTAAGTCTCCAGTATGTCTCCGGTCTCCATTATGTCCCCAGTCTCTGTTGTGTCTCCATTAGATACTATAAAAGGGTCGGAGCGGGCCGACGCGCGTCATTCTTACAATATCCACAAGACTAACAGTGTCTCTGGCTTTCGTGTGTTATACTGGTGAGTGAAGTTGTTCTGCTATTATTTCTCTGTTTGTTTCTACTTGGAAATTATTCTAAGTGATTGTAAACTTTGAAATTGTGTCTTTGTTTGATTGTGCGGGGACAATATCGTCGTACAGTTGAATTTAGACCTGTGGTGGAATTGCTTTACTGTCAGTTGTGGGGTTAATTTAGTGTTCTATTTATAGTGTAGTGTTACATTTAAATTGTTGTGTATAGTGAAGTTTTCTGTGCTTTGTTTCATGAGTGCCGTCAAGCAATACAAAGACTGGGTCGATGTATGGCTGGTGCTTGGAGATAAGTCTGTGTTTGGTTTTGTAGGGAGTAATTCTTGCAAAACTAAGCTTAGATTATAGCACGTAAAGGAAACTTCACTCGTTTGTTTAGTTGGTCAGTAAAATTGAATTTAGTAATTTTCTATGGGGTTATTTTGTGAAAGTTATAAGCCAGATCATTGTTTGTGACAGACTGTTGTCCGGCTAGGCGCTTCTTCCCTTACGGTGTCAAATAAGAGGCGTTTAGGGGTCTTTTTGTTCCAAGTGGAGGCTTGGGCGTCTTTATTTACTTACAAAAGGCGTACTTTCTCACCGGTCTCAAAGAGTCCAACTGTTAGATGGAAGTGAGGACTTTCACGATTGACGAAAGGCATTAGGAGTAATCCTTGCTCACTGAAGTCGGCAGTATTTGAGGCTGGGGTCCTATATATATATATATTTATTTACTCGGTGCTCTGGTCCATGCTGGCGTTGGTCGCTGGGGATTTCGGTTGTGATTGATCCATATCTAAGTAAAGTTTGATCGCAGCTGGGTCTCCCATGTGGCTGGTACTGGTGTGTCCTAGAATACTGGATATATACACGGATAGGGCGATCTACTCTCTGCTACCCTAGCCTGCGGGCAAAAGCAGAGGGGGATCATAACTCAAGCCTATAGGTTGCCTATCTCAGCTTCGCTGGCTGAACTGTACAGCTTATGGTAGGGATACACTTGTGCATATTTTGAACACAAGATCTATGGTAAGTGATGGTCTGTGTTTCAGATATGCTAGAGTAGGGAAAACGATAGGACTAGGGTAAAGTCACACACTATTTCTATGAAAGTAGAGTTCTTTTATGATTGGTCTTGGAATATAATTGGTCAACGTGTATTGTGGAGAAATAATTTAACTACTACTATTTATATGGTTTAAATGGACTTTAAATGTGGTGTTTACTATCTTAAAATAAGTGGTAGAACTGGTAATTTATAAAATCTCTTATTACTTAATTTATCTGAGTGAAATTAATAATTGTGGTAGCAATTTCTGATCTTTCGGTGTGGCTGCGGGACACTTAGTGTTGCTAACTGGTTTTAAAGGTAAATTCTATCAAATTGGCTAGGGAAACAAACTGTCTTTGGAATAAAAGGATTTGTTTGTTATAGGGCCCAGTGGCATGCGAGCGCCATCCACTGATGGAAAGTCTAAAGCTTAGAAAAGTTTGACTTACTTATTTCTTATAAAAGTTAGCAACTGCTCGGTGTTTCGATAAAACATTAGAAAGATCGAGAAGTTATGGTCTATTAGCAGTATTGGGGAACGGGGGGTTTAGCTAGGGACAAGAAACAAAACAAAAAGGGGGTTAGTTTGTAGATAGATAGCCCTTCAGGCTTACTTGCTTAGGATCCTGATAAAGTGGTTTGATCAGGTCAGGGGTCCTATTCCACATCGCAAGTTCGTACCCAAATCAGGACCACTAATAAGGCGTAGTGGATGATTAACAAAATATTTTTTAATATTTATTTCATGTATGTTTCACTCACTAACTTTTATTCTAAAAATTTCTTCATTACGTCATTAACTTTCTCACATATAACTTTCTAGGCCTAAATCTGATAAAATACTCTTCTATAACACTATATTATTATGCTACAATAACCTTTATTCTTCTTTAAAATATAAATAAGTAAAAATTTAAATATTAGTCAAAAATACAGCTGATACTCATTAAAGGATCTGTGTTATTGCGGATCACATCGAAGGGTTCTACTTATTCACGCTAGACGATCACAAGGCCAAATTTACGGGATATATTTAAAGGGGGGTTAGCTATACTGTTGGTTAGTCAAGTAAGTAAGTAAATAAGTAAGGTGAGCGGAGGTTTAGTTACAAAGTAAGTAAAAATTGTGAAAAAATTAATGAAATCTTGTGTTATTTTACTATATTAGACAATTTTGGACGACGGTGGTTACAACATTATCGCCAATAACATTAAAATTGTTGTTTTCAGTGAGAAATTAACAAACTGGTGACTAAAACGGGGTTTCGTGCCATCGCTCACGAAATCATTTTCCAACCTAAGACGATGAATAAAGACAAGAAATTGGTGCTAGCTGGGCATTTTCTAGAGATTGAAGACTTTTTTACACCATTTGTACCTATGTGCAATAAAGTATAAATAAATCATTGGCTTTTGAAATAGTTGATCAGTTCACTGCTATCCTGTCATTTTCATAGGCTAACTATAGGTATTATATAAGTATCATTGCAGGGTACAGAGTTTATTGTAAAATAAAAACAAACTAGCTATTATAATATACATTAACAACACTATAATAACGTTTAATTATAATATACATTACATAAACTTGTTTCATTTACTTGAAAATATTGGAGGTTTACCAGATATCACATCAAATACAATCATGAATGCGATGGAATAAGTTCTCAGGAATTTTATTTAAAATGTGATAAGCCTTCAGTGGATGGACTGCTTCTGCTTCTATTGTTCTCGTGCTCCTTCTTCCTATTGAAACCTCGATATTTACGCATTTTCGTCAATCCGTTTCGATTTGTAAATAGGAGCACAGATGAGGAAACAAATAAAATTATTTCCGAACATAACTGGGATTGGCTTCCACGTCGGCTTTTCTACCTCCAATAAAATTTGCACTATAAATTCACCGTAAATTCAATTCAATACTTGTATCAAATGATTACGCACTTTAAGTAAAACTTTAGAGATTGGACGACACTTTTCTTTCACTTCACTTAAACGGTGGTTTCGTTTCCACCACGGTCTTGGAAATAGCTAGAATTTAGTCGCTACTTTTCTTGGAGTTATTACAATTCGCCATAACAAATTTTACTGGGCCCGTATTAAATTTATCTCAAAAACGATATGAAAATGTTTACTGCAATATGGATTTGACAGCGCAAGTCAGCGACTAAGATGTCAATTTTGGCCGTAGTGAGCGCTGTGATCGTTTTAGCTACCCCCTCCACCCGCTTTGCACCCTGCCAATAGTGCTTTTCTCAAACATGGTATGAAATAAATAAAGTCTACTGAAAATAGTAACTTTGGATGGCTGTATCTCCTAAACGGTGCGTCGTAGCGCAAAAATAATCGAATTTTCGTTCCCCTTTGATACCCCGTATACGCTTATAAAAAAACAAAAAGTTAAAAAAAAATTCAAAAAAAACGAAAAATTTTTTTTGTATGAAAACGCACCCAAAATCAAATATTGTCTAGGGCCCGTACCAGTTGCAGTCGGCACGTCTATAAAGCCCCTTATAGTTTTTTTTTTAATTGGCTAAATACCTGGATGTTATGTCACAATTATCTGTGTTTGGAAATTAAAAAAGAGGACTTTGCCGGCCTTGGCCTGCAAGGTTTGTATGAAATTCCATTATCTATCAATCGTCCTAGCCGCACCTGCAACGTCATACTTCGCTGCCAATTATAAGGCACATAACATCAATATTTCATACCATGTTTGAGATAATTAAAAAATTAAAAACACGACTGCGGTTTTAAAGCGAACTGAAAAGATGAAAATAATCTTTAGATATGCTGGTCAGTTAACTTGATTAATATAAATTCGAATAATGAGTGTTTAGTCAGGTACATAAATAGCTAAAGCAAAAGTTAATGCTCATGGAGGATGTCGTGACCGTACCTGGATATTTTATTTCGATTGCAGTCGGGGGACAATGGACAAAAACCTGACAAGAAGGTCCCCCGACTGCAATCGAAATAAAATATTTAGGTACGGTCACGACATCCTCCATGAGCATTAACTTTTGCTTTAGCTATTTATGTACCTGACTAAACACTCATTATTCGAATTTATATTAATCAAGTTAACTGACCAGCATATCTAAAGATTATTTTCATCTTTTCAGTTCGCTTTAAAACCGCAGTCGTGTTTTTAATTTTTTAATTATTTATTTTATTTCTTACATTTTAGTGACCACACAAACGAACCATAATTATTTTATTTAGGTCATAGTGTTGGCTCTTGATATTTTAGCATGAAAGGTGTAGGTAACTTTATTTAACGGCATTCGCTTTTAGACACTTGTACTTTTGTTCTGTGCTTTCAGCACTGACAACATACCTATTGCATACTCCATAACTCGGCTACGGAGGACAGAAGGAATGGCACACCGTAACAACAACACTCTTTCTCTGCATCCGCACACAAACAGATCCTTCACTTGCCCGCAAAACTACAAATACTTACGCTTTATTTAACTAATACTAATGAGTTACCACGTAAAACTCAGCATAATAGTAGTGACGCAGCCCTGGCCCGGCGTTGTACCGCGTACATGGCCTCACTCGATTCTAACTATGAGGGCCTTCAACCACGTGTGTAGGGCTTCGCCCGACTCTACGTATGAGGGCGCCTTGGGCGCCCGGCCTTCAACCGAGTGCGTCGGGCTTCGTCCGACTCTACGTATGAGCCTTGGGCGCCCGGCCTTCAACCGAGTGCGTCGGGCTTCGTCCGACTCTACGTATGAGCCTTGGGCGCCCGGCCTTCAACCGAGTGCGTCGGGCTTCGTCCGACTCTACGTATGAGCCTTGGGCGCCCGGCCTTCAACCGAGTGCGTCGGGCTTCGTCCGACTCTACGTATGAGCCTTGGGCGCCCGGCCTTCAACCGAATGCGTCGGGCTTCGCCCGACTCTATATATGAGAGCGCCTTGGGCGCCCGACCTTCAACCGCGTGCGACGGGCTTCGTCCGACTCTATATATGAGGGCGCCTTGGGCGCCCGGCATTCTACCGCGTGCGTCGGGCTTCGCCCGACTATATATGAGGGCGCCTTGAGCGCCCGGCCTTCAACCGCGTGCGTCGGGCTTCGCCCGACTCTATATATGAGGGCGCCTTGGGCGCCCGGCCTTTAACCGCGTGCGTCGGGCTTCGCCCGACTCTATATATGAGGGCGCCTTGGGCGCCCGGCCTTCAACCGCGTGCGTCGGGCTTCGTCCGACTCTACGTATGAGCCTTGGGCGCCCGGCCTTCAACCGAGTGCGTCGGGCTTCGTCCGACTCTACGTATGAGCCTTGGGCGCCCGGCCTTCAACCGAATGCCTCTATATATGAGAGCGCCTTGGGCGCCCGACCTTCAACCGCGTGCGACGGGCTTCGTCCGACTCTATATATGAGGGCGCCTTGGGCGCCCGGCATTCTACCGCGTGCGTCGGGCTTCGCCCGACTATATATGAGGGCGCCTTGAGCGCCCGGCCTTCAACCGCGTGCGTCGGGCTTCGCCCGACTCTATATATGAGGGCGCCTTGGGCGCCCGGCCTTCAACCGCGTGCGTCGGGCTTCGCCCGACTCTATATATGAGGGCGCCTTGGGCGCCCGGCCTTCAACCGCGTGCGTCGGGCTTCGCCCGACTCTATATATGAGGGCGCCTTGGGCGCCCGGCCTTCAACCGCGTGCGTCGGGCTTCGCCCGACTCTATATATGAGGGCGCCTTGGGCGCCCGGCCTTCAACCGCGTGCGTCGGGCTTCGCCCGACTCTACGTATTGGCCCGCGCCTTGGGCGCCCGGCCTTCAACCGCATTCGTCGGGCTTCGCCCGACTCTATGTATGAGGGTGCCTTCGGCGCCCGGCCATGGACCGCGTGCGTCGGGCGTCGCCTGATTCTAATTATGAGGGCACCGTCGGCGCCCGGTCTTTGACCGCGTGCGTCGGGCTTCGCACGACTCTATGTATGAGAGCGCCTTCCGGCCTTCGGCCGCGTGAAATTGGTCAATATGCTATCTTAGCCCAGGAGAGGATGGACTTAGCACTGAGTGTTTAATTCTAGGCAAAAGGACATTGTTGCCTCATATAACTAGTTTATTTAATAGCATACTACAATCCGGAAAAGTCACCAAACTGATGACCCACGCTAATATAATATTGCTCCACAAAAAGGGCGACAAGAGCAATATTAACAATTATCGCCCTATAAGTCTAGTATCTCATGTATACAAATCATTCATCAAAATAATAGAACATCGCATTTCTGGACAACTAGACAAACACCAACCTCCTGAACAGGCCGGATTCCGTCCCGGTTTTTCCACTACCGATCACCTACACTCACTAAATCAGATAATAGAAAAATGCCACGAATACAAGATACCCTTATACTTAGCCTTTGTATATTATGAAAATGAAAATGAAAATGAAATATTTATTTTTCAAGTAGGCATATTACAATGCGCATATGAACGTCAAATAAAGCTACGCCGGCTCTAACCCTACGCCTCAGCCTCGAGAAGATTTCAGTCCCCCCTCAGTTGGGAGGGGGGTATCCACTATGGGACCGGCAAGAAACTCGGCGGGCAACTTCTTTTCAAAACATTACATCTTATAACTAACATGCATTAAATAACAAGATACAATTTAACATGCAAAAGTATTCATCAAAGAATATGAACAGACTAGGTACTCTATGGAAATTAATTTCAATAAATTATATTATTGCTTAATAATACGTCGTTCTTCTTCAGAGAAAACATATCAAATTGTCACAGAAGAAAAAGATAATATGAATCTCAATATCATTAAATATGTAATTTACCTACACAACATAAAATATAAAATATTTGATGTGCTTTCTTATCTGAACTGTGTCCTCTATACATAATACAATTATTTTAATTGCTATTTGTTTTTTGTAGTTTCTGGTTCGGGCCATGCATGTTTGTCTGTCAAATAGTCCTCGACTCTGTAATAAGCCTTTAACATCAATGATTTTTTTAAGTAGTTCTTAAGAGCTGGGAGGGGTAATCTCAAAGCAGTGTCAGGTAACTTATTATAAAAATGAATGCATTGCCCAACAAATGACTTCTGTACTTTACGGACACGAAACTTCTTTATGGCAAGCTTATTTTTGTTTCTAGTGTTATAATTATGGATATCAGAATTCTTAGTGAAACAGTCTAAATTCTTAACAACATAAATTATACTACCATAAATGTATTGGGAAGCTACAGTTAAGATATTAATTTCTTTGAAGAGTTCTCTTACTGATTCACGTGTTCCTAAGTTGTAAATAGAACGAATGGCTCTCTTTTGTAATACAAAGATAGTCTGTATGTCAGCTGCTTTGCCCCAAACCAGAATACCGTATGACATTACACTGTGAAAATAACTATGATACACTAGGCGAGCTGTCTCAACATTAGTCAGTTGCCTGATTCTCCTAACGGCGTATGCGGCTGAACTTAATTTGCTTGCTAGTTTCCTTATATGAGGACTCCATTGTAGATTTTTGTCCAATGTTAAGCCAAGGAACAGTGTTGTATCTACCATCTCTAAGCATTCATCATTCAATTATACAAAGGCTTTTGACAGCATTACCCATGACTCCATATTTACTTCACTTCGCCATCAGGGAATAGAGTTCACATACATAGATTTACTACAGTCCACTTATAATAGCAGCACAGCCAATATAAAATTACAATCCTCCGGTCAGCCGTTCAAAATCGACAGAGGCGTAAAACAAGGCGACCCGTTATCCCCGAAACTTTTCACTTGCACCCTTGAACAGGTATTCAGAAGTTTGGCGGTTTCATGGGAAAATAAGAGCATTGTCATCGACGACCGAAGGCTAACAAATCTCCGCTTCGCCGATGACATTGTCCTGTTTTCCTCATCAGCCCGAGAACTCCAAACAATGCTCCAAGATCTAAGCTCAGCAAGCCTTCAAGTTGGTCTTACAATGAACAGGACCAAAACGCAGTTAATGACCAACAGCACAAAACGTAGGGTCGAGGTAGACGGGCAGGTAATAAACTATGTCGACGAGTATCTGTATCTGGGCCAATTAGTCTCCTTCAGCCATAGACAGGACAAAGAAGTCGAAAGACGAATCCAAAATGCATGGAGGAGCTATTGGTCCATGAAGGAACTGATGAAGGGCGACCTTCCTCTGACCTTGAAACGGAAACTCGTTGACATGTGCATCCTGCCCGTCCTAACCTACGGTGCTCAAACGTGGTCACTCACCGAGGCGCAAAAGACCAAATTGAAGGTTTGCCAAAAAGCTATGGAGCGCAGCATCCTAGGAGTAAAACGGATTGACCGAATCCGCAACTCCACGCTGCGCTCAAAAACACGCATTACAGATGTTGGGGTTAAGACCGCCAAACTGAAATGGGACTGGGCAGGCCATGTCTGCCGTATGCACCCACAGAGGTGGGCTAAAATAGCCACCGTATGGGTGCCGCAAGACGGGCGGGGATCTGGCAGGCCCAGGCGGAGATGGCGGGACGACCTGGACGTGTATCTCAGCGACTGGCCGGAGATCGCTCATAACCGGGACGAGTGGAAATCGAAGGGGGAGGCCTTTGCCCAGCAGTGGGACACAGTATAGGCTTTAAATAATAAATAATAATAATAATGCTATCTCAGGCTCGGAATAAATGGCTTTGAATAAGTATCGAACTCTCAGATATTTAGAAACTTTTTAGAAAAGCTAAAGGTAGTAGCTTCTTCAATCCATACAACAAATTATACGCGAGTCCCAGAAAACTACCAGTACCAAATGCCAAATGATCTACAACTACAGATGAATATTATACTATGCGTAATGAGATTCTTCTAATTGTTATTCGGCCAAAGAAGCCGTCGGCGAACCTGTTGGTCTGCCGAAAACGATTGTATTTTTTCTCGGAAAATCAGTCGGGCACCTGCTTCGATCTGTAAGTCGACGCAGATTTTTTTTGTATCTTTATGATCGTATTGCCTAATAAACAAACGTAGATGTACCTAGATTAAGTTTTAACGTTTTCAACCCTATTCGCGCGATTCATAGTCTATTAACTATTAGGTCCCCGAATAACACCTATTGTTGTTCCGGATACCTATATTTTCTATTATCCTCTATCTAAAGTCTTCATTTTAATGTCTCATTCTATTAATAATATTTGTTTTTTATTAGATTTGTTTAAGTTACATATTTTGAAAACTCTTAATCTCTCAAAACAAGGCATAAACGCATATAATGTGTATATATTGTTAATCACCTTTAAAAGCTCTTCATTTTGATACCCCACTCGATAGGTTTGCAAAAACTTTTTTTCTAAAGTTTGCGCATTATGACGTAATACGCCCGCCATGTTGAATTTTAAGTGACGTCACATATCCTATGTTCATTGGGGTGACGTAAGGATTCCAATGATACATCATTCATTTAAATCGGTTAAGGCATTCAGAAGTTACGGTGGAACAAAGAAACTCACATACATACATACATACTTACAAACATGAACGCTGAAAACAATACACTCTTTTTTTGGGGCAGTCGTGTAAAAAATAAGTTAAATGGAGTTAAACTTTTTTCATATTTAATACTTATATGACTAAAGCAAAAAAGTTTCAAAAGTATCTAATGATTTTTATAGGTACCTACATGTATACATTGCCAGTCTGGCAGTGCCTTCTGCTTACTTAGAACTATTAATTCACAATCGGGCCATTATTTTCAAAGTTGTCCCCCACTTTTTTTTGTAATTGCTTTTTTGTGCGATTCATACTCAGAAGCGCGATCCATATAGGAGAAAAAAAAATGTCGCAATACTTCCATACATTTTTCAAACCTTCCATTCTGTTACCGCCATACAAAATTTATTAAAAAAATGGTAACGGAATGGGAAAAAACCTTGGGACACTTTTTTCTCCTATTAGGATTTAAAGAGCTCGCAATTCTGAGTGGAAACCACATACAAATTTCCAAATCCAAAAAAAGTGGGGTGGACAACTTTGAAAAAAAAAAACCCACTTCAAAAGTGCGGAAAAGCGACTTTAAAGCAATAACAAAGGACACTAGTTATAATTCTCTCTTCGCGCGTGTATCGTACAGTCACCGGCATCAATCAGTGATGATATCTGTATCTTGTCGTTTTAAATCGTTTAACAACGTAAGACATTTCAAACAAGTCGGTAATGTAACAAGGTATATAAATCATCACTTATTTATGCCGATGACTGTACGTACAACTTTTTTCAGTACATATTTAAATCAACAGCAATTTTCAAATTTCCTACTTACATTGTGCTTTTTATAGCACTAGGTATACGACAGAACATGTAAATTATATATTTTTATTCCAAAAATACTTCCTGTTGTAAAAGTGCTGCTTAGGGTAAATGAGGTGTAAAGTGAAAGCATAAATTTGCAAACAGTTCTTTTATGCATTATTCACATCATCCTCGCTTCAAACTTTTGGGGAAACCTTTTTTACGCCTCGTTTTAGTAGCCTACAAGTAGAATTTATTATTTTGCAGCGGATCCACTTAGTGCAGCCTAGGCCACTATAGAACTTTTTTTACAGTAAACATCAAAGTGACTTCCTTGGCAAATAAATAAAGTGTCAATTAGACAGGGTTCTAGAGCGGCTTAGGATTGGTTAACCGTACATCTACATTATACTTATAATAGTCTTCTGTAACAGGAGCGTTCAACTTTTTAGTATGAGTTTTATCACCATTTAAAATGATATTTAATATCTGTCATGAAACCATCAGTTTACTAAGTTTATTAATTCCTGCATTAACGCTAGCCAAATTCGAACAATTATAAAACATCAAAATAATAATCCTATATAAGAAGTGATTTAAAAGTACGGCCCTTTTCTAGTGTTATTTTGAAAAAAAAAAAAGAGTAGGTTTGTTGATAAATAATCAACACCGTAATCTATTTTCAGAGGAGCGTTTATTTTTGAAAGTAAGTATAAAGGGATAAGGGGTTTTCTAAAACTTCTCAGGTGAAGCATGCGTAAGTATAAATATGTAAATTTAATTTAAGTTGAAACATTCTTTCCTGCCATTGAGTGGCCCTTCTGTTTTGCCGGTTATGTTGACGCCAAACTTTTAATTGCTCACGGCTCTGCGCGTGACGCCATCCAGTTAATAAATCGAAAAGATAAACTTCCTGTTTGGCTTCATCGTATAACTATTGGAATTTTCAAGGTAAAAATTGTCTACTTTCTTTCCTAGAATTATATGAATCTATCTATCTATCTGTCTTTATTAATGCCTTTAAACGAGTAATTCTTATTTCGATTATTTATATATATCGGCGACCTCGGAAACCGCTCTAACGATTTCGCTAAAATGTGTTATGTTTCAGGGTTGGAAAATCGATCTAGGTTAGTTTTAGGTCCCGCAAATCGCGAATTTTCCAGTTTTCATGACTTTTTTTGCATTATATAAAGCAAAATACGGTAGCTAATTTCAGATTAGCGGTAATTTCAGGGTAGCGATTTTCGATCGCTGTAAAAAATAGTATATAAGTGTATTTAGAAAATTAAATTAAAAAAAAGGCCAAGTGCGAGTCGGACTCGCCCACCGAGGGTTCCGTACAAACTTTCTTTCAAACTACCCTGTAAAAATAATCTCATATTTTCATATAACTCTAATGACTTGACTAGAAGACAAAAGTATAGGCACTAATGAGTATTATTGTGTATAGCGCCATCTCCCGGTCAATTTGCTAACTAATTTGCGCGACCTGGTTTTTCAGGGATAATTCTTTATAATGTTAACTGATTTAAACAGTTTTTACTTTATTGGATAGAAGATGGTTTACGTAACATCTCGTATTAATTTGAAGTACGATATGCATCCGCAAGGTTGGGTAAATTGAATTGAAAGTAAAAATCTGAAAAGTTTTTTGTGAATAAAAAAAAAGTATTCAAAATACAAAAACGATTATATTTTTCCTGTAATATTTAGCATAAAACCAATGTTTACTAAAATTTTCATAATTTTTCGTTGGTAAACTTCGGAGATAAGGGGGGGGGGAACGGTATTTTTTTTTCATTTTCCTTCAAAATTCATTTTTTTTCCACAACAAAAAAATTATAAAAAATAGCTTATTTACGTTCAATTTGAGCTCTTTCCAACGATACCCCACTTGACCTAGTAACTTGAAATTTACAGTTTGTCCCCCTTTCATTTTGGCCATTTTCTACAATTAAAATTAATATGTTTAAAAAAATTATACGTTCTATTTATAGAGATTTACAATGTTCACAACTATTCCAAATTTCAAGTTGATAGCATTAGTAGTTCTCGAGATATTTAGGAATGTGACACGGACAGACAGACGGACAGAGTCGCACCATAAGGGTTCCAGTCCTGTTGTACCTGTTTGGTACGGAACCCTAATAAAGATCTTTTTCCGTCGTAAGAGTAAGTCAGCGGGTGGTCATACCACACGTCGTCAACGTGACTCTTGTTTAATATGGGCCCATAGAGGGCTCCCTCTAGAGTAGGAATAGAGTTTGATAAAATTCGTTTATATAAGATTATTGTGCTTATTTCGGATTTATGTATAAAATTAAAAATACAAAGTGTTTCTATTAATTATTATCCTCAGTCAATAAGTCTGGTAACGATTTAATTTAATCGATACCTCTGGGTTCAATTGGCGTAAAGGACATTTTGGCGAAAATGAGTTATATATACAGTTTTGTTCAGAATTTCAAGCGCTATCGATCTGTGTAGTTAAAATTTCGATATCTCTTAAAAAGTTGCCTTTACGACCAAGATTTTCTACTATGGACTTGCAAAAATAGCTTTTCTGAAGGGGCGTAAATATCAAGTCATTAATTATAAATTATTATTTGTGTCGTAAAGGAAATCTACAAATAAAAATATAGTCGTAAGTCACCTTGATATATATTGTTGCCCTTTAAGCCCTTACTTTTTAAGGATCACTTTCTATAGTAGTGTGGTAAAGTTGGGCGTAAAGGACAAGTTTTTTTGTTCTTCGTCCTTTACGACCAGCACTAAAAATATTTTATCCGCAACTGTAATCGATATCATTGGGTTCAATTGTCGTAAAGGACATATAATGCAGGTTTCCAAGAGAAAGATAAACCCACTTTTTTGTTTTTTTGACCTATATTTGTGACGTGTATTAGAAAAATATGCAGATTACGAGTATCTTTAACCTAGTGTAACAACCGTAGTGATAAACTAAACGATTTAGAAGATAGATGGTTGTAAAGGACACGTCAAAAGCTATTAACGTCCTTTACACCCATGATTTGATAGGGTCGTAAATGACGGTCTTAGATGATTTTTATACAAAACCGGGGCGTAATTGTAACCGAAATGGTACAAATGTTGTGCTAAGTTTACAATTAAAAACTGGAAAAATGTGTCAAAACGTACTTAATATGGCATAGAATAGACATTAGTTTAATGCAGTGTATTATTTACACAGACCAATTGTTCTGTGATTATTTATCTAAGCTATCTTAGAAACAAAAAAGAACAAGACTATTTTATTTCCAGTTTTGTAATAAAGAAACAATATTTGCTTAAAAACGATCTACTAATACTTTGGCAACAAGCTCAAAGTTATTTTTTTAGTATTCGCCGCTGTTGAATAGTCAGTAGGTTACGCATTCAGCCTTTAATTCTAGCGGGAAACGCTTTCGTAGTATTATTATACTGCGACGAGATGTAGGTACCTAATTTAAAAAAAAACACTATGGTAATCAGGGTACGTACCCACAACGTATGCACAAACGCTCACGATAATATCTATTTCGTAGCTATATATCTTTATCGCTCTTGCGTATTGCACCAGACTGCATTTTTGTCGGCGTCTGGCGTCGACGATTGCCATTCAGCTACGCCGCCAGTAAACTTTAACAGTAGACTATACTAACATTTAGTGCGACAATAACAGGTGCGTTTCGCTAGCGAATGAGCGTTAGCGTTTGGTGACTTGGCTATGTACCCACAAGTACTTAAAGCATTGACTATAATATTTCTAGGATTGAACTCATAATTAAGATTATTCTTATTTAACAGGTTAAAGACTAAATAACAATCTTCTGTTTTAAAATTATCAAAAATATGAATCAACATAGTAGGTAGTCTTGACTACAGTTACTATTATTTATTAGCTGGTCACAGTTTATATACGCGTCCTAACTTGCGTTTATAAATTGGTACTTAACTCTTAGTTATTCTTAGAACTTCTTTCTACTTTAGACTTAAAATTACTGTCGTATTAATATAGTCTACTGTTCATAGTTGCTGATTAAAGTTTACGTGATTACCATTAGTGTTTTTATATTTACTTAAACTACGAAAGCGTTTCCCTGCTAGAATTAAATACTGAATGCGTAACTTATTGAGAGTTGAGACAGCGGCGAGTACTAAAATAATAACTTTCCAAAATACTAGATAGTTTTTAAGCAAATGTTGTTTCTTTATTGCAAAACTGGGTATAAAATAGTCTTGTTCTTTGTCTTTGCTAAATATTTAGATAAATATACACTGTAACACTATTGTGGCTATTCTATGGCATATTAACTACGTTTTGATACATTTTTCAAGTTTTTCAATTGTAAACTAAGCTAAAAACAGTTGCCATTTGTACCATTCCGGTTACATTTACGCCCCGAATTTGTATAAAAATCATCTAAGACCGTCATTTACGACCCTATCAACTCTAATTGTTCAAAAAAATCGTGGGTGTAAAGGACGTTCATAGCATTTTGACATGTCCTTTACAACCATCTAACTTCTAAACCGTTTAGTTTATCACTACAGGTGCTACACTAGGTTAAGGATACTAAAAATCTACATATTTTTCTATATACGTCACAAATATAGGTCAAAAAACAAAAAAGATATAAACATTTTTCTAAAAAAAAAAATATTGTTTTTTGCTTCTCCTGAAAACCTGCATTTTGTCCTTTACGCCAATTGAACCCAAAGGTATCGAATACACCGCAGAACTGGGCGGTAGCGTTGTCATGCTGACCGCCTGACCATTTATCGTAGGGACACAGAGGGAGCCAGAGTATGAACGTTTTAATTTAAGTAACATACGGTTGTTATATTCGTTTTAAATGTATTAGAACTGAAATATATTTCAATTTAATAGTCATCCTCCGTCAATAAGCTGTCAGGTTTCTTCTCGCAGATGAAAGGGCAAGGGCGGTCACACCACACGTCGTCAAGTTGACCGTTGTTGAACATGGCGCCGCAGAACTGGGCGGTAGCGTTGTCCGGCTGACCGCCTGACCATTTGTCGTAGCCCGCCTGTTTTAAAGTTTGTCCTGGAAATTAACATCATTGTACTACTACTTATCACAGTGGTTTTGGTTGCATCGCTACGGTATATCAAGTTGTAATAGCAACAGTGATACAATTTTAAGCCAGAGTTGCCTTTGAAAATAATTATATTAGAGTATTGTAGTTCATGTATTGATATGAAATAAACTCCAGTAATATAAAAGTTAGTTATGCTTTACCCGAGTTGCAGACAATTCCCGATCACTGCTTATCACATAGCTGTACCGGACTTAATTTTTTTTTATCTTTAAATTAGCACTGTTTGTATTTGATAAGAGTGATCAACATGTTTTGTTTTAATAAGGAGTACTTAAAATATTATAATGGCAAAATAAAAACCTTACTAACCATGTATGGTCATCCACATGCCGTGTTCTTCCCAATCAGTGTGGCCAATGTGAACCACGTGCTTGATGAAGTTACCAGGCAGGCTGCCGGGCGGGTGCTGTGCGTATATCTCTCGAAGGACCTAAAAATTGTTCAATAGAGTAATATGGTTCATATTATAAGAGTATAATCTAGGTTCCCTCTATGTGGCATAACTTTATTTGTCCGAAACGCTTTTGTCATAACAGATTTGGCATAATCGATTGTTGCCGAATGTTAATATAGCATAAACATTGTTTGGTATAATTCACGATATTTCGAATATTATTTTGTCCGAAAATATATTGGCCTACTATTATTGAGGTCGAGTGTCATTAGGAAGAAATTGGATGAGCATAAATATGTTTGGCATACATCCCATTATCCGAAACTTATTTCGCATACATTTTTCGTTAAGCAGAAATGCGCTTTTAGGGAAAAATGGTTACACTAGGTTAGAATTGCGAACTCTACAGATACTCACTGCTCCAGAAAAGTGGGTTAGGTTAGGTTAGAGCTGCGACTATTATACAGAAAAGCACCGCTAGGGAAAAGTGGGTTAGGTTAGGTTAGAACTGCGACCACAACAAACACGCACCGCTAGGGAAAAATGGGTCAGGTTAATCTACCTTATTGAATTGCCAGAATGGTAAATGAACTTCAAAAAAAGATGAATCGTGAGAATTGACTAGTTCTACGAAAGTGCTAGTATTTTAGGAACAATGATTAAAAGGTAATACAAAGAAACTCTTATTTTACATCCTGATTTCCTGACCTCAAATTTTGTTAAGAGTCAGTAAGAGATCTAATCTTTTGGGAAATATTGTTTTTTTTTTTTTTGTAATACTACGTCGGTGGCAAACAAGCATACGGCCCGCCTGATGTAAAGCGGTCACCGTAACCTATGGACGCATGCAACTCAAACAGTGTCACATACGCGTTGCCACCCCATAGAAACTTGTGCATTCCCTCTTGCTGTGTTAAGTACACAGCAAAAAGGAGTGCACAAGTTCTAAGGAGGGTTCGGGTTGCCGACGGACGACGGACAATAGTCAATCTTCTAATACGAGTATCAAGTACCTACCTACACCGTCTATGCACCTATTATCTTCGGACCATCATTTAAAAGTATGTCGGAGAACGACCAAAATGTGATTACGTTATATCACGCTACATTTGACAAAAAGAGCAATCAAGGGTTTTACAACTTCGTACAACCTGGCTGGTATTCGACTGAGTTCTGCCAAAAACGTCACAGAGGACGCTGCTGTCTAAAAGAACAGAATCGAAAAACAGATGATTGGAGGCTGTCAATCGATCTGCAGGGGAAATGTTTGAGGAGTCCTGTCGTTGTTGGAGATTCATCAGCCGCGGCGGTTTGCTCGAAATAACAGGCGGAATGTATTCTATGATGTGTATTCGGTTTTGTGCAGTAAATTCTGTAATATGAACATGGTATTTCATTGAAAGCTCTCCATAAACAACTACGGAAAGTCTTGACAACGGTTCTGGTAAGATACGTCCACGATCCGACCAGTATAATATGTTAATACCTGAGCCTCAGTCTCGCTGTTAATAATAGCAAGATGGCCGCCTTCTCCCGAGCACGCTGAGAATGCACGCGGCCACGTCTGTGGCTCTGTGTGGAACTTGTAGCAGCTTCCTGTACGGGTATCCAAGGCATAACCTGCAAATATACACATTATATCCAATAAAGTCACGCCTGTGTTCCCCACAGGAACAACAACAGACAAGAAACTGCTCAAGATTCAGTGTCACTTTTAGCAATCAAAGAGTTGAAAGATTTAAAAAAATTGCACCTGAAAAGATTCATCAACAGATCACGGCGGTGTTTACGGGTTATTACGGAGTTGAAGGAATGGGTGCCATGATTAGTTAACAACAAGAAGAGACACTTGCCCGTAGAAAGCCGGGGCGTGTCGCTAGTCTTGTATAAAATTGAAAGTGAATGAACCTACTTCATTTAGTTAAACTCACTGTTATCAACAGTCCCACAGTTGTTAACAGCTATGTTCGGCAGCTTCTTCTTGTAGCAAATATATGGGAACACATCGGAACAGTTGACATCCGCCATGGTGCCATTGGGCAGCATGAGAAGGCAGTCTTCGTTGTTATCCGCGTTGTCTGGCTCATTGGGTGCCCAGTTGATTGGGATTCGATTCAATGGAGTGCCTCGGAATTAAGAATGTTATGATCGATCAAGTTAGGAATGAAGATAAATATTCTGATTGATTGATTGAAGATAGTATAATAGAAATAAATTAGGAGTTCATGAGTCATGACATGTCTGAACATAAATAAGTAGGACGTGGGTTTTTTGTCAGTGATAAACTAAAATGGAGCTGAGGTATATTGGTGCTTAGCAGACTGATGGCAGATATTGAAATTTTAACAGAGACCAGTCTCTTAAAATTTCAATATCTGCCCGTATATCGGCCCCAATATCGGGTGGTTTCCGGCCGGACCGTTGGGTGGAGTATATCAAGAAGAATGTCGGTCACTTATGGATGAGCTCAGGACTGACAAGAGGCGTAATGGAAGATAGGCTTATCTTATGCTCAGTAGTGAGCAATAACAAAACTGTTAATTGAAACAAGGCACTGAACAATGAAAATAAATTTACCGTCAATGGAATAATAATCTCCTTTAGAGTAAGTAGCATGTATCCCAGTAAAAACTCCACAAGTTACTCCTTGGTTGTTCGTAACTATGATCCGCATGGCATGCCGAAGGTCTTCTGTCTCCGGTGAAGCTAGCACGGCACCTGATGACAAAATAGGCATCAGCGCCTAGCAGATACATGTATTGTGATGAAATAGAAAAATACTAGTCTATTTTTAACCGCCTTCCAAATCTCAAAGGAAGGGGTTCTCAATTCGTCTGTATTTTTAACCGCCTTCCAAATCTCAAAGGAAGGGGTTCTTAATTCGTCTGTATTTTTTTTGTTTTTTTTTTTATTTTTTTTAATGTTTGTTCCTCGATATTTCCGTCGTTACTGGACCTATTTTAAAAATTTTTTTTTGGTTGAATGTGTATGCATACAGATTGGTCCCATTTTTCTCAGAACTCAGTTCTGATGATGGGATCCTGGAGAAATCGAGGAAACTCCTCAAATCTGAAAGGCATACATATAGTGATTTTTATGTTTTTAAAGGAACAGCATGCATTTACGTACGGAACAGAGACATTTGGTGCAGTGGAACTCCTGATGATGGTCAGAATGGAACTCCTCAAATCTGAACGGCACACTTATAGTGACTTTGGTATTTTTATAAGAACAGTATGCACTTACGTCCAGAACAGTGGCATTTGGTACAGTGGAACTGCTGATGAAGAGTGAGCTGCCCCTGGTTAGAGTTCTGTTTTGATAATCATTATCATCTGTAAGTACTTCAGAATCATCCAAATTTCAAAATTGGTTCAGAAATGACGGAGATATCGAATAACAAACATTAAAAAATATACAGATGAATTGATAACATAATCCAACATTTGAAAGTGTTTATCACCAAAACCCAAAAGGAAGGCGGTTTTTTTTTTCTTAAAAATTATTTGTAGGAATTTCACATCGCTATCGTTGATTCAGTTCGTGCGAGAGCCATCAAAGTCTTCTGGCCGACGGCAGAGAGATGGAATGGTTTTCACGTGGCACAGGACTTCTGTACGTCTTAGTTTAAGTACTAACATAGGAATTTAAATATTTATGTAACGAAAAAAACTATGGATTGAATCGTCTGAATTCAATTATTTTATTTTATTGCGATGCCAACTAAGACTTGAACAATGTAAATCTTCTTTTTTTGCCACCTACATATGATTTGAACTACAAATACTCATCGGTAGGTGCAAGACAGCGATGCGTCATTGTTATCCGTGGATAATCCGAACTAAATTGGAGGCTTAGTCGCAGAAGAAAGTTAAGCCAGGGACAATCGGACGCAGTGAATACTACGTTGTTTTTATACATATTATACTTTACGAAATACATAATCTATAATCTATATAAAATACATAATCTATAAGCGTTAGCAAAAAGAAAACAGATACAAAATATGAGTGAGTATTTTAGAATTGAACTGAGTTCAGTTTTGCACATATTTACATATTTTTATTTTCTTTATGGTATTTGAAAGAGATGAGATTATGACAGATTGCGAAATTGAGATTGATAATGAAAGTTTGGAACAAGTGAAAGAGTTTGTGTATTTGGGAACGTTGTTTGCAAGGGACGGTTAAACATTGAAAAGATATTGAAAGGAGAGTGAATGCTGGGAATAGAGTAAACGGAGCACTAAACGCTTTTATGGGCAGCCAGAAAGTGTCGCAAAAAGCACGTCTGGCAGTGCATAGAGGAGTTTTAGTTCCTACACTATGGTAGTGAAAGTTGGGTGTGGGAGAAAAGACATCAAAGTCAAGTAAATGCTGTGGAAATGAGAGCGTTAAAAAGCATGAGTGGTGTGAAGTTGAGTGATAGGATCAGAAATAACGCGGTAAGAGATAAGTGTGGAGTGGATGTAGATGTGGTGACAAAGATTGAGATGGGTATGTTAAGGTGATTCAGGCATGTAGAGAGGATGAATAAGAGGAGATTAACGAAGAAAGTATATGAAAAAAAAATGGAAGGGTGAGTTGGAAATGGAAGACCTAGGCGAACTTTTCTCGACCAAATCGGGGAAATATTGCAAAAAGGCTAGGTCAAAAGTACTCGAAACCGACGAGCGTGTATGAGAAACGTTATGAAAGTATGTGAAGCGAAAGTGGTTTGTCAGGATCGTTGTAAATGGAAATCTGTGATCTCTGCCTACCCCTCTGGGAAACAGGCGTGATTATATGTATGAATGTATGTATAATTTTTGTCAGATTTCGAAACGAGATTCTTTGGTAAGTAATTATTATTCAATCAATCAGTTTTAACTGTTAGTCCAACACAAGAGTAAGGTAAGTATTTAAGAATAAATAACTAAGCTCATAATAGTCATAATGCTATGGGCCTACCTTCTCTAAAACACCTTAGTCGGGCATCCCGCCACGTTGCAGGGATTTGGTGTAACTTCATCCATCCTTCTGCCTCCTGGTAGTAATCGTAGTCGAACCGGAATAATTTGCCATCTGCCAAAGTACAAATTTACTAAACTATTAAATATACCCTTTATAACTATTATACTTAGATTTTGTTCTGTTCCTGTAGGTGACTGATGCTGTCAGAGCTCAGCGAGAGTGAACTCTTTTCAACTATATGCATCTACCTATAGAGTGTTTGGCATCAATAATTGGGCCTATACGTGTTACTTTTGCAATGTATGAAGACAAATTTTAACTATTTTAGAGTTAGATACGTTAAAAGCGCCCCGATGAGAATAGTTGCCACATAACTTTTTTATAATACTTACTACCTACTGTCAATGTATGTAGTATAGTAACAAGAACTAAATAATGTTTTGTTAAAGTATTCTATTTCACAAACATAGAGGATTATCGCATGAAAATTTTAATCAAATTATGTACCTAGTACAAAATGTATAATTTACACCTCATAAAATGGGCTTGTATAATTTTACTGCATTTTTAAACATCACTTGCACTCCATAAGAATGTATGAATAAAAAATACTTACGCACTGCTAAAAACAAACAAAAAGCTAAGGAAACAACACTAAGCAAAATCATTTTAAATATAATGATATCGTACTACTTTTATTCTGTTGTTACAAGCCACACCCGATTAGGAACTGATTTAAAAAAAACAGCAAATATTTATGACTGATGAGTGTTATCTTTGTCCAGTTAACAGGATGCTTCTTATCCAAGTTCTCCCGTCATTGTACAATGTACCTACATACATGTATGTGCATTTTGTGAATTTAAAAGTTAATACCTATCAGCAAATAAATATTGATACAGCTCATGCATACTCTAAGAATAGTAAGAAAAACACAATTGTTATCGTAGGAAATATTTTGTTTTGCCACGTTTTCATTAATAAATACCAATACAGGAATTTGAACCCGGAACCTCCAACTTCATTAAACAGTCGGCTATATACCAAGATTCACCTTACCTACTCTACGAAAATCCATACTTATTAATATTATAAATGGGAAAGTGTGTGTGTCTGTTTGTTTGCCCCTTTTTCACGGCAAAACGGAGCGACGAATTGACGTGATTTTTTAAGTGGAGATAGTTGAAGGGACGGAAAGTGACATAGGCTACTTTTTGTCTCTTTCTAACGCGAGCAAAGCCGCGGGCAAAAGCTAGTGTGCAATAATTATTATTTAATTTATTATATTCACACCTTTTTAATACCTACATTTGTTGATAAAAAAGTGGTTACTCTATGGTGTATTGTCATTCTGAGATTGTAAAAAAAAAGTTACTTATGTCAAAGTCATAATCTTTACAAAATTATGAATGTATACTTGATGTAAACAAACAATTTGCGATAACGATAATGCGTTAAATAAAATGCTTACGTTGCCAAAAACCAAGAGGGACCCGAAAAAGGTCGAGGGTCTTTGCACGTACGTATTTACCAGAATTTTTTAATGTTTGAAAATGGCACGAAATTCATTTGAATTTATTTTTATAACGTGAATGATTAAATTGAATAGTTTGTATTTAATTTATTTTGCAAAAGATACATAATGTAGGTAAGTATTGCTTTAGTTTAGAGTGAACTTCTTCGAAGGAACCTGAAGTGGTTTAGTTTAGGACCTACTTTGTATCTTCAAGATTTTAATTAATCTTGTTGGCACAGTGACAGCCTAAATACGAAATGGAAAAAAATGTTTTCGAGTAGGTATCACATATTTTCAAGACTATTGATAGTACTGATATCAAACCAAAGCTGATATTTATATCAACATTCAACTAGGGAACAAATCATTTTTTTTTAAGTAGCTTACGCTGAAGAAAATAATATTATTACGTTACTCTTGCAGAAGATCGCCAAAATATGTCGTCACTACTTTAAAAAATACTTATATCTTCGTCTGTCAATGAAAATAAAACTGTAGTAAGTATGTATTTGTTCGATGGAGTATCGATTCCTTTTTCAAATCAGGTTAAAAATTTAGGCGTAATTATTGATCGTACTCTATCCTGGATTCCGCAGATCAGCGAGGTGAGCAGAAGGATTTTTGCTACTGTTGGTTCTTTACGTCGAGTCCGTAACTTTCTGCCTTTGACTACTAAAATTGCGCTTGCCCAGTCTCTCCTTCTGCCCATCTTGGACTACGCTGACACTTGCTATGTGGATATCACCGAAGAGCAGTTGAACAAACTTGAACGACTCCAAAACGTTTGCATTCGATTTATATTTGGGTTGCGAAAATTTGACCACATTTCTAGTTTTCGAGCACAGCTCAAGTGGTTACCTATTCGTCTCCGACGCAATACTCATATTCTTTCTCTCTTGTATGCCACCTTGTTTCACCCTAATACTCCTTGTTATCTCAAATCCCGATTTAAGTTTCTTTCTTCCCTTAGATGTGCGCAAAATCTGCTGCTTGTCCCACCTCCTTCCACTTCAAAATTCTACAACAACTCTTTCAGTTTTCGTGCGGTTCGACTGTGGAATAATCTGCCCATTAATATTAGACGTGCAACTTCATTACCCATTTTTAAAAAATGTTGAAGGATCATTATTTGTCTACTTCATAAACTTTCTGTTTTCCAAGAAATTTCATGTCGTTGAAATGGTCTCCATAGTTAAATCTCATATATTGTTGTATTTATTAGTATATGTAGTCTATCATAGTTTTTATATTTGTAGTATATGTATTTTATTATATTGTACATTTAGGTACTAGCCTTCTGTTCTTCTTTGCACCACCCGTAAATTTTATTCCGATCGCCACTCGACTATCTGAAGGTTGTCTGTAAGAGACCGCTGTTTTAGCGATAAGACCGCCTGTTGTTACCTACCACGTTGTATCTGTTCTGAATTATGTTTCTTTTTCTTCTGTAGTGTGCAATAAAGTATTTTATTATTATTATTTCCTTTATTTATCTTTTTTCTTATGCTAGGTTTTTTACAATATGAGTATAAAAGTAAAATAAAAAAACACTTACAAAACAATATAAAAACATATAAACATATTATAAAAAACCTAACCTAGGGTGCCGCCAGCAGCGGGGCAGGGCCCAAGCTGCCGGTGGTTAGGGCTGCAGAGAGAGGAACCGTCGAACTATCCGCGCTGTGTCCAGGATCACCGCCTTCTGCATCTGGCCCTTGATCCAGCCACCTAGCGAGAGTCTCTTAAGATGTTGGTCGAGACTCTTCGCTATGAGACCGTTCGCTGAAACGACTATCGGAACAATGATCGTTGATTCAACATCCCACATGGCGGTTATCTCGTGAGCCAAGTCTAGGTACTTACTGGACTTGTCCTTCTCGGCTTTCACGAGATTCTCATCATGGGGGATGGTGATGTCAACGAGCACTGCCCGGCGTTGCAGTCGATCTATTATCACAATGTCAGGCTTATTGGCTACAATAGTCCTGTCAGTGATAATAGATCGATCCCAATAGAGCGTGGCACGACCATTTTCGAGAACTGGCGCAGGTAAGTACTTGTAGTACGGTACTTCGCGGTCCACAAGGCCGTATTGAAGAGCAAGTTGCTGGTGAATGATCCTGGCTACGAGATTATGTCTGTGCAAGTACTCGCCGTTAGCTAGATGAGAACAACCGGAAATGATATGCCTGAGTGACTCTCCGGGACGGCGGCATGCCCGACAAATGTCGACCGTACCGTCCTTCAGGATATATTTCCGGTAGTTGTTCGTCATCATAACTTCGTCCGCAATTGCACAGGCAAAACCTTCGGTTTCTCCGAAGAGGTCCCCGAATCGTAACCAGTTCACCGATGCGAGCAGATCTACATCGGGTCCCGTGAGGGCTTTGTAGAACCGCCCGTGTAGCTGCTTGCTCTCCCATACCGCCTTGCGGTCCGCAGTACTTAGTACCACAGGTTTGCGCCAGTTCTGTTTCGCCAAGGAGAGCGGCGTGAGGTTTCCGTCCACTGCCACCACATCACGATGCATCCCACACTCGTTGTTAAGGAAGTAATTCCTGAGATTGTACACCTCACGGTTGTGAAGATCTTTGGCGTTTAGGAAGCCTCGACCTCCGCACTTCCGTGGGATGTACAATCTCATAACAGACGAGCGCGGGTGTAACATACGGTGTGTGGTAAGCAGTGAGCGGACCCTCCGATCCAGGGCGTCCAGTTCAGTCTGGGTCCACCTTAGTATGCCAAAGGAGTATGTGAGTAGAGGCATTACCCAGGCGTTAAAGGCGCGCACTTTGTTGCCTCCTGACAAAAGACTGTTAAGGACTTTTGTGAGCCGACTGAAAAAGCGCTCCTTCACCGACCGTCTAATGCCAACATCCTCAATACCCAACGACTGTGACATACCAAGGTACTTATAGGTTTCTGATTCAGAGATAGATCTGAACGACATCGTCTCAGAAAGTTGTAAATTTTCTGAATTTACAACCTCCCCCGCTGTACATGCATGACCGCACACTTATCGACACCAAACTCCATTCTGATGGCGGTACTGAAAACTTCTGTGGTTTTCAATAGCACCATCAGGTCTTGGGTGTTCGGTGCAAATAGTTTGAGATCGTCCATGTACAGAAGGTGAGAGATGACTTCACCCTCTCTCCGAAGCCGGCAACCTAGCCCAGAATCCTTCAGCAGCGTGCTGAGGGGATTCAGAGCTAGGCAGAACCATAATGGACTCAAACTGTCACCCTGGAATATTCCTCGCTCAATCCTTATGAAGTCCTGCGGGCCAGGGGGTCATCCCTGCCTCCTGGTTGACGAAGGACTGTGGTCCACTGCCTCATACATGCAGCCAGGAAGGATATTAAAGCTGCATCAAGTTTATACAGCTCCAATACCCTTCTCAGCCATGAATGAGGCACCGAATCATAGGCCTTCTTATAGTCAATCCAAGCGGCCGAGATGGCCCCCTGTTCCGCCGAACTTGTTGGCAGATGGTCATGTCTATGAGGAGGAGCTCTTTAGTACCACGGGACCCAACCCTACATCCATTTTGAGCGGGAGCCAGAATGTTGTTAGCGACAATATGCGCGTTAATTTTTGCTCTCAAAATGGATGTAAGGAGCTTGTAAAGTGTAGGCAAGCACGTAATGGGTCTGTAGTTTTTTGCTTCCGTGGTACTACCGGACTTATAGAGCAGGAAAGTAACACCAGTTGTTAGGGAAGGTGGGAGAGAACCAAGATCGAGGGTTTGTTGAAATTGCGTTGCCAAACGCGAGTGCGAGCATCGAAACCATTTTAGCCAGAAGTTGTGCAATCCGTCCGGTCCAGGACTTTTCCAGTTCTGGGCCGTACGGGTAGCACAACTTACGTCGTCGGGGCTGATGGTGATAGCCCCCATAGGTTCGATGTTCTCGCACTCGCGTTCGACAACGGTCATCCACTCACCCTCCGTGTGTTCGACGGGCACCGACCAGATGCTACGCCAGAAATTAGACATGGCAGTAGCATCCGGCAGCCGCACGTCAGACACACGAGGGTCGGTTTCCTCCCACCTTCGGTATACTTTCCTTTGGTCGCTTTGAAAAAGACGATTCTGCTGGAATCGGTCCACACGCTTTCTGTAGCGGCGAATACGGCTTGCCCATGCATAGACTTTCTGCTTCAGGAAGTCGATGCGCTCTGTGACATTGGCCAAATAGTCGCGGGGCCTGATGTCCGTCCCCGCGAACGCCTGGTTCACAAAGCGCATTACTCGGGGGCGATTATTACCCCCTCTGAAGCAGATCAGCTTTGCAATGAGAGTCCTAAACGAGTTGATACGACGCTCGATCCGTACTTGCCATGCAGGGACACCTCCGACGGTCCTAGTTGCACGGTCAGCGTCCGGAAACTTGACTCGAGCAACACGGCACGCCGCGATGGCTCCGCAGTACATGATCGAGTGTGTATCATCTAGATCTTTACTAGTCCGTATAAATGGCTCTAGTAAAGCGTTTAAGGCTCCCATTAACGCTAGATTGCGTCTATTCATAGGCAGACGTGGTAATCGTGGCCTAGGATTGTTTGTGGAGCGATACTGCGTAATCGCCTCTTCCAAAGACCTCCTCAGTTGCTCATTAGCAGGCTCACTCACGCTCTGACTCGCGAAGTCCCCGCCGTCGTTACCGGAATCAACCCGCGGCGCCTCCGGTGCTAGGTCGGGTTCGGGCACCGGGTCCGGCGACATGGCGGGCAAATCCCGCCCCGAGGCGGGGTCCGCGCGAGCAGCGAGAGCCTCCTGGCGAAGCCGATCAAGTGTGGCGTCATCCAACCGCTTTGACCGCTGAATGACGCGCACCTGATCCGATAGACGCTGCTCCGATACGGTGGTGGATGGCTCGAGTGCCTGAAACAGAGGCAGCATTCTAGAACGGTACGCGGATAGCCGGGTTCCCCCCTCTGTGGCCCCGTAATAGGCGCGCATGACATTCTCGTTTATTTCTCGAGTCCATGTCATGCGACGCACTACACCACCGGCAGCGGGAGCCGTGGGCGGGGCAGGATGTCCCGCAGGCCCCAAGCGTGCCGGCAGCGGTGGCCGCCCTCGTCGCGCAGGTGGTGGTGGCGGCGGCGGCGGCGGCCCGCTCTCGTCGCTGGATCCGTCGGTGTCGGGCGCCGTGGCGAACTATTATTATTATTATTATTATGAAATGCATATAGACTTACTGCGTTTTAACTTTGAGGAACAGCGTGAGATACGAGATTTTTTAAAAGTAGTGACGATGTCCCTCGCCTTAGGACTTATTATTTAATTGCAAATGGCTATAGCTAATTAACGATTATCAGATAAATTATTAATGTCTTCATAAAGGCTACTTGACCCTTTTTAGGGTTCCGTAGTCAACTAGGAACCCTTATAGTTTCGCCATGTCTGTCCGTCCGTCCGTCCGTCCGTCCGTCCGTCCGTCCGTCCGTCCGTCCGCGGATAATCTCAGTAACCGTTAGCACTAGAAAGCTGAAATTTGGTACCAATATGTATATCAATCACGCCAACAAAGTGCAAAAATAAAAAATGGAAAAAAATGTTTTATTAGGGTACCCCCCCTACATGTAATGTGGGGGCTGTTTTTTTTTTCATTCCAACCCCAACGTGTGATATATTGTTGGATAGGTATTTAAAAATGAATAAGAGTTTAATAAGATCGTTTTTTGATAATATTAATATTTTCTGAAATAATCGCTCCTAAAGGAAAAAAAAAAGTGCGTCCCCCCCCCCTCTAACTTTTGAACCATATGTTTAAAAAATATGAAAAAAATCACAAAAGTAGAACTTTATAAATACTTTCTAGGAAAATTATTTTGAACTTGATAGGTTCAGTAGTTTTTGAGAAAAATATGGAAAACTACGGAACCCTACACTGAGCGTGGCCCGACACGCTCTTGACCGGTTTTTAAAGTCTCTCTTATATTATAACTACGAGTACCTACTGTTCAATGAACCGAAAAAAAAATATTGCCATATTTTATTGTGATTTGAAAACAGCAAAAAATAGTTTTAAAATATACATACATACATACTATCACGCCTGTATCCCATAAAGGGGTAGGCAGAACACATGAAACTACTAAAGCTTCAGTGCCACTCTTGGCAAATAAGGGGTTGAAAGAAAACGAAACTGTGACATTGCAGTGACAGGTTGCCAGCCTCTCGCTTACGCCACAATTTAACCCGTATCCCATAGTCGCCTTCTACGACACCCACGGGAAGAAAGGGGGTGGTGAAATTCTTAACCCGTCACCACACAGGCTAAAAAAATATACTTTTATTTAATCAGCAAAAACAACATCAGCCATGTTATTCTATAGATTGTCTGCGCATGTCGTCATTCTGCTGGAAAACAACATTTTCTGGCATTTGAATATAAGGCACAAATGTCATTTACGATTCGACATGAAATAGGTTGGAATCCTATGAGTCCTATGACGTGACGTCCGTACATCGCCGATAGGGATTTCCGTGCCCAAAATTAAAAAAAAAATCATAATAATTTTTTTTTCAAAAATACGTAGTTATCTTGCACTTTTAACCTAAAAATATTGGTTTCTTAAGTCAAATTCTATAGAAAACAATCATTTATTGTGTTTGATATTGTCTAGTAGCCTATTTATAATAATATCAGTAATTCAGTAGACGTAGGTCAAATTAGTTCTGTGGTCAAATACCACTTTTAAGGAAATCCGTTATACAAAATGGATACATGTACCTACCTATTTATTTACACGCTACCTCCTGTTAGTTAATATATTATTTATTATGTAGGTACTTGAACCGTATGGATACGAGTACCTCACCGGTTCTTATTTATGCCGACTTAATTTTCCTGCGTCCGCTAGTAGTAATATCCGTTACCGACATCATAGGGTCGCGACCATTATGTTAAAATAGTAGGATAGGAAATCGCGAACCCTTTTTAGGGTTCCGTAGTCAACTAGGAACCCTATAGTTTCGCCATGTCTGTCTGTCCGTCCGTCCGTCCGTCCGTCCGTCCGCCCGTCCGTCCGTCCGTCCGTCCGCGGATAATCTCAGTAACCGTTAGCACTAGAAAGCTGAAATTTGGTACAAATATGTACATTAATCACGCCAACAAAGTGCAAAAATAAAAAATGGAAAAAAATGTTTTATTAGGGTACCCCCCCTACATGTAAAGTGGGGGCTGACATTTTTTTTCATTCCAACCCCAACGTGTGATATATTGTTGGATAGGTATTTAAAAATGAATAAGGGTTTACTAAGATCGTTTTTTGATAATATTAATATTTTCGGAAATAATCGCTCCTAAAGGAAAAAAAAGTGCGTCCCCCCCCCCCCTCTAACTTTTGAACCATAAGTTTAAAAAATATGAAAAAAATCACAAAAGTAGAACTTTATAAACACTTTCTAGGAAAATTGTTTTGAACTTGATAGGTTTAGTAGTTTTTGAGAAAAATACGGAAAACTACGGAACCCTACACTGAGCGTGGCCCGACACGCTCTTGGCCGGTTTTTTATAAAGAGATACGACCAACATACATACCTACGTACAACCGGCCTAACCTAAGTGACAATCGTTGACGCTACGTGAGCGTCAGAATGGCGGGTGTACATCAAGCAATCCTGGTGTGGTATACGTCAGGAGTTAGTGCTAGCAATGTGCCAAATGTGCGCCAAAATTCGAGCAATGTGCTCTTTGAACTCCAGAGATATTTAAGAAATTAATGACACCGGCATTCTGACGTCAAGTTGGCGGGTGCACTTCCAGTTCTAGCTAATGGCTGCTTACTCAAGGGTGAAAGTACTAATTCAGAGAGCTGTTAAAGAGTAATATGGGATTGAATAAATATATCTTGTGTTTCATTCATGTGGAAACACATTGCGAGCACTAACCATAGGCAGTACTTTCACCCTTGAGTAAGCAGCCATTAGCTAGAACTGGAAGTACACCCGCCAACTTGACGTCAGAATGGCGGGTGTCATTAATTTCTTAAATATCTCTGGAGTTCAAAAAGCACATTGCTCGAATTTTGGCGCACATTTGGCACATTGCTAGCACTAACTCCTGATGTATACCACACCAGGATTGCTTGATGTACACCCGCCATTCTGACGCTCACGACGCTACGTGGTGATCGAAAATTCAAAACGCAGTCTGGCTTTCTCAACAGGCAAAATAAGTTTTCTTGTGCAAAAATAGTTATTTGTTTTACAAGGGGGCAAAGTAGTTGTTTAACCGCACGTGCCAATATTGATACCAGAGCAAGCGAAAGATTCCAATATTGAACCGCGAGCGTAGCGAGTGGTTCAAAAAGTGGAATCTTGAGCGTTGCGAGGGTATCAAGGCACGAAGGTTAAACAAACTTTGCCACCGAGTGAAACACAAAATTTTTCACCACACCAACACGAACAAAATACTGACTATAAAACATCAAAATAAATGAAATCCATCAATTTATTCAATATTTATGATTCAAAATCATCATTTATAGGTAAAATCTAGCAGCCAGATTAAGACATCGAGTTAAAATTTGTATGAAATTACTTTGCCCCCTTGTGGATAAAATGCAATTTTGCTATCTGTTTTCGAATAGCAAAGAAAGCCTTTACCAGTTGGTGTGGTGAAAAATCATTTTTGCACAAGCTTTTATCGCCGACTGCACGTTTCTTTCAACAGTCTCTACTGCTCTCCGAGACGTTTCTAAAAACCCCTTACTCGATGGAGATACGACGTTTTATAACAGAGTTCCTATGACCACCTATTTGCTCCATTATCATGATACCATAATATTACATTGTCACGTGGTTTACATATGTGTGCAAAATTTCAGCTCAATCGGAAACCGGGAAGTAGGTCACATTTAAGCTTGTAAAATACAAAAATCGCTCTTGCATATTGGCGCGACAGAGCAAGACAGCGTTTCGATCGACGTTTAGCGTCAACAATTGTCAGCTAGGTAAGAGCGATATAGAGCTAGCTACGACACGCTTACGAAGAGTAACGCCGTGTCTTGCGTGGGCGACGGTCGCGCGACAGTCGCGCGACTGTCGCCGTCGCGTCTCATACTTCCATATCGATAAGGTTTGATTTCGTATGCGTCGCATCGCCGTCGCGCGATCATCGCGCGACCGTCGCCCACGCAAGCCACGGCGTAAGGAATTGTGACGTTGGCTAGGTACCCTGGCTATGTGAAACGGAAAGGTTAACCCTTTCGTGTAATTTATCCTAAAAAAATATTTCAATTCTGTCTGATGTTTAATGACTTGGGTACAAAGGATATATTTTCAAAAAGCAAAAAAGTTTTTTATTTTATCTATCTAATGCCCTAACTATCAGTGTCCTTTTTGGCTGCGATGATGCGTATTTGGGGCGTTTTATAAGTTTAATTTTATTGCAATAATGAAATAAGTATTAAGTATATAAAGCAAAAAAAAAATACTTTGCGAAAGTTTTTTTACGGAAAAACCCTGAAACTTGTTTAATCGTTTTTAGGTACTTCGAATCTCTTCTACCAAAGAGTTTCAAGACAAATCTAATAAACTGAAACTCAATGAGATAACGATGATTAATTACTGTGTACAATACAATAAATCGTAGAAATTAAGCGAAACGGAACGTTAGTCTTGCTTTATAAATAACTAGCTACACGTCGGTTTCGCACGTGGAGTAAAGCATAAATATGAGTACAGTAAGTTCTCCTTAAAATATAGACCACACTTCGATACGATAGTAAGTTTTTTTTTCATACTGTTGGCGACTGGCTGGTGCGCGACCTCCTTCATAGTTTAAAATTATGTCACTTTCAAAAACTGTCCTCATGTTATGAAATATGATCAATCAGTCTTCAGTCTGCCTTCTGTCACGAAACTAAATAAGCTTGTGTTTGTTTACCAATAATTAAAATTAGTGCTTTTATTACATGTTTTCATCATTTCACGTCAATAATAACAGTCCACAACCCCGCTAGCTATCACATACAAAATAATAAATAACGCAATATTTGCCATCCATGTTTATCAATGTACCTAAAATTATTACGTTAATTAATATTGTATGATGAAATAAAACTATTATTTTATCGAAATGTTTTTCAATTCCCAAGGTTTGATAATAATCGTCATTTAAATAATTATAAGTCCGTATAAAACTTATACGCTGTATAGATGTATCTAATATGGTTCTAGTTAAAAAAAAAAAACTGTTTATTTCTCAGAAATATACATGCATTTATGAACTTAACTGCTAATCTTAAATTAAAAGGATTATTTAAGTTAGGAGTCTAGGTACATATGTATTGTTATTTCTTTTATTTATACATTATTAAGTTTTAGTTCGAGTCTTGTATTTTAGTTCTTGTATGTGGAAGTTTAATGTGGAAGTTTAAATATATGGAACATTCCGCAATTTTCGACCGTAACGCGAGCGAAGCCGCGGGCAAAAGCTAGTAACGTAAATGCCTATTGTCATACTGTTATGTGACCTTAATGTCGTGCATAGGGTTTTGGCCTTAAGGTGACCTGAAGATGTTTAAGTCATTGAGTACTTAATTAATTCTAAGAAACAGATGAATACTAAGCTAGATTGATTGTGTAGGCGTGTTACCTAAATAGTAGGCTTTGAATAGTGCTACAGCTAATTGTATTCGGGACCTAAGTAGTTTCAGTCCGTTAATATACTTATTTGGTATATTAACACAGAATATAATGTAATAATACAAGTAGAGAAGGCTGACTGCTTTGATGTTGAGGAAATTCCGCCTTTTTGTGAAAACATATTTAAAATATCAATATCTCAGTTATGCAATGGAATTCCATTTAGAGCCCATATGATAAAATAAACATTACATACTAATATTATAGAATATCATTTCGTTCATTTATTCGTGAACACAGACAATACTGATTACACGTTACAACACAAACAGAAAGGAATGAGGTGCCACCAAATGGCCTCATCTCATCTCAGCATGTTGCTGGTGACTTTCAGCGCTCTGATCTTCCGATATTATCATGATGTGATGACTGTTGTACAAAACTGTCATAAATAAATAAAAATAAAAATAAAAATAAATAAATATTATAGGACATTTTTACACAGATTGAGCCCCACGGTAAGCTCAAGATGGCTTGTGTTGCAGGTACTCAGACAACGATATATATAATATACAAATACTTACATAGAAAACATCCATGACTCAGGAACAAATATCTGTGCTCATCACACAAATAAGTGCCCTTACCGGGATTCGTAACCGGGACCGCGGCGTAGCGGGCAGGGCACTACGCGCTAGGCCAGACCGGTCGTCATTCGCCAAGATAATTATATAACAATATAACTCTGATCAGTTGGTTCCTGGACATGGCTCCATTAGCTTCATACAAAGTTGCCCCAGCTCCTTTATATGGGGCATAGGAGCAAAGGAGCAATACTTTAGATGCAGTATGGTGGGCACTGGGCTGCCAACATATTTAATTGATATTTATATTCGTTTCACAGTTGTCGGCCAATATGCAAGAGTAGAAGACGAGAATGGAAGGGTCTGGTCCTGTTGACTTCGGAAGAACTTCTCATAGAGAGGAAGCCAATACCAGAGTGCATTCGACGACGTCCTAGAGTAAGGCTCAATCAAATGTACAGTTGCCATCAGATATATCTGAGCAGCTTAGCGCCTTGAAAATAGGCTCATAGAAAATAAAACCTATTTAATTATCAGTTTACGACAATGCAAAATGAGGGTTATGAAAATGAGGGGGTAATAATATCAGGGCGGTGAAACTATTAGTTTTACTGGGCATTCTCAGTTTCATTTGCCCCAGTATTGTGGTGAGCTTTATTATTAAGGTTTGGCACAGCGTGACGTCCCTTTACGTTTACCCTAAGATAATAATAACGACATGATTCGTCCCTGAATCTCTGTTAAACTTCAAGTTTGTAGGATGTACATTTTCAGCCGGTCGGTTGGCGAACAAGCGGATCTTAAGAGGGGGTAGAGCAGGGAGAATTTTCAGAATCTGTCAAATTACCCCATTACACACACAAACACGCTTCACTCACACTACCTCAATTTACTGTGAAAGGTCAGTGACCCTTAATTTTTTTCAAGAGTGTTATTTTGAGTTTGTAGTCAACTACTGACCTCCTTTGAGAAATTAAAACTGTAAAAAAAGTAGCATACAAAAAGACAGAGAAAAAATACGCATCATCTAGCTTTCCTTCTCTGTTCATGTCTCATGTGACTTAAATTTACCTAAATATGTAGATAACGTTCCTTACTCAATTGATTGTTTATCTAGGCAAAGTAATTTGAACTAAGGCAAAGTACTTTGCACTTCATTTTGCGCTACTTTTCTATACTTAGATTAAAAATCGTCAGCCTGCCTATCCCCGCAAACATTATTCAAAGTCGTGTGTGAAGGCCGATACCTCCAGGCAGACAATTATGGTCGCGTGATAAATGATAAAACATTCAGCCCTATCGCACTATTTGTAAGTGCAGTAGGGACGGTCCGATGTTTTATCATTTATCGCGCGACCATGATTGCCCTGCAGGTCTTCAGAGGCCTGTGCTGTGCATTACGTATATGCGGGTTGTATTAAAGACTAAGGTAATGGCGCCTATTAACGTGGTACTGAGGGAAGATTTCAAAAGATTCCAAAAAATTAAGGGTATCAAACACAGATGTCATATATACCATAGATCATGCAAACGTATCTACTTAGCGTGTCAAATGAACTCAGTGAAATCCACTGAGTTGTCCGTCTTTACTCGCAGCTTGCAGCTTTCGGGCGTCAATTTTTGTAAGTTGAAGTCAACCAAAACATAAAAAATGCCTCGTTACGTGATATTCAATTGCAACAACACAAAAATTATGAACAATCAAGAGCCTGAGACATATTTAAAAGTACAGGCAAGAATCAACTTCAGTACAAAATTTGACACGCTCGGCCCCTATACAAATATATGAATTTGTTTCTTCTATCTAAATTAAGTTCTGTTGTATCAAAGCTCATTAACGACCACAAATCTTTTTTTTATGGAAGAGTATTTATTGAACTATTAGTTTTGAAGAGTTTTTGGATCATTTTAGTTTATTATATGTCATAAAATAATTATTGAAGCCAACATACCTAAATTTTCTATTACCTTGGTAATGAGCAGGCTGCGGTTCTATTAACGCGAATTGAGATTTCATTACCGAGGGTATGAATGACAGTGTTTTTCTGCCATCGGTAAACAGAAACCCATCTCAAAATTCGGAGCTTAATACCGACGGTTGAATATACAAATTATGACAAATATATACACCTATACTATTCTCCTTTATGAATACCCAAAGAAGACTCACTTTCACCTAAGAAATCTGTACTTACGGTACACTAAATATCATAATATTTTGATACAAGACTAAGTCGCTCGGTAATAGATGCTTACATAGGAACCTATTACCGACCGAAACAAATTTTGCATGGATCGGTAATAGATTCTTATATATTCTATTACCGAGGGTTATCTGATCGTACCATCGGTAATAGGCATAAATTGTAGTATTATAAAATCTAATTCCGACCAATAAAAACAATGTCATACAGATGTATTTTCATTACAAATCAAAATAAAATATTGCAACCTTATATTAAAACCAAGTTTACATAACTGGTAATAAAACATCATACTTTATCTCAATGTTTAAAAAAATTTATGAATGAACGGTTTTCATAGAAACTACGAAATCAGTATTGAAGTTTCTGCTAAAAATTGAGGTTTTGTTGAATATACCGCGTCAATAGTTCTTTGATAGCGTGAATAGATCAAGATTGAAACAACTGTAAGAAATTATGTTACTGATCACATATACTTAAAATAAAGCATAAAGAACTAATATCACTACTTCAACTATTACTGTGGTGTGGTGTGTGGTGTGGTATACCACAGTAATAGAATCTACTCACGAAATGACGCCTTTCACCGCTGTTATTTAATTTCCACTTTAAACACATTTCCAGGCTAAACAATACTTAAAAACCGGCCAAGAGCGTGTCGGGCCACGCTCAGTGTAGGGTTCCGTAGTTTTTCGTATTTTTCTCAAAAACTACTGAACCTATCAAGTTCAAAACAATTTTCCTAGAAAGTCTTTATAAAGTTCTACTTTTGTGATTTTTTTCATATTTTTTAAACACATGGTTCAAAAGTTAGAGGGGGGGGACGCACTTTTTTTTCCTTTAGGAGCAATTATTTCTTAAAATATTAATATTATCAAAAAATAATCTTAGTAAACCCTTATTCATTTTTAAATCCCTATCCAACAATATATCACACGTTGGGGTTGGAATGAAAAAAAATATCAGCCCCCACTTTACATGTAGGGGGGGTACCCTAATAAAACATTTCTTTGCATTTTTTATTTTTGCACTTTGTTGGCGTGATTGATATACATATTGGTACCAAATTTCAGCTTTCTAGTGCTTACGGTTACTGAGATTATCCGCGGACGGACGGAGGGACGGACGGACGGACGGACAGACAGACATGGCGAAACTATAAGGGTTCTTAGTTGACTACGGAACCCTAAAAAGTACTCAGAAGTCATGTAGAAAACTATAAACAATAATTTAAAATGCATAACTTTCACCTATTTGCCATAATTATTACGTAAACTACTAAATGAGATTGGAGGTGTGATACTATACAGCACGACCACGGATGATTTTATTAATTCCGATGCGGTACAAATTCACGAAAAAAAATGTACTTTTTTGTACTGACGTTTAAAAAAAATGTACCCTTATGATTTTGGAGTTTCGACATAGGGCCCGTGGTCGTGCTAGGTAGGTACTCCCTGGCACGACCACACTATATTTAATGAGATTTTAAATTTCTGTTGCAGTAAAAATTCACGAAAAAAAATGTACTTTTTTGTACTTACCTTTTAAAAAAAAATACCCTCATGGTTTTGGAGTTTTGACATGGGGTGTGGTCGTGCTAGATAGGTGGTACTTCCTGGCACGACCACACTATATTTATGTTTAATTTGATGGTCAAATGAATACTAAACAAGTGTTTTGAAATTGTACTATGTAAATTACTTCAAAAACTTAGTGCGGTCGTGCCAGGGAGTACCTATCTAGCACGACCACAACCCATGTCGAAACTCCGAAACCATAAGGGTACTTTTTATAAAAAGGTAAGTACAGAAAAGTACATTTTTTTTCGTGAATTTGTACCACTACAGAAATTAAAAAAATCATTAAATATAGTGTGGTCGTGCCAGGAAGTACCACCTATCTAGCACGACCACACCCCATGTCAAAACTCCGAAACCATGAGGGTATTTTTTTTAAAAGGTAAGTACAAAAAAGTACATTTTTTTTCGTGAATTTGTACTGCAACAGAAATTTAAAATCTCATTAAATGTAGTGTGGTCGTGCCAGGGAGTACCTACCTAGCACGACCACGGGCCGTATGTCGAAACTCCAAAATCATAAGGGTACATTTTTTTTAAACGTCAGTACAAAAAAGTACATTTTTTTTCGTGAATTTGTACCGCATCAGAATTAATAAAATCATCCGTGGTCGTGCTGTATAGTATCACACGATTGGAGTTCACTTAGGTTTAGCGTCACGCGTCAGTATGACACAACCTCTTCTTGCGGCCCCGTGGAAAAAACTGTCAAATAGCGAGCGTCTTCTTTCATTCACACTCTCTAGCGCCTATATGTGCGTTAGTCAACTAAACAGGCTTCCATTGTGTGAGTAACTTTTTCTAGGAAATTGGACGGTTTGCCTATAAAATGCGTATTTGCAAATGCGGCGGTGATGGACGTCGATTTCGATACCCGCGTTGATAGCCGCCGTTACCTTATCATATATTTTCTTTATTCTTTTTGGTCGTAAGGTTTTTTTATCATTTAGTTTGATACAAAAATAAAGTATGTGTATAAAATAAAAACCTAATGAATACCTAGAGTACAGCTAGCAGCAGTCAAGTCAGAGACACAAAGTAAGACAGGGAATATCGACGCATATCTTATCTTATCCAATACCGCCATCGCCATCTGCATCAGACTCTTGATCTTACCCAATTTCCGAGTCTCTTCTCTTAATTTCAGTTTCTTGAGTTGAAAATGTTGAAACTCATACTTAGTATTAAATAAAACACAAATACATATAAAAATCACAATATAATTTTAAATTATGGCTTAGGCCCTGTACCAGTTGAAGTCGCTACGTCTGTAAAGCCCCTTGTAGTTTCTTTTAAATGGCTAAATACCTAGATGTTAAGTCATGAACATCTGTGACGTGACTGAAAATTAAAAAACATCGCTCAGAGATAAGGTTCAAATTAGCATGGCAAAAAATACAACAGTGCAGTCAAAATACCATCCAAATACGAAAAAGCAAATATCAATGTCAATATCACTGCCGTATTTCAGGCAATAAGGGCTATTTTCTCAAATATGAAAAAATCTCAAAAGCAGGACTTTATAAAGACTTTCTAGGAAAATTATTTTGAACTTGATAGGTAGAACAATTTATAAAAGTTGTACAAAAAAAAATTTTGAGCTAAGTTTGTAACTATATATGAAAAGCAGTTTTATCTTAGATTGCATATTTTAGTATCGTAACGATTTTTCTTTCAAATAAAAAGAGAATTATTAGAATAGGTTCACGGTGTCTACCGTAAACAGGGGTTACATTGACCAATTTGGGGAATTTAAACTTCTCTAGCTTCTACATTTAATGGGTACCTAGCTTCTACATTTCATGGGTATTTTTACCCATTAAATGTAAAGAAAGAAAAAATATGGGACCATCAACTTTTTTAGTCTTTTCCTGCTAAAAATCTAGAAAGGTAACAAAATAATGTACGCAGAAAAAAAGACTATGAGATCAAACTTAAACTGACATTGGAGTTACTTTGATACCCTATGTTTTTTTAATGGTAATCGAATGTAATCCCTTGCAAAACTATTTTCTCTCAAGAAAAGATAAAAAAACGGTTTGCAAAGTCAAATATTACAACTCTTTAACCCTATTTTGGGGTTACTTTGATCAAAAATAAAAATTACCTACCATCTTCGAAACACCAACTTTATTTGCAATTGTTTCAATATTTATCACACGAAGAGATCAAATTATCAGCCTCAACAAGTACCGTGACATAATCAGACAATAATCAACTATGTGTTAGTATGGTCAATGTTACCCCATGCAAGTGATCCTGATCAAAGACACCCCACAGAGTAAATCATTAGTAATAAATGCCTAGTTTGACTTTATGATACAAAACTCAATACTTACAATGGTATAGCTAAGCAGAAACACATTTCTGGTAAGCTAATATTCACTGTGAACCTTTTACTTGTATACCCACTACGTTACTTTAGAAGTGATTTAAACATGAAAAATAGCAACAAACTATGCTTATATTTTGACACGTTATCCGCACTGCCCACAACCATACTTACTTGTTCACTGCGTCAGAGCACCATCTAACTATAAAGGTTGGTTTAAGGTTATCATATGTCTAGATTTCGATAAATTTATTTTATTAATACATAACCGACTACTCATAACATACTCGTATTAGTTCCTTATTTTTTGGTAAAATAAATATAATATGCTCGTGACAGGGGGCCGATTTTTGAGTCTCACTGTCACTAAAATACCGGTTGAAAACGGTGAATCGCCTATTATTTTCAGTGACATGTTTCTGAATTCGAACGCCGTGAGACTCAAAAATCGGCCCCCAGGTCAGGTTTTGTTCGTTGTCCAATAGAGTCAACCCTAGCGCTTTTCCCTATTCACCCCAACGTTAGGGTGAGCGAAAATTACTAAATAAAACCGGCCAAGAGCGTGTCGGGCCACGCTCAGTGTAGGGTTCCGTAGTTTTCCGTATTTTTCTCAAAAACTACTGAACCTATCAAGTTCAAAACAATTTTCCTAGAAAGTATTCATAAAGTTCTACTTTTGTGATTTTTTTCATATTTTTTAAACATATGGTTCAAAAGTTAGAGGGGGGACGCACTTTTTTTCCTTTAGGAGCGATTATTTCCGAAACTATTAATATTATCAAAAAACGATATTAGTAAACCCTTATTCATTTTTTAATACCTATCCAACGATATATCACACGTTGGGGTTGGAATGAAAAAAATATCAGCCCCCACTTTACATGTAGGGGGGTGCCCTAACGAAACATTTTTTTCCACTTTTTATTTTTGCACTTTGTTGGCGTGATTGATATACATATTGGTACCAAATTTCAGCTTTCTAGTGCTAACGGTTACTGAGATTATCCGCGGACGGACGGACGGACGGACGGACGGACGGACGGACAGACAGACATGGCGAAACTATAAGGGTTCCTAGTTGACTACGGAACCCTAAAAACGACATATTCTCAAAGACAAACCGAAGTTGACACCGCTGGAAGATTTTTTGTGTAAAAAATTAGCATGGCACATATAAAAAAAGTGCTATCGACGTTCAAAAGTCGGTTTTGGCCCTATTCACTACAAATTACGGTAGTTCATACCCGTTTCGACCCCATGAACCCAAAATCTTCAGAAAACGATGTACTAAGTAGCCCAAAGTGCAGCGCCGTCTCTAGGTGAATTGGATTACTAATTTATGCAAACTACTTAAGTCGCAATACGAGTAGATGTCATTTCATTTAGTATTTTGGAGGTAACTAGTAAAGATAATTTAGTTTTACAATTGTGCGAAAAAAGAGTCTGATTTGGCCAGATTTTTTAACCGACTTCCAAAATTCAAAAGGTTATAAATGTATAGTTTTTTTTTTAATATCACTACTGGTCCAATTTCAAACCCCACAAATATTAACGGCAAACTGATAATGACTCAAGTTTTTTTGAAATAAATTTGTGACATATGTGGGTAGTTTAGTAATTAGGCGCCGACTGATTGTGGTTAGGTTCATATTTTCGCTTCCTGCTAATAAATATTGTATGGAACGGACGTGTTTTCTTTGGTGCCTCTTCATCAGCGCTGGTCTTCGGCTGGGAGCATACTTTACAAAATGAAATGCCAAAAAAAAGTTTATCACTAAAAATTACTTACTTGAAAATAAAGCCATAACCGTTTTCATGCTTATGCAATGAAATAGGTATCACGCACGAAAGTAAGAACGACAAGGCCCCCTGGTGGCTGAGCCGGGAATCGAACCCGCCATGTCTCTCGCTACACTGTAATCCTCTAAGTGCCACTTGCACCAACGAAGATGGAGGATTAACCTGAGGGTTAACCCACCATTTTACATGGAATTTGACAGTTGACAGCCCACTAACCCTGAGTTAAGTGGTTGGTGCAAATGGGCTTTAAAGATTCATATACGAGGTGGTCAAAAGGTGCCAATCAATAGGAGGTAGGGCATAGCGAATGATATTCCGCTTTGTGTGGTAGGGCACAGCACAGCGGATATTGTCTCGCTCGAATCTAGAGCAGAGCCCAACTGGGGTAGTACCTCCGCCTTACAGAAGACCGCAGCCAAATAGCACTAGACCCTACTCATAGTGTTGTGTTCCTGTCGGTGAGTAAGGCTGCCAGAGCTCAACGAGGGTGCGGTGTGCTGATGACGGGAGGACTTACGGAACTAACTTGTTCCGTTTATTGTCCTTTGAGTCGTCGGCAACCCGAACCCTCCTTAGAACTTGTACACTCCTTTTTACTGTGTACTTAACACAGCAAAAGGGAATGTACAAGTTTCTAATGGGGTGGCAACGCGCATGTGACACTGTTTGAGTTGCAGGCGTCCATAGGTTACGGTGACCGCTTTACATCAGGCGGGCCGTATACTTGTTTGCCACCGACGTAGTATAAAAAAAAAAAAAAAAAAAATCAGAGATAACATACACTAGAGAAATTTCGTTGGGTACCACACGGCGGGCGGGTGGCCTAGTGGTAATGACGTTAGCTGCGTAAGCTGAAGACCCGGGTTCGATAAACTTGAAAAAGAACAAATCAAAAATTATTCAATAAAATTTCTTCCCTAGTTGTATAGTTTCATAGTTATGACTTTTATTTTAAAGTAATCCATTTATATTATAGCAACCATTGGTGAAACGTGGAGGTTGACAGAAGTGTAATTAACATTTCTAAATGTTAATTTCTTGTATCTAGTCTAACTACGAAGCAATACATTGACGTTTAAATTGCGTCCATAATTATACAGAGAGGTCATTCATAAAAACATCACTTTAGGTAAGTTATATATCTTTTATACAATTTGACAACCATTGACCACACATCCCAATTCACCCGTCTTCCGACCCTAATCACCCCCTTCGTAAACCTATACACCCCCTTTGCGACCCGATTCCCCCCATTCCTGACCCTATTCACCCCTCAGGCCGCGGATATTTATTCATCCCGTAAATGTTCCCCAACACAGTTGCATCGCTTTCTTCATGAAAACCATTATAAAAATTAAAATATCGTCACTAATTTTAAAAAAACTTGTATCTTCGTCTGTCAATGAAAAGAAAATTGTAGTAAGTATGTATGGAATGCATATAGACTTACTGCGTTTTAACTTTGAGGAGAAGCATGAGCTAAGAATATTTGTATTGTATTGTATTGTATTGTATTGTATACACTACATTCAAAAGGATAACGAACAAATTCTGAACAAAATTTCACACAAAATGAAGTTAAAATGAGTAAAGAATCCAATAAATTTGAATGCCAACTTTGACAGACATTTTCATGCCCCTAAATATATTATTTTCCTACTTTTTATTGCGGAAAATAGAAGGAATATGTGGAAAAATATAATAGCATTATATACCCCCGGAATCCTATTCACCCCAAATTACGGTATTTTCTAAATTGTCAATATGTAAAATGTCGGAAACTACGGAACCCTACACTGACCGTGGCCCGACGCGCCCGGTTTTTCTTCTCAGTGAAATACAGAGATAATAAAAAATTACACCTCCCAATTTATAATAAGTTTTTTTGCAAAAAAATCATTTTTGGCACAAGCTTTACCTTAGCCGACTGTACCTTTCTTTCAACAATCATCTATTGCTCTAAGAGATGTTTTTAAAAACCCCTTACTCAATGGGGATACGACGTTTCATAACAGAGTTCCTCTGACCACCTTTCTGCTCCATCATCAGATCACCTCCATGATATTATACCATAATATTGCATTGTCACGTGATTTACATATGTGTGCAAAATTTCAGCTCAATCGGAAACCGGAAAGTGGGCCAAATTTAGCTTCTACGTTTTAACCCAAACTAAGATACTAACAACTAACAAGGCAAGTTGAATAAAAGCTTGTAAATAGGCTTCTGATATCAGATTTGTAATAAGTTTACTTGTCATATTTTAAGAACAGATGAGACAGACATATGCAGTGACAATCACTGATAATACTGCACGTGTTTCGTGAGATGTCAAATCACCTCATACAATTTACCGCTCTAAGGCAACTAAGGTAGGGTTTGTTATTGCACTTTAATTACATATTAATGATTTCTAGCCCGTAAGATATATATTTGCTTTAACAATGGATATATAATTATGCGAGTGAGAGTGTAATTTAGATTTTTATAAAAGGAAACAAATATTTTTAAGCGACCCGATCAGATATTTATACGGATAAGGACCCTCCCACATCTACCGTCTCGCGATCGTAGCGTCGGGCCAACTGTATGGCTAAGCCGCACCGACGCGACGCGGCGTCTTTTTCCATACAGTTGGCCCGACGCTACGCTCGCGAGACGCTAGAAAGAGAGACTATGTTTTTGCCGGTCACGAAGCATCACAATTTTTTGCCGGGAATATGTCGTCATATACTTTATGGCCCCTATAGAGAATCGGATATGTTGTTACGGCCGTTCATAGTCATAATACTTATGCTGGTGACTGTTCCATGTACATCTGGTCTAGTTGAATGGAGAAGTGCCATTCAAAACGAGCGTTAAATAAATAAATAAATATTATAGGACATTCTTACACAGATTGACTGAGGCCCACGGTAAGCTCAAGAAGGCTTGTGTTGTGGGTACTCAGACAACGATATTATATAATATATAAATACTTATATACATAGAAAATATCCATGACTCAGGAACAAATATCTGTGCTTATCACACAAATAAATGCCCTTACCGGGATTCGAACCCGGGACCGCGGCGTAGCAGGCAGGTTCACTACCGACTGCGCCAGACCGGACGTCATAGTTTCTAAACAACGATCAACTTACGGTTACTTACGTGTTCGTGGTATGCACAGAGTAATCTTTAATGAAATTGAAACATTTTTTTATATATAAATTTGAACCAGAAGCACACCATACGGAATATTGTATTTAATAAATAGGTACTTAGTTTATATACCCGCCCGCATTTCCCTTTCTTCTATTCTAAGTAAGAATCGATTAATAAGTATCTAAATATGTAAAAATAAATTAAATTGTAATTGTTTACATACAACCTGTGAAGTTTGATTGACAAAATTTGACGTAGGTGCTGTCATATATATTTTTAAAATGACGTCCTGTGAATACCAGCGTAATGAAAATGTATTCCAATGAGTAAAAGAAAGCATGAAACTTTTTTCAATTTAACCGAACTAGAATGAAATCATTTATAGTCATTCGGTTGTGTTCGTTATTTTCTTTAATAATGTGATATATTATTATTTATTTTTTATGTACAAGCCATGCACCTTTAAACTTTAAATGAGATTGGATCTCCACCTGACATTATTGATTTACCCTATTTATTTTGAGCACAGTTTTACACTGGTATGGTTTTTCGTGTACGTACACTAATTTCTGTCAAAATATTTGTCAAATTTAAACGTCAACGCGGAGCGACCGGCGACACGTCTGCCTCCGATGAGCCGCTCACGGCGTCTAATCGAAAGGAGAATTCTGACAGCAATGGCGAATGTATGGAAATTTTACGATAGTTTAAATTTAAGGTAAAATTTCTTTGTTGCCTTTGAGAGGAAAAATATAAAAAACCTCAAAACTTGTAGTCCATTTATCTGGCTTTTAGAATCACTTAACCTTATAACTAAAGTATTGAATTTTTTTAACAAAGTTTACTAAACGGCGACATACGTTTTTCTCATTTTAGGTCAACTTTGTGTGGGTTTAGTTATTACACCGTTATTAATTGGACATTGTGAATAGTCAAAAGTTGTAGACACACTTTTTAAGATAATAACTACATTTATTTTATTTCATTTAATTTAGAAATGTGAGCAGCATTTGTTAAACGCCGAGTGTACTTTTCGAGGATTTCGTACGACCCCCTCTTAAAGAGCGGCAATTAACGTATCCCGTAATTAACCATAGTTCGTAAGAGGTCTAAATACCCCCTACCGCAGTGAACGAGATAACCGCGATATGCTACAGAGTGTGAACGGTTGTGGCTTTGGCCATCTTAGGCTAGATCGGCTGCACGTGTGCATTGTAATATTATTTCATTTATTCTGTGATTTTGTACTAATACCGAAACAGAACAAGGTTTTCCTGTTTTTGCAAGCGCTCTTTTCATTACGTTAATTTCTCTAAAATTGCTGATTGAATTGTAAAAAATATTTTTTTGCAAATATAGTGAGCTTGATTGGCATTAAATGATGAAATTCTATTCATAGTCGATTTTAGAAAATATAAAGGGATATTTGAAGTATTATACAAAGCTATAAACATTCAATTCCAAATTATTTATTCCATAAGCAGCTTACCACTACTTGTTAAATGCCTCTCTGTTTCTTCAGACCTATTACACCTTTGCAGTGTTGGGCGTAATGATTACTTGTGTAATTTAATTACTCAATGAATTACATGACATTTAATTGTGTGTGTGTCTGTGTGGTGACGGGTTAAGAATTTCACCACCCCCTTTCTTCCCGTGGGTGTCGTAGAAGGCGACTATGGGATATGGGTTAAATTGTGGCGTAGGCGAGAGGCTGGCAACCTGTCACTGCAATGTCACAGTTTCGTTTTCTTTCAACCCCTTATTTGCCAAGAGTGGCACTGAAGCTTTAGTAGTTTCATGTGTTCTGCCTACCCCTTTATGGGATACAGGCGTGATTGTATGTATGTATGTATGTTAATTGTGTGTAATTTTAAAACGATTCGGTGTTCTCTGATTCGATGATTTTTATTGCTGAATTACTTTGTGTTTACCTCGTTGCTTACTTGCAATGAAACTTTATATACAGGGTGCCCGGTAATTAATGGACAACCTTTTAACCACCAAGAGGGCACCTTATACTGGTCCAGAAAATCGACATTAAGGTTTAGTAAAAGTCGCCTGGTTTTCGAGATTTTCACACTTTTTAAAATTTTAATACTGCCTAAAATTTGGCACCCGGTATATCTATAAATATATACATCATCATCCTCTTTGCGTTATCCCGGCATTTGCCACGGCTCATGGGAGCCTGGGGTCCGCTTTGACAACTAATCCCAAGATTTGGCGTAGGCACTAGTTTTTACGAAAGCGACTGCCATCTGACCTCTCAACCCGAAGGGTAAACTAGACCTTATTTGGAATTAGTCCGGTTTCCTCACGATGTTTTCCTTCACCGAAAAGCGACTGGTAAATATCAAATGACATTTCGCACATAAATTCCGAAAAACTCATTGGTGCGAGTCGGGGTTCGAACCAGCGACCTCCGGAACGAAAGTCGCACGTACTTACCGCTAAGCTACCAGCGCTTACAAATATATACATAAATTTAATTTTCATCGGAGTACGGGAGATACATAGGTGAAATTTAATTTACAAGATTTTCCCGTACTAACATAGTACTAACACATTCAAACATACTTTAGGGACTGAGAGACTAAATGCTCATTAAAATGTTACTACGCGATTACTTTCTACGTACCATTGATATTATTTATCTTTTGATTGTTATTGGTTATTAGTAATTAAATTACTTTTTGCCCACCACTGCTTTCGGCTAACCATTGTATGGGATAATTGGAATCCCAAACAACCTTACACGCCACATGAAACACCACGCAGGGAAGCTTTATTAATTTTCTGTAAGATATACCTAAGTATAAACAAGTGGAATGCACAAACGCTCACGGAACGCTCGCGATAATATCTCTTTCGTAGCTATCTATCTCTATCGCTCTTGAATTTTGGCACGACAGAGCCAGACTACATTTCTGCGGCGTTTCGGTGGCGTTTCGCGTCGCAGAAATGCCACTCGCCTACAGGGCCTGTACTGGGCATTTTCCGCAAATCGACATTCGAGTAGCGAGTGATAGAATTCTCTGTAAAATAATATCGTAAAATACTTTCCTAGAATCAACTCTTCAGTTTTTAAGTGCTAGTGGAAGGTCCTCTGAGGTCTCGGGTTAGCAAATGGCTTGTTTGCCATAGCTTAATATTTATTAAAATACAAAATGAATGTTAAAGGTAGTATGACAGGTTGCGAGCCTCTCGCCCACGCCACAATGGAACCCATATCACACAGTTGACTTCTCGTAGGAGGAAAGGGGGTTTTGAAATTATTAATCCATTACCATACGGGCTCACGGAAGAATCACTAATAAGACTTATATTGACTTATATTGAATGTGAACGCGACCAGTGGTAACGCTGAGAGTGAACGCAGCCGACGCGCGCGAATGAGGGTAGATCGCGCGCTGTCTACGCAACTTTGACATCCACCCGCCGTCTTCAGTTTCCCGTCATCATGATGCATCGAAATATCGGGTCCTCAATAAAAATCAAAAAGGTAATCACGGTTTATATCCCGGTCAATATAAGTCTTATGAAACTAACCTTAAAACATTTAAAACTCTAAGGATCACTAATACTCATGTTAATGCAGGAAATCAAACCCAACGGTCCGTGTCCCCTCCACGGTAAAACCAAACACCTTAGCATCAGGGAACGGAACGTGGATCGCAGACCTAAAGTCGTGCGCATCTGCCAGGCGCCGCTGGACATTGGAGTGGATACGCCCTATCTGGACCTTGTCGCGAATGCTCTTCAACTTGGTTTGTAACGAAATGTTATTATTCATTTCTTTCTAGGGTTCTCTATGATTCTGTAAAGGTGGTGATTTCTAAACGACGGCCTCAAGGACGTCTTACTCAGATGGCATCCAGTAGTTGGGACGCCTTTGCACCAATTCTACAGTGGCGGGATGGCCTAAGTTAATTTTTGCAGACTATGGTTTGAATCCACGGTTCACCGCGGTTGAGATCTTTCTCTTCGAATACGCCAGTTGACTAACCTTAGCTATTCCGGTTTTGTAGTAATGTTTTGCGATTTTTTCAATAATGTGCGTAATTTTACAAAAGTATATCAAGGATATCTACTAATAAACGAAAGCGCCGGGAGGAAACTTACAAATCTGCGAACCAATGCAAAAGCATATGTGAACTCCCGGTACCGTATTAAGCTAGCACGAGTACTACAGTCTAAGCTCTGTCACGAGACTTCCTCTATGAGAGGAATCTTTTACCCAGCGTTGGACGTAATACAGGCCTAATCATTATAAATATTATGTATTTATCTACAGGTGCCCTACCACTGACCGGTAAAACCTGCTGCGCGTTCTGCGACTGTTCAGGCTGTTGTGACTGCAGCCGCACGACCTACCAGCCGAAAGACGCAGAGCGCGCCGCGCGTCGACGCGCGCACATGCGCGAGTTCGACCGGCGCGTGCGCGGAATCCAGGAGTCACGCATCATGTCGCTCCTTGAAAAACATAGTGTCATTAAATGAAAAACGTCTTTTTTGGGTACAATGGTTTAAAGTTTTGAAATTTTTGAATTGTCAAAAATTGCCATTTTTACAACAAACTTGTAATTTTTTGGCAGATCTTGTTAGTTTTGTGACTAAACCTGATAGATACAATAGTAAATTGTATTTCTTTTATTTTGTTTCTAAGATAATTAAGCTTAAACAAAATGGTTGTGACACTTTTCCATTTATTTTTGTTTAGGGACACATGACAATTTTATATCTTCGTTTTACTTTGTGGAAAAATGACACTATAGCCATTTTTTTATGAAATTTACCTTTTATTTCAATGAATAATTAGCAATCAAACCACCTTTTATGTATATAAATTAAAATTTATTGAATTAAATGACATTCGGTCTCAAACCCAGTATCTATTTAGCATTACTGCCCTTAAAAATTAGTGTAAACACTCCAGGCTTGCCCTCTTAAACAATAAAATATAACTAAAAAAATATTAGAAACAAAAATCACTTTCAGTCTTGACATTTGCGTTAGTAATACAACATTTATTTTAATATCCATAAAATTCATGACATTTTATACAAAAAATTAAAATTGTCAGGAAAAAGTAACCAAAGTGCATTCAGGTTAAAATTAAAAAAAAATCAAACGCAATAAAATCAACAAATATCGAAAAAAATGACTTAAAATTAACCTTAAAACCCAGTGTTCCTCCCTCTGGCCCTTCCTGTAGCTTCCATGCGATCAGTTATGGACTTGATCAGTGTTACGATCAGTTTTTGAGGAATATTTTCCCATTCCTCAATGACTACGGCTTCCAGCTCGTTGACGGTGGCTGGAGCAGGATCCCGTGACCAAACAAGCCGTTTTAACTCATCCCAGAGATGTTCGATGGGGTTCAGGTCGGGGCTCGTTGCTGCCACTCCATTACGGTGCATTCCGACCTCATGCATCAGGGAGTCCCGCACTATCAAGGCAGTATGGAACGGGCGTAGACGTGCATGAATTGGAAATCAGGTCCAAAAAACTCAGCGTACGAGACCATACGTTCTTCTAAGATCTCCATAATGTAACTGCCTGCAGTTAAGGATCCGTTTTGCCGTCGATGGAAATGCCGCCCCAGAACATGCACGAGCCGCTCCCGTAACTGACTGTTCGGTGAAGACTGGTGTAACCTGCTCTCCATGACTCCTGTACACCCTTTTGCATCTATAGTTGGTGTAAATGATCTCCTTCGTCTCGTTGGGGAACAAAACTTTCCTCTATTGCTGCAACGTCCAATCCTTAAGCCTTATAGCAATTCGATTGGGGTATTGGCTCTGGCTTCAATTGGTAGCCTCTGTCAGCTCTTCGGGGTAACATTTTCTTCTCCCTCAATCTTCTTCTGATCATGGAAACACTCACTACAGTCCTTCGAGCTGTTCTAAGCAGTATCTGCAGCTCAGGAGCGATAAGAAAGCGGTTCCGCAAAGAGGCCGATACAATGTACCGGTCGTCTCTAGCGGTGGTGCAGCGTCTTCTCTCAGATCCTGGCCTCCTGATGTAGCTACTGGTCTCCAGAAACCGCAACAAGACTCGTCGCACCCGGAAACGGATTATGCTTAGGCGTTCAGCAACTTGCTATTGCCGTAGTCCGTTTAGGAGCAGTACCACCACTTGAGCTGCTTTTTCTGGTGTTTTACCCCTATTGCCTTCAAGGCTTTTTTTCTGCAGGCGTTCGTCCTCGGTGACTTTTTGAGTGCACCTTGTACCTTTACAGCTCCTTCTAAAACCGTCTGGGGTAGCACACCTAGAGTCCCATTAAAATCGCATCAATACCTTTTTTTTAAACCACGGCAGATTGGCGATTATTGTTTTTAAGAAAGTTGTACACCTTTTCTCTTAAAGGGATTTAATTGTACTTTGAAATGATACAAATACAAATAGTTTTTAAATTGTATCTTAAATTAGTAATTGTGTCTTGTAGATCACAAAAATAGCAATTACTTCGTAAAAAATAATTATATAATAATTAAAAATAGAGTAAAATGTCTTTTTCATAGAATTTCATCAAAATTGTGTAGGTTTATGTGCTAAACTTAAATGGAACAATGGTATTAAACGTAATATGTCTAGAAGGTAATTAATCATTAACTGTTTTGTAATTTTAATTACCGCAAAGCATGACATAAAACTTAAAGTGACAATAATCAGTCAACGCGCTTAAAGCTACCATTACCAGGTTAAAAGTGGCTTTAAACTCATAACAGCGGTATTCCATTTCTTTGCAAGCGTAATTATGGTAATTCATACAATCAAAAATGACACTAAACAGATAATGACGATTCATTCATGCAAATTCTTTTTAGCGAGTTAAGACCATAACGTCATTTTAAGTAAAAGTACAGTACAACTTTATTTTTAAGCCTAATAGTTTAAAGCCAAACCGTCATTACGTGCACAGTGTCACTATACCTATCTCAAAACGTTTAGAATTGTTAAAGTACTAGTGTCATTATAGCAAAAATGACACTGTTACTTTAAAATGAAACTCAATATTGAATAGTTATTACAAGTTCAAAGTGACACTTTAAGGATTGATACAATGTTCCATAAGAAAATTGTCATACTTACCATTCAATCTCGCGGAACACCGTCACTAAACACAAAATGACAACTTTCGTCTTACAGTTCACTACATTTTGATCGGCGTCCAGGTCATTAATGCAAACATGACATTGTTCCCGTCCCCCACGCGTCTATTCCCACTATTCGCCATAGTGACATTAGCGCCCCCTGTCGCTTCTAAGCGAGCTAAATCGATAGGTGTCTTTGCATTGCGTTCGTTATGAACGCGCGACCTAGATGGCATTGTTAACTAAAAACCTATGTTTTTTGGATAGTGTCACTATGTTTTTCAAGGTGAGAGGAATCTTTTACCCAGCGTTGGACGTAATACAGGCCTAATCATTATAAATATTATGTATTTATCTACAGGTGCCCTACCACTGACCGGTAAAACCTGCTGCGCGTTCTGCGACTGTTCAGGCTGTTGTGACTGCAGCCGCACGACCTACCAGCCGAAAGACGCAGAGCGCGCCGCGCGTCGACGCGCGCACATGCGCGAGTTCGACCGGCGCGTGCGCGGAATCCAGGAGTCACGCATCATGTATGACTTATGAGAGTTATCGTACAAACTTCTGGGCGAGCTCACTCCATCGTAGGCCACGTCTTTGCCTTTGACTAGTCTGTGGCCAAGAGTAAGCCCATTTATAATTAAAAAAAAAAAACTGGGCATTTGTTACAAATCTCTATGATATTTAATTAAACTGTGACCATTTGTATTTCATCGCTTTCGAATTCCTTGCTGTCCAGATGGACAGCTAGATAGCTTCCGTTAACTGTTTTAAATCTGTTTTAAGTTTCCGTGAAAATACGAAGGAAAAAAATCGCACTATGTACATCTGTACCTATTCACTTAAATGTACATACGACTGATTTTCGTCTTCCACTTTTGATTTATTATTTAAGTAGTTGAGTAATGAGTATTTACAACAATGACGAATTTATACGAAGATTCTGAATTGTTCAATTTGCTCTCGTAAAATTTAATTTTGAATAAAGAACAAACATTTTATCTTATCATTTTAATCCGTGAACATAGATAATCGACAGTTATCCATCCGTTATTTGACTATGGTTTATTTAGTCATACCTACGTAAAGAATTCCGAATTGACTTTGTACTAAGAAGAATATAATTATTTATTATTTATATGGTCAGTAATTTAAATAATATTGTTTAAAATTCCTTACAATAAGACAATAAGACTAAAAACTGTTTAATCTATATTTTTCTAAACAAAAATGCCAATAAACTATCGTAACGAATAACGAATGAGGAAAAGTCAAACAACTCTTTTGATCAAATACTGCTAAATAAATAAGAATATACCTACTACTGACGAAAGTGGAGTGAGCAAAATGAGAAGAACATGACAAGTAAATAAAATAAAAAAAATACCTACGTTCAATTTGTGGAGGTTAACAATGTTTATATATTCCAAATCACTAGCGTATTATGTAAGTAGTTCTTGAGATATATAGCAATGTGACAGACAACAGACAGACACAGTTGCAACATAAGGATTCCTTTTATACCGTTTTGGTACCTACTCTTTCCTTAAAAGGAATGGGACGATCCAAGATGATACCGTACCGCCCCATACCAACCTTCATGCGTTCTGTTCTAAAAAGATTAGACTTTGTTGAGGCACAACACGATAGGTCCAAAGAGAAACAATTAAACATTGAATTACTCTGCCTTGGAAACCACTTACGACTTCGTGCCCGTCACAGTCGAGACAGCCGTGCCCTGGGGAAGGGAGGCGCATGACTCTTTCGAGAGATCGCAAAGCGCCTTAATGATAAAACAAAAGATCTGAGTCATGGCTTGTCCAACAGGTCTCCATCACCATACAGCGGGGTAACGCTGCTAGCAGTGCTAGCGTGATGGGGACCTTTGGACCCGGCATGGCACAGAGTGGGTTGTATTAGGTTATAAATATATACGTATATTGATTTTTATTGCCATCAAATAATTAAAGCACTAAAAGCAGTTTAAAAAATACCTACACATTTCTACATAATCCAACATTCGCAAGTAGCTTTCACCAGAACCCCAAAGGCGGCGGTTTTTATTATAATGAAAGGCATTATATGATAATGAAAGGTAGTAGGTAGATAAGCAGATCAATTTCGATCATTGTTTTTGCAGTAGGCTCTATAAATTTAGTTATAGCTCTTGTTATAGGGGAATCGATATTACCTTCAGTCTAATCGTAATCACTGAGTTGCTTAAATCTTTATTACGATCGTTGACAGTATGACACATGCCTGCAAATAAAAAAATATGGGGTAAACTGAGGTGTAACTGGCTCTCTAGCCAAAAGTGGAATATACTCTAGGTATAAAAATAATTTAATTTCTCCATTATAATATTCATCTAGTAATGTATGTAATTAAAGTGGCAAATGAAAAAAAACCTCGAATGTTATTAGGTTCATAAATTTTGAATTTATTGTCCTATAGAAAATTTTATGCCTTTTTCTAGTGACAAACTTGATTGATTGTCTATAGGTACTAATTAAAGGTGAATTTACAAAATGGTTCTACTGGTAAGTTTACCCTACTTTCAAAGTCATCCGTAATCAACCTTGAAATAAGTAAGTATAAACAGTCAAAGATAAGGGGAAAAACTTCTCCGAATCTCATCAGTATATAACGGACATCAAGTCAGCAATAACCAAAACTATCAGGACACAAGGATCTGCAAAAGGCGGGCTGTCTTATTTTTTTTTGTAAACAGTCAGTAATTCATAATGAAAGTGTTTTTTGTTGTTATCAACTTATGTTTACTGTTGCTACATGGAACTGGTGAGTGCATTTAATCTTTCTACTGAAGTTAGATATTAATAATAAATAAATAAATATTGGGGACACCTTAAACAGATCAACTTAGCCCCAAACTAAGCAAAGCTTGTACTATGAGTGCTAAGCGACGATATACTAAAGGTTTATCTTATTTTACAGATGTTTTGTGTCAAATTGCGTCAAGTTATGGGGGAGGTACCTAACAATCGAGAACAAAACCTCGATCTAGAGATTTTAGCCAAAACATTTAACTAAAAAAATCCATGTCAAATGAATTTCTTTTCAATTCTGAATTGAAAAATGTCAGGTCCTGTTGCGTCTTAAATACATTTATATTCAAAGTCAAGTTTCAACCAGGTGCCCCTAAAAGCGGTCGTCCCTAATGACATAATGACTCTTGAGTTTTACTTCCAGATGGTCGGAAGTTTCGCGATGACTACTCATACTACCCTGAGGCCGAGGGCTGGCTTAAATTGCATCAGATACCTGCTAATTGGAACAGTGCATGGCTAAAATGCTTTCGTGAAGGTTGGTAATTTTTTTTATATGACCTTCAAATTTAAAAAAAAAGATGCATCTACAACCCTTCTGTTGTTTCGGATTTTCATGGGTGGCAGTGATCGCTTACCATCAGGTGACCTGACTGTTCGTTTCTCTCCTATCTAAAAAATCTGAATTTAACATGTTTGATTATCCGCAACTATGGAAACAAATCAAATTATTTTAACAAATATTCTGATTTGTGTTTTTTATGTAGTCACACTACTATAATATATAAATTTTTGGCGAGGTGGCCTAGGGGTGATGGCGTTTGGCCCGGATTGCTAAAAGACGCCGGTTCGAATCCGGCCTTCACCACTGGTGGTGCTCGTCATTTTTTCTTTAATATATGACATCTTATTTCGATTTTTAATGTTTCATTATCACCGAAAATTTAACCAGTTTCGGTTTGCAAGATTTGATTGACCGAAGTGATAGCGTATATAGATAGGTAATTCTATGATTTGATTATATCAATTTGCATTTGATATCTGGTCTGTTCCGAATGTTCTTCACAGGTCGCAATTCTCAACAGATTCTCGTAAAACTTTATGATCAGATTTCAGGATTCCACAGTTTTGTTTTTCAGTAAAGATTTTGCATAATATGCAAATTATTATTTTATTGGCCACTAGTAGATGATGTACTCTTATTTGTAGATCGTTGAATGGCACCCTTTTCTGTTGAGATAGGTTGGCAGAAACATTCGTAATGCTACATTTGTAATGCTAATACATAACATGAGTGAGTGAGTTTCCGTAAAATGTACGATGGTGATTGATGAAAGCATGTGGTTCTGCACATTCATAATTTTTATGAGTTAAGAACTTTTTTAAAATACTATATCAGTAAATTTAATCTTCTTTATTGATAATAATAATTAACTAAAAACATTAGTCATTTTATGCTTATTGATTTAAGGTGCCATACTCGCTTCCCCCGAAACCAAGAACTTAAACAGCACGATGAGGACTTTATCAGCAAATCTTCAGAACTCCTTAGCCGTGTACACGGGAATCCATTCCACCTTTTCTAAAGGAGACTATTATACTATTGAAGGTTCGTAAAACTTAAGTTAAATTTTCCTTTTCTTTATTCTGCGAATCGCAATAACATTAAAATACTCGTATTTCAAAAATGTGTACTGCAAATTATACGAAAATGATAAATAATGTTATTAGTTACCAACTTTTTATGTTAAAATGATATCTGGTGACATCTAAAATGTATCCCAAAATACTCGTAAAAGTGTACAGCAATTTCGTGAAATAGTTTCTACGCGAACATTTAGAATAATTGAATAATTATAAGAACATTTGTGACATTTTTAAACTTGCTTCTTGTCGGAATAGGATGCGTTTGCAGATTGAAACATAAATTATATATCACTTCCTTGAGAAACAGAATATAAATAGGGCTGAAGAATGAATAAATAATTACATACATTCGTACCTTGTGGTTCAGAGTCTGCAGTGTTAATCAATTTACACTTTCAGGTACTCCCCTCTCAAAAATTAACGTGTCTTGGGCTCCTGGAGAACCTGACAATTTCGAAAACAAGGAGGACTGTCTCGTTATGTACCATAATGGCACCTTCGCGGATAAGGACTGTAACGGCGTCTACCCTTTCCTCTGCTACAAGAAAAAGACTAGGCTAATTAGTAATGCTTGCGGGACCACTGATCCAGGTATGTCACATTTTGCCACTGTAGGCACTTCTAAATCTTAAGAGTTCTTTAGTTACTTAGTGAGCTGGTGATGGCAGGGAGTCGGTCGAATACTTTGCCATTGGATTTGATTTCAGAAGCGTGTTAAGCAATTCATAATTTATGGTAAAAGTAGATTTCATGAAGTTAACAAACTTCTTTTTAAAACTCGATTTCAGAATACGGTTGTTCCACTATTTTAACACTTTTAGACTTCGATGTGTGATAAATTAGTTTGCGCGGCAAATGACCAAGTAGACATGTCTCTCTCGAGGCAGCGCTCTGTCGAGGGAAATGCGCTCACGGGTCAATCCTCGGCAAAAGTAACATGAGTCACGAGTTTATGGCATGTTCCATTTATTCACAATGCCAGTTCAAATGATAATCTATCTCTAAATAAGTGTTACTTTCCCCAAAAATACATAGATCCTTTCATTTGCAGCTGTGGTTGAAACACTCAATGAAAGCGTGACACACGTTACTTTTTCGTTTATTCACCCTCACTGTCTTGGCTGAAGCACGTCCACATTGGCATTTTCCACGCGAGGGAACTGCCTCGCGATGCTACTCGCTTTTTGTGACCTATTTGTGAATTTTGCCATACAAACCTTACTTAACGTCACAGGATACACATTGAACATCAAAACCGGCAGCTGCTACAAGTTCCACCGCTCCCCCCAAAACTGGACTCAGGCCTTTGCTGCCTGCTCGGGAGAGGGTGGACACCTTGCTATCATTAACGACAATGTGGAAGCTACTGCAATCAGAGATTTGTACGGAAAATATCCGGATAGCGCCATGCCAGGAAACTTTGAGAAGCAAATGGCGCATATTGGAGTAACTGATTGGGGTCAGCAGGGATTATGGGTTACGATTCACGGTAAGATATGTGAAATATATAAATTTTGCACAAAAATATATGTCGTCTCTTATGTCGGCGAATTAAGAGCTACGGGGGCTAGGGAACTTGTGTACACCCATCCAATAATACCACATATTATTAAACTGGACTGTACACTGCTTTTTCCAGTAAAAAATAGTGTCCCACGTGAAGAAAAATATTAACTGAATAGCTTCTAGTGGTTTGTTGTAGTTTCCAACGAAACTTTACTTGGCAAGTCCGTCCACAGTTTTGTGTTGCCTTGGCTTTGGCAATATTTTATATCTCTCTTCTTAATAATATTTTCAATTCCTATTTATGAGAATGTTTGGTGAATGGAAAATTTGTGTGGTGTGTTTTCTATATTAAGTGCTATAGGCAGGATTTTGACCATGATGTGAAGTTATAAGTAAAATCAAGAAAGACATTTTTGAATACCAAGGCCTATTATGTATTACAGTTGTACTTACATTGTATCTTGCTTACAGGAGAAACACTCAAAGACGCAGGTTACGATAGTTGGATGAACGGCTACCCATCAGTGGATTCAACGGGAATCTTTAACCGGCCCTGTGGGACTGTGTTCAGGGATGGACGGCTGGCTAACACGAGGTGTGAAAGGGTTAGACCTTTCATTTGCGAAAAAACACCTGACAGCCTGGAAGAAGTTGATTATTATGAGTAAAAAAAGCGTAAACGCACATGGCAGACTGGGAGACTTACCCCCTTATTCATAAACGTACGCCAAAGTTATCAAGCCGATAAAGGTCGTTTGTCCCTTTCTATCGCACCAATACGTCGGAAAGGGACAAACGAACTTTATCGGCTTGATAACTTTAGTAGTAGTAGAACGTTTATGAATAAGGGGGATAGACTGGTAAGATTATGAGTTAACGGTACCTATTGCTAAAAGATACGTTTAAAATACGATTAAAAAGGATACGTTATAGATTAGTATTTAATAAACGTGATGAAATAAGTAATTCATGCATTATCATTATAATGAACGAATCGGTTTACCTCTTAATTCAGTCAGGTACACAGGATAAATGTCAGGTTATTTCATTAATATTTTGTAAAATGATTTCATAAATGTTTCATCCATTCTAGATTTATTTTTAGGTACTTTGCGGTATGTCGCAATAATTTACAAACGCCCACGCGTACGCTCGTTCGAACACGTGGAATCACGCACACGAGCAATGATCGTATCTCAGGCATATAATATATATGTACTTATACAATTATACACCTACATTAGGGTGTCCATTAAAATATATTGATATCAGTCCAAAATACCATAGAGATTTCTGAAACTGGAACCCGTGTCGACTACACTGAAATTCATGGGAATTTCAGGATTCGTTTGGACAAATTACCACGAAGAAAGGATAAACCGTATTAATATGGCAATTATTATTATATTGTTTTTTTTTTTAAATCTTTTGTGAAATAATCCGAACCTATCTACCTATACCCCTTTACGCCCGAGCTGATAATGGTCGTGAGGGTTGTTGATTCGAAAATCGTTTGTGGTAAATGTAACAATCGTATGAATTCAACAACGGATTGCAGGTTAGGTATATAGCCTATAGGATATAAGTGAAATATATTTTCAGTCTAAAAAAATAATAGACAGGGTACCTATGCGTTATAATCTCTGAAAATTGTAAAACTAAAGACGCCCTAATTACACACCTACAAAATACATCCGATGCCGTTGTGGGTTATACAGAAACCATCCGATGAACCAGCATTATTTACAGCAGTTTGAATGCTCCCGTCGAAATTCATAATGTCCCTCCGTGCTCAGCATTTTGATGCAAAACGGGCGAAATATTTTACTAGATTTATCAAAAAAAAAAGTTTCGCAGCCATTTCTGAGCACGTCCGTAAACAAATCAGGGAAACGCGAATTTATACCTCGCACCAGACTTTAATCGAAACGCGCTAATCTCATAAAAAAATTCGATTCGCTTTCCACATCAGATTTTCGTACATTTACCCGCCTTTGTTGCTATTTTTGTATTGCAGGCGCGTACTCATTAACCGACTTCAAAAAAGGAGGAGGTTCTCAATTCGACTGAATGTTTTTTTTTTTATTTTTTTTTTATTTTTTTTTTGTATGTATGTTACTCGATATCTCCGAGAATCGTGAACCGATTTTCAAAATTTTTTTTTTGATCGAACCGGTATAACCCCGAGATGGTCCCATTGGCACCAAGTCAGGGTCTGATGATGGGATCCTGGAGAAATCGAGGGAACTCTTCAAATGTTATAGGCACATGTAATGTTTTTAGTCTATTTTTCAAAGGTACACCAGTATTTACGTCTGATGGTAATAATTTTATGTGGCTGGGCTGATGATGGAAGGTCAAACTCCTCAATGGTTAGGAGTTTAAGGATAATTCTTTCACTACTGTACATGTATTCGGACTGATACATATAATATCACTAGGAACCACTAAAAATCAACTGAGCTGATGATGGAAGGTCAACTCCTCAATGGTTAGGAGTTAAAGGATAATTCTTTCACTACTGTACATGTATTCGGACTGATACATATAATATCACTAGGAACCACTAAAAATCAACAAATAAATAAACTTTTTAACAAAAAATAAAACCGCCTTCAAAAATAAGCGCGTTACAAAACACGGAGAAACTAAAAAGCCAAAAATAATAAACCTTTCAATTCAGATTTCTTATCGTATTGCAATAAGCTAAACATCCAAATTATAAACAAATCAATTATTTTTGGAGTCGGTACCAGCCTGTGTATGGTTGGGTGGGGCAAACAGGCAATAGCAAGGCGACGAACAGGTCTGGTACCGACTACAAAAATAATTGATTTGTTTATAATTTTGATGTTTAGCTTATTGCAATACGATAAGAAATCTGAATTGAAAGGTTTATTATTTTTGGCTTTTTAGTTTCTCCGTGTTTTGTAACGCGCTTATTTTTGAAGGCGGTTTTATTACAAACATTACATTACTAGCTTTTGCCCGCGGCTTCGCTCGTGTTAGAAAGAGACAAAAGTAGCCTTTGTCACTCTCCATCCCTTCAACTATCTTTGCTTAAAAAAATCACGTTAATTCATCGCTCTATTTTGCCGTGAAAGAGTGAGCGTCAGGACCCCTGGACCACTACAGATATTTGATGTTTAGTACATACTAAAATTTAGTACCTATTTGATACTATTTGGTACCTGAGTACATATATTTGGTACCTCCACTGATATCGAAAAATCGAGCGAATAAAGTGGCCAGACATTCTGACGTCAGGATGTCTGGACCATTTTTGGTTTACATAGTTCTAGACAACACTACTAATTGATATCTTAGTCAATATTTACTACCTATTTGGTACCTGTCAATATATTTTTTTCAAATTTTTTTGGCGTACCAGAAAAAAGTTATGATGGAATTTAAAGTAGAAAACTAGTGTAATTACACTAATTACTTTTATATTTCGACTACATTAATGCCACTAGTCAGTAGAGATGATGTGCGAGTGCCTAAAAATAAATTCCTTTTTAAGTTGACGCGCAGGAGGGCAGGCGGATTTGCCTCTATTCTTTTGACTGGCGCTACATACTTCAACGGCACGGCCGGGCTCACAACTTTAAATTCCGTCATAACATTTTTCTGGTACGCCAAAAAATTTGAAAAAAATATATTGACAGGTACCAAATAGGTAGTAAATATTGACTAAGATATCAATTAGTAGTGTTGTCTAGAACTATGTAAACCAAAAATGGTCCAGACATCCTGACGTCAGAATGTCTGGCCACTTTATTTGCTCGATTTTTCGATATCAGTGGAGGTACCAAATATATGTACTCAGGTACCAAATAGTATCAAATAGGTACTAAATTTTAGTATGTACTAAACATCAAATATCTGTAGTGGTCCAGGGGTCCTGACGCTCACGTGAAAGACGGACAAACAAACAGACACACACACTTTCCCATTTATAATATTAGTATGGATAAGTATGGATATACGTTAAGCGTTTCATCTTTCAGTCGTCATCATACATTATACTTTTATAGCTTAAACCGTTTACGATTAGTAAAACCTCTTTAGATGATTTATAATACCACAATCGTGCAAATTGATTATGAAGTATGTTCGAAAAAAGAAGAGTCGTGAAATGTATTGGGTACCATACATTCTACGACTCTTCTCTGTTCGCATATATTCTAAAATAATAAATATATATGTAGGTATGTACCTACACCGACTGACCGGGTCAGCTGGTGGTAAAGACCCGGTATTACCCGGATTTGCTTCTCGGTTCAGCCACTCTATTGGACTTGGTACCTTATTTTTTTCTTGGTGTATGATATTTCAAATTATAAGCATAAGTTTCTGGTTTTTTCTGTAAATCTAACAGATCAAAACGGCAAAATGTTTGTGCGAAATCTCTAGAATTTAATTTCTCTTAGCTCGTCAAGCAACTGACATACGATACGTACTCAACTATATGCAGGGGATGACTTAATTTAAATACTATTTGACATCGTTTAAGCGAGCAAACTAGACCGTTGGTATTAGTCTCTAATAGTTGACGCTCTGTCCTATATAAATACCGTGTGTTTTGCTTAGAATTCATGGGTCACCTTCACGTCACATGAGCTACGGTTGAACTAATGTGTCAATATTTTGATAGCCATCTTGCGCCGGCACATATCCGAGCAAAGGCGAGCACTATATTGAAACAAAAATTAAGAATCCAATGCACAGTGCAATATTGCAACAGACTGAAGATTTTTTAATCTCAATCATCATTAACACACATACAAAGATACGGACAACAGCACACTACCTTACAGTGCTGCGTTAATATACGAAATTAGAATGTGACCTGTAGCATCAAACACAGATACTTAGATAAGATAGATACTCTGCTCCTAAGCCGCTGGTAATGGCATTTGTTTGTTTATATGATGAGCAGATATATTTTCGGCATATGATTAACCGTGCAATTAAAATATTAAACGGGAAATTAAGCCGGGCATACAATAATATGATTTGGCTGTGTTTTAATATTTTGGCGACAAAAAATATATGAGCCTCAAATATTAGGCATTATATTATTGAAAAAACGGCAGCAAGCAAATTCGAGCGAACAAAATATTGATGATGAATTTTAAATAATACTTTGGCGACTAATTAATAACTAAAAAAGTAATTGGCACCTACTTAATATTGTAATCCGTAATACTCTATGTCTGTAGACAAGCATTTTTTGTATATTACGCAATTGTATATCGCTGTCTGCTCTCTAAATTAAAGTATGCCGTTCCCGAGAACGTTCTCCCATTTGTATGGGAAATGTTCTCTCAGGAGAATATTCTCCATAGTAAAATGAGAACGTTCCCGAGAACGGCACAACTTTACTCTAAATACCCACTTCTGAAGCCTTGTTGAGCTTCAGCCATGAGAGCCACGGGGTTCAGTCAATTTACGTAAAAATATTCTAAGAAATATATAATATATTTCCAAAGGTAACACTTCGGTATTAACTCCAGGGAAAAGTCATGAATTCGCTGCTGAAAGGGCTTTCAATTAGCCCGAGAGTCGGCCCATTAATGACCAATGCGGCTGAATAATTGGACCTTCGGAAGAAACGTGTTTTATTTCACTACATCCTTATCGAGCAACAACTCCGATTAATGAGCGTGGGGCGCCTTTTTGCCAAACGTGCTTAGAAAGTATGATATTTTTAACATACGGAACAGTAAGCGAGAAGTAGGTACCTACCTAAAGCGTCAATTACACTGCGTCGTTCACTTAATGCGGTCGTCGAATTTGTTTCATACTAAGTACATATTTGAAACCAATTTGGCGACCGCGTTCGGCGTTACTGTGAACGACACAGTGTAGTGTAGGTAGGGTGCATTGGGGTAGTTTCGAAGGTCGTCTAATTTCGAAAATCACATAAAAATCACCATTATTTCCATCATATCAAGTTTCCCCTTTCGAAAATTTCCGAGCATTTCTGTGATTCGAAATTACCCCAATGCACCCTACTTACCCATAATTGCCGATTGTATTTTATTCGCTCGCGTTAAATTCGAAAATCGCGCAATGCTCCATAAAAACGTCCACCCCCCATTTTAGGGAATTGGGGGGTTAGAAAGAGACAAAAACCGGCCAAGAGCGTGTCGGGCCACGCTCAGTGTAGGGATCCGTAGTTTTTCGTATTTTTCTCAAAAACTACTGAACCTATCAAGTTCAAAACAATTTTCCTAGAAATTCTTTATAAAGTTATACTTTTGTGATTTTTTTCATATTTTTTAAACATATGGTTCAAAAGTTAGAGGGGGGACGCACTTTTTTTTCCTTTAGGAGCGATTATTTCCGAAAATATTAATATTATCAAAAAATGATCTTATTAAACCCTTATTCATTTTTAAATACCTATCCAACAATATATCACACGTTGGGGTTGGAAGGAAAAAAAATATCAGCCCCCACTTTACATGTAGGGGGGGTACCCTAATAAAACATTTTTTTCCATTTTTTATTTTTGCACTTTGTTGGCGTGATTGATATACATATTGGTACCAAATTTCAGCTTTCTAGTGCTTACGGTTACTGAGATTATCCGCGGACGGACGGACGGACGGACGGACGGACGGACGGACGGACGGACGGACAGACAGACATGGCGAAACTATAAGGGTTCCTAGTTGACTACGGAACCCTAAAAAGTAGCCTATGTTACTATTCATCCCTTCAACTATCTCCACTTAAAAATCACGTCAATTTGTCGCTCCGTTTTGCCATGAAAGACGGACGAACAAACAGACTCACACACTTTCCCATTTATAATATTAGTATGATATACAGTACCTAATAATCTACAGAAAGGACACTTCTTACGAAACCTAAGTTTAACAGAAGTTCTGTGTCCAACCACTGTCATGGCTAAAGTTAACAAGTTTTTTGGCGTATTAACATAGTCTAGTGTATGAATAATACAATTAACTGTTCCTCTCATCTTAGTTTACCAACCTCCTGTTTATCACTTAACACAAAGAATGATTCTGTTTTAAATCAACACGTTAAAAATAACACTGGTCAAAACAAATGCTGAAACACTTAGCAATGTTTATCTGATGGGAGATCAAAGGACTCTTGCCAAAGAATAAACAATTAGGATCACTGATGAGTTTTCAGCGAATCGACGGCCGAATAATGTATTACTCGGCGAACTGTATGATTATAGTGTAAGAAACAAATGAAAAGAATAGCTCAAAGACCGCTAAGCTTAAGTGGGACTGGGCTGGACACGTCTGCCGCATGCATCCTGAAAGGTGGGCCAAAATGGTTACCGAGTGGGACCCACAGACTACGATGGATGGTGTAGGTAGGGGTTCAGGCAGACCAAAAAGGAGATGGTGCAACGACCTGGAAATTTTTTATCCCAACTGGTGGGGAAATGCGAGTGATAGGGTCGAGTGGAGGAAGAGAGGGGAGGCCTTTGCCCAGCAGTGGGACACTAAAGCAGGCTAGAAAAAAAAAAAGCTCAAACACTATACTTTGTATCTTTAAGTATTAAAATAAATGTCCTAAACAAAATCTACTCTCAAAAGGCTTCTTAAGCCATTTGAGGTAAATAAAGACATTACACGACTAAAAGAGTAGGTTTAACCAAGGACGATATAACACCGGGACAGATAAAACCCATACAAAAAAGCGTACCCCTGAAATGTATGGGCCTTTTAGGCTTCAAACTAGATGGCGCTGTTTCGCAGCCTGGAAGTGGCCAAAATCATATTTTCCCGAAATATTTTTGCGTGTTTTTATTTTTTATAGGAACACATGACATGCTTTTTTAGTTAAAAATCATGATATCACGGCAATACATATTTTGAAAAACATTGTAGTGTAACAGGCATCATCAGTGTAGTTATGATAGTACCTATTAAATAGGTGGCGCTAAAAATTGAGGTACGATTCTTAGCATAAAAGATTGTAAATCCTATATAGATTATCCTTGGAATCTACCAACCTACAAGAACAGGATACATTCAAACATTTCTAATACTGCCACTGTAATGTTGCCTACACTGTACCCCAAATAAAGATGACACACATTCAATATCCGTGATTGAATATATCACGCAATTTCCGATAAGGAATGACACATGAAAATTGCTTTTTGGTGAACGCAATGGTTCACAAGTACTCTCTGTGATATTTTCCAGGCACAAATTGACTGTAAAAACTATCGGGAACAACTGTGAGGAAAAACTAATCTCTTCCGTGAACTCGAGTCTTTTCGGCTCAAACTGTTTAGGACAATTAGGGTTGGCAAAACTTTTCCTTGAAATGCACTTGAATTTTGAAAACCTTAAATATCCGTATGTAGTAGGTAGTGGGCGATAAAGGGCTGATATGATATGATGATGATAATGATGTAGTATGTACCATTGTAAAGGGACATGATTAAATTTACACTCATTTACCTCTTTCATTCTGTCTTAAAACTGCGCACACGCCATTTTTACACAACGGTGACGTGACGTGACGCGCAGGCTGAGTTGATCGGGTGACTCCGGCGATTTTTACTATAGGTGCGTTTTCATATTATCCGCTCCGCTATCGGATGTAGGACCGATATGCCATATATTAGAGCAACCATCTGATTTTTTTCCTTTGAAAACTTTCCTACATCATCCGATATCAGATCGTATAATGTGAAAACGCACTAATGTAAAGACACGACCATGGTGTGCATAATTTATGGAAATCGGGGAAAATTTAGGGCACTGTTTTATTGTATTGGATTATGAATTCGCTATAAGATTGTCTCCTTTAATACTGCCGTTGTAAAAAATAGAAAAATATTAGATAGGTACTTCAAAAACAGGATTTGCTTGCTGTAAAACCACGACCATAAGTGGTTCCGCAGGCGTGTCTGAAGACTTTTCCACACTAACAATAATGCTGGCTTATTTTAACGAACTGACCGAACGGTCGACTGATACAAATAAATAGTGTAGCTAACAGGCCCGAAGCCTAGTTACAATAAAATAATACTTTTAAATTGCGATTGTCTCAAATATATTATGTTTTATTGTCGACTCAGATTTTATATCGTCACTACTTTTAAAAAAACTTGTATCTTCGTCTGTCAATGAAAATAAAATTGTAGTAAGTATGTATGGAATGCATATAGACTTACTGCGTTTTAACTTTGAGGAGCAGCGTGAAATACGAGATTTTTTCAAAGTAGTGACGATATGTATATGTTTCTGTCATAGTATTTCTATGTCATAGGTATGTTTGACGACAGTGACGATTGGTCTGGCCTAGCGCGGGATGAACCTGCCTGATAAGCCGAATCAAATGGCTCAAACGCTCACGAAACGAAACGCTCGTAGATATCTATCTCTATCGCTCTTGCGTATTGGCGCAACAGAGCCAGACTACGTTTCCGTTTCGCGTCGTAGAAATGCCATTCGGCTACGGGGCCTGGTATACTGAGCGCAGATAATTGCTCCTAAATTTAAAGAATTTATAGTGGGGCCCTATATCATGACTCTCTTTCCTGACTATTTAAGTATGTGCCTTAATGTACCTACATTGTCGCCTAGCACCTAGCACCCTGCGTTGGTTTGTTTGAGGCTAGGTCGATCTGTGGCATCATGAGTTTTTGCTAAGCTGATGGTCTTGGGTTCATTTCTTTCCTTTGACTTATGGATGTTTTCTAATATTAAAGCAAATTTTGCCTTGTAAGCGTACCAGGATCTGTATTTGTTATGAATACAAAAAGTTACATGCAATCTTCAGATCTGGGCACCTAGCAAAGTTGCTATTTTCGGGACTGCAGCTTTCAATCGATGCCACTAGGCTTAGAATAAATTTAAGTATTTATTTGAGTATCGATCCAGAGGCCGTGAGTTCAAGTCTCACCCAAGGCAGACATTTTCCACTTTTAAATTTATTCTAAGCCTAGTGGCATCGATTGCAGACGTTTCTGCTAATCAGAAGTTAAAATTTAGCATGGTTAGCGCATCGTAACTGGTGAATTTCCAATATGACTTGGAACTCTTAACACTCTTACGGTAGATGTCGCTATGGGTCCCATTGACCTTAGTAGTGGAAAATTTCGCTGGCTTGGTTGAAGTCTTGGTGGCTCAGTTGGCAGAGCGCTGGAGTATCGATCCAGAGGCCGTGAGTTCAAGTCTCACCCAAGGCAGACATTTTCCACTTTTAAATTTATTCTAAGCCTAGTGGTATCGATTGCAGACGTTTCTGATAATCAGAAGTTAAAATTTAGCATGGTTAGCGCATCGTAACTGGTGAATTTCCAATATGACTTGGAACTCCGGTTGCCGTTTAAGAAGTTTAACACTCTTACGGTAGATGTCGCTATGGGTCCCATTGACCTTAGTAGTGGAAAATTTCGCTGGCTTGGTTGAAGTCTTGGTGGCTCAGTTGGCAGAGCGCTGGAGTATCGATCCAGTGGCCGTGAGTTCAAGTCTCACCCAAGGCAGACATTTTCCACTTTTAAATTTACAATCATTTATTGTGCCTAATTCGATATAAGTATAGTAGCCTATACAATGTACGTAAATATGTTATTCTTGATGTGATGGTCCTTTTGTCATACACCTACACTTTGTTATATTGCATTTTAAGCTGGTCTTAGTCGATGTCCATTGTGTTTGTTTTCAAGATTTATCAAAAGCGCCTGAAATTTTTATGCTATAGGTTGTTAGTTAAAACTATGTAGTTATATCTACCTTCACCTTTATTGTCTTTTCTATTGACTAGCATAGAGAAATAAGTAAGGGAAAAGTTGCAGGGTTATTTGTATAGGCATAGTTAAGTGACATCTAGCGACAATCACGCGTCAATCACGCATCAAATAGCGTGAATTATTAGTACCACTATTCGATACTAGGTGGCAACTGTGTCTTGTCTGCCAAAAATTTTATATTGGAACAGTTTACAACTTATATTACAAGCAGAAGGAATTGAAAACAGAATACTGATTAATACTATTGTAATATTAGCTAATAATTGGTGAGCATTAGGCTTTTCGTTCGTCGCGACATCTATTGACAAGTAGCAGTACTGATAATTTACGCTAGTTGACGCGTGATTGACACGTGATTGTCGCTAGATGTCACTTAACTATGCCTATACAAATAACCCGCATTTACTCTTCCCTTACTTATTCCTCTATGATTAACTAGTTACTTAAATCTCTTCTAAAATTGCATAATTATCTTCTACTGCCGCATGCACCCGGAAAGGTGGGCCAAAATATTTACAGACTGGGACCCGCGAAACACCATAGACGGGGCAGGCCGGGGTGCAGGCAGACCAAAAAGGAGATAGCGGGACGACCTGGACGCATTCTACCCGAAATGGTGGGAAAATGCCAACAACAGGGTCGAGTGGAGAAAGCGAGGGGAGGCCTTTGCCCAGCAGTGGGACACAAAAGAGGCTAATTAAAAAAAAAATTAAAATCTTCTACTATTTGTGATTTATTTCACTGATACTAAAAATAACAACTCAAAACGTATCCAATTAGTAAAATAAGAATAGTAGTAAGAAACGGTCCTTGCCAATTTCCGTGTCATATTCCTCCTACCCCGTAACTTAACAATACATGTCACCGAGAGCACTCGGCTTGTTAATCGTGTTCCGTGTTCGCCTTTGTTCCGCTAACTAAATCGTAGCTAGTTTAAACTTGCCCCGCGACGCAACAGGACAATTCTAACTTAATAATAATAATTGAGCCTATATACGTTCAAGTACTGGCCATATGCCACCTCTCGCGTGTGAGAGGGCTCAGGGTGTAGCCCAATTCAGACCTACGGAAGATAAACACTTCATGCTTAGCCTTAGTATGAATTTTTCATGTAAAGAAATGTATTTCATTATCAGTAGGTACCTACAATGTCCCGTGAATTCCCGAGGGGCAGGAAAACGTGCCTTATAAGTGATTTGGCAAAATCAATATCTCCAATCAATTTCCAACCAGCTCAAGCAGGCACTGTATATCACTAATTATTGAGGATACGCGAGTGTTTGCCTCACAGCAATACGAAAATAATTAGTTTCATCAGTCTATATGAATAGACTGATGAAACTAATTATTTTATATATATATTTTACGTGCTGAAAGTACTTTTGCTAGAAAACCAAAATTGGACAGTGCTTCAGGGTTCGTAGCTAAATGCACATGTAAACGCTTACGATAACCTCTCCAGCCGGCGTAGCTGAATGGCAATCGTCGACGCCAGACGCCGACAGAAATGCAGTCTGGCTCTGTCGCACCAATACGTAAGTGATAGAGATAGATAGCTACGAAACACATATTATCGTGTGCATTTCTGCATTTGGCACGTACCCAGCTAGCTCTGTCTCTAACGCTCTTATATACACCGTGTCCAATAAGTCCGAATACTCACATTTTACCTCAGTTCTAAAGATATAGGGATCATAGGCCATCAAATTCTTATTTAAACTAAAGAGTATATTCCTCTTAATAAAATACAAGTACAAAGTACATGAAATTTCCGAAGTGTCTAAGAAAAACAAAGAGGTAAAGTGCCAACAAAATACTTGCTCGGCACGCAGGTGACGAGTTATTTTTTATAAGGAGAATCTGTATGTGATAAAACAGACGCCACGTGTCCAAAATAAACTATTATGGGTACCGAGGATAGATAACGTTCCGGGCAACTAGAAAAATGTGCCTAGGTTCCAGAGCTCACCATCGGCCCAGGTGTGGGATGCAGTATGTAAGCGAGGTAAACTACCTTCAGTACTTACAGATAAAAGCGTTAAAATCAACGTTTTTTTCTTTAAAACAAAGGTTTTGGAGAAAAAAATTCCTTAAAGTTAAAAAGGATGCTTGGGAATGAGTATCATGTGTCCCAACAAGACGCACCTCCAGCACATTCGGCAAATGGTATTCTAGCGTAGTTTCAGACTAATTTGGCAGTTTTTTATCCGAAACATGAGTGGCCACCCAGGCCTCCAGGTTTAGGCGTATTAGACTACTTTGTATGGTCATACATGCTTTGAAGACTAAATTTTGATAAAATCATAAACCTAGATCATTTCAAAAAGGTTATCGAGAGTATTTGGGATGAAATGTGAAGAAAACGGTGCGTGCCGCGTGTGATCCGTTTGAGAAGCGTTTGAGGCTGGTAAACAAGTTAATGCTGGAGTTATTCCGAAACATTTGTTGTGAATGTAGTAAATAAGAGTGCCATTCATAAAATATAATAATAATGTAGTAACTATTTGTTCATTTTGTTTTATTGGCTATTTGTGCTGTATTCAAACATATTGGACACGGTGTATTAGAGTGACAGAGCCATACTGCGTTTCGATCAGCATCTATATTCAACGATAGTCATTTTGTCTAGGCCGGCAGGGTTGAATCGTGATGTCGCTTTGAGTGCAAAATCGGATCTTCTTCCTAGCATTATCCAGGCATTGCCACGACTCAGATGAAAATGAAATGAAATCATGAAATAAAATTATAACTTAATGGCCAATGTCATGGTCGGCTTTTCCCAGCCCGGCAAAGGGGGAAAGTATGGGAAAGCCCCAGACAATAAATTTACACAAAATGAGTCTAAAATTTTGGCGGATCGTCCGCCACGAAAAAGAAGCAAAAAAGTACTTAATAAGGTGCACTACGATTTCCTCAAGATTTCAGGTATCTAATTGGGTGGAAAGAAAACCGTTAGATTGTGACACACAGTTTATTCGTCTATATGGACACAAAGCAAGTTATAGCTAGTAAATCATTATTCTAAGCTTAAGCTAGCACCTTAATATGTATTGCCAGACGGTAGAGCTGGGCCGTGCAATAGTTCAAATTCTAAATGATTTACAAGCGTTCCTAAGTTCTGTTAGTCCCTAGTTATCAGTGCCAACATAGATAATAGGAATTCTTCTTAACTAAACTAAGTAATCTTGCCTTCCAGGAAGAAAGAAAATGACACCAACCTTCAAGCCAGAAGTTACCGCTAATACAATGTGTAAGCCCTCCTTCTGCGAGCTGAAGCTGGTCGCCCCAGGCGCTGTGACACAATGAAGCACCACCGCAACCGAGGCATCAGCAAGTTGAGAGCATCTTCTTCGCCTGGATAGGCTCGACCCCGGAAGCAAGCTATCGCACCATTCGACGCTTGTGGTAAAACTTGAGTTGCCGGACAAACCGGCCCCCAGCTGGAACTTGAGAGAGCTCATTTTCTCAGCTCTGACGACCCTTCCCTCCACATAGTCCACCAGGAGAAATTCATGGTGGGAAAATATTCCTCCAGAATGCCCTTAGGCTACACAAGGATTGACCGCCAGCACTCCATCAATCTGATCACTTTTTGGATCGAAGATGAAACTCGATAAATAAAAGCAGGCACTGGAGGCCTGAACAGGACCGGAGACAGCTAGCAAGTCCCGGAAATGATCTCAGGAGCCCTAACGACCTTGAGAGGCTTGGGGATAACATCTAAAATGACCACCTCAGCAGTCCTCTGCAGAAATAAATTTCAACCAACTGAAAATCCTAGTGCACAAAATTCCATATAATTTTCCAACAATAAAGTGACTATTTTCTGATTTATTAATTACATTTAAATTGTTAATTCTAAATAATTAAATATTCTGAAAATTGTGCATATTTGTATTCTGGCAACACCCTTTGTTGACAGCTGATTCTGATTGGATAATCGAACTGTCATCCAGTATCGATCCAGTTGCTAGATCACATAAAGGCTTTGCTATGCGCAAAAAGTAATTATGTTCGGGACAAATTTAAAACTGCCGTTGTTAAATTGTTAAGCTAAAATGTGCAATGTCACAATACCCCTCTCCCTGCTGTAGCTTTTTACCAAGGGTAAAACGCTCGCTGTCCTCAGCGACTAGACTAACAATGTGTCACAAAAGAAATGAAAAATAAGAAAAGAAACGAACACACCTCGACCATACCGAGTATGGGAGAAACACACAAAAGTAAACCTGTGATGGCGCAGGTTACGAAATATTGCCAAAAGAAATGCCAAAACTTACAACCTCACAAAACCATACCAAAAAACCATCCCTCTAAAACATCCTTAAATTTTGAATTTTATATTATTTCGAACCCACGCAACACTAAAACCAGTGTGGCATCCGAACCATTAAAACTAAAACTAAATTATAACTTCTGCCAAACCAGAGTATGGTTTGTTGGCAGAATATGGCAGAATAGACTACTAAATAAGTCTTTAGATACTTGAATTCCTTTCCAAAACGTCGCGTTTCACCCGGAAGGCATTGAAACTTGTGCCTACCCCGTTTAGCACAAGCGTGGATTTTGTATGTATGTAATTTCATAATCATCAACACAGGCTTTTGTGTCGGCTACAGGTCGGCTACTTGTCTCGTAGTCAAATCAGCTTCTTTTGTCAAAACGAATTTCAAGGGACATCCCAGCGTCCAATCCCTGTTGTGGATAAAGTAGAGGATAATTCTCGAAATTCCCAAATCTCTGACTTAAAAAAAAAAGGAATTAATATGAAATCGAATTTAGTGACGCTACGGTCAATTCAGTTACTTTATATATTTTAAAATAAAATAAATAAACCTATATCTATCCATGTTTTTAGTATATTTATCTGATAAGTACAGTCAAGTTCCTTATTGTGGACGATTTTAGGCATTACTGTTTAGCGAACGGGTTTGGTGACTGTGGAGGCCGATTCACTAGCGGCACGACCTGCAGCATTTTTGGCAGAGTGGATTCATGCCACCTGAGGTTACAGTCTCGGTTTGCTGTAATCTATAGGTATCATCAAGAATGATTTATACACTTTATACAGGTTACTCACGTATTAAGTCGATATAGCGTTCGACATGTTTCGATCCATACTCATCATACTCTTGAGAAAGATCCCCGAATGGATCGAAACATGTCGAACGCTATATCGACTTAACACGTGAGTAACCAACTTTAATTTTTTTTTATATGTTTGAGTCTCACGGGAGTTTTATAGTTACGATTTATACAGGATTGACAATCTTCATACTAAGAATCGTACCTCAATTTTTCAGCGCCGCCTATTAAATACTATCATAACTACACTGATGATACCTACAATTTTTTTTAATTTGTATTGAAGTGATATAATGAAATATGTCATTTGTTTTTATAAAAAATAAAAACACGCAAAAATAGGAAACCTTATAGTTTCGCCATGTCTGTCTGTCCGTCCGTCCGTCCGTCCGTCCGTCCGTCGGTCCGTCCGTCCGCGGATAATCTCAGTAATCGTTAGCACTAGAAAGCTGAAATTTGGTACCAATATGTATATCAATCACGCCAACAAAGTGCAAAAAAAAAATTGGAAAAAAATGTTTTATTAGGGTACCCCCCTACATGTAAAGTGGGGGCTGATATTCTTTTTCATTCCAACCCCAACGTGTGATATATTGTTGGATAGGTATTTAAAAATGAATAATGGTTTACTAAGATCATTTTTTGATAATATTAATATTTTCGGAAATAATCGCCCCTAAAGGAAAAAAAAGTGCGTCCCCTCCCCTCTACCTTTTGAACCATATGTTTAAAAAATATGAAAAAAATCGCAAAAGTAGAACATTATAAAGACTTTCTAGGAAAATTGTTTTGGACTTGATAGGTTCAGTAGTTTTTGAGAAAAATACGGAAAACTACGGAACCCTACACTGAGCGTGGCCCTACACGCTCTTGGCCGGTTTTTGTATGGACTTTGTCAGTCCCGGTATATCGGGGTCCTGTCCTGGGTGAATCCACGTAAAAGTAACGTGAATCACGACTTCATTGGGTGTTTATTTGAACTACAGCTGCAAATGAAAGGATCTATGCATATATTGGTAAAATAGTACTTATTTAGAGATAGATAGATCACTTGAACTTGCATCGTGAATAAATGGAACATGCCATAAAATCGTGACTCGTGTTACTCTTGCCGCGAATTGACCCTCCTTGGTATCATTAAAAGAACGAAAGGTTTTGCAAGCATTAAGAATAGCAACATCGACGCACAATCACTCTTTTGTTTCCAATTTCGCTTGGAGGGGACTTAATACTGATATTTTTCTTACTCGACCTTGTTAAAAAAAATCTGAAGGAAATACAGTTACCAAGTCAACGACCGCGCGACCGGTCTAACCTAGTGGATGGTGACCTTGCTCGCTAAGCCGATGGTCCTGGGTTCGAATGATTGTTTTCAACGTATTTAGGTACAGTCACCCAAAAAAGTGGTTTACCACTTTTCGACCTTATGTGTTTAAATTAAACTACATAATGAAATAAATAAATAATAATAAATATTGGGTGTCCCCAATATTTACACAAATCAACTTAGCCCCAAATTAAGCAAAGCTTGTACTATGGGTGCTAAGTGTACTATGGGTACAATAGGTACTTAAATAAATAAACACATACTTATATACATAGAAAACATCCATGACTCAGGAACATATATCTGTGCTCATTACACAAATAAAGGCCCTTACCGGGATTCGAACCCGGGACCGCGGCATAGCAGGCAGGGTCACTACCGACTGAGCCAGACCGGTCGTCGACTTTCTTGGCTGACCGCTATTTGAATGTTATAAATATCGTTTTCTGAGTACCCACAACACAAGCATTCTTGACTGATCCACAATATTTATTTAAAAATAATTTTTAAGAAAAAAAAACCGCCTTCCTTTGGGGTTCTGGTGATAAATACTTTCAAATGTTGGATTATGTTATTAATTCGTCTGTATATTTTTTAATGTTTGTTATTCGATATCTCCGTCATTTCTGAACCAATTTTGAAATCTGGATGATTCTGAAGTACTTACAGATGAGAATGATTATCAGAACGGAACTCTAACCAGGGGCGGCTCACTCTTCATCAGCAGTTCCACTACACCAAATGTCACTGTTCTGGACGTAAGTGCATTCTGTTCTTATAAAAATACCAAAGTCACTATAAGTGTGCCGTTCAGATTTGAGGAGTTCCGTTCTGACCATCATCAGCAATTCCACTGCACCAAATATCACTGTTCTGGACGTAAGTGCATGCTGTTCTTATAAAAATACCAAAGTCACTATAAGTGTGCCGTTCAGATTTGAGGAGTTCCATTCTGACCATCATCAGGAGTTCCACTGCACCAAATGTCACTGTTCCGTACGTAAATGCATGCTGTTCCTTTAAAAACACAAAAATCACCATATGTATGCCATTCAGATTTGAGGAGTTCCCTCGATTTCTCCAGGATTCCATCATCATCGCGGTCCCGGGTTCGAATCCCGGTAAGGGCATTTATTTATGTGATGAGCACAGATATTTGTTCCTGAGTCATGGATGTTTTCTATGTATATAAGTATTTATATATTATATATATCGTTGTCTGAGTACCCACAACACAAGCCTTCTTGAGCTTACCGTGGGCCTCAGCCAATCTGTGTAAGAATGTCCTATAATATTTATTATTTATTTATCATAACTGGAAAAATGGGACCAATCTGTATGCATATACATTCAATCAAAAAAAAATTTTCAAAATCGGTCTAGTAACGACGGAGATATCGAGGAACAAACATTAAAAATAAAAAAAAAACATACAGACGACTTGAGATTCCTTTGAGATTTGGAAGGCGGTTAAAAAGCTGTTGCTCGTGTAACATTTTTTAAAGCGAAATTCCCCGGAAGGCACGCTTAGACGCTAAATTTCATATTTTTTATTCCTTTAAGATTTAGGAAATCCTATATTCTATAAGAAAAGGATAATCCTTTTACAGTGTCAATATATCACGTTTCGCTAAATATCATTGAAATTGACGGAAATATGATAAAGAGTTATATTTTTTCATCGTGCGAATTAAAAATAGAACCAGCAACGAAGCGTTGAATAAGAGGTTGGTGCCTACCGCTGTAGCCGAATGGCAATCGTCGACACCAGACGCCGACAGAAATGCAGTCTGGCTCTGTCGCGCCAATACGCAAGAGCGATAAAGATAGATCGCTACGAAACAGATATTATCGTGAGCGTTCGTGCATTTGGCTGCGTACCCTGGTGTGAAAATAAAAGTAAAGAGGGAACTTACGGTCCTCTTTACATAATTGCTCGGCAGAATGGAAAACGCTTTGTCTCGCTCGCCCTCTCACTAGACGTAGCATAATTATTATAATGGGGACCTTTCCTGACTTATTTTGACATTCAGAAATCACAGGTTAAGGCTGTGATTTCTGCACAAGTAGGTTTTAAGTATGGAGATTAGAGGTACCTCTATTCTCCCTGGTTTTAAGATTTCAAACTGTGACAGTTTAGCGATTTAGCTATTGATTCCGATCTCGGATGGTTTCAGATTAATGTATTTTCAGTCACGATATACGTAGGTAATACGGCTGTTTCGAGTTCACACGCTCGTTACGTTTCCCCATAATTGTTTTTTACGCGATAGTTGCAATATGACAACCTTAGAGATGGCTAAGGCTCCAAAAACGTCCATCAGATAATGTTACTTAGGCGTATAATTATGTTTATACAGAGCTCAATAACGGATCTAGACTATTTATCAACAATTCAGATTCATAAATGGGTTCTAAAATTGTGGTTATTATTTCAAAATAACGACCCTAAGCCACGACCTCGGTGATGGCTGCTAGCTGTAAGGCTACATTTATATGGGGAATTTTTTCCGTACCTATACCGTACTACGAATATCGTAGTGACAGTGAATTGTATGGCAACTCTGAAAATCGATCACAAACGTCCATGCGAGAAAATATCAAATTTAAGACATATTTTTTTACCCTATACCGCAACGACTTTATCGAATGCGATTCTCAGTGGCACTTATGTTTACGTTGATTTGTTCACACGGACACACTGGTTTCTGGGTTACTAATGTATTACCGAAAGTTATTTGCCAGATTTTCACATCCCAAACAATGTATCCCAAAAATTTAAAAGGTAACTCATCATTTCCCAAGTTATCGTGTGACATATACATATTTGCCAAAATAATGATATCCAAATAAATATTTAGACATTTCCTTACCTTGGCAATGTTCATTTTACCAAACTTCAATTAATCAAAATGATTAATTGCCAACCAATATTATCCCAAAAGAAAAAAAAGCCAAATCTAACATTTGGTAAAACATTTCTTGGGCATTTTTTATTTTAACAAACCTTGTTTACTCAAACCGAGTAGTTGACGAAAATATAAATAAACAACATTTACTTTGACATTTTTTTATATTACCAAATCTTAATGTATTCGAAATAAACCTACTTTTTAGCAACATTTTGTGTGGGGGTCGCAGTTCTAACCTAACCTAAACCTACTTTCTTCGCAACAGTTTTGTGTGGGGGTCGCAATTCTAACCTAACCTAAACCTACTTTCTTAGCAAAGTTTTGTGTGGGGGTCGCAGTTCCAACCTAACCTACACCCACTTTCTTAGCAACAGTTTTGTGTGGGGGTCGCAGTTCTAACCTAACCTAAACCTACTTTCTTCGCAACAGTTTTGTGTGGGGGTCGCAGTTCTAACCTAACCTAAACCTACTTTTTTAGCAAAATTTTGTGTGGGGGTCGCAGTTCTAACCTAACCTAAACCTACTTTCTTAGCAACAGTTTTGTGTGGGGATCGCAGTTCTAACCTAACCTAAACCTACTTTCTTCGCAACAGTTTTGTGTGGGGGTCGCAGTTCTAACCTAACTTAAACCTACTTTCCTAGCAACAGTTTTGTGTGGGGTTGCAGTTCGAACCTAACCTAAACCTACATTCTTAGCAAAGTTTTGTGTGGGGGTCGCAGTTCTAACCTAACCTAAACCTACTTTCTTAGCAACAGTTTTGTGTGATGGTCGCAGTTCCAACCTAACCTAAACCTACTTTCTTAGCAAGAGTTTTGTGTGGGGGTCGCAGTTCCAACCTAACATAAACCTACTTTCTTAGCAAAGTTTTGTGTGGGGGTCGCAGTTCTAACCTAACCTAAACCTACTTAGCAACAGTTTTGTGTGGGGGTCGCAGTTCTAACCTAACCTAAACCTACTTTCTTCGCAACAGTTCTGTGTGAGGGTCGCAGTTCTAACCTAACCTAAACCTACATTTTTAGCAACATTTTGTGTGGGGGTCGCAGTTCCAACCTAACCTAAACCTACTTTCTTAGCAACAGTTTTGTGTAGGGGTCGCAGTTCCAACCTAACCTAAACCTACTTTTAGGTTTTTAGGCTATGTTTAGGTTTTTAAAGATTATTTGACTCGTCATAATTATGGTATTTTCGTCAAAAGTGTTTGTGGGAAGCAAACGTGTAAGTAGTTGTTAAAATCTGTTTGGGAAATGAAATTCGGTAAATGAAAACAATCATGTTAAAACACTTGTCAAAAAGTGGTTTTGCATGGTGTGTTTTTAAGGAAAAATTTTTTTACTAAACAAATTATTTGACTAAATAGTTTTGTCCAGTAATTAATTTGAGGAAAGTAAAGTTGAGCAAACTTTTCTAGTCAAAGTGAAACATTTGCGAAATGAACAGTTGGGGTTATAAAAGTTGCATTATAGACCCAGAGCCCAGGCCCGCCAGACCTTCCTCAAATTCTCAAGGATGAAACTTTGGGACAATGTAGAGTTCATATCGGCGGTTAATGTGTGCATATTTTCTAGTTCGGCCCATCGGCCAATTTTTTGCTATCAAGTGATGAAGGTGAAAAAAAAAAGTGCTTACTTTCCTTAAATTCTCAAGGCTGATTTTTATATATGTGTTAGAGCACGTTGTTAGAAATTGGTTATCATCAATGCCAGACCGTTTCCGCCGGCCATAACTTTTGCCAGACGCGACAAAGTTGGCAAAAAACGACTCTAACTTACCTAATTTTCTCAAGCCTGATTTTGATATATGATACGCAGGGACCTATAACTAGACCATTTGTAAGCAGCCAGACCAATCGGATGGACCCAACCATCCGCCAGACCGACTTAAAGTTTCGATATGAGCATTAGTAGAATTGAAATATTCCGGGTCTATAAAAGCTAAAAACTTGAATTTTCTACATTAAGCTACGTGTATATTGTATACTTGACGTTATAAGCGACTTTCAAAAATTTTACTTCTAAGGAAATAAAAAAATGAAAGTTTATATGTGGTGCAAGATTAATTTTAAGCTATGAATTTTATTTACACTGCGTAAGTACATGTGTATTTTATTATAAATATAACTTTTACCAGACGCGACAAAGTTGGCAAAAAACGACTCTAACTTACCTCATTTTCTCAAGCCTGATTTTGGTATATGATACGCAGGGACCTGTAACCAGACCGTTTGTAAGCAGCCAGACCAATCGGATGGACCCAACCATCCGCCAGACCGACTTAAAGTTTCGATATGAGCATTAGTAGAATTGAAATATTCTGGGTCTATAAAAGCTAAAAACTTGAATTTTCTACATTAAGCTACGTGTATATTGTATACTTGACGTAATAAGCGACTTTAAAAAATTTTACTTCTAAGGAAATAAAAAAATGAAAGTTTATATGTGGTGCAAGATTAATTTTAAGCTATGAATTTTATTTACACTGCGTAAGTACATGTGTATTTTATCTAAATATATAAAAGAAGAAGCTGACTGACTAACTGACTGACTGACTGACTGACTGACTGACTGACTGACTGACATATCAACGCACAGCCGAAACCGCTGGTCCTAGAGCTTTCAAATTTGGCACGTAGGTTCCTTATATAGTGTAGAGGAGCACTAAGAAAGGATTTTCCAAAATTCACCTCCTAAGGGGGTCAAATGGGGGTTCAAAGTTTGTATGGGGAAACAAGATTAGTTTGACTATTTTATTCGAAACTTCACAGGAAGATTCCTTAAGACATATGACTGAATACGTGTATCAGGTTTTTTGAAAATTTAACCCCTAAAAGGGTGAAAAGAGGTGATAAAGTCAAAATATCAATATGGGTATCGTTTTTATGGTTTATCGGGTCGCTGATCACGATAAATACAACGTTTTTAGGGTTCCGTAGTCAACTAGGAACCCTTATAGTTTCGCCATGTCTGTCTGTCCGTCCGTCCGTCCGTCCGTCCGCGGATAATCTCAGTAACCGTTAGCACTAGAAACCTGAAATTTGGTACCAATATGTATATGAATCACGCCGACAAAGTGCAAAAATAAAAAATGGAAAAAAATGTTTTATTAGGGTACTCCCCCTACATGTAAAGTGGGGGCTGAAATTTTTTTTCATTCCAACCCTAACGTGTGATATATTTTTGGATAGGTATTTAAAAATGAATAAGGGTTTGCTAACATCGTTTTTTGATAATATTTATATTTTCGGAAATAATCGCTCCTAAAGGAAAAAAAAGTGCGTCCCCCCCCCTCTAACTTTTGAACCATATGTTTAAAAAATATGAAAAAAATCACAAAAGTAGAACTTTATAAAGACTTTCTAGGAAAATTGTTTTGAACTTGATAGGTTCAGTAGTTTTTCAGAAAAATACGGAAAACTACGGAACCCTACACTGAGCGTGGCCCGACACGCTCTTGGCCGGTTTTTTAAAATCTAACGAGGCGGAAGTGAAATACCTTCTCCCCTGTTGTGGTGCAATGGGGTTTAAATATCAAAAAAATATATAAACGAAGATATTGACTGACTGACTGACATATCAACGCACAGCCGAAACCGCTGGACCTAGAGATGTCAAATTTAGCACGTAGGTTCCTTATATAGTGTAGAGGAGCACTAAGAAAGGATTTTTCAAAATTCGCCTCCTAAGGGGGTCAAATGGGGATTCAAAGTTTGTATGGGGAAACAAGATTAGTTTGACTATTTATTCGAAACTTCACAAGAAGATTCCTTAAGACATATGACTAAAGACGTGTTTCAGGTTTTTTGAAAATTTAACCCCTAAAAGGGTGAAAAGGGGGTGATAAAGTAAAAAAAAAAACAATATGGGTATCGTTTTTATGACTAATCGGGTCGCTGATCACGATAAATACAACGCTTTTAAAATCTAACGAGGCGGAAGTGAAATACCTTCTCCCCTGTTGTAGTGCAATGGGGTTTAAATATCAAAAAATATATAAAAGAAGAAACTGACTGACTGACTAACTGACATATCAACACACAGCCGAAATCGCTGGTCCTAGAGATTTCAAATTTGGCACATAGGTTCCTTATATGGCGTAGAGGAGCACTAAGAAAGGATTTTTCAAAATTCTCCTTTTAAAAGGGTGAAATGGGGGGTTCAAAGTTTGTATGGGGAAACAAGATTAGTTTGACTATTTTATTCGAAACTTCACAGGAGGATTCCTAAAGACATATGACTAAATACATGTTTCAGGTTTTTTTGAAAATTTGACCCCTAAAGGGGTGCAAAGGGGGTAAAGTTAAAAACACAATATGGGTATCGTTTTTTATGGTTTATCGGGTCGCTGATCACGATAAATACAACGATTTTAAAATCTAATGAGGTGCAAAAGAAATTTTCTCCCCTGTTGGTTAAAATATCCAAAATAGCCATAAGTATAGGTTTAGTTTTTATCTTTACTTCTGGTTCAAGAGATTTCAAATTGACATGGAAGTTCCTCAGAGGAGCACTAAGAAAGGATTTTTCAAAGTTCACCTCCTAGCATGATAATTTGACAGGGGCAAGGACAGGGACGGGGATGGGGATGGGGATGGGGATGGGGATGGGGATGGCGATGGGGATGGGGATGGGGATGGGGATGGGGATGGGGATGGGGATGGGGATGGGGATGGGGATGGGGATGGGGATGGGGATGGGGATGGGGATGGGGATGGGGATGGCGATGGGGATGGGGATGGGGATGGGGATGGGGATGGGGATGGGGATGGGGATGGGGATGGGGATGGGGATGGGGATGGGGATGGGGATGGGGATGGGGATGGGGATGGGGATGGGGATAGCGATGGGATAGGGATAGCGATAGCGATAGCGATAGCGATAGCGACAGCGATAGCGATAGGGATAGGGATAGGGATAGGGGTGGGGGTGGGGATGGGGATGGGGATGGGGATGGGGATGGGGCTAGAGATAGGGATAGATAGGGATAGGGATAGAAATAGGGATAGGAATAGGGGACGGGGACGGGGATAGGGATAGGGGAGGGACGGGGACAGGGACGGGACGGGGATGGGGACGGGGACAAGGATAGAGATAGGGACGGGGATACGAATAGGGATTGGGGTCGGAATAATCGGTCGGCAATCGATATCTAGGCAATGTAAAATGCAGGCGGCTCAGTGGGAAGGGATTAAGTAGGCATTGGCGAGTATCCTGCATCCGTAATAACTATTACATTCAATGTGCTGTAAGAAGATCGTTGTTTGCTTGCCTTTTATATGTTTACGTTTGCAGTAAGTATAAGCAAAATGGAAAGAATTGTAAGCGATAATGCAAGGAAGTACTTTTTACCCTACCGACCATAGCGTCGAGATACTGGCTATGTGGGTTGTATGAAGTTTCCCCAGTATAAATATTTATATAGGTAAAATACATACATATTCGTACCTACTACCTAAGCTGTGGTCGCTGTGTAACAATTCTACAATCATTGCAAGAATTTCATTTAAAACAATAGTAATATGTGTAAGGTACAGTCAGCCAAAAAAGTGGTTTATCACCTTTCAATCAATAGAGTCGAAAAGTGGTAAACCACTTTCTTGGCTGACCGTACAGCAAATAGATCAGTTACAATGCCCCCCCAGTCGAGAATTGCCCCGCTTTACCTTAATCAAAATAATCGCGGACAGATGTACCTACAAAGAAACCTACTGTAGTGTGTGTACCACACCTTACCCACACATGTGCATAGCTTAGTATATATTGGCATGTACTTGTTATTTAAGACACATTAAACGTATACTCCATACGAAGTAGTTATCATTTACGCTCCACATCACATGGCGATCCTGCCAGTGCGGCCTCGAGCTGCACTGGCGGCGCGCTGCGCCAGCCAGTATTACTGACCGTGAACTTTCGTAAATAAATATTTGGAACTCTAAGTGAATTAAGAGGACTATTATATATTTATAGTGACAGTGAAACGTTTCAAGAGAATAAATAGAACTTACGGATTGGTGTTATGGGACTAATATATCAAATATATGAGTATCATATAGTGAAAGTGAAAAGATTACAGAGACTAAATCGAAAGTTACGGATTGGTGCTTATTGCAAATAAAAAAGAATATGTGCAGTGTGGACTAAGTTACATTTCTAATATCTACTAAATAGACTTATGTCATCAGGAGATTTTGAAAATAAATCTTTTTTTTTTCGAATAAACGAAATTGGCAAGTTGTAAGTTGGACGTTGCAGCTGGGAGATTGTTCGCGTCACGGACCCCGGGCGTGGCCTTGCCGACGTAGGACGCGACGACGAGGAGACTGGACACGAAGTCCTGGTCCCGCCACACAACGGTCATGGAATGGTCGTAATCTAAACTAGGTGGTTATATGGTTTTAGTTAATAAGTATAAGCAGTTGATTGACAGTTTCTTCTTATGTTTAAAATAAATATGAAGCGTGTTATATGCATTATTTTCATTAGATAACTATTTTAAATTTCGTTTTTTGAGTAGGTAATAAAAATTAAGTTTCAAAATTGTGTCTATGTGTACGTAATATTAGCAATTTCTATTATTTACGGAAATTAAGTTTAATAATATTGCGATGTAGGAATACAATGCATATGCAAATTAAATATTATGTGGAATCTAATTAAATGCTGCTTGATGACGAAATAGTAATATGGTTAAAAGTACGGCACGTTTTAATATTACATCATTCGATCTCTACTTTGCATTCAGTAATTCAAATTGGTAAACTTAACAAATGATTTCGTGCACTTGGATACAACATTCGTCATAGCGTACAGGTGGGCCGCGTCATCCGCGACACGTGTTCACATATAAGGGATCGGTATGTAGCTTCTGTTATTACGTCTCGAATTTCAATTTCAACATAATGCATTATTAATCTATTGTGCAATAATTTAGATTATTTCAAATTTATCGTATTTAACTTGGTAATTGCATATAATTATAATCTTACCGACTTTTGACCATATAAAACTGAAAATTAGTATTTAGAACTAGATTGTTAAGAAATAATAATAATGTACTTGGATGTTTCAGATTTTTTTTTCTCGGAATTGACTATAATATGTTTACACGGATTTAACAATATAATAATCACGGCAAATGACATTATACTGTGGAAAATAAATATATTTGAGATTTAATGATTTTGTAAAATGTTAAAAGTGAATTGTTGGTATATGAAATGTTTTTGTTATTTAGGTATAGGAGTGTTCAAGTTTTGTTTTATTTTGCGACGGAGTTATGGCTAGAGGTTTTATTAATGTAGAGGGTGGAATAGAAAAGAGTGGTTTGTTTTTTGAAATTAGGTATGTGTGCGAGATTTTGGAAGTCGAGTAAATTGAAGCAGGTAAGTTTTTCAAAGAGCGACTGGTCTGATCAACCAAGGGTTGTTGAAATTCTTATTTGTTGAAGTTTTATGGTGTTGGTTTAATTGTGGTTGGTAATTGAATGTTTTGTTTTAATGAGTGTTACTGAATCGATATACTTATAAATATGCCTATCGTATCATCGGCAGCCCGAGAGGGGTCATGAGCGATATGGTATAGCAAGGGTACGCCAGGGTACAAGGCAGGTAGGGAATCCTTGGAGATCTGATCATGATTTGATCGAGCATCAATCGTGAAGACTCCTTGGACACATGGAAGGTTATTATGTAAGGACGTGTTAAAAGAACTGCCTGTGTGAGTAAATATATTATATGTGTGCGCGCTTAAAAATAAATATCCTTGTATCCTGAGCAAATAAATAAATAAATATATAGTAAGGTCGGCCGGCCAGGTAAGTAAATGCGTTGTGTACCCTTGCCATAAAAAAGAGAAGCACGCTTTAGATGCACAACTATATACAATGTTATTACTATAATAAACAAAATGAAGACGTCTATCAATTAAAAATAATACTTGCAAGTCAGTAAACTATGAAATAAGAAATATGATTGTTCCCAGGTACCCAGGGTTGGAATTATATACTCTTAACGTACGTTGAATTTGGATTTAAAATGTATCGACGGATACTTATTTGTCTGTGGAAATGAAATATATACCTACTTAGTGATGGTTTTAAGGTTTTTTTTTTAAGTCTATGATGTTATTCGTAGTCTTTTCTGCTTAGTTTTATATAAATAGGTATATTGTTTAACACACGTTTCGTCATCAACGCCGTCATAAAAGTAACTGTATAACCTATAAGTTGTATAACCTTTATAAAAATACATGGGTACCCACCCATGGTAATAACTATTGTATGGTGCCTAGCGTATAATGGAAATTTGTGTTTATTTTAGACAAATTTTGTATAACTTGTAATTTTCATTTATTGAAAAATGTATGAGTAACTCTTTAAATTGAATTTATTATTCAGCAAATATTCTTTCTTTCAACTTCAAAGTGTTTTTACTGTACCTACCTAATACTTGTATAAAAAAAAAAGATTTAATTTTGTATAATACATACTTTCACTAAGAGCTTTTGCTTACATTAGATAGTCTTCCTTACTTTTTACTTTGTGTAATTCTTTTTTTTTTTAATTTAGAAAAAAAATATTCCTCATAGTATAGAACAATATTTTTTTTTCTCTGAGGGGGAAGGTGTAGTGTGTGTACCACACCTTACCCACACATGTGCATAGCTTAGTATATATTGGCATGTACTTGTTATTTAAGACACATTAAACGTATACTCCATACGAAGTAGTTATCATTTACGCTCCACATCACACTACGGATCCAAATGAAAATCTTATTTTTTGTAAACGTTTCAATAAGAATACTTTTATTACGCGGGCGAAGCCGCGGGTAAAAGCTAGTTATAAATATAACTTTTACCAGACGCGACAAAGTTGGCAAAAAACGACTCTAACTTACCTCATTTTCTCAAGCCTGATTTTGGTATATGATACGCAGGGACCTGTAACCAGACCGTTTGTAAGCAGCCAGACCAATCGGATGGACCCAACCATCCGCCAGACCGACTTAAAGTTTCGATATGAGCATTAGTAGAATTGAAATATTCTGGGTCTATAAAAGCTAAAAACTTGAATTTTCTACATTAAGCTACGTGTATATTGTATACTTGACGTAATAAGCGACTTTAAAAAATTTTACTTCTAAGGAAATAAAAAAATGAAAGTTTATATGTGGTGCAAGATTAATTTTAAGCTATGAATTTTATTTACACTGCGTAAGTACATGTGTATTTTATTATAAATATAACTTTTACCAGACGCGACAAAGTTGGCAAAAAACGACTCTAACTTACCTCATTTTCTCAAGCCTGATTTTGATATATGATACGCAGGGACCTGTAACTAGACCATTTGTAAGCAGCCAGACCAATCGGATGGACCCAACCATCCGCCAGACCGACTTAAAATTTCGATATGAGCATTAGTAGAATTGAAATATTCCGGGTCTATAAAAGCTAAAAACTTGAGTTTTCTACATTAAGCTACGTGTATATTGTATACTTGACGTAATAAGCGACTTTCAAAAATTTTACTTCTAAGGAAATAAAAAAATGAAAGTTTATATGTGGTGCAAGATTAATTTTAAGCTATGAATTTTATTTACACTGCGTAAGTACATGTGTATTTTATTATAAATTTAAAGAAGAAAAGTAAATTAAACTTTTTTTCCGGTCGTCGAACAAGGTGGTTTAAAATTAGTTTTAAGATCGATCCTTTTTAATTTGTGGGCGAGGGACCTCACACTATGTATAAAGGCACTATGTGTATGTTGCATATAATGTCAAATCCCTCGCATACTACAAAAGTTATTTAAGCATTTATATAAGTTCAGGTGGAAAGTATAAGTGTATATGTTGTGTACACACGTAAAGTATTCTAAACTTTTTATAACGGCATACATGTATTTGAAGAATGCCAAAAATTTATTCGTGTCTGAAAATTCAGCATCTCCGACATGGGTTATAACGGGGTTGATGATGTTCGTATTGAGTACAAATGTTTAAACTTCCTAAACTTGTAATTCTAAAGTTCGTCACTTAGGTATGTTACCATGTTTTGTAGGAGAAAGGAAATTCGTTTAGTTATATACCGTTGTAACATTGATTGTTTACTTCTTTGAATTGAATATTTAATTTATAATGCACTGCACCAATTTGTTTTTTCCTTGTTTACGTTATTTATAATATAAAATTCAATTCGTTATTCAAGTTTTTAGCTTTTTCCCCTCACTAGCTCAGAAACACGTGTTTTGTCCTTTAATACCAGCGGGTAAAAACGCATTTTATCCACTAGTGGGTAAAGTAATTTGACCTTGAATAAAGTCAAATTAGCTGCTTTAAAATTGATAAAAGTAGGTGAATCTAGTAATAAAGATAATTTACCACCTGTGGAACTACTGGAAGCAGTGATAAACGCATTTTTTGCGTTGTAGTTTCCTCGCTATAGTGAGGGGAAAAGTTTTGTGTTACACTCGGGTGCAAATGTATTTTACTTCTCGTGTGTTAAAAAACTCGCAAGTTCAGGATTCTATTCTCGAACCACTCGCTTCGCTCGTGGTTCAACTATAGAATCCTTTCACTTGCTCGTTTTTCAATTCCACACTCGGCGTTAAAATACAATTTTGCCCCCTTGTATAACAAATAACTATTATAGACCCGGAATATTTCAATTCTACTAATGCTCATATCGAAACTTTAAGTCGGTCTGGCGGATGGTTGGGTCCATCCGATTGGTCTGGCTGCTTACAAATGGTCTAGTTACAGGTCCCTGCGTATCATATATCAAAATCAGGCTTGAGAAAATGAGGTAAGTTAGAGTCGTTTTTTGCCAACTTTGTCGCGTCTGGTAAAAGTTATATTTACAATAAAATACACATGTACTTACGCAGTGTAAATAAAATTCATAGCTTAAAATTAATCTTGCACCACATATAAACTTTCATTTTTTTATTTCCTTAGAAGTAAAATTTTTGAAAGTCGCTTATTACGTCAAGTATACAATATACACGTAGCTTAATGTAGAAAATTCAAGTTTTTAGCTTTTGATAGACCCAGAATATTTCAATTCTACTAATGCTCATATCGAAACTTTAAGTCGGTCTGGCGGATGGTTGGGTCCATCCGATTGGTCTGGCTGCTTACAAACGGTCTGGTTACAGGTCCCTGCGTATCATATACCAAAATCAGGCTTGAGAAAATGAGGTAAGTTAGAGTCGTTTTTTGCCAACTTTGTCGCGTCTGGTAAAAGTTATATTTATAATAAAATACACATGTACTTACGCAGTGTAAATAAAATTCATAGCTTAAAATTAATCTTGCACCACATATAAACTTTCATTTTTTTATTTCCTTAGAAGTAAAATTTTTGAAAGTCGCTTATTACGTCAAGTATACAATATACACGTAGCTTAATGTAGAAAATTCAAGTTTTTAGCTTTTGATAGACCCAGAATATTTCAATTCTACTAATGCTCATATCGAAACTTTAAGTCGGTCTGGCGGATGGTTGGGTCCATCCGATTGGTCTGGCTGCTTACAAACGGTCTGGTTACAGGTCCCTGCGTATCATATACCAAAATCAGGCTTGAGAAAATGAGGTAAGTTAGAGTCGTTTTTTGCCAACTTTGTCGCGTCTGGTAAAAGTTATATTTATAATAAAATACACATGTACTTACGCAGTGTAAATAAAATTCATAGCTTAAAATTAATCTTGCACCACATATAAACTTTCATTTTTTTATTTCCTTAGAAGTAAAATTTTTGAAAGTCGCTTATTACGTCAAGTATACAATATACACGTAGCTTAATGTAGAAAATTCAAGTTTTTAGCTTTTATAGACCCGGAATATTTCAATTCTACTAATGCTCATATCGAAACTTTAAGTCGGTCTGGCGGATGGTTGGGTCCATCCGATTGGTCTGGCTGCTTACAAACGGTCTAGTTACAGGTCCCTGCGTATCATATATCAAAATCAGGCTTGAGAAAATGAGGTAAGTTAGAGTCGTTTTTTGCCAACTTTGTCGCGTCTGGTAAAAGTTATATTTATAATAAAATACACATGTACTTACGCAGTGTAAATAAAATTCATAGCTTAAAATTAATCTTGCACCACATATAAACTTTCATTTTTTTATTTCCTTAGAAGTAAAATTTTTGAAAGTCGCTTATTACGTCAAGTATACAATATACACGTAGCTTAATGTAGAAAATTCAAGTTTTTAGCTTTTATAGACCCGGAATATTTCAATTCTACTAATGCTCATATCGAAACTTTAAGTCGGTCTGGCGGATGGTTGGGTCCATCCGATTGGTCTGGCTGCTTACAAACGGTCTAGTTACAGGTCCCTGCGTATCATATATCAAAATCAGGCTTGAGAAAATGAGGTAAGTTAGAGTCGTTTTTTGCCAACTTTGTCGCGTCTGGTAAAAGTTATATTTATAATAAAATACACATGTACTTACGCAGTGTAAATAAAATTCATAGCTTAAAATTAATCTTGCACCACATATAAACTTTCATTTTTTTATTTCCTTAGAAGTAAAATTTTTGAAAGTCGCTTATTACGTCAAGTATACAATATACACGTAGCTTAATGTAGAAAATTCAAGTTTTTAGCTTTTATAGACCCGGAATATTTCAATTCTACTAATGCTCATATCGAAACTTTAAGTCGGTCTGGCGGATGGTTGGGTCCATCCGATTGGTCTGGCTGCTTACAAACGGTCTAGTTATAGGTCCCTGCCTATCATATATCAAAATCAGGCTTGAGAAAATGAGGTAAGTTAGAGTCGTTTTTTGCCAACTTTGTCGCGTCTGGCAAAAGTTATGGCCGGCGGAAACGGTCTGGCATTGATGATAACCAATTTCTAACAACGTGCTCTAACACATATATAAAAATCAGCCTTGAGAATTTAAGGAAAGTAAGCACTTTTTTTTTTCACCTTCATCACTTGATAGCAAAAAATTGGCCGATGGGCCGAACTAGAAAATATGCACACATTAAACGCCGATGTGAACTCTACATTGTCCCAAAGTTTCATCCTTGAGAATTTGAGGAAGGTCTGGCGGGCCTGGGCTCTTGATCTATTACAACAGTTTGGAAAATTATCATTTGACGGATTTTAACGTTGTCAAATGTTATTATGGGAAAGATTGAGTTGACAAACGTGTAGTTGGCAAAATTCGTATGGGAAATGAAATTCGACAAAAAAATCTTCGGTAAATTAAAAGGATCCCGCGGATCCAGCTTCGTGCCCAGGGGGGGTCACGTGGTAAAGGCCCGGGGCCCAAGGGGGGGTCACGTGGTCTATTTGTATGGCCAACTTGGGCTCCAAGGGGGGGGGTCATGACCCCCATGACCCCCCCCTGGATCCGCGCATGGGTGTGGGTAGGTAAGAATCTGGCGCACGTTTGGCTCACGACGTGACGTAGCTTTTTGTGTGTAGGGAACGCGTGACTTCATAAATTATAGTTGTCTTGATTTAATAGGCACCGTGAAACCCCCTTCTATTCACCTAGGAAACCTTATCCTCGATTGGCTTTATTAAAATTGTAATAACCACCTAGTTTTTAGTGCCTCTCAAAATGTAGTAAATTACACTAATCCTAATTAGTAGATTCTTGTAAAATTTACACTAAATAAAACGGTAGTCGGTACCAGCCCTGTTCCTCGCCTTGCCTGTTTGCCCCACTCGATACGCAGGCTGGACCCGACTCCAAAAATAATTGATTTGTTTATAATTTGGATGTTAAGATTATTGCAATCCGATAAGAAATCTGAATTCAAAGGTTTATTATTTTTTCCTTTTTAGTTTTTCCGTGTTTTCTAACGCGCTTATTTTTGAAGGCGAATTTTTTTAAGTTTATTTATTTATTGATTTTTTTAGTGGTTCCTATTGATATTATAAGTATCAGTCCGAATATGTGTACAGTAGTGAAAGAATTATCCTTTAACTCCTAACCGTTGAGGAGTTGACCTTCCATCATCAGCTCCATAAAATTATTACCATCAGGCGTAAATACTGGTGTACCTTTGAAAAATACACTAAAAACATTATATGTGCCTATAACATTTGAAGAGTTCCCTCGATTTCTCCAAGATCCCATTATCAAACCCCGACTTGGTGCCAATGGGACCATCTCGGGGTTATACCCGTACGATTAAAAAAAAATTAGAAAATCGGTCCTCGGAGATATCGAGTAACATATATACAAAAAAAAACATTCAGTCGAATTGAGAACCTCCTTCTTTTTTGAAGTCGGTTAAAAAAAACAAGGTTGTAATTTTTAAAGCAATGCGAAAATTTATACCCATCTTACCCGTTCAAAAAGCAAAAAACAGGTTCTTATGTAATGATACCACGAAGCGAGATCTATGCAGAGTAATATGGGCTTATCCTCTATTCGTAGAACTTTTATGAAATTCTCTCGGTTCACCTTTGTGAACGGTTTGACACTATTCAGTAAGAACATGCTTGGGTACTCTGTTTCTGTGTAGTTGTGATACATTTTAGAAGTTAGTGAAAATTGTACTTAATTTAAATTTATAAAAAAAAACATAATGAGTAATAAATAATAAAGGATATACCTCTGGGTTACCCTCACCTGGCAGAATAATTTTGGTCAGAAACACACTTCGCATAACATGTTTCGCAGAAACACTTTTGGTCGAATGGTAATTTTGCAGAAAAAATAGTTGGCATTATTACTAGGTACCGCACATACGACACATTTCGCAGAATATTGTTTTGCAGAACATTACTTTGGTCGAACTTGTTTTAGCAATATTTTATGTACCATAATATTCATATAGCATACTACTACAAGAGCAAAATTATGACACGTTATCAAAAAGGAAATACTGTTCCAGAGCCACCGTTAGGTATGACGACGAGCGAAGCGAGGAGGTTTTAGGTATCTTGCATGGACAATACTCGCCAACAATCGGTGTGAAGAGACGTGTCTTGCATTATTTTATTAATTTACGAATTAAAATCATGTGCAATATGCATTGACCTCGATATTGACAAACTGTGTCATGCGATGTTCTTTCGTTGTGCTGTGCAAGTAGTTATGACGTCAGTGTGTACCTATCAATAACTTTATACACAATGAGTGGTAATAGTCCATTCGGCCGTAGCTCCAAAACTCAACGAAGCCCACCATCAACACCAGTGCCTTCGGATACCAGGAATGAAAATGCCCAACAAACAAGACCAGATCAATCTAGCCTAGACCTGGTATCAACCTCAGAACTTCAGAACTGGATGAGCACCATAGAAAACTATCTTTCTGAGATTAGCAGCATCTCGAAGGAAGGCAAATTGAACGCCGACCAGAAGCTCAGGATCCAAAGCCTCTGCCGAAAAGTTTCCCATGGTTCCGCAAACATGGCAGTCCTCTACCAAAGCCTTTTAAACAAAAGGCCATCCAAAACCACTATGCCCTTCAGTCGCTGGAAGAAAAACTTGACCTTTCAGAAAGTTTCCGAGCCCTCAAGAACAGCATCGTTAGCGCTACTATAAGTACATCAACTACAAACGCTGTGTCTTTTGCTGATATGGTGAAAACCAGCAATAAAAAAGAAGTCCGCCCTATTAATTTCAGTTCGGTTGCAATTTATCCTAAAGACCAGTCAAAGTCAAGCGAAGAAACAAAAAACCTTGTGCAAAAGATGATTAATCCGGAGGAAATGAAACTGCATGTAAGAGCGTTACGTAAAGTTAAAAATGGCGGGGTTATTATTAGCACGGATAGTAAAGACGACATAGAAAAATTGAAATCGACATTTAAAAGCACATCTCCGAATCTCACCATCGACGAACCCCTCAAGCGCAGGCCCAGGATCATTCTATCGGAACATGGATGACTTGTTTGTAACTAGTTATAGATACTATATATAAATATATATTTATTTACTATATATATTGTTATATATTCTTTATATTTGATGTACCTTTTATTCCAATTTTATTTTATTATTTTTTGTTTTAGTCTCTTTTATATTTTTATGGGCTTTCCTATAAACTGTTGTACTAAGTGCTATATTTGTCTACCATTCTTCATCACATTTCACCTACTCAAAGGTTAGCTGGAAGAAATCCCTTAAAGGGATAAGTTCGCCTTTGTACTGTCTATCCTGTGTCATATTTGTGTTTTGTGTTTTGTACAATAAAGAGTTTATACATACATACATACATCATTCTACTAGGCGTACCGTCTGCTATGCGGGAACAAGAGGTCTACAGTTGTTTATACGAGCAGAATATAGTCGATAAATTTCCAGAATTAACTAGAGAAGAATTCATAGCTTCTATAAAATTAAGCCACAAGTCAGGTAAGAAAGATTTAGAAACCTGTAATTACATAATTGAAGTCCCAGCCAATATACGTAGAGCTCTAATTTCTCAAAACCGAGCATTCATTAACTGGTCATCGTGTCTTGTGAAAGACTTTACAACCCTTACCAGATGTCTGAAGTGTCATTTCTATGGCCACGCTGCGAAAACATGTAGACAACCAGAACTGACGTGTGGACATTGCAGTAATCTAGGCCACTCGGATAAAGAATGCCCCAATAAAGCAGAAGACCCGAAATGTGCCACATGCAGTCTCTTCAAAAAACAAAGCCACCATCAAACTGGGGACCCTGACTGTCCCGTCAGGAAAATGGCTGAACGACGATACATAAACTCGATTGACTATGGGGAGATCTAAGTAAAATGGGCAGATTCAATTATTGATACTTTAGTTATTTTTTAACAACTATGAATTAATTAATAAAAACTTTGATTATAGTTATTGCCATTTTTTGTCATATTAATGATTAATCACGTTTTTAACATTTTCACAAGCATTTCTCATGTTTTTGTATAATTGTATTGTAAATGGGTAGCATCTATTTACAAAGCAATAAATTTGCCCTACATTAAGTATCGAAAACTGTCAAAATGCAGTTCTTGCAATTTAAGATAGGTAGTTTGAATAACAATGTAATAATTTAAAATCATTATTTTTAAAATCGGGACTTAATCGCGTATAACTACATATTAAACTGACCTCCAACGTTTCAAGGACGGCGTTGTCCCCGTGGTCTCGGAGAAGACCCTCCGACTTCTCCGAGACCACGGGGACAACGCCGTCCTTGAAACGTTGGAGGTCAGTTTAATATGTAGTTATACGCGATTAAGTCCCGATTTTAAAAATAATGATGTGTAATAATCGTGAAAGTTTAAATAATTTAAAATATCCACGATCGACCTCCTTTTTAGATTTTATAAACGCTTACATAGCAACACATATTATCCAAGTGTTTATTTGCTTTTAAGACCTATTTATGTACATGTTCTCATGGTTTTAATTTGTTTACATTCAATTGTGTTTTAACCTAGGACATTATCTCTTTGCCCGAGATACAGGATTTTTCTTCCTAGTTCGGGCGCACGTAACACTGCACATAAGATAAGGAAACGCATAAATGTAATATTAGCAATAAGGTTTTTCAATAAATTATTCTTATTCTTATCCCTAATACGTTTGAATGGCTATCAAAAACTAAATTGGAAGGAGAAGGACAAATGCCGCCTAAATATAATCTGCGAAAGTACTGTCCGACTAGAAGACTATTATGCTCCCCTGTTTTCCGCCACTCATCACGGCTCTGTGCATGCTCTTGCCAGCATGCTACTACAAGAGCAAAATTATGACACGTTATCAAAAAGGAAATACTGTTCCAGAGCCACCGTTAGGTATGACGACGAGCGAAGCGAGGAGGTTTTAGGTATCTTGCATCCCTAATACGTTTGAATGGATATCAAAAACTAAATTGGAAAGAGAAGGACAAATGCCGCCTAAATATAATCTGCGAAAGTACTGTCCGACTAGAAGACTATTATGCTCATTAACATTATGTCAACATACCATTCGGTAAAAATCTGCGAAATGATTTATGCCAAAGCATATTCTGCGTAAGGTGTTTCTGCCGAACGTGACTTCTGCTAATCTAATATATGCGAAAAAAGTTTCAGCAAGACATTAGTGAACCCCAAACGCCATTTAATACTCAAAAGTTTAACACACGGTTTAAGGATAAGGGTAAGTTTTCACGTGCCCCCGCCGTGAGTATAAATAACTAGGTAAGATTGAAATTGCGTCAAACTTCAAATATTTACTTTGGTAAAAAGTATGTCTTGGCTGAGTGAAAGTTTGGTATTTAGGCTCGTCAAGGCCTTCCATCCGGATATACATCTTTCACGCAACGCAAAATACCTCGGACATCGTTTTTTCATTAATTCTTAATAATACCTATATATGACATATTGGACATAGTTCTGCGTAGACCAGAGTGTGTTAAGTACCATTATTTTCAGACAAATGCTCCACTCCACTGCATAACAATCACTTTTATGGTCGACATTCGAAATTATTAGACTGCGCTCAAAAGACAGTCATGTCATGTCGTTGCACAGTTTTCATTTTTAACACAACATTTTTTTACAATTTACAATGCCTAATAGTCTTAAAAACAGGGAAATGTCACCAACATTAAATTTTGTCGAATATTTTTAAATACTTTCCCTAAAAACAAGGAATGGACGAATATACAAAGTATTCTATAGAATTTCTTTTGAAGTAAGTACTTTATTCTTCTGCGAGATTTTATTTTTTGGCATGATTTTAGGCGGCTTCCCTTGAACTCAATCATGAAATTATTATTCACTTCTATGAAATAAAGATTATGATTTAAAATACTGAAAGTCAGTCCTCTAACTCAATCATGAAATTATTATTCACTTCTATGAAATAAAGATTGTGATTTAAAATACTGAAAGTCAGTCCTCTAATTATGATTTACAAAATAACTCTTAGGGCCGGTTGCACCAAACCGTCTGGCATCGTTAAATTGTATTGTATGGGAAGTTCCATAGACGTCTGCTGCGTGACGATGTCTATCAAATGTGGTTGATGCAACTGGCGCTTAAACTGGCAATAGTTATTTGTTTTACAAGGGGGCAAAGGTGTTGTTACCGCACGTGCCAATATTGATGCCCGAGCAAGCGAAAGATTCCAATATTTAACCGCAAGCGTAGCGAGTGGTTCAAAAAGTGGAATCTTGAGCGATGCGAGGGTTTCAAGGCGCGAAGGTTAAACAAAGTTTGACACCGAGTGAAACACAATATTTTTACCACTCCAAACTCGAACACGAACAAAAAACTAAATTAAAATCATCATTTATAGGGAAAATCTACCGGCCCGCTTAAGACATCAAGATAAAATTTGCTGTCTGGTTTCGAATAGCAAAGAGGCTTTACCAGTTGGTGTGGTGAAAAAATATATTAAGTATATTTGGGCAAATAAATAAATGTCTAAGTATACAAGTAGGAAAAATTTCCCACTTGAAATGCCCCTTAAAACGTAACAAACTGTAGAGTCTACACTACAGTCCATGGACGATATATATATATATGTATACCGGGACTGAAAAAGCCCATACTAAAAAGCGTGAACCTGAAATGTATGGGCCTTTAAGGTTTTAAACTAGATGGCGCTGTTTCGCAGCCTGGAAGTGGCCAAAATATTTTCCCCAAATATTTTTCCGTGTCTTTTTTTTTATAAGAACAAATGACATATTTTTTATTTAAATATCATGATATCCTGTCAATACACATTAAAAAAAAAATTGTAGGCATCATCATCATCATCAATGCTGTTATGATGGTATTTAATAGATGGCGCTAAAAATGAGATACGGTTTTTAGTATGAAGATTGTAAATTATCCAAAATATGTAAATCATACTTGATTTGGGCAAATAAATAAGGGTCCATACAAGTAGGAAAAAATTCCCATTTGAAATGCCCCTTAAAATGCAACAAACTTAGCCTAGGAACCATCCGGTCTTGCTACTACTGGGAAAATAACTTAATTCTATAACAGTACTTTTTATGTCACCAAAAATTAAGTTTGGTAATTTGAAATAGTTTTTTTAGTTAAGCCACCAAAATTTGTGACAAAAAACGTATAATAGAATAAAAAAAATATTATTTTAATTCGCTAAAAATCAGGCGAAAATGGAATCAGGACTTTTGTTTTAAATTCGACTACTTTAATTTATGACCTTTATAACACATTAAGAAACCACCTATTTTTGTGAATGATACTTCGTAGTAACAAGAAGCGGAGTAATTAAATTAGTTATGACACAAGCAATAATAGGACAAGTGAAGTTATGGTTGTTTTGTACATATATTATGTGTTGAAACACTATTTCTACTGAAACCACCCTAAAAACAAAACGGAAGTTTAATATTTTACTAGCTCGGAAGAACATTCACGGCAAAAATTATATCAGCAAAAAAATTGGAACAGACTTTTCGTTAAGATCATAATAAAGAAGTATAAAAAATAAGCCACCTTTAAATGCACGCAAGAAGCGCTAAAACCTGTACTGAAAGAAGTATTTTCATATTTTTCATTTACCTACAAACTCTACTATTGACGTCATTGACGATGTCATTTTCTGCATTATTTCAAAAGTTAGTTATTCATTCGTATTTTCATTACATCGCGGTATAATAATATATTTCGCCACCATTACTATCGCTTAAATAGCTCAGTTATATAGTAGCGTAAGACGATGGGCGCGCTCCTGACCTGACGTCGTGGGTTCGATCCTCGGCAGCGGAAATCTTTTTTTCTTGTTATTATTTTTTAATCTTTTATACCCTTTTCAACCCTCTCTTTTTAAATATTGATTTTTTTAGTATTAGATTTACAGGCCATTTCATTGAAATTTTTTTAGACACATGTAATGCAATAAGTTTAAAAATTGTCTTTCAGTATTAGTATTGATTGAAGGTAACCTAAGGTTCAACATCGTTCCTACTAACCGCAATACTCTGTCTTAGCTAACCATCGCTAGACGATATGCCCTTGTAATAAGGATTACAAATGTACAGTGACAGTTGTCCGGTATGACTCATAGATTTATATATTATTCAGCTAGATTGAGTTGTTAGGCCAAAAAGTGTGTCCACATGAGAGGGTAAAGTTGGGGCTGGTCTCCCTCTCGCACTTATTGCCACTGTCAAAATTATTTGAATGACGTCATCGCTGTCATTATTTGGGGATACCAGTCAATATTCAAAGTTACTACCAAATCTACTAATACCGAATTAAAGGTTTTTTTTAATTGCGCAAATCTTTGGTTTTATGGCTTCATAATAATGACTTACCAATTCGTTACAAGGTATTAATATCCTTGCCTCGATATAATACAAAAATCATTTAAGAAGTTTATAAACTTAGTTATCATACAGGTAAAAATACTACTACTATAGTAATCTCTTTAACACTGGTCACACGTGCGAGAGAGACACCAGCCCCAACTGTGGCCACCAGCCCCTCTCATGTGGACACACTTTTACTAGTCTAATAAGAACGCCTTTCTGCACCGGTGATAAAGTTCAATTTAGTATGGCAAAAAAAGTGTGAGCTCAGTCCCTATTGAAAGTCCATGGTATGACTCAATGAAAAATTGGCTAAATAGTAATCGGAAAACAAGCAAAAAGGGTAGAATATATTTCTATAAGTTATTTCATTGGATTACATTACAAAATGAATGTATTATACATTATAATACTCGTTGTAATTGTATAGATTTAAATAAATAATTTTATTAGTTCAAATGAATGACCGTCAAGGAACAAAAACTATTGAGTCGCTATTAGACCGTTTTCACATTATCCGATCCGATAACGGATGTCGGAAGGATATCAATAGAAGAATCGAAGATTCCGCCTGTAATGTATGGGATATCGGTCCGACATCCGATATCGGATCGGATAATGTGAAAACGCACTTAGGTCTACATTTTACACTTTTTAAAACCAAGATTAATTAGAGTCAGTTGTATGGTCGGTATGTAGTGTAAATAAAAAGTCGAAAAGTCTATTTGCTAAAATACTATTTGTAAAAATACTATATTGTAAAAGTACTAAAGTAAAAAAAATAACTATTTCCTATGTATTTTATATTTCAATAGGCAGGCTTTTGTACCCATATTACAGTACTTTCAATATGTGCTATCCTATAATTAAATTGGAACACTCGCGTAGACACTTCTAATATTATTTGAATGGCATTACCAACATTAAATCTCCTTTTGAAAATAAATTTTAAAGAATATCCTACTATCAGATCAGAGCCACTAATATTTAATTTAAAACAAATGCCTATAATAAATAAATCCGATTAACCTTTGAGTTGTCTGCTGTCGAATTTAATTATTTTCATAGAAAATATTTTAATTTGTATCCTTCCAGCTCGAGATTCTTGGAAGCCCTGTAAATTTTTCTTTGTGACAACAAGATATGACATTTATTTCAGGAAATTTACACATACATACATTACATACATTTATTGTAATAAACGGAGTACAAGTGACCAAGATAAAGATGATACAGTAGGGTATTCTTAAAGTTTATGTAATGAAGAAGTAAAATTGCGGCCCTTTTTAGGTACATATTTCTATTTATGGAATAAATTGGAAATATCTAATATATACCTACATACTTATTATATATTGGTAGCGGCTCCATTCGTTCAATATTCGTTCGCGATTCATTTTGACATATAAGTCATTTGAGCATAATAATATTATGACAAAAGGTATTTTGATAAAAAGTTTTTAGTGTGTCGCAGTTCCATTTGCAATTTTGATACTTAGGGCTTTATACACTAAGTTGGTTATGGCATGGACGATTTTTTTCCTAAGCAGATAAGAAGTTAACTTAGTTAACGTTATTAGCATCAACAAGAATGTTCTAAATGCAATTTAGACCCAGATTTTTAAAACATTTTTGTTATGAATTTTGCGTCCTTGTATTTAATATCATTGCAGTAGCTTGTACTCATCAACTTATAATATAAATAAAAAATTAAAAAAATGAATTAAAAAAGCTGTAATATCTAAGTATGCGACACTGCGATTTGAACCCGTGACCTGTGGCTTGTAAGTCTAACGATAATCGCCGGGGCTATACCTGGCCGTGACATATGGGTCGAAATTAGACGTTGCATAGCTTTCGCGTGTTTGTAACAAGCGTTGCTTCAACGATTCTGAAGAATGGAAGAATACATTTCACAAGATGACGGAGATCTGTCAAATGGTAGAAGAGAAAAACGTGAGATAGATGTATGTACTGACAAGTATATACTCTTTTCGACGACTGTCAAATCGGATGCCTATAATAAATATGTAATTTTTTTAATTACTTTGGACTTTATTATCGGTGGGAAACGTCTGTTTTTAATTTACCTAAAATATTACTTATATAGAAATAGGCATGTAATGAGGAGGAACACTCAAAGGATATGACAGATGGCGCCACCCTATTAGTCCGTGAGACGTGAGAGCGAGAAGCTGATAATTATGTTTTTCTCTCTCTCACATATGAATGACAGTGACATGCCTAGACTCTTGCATAGGCGCCGCCTGGCGGGGTAAAATGTCAGTGTGCCTCCTCATTTACGTTATTGTGTATAGTAATAGAAGAACAGAATAAAAAGCATGCGACACGGCTCATCACCTACTCTCGGCCCAGCTCCACTGGCGTGGTGGTTTGCCATATGGATTCCTAAATGTAAGACACTAAGGTCCAAACCAAACCACGCAAAAAATGTAAATATATTATTAAATTAAAGTATTAAATAAAGATCAAACTTATTGGGTGGATTATCATGCTGTTAATATTGTTAAATAGGGACAATAAAAGTCAACCTCGTACTATTATCTGTTCCTAATTTGCCCGGTCAAATATTTAGATTTTTTTATTTCCATATAAATATATTGGTGGTTTTTATATGCTAAATATCTGAAATATTATGTGCTATTCATTTCTGCTTAAAAATATCTGTTGTTATATTTGCTCTAGAACACGTTAGAAAAAATTCAAAAATTCTATATCATTAAAAAAAGTCTTATTTCCCGTCATATATTTAGGTGGCTTCGGGTTGTAAACCTTAAAACTGATTTTTTTTTACATGTGTCCACCATTAAATTACTGTGAGGTATTTTGCTGAAAGAAAACGCTTATTTTTTGGGCGTAGTTTTTTTTAATATCTTCCATTCCAAACTATTGGTGGATTCGAAAATATAGGTTTTTTAAATTGCGATTAAACGCTGTATATGAAAAAAAACTACTGTTGTAGAATTATTTTCAAAAATATCGCACCGTTCTTAGGCTAACTGTCTACTCTCCAATCTAAATAAATTAAATGTCAGACACTTGAGATTTCACTTTTAACTTGTCAAGGAGTACCTACACGTCTAGACATTTTTCAGTTAGTCTTAAAGTTTAGAGAACATTTTTATCGGATGCTTTAAATACTCGTATTTTTTATGGTATAGGTAGCAAACGAGCAGACGACCCGCCTGATGAAGCAACATCAAGGCAGCCACGTATGCGTTGCCAACCTCTGAGAACCTAATAATGACTACAATAACGATAGTTTTCTTAGGGCCCGTTGCATCAACCACATTTGACACACACATCATCGTCACACAGCAGACGTCTATGGAACTTCCCATACAATCAAATTTAACGAACGCTTTAACGGTGACGGACGATTTGATGCAACCGGCCCTTAAGATATAATACTCTTTATTGGCATACCTCAGAAAAAAGATACATTGGTGACAAAACAAATGATTAAAATAGAGGCAGACAACAGGCGGTCTTATCGCTAAAGAGCGATCTACCAGACAACCTAAGTATTAATATTTTCACTACCTATATATAGTAATTTAGTAGGAATAATATTTTATTTTAACAAGTTATATTTTAACAAGACTGGTACTTAATTTCTTTGAGCTATCATGGTTCACTAGAAATTATTTTTGAGTGGTAAGGACACATATTGGTCTCCTTAATCCGCAACATTTTTCATTGTGGTTTGTTACAATGCGTTAAAAAGCTTTTGTGGTGTGTTAATATTCGTAAATCATCAAATCGGTTTTGAATACGCGGCATTGATATCGATTTTGGCTTAATCCGATGAAAGGTTGCTTTGTTCTGAGCTTATATGTTCATTTTCTGTGTTTACACTACAATGAATTTAAAAATGGCGAAATTTTAACAGGTTTCAGCGATGACGACGCGTAAGCGCCTTTATTGTAAGTATTCTAACGAGCGATTTTTGGTCGTCTTGGGTCATTTTCAGAATATGCAACCCCCCAATTAGCGTAAGTTGTTACTTAACAAAAATTAACTCACTCTCAGTTTTGTGACGATTGTTAATTACATATTTAAGCGATAATCTACGTTCAGAATGTGAAAAAAGTACATTTTTAGACAGATTATATGCTTAATTATCGTCATATACACCGTGTTTCCGGTATCACTCAAAACCTCAGACACCCCAACTGATTTTTATTTTTTTAAACGTATCTAGAATGTTCATTTTTTAATCTGATGATTATTATTTGTTTAAATTGAATTTTTAATTTTCTGTGCAGCTCTACTCGGCTTTTAACTCTACACTCAATAAAATAATTGCTAGCTACCATCATAAGCCTTCAAACTGTTTAATTGTGTACGTTACTGCAACGACACAAGGTTTACCAATAGACAGCTATGGCAATGTAAAGCACTTTAACCTGTCTCACAGTAAACTTCAAATTGGACAGGTGACTCAGTAAGCAAATTTAAACCTAAAATTCAAAATGACAAGGTTGTAATTAGGTACGAGTTCAGTTTGTTATGACTTATGATAAACTTTAAATTTAAACTGACGCACAACGTCTATTTCGTAGCAGAAAAAAAATCGTCCAAGTAACCAGCCAGTATTAATACCCTTAAATACTGAAAAAGGTATACAACCTCTAACAATATGATATGCACAATGTTGTATTACGAATTTGTAGAATGGGCACGTAAACAATAACTAATAATACAAATTAAAACAAAAAATATTACCCCCATCAAGATATACCTCAATCGATTCTACTCTCGATTCTGAACAAACAGTTTTCAGGTTTTTAGTGTTAAGTGAAACACGGTGTATAATATTTAAAATAAATGAATTCATTCATTTATTCTAAAAAAATGTGTTCTTAAACAAAAAATTGCCAATTTAATTCCTTCTAGCAGTCGAAAAGCCTCTTTTCGAAATGGTGATGTGAAACTATTGAGTGAATGCACCCTTTAGTAAACTAGCCGGGTCCTTCTCACAGATGAAGGCAAGCGCGCTGTCGTAGTTGTTGTTCCGGTGTTCCGGCTCCCTGGGTAGTCGGGTTGGCCGTCGGATAATCGGTCATACCCGGCTGCAAGCCCGGTCAAGCACTAACGCTTGACTTATCACTAGAGAGGGGATTTCAGGTAGCGATTTAAATATTGATATGGATGTGACACGCAAAATTTACTATTTTTTTACACACATAAAAAATGTATCGGGACATTAAACTTTTTGGAAAATCGAGCAAAAATTATGACGATAATAAAATAAAATAAATTTAATGTTTGTTATTTTTTTGAATATTTTATTTAGGTACTTATTTAAGTTCTTCTTCTTTATGATTTCATTTGCCCATTGCACAATTTGCAGAGTAAAAACCTGTATTATGACTAGAATAGAAAAATAAAAATAATTCGCTTCCTGAACACAAACTCCTTTATTTAGAATAAAATACTTTTCTTTAAACTTGCAAAAATAACATTAATTTAATGTGATTATTTAGCAAAGTTTGCGGTGTGCGATTGAATAATAATAGATTGTAAGACCTTTTTATAAAATCACGTGATATGTATATTTCTAAAATTGCACTAGTCATATCTATATTAATATTTAAATCACTACCTGAAATCCGCTCTCTATTTATAAGCATGGTGATGTGGAATTATTGAGTTAACGGGTTCTGAAGCAAACTAGCCGGGTCCTTCTCACAGATGAAGGGAAGGGTGTTGTCGCAGTTGTTGTCGTCCAGCAGTCCGTTCCGGAACATGGCGCCGCAGTTCTGGCTGCCCGGGTTGTCGGGTTGGCCGTCGGACCAGCGGTCGTAACCCGCTGCTGCTAGTGTTTGACCTAAGGCACAAACATATTTAAATTGGAATAACACATCGTAGGCCACGTTTTTGCCTTTGGCTAGTCTGTGGCCAAAAGTAAGCCCATTTATTAAAAAAAACACTTATAATAAAACATGTCGGTTGAGCTGCTCAGGCCCCGTAGCCAAATGGCATTTCTGCGACGCGAAACGAAATCGAAACGCCGTAAAAACTGGGAAAACTAGTTTTATAGGATGTGAATTAAAGTATATTAAGAAGTTTTGTTTTGTTACCTGAGCAATTCTCAAAACACAAATTAAGGAATAAGTTAAATTTGTTTTTTTTTATTCCTATTTTCCTATTTTGTTACCAAGATTTTTTTGTTGAATTGAGATTTTAGTAAGTTTTATTTCGTCATTAAGGTTCTCTAGTATCTGTATTTTCTTAATTATAACAATTATCATGTATATAATATCTTACGGAAGTCGACTTATATTACTAGATGTTGGTAAAAAAATAGGATCAATTAAAATTTGCTGACGTGGCTATGTACAAACTTTTTGAGAACTGCTGACCTATTGAAACGTACCTACATACAGCCAACTAAGCAGGACAGCTCTGCAGTGCTAGTAAGCAGGAATATATAACGTGTTTCCGGTAACACTCAAAACCTCAGACACCCCAACTGATTTTTATTTTTTTAAACTCATCTAGAGTATTCATCTTTTAATCTGATGGTTACTTTTTTTTAATTGAATTTTTAATTTTCTATACAGCTCTACTTGACTTTTAGCTCTACATTCAATAAAATAATTGCTAACTTCCGCCATAAACCATAACACTATTTATTTGTGTACGTTACCGCAACGACATAAGGTTTAACAATAGACAGCTAAGATGTCACTGTAAAATACTTTAAAGCTTTGTCACAGTAAACTTCAAATTGGACAGGTGATCGCAGTAAGCAAATCCAATATTCAAAATGACAAGGTTGTAATTAGGTACGAGTTCAATTTGTTATGACTTATGATAAATATTAAGATTAAACTGACAAACAACGTCAAACTCGTAGCGAACAAGTAACCAGCCAGTATTAATACCCCTAAATACTGAAAAAGGTAAACAACCTCTAGCAATGCGATATACAAAATGTTGTCTTACGAGTACAATAGAATAGGCACGTAAAAAATAACTAATAATACAAATTTAAATAAAAATATTACCCCTATCAAGATATAGTTCAATCGATTCTACTCTCGATTCTGAACAAACTGTTTTTAGTGTTAAGTGAAACACGGTGTATATGATGGCTATTGAAAATACGTCGTATTTAAGTAAGGATGTTGCCATTACAGACGTGTTTACATTTTATCTACTTCATCATCCTCCTTGCGTTATCCCGGCATTTGCCACGGCTCATGGGAGCCTGGGGTCCGCTTTGACAACTAATCCCAAGATTTGGCGTAGGAACTAGTTTTACGAAAGCGACTGCCATCTGACCATCCAACCCGAAGGGTAACTAGACCTTATTGGAATTAGTCCGGTTTCCTCACGATGTTTTCCTTCACCGAAAAGCGACTGGCAAATATCAAATGACATTTCGCACATAAGTTCCGAAAAAATCATTGGTGCGAGCCGGGGTTCGAACCAGCGACCTCCGGAACGAAAGTCGCACGCACTTACCGCTAGGCTACCAGCGCTTACATTTTATCTACTTATTAGGTATAAATATATGAACTTATTTATACTAATTAATTTCTCACCGTGTATAGTCATCCACTGAAAGTTATTCTCCATAGTTCTGAAGCCCAAGAAGGCAATGTCTCTGTTGTATTTTCCGGCGACAAAGTGGGGACGGGCGTTGTTCCATAAGGTGGCGATGATCTGTGCTTCCATGATACTGAAAATAAGATGAAAATAAATAAACCTGACAACGAATATTCGGTAAATAATTCAAACAAAAACTACAATTTGTAGATATCATCCTGTTGCTTGGCTCCATCCTTTTCATAAAAAGTCCCAATCAGAAATATGATGTGAATCATTTCACACACTAGCTTTAATCCGTTAAAAAGTATTCAGTACCAAAGATAAAAATCGCAGCATTGGATATCGTTCCGAAGTATGTAAGTAGCACTGTGTTAAGGTGTTAATACTGTACATACAGTTATAGTATGAAAAGTGTTTCCTTCGTATTTTTCCGGATACGTTCGTATTTGTCATGCTAGTTCAGTCAGTGTTAGTACATCTTGTACTGAGACTGACTGAAATAGCATGACACGTTCGTACGTTTCCGTAACAATACGAAGGCAAATTTTTTCGCACTACCTACATCTGTAATGTCTTGTAGACATAGGTAGATAGATAGATAGATAGGTAAATTATATGTAGGTCTAGATATTATTACGGAATACCAAATAGTTTCGGGGCTAGATCAATGTCACAGACCTTGACAAGACGCAGACATGCATTACGTCCAAAGAGGATTGAGTACTGTCAAAGTAAAATGTGTAATCACAGTGCATAGACTGCCATCTCTCGACACAAGCTTAAAACTTTTGAACCTTAGTTTTGACAATTTGGCCCATATTGTTAGCTTGACATGTGTTAAAATGTCAAATATTAATATTAGCGCCATCTAGCCGAGCGTTCCCCAAAGATGTGACGCCATCTAGGCCACCGTACCTTTTTCTCTATGGCTTTGAGGTACGTTTTTTTCTTAGACTTTATCTGTCTATACGGAGTCACATATGTCTTAGATTACGTCTTTGCTCTGACTCGGTACACTGAGAGTTAGAAATTGTAGGTTGTAGTATTATATTAGTTGTGTCATACGTTACGTATTATTGCTTAAATCAGCTTTATCAAATTAGAGGATGTGCTCAAATCTTAATAGGAAAGTGGACGATTACTATACTTATTAAAAAAAAATTATATCCTCATCGGTCGCTTTGAAAATGTTGTTTTGCAAAGCAGCAGTCATCCAATTTTTTCTTAATCCAAGACCGCTGACGACACGACGTCTAATTTTATTCATTATGACGAAAGAACGTGAACGATGCATGTGGATGGCACTACGGGCATTAAAGGGGCCACGGCCTGCCAGTTAGGACTAAAAAGTGATAGCGCTGAAGACCTTTAAGCTTTACCTTTTTTTTAGCTTTAAGTACCTCCGCCTTACAGAAGACCGCAGCCAAATAGCACTAGACCCTACTCATAGTGTTGTGTTCCTGCCGGTGAGTAAGGCTGCCAGAGCTCAACGAGGGTGCGGTGTGCTGATGACGGGAGGACTTACGGAACTAACTTGTTCCGTCTATTGTCCTTTGAGTCGTCGGCAACCCGAACCCTCCTTGGAACTTGTACGCTCATTTTTGCTGTGTACTTAACACAGCAAAAGGGAGTGTACAAGTTTCTAATGGGGTGGCAACGCGCATGTGACACTGTTTGAGTTGCAGGCGTCCATAGGTTACGGTGACCGCTTTCCATCAGGCGGACCGTATACTTGTTTGCCACCGACGTAGTATTAAAAAAAAAAAATACCTATCTACTAAACACGTATTTGAGATTTTTTGTCGAAAAATGGGATAATGTAGGCAAATAAAACTTTTCCCAACCCGTTGGACGGATCACACAAAGACCCTCCCTACCCCACCCCACCCTATTTGATACATTTCACAAAAAGCAATCGGCAGAGAAAAGGGCGTAAAATCGGTCGTCATTCAACGTGACCACTACCGGTCTAGGCAAAGTGACAATGGTTGACGCTACTTGGCGATCAAAACGCAGTTTGGCTCTGTCGCGCCACTACAAAAGAATGAAAGTCTACGATACACTAAAGAGTTAGCTACGATACACTTACTAAGAAGCTATTGTGAATTTACTAGATACCCTGTCCTGCTTAGAGTAATACTACGAAGAAGAGGCACATACCCGTTCACGACAAGATGACGGGCGCACGCGATGAAAGCACGGCTCCAGTTCAGATGGGACCAGGTGCCGTAGGCAAATGGCATATCTTCGACGCGAAACGAAAACGAAACGCCGCGAAAGGCAAGAGCGATAGAGATAGATATCTATGAGCGTTTCGTTTCGTGACCGTTTGTGCCAGTCGGCTACGTACCTTGCTCTGCCGAGAGTAAATACTACGGAGATGAGATATACCCGTTCACGACAGCAAGATGTCCGCCCTCACGGGCGCATGCGACGAAAGCACGTGTCCAGTTTAGAGGGGACCTGTGCACTTTGTAGCAGCTGCCCGTTCTTGTATCCAGAGAGTATTCTGTAAATTATTGTAGAACTTAAAATCCATACTTAATATTATAAATCGGAAAGTGAGTGTCCGTTTGTTTGTCCGTCTTTCACGGCAAAACGGAGCGTCGAATTGTGATTTTGGAAGTGGAGATGGTTGAAGGGATGGAGAGTGACAAAGCCTACTTTTGTCTCTTTCTAACCCCCCACTTCTCTAACATGGGGGGTGTAAGTTTGTATGGAACATTCTGCAATTTTCGAATTTAACGCGAACGAAACCGCGAGCAAAAGCTAGTATCTTATAAAATACTTACCCATCTATTTGCCATAACAGTTAAACCAAAATAAAAAGTATAAAACAGCACTTTTCTGCTTGTCAATAAAGAAAGATAAGTTTTTTATAATTTTTCAGAGACAAAAGTACTTCTAGTGTCAAACTTTTAACAAGCAAATGGAGTCATTAATTAATAACTTCTCCTTCAACTAAGAAACAAATTGAATTATTTTATAATTATGATTTTAAGTAGTCCATTGAAGGAGCCTCGAAAACTGGAGAAAAGTCCTCTTTTTGTATCGATAAGATTTATAAAGTTAGAAAATACATATCTGGACTACAAACGCGAACAGAACAATGTTTTCTCTTTCACTCCAACAAACGCCGAGAAAGATTCGTTGAATTTATGAATGTAAAGGAGAATGGGCATTTTGTCTCATGAATACTCATGGAACATAGCTCGTTTGAAACGGCTTATTTATGGCATTATTTTGTTGTATGTCACAAACTTTGGATCACTTGCAGGGACTGAGTTATTAAAAAAAAAAGTATGCCGCATAAAATATTTTGTTTTACAAAATACTTGTTATGTAGCTGGTTCTAATATTATTTATACGAGAAATGCTACACTTCTGTATACCACTACTTACGTTTAAATACGCACAGGGCTATAATTATCTAATGAATTATATGCTCCGGTTATCCTCGTACCTTCATCCATAGTGCCGCATGCGTTGAGCTCGCGCTTTGCCTGCTCCTCACCAATATAGCAGAAGTAAGGAAAGGTCTCCGAGCAGTTGACGTCAGCCATTGTGCCGTTCGACAGCATAATGAGGCAGTCTTCCGCGTTGTCAGAATTGTCAGGCTCGTATGGGGCCCAGGTGACGGGCATGCGGGATAACGGTGTTCCTAAATAATTTTAAAAATAATACATACGAGTACAAAGATAAGACAAAGTGCATGAAACTGCCCAAGTTCCAGTGACGCTCTTGGCAATTAAGGGGTTGAAAGAGAAGGAAATTTCATTGCTTGCTTTTAAAATAAATACCATGATTTGGGGTGAGTTGACAAACAGGAAAACCCATATCACCCCGTAGTCCCTCGTCATTGGGGTGAGATGGGATTTTATACAAAGGTGACTTTAGAAGATAGTTCGATCGTTTTTTTATTATGAATATTACTATAGCTTCATTTTAAATTGAAATATGTAGGTACATTATATCTGTAGCAGCAGCTCCATGCGTTCCTTCTCTCCCCATTCGTAACTCAACTCCCCCGAACCCTACTCACCCTGTATTAAGGTAGATTTTTAGGAAATTAACAGTGACTGTCCTCTGCGTGACGGTTGTCTCACAAGTTGGTATCACATCAGTTCACATCACGTCATCACAGCTCGCACGTACTCACCTTTTACTGAAAAATATGCCCCTTTCCCGAACGTAGCGTGAACGCCGGTGTATATCGATACCTCTGGGTTCAATTGGCGTAAAGGACATTTTGGCGAAAATGAGTTATATATACAGTTTTGTTCAGAATTTCAAGCGCTATCGATCTGTGTAGTTAAAATTTCGATATCTCTTAAAAAGTTGCCTTTACGACCAAGATTTTCTACTATGGACTTGCAAAAATAGCTTTTCTGAAGGGGCGTAAATATCAAGTCATTAATTATAAATTATTATTTGTGTCGTAAAGGAAATCTACAAATAAAAATATAGTCGTAAGTCACCTTGATATATATTATTGCCCTTTAAGCCCTTACTTTTTAAGGATCACTTTCTATAGTAGTGTGGTAAAGTTGGGCGTAAAGGACAAGTTTTTTTGTTCTTCGTCCTTTAAGACCAGCACTAAAAATATTTTATCCGCAACTGTAATCGATATCATTGGGTTCAATTGTCGTAAAGGACATATAATGCAGGTTTCCAAGAGAAAGATAAACCCACTTTTTTGTTTTTTTGGCCTATATTTGTGACGTGTATAAGAAAAATATGCAGATTACGAGTATCTTTAACCTAGTGTAACAACCGTAGTGATAAACTAAACGATTTAGAAGATAGATGGTTGTAAAGGACACGTCAAAAGCTATTAACGTCCTTTACACCCATGATTTGATAGGGTCGTAAATGACGGTCTTAGATGATTTTTATACAAAACCGGGGCGTAATTGTAACCGAAATGGTACAAATGTTGTGCTAAGTTTACAATTAAAAACTGGAAAAATGTGTCAAAACGTACTTAATATGGCATAGAATAGACATTAGTTTAATGCAGTGTATTATTTATCTAAGCTATCTTAGAAACAAAAACCGGCCAAGAGCGTGTCGGGCCACGCTCAGTGTAGGGTTCCGTAGTTTTCCGTATTTTTCTCAAAAACTACTGAACCTATGAAGTTCAAAACAATTTTCCTAGAAAGTCTTTATAAAGTTCTACTTTTGTGATTTTTTTCATATTTTTTAAACATATGGTTCAAAAGTTAGAGGGGGGACGCACTTTTTTTTCCTTTAGGAGCGATTATTTCCGAAAATATTAATATTATCAAAAAACGATCTTAGTAAACCCTTATTCATTTTTAAATACCTATCCAACAATATATCACACGTTGGGGTTGGAATGAAAAAAATATCAGCCCCCACTTTACATGTAGGGGGGGTACCCTAATAAAACATTTTTTTCCATTTTTTATTTTTGCACTTTGTTGGCGTGATTGATATACATATTGGTACCAAATTTCAGCTTTCTAGTGCTTACGGTTACTGAGATTATCCGCGGACGGACGGACGGACGGACAGACAGACATGGCGAAACTATAAGGGTTCCTAGTTGACTACGGAACCCTAAAAAGAACAAGACTATTTTATATCCAGTTTTGTAATAAAGAAACAATATTTGCTTAAAAACGATCTACTAATACTTTGGCAACAAGCTCAAAGTTATTTTTTTAGTATTCGCCGCTGTTGAATAGTCAGTAGGTTACGCATTCAGCCTTTAATTCTAGCGGGGAAACGCTTTCGTAGTATTATTATACTGCGACGAGATGTAGGTAATTTAAAAAAAACACTATGGTAATCAGGGTACGTACCCACAACGTATGCACAAACGCTCACGATAATATCTATTTCGTAGCTATATATTTTTTTCGTAGCTATAGCTATAGCTTTATCGCTCTTGCGTATTGCACCAGACTGCATTTTTGTCGGCGTCTGGCGTCGACGATTGCCATTCAGCTACGCCGCCAGTAAACTTTAACAGTAGACTATACTAACATTTAGTGCGACAATAACAGGTGCGTTTCGCTAGCGAATGAGCGTTAGCGTTTGGTGACTTGGCTATGTACCCACAGGTACTTAAAGCATTGACTATAATATTTCTAGGATTGAACTCATAATTAAGATTATTCTTACTTAACAGGTTAAAGACTAAATAACAATCTTCTGTTTTAAAATTATCAAAAATATGCATCAACATAGTAGGTAGTCTTGACTACAGTTACTATTATTTATTAGTTGGTCACAGTTTGTATACGCGTCTTAACTTGCGTTTATAAATTGGTACTTAACTCTTAGTTATTCTTAGAACTTCTTTCTACTTTATACTTAAAATTACTGTCGTATTAATATAGTCTACTGTTCACAGTTGCTGATTAAAGTTTACGTGATTACCATTAGTGTTTTTATATTTACTTAAACTACGAAAGCGTTTCCCTGCTGGAATTAAATACTGAATGCGTAACTTATTGAGAGTTGAGACAGCGGCGAGTACTAAAATAATAACTTTCCAAAATACTAGATAGTTTTTAACACGTTCGCGGACGCTCAGTCACCCCTCTGGGACACCAATATTTTGTATGGGAATTTTTCGACTGCTATAGCATACCTGTCCTTAGACAGCTTATATTAGGGTTATTATGTGACGAGGAACGCTATAGCATTCGGATGCTATAGCATACCTGACAAAATACAGAGATAAAATGTGATCTTATGTGACACCGTATGCTATAGCATACGATGCTATAGCATACCGTGACACAATACTGAGTCAAAATGTGATCTTATATGACACCGTATGCTATAGCATACGATCCATAGATGGTGATACAGCAGATTCATTCTGTAGAATCATATCAAATAAAACATTTAGTGTTTCTGGCTGCGGGGATGATGCCCACAAATAAAAGTATAAAGCTTGTTCACGAATACAGAGTTTTTTGGTACAAGAAGAATTGTCTAAATGTGTATCTCCTACAGACTCTTTTGGAGTACCTAACTTTCGTCAGAACTGTAGTCACCCGTTTCGTCATTGAGACTAGAATAATGTTTGTTCAAACCTGCTGTTGTATAGGTGCTAAAGGCCTTCATTTGGTGTGATGATTTCTGGGTAGAACTTATCCACTACCTCTCACTACGCGATGATTCGCCCAGCTTTATATGCTATTTTACAAGCATCTAAACCAAGTTCAAGTAGTTAAACACCAACAAAATTCACTCAAAAAGATATAATTTAACGTAAACAGTCAGTATCAACCAGAAATAGGGTTTATTCACAATTATATGAGCAAAGCAATGACTAAGTACGAAGGAAATTACTCAAATAATAGGTGTAAACATGCTTCGGTTTTCTTAATTTATCGTAACCAAAATCACGGTGTATTATTATAAGACGACAGTGGACATGTTTGTTAACAAAACCGCAACACAAAAATATATATAAACTGTAAAAATAATTACTTATGATTTTTTAAACAATCCGTAAAATTGCGTTTGCGCTCGAAATTTGGCCACATTTCACGGGCCAACTCCCGGTGACACTCGCGGGGCTACTGCGCAAATTTCCATACAAAGAGGTATTCTATAGCATACGCGTCACAAAAAGGTGAACTCGATCTGTGACGCCACAGCATATTTTTTAACCGCGATAAAACTATGTAATGTTGCAGTATGCATACTATGATTCTAGTGAATGGTAGAGGAAATGTTGGTGAATAATATTATACTGTGAACAAGAAGATTACTAAGCAAACAGACTCAGAAATTCAAACCAAATAACGTATTCTATAGCATACGCGTCACCAGAAGGAGTACAAAAACCTATGCTATAGAATACGCGTCCGCGAACGTGTTAAGCAAATGTTGTTTCTTTATTGCAAAACTGGATATAAAATAGTCTTGTTCTTTGTCTCTGCTAAATATTTAGATAAATATACACTGTAACACTAATGTGGCTATTCTATGCCATATTAACTACGTTTTGATACATTTTTCAAGTTTCTCAATTGTAAACTAAGCTAAAAACAGTTGCCATTTGTACCATTCCGGTTACATTTACGCCCCGAATTTGTATAAAAATCATCTAAGACCGTCATTTACGACCCTATCAACTCTAATTGTTCAAAAAAATCGTGGGTGTAAAGGACGTCCATAGCATTTTGACGTGTCCTTTACAACCATCTAACTTCTAAACCGTTTAGTTTATCACTACGGTTGCTACACTAGGTGAAGGATACTAAAAATCTACATATTTTTCTATATACGTCACAAATATAGGTCAAAAAACAAAAAAGATATAAACATTTTTCTAAAAAAAAAGTTGTTTTTTGCTTCTCCTGAAAACCTGCATTTTGTCCTTTACGCCAATTGAACCCAAAGGTATCGATATGCCACAATTTGATAAAACGTTTAATTTTGTTAACGCCAGCTTCATATTTTCATTTTCTGGAGAGGCTAAGACAGCACCTAGAAAACTTTTTCGATTACGTAACAAAGTTAATACTACTTAACCAATTTATTAATCTATCAAAAGTTAATATAATATTGGCTGCTTAGGACTTTTAATAACATTTTGCATTAAATCTAATAAATATTTATGGTATTTAATATTACTTAAGAGTTTATTTTTATAAAATATTAGACGTATGATTTGAGTTCGACATATTGGTACTTCTGCTTATTCGTTACTTGTCTCAAAATCATTTGATAAACATTTAAATAGGGATAACAATAGTAAAAGAGGAAACGGCATGAAATAACCGTTTTACCTTCATAATAACAGTTGAGATAAGCGTTTTGCCAAGTGGCCGGCACTCGGTGTAGCTTTAGCCAACCGCCCGCCTCTTGGGAGTACATGTAGTCAAACCTGTAAGCTGTTGTACACAGTTTGTTAACTTGTATATACAGGGTATTTCAATGAACGTAATTATACAAAACATGTTTTTCAAACTCGTCTCCTATTGCTAAAACACTAAGTTAGGTCGCGTGTTGTTAAACTAGTTAAATAACCATGAATACCGTTGTTTTCTTAAATCCTGTTATTTTGGTCACAACATGGATACCCTACCTAGGTTGTTAAGAGAAAATAGTTCGGACCTAGTTTTTGTAGTATAAACTCACCTTTTTGTTTATCTAGAGTCACATTTTATGAATAAAATTTCTGACATGTTACCTGTCACAATAATCAACACCTTGATAACTGATAAGACATAATATGGCATGTCTTGCTATTGGCTTCGTGCGAAGTGCATGGAAGGGGTAAGCAAAGCGATCGCAGTGCTTGCGGTGGTCAAAATCGACACTGATTGTGGTTGTCATCTATCAAAACTCATAATAGTTATTTGTTATACAAGGGGGCAAAGTTGTATTTTAACGCCGAGTGTGGAATTGAAAAACGAGCAAGTGAAAGGATTCTATAGTTGAACCACGAGCGAAGCGAGTGGTTCGAGAATAGAATCCTGAACTTGCGAGTTTTTTAACACACGAGAAGTAAAATACATTTGCACCCGAGTGTAACACAAAACTTTTCCCCTCATTATAGCGAGGAAACTACAACGCAAAAAATGCGTTTATCACTGCTTCCAGTAGTTCCACAGGTGGTTAATCATCTTTATTACTAGATTCACCTACTTTTATCAATTTTAAAGCAGTTAATTTGACTTTATTCAAGGTCAAATTACTTTACCCACTAGTGGATAAAATGCGTTTTTACCCGCTGGTATTAAAGGACAAAACACGTGTTTCCGAGCTAGTGAGGGGAAAAATATAATACAATGTGTAATGTTTGATATGGGGCATCAATGTTGTTTCGTTGTTAATTGTAAAAATAATGGCATAAATAGTCGTTGCACGTTCTATGCGTTTCTTAGAGCACACTGGAAATTGGATCAAAGAACTAAATGGATAGCTACGGTGAAAAGAAAACGTAAGTGAGACATGTCAAAACAAAACATTATAATAAATATAAATATTAATTACGTAAACATTATAATTATATTTAAGCTTTGTTTACCTAATATTGTTCAATACGCTGTTAGTATTTTATCCTACCGTAAAAGATTATGCTTAAAGATTCAGGCCTAGCCTGGGAATAGGCCCGTGTCGAATATTTCTGCGGCCGCGGACATGACTAGGTACTTTACGTTTAGATTTGTTTTATATGGCATTAACGGGACGGAGGTTTAGAGAATATCATATCACTAACTCGAAGAACTTGTACCATTACTCCTATGTTCTTCAAGATTCCTTATATGCCCTGCCAGCACCAATTTATTGACTCTTTCTGTAGTCTGGGGTTGGAAGTTTATACCGTGAGTAATGCCTTTGGAAACTGATTTTTGGTATTATATCCATGTCTTTATAATCTATCTACCTAAATTACACTTGAAATAGTAGCTCTTGTTATTCGATGTATTTAAAATTAACGAAAAATCGTTAAAATATAATGTTTGTTTACATGTCAGTTTTTGACATTTTCCACTTCAGGTTCACATGGTAGTGGGCGTAATTGTCGTGCACGTAGCCAATAAGTCAGTTGTATATTATACAACTGACTTATAGCAAGACATGCCATGACGTCACAATGACCACACTTCGAGAATTGGACTTATTTCTTTTGTTAGAAAATTAGCAAAATTTAATTACGTAGAATTTTAAGACCAGAATACGTGCATTATATTCTTCGTTGTCAATAGAGCCGGAATCACTTTTTTTGTATTGCGTTCATTGAAACACCCTATATTATAGGCAAGACGACAAAAAAAACTATTTAGTCCGTCAGTTAGATAATCAAAAAAATTTGGACAACATTTTTTTTTCTCGTAGGTTACTTAAACGAAAAATGACTATGGTACAGTGCGTTGAAGTTTCGCGTGACGTCACGTCTAGGTACAATTTTTACTTAAAAGTGACGTCACAAGCCCCCACTCCGGAACTTTAATGCTATATATCTTTGTATTTTTTCATTAATTAGATAAAGCGATATGTGTTCAGTATTTTTGGACGATCTAACTGACTGACGACTGACTAAGCAGAATGCCATTTTTTTTGCGTAGTCGTCATGCATATTGTACCACATTGATATGTCTACCTTTCAGAATAATGTTACTAACTATCGGAAATGCCGTTGAATTTTTCCATACAACGAATGTACGTAATTTTCCGCAACGCTATCGAGTAACCAATTTTGAAACGTCAAAAACTCATAGTGTTAGAGTCCCTGTCGCCTGTAACTCGAAAAAACGGAATAAACTCTTGTATTCCTCTAATTTCACTAAAATTTTCTCCAGAGATATTTTTCTCTTGTTCTTGTTTTTACCTATAGGTGTATACACATACACAAATTGCTCGTTTAAGAGTATAAGAAGCTGATGTAGGACGTTATGTTTAATTTTAAGTAAAAATATTCATAATTAATATTTAATTAAATAACTGTAGGTTAATAGATTTATACCTTTTATGCCAAAGGCATTTTCCTTCCGTATTAATTTGCTTTCAAAATGTAACATCAGAGTAATTTAATCCATACCAATATTATAAATGGGAAAGTGTGTGTGTGTCTGTTAGTTTGTCCGTCCTTCACGACAAAACGGAGCGACGAATTGTCGTGATTTTGTAAGAGGAGATAGTTGAACTTTTTATCTCTTTCTAACGCGAGCGAAGCCGCGTGCAAAATATAGTTAAGTATAAGTACCTTCTTACCTTGCACTAAACAAAAACTTATCACACATATGAACAAAACAATCTTGTCCATTTTTTATTTTATGAGAGAGACGTTAGCTTTTTAGAATAATTTCATTGCCTAGACTCCAAAATATAGGATTAAACTAAGTAAAATCCCGTCTTTCCCGTAACAATGTAATGCAGCTAATGAATTCATAACAAACAACGCAAGGATAATAAAATTGTGGTTTAATTGCGGAAAATTGTGTTAATAGTAACAATGTTATGTTATTATTAACACAATTATCGTTTTAATTAATTCCAACGAAATATTGGTATTATTTTAATTGCTTGCTTTAGTTGCTATATTTGGACTTTTAATGTAGTTTAGTGTACCTCACACCTTGGCCAGTACGAGTAACTAAAACAGCCTCAAAACTTTGAGACATATCTTATCATCCTCTTAATTCAATTTCCTCTGAATCATGACATTGAATCTGAGACATTTCTTAGTTTACTAATACTGGCCTAGGTATGATATCTACTATAGTTATTCCTACTTACTGTCATCCGTTGGCTCGTGGATTACACGACATCCGTAAAATTGCGGGTCGCAACTGGATGGGATTAGACCAGCAGCTCGTGCGTAGCCGAATGCACAAACGCTCACGAAATGCTCGTAGATATCTTGCTATGGGCGCGACAGAGCTAGACTACCTTTCGCGGCATTTCGTTTTCGTTTCGCATCGTAGAAATGCCGTTCGGCTATGGGGCCAGGACCGAGACAAGTGGCTCAGCAGTGGGCGATCAGAGACTGACGACAATGACTGTCATCCAAAATCTCGTGTCTTCATAAGAAATAACACACACACTTTACAAATAAAATACAACTTTTCTTAAATAGTATTATGGTTTGAAAGCAACTCAATTTTCCCTATTGCTTACATATAAAGTACTCAGAAGAAGAAATACTCAAGAAAATACAACATTAAAAATAAACTTTGCAGGAAAAACCTTTACGAATAGGGAAAATACTGCAAAAACTAAGGCAAAAGATTGTTATCTAAGTAGAATAGATTATCCAGAATATAAAAAATATGTAATATAAGAAACGAATAGTTTTGGTTGTCGGTGGATTTTGGTCGCTTTTCTTTGGAGTGTGAGATCTATTTTAAAATTTTATTTTGTTCCCTACATACTTATTGATCTGGTACACTTCATTCATTCGCCTGCCCTTATCCCATTTATTTGGGGTCGGCGCAGCATGTCTTCCGCTTCCATACCTTCCTATCGTCCTTCATCTCATCATTGCTTTCGCTTCATTTCATCTCTCACACAACTCAATCCATCCACCTTTTCCTTGGTTTTCCTCTCCCGTTAGTTCCTTCCTCGTCACTTGTAATAAGTAAAAAAATCATACTGTCACATCGTCTGATGTCATATCGTCACTACTTTTAAAAAAACTTGTATCTTCGTCTGTCAATGAAAAGAAAATTGTAGTAAATATGTATGTAATGCATATAGACTTACTGCGTTTTAACTTTGAGGAACAGCGTGAGATACGAGATTTTTTGAAAGTAGTGAAAAATTCAAAATTCAAAATATTTATTCAGCAAATAGGCCACAGGGGCACTTTTACAGGTCACATACATTTTAATATTATTTTTATATTTGAATTTAAATTACAGAATTGATACAATACTAATTTTACCTAATGTATAACGCTACTACAATTTATTAGAGATGTATAAGGTCTCTTCAAGTCGAATTATAACTAAAACTACACATAATATAAAAAAGTACAAACAGACATAAAAATCAAAGTCTAAAAATCAAAGTGACGATATATACCTACCATAGATCAAGCAAACGTATCTACATACCTACTTAGCGTTTCAAATGAAAAAACATAAAAAATGCCTTGTTACCTGATATTTCATTGCAAAAACACAAAAATTATGAATACTCAACGGTCTGAGACATATTTAAAATCACAGGCAAGTAAAAACTTCAATACAAAATCTGACACACTCGGCCCCTATACAAATTGATGAACTTTTTTCTTCTATGTAAATCTACCTACCTACCTAGTCTACCTAGTCTAGTACCTAGTCTGTTCATATTCTTTGATGAATACTTTTGCATGTTAAATTGTATGTTGTTATTTAATGCATGTTAATTATAAGATGTAATGTTTTGAAAAGAAGTTGCCCGCCGAGTTTCTTGCCGGTCCCATAGTGGATACCCCCCTCCCAACTGAGGGGGGACTGAAATCTTCTCGAGGCTGAGGCGTAGGGTTAGAGCCGGCGTAGCTTTATTTGACGTTCATATGCGCATTGTAATATGCCTACTTGAAAAATAAATATTTCATTTTCATTTCATTTTCATTTTTTTTTTTCTAGTTTTGCGGTTATGTACGCCCACAGAACACCCCACTAGAAGCCTAATGCAAGCGATATTGTTCGAGACGCAAATCACCAATCCTTGCGGGGTGAGGCGGGAGCGCACGGTGCTGCCATTGGTCGTTTCAAATAATGGCGCGCCTTTACGCTTAGCCGTAGGGATGGGAATGGAACATGTCTATTATAGACCATGGTACCGGTACCAGTACTGTGGTGAATTTGTTTTGCAACAAATTATAATATTATAGCAGTTTTTCTAACTTATTTATATTTCTTTAGTTATAAAGTATTATTTCTACAAGTAATGGTAAGAAATGCGCAAGTTAGGCGTTTTTGCAAGCTTTTATTTAACTTGCAATGTTAGTATATTCGGGTGAAATCATGCGACTTTTAAAGCAGATATTTTTAACCGATTGAGCTGAAATTTTGCACACATAATTGTGTAAATCACGTGACGATGCAATATTATGGTATCATGGAGCTGATCTGCTGATGAACCAGAAACGTGGCCATAGATTAAATTTCATATCTGATTATGATGTTGACCTCGATTGCAATAAGGCCTAGTTATACCCTTCGGGTTGGAAGGTCAGATGGCAGTCGCTTTCGTAAAACTAGTGCCTACGCCAAATCTTGGGATTAGTTGCCAAAGCGGACCCCAGGCTCCCATGAGCCGTGGCGAATGCCGATGCCGGGATAACGCAAGGAGGATGATGATAGCACCTCAATAAAAATCATTCTACTAACTAATAACTAAACTGTGCATTTTTACTTACATTTACTAAGTTAAATTACCAACTAAATATTCTAAACTAATCAATCAACTAAATAACAGTACAGACTCTACAGATTCTAGATAATTATTTATTTTTACAAATCAAATTATTACAAATCTGCTTTCTTTTATATTTCATAAAATGGTAGCACATGGTACGAACGGTAGTACGAAGTTCCCGCAACAGACATAAACTAACATGGCCCCATCCCTAGTCGTTTACGTGAAAGGGATAGCATATCGCATTGTTAACTAGGCAAAAAGGGATGGACGCGCCTCGGCGCCGCTCAGTACAACCATATTGACCAGTATAAATGAACTCCGCGGATAATAAACAATATTCAACAAAATAATTAATTTGACTTAACTGTGGAATGTTATTCCATCTTTTTTATATGTGGAAGTGTTAGAAGACTTGCCACACCACTTTATGCTGCAAGAGACCATTGTTTGCAACCAAATTTAATTATTTAAGATTTTTTCCCGAGCGGACACGAACACTGTTAGCGGGTCGTATACTTGGGCGCTACTGATCGGTGTCGCGCGCGTTCAAACTTTTATACTTACACCTGATTTTTCGTATGCTTGGTGACCGCGAGTCGCCCTGTAAGGGCCGTCTTGTTGGGTTGGTCTGTGTGTACGCCACTTTCCCAAGCGAAACTAATTTAACGATTTTAAGCTGCTTAAGATATACTACTTAGACACGGTATTTTTATTTACGTTATGTTTACCTTCCTGAACTGAATTTAAGGAATTTTATTAAAGAAAATGTAATAAACTTTGTACATAATCACTCGTGTATCTGCCTAATGCTACGTTTACACGGGCTAATCCTAGTTGGTAGGTACTTAATTCATTTTACTTGGTTCTTGTCACTGATGCGCGAACTTTTGATGAATGTCACATTAGTGTAAAAAAAGTTATACCGTTTTGTGGAGGTGGTTTAAGAATTTCACCACCCCATTTCCTCTATAGTGGGTGTCGTAGAAGTCGACTGTGGGATATGGGTATAATTACGTTTTCACATTATCCGATCCGATATCGGATGTCGGAAGGATTTCAATGGAAAAAATCCAAGATGGCGCCTGTAATATACTAAGTGTTTAGTATTAGTGCAAGTAATCGGAAGCCGGTTCTGTTTCCTAAGCGATATGTGTCTACTTCCAACTAAAAATCTACTACTAATGCTTCTTAACATATGGGAGTGGTGTGAACATTCTTGTGAAGTGGAATTATCTTGTGACTAATAAATAGGGTGCATTGGGGTAATTACGAAGCACAGAAATGCTCGGGTAATTTCGAAAGGGGAATCTTGATATGATGGTTGAAATACTGGTGATTTTTATATGACCACCGAAATTATCCCAATGCATCCTACCATCATTTTTACAACCATTATTGTACCTAGACGGCTACTTATCACTTGTTCTCTGCTGATAAGTCACTTACCTACAAATACTCATAACTTGTAAACCTGGATTAAAATTCTATTAACTTAATATTTACAAATGTCTAACGGTAAGAGCGTGCGACTTTCGATCCGGAGGTCGCGGGTTCGAAACTCGGCTCGTACCAATGAGTTTTTCGGAACTAGTCATATATTTGCCAGTCACTTTTCGGTGACGGAAAACATCGTGAGGAAACCGGACTAATTCCTATAAGGCCTAGTTACCCTTCGGGTTGGAAGGTCAGATGGCAGTCGCTTTCGTGAAAATAGTGCCCACGCCAAATCTTGGGATTAGTTGTCAAAGCGGACCCCAGGCTCCCATGACCCGTGGCAAATGCCGGGAAAACGCAAGGAGGATGATGAAATGTGTGTTTGTACAAAAACCTTATATTTTATAACTTTTATTCCTAGCTAAACATTGCCTGTGTGGTGACGGGTTAAGAATTTCACCACCCCCTTTCTTCCCGTGGGTGTCGTAGAAGGCGACTGTGGGATATGGGTTAAACTGTGGCGTAGGCGAGAGGCTGGCAACCTGTCACTGCAATGTCACAGTTTCATTCTCTTTCAACCGCTCATTTGCCAAGAGTGGCACTGAAGCTTTAATGTTTCATATGCTCTGCCTACCCCTTTATGGGATACAGGCGTGATTGTATGTTGTATGTTGTTTATTCCTAGTTTAGTTTTGTTAATAGTTTGTTGGGTTGAAAAGAAACTACAACAATTGTGAAAACATTGATTTTATTAAACATAAATTAAAGCATGGTACATCACATATACACATGATTGATTTAGCTATATACAAAAATAACAAGGAAACATTATTTAATTTTACAGCTCCAAGGTTACCTAAATCTATGGCTACGTTAAAAATGTTCGTCATCATATGACTTTGACACTAAATTTAAATCTCTAAATTAATATTAACAATTACTTATCTAGTGTAACAACATTAATTTCGATGTTTCTACAGCTTAAACTATATTTATACATACGATAATGATTATAAACATCTACTTATAAATTCATTATTCTATAAGCGATATGATACATTTTACTAGAAATGTCTTCTCTTTCTCACATTGGGCTCAAGAATATGAGAAGGAGGGTATGACTAGTAAACTGACTAAGTATAACCGTAGACATTAGCTAAACATTGCCAATTATAATATCTTTAAAATTATATACAATATCTATCTAGAAGCTAAATTATATTCACATTTATTAAGAAGGTCCTCTTAAATGTTTAAACTATACATGGTGGCAATTGCTAAAAATAACTGAAAGTAGTCTTGATGCAGAAACATCTAGAAAAAAGAAAATCAAGAAAAAATTCTAAATCACAACAGACATTGTGGAAAATAACTCGAAAATTATGGTTTCAGATTCCCTTTTACTCTCATTTGATATGCTCGCCTTGTGTAATATTTCACGTCTCTTTGGCACAATCGGCGATCTACTGTCTCAAACAGTTTTACTGTTCTAGGCAACGACTGCCTCACTTACAGTGTGGATCCATTCATAAGGCATATTTATTTGGTATGGTGTTGTATAAATGGCAAGAAAAAAAAACATACGCAAAAATTATCTAGGGGACTGAACATCCAAGTCAGACAACCTTCCAAAAGAAAAAAAAATACGATAACCTGTTTATATTTATTGACGTGAAAAGCCATTTGTTTGCTAAATAAGTGAATTCAAATTTAAAAAAATATTTATTTTTATATTTGTTGTGAAACACAAATATTATTATTCAAAAGAGACTTCAAAAAGCAAGTAATGCAAACTCTTAAAACCTAATACTCTGAAACGAGATAAAGTTCGGCTTTTGCAATATAAATACTTTGCAAGCTACTTACATTACCGACCCTCTTAAGCAAAATCGGACCTGACAGCTCGTAAAACCCACACTGTATTTTTAAATTTTTTGGCTTTTTCTTACACATCGCGTTAAAAACTGTGCATTATTTTTATACTGTAGATGTATTTTTACATTTTTCAATGAATGTTGGAATTTATACTCAGTCTTTGCACAAGTAGTTTTAAGAGTGTGTAGGTACCTCACAAGGATAGCTGAAACTGAATATAATAACATTGTAAATTTAGTGAAAATTATCAATAGTTTTATTATTTACCATGCTCTCCATACCACTGGGTGGGTACCATTCGTGAATTTACCCACATCTAGCCAAACTATAAAATTCAAAAGGACCTCCTCCATAATCTAATAATAATGTACATTTTTACACAACTACAGCTAGCATCAACACTTATTCATTTCAATTTACACTTGTTTATATGTCCTCTCACTTGCTGCTTGCCAAAACAGTATATTTAAATAGTAAATGCGTAAAGTCAGACACCCGAATCTGGTCCCGATGAAAAGCTCCAAGTGTCGGCGAGACCCGAACCGAGCGTGCAAATCCTAACTTATTTTTTTTACATCAAGGTCACTATCTAATACCACATTTTTGACAAGCGACAGATACCTGTTAAATTATATTTACACCACAGTAGCTTGTTCAGACTCCCGGGCGCGGCGCCCGCGCACCGAATCTCAGACGATATCGTGACAGGAGTTCCCGTTGCCGGTCCTTGTGGTCTTGGTTGGCTGCGGCCGGTTGCACATGCCGTCGTTATGCGCGGGCGGGCAGTACATCACCTGGAAGGAAATTACCCGAGTTAGCAAGCTGACATGAGAGTTTGTGTCATAAGGGAGCAAATTGGTGAAGTTTTTGTAAGCCAAAGTGAGGGATTCAAGGATAAATTGAAATAATTATGTTATAATGTCACAGTCATCATTGTATGAGACAATTATAATTAGGTATAACCTTAAAATATTGTGCCATTACATTAAATGCAAATAAAGGAAAAAAAATCTGGATCTTTCTAACTGAAATACTACTTTTTGCACTCTTGCTAATTAAAGTCTTCATAGAAGATAATAAATATTATGGCAATTTCACTAGCCTAATATTAAGGTATACAAATAATCAGTTTACACCAAAGTGGAAGTTTTTATATGTTTTGATATTTAATGTATACTTAAATTTCATATAGTAAGAAGTTACCGTAGCCTATAGACTCCTATCTTTCCAAAATCTCAAATCTTTCCAAAGGTGTTACCTTACGAGTTGTATGTAAGTATGTTGTTTCAATATTATTTTATTTGCAAAGAATACGAGCTAAGCATTCGATTGATTGACTGTTTCATTTTATATTCCAATATACCATTATTTGAATGCGTACGATAGGTTTTATTAGAATATATACATCGTGAGTGTATTTAAAAAGTATTTTCAAACCTCTACCTTATTGCGTGAAATGAAAGCATATATTTCAATGAATGTTTAGAGAATTACTGCTCGGTTGCTTAGCTCAGCAGAGTTGATTACGTTTTATCAGTATACTTATGGACGTTAATTTTGTTGAGTATAAAATTCATATTTATTACTTATTTACTTATATATCCATATCCAGTATAATATTATAAATGGGAAAGTGTGTGTGTCTGTTTGTTTGTCCGTCTTTCACGGCAAAACAGAGCGACGAATTGACGTGATTTTTTTAAATGGAGGTAGTTGAAGGGATGGAGAGTGACATAGGCTACTTTTTGTATCTTTCTAACGCGAGCGAAGCCGCGGGCAAAAGCTAGTAGGGTCATATTTTATATCACTATCACTACAATTTAAAGTGGGAAGACACTTTTAAACTAAGAATTCTAGGCACCTGTTCTCCAATTATTCTCGAGCCGCATTATGACCTCAAAAGTCACTATGCAAAGGTTGGCTAGTACTTACAAAATCACCCTGTATATATACCTACTTCATAATCAATGAGGATATTTTTATCAAAAATGCTGTTGGACCTCCAGATGGAAAGGACGAAACTTCTAGGCATTGGACTTTCAGAGGAAAGAAGAGACGTACTAGGGCTTCTGTGACGAAAAGCTACATGACATTATAGTCACATAACAGTATAACACACTTTAATATCAGGATCATCCACATTTCCTCATCCCCTATGCTCCACTAACTTTCTTTTGTTCACATCAGAGGAGCTAAAAGGGCTAACCACCGACAAGCCGACTTCCGACCGACGTAATAACTTTCGGAGAAACATGCAGCTGGAAAGTTTCGAGGCTTAAAACTCGCGAACAAGATTATGTGTTCGTATTTATATTTCTACGGAGAAATAACGCTTTCAAGACAGCTTGTCCACACAAATAGATTCTAAATCTAATGAAAAAGGGATATGTAAATTAGTTAAAACTGTTTTCGATGCCTATTGAAAGCTAAGATAATACGAGTATGTTGAGTATGTATATCTCTCTGTTTGGAAATGTTAGTGGTGTTGATAATTACTTAACATTTTTTATGTGTTACTGCTAGTCGAATTGACGCTGAATTGTGTCTAATGGAACTTAGTTTAAGTGTTTGATACGTTGACGCTTATTGATAAATAGATAATACAGTCATCTTGTAATTATATTATCATATCATATATTTATCGTTGAAGATATTTACTTTTAGATACTTTAATAATTTATAAATACCTACATTTCATTGATAGTTGATGAACGGACGGTAAAAAAATAACAAGAAATATTACTATGGCCGCCTGATTTAATTTTAATGGCATTATCATTCATAAGACTAAAATCAAATTACGCAGCATGAACACAGTAGAAGTTAAGGAAAATTCCCGAAAGTATTTGTTAATAGCGCTTTTGTTTCAAAACAATCTGTATAATTTTCCTAAAATCAACAGAAATTGGCACAGATTGTTTTCCAGTTATATCTCAAAGTATAGTCGCGCAAATTAGAGCCTTGGTGCACAAAATATACTTTTATACAAATGTTGTCGTGACCCTTAGTAATGAAGGGACCGAGGAAAAAGAAGATACGTGTAGTAAACATAATTTAACGTAATCCGCTTAAACTGGTCCATTGAAACCTTCGTTCTTCCGACTCGTAAATCCTAAACGATAACAATGACATCTTAGAGATGATCCGTCTTCCAATTACAATAATCTCGTGCCATACAAAATATACATATTTTTCCCGTTGAAATAGTACAGAGCTCGAAGCAAACTCTTGTTAGCAAATATCTATAAGAATAACTACTATTCTCCATTCCCTGAATAGTTTTGTGGTTCCCCGTTATTTGAAATTCAAAGTATAAATAGAACGCCGAAGAAACTTCCTCAAAGAGGACTATTGACAAAACTTTGAGCTTCAGTTTGTTTTGTTGATTAGCTTCCACCTCAAAACTGTGAACAATGTTTTTGATATTATTGTTATTTAACTGAACTGAACATAACAACAATTTACTAAGACTGAAGTTTTGAAAGCAGACGGCACAATTCAAAATTTGAGTATCGGCTTATGTAGGTACTTCTGTGTCTATGTAATCATAATGTAAGGAATAAGTGCGTTTCACATTATCTGATCCGATATTGAATGTAGGACCAATATCCTGTACCTACATTAAAGGCACCTCCTTTTCCTAAAAACAAAATCCGAAAAACACACCACAACTGCACCGATAGCATGGTCGCGATATAAACGACAAAACATCAGGCCGTCCCCTATCGCACACAATTAGTGCGAAAGGGACGGCCTGATGTTATATCATTTATCGCGCGACCATGATTGCCTGCCTGATATCCCACAATCGACCCATTCGAGAAAAGTGTGTGGCGAAATTCATGACCCGTCACCACACGTAAAATCTAAATAAAAATAGTATCAATTCAAAGTCGAGGACGAGCTTGGTCTCACGTCATCACTCACGCGTCAAGTCATGTTTATGTAACGACACGTGAGGTTAGCTTCTAAAATTTATTTTTACTCTATGGTGCGATGTAATCGTACGACGACATACCACCATGAAATACAGTGTGCGTTTTATGTAACCGGAAATATTTAAGGAGGAAATGATATTCTAGCTGGTACAGCCGGCGTATTATGCCAATTTTATCACTTGTCCACGAGTATAAGACATCTGTCACTCTCACACATACTTGCCAAAGCGTGACGGATACTTTATCCACATAGTTAAGTGAAAAAACTTATTTTCATATAGTTTCCAAAATTTATATAAATTATCACCGGAATCGCCCGATCAAATCGCTTCGCACGTGACTTGGCCAAGTGCGTCGGCGTATTTTGAGACGAAATGAAATGGATTAACAAAAAGTTGAACGAAACATGGCATTTAATACTTTACAATTTTTTCACATAGCCAGCCCGTCAAATCTAAAAAATATTGCCGCTTATAAAAATTACATCTTGTACACGCAAATGCATCAATACATCAAAGGTTTGAACGGCGCGCCACACACAATTAACCCACGAGCCACGGTTGATGACTTATTGTCAAAAATACATCAAAGTTTTCTAGAGGTACCCATTATGAAGTCAATCATAATAGGTTCATCTTTCTTTCTGCAATACTGTGACAATAACCTAACCACAGAATTAAAATTTTGAACCGATTTTCATGAACCATGGCTAAGAACACTCTCGACTAATTCAGCTTTCAAGCAAAAAAAAACGTTACGATGCCGCCACAAATAAATAAACTTTTTAACAAAAAATAAAACCGCCTTCAAAAATAAGCGCGTTACAAAACACGGAGAAACTAAAAAGCAAAAAAATAATAAACTTTTGAATTCAGATTTCTTATCGGATTGCAATAATCTAAACATCCAAATTATAAACAAATCAATTATTTTTGGAGTCGGGGCCAGCCTGCGTATGGTTGGGTGGGGCAAACAGGAAATAGCAAGGCGACCGACAGGTCTGGTACCGACTACAAAAATAATTGATTTGTTTATAATTTGGATGTTTAGATTATTGCAATCCGATAAGAAATCTGAATTCAAAGGTTTATTATTTTTTTTGCTTTTTAGTTTCTCCGTGTTTTGTAAAGGCGGTTTTATTTTTTGTTAAAAAGTTTATTTTCTAGAGATGAAATTGATGATCTCCAAGCATACAATTGGAAGGACGTCACTAAGGATCGGGATGATTGGCTTGCACTCGTGTCGGAGGCCAAGACTCATTTTGGGTCGCTGCGCCAATAAGTAGTAGCAGGGGCGGCTCACTTCGCGATTCTATCGACGCGCTACAAGTACATGCTGGCGGCCGCGAGTTCGCGGCCTACTCAGGAGTGGCGCGCATTCTCACGGAATGCACGTTCGCACTTTCTATTGTTACTTTACGTCGCGAGTTTTTTTTAAGGTTCATATGCGATGTCCGCGTGTGGTATGGCTAATAATGCTTAGTTAAATATACATCATGAATAAAATAAATACCATAGGACAATTAGGACATTTTTACACAGATCTACTTCATTAAAATTTTAATAAGGCTTGTGATGTTAGAACTTAAACAAAAAAATATAAATACTGTATAAGAAAGTACCCAAGACTTGAATATAATAATACCTATAACATTTTATCTGAGTATTAATTTGTTTTAATCCATAGGTAACCCTATCGCCGGACGCCACGCACGTGCGGCTCTTTTCTTTGTAAGAATTTAGTAGGTATTTAAAAAAGCGGCATTTCGTGAACATCAAAGCAGTGGGCCTTCTGTACTTGTACTATTATATATTCTGTGGTAGTAGTAGAGATGAAATAAAACTATGGAAACGGATTATGGGACGCGATATAATTCGTTTCCATAGTTATTTTATTAGTAACTATCACGGTAACCGTTGACAATATTTCTAGAGATGACTGAAATATTTGATGAGACTTAGGTAAAATGGATCGTTATTACTATAATATTAAAGTGAATTGTTGATATTTGTAAAAACATTTCGACGAAGCCAGTTTCCTGGCTTAAACTAAAACTTTCACCCCAAATAAACTTTTATCTCTTTTAATTATAACCCGTCAGGGAATAATTATTCAAAAACTTTGTAATACTTTGTACTACAAAACCCTTAAACCCAGTTTCAAAGTCCTGTCTCAAAGTAAATTAAAAAAAAAACCTATAAAACTTTTAAACCCCTAACCTCCTTAGGATTATTATTAGAAGAACGCTAAAAATAGCTTTTCTTGAATTATAGTTCACAGTTACAGTACCTAAAGGCTCTTAGGGACAGCGATTAAAACACAACCCACCTAAATCCATACTAATATTATAAATAGGAAAGAGTGTGTGTCTGTTTTTTGTCCATCTTTCACGGCAAAACTTAGCGACGAATTTAAGTTTTTCTTTTCAGAGAAGATAGTTGGTCTTCAACTTCAACTTGAAGAGATGGAGAGTGCCAAAGGCTACTTTTCATCTCTTTCTAACCCCCCAATAACCTAAAATTGGAGTTGAATTTTGCATGGAGCATTCCACAATTTCCGAATTTAACGCGAGTGAAGCCACGGGCAAATGCCAGTAAGTAATAAACAACCCAAGAAATTTGTTAAAAGAGCAATAACGAATCAGCTAACTAAATTACCGCCCTAATAGAATTAGGGCCCTTTAAATTCAACAAGTTGGTCAGTTTCGGGTTTCGGATAACTTTCCCGTAATGTAATTCTATTGTATCCGAAAGTTAATCAGGGCCACGCTTGGAATAATAACGTGTTATTATCGCTGAAAGCACGCAGACTAATTAAATTATACAAGTAACTGCGTTCTTGTGTTTTAATCGCTGTTCTAAAGAGCTTTTACTGTAACTGTGTTGGATATGCAAAGAGTATCCCCGAATCTTTGCCACCGCGTACGTCAGGTTATGGTAGAATGTCAATATCCAAATAGAATAAGTAATTAGTGATGATGATTATACGCGATATAATCCGTTTTCATAGTTTTATTTTATAGAGAGAATGAGAACTATGTTTGGATAAAGAAGCGGCTGACTCCATTCTTCTTAAATATTGTTTGACATATATTAGTGATGCTGATGGCTTTTATGAACAAGTTCGGTTAATTAAGAAAGTTTACTTTATTTTTATTTTATTTTTATTATAAAAGTACATCCACATCATATATATTGTAAATTACATAACAAACATTCAAACAGGTATTATCACAGTATAATAAAGAGTACTATCGTACAGTATGGCCACTCCCGCTCCCCGCTGAAAGTGCCACCCACCCCCTCTCGGTTACCTGACAGTTACCGCCTGTCAAAAACGCAAACAATCGACCTGTCATATCTCACTCATACAAGCATGGTACGCGTTCACCTACACGAGCTTAGAATGCGTGCTAGGAACGCGCCTCTTTCATATATTTGATCGCCAGTGTCCGAGATGTGGTATTATGTACTGATATACATGACAATTACGGAGTACATAACATTCTCTCATATAATGTAGCGAGCTACTATTATATAACCTAGAATTACACAAGAACTAAATCTAAATCACTAAGTCTAAAATTATATACCTAACATAACTACAACGAATTAAGTTACCCTTTTATTCTCCTTATTATATTATTTTGAAATTCGGATAAACTGACTACGAATGGTACTTTGAACGTGAATTAATAAGCTACGCTACACGTGTCCTTACATATTAAGTACTCGAGCGACCTTGTTAAAACAAAGACATTGTTATTTAATTTTAACGTACACATACATAAACTCATCCCTAGAGAGGGTAGGTAGAGCACACAAAACTGCTCAAGCTTCATTGCTACTCATAGGAATAAAGAGGTTGAAAGAAGACAGCTTGCTGCTTGTTCACTTGCTCTGCTTGTCCACACCACAATTATTAATATTAAACCCACATCTCACAGTCGACTTCTACGTCACCCACTCGGCCACGGGAGGAAAATTCTTAACTCGTTAGCACACGGGATCGACGGTTTTATTTTAACATAGCTGTAAAAAATAAAGTAGGTATAAATGATTACATTGTTATAGTTAGGTACCTTGAGACACTAGCCGAAGGAAGTCTTTGCACTAACGCACTAAGTAACCGAAGTTCAGTTAACTAGATAATTTTATTTTTCCCTACTTTTGCTATAACGGGCAGTAAATATTAAGTTTAGACTAATTTAGTTTGGGCTATGTGCATTTTTCATTTTTTGATATTTTCAGCGAAATTAATTTCATATAAATACAATAGGATGGGAGCGAATGGCGGTATATAGTGTCGGAGGCCAAGATCCACTTCGGGTCACTGAGCCATCGCAGTAAGTAAGTATAAATATAATAGTATATTGTGCAACAAGAGAGGTAAGGAGGATTTTGTCAACGAGTGTTAATAACTCGCGACAGCCGCAGGCTTTGCCTGAAGTATTGTACGGATTGTATTAATTTTTAAAACTAAATCCATTACTCCCTTGGGAATAAAATAGTACATTATTCTTCAGTACACGTAGACGCAATGAGACCTTTAAACAGCAAATGTGATGAAAAGTTATTCACGCTTATTCCTCGACTCTTGTTTGTTACCATGTCAAAGTTTCGTGGAACACATAAAAGTTTGAGAGCGTATTATGAAAGGTCGATCGTTCTTGAGATTAAAATTTGTGCTTCCATTTCAAACTTGGCAATGCTCCTATAGGAATATTACAATATTTTATTCCAGGATATATTGTGCACTTTTACATTTAACCTTTTGAATAAATAAGTATGTTCTTAGAATGTTATTTGTTTCATCTCAGGGGAAACAACTGGCAGGCTGTTTACTTATTGCGATGAGAGTATCTTATACCTTATTAGGGTTCCGTAGTCAACTAGGAACCCTTATAGTTTCACCATGTCTGTCTGTCCGTTCGTCGTCCGTCCGTCCGCGGATAATCTCAGTAACCGTTAGCACTATAAAGCTGAAATTTGGTACCAATATGTATATCAATCACGCCAACAATTGTGCAAAAATAAAAAATGGAAAAAAATGTTTGTACCCTAGGTACATGTAAAGTGGGGGCTGATATTTTTTTCATTCCATCCCCAACGTGTGATATATGGTTGGATAGGTATTTAAAAATGAATAAGGGTTTATTAAGATCGTTTTTAGGGTTCCGTAGTCAACTAGGAACCCTTATAGTTTCGCCATGTCTGTCTGTCCGTCCGTCCGTCCGTCCGTCCGCGGATAATCTCAGTAACCGTTGGCACTAGAAAGCTGAAATTTGGTACCAATATGTATAGAAATCACGCCAACAAAGTGCAAAAATAAAAAATGGAAAAAAATGTTTTATTAGGGTACCCCCCCTACATGTAAAGTGGGGGCTGATATTTTTTTTCATTCCAACCCCAACATGTGATATATTGTTGGATAGGTATTTAAAAATGAATAAGGGTTTACTAAGATCGTTTTTTGATAATATGAATATTTTCGGAAATAATCGCCCCTAAAGGAAAAAAAAGTGCGTCCCCCCCTCTAACTTTTGAACCGTATGTTTAAAAAATATGAAAAAAATCACAAAAGTAGAACTTTATAAAGACTTTCTAGGAAAATTGTTTTGAACTTGATAGGTTCAGTAGTTTTTGAGAAAAATACGAAAAACTACGGAACCCTACACTGAGCGTGGCCCGACACGCTCTTGGCCGGTCTTTATTATTATACAATGTACGAAGAAACCGAAAAATTTGAATAACATACCTATTCTTGATAATATTTAATGATTATAATTACGTATACGTGCCTTTTGAGAATTTCGCCAAGTTACAAAGTTCTAATCAATCGAATCATTGCTGGTGATGTTACACCATCACATGTAATGAAGATTTTTTCTGGATTGGCAAAACATGTTGTACTTCGTACCTCAGCAGTTCACAAAAAGTTTGTACATAGCCACGTCAGCAAATTTCAATTGATCCTATTTTGTTACCAACATTTAGTAAAACAAGTCGACTTTCGTAAGATACATTCAGGATAATTGTTATAATTAAGAAAATATAGATACCTACTAGAGAACCCTAATGATGAAAAAAAATTTACTAAAATCTCAATTCATCAAAAAAATCTTGGTAACAAAATAGGAATAAAAAAAACAAATTTGACTTTTTCCTTAATTTTTGTACAAACTTTTTGAAAACTGCTGACCTACCTTAACTATAATCTAAGATTTAAAATTAAATTTTTGTAAAACACATTTTTTACCTACTGTTTATCTAACACTTCAACCTTAATGTACTTAGCAATAATGCTTTTATAATTTAAGATTTAAATTTGTAAACAACTTTGTTATATATTAAAAACAGTATGCGTCGCGCTCTCGACATGTAAAGGGGGGGGGTCGCTACTCTTGAGAAAGGTTCTCGAAATTGAACCGAAACATGTCGAACGCTATATCGACTTAATACGTGAGTAACCCGCTTAAAATATTTTTTAATATGTATGAGTCTCACGGGAGTTTTATAGTTAAAACTTTGTTATAGGTAACATTAGGATGTTTATTTAACACTTTGTATGAAAGAGCGAATTCCTTCTAACTTAAGTATCAAACTTAAAAGGAGGATTCGACAACTTAGGAAACCATGTTTGATAAATAAACGAATTTTCGAATTTTCCAATACCTATAGTAGTCGAAGTGGTGACAAATATCCTAACCTGTGTGCCACCTCATTTATTTTACAAAAGTGAAGTTCGATGTTATTGTTACCTTCTTCAATGATTTTACAGTACACATAACAGACAAACAAAATCAGACTACAAAGGAATTAATCCATCAACTATTTCAGATCCGTTTTTAGCTCTTTTCATCTGTTAACTGTTAACGTAAACAGGTATTGTTTTATTGTAAACAGATTACATTTTATATACTTTCGGTTTCAAAAAGGTATATTTCTTTCTGTAGAAAATATATTTGCCAACTTATAATCTTCAGGAATTGTTTAGCTTTCTTGAATTGTGACCTCAAGTCTGTAGGTATTTGGTAGAGTTTTAAACGGGTTAGCACTAATTGACTAGGAGGCGAATCAACTTTTTGACCGACATTTTTGGTGTCTCTGGCGTTACTCAAAATGTCTCTGGAGTTACCAAGAAATCGAACTTCTAACGAAAAAAGTTTCAGTTAATTGGATGTAACAGTAAGTTAGGGTTATGTTTTAATATACAGTACAGTGTAATAAAATTGATTATTTAAGGGTGTAATTTTACAAAGTCTGATGTCAAGAATGTGCGGACAGATTTGAGTCGGTCAAAAAGTTGATTCGCCCTAGGATTTATTATTATCTACATATTCACGCAATGTTCTAGATTTTCGCAAAGTAATGCGTGATTCCATAGATTTCAATGCTTTAATATGAAAAAGTCGGTCACGAGCTAAACAGTTAACTTGTGCGCTGTGTGCGTACACACGCTGCGTTTTCGTACTGAGTGTTACAACAATATTCAACATGTATATTGTACATGATTAAATCCTTCTTGAAAGCTGAAAGGGACAATAAAGCTTTATCTCTAAGCATATTCACAAAGTAAAAGCTTTACCATGTTTCAGATGTAAATTGTGATAATAAAGCAATGTTATATGTCTTAAGGGTGTTGCTGTTACCGATACCAGCATAAAAATACAACAAAATCAAAAATCAAATTCGCCTTCAGTATAAATGGTATTAAACTTTATTGGACAATAATAAATGTCATAATTGCGTGTTTTGGTTTGCACGCTAGGAAGTGGTTCATTTGAGTATACCTAAGGTCACGTCTTACACTGTAACGTAATCATCTGATTCAATCTTAAAAGTAAACTGTGTTAGAAGAAATTTAAAAAGAAACAGTTGAGTGAATAGGAAAAAAGGATTTTTTTTAATAGTTACTTACTGAAATATTTAAAAAGCTCGTGTGCCCGTCTGCCGATCGAACGTTTTCAGCTACGGATCCCTTTATAATATTGTCTTCGGTTACTGCGATAGTTACTCATGAAATAAAACTATGGAAACGGATTAAATCGCGTATAATGAATTAAAAATTCATCCCGACGTTTCGAACACTTTACAGCATTCGTTTTGGAGTCACCCGTTGACCACGATTGCTGTAAAGTGTTTGAAACGTCGGGATGAATTTTAAATTCATTATACACGATTTAATCCGTTTCCATAGTTTTATTTTACGGATCCCTTTGTTTGACATAATGATAGAAAGTCATTTTTTTATGAAATAGGCAGTAAACGTGCGCGTGTTAGTTAAATAAAGCGTAAGGTCAGGTGGGGTAAGGGAAACATACTTCATTTTTTATATTTTACATCGAGCTCTAATCACTTTATTTAATGTCGTATATTCATCTTGACCGACACAAAGTATGCTTCTTTAAGTCTGCTTTCTAGGGCGAAATTAATTTTTAAACTAGCTTTATTGCATGTAGCTGGAAATTTATAAAATGTTTAGGCTGGTCCTGCCGTTTCCCTTTCCCGAGTTTTGGGGTAAGGGAAACACTTCGCTAAAATCTTAAAGTATTGCTGCTAGTGTGGATTATACCGGCAATGTAAATTAAAAAAAACATCACCAATCAAATGGAGACTTTGGTTCTTTGACATATAGTTTAAAATAGAAAATATTTACATAAATTGAAATTCGGGGTAAGGGGAACATATGGGCTTGAGACAGGGGTGGTTAACTTAAAATTATAATTGTTTTTAAAGATTTTTTTACAAGTTTTTTTCGAAAATTCAAATTTCAGTATTGCAAATTAAAAAACGACTATTAATTATTAGTAATTATTCGTATTTAAAATACTGAAGCTTGGATCAATACAAAATTTCTGTACTTATAGAATATGTGTCTCTGAAAATGTTCATGGCCCCTGAAATCGGGAAAAGGAAACATATGTTCCACTTACCCCGGCTATGGTAGTTCCCGTTACCCCGGTATGTCATTTGTAGGTTGTGTTATGAATCACGTTGAATTTTCATATTTACAGCATAGTTTTCTCAAATTCAAATACCAGACATGAACATTAAACATATAAAGGAATATTTACAGATATCAAAAGTCTTCGGACATGACTTTTTGCTACCCAAATCACTACACAAATAATACTCGTCCAACTCGTGGTCTTGTAGCACGACAACTGATTTTTTGTTTTTGTCAAGGACGCACACTCCTTAGAGCTAGCGCTATTTTTGTTTTTGTTTCGGAACTAAATCCTAGGTAGTACCTTACCGACCACCAAATGACCCAGCTACAGTCTATGAATTCAGAGTTACCGATCAGTGTTTCCCTTCCCCCATAGTCCCTCTTACCCCACCTGACCTTACACTCTAAAAAAAATTTGGTTGCTCCTATCAATATTTTGATAGTCGTAGTCAAGCATCTTGATTCCATACGAGCCTGATAAGATCTTAGACAAATCGAATAAGGTAATTTTGATTGCTCTTACTTTTGCAACGTAACTGAATCGATTAAGATCTTGTTCAATAATTCCATGAAAAATAATTATATTAACTAAATTACCTTAGTAAGTTCAACTAAGGATTGAATCAACCTATGTTACATAGTTATGCCTAACAAGTTCATAATTGATTCAAGGTGTACAATGGTTAGGAATAACAAAACACCTAAGTTGTTAGTTCAATCATACATTCCCTTGTTGTTTTTAGTAATCAGCTTTATTTGAATTATATAAGATCGTAATTGTAGTAATTAACTTAACGTCAACTAAGAGAAAACTGCTCTTAGTTGGTCTTCACTTTTTAGAGTGTAGGTATTTGTCGTTTTGCGGGCAAGTGAAGGATCTGTTACGTTAGTAACTTATTAATAATCTGTGATCCAACGTAATTTTAAAAGGAGAACGAAATTCCTTGCATATTTAAAGGTGATATGGCCAGGTTTCTTGAAGACTCCCTTAAATGGTTTTTCCCACTCACTTTGAACCCCCATAAAAGTCATTAGAAAACGCCAAGAACCTGTAATTGAGTGTTTCATGTTCCTGATAGCATCTTAATTTGTTGCAAAGGCGCGTAATTATGGCCGCTGGTCATAATTACGCAACGTTTTAGAAAGAAAATAGGTACCTATAAAATTTAATCCGCCGATGATATTGGGTTCGGCCACTAACTCCTCGATCTCAGCATTTTTCCGGACCCTCCAGGTGCCATCGTCTCTCTGAATAGGTCCCAGGATCTTGCGAAAAATCTTTCTCTCCGCTACCAGGAGCTGACTTTCTTCTTTCAGTGTTAGAAACGAAAGCCCACAGACTTCGCTGGTTCGGACACTTACTCAGAATGGGAGACGATCGGGCTGTCAAGAGAGCGTTCTTGGGTCGACCGGCTGGTGGCCGCCCGGCGGGTCGACCCAGGTACCGCTGGGAAGACAGTGTGGTGGAGGATCTGCGTCGGCTTCAAGTCAGTGACTGGCAAGAAGCTGCGCAGGATCGGGACAGGTGGCGATCTCTCGTTTCGGAGGCCAAGATTCACTTTGGATCACTGCGCCACAATAGTTAGTTAGTTAGTTTATAAAATTTAATAATGTACCAGTTTTTATAAAGAACGGTGATTTTATTTTGTGGATGTTAATTTTAAAGGAAATTTTCTGCATTAAATCTATATTTAGGCACCGAAAAATAATGTTTAAAGAAGAATAACAATATTAACAATTCATATAGTTTAACGTAGAATAATTTTATACTGTAATTTACCATTATAAATAAACTAAACTATTATAATCCTATATCCTTATGGAAGTCATTTGTCATAGATATGTGCATTGAGCGAACGTTATCAAAAAGAGTATTGTCATTGAATCAACATGACATAGATACTGGTAGACAGACGGTATACGTATACTTTGAAAAAGTACAAAGATTTTGCTACTTTGGCACAGAACTCTAAAATATACAGAACAGCTGATGTATGTATTAAAAACTAAAGAAAAATGAATCATATGTCTCTTGCTAATGACAAGGTGAGTGTTTCATTATACCACCTTCAAGTAGGGATTGCAAATCGATTGTTTTATGTACAGTCCGATTTTCCACGGGAAAGTCTAAGATATTTTTGACTTTTAATAATAAAATAAAATGTAACGATGATTCTCACTGTAAAACGAAATTTTAAATTACAGCCATTGTTACATAGGTACGTGTTATCAGAATAATTTTACTTGTTTTAAATATTCAGCTTTCCGTTTGTTTTTTTTTGTTTTGTTCAACTCATACCTTCCATTCGTCAACTCAACGTCATCTAAAACAATCTATAATTTTACCGGTTCCTGTAGCTCCGAAAATGTTCCGGATCCGGTCCGGCAGATTGCAATCCTACCAAGCTTACATGGGCCTGGGTAGGACACTGTCTAACGCCGGATTATCTGTACGCTAGAACCGCCACTAATTGGGTCCCATGTAAGGCGGAATGATAAGCATCGTCGAAAATGAACGAGCCAGATGCCTTTTAGAGTAAAATCCCAAGGCAGCCATACTAAAGTAGTAGTAGTATGAAAGTTGAAAGGCAATATCACAGCCTATGTATCCATACTAATATCCATACTTCCATACTAATATTATAAATGGGAAAGTGTGTGTGTCTGTTTGTTTGTCCGTCTTTCACGGCAAAACGGAGCGACGAATTGACGTGGTTTTTTTAGTGGAGATATTTGAAGGGATGGAGATTACCATAGGCTACTTTTTGTCTCTTTCTAACGCGAGCGAAGCGGCGGGCAAAAACTAGTATTATATATTTTTTTATGTCCCAATGCTGATATCCGAAGATTGCAGGTTCGGGTCCTGTCACGGTCGCCACAAAGTTTTCAGATATATTTTATATACCCGGTGATACATTAACGCCCTCAAAATTAGACCCACAGAATATTCACTTAAAACCCGATGCAACACCTGTTTTTGTCAAACAGTATAGATTACCACATTCTCAAAAATCAGAACTTGAAAACCAAGTACAAAAAATGTTATAAGAAAAAATAATCGAACCAACGCAAAGCGAGTGGTCGAGCCCAGTCCTTTTAGTACCTAAACACCCAGATTCAGAGGGTAATAAAAAATGGAGATTGGTAATAGATTTTCGAAAATTAAATGGCCGTATAATGGACGATAAATTCCCTCTCCCTAACATCCATGATATAAATATTAGACTCATTGTCCGGTTCTATGTACTTCAGTCATTTAGATCTACATCAAGGGTTCTTCCAACTCAGCTTAGCTGAAAAAAGTAGGCCATACACTTCGTTTGTATCCCCTTCAGGGCAATATTGCATGACTAGGCTACCAATGGGATTAAAAATTAGCCCGAGTTCTTTTTCAAGGGCAATGACGATAGCCATGTCGGGCCTTAACTACGAAAAGTGCTTAATATACATAGACGACCTTGTTTGCTTTGGAAGAAATTTGGATATGCACAACAAAAATCTGATGGCTATTTTCAGTCGCTTACGTACTACTGACATAGGTAAATACATACTACATCACAAGATGGCTTGAAGGAGTATATTAGTCCCCAGGCTATGTCTAGGTATGGATATTCTCCACAAAAAATATTCCAACAACAATAGACCTAGGTAACGGTGGGTTAAGCACTAACTACTTAGGTAAGGTGTATGAAGCTGTGCTTAAAATGTATTTTAGGTGCAATACTATGTTTGATAACCTTAAAAACAGCCAAGAGCGTGTCGGGCCACGCTCAGTGTAGGGTTCCGTAGTTTTCCGTATTTTTCTCAAAAACTACTAAACCTATCAAGTTCAAAATAATTTTCCTAGAAAGTCTTTATAAAGTTCTACTTTTGTGATTTTTTTTCATATTTTTTAAACATATGGTTCAAAAGTTAGAGGGAGGGGGACACACTTTTTTTTTCTTTTTGAGCAATTATTTCCGAAATTCATTTTTAAATACCTAATCTAACAATATATCACACGTTGGGGTTGGAATAAAAAAAAAACAGTCCCCACTTTACATGAAAGGGGGGGGGGTTCCTTAACAAAACATTTTTTTCCACTTTTTATTTTACCACTTTGTCGGCGTGATTGATATACATATTGGTACCAAATTTCTGCTTTCTATGGTCACTGAGATTATCCGCGTACGGACGGACGGACGGACAGACATGGCGAAACTATAAGGAACCGGAACCCTAAAAAATCATGTTTCCATTGCCAGATACTTTTATCGACGATTCATAATTATTAATTTCGTCTCATTTTAAAATCAATAGCTGATTTATATATCACATGTTAATTTTATCAAGTCTTGACTCGATGAAATCGAAACGCATTATTATAGAAAATCCATTTATTATGACTCCGCTTATACTGACGAACAGCTTACAATGGCGCAATTACTGTGCCAAGTAGGTTTTTATATAAATTAATTTGTAACTAAGCCTTACAAGATGTTTTCTTCCACAAACCGCTTACTTTGATCAAATTATCCTTTTTCCTTTAATGATAGCGGATTCTGTGGATTTCGTGGCCATTCTGGCATTTTCACTAGCCATTGGCAGTGGAAATATTATTGAACAAAAGAAAATCGAGTGGTCAAATTTCATAAATTATCCTCCAATCTATACCTTGAATCCTCAACCTCCAGATTAAAAGCTTACGTCGTATAAAACTCTTTCGGATTGAATCGCATCTGCTAGCGTTTTTTTTTTCTAAATACAATCATAGTTTTTCGTTCAATTCTACAGCAGGAAAACGTAACTCGGCCATAACTTTTACTTTACTGCACGATGTCGATAGAATAACAACTAAGGCAATAATCCGGACGATCCTATACAAGATTTACTGTTTACTGACAAAAAAGAGGAAACTTTTGTTGTAAAGAAATTAACCCACGACGTTGATTGATATACATACAAGATGTTACTATTTACTGACAAAAAAAAGAACTTTTGTAGCAAAGAAATTCATCTACTATGTTTTTAGGGTTCCGTACCAAAAAGGTACAACAGGAACCCTTATGGTGCGACTCTGTCCGTCTGTCTGTCCGTCTGTCACATTCCTAAATATCTCGAGAACTACTAATGCTATCAACTTGAAATTTGGAATAGTTGTGAACATTGTGAACCTCTACAAATAGAAGGTATAATTTTTTTAAATTTATTAATTTTAATTGTAGAAAATGGCCAAAATGAAAGGGGGGCAAACTGTAAATTTCAAGTTACTAGGTCAAGTGGGGTATCGTTAGAAAGAGCTTAAATTGAACGTAAATAAACTATTTTTTATAATTTTTTGTTGTGAAAAAAAAAAAGAATTTTGAAGGAAAATGTAAAAAAAAATACCGTTCCCCCCCCTTATCTCCGAAGTTTACCAACGAAAAATTATGAAAATTTTAGGAAACATTGGTTTTATGCTAAATATTACAGGAAAAATATAATCGTGTTTGTATCTTGAAAACTTTTTTTTAATTCACAAAAAACTTTTCACATTTTTACTTTTAATTTACCCACCTTTGCGGATGTATATAGTACTTCAAATTAATACGAGATGTTACGTAAATCATCTTCTTTCCAATAAAGTAAAAATTGTTTAAATCGGTTAACATTATAAAGAATAATCCCTGAAAAACCAACATACTATGGTCGCGCAAATTAGTTAGCGAATTCACCGAGAGATGGCGCTATACACAATAATGCTCATTAGCTATTATACTTTTGTCTTCTAGTCAAGTAGTTAGAGTTATGTGAAAACATGAGATTATTTTAACTGGGGAGTTTGAAAGTTTGTACGGAACCCTCGGTGGGCGAGTCCAACTCGCACTTGACCGGTTTTTTTTTATATACCAACAAGATGTTACTTACTGACATACCTAATAGAGAAAAGTTTTGTAATAACGAAAGGAATTCCTGATGTTTTAGATAAGATCTTGTAACGCAAAACTTGATAATATGTACTAATAGTATAACCAGTTTTTTACTAATTACAAATAGGAAAAGCCTCATAATAAACAGTTTTTTTTTTCAGCTTTGCAGTTCTGGTTGTGCTGCGAGAACGCGGCGTCGACGCTGCGCTGGCGTTCATGAGACGTCGACGTTCAAAAAACGCCTAATGCTGCTGGGCTGTACCATGATATTATTTTTTACCGTTCTATCGTAAAATTCATAAATCAAATTTTGTACTTGACACACGTGAAGTAAACATATTGATGCCTATCGTTACAAAATACATATTTAAAAATAATAAGAAATTTCTCGAGCGTCACAGGGCGTGATTTTTTCATAAATCAGTTGAAGGCGATGGAAAAAGAATAGTGAAATGTGCACTGTCATCATTTGCGTATTAACTCCGGTGGTTTTATATTGAAACTATTAGACAAACAGCGCCTTATTCACAACCGACAATGCCTAGTAAATGTATAATGTATAGTCAATCAATTGGAACCCTAGATAGATAGATAGATAACGTTTATTGGTAAAAAATAGTATTTCACACGTCAATAATTAATTTCTAGTATGAGTATTAACTAAAAAACTTTAAATTGTTATTACATTTGGTAACTACAACCATGCCACCACAGGCCACCAGGCCAGGTGCTAGGCCACTCTACAACCATGTCAAAGTGACAAGCAGTAAGAGATTTCTTACAATCTGATTTATAACGTCACTATGACATAGTTCTACAGTGGCCTAGGGTTCGAATTGGTTAACTGTACCTACCACGGAAGTATAAGTACCTACCTACTAGGGTTCTGTTCTCTACTGGGGTTCCCAAACATTTTTTAGGCATGCTTAAAGCCTAAAATAAAAAGTCCATGCCTCCCCCCGAAACCAAGCTATTATTTAGGTATTCTGTAATGTGTACACACTTGTCCCACGTTCCCTTGTTAATGTTGCTGCCCCCCCCCCCCCCCCCCCCCTCCTGGGCAGCGCGCAGTAAATTAAAAAAAAAAACACTGGTTCAAAACTCTGGCTCTTGACTTGACGCTTTATAAAGTTCGAAACGTCGGTATAGTAAATTCATTATACGCATTTCATTATTATTCATTATACTAATCCAGTCACAGTTTTATTTCCTTTTAATGAATCATCGTTCTAATATTCCTTACAATCTTGCGACAAGTAGCTATCGGTAGCGTAAAAAACCCATGATTGCCTCCTATCTCTCCAAGAGCGCTTGAATACCCTGCTGATTACAATTTCACTGAATTGTCGAATAATTTGATCCGTAATACGCGTTCCGAAATCTCATAACTTTCTTTTAGTAACAGGAATGGCAAATTGAGTGAAGGTATATTATTCAAAGTTAAATGTGAACGAACGTGAAAATTTTACTTTAGCTGTGACATTAGTTAGACAAAGCAAAGAGGCTTATATTGACTGAAATCAATGATAGGTACATAACTACGTGTAATCTTCTTCTTCTTCAACCTAGCGTTTTCCCGGCCTAGCGCCAGGGTCCGCTTTCCTGCTCAGCCTTCTCCACTTTGCCCGGTCTTCGGCATCCTGAGGTGAAAGATTGTTCTCTTACATAACTACGTGTAATATTTATAAAATAAAGTCGAAGGAAAACGTATCTCGGAAACATCATGATAACATAAATGCCAGTTTGAATGGCGATATATATCTGGTTACACTTGGTAATATGGCGATACTGCTAATTATGTTTTTTTTTATTTAGGTACTAATGCAACGAAAAAAAAAACAATTTTAATACTTATTTACAACAGTATCGTTAAAACAATAAAGATTTTCTTTACAGCCCAACCCCGAATATCTACTTTTCTAAAGGCTACTGTGAAGTTCTGCGATAGGAAGGCGTATAACAGCAGCCGCAGCTATTCATGTCAGCTAGCACATAGGAGATTATCTGCAGCGTAAAACGTAACACCTAAAACTCTAAACATTTAAATATCCATTAAACCCAAAACTCAAAAGTCTCCTTATTTAAATCACTAAACCCCTAAAGCCATCAGCCAACCCCAAAAGTCTACTTAAAGGTCTTTGCCCACTAGACCGCACCATACCATGACCGTGCCAAGAGCGTACCCGGCACGGAATTTTACGCGACACGGTCTACTTTGCCCAATGATGACCGTATACACCCCGTTTGATGCCCGTATGCAACGCGTTTGATGACCGTTCACAGCCCGTACGATGCCAGTATATTTGTACTTTTATATATTCTGTGGTATATGTACATGTTTGTTTCATTCTCGACAATAGTCCCCGGGCCGTGCATGGCACACGAGCACGCGACGTGCATAGCCATTGACACAACGGGCTACTGGGATATACCAACCCCAAAATTCTACTTACTTTTCTAAAGGCAACCCTGAAGTTCTCCGAAAGGAATGCATATAGAAGCGGGTTGACGCAGCTATTCATGTAGGCCAACACGTGGGAGACTATCTGCGCCGTCACCGTGAAGTAGTTGATGCTGTACGCGTCTAGCGCTTTCACTAGCAGGATTATCTGGAACAAGATACGAGTGTTTAATAGGGGGTATTCAGGCAAATGCCGCCCATAGACTTCATATATTATACAGCTTCGCAAAAAAGAGTAAAAATGGAACATTTTTTTTAATTTTATCATATCACTTAAGTACCTACTGTTCTCATACAAAAGTGACACAGCAGGTTCTGAAAAAGTGTGTACAAAAATAAGGAAAAATTTAAACCATTTGTTTTTATTCCTATTTTGTTACCATGATTTATTTGATGAATTGAGATTTTAGTAAGTTTTACTTCGTCATTAAAGTTCTCTAAGTATCTACATTTTCTTAGTTATAACAATTATCATGCATATATCTTACGAAAGTCGACTTATATTACTAAATGTTAATACGATCAATTAAAATTTGCTGAAGTGGCTACGTAAAAAGTTTTTGAGAACAGCTCCTGAATTAGTTGCCACTTGCGAAATGGTTTACATAGAAAGTGGCGCCCCTATTATTTTATACTCTTTTTTTGCCAGGCTGTAACCAGTAAAATGCTATACAAAAATTGGAATTAATTTTAAGTGCTACTGCAAACTATTTAAATAATACGTATACATACATACTATCACGCCTGTATCCCATAAAGGGGTAGGCAGAGCACATGAAACTACTAAAGCTTCAGGGCCACTCTTGGCAAATAAGGGGTTAAAAGAAAACGAAACTGTGGCATTGCAGTGACAGGTTGCCAGCCTCTCGCCTACACCACAATTTAACCCACCTACGTACGTATTTATTTTATAAATGGTTCAGGTACCTATAACCACCTACTACCAGATTTTTCTTTCATGTGTTAATTATCTTGTAATGTATGATCTGCAATGGTTAACTTGATACATATATTTTGATACGATTATTTGCCCCAGGACTTCGAATTCCCGAAGCGATAATTGGTGTCATATGAAACTAAAGAAAATAGACAGTAAATAGTATACCGTAAATAGTATACCGTAAACAGTGTCTCAAGTTACATTGCTAGAGGCACTTGCTTACTTAGAGAGTTGTGTGTGGGTGAAACTTGGACCCTGAAAAGCTGTGACGTGGCTAAGATTGAGATGTGGTGCTGGTAAAGACTACTACTACTAGCTAGAAGAACTAACATTTCTATTTTGGAAGAACTTAATATCACCACACGCCTCTCCAAAATATGCCAGGCCCCGTAGCCGAATGGCATTTCTGCGACGCGAAACGAAAACGAAACGCCACGAAAGGTAGTCTGGCTTTGTCGCGCCAATATGCACGAGCGATAGATATAGATATCTACGAGCGTTTCGTTTCGTGAGCGTTTCGTGAGCGTTTGTGCCATTCGGCTACGTACCCAGGAGCCTTTAGATTTTCGATCACTTTATGAGATCACCAATGCATAATATGGAGAAGTGTATATTTGGGGTGAATTAATGGTAAACGCGCTTGGGGTGGGGCTCGTAAGAGATAGTCTGACTGTGTGAAGAAGTCGACTGGCGGCAGCCTATACGGTGCAGTCCACATCGCTTATGACCGCGTTCAATGGAGACACGCTACTTGTGGTCGCGATCCTCAGCATTGAGGGAACGAGAAAGAAGAAGGGGTGAACTGCTTTAATGATCCTGGCACAGATTATTACTAGGTAAGCTACGTAAGACATACGTACGAAGAATAGTAGGTACGTGCCACGCGACTACACAGGCAGGCGCGTGGCGCCTTTCGGCCACTTGTTATTGTTACCTGGAGGCAACTGCTAGCGGGTAGGTATAGGTACTTAATGCGCGACTGCAAGCGATTGACGTAGGCCTGATCTTGGTTCTAAGAATACTCAGAAATACATATGTATATATTCATTTAACGAAATTGATACTGTTTTAGTTGGGTAACTGGGTACTACATAGCCAACATCACAATTGCTTACGCTTTGTTTGCATTTCGATCGCCATGTAGCGTCAACGTTTGTCACTTCGGCTGGATACCCTGATCTCATCAAGGCTCACACAAATATTTTGTATATACAGCGTGTACATTTATTAGTATAGGACATTAGAAATGTAATAAGATAAAGTTTATTTACTTAAGTGAAGTTAATTTCGGCCTGCAATATAATGCAAACACACTCGCATTACACGCTCGTTGACACGTGCTTTTAAATGCTCATAACTATAGCATATGTAATGTCATTAACTGTCATCGCAACCGTATTTAGTGTTCTCGGCACCAATATCGATGACCGGTCTGGCCTAGCGGGTAGTGACCCTGCCTGCTAAGCCGCGGTTCCGGGTTCAAATCCCGGTAAGGGCATTTATTTGTGTGATGAGCACAGATATTTGTTCCTGAGTCATGAATTTTTTCTATGTATATATGTATTTGTATATTGTATATATCGTTATCTGAGTACCTACAATACAAGCCTTCTTGAGCTTACTGTTGGGCTCAGGCAATCTGTGTAAAAAATGTCCTATAATATTTATTTATTTATTTATTATTTATTTATTTAATAATAAATAAATAAATAAATATTATACACACACACACAGTAAAGAAAAAAAGAACACACACATCATTTGTACAAAGGCGAACTATAAATTGAGATGCGAAGCCAACAGCTTCAGTAAACCTAAATCTTGTTAATAAACACTTCTAACTTTATAACGATATCAAAACAAGCTTAAAACCTTCGGGATCTCTTCGAGGGAAGCGAGCATTACATAAACAGGAGCTTTGTTTATTAAATTGGTATGTCTTGTAGGTACTTACTAAATATACAGTGTGTAAGCCTTATACGGGCGATAAATTAAACTAAACATAGAATTCATTGTCACATTCAGTGTTATCAGTAATTAATATTAAAGAGTGTATTTAAATTACTTTTTTTATTCTCGGGATCAATGTTCTGTATATTAAATAAATAAATAATAAATAAATAAATAGATATTATAGGACATTTTTTACACAGATTGCCTGAGCCCAACAGTAAGCTCAAGAAGGCTTGTATTGTAGGTACTCAGATAACGATATATATAATATACAAATACATATATACATAGAAAAAATCCATGACTCAGGAACAAATATCTGTGCTCATCACACAAATAAATGCCCTTACCGGGATTTGAACCCGGAACCGCGGCTTAGCAGGCAGGGTCACTACCCGCTAGGCCAGACCGGTCGTCGATATTGGTGCCGAGAACACTAAATACGGTTGCGATGACAGTTAATGACATTACATATGCTATAGTTATGAGCATTTAAAAGCACGTGTCAACGAGCGTGTAATGCGAGTGTGTTTTCAATCAAGTGTCTAGGCATGTCACTGTCTTTCATATGTGAGAGAGAGAGAGAAAAAACATATCATCTTGTCGCTCTCATGTATGGACTAATAGGGTGGCGCCATCTGTCATAACCTTTGAGTGTGCCTCCTCATTCTAATTCAACCATAATGAAGAATCATACCATAATTTATCAATCTCGAATTACCATAATCCGGCTCACAGCAATTCATAAATCAAAATCATGATTCCGTTTTGTAGCCAGAAATTGAATTTTAATATTTCAGAATTAACCTTAAAACGAAAATCCTAAAAGGATAAAAGGAAATATATAATTCAAAGCCATCTCTCAATTCCATTCTACATCACGAACTTCCATCAACGCGGGATAAAATTTTATTTTTACCTATAAAGCTTTTAAAAAATCAAATCAGATTTCCTGGATAGCATCGTATTCTTCTTTTGAATATTAAATCAATATTACAAAAATTTATTTAAACTCTCACTATTTTTAATATTTTTACGCATAGGTACTTAAAATTACAAACGCGCAAGTGAGGGTAGTTCGAAAAATTCCTACAGCTAGAAGATGCTGATGTCATGACTGTCCACTTGAGCCAGTCTGCTCCGCGACCACGGGGAGAATGCCGTCCTTGAAACGTCGGAGGTTGAAAACATAGTTTTACACAATTAAGTCCAGTTGAGTTGCTGTAGTTTTTTTTTGTGTGTAAGTATTTTTGAAATTTATAATTTAAGTTAGATTTAGTTTATTATTTATTATGCTTTAGTGCACTTATCATTATCAATACTATGAATATATGTTTTTTCAGTACATATGGTGTTTTTATTACGCACTAGTGCAAGAAGTGGTTCATTATATGCCAGGTTGAAACTTCGGAGGTCCATCTTTACTGAAAAACGTCGTACGATACACGTGCAAAAAGGAAATTCGTAAGTCGTGTCGATTTAAAACACTCTTCGGTCGTGTTTTAATTTATCGCCACTCGTTTCGAACTTCCTTTTTTACGCACTTGTATCGCAATGTACTATTTTAATACAGTTGCTCAAAAAGTGCCCGTTTTTTGGCTGTTTAGCATGCGAGAAGTTGTATTTTACGAACTAGTGCGTAAAAAGAAGTATACGTTCCATTTTACGACTACTTACCGAGCTGTTTTCATAATATTAGTCTAGTTTACTAAGACAGAATAAAAGTATAAACATACTATTAAGTTCCTAATATTTAAAACGTTAATTTTCATACGTAATTGTTTACTTTTAGTCATGCTAAACATAATTTATAAAATGGTTTATACTTTGAAAATTCGGTCATAATGAGTCGTGTAAACATAACATGATTGGAACGAAACGCGTCTTCTACTGTCAAAGTATAGGCGTCTACCATGTTTTAACTGAATGCACGTACAAAAATCTCAATATGTTACGCGATTTGTCATAATTATTTTACGTTATTTGCAATACGTCGGGGCATAAATGGATCGATTAAATTAAAATGTGGTTGTACATTAAAGAATCGTCCCAAATCGTAAATGTTTATGTTTTTATGTCACCCCATGAAATAAATTATGTTAGATGAATAGCAAACTCGAAAATATGCACGCAAGTTTAAAAGCTTCAAAAATACGCCTTTGAATTGTCAAATAATCCGTCAATGTCCATGGGAAAATAGATAGTTCGGATTGTTACATTTCGTTTTAGTAGTGTTTTTTCGCAACTGTATTAAAAAACGTCGTTCGTCACACGTGCGAGAATGTCATTCTTCTCGCACTTATAACGAAATGTACCTACTATTTCAGTTCAGTTTGTAATTTAGAGTATTACAAAGTTTAACTCAGTCCAACAGCAAGCTCAAGAAAGCTTGTGTTGTAACTAATTAAATACTTAAATTCATAGCAATCCATGACTCTGGACAAAATTTTCTGTGCCCATCACACAAATAAATGGCCTCTGTGACTTCAACCAATCTCGCAGGTGAAATTGACTATCCATCATGTGATTAATTTGATTGCCTTGCTGAAAAACCGGTACACCATGTTGTTTTTCAATTAAATTTAACACCTCGCTAGGCTTATTTACAGAAGCTACCTTTACATACACATTATACAGCTTAAAAATATTTTAAGCGGGTTACTCACGTGTTAAGTCGATATTAGCGTTCGACATGTTTCGATCCATTTTCGAGGATCTTTCTTAAGAGTAGCGACCCCGTCTTACATGTCGAGAGCGCGACGCATACATAGTACTCTTGAGGAAGATCCTCGAAAATGGATCGAAACATGTCGAACGCTATATCGACTTAACACGTGAGTAACCCGCTTAAAATATTTTTAAATATGTTTGAGTCTCACGGGAGTTTTATAGTTAACATTATACAGCTTTTTGATAAATTCTAATAAAAACATTTCGTGTACATTGTAAATTAATTAATAAATAAATATTATAGGACATTCTTACACAGATTGACTGAGGCCCACGGTAAGCTCGAGAAGGCTTGTGTTGTGGGTACTCAGACAACGATATATATAATATATAAATACTTATATACATAGAAAACATCCATGACTCAGGAACAAATATCTGTGCTCATCACACAAATAAATGCCCTTACCGGGTTTCGAACCCGGGACCGCGGCGCAGCAGGCAGGGTCACTACCGACTGCGCCAGACCGGTCGTCAAACGGTTAATAAGTGTGAGAGAAGTAAAGGTTAGTAAGTAGTAATAGGTAACATAAAAGTTAGCGTTAAAATGCGTCTAATAGCGCGTGTCAAAATAATTAAAAATATAAAATATTAAAAGGTACAATTGTTCAGCAATTAAAGTTATTTAATTAAAGTATAGTATTTGATCGAAACAAACACACCTTCCCTGAAATTTAACCGAAATCTATAAAAACAGGGTGTATATGAACGTGACACAAACGGGCCAGGATGGAAAGTGACGTAAGCCATTTCATCCCTTTTATTGTGTAGTTACATTACATTAAATTATAAAGATACAGAATTATTACTACAAATCATTGTCTAGAAAAGTCTCAAATAACACACGCGCACGTTAACACACACAAACACACACATTTCAAAAATCACACATACACATTACTCACACACACGCGCGCACACACTCTCATCCTATTTTCTTGCATTTATATAAAATTTAACTTTAGTTGTAGGTGAGATATATATAAATATATATATTTTTTTTTCTAAATGTGTAAAATATTACCTTACACCTGATTGTAAACGGGAATAAACTGGCTCTTGAGACACAGGGAGACCTACTTTGAGAGCCAGGGACCAATATTGTATATACACGTAACATTATAGTTGCAATAAAGAATATTTTATTTTATTTATTTTAGTTATGTAGGTAAGATTGACCATGACATGTCCGTAAGTGCATTTCGCTTAATCTGGCACATGTACGTTCTGTGTTAAATATTGAATTATGTTGCTGTTTCTTACATACAAAGTACACGTTATTATAGCTAGCTTAATATTTCCATGTAAGTAAGCACCTTTCTCCAAAATTTGCTATTCGGCCCATTTGTCTTTTGATGATGTGCCATGTCATTAGAGTAAGGGCAAGATAATTTAACATTAAAATTAAAAAGGTATATTTACTTATCAATGTGAGATTATACACCGTGTTTTTTTTTAATTTCGTTAATTTAAACAAACATCCCTGAACTTAAGTGACTTTATTAAAGGCACCATTATTCAAATTAATCTCCAATTTATAAATCATCCATAATTTTTATTGAAGTTTTCCCTGAGAAAAACTACAAAATATTAAATTGATCGATGTTCATTTTATCTAAATATAGCATAAAAAATATAAATTTGTGTCTTTAAGGAAGACTCCAATCCCTTTCGAATTAAGGTCAAAGAGAATAACAATTTAGGGAAACTCGGAATCCGTTTTTGTTATTAAATGAGTAGGTAATTAATTCCCTTTTAAGCCCTAATCTACTAAAACAAGCAACTGTCTTAATTTACTCATATTTCGTTATTACGGGAAACGTCTTGAAGTAACTTTGTGGAGTTTCGTAATTGTAGGCCTTTGGCACTGGTCCCACCGCGAGCTAGTAAGCTATGAGCTATCGGCTATAAAACGAACAAACCATAAGCACTCCCGTGCAAATAAAAGAGACACGGCTACATTGATATCTCACCGCTGGGCGAGTAAATATAATCATCACCGTGCCTCTTTTATTTACGCGGGAGTGAATATCTTTTGTTCGTTTTTATAGCCGATAGCCCATAGTTTACTAGCTCGCGGTGGGACCAGTGCCTTATCAAGGGTTGAGCGATTCCGGCAATTGTCGGTTTGCATATCGTCACTACTTTTAAAAAATCTCGTATCTCACGCTGTTCCTCAAAGTTAAAACGCAGTAAGTCTATATGCATTCCATACATACTTATTACTTACTACAATTTTCTTTTCATTGAACGAAGATACAAGTTTTTTAAAAGTAGTGACGATATGCTACGTAGCATTCTATTAGATAGGAGGGATTGGTAAAACGTGAATGACATCCTTTGCATGGTTATATATTTACGTAATTGACATCCCTAAATTTGACGTTATCTGAGTAAAGGGACCTTATTGTCGATGGCGCTTACGGAGTTATGAACGATGTTCGTATACAAATACGACGCCACGGGACGTAAGCACCACCGACCCTCTAGGTCAGGTCCCTTTACCCAAATAACGGAACAAATACTTGAATGGAATAAAACATTTAAAAATAATCATGTTGACGACCGGTCTGGCCTAGTGCGTAGTGACCCTACCTGCTACGCCGCGGTCCCTGGTTCGAATCCCGGTAAGGGCATTATTTGTATATTATATAAGTATATCGTTGTCTGGGTACCCACAACACAAGCCTTCTTGAGTTTACCGTGGGGCTCAGTCAATCTGTGTAAGAATGTCCTAATAATATCTATTTATTTATTTATTGTGTTCTTGTTTCTCTCGATATCTTAACCAAAATGTAATAATAAAATTGCCGCGAAATCTATTCTACACGGTAAATCTTTTAAAACGTGCTTCCCTTCTTATCACAGTAAGAAAGCCCAGAAAGCTCGAATGCTTCAAAAAGTGTGCCCTAGGGAGCCAAGGGCACGGCCAATGCATACCCTGTTGACCTCGATGCCACGGCACATCACTTCAGGAATATTGTTCGAGATCCGGTGATTAAAACAGAATTATATTGTTTACTTGGTTTTACAACATGTATGAAAAACAGCGAAACATTTGATCGGGAAAAGTTCAGCAGGTAATTTTAGACACAATTATTTCTAGGAAATATAGGAAGTACCGTGACGCTATTTGCTAATAAAAATATTTGCAGAGCATAAAATTTAGAATACTCGAAAACCAGAAGTCAAATAAAATATTATTTATACATTATTGTACCTGTAACATCCCGATAATCTGTTATACGAAACTTCTACTCTCTACAAAAAATCAGTTTCTAGATAAATATGTATGTACAATAATACATATATGCTAGTAATTCCCGAAACTGGATTGACGTGTTGTGCTTTTAAAGTTGCATCCATTACGCAATAACTAATAAAAATCTCGTTGTAAAGAGAAATATAAAATGTATTAATAAAACCAACATTGCGCAATGTTTTTGATAATATACAAACTTTCTGTCTCCCTTATTTTTCTTTGTTTCTTTTAATTTAATTAAAGCACCAGTGACATCTGTTAAGCCACGGTTGGATCATGTACCTCGTGCAGGTAATTCTTTATTCCTTTTGCCCGTCGCGTCGCAGACGTGTCGAGGGGATAAATGTTACGACGTGACGAGGATTTAATTTTGACTGACAACCTGTTCGTTATTTTATTTGGACGCCATTTATGTTGCTAACAGAAACACATGTATATAAACAACGTTTAGGTTAACAAACTGCGGTGTTTCCTTTTGTTAAAGTCAATTTTACTTCGTTAACGGACGTCAGTTCATCGGACTATAATGGCCTGTAAATGTTCAGCGCTGTCACTTACTTTTACTTCTATTTGATAGGCGAATATTGTCCAGTGAACTGATAGTCGGCGGGTTCTTTAATAAAATGAAGTTGAATAATGCTTACCTGTATAGGACACCAGCATACAGCAAACACCACAACCACAACCACGACCATTCTGGTCACTTTCTTCCGCCCTCTCCTGCTTTCCGCAGACACCCTCCCCCCCGGCGCACTCTTCCACAGCCGGATCAACATACACATGTACAGAAAACTTATCAACGCCAACGGTATCACATATGATGATAGGAAGAACGACATCTGGAAGCCCAGCTTGCTGTAACCCTGTTCTTCTAGAAAGACGCATGATGAGTGGTTTCTATGGTAATAAGAGTACTCTCTCTCCCCGTGGCATATTCCTACGGGTATTGCTGTCGTTAATATCACCACCCAGATGCAACCTATTGCTAATAGTGCGTTCTTCTCTGTTCTGATCGACATTGACGCTATTGGGTGTACAACAGCCATGAATCTGTCTAAGGACATAAGCACTAAGGTGTATACAGACGCGTGAGCGGTCACTACTATGAAATATTGCACAACTTTGCACCACCAGTCGCCGAACGGCCATCTTGGCATCACATAGTCTGTGGCTGTGAAAGGTACGCAGAAAATGACGAAGAGGAGATCAGCTACTGCAAGATTTATGATAAGTAGATTTGTGGTTGATCGCATGCCAGGGTTGGCGGATACGACCAACACGACCAAAGCATTGCCGACTAGCCCAACGATTCCGATGAAGCCGAAGAAAATTGGCACAACCCTGGATACGACTTTCTCTAAAAGTTCTCCACTTTCATATTCATTGCTGTAGTTACATGCTCCGAGGCTTAGTTCATCTGAGGTCATATTCAAGCATATGCTATAAAAATCTTCGTCGGATGATTGGTGCTCCATTGTTTCGATTGTTGGGTTACCTGGAACAATACAAATATTTTTTTTAAGTTGTAACAAGTACAATGTAGCAAATGATATGTGCATTTTTTCCTGAATAGGCAATTTATTGTCTCGAAAAATCTCGGCGAGTCGAGAGCCCATTACATTTTTACGAATGGTTGCAACATTCTTTACATTGACTGTTATTGATGGGAATGGTTTGATTGATTATTATTTTCTTGTGTGCACGTAGCGAATAGAGACAGAAAGCGAGTTCAGAAACTTTTGAATAGTAGATAGTAAATATACATAGATTGAGAACTCATCGATCACAAGTTAACTTCAAATATTATCATAACATAAGTGCTAGGCTTAAATTCGAACACCCAAGGGTTGTACTTGATTGAAACTTCAAGTTTTCTAATTCAGTAGGTAGATTAGAGGTGGGATAAATGTCGGGTGGTTGATTAACATAAACCTCATGGTTCAATAATCCTATACGCTGTTGCTAAATTGTTATGCATAAATTAATAATATAATTGATAAGTCCAGATATATCTATCGTCATGTCTATAAGTGAGCTGTGGGTACCTACACCAACTTAAACAGAGACACGTATCTATTTGTTATTCACGACTAGTATTTATTACCAAGACTCTTACCTATAAAAAAAACTCTTCTAAACCTCGATCATAGTGTTAAAAAGTATTAGTATAGGCATGTCACCAACGTCTCGTCAAAAAAATGCTTACATGTTTCAATTTCGCACATTCTTTTCAATAAATATACTTTATTTTATTTTAGACTTGTATCTCTCTCCCTGCTTTATCATACTACATTTTTCACTGTAGTCTGTTTGGAAAGACAAGAGACTTGAAATGTATGAGGTCCAATACATTCCACGACTTTTCTCTTTCCGAACAGACTCTAGAGATCTGTAAGTATGCTAAAAATTGCGTTCACAAAATCCCTACCTTAATAAGTCCAATTGTGCCCCATATGCCTACAAAGGTATCTGAAATTGCAGGATTGGTATCACAAAGCAGCCAGTGTTATGACAATACCTCGGTTCTTGTGTTGCTACCACGAGTATTAAATACGTCGCTCGATGGTGTAAACCCCACGAAATTACATCCATCACATCCATGGTGTGGAAGAAATGAATAGTGCTTTCAAGTGTAGGTAAGCGGTACAGATGTAGTGCGAAAAGGGTTTTTAACCGACTTCAAAAAAGGAGGAGGTTCTCAATTCGACTGAATTTTTTTTTTATTTTTTTTTTTGTATGTATGTTACTCGATATCTCCCAAAATCGTGGACCGATTTTCAAATTTTTTTTTTGATCGAATGGGTATACCCCCGAGATGGTCCCATTGGCACCAAGTCGGGGTCTGATGATGGGATCTTGGAGAAATCGAGGGAACTCTTCAAATGTTATAGGCACATGTAATGTTTTTAGTGTATTTTTCAAAGGTACACCAGTATTTACGTCTGATAGTAATAATTTTATGTGGCTGAGCTGATGATGGAAGGTCAACTGCTCAATGGTTAGGAGTTAAAGGATAATTTTTTCACTACTGTACATATATTCGGACTGATACATATAATATCAATAGGAACCACTAAAAATCAACAAATAAATAAACTTTTTAACAAAAAATAAAACCGCCTTCAAAAATAAGCGTGTTACAAAACACAAAGAAACTAAAAAGCCAAAAATAATAAACCTTTGAATTCAGATTTCTTATCGGATTGCAATAATCTAAACATCCCAATTATAAACAAATCAATTATTTTTGGAGTCGGGGCCAGCCTGAGTATGGTTAGGTGGGGCAAACAGGAAATAGCAAGGCGACGAACGGGTCTGGTACCGACTACAAAAATAATTGATTTGTTTATAATTGGGATGTATAGATTATTGCAATCCGATAAGAAATCTGAATTCAAAGGTTTATTATTTTTGGCTTTTTAGTTTCTGCGTGTTTTGTAACACGCTTATTTTTGAAGGCGGTTTTATTTTTTGTTAAAAAGTTTTCTTCGGAAACGTTCGTATTTGTCATGCTAGTTTAGTCAGTGTCAGCAAATGTCAGTACATCTTGTACTGAGACTGACTGAAATAGCATGACACGTTCGTACGTTTCCGTAACAATACGAAGGCAAATCTTTTCGCACTACATCTGTAATTTACTAGTACCGAAAATTACATATTTCGTGACGTAGGGTGCATTGGGGTAATTTCAAAGTCGTTCGAAATCCCATAAAAATCGCCATTATTTCCATCATATCAAGATTCCCCTTTCGAAATTACTTGAGCATTTCTGTGATTCGAAATTACTCCAAAATGCACCTTATACGATACACTATTGAGTATAGTATTCTAAAGGCCCATTTAGACGCTACGAGAACGATACGAGTTTTATAACATTACGGTATTCAATGGCTGTGCAAAACTGTATGTAACCTCAACAGCCCGCAATGTAACTAAAATCGCATACGAGTTCGCACGCCGTCTGAATCAGGCTTAAAAGCGGCGCGGGAACTCTCATGAGATTTTAATTACATTACGGTCTGTTGAGGTTACATATACAACTACTAAACTAATCAAACACCGCAAAGTAATAATGAAACTAGCATACGCTGTGTATTTTTTATTATTATTATAAATGGGCTTACTCTTGGCCACAGACTAGCCAAAGGCAAAGACGTCGTCAGGCCTACGATGGAGTGAGCTCGCCTAGATGATGCATGTGTGCGTAGCCGAATGCACAAACGCTCACGAAACGCTCACAATAATATCTCTTTCGTAGCTATCTATCTCTATCACTCTTGCGTATTGGCGCGACAGAGCCAGACTACATTTCTGCGCCGTTTCGGTGGCGTTTTGCGTCGCATAAATGCCATTCGGCTACGGGACCAGTTCTCCCTAAAAATTTTTTTTAAGGTTGCCGGATTAAATGGGCCCTAAAACATCAAAGTCTCATGGTACAGGCTCTGTCGTTCTATATTACGTTCGGTAATAACGCCGAGATTGCATTCATATCTGACAGGGCCCGGCGCCATCTTTTATTTTTCCTTTCGACCCAAGAGATCTTTCATGAACTGGTTTTTGTTGACTCATGAATATCAAAAAGCTATTATAGCTTTTTCCGGGATCGTAAATAAAAATAACCTATTATTCAAGTGGCTGTATATCGGAATCAGTTGAGTTTTTCAAGAGCTTTTTACTTTAATTTATTTACAGTCTAATGACCGCCTAAGAAACACATCTATTTCTCAATTTGTATTTTAAGTATTTGACACTTTAATGGAATATCAGGGATACATCGAGCGGATAGTGCTCATGTCATGGGCGGTACGCATAAGCAACACCCGCCAGGGTGTAAGGACTATTCGAGAGTTGATGGAATCTAAAATGAAATAGGCTAAAAAAAAGGAATTAATGGAGTAACAACTGTGTTTATATTTGGCCCAACGATTCGGACGTAACATTACTTCAGTGGTTACACGCAGGGCAATATATATTGGGGAAAGAAACGGCGAGTCCCACACATCGTGCGTAACAGCATTCCCACTTCGTCAAAAAAAAAAAAAGGGCAATATATATTAGATTACAGGTGCCGTAGCCGAATGGCATTTCTGCGACGCGAAACGAAAACGAAACGCCGCGAAAGTTAGTCCGGCTCTGTCCCGCTAATACGCAAGAGCGATAGAAATAGATATCTACGAGCGTTTCGTTTCGTGAGCGTTTGTGCCATTCGCACCCTGAAATTATTATTTATCATAAGAATTATTTTTATCATAAGAAGGCACATATTTTCTAAACCCGTAACTTATTTTTTATTCAGTAGGTATTTAAAACCGTTTTATGATAAAGACGCTAAAGTGACGTCGATGTTGTTTCATCTTACCTTTAATTTTCGAGTTTTCATGCGTTTTTCTTTCGCGTTTGTAAACGCAAAATATGGTCGTTAATTTCGCCGGCCACGCATCGGTTGAGCGTAGCTCAGCCGTAAGAGGTCGGTCTAATGTTCGCAGGCACATCGCGTGTGTTAGGGTTTCGAACCCCAGCCAGAAGTAATAAAGCTTTAGTTTTTTTTTTTGCATTTATAAGACTTTTTTTATTATCTAAAGACGTGATATGATAAAATAGAACTGAGCGAAGCTCGGTAGCCCAGATATTTTAATATTTATAAAAATAATAATTAATCTAAGTAATAACTAGGAAACGGTGATAAAGAAACAAATTAGTCAAATAATTTAATCCTTAATTGCCTCCATTTGCAGCATTAGGTACCTACATCAAAGCTTTAAAAGCCTAAATACACCTAAAGTACTTATCCATGCCTTACTCAGAAGTCTTTATTAATAATTTCTGAACTGTTTGCGCTTGTATAAATAAATATTGAATTTCCAGTCTCCTCGAATAAATATTGAAATTCCAAAGATCAGGCCTAATTACAAAAAGGCATGTGATTAATTAAGACGCTAATTTTGTGCTCAAAGTGGCTAATCGTTCACGATCCTTGGTGAGCGATACGCGAGGTATCTATCATAGAGTATATTGAATAGTATGGTATAGAGTTATCAGTCAAGGATTTCGAATGCAGGGCCATCTATTATTAAGTTACGACAACTTTTCATGTGACTTTCCATGCCTAAAGCTTCCTTATAGCACATAAAGCATGTGGACCCTTTAAACATGGGAGTTATTTGCCAAAAAAGATGATGATAATAATAAAATTTACAATTTAATTAAATATTACATACACAATTAGCCGTAGAATGTCGTTCGCTGGTTTGCAGGTGGTACAGCGACATCTAGCAAAAACTTATACATCAATAAAACTGACCAGAGTGCTTATACATTTTACGACAACAAGTCGTTAGCCAGTTTGCGGGGATAACAGTGACATCTAGCGAAATACTTGCACTACGGCATATAATTGTTTTTGACGCCCTCTATCGTTAAATTTCCATAAACATATCGTGAGTACATCGGATTTTCCTTTGACTGGAAACACCGTGGTATCGCTTTTCTAAATTAGTACGAACCACTGGGTTGGACACCGTCTCGATCAGATCCCGGCTCCGTTCGGCTCGTAATGCTACGTATGCATTTATAAGACGATCGAGCAAAACGGAGCGACGAAATGACGTGATTTTTTAAGTAGAGATAGTTGAAGCGATGTAAAGTGACATAAGCTACTTTTTGTATCTTTCTAACGCGAGCGAAGCCGCAGGCAAAAGCTGGTTGTCTTCATAAAGCGCATGCCTTGCTAAACCTTGACGTTGGCGGAATCATCGACACCATCGATGGTGCCATAACACGTAAATATTGAAAATATTATACTACGTCGGTGGCAAACAAGTATACGGCCCGCCTGATGTAAAGCGGTCACCGTAACCTATGGACGCCTGCAACTCAAACAGTGTCACATGCGCGTTGCCACCCCATTAGAAACTTGTACATTCCCTTTTGCTGTGTTAAGTACACAGCAAAAAGGAGTGCACAAGTTCCAAGGAGGGTTCGGGTTGCCGACAACTCAAAGGACAATAAACGGAACAAGTTAGTTCCGTAAGTCCTCCCGTCATCAGCACACCGCACCCTCGTTGAGCTCTGGCAGCCTTACTCACCGACAGGAACACAACACTATGAGTAGGGTCTAGTGCTATTTGGCTGCGGTCTTCTGTAAGGCGGGAAGGGTCTTCTGTAAATATAGGGAAGGTTTAGCGTTCCATGTACGCGCCTTTTTTAGGGATCCGTAGTCAACTAGGAATCTTTATAGTTTAGCCATTTCTGTCTGTCCGTCCGTCGTCCGTCCGCGGATAACCTCAGTGACCGTTAGCACTAGAAAGCTGAAATTTGGTACCAATCTGTACATCAATCACGCTGACAAAGTGGTAAAATAAAAAAATGGAAAATAGTTATTTGTTATACAAGGGGGCAAAGTTGTATTTTAACGCCGAGTGTGGAATTGAAAAATGAGCAAGTAAAAGGATTCTATAGTTGAACCACGAGCGAAGCGAGTGGTTCGAGAATAGAATCCTGAACTTGCGAGTTTTTTAACACACGAGAAGTAAAATACATTTGCACCCGAGTGTAACACAAAACTTTTCCCCTCACTATAGCGAGGAAACTACAACGCAAAAAGTGCGTTTATCACTGCTTCCAGTAGTTCCACAGGTGGTAAATCATCTTTATTACTAGATTCACCTACTTTCATCAATTTTAAAGCAGTTAATTTGACTTTATTCAAGGTCAAATTACTTTACCCACTAGTGGATAAAATGCGTTTTTACCCGCTGGTATTGAAGGACAAAAACACGTGTTTCCGAGCTAGTGAGGGGAAAAATATTTTATTTCCCTCCCCCCCTCTACACGTATAGTGGGGAGTGTTTTTTTTTTCATTTCAACCCTAACGTGTAATATATTATTGGATAGGTATATAAAAACCGGCCAAGTGCGAGTCGGACTCGCGCACCGAGGGTTCCGTACAAACCTTATGAGGAAATGGGTAGTAAGGTTAAAATTATTTAAAAAAAAAATATTATGTGATGTAACTAAAAATTTATGGTTTTCGTAATTTTTCCTTTATCTATGCTATAAGACGTTGCTTCGTACCAAATTTCAAGATTCTGAGTTCACGGGAAGCACCCTGTAGGTTTTGATTCCCTTGCAAGTGTCGAAAATTTGCGGCATAAACGGCTGTATCTTTTGATTGCGTTGGCTTAGAAGTTTGATTTTTTCACAGCTTCAAGGGACAGTAGACCTGAGTAATTGATATAAATTTCAGCTTCATACCTCCACGCGTTCCTGAGAAAAAGGGTCTTGACAGACGGACGGACGGACGGACAGACGGACAACAAAGTGATCCTATAAGGGTTCCGTTTTTTCCTTTTGAGGTACGGAACCCTAAAAATGAATATGGGTTTACGAAAATCATTTTTTGATATTGTTAATATTTTCGGAAATAATCGCTCCAAAAGTTAAAAAAAGTGTCCCCCTCTAATTTTTGAACCATAAGTTTAAAAAATATGAAAAAAATCACAAAAGTAGAACTTTTTAAGACTTTTAAGAAATTGAATAGTTTTTGAGAAAAATACGGGAAACTACGGAACCCTACACTGAGCGTGGCCCGACACTCTCTTGGCCGATATTTTAATAACATGATTCGCTTGACCGTTGATATATTAAGTAAGGTGGACGGGTACAACTTAACGTCCCTTTGCGTGGGCTACTACAGATAACACAGAACTTCGTTTTTGACGACCCTAACGGCCCGACCACGACGTTGGTCTGAGCGCGGCGCGGCAGCGGTGAGCGGCGGCCATACACTGGAGCGAGACACAGCAATGGGACTTTTCATTCACACGTATGGCTGCCGCTCACCGCTGTCGCGCTTAAACCTATGTCGTGGCCGGGCCGTAAAGGCGAACCCTAGCCGGAAGGAACAGAGCCGTGCATTAAAAAGGAACAACACTTTTTATTCTGCGATGTCTTGGTTTCAACCTAACCTACTTTTTCAGCAAATATTTTTTTACGAAATTACCTGCTTATATGAAAATCAAAAATATTTATTGAGTAATAGGGGCACTTTTACATATCAACATTATAATAAATAATATGGATTCAACAAAACTAAAAAGCTACTTTAAATTAAAAACGGTAAAAAAAACTGATAGAAAAAAAACTAAAATAACTTTATAGACTTGTAAAAGACTCTAGATGTCACGACTAAACATAATAAATATACTTTTTTTTTTCTAAGAGATGTATATGGTCTTCAAGAGGCAGAAAGAAAATAAACAAACAAGGACCAAACAAAGTGCCTTAATGTAATCTTATACTCAAAATTAAAGTCACAAGTGGATATAGTATAGTATAGTCCCTATCACCACCTTTTTTCCTCTCGTGGGTGTCGTGGAAGTCTAGTAACCTGTCTCTGAAATATCACCATTTTGATGTGTTCTGTCTACCCCTTTTGGGATAAAGGCGTGAATTTATGTATTTTATGTTATATAGTTATAGGTCTTTGCCCAGCAATGTGGGACACATTAGGCTCTAAATAATAATAAACATATAATGTTATACTTAGGACACGGGAGAAGATTAATACCATGAAAACATGAAATGGACGTAGTTACGCAAAAACGTTCCAATCCAACTGAAATTGTCATTGAAATGAAAGACTTTTGTTTTTCATAGAAGGTCTAAAACTTAATGACAATTTCATGTGGAATGGAACGTTTCTGCGTAACTACGTCCAAATATAGTCATGAAATATTTAACAAAACAGCCCACCCAAGTGATTCGGAGACGTCCAACACTCTGCAATTTAGTCTCGACATGACATGTCATCATGTTGTGACAAGGGTCGCGACTAACATTTTAGGACAAGCTCCACTAATATTTTAACGTGACATGGTGACGTTATATTAAAATAGCCACTCTCGGCACAATCAAAAATAAGTAGGTTATTTGAATATCGTGTATAAAAATACAGTTTTTTTCCGGCTTTTAAAGTATAAAAGTGTGGAAAAGATAAAATTCGAAACAAGTGGCGATAGAATTAAGACCAAGGATTATTTGTATAGGATTTACATATTTGGATTTAGATACTAAGAATCGTACCTCGATTTTTTTGTGCCACCTATTAATTAAATACTTTAACTACACTGATGATGCCTACATTTTTTTTCGAAATATGTATTGACGTGATACCAATCCATGATTTTAAAACAAAGAAATATGTCATTTGTTCCTATAAAAAAAATTTAAACAAAAATATTTGCGGAAAATATGATTTTGGCTACTTCCAGGCGCTCCCCGCTGAAAGTGCCGCCCGCCCCCTCTCGGTTACCTCACAGTTACCGCCTATCAAAAACGCGAACAGTTGACCTGTCATATTTCACTCATACAATACGCGTTCACCTACACGAGCTTCTGTGTGCTAGGAACGCACCTCTTACATATACTTGATCGCCAGTGTCCGAGGTGTGCCTATATGGTACCCAACGGCAACCATTAATCAAATCTAGTTGACATACAAAATTGCTTTCTTAGTGTTCACTAAAATGAGATGGCTCAACTGATAGATTAACGGCGTTAACAGCTATTTTGTAAATGATGTTAACGTAAACATCTATAAACTACTCAGTGGGGCTAAAACGTACGTCGTTTAGGTTGCGCCTACGCTACTAAATCTCTCCCAACATTATATTAAAGTATTTGAATATTTTGAGCTTTGTACACAAAACATAAGTACGATATTCCTAACATTTTAGGAGTTATAACGTTATTACTCTCAATGATGTGTAATGGCAGACCACACGCCAACTATGTTAAATGTAAACTGTGATATTAAGTATGCGATAAATTTTCAAATTGTTGGCACAACTCAGATTTCTCAGATGAGTATTAGATTAAGTTGGCAATGCTACATCTTAGATTAACACGTTGCTTTATTATTCCCCAAATTTAATTGATAAATGTTAACATATCACTCTAAGTATTATGAAATAGACGGCGATTGTTTTTTTTTAACTTAGGCATTGCAAATTTGTGTGTGATGACAGTGTCTGTATACGTTATCGTCTATGGAGAAGTGTAACCAAATATCAGAATTACTGACGGATACCAAAACTTAGGCCAAGGTGTCTAGACCTACATAATATGGTGTTATATCTGTGTATCTGTGTATATCTTCTAACGCGACTTTCAACTCACACTCACTCACTCAGTAAGTGTTAAGTTTAACGCGTTAAACGCCAACTCACTCAGTCACTCAGTCAGTGAAGGAATGGTGGAATGGTTGGTTGGAATGTGAGTGTTTTAAATTCAGATCGGGCGCAGAATGAGTTTATGTTTGTTTTTTCAATAATTTGAGCAATTAGCAAGGTAAAATATTTATAACAGTAAAATGATGGAAGTAACTAAACGCAAACACGTGACAATCTTATCTTATCTTAAACGGGGCCTTTACGGATACACTTCGACCCATCGGGATCTATTATTGTGCAATTAATACCCCCTACGATCCTGAGATCCTTCAGTTATTCAGGAGCTTCTCGACCATCTCTACGTATAGGATGATGAGGCTGATGGGTAGCTCTCTGAAGTCCTTTGGCACCAGGTAACTAGTGACAGTCACTAGATAGAATGTTTTTGAGGTTATGTTACGAAGTTTCACTTCTTCCACCCGGAGGGACTCAACGCACTATTCTTATTTTTCCACTTCTACTTTATCTTTACAGTGGAGAAATTGGGAGAGGCCCAACAGTAGGATACAAATTTTTAATTACTTAACTTGAGTATTTTCCATCGTTTAATGTTTTCATGCAAATGTGAAATACAGAAAACGGTTCAATTGCAAAATGTTAATTGTAAAGTTTTACAACTATAACCAGATCCTTGTTTCTGACGTGAGTATTAACTAGTTTGAGTACAGTCCAGTGCTTTGCGGGATTAAACAGATTTTGGAGCTATTATGAAAACAAATTTTGAAAATGCTTTTGACGTTCTGTTAACATGCGAAATGTTTTATTATTTAAATTATTTCAAAGATGTAACTTTTGTAATTGACCTTGTAACAAAAATATTTTATGAAATGTTGCAATACTTACTTAGTTAAAATATAAAAACCTGAAACCCAAAGAATATTGTGAAGTCTTGATAAATCTTTACGCCACAGAACGTACTCAAATACGTCAAAAACTCTTGGCAGATGCTGTTTATACGAGCTTCTCTTAATGTTCACAGCCCAAAGGCTTCGGACGATAAAACTTACAGGATGCGATTCTAGGAGCCAACCTATTAAACTAAGTGGATCTACTTTGTGCGTACTCTAGCCCAGGGTTTGATGGGTGCTTTTTTTCGCAAAGTTTATTGCGATGGCCGCGGCTCGGAACTAAGAACGTTAACAACTTGTAACAATATAAATACGTCAAAAACTCTTGGCAGATGCTGTTTATACGAAGGCTTCTCTTAATGTTCACAGCTCAAAGGCTTCGGACGATAAAACTTACAGGATGCGATTCTAGGAGCCAACCTATTAAACTAAGTGGATCTACTTTGTGCGTACTCTAGCCCAGGGTTTGATGGGTGCTTTTATTCGCAAAGTTTATTGCGATGGCCGCGGCTCGGAACTAAGAACGTTAACAACTTGTAACAATATAAAACCAGGTTTCTTTACGGCTTCGCTCGTGTTGAAAAGAGTATGTTAGAAACTAACTTCACTTTCTTGTTAGAAGTTCCTGACTAGCTTTGTTTTCTTCTATTCTATTTTGCCATAATTCAAAGAGCCAGTTTTTCCCGATTTTATTTGTCAGTTTTGAAAAAATCTACTCTGATTAAGAAGCTCCTGATGACGTACTCCATGTTTGAGACAACAATTTACTTACACGTTCAAATACGAGTTACAAAAAAATATTTAATCCCCTTTCCGAGTCACAGCTTGTCCAACATACCTCCGTCACAATCTGCCACACCAGTAGAAAATTGACACAGCGTCTGTCATCCCAGGTTGGTTAGATTATTTTGTGTAAAATTCTAATTTTATCAAATACTTAGGTCCACAGTAAATTGGAAAGGCTTACAACGAAATAAGGCTTAGGACAAGAAAGGCCGAACCCAAATAGGGATAAAGGTTCAGAATGATTATGAAATAATAACTAATCCCTAATGTGTACATGTCCACTTACTTGACTACAGATATAAAAAGTAGATTTCTTCTAGTTTCCAGATTTATCACTATCCTGATTTAAACTTAACTTTGCATCAATGGTAATGTAATTTCCACCGTTCCGTCGGGACAGAAGAATTTAAAATGAGGCGTCGGATAGTGGAGCATCGGTAGGGATTGCAAAACGAATTAGTTTTCAATGTGGCCGGATTTTGGTCTTAATCCGGCTGGATCCAGTGTTTTGTAGGGACATCAAAAATGATTAAATGATCGCTCATCGACTCATTATTAACGCATAAATTGTTGACTTGAGGTGTAGTTTATTTACTTAACCCAATCTGGCAGCTTCTATAATAAAATTACTTAGTATACTGGTGACTCCTGGATTGATGCCACTGGCATTTACTTTCAAGTACACTCCATTAAGATAAGTGCTGGTTTTAAACAGCAAACAAGCGCTGCATTTTTATATTTTACGGTTAAACATTCCACCAATTTTTATTTGTCTTTCAATGATCTACAATACCAAAGGCCGCTTGTCTATCGACGACTCCATTTATTCCTTACCATAGAGTTACGAGCCGCGAAAACTTCTTGCGTCAGTTGACGTGCTTGTTTTGCTTGTCTATGCCAACTGAAATAGACTGCGATGATGTGTTATCCTCTATTTGTGTTGGATTTTATTTTGGATTCGGATTTCTGGTTAAATGACGGAGGTTGGTAATGGTGGTATCCGTTACATTTCAGTTTAAACATTTTTAAACAGTGTCCCAGTAATTTACTTATTTTGTATTGGCATATAATTAACCGGGCAACTAAAATATTAAACGGGAAGTTAAGTCGGGCATACAATAATATAATTTGGCTGTGTTTTAATATTGTGGCGACAAAAAAAAATATATGAGCCTCAAATATTGAGCATCATTATTATTGAAAAAACGGCAGCAAATTTCAAGCGACAAAAATATTACCGAGGAACATTAAACAATACTTTGGCGACCAAAATAATAATTGGCACCTAGTATTGTAAAGCGTAAGATTTTTAATATTTGTAGTCATCTAGATGTTAGCACCTAAATAATTATACTTGGCTCATCGTTTAAAGTAGTATTTAAATTGCGGAGGCAACTAAAAAAAATAATGGGAAGTAGGTTTTTTTTAAACACATATAAAATCCTTTCTTTATGAAAACGGGTTGAAGGTTGCTACGTACCGATGGTCTCATCGGAAGATCAGCGCTGGAAGTCACCAGCAACACGCTGAGATGAGGCCATTTCGTGGCACTTCATTCCTTTCTGTCTTGTTGTTATTATGTGTATTTTGTCTTGCCTGTGTTCACGAATAAATGTTTATTCTATTCTATTCAAACATCGTATTTGCGACCCGTAAATCTCGAGTAGTATTTAAATATCTCTATAAGGTAACGCGGACCAAATCATATTATAATAAGTACACAGCAAAAAGGAGTGTATAAGCTTCTAATGGGTCGGTAACGCTCATATGATACCCCTTGAGTTGCAGGCGTCCATAGGTTACGGTGACCACTTTCCATCAGGCCGATCGTATGCTTGTTTGCCACCGACGTGGTATTTAAAAAAATTACCATGATAATCGTATAATAGGTATAATATTACAAGAGTAGAATTATTTTCTGCTAGCAGAAAAGTGGGTTAGGTTAGGTTATTTTTTTAGTAGAATATAAGTCCTACCAAATTTGCTATGGCATAATTCTTAGGTACTTTGTGTGAACAAAACAACGATAGCAAAGAGGAAACGAAATACAGTCCCAGATGCACCGTTAGGTACGACGACGAGCGAAGCGAGAAGGAGTATTAGGTATCTTGCATCCCCAACACACATGACTCGCTATCATAACAGAAATAGGAAGAAGATGGACAACTTTTTACCGCCTAAATATTGCGATGTGGGAAGTAATTGAAACGGCTAGTTACCTTTACGACGTTTATTACAATGCTATATATGGGTGGATACAGCTCTTATATACTAATATCATAGACTAATGATACATAGAGAGTATACATGTAATAAGGCATAATACTTACACTACAATATTATGCAAACAAAAATCTACGGAAGTACTCTTAATTTAGAAGATTAGTTTGCTCATTAACATTATGCCAGCATAAGATTCGATAAAATCTGCGGAACGATTTATGCCAAAGCATATTCTGAGTAAGGTTTTCCTGCCAAAAAAATGAATCTTTCAGAGTGATGTTAAGACTGCGTAAGGCCGGCCTTAGATTCGATAGAGTAAACGTCATGAAAAGTTTAATTCATTGTATATTAGAGACGAAGTTGCCAGCACTCCCAAACACCTAATTTCTTACCCATAAGTATAATATTTTGTCGACCATTATATTTTATAAGAATCCTTTTTTTTATTAAAATGATAGCTCAGGTGATGAGTGCCGATGTATAAATTTTAAATGTACTTTTTATGTTAATTTGCTATATTAATATTTTAAACGAACTGTATATTTTATATTAATAGACAGCCGTTTTCCTATTAAACTGTATCTCTAAAATTGTTTCCAATATAATAATTCAGTTGCCAAATAAAGAGTTGGTACTCGCGTCTAAATAAACCGTAGCCGTAATGAAATTAAAATGCTACCTCATATTAAAATAATTTGAGGCCCCATTTTAGTCGCCAAACTATTATTTTTGATACCCATTTCTATGGTTATTTAGTCGCCCGGTTAAATACGTGCCTTTTGTATTTATCAGCCTGTAATCATTAGTAATGTCAACTAAACGTTCCTACTATAAGGATACATACAACTTCATAAATGAAATAAACGAGCAACGAGGACGAGGGGACAATTTCGAGTGATAATTATTTCTATGTTTTAGATTTTTAAACAGAATGTCCACTCGTCACATATGCCACATACAAGATAGGTAATTAGGTATATAATATATTATATGGCACTCAAGTTAATAGATTATAACATGAACAATAATTCGGTTAGTTGAAATTACCCGCTGGTTGAAAAAAAAAATAACTTAACGCAATATATTAACGATAATAATCAAATATTGTATTGTATGTGTGCTGATGAATATTAATTACTTATGATAGCTAGCGGGGTTGTGGACTGTAATGGATAACGTGAAATGATGATAACACGTTATAGAAGCACTTATTTTAATTATTGGTAAACAAACATTAAGCTTATTTACAGTTTCGTGACAGAAGGCAGACTGACCACTGATTAATCATATTTCAAAACATGAGAACAGTTTTCGAAAGTGACATTATTTTAAACTAATAGGCCAGGCCGCAGTCTATGCGAGGGAGAATCTAGAAGTGTATGGAAAACGAGGAGAAGGAAATGCCCGGGTCACTCGAAACGCATACAAAATAAAGACGATCCCCCACACTCTCAAAAAGGCCGGAAAGTCGTTACACATTACGGCACCTATTGTGTACAACAAATTGCCAAAGTTTATAATAGAGGCTATTAGTTTCCCAAGTTTTAAGCACAAGTTAAAAAAATGGCTCATAGAAAAATGTTTCTACAGTCATAAAGAATTCATTGAATATAAAGATAATACTAACAATGTATATGAATAATCCAATTTAATAATAATCAAATATTAATGATAATAAATAATAATGTTATATGTAAAGAATCGCAGACTATATAAAAATGTATAGTTATTGAACAAATGTATAAAATGTAGATAATGTGTATAGATGTAATTACATAAATATGTGCAATAATCTAATATGGTAAAGTTATGACCTGTAATTTTCATTACCAATAAAGAATGTCTATGTCTATGTCTATGTCTAATACTTACTATAAAGAGGTCGCGCACCAGCCAGTCGCCAACAACTTATAACTCGAAATAGTGCCAGGAATAACAATTCGATATTTTGAAATAATTTGTTTTGTATTAAGTACCTACTCTGTGTACCTATTTACTAATAAATTATATCTATTTTTAATAAGGTTTTCTTAACTATGCCTTATTTGTCAGTGTGGCAAGTTACGAAAAGCCATAAGATTAATTTCCTTGTACCTACTCCGACCGTCCGATAATTTGTTTAAAATTCTTTGGATGTTACTTTTCGAAAGAAGATAATTAGCATTTTTCGTTTGATTAATGGTAGAGTTCGATCAGAGTGCTTTAAATCCTAAATTAAGAAAAATCGACTTTAAACATACCAGTTAAAGAACAATATCGACTCCAGCAGTAAACGTACTTGGTACTTTTTGGCTCTGAGCTTATAAATCTGCAAAGATAAGTTTTTAATTTCTGAGAAAAGAATCTGAAAAGTTTACATTTTCTTCCGACGTTGTTTCAAAAACTTTAAAGATATGTACTTATTACTTTAATATTCATATTTTACCATATACATCCATACTAATATTATAAACGGGTAATTGTGTGTGTCTGTTTGTTTGTCCGTCTTTCAACAAAACGGAGCGACGAATTGACGGTGATTTTTTTAAGTGGAGATAGTTGAAGGAATGGAGAGTGAAATAGGCTACCTATTGTCTCTTTCTAACGCGAGCAAAGCCGCGGGCAAAAGCTAGTACTTAAATATAGGTGTTCGATAGGTTTTTAAAGGCTTAAATTCGACCTAAGACTGTCGAATTATAATATAATTATTATCATTTTCACGAACATTTTGTTTGGTACATTTAGCTTCTAGTCCTATCCAATCCTTATTACCTGGTTATTATATTGTTTTTTTTTTTAGGGTTCCGTAGTCAACTAGGAACCCTTATAGTTTCGCCATGTCTGTCTGTCCGTCCGTCCGTCCGTCCGTCCGTCCGTCCGTCCGTCCGTCCGCGGATAATCTCAGTAACCGTAAGCACTAGAAAGCTGAAATTTGGTACCAATATGTATATCAATCACGCCAACAAAGTGCAAAAATAAAAAATGGAAAAAAATGTTTTATTAGGGTACCCCCGGGCCCCACATGTAAAGTGGGGGCTGATATTTTTTTTTTCACTCCAACCCCAACGTGTGATATATTGTTGGATAGGTATTTAAAAATGAAAAAGGGTTTACTAAGATCGCTTTTTGATAATATTAATAGTTTCGGAAATAATCGCTTCTAAAGGAAAAAAAAGTGCGTCCCCCCCCCCTCTAACTTTTGAACCCTATGTTCAAAAAATATGAAAAAAATCACAAAAGTAAAACTTTATAAATACTTTCTGTTTTGAACTTGATAGGTTCAGAAGTTTTTGAGAAAAATACGGAAAACTACGGAACCCTACACTGAGCGTGGCCCGACACGCTCTTGGCCGGTTTTTTTTATTACAGATTGGCGATTGAGTCTAGTCACATCTGATGAGAAGTGAAGACAGACTCACCGATTCAGTAATAGCCTATTCAGTCTCGCTTTAAAGAGACAGAAACAATTTATGATTGTTACATAAATCGCTCGTCGTTTACACATACACATGTATATCACTGAATTTGCAAGGTAATTTTCGATAGTACTCCTATCTATTCAATTACACACAGATTTGCGACTAGAATGTGACAGCGGCACTTACCTACTGCACGTTGCTTGCTGTCACCTTGGATTGCCGGGACATTGGAAAAAAACTAATTGAGGAAGGAGAGAAGCTACGAGGATATTTTTATTTTTTTCTACTCCCGTACTTTTATTTGCCACTAGCTTTTGCCCGCGTCTCCGCTCGCGTTAGAAAGAGTCAAAAAGTAGCCTATGTCACTCTCCATCCCTTCAACTATCTCAATTTAAAAAATCATGTCAATTCGTCGCTCTGTTTTGCCGGGAAAGACGGACAAACAAACAGACATACACACTTTCCCATTTTATAATATTAGTATGAATTTGCAGGGTCGTGCATACATCTTTAAATCCCCAAATGATAGATGTCAAGATAGGGTTTTAGTATATTTCCCAAAAACGCATTTGTGCGTATGCACGTACTGCGTAAACTTAACAAATGTATTTTGTTTTTATTGTGTAATTATAATTATTAGTATTAGACAATAATTATTAGACAATAATTCTTTCCGACTGGCTGTGGGCCTCCGTCTAGGTGCTGAAATAGTTGTCCCCCACTGCTGTCCCTGCGGCTCACAAGTAGACAGCCTGGGCTCGCATGGCCTCTCCTGCCGTAGGAGTGCCGGTCGCCTGTCTCGCCATGCCAGCCTCAATGACGTGATCCGTCGGGCTCTTGCTAGCGTAGGTGTGCCGGCCACTTTGGAACCACCTGGCCTGGCGCGCGACGATGGCAAGAGGCCCGACGGAATAACGCTCATCCCCTGGCAGATGGGACGGCCGCTTATATGGGATGCCACGTGTGTGGATACCTTAGCGCCGTCCCATCTAGCTTCCACTTCACGGAAGGCTGGCGAAGCGGCGGCAGCGGCCGAAGCTCTTAAACGCCGCAAATATGCCTGTCTCCTGCAAAACCACATATTTGCGGCGTTTGCGGTGGAAACCTTGGGACCATGGAGCGGTGATGCCCTTAACTTCTTCCGGGTCTTAAAAAGAAGACTCCGGGAGACTTCGGGAGATCCTAGGGCTGGCTCATTCCTTGGCCAAAGAATTGGCATTGCTATTCAGCGAGGGAATGTAGCCAGCCTCATGGGCACACTTCCACAGGGGACGGACTTGGGGGACCTCAGGTAGTTGCATATATGTATATTATGTATATATCTTTATAATTATTAAGTTGACTTAGTTTAATTTAGATTAGTTTTTAATTTAATTGTATTTTATTTGTCTTAAGTTAACTACTAATATGTACTTTTTATGTTAATATTTATTACTTATTATGGTAACATATTATATAATAAGAGTATATGTTTTATTTTAAATTTATTCAATTTAATTTAATTTTATGTTTAGTTTTAATACTAGTTTACACAGGAAAATATGTATAAAGCTAATTATTAGTAGATATTTTAAACAATGTATGTTTAAGCTAGATTAACCTGCCAATAGAAACCAATCATTATCAAATTATCGAAAAATTTAAAAGAAGTAACTGAGACAAATTTCTTTGAAAGCTTCCCGCGAATACCGAAAACCACAAAATACGGGCGTCTTTCTCTTTTACTCCAATTACGGAGTAATTAGAGAGACAAAGGAAAATGACCGCAATTTGCGAACTCCTGTCTGCTTTAGGCCCTCTAATATTGATGCTTTGATGGAGGACCGTTGAACTAAATTTTGCCATAGCAGGCTCTCAAAGTGAAGCGTACCTCGCACGCATGGAAATTGCCAATGCCATGCATTTGAGCGTAAAAGCTATTCTGTCTTCCATTTAAATTTCTGCTACCGAAAGTGATTCCTATTACTGAAGTCAAAAGCTTAGTCTTGCTAAAGCCAAAACGCTTCTGACAAATTCAGTGGGTACAGGGTACCTAGCCAACGTATCACAGCTAGCCCTCCATATCGGTCTTCCATATGATAGTGGTATTACAGACCTATCTGCTTCGAAACGCTCATCACTAATATAATTATCGTCAACAATTGTCACTTCGACTAGGCCGGTTGATCAGACAAGAATCCTCTCGTCTTTTTGCGCTTTGAACGCAGAACAGGGGAAATTTATTTTATACTACGTCGGTGGGAAACAAGCATACGGTTCGCCTGATGGAAAGCGGTCACCGTCACCGCCTGCAACTCAAGGAGTGTCACGTGCAAATTACTTTGGTTTTGGTTTTGTTCCCAAAACATGTAACAGAAGAGAGAATTTTCTCTAGGATTAAATGTATTTTATTTTAATTTTTCTCATTTGAATTATTACAGCGAAAATTCTCACTCGATTTTTCAAATTTATTAGTTTACTAACTTTTGCCCACGGCTTCGCTCGCGTTAGAAAGATACTAAAAGTAGCCTATTTCACTTTCTATCTCTTCAACTATATCCACTTAAAAAATCACGTCAATTCGTCGCTCCGTTTTACCGTGAAAGACGGACAAACAAACAGACACACACACTTTCCCATTTATAATATTAGTATGGATGAGAACGAAAAGTCGAAAATAAGATAAGGAAAACATCTTGTCCGAATTACAACTATTCATCATAATAGATGAGCACATACTACATTGGCTTTTATGTATAAAATGTTATACAATGTCCACCTGACTAACACAATACTTATGTAAGAGTTTATAATGTTAGCTTCAGGCTTCAGTGTCCCAATTTCAGTTTGTTAGATGCATTTCTACCGTGAGATTAGAGTGACGGTGACTTGACTTGTTTAGTTTATCAAAGATGTAACGGGAACATGCCCTCGGGGAGCGAGTCTGGTGTTTTGAGAAATGTACGTAAATAGTACGTTCAATATTGAATCAGATGGGTAAATAAGAGCATGTAATAACTTTTTTGGTGAACCAGAGATTTGATAGAAACCTTCTCCTCTTCCTTTGATAGAATCGTTATAGAGGTACATATAGGTGAAATTCGCGTGAAAATTTGGTTGTTTTCGAGTTTATCGCTAACAAAGTGGCGGATGCAACGATAAAATATAAATACAGAACCACGCACAAATAGTGCGAAAGGGACGACCTGATGTTATATCATTTATCGCGCGACCATGCCTGTCTAGTGCCTGCTTGCCAGGATGAATTATTTGTAAGTACTAGCCTTCTAGCCATGACTTTTGAAGTCGTAAATGAACAACTTTTAATGCTATAAAATCGCACAATATTATTCCATCGTTCCTTAGAAATGAGCTATATCACGTCAGTTGAAAGTACGAGTATGAAGCAGCCAATTTTCTTTCGCGATTTCAGTATTGGTCCTATAAAAGTAACACTATGCAAAGTTTAGGTAGTACTTATCTACCTACTTACAAAATCACGGAATGTATATTTTACCATGCAATATTTTTTAACCCCCGACGCAAAAACGAAGGGGTGTTATAAGTTTGACGTGTCTGTCTGTCTGTCTGTCTGTCCGTCTGTTTGTCTGTCTGTCTGTCTGTCTGTCTGTCTGTCTTTTTGTCTGTCTGTGTGTGTGTCTGTCTGTGGCATCGTAGCTCCCGAACGGATGAACCGATTTTGATTTAGTTTTTTTTGTCTGAAAGCTGAGTTAGTCGGGAGTGTTCTTAGCCATGTTTCATGAAAATCGGTTCACTATGTCACGGTCGGGGGTTTTTTCAAAATTTTAATACTAAGCATGAACACCTAACTGTAACTATAGTATAAATAACCACAAAATTATAATTAAAAAAAAACCTCCGACCGCGACATAGTAAACCATGAAACATAGCTAATAACACTCCTTACTAACTCAGCTATCAGACAAAAAAAAAACTAAATCTAAATCGGTTCATCCGTTCGGGAAGTACGATGCCACAGACAGACACACACACAGACAGACAGACACGTCAAATTTATAACATCCCGTCGTTTTTGCGTCGGGGGTTAACAATATTGCAAATGAAACTACTATTAACAATAATCGAATATAAAAACATAAATCGTGCTATTTTAGGCGAACTAAACGAAATGGAATGAAGCAGAAACCGGGAACAAGCGATCGTGGAAATTTAAGTACACAATAACTGTTTGTTTTTCCCTCTGCTTTTTGCGATATTGGAAAATGCTTGAATAAATCTGATATCATTTGAGTCAACGTTCGATCTTCTTGATACTATTAGCGTGTATAATTTTCAAAGAACTGACAGGCTAAATACGTATGGAAGTTTTTTAATAAACCTGTATGTTGAAATTGAGAAACATATAATAAATAACTGTAATAGAAAATAAATACATATTTACCTCGCTATTCATAAAAAAGTTTTTGTCCCTTCTCACAAATTTATAAGTCAACATGACAGATAATAATAAGTAATTCAGGTTTATAGAGTTTTTATGAATAACGCCATTAGTAAATAGAATAATAAGTTTTCCATATTCGATTAGTCAAAAAACATGCTTCTAAATTGTACTTCTGATTTTGTTTTAACGATGAAAACCCATTTTGCCGCATCTAGCGCAAAATCCTATTCAGTAGGCGCGAAATATTCCGATAAATCCCGATTTATAAGCACGAGCTTCAGGGAGCAAGCTTCGCTTTTTTTATTTTATTGTAGTATGATGTGCCACCGTAATTTTCAGAACTTTTTCGGTCTACTTTTTTTCGGAATTTCAAAAATAAATGCAAGATAATACTGTCTGTGATAGATCGAGAAACATGCACAAAAATGATAGCGAAAAATTGTTAATTTCCTCATTTCCACAGTGAAATAATGATTGAAAGGGTGCGTCCCACGAGATATAACGTTAATATATATAATTTCATGTTACTAACGTTCAGCAGCAATAATGAACGTTAGATATAACACCAAAATCAATACTTTTGTAATAAATAACGCTGAATTGCCATAATATTAGTTTTATATACCATACACTACGTATACCGTTCACCGTGCATAACATTTCTTAATATAATGTTTAAATTAGCTAATTTCAGTTTATATACCATACACTAAGTATACCGTCCACCATAAATTACATTACTTAATATAACGATTATATTAGCTTAATATCAGTTTATATATACCATACCGTTCTCCATATATAACATTTAACTGTTGCTAAGAAAGTAGGTTTAGGTTAGGTTAGAACTGCGACCCCACACAAAACTGTTGCTAAGAAAGTAGGTTTAGGTTAGGTTAGAACTGCGACCCCCACACAAAACTGTTGCTAAGAAAGTAGGTTTAGGTTAGGTTAGAACTGCGACCTCCACACAAAACTGTTGCTAAGAAAGTAGGTTTAAGTTAGGTTAGAACTGCGACCCCCATACAAAACTGTTGCTAATAGAGTAGGTTTAGGTTAGGTTAGAACTGCGACCCCCACACAAAACTGTTGCAAAGAAAGTAGGTTTAGGTTAGGTTAGAACTGCGACCCCCATACAAAACTGTTGCTAATAGAGTAGGTTTAGGTTAGGTTAGAACTGCGACCCCCACACAAAACTGTTGCTAAGAAAGTAGGTTTAGGTTAGGTTAGAACTGCGACCCCCATACAAAACTGTTGCTAAGAGAGTAGGTTTAAGTTAGGTTAGAACTGCGACCCCCACACAAAACTGTTGCTAAGAAAGTAGGTTTAGGTTAGGTTAGAACTGCGACCCCACACAAAACTGTTGCTAAGAAACTAGATTTAGGTTAGGTTAGAACTGCGACCTCCACACAAAACTGTTGCTAAGAGAGTAGGTTTAGGTTAGGTTAGAACTGCGACCCCCACACAAAACTGTTGCTAAGAAAGTAGGTTTAGGTTAGGTTAGAACTGCGACCCCCACACAAAACTGTTGCTAAGAAAGTAGGTTTAGGTTAGGTTAGAACTGCGACCCCCATACAAAACTGTTGCTAAGAGAGTAGGTTTAGGTTAGGTTAGAACCGCGACCCCACACAAAACTGTTGCTAAGAAAGTAGGTTTAGGTTAGGTTAGAACTGCGACCCCCATACAAAACTGTTGCTAAGAGAGTAGGTTTAGGTTAGGTTAGAACTGCGACCCCCACACAAAACTGTTGCTAAGAAAGTAGGTTTAGGTTAGGTTAGAACTGCGACCCCCACACAAAACTGTTGCTAAGAAAGTAGGTTTAGGTTAGGTTAGAACTGCGACCCCCATACAAAACTGTTGCTAAGAGAGTAGGTTTAGGTTAGGTTAGAACTGCGACCCCCACATAAAACTGTTGCTAAGAAAGTAGGTTTAGGTTAGGTTAGAACTGCGACCCCCATACAAAACTGTTGCTAAGAGAGTAGGTTTAGGTTAGGTTAGAACTGCGACCCCCACACAAAAGTTGCTAAGAAAGTAGGTTTAGGTTAGGTTAGAACTGCGACCCCCATACAAAACTGTTGCTAAGAAAGTGGGTTAGGTTAGGTTATTATGCATTTAAAATCTTACACACAGAATGAACATTACGCCATTTGATGTTAGATTAATTGAAAAATATGTTATTAATATTAGGTATCCCAAACGTTATAAACATAGATCTTAGATATTATGAACATTACACCTTTTGATGTTAGAATGATTGATTAATATATGTTATAAATATTAGGTATCCTTAACGTTATATACATTAATCTTTATATACACTGATATTATAGAGAATAAACATTATCCACTTCGAAATTAGATGATTTGCTATTATCGATTTTGAGCATTATAACCAGTGAACGTTATGCTGAACAAGCTTATACAAAGTGAGCGTATATTTTATAAGTAATATACGATACGTTCTTATATCTCGTATTACTTACCCCTTGTACTATTATTATATTCTGTAGTGCGGCTTTCAATCAGGGTCACTCCTTTGATGTGCACAAAATGCCGCCATTCTAAATTCTTACCTACAGTAACAAACGGCTCGCACGAGAGCAGCAGGCCTAGCACATGATGGCCGCGGGAGTATGTCGCCGCGAGATAGACTACCTGTCCTTATGTCATTAATACAATTAGACAAAGACGTGTCATCTAATTCGCGGCGACATACTCCCGCGGCCATCATGTGCTAGGCCTACTGCCGACATTGAATTATATTGCGCCGCGCGAAGGTCGTCACCACTGAATGGGCCGCGAACTCGCGGCCGCCGGAATGTACTTGTAGCGCGACGATAGAATCGCTGAGTGAGCCGCCCCTGGCCGCACCGCAGTAGACAATCGCGTCATGCACGAATCGACGTAACTAGCCATATTGGAAAGACAGGTAGCACTGCCGTGAAACATATTTCACAGAGATTCGCACAACACATTTGAGGTTGATGGAAACTGTGCGGTGCATTTATTGCGTGCCCGTTCTGAACATTGCAGATTCGGATTGATTTACAAAATGGCTTATGTTAGCATATACATATTTAAGTTATTGCCAAATCCGACTTCAGTGTTCAGTAACAAGACTTAAAATAATATAAGTGAAATAAATATTTAAATGAAATTAAACGGTTTTGAAAAGGCATACCTCAATTAAAATTTATGGAGAGCGTAAATAAATGAGGAAAACCGCATGTTAGCTCGGAGCTATCTGTACATTATTTACCTTCGCGAATATATATTTTAAACACATATGAATACGCCTTATATACTAGGTCAGTATATAATACATATTACTTAATTGTGTGGCATAAAATCAATTCACTATTCGAATCAGTAGGTATATATTGACAAATTTCACTACTATGGGCACAGAATATATAATAGTACAAGTACAGAAAGCCCACTGCTTTGATGTTTCGAAATGCCGCCTTTTTAAATATCTACAAAATTCTTACAAAGAAACGAGCCGGCGATAGGGTTACCTATGGATTAAAACGAATTAATACTCACATAAAATGTTATACTATTATATTCAAGTCGTGGGTACTTTCCAGGTATATATACTGTATTTATATATTTTTGTTCAAGTTCCAACATTACAAGCCTTATTGAACTTTTTCGTGGGACTTAATTAGTAGTAGATCTGTGTAAGAATGTCCTATGGTATTTATTTTATTCATGATGTCTATTTAACTAAGTATTATTAGCCATTCGACACGCGGACATCGCATATGAACCTTAAAAAAACTCGCGACGTAAAGTAACAATAGAAAGTGCGAACGTGCATTCCGTGCATGAGAACGCGCGCCACCCCTGAGTAGGCCGCGAACTCGCGGCCGCCAGGATGTACTTGTAGCGCGGCGATAGAATCGCGGAGTGAGCCGCTCCTGCTATGGGTACAAAACTTGTATGATAAAATATTATTTTGTTTGTAGGTAACAAATAAATGAGAAAATATAATATCGAACTATTAGTTATTTGCTCATTTTCGTCTAATTTATTTTTTAAATACTAACCCAGGATAAATATTATTTGACAAATACTATACGTCCTCCTCGTACACCTTAACACGAATTTATCAGCACACCTAATATTGATTAAGTAATTAAGCAGATAGGTTTTAGTAAGTGACAAACAGATAAAGTCAGTTACATTTATTATAACTGCCCCAGTACGCTAACGCCGCAGAAAGGTAGTCTGGCTCTGTCGCGCCAATACGCAAGAGCGATAGAGATAGATAGCTACAAAAGAGATATTATCGTGAGCGTTTTGTGAGAATTTTTGCATTCGGCTACGCACACTCGCCCCCTGGTGTAGTGGTGTTAACATGTTTGCACCTATCGTGCAAAATATAATGTAAACATTATTAAAAAAAGAGTAAGAACATTTTTGTCCTATGTTTTGGCTTAATTTGAAGAATCTTCTACGAGCACCCACTTGTGTGACATTGTGGATGCCAAGACATCCTAAATTGTTTTCTTATTAAATTTAAAGAATTTTCCACGTACTTACGTGACAAGCAGAGACATAAATAAAGATGTTCAGAAGATAAATCATTTATCTTACAAAAGATTTTCAATTACGCTGTACAGGAGTACTCCATTCGTCGGCTCGGATACTCGCCGAAACAAAACATGACAAATACACCCTCGAACAAGACGAGGGTCTTGAAGATAAGTTTCATGGACGTGATATTTTAGCAGCAGTTTGGTTGTTTGTAGTTAAGTAAAGTTTATTGTTGAAAAGATTTAAGGTATATTTCAGAAAATATTATAATTCGTGCTACTTAATAAATATAAAAAATAAATTTCGATGGTTGCATTTTTGACATGTGTAATGTCAAAAATGCAACCAACGAAATTTAACAAAGTTTACATAAATATAAATATATTTTTCGGTTCCCGAGATACAGGCTGCGTCTAGTTTGGGGCCGACGGATATAATCTTAATGGAAAAACTGTAATTTATGTTAAGTTCTGCTTGAAAAATGTACCCATCTAGATATTATTTTTGGCAAATAAACGATTAGTGATTAGTGATTTAATGTCAAATAATACAATTAGTTACAAATACCTGAAAACTAGGAAATTCTAATACATATAATAAATCTGAACACAATTTTATCAATTCAACATTTACCGCTACAAAATTCATTTGTAAATTTTGTATTTTGGTAACTGATTTGATGCTATGACTTTACTAGTATGTTACTTTATTTTATGTTGATATTGATATTAAAGTAAATGAAAAATTCAATGGAAAATAATGAGTATGTTTATAAAACTTTTGTTGCACTTTTTTGTAAAAAATGATTGATCTTAATACTGAGAAGTTTGACAGTTCTTTCCTACTACGTATACTTTTGAAATTTAAAAGGAAACTTTATACTTAGGTACTTAATATGTGACGTTATCTGGGTAAAGGGACCATACTGTCGACGGCGCTTACGTCCCACGGCGTCGTATTTGTACACGAACATCGCTCATAACGCCGTAAGCGCCATGGATAATAAGGTCCCTTTACCCAGATAATGTCACATATGCTCCTCTATTATGTAGGTATATGAAACAAAGCAAACATATTTATTAGTAAATATGTTCAATTTATCTTAACTTTCTGTACCAACTTACAATTTAGAAGCATGTGATTTGACTAATCGACATGTAAAAAAAAATACGTTTGAATTTGCATATTACCTTTTTTTCATTTTTTTTTTCATTGCTGTACTCTTTTTGTGTTATGGTAATAAACGTATTTTTTTTATGTAAAAATTAAGCCTGATTCGGTTACATTTTCCTGTATTATGAGGTCCTTTAGGACAACTTTTGACTTATTGTGTAACAGCAAAGTCGAAATTGAAGTCGATACTATGAATAAGCGGTGTCACAAACAATAATTTGACGAGTTCTGCGGGGAATTTCTAAAATAAATACCATTCTGGATGAAATCCTCGACGTCAAAATGTACAATGCATTTTATTATAAACTTTTGAATGAAATACGTTTTGGATTTGTTTATCAACTTCGATGTTCTGAGTTCCTCAGCTTTCTCTGTGTTTTCGAATTTCTCTTAGAGAGGAATTTTATCAAAGGAATTCAACCGTGCCGCGACCCGTATAAAAGATTCCATAATTTTGTTGTACATACCGATTTCCGGAATGTGATGTCTGTATACGCTTTGCTCGTTTCACGAAATGCCATGTTTAATGATGCGCTTTCATAATCCAAATACACTTTTTAAAAGATTGCCAGTGATTAAGTATTCAATAACCTAACCACAAAATTAAAATTTTGAAAAAATTCCCGACTGCGACATAGTAGACAGATTTGCATGAAACATGGCTAAGAACACTCCCGACTAACTCAGCTTTCAGACAAAAAAAACTAAATCTATATCGGTTTATCCGTTCGGGAGCTACGATGCCACAGACAGACACACACACAGACAGACAAACAGACAGACAGACAGACACACAGATACGTCAAACTTATACCCCGTCGTTTTTGCGTCAGGGGTTAAAAATAGAAAAATATGCCTTTTAAGAAAATGTCACAAAATAATAGAAAAGGACGTTAACCGCGTAAGCTGAAGATTCCTTCATCCACAAGTGGTGATAAGATACTTCACTTTTGCTGTAAGATATGCTACATATTTCTTATTTTTCATTTATAAATACCGTAGTAGATGACCACTTAAAAAAAAAACCAAATAAATAGGTAATAATTTGATTTGTTTCTAAGTTCGCATAGTGCATCGCGATTATCGCTTACCACCAAGGGATGCGTCAGTTCGTGTACCTACCACCTATCTCATAAAAATACAGACAGAGTCGGCATAAGGCTTATTTCTGTACCTTTTTGGACCTAAAAATATACATAGACATAGAAATATACATAGATAGAAAAATAGAATAGATAATATTGCGTACCGCTGACCATGTTATTATCTTTCCTGACCTCATTTCATAAGCACCCGCCAGTGTCCAAGGGCCCTCCGTGAGGCCCTATCGAGTCCTGAATGGCGCCTGATTGGGATAGATCCGAACCATCGATAGCCATTGTGGTACAGGTGCGTAATTTGATTTTGATTACGATGAGGCAATCATTTTGTTACGCACATTGGGTTTTTGTGGGTTCTTAAATGAACAATAGAACATATTGCGTGTTTGTTTATATTAATTGACAGTAAAAAGTTAACATCGATTTTTAAAAGTGTCACGAACAAATACTGTCAGTATTATCATACAATGAGTTATTTTGGATACTAAATAACATAACAGTAAACTAACTGTTATCTAATCTATCAACATAATAATTCCAAACACAACTTATTTTTACATATACAAACTAAATTTAGGATAGCAAAAACAGTAATACAACATGTATCTATACTAAAAATATGACTAAACAATTAAAACTATAACATTAAAAAAAAATTAAACACAGCTAAACTGTGGAATGAATTGTCGCCTGCGGTATTTCTGGACCGATACGACCTTCAAATCTTCAAGAAAAGAGCGTACACCCATCTTAAAGGCCGGCAACGCACCTCCAACACCTCTGGTGTTTCGGGTGTCCATGGGCGGCGGTGATCGCTTACCATCAGGCGACCTGTCTGCTCGTTTGCCTCCTATCCCATAAAAAAAAAAAAACCTAAAAATAAATACTTATAACTAGCGGATTACAAGTTTAGTTTTCAAATATATCGACTTTCCGATCCTAAACGACTTTCTTGGAGAGTTGTGTACAGACTTATCGAATTACTTATTTACTTTACGTTTGCCAATGTAATTTACAATAGAAATATTATTTTCCCCTCACTAGCTCGGAAACACGTGTTTTGTCCTTTAATACCAGCGGGTAAAAACGCATTTTATCCACTAGTGGGTAAAGTAATTTGACCTTGAATAAAGTCAAATTAACTGCTTTAGAATTGATAAAAGTAGGTGAATCCAGTAATGAAGATGGTTTACCACCTGTGGAACTACTGAAAGCAGTGATAACCGCATTTTTTGCGTTGTAGTTTCCTCGCTATAGTGAGGGGAAAAGTTTTGTGTTACACTCGGGTGCAAATGTATTTTACTTCTCGTGTGTTAAAAAACTCACAAGTTCAGGATTCTATTCTCGAACCACTCGCTTCCCTCGTGGTTCAACTATAGAATCCTTTCACTTGCTCGTTTTTCAATTCCACACTCGGCGTTAAAATACAACTTTGCCCCCTTGTATAACAAATAACTATTTTAGTACAGATGGTGTTTTTTTACGCACTAGTGCGAGAAGTGGTTCATTATACAACGTGTTTCCGGTATCACTCAAAACCTCAGACACCCCAACTGATTTTTATTTTTTTAAACTCATCTAGAGTATTCATCTTTTAATCCGATCATTACTTTTTTTAATTGAATTTTTAATTTTCTGTACAGCTCTACTTGACTTTTAGCTCTACACTCAATAAAATAATTGCTAACTACCATCAAACCATCATAAACCATAAGACTATTTATTTGTGTACGTTACTGCAACGACATAAGGTTTACCAATAGACAGCTAAGATGTCACTGTAAAACACTTTAAAGCTTTATCACAGTAAACTTCAAATTGGACAGGTAATCGCAGTAAGCAAATTTAAACCCAATTTTCAAAATGACAAGGTTGTAATTAGGTACGAGTTCAATTTGTTATGACTTATGATAAACATTAAGATTAAACTGACAAACAACGTCAAACTAGTAGCGGAAAAAATAATCGTCCAAGTAACCAGCCAGTATTAATACCCCTAAATACTGAAAAAGGTAAACAACCTCTAGCAATGCGATATACACAATGTTGTATTACGAGTACAATAGAATGGGCACGTAAAAAATAACTAATAATACTAATTTAAATAAAAATATTACCCCCATCAAGATATAGCTCAATCGATTCTACTCTCGATTCTGAACAAACTGTTTTCAGGTTTTTAGTGTTAAGTGAAACACGGTGTATGTCAGGTCGAAACTTCGGATGGCCATGATGTACTGAAAGACGTCGTACGATACACGTGCGAAAAGGAAATTCGTAACTCGTGTCGATTTAAAACTTTCGAAAGCATCAAAAATACAGCAGAATAACTATAGGCAAGAAAGAAAACAAAGACAAAAATCACTGAATTAAAAGAAAATCTAAAAATACAAATAAAGGAACAATCAGTTGGTAAAAAGATATGACGTAGTGGAAACAAATATTTGTATAAAAAAATCGAAACTAAGCATGATAGGTCAGCGTTGAATTTTCTATGAATCCAATGCTTTCAACCTACTCCACATTGAAACTTGTAAATAAAACACACTTTAATTTCCAGGTAAAATAGGAATTCAGTCTTGGAAACGCTAACATTTTACATTATAAAATAATAATAACTATTTCCATTTTTGTTCTCAAAAGGCTATTTCTAGAATTTAAACTATTATGCAAATGAAATCGATCTTATCGACAGCCGACATTGTCTTATTTACGCCGTGGCTTGCGTGGGCGACGGTCGCGCGATGGTCGCGCGACGGCGATGCGACGCATACGACATCAAACGAAGTAGACGATGCGATGAGACGCGACGGCGACGGTCGCGCGACCGTCGCCCACGCAAGACACGGCGTTACAATCCACAACAAAGCTGTGAATACAGACAAAGGGCCAAATATATGGCAAATATATACAGAACTTTATTGCCTGTTCATTAAGGTGTTTATACATACTTTTGGCACTTTTTCCACAGAATATATAATAGTACAAGTACAGAAGGCCCACTGCTTTGATGTTCACGAAATGCCGCTTTTTTAAATGCCTACAAAAATCTAACAAAGAAACGAGCCGCACGTGCGCAGCGTCGGACGATAGGGTTGCCTAGAGATTAAAACGAATTAATATTTGGATAAAATGTTATACTATTATATTCATGACTTGGGTACTTTCTAGGTATATAATACAGTATTTATATATTTTTGTTTAAGTCCCAACATCACAAGCCTTATTGAACTTTTCCGTGGGAGTCAATCAATAGTAGATCTATGTAAGATTGTGCTATTTTATTCATGATGTCTATTTAACTAAGCTTTATTAGCCATTCCACACGCGGACATCGCATATGAAACTTAAAAAAACTCGCGACGTAAAGTAACAATTATAATGTGCGAACGTGCGTTCCATAAGAATGAGCGCCACCCCTGATTAGGCCGCGAACTCGCGGCCGCTAGCATGTACTTGTAGCGCGGCGATAGAATCGCGGAGTGCCTGCTTTTTCTGTATTCACAGCTGTCGTGTTGATTGAAAACGTCATATCACAAATATACTTATGAAGTATGAACTGTGTATTATTTTGGAATTTGGGAAGAAACAACTGCCTGTGTATAACATATATACACTTACCATTGGTAAGTACATACTTTAGTCACATAGGTACTGACAATTAATGACATCTAGAGGACGCTGTGTTTCATTTGCTGCAGCGTCAATAGCGTCATATAAATTGAGTATAATCAGCGGAAGATTAAGACGAATCGAATGGCATATAATATCGTATGTCTAATTTACAATGAGTAGGTGGGCCATTTTTTTCAAAGTTATCCATCCCACTTTTTTTGTAACATGGGTATTTTTTACGCGATTCAGAATCGAGAGCTCTTTCGATCCTGATAGGAGAAAAAAATGTCGCAAGATTTACATACGTCATTTTTTCGAACCTTCCATTCCGTTACCGCCATACAAAATGTATGAAAAAATGGTAACGGAATGGGAAAAAACCTTGGGACACTTTTTTTCTCCTATTAGGATTGAAAAAGCTCGCGATTCTGAGTGGAAAACACATAAAAATTTTCAAATCCAAAATAAAGTGGGGTGGACAACTTTGAAAAAAATGGCCCAGGTACTTTAGAAGTTATGAGGGAACAGATGAACATACATATTTAAAATATATGTGCGTCCAACATAATTATAATAATAAGGCCAAAATCATAACCCTTCTTTAGCGTTGCCGTAATCAGGTAAAAACATGTAAATTGGAAAAAATCGATAAACCAATAACTCACAACATGTCATCCTGTTAAAATTAATTGAATACAATGTCACTCTGCCCGCTTTAATAAAGTAATCTTTCGACCGATAACATCCCTTAATACTTGACGGTAGAGTTTATTTTAGCTCAGCATTAGTTGAGATAGACAGTAAATTGATTGATGGTCTATTATGACCACTTATTGAGCCTTTGAGAGGATAACAGACGGACATAAAGTTTCTCGTAAAACCAGTTTATAGTAATTTAGCTTTTGCCTGTGGCTTCGCTCGCATTAATTTCGAATACTCTATACACTACATTAATTATCTATCTCCCCCCCCCCCCAGTTTAGGTTAGTGGGAGAGGAGGTCGAAAGAGACAAAAAGTAGCCTATGTCACTCTCCATCCCTTCAACTGTCTCCACTTAAAAATCACGTCAAATTCATCGCTCCGTTTGGCCGTGCAAGACGGACGAACAAACAGACACACGCGCTTTCCCATTTATGGATTTTTAATTGAGATAGAATAGATAGGGCACTAGGGATTGATAGTTCAAGTAGGTACAGCTTTGAGCCGTCCTGCGCTTTCCTTGATAGTTTGTGATATATATATATATATATATATATATATATATATGTATAATATTCACACCTTTAGAATAATACTGACCTAATGTTCATACAACTTGTATGAGAGTTAGGTCGGTACAATTCTAAAGGTGCGGTTATATATCTTACGTCCCGAGTTCCACACATTTTTTTTCATCATATTTGAAATTAATATATAAAATATACATAAGAAAGGGACAAATTAACATTATCGGCTTGATAACTTTAGTAAACGTTTATGAATAAGGGGGTTAGAATTTTAAATCAACTTTTGATCATTGAAATATTGTAGGTATGTAGGTACGAGTATATACAGGGTTTACTGGTGAAACCCGATAAATAGAGATAATTTGTTCTTGAAATAACAACATTGTGGAGATTGCACATAGTTCGAATTTCAAAAACCAGTTTGCTCAATTTATCGGGTTTCACCAGTAAACCCTCGTATAATAATTTATTTATTTATTACTTACACACTTAAAAAAAATGTTTTTGTAAGATTTCGTACAGTCTTTGGGGTTGCAAGCTTTTAAACGGGCTTAATTATAAATAGTCCACAGTTCATTTATATTTCAGTACTACTTAAAGTGGCTTCTCCACTGTTTCTTGCAAAATCATAAGCCTAAAAAATATTAAAATACTTTCATAGTAATTATTCAGTATCAACACATTTACATTATAAATGTATTAAAAGCCAGCTACAAAAAAAAAAGTTAAATGACGCCTTTCGAGATCAAACGCGAAAATGGTACAAACAAGTCTTTGAAGTAAACATTGTAAACCCTGGGTTTGTCGGGGCAATATGTAAATGTGCAAAGTAAATATAAAATATAGTCTTAAAGGAAATTCCGCTGGCAGGAGCAAAGACCTTAATATTTTCATACACACAATTCAACATCACACATCCCGTGTGCGTAGCCGAATGCATAAACGCTCACGATAATATCTTTCGTAGCTATCTATCTCTATCGCTCCTGCGTATTGGCGTGACAGAGCCAACTACCTTTCTCCGGCGTTTCGGTGGCGTTTCGCGTCGCAGAAATGCATTCGGCTACGGGGCATGTTATTCAATCATTCACTTTTTTTTTATTGACCGTCGTGTCTATAACCCGATCCACTAATCTGTCATCAGACGGTTTGAGATGTCAGTGCAAAGACTTATTGAACGAAAACAATTAAATGTAGTTTCTAGTGTTTAGAAACGATTTTATTTTTTATAAAGAATGTTTTTAAATTTTGCATTTGCTAGAAGCTGTCGTAACCACAAGTCATGCTGAGATTGTTGAGACAGCGTGATTCGAAGTTTGAGATAACAATCAATTTCTCTAAGAAACTAGCCTAACTCTTACGGTTATCGAATTATTAATAAAAATAATTTAATTACTGAAGACGTGTGTGACATCCCTTACCACTTCCTAATGATATTTGGTTTGACATGTGCCTTCAAACACTTGACGATGACTTTAATGTTATGATAAAGGTCCTCTCACACTAATTAAACCATTTATTATCTATGGAAACAAAAAAAAATTCGAATTTAACAAAAAGTGATACAGGTTGGTTCCTGATGATGAACCTAACTGCGTGTCGAATTTAACCGAAAACAGAAAAACACTGTGTATAAAAATTAGAACCTTAAAAGAAAAAATAATAAAAATTTGACGATTTTTGACACCCGATTCTGGTCTTGCCACTGACGAAAGGATATATTATGATACCTCAAACATGAACTTTACAGGACGGGATATACCTATCAGTGTTCAAAAATCGTTGTTTAAGCACAGAATATATAATAGTACAAGTACAGAAGGCCCACTGCTTTGATGTTCACGAAATGCCGCCTTTTTAAATACCTACAAAATTCTCACAAAGAAACGAGCCGCACGTGCGCGGCGTCCGGCGGTAGGGTTACCTATGGATTAAAACGAATTAATACTCACATTAAAATGTTATACTATTATATTCAAGTCTTGGGTACTTTCTAGGTATATATACTGTATTTATATATTTTTGTTCAACTTCCAACATTACAAGCCTTATTGAACTTTTCCGTGGGACTTAATCAGTAGATATGTGTAAGAATGACCTATGGTATTTATTTTATTCATGGTGTCTATTTAACTAAGTATTTTTAGCCATTTCGACACGCGGACATCGTATATGAACCTTAAAAAAACTCGCGACGGAAAGTAACAATAGAAAGTGCGAACGTGCATTCCGTGAGAACGCGCGCCACCCCTGATTGGGCCGCGAACTCGCGGCCGCCAGGATGTACTTGTAGCGCGGCGATAGAATCGCGGAGTGAGCCGCCCCTGGTTTAAGCAAAGTCAAGGAGTCATCTTTCACACTGGTTAAAGATCTAAGCTAAATTATATCTAATAAGAATAATGATATCTATATTAATTAATACATTAATTGAAGATTGATGAGATTTTAAGTAGTCCATCAAGTGTCAAATGAAGACAGATTTTTTGTCTACCTCTAAATTTCCGGCACGTTAAAAAAATATTTCAAAGTTATTGCGGTCTCAAAGCTATTCGGTTATTCTTTAATGAATACCTTATCCTCATCAGGACAGGCGGAAAATTAAGCCAATATAAAAACAGCGGGGGTCCCGAGCCTGCGAAGATCTTCAAAGCAAATTTGATTATGATTGATTGAATTGAGTCGAAAACAATTTTGCACAAAACTAGAATCATCATAATCAAGTCATTCGTATATCTTATAATAAGGTATTGTCCCTCTAAACCTAAACGAACGTCTGTGGAACGCTAAAGTTGAAAAATTGTTCCTTAAAACCTTGGATTTGTTAATTAAAGTCTATATTGTCTGTGATGGTTACCGGACAAGCCATTTAAGGGGTTAATTATAGATTACTGTGAGCTATGAGTATGCTTATTTACCAACTACAGGTGGCAGTTAATGCCAACTTCTCAAACATTCTCAAACATACATACATACAATCGCGCCTGTATCCCAACACAATTTACTATGATTTTATAACTATGTTCATTGTTATAAATGAATGTTCCGACGATCGTAATCTAGTACAGATATGTACATGATGATACAAGTGCGGAACGTGATGAAATAGTACTTTAAATCGACACGAATTACGAATTCCCTCTTCGCACGTGTATCTTACAAAGATTTACAGTGCATATGTCCTTTAGAAATTTCGACCTGACAAATAATATGCTTCTTTGCTAACTCAGTTTTTTGATCAGAGGTCTATGTCTATTGTTCTACCTACAATATACAGAGTGTATTTTGATAGCGGGTCAGTAAAGGCAGCTACCAGATCTGATCCCGTGTTGCTACTCAAAAGCTACTTAGAAGACCTTCCTTCGATTTTTGATTTATGAAAATAGGCGTTTACAGATTTTGATTTGATTTTTCACAAACTTTTTTTTTGACACCAATTGATCCCTTTCCTATCAAAGATCAAAAGCTTGTATTGGACCAAAATTCCGGCTAGAAAATCCACAAATCGAAAAAAACGTTTCCCATACAATTTGTATGGAAAATAGATTTTTTTATTTTCCCATAAATTTTAATGAACCTAATGATTCCATCTTATTTAGTATCAATAGTTTCCTAGATGTCAACTTAGATACACCATGTATATTAGGTATTATGTAATGGCAAATAATGAATACCTTTTAATAAACTTACATATCAATAGGTAGGTACATATTTTATACGGGATTTTAAACAAATATGTAACCGTCTTCTAACATAAAAATTTCGAGGTAATCCGTATCTCACAAGGTACAGGAGGAGGATCCTTTGTTTCTCCTTGAACGGGTTCATTACAGGTATTTTATTGGGTGACGGATTTTCTAGTAGGTAGCACGTGTTTGTTGATGTTTGAGATACTTTCGATTTCCCCAGTAAAGGTATCTTTTGGCACGTGTTTTGACGTATTGAGATTGGGTCGGAAATATATTTTTCTCAAACATGCAATGAAATATTGTCTTTACGTTCCTTAAAATGGGCTGGGAAGTATCGCTTTTTGGGCGCAACAACTCGAGAGGACTGTAAAGGGATTTCATATTATTTTTTAGGCCTAGGCCTGCAAAGTAACTTTTTTTTATAAAATATTGTCCTTTAGAGCATTTTTTTTTTATTTCATTGTATGTTTGAGAAAAGCACTATACATGCCTCGGCGTGAAAACGGATTCCCGGCCTCGTATCCCTATCCGGCCTCGCTCGCACGCTCGCTCGGCCGTATATACCCACTTGGCCGGAAATCCTCATTTTCCCGGCCTCTGATGTAATGTACTATTACGACATATTTTCCATTAGAATGCATCGTCGAATGCTAAAGTAAACCCACTTTTGAAGACCTGTTGTGTTCACGAGACTGGCTTTGTCTAGTGTAGGACCGTAGAAGAAACTGTTATGGAATATTTAAATTAAATAATTACGGTAAAAAGTTTGTATAGGTTTCCTTTGTCTGAAGTTTTAAAGGTCTGAAGTTATAAAAACCGGCCAAGAGCGTGTCGGGCCACGCTCAGTGTAGGGTTCCGTAGTTTTCCGTATTTTTCTCAAAAACTACTAAACCTATCAAGTTCAAAACAATTTTCCTAGAAAGTCTTTATAAAGTTCTACTTTTGTGATTTTTTTCATATTTTTTAAACATATGGTTCAAAAGTTAGAGGGGGGGGGGGACGCACTTTTTTTCCTTTAGGAGCGATTATTTCCGAAAATATTAAAATTATCAAAAAACGATCTTAGTAAACCCTTATTCATTTTTAAATACCTATCCAACAATATATCACAACGTTGGGGTTGGAATGAAAAAAAAAATCCGCCCCCACTTTACATGTAGGGGGGGTACCCTAATAAAACATTTTTTTCCATTTTTTATTTTTGCACTTTGTTGGCGTGATTGATATACATATTGGTACCAAATTTCAGCTTTCTGGTACTTACGGTTACTGAGATTATCCGCGGACGGACGGACGGACAGACAGACATGGCGAAACTATAAGGGTTCCTAGTTGACTACGGAACCCTAAAAACTGGCTTTCAGGACAAAATATATAAAAATATGGATTTCAATATATGGAAAATGTCATGTCGGGGCCATCTGTTGTAAACTTATAATCCGATCTGTGTAATAAAGAGGCTTAGCCTTAGAAAATTTGGAGGAAAAAATGTTTTAATTTGTTTTGTTAAGTAGTCATGAATGATGGCGGCTAACGCAATGAGCCAAAAAATGAAAAATAAAAAAAAACCTCAGATTTTTTTGAGGGCATAATCCCTGTATTTTGGATTATTACCTACGTCGACTGGTCAACAATATTTATTATTTTTATGTTCGCGGCAAACCTTCAGATCATCCACCGGTAATGTCACAACTGACAGAAAATAATCCATTACATGATAAGCAACATCATGTCTTAAGCAACCATGTATATTGTTATTGAATAAAAATACTATGACTATGACTATGACTAATTTGAATGTAGACATATTATTTCAGCAACAAACATCAATCTAACGTCTCCGAAGCCTGCCAAATGAACATAAAAGCAACATTGTGGGCACACGTCGTTCACATAACCGCTACACCTAGCAACGTTACACGTCCGTTATACGTATTAATATGGCCCATATTCAATACAAGAGACGTGAAAATAATAAACATTGTCAAACTCGAAATAAAGTTCGAAAAATTTTTGCTAAGATGAGTCACTTAAGACGATACGGTAGGGGTCAATTCTCCATACAAACGCTCTCGACTGTTTCCTCCCTGGTTTTTGAAGATAGAGCAATGATTTTTTCAACACAGATTGTTATTATTTTTATCTGTGTCGGACCGGTTTGATTTTTTTGATATTCTGCTTTTGAAAGACTCTAGAGCCAATCAAAAATTTCCAAAAACGGCCTTTTTCATTGTGGCGCAAAAAAGGTGTGATACTCAAGATTGAGCTAAACGGTCCGAAATAGATTATTTCATTGTTATTCAGATTCACAAATTTTGTTCCGATTGATTAAGTTTTGAAGGAGGAAAGAATCGAGAGCGGAACCTCGATTTCAAACATTTTTTTTAAAATATCTTTTGACTGAGTTGTTCTTAATGGACAATTTTTTTTCGATAAATCTAGTTAATAACACTTGTATATTTAACTAAAATTCCCAAGTTGAAAGGGGGGCTCCTTTCCATTTTAGCTTTTCGCTACCGCATCCTCTTAACAAAATACTGTACCTCAGAACCTACCGTGAACACTGAAGTATGAAATTGTGGGCACCTTTGTCTCTCACTATACTTATATTTTTCGTAACCGGAGTAAGACAGAAAAATGGCCGTCATTGTCTAACTTTGGTACTTATATGTACGGCCTTTAGGTGATTTTTCACTTGGGTGAGATATGTTATTCTAAGCGTTCCTCTGTTTCTTGTCATTTCAATCTTATTCTAGAAGATTTTAGAAACAACTGTTGTGCCGCATAACGTCAACGCCACGCCAGGTACGTGCCAGGTACAGATCTCAATTTTATTAAATCGGGATCGATATTTGATCTACTAGTATATCAACCGTGATTATAGACTGAGATTATTTTATTGTTTTTTGCCGAACTCCCGATATTTTGACGCAGTTATAATATATCATGATCGGGTAAGATCACAGATGTCATATATACCATAGATCAAGCAAACGTATCTACTTAGCGTGTCAAATGAACTCAGTGAAATCCACTGAGTTGTCCGTCTTTACTCGCAGCTTGCAGCTTTCGGGCGTCAATTTTTGTAAGTTGAAGTCAACCAAAACATAAAAAATGCCTCGTTACGTGATACTCAATTGCAACAACACAAAAATTATGAACAATCAAGAGCCTGAGACATATTTAAAATTACAGGCAAGAATCAACTTCAGTACAAAATTTGACACGCTCGCTCGGCCCCTATACAAATATATGAATTTGTTTCTTCTATCTAAATTAAGTTCTGTGGGTAAGATAGAGAGTGGGGGTTAAAGTTGTGTAGGAAGCGTGAGATCTACCTTCACTCGTGTTATTAACCTATGATGCGGTCATCATCATTTCAGCCATTAATCGCCCACTGCTGAGTATAGGCCTCCCTCCGTGTACGCCACTTACCCCGGTCCTGGGCTAATCTCATCCAGAAGTGCCCCGCAATTTTTCGAATGTCGTCCACCCAACGAGCCAACGGATGCCAGGCGCTTCTTACATAAGCCGAGCGGCCACCATTTGGTCAACATTTTGGTTCACCTGCCATCACTCTGCCTGGCAACATGCCCCGCCCAATTCCATTTGAGTTTGGGAATGACGTCACACGGCCCACACCTTGATGATCCTATGATTCGGTAACTACAATATTCGGTATACTTATAAAAAGTGATGATAACGCGTCATGTTGCGGAATTTCAAGAGAACTATTTATTTTTATACTTATAGTATATTGAACAAATTACTATATTGAACTGTCATCCCAGCATACATGAACCTTGTTTTCACGGGACATAAAATTAACTAAAAGGTACATCTTTTCTGCAATTGACCCTTTACTAAACACACTCACATAATATATTCCTAGTCAAGGTAAGAGTACAAGTCTATATCATTGACACGTCTCTGTCCTATCCACATTTGGCCATGTCCGGCTTCCTAATTGGCAATCTGACCAAACTACAGCCGCAAACGGTACCAATTTGATGTGACTATTGTGCGTGGTTGGCGTTCTGTACAACATCTACATATGTGTAATTCAGAGTGCTGGGGAAATTAGCAGACCATGGGAATATGGGTGTTCACACTTGTATTCAATATTAAATAGAGAATTTTGTTTAATATTCTAATTGACACAAGTTAAATTATCTTCTGAAAATATTTTAACTTTTGAACTGGTGTTGTTGTTTGTTTCTTCTATATCTTACATAACAAAGCTAAAGATAGCAGTTGAGTACCTCACAAGACCTTAGACCGCATTAGATCGCACCGTTAAAAAAACTACTGGTTGAACTTCTTCGATATTGTTATTTTTCATCATAAATTAAATTAAATTAGAGTTCCTTTTATACTGAACTTAATAAAGTATGATAAAGTAGAAAATGAAAGAAAAAACTTCGGAAAACTTTTAAATCTGCAATATTTTTCAATAAAATAATTACGTAAGTAGTTCGTGGTCATTAAGTAACGTAAGCAAGTATTACTAATTATGATAAAAATAATAAACGAAAACAAAATACCAAAAAACAAAAAAAAGTAAAAAAATAGTAAGTTATCGGAAGCCCTAGCCGAAATGACAATCGTTGACGCTAAACGCCGATCGAAAAGCAGTCTGGCTCTGTCGCGCCAATACGGAAAAGCGATAGCAAGTTAGGATAGCAATATTATCGTAAGCGTTTGAGCATTTGTCGAAGTACTCTGCCACTAAAGCCATACTATTAGGTCGATATTATACACGTGCCATAAACAGTATTCAAACTCAAATTCTACCCTTGATCTGATATCATTTATGGGAATTATGGGGCTTGTCACACCCATTCGATACGCGCACGACTCAGCACCAGGCCCCGTAGCCAAAAGGGATTTCTACGGCGCGAAACGCCACCGTCACCGCAGAAATGTAGCCTGGCTCTGTCGCGCTAATACGCAAGAGCGATAGAGATCTTCTTCTTCTTCTTTGTCGTATCCTCATGACTGAGGGACGTGACGAATGTGGATGCTCTTCACCAGTTGTCTCCACTGGCGATAGAGATGAAAGAGATATTATTGTGAGCGTTTGTGCATTCGGCTACGCACACAGCCCTCATTTTGTGATTTCTGAATAGTCCAAAGGTTGACTGATAAACAGTGCCTAATATCCATTGGTCACATAATATATACGGGAAGTTTGTCCAGTCGATAATACATAAATGGCACCCTAGTTAATAGTGTAAAATATAGAGAATATTAAATTGAAATAGATATCATACACGAAAGAAAAAACGGCAAGGCCCACTGGTGGCCGAGCCGGGAATCGAACCCGGGTCTTCAGCTTACGCGGCTAACGTCTTTACCACTAGACCACACGCCCGCCTAGTTGTATAGAGAATATATATATATAATATTTTCATTAATTGAAATTGCCAATCTAGATTGTTCACTGTACCTCCTACCGTATATCATCATCATCATATCCGTCCTTTATCGCCCACTGCTGAGCATAGGTTTCCTCTCTTCTAGGACGCCACTGCTCCCATTCCTAAGCTAGCTTTATCCAGCTGTACCTTCATCACCATCATCATTTCAGCCATTAATCGTCCACTGCTGAGCATAGGCTCTTCGTGTACGCCACTTATCCCGGTCCTGGGCTTATCTCATCCAGATACCCAGTTTTTCAAATGTCGTCCACCCAACGAGCCAACGAATCGCCTGGCATTCAATTGCGGCCACCATTCGGTCAACATTTGTACCTTATATACATTTTTCTTTATTAAATCCAACATCATGTTTCCGGAGTTCGCGTGCCGCTTCGTTCGCACAAAGCTCGTCGAGACATTAATCAATTTGCCACCCTCGCCATTTGATTGGCGTGGCGGCTGCGCTTTTACTGCAGGGTACGTAGCCAAATGAACAAACGCTAACAATAGTATCGTTAAATAATGACTTAAAGTTTCATGATTATTATTTACACGTAATCATTTTTAAAACGGGACTTAATCGACAGAGTACATTCCTAGTGAGCAAACAGTTCTAGTTGATAATAAAAACCAAGTGCGGGTAGTTCGAAAAACTCGCGCGCAAGGTGTTGATATCATTTCAAGCCAGTTTTCTCCGAGACCATTGTGATACATTTATGTACAAAAACTCAGGCTTGGAATAGTACGTGCCAAATTCTACGAAAGTCTAGTCTTAATTTTACATACTAAATCTTGCTTAAAACTAGGCAAGGCTAAAGTTTCTACGACCTTCAGGTTTGAACTAAGTTGCCACCGGGTGTAATAAAATTTGACTCAAGTGCTCCAAAGTTGCTTTATAGCGTTAATAAGAGGTAAGGCTCGAGTTATTACGACTTGAGCATGAACGTGATTCGTATTTCATAATTTGTTACTAGTTTGATACGTTCATACGCATTATACCTACCTATACTCACGGAGTGTAGTCGCTGTGAGCATTCTTGCTATATGCCTGAAGCACCTGAAGACGGGCCTCCTAAATGGCCCGAAACATGTCGCAACAGTCGCGATATAATAACGTGAGTACAACTGGATATTATTTAAATATTTGAATACGTCTCACGAAAGCTAAGTCTATATTCTAGAGCTACTTATCTTAACATTATATTATTATACAGCGTGTATGTTTGATATTACCTCAAACTTTAACCAGATTAAGGTTTTAGTGCTAAGAGCCCATACAACAAGTAATTATAAGTTTGGTGTTATCTACTAGAGCGTAATTATTTTTTGAAAAAATATTGAGCAGCAATGAGTTGCGTGCACCTATTTGATATCTGGAAGACGTGGAACTAAATTAACAGTTTGTATGTCAAGTCGGCTAACAAACATATCATTCATTGCGTGCTGCATCGATAGCATGGTTGCGCGATAAACGATAAAACATCAGGCCCATCCTAGGCCATCAGGCCTATCGCACTTACAAATAGTGCGAAAAGGACGGCCTGATTTTATACTCGTATCATTTATCGCGCGACTATGATTGCCTGCCTGAATGATTTAGGATGAAAAAATAAAATTAGTATTCTTAAATTAAATCATATGAAAATATGCTACGTAGGGCGTATACTAATAAATATTTAAATATGAGGTAATATCAAAAATACCCCCTGTATAAGTCGATTCACGCCGATAGCAAGTAATAATTGCAAACTATCATTTCAGTATTTCCTTGTAATTCAACTGAAATTAACAAACTGAAACTGCTGCATGTATTTCACTGAAAGCATCAAATATTTACTCAACCAGATACTAAAACCGTTCATGTGTTTATGTTCTACAAAGCTCTTCAGTGAAAAAGGGTTTGTATACAGATTGCAGTTAAACATTCATTTGATTGAGTAATAAAATAAACATCACATTTACGTGCTGTTCAAAAAAGTAGCCGGGTCCACTGAGAGCGAGGCACGTCACGAGGCGTGGCAACCGTTCAGTGTAGACGTGCCTCGGAAGAGGCAGCACTCACATTCTGCTCGGCCGAGCAATCTGCCTCGGCCAAGGCACGTCCATATTGAAAGTTTGCCGCGCGAGCACTTTGCCGCGATCACGATGTGTCTCAACCAGTGCGCAAAATATTATAGAGGATACGAATAAAAATGATGTACTCAAAAATAAGTAGGTACTATAAAATCTATGTAATAATACTTAGTATAGTAGTGTATAGTAGGGCAATCGATGGGTGGAAGTTCGTGAGAGGACAAGAACACTCGAAAGCCCTAATAAAACCGTTCAACAGCAGATATGCTAAAGAGCTCATAGGGCTCAAAAGACACAAAATCTGCGCGGTATCCAGAATATTGACTGGACACTGCAAGCTGAACAAACACATGTTTCAATTGGGGTTGAAACAAGAGGCGACATGCAGGTTCTGCCAGGAAACGGAGGAGACTGCAATGCACATCCTTTGTTCCTGCGGTCCACTAATGTCAAAGAGAAGTATCTACTTAGGGCGGCAGGTACTGCAACCCTATGAGGTACAAGACCTTACAGCCCAAAGAATCTGGAATTTCCTGGATTCAACGGGCATAAGTAAGGATATCTAACCACAAAGGGCCGTCACAATAGATCTCTCTTGGTCGACGTGACACACAAAGGCCCACTATAACAAACAATAATAATAATAGTAAATATTGACCGTTTTATTAGGCAGGCGTCCGGTTTTTTATCCATAGCCCAGTATTTAGTCCATCACTTTCATCAAAATAGACCAGTTCATTTTAGATTCCATTAACTCTCAAATAGTCCATACACCCTGGCGGGTGTTGCCTCTGCGTGTGTCCCATGATACGGGCAAGGGCAACATCCGCTCGGTGTACCCCTTACATTTCATTAAAGTGTCGAAAGGGCCTCTACGTGTTGGCTTCGGCCCCGCGCACGCCTCCCAAAGGTCCGGAACACCATTGTTCCGTGATGGGAAAGACATACAAATAGTATTGAATTACATATGAATGCATGATTATTTAATAAAAAATTTACCTGTGAGATTGTTTCAACACCGCTAATTGCTCAGAAATTAAATAAATATCTAACAAAATAGGTGAAGCAAACCTTTGACACTAGAAACAATAAAAATGCATACCTAGAAACTCACGCATATATTCACAAAAGGGTTAGGAAGAGCACATAAAACTGCTCAAGTTTCCTTGATATTTTTAAAATCAAAATTATGATGTTACTGTGACAGGTTGCTAGCACATCCCCAATTCGCCCACACCACAATCAAGAATTCATGTCTCACAATCGACATCTCAGACATCTACGGGAGGAACAAGCAGTGCCATGGCAAGTTTCATATTTTTCCATTTCTTACCAGTTTTTTTATTTAAATCTGACTTTGAATAGTCTTCATTAAGGCTTGGGAAGCTTACCTGCAACAAGATAAAAATCAAAATTATTAAAGAATTCATATTTTATCCTTCCGTTAATTTATAATGTTCACTCATTTTATCACAGAATCTGGTAAGGTACAGCGGGGCAAATTTCGACTGGGGGCAAATGTAACTGGTTCCATTTTTTCCATGTTTTAGAATATTTGCATTATTTATTATATATGGTAGGCGTGTTCAGTGGATACATGTAGAACTTAACATCATAGTGTAATATTGGAAAAAAAGGAACAGTTACATTTGCCCCCCAGTCGAGATTTGCCCCGCTGTACCTTATCAACTTTCTTTGGGACAATAGGTACACTGACCCGCATTTGGCTAAAATCACGTGTTCCTATAAATTCAACCGCCTGCGGTTTTGACGTCCCTCACCTACCGTTTAGGGCCACTGCACCAACGAAAATGGAGGGTTAACCCACCATTTTATATGGTTAAGTGGTTACTAACCCTGAGTTAAATAGTTGGTGCAAGTGAGCCTTAAATAATTTTTTCATTCAACTCTCTAACGAGTAAGTAAGCCAATTCCGTTGTTAAGTTTTCGGTCAAAGTCACACAGCTAAAACAAATCTAGCTCACAGTCACAGTAGTTCAGAGCCCAGTCAGTCAATTAAAAGTCCAATTTTGAAATTTCGCTTCCAAACGAAAAAAAACCTTATCTGACTACATACCGTGGCTGTCGCAGCCGTTAGTTACGTGAACTGATTGGTTTTAGAGGAAATTATTTTATTTTATATACGTACATAAACGCACGCCTGCATTCCCAAAACGGGTAGGCAGAACACATGAAACTGTTTTATTTTACCATGCACTTATTTTGCTTAGTAATTATTTAGGTATGACCGCGGATGAGGGCGACATTTTTACGTTGTTTATGGTCTTCGTAAATATTTTAATGTTGCTGGAACTTGGCCTGCGTACCATCGTTCGCTTAGATACCAATATTATTTAACGAAATTATGTTTTTAACCCCCGTCGGTTGTCAAAGCGGACCCCAGGCTCCCATGAGCCGTGGCAAATGCCGGGATAACGCAAGGAGGATGATGATGTTTTTAACCCCCGACGCAAAAACGACGGGGTGTTGTAAGTTTGACGTGTCTATCTGTGTGTGTGTCTGTCTGTGGCATCGTAGCTCCCGAACAGATGAACCGATTTAAATTTAGTTTTTTCTGTCTGAAAGCTGAGTTATTTAGCAGTGTTCTTAGCTATGTTTCATGAAAATCGGTTTACTACGTCGCGGTCGGGGGTTTTTCAAAATTTTAATTTTTTGGTTAGGTTATAATACTTATGGTGTCGACCGGCTATTTAGACTGGCACGTAATTTCAAGTACGTACTTAACTGGAATATTTTCCCATGTTTTAACCACACTAACTGATCAAGTGATCATGATCACATATGGCACACTTGATGAGTGACACATATCGTCACTACTTTTAAAAAAACTTGTATCTTCGTCTGTCAATGAAAGGAAAATTGTAGTAAGTATGTATGGAATGCATATAGAATTACTTCGTTTTAACTTTGAGGAACAGCGTGAGATACGAGATTTTTTAAAAGTAGTGACGATATGACACTCTAGTTATTATTAGTAAAATTTGCTTCTGTACCTAGCTTCTTTATTTAATTTTTCTACTCCAGCACTTCTGTCAATTATTATTGTCAGCGGTATTCAAATTAACTTCATTTGAGTAACGATAAGAAAGTCTATTTGTCTATAGGTTCATATGATAACTGCTGACCAGTAATCATATTATGAATTATAGGAGTTCTGTTAATTTTTTTTTTAAAGTACAACTTCCATTTAACAGGTTTGTTTTCAAAATGCTACTAGACTCATATCGAATTCGGCACAATAAATGACTGTCTTCTGTATTTGACATAAAAAATCAATATTTATAGATTTTGGGTATTAAAAGTGTATGATGACTACGTATTTTCGATTTAAAATGTGTGTAATTTTTTATTTATTTTGGCCACCGAAAACGCTGTCAGCGTTGTAGTGACGTCATCGAATTCGAACCTTACTGCATGTCAACACAATCACTGATATATTGAACTTTATGCCTTTATATTTAAAAAGTCAGAATATGTTATTTTCGAATAGAATGACCTGATGCACAGATATTCTATAGATTAACCATGACTGTGTTGTTTTCGCCTGATTACGTAAAAGTACACTTTATAAATATTTCATAATAAATATGTCAATATTTTATTTCGCGGTTCATTGGACAGTACTTAAACATATAAGACAGAATTTAAAAAAGGGTCAAGTAGCCTATTGCAGTAATAAGTCGCTTTTTAAAAATAATTAATATTTTGGTTTATAATTTATTTAAATCAAGATGAAAAAACATACTGAAATCCGTTTTATATGATTATTATATATTGCAAAACAAAAGTAAAAACCATAATTCTATTCTATCACATAGTTTTTCATTCGACATTTAAATATTCTTGAACGCAACCACATTTTTCGTAATTGAGAACAGACTTATTTTCTATTTATCTTGTCTATGGCTTGTTCGGCGCGTGTTTTGTTGGAAATTTGTAAACTTTGTCGAAACTATTTCAGTGTTTTGTAGTTTATTATCGGTCGACGTTATTGTGCAAAATCTTAAATTATTAATTATTATGAGTGATTCTGATGAACAATGTACTCCCGAAATCAAGGCTATATGGCGCTCAAAGTGACTGACAATTTTTTACCTGAAAAGTCGAAGAAAGCGTACATGGAAATTAACCCATTTTATTGTTCTCGGATAGGTATGTATTTGGCTGTCGTAGAAAAAGTATAGTATACAATTGTAATATTATGAAGGCTTAAAAGTCTCGTAACTTAATTAGGCCACTCGGCAGGCCTCGTGGCCTAAACGCGGTACACAACTTTTATAGCCTTCATAAAGTTACCATTATATTATATACCATAGTAGCTACTTTCATTGGCTGTGACTATAAATAATTCACATCATAACTTTTTTTTAATTTAGTCATCGGACTCTTGGCGTCATTTCTAAAACATAAGGTTCATTATTCTGAAAACGTCACACAAATGACGCCCAATTATCCGATCTCTGGTTAAATATAATTTATGAAAATTATGCTACGAATGTATTTATCGTCGTAATATAAAGCAGCTCATACACTATCAATACAGTAATAATGATATTACGTTTAAGTAATTGGATTGAAACGTTTTTTAAATTGAACATTAACGAATGATTAATGTTCATTACGATCTCATTAATATACTTTTTCTCCGCATATATAATAAATAATAATACATATTATAGGACATTTTTACACAGATTGACTAAGTCCCACGGTAAGCCCAAGAAGGCGTGTGTTGTGGGTACTCAGACAGCGATATATATAATATACAAATACTTATAGGTACACATAGAAAACATCCATGATTCAGGAACAAATATCCGTGCTCATCACACAAATCAATGCCCTTACCGGGATTCGAATCCGGGACCGCGGCTTAGCAGGCAGGGTCACTACGCGCTAGGCCGGACCGGTCGTCAATATTATTCAATTCAATTCAATTCAATTCAAAACCTTTAATGTCATAAACAACACATGTCAAAAATACAAAAATAATAATACAATAAATAAGGAATTAAAATAATCTTAAACAACTTAGTCAAAAATAATGATAAATACTAACCATAAACATATATGTCACCGTAAAATTGTAAAAACCGTTAGTTTATAATTTCACTAGCGAGATTATGAACTAACGAAATATTGTGAACTGTAACGTACAGTTCACAATTTGACGGATTATTTTTACATTAGATTATAATCTAACGAAGCGAAACCGTCAAATTGTAAACTGTCACGGCGTCGGAACGAAGCTAGCGCTCTGATTGGTCGGTTTTATAGTAGATCGTTCTGTGGCCATAGAGTGACTGACACAAATAGACACTGCAATCACAGATGTCAATCAAAAACCTCATCAAACTTTTATCATCAAAATTCGATATATTGTTTAAGGAAATGGTCGAACTCGCCAAATAAACAAAATTATCAGTTACTTTGCTTGTTATGTGGCGGCTTAATTGGTATATTTCTTGTGATTTAATATTCAGTTTTCGAAAAAAAAAACCGTTAGTTTATAATCTTACTAGTGAGATTATTAACTGACGAGTTATGGTGAACCGTAACGTTCTCAATTTAACGGATTATGTTTCGTTACATTATAATCTAACGGAGAGAAACGAAACCATCAAATTGTAAACTGTCATATATGCGTCAGGAGCTAGCGCTCTGAATGGTCAGTTTTTTGTTAGATCGTTCTGTGTCCATAGAGTACCTAACATAAATAGACACTACAATCACAGATGTCAATTAATGTATTAAAATAGTACATTACGATTCAAGTGCATAAAAAAGGAAGCTAGAAACGAGTGGCGATAAATTAATGTTTTAAATCGACACGCCACGATACGAGTTACGAATTTCCTTTTCGCACGAGTATCGTACGACGTTTTTCAGTACAGATGGCCCTCCGAAGTTTCGACCTGGCATATAATGAACCACTTCTCGCACTAGTGCGTAAAAAAAACACCATCTGTACTGAAAAGTATATTTCAGTACACATGGTGCAGTTTTATGGCACTAGTGCGAAATGTAGTTAATTATGTGCCTATATCGAAACTTTAAAGGGCCATCCATATGTATGGACTGAAAAACGTCGAACGATACAAGTGCGAAAAAGAGGAAGTTTGATACGAGTGTCGATAAATCAAAACACGACTGAAAGAAGAGTAATGTACTAATAATTGACATCTGTGATCGTAGTGTCTATTTATGTTAGGTACTCTAAGGGCCCAGAACGATCTAACAAAAAACTGACCATTCAGAGCACTAGCTTCTGGCGCATATGACGAATAACAATTGCTCTCCGTTAGATTATAACCTAACGAAAAATAATCCGTTAAATTGTGAACGTTACGGTTCACCTTAACTCGTCAGTCCATAATCTCACTAGTAAGATTATAAACTAACGGTTTTTTTTTCGAAAACTGAATATTAAATCACAAGAAATATACCAATTAAGCCGCCACATAACAAGCAAAGGAACTGATAATTTTGTTTATTTGGCGGGTTCGACCATTTTCTTAAACAATATATCGAATTTTGATGATAAAAGTTTAATGAGATTTTTGATTGACATCTGTGATTGCAGTGTCTATTTGTGTCAGTTACTCTATGGCCACAGAACGATCTACTATAAAACCGACCAATCAGAGCGCTAGCTTCGTTCCGACGCCATGATAGTTTACAATTTGACGGTTTCGCTTCGTTAGATTATAATCTAACGTAAAAATAATCCGTCAAATTGTGAACTGTACGTTGCGGTTCACAATATTTCGTTAGTTCATAATCTCGCTAGTGAAATTATAAACTAACGGTTTTTACAATTTTACGGTGACATATTATATAAAAAAATTAAAAAAAAAACACAAGAAATCTTATACTTTTAAACGAGCAATTCTTGTATATTTATTTATTTATTTATATATACCGACGATCTCGGAAACCGCTCTAACGATTTCGCTGAAATTTGTTATGTGGGGGTTTTCGGGGGTGAAAAATCGATCTAGCGTAGCCTTAGATCCCGGAAAACGCGAATTTTCGAGTTTTCATGGGTTTTTCTTTCGCGTTAGTACACATAAAATATGTTCGTTAATTTCGCCGCGCGCGTTTGGATTCCGCTTAGCTCAGTCATACGAGGTCGGTCTAATGTTCGCAGATAGATCGCAGGTGTCAGGGTTTCGAATCCCGGCCAGAAATCAAGTTTTTGTTTTTTGTTTTTGTATTTATAAGAGTTTTTTTTAAATCTAAAGACGTGATATAATAAAATAGAACCGAGCGAAGCTCGGTCGCCCAGATATTTAAAACAAAAATGATATTATATAATTTAAATTAATATTTATTCAGCGCCTACATTAATACGTATAATATATTTTTAATATTTGAGAAACTGGAACGAATCAAGGTACAGAAAGCCTAATATAGAAAATGTTTAATTAAGATGACACGACATTTTACTTGCAAAATATTCAAATGAACCTAAAACGTTGACCTTTAACCTTTAACCTTTGTATACCTACGTATTTATTAAAAGATAGCAAGATTTGCCTTAGTAGGTATCTTTTTTATATCCAAATATATTATTTTAAATAATATTCCCTCATACAGGTTTATTATTATTATGTCGTATGGCTTCATTCCTGTTAAAATTTAAATTATTATACATGCATATAAAAGTAATATTACAATTTAACATCCAACTTAAGTAGCCAATCCCTTGCTTTCGGTGAATCTGGTGTGATTGCCAGCACGGGAAGCATGGTCGCGCGATAGACGATAAAATAGCAGGCCGTCCCTATCGCACTATTTGTAAGTGCGATAGGGACGGCCTGATATTTTATCGTCTATCGCGCGACCATGCTTCCCGTGCAGGGGGTCCTGCATGTTACCGAGAAACCTCCTTTTAGGACATTCTTCAGGTTTATTCTTAGGCCACGACTCCTGTCAATGAATAAAAAAAACGAAACAACAAGAAAATGAAAGTGAAAAATTACAAATACGATAGGTATCGATAATGTATAATTTCAAAAAATTAATTCAGCGTGTTTTTTTGTTCTCCGTTAAATTCTACTTGTCGTTGGGTTCGTTACCAGGAACCACCCTGTATATCACTTTTAGATATATTCGGAAAAATTTTCATCGTTTTCATACATAAGTGATTGACGTCACATATCAAAACAAATAACATTGGGAAGTGGTAAAGGCTGTCACACACGTGTTCAGTAATTTTTTTTTTAATAACTCGATAACCGTAGAGAAATTAATTTGTAGTTGATCTAAAGAACCATCCCTTAAAGTTAACGGAATTCAATAAAAACAGGGTATATAAGTTTCTGTGTAATTTGGTCCTATAATAAAAGTTATTATATAAATTGGTATGGACAATGTATGTTGTCCACTTTTTCAAGTAGCAAAAAGTGGCTATAAATTACACTGGTATTAAAATATCAGATATAGACATTGGTGTAATGCCCAACCCAATTTTATTCCATTCTATTTCCCTCAAAACCCCTAATAAATCAATCGCAACCTAATTTCGTTTCCCATAAACAAAAAAAACAATACGAGTATCTGTTGCGTTCTTTATTCATTAATCGGAGAAAATAAAAGAATAAATCACTCGAGTCAAAACATTCATATTTCACATCGCTGGGCCATCGATCACGCTCGGATTACGCACGGGTGATGTGCCATGGATTACTGGCTACGTGGGCGAAGAATTAGACGAATAATATGGCCAATGTTATGTACAATCGGTGTTAGAAACATTAGTTATTACCATAGAGTAATAGAAACAGAGAGAGCCTCACTGAAGACCGGCTGTGGCCCTACAACGGCGGACTTTTTTTTAGTTTATGGCTATATTGGGTGGCGGTACCTTCAAGCCAGAAATGGTAGATGGTTTGCGATGTGAAAATACGACTTAAAATTAAATTAATTATAATTCAGGTCAAAAGAAAATCAATTCTTCATTTAATTTATCAAAAATTAATTATTTTACTGGAAACTTAGAAATATCTTGTTTTTAACAAATAATAATCTCTCAATGTGCAAACACTATTTAACACTCTTGTTTCGTAGTTTGTTGGTTTATGATTACGAACATTAAATAATATTGTGATTTTACATATATTATCGTGATAATGTATCGATTTATGCATGAAAAGTTACTCAGTATTTTTTTTTCTTTCGATTGGTGTAATTTTTAACCCCCGACGCAAAAACGACGAAGTATGACGTGTCTGTCTCTGTGTGTGTCTGTCTGTCTGTCTGTTTGTCTGTCTGTCTGTGTGTGTGTCTGTCTGTAGCATCGTAGCTCCCGAACGGATGAACCGATTTAGATTTAGTTTTTTTTATCTGAAAGCTGAGTTAATCGGGAGTGTTCTTAGACATGTTTCATGAAAATCGGTCTACTTTGTCGCGGTCGGGGGTTTTTTCAAAATTTTAATTTTGTGGTTAGGTTATTACACAGTTTGACAACGCCTGTAAGCATATTTTCTTTGTCTTTATTCAGATGGTTTCGCCATGGGCGCCTCAATCCGACTGACGGCAGATTAGTGGATGAGGTCATAGACAGAGCTGTCAATGTGGATGATAGAATCACAGTTTTTTAGTATCGAACGTTACGTCCGTATAATATTAGGTCCATGGTTATTACTAATGATATTAATGATACCTAACCAAAGTGACAATCGTTGGCGCTACGTGGCGAAACGCAGTCTGGCTCTGTCACACCACTACAGCTGAGCGATAAAGAGTGCTAGCTACGAAACGCTTATGAAGAAATTAAGCGATTGTGCCGTTGGCTAAGTAAACAGGGTAGGTAGCCGAATGGCACAAACGCTCACGAAACGAAACGCTCGTAGATATTTATCTCTATCGCTCTTGCGTATTGGCGCGACAGAACCAGACTACCTTTCGCGGCGTTTCCTGCGCGGCACCTAGTGCCATAGCCGAAAGGCATTTCTGCGACGCGAAACGAAAACGAAACGCCGCGAAAGGTAGTCTGGCTCTGTCGCGCCAATACGCAAGAGCGATAGAGATAGATATCTACGTGCGTTTCGTTTCGTGAGCGTTTGTGCCACTCGGCTACGTATGAGGCTGATAAGAAATAAAAATATTGTTTTTTTTTTAATTACCTACATGAGCTTTGAGTGATAATCTACATTCAGAATGTGAAAAAAGTAAATTTTTAGACAGTTTTATGCTTAATTGTCGTCACAAAACTGGAAACGACTTGATTTTTGTTAACAGCTTACGCTAATTGGGGGACGCAAAATTCTGAAAATGCCCATATCACCTGCTTGAAAATATCCACCTGGTTTTTAGTGCACTTTCCGCTATACTAAATGAAACTCAATCTAATTAGTTTTCTTTTGCACAGCCAGCACTAAAAACTAAGCGGTAATATCAAGCGAAGTTTTACGGTATGCAGAGTTTCTGAGTGCAGATTAAAAAGTTAAATACGCTGTTGAATGAACAAAAAAATTCCTTTTTCTGAATTAATTTTTATTTCAGATTTTTATTGAAAGATAAAATGTATATTCCACTACACTAAATAAGATAAGGTATAGTGGGGCGAATCCCGACTGGGAGGCATTTGTAACTGATCTATTTTTTCCATTATTTCACTATTAAGTTGAGTTCCACATAATTGACCCCCAGTTGAAATTGCCCCACTGTACCCAGAAATTAGTTTATTGCCTTAATGTGACTTCTCCAGCCAAACCTTGTTTGTTTACGGTGTTTTTGAAAATGTCATGCAACTTGTACATTGCTACTCTAGCAGCAAGCGATTTATCTTCGCAATTATAAATCTTATGAATATATCGTTTGGTAAATTGGTTATTCACAGCATATAATTCAAATTCGTAGTTGCCGATTATGATTGGTTAACTTTGATAGCAGAGAAAATAGTCTCAAGTATACCTATTTTTAAACAGAGACACTAGTAGCAAAGAGGATCGAGTATTATAGAGAGTTACTGTCAAAATAAACTGTGTAATCACAGTGCATAGACTGCCATCGATACAGGCTTAAAACTTCTGAACCTCAGATTTGACAATTTGGCCCATATTCTTAGCTTGATATGTGTTAAAATGTAAAATATCAATATTAGCGCCATCTAGCCGAGCGTCCCCCAAAGATGTAACACCATCTAGGCCACCGTACCTTTTTCTCTATGGCTTTGAGGTACGTTTTTTTTTAGACTATCCGTTTATACGGAGTTATATATGTATTTGCTAGTAGTAAACATTGTACGGGTAAATGGGAACGAGGCTCTTTTACCAGAAAAGCACTTAGTTCTTCGAAATGATCCTTAAGGCCTGTATGCCATTTTCCACATATTCCTGAAACTGGATCCGCATAATAAATAATAATAGAATGGGTGTTTCAGCCGCAGTACTAAATTAACGTACACCCAGTACAGTGCTTTGTGACTGCCAGCTACATAGGGACATCGGAGAATTCAATCTTCGCTCCTGAATCAGAAATACCTCCGATACGATACCGAACCAAATTACTGAGAAATCCTTTATTGAGATACTGTAGTCTATACGTAATTGACCTACTGTTTGTTGTACAGCTATGTTTAACAAATAAATGATTTGAAGTTGAAGTTGAAGTTGGTCTTCTTTCCTAGAAATTTGTTTAATAAGTAGGGGATAAACAGCATCTATAAAGCAATATTTTTCTTCATTACCCTGCGACTTTGTCCATACAAGGTGTCATAACATAAAAGCTAATAGGCCAAACGCCGATCAGTTTATACATAAAAAAATAGTAAAGTACATGGCAATATGCAATTTCTATTAACATAAAGTAGAGTAGGTGACCCGTAGGTAGCCCGTGTGGTGACGGGTTAAGAATTTCACTACCCCCTTTCTTCCCGTGGGTGTCGTAGAAGGCGACTGTGGGATATGGGTCAAAGTGTGGCGTAGGCGAGAGGCTGGCAACCTGTCACTGCAATGTCACACTTTCGTTTTCTATCGACCCCTTATTTGCCAAGAGTGGCACTGAAACTTGAGTAGTTTCATGTGCTCTGCCTACCCCTTCATGGGATACAGGCGTGATTGTATGTATGTATGTATAAAGTAGAGTACTACTTGTACTCTAAAAACAATAGGTACCAAAGATTTACAGAGGTTCCTACACTAGGCAGAGCCTGTCCTGTAATTAGCTAACACAGTTACAAGTATTCAGACGACAGGTAGGCAAACATGCCCGGTTGCCTGCCTGGTTGCCTGCCTGGTTGCCTGCCTGGTTGCCTGCCTGGTTGCGCACATCGTTAACAAATAATACATGGAGTTTTTGTCCTTAAGCTGAAAATATTTTTTATGAATGGATTACAGCTTAAATACCAATATACCATCATATTATACTCGTACTTCTTAAACTGCGCTGATGGCCCAGCGGTAAGCGCGTGCGACTTTCAAACCGGAGGTCACGGGTTCTAACCCCGGCTCGTACCAATGAGTTTTTTGGAACTTATGTGCGAAATGTCATTTGATATTTGCCAGTCGCTTTTCGGTGAAGGAAAACATCGTGAAGAAACCGGATTAATTCTAATAAGGCTTAGTTACCCTTCGGGTTGGAAGGTCAGATGGCAGTCGCCTTCGTAAAACTAGTGCCCGTGTCAAACCTTGGGATTAGTTGTCAAAGCGGACCCCAGGCTCCCATGAGCCCTGATAAATGCTGGGATAACGCAAGGAGGAGGATGATGATGATTATTCTTCTTAAACGGAACTTTCAATTTAACAACAAATCAAATAATGCTATGAGACTAACTACTGTCAGTTCAATATTTCACATAAAATATAATCTTCCAGTATTCGCTAGTGGACAATTCAGAATTCGATTTGGTGGGAAAATGTACAGCAGCTGGATATATCGGCTTTGACGAAAAAAGGGAAATGTCGAACAAAAAAATAAGGATGCCCTTGTTGAACGTGCAACTGCGTTTTTCTCACGGTCCGCAGCGTTCTCCAGTTTTTACAAAAACTGGTACTCAGTGATGGATGCGTTCTCAATGAAATTCGAGAGTGTCATTTTCATTTTAGTCAGCCTCTTTCGCACTCATGAAATATTCATACATTTGATGGCTTCACTTTTGCACACTTCAATAATCTTTTAAGCGTCATTGTAGATTAAGGCCGATTTAAAAATTTAGAACGCAAGATTTTATGACCAGAGGCAAAACGTGAAAGATAGGTAGTTATACGTTATACAAATTAATACATTCAATATATCAGATTCTATGCCCTAATAGTGAAGAAAATACTAAACAAATCACACGAAAATTCAAAAATGTCCCACTCAAAAACTTGCTTTGTCATGAACTTGACATTGACACTCAGCTTCGACGAGGGTTTGAAACATCGATAAGTCAGTGAGCATTAATTTAAGTTAATTACTAGAAGAATTAACTTTTAGTTTCTCAAAATCCCCGTAAATATTCAAGAATACAAATCAATGACAATTCGCAAACATGTTTTCTAGATAGACAATTTTAATGCTTAAAATCAAAAACATGTATCGTGGTTTACTGTGCCAAAGGAGTTTATCAAAAATACATCAGACGTGTCCTATATTTTGCGGTAGATATCTTCTTATCTACAACGTTAATAAGGAAACTTGTCATCCATAACATGGTTGTCGGTAATAAATTTTCTCAATAATTCTAGGTATTTTAAATAAAAAAAATAGCTGTATGATTATTATCGTCAGCCGCTTGACAGACATCGAATAAAAATAACATACCTATACATAGTGCATGCAATGAACGCTAACGGTTTTTTTAAGTGCTGTTAAGCCCCTCGCTGACAAGTTTGTTTTGGTAGATAATGTGGCTTTGTAACATGGGTTCCGGGCGACTGACATCGTCACAATAGCATGTATTGCGATGAATTTCAGAAGCACTTAGAGCCACGCGAAACTCAAATGCTATAACATAATAAAAAGACTTATTTTATCTGACATGCACACGGTTTTTTTGTGAACCTTTACTTACACACTTTTATTAATGTTAATTAATCGTATTACATTTTGGTTTTCGGGAATGTTATTATGTAATGGATTCAAATTCTTATGACTATACGGTAGGGGTAAATTCTCCATACAAACGCTCTCGACTATTTCCTCCCTGGTTTTTGAAGATAGAGCAATGATTTTTTCAACACAGATTGTTATTTTTTTTTATCTGTGTCGGACCGTTTTGATTTTTTTGATATTCTGCTTCTTAAAGACTCTAAAGCCAATCAAAAATTTCCAAAAACGGCCTTTTTCATTGTGGCGCAAAAAAAGGTGTGATACTCAAGATTGGTAACAATTAACCAAAAAAGATAAACGGTCCGACATAGATTATTTCATTGTTATTCAGATTCTCAAATTTCGTTCCGATTGATTAAGTTTTGAAGGAGGAAAGAGTCGAGAGCGGAACCTCGATTTTAAAGATTTTTTAGAATTTTTTTTTCGATAAATCTAGTTAATAACACTTGTATATTTAAGTAAAATTCCCAAGTTGAAAGGGGGGCTCCTTTCCATTTTAGCATTTTCGCTACCGTATCCTCTTAAGTAATCAAGGCAGATTTCGGAACATAGGCTACACTTATAAGAGAAATGTCGGTACTCTGCCTGTCAAAAATTGTTAAACACTGGCTAGTCTACTTATTAAAAACATGTGTGCAACAAAACTGAAGGAACATGAATGAATAAAGGAAACAATAGCAGAGCAGACAGGATATTATCCTAGCGTACCTGACCCATAATTGGTTAGTATGTGTCATTTCATTTTAATTTTTCTATGGGTTTTGTATTCTGAAAGAACACGCTAAGTTAATTAACTGCATCATTTTATAAAGTAAAGAACATCGATTGTTAAATAAAATTACCTTTCTCAATAGCTTTTGTTAGTAGAATTGTTTCATAAAATTCAGTTGGAACAATTTTACACCGAAGAAGTCTGCAGCAATAATAAAATCTCTCTGCTATTGAAAACGAGATAAAAGGCTAATGGTGGAAAAGATGAAAGCCGCTACTCCATACAAACATAGTCCTCTCTGGAGATTGATGTTATGGGGAACATATTTATAAAATTCAATGTTTATTAATCATAGACTACAAGTACATTGACTTTTTTATATTTTTGATAAAGATAAGGTAAAGGATGAAGAAACTTGTAACCATATTTATTATATACTTATGTTTAAATACATCTAAATCATATAGGTTACCCGACTAATGTCGGGTTAAGAATTTCACCATCCACTTCCTCCCCGCCGGTGTTGTAGAAATCGACTGCGGGATATGGGCTCAATTGCGGCGTAGGCGAGAAGTTGGCAACCTGTCACTGCAATTCATTACTTCGTTTTCATTGAACCCCTTAATTGTAAATTCGGCACTGAGACTTGAGAGAATCATGTCAAAATATTTTGCGATAATAATACTACCCAGGGATGACCTTGCCATCTGAGTGCGTCCTATGACTCGGGCAAGGGCGGCATCCGCTCGGTGTACTCCTTACATTTCAGTGTCATGGGAATCTACGTGTTGGCTTCGTCTCCGCGCACGCTTCTCAAAGGTCTGTAATACCGTGTGGTTTCTGTGATGGGAAAGGCATACTCAGACCACGTAGCCAAATGGCATTTCTGCAACGTGAAACGCCACTGAAACGTCGCAGAAGTGTAGTCTGGCCCATAGCGATAGAAATAAAATAGTTAGCTGCGAAGGAGATATTAGCATTATCATTTCGTGAACGTATGTGCATTCGAACACAGGGATAAAACAGATTCAATAGGTATGTGCGAATTTTCGCGTACATTTTATATATTATCCATTCAAATTCTATCTGTGCATACCTGTAATTGGCTTTGTGTTATTATTTAAATTAGCATAATGTTATTTATAGCTGTTGATGTTCCTAAAATAAATAAATAAATAAGGACCAGGTACGTTTGTACGAGGACGCGATTTCTTCCGTCCCGTCCACTTTCGTCTAAAGACTCAGAATTTAAATAGCGGACATCTTTCACAAAGTTCCCTTTATTACTCCATTTGAAAGATGTCATTATTGCGAGATAGAATCACGGAGAAGACGTCGCGATAAGATAAAATAGATTCGAGTAAGTCAATATAAAGTCTTGTCATATTGTGTTAAGAATTTCACCACCCCCTTTCTTCCCGTGGGTGTCGTAGAAGGCGACTATGGGATATGGGTTAAATTGTGGCGTAGGCGAGAGGCTGGCAACCTGTCACTGCAATGTCACAGTTTCGTTTCCTTTCAACCCCTTATTTGCCAAGAGTGGCACTGAAGCTTTAGTAGTTTCATGTGTTCTGCCTACCCCTTTATGGGATACAGGCGTGATTGTATGTATGTATGTATGTATGTAATATTGACAATTGTTTTTAGTTTCTCGATTTTTTTCCATTACGGATGTAATTGTAGTGAACTTGCCTGTCCTTAAAATAAAGTACCTATTTTATACCACAAAATACAGAAATAGAAATAGAAATAGAAATATATTTATTGCAAGAACATAGTTTTGTTACAGTCAGTGTGGTGTTACATTTAAGGAGGTCCTTATGTTCTACCCTATGATAGGCATGCAATATAAATCTAACATGCAAAAACAGTTCTATTAAAAACCTAAATAATTTAAAAGCATATCACAATGATAAAGTCTATACTAAGGGAATTTTGAAATATAATACGATTTTAGAATTATTGAATTAATTTAAATTTATTTTTACATTAATGGAAATAACGAAGATTGAAAAAGAAAAAAAAAAGGAACAATAATAGTAAAATTACACATGTCAAAATTAAGCAAAAATAATCAATGAGCATTACGGGTTTTCATCAGACATAAATTCTTGGATTGAGTAGTAACAGCGCCCCAGCAACCACTTTCTGAGGGCATTTTTAAACAATCTCGGATCTATTTCTAGTATGCTTTTTGGTAATTTGTTATAAATTTGGATGACCATTGAATATGCATTATTTTTGAAAACATTTTTTCTTGCTCTAGGCAAGAATATTTCGTTTCTGTGTCTGGTCGATCGAGGAAAAAAGGTACTATGTGCGTCAAAATATTCAGGGTGCTCTCTCACAAATAAGGATGCCTGTAATATATACATGCATGGCAACGGAAGAATTTTTGTTGCTTGAAATAACGGTCTGCATGGCTCTAGGTAATGGACATTGCAGGCAGCTCGTACGCATTTTTTCTGAGCCAGGAATGCTTTATGAACATCTACAGAGTTGCCCCAGATCAATAGTCCATAGTTCAATATAGATGACACATGTCCATGGTAGGCTGTTAAGGCTACAGCTTTGGAAGAAATGCTGCTAAGTCGTCTTAGAGCAAAGACGAATTTGTCTAGCCTGTCACATACATGAGCAACATGAATTTTCCAGTCACAAAATTTGTCTATATATATCCCCAAAAACTTAGTGTGTTCTACTTCTTCAACAGTGTCATTTTCATATTGAATATCTAAATCGATGTCTGTGCCTCTGTATGTTCTAAATTGCATTAAACATGTCTTATTAATATTTATTTTTAAATTATTAATATTGAGCCAACGAATTACATTATTTAGCGAGTTTTTTATATCATTATTAAAATTATTAAGATTGTCAGATTTTATTATCAATGTAGTGTCATCTGCAAACATTATGCAATTATGTTGTATTTGGGTGGGCAAATCATTGATATATATAAGGAATAATAATGGGCCAAGTATGCTCCCCTGTGGCACTCCGCATCGATTAAGTTTATATTGCGATCTAACGGACACTAGCTCATTGTTAATGATTTGTTGTATTTCTGTACATTGTTCCCTTTCAGAAAGGTAACTTTGTATCCAATTCAGAGCGTTACCTCTTACTCCAGACCTTTCCAACTTGTTCAGTAGTATCGAATGGGTTACAAAATCGAACGCTTTGCTAAGATCTAAAAAGACCGCAGCTACAGGAGTATCGCTGTTGATTGATTCCGTTACCAGTTTCACCAAATTAAAGCAAGCCAGCGTAGTCGAACTTCCCTTACGGAAGCCATACTGTTCTTTACTTAATATTGAGTATGAGGTGAGAAAGTTCAACAGTCGTTCGTGCATGGCTTTTTCTAGGACTTTAGATATTACCGGAATAATAGTAATAGGCCTATAGTTATCCATTATGTCTTTGTCATTCTTTTTGTGTATGGGCTTGACTATTGAGCGTTTGAGATTGACGGGAAATGTACCTTGTACGAAGGATAAATTTACTATGTGTGTGAGGGGAAGGGCGATTTCTTCTGCACAACACTTTAGTATTTTGGTTGCTTTATTGTCTACTCCTCCTGCATTGCTATTGTTTAAGGACATTATAATTTTGTATATATCTTGTTTCTCGTAAGGTTTAAGAAATATGGTTTTAGCGTTTACAGGATTGTTTAAATATGATTGGTTCTCTGATCCCCTGTTTGTTGTATATAGGTTTGTAATATTAATGAAAAAGTTGTTGAACAATTCTGCTATGTCTAGGGGGTCTGTGTACTTTATTTGATCGTCCTTGATACAGTTAATGGAATGTGGATCTTTGTACGAGGGGCCATTTATTATTTGCCAAGTTGCTTTCGATTTCGATTTAGCGTGGTTAATCAATCTACTATTGTGAAATTGGTGTGCTTTACGTATACAGTTCCTGAGCAGTTTTGTGTATTTACAGTATGCACGCTTATTTAGGTGTTTGTTTCCAGGATCTTGCAGGTATTTTAGGTACAGTTTCCTCTTAGTAAAGCATGAACGTCGCAAACCACGGGTTAACCATCTATTCGTGTTATGTGTGTTATGAATTTTTCGTCTAACTAGCGGAAAGCACAAATCATTAAACAGGCCTAACAGTTCATGGAGGTTTTGGAAGGCTGCATCCGTCTCAGTTTCATTTAAAACTTGAGCAAACGATAAAGACGACATACAGCTTTTAAATTTATTTATATTTTCAGAGCTATAATCTCTTCTAGTTGTATAGTAGAATTTGCGCTGGACTGTGTTGACTAGTTTTATTGTTAGTAATTGAGCAGTCTCATGGTCAGAGAGGGCTAGTGGAAGCACGTTTGCTGTGGCCTTTTTTGCATTACTAGCTATGTGATCAATACACGACTTACCTCTAGTTGGGACTCTAATATGCATTTGAATACTAAAATTGTTTAGCAGGGTTATTAACTCTAAGATATTTTTGTTCTTTTTCAAAGTATTGAAATTCCAATCGCCGCTAATTATAATCTTATGTTTTTTCTTTTTTGTAGTCACATATTGCAAAAGTTTTTCAAGTTGTTGCAAGAAAGGTATTTCATATGTGTGTTTGGGAACCCGATAAATATTTATAATTATTAGTTTTAAGTTTGGGATCTCAATTCCACAGCATTCAAAAATGTTTGTAATTGCGAGGTCCTTACAGATTTGTAACGGTGTATATTTGTACTTATGTTTTATTAAGATGCAAGAACCCCCTCTCTTTTTAGATCTGGAGAAATGGGATGCTAGTTTGAGCCCCGCAAGCTTGAGATTACTCTCTGTCCCTTTTCGAATGAAAGTTTCCGATAGGCAGAGTACGTCAATGTCAAGTCCATCTTTAATTAGTTCTTTTACTGAAATATCAATAACATCTAATTTATTTAAGACACCCTGTATATTCTGATGCATGATAGTAAAGTTACTTAGGGTCGTTTTCTCGAAAAAACTGCTCATGCTGACCCTCATGCTCATCCTCAAGAGAAGTGGAAGTCAGTATTGCATTCAATAGTTCAATTAAATCGTGGAATATTGTCGTATAACCCCGACGATTTAGATTCCCTAGGCGAGAAAACATATAACTGTCATATGACAAGTGAGAATTAGAGTCCAGAATGTAACTATAGCCATGTTCTAAATTATCTTCATATAGTAGGTCATTAAATATTTCTACACGCTTAACAAACAAGTTTGCGTAATTGTTGAGTTTGTATGTAGGTAGACATATCACAATATTTGTATGTTGAACTAGACTTAGTTGTTCACGTATGTACTTCACTAAACTATAATAGTTGACGCTATTTTTGAAATCTTTATCTCCAATATACACAATACAAAAGTCAGATAGAGTAAAATCTTGCAGTTTGGTTTGTAAGTCTCGAAACAGCTCACGTGTTCCTGCGCCTGGGGTTAGGTAGACACACGCGTTTTCACCGGAAAATGCCTGTTTTACTCGCTCTATCATATAGTTCGAGTGGTTGCTAATCACACAGAGTTTCGAGTGTTGTAGTGATGATAATGATAAAATCTTTGGAGTAGTAGGGACTTGCTCTTCGTCAACTGTCGAGGTATTGATTGGGGTTATGTTTTCATACCTATGTAAATTATTGCTGTCAATATCCGTAGTTCGGTGAAGACTTTCTGTCAGAGTACCTATTCGATCTCCTATGCCTATCATTTCATTTTCCATATTTATTAATAGTTTTTCCAGGTCATTGATTTTCTTTTCCAACCTTTGGAAATTTTTGTGGTCAAAGCTCTTGTCTGATTTACCAGTAATCGGTGAAGACAGTATTGACGATTCATTGTTTATTAGCGATTGTTTCTGATTTTTGCGAGTTTTACTTTTACTTTCTCCTTGCGGTGAAGAGCACAATGACTGCAGTACTTTTATTTCTAATGATAATTTGTCGACTTTTCTTTGGAGCTCATTATTCTCGATTATTTTATTTTCGAGTTCCATTTCAGTACTAGCCAATGCGACTTCAAGTGTGGAAACTTTTTCGATAAGGTCATGACTCTGCGAGCCTGTCTCTCGTACTAGGCCGTCCGCGCTCATGCATAATTTATCGGATGGTGATAAAGGCTGTGACGAAGACTCTTGTGAGTCCCCTTCTGTGTTCTTACTGTCATTAGCGGAATCTGATGTCAGTGAGCCATCGGATTCATTCAGTTTTTTTTTCTGTAGTTCTTCATTTTCTGGTTCATCATTTAAAAATGTATTTATAGGTGAGGATGTTGTCGTTAGGGGTGATGTTATTGCCTTAGTAGGTGATGATGTTGTCTTAGCAGGTGATGGTATTGTCTTAGCAGTTGATGATGTAATCTCGTCCGGTTTTTCAGATTGCATTATATTATTGTCAGGTTGCAGGTTAGGGTCCAATTCCTTAGATGATAATATGCTATGTACGTTGTTACCTTTTGGAGGCAAACTAGGCTCCAGTACTTTATTTATAGGCGAAACATGTGGTGTCAATGGTTTGGAGGATGTAGGTGTGATGTTGACGCTCCGTTTTTGCTGTGGCCTGTTCCTCAGAATCACTTTAGTGGGTCTACTTTGTGTCTTGTTATCTTTTTTTAATAAATTGCAAGATTTACATTTCCATGCATTTTTTGACTCCTTGGTCAGTAAGCGATATAAATTCTCGGAATAGCCAGCGCAGTCAAATTCATATCTATTTTTGCACAGTGAGCATAATATCATGTTTTTTACATCAACGCTCATTCCGCATTTGTGACAACAGACTTGCGATGCCATATCGTTTTTATAATATGTCTTATGTCCGTTTGGATAAGAAACAATATTCCCTATTTGTCGTATCGATCGGTGTAGCAGATCACCTTGAGATTAATGTGGTATTGCGTAGCAAGGATCGTAGCACTGTTCTACGCAGCCGTTGTTCCTTCGTAGCGCATGCTATTCGAGATAGTTTTAAATACGCCTTCGTGTACAGTTTTTAATTATTGTTCTATGACTGGCAACATTAAATAGTACTGTCGGGCAAAATACGACCTCTGTGGTATCTGTCAGTTTGCACCTATCAGCTGTGATGACCAAGAGTGAATTTCCGTTAAACGTTTGTTTTTATCTGATTTTGGTCCAATTTTGAATTTAAACGGCTTAAATTTGTAATCTCACCGATTTAAAAGGTCCGTATCCAAGTTCAAAACAGCAATTCTAGTGATGAGTGTCCATGGATGGTGTGCCGATATATGTTCACAAGTTTCACAACACAGTCACTGGTTCAATTCGTACGTATTTCTATTTTTCAAGATTAAATTAGACGAGAGCTCATTAGATTAGTGTTTACATGGCTAGGGTTGCCACATACATTAGCACACACCATCAGATACCTATGCCACAGCATCAGATACCTATTAAAAAAATTAGAGTAGTTATTTTTAAACCCAATATAAACTTAATATACTTCAAAAGTAAATTAGTTGAAAGTGACGTCACTCGACTCAAATCATTCAAATTCGTTTTGACAGTTCTTAAAAAGAAGCTAATTTGACTAGAAGGCAATTGGATCAATCAAGTGAATTTAAGTGGCCCACTGACTGACTGTCAGTTCGCCAAACAATGCTGGCGAATTTGCAGAGAATAAATAATACCTAGTAATACTCGTAATGTTTACTTTGCCAGTAGTTCAGAGTTGAATCGTGTTGTCCCTTTCTTATGCATGGCACTATCCTTTCTAGTGGGGACGTTTATCGACAAAAAGAGGCCAAACCTTTTTTTTCTTGACCAAAGCATGAAACTTGGCACAGTTGTTCATTATATCAAAATAAGCCGATTAAAATCGGGAGCCTTCGGGAGCCTCCCCCCTGGGGCTCGGGAGGGGGGGTCAAAGTACCGCTTCACCTGGCTTGCTTTGAAAAATTCTAACATACCCCGTTTAGTTCATAGGTCATGTTTGGTATCGTTTTCGAGTAAATCAATAACGTAGAATTCATTTTTGGTACTAAAATTATAATTTAATGGTAAATAAAACAAAAAAAAAATGAAAAGTTTGAAATTTTCATCTATAATTTACAAATTCAAGTCATCATAAATGTCAAACTGTTTGCTTTTTCTACAAATAAAAAATATAATATGAAAGCCTATTTAATATAGATTATGAATAATATAACTTTTACCCACCTTTACTAACGTTAAGTTTTATAAAAAAAACCTTTTAGCCGCGCGGCGTCGGGACGCCGCGAGCGTAATTTTAAAATGCCTTTATTTTAAAAAACTCTATTAGAACCCATTTAGCTATTAGGTCATGTTTAGTATCGTTTTCGAGTAAATAAATAACGTAGAATTTAGTTTTGGTACTAATATGACCATTTAATGTTAAATGAAATTAAAAAAAAAATCTGTGAGTTGCAAATTCAAGTCACCATAAATGTCAAACGGTTTGCTTTTTCTATAAATATAAAAATATGATATTAAAGCCTATTCACAAAGGATAGTACGCGTTCACCTACGCGAGCTTAGACTGTGTGCGGGGAACGCGCCTCTTTCATATATTTGATCGCCAGTGTCAGAGGTGTATTAATGCATAAATAGAAAAAGATTCATTATTATTGACTCCGGTGTCGACAACGGCAACACTCGGGTCGGACCACACGATCTAAAGACCGACTGTACCTGTTATTTATTCATTGTAGTGAATCCTGTAAGAAATTTATATAATAGTATTTTATACAATCGTGATATAATACAAAACTTTTCAGTCGAGTACCATGTGTAGTACGGTACGAGAGTACTACGAGTCATCATCTTCATCATCAATGGACGGAAATATCACCATTCATGCAAGTTAAAATTAATGTCAATAGAGTCGTTCACCGTTGTATCAACATCGAATTACCTAGCAACCAATTGTTTGTAATAACCGTCTCTGATTGGCCGATAACGCGACAGATAAAAAAAATGTGTTTCAGATGCAGGAAAATTTGCCAGATATCGCAAATTAGTATAAAATTGTATGAAGTTCTATTTTTGAAATTATTATAGTTAACTAAAGTCAATTATAATGAGCTTATTATAATTGAGTCGGAACTGCCATAGAGTATCCAACACTGAAAAGTTAGCACTTATAGTTTAGTCTGTGGTGTCCTAATTGACAGATTACTCATACTCATACTCATACTATACATTCCCTTCACAGAGACATAGCTGGGTACATATGGAACTGCATAAAGAAGGCTCTACCCTCTTTATGCAGTTGCATCGGTGTTTGCAACCTGATTTACATTTACATCTTGTAACTTCTAAGCATATACTGGCCACTTCAGTGTTGCCTGACTGGGATGGAAGGAAGAAGGAGACGAATGGGTACCACACTACCCATTCATCTCCTTCTTCCTTCCATCCCCAAGAAGACGGACTTGGCAAATTTTGGTGTGGCACCAACGCCTGACTCCAAACAAGAACGCCCTGAGTCCCATTTCTCAAAACTGAAAGTTAAAAGTTACAAGTGGAAGTCTCTTTGCAACTTGTCATATTAGACATTGACAACCAGTTGAAAATTGTAACTTGTAGCTTCGAGAAATGGGCCCGTGGTACACTGTGCGCAGTATATGCTGATGCAAGGCAGCCTCTGAAGGAGGTATGTTCTCCAATTGTCGATCTTTTCTGGTACCTAAAGAGGTAGGTACTTCGACCACTCATTCACCGTTACGCAACGACTTGGTCTGAAACAATATGTGCATTATCATTTTAGAGTCTACAACTATCAAATTACAACTTTTTGGTGGATCACGTAACCTTCAGTATTACCCACTTACGTTACGTATCATACAAAATTATTACAAACTTTAGTAGAATCTGATTTGCCTCTGATATTGCTCCATCTTGTAATAGTTTGACACCTTGGGTGGCCTGACTAAGCTTCAAAGCCAAAAGAAAAAGTTTCTAGATTAGACATAGTATGGGATAGGTACGATAAACGCAGCTTGAAACGATCAACAAGGGAGAAACATGGCCACCCAAGGCTTCAAACTATTACGAGATGGAGCAATATCATAGATAGGCTAATCAGATTCTACTAAAGTTTGTAATTATTTTGTATGATAGGTAAGTGTGTAATAGTGAAGGTGATCCACCAAAATGTAATTTGATAGTTGCAGAATCTGTTTAAATAAAATGACAATGCACATATTGTTTCAGATCAAGGGTCCTTACGCAGCAGTGAATGAGTGCCGGAAGAACCTCTTTACTAGAAAAGATCGACACTTGGAGAACATACCTCCTTCCGAGGCTGCCTTACTTCATCATATACTGCCATTTGTCTAACACTGGGGCTTTGTTTTGTCTAAGACATGCCAACCACACCCTTGCTGCCGACGCATTAGGACACCACGGACTCCACTGCCAGTCTAGTGCTGGCCGAATTTTGTGACACGCTGCACTTAACTATTTAATCCGCAAGGCTCTCGGCACAGCGAACATACCGACAACCCTCGAACCTGTCGGCTTGTCAGCAGCAGACGGAAAGCGGCCTGATGGTTGCTCGCTTTTGCCTTGGTTTCTGGGACGACCCTTGGCGCGTGACCTGTGTGGATACCTTGGCTCCGTCCAACGTCTAACGTTCGGCCCAGAAACCAGGGACTGCTGCTGCAAAACGCCCAGTTTAAACGCGCAAATATGCATTTTTAAAAAACAACTACATATTTGCGGCAATTGCATTTGAAACATTTGGACCATGGTCATCAGACACCAAGCAGTTCGTGAAGGAAGTTTCCACCAAACTTGTCTGGGTGTTTGGTGACATACGCATAGGCTTTTACATCATATTTTTTATTTAAAGAAAAAGCAAACAGTTTACATTTTTGTTGACTTGAATTTGCAAATCATAGATGAATATTTTTTTTTTTTATTTACCATTAAATTATAATTGTAGTACCAAAAATAAATTCTTTGTTATTAATTTACTCGAAAACTATATCAAACATGACCTAATAGCTAAACCGGGTCTAATAGAGTTTTTAAAATAGAGGTATTTTAAAATTACGCTCGCGGCGTCCCGACGCCGCGCGTCTTAAAGTAATTTTTTTGTGGAGCTTAACGTTTGTGAAGGTGGATAAAAGTAATATTTTTTATAATCTATATTAAATAGGCTTTCATATCATATTTTTAGGGTTCCGTAGCCAAAATGGCAAAAACGGAACCCTTATAGTTTCGTCATGTCCGTCTGTCCGTCTGTCCGTCTGTCCGTCTGTCCGTCTGTCACAGCCGATTTACTCGGAAACTATAAGTACTACAGTGATGAAATTTGATGGGAATATGTGTTGTATGAACCGCTACAAAATTATGACACTAAATAGTAAAAAAAAGAATTGGGGGTGGGGCCCCCCATACATGTAACTGAGGGATGAAAATTTTTTTTTCGATGTACATACCCGTGTGGGGTATCAATGGAAAGGTCTTTTAAAATGATATAAAGTTTTCTAAAAAACATTTTTCTAAAAGTGAACGGTTTTTGAGATATCAGCTCTCAAAGTCGTAAAAAGTATGTCCCCCCCTCTATTTTTATAACTACGGGGTATAAAATTCTAAAAAAAATAGAGGTGATGCATGCTAATTAACTCTTTCAACGATTTTTGGTTTGATCAAAGTATCTCTTATAGTTTTTGAGATAGGTTGATTTAACTGTAATTTTGGTTAAATATTTGCTGCTACGGAACCCTTTGTGCGCGAGCCCGACTCGCACTTGGCCGGTTTTTTATTTATAGAAAAAGCAAACAGTTTGTCATTTATGATGACTTAAATTTGTAAATCATGGATGAAAATTTCAAATTTTTTATTTTTTTTTAATTTTACTTACCATTAAATTATAATTTTAGTACCAAAAATGAATTCTACGTTATTGATTTACTCGAAAACGATATCAAACATGACCTAATAGCTAAACGGGGTCTAATAGAGTTTCTAAAATAAAGGCATTTTAAAATTACGCTCGCGGCGTCCCGACGCCGCGCGTCTTAAAGTATTTTTATTGTGGAACTTAACGTTAGTAAAGGTGGATTAAAGTTATATTATTCATAATCTATATTAAATAGGCTATCATGTCATATTTTTTATTTATAGAAAAAGCAAACAGTTTGTCATTTATGATGACCTGAATTTGTAAATCATGGATGAAAATTTCAATTTTTTTATTTTATTTTATTTTATTTACCATTAAATTATAATTTTAGTACTAAAAACGAATTCTACGTTATTGATTTACTCGAAAACGATACCAAACATGACCTATTAACTAAACGGGGTAAGTTAGAATTTTTCAAACCAAGCCGGGTGAAACGGTACTTTGACCCCCCCTCCCGGGCCCCAGGGGGGAGGCTCTCGAAGGCTCCCGATCTTAATCGGCTTATTTTGATATAAGGAACAACTGTGCTAAGTTTCTTGCTTTGGTCAAAAAATTTAAGGTTTTGCAATAAACTCCCCAGCTATTCGACTATTTAGCTGCTAAAAATAGCGCACGTCAAGTTGTACCAACCCTAATAATTGCTACGTAGCAATTCGAGTCGAACGTTGCCGGAATCGTCCGATCAGGGTGGCTAGCCGAATGGCACAATCGCTCACGAAACGCTCACGAAACGAAGCGCTAGTAGATATCTATCTCTATCGCGCTTGCGTATTGGCGCGACAGAGCCAGCGGCGTATCGCTTTCGTTTGGCGTCGGAGAAATGCCATTCGGCTACGGGGCCTGGACAGTGCCCGACCACTGGTTATTTATGGCTGTCACTTTTTAATTTTGACAGGCCGATCTTTTAAAAGTAGCACTTAAAAACTTCAATACTCAACCAATAAAATTTATATAGTCACAAAGACAATAAATCTTCATTATAAAACTTTCCTTTAACTTATCAATTTCTTTATTCGAGGTAAAAATGTTTTTAAGCCAATCTAAATTTTCAATGAATTGTAAAAGTAGAATCATGAGGTAAAAAATAAAAGGTTTTGTTTCAACAGAGAGTATTGAAGAAAATCAATTCTGTTTTTCGCGTTTCGTTTCCTTTTGTTATTGATTTGGTAACAACGGATGTTTTTGGTTTGGCAAGAAATTTTTAGCATGCCTCATTTTGGAAATAAAAATTCAAGAATTGTTCAAATAAAAAAAAAATGGTTGATAACACAACTGGATGAAACTAGCTTCGGTCTGATTAACCGGGACAAATGGCCTATTCTCAGCAGTGGGCGATAAAGGATCGATATGATGATGATGAATTACAACGGAGCGCAGGAAGAAACAATTGTTTTTTTTACGTTTTTCGATAGGTGATATTCCCCAACCCACCAACGAAGCGGAGGCTTACGTCAACGAGGATTTATAAGACATTGCTATTAACCAGTTTAGGGGCATTCCACGAGAATGTCGCTTACGACATACTTTTGCCTTTAGCTGGGGAGTTTATTGCAAAACCTTAAATTTTTTGACCAAAGCAAGAAACTTAGCACAGTTGTTCCTTATATCAAAATAAGCCGATTAAGATCGGGAGCCTTCGAGAGCCTCCCCCCTGGGGCCCGGGAGGGGGGGTCAAAGTACCGTTTCACCCGGCTTGGTTTGAAAAATTCTAACTTACCCCGTTTAGTTAATAGGTCATGTTTGGTATCGTTTTCGAGTAAATCAATAACGTAGAATTCGTTTTTAGTACTAAAATTATAATTTAATGGTAAATAAAATAAAATAAAATAAAAAAATTGAAATTTTCATCCATGATTTACAAATTCAGGTCATCATAAATGACAAACTGTTTGCTTTTTCTATAAATAAAAAATATGACATGATAGCCTATTTGATATAGATTATGAATAATATAACTTTAATCCACCTTTACTAACGTTAAGTTCCACAAAAAAAATACTTTAAGACGCGCGGCGTCGGGACGCCGCGAGCGTAATTTTAAAATGCCTTTATTTTAGAAACTCTATTAGACCCCGTTTAGCTATTAGGTCATGTTTGATATCGTTTTCGAGTAAATCAATAACGTAGAATTCATTTTTGGTACTAAAATTATAATTTAATGGTAAGTAAAATTAAAAAAAAATAAAAAATTTGAAATTTTCATCCATGATTTACAAATTTAAGTCATCATAAATGACAAACTGTTTGCTTTTTCTATAAATAAAAAACCGGCCAAGTGCGAGTCGGGCTCGCGCACAAAGGGTTCCGTAGCAGCAAATATTTAACCAAAATTACAGTTAAATCAACCTATCTCAAAAACTATAAGAGATACTTTGATCAAACCAAAAATCGTTGAAAGAGTTAATTAGCATGCATCACCTCTATTTTTTTTAGAATTTTATACCCCGTAGTTATAAAAATAGAGGGGGGGGGACATACTTTTTACGACTTTGAGAGCTGATATCTCAAAAACCGTTCACTTTAAGAAAAATGTTTTTTAGAAAACTTTATATCATTTTAAAAGACCTTTCCATTGATACCCCACACGGGTATGTACATCGAAAAAAAAATTTTCATCCCTCAGTTACATGTATGGGGGGCCCCACCCCCAATTCTTTTTTTTACTATTTAGTGTCATAATTTTGTAGCGGTTCATACAACACATATTCCCATCAAATTTCATCACTGTAGTACTTATAGTTTCCGAGTAAATCGGCTGTGACAGACGGACAGACGGACAGACGGACAGACGGACAGACGGACAGACGGACATGACGAAACTATAAGGGTTCCGTTTTTGCCATTTTGGCTACGGAACCCTAAAAATATGATATGAAAGCCTATTTAATATAGATTATAAAAAATATTACTTTTATCCACCTTCACAAACGTTAAGCTCCACAAAAAAATTACTTTAAGACGCGCGGCGTCGGGACGCCGCGAGCGTAATTTTAAAATACCTCTATTTTAAAAACTCTATTAGACCCGGTTTAGCTATTAGGTCATGTTTGATATAGTTTTCGAGTAAATTAATAACAAAGAATTTATTTTTGGTACTACAATTATAATTTAATGGTAAATAAATAAAAAAAAAATATTCATCTATGATTTGCAAATTCAAGTCAACAAAAATGTAAACTGTTTGCTTTTTCTTTAAATAAAAAATATGATGTAAAAGCCTATGCGTATGTCACCAAACACCCAGACAAGTTTGGTGGAAACTTCCTTCACGAACTGCTTGGTGTCTGATGACCATGGTCCAAATGTTTCAAATGCAATTGCCGCAAATATGTAGTTGTTTTTTAAAAATGCATATTTGCGCGTTTAAACTGGGCGTTTTGCAGCAGCAGTCCCTGGTTTCTGGGCCGAACGTTAGACGTTGGACGGAGCCAAGGTATCCACACAGGTCACGCGCCAAGGGTCGTCCCAGAAACCAAGGCAAAAGCGAGCAACCATCAGGCCGCTTTCCGTCTGCTGCTGACAAGCCGACAGGTTCGAGGGTTGTCGGTATGTTCGCTGTGCCGAGAGCCTTGCGGATTAAATAGTTAAGTGCAGCGTGTCACAAAATTCGGCCAGCACTAGACTGGCAGTGGAGTCCGTGGTGTCCTAATGCGTCGGCAGCAAGGGTGTGGTTGGCATGTCTTAGACAAAACAAAGCCCCAGTGTTAGACAAATGGCAGTATATGATGAAGTAAGGCAGCCTCGGAAGGAGGTATGTTCTCCAAGTGTCGATCTTTTCTAGTAAAGAGGTTCTTCCGGCACTCATTCACTGCTGCGTAAGGACCCTTGATCTGAAACAATATGTGCATTGTCATTTTATTTAAACAGATTCTGCAACTATCAAATTACATTTTGGTGGATCACCTTCACTATTACACACTTACCTATCATACAAAATAATTACAAATTTTAGTAGAATCTGATTAGCCTATCTATGATATTGCTCCATCTCGTAATAGTTTGAAGCCTTGGGTGGCCATGTTTCTCCCTTGTTGATCGTTTCAAGCTGCGTTTATCGTACCTATCCCATACTATGTCTAATCTAGAAACTTTTTCTTTTGGCTTTGAAGCTTAGTCAGGCCACCCAAGGTGTCAAACTATTACAAGATGGAGCAATATCAGAGGCAAATCAGATTCTACTAAAGTTTGTAATAATTTTGTATGATACGTAACGTAAGTGGGTAATACTGAAGGTTACGTGATCCACCAAAAAGTTGTAATTTGATAGTTGTAGACTCTAAAATGATAATGCACATATTGTTTCAGACCAAGTCGTTGCGTAACGGTGAATGAGTGGTCGAAGTACCTACCTCTTTAGGTACCAGAAAAGATCGACAATTGGAGAACATACCTCCTTCAGAGGCTGCCTTGCATCAGCATATACTGCGCACAGTGTACCACGGGCCCATTTCTCGAAGCTACAAGTTACAATTTTCAACTGGTTGTCAATGTCTAATATGACAAGTTGCAAAGAGACTTCCACTTGTAACTTTTAACTTTCAGTTTTGAGAAATGGGACTCAGGGCGTTCTTGTTTGGAGTCAGGCGTTGGTGCCACACCAAAATTTGCCAAGTCCGTCTTCTTGGGGATGGAAGGAAGAAGGAGACGAATGGGTAGTGTGGTACCCATTCGTCTCCTTCTTCCTTCCATCCCAGTCAGGCAACACTGAAGTGGCCAGTATATGCTTAGAAGTTACAAGATGTAAATGTAAATCAGGTTGCAAACACCGATGCAACTGCATAAAGAGGGTAGAGCCTTCTTTATGCAGTTCCATATGTACCCAGCTATGTCTCTGTGAAGGGAATGTATAGTATGAGTATGAGTATGAGTAATCTGTCAATTAGGACACCACAGACTAAACTATAAGTGCTAACTTTTCAGTGTTGGATACTCTATGGCAGTTCCGACTCAATTATAATAAGCTCATTATAATTGACTTTAGTTAACTATAATAATTTCAAAAATAGAACTTCATACAATTTTATACTAATTTGCGATATCTGGCAAATTTTCCTGCATCTGAAACACATTTTTTTTATCTGTCGCGTTATCGGCCAATCAGAGACGGTTATTACAAACAATTGGTTGCTAGGTAATTCGATGTTGATACAACGGTGAACGACTCTATTGACATTAATTTTAACTTGCATGAATGGTGATATTTCCGTCCATTGATGATGAAGATGATGACTCGTAGTACTCTCGTACCGTACTACACATGGTACTCGACTGAAAAGTTTTGTATTATATCACGATTGTATAAAATACTATTATATAAATTTCTTACAGGATTCACTACAATGAATAAATAACAGGTACAGTCGGTCTTTAGATCCCGAGTGTTGCCGTTGTCGACACCGGAGTCAATAATAATGAATCTTTTTCTATTTATGCATTAATACACCTCTGACACTGGCGATCAAATATATGAAAGAGGCGCGTTCCCCGCACACAGTCTAAGCTCGCGTAGGTGAACGCGTACTATCCTTTGTGAATAGGCTTTAATATCATATTTTTATATTTATAGAAAAAGCAAACCGTTTGACATTTATGGTGACTTGAATTTGCAACTCACAGATTTTTTTTTTAATTTCATTTAACATTAAATGGTCATATTAGTACCAAAACTAAATTCTACGTTATTTATTTACTCGAAAACGATACTAAACATGACCTAATAGCTAAATGGGTTCTAATAGAGTTTTTTAAAATAAAGGCATTTTAAAATTACGCTATGTATATTTAATAATAATTTAGAAAATTTAGAAATGGAATATTATATGCTGCAACTCTGTAATTTCCAAATATGTACCTTAAAAACTTCTTGAGTTAAAACTTAGAATATAATATAATAATATTGCCTTCGGTTACCGCGATAGTTACTCATGAAATAAAACACCCATTGACCATGAACACAGTCACCCGAAGACCACGAACGCTGTAAAGTGTTCGAAACGTCGGGATGAATTGTAAATTCATTGTACGCGATATAATCCGTTTCCATAGTTTTATTTCATGGATGAATTACTGTTTTAGGGTGTGATTTGAACTTCAACACATCTACTACGAGACTAAAATGTCATACTATGTCAGAAGTAGGTCGAAATTTATAAGCGCCCGCCTGTATGGCGACATCGACAACCCGCCCAGCGGGTTCTCCAACAACTGAGCAAAGTTCGTGACTTTCAGGAGCCCACAAGGCGGGTTCTTGGTTGCGAAACTGTTAAAAGGTGTCCGAGTACGCCATTATACCTCATATCGTTCGAAAATATAAGTACATCTACCTCTAAATATGTACGTATTGCGAGGTATATTTTTTGTACCACTTAGGCTTTACCATCAATAAAATAACAAATGTAAGGTAAGAGTTGTTTTTCGGGTTTAGCCTCCGGGATAATAACGTTTCTGGAGTGAAACTGAATTCTACATCAATTATATCTCTAAGTTCTATTAAATGTGATGTAAATAAAAATAATAGAGTGGTATTATGATGTCCAAATTCATTTAATATGACGATCAGTCTGGCCTAGTGGATTGTGACATTTCTTTCAGCGCGTTCAACGCCTTCTATTTACAAAAGTACCGTGATACCATATAGGAGTAATCATATACCTTTTATGTAGCAATTTTTGTATTTAAAGTAATATTTTTCATATTTGGGGTATGAATGGAGAAGAAATTACTACATGGGGGTTTCTGGGGACAAAAATCGATCTAGTTAGGTTTATTTTCTGAATAAACACGCATCTTTGATTTTTTACAAGTTTTTGAGCAGTCAAAAGTTCGGTGTTTAAAATTATCTGGTTTTCACCTAGTGTCACCAAGTTAATTTATTTGCAAGAATGTTTAGCGAGCATAGCATGCGTAATTCAGTTTTTTGGAAGTGTCACCAAAGTCATCTAAGGTGAAAAATAGTATATTTAGTTGCAACAGCTGTCGAAGAATTTCGATCATTAGTGATATTATTGTTTGAAATTCTATACGATTACTAGTATTCGTTACTTCATCACCACGTGCCACTCCTCTGCGCACCTTGTTAATAGTTTAAATAATAATTGGGCTGCAAAGTCGGTGTTTTGTTATTCATTTGATTGATGAAATACTTGGAGCGTGATAACAATGAAACACTACTATTAATTATTGCTCTTTGAAACGTCTCCCAACTAATAGTTTCAGGTACGCGAAGCAGATAACAACAACAAGCGCACTAGAGACAAGTAAATTATACAATTCTTAGAACAATAGTTATTTGTTTTACAAGGGGGCAAAGTTGTTGTTTAACCGCACGTGCCAATATTGATACCCGAGCAAGCGAAAGATTCCAATATTGAACCGCGAACGTAGCGAGTGGTTCAAAAAGTGGAATCTTGAGCGTTGCGAGGGTATCAAGGCACGAAGGTAAAACAAAATTTGCCACCGAGTGAAACACAAAATTTTTCACCACACCAACACTATGAAAATATGCACTGTAAAAGATCAAAATAAATAAAATACTTCAATTTATTTTACGTTTATGATTCAAAATCATCATTTATACGCGCATTCCAACCCCAGCCCAGCTTTAGACATCAAGTTAAAATTTGTATGAAATTACTTTGCACTCTTGTGGATAAAATGCAATTTTGCTATCTGTTTTCGAATAGCAAAGAAAGTCTTTATCAGTTGGTGTGGTGAAAATTAATTTATCCTCATATAAAATAATTTAATTTGTATTTTTTTTAGTAGACTTACTACTATTTTAACTATAAACTGAACTGAACTAGAGGGCGCCATAAGCCTTCGGTAATTGTGACATATACTTGAAAATTTCGACCCTTGCCACCGTGTCCGAATGGTTTAGGCATCCGTTGCGATAACGGAGGACGCTGGTTCGAATCCAGCTTTGAACACTTGGAGGCATTGGTCATTTTTTCTTTGTTTATGACATTTATTTCAGTTTATATTATATAGCTTAGAAACCAGCAGCGATTTTTTTTATTACTACTTTTTACCTTATACTTAATATTTGTACGACGAGACGGTGACAGTTGCGTTTAGTAGCTTTCTCTTTGTTTTGTTCTTCCGTATTGGCAGGACAGAGCACATTGCGTATCGCCACAAAGCGTCAACGATTGTATGTTTAGCTAGAACTCCAGGCCCCGTAGCCGAATGGCATTTCTCCGACGCCAAACGAAAGCGATACGCCGCTGGCTCTGTCGCGCCAATATGCAAGCGCGATAGAGATAGATATCTACTAGCGCTTCGTTTCGTGAGCGTTTCGTGAGCGATTGTGCCATTCGGCTAGCCACCCTGGTGCCCTAGCAGAATAGTATTTCTGCGACGCAAACGAAAACGAAACGTCGCGAAAGGTAGTCTGGCTCTGTCGCGCCAATACGCAAAAGCGATAGAGATAGATATCTTTGATAGAGAGTGTTTGTGCCATTCGGCTACGTACCCTGATGTTAGTTTCTCCAAAAAACTCGACTCGCCTAATGCGCGTGTTTGCTCGATACCGCAGTCCCGAATCGGGGACAATGCGGTCGCAGATTCAATTTGAGATGTGCCCACTGCTATTTCCTTTCTTTTGTGCCGCGAAGCGCCCAGAACGTTGGATTAATTGTTTATACTTATCACTGCGCAAGCAGATGATCCAGAAATTGTGCTCAGAGAGAGCAAGGAAGTGACTTAACTTAAGGGCTATCTGATTCGTGTGTCACCTTTTTGTTTTTTGTTGAGATCCCGATATTAGTTTAGTGAGACTCATACACAAAATTCTGTCAATAAAATTTTAAGTTTCTATCAAAAGGAAAAATCATTTGTTTCAATCGTATTAGGGGTTGAATCTGCTTTGTTAAATCGTACCTACGTCTAATTTCGGTTTAAATAATTATGAATCACTCACTCCAGATAATTTTACAAAGATGGCCTTGAGTATTTAATGAATGGAATCAAAACAAATGGCAATATAATATGCAAATGGCATAGAATCCAATAAACTGTCTCCCCTCTTTGTCTGATTTGTCGTAATTAAATCCACAAAGATCTGCCTTGAGCTCAGGATTAGTTAATTCATTATACAATTAGATGAAAATTTGATTGAATGATAAATTCAGAATAGGGGACGTTGGGCGCCATTGAAACGGGGCCTTCCCACACCCGGCTCGGGAAAACTGGTGGGAAAGCCTCGATCATCATAATAAATCTAAACTTAATAAACCTTGCAGACTTGCTCTGCCAAAAAACTTAATAACGAAACGTAACAAGGTGCTACTGGTGATTCTCCTCAAGGATTCAGGTTCTAAATGGAAATGGAATAAAACGGTTAGTTGTGACACACAGTTTTATTTCTCTAAATGGACACAATGCAAAGTACAACTTGTAACTCAGCAATAAAAGCTTAAGCTTAGCACCTTAACTAAATGAACATTGCCAGACGATAGAGCTGGGCCGTGCAAACATGGTTCTGAGTGATTTACAAGCATTGCCTAAAACTGGTTAGTCCCTAAGTATCAGTGCCAACATAGATGATAGAAACTAAATTTAACACTTGCTTCCAGGAAAGAGAAATGCCACCAACCTTCAAGCCAGAAGTTACCGCTGCACATGCAAGCCATCCTTCAGTGAGCCAAAGCGGTTGCCCCAGGCGCAGTAATTCAAAAGAGCACCACCGCAACCAAAGCTTCAGCCTACGGCAAGCATCCTCTTCACCGAAACCCCCTTCGGGTGAAACAATCAAATTTAACCACAAATAAATTTAAAATCTAAAATGTAAAATTTAAAATCGTAAATAAATTAAATCTGATAAATCCCAGTCAGCTGAAATAGAAAAAAAAACCAGCTGGAACTTGAGAAGCCTCATCATTCGCAGCTCTGACAAACCCTTCCCGCCACATAAACCATCAGGAGAAGTTCATGGTGAAAAATACAATTCTGAGGAGCCTTGAGGCCCTGCAGAAGAGGACTCCTGCTGCTCCATAATTTGGATTCCTGTTCCACATCAGAGATAATCCATGATACAGCGAAACAGCCACTGGAGGCCTACGACCTGTACCGGAGCCAGCCAGCAAGTGAGGAGGAAATGATCTCAGAACTCAAAACAACTTTGGGAGACTTGGGGATACCAAATCGAACGACAGCTTCAGCACAATTTGCTGTAATAAATTTCAAATGACTGAAATATCTAGTGTGTAAAATTACACCTGATCTTCTAACCCTATTTTAGCAACTTCCTAATTTATAATTCAAATATTTATTTTAAATTCTAAAATAATTAACATCATGAAAATCATGGATATTTGTATACTGGCAACACCCTTGTTGACAGATGATTCTGATTGGATTACAGAACTGTCATCCATATCGATTCAGTTGCTAGATCAATTAAAGTCCTTGCCATGCGCAAAAACTTATGTTTGAGACAAACCTAAAAACGTCGTTGTACTAAAAATGTGCAATGTCACAATACCCCTCTCCCTGCTGTAGCGTTTTACCAGGGGTAAAACGCTCGCTGTCCTCAGCGACTACCTAACTATGTGTTACAAAAGTAAGAAAAAAAACGAACACCCCTCGACCATACTGAGTATGGGAGAAACACATAACAGAAAAGAACAGCGATTGCTGTAGGTATCGAGATCCTTTCCCAAAAAAAAACAACCAATCCACAAAACCAAATAACTAAACGTCCTAAAAGTGAATCTCGAACCCACGCAACACCACAAAATAAAAAACCTAGTGTGGTTTCCGAACCATCAAAAAATAACCCACACTACAAAACTAACCCAACAGAAAAACACTCCTTTGGCTTTACCAGTACAACTTCTCAGTTGCGCTGGAAAAACCAAAACCAACAGCCAGGACCGATGTTCAGCACACCCAAACATTCTCCGCTAGACCGGGCAAAATAAAAATCCAAAATGATTCCTACTTCCAAGTTTACTGTCATAAACTTGAGAAGCTCATAATTCAATTCAAAATAATATTCCAATCCGAGGAAATACCTAAATCCAGAATCAAAATTCCCTGACGGTTCACTAACAAAAAAAATACCATTCCTCCTAACACACGGTTGAATTGGCAACATTGTGCTGTTCCAACTCTTCCGTAAACAAACCAAAAAAACATAACAAACCGTCACGGGGGCCTTCGAGTTGGTGGAACAAAGACTCCCACCCAACTCTCCGGATCACAAAATCCTATACAACTCTGAGGTTGCAACATGCCCGAGACCTCAACCGATTGGTTGAGACTCACCAAAAAAATGTATCGCACGCCAGGCATGATTGGCGGCGATACCCCAAAAACCCGTGCGCCACCCCACCGCCTCCATGGCATGGGAAAAGCCACACAGAACACACAATGTACCCACCAGCGAGTACCCGATCGACACCACAAAAGGCAAGAACCCGGTACGGAGCGCATCCAAAGGGGGATGCAAGAAGTAGGCAGTGCAACCGCGCCCTGCCATACCTCACCACTCCTGGGTGTGGACCTCATGTCGACCCCAAATCGCGCCACTACGACGCTCGGGTGTGGTAAGCACCCGCAAAAAAAAACTCCATCCGGAAAAACAGGCCGTATTCAAGGATCGCTCAAACATAAAAGGAACCAGATTGTGTCGCCCCTTTCATACTTCACGCATTTCAGAGAACTGTTCCAGGAACCCTTTCATTCCTCACGCAAAACAAAATAGTAATGAAAACAGACTTTGCTGTTCACCACGTTCCATACATAAAGTCGTGATTGAATATTTTTACCGCAATATTCAACACTTCAAACGAAACAACCGAAGAGTGACACAATATCGATACCTCTTATGAACTCAAAGAAAAATAACCAAATACAACTAAATGAACATCAACGGTATGACCAAAATTTCAAATTTGTACATTTTCCAAGTTGCAGTCTAAACAAAGTTCAAAATTATCAAATACTGCCAAATGTATGTTCCAAAATTTACAAAACTAATTTAATTTGCTTTCTAAACAAAATAGCACACCTATATTTTGAAATTTTATAGCTAAATGTTTTGTCACAAACCACTAACTTTTGAGTTTAAACTTTACACTTATTATACATCCAAAATACCTCGAAATTACATGGCAACTTCTACACAAACTTAAAACAACCCCCATGAACTTCCCCTTTACAAAATCATAAAAAGTCAATTACAGTACTTACAAAACTTCGCCCCACGTTGGGCGCCATTGAAACGGGGCCTTCCCACACCCGGCTCGGGAAAACTGGTGGGAAAGCCTCGATCATCATAATAAATCTAAACTTAATAAACCTTGCAGACTTGCTCTGCCAAAAAACTTAATAACGAAACGTAACAAGGTGCTACTGGTGATTCTCCTCAAGGATTCAGGTTCTAAATGGAAATGGAATAAAACGGTTAGTTGTGACACACAGTTTTATTTCTCTAAATGGACACAATGCAAAGTACAACTTGTAACTCAGCAATAAAAGCTTAAGCTTAGCACCTTAACTAAATGAACATTGCCAGACGATAGAGCTGGGCCGTGCAAACATGGTTCTGAGTGATTTACAAGCATTGCCTAAAACTGGTTAGTCCCTAAGTATCAGTGCCAACATAGATGATAGAAACTAAATTTAACACTTGCTTCCAGGAAAGAGAAATGCCACCAACCTTCAAGCCAGAAGTTACCGCTGCACATGCAAGCCATCCTTCAGTGAGCCAAAGCGGTTGCCCCAGGCGCAGTAATTCAAAAGAGCACCACCGCAACCAAAGCTTCAGCCTACGGCAAGCATCCTCTTCACCGAAACCCCTTCGGGTGAAACAATCAAATTTAACCACAAATAAATTTAAAATCTAAAATGTAAAATTTAAAATCGTAAATAAATTAAATCTGATAAATCCCAGTCAGCTGAAATAGAAAAAAAAACCAGCTGGAACTTGAGAAGCCTCATCATTCGCAGCTCTGACAAACCCTTCCCGCCACATAAACCATCAGGAGAAGTTCATGGTGAAAAATACAATTCTGAGGAGCCTTGAGGCCCTGCAGAAGAGGACTCCTGCTGCTCCATAATTTGGATTCCTGTTCCACATCAGAGATAATCCATGATACAGCGAAACAGCCACTGGAGGCCTACGACCTGTACCGGAGCCAGCCAGCAAGTGAGGAGGAAATGATCTCAGAACTCAAAACAACTTTGGGAGACTTGGGGATACCAAATCGAACGACAGCTTCAGCACAATTTGCTGTAATAAATTTCAAATGACTGAAATATCTAGTGTGTAAAATTACACCTGATCTTCTAACCCTATTTTAGCAACTTCCTAATTTATAATTCAAATATTTATTTTAAATTCTAAAATAATTAACATCATGAAAATCATGGATATTTGTATACTGGCAACACCCTTGTTGACAGATGATTCTGATTGGATTACAGAACTGTCATCCATATCGATTCAGTTGCTAGATCAATTAAAGTCCTTGCCATGCGCAAAAACTTATGTTTGAGACAAACCTAAAAACGTCGTTGTACTAAAAATATGCAATGTCACAGTATATTCCTGAAAATAATTCAAATACCATATTGGTGAATCAACTTTTTCTTGAATGGGTGAAAAAGTTGATTCACCCATATACTTATTTATGCGTCTTTTCACTTACAAGACATCGATAAAACAAAAACATTATGAGTGGTGGTATTTCAGGAAATTATAAAATAATATGTCATATCTCTCTCGTATGGAATTCGAGTCCGACAGTCCGGCAAGAAACTGTAAAAATTACTAACTTACTAACATTACATTATGTAGCAAGTATGCTTTCTTAGTTCAGTATAATGAGATGAATATACATTTTATATTTCATACGTATGAACTATATAAGTAGAAGTTCATGAATTGACGCTAAATGGAAACTAACTTACCTAGGCTAAAAAATGTTTTAGCATCTCAAGAGAATTTTACTCATTTATAATGAGTACTTAATTTTGTTAAGTATATTTAAAGTAGCAATCTAATTTATGATTTTTGATAAGTTTTAAGTAAACGCAAACTAGCTAGCCTAATTATGAATTTTCATAGAGTAATATTATAAGCATATTATAGAGAACTTGACGTAGGTTAACAAATGTTTTATAGTCCAAAGACAAATATTAAAATAAAATAGTATTAAAGTGCAAAATATCGATAGAGATAAGCTTAGCTGAGCTAGCGATATAAAGGTCGTGGGTTCAAGTCCCTCCCAAGACAGTTGTTTTTTCCACTTTTAATTTTTCTCTAATCTCAATAGCATCGCTTGCAGTCTAGCCCCCTTATTCATAAACGTACTGTAAAGTTATCAAGCTGATAAAGTTCGTTTGTCCCTTTCCGACGTATTGGTGTGATAGAAAAGGACAAACGAACTTTATCCGCTTGATAACGTTAGAGTACGTTTATGAATAAGGGGGTAGATGTTTGAAACAATATTATTTTGAAGACAATATTAACACAAAACAGTTACCCCGCGTACGGACGTCATTCATTATGTTAGTGACGAAAATAAGAACAACGTCAGAGACACGCAAATTTAGGCTGTCGCAATACTCGTATTCACGTGGTCTGAACATGAGGCTTTGTTTATTGTAATGGTACCTATTTGATATTAGTTACTTATTTATTTCACAAAAGGACACATTTCTTGTTTGACCGTTCGCTAATATAGACAACCGGGCAAGCGAAAGGTTCTAATATTGAAAAAAGTGCTTCGAAAAGTCCAATCTTGAAGGTACGAAGGTTATAAATTTGTATAATTAATTACTTTGCACTCTTGTGCATAAAATATAACTTTCTCATCCATTTTTAAACATTAAGGGCCCCCACATCTAGCATCCCGCGAGCGTAGCGTCGGGCCAACTGTATGAAAAAAGGCTTTGCCATACAGTTGGCCCAACGCTATACGTTCGCGAGACGCTATATGTGGGGGGACCCTAAAAGAGCTTGCCCAGTCAAAAAATCATGGTAGAGGAATTGAAACCAGTATCCCAAATTAAATTAATTTTATAACTTCACACAATAACCTACGTAATGAAAAAACTTCAGCATTATTAGGGATATTACCAGGTTGATGATGAAAACTATTACTTGTACCAACACTTTTACTGTATTCGTTTATAACGAACATAATGACACCCAATTTACAATAAATAATTTAAGACTTCTTCACTACAACTCGTCTGTACTCGAACTGGCCAACCGACACTGCATTCCCCGTGTTTTATAACGATCCAAGATGGCGGGAACCAGTGACTAGTATAAGTCAATTGATATTATCTAATACTTTCATCATATATAACAGTAAGATAAATCAAAATATAAGGCATTAATAAACAATTACTCTTACAGCATGGCCATATTTATCTCTCAATGTGTTGTCCATAGAAATGAGATGAATGGAAAGAAAACTCGATAGCGCAAGTCCGTTTAGAATCGTATTCCTTGCCCTTGCTATTATTTGATCTGTGCCCTTGCTAACAAAAGTTCTTTGTTAAAAATAGACTGCATTCTCTGAATAGTCAAGATTAAAATGTTTGAATACTTACGTCGCTTATATAAATAGATACTATTTAAATTTAGCAGGTTTTCAAGGAATGGATGGAAAATTCTAGAAATTCATTAATGTATTTAGGTGTCCGTGCCTTCGCTTGAACCACTAATGAGATTAACACCTTCATAACTCGGCCCTAATCGAGTGAATTCCTCGACTAGTAGCGCCATCTGGCGCGCCAGTCAAGTACTAGTGTCGCCCGGTTACCAGCGCTCGGCTGCTTTTTCCTCAGTACGCTTTTGTAACTCGGCCGAGCAACACGTTTACAAAAGCAAGTCTTAAAAAGTTCGAGAAATTTAAAACATCGAAAAGATTATGATTACTTCTAACTTCGTGATATTCCGCTCGGTGCCTTTGGCCCAGCGACGAGACGCAGTGACCTCCTGTAGGCACCGTCATAAGTACGCGGATACATATGCCTCACTCACGTGAGACTGACATGGCGTCGTCCCGTGAGACGACAGACGTCGTCCCGTGAGACAACAGACGTCCCGTGAGACGACAGACGTCGTCCCGTGAGACGAAAAATGTCGTCCCGTAAGACGATAGACGTTGTCCTGTGAGACGACAGACGTCGTCCTGTGAGACGACAGATGTCGTCCCGTGAGACAACAGACGTCGTCCCGTGAGACGAAAGACGTCGTCCCGTGAGACGACAGGCGTCGTCCCGTGAGACGACATGACGTCGTCCAGTGAGATGACATGGCGTAGTCCCGTGAGACGACAAGCGTCGTCCCGTGAGACGACTGGTGTCGTCCCGTTAGACGACATGGCGTCGTGCCGTGACACGACAGGCGTCGTCCAATGAGACGACATTGCATTGACCCGCGAGATGACAGGGTTGTTCCTGTGTGGTGGCATGGAGACGATGAAGAAAATTGACAGCGATGGGACGCAGTGTAATCCTATGCACCGTCATAAAGAATGTAAGGGACAAATGCCACGCTCACGTAAGACGAGACAGAGCGACGTCCCGTGTGACGACATAGGTTCGTCCCTTGAAAAGTCATAGCTTCGCCTCCTGAGGTGACGGGACACAAGAGATGTCTTGAAACGACAGATGAGGTCCCATTAGATAACCTGGCTTATGAAAAGATAGGGCCCACGATCCGATAGGGCATCGCCTCGTGATATGACAAAGGAGATCATTCATTGTACAGACATGATTCGTCATTAGAGACAACATGAGTAAAGTTGTGCTGTGCGAAAAAGTACACTGTCATATAAATTGACAAGCGTCGCCCCGTAAAAGATTAAACTGTGCAGCGACTTGGATTTCGTTGCCCTATGCGATGATTTACGACATCCTGTGAGAACCCATTGGGTTATTACATGCTATGCACTAATTCACCTTTCGTATCATGAGACGAGCGTTATGATCACGAGGCAAAATGTTGTATTTGTACTCGAATCTCAATGAGATTATGTCGCTTTAACATCTACTTTGCTGTAATTAGCACAACTCTTAACTAAACATACTTTGTATAAGGTATTTCTAAACATATGTACTTCGTAGAAGGTCTTTCGAATCAGAACCACAGCGTACGTGTTAACCTGAGACATACACAATTACACAGTTTAGTCATTGTCTTATTAGACAAAAATCATCACGTGATGGGTTCCCATAAGTGGGGTCGTTTTAGACAGGTAAAGTGAACGACATCGGCGTCGTCTCAATTGCCTAATTAGCTAATACATAATCAGCGTGGTCACCTGACCAACAGATGAATGATTGTGAGGAATGTCCAAATTTCTCTCACTCGTGAATATTTGAACGGCCATAATGATGACGAATGTGTGATCCAATTACTGTAAAGCAACGCCGTTATTGCCAACCTAATTTGTCATGTCAACTTTTAGAATGCTCGTCATGATAGAGGTTTATTAGCAGGTTTGACGTTGTGAAAATCCACTTCCACATCTAAAAACGTGTGGGTGGAGCTTCGGTAGCAATTAACTAGCATTTTGTTGCCAGATACTAAGCGAATTAAGAAATATTCATAATAGTGATGCTAAACAGAATGAAAAACCACTTTATATTACAAAGCCCTTCTTGCCCAATCAGAAAGGGAGAGGGGGCGGCGAAGATACCAATGGGAAAAAGAAAATCCATAAATTTATGCCACTGTTTTACGCTATTCCTAGAGTGCAGATTCTTTTAAATGAATGATTAGACCTCTAGTCTCATCAACTCACGGGCGTCAATAATTGACGCATGGTCTTGGGTCTTGATACGGACTTTAGAAATGCAGAAGAACCACTCAGGTACTTAGCAAATGTTGACTATTAGCTACAAAATAACTTACCGCAAAGGAAAATTCTTGTACTAGGCTCATTACTCTGTGAAACCTGGATATTCGTCTGTATTTCAGCAAACTTATAGCTGTCCGGCTGAAACATCCAGTCGGACTAATGGCGGATAATGTTCCAGTATATGTTGTTCAGTATACCGAACTGACAAAAGTATTACTTCTGTAACAATCGACCCAGTAGAGACTTCTGAACCAATTCATTTAGAAATAAAAAGCTACAGCTCGGAAAGTTTTCTAAGTACGATATATGGGTGAATCAACTTTTTCTTGTTTGTTATTGCCATGGTTACGGTCCCCTGGGTCACCCTGGTTTTATGCAAAATTATGGTACTTAAACTATGCAAACCTGCAATCCTGCATGTAGAGTAGTGGCAAATTAAATAAAGGGGTTGGTGGCACCAGAAAACTGCATGTTTGCATAGTTTAAATAGCATTATTTTGCATATAATCAGGGTGACCCAGGGGACCGTAACCATAGCAATAACAAACAAGAAAAAGTTGATTCACTCATATACATATATGTACTACAAATTGACCTCAAACTGCCGTTAATCGACCAACGGTTAGAATACTCAATCATGCATTATTACTAACGTTAGCTAGACCAAGGTTACAGAAAATCCTTGAAGAGGTTAATTACAAAGACAACAAACTCGTACCGGAAATCTGACTCCCAAATATATACGATATTTTGTGGATAGTTTGGCAAAATGACTTAAAGGATAATATGTTATTTAGTACAATAGCATTTTAGTATGCCTTGTTGCATTGTTACTCAGGACGGACTCTCGTCGTAAAAGGATTTGTCGGTTGCCCAGTTCGATGGCGTAATGTTACGAATCTTATGTTTCTATAAATAACTAACGAATTAGATTAAAGAGACGACCGAAAAATATTCTCAAACTATTTAGAGCGAAGAACTATGGCTTACATCTCTTGACCGAAGTAAATGAAGTTGGTCCTAAACTTAAACAACTACACAAAACAAAGCAAGAAACCGTGTAGGTAAATTGTATTCAAAGTGCTTATTAGTTGTATGAGTATGATATATCGAAAACACTTTAAGCTCATTAAAACCAATAGGGCAATACATTTTCCGAGAGAAGCCGATTTTCACAATTTGCTAAGGCACTCTTATGGATAAAATGTTAAAGGTAGTCACTGAATGTGGAGGCCTGTTTCTGAAATAATAAATTAAACGGAAATTGAAGGATGAATCTCTTTCAATTTTAGACCACAGTTTCCTCTTACAAATAAAGAGGCGCTCGCATCCTAAAATTATCGCCCGCTACTGCGGTATTACTAACAGAAAGTTCCCGTTTATTTCATTTGACAAATGTTTTCTGAATAGGTTTCTAGGGCCTAGAGAGATTAACAGAAGTTGTATATTTACAATTAACTTTTGGAACTCCATTAGCGCGTTGTAGGATCGATACACATTTCCGCAGTTGCTTACTAAATGCCATTTATTAGAATTTTTCGGCGCGACTATTTGTCAGTAACAGAGGAGACGCCACAACTTATTCAAAAACGGTTCGTAAGGTCAGAGGACGAGTCCCAGTCCCAATTGAATTTAGTGTAAGGAACTAGAAATATGATGTTTATAACATTACTGTGCTTATGACTTAATTTAGAAGACTTCGGACTCCTAATATACCTGACATACAAGAATTTGTCGGGACATTCATAAAAGGGAGCGCAGATTCTAGGCAAAATGGTTTTCTAACGGTAACAGAAAACTTAAAATTATTGCCGTTTAAATAGATATTGATGAACTATATTTATCAGAAGTAAGGTCTTGAAACCTATATGAAAAATAAAAGATCAGCGTTTAAGGTACGCAGTACTTATAGCTACGATATTTTGACCTATTGGTCTCGAATGACAGGCAAGTGTAAATACCATTGTCATCGTCCATGGCGCTACATGCTAAAGCCGTGCGCACGTATGACTTTTAAAAAAAATTCTAATTATATGCCATACGATAAATAAATAATTGTCATCTCGATATAATTGTAGAATCAGGTATTACCCTACATAACAGTTGCATCTTGTTTATGGGAAGTCCCGCTGCATATGGATTTTGGGAAATAAGCAAGAATACAGTAAATATTAACCCGTATATTTATGAGTATACATCAGTTTATAAAGAACGTGAGACATTTATATTATTCGTACAAAAGAGCAATATAGAATATATTGCTTTGCAATTTGGTGATAAATTACGAAAGTTCTGAAAAGAAAACTATTTACTATCTTAAGCTGATGACTGAATTTTAATTATAAATGGGTAATCGTACATCATTAACCCTTATTTGAAGAGTTATCTGTCGTCTTACATTCTTATTAGAATATTGAAATGGACTAAAGAGCCATAAGTCGTAATGTTTTAGAATTACTAGCGCTACACGAATCGTACAATTTTGCCTTTATAAATTCGGCTAGTCAGCTCATAAGTCATAAAAATAATAAGCCTAAAAATATATGCATCACATATTCATAATTATTCAAACACAAATTAAATATTTCAAATATCGAAAAAAGCATACTAGCTAGACATAGTAAAAGACTAAATAGTAGGAAGTATCAAAGTCAATTTAATTAGAAATAATTGCCTTCATTTGATCTTCGCCTAAGTATGTGTGACTCATTAGATCATTGATTCGTTTCAATCGCTTGTATCCCAAAGCTCTTTGCTCAGTTGACCCATTTTAATTTAATATGAAAAATTTGCATAGTTTCCGTTCTCGTAAAGACTTTGAGTAGGAGCTTACCTTTTATTACATGGATCCTTAGCTAATCATGGCCATGGTATTGTCAATTCAGTCAGAAGCCGAAAATGTATTATCATCTTATTTCCAGTTTTGCTACCAGTCCAGCAGTAACGCATACATTATCGTGATGTGGGTATACATTACAAATTAACATATGATAGCGTGCAATTTCTTCCAACTCTAGCGTCCATTTCAATTGTTTTGGCAAATGTATATTTCATATATAGAATTCATAACACATTATGCAATGGGAAATGTTGACATTTGGCAGTGGGCTATGTAAGACAATGTTTAAGCTATGTCAATATTGCTTATTACTCAATATACTAACAATAATATGTGCATATTCGGAGATACATATAGGCGCATTACTTATGGTACAGTAATCAATTTACATGAAAAATAAAAATTTCAACATAATGTCATAATGCTCATGGCAGTGCTATGATATAATTGTGTATTATAGTTACATGATATAATTATAGTTATCTTAAGCAGAAGAAGACTAGTATCTTGGTGAATTTATAAGACAAAAAATATGTATATGATCTTGTTCTGAGTAGGGACTGTTGTAAGGGAAACGTGAGACAAATTTTGCCGACGTTGATGTAACACCCATTGATGAAGGGGAAGCTCTTCAGAGTTTGGGTTGCTACAGATATTTTCTCACAAAAATGTTATTGAAATAACAGGTTTTATTTCCGTAAATATTGTAATACCGATCTATTAACTACTGGCTTCCTGTCGGGTTTTATGATTCACCACCATCATAGAGTCATAATGGATAACTGTGCTGTGCTGTGTGGAGTCAGTTTCAACTCATGAAACCTTAGTGGCTAAATTTTGAAACATCCCTTTGTATACCTTCCTATTTCTTATTATGACATTTCTGTATAAATAAAGTATATCAGTCACAGTACGCCCTAACCAGCGCCGGCAGAGGTTTAAACACGTCTCATTAGTGGTTCAAGCGAAGGCACGGACACCTAAATAGAACCGTTTTTCCCCCGAAGGGTAAAAAACGGATATTTAGGTTCCTGCCGAAGCTTGAACCACCCTTAAGGGCCTTGCCGGCTAAAGGTACTGAGGAAAAAGCAGCCGAGCGCTGGTAACCGGGCGACACTAGTACTTGACTGGCGCGCCAGATGGCGCTACTAGTCGAGGAATTCACTCGATTAGGGCCGAGTTATGAAGGTGTTAATCTCATTAGTGGTTCAAGCTTCGGCAGGAACCTAAATATCCGTTTTTACCCTTCCCTTCGGGGGTAAAAAATCGGTTCTATACGTATTATAGTTATATTCCTAGTAAGATAGCAATTAATCACTTTCGTTTAACTATGTTACGACGTATAATTATATCCCTAGGGTTATAACTATATAACGGCTTTATCTATCTTACTGCGACATATATATGTAAGACAGAAATAATTCTTGTAAAACAAGAACATAAAAATTTAAATACCAGTTTGAATATAAAACATGCATTGCTTCAAAAAGAAGAGGGTCTTGAAATGTAGTTAACATTTTATTCATTAAACATGTGTAATGTGCAGTTTAAATATGGACATGGACTATTAAGCATTCTGTCTATACCTGAAAAAAAAAATAGATATTTTAATTATTTATTTAATCGTATGGCAAATTATATCTAAATGCAATCAAGAGTGTAGCCTTGAGGTTGCTAATCCAGGCTGTAACAAAACAAATTTCCTTTCCTTAAATATAGCATTAACTATTGGATTGCCCGGCCTAAGTTATGACTTCTACTGCCCTCTCTTGGAAATAGGCGGGAAGTCTTCGACCGGAGGATACCTGATCGGTTTCTTGCGCCATCTAGCGTGGGATAGCTGCACTCTTGTATACCTCTATGGACTTACGTGGATCATAGTTGCCATTTTGAAAAATAGAAGTAAATCGTCATCGGGCGTTTGCCTTCCTTCCTTTTATTCGTAACCAGACTTAATTATGGGTTTTTTTTTAAGCTCCGCGTTAATCGCGAAGAGTTTAGTATTATATTTTATTGTTGACTTAATTTCCATTGAACGTCCGGAGCCGGCTGTTTGCGGTGCGAGCCGATTTAGGCTTGGCAACACTAGTCCCGTCCAAAATGGCGAATGTGATGGGATTTCTTTTTGCCGGAGAGAGAGTTGAAGGGATATCGTTGGCCCAAGCTAAAATCGGGCGCAATCGCCCGTTTGACCCCGGAATCGGACGTGAATAAAACCATGTTCTGATGGTGATAGGCGACGCCCAGCGTGCCCGGATGTCGAAATAGGTGCAATTTTGCTCTCTGCTGGCCCTTTCTCCATCAACGGGTTCACGCCGCGTCGCCTAAACCTCGCGCCGGCCGCGAGAGGTTCCCCTGGTATCCCGGTAACTTGTGGGCAGCAGATTGCTGCTGTTCTACCTACTCCCGACGTTTCACCCCAAGGCTGCTGACGTGGCAGTTGTGGTGTTTCGAGGTCAGATCTTTCCACGTTTACTTATTGACTGAATGAACCGGCCTTTCGGTTCTGGCGCCCTTCCGTGTAACTACCTTAATATATATTGACCGCTGTATCCGTTTCTACCAGTAATGATAATTTAGAGCTCGCTGACCCACGTTTGTTCCCTTAAAATATAAACTCAACATTATTGTTCTCGTGAGCTAGCCCTCGGCAAACAATTGTTACCGTGTATCTAGGTTAACAAATTAGCATAAACAATTTAGATTTTTTTTTCCTGAATTCAATAAATACCGGGTTCCTCTTCAACTGTTGTTTGATTTTTTTTTATTTTGGCGTTAGCTAAAGGAAACCCCCCATAAAATTAAATATCGTAACAGTGGCGCCCAACGTGGGGCGTTATATCAGCGAGCCTCTTTAGTCACATTGTTAGCTAGAGGAATTTTCTGGTAGAAACGGTGCGGCTTGTATAATTGTAATTAAGTAGGTACTTTTGTTTTTTTTTAATTCTAAGTAATTGTGTGTCATTGTAGCTGCAAGTGCCTCTTAATAGTTGTGCGGAATTATTTCCGATAATATTTTCAGTGTTTGGAAAGATAGTTTTTTTTTTAAATACTTACTACTAATTACATACATTACTATTTGTATAAATAATTTTATTCTTTTATGGGTTACCGGGACCCAGTGTGGAGTTGTAACAATTTTATATTAATAGTTATTAAGAGATTGCATGTATATTGGAGATTACAACCAAGGTACTTGTTTGTTAACGGACGGTTGTGTAAAAGAAAAGTTAAGTTTTTTTTTTAAATTTAAAAGTAAGAATATTATATTCTCCCTGTGTGGGAGGTTACAGTGATTGTTTGTAGTAGCCATTGTCAACTTTTTCATAATGGAGGACCGTCCTATTAATTATAATTTATTACATAAAGATGAGTTAGAGTATGAAGTGTCCATTAGGGATGTCACTCCCGCGGGAGATGTAAAAAGCTTAAGGGAACAAATTAGGAAGTTAGCAAGGGAGCTACCTTCGGATGACATTGCGGAATTTGAAGGGCAGTTAGCGCAAGAGCTTACAGTGGTTCAAAAGAAGTTAGGTGAATTGGAGGAATCTACCACGGCTGCCAAGTCTCCAATAACTTTGAAGTCTCTTAATCGGGTACAAGCATTAGGTCACCATTTATATCATCGATTAACACGGATCAAACCAGTAGAGTCCACCGATGTGACCTCGCACTCCGAGTTAATGGAGCGGCTTATGCGAATTCTTTCAAAATTGGATAACATGCTATCGGTATTCGTGTCGACTCATTCGAATGCTGCGTTTACTGATGCGGTCGAAGGGGTGGAGCCTCCTGCTCAGACGGAGACTTCACCAGCGGTTCCTAATGCTTCGTGCTTTAATAAATATCAGACGGTTAGTTCTTTAAATCTTAAATTTAACGGTCGTTCGTGTGTGAAGGCTTTCCTGCAGCGGGTCGAGGAGTTGGCAGCTTCGCGTCGAATTACGGAGGCTAGGCTTTTAGCTTCGGCGGTGGAATTATTTGATGGAGATGCACTGATGTGGTACCGTGGTATCCGTACGGAGGTGTCTACTTGGGATCAGCTGAAGGCCGCCTTGATAGAGGAATTTTTGCCGTTCGATTACGATAGGCGCTTACTTAAAGAAATTAGGAATCGTACTCAGGGTTCTAATGAGAACATTTCCACATACATTAGTATTATGCAGAATTACTTCAGCCGTTTAAATAGTGAATTGTCGGATCAAGAGAAGTTTGACATAGTTTCAATTAATGTTCGTCCGGAATATACAGTGCCCTTGGCTATCCAGTCAGTTACTACCTTAAAGGATTTGAAGAGGGTGTGTCGCGTGCTTGAAGATAGCTGGCAACGGGCCAATGCATTTGTGGAGCCTCCTAGACCTTCCTCGTCGACTTTAGCCGCGGATCTGAGTTTTAAATCCTCATCACGTCCCAAGGTGGAGGCAGCTCACCCGATGGAGAAGCCGTTCTGTGTTCGTTGTCGTGTAGATACGCACAGTTTACGTGAGTGCAAGTCTAAGCGTGTGGTTTGCTTTAAATGTGGTAAGGGGGGCGTGACTTATCCGGACTGCCCAAATTGTTTATCTCAGGCTTCCACTTCGTCCTCGTCGCACAATGATGATGTTTCCGGTGCTTCAAAAAACTAAATAGTCCGGGCCGCCGAATTTTGAGTACCTACGATTCGGAGCGTGGGAACTCGTGTAATTTGGTTGATTTTGGTGGAGATAATATTGGGGTAGGTCCGGATTGTCCCGACTACCCACTTATAGTTAGCACTTTAATGTCTCTTCCCGTTTCGGTGGTTCGGAATCGGTTCGTTATAAATAAGGACGAGCGACCTCACATGTCGGTGGGCATTTTAGGTCATTCTTTTCGAGGCCTCTTGGATACAGGGGCAGGAATAAGTATCATTGGTTCCAACTCTCATGTGGATTTTTTATCGCTAGGAGCTCAGTTAGTTTCTGCCACGGATAATACCCATATTATAGCGGCTAATAAAACTCGTTCGAGAAGAGTCGGTTGTATGTATTTAACGGTCAAGGCTAAGAATCTTACGCGTGAAATTAAATTTTACGTGATACCGGATGTAGGCACGCGCATGATCTTCGGGGTTAACTTCTTTAAAGCGTTCAACATTGCGCCCGAATTATTTCGTCAGTACGGGAACTCGGATTCAGACACTACCGTAGATGAGGTAGTGCCTGACAAGCACCTTTGCTCCTTCCAGGAGTTGACTCCGGACCAACAAACTATCGCGGACGGGATTATTCGTGGCTTTGAGAATATTTCGTTCGAGAAGAAAGGCTTAGGGCGTACTCACTTGCTCACCCATAAGATAGACACAGGCGACAGCCCCCCGATCAAGCAACGTTACTACCCGATCTCACCGCACCGGCTGATCGAGCTTAACCGACAATTAGACGAGATGCTGGAGCAGGACGTGGTTGAACCTAGTACTAGTGCTTGGAATAATCCCACGCTGTTCACTGCTAAGTCCAACGGGGACTTGCGCTTTTGTTTGGATAGTCGCAAATTGAATTCGGTGAGTAAGCGCGATGCGTACCCATTACCTTATATTTCGCGTATTTTGGACCAGTTGAGGGATGCGAAATTTTTATCTTCCATTGACTTGAAAAGCGTGTTTTGGCAAATTCCGTTAGACGAGGCCTCGCGTGAGCGCACAGCCTTTACGGTTCCCAAAAGAGGCTTATTTCAATTTAAAGTAATGTGTTTCGGCCTCACGGGCGCACCGGGCACGCAGCAGCGCCTCATGGATAAGCTGTTTGGCCCAGAATTCAATGACAGGCTTTTTGTGTACCTAGATGATATTATAATTGTCAGTCAGACCTTTGAGGAGCATATTTCATTATTGACTCGCGTGCTAGACCGTCTGTCGGCCGCTAATCTGACCATTAACCTCGGGAAATCCCAATTCTTCCGAAAGGAACTCAAATACCTCGGCTATGTGGTAGACGAGCATGGTCTGCATACTGATCCTTCCAAAATTCAAGCTATTATCGATTACCCGGTTCCCACTAACCGCAAGGAGGTTAAGATGTTTATAGGTACCGCATCTTACTACCGTAGATTCATCAAAAATTTCAGCGACCTCGCGGCGCCCCTAAATGCTTTGACGAGCACTCGGAAAAACGCTCCTCCCTTCTTGTGGTCGGAGGACGCCCAAGAATCCTTCCAGAAATTAAAGTCGGCCTTAGTGTCGGCTCCCATACTTTCTTGCCCTGATTTCTCCAAGCCGTTTCTCTTGCACTGTGATGCGTCCGGGTACGGTGTGGCCGGTACTTTGACACAAGTGATGTCAGACGGGCTAGAGCACCCCATAGCTTACGCAAGTCGTTCGTTGAATCGTGCTGAGCGCAATTATTCCGCGACGGAGCGCGAGGCTCTGGCCGTCGTTTTCAGTATAGAGCATTTCCGGCCCTATCTGGAGGGTGGACCCCGTTTTAAAGTAATTACCGATCACTCGAGTTTAAAGTGGTTTTTTAACTTAACTAATCCGACAGGAAGATTAGCGCGTTGGGGTTGTAGATTATCTCCCTATGACTTTGAAATCATACACCGTAAAGGTAAGGATCATGTCGTCCCTGACGCCTTGTCTCGTAGTGTGCCGGTGTTGGAAATCCATACGTGCGAGTGGTTGTAAAGGTTTCGGAATAATAAACCTTTATGTTTAATTAAATTTTGTATTAAAATATTTTATAATGACGATCTTACATTTTTGTGTGTTATGCCACAGAGCGGCGTTCAGAGAGAGAGTTCAATGTTGCCACACGCAGGAGGCGAAATCTGTTTAAGCAGTTTTTACACGCTAGGACTTAATAATTAGGTGTGTTTCACACATAAACTGGGGGGGCGGGGCACAAATGCTTATTTGAGACCAACAGATTATTAATATTAAGTAGGCGAAACAAATTTAAACAGAGATTTGAAAGAGAAACATGACACTAGCAAGGCATTAAGCAATAATTAACAACAGTGCAACTTTAAATGCAAGGATTGAATATGAATAATAATACTATTGAAACTAACACTTATGTTCTACAACTTTAGGTATCTTATGAGATCAAGTTACATCTATGATGAATTTAATTATTTAATGAGTCAGACATCAGTCTTATTGTCAACAAATCAGTCTATTTTTAGTATCTAACAATTATGTGAAACAGAAATAACTCTTACTATAATGAATTATAACAGACAATAATGCTTAGCAAATTTCTTTTAAAACTCTACATGAAATACAAGCAACAACAAAATCACATTATACACATGTTACAATGAAACATTATTAAACTGTTGACTTTATAATTAAGTTTATAGCCATAAGCTAAAGAAATATAAAGCCCTTATTTTCATTACAAGAAGGGGTGCACTGCTTGTGCTATAACTAAAATAACAATCATTTTTATTATTTAATTAACGTTACATAATTGTCTTACAATTTGACATTACATATGGCTATGCCTCTATTGGCAAGACCACAATTTTTGACACAGCACGGGAATGCAATTTTTTATCTGAGGTCTGTACCTCCACAACTCTTACATTACCATCATTACCATAAAACACTTTGCTGACTAGCAGTGGCCTTCATCCTACAACATGTTATACATTTATTTATTACAGATTTTACTTCTCTTATAGAATTGATGATACAATATTTTTGACAGAGGCCACTAAGGACAAGCTTTAACCCTGCATGTTTGAGCATTAAATGCTCTTGAGTAATGATCAATTTAGTTACATGGCAGTGCTTCGGCAAAATTATATTATGTTTTTTGAAAAATCTAAGTGTGTGGCATTGTCCAACCTTCCACCCACGCGAAGAAGGCCTGCCGAGTCAATGAAAGGGGTGAGTGATTTCAAATTGGAGGTTATAGCTTTATCCTTCTCAATACATGAAAGCTCATTATGAAAGTAGTGCCTTTGCACGCATTTTATTATTAAAGTCAAGGCATCTCTATACTCTTTTACAGAAATTAGGTTTGATGAACCTGATTTTCCTTTACATTTATTTATAAATCTCAATGTGTATACAGTTACTCTGATCATTCTGAAAAGGCTTGAAAATCGTTCAAAAAATGGATCAATAACATTGTCATTTACAGTGGCACTTAATGCTACGTGCTCATCTGAGCTTGGAAGTTCTATGCTACACAGAGGTGGACTTATTTCTGACACATGAAAATTGTACTCATTGCCTTCTGTCAAATAGTCTGGGCCATGACGCCACAGCCTGCAATTAATTATTTCTTGAGGATCTGCGCCTCGTGATAAGATGTCACTAGGGTTAAGGAGGCCAGGAGTATATTTCCATGACATTGTGTCTGTCAGCTTATTTATTTCTTTTACACGGTTGCCTATATAGGCTGGTACCTTAAGCGAAGAGGAGTCGAGCCAGGCCAATACAATTTTTGAGTCACTGAACAAATGAACATCTGATATACTTAGTAGAGCGGCTACATGGTTTACCAACTTGGCCAGTAGGAGGGCCCCGTTCAACTCAAGCTTTGGAATTGTCAATTTAGATGAAAGTGGAGCTATTCTCGACTTGGAACAAAGTAAATGTATGTAAGGTTTGCCATTTACTACTGCCTTGATGTATATACAACAGCCATAAGCTGCAACAGATGCATCACAATATCCTATGAGCTGTACGCTGCTGGCTTCAGACAAGTTTATGTATCGTGGTATGGTCATATTAGGCATGCTAATTAAATTATTATAGAATGTTTGCCAGATTTTTACCAATTCAGGTGGCAGGGGAGAGTCCCATTCTAAATCATATTGCCAAATCTGTTGTAAAATAAGTTTTGCTTTGACGGTAAGAGGTCCGACAAAACCCATTGGATCATAGAGTCTGCTGACAGAACTAAGTACATTTCTCTTAGTGGGAACCTCAGGAGAGGTGAGTACACGGCCACTCATTTTGTATGCATCCTCTCGGGCATCATAAGATAGTCCTAAGATCTTAACAATTGATTTATCCTGATCAATGTCTCGCTTGGTAAGGCCAATTTTTTCCTGAGGTATGTCTTGCAATATTTCTGTATTATTGGAAATCCATTTATGTAATTGAAAGCTACCTTTACTCATGAGAGAAATAAGTTCACTTTTTAGTTGTAAAGCTCCCTGAAGTGTATCTGAGCCGCCCTGCACATCATCAACATAACTGTTCTTAATGATAGCTTCACTGGCCAATGGAAATTGAGCTTTATATTTTTTTGCTAGCTCTACAAGACATTTAGTGGCAAGGTAGGCACTGCTTTTTAATCCATATGTTATGGTTTGTAATTGTAAACACTGCAAAGTGTCATCGGCCCGCCACAGAATGTTTTGTAGGCGCCTATGCTCAGGGTGCATAGCTATCATTCGGTACATGTGACGTATGTCACATTGCACCGTGTATTTGTATGTACGAAAAAGCATCATGTTATCAAACAGTGAATTTTGTACTACAGGCCCGTTGCATAAGTAGTCATTGAGACTATGGCCTTCCTTGGTTTTGAAACTACCATCAAAGACAGCCCGCAGCTTATTTGTGGCTTTATCGGGTCTGAGAATTCCATGATGTGACAGGTAAAATATGGGTTGCTCTGCAGGATCACAGTCCTTTAAGTCAATTATTTTGGCGTGACCTAGATCAAGGTATTCCTGTATAAATTGTTTGTATAAATTATGAAACTCGGGTTCCCTTGTAAATCTTTTTTGAAGGCTATTTAACCTTTGCAAAGCAATCACAAATGAATTGGAAGGATCTATTTCACTAATATCAACCTTTAAAGGGAAACTAACCTCAAAACGATCCTCAACTAATGAGGTTGTGTCTGAAAAACCTGTTCGCTATATTGATGCTCGGGCAAGCTCTCAGGGTACACCTCAGGGACCTTCTCAGCTTCCCAAAATTGCTTTACACAAGAATCAAGATCAGGATTCACCACTGTATGCAAAGCGACTGTATTATAATTGCATGAAGGACTTACAGTTGTTCTGCCCGAGACGATGTACCCAAAACGCGTGTTCAGCAGCACTGGATCCTCAGGGCCTGCTTCAATCTTTCCGTCTTGCATAACTCTGCAGAAGATGTCTGCAGCCAGAAGGAGGGGAACTTCGCCTGGAATATTAAATTCATCATCAGCTAAGGTAATAGCGTTAGGTAAAATGAGCTTGCTCAAATCTATGACTTGCTGAGGTTGCGGTGAGGTTATTTTGGATACTATGGAGCATTCTACATCAATCTTATAATCCTGAACCCTGGAATGGACGGTCAGCTTGATGCCTTTGTTAACCTCACCACTCTTGTCCATAAGCATGTTAATGTTGAGTGGATCATCATATTGCGGTAAGCCTAACTTGTTGGCTAGCTCCGCTGTACAAAAACTGTTCTGTGCGGCACAATCTAAGAGGGCCCTAACAAGACGTTTATTGTTGTGTGCATCTGAAACTAATACCTTGACAGTAGGTAATAGCACCCTTGTATTATTCTTTTGACTAATGTGTAAATTGACAGTACCTGATTTGCTCTGGCCCGTCTCCTCGTCAACTTTTGGTTTGGACCTTTCATGAATTAATGTATTGTGAGCCCTGGAATTACATTCTGCACATTTAAAAGTGTATCTACATTTTTTTAAATGCGCCCCAAGGCATATCTTGCATAAATTGTTTTTGTTGACAAGGTCCACTCTGTTGCTGACTGTCATAGCATTAAATTTTGGACATTTGTAAAGCCTGTGTTGTTCACTACATACAATACATTTTTCTGCGGTGATGGTTACCGCAGAAGCTGCCGGGGCAGGCGAAGCCGACACTGTATGAACCGACACCCTACTTTTAACACTAGCACTTTCACTACTGGAGGGGCTCGCTTCCAACACAGCTGCTCTTTTTTCCAAAAAGTTAAGTAAACTACTTACAGTGTGTTGCTCGCTGTTGTCCCTCTCCGTGTGGTAGAGTCTCACAGTGAAGGAATCCAATTTCCTTAGCAGGATGCAGGAGAGCAGGCTGTCCCATGATGTTACAGGTTGCTCCAGATTTTGTAGCGCGGTGAGGTGCTGGCGAACCTTCGCCACCATGTCTCGCAGCTGCAGCGCAGTACCTCGATGTAGCGATGGTAAGTCCAACAGCGTGTTCACATGTCCGTTGACAATAAGCGCTGCATTGTCATAGCGCTTTTTTAGAAGCTCCACAGCCGCTGGGTAGGAAGCTCCTACTATTGGCAGCGTGTCAATGAGGTGAAGTGGCTCTCCTTTCAGATATTTCTTCAAAAAACACAACTTTTGCACCGCGGACAGTCTCGCATCATTGTGAACTACAGCCTCAAACATCTCTACAAACGGCTTGTAAGCCGATATATCACGGCCATCAAATGTAGGTATGTCTAGGTTTGGCAGGTGTGCAGTTTTCCAAGAACCCTCTGATGCATGCGCATGCACTCTCGGTTTACCATCAATTGTGGTAATTGCGCTTTCGAAGGCGGCCAAGATGTTATAGTAACGCTCTTCTGTTTCGTCCTCGGCGTCCTCTGCGATCGCGTGCTCCGTGCTCATGACCGATAATTGCACGCATATGTCTTGGTACCTTTCAAACGCTGTGATGAGTGACGCCTTCCTTGTCTGCAGGTTCTCTGAAGTGAAGACACGACTATCCTGCTGAATGAATTTTTCTAGTTTGGTCAGCGACGCCTTGCACTGAGCCCTCGACGCGACGAGTTTTTTAATTGCTTCGGTCGCCATGATGGCGTGTGCGCAACGCGCACGTAGTCCCAAAGCTGTAGCCGGCGTAGCCCGTGGAATTATAAAACTGAAGTATTTTCGGATTTCGGCACCATGTAAAGGTTTCGGAATAATAAACCTTTATGTTTAATTAAATTTTGTATTAAAATATTTTATAATGACGATCTTACATTTTTGTGTGTTATGCCACAGAGCGGCGTTCAGAGAGAGAGTTCAATGTTGCCACACGCAGGAGGCGAAATCTGTTTAAGCAGTTTTTACACGCTAGGACTTAATAATTAGGTGTGTTTCACACAGTGGTATAATAAGCTTTTTAAAAAATGTCAAGAGTCTCCAGGCTCTTGCCCTAATTACGTTATTCAGGGTAATAAACTTATGCGTTACTGTAAAGGTAAATTCAACATTTCGAGAGAATTCGATTGGAAAGAAGCCGTACCGTCGTCTCAACGTTCAGATTTAATTAAAACTTGCCACAATGAGGAGCTTTCCCACCTGGGAGTTTTTAAAACGTACAAGCGGTTATCTTTGCACTACTATTGGCCTACCATGTACAAAGACATCGCTAATTTTATTCGAGGGTGCGAAGTTTGTGCCGCGTACAAGAATTCTCAAAAGGCCCCTCTCGGATTCATGGGGCATCCTAAGACCTGTTCGCGTCCTTTCGACACGCTTAGCATAGATTTAGTGGGTCCGCTACCTCGATCCCGAGCTGGGTATACGTATATTCTGTCGGTGTTGTGTTGTTTTTCCAAATACGTGATGTTTTTTCCCCTCAGGCGCGCTGTAGGGAAAATCATCGCGCAGCGACTGGAGGATGAGGTGTTTCTCAAACATGGGGTGCCGCGCACCGTGATTACGGATAATGGTACGCAATTCACTGGCAGCGAGCTGAAAGCCTTGTTTCAGAAATATTTCATTCCTCAAATTCATTACACGCCTCGTTACACGGCCCAAGTAAACAGCGTGGAGCGTTTTCACAAAACTTGCCTTACGGCTGTCGCTATCATGGTTCAGGACGATCATCGAGCTTGGGATGTAGCCTTGCCCAAAGTCCAATTCGCTATGAATTCCACCACCAGTGAAACCACTCGTTGTTCCCCCTTCTTCCTGGTCCATGGTAGGGAGGCCGTTGCGTGTGGGAAAGTATACGGGGACAGCCAAACGTCTAACCCGGATCCGTCCATTGACTCCCCCGACCGGTATGCGGACTCCCTGGGCGGCCTGAGGGCAGTTTTCGAACGGGTTAAGTTATCACTACTAAAAGCTCACGATAGGGGGGCACGTTATTACAACAAAGGTCGTCGTTCCGAAGAGTTCCACGAGGGTGAGGTCGTTATGAAAAAAACTTTTCCCTTGAGTGATGCTAGTAAGTTTTTCATGGCTAAGCTCGCTCCCAAATATGCGAAGTGTCGAATAGTTCGTAAGCTCTCGAGTTTGGTATACGAGTTAGAAGATTTCTATACTGGTAAAAATGTAGGGTCCTGGCATGTCCAGCATATCAAAAAGTTTGATCCGTGATCAATTTAATTAGCTATAAGCTGTATGTCCACAGAGAGGTTGACAGTGCAGGGCGAGAGCTCGGGTTTCGTCCTGCAGGGCTAGCTTCCCGGTGAAGAGTGTCAAAGGGTAGTTTAGCGGCTTCCTAGCCGAGCTATCGGGCACTAACCCGTAATCGGTTTACGGGTAATTGTGCTTGTCCCGCCTTCCGCCGTGTAGCTTGGACGCGCAGCCCGTTACCTCGGTCGCTCGCTGCGCCGCCAAGATATACTGCGAGGATAGGAGCTTCCAGCTCTTCGTTCTGGCGTTGTGTCGAGTAGGTTATTAGTTGCATGTGGTATCTGGATCACAGTCCTGACTGTGGCCATTATTTTAGAATTAGTAAGTCGTGGGTTCGATTTCGATGGTATTTTTTTTGTATATCAGATTTAGATGTTGAGTTGTAGTAGTCCTTTTACCCATACTCCAGGTAGTTGAAGCTGGGGACCAGCTCAAAATTTTGTCTCGTCAAAATTTTCTCTGGGGAGGGGAGTATTGTAACAAAACAAATTTCCTTTCCTTAAATATAGCATTAACTATTGGATTGCCCGGCCTAAGTTATGACTTCTACTGCCCTCTCTTGGAAATAGGCGGGAAGTCTTCGACCGGAGGATACCTGATCGGTTTCTTGCGCCATCTAGCGTGGGATAGCTGCACTCTTGTATACCTCTATGGACTTACGTGGATCATAGTTGCCATTTTGAAAAATAGAAGTAAATCGTCATCGGGCGTTTGCCTTCCTTCCTTTTATTCGTAACCAGACTTAATTATGGGTTTTTTTTTAAGCTCCGCGTTAATCGCGAAGAGTTTAGTATTATATTTTATTGTTGACTTAATTTCCATTGAACGTCCGGAGCCGGCTGTTTGCGGTGCGAGCCGATTTAGGCTTGGCAACACTAGTCCCGTCCAAAATGGCGAATGTGATGGGATTTCTTTTTGCCGGAGAGAGAGTTGAAGGGATATCGTTGGCCCAAGCTAAAATCGGGCGCAATCGCCCGTTTGACCCCGGAATCGGACGTGAATAAAACCATGTTCTGATGGTGATAGGCGACGCCCAGCGTGCCCGGATGTCGAAATAGGTGCAATTTTGCTCTCTGCTGGCCCTTTCTCCATCAACGGGTTCACGCCGCGTCGCCTAAACCTCGCGCCGGCCGCGAGAGGTTCCCCTGGTATCCCGGTAACTTGTGGGCAGCAGATTGCTGCTGTTCTACCTACTCCCGACGTTTCACCCCAAGGCTGCTGACGTGGCAGTTGTGGTGTTTCGAGGTCAGATCTTTCCACGTTTACTTATTGACTGAATGAACCGGCCTTTCGGTTCTGGCGCCCTTCCGTGTAACTACCTTAATATATATTGACCGCTGTATCCGTTTCTACCAGTAATGATAATTTAGAGCTCGCTGACCTACGTTTGTTCCCTTAAAATATAAACTCAACATTATTGTTCTCGTGAGCTAGCCCTCGGCAAACAATTGTTACCGTGTATCTAGGTTAACAAATTAGCATAAACAATTTAGATTTTTTTTTCCTGAATTCAATAAATACCGGGTTCCTCTTCAACTGTTGTTTGATTTTTTTTTATTTTGGCGTTAGCTAAAGGAAACCCCCCATAAAATTAAATATCGTAACAAGGCAACGAGGTCCCGTGTCGATATTTTAATAAAAACATGCCAGAGTATAGCTTCAGAAATAGAGAGAATAAGAAATTTAATATTAAATAAATGGAACGCACAACTTTATGAAGGATTTCACAAATGTGCTTCGTAGTCTAATAATAAAGAGAAACTTATCTACGCCGGCTCTCTCCAACTTCAATTGTGAATTTATATGCAAAGAGACATGAAAATGAAAAGGATCACTGTGTGCGTAGCCGAATGCACAATAATATCTCTTAGCTATCTATCTCTAACGCTCTTGCGTATTGGCGCGACAGAGCCAGATTACATTTCTGCGGCGTTCGGTGGCGTTTCGCGTCGCAGAAGAGCATTTTCAGAATTTGGGACCCCGCAATTAGCGAAAGTTGTTAACAAAAATTAACTCACTGTCAGTTTTGTGACGATAATTAAGCATGAAATTTCAATAAAAATATTGTTTCTGTGTTAATTACATGAACTTTAAGCGATAATCTACATTCAGAATGTGAAAAAAGTAAATTTTTAGACATATTTAACGCTTAATTATCGTCACAAAACTGACAGCGAGTTAATTTTTGTTAACAAATTTTGCTAATTGGGCGGACCCAAATTCTGAAAATGCCCAGAAATGCCATTCGGCTACGGGGCCTGGTGTTCGAACATTTTTTTGTGAAATTTTCTGACAGTAGGTACTCAGTGTAAAAAATGTTATTTTCTGTCTTTATAATTACATGAATATACACGAATATAATATTATTGTACATGAATATGTATAATGCATTAAAATTAGTTAGTTGTAAAATAATACATATTAAATATTACAAAACTTTCTTCCAAAAACTGACTGAGTCCCACGTACGCTTAAGAAGGCTTGTATTGCGGGTATACCCACTTACCCATACAATGATAGTATTATATAATAATTATGTACATAGATCAGACTACTGAACACATCTTCCAACGCTACCCACTCCACTCATACCCCGGGCCTGCTGAAGATCTGAACATCGTGACACCGGACCTGGTTGCGTGGCTTAGCAATCTCAAGGCTATACTCTGATTGCTTTTAGATATAATTTGCCATACGATTAAATAAATAAATTTTGTACAAATCGAAGATGGGTAAAAAACATCTATGACCCAAAAACAAATAACTGTGCTCATTACACAAGTAAATGCACTTACCGGGATTCGAAGCCAGGACAGGGCCGCGGCTTAGCAGGCAGGGTACTATCGTCACCCGCTAATAAGGTAATAACCACAAAATTAAAATTTTGGAAAAAACCCCGACCGCGACATAGTGAACCGATTTTCATGAAACATGGCTAAGAACACTCCCGACTAACTCAGCTTTCAAACAAAAAAAAACCTAAATCGGTTCATCCGTTCGGGAGCTACAGACTACAGACAGACACACGTACAGACAGACATACAGACAGACACGTCAAACTTATAACACCCCGTCGTTTTTGCGTCGGGGGTTAAAAAGAAATAATAAAAAAAATCGCTGCTGGTTCCCAAGCTATATAATTTACTTGTCTCTGGTGTGCTTGTTGTTTTCTGCTTCGCGTACCTTTTACCGTAAAAATATGGAAGAATGATAGGGGACGCAAAGCGTTTCGTTCCCGAAGCGATAACAATTCTATTGTAACCTAGACAATGTCTATGACAATAGGGATGACGACTACATAAAAAAACTGGCATTCTGTTTAGTCCGTCAGTTAGATCGTACAAAAATCCTGAACACATATTTTTCGCTTTTTCTAATTAATGAAAAAATACAAAGATATAGGGCATCAAAGTTCTGGAGTGGGAGCTTTGATGCTCTATATCTTTGTATTCACTTCTAAGTAAAAATTGTACCTAGGCGTGATGTCACGCGAAACTTCAACGCACTGTACCGTCGTCATTTTTCGTTTACGAGAAAAAAGAAAAAATACGTGTCTAAAATTCTTTGATAATTTAACTGACGGACTAGTTAGTTTTCTTCGTCTCGCCTATTGTGGTTAAAGTCAGGGATACAATAAGACACAAATATTAGCGTAGTCAGGTAAAGTAGCTTGACCTCTCCACTCTTCGCTCTGCATACGTCTAACAACATCAGCGTGAGACACATAGCGTCAGTTCATGTTATAAGTAATTCGAATTCGTCAGTAGGTATGCCCGGCAAAGTTTTACGAAGTCAAGCGATTTTGCCAGAAATAGCAGAATTTCACCAGAAGTTACTACCGTCTTCGCCGGAAATGACAACCGAAATCGCTTGACTTATCGGCTTAAGTCCGTGTTTTGTGGTGATTGGAGTAACAGTGTTTGACCTTTAATTACAAAATATGGCCTAAGTTTCATGTGACACAGTAAGTCATACTAAGAGCTCACAAGAGGGAAAACCCTTGACTGCTGAGGTAGTCGTCATCGAAATCGATGAGGACTATAATAATTATATAATGTGATTAACTGTTTGTTTGTTGTCGAGCTCCCAAAACTATTATCAAAATGTCAATAAGTACAAAACATTGTTCTTCTAGTTCTTCGTGTTCCCAGCATGATTGAATCAGGGGAACTTCCCTCTGTTCTATGGTACGAACCGCTAACTAAGTTTTTATCGCGAGCGGAAGGCCGCAGTGTATAGTAGTATAGTAGTATAGTCTACTCCCTATCGCTATAAAAAAAAGCTAAAAAGTTCAAAAAACGTATGCCCGAAGCTTCGCATAGAAAATTCGCGCCTTTGTCTAGTGACAAAGCTATGTCATATGGAATTTTACATTAAAATAATTAAATTTAAAGAAACAATTAAAATACTTGCCAGTACCGGAATGGTTATTCTCTCAAACATAACACGTCTGCAGTCATTACATTGTTCATCATCATCATTATTGTCGTTGTTTATTAAAGACTCATTCGCATAAAAGAAAAACCTGATGTACCAAAGGCGAACTTAAACAAAAAAATGCAAAAAATTGCAATTACAAAGATGTGCCAAGTGAGTACTGTTTTTATACTATATTCTTTAACTAAAATGAATACTCCAGGTATCGCCCACAGCGCTGTTGCTGAAGAGAAAAGTTGATTTTCAGTTTGCCACTGATAGACTGAACTACCGAGAACTAACACTCAAAGCAAAAATATTAATTTAAACTTACTCGTTTTTGGTTTAATTTTATATTTGTTTTTATTTACATAATAATATACACTTACACTATCGTAAACGAAATTTGATGTGACGGGAAGCGAGATAAGAGGCGTAATTTTGTTTTGGGCTCCAAGACTCATTTTGGGTCATCGGGCCAATAAGGTGCAGCGGGGCAAATCCTGACTGGGGGCAAATGTAAGTAATCAATTTTTTCTATGTTTTGCAATGTATGCATTATTAAATAGAGTGGCCACCGGTTATATTATATAGTAGGCGTGTTCAGTGGATACATGTAGAACTCAACATCATAGTAATAATGGAGAAAATGGATCAGTTACAATTGTCCTCTAGTCGAGATTTGCCCCGATGTACCTTAAGTAGGTATTATATTATCGCTCCTTTCTCTTGCCAGTATCACTGATAGTGTCATTTCTAACACGTACGTTAAAGTTAACGTAACTATAAATGAGGAGGCAGACTGAAAAGTTAGGACAGATAGCGCCACTACTCCTGTTATAGGTACGGAGTAGTATCTGTCGCCGACAGGAAAATCTCAGAAAAAAAAGGATTTCAGAGATAATATGCAACGCTCAAGGAAGTTAAATACAAAAATAAGTAGGTAATTTAAATATAATTTGCTCAGCAATATTTACTTATCGTATTTAAGTGTACACATGAATTGGAATTACGTATGTTGATTGATACATTATTAAAATTGAATTCATACAGTTAATATCAGTGAATGCCATTTATTTCAAGCAATATATCATTTGCCTGTAGAGACTTTAAAAGCAATAAATCTCATATCCGAATGACAAATTGACCTAATTTCTCATTTCAGTGGCAATTATATAAAATTGAATGTGCTTCCATTTGGAACTGTCTATATTTTATACACTCGTAAGTAAACTTTTTAAGTAGATATATGTCATAAATTGTAACTATAGTATTTAAAATTTCAATTTCATTCGAATATGTACTTATGTCATTTGGCAATGATAACATACTAGTCATTATAGTGTCCTTGGTATGTTGGCAAGGGTTTTGACAGGCTCGCCGGTAAAAATGTTTTTTAAACGTCAAACTTCATTCAGGGGCGGCTCATTCCGCGTTTCTTTCATACATTCCGGAGGCGAGTTCGCGGCCCATAAAGCTTGACGACCATCTCACTCCGTAATAGAACTCAATGTTGCATGCAGTCCGTTGACAGTGAGCCTTTTGTACTTGGTACTTTTATAATATTCTGTGCATCAATGAAATTTGATGCTCACTTTACTCTTGCAGGGGCGGAACTATCGAAGTCATTGCCTAGTTAATTTCTATAAAAACTATAGAAAACAATTGCACGTTTGCATTTTTTTTTATTAACTTTCTTTTTCGCTAACAGTTAGAATGGAATTCCTCTGAGCGATCAGGTCTTTATGGCAAGCGACAAAATGATAATATGCAATCCAGGTCTTTTTAAAGCAAGAGTAAATAGGTATATCATAGGTAAGCGTGCTCCACCTTAGACCGCATCATCACTTACCATCAGGTGTGATCGGGGTCGAACGTCTACCTATTCAAACTAAAAAAAAAACACATATGCTTCAGAAAGTCATAACCTGGCAGGCAATTATGGTCGCGCGATAAGTGATAAAATAGCAGGCCATCCCTATCGCACTATTTGTAAGTGCGATAGGGACGGCCTGATATTTTATCGTCTATCGTGCGACCATGCTTCTCGTGCAGAAGTGGTAAGCATGGTCGCGCGATAAATGATTAAACATTAGGCCGAACTCCAGATAGTGCAATAGCGACGGCCTGATGTTTTGCCATTTATCGCGCGACCATGCTTGCCTGCTAGGTATACGAATCTAAGAAATAACTTTGGATTGAACGAATTACAAATTAAATAATTTATAGGAGGAATTCTATTTCACGTATGATTCAGATCTGTCAGTATCAATATTCAACTTAAAACATCACTTTTGACACTGATAGATCCATTTCATATTGAACCTAGATCGAATCCATTAAAATTAGAATACGCCTGTCAGTTGGCTGCTACGTATATTAGCGCGCTCAGTTTTCTCTGACATCTTCGAATCGATTTATTATACTTATATTTAGAGAGACCGAAACTCGCGCACGAATGATATCGTCACTACTTTTAAAAAATCGTGTTCACAAAGTTCCTCAAAGTTAAAACACTGTTCCTCAAAGTTAAAACGCAGTAAGTCTATATGTATTCCATACATACTTACTACAATTTTCTTTTCATTGACAGACGAAGATACGTTTTTAAAGTAGTGACGATATGTCAATTATATGATTCATTCTACAGGGCGGGGCCTGTAACAAAGGCGAATAATTGAACTGTAGGCTAATCTCCTTATACTGATCAACATTTGTTCAGTGACTTTTAAAAATTATGAAGTCTTTAAATTTTTAATTTTTCATACAAAATATATTAGCTTCAATGTACGCCATTATTGTTGTCATTGACGTTGTCTGTCACACTTTAGACTTAACAGAATTCGCAATACATTACCTCTTAGAAAAAACTTTCAAGGGTGATAAAAATCAAAATACATGTTATTTTTAAAAGTCGCCGAACAAATGTTGATCAGTATAAGGAGAATAGCCTAGAGTTCAATTCTTCGCCTTTGTTATAGGCCCCACTCTGTATATGATGTGATCTGTGTGATGGCAGAAGCTCTGGTGACCTAGCGGTAAGAGCGTGCGACTGCGTGCGTGTGGCGATCCGAACGTCGCTCGTACCCATGAGTTTTTCGGAACTTGAATATGTGCGAAATGTAATTTATGTAATATTTGCTTTTAGGTGAAGGAAAGCATCGTGAGGAAACCGGACTAATCTCAAAGGCCAGATGGCAGACGCTTTCGTAAACAACACACGGCACTAGGCCTACGCCAAATCTTAGGATAAGTTGTCTAAACGGTCCATATCCAAATTGGTCTGTCCGTCGGAAAGCCAATAGATCGATGAATATCTCGCCAGTAAATTATTTCCACAAGGCGCCTGAAAAACTGGTATTCTCGCCGAACCGATAGTATTGAATAAAATTAGCATAACAATGTTAAAAGTTCCTAAATTGTAAGCGGGAGTGGTAAATCGTCACTACTTTTAAAAAAACTTGTATCTTCGTCTGTCAATGACAAGAAAATTGTAGTAAGTATGTATGGAATGCATATGCATATAGACTTACTGCGTTTTAACTTTGAGGAACAGCGTGAGATACAAGATTTTTTAAAAGTAGTGACGAAATACTTTGACGGTGTAAGAAGAGTATTTAAGTAGATATATTCCTACTTTCTTTTAACGTAGGTAAGTACGTGCGACTTTCATTCCGGAGGTCGCGGGTTCGAACCCCGGCTCGTACCAATGAGTTTTTCGGAATTTATGTGCGAAATGTCATTTGATATTTGCCAGTCGCTTTTCGGTGAAGGAAAACATCGTGAGGAAACCGGACTAATTCCAATAAGGTCTAGTTTACCCTTCGGGTTGGAAGGTCAGATGGCAGTCGCTTTCGTAAAAACTAGTGCCTACGCCAAATCTTGGGATTAGTTGTCAAAGCGGACCCCGGGCTCCCATTAGCCGTGGAAAATGTCGGGATAACGCAAGGAGTATGATGATAAACTACTTACTTACTTTACTTTTACGCGCAAAAATCCATACTTCCATACTTATCCATACTTCCAAACTTATATTATAAATGGGAAAGTGTGTGTGTCTGTTTGTTTGTCCCTCTTTTACAGCAAAACGAAGGGACGAATTGACGTGAATTTTATGTGAAGATAGTTGAAGGGATGGAGAATGACATAGGCTACTTTTTGTCTCTGTCCAACCCCCCACTTCACTAAAATGGGGATTTTGTTTGCTTAATGACTAACCGCTAATAACTTAGAGTATGAGGCAAACCTGGTGACTTCAATTTGGTTAAAGAATTTGCGCCACAAAAAAGATACGAAGCTTTGAGGAAATTTTTGATTTCTAGCAAAAGCACATTTTTTATTTAAAAATGTTTTGAAAAGTTCGCTTTCGTTGAGAAATGGAAATTATTTAAGAGAAACTGATTGAGATATGACGATATCTACTAATCAAGTCTGTAAAAATCACACTACCTAAGTTGATTACGCCCGTAGTCGTAACAAAACAATGTATGGAAGTACCTCTTATATTTAATTGGTCTACAGAACAGTTCGCCATGGCATATGCTTTACTCCCCGTGCGATGCAGGAGCGGCTCGCAACTACAGAATAATTATAATTTGAACAAAGAGTAACCATAGTACCTATGCAAACAAGAGACCTGAATGCGCTCTTCGCACCTAACAATAAAGCTAACAAATCTAACAATGCCGTCGACTAGCTTTCAGTTCAGTTTGCGTGATATTTCTATTATTCTGTTTTTTCATTCACTTTCCTGTGTCCTCTAATTTCGGAACGACAGATGGACGGTAACACACACAATGCTGTTGTTTGTCTCCAAAAGAATGTCAATTTTTATTTTTTTTCGTTAATCATAAAATTTAAATTCAAATTTAAATCTTAAACGGTTTGTATGTTTGATATTACTTACCTCAAACTTTAACCACACCAAGGTTTTAGTGCTAAGAACCTATACAACAAGTAATTATAAGTTTGGTCTTAACTACTAGAGCGTAATTATTTTTTCTAAGTATTCTGCATTTGGAACAAAACTCCGGGAAAACGTTCATCATTCAGTGCATCATTATTCAGTATGTGTTTTTAAATTTGAATTTCCTTTTCGGAAATTGATGAAAATGTAATTATATCTAACAAATCTCGTTAAAATGAACAACGTGGTCAGATAAGACGAACGACTAGGTCCAATCCATCACAGAGTTACGCTTATTGAGTTACTTTGACGCTTTGTGTGGGTGGACTACGAGTTTTGAACAAAGTTTACTTTCCAGAGGGGCGTATTATATCAAAATATTGATACGCATTCATGATTCAATGAGTAGGTAGGTACTCTTTATTGCACACGTCGGTTGAATACAGAAATACATAGGACAAGTGGCAACACAAAGGTAAACAAAAGGCTGTCTTATCGCTAAAGAGCGATCGCTTCCTGACAATTTTAAGGTAAGTTCCATATCCACTTATACACGGTGTAACATGAGGAAACCGAAAGATTTTAACTACGCTTTTAATTTTGTTGTGTATTTTTTTAAATTTTTTGGATCTATTTACACAAAATAAGTAAATGTTATTAGTAAAACTGTCACTTAAAATATAAATTTACTATTTTTCTCTAAAGTGCGTAAAAAAGGAAGCTTTAAACGAGTGGCGATAAATTAAAACACGACCGAAGGGAGTGTTTTAAATCGACACGAGTTACGAATTTCCTTTTCGCACGTGTATCGTACGACGGTTTTCAGTACAGATGACCCTCCGAAGTTTCGACCTGGCATATAATGAACCACTTCTCGCACCAGTGCGTAAATAACCACCATCTGTACTGAAAAAATACTTTTTTGCAACTTGTCACTTAACTAGTTACGTCATGCGATCAAAAAAGCGTTTTGTTTTGAGAAATAATAAGTACCTAATTGTTGTTTTTTTAAATGCTTATAACTCTGAAAGTAAGCGAAATCCGGAAAAGTTTCTTATATTACATTTTACTCTTTTAATATGATGAGGAATACGCTGTTAAAATTATTCGGTTTCCTGAGGTTACACCGTGTATAACCCAGAAAATACGCTGACGATGCTGCCTTAGTATTAGATTAGTATTATCATTCAGGTAGGTAGATACTAAATTTATTATGAATAAAACTGTAAAATAAAACTATGGAAACGGATTAAATCGCGTATAATGAATTTAAAAATGAAATTAATGAATAAATGAATTTTTATTAGTGTGTGAACCTGCCTTAAAAATCTATATTATGTGTGGTCATGGTTCGTTAATATTTCTTGTATGTGGGTAGCTTTTGCACATTGTAATTTTTCCTCAGTCACCCGTTGACCACGAACGCTGTAAAGAATTCGAACCGTCGGGATGAATTTTAAATTCATTATACGTGATTTAATCCGTTTCCATAGTTTTATTTCATGAGTAACTATCGCGGTAACCGAAGACAATATTAATAAAACTGTATTCAATCTTTTGCAACTAGACTGGTAAAGAAATGAGATGTAGATGTACCTATCTAATGATAATAAATTGACAATAGTGACAAGAATAATCGTATCATGAGCTACTTTATTGACATTTATTTATTTTACCCGACTAAATACTGAAACACTTATATTGCTCGACTAAACCAAAGACATATGTACAGGGCCCGTAACTTTCAAGCCGATGACATAAATTTGACGTCACGCTGCATATAGGATGATTCAAGAGTTTTATTTAATAATTAATCATTATTCATAAATCATTTTAATCATGACTTCAAAACTAATCTATTCATATGTGACATAATTAATACCTACTTGATACTTGAAAAGAAAATTAAATTATTTGTTTATTTTTTATACATACATTTTATTAAACAGTTTTGTTACCATATTTCAATAAATTATAAAAACATAATTTTTAAGAAAAAAAAACCGTCGCCTTTCGGGTTCTGGTGAAAGCTACTTGCGAATGTTGGATTATGTAGAAATGTGTCAGTATTTTTTAAAACTGCTTTTAATGCTTTAATTATTAGATGGCAACACAAATGAATATACGTATAACGTTAAGGTTTGAGGAGTTTCCTCAATTCCTCATTCATTATATTATAAGAAATCGAAGCTTGACAAACTTTGACTTGAAAACTCAATATGCTTAAGAAACATAACTAAATAAATGTCACTGTTCTGAACTTAAATGCATGCTTTTCTTACAAAAATACCAAAGTCACTATGAGTGTGCCGTTCAGATTTGAGGAGTTCGGTTCTGACTATCATCAGCAGTTCCACTGCACCAAATGTCACTGTTCCGTACCTAAATGCATGCTGTTCCTTTAAAAACACAAAAATCACCACATGTATGCCTTTCAGATTCGAGGAGTTCCCTCGATTTCTCCAGGATCCTATCATCAGAACTGGGTTCTGAGAAAAATGGGACCAATCTGTATGCATATACATTCAATCAATTAAAAAATTTTCAAAATCGGTCCAGTAACGACGGAGATATCGAGGAACAAACATTAAAAAAAATAAAAAAATAAATAAATAAAAACATACAGACGACTTGATAACCGTCCTTCTTGAGAGATATGAGGCGACGGTTAAAAACAAATTGTTTCCTTTTCGTTTCACGTATCGAGTAGTTAGGTATTAATTATTCCACGTATGAATAGCTTACATTTATGAAGTCATTTGTAATCGATTAAATTGATTAATGAATAATGATTAATTATTACAATAGAACTAATATCTAATCATCCTATATGTAGCGTGACGTCAAATTGATGTCATCGGCATGAAAGTTATGGGCCCTGCATATGTAACTCCACTAACTCCGTATAGACGGATAAGGTCTAAGAAAAAAACGTACCTCAAAGCCATAGAGGAAAAGGTATGGTGGCCTAGATGGCATTACACCTTTGGGGAACGCACGGCTAGATGGCGCTAATATTAATATTTGACACATATCAAGCTAAGAATATGGGCCAAATTGTCAAAACTAAGGTTCAAAAGTTTTAAGCTTGTGTCGAGAGATGGCAGTCTTATGCACTGTGATTACACATTTTACTTTGACAGTAACTCTCTATAATACTCGATCCTCTTTGACTAAACGTATCTACTTATATCGTATCATGATTCATGAATGAGTTATTATTTTACACCTACCACTAGCCACTACCACCGCAAAATGGATAACCACGGGTGGCCCACAGAAAAGATAAATTAAATAATATTGTGGAATGGTCTAAATTTATCTGTCTTTTTTCACTATTTCGTTTTAAACGACGTCATGGTATCTCTATCCACTTTCAAATATAATATCGTATTTTAAAGTATTATGTACTTATTTCTATATATTTTTAACTTTTCATCTTAGAAAACATTTTCTGATATCCTTGTAGTGGGTGTACATATATACAGTGAAACCTGGATAAGTGAGACTTCAACAAAAAATATGCCTCATTTACACACATATAAATATATGTGGAGAGACGCACCGGCGCCGTGTAAATACCTACGTTCACGCAGCAACTTCTTTGTTTGGTTAGAACAGTATTACCTATCATGGACATAGACATAGACATAGACATCATTTATTGGTAATAACATATTACAGGTCACAATTTTATTGGTACTTATTTCTACATATCTTATATCTACTGTACAATTATTGCATCAATTAAATATTAAATTTATTATTATTACATATTACATTATTCTTTACAGTCAATAAATTCTTTAAAGTTATAGAAGCTTTTCTTGATGAGCCAACATTTTAATTTATTCTTAAATGAACTAAGAGTTTCAGATTTTATGATATATGCTGGCAGCTTGTTGTAAACTACCGGACCAGAAACATTTATAGTTTTACCAGTTTTTTTAATTCTATGTGGAACTGTTTTTAACAAGTGCGCATTTCGGGTGACCCATACAGATCCATCACCTCGCTTGCCGTACAGCGATAGGTTCTCCCTAGCAAACACAGCTATTTGAAAAATTAATAGGGATGGTAGTGTTAATATTCCGAGTGCAATAAAATGTGGTCTGGCGATGTCGTCGTATTTGGCGCGGGCTACTGTGCGCACGGCGCGTTTTTGAAGACGAAACACGCGCTGCCATTCCGCTGCTCGTCCCCAGAATTCCAAACCGTATTGGATAACCGCTTGGATACTCGCAAAGTAGCATGCCCGTACCGCTTGGCTGTGTAAGGTCTGGTTCAACCTCGACAGGGCAAAACAAGCTTTGCTAAGCTTGCCACATACTGCGCTTATCTGCGTTTCCCACGTCAGACCCTGGTCCAGTTGAAAGCCCAGGAATGTCGTTGCAGTCACCTGGTTGATGTTAGTGCCTTGGTGGTGGTTGTCTATTGTTTGCCCGACAGTCATTTAACATAATATTCATATGCCCGAATCTAACTTGCCTGAATTTCATTTGCCCGAATGATTTGTTTACCATAAAAATTGTATGCCATACTGGTTGTTTACCCGAACATTACCTTCCATAATCATACAATGCCATACTATTTGTTAGCCATATTATTAAGTGCAATAATATGGTTTAATATAATATTCAAACGCCATAAGCAATTCTTGCCATATTAATTGTTGCCCATATTATTACCTAACCTACTTTCTGATAGCAGTTTCATTTTCCAGGGGGTCACAGTTCTAACCTAGCCTAACCTACTTTCTGATAGCAGTTTCATTTTCCAGGGGGTCGCAGTTCTAACCTAACCTAACCTACTTTCTGGTAGCATTTTCATTTTCCAGGGGTCACAGTTCTAACCTTTTTTTTTTTTTGACGCAGGGGAGAATGCTTTTACGCATCTCATCCCAGAGTTGGGGGGAACCCCGGGATGGTATGTGGGACTTGCTTCTCCCGGGCCCACTGCTACCCAGAGGGAGGGGAGAAGAATACCCACTAAAAACCCCTGCGGCGTCACCCGCATTGCCGTTGGGGGGGGAGCGTCAGGGATGGCTTGCGCATTCTAGCCGTGTCGCTCCCCCGGCAGCCCGATTGGGCATCCGCATCAAGGTTGGGAGAACCAGGACGCATGGCTCTCCCTACATACGTGTTGGGCTAGGCTACTTAGGTCCCCAACCTATTAGCTCAACTAGGAGGAAGACTAGTTTTGGGCAAGGATGAATCTCCTGCGTCTTCCTCCTATCCGCCTTCGCCGCATTTGCGGCGCGTTTGCGCTTTCCTCGCGTTCTCTTTCGGCAGTCTCTTTCTGCGAGATTATATTCTCGCAGAAGTTTGCCGCCGCTCTCCACTTCCTATCGCTATCCAGCATCGCAGCGACAACGCTGTGTAGCGACAGGTCCCCGGTGCCCAGGATCACCTGCAAGTCCATCCTCTCTCTGTCCCACCGGGGGCACACTTGCAACATGTGCTGGGCCGTATCATCTGCGGCTCCGCATTCATGACACTGGGGTCCCGGTTCTCGCCCAATTTTGTTCAGGTAATGCCCGAAGCAGCCATGGCCGGACATTACCTGTGTCAGCCTGAAAGTTAGGGCTCCGTGTTTCCGGCCCAACCATTCCTCCATGTAGGGGAGGATAGCTCCTATAGTATAGGTCCCGTAGGGGCTATCCTCCAGCGCCGCTTTCCATCTCTCCCGGAGCCTGTCTAAGGCCCGTCTGGCGGCCCTCTCTGTCTCGACCGGGTCCGGGAGTTCTCCTCTGTCTCTCGCCTCGACCCTCATCCGATGTCTTTCCGCCAGCACTTGGGCATCTAACTCCCACGGCGGAGTGCTAGCTAGGAGGCACACCGCCGCATAGGAGGTTGTGCAGTAGGCTCTAGCAGCGCGCTGCGCCATTATTCTTTGTGGCCGTCGGAGTAGGGCCCGTGTGCTCTCCGACAGCGTCTCTGCCCAAATTGGCGCGCCATATAGTGCCATACTGCGGATGACACCCGTATAGAGACGCCTGCATGCGGCATTTGGTCCCCCCACGTTGGGTAACAGGTGCCCCAGTGCTGAAGTGGCGCCCACCAGTCGAGGTATGAGTCTGGTTAAGTGCTCTACGAAGTTTCATTTTCTGTCGAGGACGAGGCCCAGGTATTTTACGTGGGCCTTGACCTGGACAGTTTCCCCTCCTACAGGTAGCGTCATTCCCGCGCGCACGCGCCAGCTCCTTCCACAGAAGACGATGGCCTCCGTCTTTGGGAGGGACACTTTGAGACCGAGCATTTCTATACGGCCTATTGTGAGGTCTGTGGCCACCGCCGCTCTGCGTAGGGTTTCTTCAAGCTTTTTGCCGCGTACGGCCACCAACGTGTCATCTGCATAACAGATAGTGATCATACGCGGAAGCTGCTCCCCTCTGATGGCCCAATCATACCCTATGTTCCACAGGAGTGGCCCCAGTACCGACCCCTGTGGAACACCACAGGCCATTGCGCGCGCGCGCCGTCCTGTCTCAGTTTCATAGAGCACCGCTCGGTCAGTCAGGTAGTGCTCTATAACGTGCCTCAAATATGGCGGCACCCCATGGTACCGCAGCGCCTCGCCTATAACGCTGTACGGGAGAGTGCCAAATGCGTTGGCGATGTCTAAAGACACCGCCACCACTCCCTCCTTTCGGTCCTTGGCGTATTGTATGTGCCCCCTGAGAGCACTCACCGCGTCCATCGTAGATCGCCCCACCCGGAAGCCAAACTGTCGGTTGGACAGGTTAGGGCCCGAGTTTTCCAGGTGCCGCTGGATTCGGCAAGCTAGGATCCTCTCATACATTTTGGCCGTTTCGTCCAGCAGCACCAAGGGGCGGTATCCTGCCGGTGAGTCTGCTGGTCGGCCTTCTTTCCTCAGGAGGCAAAGTCTCCCTTCTTTCCAGCATCTTGGAAAGAGCCCAGCAACAAGGCAGTCATCAAAGAGGGTCCTGAGGCGGTCTCCGAGATGCTTTAACGCTAAGAAAAGCACCCTCCCCGGTACCCCGTCAGGTCCTGGAGCTTTGCGGCATGCCTTCAGACGATCTGTAACCCATTCCATTTCAGCATCAGACACAGCCGGGACATCAAATGGGGGTCCTTCCGGGTTTTCCCGCTCTGGGACCGACATACGTGGGGGGACAAAGTTGGTATCGCTTGGTGGGAACAGACCCTCAATCACCCTGGTGAGCAGCTCTGGATTCATGGCCTCGTTTGGGGGAGTCCGTTTCATTTTGTCTCTCACGGCTTTGTACGGCCGCCCCCATGGATTCCGGTTAAGTGTATCCAGGAGCTGCTCCCATGCTTCATTTTTCCTTCGGGCAATTTCTGCTTTAAGGGCCTTCTTAGCCTCTTTGAGGGTCCTGTACAGATGGCGTTCCTCCTCCTCAGTGTGCTGTCTCCGGCGACATCGGGTGTAGGCTCGGCGGGCTCTATTGCTGGCCATGCGAAGGGCTGCAATCTCCCCAGACCACCAATACACCTGGCGTTTAGCTGTCAGTTTCCTCACGCGGGGCATTGCCGTGTCACACACTGACGATAATGCCGCACGGAACCTGACTGCTCTTTCCTCGACCCCACTTCCTTCAGGAGGGGGAGCACACCAAGCTTGCACCATTGCGGCCTCCTCCGCCGCCTCCCTATCAAGACCAGCCAGTGACCACCTCGGAAAGCCTCCCGCTTGTCTCCCTATTCCACCAGCTGGCGCCACGGATGCCACTACTGGGGAGACCCTCATGCGGATGTACAGTTCTAACCTAACCTAACCTACTTTTCAAGCAGTTTCATTTTCCAGGGGGTCACAGTTCTAACCTAACCTAACCTACTTTCTGATAGCAGTTTCATTTTCCAGGGGGTCACAGTTCTAACCTAACCTAACCTACTTTCTGATAGCAGTTTTATTTTCCAGGGGTCACAGTTCTAACCTAACCTAACCTACTTTCTGATAGCAGTTTCATTCTCTAATACTTCTAGTAGTGTCGTCTCTGTGATAATTACGCATTTCGATTATTCTGCCAAATCACATTATGGAAATTGACTTTTCTGGTCGCTAATTTGGATGACAAATGATGGTATGGAATGTGGTAATTACTGTTTTCGATGATTCTGACAAGTGACATTATGGAAACTGACTTTATGGAAAACAAAGTTTCTGGCACTTGATTAATATAGCAAACAATGATTATGGCATAAGATGTTATGAGAAACAATTTTATGATTGTTGAATAGGGTGGCAAATAAAATTATGGCAAATGAAATTCTGGCAAATGGGGGTATCCCCTTGGGGTTGTATATTTAGTTGGCGCCGTTTTCTGCCTGATATGTCGAACTGCATGAACTGTGTTTTTGTCAGGTTTAACAGCAGTCCGTTTATGGAACACCAGTCAAGGATCTGTCGGGCTGTAATATTTAGGTAGACTTCCAACTGGTCCAGGCTCTCAGCGGTTACAACGGCTGCTACGTCGTCCGCATACATAAAGACTTCGCCGATATTAACAGCATTCGGCATGTCGTTTAGGAGGAGGGAGAACGCCAAGTTTGACAAAGATGACCCTTGCGGCACACCTATGTCGGTAGATAACCCGTCTGACTTTAAGCTTCCTCCCTGACCAACAACATATTGCAGTCTGTCACGTAGGAAGCCTCTCATAAACTTCAGGGCTGGTCCACGTATACCGAAATGGTGCAGCTTATCTGCTAATACCTCGTGATCCACCACATCAAAGGCTTTTGAGAGGTCACAGAAGAGTACTGCGACCTCTCTTTTTTCCTCTCGTGCCGCGCAAATGCAGCTTATGACTTCGCGAGCCATCGACGTGGTAGATCGGCCCGAACGATACGCGTACTGCCGTTCGGATAGTTCGTCGGTTTCGCTCAAGAACTCGGTCATACGTGAGGCTATGCCATTTTCTAGTATTTTAGCGAGTGCCGGTATTATGCAGATGGGTCGATAGACATTAGGGTCGCTTGTTTTCCCTTTTCCCTTATATATCGGACAAACTTTAATCTGTTTAAACGTTTGGGGGTATTCGCCTTCGCGCAGAAGCTCATTAAAGAGCGCGGACAGTGGGGATGCCAGGCTAGTCGCGACCAGCTTTAACAGTTCTGTTGAGATACCATACAGGTCTTTTGTATTTTTTATTGCGACTTTCTTATCAATAATCTTGAATAGTTCAGCAATAGAGAAACGTTTCAAAAATAGCGAGCGGGAGTTGGGGGGTCGCGTGTTGCTCAGTGCGGCGAGCGCTTGATGAGGGTCGGCGCGTGGGGCATGCTGCGGAATAAACCGGTTTATTTTGTTCTAAACCGGTTAATCGAACAAAACCTTTATAAAAGCGTTCCTCTAAAAACCGGTTTAAAAATAGCGGTTTTTCGAGCGTAAACGAAATTTAAAGTTTTTGCCGCAAGTACATGATAACGGTTTGAAAATTTAACCGGTATCCGAGCCCTGTTCACTGTAATATGATTAATAAATAGGTACATAAACTTACTTATGTATGTACTTATAACGCGAAGATAAAACGTAGAGCAATCAGTTTGCCATAATTATTTATATATTTATTAGGTGAAAATGTTACTCTACCGTACAAATATTTGTACAGAATAACGACCCGTCATTTGCGTCCATTAGAAACATATCGAATGGAACGCTTGGGTAATTTCTGTGTTTGTCTTTCAACGATGCATTAGAAGTGGCTTAGGATGGCCAACAAACACTTTGGAATATTTTCGACCGGTCTGGCCTAGTTGGTAGTGAGCCTGCCTACTAAGTCGAAGTCCCGGGTTCGAATCCCGGTAAGGGCATTTATTAGTTGTGATGAGCACGGCATAATTATATTTTTGTTCCTGAGTCATGGATGTTTTCTATGTATATAAGTATGTATATCTATACTAGCTTTTGCCCGCGGCTTCGCTCGCGTTAGAGTGAGACAAAAAGTAGCCTATGTCACTCTCCATCCCGTCAACTATCTCCACTTAAAAAATCACGTCAATTCGTCGCTCCGTTTTGCCGTGAAAGACGGACAAACAAACGGACACACACACTTTCCCCTTTATTACAAGCTTTGCGAACCCCCTCCCACCTCCCCCAGTCTTTATATATTTTTTATTTTTTTACACTTTTTTACACTTTTTTCACAGTTAGACCAAATAAATAAATATAAATCAACTTCGTATAATATGAACAAAGTCCACGAAAAAACTTACATACTTACTTTGGAAACATTAAAAAATGTGGTCTCTTGTGGCTCGACGTCGTCACACCTTTGGTTTATACTCGGTTAGCATTTTTATACTCATTCGCCAGAAACTGGTGATGTTAACTTTACTACGATTAGAAGACACATACCTGAAAACAAAAAAAAAACAAAAAATTAGACACAGTAAAAAAAAAAACAACCATTTCGTATTGTTAACCCCCGACGCAAAAACGACGGGGTGTTTTATAAGTTTCACGTGTCTGTTTGTCTGTGGTATCGTAGCTCCCGTACGGATGAACAGATTTAGATTTAGTTTTTTTTTGTTTGATGTCGCGGTCGGGGGTTATTTCAAAATTTTAATTTTGTGGTTAGGCTATGTGAGTAACAATCGATCTAAAAGTTACTAGAGACTTCATACGTACTTGTCGTCACTGTGACAAAGCAAAAAAAGCGTCAGAAATCAATTTTTCGACTGTACTTACTACTAATTATACACGGTGTAACATACGGAAACCGAAAGATTTGGACTAATCATTTTCTGAGGCCTAAAGAAATAATAACCACAAAATTAAAATTTTGAAAAAGCCCCCGACCGCGACACAGTAGACCGATTTTCATGAAACGTGGCTAAGAAGACTCCCGACTAACTCAGCTTTCAGACAAAAAACAAGATCTAAATCGGTTCATCCCTTCGGGAGCTACGATGCCACAGTCAGAGACACACACAGACAGACAGACAGACAGACAAACAGACAGACAGACAGACAGACACGTCAAACTTATAACACCCCTTCGTTTTTGCGTCGGGGGTTATAATTTTTTTTTAATTTATAGTTTTAATGAAAACTAATATCTTCATTTATGTTTTTTTTAATATTAAGGGCTGGTTTTTCAATCGCCATATAAATAATATCTGTCAGCTAAATGTTAGCTGTCATTGTCATTTATACGTGTGATGAAAAGGATAGTGATAACTTTGTGGCGATTGAAAACAGGCCCTAAAGGGAGTAAAGGGAATTAAAGAAAAAGAAGTTTGTATGTAGTTCATGAGTATCTTCAATAAACAATATCAAATTGGCCCTCGCCATGTAACGCAGAACTCCCTCGAGAGTGGTCCCATAATGGAAAATTATTATCCCATACGGAAGCCCCGCCAGAACTGATCTAATAAACCCCGACTTGCAAGACGGTGCTCTAATAAAATAAAGTGATGTGAAAACGTTAAACACAATTGTCTTTTCCCTCTAAACGACTTTAGAGCGTGCCAAGGTTTCCGCTGCAAATCTCGCTGTTTCTATTTATTGTATGTCTGTATTTTTAATCCTGGGTGTTATAAGTTTGACGTGTCTGTATGTCTGTTTGTCTGTCTGTCTGTGTGTGTGTCTCTCTGTCTGTCTGTGGCATCATAGCTCCCGAACGGATGAACCGATTTAGATTTAGTTTTTTTGTTTGAAAGGTAAATTAGTCGGGAGTGTTTTTAGTAATGTTTCGAGAATATCGATCCACTATGTCGGGGTTTTTTCAAAATTTTAATTTGGTGGTTAGGTTATATTATTTTTTGCCATAGGTATTTATTGTCTCAAATACATCAGCGTTGCTTAAAATCTTCTTTTGTTATTTTCTCATTTGAAATACTTTGTCGAGCTACACTGAATTCCTAATTTTCTGAGTAATTTTCCTTAAGATTCATCTCTCACTCGGCTATTTAAAAGTCAATGAGAAAATGTCAGTAAAGCTAAATACAATGAATAGAGAGCGGATCTCAGGTAGCGATTTTTAATATGGATGTGACTAGTGCAATTTTTTGAATACATGTCATGTGGTTTATAATATGGTCTTACAATCTATTATTATTACATTGCACACCGCAAAATTCGCTGATTAATGTTATTTTTGCAACAAGCTACAGAAAACGAAAGAAAAGTTTTTTATTCTAAATAAAGGAGTTGGTGTACATGAAGCGATTTATTTTCATTTTTCTATTCCTTGAGTCGTAATAGAAGTGTGCACTGCGCAGACGAAATATTAAAGAAGACGAACTTAAATAAATAAAGTATTTAAATATTAACAAACATTTTTTTTATTTATTATCATCATATTTGCCCAATTCAATATTCACAAAAGCATCAAAAAGGGTTTTATTTTTATGTTCCGATACATTTTTTTGTGTGCAGAAAAATAATAAATTATGCAAGTCATATCCATATTAATATTTAAATCGCTACCTGAAATCCGCTCTTTAACAATGAACGTTTAGGAAATGTATCTCAAGGTGAAGTGAATTTGTTTTCACTTCACCCTCTCACCGCGCAGATAATATAAAACTGTACTATAGTTACACGAAATTTTGTTTAATAAATAAAAATACCTGAGATTTTTCACCCCCGAAAAGCTGTTTCCGAAATTGCTAGCTATATATATGTAAATAAATATACAAGAATTGCTCGTTTAAAGATATAAAATAATAAGATAACATTTTACAGTAGAAAAGTTACACTGTAACATTCTGTAACACGAAATAAAATGAACCATCCAATTTCCTATTTCAATGATCACGGAAGATACGAATCAACAACTGCAAAAAACTTAAGGAAATCTAAAGAAAAAATATATTATTACAAACAAAACATACGAAGGGAAAGACAAATTACGTCCGTGATTTATTGTTATACAGAATGAATAATGATTAAACAACATTCAATTTCGGTAATGGTATATAAATAAGTCTGGAACTATACCTAAATAAAAATCTTGGAAAATGTGCTATTGATGATATACATAGTATCCATGACATAATAAACTACTGAAATATTTTGCCCGTGTGGTGACGGGTTAAGAATTTCACCACCCCCTTTCTTCCCGTGGGTGTCGTAGAAGTCGACTGTGGGATACGGGTTAAATTGTGGCGTAGGCGAGAGGCTGGCAACCTGTCACTGCAATGTCACAATTTTCGTTTTCTTTCAACCCCTTTTTGCCAAGAGTGGCACTGAAACTTGAGTAGTTCATGTGCTTGCTTGCCTACCCCTTTATGGGATACAGGGGTGATTGTATGTGTACGTATGTGTGTGTCAAATATATTAAACATTGTTTTAAAAAAAAATCTACACCAAAACGATTGTGTTCCATACGAGAAGTTTATTAATTATTACTTTTGTAAATATACCCAATAGCAAGAACCTTTTTTTTATTGGGGTCACCTTACACAGATCAACTTAGCCCCAAACTAAGCAAAACTTTGGGTGCTAAGCGACGATATACATACTTAAATAGATAAATGCATACTGAATATATATAGAAAACATCCATGGCTCAGGAACAAATATCCGTGCTCATCACACAAATAAATGCCCTTACCGGGATTCGAACTCGGGACCGCGGCTTACGCCGTGTCTTGCGTGCGCGACCGTCGCCGTCGCGTCTCATACTTCCATATCGATAAGGTTTGATTTCGTATGCGTCGCATCGCCGTCGCGCGACCATCGCCCACGCAAGCCAACGGCGTTAGCAGGCAGGGTCACTACGATCCAGACCGGTTGTCAAATATGCCTATCCTATGCCTCACTGACTTTTATATTTCCTATTTTAACCGTCTCCTGTAGTCAGTGTTAGTGCTAGTAGATTTTAATTATATACATCATATTATGCACGACAATGCTTGGTTTGCGTCACTCGCATGTAAGCGAGCCAAGCGTTATCAGCGCGATACCTCTTGCCCACGGGTACACTACACCTGCCAGAGTTGTGGTCGTGTTTGCCGCTCCCGTATTGGCTTACACAGCCACGAAATACGTTGTTGCCCTTCCTGACACTGCTTGAATAGTATTTATATGTAACAAAACTACGTATTATAAAATTCTTCGTAATCTATGGGTCGTTGTCAAAATGACAGTTGTTTAGGTAATATAAGTAAATGCCAATCGAAATATGAATAAAAATATCATCGCATGTCAGTTGCGAACGAAGAGTGACGCGATATTGTTCATACATGATTTAAGTTTCCATTGACCCTGTTCGGAAACGTCAAAACATGACAGGCACTTCCCGACAAAATTCCATTCCTTTTATAGTTCCTTCCATGGAATAAAATATAGACGGATGGTCTTAAGCACGATCTAAATAATCTTAATGCATCCTGTAGCATTGTGAAGCATTCCATATACTGAAAGATCCAGATACAGCTACTCTACTCCATCTCAATAATTACAGGGATCGCTTTTCCTCTCCTAACGTCTTTATGAAAATTATATATGTAGATTAAATTATATTTTTAGTGAGCCACTCTGTGCGTAGCCGAATATACAAACACTTTCGAAACGCCCACGATAATCTCTTTCGTAGCTTTGTATGTATTCTTTATTTGCTAGAATCATGATACAGCTATTACAGATGTCATGTACATAAAATTATTACCTCCAGCACAATTCTGCCGACTTCTGGCGTGCAAATTTTACAATAATTACTTACATTCTAACATTCATCTATTCTTTAAATATTTACAATCATGGATTTGACGAATATGTACCTACTTTAAATTTATTATGTCTTATAGAAAATTTATCTCTATCGCTCTTGCGTACTGGCGCGACAGAGCCAGACTATATTTCTGCGGCGTTTCGGTGGCGATTCGCGTTGCAGAAATGCCATTCGGCTACGGGGCCCGGCTATCAGTCATTTAGTATCGGAATAGAAGTGGTGCCACGATGACGTCACATATCCGTCATCTAGCTATTTCTACTGTATATAGCTCCTTCGCTTAGGCGAGAAATTATTGAATATATCAAATATTAAGGGCCAATGTTATTATCTAGATAATCAATATTGAACTACTGAATAATTCCCTCTACTTTCAGGCACGTTTAGCTCCTAATCTAATGCATTGGTCGTTTTCTTATAATTATAACTATGTGTGTTTTATTATAATTATGACCGTGTGGTGACGGGTTAAGAATTTTACCACCCCCTTTCTTCCCGCGGGTGTTGTAGAAGGCGACTGTGGGATATGGGTTAAATTGTGGCGTAGGCGAGAGGCTGGCAATCTGTCAATGCAATGTCACAGTTTCGTTTTTTGTCAACCCCTTATTTACCAAGAGAGGCACTGAAACTTGAGAAGTTTCATGTGCTCTGCCTACCTCTTCATGGGATACATGCGTGATTGTATGTATGTATGTGTATGTATAACTATGCATTATAAACTTTACGTTAAAAGTTTGATTTCAATGTAGGTGTACAGTGATTACGAATTTGAGAGCTATTTAAAGTTCTGCGTGACCTTTGAACTCTGCTATCAAGACTACGTTTGACTATTATTTTTACAATACGGCCACAGCAATAGGAAGGAAGGAGATCGGACGTTCCGGGCAATTAGTATTGAATACGCCAGTAACAAGTTCTCGAACCCACTTGTAGATGGACGCTCCTATTGGACAATAGGGATGACGACTACACAAAAAAATGGCATTCTGTTTAGTCCGTTAGTTAGATCGTCCAAAAATACTAAATCCATATTTTTCGCTTTTTCTAATTAATGAAAATATATACAAAGATATAGAGCATCTACGTTCCGGAGTGGAGGCTTGTGACGTCACGCGAAACTTCAACGCACTGTACCGTGTTCATTTTTCGTTTACGAGAAAAAAGAAAAAATACGTGTATAAATTTTTTTGATAATCTAACTGACGGACTAATTAGTTTTTTTTAGTCGTCTCGCCTATACACGCACATATTTTCCATGTCTGTGGACATGCGAACGACTAGCGAGTCGTGTCATCACGCACGCACACATCGACAACTATGTGCGTAACACGTTCACTGACGGCTAGTGACGTCATCTGTCATAGACCAAAGGAAACAAATGACTACGCGTATGCTATAGCATACGTGTCCACGAATGTGTTCATGAGTTAATAACGTGACACGTCCGCCGACAGCTTGTCCGCTCTGTAATATTATATGCTCTGAGAGTATAATGACCCTCTAGGTAAAACAAAGTTTGAAAATGTAAAAATTCACGAAAAATAAAAAAAAGTTTTCTTAAGCGAATAATGTAATTTTGGAAGCCATTAAGGTAATTGATTGTAAATTAAAAAGAGCTTAGCCATTAAAAAAACGGCGTCACATTTTTCGTTTGGAAACTCAATCCCTTCGGGTTTCAATAGCAACAAAGGGCTTTTCCAACAAAATTGAATGAGCAAAATAATTACACTGAAAGAAAAGTCCATGATTTAGTATGAGCTTTGATTTTTGCTCACTTTCCTGGGTCTGCTTGTCTTTAAAATAAATAGAAAATTCTTACTTGCTTGGCTGGTGGCCTAGCGGTAAGAACGTGCGACTTTCCATCCGGAGGTCGCGGGTTCGAACCCCAGCTCGTACCAATGAGTTTTCGGAACTTATGTACGAAATGTCATTTTGATATTTGCTAGTCGCTTTTCAGTGGAGGAAAAACATCGTGTGGAAACCAGGCTGATTCCAACAAGGCCTAGTTACCCTTCGGGTTGGAAGGTCAGAATTGGCAGTCGCTTTCGTAGGTAAAATAATCAACCAATCAATTCAATTTTGTCAATGCGGACCCCAGGCTCCCATGAGCCGTGGCAAATGCCGGGATAACGCAAGGAGGATGATGAGGTCGTCCCCTTTTCTTGTTAGCACTTTTCTTAACTTTTAGTTACTTCCTCCGTAATTGTAAATTATGAAGCATTACGAATCGGGTTTTCATATTTGTCTTTAGTACGCACACCGTGCACCAGCAGTGCAGATTATTAAAAATCCTAATTCAAATGCAAGTCGACTTTGTAATAGCTGAGACCGCACGTACAAAAATAATAGCTAACAAGTTAACATATTTTGTTTGCATACATAAGAAGTATAAGAAGGGGCGGCTGCTTCATCGTAGTCTACGAACTTAGTCCATTTTCCCCTCTAGTCATTCATTTTATTTTATTAGAAACTAGCTTTTGCCCGCGGCTTCGCACGCGTTCGAAAGAGACAAAAAGTAGCCTATGTCACTCTCCATCCCTTCAACTATCTCCACTTAAAAAATCACGTCAATTCGTCGCTCCGTTTTGCCGTGAAAGACGGACAAACAAACAGATACACACACTTTCCGATAACTTGATCTATGGTAAGTATAACTATGCTCCTCTGTTTGACTTTTTTTTAGCTTTTCGTATTGTAAAAATTAAAACTAAAAAGCAGACTTCATACAAATTTTAGCTACTAAACTCTGCAATTCCATCGTATGGTTATAGCTACGAGTATGTAATAGTCCATATGCAGCAAATTGTGTTAAAATATTTTGTCTAATAAAATAAAATAAAATTAAAAAATTTAATAAAAAGTATCCACAAAAAAAAATTAGGACTACAGTTCTATAAAAAGGCGATTTCAATTCAGATCGCCATTCGTTTGTATTTGAATTATATGTGTGACGTTTAATTGTATCGGCACGTGTAATAAAGAGCCGTTTTCTTACATTGTCTGGCACATACATAATAGTACATTGTGCAACAAGGGGAGGAAGTTGAATATTACTAACGAGAGTACTCTCGAGTTAGTAATATTCATACTCCCCGAGTTACACACAATGTTTTCATCACACTCGCAATGTAAAAAATATGTAAATAGATGTAAAAAAGTTAAGTACCTACGGTACAAGAAATTTCATTATTCCCTTGGGAGAACGATTTTTCTATGTATAACTCACGCTTCGCCTGCGTGCAATAGCACATTTAAAGTGCGGGTGTGATGAAAAATATGATTTGTATAATAATTGAGATTAACCACCACTTAAGTCCCACTGATAAAGTCACGTGACACACAGGCCTCTCACGCATGGGAAGACTCGGACTATAGTCCCCACGCTAGCTCAATGCGGATTGAGAACTTCACATACACCTTTGAATTTCTTCACAGGGTACTAGTAGCCATATGCAGAAACGCTCACGAAACGAAACGCTACGCATATACGCATTCGGCTACGGCACCAGCGTGCATAGCCGAATGGCATTTCTATGACGCGAAACGAAAACGAAACGTCGCGAAAGGTAGTATAGCTCTGTCGCGCCAGTAGCCCAGTACGCAAGAGCGATAGAGATAGATATCTACGAGCGTTTCGTTTCGTGAGCGTTTCGTGAGCGTTTGTGCATTCGGTTATGCACGCGATGTATGAAGGTTTTCTAACGATGTTTATTTCCTTCGCCGAAAAGTTAGTGGTAAATATCAAATGATATTTTGAACATAAGTTCCGAGAAAAACATTGGCACGATTTAGGATTTATTTTATAAATCGAAAATTAATTTTGAAATATTGTTGCCACAAATAAGAGATACTGCGGAAATCGGTAGCGCTAAAAATACTGCAAAGTTAATATCGTAGTACTTAATCAGGGTTTTGCTCCTGGCGCATTGCAGACAATATTGCACTTATGGCGTGAAATTATTTTCGTTTTTAGAATAGGTACTATGTATGCTGAATTAGTGAAACTTGAATGAGGGTTTTTATTTGGCGAAGTCACGTACCTAATGCTTTTGGGTACGTACCTAATGCGGTGGACACTTGGACAGGATAGTGAGTTTAAGTAAATATACAATTTCTTTTAGATAAATACATAATAAACTATTGGTAATGTTTTTATAGTTAGCACGAAAGTTACGTTAAATATGATTAGATACCAAACATATGGATTTTTTTGTAATATTTTGCTTAAGCATAAATCGTAGTTTAAGTAGTTCTAATAGGTACCCAGTAGAGATGCTAATATTTGTAATAATATAACAAACTAATGGCGTAGGGATGTTACGATTTTGGACGATCCCATCGCCCATTGGTTTTACCAGTGCAATCAGTCAACGCAGGGCAGCTTGTGGCGAGCTGTTGGGGAACAGCGACCCCACGTACCCGAGTGCTCCTGGGGAGTTCTGTTACCCGTAATACAGTACTCTCTACCTCTGGCTTGCCTTGGCTGGCCGTCCAGAGTGGAGTCGTTAGGGCTACATGCCCCAGGGGTGGAAGTGAAAATTTGCATAAGACGCGAGTTGGCACAGTGGCTTAACAGCCAGCTCTCGACACCCTTGAGTTCTCACACCAGTGTTGCCCTTGAGCCATCTTGGATGTCGCTTTTTGTGGGGGCCCATCTTGTGGGGACGAGTCACCGTCTGCCGGAAATAAAATTGGATACCGTTTTATTAGGCAGGCGTCCGGTTTTTTATCCATAGCCCAGTATTTAGTCCATCACTTTCATCAAAATAGACCAGTTCATTTTAGATTCCATTAACTCTCAAATAGTCCTTACACCCTGGCGGGTGTTGCCTCTGCGTTTGTCCCACGATACGGGCAAGGGCAACATCCGCTCGGTTTACCCCTTACATTCCATTAAAGTGTCGAAAGGGCCTCTACGCGTTGGCTTCGGCCCCGCGCACGCCTCTCAAAGGTCCGGAATACCATTGTTCCGTGATGGGAAAGACTAACAAACTAATATACCAATATTAGTTTGTTATTACACTTTTTTTCCCGTGGGTGTCATAAAAGCCAACTGAGTTAATATGGGTCTTTATCAATCTGTCAATGCAATATCACATTTTCGTTAACTTTCAGTTAATTTTTCTTTCTTTTCTATCTTTCAGTTTAATTGCTAAAAGTGGTACTGGAACTTGAGCAGTTTTATGTGCTGCCTACCCCTGAAAAAGGCGCGAGTTTATGTATTTTTATGTGTGGTACATTTGTAATCTATACTAATATTATAAATGGGAAAGTGTGTGTGTCTGTTTGTTTGTCCGTCTATCACGACAAAGCGGAGCGACGCATTGGCGTGTTTTTTTAAGTGGAGATAGTTGAAGGGATGGAGAGTGACATAGGCTACTTTTTGTCTCTTTCTAACCCCTCACTTCCCTAAAATGGACGGTCTACGTTTGTATGGAGCAATTTAACGCGAGCGTAGCCGCGGGCAGAAGCTAGTATTAGTAATAATAACAATAACACACTTATCTCGTATAAACCTTAGCTTGTGTAATCAAGTGACATTTACATTCATATTCATATCAGTGGAATTAATGCGCTAGTTCCGGGTACTACCAGAACATAGATCAGGCTGTTAACGACTATTCAACGATTACGGTGGGAGTTCCAAGCCAAGAGCGGTTAGAGCGAAACAGTCAGATGTTTCAATATGTTTTAGGTACAGCAGGCAAATCTCGACTGGGGGCAAGTGTAACTAATCATTTTTTTCTATTATTACACTATGATGATGAGTTATACATGTATCCACTGAACACGCCTACCATATAATAGAACCGGTGGACACTCTATCCTAATAATGCAAACACTGTAAAACATGGAATAATGGACCAGTTACACTTGTCCCCTAGTCGAGATTTGTCCCGCTGTACCTTATTGAAAATCATACCTATGGTGTTTTACACAGGTATGGTGTTTTTCTTCTAGCACTTTAGTTCGTTCGCAAAGTAGTAGTACAGTTCTTGTCAGGGCCTGTAACTTCAAAGGGTTATAATAATTATGTGAGCAGTTTTCAAACATTTTGTACATAGCCACGTCAGCAAATTGTAATTCATCCTATTTTTTTTACCAACATTTAGTAATATAAGTCGACTTTCATAAGATATAAGTATAATTATACAGGATAATTGTTATGACTAAGAAAATGTAGATACTAGAGAACCTTAATGACGAAATAAAACTTGCAAAAAAATTCAATTCATCAAATAAACCTTGGCAAGAAAATAGGAATGAAAACAAATGATTTAACTTTTTCCTTAATTTTTGTACAAACTTATTGAGAACTGCTGATGTACTGAAAAACATGGTACAGTCACCGGTATAAATAAGTGATGATTTCTATACCTTGTCACATTAACGTCTTGTTTGAAATATCATTCGAAATTGTCAAACGATCAAAAAGCGACAAGGACTGTACGATACACGTCGTAACTCGTGTCGATTTAAATCACTCCCTTCGGCTGTTTTAATTGATCACCACTCTTTTTCAATTTCGTCGTACTATGTCAATCCATACTAATATTATAAATGGAAAAGTGTGAGTTTCTGTTTGTTTGCCGGTCCTTCACGGCAAAACGGAGCGACGAATTGTCGTGATTTTTTAAGTGAAGATAGTCGAAGGGATGGAGAGAGAAATAGGTTACTGTTTGTCTATTTCTAACTCGAGCGAAGCCGCGGGCAAAAGCTAGTAGAATATAAAATACAATACAAATTCACGATTCCGCTAACAATACTACCTTTTCCGAAAACTTTTTCCGTAAAGGTTGAATCCATCATGCAGTAATTTTAAAGATAATTTCTGATAACAATATAAATTTTAAACACAAAATTCTTTTTGGCAAAAAGGTCCATTGTCATACAAATGAGAAATGTTTAACGACCGTCCTCGACTGAACGTGTTTTTGATCTCAAATACGAAGACAAAAATTCAACGAACGTCTGAAAAGTGTGAAGAGCACTTTATGCTTTGTGGACTTATGAATGTGCTATTCGCTTTGTTGTGAGCTTTCGACAGAAGTCGCTTGACGGAGTAAACAAGAGACGCAGACTGCACAGACACCGCATCGTCACACCTCGGACACTGGCGATCAAATATATGAAAGAGGCGCGTTCCTAGCACACAGTCTAAGCTCGTGTAGGTGAACGCGTACTATGCTTGTATGAGTGAGATAGGTCGACTGTTCCCGTTTTTGACAGGCGGTAACTGTGAGGTAACCAAGAGGGGGTGGGTGTCACTTTCAGCGGGGAGCGGGAGTGACCATACTGTGCATCGTCAAGCATTAACAAAGAGTGCTGGTCCATATTTACAACTAGCTTTTGCCCCCGGCTTCGCTGGCGGTAAATTCGAAAATTACGGAATGCTCCATACAAACTTCCACTCCCCTTTGGAGAAGTGGGGGGGGGGGCATTAACGTAAGTCGCTGTCAGTTATGTGACGATAATTAAGCATGAAATTTCAATAAAAATATTGTTTTTGTGTTAATTACATAAAGTTTCAGCGATAATCTACATTCAGAACGTGAAGAAAGTTAATTTTTAGACAGGTTTTATGCTTACCTAATTGTCGTCACAAGTTTGTGCTAATTTTAGGTCCCAAATTCTGAAAATGCCCACACACACTTTTCCATTTATAATATTAGTAAGTATGCATATCACTGTCGCACTGGTAAAATACATGATTTTACATAGTATAAAAGCAAAAGTTCAATCCTAAAATTATTTTTTTAAAACATTTTAAAGTTACACGAGTGCTGGACGTAAACTTTGACACAACTCCATCACGCTTGTTTCCTATACCTACTAATATTTAAAATTACTAACGGGTAAACATAAGGTGGGGTGATTTTGAGTCTTCTTGAATGAGAGTTTTGAATGAATCACGGTTATTTTCATTAGACTTATATTGCCCGGGATATACTCGTAATAGACCGTGATTACCTTTTTGATTTTTGTCGAGCTCTTGATATTTCAACGCAGTTGCATACATCATGATCACGGAAAACATACGGAAATATCGGGAGCTCTACAAAAATCAAAAAAGTAATCACGGTCTATATCCCGGTCAATATAAGTTGTCTTGTATGCTCAGTCTAGTAGTTGAGTCGATCTGTGACAAGAGATTACGTATACAAGTCACGTTCTCTGTTGGTGTTTGTGGAAGAATATGGCTGTAGCTAAATTGAGCATAAAACCTCGTGATGAAAATTAAATCAAAAAGTAATTAAGGATAATGTGAATTAGTTTGCCTCTAAGAAAACACGTGTATTTACTATCTTTGAATAACAACATTTTTAAGACGCTACAGGAGCGATAATGCTAAAATGGAAAGGAGCCCGCCTTTCAATTTGTCAATTTTAGTTAAATATACTAATGTTATTAACTAGATTTATCGAAAAAAAATTGTCCATTCAGAACAACTCAGTTAATAGATATAACGAAAAAAATCTTTAAAATCGAGGTTCCGCCCTCGACTGTTTCCTCCTTCAAATTAAGTTTTGCCGTAATGAAATTTGAGAATCTGAACAACAATGAAATAATCTATGTCGGACGGTTTAGTTTTTTTTTGCTAATTGTTACCAATTTTGAATACCACACCTTTTTTTGCGCCATAATGAAAAAGGCCGTTTTTGGAAATTGTTGATGGCCTCTAGCGTCTTTAAAAATAAAAATATCAAAAAAATCAAAACGGTCTGACAAAGATAAAAAAATATAATAATCTGTGTTAAAAAAAATCATTACTCTATCTTCAAAAACCAGAGAGGAAATAGTCGAGAGCGTTTGTATGGAGAATTGACCCCTCCTGTATCGTCTTAAAGTGAAAACTAAATCAATATCAAAAACATATTTATTTTCGAATGAAACAATCGGTGTAAACACGAAAAACAATTGATTTTTTTTTAACATAAATAAATGCGAGAAAATTTAACTTGTTTTGATTAAAAGTGTATTTAAAAAAGGCTTCGAAAACGGTAGGTACTTTAGGTAGCATGAAATAGTGGTTTGTCTTGGCAAGCAACCAGATGAGCCCAGGTCAATGATGATAATGATAAGCTTTGCAGGAAAACAAATACACTCTAAAAACTAGGTATGGAAATATTATAACAATGCGTTGCTTGGTTACAGAGCCAAACAATGCGTTCTCAATTTTTTCGTTACTGCGCGCATGCGCGGGAAGCAGGCGGGCTGGCTTTGGGGAATATACTTTTATGTAGGGCTTCAAAGATCTATGCACGACCCTGTAGGTAAATGACGAATTACAGTTCTAGATGCGTAGCCGAATGGCACAAACGCTCACGAAACGCTAGTAGATATCTATCTGATCTATCTCTATCGCTCTTGCGTATTGGCGTGACAGAGCCAGACTACCTTTCGCGGCGTTTCGTTTTCGTTTCGCGTCGGAGAAATGCCATTCGGCTACGGGGCCAGGAGTAGAAAAAGTAAATGAATTGACCGTCACGTCACTCAGTATTTCATAGTAATTCCATATTAGCAAATCGTTTTGACAGTTCTTAAAAGGAAGCTGATTTAAGTAGTAGGAAACTAGCCTATTATCTTCATAGAAAATATTTTGATTTGTATTTTTTTGTAGTCACACCACTATTTTAACTATTAAACTGAAATCATTGTCATTCAGCTTTGAACACTTGGAGGCCTTGGTCACTTTTTCTTTGTATGACATTTATTTCACTTTAATTTTTCTTGTTTTCTGGTTCCGCTTTTCTCTTGTACATTGGCGATGACGATGACAACATTAGCGTTTCGCTTAACTTGCCTGCATATTATAAATACATGTTGGTATTTCTTGTATAACCTCGATACACAGCTTGGATTACTAATTAAATATTGTTACCTTCCTAATTTCTATTGGAAATGATATTGGCAAGGTATTTAATAATGTAAAATGATGAATTGGTTGAAGCTTTACAATGTTGTTTAATTATAATCAAAACACTATCCCACTTATTCATAAACGTTCACTAAAGTTATCAAGCCGATAAAGTTCATTTTGTCCCTTTCTATCACACCTATACGTCGGAAAGGGACAAACGAACTTTATCAGCTTGATAACTTTAGTGAACGTTTATGCATAAGGGGGTAAAAGTATAACAGCAAAGTATATCTATTTATGTATACAGTGTGTATTTTACCTCAAACTTTAACCAGAACAAGGTTTTAGTGCTAAGAACCCATACAAAAAGTAATTTTAAGTTTAGTCCTAACTTCCAGAGCATTACTACAATATTTTTTTTAATAATATTGAGCAACAATGTATCTCGCGACGCGGAATTAAATGACAGTTCGTACGTCAAGTCAGCTAACAAAATTATCAATTCATTGCGAGCTGAATTATTTTGTATGAAAAAATAAAAGTAGTATTTTTTAATTAAATCATATGAAAATATGTTCAGTGTGGCTTATACTAATAATGAGGTAGTATCGAAAAGACACCCTGTATTTGTATAAAGCCTTTTGACAATCATATTAGATACGCGAACATACTCACGTGAACCGAGAAATATAATTTCACGCAAATAACTAACCAAGTGCTTATACCGGGTGGGCCTGTAACACGGGCAAATAATTTAAACACAGATTAAGTATATTTTGCAAACGATCTCAATTATGTTCACTACTATATGAAATAACTTAAAAAATATATGAAATCTTTGTATCCTTTATACCTTTGTCCCTTTTTTCACACTAATTAAATAATTAGATACCATTAATGAACGCTGTCATCTGTTTAATAGGACGTTGCTTGACACGCTATTAACATAAAAAAATCGTAGTAAATTGCGTCTTAAAATATACTTTATAGTACATATGCTAGGAATTAAAATACACGTTATTTATAAAAGTCGCTAAACTACTCGTAATGTTATTACTCTAAAGCTACAGTTTATTTTTTTGCTCGTGTTCCACCCTGTATGATAAACTGTTTTCGCAATTCTCCTTCAAATCATAATTCCTTCGTGTAGTGAGCGGAAAACGATGTACGTCTCGTATCAGTAGGTACCTACCGTGATACTCGTATGCTTATCAGGTAGGTACAGTCAACCAATTGGAACCACTGTAGAACTATGTCATAGTGACGTTATAAATCAGGTTGTAAGAAATATCTTACTGCTTGTCATTTTGACATGGTTGTAGAGTGGCCTAGGGTTCCAATTGGTTGACTGTACCTATTCTATGAACAAAATTATTTTTTGTAATATGAATTTTCAAGGGCGATGTTGATGGTATATGGATGCGAAGCTTGAACTTTGACCCTGAAAACAAGCTCTTAGTGGCAGAAAAGAAGATCTTCAGAAATATTTTAGGCCCTGCGAGACGAGAGGATGGCTCTTGGAGAGTCCAGAAGAACTTTGAGGTGGAAGAACTAGTGGGCGAGCCCAGCGTCATCGGCGAGAGCAAGACCGCTCGTCTTCGCTGGATCGGCCATGTCGGGAGAATGGGAGATGATCGTGCGGCCAAAAGAGCTTACCTGTGGTGATCTACTGAAAAACGGCCGGTTGGAAGGCCCAGGTACCGATGGATCGATGAGGTCCAGAAAGACCTGTGTGACCTTAAAGTGACCTAGTGCCATCAGCTCGCACAGGTTAGGAGCGAATTGCGAAGTTTAGTGTCGGAGACGCTGAGCCAGCGCAGTAAGTGAGTAAACTCACTAATATGAAACTACAAACCGAAAGAATTGTACTTTTATACAAAGAAAAAAATGTCCTCCCAGTTTCAGCCCAGCTAAGGACATTTGATGGTCTTGAAAAAATGAGTTCTCAAGAAAACTCTCTCAAAACTAAAACAATCTGTAAATGTTCTGCGCTAGTTCCACTATAGCACCAACTTTTCCAAGAAAAGTTAAGAAAATTCTGTTCAAGACTTGTTCCTTTTGTACTACTTCATCCATTAAGTGGATGACAGATACTGGTCCTCGAGATGACTGAATAGCGAACTTCTCAAACCCTTTCATAGGTAAGTCTTAGACAGCCTAGGCTTAAACAATTTATCTTGATTTTACTTGAACTTTAATTAAACTGTCGTCTGAGGAAGCTTGATTAAATTAAATTACTTATTATAGAATAAGATGCTCTGGAACTGAAATATAAAGACAAACTCTTAAAGTTTTTACCGACAATGCAATGATTCAATAAAATACGCTTTTCAAATGGAACAATGGAAAGTTCTTACTTATTTTGATTCAATCAGTAATAAAAATATTAGGCAACAAATAACTTAGGCTTTAAATGAAAAGATTAAAACAAAATTAAAATTTTGAAAAACCCCCGACCGCGACATTGTAGACAGATTTTCCTGAAACATGGCTAAGAACACTTCCGACTAACTCAGCTTTCAGACAAAAAAAAACTAAATATAAATCGGTTCATCCGTTCGGGAGCTACGATGCCACAGACAGACACACACACACAGACAGACAGACAGACAAACAGACAAACAGACAGACAGACACGTTAAACTTATAACACCCCGTCGTTTTTGCGTCGGGGGTTAAAAACTGAGAGACAGCATCTTTGATAGAGTGAATTTACATTATCAAAGAAATAAAACAGTAATTATAAATAAATAAATATTATAGGACATTCTTACACAGATTGACTGAGGCCCACGGTAAGCTCAAGAAGGCCTGTGCTGTGGGTACTCAGACAACGATATATACAAGGTGCTCGCGAGGAACCCGCATAACTTGAACCACGCGTTTCTGAGGCAAAAATATTATATGAATTTTAAAATTTTTCGCCAAAAAAAAAATTGTTTTTTTTTTTACTTTTTTGGACGTATTTTCACATAAAAATTTTTTTTTATCCATAAAGTTGGCAATTAAAATGAGTTTTTTCATTTATTTTTCTAAAAACCAAATTATTTGGAGGTTTTTCTTGTCACATTTTGACATCTATCAATGACTACTGTGAGTCTATGCTCCACAATTGCGCACCAGCGCCGTTAAGAAACCTTTTCTACTGAGTAACAATACGGAAATGTTTTTTTTAAATTGGCAATAACTCTGAAACTAGACGAAATCTAGAAAAGTTTATATGACATTTTAGTCTTAAAATGTGACCAAGAATATGCCGTTAAAGTTATATGGGTTCCTCGCGAGCACCTTGTATAATAATACTTATATACATAAGTAGTGTAATATTGGTGCACCTGGATCAAAGAAGATCCAGGTGCCACCAATATTACACATTAGAATACTAATTTTAATCGATCGATCATTCAAATAATTACTCATTTTGTGTCCATTCAAGAAGTCACCTTTTCAAGTAGCGAGGTAGCAGGATGTTAGTAAGTTCTGATTTATCAGATTCAATTCTAAAAGTAACACTCAAACATTCAAATTTGTAACCAAGTCTATACGAACCATTTATCTTTTCTGATTACTCATGCCAATACTCGAAAACCAGTATAATATATGGTGTCCATGTCGGTATATGACATTGATAAATAAGAACTTCATCGATGTCTTCCACATTGTTGTCCATTTTTAATTGATTATTTATTTGCAAATTGGTTCGAGTGACTTTAGGTTTGATATTTATGATGGTACTAAAATTACTTATTACCTATATTATTTTGTTTTATAGATCATCATAATTTTAAAATAATAACACAGGTATTCATGATTATATTTTATTTTGTAAAAAAAACATTATTTTCTATACACCACTTATTCAGGCATGATACATTTTTAAAAGCGCAGACATTAGCATGATATATACAATTTTGAATATCACATTTATTTGAATATTTTTCGCATAAAGTCTTTAAATTTGGGCAGTCAAAATGTTCTAAATTATAAACATTATCACTGTCTGTTATTTCTTTCACCCACTGCACTTTTTCATAACCTTTTGTATAAATGTGTTTATCTTTACAGTAATCAACAATCAAATTCTTATAATTAAAATATGATACATAGCCTTCATTCCATAATATTCCTTTGTATTTTTCCACCCAAGAGACTTGTGAACGTTCTTTCTTTGTTAAGGTATAGAACGGATGGGGAGGGCTGATCAGAAACACAAGAAAACTTTTTTGAGAAATAATCGCCACTTCTTTTGGTATAAATTGATTATTTTCATTTTTAAATCCTTGAACATCCAAAATCACATTCATGATAATTTCCTTACTATATTACTCAAAGGTTTATACTCGACAAGCCGATCGTTTATAATTAAACAATAGGCTGTCGTTTTATCAGGTATGTCTTCTGAGGAGTCGATTTCTATTCGAACGTCAACTGGGCCAGTTTTTAATGAATCGTTCTGCCTTGAGCAGTCTATTACAAATAAAGGAGTTTTTTTTAATGTGTTCAGATTAAGCAGAGGATCGACACAGACCCCATAATACGACTGACGAAAGTTGGCATACATTTCGTATAATATACTAAATTTGTCTTCGCTAAATTTTAAATTAAGAGGATCGTATGGAAAGTACTGTGAATTTAAAAATAATTTGACGTTAGTTATATTGCAGTGATCAAATATAGTAGAATTTTTTAGTTTGTTTAGTTTTCTATCAGTCTGTAATGCTAATATAACATATCTAGGCTTTTCTAACTGGGAAGCGGTTTTTACTGACCATGCATGTTTTGTTGTTTTAGGTAAAAGTGGATATTCATACAAATCCCAATTCCGGAATGCTAGTTGTATAGATCGATCTTTCTCTAAGCACTTTAGTAGTGGCAATCTATTACGGTCAGAAACTCTAACATGTGGTACCCGCCATTGGATTTTATGGATATCAATTTGAACTTGATCATTTTCTTCAAGTACAACACTATTTAAAACTGAATTACTTCTGTTTAGTACAAGTTCGTGCCTACAGTTGACTAAAATCTTATTATAATCTTCCGCGAAGCCAAGCACTTTATTCAGAGGTATTATAATGGAGAAATGACCTTGCTTTAGAATACTCCCGCTTAGATCCCAACCCCACAATGCAGCGTTCTTACTTTCTCCTTCATTCATTGAAATAAGAGATTTCATCGTTGTAGTAATCCCGCAATTTTTATTCCGGTCAATTTCAATCCCATTTAGTTCGTAACTTATATCTTTGAACAAAAATAATATGGGGTTATTTGTAAAATTTACATCTTTTGTTATTTTTTTCCCAGCAGCATCTACTCGCCATACACTTGCATACCCTTCAATGTAAATGGAGCTTGCAGATGGTAATACATACACATCTTGTTGATTTATAGGTATCCTGATTTCGTCATTTTCCTTAAAGCTATGATTGTAGGGATTGTATGAATGGATGGTATAGCTTTCAATTGAATTATCTTGTTGTGGAATATCTGTGATATGCAACATCTTATTATAAGTATTTTATTTTATTTTAAACCCAAGAGAACGAAGAAATAACTTATTGCTCTTAGTAATTCTCTTGCTAGAATTTAATCGACTTGCTCCTTTGAAGACTGGGAGTTGAATATTCGATGGTATTCTTGTAATTCCGCTTTTATTGAAAACATACATAATGTATCACTTGATTTTGTAAGGTAAAATTATGTAAACGTATGCTTAACACCCGATTCTAGACACTGTTCGAGGTTGAATGTGATACGGTAGAAGATATCGTTTATTATAATATTGTTGTATTATGTTTTTGGTCTTATTAAACACATAAGTTTACTTATTTAATAATATTTCTGCCAGAATGAATTCAGAAATTTTAAACATAAATGCCCACAGTTAAATAAATGATTTTTTTGTATATTATCGTAATTATAGCGTATATTAGCTCCCATATATTTTATGAATTCCTTTGGAGGTTTTAAATTTCCGTAACTATCAAAATATTCAATATAATTTTTATTTTTTCCATAGGCTACCCAGTGAGTACCGTTATTTTCAGATGAATCTAAATTAATAACACCACATTCCATCGGTAATGGTTTTGGTGGTAATTCATCTCTCATGAATACACCACGAAAGTAAGGAATACTTTTCGAATGTTTTATTATATCGATATTACTCAATGCTCTATTGGGTAGCCTGCCATCTAGTTTTTTTTATTTGTAACATAAATTCCTAGTCCACCCTTGTAGGGTTTAAGATGCACTCCTTTTCCAATACATTTACCCTCCATTTTCATATTATGTCTCTTTAATTTAGCTAGTTGTCGTTTTGCTGATTTATAATGGTTAATAGCTTTTCTTATTCCCGCAACACCTCCTGCTAAACTTCCTGTAGCCGATAATCCTGCTAAAATTGGAATCAATGGTAGAAATCCGCCAGTTTTAGGTACTGGTATCACTCTGGGTAATTGTATAGGCAAGTCCGATGCTAATTCTTGAGCAGCAGCATACGCTAATTCCATTAGCATGTTCTTACATTTTGGCTTTAGATTACTGATATGTCTTTTAGTGTGTGAAACAAGATTATTAAAAGTTTTCTTTAAGCCAGCTCCAAATTTCTGATTGCTAAGTTTCTTCTTATTTTCGTTTTCAGAATTATTTCTCGTGCGTTTCATTTTTTATGAAATAGATTTAAATGTTGGATATGTCTGTACTGGTCTCTATAGTGTAGAGTTTGAAATACAAATGAGTGTACAAAACAGTGAAAGTAAATTTAAACCCGATTACAAACGATTTGTCTTATCAATCCAACTATTTTCACTCGGTGGAAGGCCGAGCCACTTAACATATACTTTATTTCCTTTACGTTTTAACACTCTTTCAACAAGATAAACTTGAGGATGCAAAGTTTTCTGAATTTCTTGCGCATAGAATGCTCCTAAAATAGGCCTACGCTTGGCGTCTTCTAGATAATATGTAGTGGGGTTAGTATTTCGAACATTAGTTATCTTAAATATTTCTGTTGACCAATTAGGGGTAAATCGTTTCTCGAAACATCCTTTATACTTGCTAACTCTTACAAAATCTCCAATACGAAACCTTTTGCAAACCGGGTTTTTCTTTGTTAGTAAATTCTTAATGTATCTTTGTAATACAACTCCTTTATTACTACAATTGATCGTGATCGGCGCTCTTCCCACCGTCCTATGAAAAGTATGATTATATTCTGAAACTTTCTGGTCAAGAGTTCCATCGACCCATTTATAATTACCCTTCAGACTAAACTCCTTATACAGCTTAGCTTTAAGAGTTCTTATAAGTCTTTCAACTATTGATGCCTTTTTGGTGGAAAATGTAGAGTAATGATTAATATTATATTTTTGAACAACTTTTCTGAAATTACTATTATAAAATTCATTACCCCTGTCTGTTTGTAAATTGATTGGTTTACGTCCTCTTGATAATAATGTTTCAAACATTTTGGATACGGTTTCTTTAGTCTTACGTTTGAGTGGAAATGCCCAAGCGTATTTTGAGAAACAGTCAATAATCACTAATATGTACTTATAACCAGCATTCAGTTTTGAAAAAGTCTGCATATCTATTAAATCTGCTTGCCAGAGGTCATCAATATCTCTTAAAATGACGCTTCTTCGAGGAAAATTCACCCTTGCATTTTTATGAATTTCATTTACGACGTCCGCTTTGCTCATAATGTTTATTAATATTATATTCAAATTCTTTGTTAGAAATATTCTTTTCAACTTTTGTTACTCGATTCATTAAAACCGAAATGTTTTTATCTATATTCATCACCTTTTTCATACAGGCATCGATTTTGTTTATTATTTCTGTATTTATTGTATTAGATAATATATTTTCCTCCTTTATACTTAATACTTTATTAAATTCTGCTTTACAATTATAAATATCATTGTTATTTGTCATGTCTAAGACACGTTTATTTATTCACTGAGCATTAACATAATATTTCAATTTATTTTATTGCTTTACAATACCGGCTTCCTTTAATTCTTCAATAATTGATATAATTTCATTATCATGGTTGGTGTTTCCAGCGTCTTTGGATGCAATCAAAAGTTTAAGCCTTTCAATTAATTCATTTGGATCATCCCAATAAATATAATCTGTGTTACTTTTATAATGTTTTAATGCAGGTAAGTTACCACCTGTTTTAATGTTAGTGTCAAGTAATTGTGAAAAGAGAGGTTTGATAATACTGCAATATTTTATACCTTTGTCTCCTTTTAATTTTCCGTTTGGATCAAAATCTCGTTTATGTGCGTTTGTACGGGTTAACATTTCTTTGTATTCAGTTTTATCTTTTTCAGTAACAAGACTGAGATTGGGTTTGTTTCGCATCAATAGTTCTTTCAACCCTGCGGTTAATTCAAATTTTTTGTTGTCTATAGTAATAACATATTGTTTTTCAGTATCGGAAGTCTTATTTACCAAAGACAAGTATACATCAGAATTACCCATCATCAACTTTTTATTCGTGCTACGAATCCCGAATGGTATATTGATGTCCTCATATAAATCAATCATGTCTTCTTTTTTTAGAGATAGAAGTGTATCATTATTTTGTTCTTGAGAAGTTTTATTACTAACATTAGAGTATTCATAATATTCTGAATGCTGATCAGGAGCAATTATCTCTTTGAAATTTTTGTATCCTATAGAATCATTTAAATTCTGAGATTTGTCACTCGTATCTGTACTTGTAGTCATGTTAATAGCTGGTTTAACAAAAGAACTTTGCATAACGAGGTTTTCTAATGGTTCAGTAATAGGTTTAAAAACTTTTTTTAAATTAATATTATTTTCATGTTCTTCATTATTTATCTTCTTTATTTTGTTTTTTATGTTATCTACTGCTTTGATAAGTTGATCTTTTAAATGTGTATCCATTTCAGCAGTCTTGACACCAACCTTTTAATACGAGCACTCAGTTTCAAGTGAGCCTTCGTCAACATTTAAAACATTAAATAATGGGAAATTTAAAAGTAAATAAATGTATCAAACCCCTGTCTATATCGTCCTTTATCTAGTGTACAATCTTTATTAATTAATAAAAAGCTAAAACAATCATCCCATATAATTGAACAAAGTTCTTTAAATTTTATCCAATCCATATCGGTGTTTACATGTTCATTGTATATATGTTTTAAGTTAGTATCATCTTGTTTAAAAACAATTAAGAGATTCACATTGTCTCTTAACAGTTGCTTCGGAATTTTGGAGTAAGTTTGCGATAAATAAAAACAATCAATTTGTCGATGTCTTCCCATAGCAAAGTAATTCCTAATGTTCACTTGATTTTCACATACAACATCATCGAAAATCATGATTGAATTGGTCATAGCATCATTTGGATGGATAACGTCTTTATTGTCATTAAATATTAAAAAGTTAGCATCTGGAATTTTCTCCATAATTAGTTGGAGGTAGCGATATTTTGGTTGAAAAGCGGTCTTTGAATACAAATAGATATTTTTAAACTTTAGACCATTTTCATGTAATAATAAATTTAATATTACATTAGTTTTACCACAGTTTGAAGGTCCACATATTATACAGCGGATTGTATTAGGTAATAATGTACTATGTCTTGTATTTTTATGCACGTCATTTTCAACGATTATATTATTTACTTCCAGAGTTTGGGTATGCTTAATGAATTTCATTGTTATTATGAAAAAAATATGATATCTCAACGCTTTTTATAGGATATGTCTTAACATAAATAAAACAATTGATTAACAGAGTAAATAAATTTATTAAATTTCTGGAGATTATTACAGATAGGTACAAAAAAAAACAAACAAAAACAAATTTTAGTATCACATTATTATATAATTTAAAATATAGTCTTACAGTGCCCCCATGGTAATGTTTGTATATTGTCAGGCAATATCTGCCTTTTATCATCGTTGCAGTTTAAAACTACTTTATCAACTTGCTGTGAATATAAAACATGTTTGATTGATCGAATCATATTCATATTATGGGTATACACTTTTTTTGTTTGCAAAACTTTGTCAAAATGTTTAATTCTTAATTTATTCGTTATAGGTTTTGTGACACCTTTTGCTTTCGTTATTGTCTTCTTTACATTTTTTAAACAGTACAGTTTTGCTCTTAATCCAATAAATTCAGTAATTACCGTACCACCAAATTCATCTTTAAATAAACCAGGTACTTTAGCATTTAGTTTAGGTATACCATAAGGGTTATTGTGGTCATAATTACTAGTATCATATTTTGATATGTTTTTATTTAGATCATTGTAAAAGTCATCAGTAATAATGTTATAAAGAAGGCTATCAGTATCAGTATAACAGAGTTTCACGTTTTCTTTGTACGTTTTTTTAATGAAATTATAATGAAATTGATATAAATGTGTTTTTGCCAATTCTAAAACTGTAAATCCAATATAAATCGGGCGGTCTAAACAAATTTTTCAGGACTTAATTGAACAGCCACAAAGTTTTCATTAAATATGGATACATTCTTTACATTAGGTTTTAATAATATTTTTTCTGCACCTAAGTGTTTGTTTGTTTTATTGTCATTGTCTTTCCATTTTATTGCTAATTGAACATGTAAATGTTTTCGCTTATTTTCAATTGTTTTTCCAAATATAGCATTATTTAATAGTTTAAAAAAGTCTTTTTCAAATGAAGTAGAAGCTTCTTGTCGTAATCGAGTATTTAGATCAATATATTTTTGTAAGAAGTTAGACTGTCTAAAACGTAGAATGCGATGTATTTTCTGTAACACTAACCCGTTCTTTAAACATTCCTTCAAATGTACGAAATGAATGATATAGTTGTATTTGTCATATAAATTTGCAATTAACTTTTCTGACTTCCCACCTGGGGGAACAAACCTTTCAGGTGCAAAAGGCAAATCGGCATGCAGATCGTGTAAATGATCAGGATAACTCATGTCAACTTCTAAAATGTATCCATGTTCACCGTTTTCTGGTATAGTCAGTATGTCAAAATTTCTAACCCGATCTAAAGTTAAAAACTCAAAGTCTGATACAGGTAATTTTTGTCTCATAGCATAACCATAGAGATTGTTACAATCCAGATACATCAAATATGAGGTGGGTCTAGAAGTATCAAAATCAGGGGTGTATTTATTGTTTGCTTTTGAATTCCGAAGAGAACACTGGGCTAATCCACCACGTATCCCTCTTTCTATCATCTGATATACTTCTAAGTCGTGTATTAACTGTAATTTTACGTCTGTAAACAAAAGCATAGCATCCCAACTTAAATTAGGTGCAGATACATAATAGGCTGGGTCTAGATTATAATGCTTCAAACTTGTATTTCTAAAATGTTCAAACACATCGCTTAACAACAAGACGTCACATTTTAAGTATAAATCAGTATATTCCCTAAAGTCATTATATTAAAAGCTGACCACACAGTTTCGGCATGATTATAATCAATATCTGAGATGTGTTTAGATTTTAGAGTATTATAAAACATTTCTTTTGTCGGTAGTTTATTGTCTTCATATTTCAACCAGGAATCAATGTAATCATAGGGATAAACACCTTTACGTGTTAATAACTGAAAGTGGTGGGTATCAGTAAATTCTTTAGACAAGTTAACAAAATCCTCTTTATTCAAACTTTTGGTTAACTCAAATAAACTGGAACTAAGAAATTGAAAAGAATCGATAAACTTTATTTCAATTGGTTTGGCGCTCGATTTGTTAGTAGAATATATAGTTTTTGTTATGCTTGAATATTTTTCCTTGGACTGTGGCATTATTTTGATAGACCCGGGGTACTTTGCAAGTTCTTCTATAAATAAATGACTATCATACCCCGTCAAATTATGTAAGACAACTGGTATAAAGGAACAGATTCTGTATTTCAAATTGCAAAGTGAATGAGCTGCACCTCTGTACTCTGATGTAATGTGATCGTGATCACGGACTTTGTCACCAAATAAAAACTGCTTACAAATATGACAGTGTGTAGCATTCTCATAATTACACTTTTCTTTATATGTTAATGGATTCATAGGATTATTTTTAATTAGTATGTTGTGAATTTCATGAATATCGTTTATTAACCATTCAACAAAAACTTTTACACAATCTTCACCTCTGTAAGAAACATATTTATTCAAACTTGCATCGTGCGAGCAGCATATGTAATAACCGAAACATGTCGGGACATGCTTTTTTAGGTTTTGCGTATTTTTACTACTGTCTGAATTACAATTAATTAACATACTTTCAAAATCAGCGTATATAATAAAATTGATTTTTTGTTTACGTTCGAAGTTCTTAAATTGAATGACAGTATTTTCATTAGGTAAAACTGTTACAATTTCGGAACAATGGTGTGTTTTAAATTTATTATCGCTTTTAAAAAATTGCAAACATGAGTCACAGAAATGCATGTGGCCTCTATGTAAAGTTACTTGTCTTCTAACTAATCGTACCAGGTCTTTAATTAAACAGTAATGTCCTTTACCAACGACTTCAATATATAATAGATTAAAATGATTATTTTTCTTTGATTTGGATCTATATAGAGGACCTGTTACTGCATACTTATTATCCAATCCATATATACAAATGCTTATATCAGGGTTATTTTTTTCAAATAACTGTATATCGCTGACTGATAATGGGAATGACATTCCATCGATATTTAAAACATCTGAATAGTGCGGGTATGATTTAGTTCGACACACATTATTCTTTGCAGGATATAGACCAGCCAGTATACTCCATAAAAAGCAACAATTATCGTTGTTTTGAATATTAATGCAGCTTTTAGTATTTTTGACACTTGGGGGTAAAGGTATGTAAGTACCTCCTCGCATCGGACAATACTTGTTTACGTTAACTTCTAAATGACTTATTGCGACAAAAGACCAGCCTGATTCACGGTGCTCAAATTCTATAACTTTATTTTTTAAATGTTCAATCGTATTTTCAAACAGTTCATTGATATTTGTGTTTTCATAAATAACATCATATTTTGTATTGAATGACTTTAACTGTTGTTTGCCTGAATGAGGTAATGTAAAGTAAACGAAAAGCTCATAGTTTATTTTGATACTTTTATGTTCCCGTAATGACATTTCTACAACTTTCATAATGTTACTTTTGATATCACACAAAAACGTCTCAGGAGTTACGTATTCATTTTGTGTTGCATTCAGACGATAGGTGACTATTCTGTTTTTAAAGGCTGTTGCTATAATTTCAATATTATTCAAATCAGTTTTCAATATGCAATTCGATTTATGTAAATTAGTTCTCAAATGGGCATTGTATTCATTCTTAGGCAATTTAATTTGACATTTGTCACATTTCATTAAAATAGTTCTGGATAACGGACGGTTACGTGATCCCACTGTAAACAAAATAACACACTTTATAGATATCATTTTATTCCAAATTAGTACTACAATAGATATACATTTATAATTAATTAAAGTATGTATTATATAATACTTATATTCCATTTCATAACATAGGTAATGTAATTCAAAATGAATATGGGTAAAAAACATTATTAATAGATGTCAACAAATAAATGAGGGCTCACATCTGTGCTATTACTTTTACGTTGTGTTCAGGATAGTTGGATCCACGCATAGTTCAATCTATGCAATTGGTCCCATATTTTACAAAAAGGAATAATTCTATGTACGAAAAAGAAATAAATTCACTCTAACACGTTTGAACATTTAGTTAAAATTATTCACAGAACGTAAAAGGAATACCACAAATATCAGCTCGTTATTTATTAGTCATTTATTTATAATCCTCGTATTTTATTACAGATGCACTAATAAGTGTGGTAATAAGAGATATATACGAGGGCTTAAATTGATCAATAATAATTGCTAACAAATGACGGCGCACATGTTCGGTATTCCTTTCGCGTTGCGTGAATAAAATTAGCCAAGTGTCTCCAAGCTTCAGTATTATCATCGGTTCGGTTTTTAATATTTACTACAGCATGACGCCATCGATTTACTGGTGTCACCTTTTCAATATCATCGCATTTATACACTTTGACCTCAACAAAGTGGGTGCCCTTTTTATCAGGATTTGTCTGACGAGCAAAACCGTTCGCAAGTCGTCGTGAAATGTACGATAATAATTTACCCTCCCCTGCAGGTTGGTTCGCTTCTAATCCCTCGTCATCGCTATCGGCACCGAATAGTTCCGCTGCAGTGCCGTGCCGCGGCTTCACAGGAGCTATTCTGACCCTCTTGCTCGAGCTTGCTGACGATGTCGATGGCTTGGATTTTTCTTTTTTCGACCGCGTCAGCCTTCGGTGGTAGCGGTGGCGGTGCTGGCAAATCTTCCTCAGTGGAGGATGAGAGATACGAATCGGTATGGGACGAACGTTTTGACCTGGAAATAAAAATAAGTTACTATTAAAATATTATTAATTTATAATCTGCGTTAGAATACTACGTAAAGGCTATTTTATGGTTTTGAGAACACACAACTATCTAATATTTATGTATACACCTACCTCTTGCTCGAGCTCGTCGATGTTGGCGGCTTGGATTTTTTCTTTTTGTCGATCACGTCAACCTTCGGCGGTGGCGGCGGCGGTGCCGACGAATCTTCCTCCGTGGAGGATGAGAGATATAAATCTTCAGCGTGGGACGAGGGTTTTGACCTGGAAATAAAATAAATAATGTGCTATTAAAATAATTCATTTATAATTATAATTCTCCATTACTCTAACGTTGTTTTATTTGAATAATGATTAATTATTTTTACGAGTTTGTTACTTTGCGAATATAAATAAATAAATAATATAGGATATTCTTACTAAGTCCTACAGTAAGTTTGCGTTGCGAGGTACTCGCATAATAACACATAGAAAACAACCATGACTCGGGAACAAATATATGTGTTCATCACACAAACCCTTACTGAGATTCGACCCAGAAGCCCCTGGCTTAGTAGCTAGTCACTAACCAGTAGGTCAGATAAGTCGTCAAAATTATATAAGCAACATTACAATATACATTTATTCACACTTACATTGTATGATGATGATGTCCTTGTAGCTTCAGTAGAGAGAACAGTGGGTTTTCCTTGCTTCCTGTGTAGCGGAATGAATCAAGAGGATCGATCTGAGGAGCTTAAGTAGTGAAAATTCACGTGGAGCTAACGCAATACCTATATGAAATTTGTCAACGTGATTGAAAAACGCAACTCAGCACTTAGTCGGTGGAAACAATCATCGATTGCAAATCCCACAACGCAGCAAAATCAGATCACCGTGTATAATATAAAACAAATACGTGAAGGTACTTACCATATATTTTTTTTATTCATTAAATTCATTTTATGGTTTTAATCTTAGAAAAACAGACAATGTCGCGATCGGAGCTAGTATATTTTATTTGCTTTAGTGCATTATTGCTAACATCGTAAATCCAATCGTATCTCAATACAATGTGATGTCATTTTTTTTAAACGTTTGATTTTGAACTCTAATAACACAATAATTTCAGATATAAACCCCCGAAAATAAGTGAAAATATTATTTACTCTTATATATTCAACGCGATTAGTTCTACGGAAAATATGTCGGTAAGTATTTTTTTTAGAGTGAGTGTTTGTATTATTATTATAAAATAATTTCAAATTATAATGGTTACATTACTCATACGTAATTGATATAAAATAATAATTAAGTAAATACAATTTTTAATGTATGTGTCTGCTTAGCGCTAAGTCCACCTGTAGTCACCTACTTCGTTAATTTCATCGGATTTCTCTGTAACTTATGTTTTTTTTTGTGTGCAATAAAATATTTTATTATTAATGTAACTTATTTCAAGTTTTCATTTAATTAAAAGTTAATACTCGTAGTTAACATTAAACTAATAACTTAATTATTAATTACAGGATACATCAGAACACCTATTCAACTTCGTTCCTTTGGCATCATCCCAAACTCAAAGTCAGAGTGAACGGGAGTCAGGGGTGAGACGTCTGTCCTTGGGGGTCAAGAGGAAGGCAACACCCGTTTACTCGTTTATCAAAAAACCACATCGGAATGGAGGTACAAAAGTCATCAAAATAGAAATTTACGACAGTAACAAATTGAATGAGAACTTTGAACATATATGTAAATGTAATGCCGAGCTGTGTGCCCAATATGTAGTGAAAAATACGTTATTAGACCAAGTTTACGAATTAACGCGTAGAGTAATTGACAAGATAGACGAAGGTTTGTCCTCAGATACGCCACATGGGTACACCATCGAATAAGGGTACAATTTAATGTGATTGTGTAATATGAACATAGTTCTTAAGTTAATAAACATTATAAAAGTACACGTAATTTCATTTAACTATATCCAACTTTTACCTCAATGTTAATTACCTAGAGTAGGTACATAAAACTATAAAATAATATCTTATTAAGAGAACAGTACCTAACTCATCAGTACGAAATCAAAATCATTACTCATATCGGGTAGACATTTCTATTTAGAGATTTCAGATTACATACCTCAATGTATACAAAAACTCGATTATAGTTATACCGTGTTAATTACCTACTAATATTCTAAATATCCCCCTCTTAAATACATGACTTCCTTAATTGATGTAAAATTAGCACATATTTGAATAGGTAGGTAAAACGAGTCAACTAGATGTACCTAGTACAAGCATTCTCCTATCTCGCTAGTTCCATTGAATACATGACTTCTTGAATGGAGACGAAATTAATATTTGAATGATGATTTCTTGGATTGCTTTGAAAAGTATTCGAACGTCTAATATTTATTGCAGTTACATTTACGTAATCTACAAGTATTCTGCTACCTCACTTCTTGAATATGAGACTTCTTAAGTGAACGAAAAATTTTTTAATGATCGATCGATTCGAATTAGTACCTATTATAATATATGTAATATTGGTGGTAGCTAGATGTACCTACTAGCATTATAATACCTCACTACTTGAATACGTGACATCTTGAATGGATGCAAAATGAGTATTTGAATGATCGATCGATTCAAATTAGTATTCTAATGTGTAATATTGGTGGCACCTGGATCTTCTTTGATCCAGGTGCACCAATATTACACTACTTACATAGAAAACATCCATGACTCAGGAACAAATATCTGTGCTCATCACACAAATAAATGCCCTTACCGGGATTCGAACCCGGGACCGCGGCGTAGCAGGCAGGGTCACTACCAACTGCGCCAGACCGGTCGTCAAAATAATTATGAATCACAAAATAGAATACATAATTATAATCCGGAGAAACTTTTAGCGAACAACGATGTTAGTGGTCCGCGCGAACATAAAATGTGTTTGTAATAATTTAATTCACGATTAAAATGTTGTGGAACGTAAATACCTCCCTCGTTAATTTTGTGAACAGGGACCTAGCCAACATTACAGTCGTTTACGCTTCGTCTTCGTAAGCCTGTGGTTAAAATAAATAAATATTGTTGATTAGAATTATAATGTTTCATTGATAATTCTGTTTTATATAGAACCGGGCAACATTTTTATTCCCATGTGTTCCACGCCTTAAGTTATCAGTTTCGTTACAGCAATTATCAGTTTCGTTTTTTCTCAGTTTAGTTACTAAATCCAAAAGGTATATATTTTCTGCAATTCACCCTAAGGTGTCCCCCAATATTTATTTATTTAAATTGTGGCGTAGGCGAAAGATTGGCAATTTGTAGTAGTAATAGTAATAGTAAAGCACTTTATTGTACCAGAAAATAATACAACACACAAAAAAAGAGCTTATCACTAGTACAAAGGCGAACTCATCCCTTTAAGGGATCTCTTCCAGTTAACTTTTGAGCAATTTAAGGAGAATTGGAGATGGTAGGCATAGTACAAACGGCACTATTCACTGCAATGTCACAATTTCGTTTTCTTTCAACCCCAAACATGAGTACCTAGTTGCATATGTTCTGCCTACCCCTTTATGGTGTACAGGCCTGATTAAATTGTATTATCGCTCTCCTGTAGTAACGCGACAGAGACAGAACGCGTTTCGATCGCCCCTTAGCGTCAACGATTGGCACTTCGGCTAGGCCGGCAACTGTCTGTTTAAAGGAGATTAGAGTTCCCCTCTTATTCCTGAATACTGAACTTCCACCTCGAATTTTGAAGCTTTAAATAGTATTTTATACAATCGTGATATAATACAAAGCTTTTCAGTCGAGTACCATGTTTAGGCCACGAAGCTTGTACGGTACGAGAGTGAAAAGCTTAATTATATCACTATTGTATACAATACTTTTTCTACGAGTCATCATCTTCATCATCAATGGACGGAAATATTCATGCAAGTTAAAATTAATGTTAATAGAGTCGTTCACCGTTGTATCAACATCGAATTACCTAGCAACCAATTGTTTGTAATAACCGTCTCTGATTGGCCGATAACGCGACAGATAAAAAAACATATTTTTCTACTTGTCGACTGTAATATGTCAATTAGGCCACCACAGACTACCTAAACTATAAGTGCTAACTTTTCAGTGTTGGATACTCTATGGCAGTTCCGACTCAATTATAATAAGCTCATTATAGTTGACTTTAGTTAACTGTAATAATTTCAAAAATAGAACTTCATACTATTTCTATACTAATTTGCGATACCTGGCAAATTTTCCTGCATCTGAAACACATTTTTATTTGATAGCGTTAATGTCACGGAAAATGTATGTTGATTTTAGCGACTTCATCGCACTACGTACATTGCGATACAGTGAGGAAACGTCGCCACCATCCTTGGTACATAATAATACCTCATAATAATACATAGTAATATCTCAAGGGCATATTTTAGATATTACCTAGCTTTTAAGTTAATTTTTTTTTAGATGGAAAAAATCTCTTTATTTACATGATCATATTTACAAAATTATATAAGAAATTAAGACTAAACTTAAAAGCTAGCTAATGTCTAAAATAGGCCCTTGAGGCATTGTACCAAGGATACTGGCGACATTTCCTCGCTGTATCGCAATGCTGATACGTTGTGCGAGGAAGTCGCCAGTTCTTCGGTTACTAGTTACCTCAACCAGACGCTTCGCGATTTCTGTGAACAACTTGTTCGCACTGGGACCCCATGGACCTAGAGTTTCTGCGCCGAAAGGTACAAAAAGGTATTCTTTGCCAAGACTTTTGTATTTATTACGTTTCAAAATTTCGGCACTTTCTGCCGCTGCGCCCGCTTTTATCTTGATCCGTTGGAGCTGAGACGGTGCTGTGTTTGCGTGGGCGACGGTCGCGCGACCGTCGCCGTCGCGTCTCATACTTCCATATCGATAAGGTTTGATTTCGTATGCGTCGCATCGCCGTCGCGCGACCATCGCGCGACCGTCGCCCACGCAAGCCACGGCGTTAGTTTCTTATATAATTATGTAAATATGTTCATGTAAATAAATAATTTTATGTTGATTTTAGTAAATAAACGTTTGGGGTTGTTGCAAGATGTTCATGTCTATCTAAATATATAAAAGAAGAAGCTGACTGACTGACTGACTGACTGACTGACTGACTGACTGACTGACATATCAACGCACAGCCGAAACCGCTGGTCCTAGAGATTTCAAATTTGGCACGTAGGTTCCTTATGTAGTGTAGAGGAGCACTAAGAAATGATTTTCCAAAATTCACCTCCTAAGGGGGTCAAATGGGGGTTCAAAGTTTGTGTGGGGAAACAAGATTAGTTTGACTATTTTATTCGAAACTTCACAGGAAGATTCCTTAAGACATATGACTGAATACGTGTTTCAGGTTTTTTGAAAATTTAACCCCTAAAAGGGTGAAAAGGGGGTGATAAAGTCAAAAAATCAATATGGGTATCGTTTTTATGATTTATCGGGTCGCTGATCACGATAAATACAACGTTTTTAAAATCTAACGAGGCGGAAGTGAAATACCTTCTCCCCTGTTGTGGTGCAATGGGGTTTAAATATCAAAAATATATATAAAAGAAGATATTGACTGACTGACTGACATATCAACGCACAGCCGAAACCGCTGGTCCTAGAGATTTCAAATTTGGCACGTAGGTTCCTTATGTAGTGTAGAGGAGCACTAAGAAAGGATTTTCCAAAATTCACCTCCTAAGGGGGTCAAATGGGCGTTCAAAGTTTGTATGGGGAAACAAGATTAGTTTGACTATTTTATTCGAAACTTCACAGGAAGATTCCTTAAGACATATGACTGAATACGTGTTTCAGGTTTTTTGAAAATTTAACCCCTAAAAGGGTGAAAAGGGGGTGATAAAGTCAAAAAATCAATATGGGTATCGTTTTTATGGTTTATCGGGTCGCTGATCAGGATAAATACAACGTTTTTAAAATCTAACGAGGCGGAAGTGAAATACCTTCTCCCCTGTTGTGGTGCAATGGGGTTTAAATATCAAAAATATATATAAAAGAAGATATTGACTGACTGACTGACATATCAACGCACATCCGAAACCGCTGGTCCTAGAGATGTCAAATTTGGCACGTAGGTTCCTTATATAGTGTAGAGGAGCACTAAGAAAGGATTTTTTTTAAATTCGCCTGCTAAAGGGCTCAAATGGGGGTTCAAAGTTTGTATGGGGAAACAAGATTAGTTTGACTATTTTATACTAAACTTCACAGGAGGATTCCTAGGAGGATTCATAAGAGGAGCACTAAGAAAGGATTTTTCAAAGTTCACCTCTTAGCATGATAATTTGACAGGGACAGGGACAGGGACAGGGACAACTTCACAGGAGGATTCCTAAAGACATATGACTAAATACATGTTTCAGGTTTTTTGAAAATTTGACCCCTAAAGGAGGTAAAGTCAAAAACACAATATGGGTATCGTTTTTATGGTTTATCGGGTCGCTGATCACGATAAATACAACGATTTTAAAATCTAATGAGGTGGAAAAGATATTTTCTCCCCTGTTGTTGTGCAATGGGATTAAAATATCCAAAATAGCCATAAGTGTAGGTTTAGTTTTTATCTATACTTCTGGTTCAAGATTTCAAATTGACACGGAAGTTACTTATAGGAAGGATTTTTCAAAGTTCACCTCCTAGCATGATAATTTGACAGGGGCAAGGACAGGGACAGGGACAGGGACGGGGACGGGGACGGGATAGGGTTAGGGATAGGGATAGGGATAGGGATAGGGATGGGGATGGGGATGGGGATGGGGATGGGGATGGGGATGGGGATGGGGATGGGGATGGGGATGGGGATGGGGATGGGGATGGGGATGGGGATGGGGATGGGGATGGGGATGGGGATGGGGATGGGGATGGGGATGGGGATGGGGATGGGGATGGGGATGGGGATGGGGATGGGGATGGGGATGGGGATGGGGATGGGGATGGGGATGGGGATGGGGATGGGGATGGGGATGGGGATGGGGATGGGGATGGGGATGGGGATGGGGATGGGGATGGGGATGGGGATGGGGATGGGGATGGGGATGGGGATGGGATGGGGATGGGGATGGGGATGGGGATGGGGATGGGGATGGGGATGGGGATGGGGATGGGGATGGGGATGGGGATGGGGATGGGGATGGGGATGGGGATGGGGATGGGGATGGGGATGGGGATGGGGATGGGGATGGGGATGGGGATGGGGATGGGGATGGGGATGGGGATGGGGATGGGGATGGGGATGGGGATGGGGATCGGGATCGGGATCGGGATCGGGATCGGGATCGGGATCGGGATCGGGATCGGGATCGGGATCGGGATCGGGATCGGGATCGGGATCGGGATAGGGATAGGGATAGGGATACGGATACGGATAGGGATACGGATACGGATACGGATACGGATACGGATACGGATAAGGATACGGATACGGATACGGATACCGATACCGATACCGATACCGATACCGATACGGATACGGATACGGATAGGGATAGGGATAGGGATAGGGATAGGGATATGGATAGGGATAGGAATTGGGATAAAAATAGGGGACGGGGACGGGGATAGGGATAGGGGAGGGACAGGGACGGGACGGGGATGGGTACGGGGACAAGGATACAGATAGGGACGGGGATAAGAATAGGGATTGGGGTCGGAAATTATTCCGGTCGGTAATCGCTATCTAGGCAGTGTAAAATGCAGGTGGCTCAGCTGGAAGGGATTAGTAAGTAGGCATCGGCGAGTATCCTGCATCCCTGATAACTATTATATACAATGTGCTGTAAGAAGATCGTTGTTTGCTTGCCTTTTATATGTTTACATTTGCAGTAAGTATAAGTAAAATGGAAAAAATTGTAAGCGATAATGCAAGGAAGTACTTTTTACCCTACCGACCATAGCGTTGAGATACTGGCTATGTGGGTTGTATGAAGTTTCCCCAGTATAAATATTTATATAGGTAAAATACATACATATTCGTACCTACTACCTACGCTGTGGTCGCTGTGTAATAATTCTACAATCATTGCAAGAATTTCTTTTAAAACAATAGTAAATGTCTTAAACCAGAGTAATATGTGTAAGGTACAGTCAGCCAAAAAGCAGTGTAAGGTTCTTGGCTGACCGTACAGCAAATAGATCAGTTACAATGGCCCCCCAGTCGAGAATTGCCCCGCTTTACCTTAATCGAAATAATCGCGGACAGATGTACCTACAAAGAAACCTACGGATCCAAATGAAAATCTTATTTTTTTGTAAACGTTTCAATAAGAATACTTTTATTACGCGGGCGAAGCCGCGGGTAAAAGCTAGTTCTCGATAAATACAATGAAGGTTACATCGGTGCGTTTCGACTTTCGATCGATATAACTTTCTTGATATATTTTTAGTCGTTATATCAGTCTTCCGTGACATCGGCCACTGGCCAGTGCACTTTGATGTTATTTTAAACATTAATCGACGATGCCCACTGCTGAAAAATCTTGATGCCAAAAAAAGTAAATTGTTGTTAAAGCGAAGCAAGGCAAAATTGTTTAATAACTGTGTAATCTTATTGGAAGCGCCTAGCGGTGGTGGCCTAGGGGTAAGAGAGTGCGACTTTCAATCCGGTGGTCGCGGGTTAGAAACCTGGCGTAATCCCCAATGAGTTTTTTGTAACTCATGTGCGAAATGTCGTTTGATATTTGAGAGTCGCTTTTCGGTGAACGAAAACATCGTGAGAAAACCGAACTAATTCCAATAAGGCCTTAGTTACCCTTCGGGTTTGAAGGTCAGGTGACAGTCGCTTTCGTAAAACTAAAGTCAAAGCGGACCCCAGGTTTCCAAGAGCCGTGGCGAATGCCGGGATAACGCAAGGTGAATGAGATGACCCACTGCTGACAATCATGATGGCAAAAAATGTAAATTTACCTCTCTATTGAAGTGTAACAAGGCAAAATCTATTACTATCTGTGTACACATTGACACAATTCCACTAAAAGAGATAGCAACGTTCAAAGCCTACCGCGAGTTCGTTCTTCCATTCATCTTTTGACGAGGACTAATGGTTTGCTGCTAATAACGTTTTCAGCAGGCTTACTTCTAAACCAAAACTGGCATTTTTTTATGAAATAGGCAGCAAACGAGCAGACGAGCGGTCTGATGGAAAGCAGTCATCGCCGCCCATGGACATAAGCAACACCAGGGTAGTCACTTATGCGTTGCTGATCTTTGAGAACCCTAAATACCTGTTTCTTGAAGAAAAACATGTCACATCGCAAAGGGAACGCCTCAGAAGGTAGCTCATTCCATAACTTGCATGTTCTGGGCAAAAACGAGCGAGAGGCCCGTTTGTTCTTGGTTAGCCACGTGTCCAATGTCCATAAAGTGAGGATGAACTTATTACTATGTACTTAAATTTTAATATTATCACAGTTTTGTGAAATATTGCTACAAGCTATTACATAATTAAGAATTTTTAAGTACACATGGTTTTTTTTTTCCCGCACTATTTCTCAAAGCAGTACATTTCTTGTCAAGTCGAAATTTCAAAGGGTAGTTATCTAGTTATGGCCCGTGCGAAGAGGGAATTCGTAACTCCTTTCGATTTAAAACACTGCTTTCGGTCGTGTTTTAATGTATCGCCACACGTTTCGAATTTCCCTTTTTCGCATTTTATCGTAATGTACCTACAGTCAGCTGCAGAGCAGCTACTCGAATTAAAACATCCATAATAAGAAAGTTATTTAAAATAAATAATAAAACGTCTCATATCTTAGATAGTCTGTACCTACACTCATTGACATGATTCCACTAATAGCATGCCATTCACGATCAAAGCGCGTTTGAGTCGTTCTTTCATTCGTTTCTTTGGCGCGGAGTAAAGGACTGTCGCAAATAACGATTTCGTTCCACGATACAAGCTTTTCAGAGCTTGAACACTGTTGAGTAGTTTCGAATGGAAAAACCTTGTACTTTGTTAATATAAATGGTCGTGCTTTTATTTAAATTGAAATAGATAATCAAAGTACGTACTTGCATGAGTTTAAATATTTGAAAATTGTTACTGAAACATCAGTGACGCGATTCGAAATTTAAGATATTAGTTATCAATACGTTCCAACCATATGGTTCGGATATATCAGTTCAAAACAAAAAACGATTTTTTTTTACACTCACATATTTTATAATAAAACATAATGTATTCTTCAACACAGAGAAGACTATTATTAAATTAAAACGGGACTTAATCGCGTAAAACTTAAGTTAAAACGTAACGTAAGTATAAAACGTAAGTTTTACGTGATTAAGTCCCGTTTTAATTTAATAATATGAGTGAAGATCGTGTTAGTTTAAATCAATATACAGAGAAGACTATAAGTATTAACACAGTACAACACAAACAGAAAGAAATAAAATGCCACGAAATGGCCATTTTATCGTCGAATTTGACGTATCATATATAGCATTAGGTAAATAAACGACTGTAAATACGTTTCAATCAGGTTAACAGCTGGTCCGGCCTAGTGGTTAGTTACCCTGCCTGATAAGATGATAGTTCTTGATTCGTATCCCGGTAAGGCCATTTTTTGTGTGATGAACACAGTTATGTGTTCCCGAGACATATATTGTTCTATATTGTTTGCATTGTTGGTTTTAGTCCAGATGTTTAAGAATGTCCTATAATATATTATGTATGTATAATATACATACATAATATATTATAGGACATTATACATGTATATATGCCGCCTGTCTTCGCCTTGCAGTTTAGATACGCTTAAAACGACCAAGAATGTTCACAATCTGACACGTTTTCAGAAGAAACGGTTTCAGCACTCAGCGATCGAATCGAGCTTTTCAGCGATCCGTAAAGGAGATCAATATGCAGTAAACGATTCGAAACAGCGCACTGCACTTACGGTAAAGGTTATAGAATATATCAACATCGCTGCAGAGTGCTGGATGAAACGTAAAATATATGTATTGATGTAAGTGTATGCGTATATAAGCATATAAACCATCACCTTATCAAGAACCTATCACCTAAGAAATAATCAAGCTTGTTGATAGGTACGGAGAGTATGCCATAAAGCACTGCATAAAGTCCTCATTTTTGTATTGTAAGATTTTGAACAATAAAGATTATTTAATACATTAATAAATAATACGCAGCTGAAGATAAGTGGATCAGAATATCTCAGGAGGTCATTTCTAACTCAATTTAACTTCTAATGAGATCAGCGCAAATACGTCTTACCATCACGAATCATTCATTTATAGATGTTAAGAAAAACTAAAAGATGCTTTGTGATGCTAAGCACTTGCGATCAAATTAAATAAAAACAAGCTTAGAAACGTGACTTACTTGTTTATATTTAGTCTAGGTTTTCACTTAATTATAAGGCTAGAAACGTATTTAAAACCTGTTTTAGTAAGCCAAGAATTAAATTAAAACAACTGACCTTAGTTTACGTTTACACTAAGAAAAATTATGTAGCTATGTGTGGTAAAATATAATACACATTATTTTTTATTACACGAAATTTAAATTAAAAAAAAACCGACTTGGTGGACACTTGGATAGACACGTATAACTTATACCACCCCATCGTTTTTGCGTAGAGGGTTAAAATAAAAAAACCATTGAGCATAAATTGCATTGATCTTATGGATCAATGATGGATCTGAAATAAACGATTTTTTTTTATAAAGCAATAATATGAGTATATTTGTGTATGTTGTACGAGCCCCAATGCAAATGATATCGTCTAGTCACACTTCAACGTGCGATATTTATTTCCGAAACTGGTATTTAAACCCAGATTGACTTTGATGATAAATGGAATACACGACACACTAAGCCATTAAAACTAGTTTAATCTTGCGCCGTACAAAATGCCCTAATGTTATATGTTTTAATATAATCATATCATAAAAATAACATATCTAAAGCAAAAAAATACGCCTAGTTCATATTTGAGGCATAATAGGTCGTCTATTTTAAATAAAAATAGTTTAGTAAGATTAATATTATACAATAATATTTTAAATTGGATTAATAATATTATAAGTCGTCTGATATGATATACGGCTACATAAAAAGGTAAATTCTGTAAAAAATATAATTATTCTACAACATTTTTATACCAAAATAGCAAGAGGTAAGTCGGTGCCTGAATCAGTGAGGAAAATTATAATTTCCAGTAACAATAGCGGCAAATCTACGTTCCAAAATATCCAAAGACCTTTTTTTGCCAAGATCTACGGCGCATACAATCATCCAGCATCAACTAAAACACGGAACCGTCTCCTGTTTAAATAAATCTGGCCGTCGAAGAATAACTGCCAAAGAGAAAACAGGATTTTGAGGAGCATCATCAGGAAAAATCGTCATGCAAGAGCAGGAGAACTTACCTAACTATGGCATGACGCGATCAAAATAAACATTTCAGTCGATACCTGAAAGACAGTAATGAAAATAATGGGCTTCGGTTTTCACACCGCTAAACAGAAACCATTACTTACTCAAAAGCAGAAAACTAACAGGTTGAAATTTGCACAAAAGTACAGAAACTGGACTGCCGATCAGTGGCGAAAAATAATATGGAGCGACAAATCCAAATTTGAGGTCATAGTTGGCGATGAACGAAGTAAAGTCATTCAAGATAAAGGAGATGCATTTCACAAAGACTGTCTTGAACGCAAGGTGTAGTTTCCAGCATCTTTAAATGATTTGGGGCTGTATGTCGGCACAGGGTGTGGGATGTCTGCAATTTATAGATGGAACCGTCAATGCAGAGAAATACAAAAGCATCTTGGAATAGAGTTCACTACCGTCTATAAGAAAGTTCAAGTATATAAATGGATTTACTTTTCAACGAGATGGTGCCTTATGTCATACTGGCAAGACAACGATGGAGTGGCTGAAACAAAAACAAATTCCTACCATATCATGGCCATCCAGCAGTCCAGACTTGTCTCCCATAAAAAGTTTGTAGTGGTAAATGAAGAAAAAGTTGCGAAAAGATCCTTCTAAATCCAAAGCTGATTTTAAGGAGAAACTTGTGGGTGTCTGGAATGGAATAACCCCTGAGGAGTATAGACAGTTGGTAGATACAATGCCGCTCAGAATTAAGGCCGTTTTAGATGCAAAAGGTGACGCCACCAAGTGGTAGTTGTTCTTTTCTGCGTCGGCTACGCTGAAGACGAACATTTTTGCGAGTGTTACATTTGGTAAAATTATGTTTTTTTGTTTACTAGTGAGGAAAATTGTTAATTTATGTTTTGAATAAATAAAATATGCATTATAAGCTCTCTTGTTTTTATGTTACATGTTCTACTAATCATCTAATTCATCCTGAATTTTGAGGTCGAAGTTAGGACATAATATTTTTTTCATACTAGACGATATCATTTGCATTGGGGCTCGTATGAGTGTTTTAATAATATGAGTGAAGATAGTGTTAGTTTAAATCAATATATTAAAGCATAAGATAAGAGAGAGATAAGAGTGATAAGATAGAGGTGAGAGGGATAAGTTCGCCTTTGTACTTCACATCTCAATGTATGCTATTTTTTAATATGTTTTTGTACAATAAAGAGTTACTACTACTAAAGCAACATCACAAGCAAAAGTGAACAACAGCAATTAAATACGGTGCCTAGTGTGAATTTCATCAAACAGAAAATTATCAAACCAATTTAAAAACCATCAAGCTAAGTCTAAATGTGAGCGCCAACCTTTAATCTGATTGAGGACCAATAAAACTAGCATCTTGTTTGCAAACATTCGGTCGTTAGGTTTAATATTAGAACCCGATTACTGGAGCGCGCGAATTCCTATTTGAATTATACGAATCGACTCGGTCTAGACACTATTCGATATTTCCGGCACTAATCGAGGTCGATAATATTGGTTATCAGTGCCTCATTCTGTTTCTGATTTTTTATTGATATTTAGATATTTTTAGGGTTCCGTACCTCAAAGAGGAAAAACGGAACCCTTATAGGATCACTCGTGTGTCTGTCTGTCCCTCTGTTACAGCCGATTTCTCCGAAACTACTGGACCGATTTACTTGAAATTTGGTACACATATGTAAACCTGTGGCCCAAAGACGGACATGAAATTTAATTAAATGAAATTTAATCATAGGGGTCACTTTTGGGGGGTAAACTTGAAAATTAAAAATCAAAGTTATTAAAACTATATTGTGTTATATATCAAATGAAAGAGCATTTTATGAGAATTTGAATAATATTTTTTTTAGGTACTTTAGAAGTAATTTAAGAAAATAGACAAAAAATTACCATTCCCCCCCCTTATCTCCGAAACTACTTAGCGTAAAATTTTCAAAAAAATACAAGAGATAGCCCTCTACCTGTAGATTACAGGAAAACCTATTAGAAATCTACAGTCAAGCGTAAGTCGGACTTACGAGAAAAAAACTCAAATTAAGATTTTCACTCACTGACGCTGCAAGCAGTTATTAAACGTCTTAAAATTTTGTAAGCGTGATGGACAGGTAGAAAGAAATTCATTTCTGTCTTTTTCTTTTTAGAAATTGTTCAATTTTTTTTTTTCATTTGCCAAAATGACTTAAGTTCCTACTAAAAAGGAGGCGTTTAAGACCGTTTGTAAGTGGACTGAGCAAAATTTTGTTCAAATCGGTCCAAAAAAGGTCTCTGTTGACGAAAACATAGAATTTGTGCCAACGACAGCCCAAATCTGAAGTCCATTTTGCTCTATCTCTTATCGTTTCCGAGATATATACGTAAAGTCTTGAAAGTGCGAAAAGTTAACTTTGCCATCACAGTCGTTCAGGCGCTCATGAGTTCTTTGTATGGAAAAGTCGAAAACCGACTCGCACTTGACCAATGTTCATAGAACGTGTTGTGGTTTTTTACGCGGGTCCGCGACTGACGACGTTCGAATGTTTTGTTCGGAAATGTTTGAGGGTGGTTTCTTTGAAACGTCGCCGGCGGCGGGTGGTTCGACGGGCGAAGGTCACACGCCGCACGCGACGGTCTGTATTCGTTTTGTACAATAGCAACGGACGGCGGGTGGCGTCTTGATATGGAAAATGACTGACTTCACTAAAGATAATGATGAACTCATTGAGGTAATACTAGAGAGGACACTGCGAGCAAAACGTTTGCGCTACAAACATAAGTCCATTGGACTTATGTTTCTGCCTGCACACAAATAAAATGTAAAAATGCCTTCCTGCGCAACAAGATGCTGTTTAAGCCATACGAGAAAATCGAATAAAACTGACGTGTCACATTTCATCGGTTAGTATACACGCTACACGCTATGTTAATCGATCTTTATTTAAGTAATTATTTCAATGAAGGGACGCGCTCCTCAAACGCCAAGCTATCGCTGCCATTTTGTTGAACGAAATCATAGATTAATCGCATCATAATCGCACAGACTTGACATGTAGGTAATGAAGTATAGTAATTGTGATTATATTCTGTTTGTAATATATAAAAGAGAAATGTTAAATAAATTATTTCACGTTATACTTATGAATACTACACAGTTCTACCACGAGTTGTAATCGATATTTTCATACAATAATAACCTATGATTTTCTTCAAGGGCAATTAAAGTAGGTATATGAAAAAAATCAATAATGTATTTTTGTTTCACTTAGTAGAACTTAAACATAGCACAATGTATGATAGTGCTAAAATTAAACTACTTACCCCCTTATTCATAAACGTTCACTAAAGTTATCAAGCCGATAAAGTTCGTTTGTCCCTTTCTATAACACCAATACGCCGAAAAGGGACAAACGAACTTTATCGGCTTGATAACCTTTAGTGTGCGTTTATGAATAAGGGGGTTAGTATTTTACAAAAAGTATAAAAAAAGGTCTACACTAAGAGTGTCGCGTCTAGGTGGTCATTGGTCAAGTCTTACTCTATGACACGGTACCTCCCCACGCATGTTGGCGTGTTGATCGGGTCGCCACCTTCCCGAATGGAGGTTGAGGGAGGCGATGGCTGAGATACGCGTCATACTCGTGAACGGGTGCTGTTTGTGGAGACTGGTCTGTTCAAGCTTACCTGGGCCACATGTTTTGTTAGATTATTTAACTTTACTTTTGAGCGGATTGCGAGACACTACATTCGGTTCTTGTAAGAATTAAACTTAAGTAAGTAATGTCTTAAGGATGACACTAGAGACCATCACGTTGTCGTTTAATTTAGTTAATTTTAGCTTTTGGACACTTAGAGACTTTATACATCTCTGAGATTTTGATTATATTTTATTTTAAAATAGACTCCTTACTTTAATGACCTTGTTGTCGTTTGATTAAGTTAATGTTAGTTTTTTGAACACTTAGACACCTTATACATCTCTGAGATTTTGATTATATTTTTAAACTTAATTTGTAACCTTGATTGGCCCTTATTTGTAAACTTGATTTGTTCTTTAATGATTGACAACTAGAGACTTGTACATCTCTTGAAATGTGTAATTTAGCTGTTCATTTTCTGTATTTTTTATTTTTTTTTTTGTATTATTTGACAAAGGTTTTTACTTTTAAATATTTTAATTTTATAAAATTTGACTCTTGGAGACGCTATACATCTCCATGGATTATTTGATTAAGTATAATATTTTTACTTGTAATATTCAGTCTTTTACAACTATTGAAGTATTATAGATTTCTTTTATCTTTGTATCTGTTTGCACTTTCTTTATGTATTGATTATTGTTATTGTGAAGGTTAAATATGCAATCGACTCATGCTTGACCAAGTTCAAGTTTGGAATCTCAGTTGTCTATGTGCAGACTTTTGAGTTTTCAAACGACACTCTTTTGACAGGACTCATGATGTAAACATGTTTGTGTAAATATATATTAATAAATTATAAATAAATAACGTTTGGATAAACCAAAGTGCCTTCCTATTGTTCCAAGGACCTCCTGTGGGAATTACCACAGGTTATGGCCCATACGCGACGTTAAGGAACATTGTATTTAAAGCTAGGAAGTGTTTGTATTTTTTCAGCATTATTTAGTCAGCTTTCGTACGGCGAGAATAACGTTAGCAACCACAGTTGTTGACAACATAACCTTAGCAACGAGAGTAACATCATAGTTAAAGGAAAACCGTAAGTAAATTACATCATGGACAGTAAGGACAACATAAAGACTTTGAAATTAAATACGAATTATTCTAATTGGAGAAAACTAGCTAAATTATTTCTGGATGCAAAAGGAATTGGAGCCGATGATAAAGGTAAAGACGCAAAAGCTAAATACTATATTTTAAATTCAATAGATGAAAATATTTTACATTATGTGATTAATTGCTCAACCACAAAGGATATTTTTGAAAAATTAGATATTGTATTCAATTACAAAGTGGAAAAAGACAGTCACCTCAGAGTTATAGAATTTTATAAATACAAATTTACTGGAGATATACTTCAAGATATTAGCAAATTGCAAAATATGTGTTTTGAACTAGAATCTACCGCAAATAAAATAAATGATGACATGCTTATACAAAAGATTTTGACCATTTTACCTTCAACATTAAATTACTTCAGGACTGTATGGGAGGTAACTCCGAAGTCTGACCAAACCATTCATACTTTGATCGAACGAATTCAAAAAGAACTTAAGCTTGTTGAAAATAATTATTCAATAGTAGTCAATTCAGATATAAATCACCAAACAGAGGAAGCAATGAAAAGCAATGAAAGAATTTGTTTTAATTGTAACCAACGAGGGCATATTGCGAGATTCTGTAATAATAAAAAATGCACAATATGCAATAAAAGTGGCCACACTTCCAGTGAATGTTTTTCCACAAAGGTATGTAGGAAATGTAACAGGAAGGGACACATTGAAAAATTTTGTCGCACTTTTAGTCTGGTGAGTGAACAACTGAAGCATACAACTAGTATTAGAGCCATTATTGATTCGGGTGCATCCTCTCACATGTTCTATAATAATGATGTCATTAACTCCACAGAAAATGTAAATGTAGAAATAAGATGTGCTAATGCAGAGAACCTCGTCGCACAAGCCATAGGTACAGTAAAAACAAATGGTTTTGAACTGGAAGATGTACTACATGTTCCTGCAATTTCTAGAAACCTGATATCTGTAAGTTCAATCACTGATCATGCAGCTTCTGTACTCTTCGTTGGAAACAAGGTAACTGTAAAGAAATATAATCGCATTATTCTTACGGGATATAAAACTAGAAACGGTCTTTATGAAACAGAATTTTCTGCTAACACTGTTCGCGAGGTTTTGCTTTCTGAGAACGCCGATATTTGGCATCGTCGGCTAGGTCACGTATCGGATGTGCCGCGTCTAGCTAAACTGGTGAACGGTATCAAAATTGGGGGGAACATAAAGAAAACTTTTGTGAAATATGCATTAAAGCAAAAATGACTAGAAAACCTTTCAAAAATAATAGAATTAAAGCAAAATTTCCTTTAGAAATTATCCATACGGACATTTGCGGTCCGATAGAAATTCCCACTTGGGATAATAAAAAATATTTTATTACTTTTTTGGATGACTTTACACATTTTTGTGTTGTCTACTTAATTACTTTTAAAAGTGAAGCCTTTGATAAAATAAAACAGTTTGTGACTTTAGCGGAGAACCATTTCAATACAAAAGTTAAGAAAATCAGATGCGACAACGGAAAAGAATACTCGAACAATAACCTAATGTCTTGGTGCAGCTCTAAGGGCATAATTATGGATCTAACAATACCCTACACTCCTCAATTAAATGGAAAAGCAGAGCGATTAAATAGAACCTTGTTAGAACGAACGAGAGCATTAATATTCGATGGTCGAGTTCCAAATTATCTATGGGGTGAAGCTCTTATAACTGCAAGTTTCTTAATCAATAGAAGTCCTACCGAAGGCAAAGACAAAACTCCAGCAGAGATGTGGTTTGGCATCAAACCTGATGTATCACATGTAAGACGTTTTGGTTCAACAACTTTTTATAAAATAAACTCTGGTGTACGAAAGCTAGATGTCAGATGCAAAAAGGGAATCCTGATTGGCTATATCAGGAATGGTTACAAAATATGGGTGGATGAAACAAAAACAATTGTAAGAGCGAGGGATGTAAGAATAAATGAAGATGAGCAAGGTATATATACAAATGAAGAAAATGATGAAACTATTAGAGGTCTTTGGACAATCAACGAAGAAACTGAAGAGACAGTTAGGGAAGGCACAACACAAAATGAAGATCAAATAAACAGGCAGGAAGAAAATCAGGTCAGAAGAGTCAACAGTAATGAAGGTCGAGAAGGAGATACATTAAGAAGAATTGAAACAAGTAGCAATGGAGAGGAGGGTCGAGAAGGAGGTACATCAAGAAGAGTTGGAGGAAGTAGTAATATAGAGAAGAGTCGAGAAGGTGATATGTTAAAAAGAAAAGTAAGAAGTAGAAATGCAGAGAATGTTCGAGAAGGTGTTATTCATTTAAGAAGATTAGGAAGCGAAACAAGTGAAGATGAAACAAAAGAAGATGAAACAAAAGAAGATGAAACAAAAGTAGATGAAACAAAAGAAGATGAAACAAAAGAAGATGAAACAAAAGAAGGTGAAATAAAAGAAGATGAAACAAATGAAAGCGAAACAAATGAAGGCGATATAAATGATGGCGAAACAAATGAAGGTGAAATAAATGAAGGCGAAACAAATGAAGATAAAACAAAAGACAATAATGAAACAAATGAAATAGAAACAATTGAAGAAGAAGAAAATAATGAAGTATTTTATGATGGGAATGAAGAATTTTTTGATAATGAAGAAGTTGAAAATCGAGTTGGAAGTATTGAAAATCAAAATATTGATAGTGATGTTAATCAAAATAGAAGAGTTCAACCTGCTAGAGACCGCAGATTACCTGATAGATATAAAGATTATTTAATGAATTATGATACTGAAGCTTCAATGTTAACTTACGAGGAGGCAATAGAATCAAAAGAAAAGGATAAATGGAAAAAGGCAATAAAAGAAGAAATTAAATCACTTGAAGAAAATAAGACGTGGTCATTTGTGGATGAACAGGAAGCAAAAGGAAGAAAATTAGTTACTAGCAAGTGGATTTTTACAGTAAAGTCTGATGGCAGATATAAAGCCAGACTAGTTGCAAGAGGCTTTCAACAAAAGTACAAAATAGATTATGACGAGACGTACAGTCCGGTAGTTAATAGTACGTCTTTAAGAATCTTACTATCTATTGCAGCGGCAAAAGGGTTAAAAATAAAACAGTTTGATGTGAAGACAGCCTTTTTACATGGAGACTTGAAAGAATGTATATACATGAAGGTACCCAAAGGCTATAGCAACAAAGAAGGCAAAGTATGCAAACTAAACAAGAGCTTATACGGTCTGAAACAAGCTCCACTAATGTGGAATATTAAGTTTACAGAGTTCTTAATAAAGATGGGGTTCAAGCAGATGAAACTTGATCAATGCATTTTTGTTATGGAGGGTGAAAGAAAGATTATTCTTGCGGTATATGTCGATGATGGATTAGTTCTTGGAGAGAAAGAAGAAGATCTAGTGTACATAATAGAAAGAATTAGAAAGGCTTTTGAACTAAGAGTCTTAGATGAAGTCACCAATTACATTGGTTTGGACATTAAGCAAGATGAAAATGGGATTAAAATTTTTCAGAAAACATACAGTGAGAAAATCATTAAGAAATTTAACCTAAACAATGCCAAAGAATGTAAATGTCCAACAATTCTGATAGAACAGCATCCGTCAGTAAAGGTTGATACTAAGTCTCATGAGCTTTACCGAGAGATGATAGGGTCATTGTTATATCTTTCGAATAAAACGCGACCAGACATTAGTTTTCAAGTGGGTTATTGTTCGAGGCATCAAAATTCTCCAAATTTAAATGATTTGAATAATGCTAAGACAATTTTGCGATTCCTGAAAGGCTCAACAGAAAAAGGGATTCACTTTAATAAAGATGATAAAGTACTCAGGGGTTATTGTGATTCGGATTTCGCGGGAGATCCAGACACTAGGCGCAGCACTTCTGGTTTTGTGATTTGGCTGAATGGTGGACCAGTGGCATGGAGCTCAAGAAAACAATCAGTAGTCGCACTGAGCAGCACAGAAGCAGAATTCATAGCAGCAGCAGAATGTTGTAAAGAACTACTATTCATAAGGGATCTGATTTTTGAGATAACCAAGGAAAAACTAGAAGTTGAGATGAGAGTAGATAATCAATCTGCAATTTGGCTTATGAAAAAAGGAATCATGGGGAGAAGAAGCAAACACATAGACGTAAGATACTATTACCTAAAAGAGAAAATTGACGAAAATCAGATTACAGTTAAATACTGTCCGACGGGATCACAGCTGGCTGATATACTAACTAAAAGTTTACCGGCTGTAAAATTTGAAAAATGTCAACGAAGATTAGTGTTTTAGTGATATTGTGGCTAAAATGAGTCATTGAGTGTAGTATAAGTGCGGGCTAAAGTGAACGTTAATTATTTTTCGGCTCATGTCGGGGTTTGTTTATAATTATCGTAGTATGTAAGTTTTTTATAGGGTGTGTAAAAATAATACAGGAATGTGTATTGAAAGAAAACTTAAGGATTCTGGAAACATGAAATAAAGTTAGAATTAAGGGGGTGCTTGATAATGATTCACTTAAGGGGTGTAAGTGTATGTACTAATGGTAAGTGAATCAATATAAAAGCAACCATCAAACGAACTTGAAAAAAGAGTAAAACCACACATTCATTTAGTCATTATTTACACAGTGTTCTGAAGTTATCCTTAAGTATTTTTTCTAAATTTTATTTATTCCAAATATTATTATAATTTTTAGTATTTTAGTATTTGTTTAGAGAAGGGAAGGATACGTAAATTTTATAATCGAATATGTATTTGGCAATTAGTAATGATGTATCGAGCGGTGGAGAATAAAGATAAATATGAAGCGAGAAGTAGAATAATTAACTGTTTATTTATATATTTGTAGCGATGTATCGAGTGGGAGAATAAAGAATAATATGAGGCGAGAAGCTGAATAATTAACTACTTATTTATATATTAGTAGTGATGTGTCGATTAGTGGGAGTTTATATTATATGAGAGTACATGTAGATATGTACTAATTAATATTTGATGATAACGTTTGTTGAAACCTTTTGTTTTTTGGTAATGTGATGAAAGTTTTGAAATATTGTTCTGGAAATGAGATTGTGGCCTTTTTTTTAATAAAAGTTGTAAAGTATTAGAATTAGATAAAAGTTGTAAAATATGTACTAACGCTTCAAGCAGAGTCGATTGAGGGGGTGTGTTATTGTGAAGGTTAAATATGCAATCGACTCATGCTTGACCAAGTTCAAGTTTGGAATCTCAGTTGTCTATGTGCAGACTTTTGAGTTTTCAAACGACACTCTTTTGACAGGACTCATGATGTAAACATGTTTGTGTAAATATATATTAATAAATTATAAATAAATAACGTTTGGATAAACCAAAGTGCCTTCCTATTGTTCCAAGGACCTCCTGTGGGAATTACCACAATTATAGTTAGTAATAATATGACATTTAGAGACTTTATACATCTCTAATTCTATATCAGTGTATAGCTACTTTGCTTATGATTAATATTTTTAGTTAATATTTCTATTAATTTCATTTGTTTAACTTTAATGAATACTCTGTAATGTTGACATGTAAAAGTGCCCCCGTGGCCTATTTGCTGAATAAATGATTTTGTATTTTGTCATGCGCCGCGCGCTGCCGGCCGGAGCACAGACTTTGTTTGGGGTGTAATTTCTAGTATGTTAGTACATAGTAATTCAATGGATGAATTGTACTTCTGTGAACTGTTTTCGATATACTTAATCGAATATATGATGTAAATTTTTCTTTACTATGCAAGTGTTTGAGTACCAAGTTAAAAATTTCACTTTCTTTTTGCCGGTTTCATACAAAAATATCGTTTGACTGTCTCTTTTTTTGGGTAATATCAATATTTATATGGAAACGGATTAAGTCGCGTATAATCTTCTTCCTCTAAGAATTACAATGTAAGTATTTTTGCATTCATTTTGATCAGAGCACAACACAACAGTTCAAAAATCAGTCTACCAGAGCTTCTGAGTTCCGTCGCCGACGACGGGTGACCAAGGGTCAGAAAACCCACGCACCCGCGACCGACAGCGTGTGGCACAGCGGCACATGCGGCTCACATCCAAACGCCGCCGGGCGCGTGTGACGGGCCAGAGAAACCAGGGCCTTAGGGCTAGGTGATTATCGCTGCGCCGCAGAGGACGCGCTGAGGGGGGGGGGCGGTGCCTACAGCAGTTGTAGTTGTATGCATACCTAGCTCACGCACACAGACGCGTCCGCTGGCGCCGCCAGGGCGGCTCACTCCGCTATCCTATCGCCGCGCTACAAGTATATCCTGGCGGCCGCGAGCTGTGGCCGCGAGTTCGCGGCCTACTCAGGGGTGGCGCACATTCTCACGGAATGCACGTTCGCACTTTCTATTGTTACTTTACGTCGCGAGGTTTTTTAAGCGATGTCCGCGGGTGGAATGGCTAATAATACTTGATTAAATAGACATATTGAATAAAATAAATACCAAAAGATATTCTTATACAGATCTACTACTGATTAAGTCCCACGGAAAAGTTCAATAAGGCTTGTGATGTTGGAACCTTGAACAAAAATATATAAATACAGCGTATATACCTAGAAAGTACTCAAGACTTGAATATAATAATATAACATTTAATGTGAGTATTAATTCGTTTGGATCCATTGGTAACCCTATCACCGGACGCCGCGCACGTGCGGCTCGTTTCTTTGTAAGAATGTTGTAGGTATTTAAAAAGCCGGCATTTCGGAAACATCAAAGCAGTGGGCCTTCTTTACTTGTGCTATTATATATTCTGTGGCGCCGCGCCGGTGTCCACGTGCGCTCTCTGCAGTGTGCGCTGCCGCTGCCACGAAACGTTTACCTACTCCGTGTAATACTGATAAAAGAAAGTATTGACATGAATTCACACGTTTCGGAAATGACTGTAGGTATTTTAAATATTTTAGCACAATATGTTTTTTGCCTCTTATTGCCTATTATACAATATATACATACCTACTATGGCAACTCTATCACAGCGCAGAATATGCAGAAGCCACATGGTGGTCTGCGACAGAAACTCAATAGACATTTTTAGAGTTTTTAAAATAAGTACCTAAGTAGGTACGTGAAGTAACATGGTAAATTAAAAAATATCATTAGATACTTATTGCGAAGGTGTAAACAATTTCCTTCGTTTTGCCACATATCAATAATTACCTATCTATATTAAATTCATTAATCCGTATACATTACATTTTTACAGTAGGTACGGTAATACTCACCCCGTTATTCATAAACGTACACTAAGTTATCAAGCCGATAAAGTTCGATTGTCCCTTTCCGACGTATTGGTGTGATAGAAAGGGACAAACGAACTTTATCGGCTGGATAACTTTAGTGTACGTTTATGAATAAAGGTGTTAAAATTTATAGCTACGAAATTTTACATAAAACACCTACTTTAAAATAAAATAAAGAATGTTGAATTTGGTTAACATTATAAAAGACCTCACGCAAGCTGTGCTAATTAGTTCGTGAATTCGTCGAGAGGTGGCGCTAAACACAATTATGCTCATTAGAGAACCTATAATACTTCTAGCCTAGCCCAGTCTTTAGACTTATGTGAGTAACGTAAAAGTACCTAATAGTTTTGTAGGTACGGAACCCTCGGTGGGCGAGTCCGACTCGCACTTGGCCGGTTTTTTTTTTACATTTGGCTGGCAACTCTGTAATACGACTAATATTTTACTATATTGTGGGTGTTGTAGAAGTCGACTGCGGGATATGGATTCAAATGAGCTGGTGGCGATAGGCTAGCAACCTGTAACTGCAATATCGCGATATCGTTAACTTTCTGCTTCTCAATAAAATTGCTGAAAAATGGCACTGGAATTTGAGTTGTTTTATAAACTGTGCCTACGCCATTTGGGAATACAAACGATGTATTTTACTCTACTATCAAAGTACTCGTATTTAAGTGAAATTCTATTTTTTAAAGCTAGACCTTTCTTATCTTCTCAAGGATTAGACACGGAATAATGTAGAATCTGAATCCTGAATCCATTGACTGTAAAATCAGTCTAGAGGATTTAATGAAAAAGTTAGTATTATTTTGTCCTACTTTTAGCACTTGGTATTGTCATAGTTCAATTCATAGTACAATGTTTTGAAAGTAATCACGTTTGTGGACGGCATACCTGTTTAGATGACTTTTTTTGTATATTTAATTTTTACATAATTATGTACATTTTGTCATGTTACCATTTTACTGATTTTGGTACAAACATATACTTACCCGAATCAATATGCATAGGTACTTAACGGTATATATCCTGATCAAACGCGTGAATATAAAGATTAGTATTGTCTTATATATCCAAACATGTAGATTATTTGTTAGTCCGACGCGCATGGCGTCACGCCTCGTTTGTTTGCCCGAGTCCATGACACCTCAATCTACATTGAGTTTCAACTTTCGTTTGAACTATACATTTTGTATTCAAAGGAGGATGCCGTAATGGCACATTGACTTTAGTTTTGAGCTGAGTTTGTGCTACGTCAACAAACTTTTGTCGAAATATATATTTCTTTTATTTCTTCCTTCCGTATATATTAAGAGAGCGAGAGAGATAATTTAAAGAGAGGCGTTATCCAAAATTGAAGGGACTTTACTAGAAACCATTTGTCAAAATGTTAATTGATTCATGAAAAAAACTGGCGCCGACAACAAAAAATTCCAACCTAAATTAAACATCAATATTAGGATAGGTCTAAATATTCATGAAATATGGACACAGAGGAAGCGTTACAATATACGATATATCTTCAAAATTATAGACAGGTGTGATAGATCCAATATATGATTTAATATTTTCAAGTATTTTACAATTAAAGGAAAATACGCCGTTAATTAATCGAGTTTTGCGTTGAAATTAACTATGATTATATTGATTTTGAATGCAATTGATAATGTTTATTACATGGAATTCAATACTGATTGTGATTACGCAGATTATGAATATTTGTATCAGTATTATTATGCATATTTATAGAAATTATTAATGCAAACTCTTACAGTTTCACTTCTAACTATCACAATTTTATTAGAATGTTATATCAGTGTAGAAGAAATCCTCATTACAGTTTATGAGAAATATCAGTCGTGTGGTGAAAAATGAAAATGAAAATGAAATATTTATTTTTCAAGTAGGCATATTACAATGCGCATATGAACGTCAAATAAAGCTAAATAATAAAGTGTTGTTTACATCTCCATTGCCATTTCGCTGGAACGTCAGTCTTCCGCGACCACGGCTAGTGCAACTTGGCCGAAACGTTGGATAAAAGGTAATAATGTTATTTTATCGCCTTCAACCCGTGTGTGTCTTTAAACAATGTGTACAAAACGCGAGAACTTAGTGTTATACCTATGAGTAGTGTTTGAGTTTTCTTAAATTCCACGACTCATACTTTAGTAATTAATAATAATATCATTAGATGACCCAGTCCCATCACTAGTGTTTATGGATAGTCTGACTTATTCTTGGACTATTTGAGCTATCCTAGTGTTTGCTGAAAGTTTGGGCGACACTTTCGCTGTTAGTTAATCGTGAACGTGATGAAACTTTACAGCAGTCATTTACATCTACAATTGAATACCATAGCGATTTCAAAACAGGATCCTGAGCATAGGTCACAGTGAACCGTTTTGTACGGTTTGTTTTGTACCCTAGCCCAATATCCTTTCGTCTGTCTATAATCGTTCAATTTTTAATGATTTTGTTTTGTTTTAAGGTCGTAATTTTAATACACATTTTTGACAAGCCACAAATGAAAGGATATGTAGAACCTTTTCACAGTAAAGGTCAAAGTGATTTCTATGGTAAAGAGCGGTTTCAGTACATTCTGGTTCTAGTACGTACGGCTTACAAATTCTAGAGTTGAAATGAGTTAAATTGAAATTATTTCAATTGAAGTTAAAGTGGGACTGGGCTGGCCACGTCTGCCGCATGCCGAATGACTTATGGGCCAAAACAACCACGCAGTGGGAGCCCCTCGAGTCAAACCGAGAATCCGGCAGACCTCTTCGGCGATTGCGGGATAACTTAGACTCCTTTTTGAGAGATTGGCCAGTTATCGCTCAAAACCGTGAGGAATGGAAGAAGAGGGGGGCCTTGGCCCAGCAATGGGACACAATAGGCTCATAATAAATAATAATAATGATAAATTAGTTGACCGCATATAGTACGAGTACTAAATATCCTATCCCATAAAAAAAAAATATATAATAGCAATAACTAATATAAATACTGATAAGAGTAGATAGAATAGATACACCTAGATAAAATATCTCTCATTAGAGATTTCACATCATCGTAACTAGACTTTCGCCTTTTTTTTTAATAAAATAAAGATACAAAATGTTTCATTAAAATAATTTTGTACGGAAAGATATTCTCCGCCTTTTGTTCACACAATCGTTTCATGTTATTCCAGGAAGGGGCGCGTTCATTATAAAAATATTGAACCTAATTAACACATTGTGAAAAGCTCTCGTAAATTAAGTGGGGATTTAATTTCTACTATATTTACATTAGGCTTGCGTGCGCGTTTTTAAAAAGTAATTAACAGTCACATGGTGCTACCTTATCGCTCTAGTGCACAATAGGCTAGTTTCCTACTAGTCAAATCAGCTACTTTTTACGAACTGTCAAAACGATTTGCTTATATGGAATTACTATGAAATACTGAGGAGTGACGTCACGGTCAATTCATTTACTTTAAGTATATCTTTCTTTTTGACTTATTAAATCGAAATTATGTTTAAAAATAACTACTGCCCATATTTTTCTTTTAATTATGTGCTGCTTTATTTCGTGCACTGCATAAAATATTTTATTTTAAGTATAGGAAACTAGCCTATTTAGTGCTTTAGTAGCTTGTGTCAAAACTTCAAATTGGCCGACTAGGCCGATTGCCGAAAAGTGGCCGAATATTCACGGCATCTCTATTAGTTTCATTAACACGTCGTTACGTACGTATAACAATTAACAAAACTCATTCGTCCGGTCAATCGTATTTTATGAAATATATATGTATCTGCATTTTCAATTTGATTATAAAAAAAACATTGAAAACACATATACGAATAACACACGCGGTTCTGATACAAAAATCTAAAACTGAAAATATATAGGTAATTATTGATCACTATATAAATCGGTTATGGGACAAATTGTCAAAATGTTCTAAAAGTTCTAATCCTGTGTCGAGATATGGCATTAAATGCCCTGAGACTGAAAATTTTTCTTTGATTAATCCTCTATCCTTACTCAATTTTCCTTAGCTATACCACATTCAACGTCCTTATAATACCAACAATGCACTTTATTATATCAACATCATTTCAGTTTTAAAACATTATAATCCCGCTTGATATACAATTTAAACCGTTTTATTGCGTAAAAGTACTAAACACATTAATTTACTTCAGCCAAACAGCTTCAACGCGTAAACAAGAATCTTCGCGCTTCATAAAAATGTTTTATAGCTGAACAACCGGCCTAGCCGAAGTGACAATCGTTGACGCTACGTGACAATCGAAACATAGTTACCTATCTCTGTCACGCCAATACGGGAGAGCGACAGATACAGCTTATTTTTAACTACGCACGACAGATACATAATTACACACGAGTCGAACGCGATAAAATAACATTTTTACCTTTCATCCATCTTTTCGGCCAGGTTGCACTAGCCGTGGTCGCGGAAGACTGACGTCCCAGTGGCGAAGTGTCAATGGAGATATAAACAACGCCAAACTACCCGATATTCGTTTTTATAAATGTTCGGGGTGTGTCTCTTTAAAAAAATGTATACAAAACGCGAGAACTTAAAGTGTTATAGATACAGTTTAAGCGTCTTAGGGCCACTTGCACCAACGAAAATGGAGGGTTAACCCACCATTTTATATGGAATCTCACAGTTGAGAGCACACTAACCCTGAGATAAGTTATTGGTGCAAGTGGGCCTTAAGGAGCTTAAACGATTGCGACGTTGGCTAGTTACCCAGGATTACAGGACTGTAATTTGTATCATTTCCGGTCCGTCTGTTTCTTTTTTTTGTCGACTAGCTGCAGAAGTTTGCTACTGCAATGTTTGTTGCTCATTTTTAGGGTTCCGTACCTCAAAGAGGAAAAACGGAACCCTTATAGGATCACTCGCGTGTCTGTCTGTCCCTCTGTCACAGCCGATTTCTCCGAAACTACTGGACCGATTTACTTGAAATTTGACACACGTATGTAAACCTGTGGCCCAAAGACGGACATGTAATTTAATTAAATGAAATTTAATCACAGGGGTCACTTTTGGGGGGTAAAATTGAAAATTAAAAATCAAAGTTATTAAAACTATATTGTGTTACATATCAAATAAAAGAGCATTTCACCAGCATCTGAAATATATATTTTTTTTATTTTTTGTTTCGGTAATTTAGAAGTAATTTAAGAAAATAAGCAAAAAATGACCATTCCCCCCCCCCCCCTTATCTCCGAAACTACTTAGCGTAAAATTTTCAAAAAAATACACGAGATAGCCCTCTAACTGTAGATTACAGAAAAACCTATTAGAAATCTACAGTCAAGCGTAAGTCGAACTTAAGAGAAAAAAACTTAGATTACGAAATTCACTCACTGCCGCTGCAAGTAGTTACTAAACGTCTTAAAATTGTGTAGGCGCGTTGGACAGGTACAAAAGAAATTAATTTCTGTTTCGTTTTGTTTCAGAAATTGTTAAAAAAAAAAACATTTTCCAAAATGACTTAAGTTCCTACTAAAAAGGAGACGCTTAAGACCGTTTAGAACTTCACTGACCATAATATTGCCCACATAGGTCCAAAAAAAGGTGTATATATACGTAAACAAAAAAATTGTGCCACCGACAACCAAAATCTGAAGTCCATTTTGCTCTATCTCTTATCGTTTCCGAAATATACGAAATTGAAAATACGAAATTTAGTGTACGTTGCCATTACATCTCGTCAGGCGCTCATGACCTGTTTGTATGGAAATGTCGAAATCCGACTCGCACTTGACCAATTTTCATAGAAACTTGTGTTTTATTATAGTTTTGAAGAAGGTTTCTTGTTTTTAACCACCAACGCAAAAACGACGGAGTGTTATAATAATAATAGGTTTGACGCTTGACATGTCTGTCTGTCTGTGGCATCCAGGTGGCATCATAGCTCCCGAACGAATCAATCGATTTTGATTTAGTTTTTAATGTTTAAGGTGAATTCGTCGAGAGTTTTTTTTTGTACCACGTAGGTGGCAAACAGGCATACGGTCCGCCTGATGGAAAGCGGTCACTGTAACCTATGGACGCCTGCCACTCAAGGAGTGGCACATGTGCGTTGCCGACTCATTAGAAACTTGTACAAACCTGTATTTTTGTACCACGTAGGTGGCAAACAGGCATACGGTCCGCCTGATGGAAAGCGGTCACTGTAACCTATGGACGCCTGCCACTCAAGGAGTGGCACATGTGCGTTGCCGACTCATTAGAAACTTGTACAAACCTGTAGTTAGAAGGGGTCTGGGTGCCGACGACTCAAAGGACTATCTACTGTCTCGTTGAGCTCTGGCTGCCTTACTTACCGGCAGGAACACAACATTGAGTAAGGTCTAGTGCTACTTGACTGCGGTCTTTTGTAAAGCGGAGGTACTTCCCCAGTTAGACTCTGCTTTACCTTAGAGTATATTCAATTTAGTATTAGAGTTATCAGTCAAGAAATTCAAATGCAGCGCCATCTATTATTAGTTTCGACAACTTTTCATGTGACTTTCCATGCCTAAAGGTTCGCACAAGTTCAAGTCGCGTAAATTACTTAGTAAATTTTGCCGAGAGACGGCGCTAAATACAATAATGCTCATTAGAGTACCTATACTTCTAGCCAAAGACATATTTAACTCCGTATAGACAGATAAAGTCTAAGAAAAAAACGTACTTACCTCAGTACCACACAGAAGAAGGGCTCAGCTAGATGGCGCTAATATTAATATTTGATATTTTAAAACATATCAAGCTAAGAATATGGGCCAAATTGTCAAAACGGAGGTTCAAAAGTCTTAAGCCTACGTCGAGAGATGGCAGTCTATGCACTGTGATTACACATTTTACTTTGAGTCTATAATACGCGATCTTCTTTGCTTCTTAGAAAGAGGCGCATTCCTAGCACACAGTCTTAGCTCGTGTAGGTGAACGTACTATGCTTGTATGAGTGAAATATGACAGGTCGAATGTTCGTGTTATTGACAGGCGGTAACTGTGAGGTAACCGAGAGGGGGTTGGCGGCACTTTCAGCGGGGAGCGGGGGTGGCCATACTGTACGATACCTACTCTTTATTATTAGATTAGTCAATGAATGCTCAAAAGGGGGGTCTAGGTGGAATGGCCGAAAGCAGAAAGTTTCACTATGGGATGTTGTTAGGGGTAGTCAGGAGACATACAATACTAAAAGTCCTCGGACTTTGGACGTGAGCTCGATGAAAAAGGTCCCATTTTTTGGTTTTTTGCTCATATTTCAAAAACTATGCGTCATACGAAATTTTGGTTTACTACATTTCGAAAGCTTATAAAATTCTCTATAACTTTGATCTGGAAAATTTTTTCTATTCTTAACCATTATCTAGGTATGAGCTCCTAAAAACTGTTAATTTTTTTTAAATAGTTTTCCCCCACTTTTTGCTTCATACATTGCTCCATATCTTGAAAAATATTTATCTTAAACAAATGTTTTCTTAAAAAATCTTGTAGATCATTCAAATACCTAATATATATGTAGACATATGCTTCTGTGTCATGTACTGTTGAATAATTATACGACTTTAAAACGAAATTAAACAAAAAATGTATGTGATAAACGTGTAAAATATGTATTTCATGAACATGATTGTATTACGATGCTGTATAAATGCATTCACATAACAGGTAACAATACAATTAGCTGTACATAAAGGCCTTCTCACACCCACATCTACCACTACTACAATCTGTAGTGCACCGGCAAAATATTAACTTCAGTATTTCTTCCGAAGCAGCTGGTACAGTCGCCATCAGATATATAAGAGCGCCCGAGGTACTCAAAAATATCTGAACACGCCTCTATTGCCTAGGCGTTAGAGGCGTGTTCAGATATTTTTGAGTACCTCGGGCGCTCTTATATATCTGATGGCGACTGTACCTACTTTGGTTTGCACAGGAATCAGTAAGTTGCTTTCGTTCCGTGCCCATCCCTATTCATCATCCTCCTTGCGTTATCCCGACATTTGCCACGGCTCATGGGAGCCTGGGGTCCACTTTGACAACTAATCCCAAGATTTGGCGTAGGCACTAGTTTTACGAAAGCGACTGCCTTCTGACTTTCCAACCCGAAACTAGGACTTATTGGAATTAGTCCGGTTTCCTCACGATGTTTTCCTTCACCGAACAGTGATTGGCAAATATCAAATGACATTTCGCACATAAGTTCAGAAAAAAGTCATTGGTAAGAGCCGGGTTTGAACCCGCTACCTCCGGACCGAAAGTCAACGACACCCCCAGGATAAAGGAAGACACTGATGATAACGGCGGGGAGGATATTGTCTAAGATACAGTTGTCACATCTGATCCAGATGACATGGAAGAAACAGTTTCAATTTGTTTAATTTATTTGGGACAACAAACACAGTAACACACAAGGTATAATAGAGAATTGCAGAGTTGACAGTAGTAAGGTTTGAGACCAATTTCGCTTTCAGAAACGAGCTGTCAGAAACGACCTGTACACACTCCGGCCAAAGAACTCTTTGAAAAATAAGAATCCTTACACTGCCTGCAATAGTTATCATGCAGGTAGCCATTTATGTAAGACAGAACTTGGCAGCATACAAAACTGTACTATTATATATTCTGTAACAAAACTAACAACATGTATTCCAAGTACAACACTCGAAATGCCGGAAAGTTAGTAGGTAAATTCGACCGTAAATTGGCGAAATCCAAGAAATTAACACAGTATGTGATGGTCTGATGGACCCTGCCGTCTATAATAAATTGCCGCAATATGTGGTTGAAGCGCCTAGTGTGTCGAACTTTAAGTATCGCTTAATAATTGGCTGGTCGAGCACCCGTTCTACACTTAAATATGACAATTTTTTTTATTACCTAATTAAAAAAATATTTTTGTTCATTTTTTATGTGAATATTGCCTAACTTTTTGTAATTTCAATCTTCTGTCTATTTAAAGAAAGTTAGTAGGTAAATTCGACCGTAAATTGGCGAAATCCAAGAAATTAACACAGTATGTGATGGTCTGATGGACCCTGCCGTCTATAATAATTTGCCGCAATATGTGGTTGAAGCGCCTAGTGTGTCGAACTTTAAGTATCGCTTAAAAAATTGGCTGGTCGAGCACCCGTTCTACACTTAAATATGACAATTTTTTTTATTACCTAATTAAAAAAATATTTTTGTTCATTTTTTATGTGAATATTGCCTAACTTTTTGTAATTTCAATCTTCTGTCTATTTATTCTCTAAGTATTATTTTTGTATGAATACTATTTTTTTAAATCAAATCTTGACGTGTAAAATGGCGTTACAAATAAATGAATATGAGTATGAAAGAAATTTGTACGGAACCCTCGGTGGGCGAGTCCGACTCGCACTTGGCCGGTTTTAAACGTAGAATACATTTTTATTAAAAGGTATTTACTTAATTATGAAGTAACTTATTTCATGATTTTTAATTTTAATGAGCTCTCGTTTTATGAATTGTATTTATTTGGAAAAGTTCTCATAAGTCTTTGCGTCTAAATTAATTTCCAACTTTAGAAGTACTTAATCAAATTCAAGAATTAATTTAGTAAATAAGTATTTTTTATAGTTACCTACTTACGAATATTGATTACATTAACAAACAACAAACAGTTCGACATGAAATAAAACTATGGAAACGGATTAAATCGCGTATAATGAATTTAAAATTCATCCCGACGTTTCGAACTCTTTACAGCGTTCGTGGTCAACGGGTAACCGAAGACAATATTAAACATTTCGACATTGAAAACGGCGATTAAGATAAAAAAGCTTTCAAAATTAAATTAACAATATCCGTACCTAACTGTACAATGTATTTTTTTCTATTTATTTTCCCCTTTTATGTCCTGTTATAAACACATAGATATGTAAGGTACAGCGGGACAATTTCGACTGGAGGCAAATGCAACTGATCCGTTTTTCTACGTTTTACAATGTTTTCATTATTAATTATAGTGTCCACTGGTGATTATACGGCACGCGTGTTCAGTGGATACATGTGGAACTCAACTTAATACTTAGGACTAGGGATGTACCGACTAGTCGCAGACTAGTCGGGAAAGCCGACTATCCGGCCAGATTTGTAGTCGGCGATTAGTCGGCAAAAAGGCCGATTAGTCGGCTCTTTATATCATCATAGTTAGGACCAGTTGCATCAACCACATTTGACAGACACATCATCGTCACGCAGCAAAGGTCTATGGAACTTCCCATACAATAAAATTTAACGAATGCTTTAACGGTGACAGATGGTTTGGTGCAACCGGCCCTAAGTGTAATAATTGCCCCCCAGTCGGGATTTGCCCCGCTGTACCTTATCTGACTATTGAAAATAAAATTAGACGCAATAAATAAAACATTTTTTTCCCTTTTGGCTCTGTTGTTGTTATGCTCAGATAAGTTCAAACGTTATGAAACATTTTTATCTAAATGTTGTGACCTTTTGATAAATAAATCAAATACCTAAATGTATTTCGTTCGGTTTTATCTTTGGTTTTTTTCCTTGTAAATATACGTTCTGTGGTCATCAAAGGTCACATGTGTGCGTAGCCCAAACCCTTTACGATTCGCAAACGATTCGTGAGCGTTTCGTAAAGCGTTTGTGCATTCGGCTACGCTCACTGAAATCTATATTTATAGTATTTTTTCTACTCCCGTGTTGTTATTCGTCATTAATTACAGTGTCGTACATAGATCGTTAAAACCCTACATAAAAGATGCCCGGCGCCCCGCGCACCCACGCATACGATATAGCTCTTGAAGCATTGTTAGGAAGCCTGTAAGGGATATAGCGGGGTCGCGGGGCGCCGGGGGCTGGCACGGCGGCGGCGCGGGGGAGTGCGGGCGAACAGAGGGGAGGCCGACGCGTCAAAATACAGGAAATAGTGCGAATTTCACGAAAGTTATTCTAGAAAACGATTAAAAAGTAAGTGCATGGTCGTAGAAAAAGTATTGTATGCAACGGTGTTTAATTGAGTCAAAAAATACTCGTGGCGTCTCTATTAACAATTTTCGGCTTCGCCTTAAAATTGTTACTCACACCACTCGTCTTTTTTAACCTCACTTAAACGCCAGATGCATAAAATACTATTATGCAACAGGCGTTTAAAGTAGGTCAAAAAAGACGAGTGGCGTGGGTAACAATTTGAAGCGAAGCTGAAAATTGTTATTAAGACGCCACGAGTATTTTTTGAGTCAGTTAAACACCGTTGCATACAATACTTTTTCTACGACCATCTACTTAGTTTTTAATAGTTTATTTGAATAAATTTCGTAAAATTCACCCTTTTTCCTGTATTTTGACGCAAAGGTTTGCACTGTCAGCTCAGCTGCCCAAAGCCTTCCCGCGCACGCGCGCAGTATCGTTATAACAATGCGTTGCCATGGTTACAGAGCCCAACAATGCGTTTTCAGTTTTTTCGATACTGCGCGCATGCGCGCAAAGCCGGCGGACGCTGGCTTTGGGGAATAGACTTTTATGTAGGGTTTTAAAGATCTATGCATGACCCTGTAAATGACGAATAACAGTTCGGGAGTAGAAAAAAGTTTTAAAGGTTCAAGCTATACTAAGATTCAATGAAAATATTTTATTTTTGTATCCGTGATATAAAACTGTGAAACCTTGTGTATGTTTTAAGTGAAATAAGGACATATTCATCTAAAATTCATCCTAATTGCAGACTAGCAACCCGCCCAGTTTCGCTTGGGTCTCTTCTTTGCCATCGTGGACTTTTTTGTAGGCCTATATGAGAGATAGGGCACAGTATAAAACCAGTAATAACTCTTCTTACAAACTTCACGCCGCGCGGTGTGTCCCCCTCCCTCCCCTCGCATGCGGCGAAAACATGCGAAACTGGTGATTATTGGGCTGGACAGTCGGGGCCGCGTTTGCGCGCTGTGTTGACGTGTTGAGTTCGGGAGAAAATGACGTCAGCACCGAAGACATATTTTCGTTACTGTAGTGTTTATGGGTGTATGGAAAGTTCTCAAAATGCGGAAATGTCATTCTTTAGAATTCCTAGACACCCAGAAAAGTAAGTGGTTGTTATATATTTGCAGTGTTAGGTACATTATTGCTTACGTAAATGGCGTAAAAGTGAGATTTAAAGCTAGAATGACACATTAAAATCAATAAGGATTTATCTGTAACGACATTTAGGTAGATGCTGCGATCTATCTAGCTCGAAAGTTTGGTACCTACTTAAATATTGTGCAAACATCTATTCAAACATTTTATGTAAATATGATTTCGTCAGTATTTAAGAAACAAATACGTACTTGAATCTTTATTAGATAAAAAGGTAGAAAGAGCGTTGGTACTAGCATAGCGCCATACACAGTTACTAATACGAGTAGGACAGTAGGTACCTACGTTTCTAGTTCAAACGAATCTTTTTTTTATTGTGATGGATTGGGTGTATTCTAGAGAAAACATATAAAATGAACACTTAAATTAACGCTTTTGCAATTATTGTTACACAATCTACTATTGCGCGTATGAGAGTAATATATTTATAATGATTTTTTGTGTCTTCAATACTGACTAATGTGGTGTCATGACGTGGTATTGTTATACTAAAACCTACTTACAGTTAATAGTACCTATTAGATTTACAACAACTTACATTGTACGAAGTCGATTATAGTAACGTTGTACATGTACAACCCTGCGTGACCTTGCGCAGTAGTAACGACCGCGCCGCCGCTGCCGGAGATTAACTACTGATATATCCTTATACTGTGGATAGGGTTTGGGGTAATTTCGAAAGTCAGATAAAAATCACCATTATTTCCACCATGTCGAGATTCCCCTTTCAAAATTACCCGAGCATTTCTGTGCTTCGACATTACCAAGCACCCTGGAATTGTTTTCTTAAACTTCCTACAAAACAACCTATCAACGCAAATGGCAAAAAAGATGATTATTGAATCACCCTAGTTCGAATTTTAACTTCTGATTAGCAGAAACGTCTGCAATCGATGCCACTAGGCTTAGAATAAATTTAAAAGTGGAAAATGTCTGCCTCGGGTGAGACTTGAACTCACGGCCTCTGGATCAATATTCCAGCGCTCTGCCAACTGAGCCACCAAGACCTCAACCAAGCCAGCGAAATTTTCCACTACTAAGGTCAATGGGACCCGTAGCGACATCTACCGTAAGAATGTTAAACTTCTTAAACGGCAACCGGAGTTCCAAGTCATATTGGAAATTCACCAGTTACGATGCGCTAACCATGCTAAATTTTAACTTCTGATTAGCAGAAACGTCTGCAATCGATGCCACTAGGCTTAGAATAAATAGAGGCCGTGAGTTCAAGTTGAGACTTGAACTCACGGCCTCTTGGGTGAGCCCAAGGCAGACATTTTCCACTTTTAAATTTATTCTAACCCTAGTTCGAGTACCCAAGTTCTTGGTTTGTTCTACTAAAAGGATTAGTACCTATGTAATTTGCAATTTGGGTTACTTCTGCTGTAACTCCTAACCTATAACTTCATTATAAATACGTTATGTGAGGGCTGTGAGGCATATTTATGAACCCATGCAAATATTTCAACCTAAACAACTAGGGAACAAATCAAATTATTTTATTGAATATTTTTTGATTTGTTATTTTTCCAAGTAGTCACACTACTATATATAAATTATAAATTGAAATAGATATCATACACGAAAGAAAAAACGGCAAGGCCCACTGGTGGCCGAGCCGGGAATCGAACCCGGGTCTTCAGCTTACGCGGCTAACGTCTTTACCACTAGACCACACGCCCGCCCCCCGCCCGGGTTAGATTCCCGGCTCGGCCACCAGTGGGCCTTGCCGTTTTTTCTTTCGTGTATGATATCTATTTCAATTTATAATTTCAACCTAAAGTTAACTAGCCGCACATTTCGTATTTTCATTAACCGTCCTATGATATAGCTACAGTCCAGCGGGCGTAGCACACTAGTGGAGTAAACTTTATCACATCACAGCACATCGGTGCGTCCCTATCGCACTTACTAATAGTGCGAAAAGGATGGCCTGACGTTATCACGCGACCGTGTTTGCCTGCCAGTTTTCACAAACATCTTTGCAAACCAACATTCCAAATACATCCATGACCTTTTTGTTACTGTCTTAAAGACACATACTCGTATATTTTTGGCAAGTTGACTTCTTGAAACGTTTCTGAACTCAACCGTACCTACCTACACAAGTACACAAGATGTATGTATCGCGGCGTCAAACAAACCATACGAACTGGCCCATATTTACCTTTGCTTCAAGGGCTATGGGGCGGGGATCAAACAGCTACAAATACGTGCCTGCGGGAAATACCCTGTATATCGGTGTCGTCTATATTAGGTTATGTAACTTTTTATACAGTGTTGCAATAAGGGATATTATTAAGATTGCAATTTGTGCAAGTTTTGAAGATATTACAAGTTTGAGAGACGGCCAGATCCGAACCAAAAGGGTTCCTTTTGTACCTTTTTGGCATGGAATCCTAAAAATGTACGGATAAATAGATTGCATTGTTTATTAAGGGCGAGAAGTGAAGGATTAAGAGCTAGTGATTGTTACAGATGAGCACACAAACACTTTAATGATTTGAGTTTGAAATTCTTCCGCCACCTGTTACACAATGTTTTCCTTCACACTTGCGACGTAAAAACTTAATTTGAAGCTTAATAATATTAGACTCCGGACTAGACAAAAATTTCGCCAGTCACTGCGTCCCGCGGCAAAAAAGTGATGAACCTCCGTCGATGTCAGCTGCCACTCTGTTGTTGGGTGGAGGATTATCAGTTACCGAAACACGAAAAATAAAATTGAATATTCAGTAATCGCCTCCCGTTTGAAAGATATTATGAACAATAAAAAACAGCTACTGCTGTGGATAGTACTGCTGTGGAAAAACCGCCAGTCGGTCGCATGAACATGGTCATATAAGAAATCATTAGGTTTCCATAATAGGAAAAGGAAAGATACAAACTATTTTATTACTGCATTTAAAATCAAACCAAATAATCCTGTATGAAATATGGATTCGACAAGTGCCAAAACTAGTACCTTACATTTTGTAGTGCAAATAGCAGAACAAAAATAAAGTTTATCTAAGTAGGTAATAAAAATGGATATTTCACCTATCTGTGCAGCAATAAAAATGAACGCGCGATATCGTGATAGCGCGACAGGATTATGTATGAGCCACAGATTACACGCATACGCATTATGAAGCGATTATAAAGGGCTATACAACATACATATGAATTTTCCAGGTAAAATAACAAGTTTTGAACAACTCAATTGAGTAGCATCTAACATCAATACATTTACAATAATATACATATTATAATATAAAACATTTCATCTTATCCCATGTTACCTAATTTACAAAATGATTTTTAGTGACCTGGGCTATTTTGTTTTTAGGGGTAAGATGAAAAATACTTCATGTAACGAAGCTTATCCCACAATAAAAACCATTCAATCTTACCCCATGTGGCTTATTCCAAAATTCCAAGAGCGCTAGTGGCAAAAGTTGATACAACTGGACGAAGCGGTTATTCCCATACTAAATACTACGGGAAATCATTATGTACAGAGCCGCCATTAAACTAATCCAAATTACTAATACATACTAATTAAACTAGTCCAAACGAAATAAGGCCGCGGCATCATGCTGAGGGGTCCTATTTTCACGTTTTTTGTTTGCATGTAAAAAAAAATTGTACTGTTTATTTCTTTATAAAAATTAATCAGTACATGCTTAATATCTCTCTATGTAGAAGACGTTTTACTTGTGCTATTGAACCAACTTTTTTTTTGGCCACTTTTATGAAGTGTGATATTTTTGGAAAAAAAAATGCTATTTCTACTCAGAATTACCAGATTTTTCAATCCTGGTAGTTAAAAAAATTGTCCAATATGTTTTTTTTTTTCATATTTTGTTACCATTTTCCGTACATGTGGTATGGGGTAACAAAAGAGGAAAGAAAGAAAAATGTATGGAAATTCTGGGACACTTGTATCCCGGTGAGATTGAAAGTACTCGCGATTCTGAGTACAATTGGCCTAAAATTCCCTAAAACAATCAAATTTTTTTTATTGGCAAAAAAAAGAAATGCTCAGATAGGTAATTCGTTAGAATCTGTGTAAGTCTTGATCAAGCGTAGTTTTCGGGTTATTAAGAAATAAGCCGTTCGGTTGTTCCAACTTGAAAACTTTTTATTTTACTTCACACGATATTTACATGACAGAATACATAGTCGGAAAATAAATCATTTAAACGCAACAGAGCACTAATAGTATTTAAATATTTTAAATAAGAAATTAGGCAAATTATATTATGACAGTTCAAAATCGAAGCACGAAGACAGAATCGACAGCCGGCGCCGGCGCAGGCCTGCGTGGATCGCGCATCGGCCAGTGGTCGCCACAAATCTATCAAACCTCTAAGCTCGCTTATAATGCACTTAGGTCGTTTTAAATACTAGCTAAATTATGTCACTAGGTCACTACACACATGTCAGTGTCTAATAAAATGATAAGTTCGTCACCATCACCAAGGAAACCCTATCTGCAAGCGAATTTCGATCTATTTACATTAAGACGGTTTGGCAAAATGAGCATAAGGAGGGTTATTATTCAGTTGGTTCGATTGTACTTAGATGAGACGAAAATATTTTTTTTCTAGTCTATCCTATATGTAAATATGTGTATTGTGTAGTATTTTTGAGTTGGCTTCAATGCTCCGTCTAGCAGTTGAGGTGGTCTGTGGCATGAGCTTAACATCACTTTATTGCTCACTTACCTAAAAGGCTATCAAGAAGAGATTTTTGTAACCATTAATGTAGCGTTATCTATGGATTTATTTTGTAACATATCAGTAGCTTTACCATGAGTTTGACGCTGACGTATCTGCTAAAATCTGCATATCTTATCTTAAAATTAAAATGACAGCGCGAATTAACCGTAGAGCGTAAACGTGTCTACAGGGTGGGGCCTGTAACAAAAGCAAAAAATTAAACTGTAGGCTGTACTCCTTAAACTGACCAACATTTGTTTAGCGACTTTACAAAATCATGAAGTCTCTAATTTTCTAACTTTTCATACAAAATAAATATTAGCTTCAATGGACGCCATTAATGTTGTCATTGACGTTGTCAGTCACACTTTACACTTAACAGAATTCGCAATACATTACCTCTTAGAAAAAACTTTCAAGGGTGATAAAAATCAAAATACAAGTTATTTTTAAAATTCGCTGAACAAATGTTGATCAGTATAAGGAGAATAGCCTACAGTTTAATTTTTTGCTTTTGTTACAGGCCCCACTCTGTATAAATAGTAGGTATATAATTTAGGAGGGCGGGCGGTCCACGGGTTACGAATCCCAATATTTGGCGCAAGCACTAGTTTTTACGAAAGCGACTGCCATCTGACCTTCCAACCCGAAGGGTAAACAAGACCTTATAGGAATTAGTCCGGTGTCCTCACGATGTTTTCCTTCACCGAAAAGCGACTGGCAAATATCAAATTACATTTCGCACATAAATTCCGAAAAACTCATTGTTGCGAGCCGGGGTTCGAACCCGCGACCACAGTAAAGAGTCGCACGTACTTACCACCAGGCTTCAGCGCGCTTGAATAACAAAAGAGTACGGGAGTAAAAAACAATATTTACCGTGATTTTAACATGAAAGGAGAGCTTCACAATTCCCTTGAATATATTTATTAACAGCATCATAGTAAATCAAGTCTTTGATGTTTTACTTGTTTATTTACAAATATCCACACGAGAATGTGGATTTTTTTATACAAAATTCATTTTTATAACCCTTTTCAAACTGTGTCTTTCTAAACATGACCCATGAATGGGTATTGACATGAGAAGGGTATACAGTGTGGAAAAATCGAATGCCACATCAATGGCACCTACCTTACATATTGTAAATAGCACATTTTGTGTAAGGGAGACTTTCCTTTGTTTTTAAAATCAATTAATTCTGCATTTAAGGATTTATGAAAATTCGTTTGCCTCAGTCGGGACTCAAACCGGTCAAATGTGACAAAAAATTACGTGATTGTTGAAAGGGTTACTGATAAGATTCATTTTTCTCTAAATAACAAATACAATCAGAATAACGGAAGGACATGAAAATTTGGCACATAATTTGGCACGTTATTTTTTGTCACATTTGACCGGTTCGAGTCCCGACTGAGGCAAGCGATTTTTCATAAATCCTTAAATGCAGAATTAATTATTATTAAAAACAAAGGAAAGTCTGTTACACAAAATGTGCTGTTTACAATATTTAAGGTAGTTGCCATCCATGTGGCATTCGATTTTTCCACCCTGTATAATATTGGGTTGGCACAAAAGTAATGACACACTCTAAAAAACTTTATACATTTCCTTTCTTAAGTTAATTGTTTTCGATAATATTCTAGTATGTTGTAGAACATTCTAGGTACTTCTAATGTGAGGGTATATAAAGCCGCTCTCGTGATTGGTTTAGTTAGATTGAAATAAAATGGACGAGCGACAAGTTCGAACACTTTACTTATACGAGTACTTGTTAGGCCACAGTGCGCGGGCTGCGGCTGACAATATCAACACTGCATTGGGCGCTGGAAGTACAAGCCATGCCACGGTGTCCAGATGGTTTGACCGTTTTAAATCAGAAGATAGGAGCCTTGAAAGTCAGTCACGCTCAGGGCGACCACCGGCATTCAATGATGACGATTTACGCCGCGAACTACAGTCGAATCCTGATGCTACTACTCGTGAATTAGCGGAAGCACTTAACTGCAGTCACCACGCTGTGGAATACCATCTGCATGAGCTTGGGTATCGAAAAGTTTTGGCTCGATGGGTACCGCACATCCTTACCGACGCCAGTCGTGCAGTCCGTGTCGCCATCTGTCAATCACTTTTGCTGCGACCCCTACGTAAAGAGTTTTGACTAATCTGGTTACGGGAGATGAATCATGGATTTATTATGAGAACGATACACCTCGTGCTTTTTAGCTGCCTCGAGAAGAAACGCCACCAACTCAACCGAAGCTGAGTCAAAGGAACCGCTTAAAAGTTTTGCTTTGTTGTTTCTGGGACTCGCAAGGCATGCTGTTTCATGAACTATTACACAATGAAACTGTAAACGCTAACAAATATTCAACACAGCTCACCGAACTATCTTCTGCTATCAAGAAAAAACGACGATGATAACGCTCGACCTCATATCGCATCTACCGTTCGCCAACAGCTGCAGAACTTGGGCTGGGAGACGATACCCCACCCACCTTATTCTCCAGACCTCGCACCATCAGACTTTCATTTGTTTAGAGCCCTGAAACGACATTTGCGGGGTAAACAATTCAATGATTTCCATGATGTACAGGTGGAGTTGAACAACTTTTTCGAGGCACAGCCATCAGAGTTCTGGGCGAAAGGCATCCAAACTTTGCCGTATCGTTGGCAAGAAGTCATAGATGCTAATGGTGATTACATCATCGACTAAGCTTTTTGTATTGTAATACTCGTAATAATAAAAAATATAATTACGTTTTATATTTTTGTGCCAAGTGTCTCATTACTTTTGTGCCAACCCAATATTTTCTTATCTAGTCAACCTGTTCCTACAAAACCAAAGTTTGACAGAGGTTCGGGAATGAATCGTGTTATCTCTTTCTAATCCGTGACACTATCCCTTCCCACTATTTGGTTTTGCACGCAAAAGAGAGGTCACTTTTTGTGTATGACATTAAATTTAAGTTACATTAATTCGCCTGCCCTTATCCCAGTCGTTTGGGGTCGGCGCAGTATATTTTTCTCTTCCATACCATTCTATAAATTTCGTTTATATTAAAATGTATATAACAGATACCTACAACTTATTTAAATTATAACAATATTTCGATTTTTTCTTTGGAATATTTGCTATTAGGATTAATTTCAGTTATTTATTATTCTATTAGTTCCCTGGGGCGATTGACGATACTATTTTACTCCTTTGTTCCCAATAAAGGAAGTATCGAAGGTCGGTAAATCCCTTTTATTACTTGTTTGCCCTTTTTTCCTAAAGCTTTATATAATATCGAAAGGGTAACCTTACACGTGACATAAATGAAATATCAATAATACGTAGGTATCAAAAATGAATGGGTGTGAATACAAGATGAACGAACGGCGATCGGGCATAAGAATTGTCCAAAACAGATGGATTTAATTCTTTACAATATGATCGAGAAACAGAGCTGCGTTATCACTTAGTGTTCTGAACAGTCTGAGCGAGCATTCGTTCGTCCACCGATAAAAGTATGGAAAAAGTGTTTTCATCTGCACACGAACGAACGAATGCACGCTGAGAACTAACAGAACACTAAGTGATAACGCAGCTTTAAATAGACGCTATCTTGATCGGACGATTCCGGCTTCATTCGGTTTGCATTGCTACGTTGCAATTATTAGTTTATTAGCGTCGATATAACTTGACGAACATGACGTTTGATATTAAAACAGTATGACGTATACCTACCTACTTTTATTCTTAATAAATTGATTGTTCCAAAAGCAAGAATACTATTATTATTGGGCCAAAGTATTTGCCGTGCCAGGTGACGCCAAATTGCAATATTTGATGCATTTATAATCCATACATCGTCTATGATGGATGATTATTGCTGCATGCTCAATTTGATTTCTGTATTAATAAGTTCTATTTTTGAATTATGACGTTTTGTTTTCTTAAATTATCGGTCCGTTTTTTTCTTTTTTATATTGTACCTATATGTAACAAGCAAGCAGACGGGCCATTCTGATGATTATAGACCTGCTGGATTAGAAAAGTTTAAAGTACGCTGCACGCCTTTAAGGTAGAGGTAGGAAGGCTCTTTTTTGAAGATTTGAATTTGTTATACTTTTAGAAAAAATTCATAAAGGTACCGTATATAAAAGTACAACTTAGAACTAATTAATTGAAAATATTTATGTATGGTAGCCAAAGGGAAGAAATAAATATTTTATTTTTATTTTTTAGGTGCCAATAAAAGGCATCCTGTATTCGCAATGCTCAAAACGAATTGATTTCTTCCGCATCAACAAGGAGCCATTATTCCACTTAATGACCCTCTAAGGCGTAAACAAGAGAAGAATGAGTGACCAATTTATCAGTGATAACTTATTACAGTTTCAGCGCAGTGTGGCTACCACGAGTTATTAATTAATACATAACTCGATAGCGTAACGTCACGTAAAAATACATCGTATGTAGAAAGTGATCAGCGCCCTCAAAGGGTAAGATAAAGATACTATTTAGAACCAAAAATACACATTTTCAGTAGAGTTGGTGCTTTTTTTACGCACTAGTGGTTCATTTTTTGTCAGGTCGAAACTTCGGAGGGCCATCTGTACAGAAAAACGTCGTACGATACACGTGCAAAAAGGAAATTCGTAATTCGTGTCGATTTAAAAAACTCCCTTCGGTCGCGGTTTAATTTATCGCTACTTGTTTCGAACTTTCTTTTTTACGCACTTGTATCGTAATGTACTACTTCCGTAATGTTCACTACCGTAATTCTTACACATCATTTATTTAATGGATTTTATTTACAATGACCCCAAAATTTTTCGGGGTCAAAAAGTTACGACTTGACATTACTATTGCAATATTAATTAGACTTCATTGCTTTTTTAAATTTAGCTATATAGAAAAAATATAAAAATTATACGCTAGTAATGTACTTTATTACTTGATGAAATATTTTTAACTTCATCCAAATTGCAGTGTGGAAAGGTAATGCTTATTTTGGCCAAAATACTGGCCCCTGGTAAATCCAACTCAAACTGAGCAATTTATAAATGCTGAGTTAACCAAAACGCAGAAACGCTGAGCCAGAAGAAACGATATACAGTGAACTGTCTCAAGTACTTGCGGCGTTCTCAAGTAAGAGGTGTCACCAGCGATTGTTAAGGTGTCACACCGTCGGTTAACTCGCTTACCACATGGACGATGCTCGGATAATATTTATGAATTTTAACCTATTAGGGCGACCTTATGGTTAGGCTATGGAATGTAGAAATAATAGAAACATCTTTATGTATGAAAACGGCACATAAAACTGTAAATAGATGGCGCTGCCCACGTGGACTTTCAAACCGTACTTCACGCTGTTATCCATACTATATTATTACTATATAACATTATAAATGGAAAAGTGTGTGTGTCTGTTTGTTTGACCGTGTTTCACAAAACGGAGCGACGAACTGACGTGATTTTTTAGGTGGAGATAGTTGAAGGGATGGAGAGTGACATAGGCTACTTTTTGTCTCTTTCTAACGCGAGCGAAGCTACGGGCAAAAGCTAGTAAGTTCATATCGTCTAATACAATGATATTCCCTTGTCGATCCACCATCGCCATTGAAGGGTTTTTATAAGTATAGTTTTACGGATAGCTGCCAGCGTATTATGCTTCCAATGTTATCTATACTTCGTTTCTTTTAAGATAAGAACTCGACTGTGAGCGATGACGGTAGCACCGTGCCACCTACCATACCGCGGTGCGCACACTCCATGCCGGAAATCCGCATCTCCCAGAAGGATGTTCGGCGGGAGCTACTGTCCTTAAACGTTCACAAGTCGAGCGGGCCAGACGGCATACCTGCAGTTGTGCTCAAACGCTGTGCTCCAGAGTTGTGTCCCGTGCTAACGCATCTCTTCACGCTTTCTATTAGCAAACGGGAAGTTCCATCTTCGTGGAAAACGGCCCTTGTGCACCCTGTCCCAAAAAAGGGCGACAGATCGGATCCATCAAACTATAGGCCTATCGCTATTACCTCCCTTCTCTCTAAGGTCATGGAGCGTGTAATTAACTCGAAGCTCCTTGGATACCTAGAAGAACACGATCTAATAAGCGACTGCCAGTATGGCTTTCGCCACGGTCGCTCTACTGGTGATCTTCTAGTGTATCTAACTCACCGCTGGGCTTCGGCCATTGAGAGTCAAGGTGAGGCATTGGCAGTTAGCCTAGATATAGCGAAGGCATTTGATCGGGTCTGGCATAGGGGCCTTTTGTCGAAGTTACCATCTTATGGACTGCCCGAGGGATTATGCAAATGGATTGCCAGCTTTTTGTCCGGCAGACGCATACGAGCCGTAGTAGACGGTAGCTGCTCCGATAGCATGGACATAAACGCTGGCGTCCCGCAAGGTTCTGTGCTATCCCCAACGCTGTTCTTGCTGCATATCAATGACATGTTGTCTATCAGCGACATCCATTGCTATGCGGATGACAGTACTGGGGATACATTTTACACGGGCCGTGCTAATATCCCTCGTTCAGTGGTGCTAGAAAGTCGTGAAAAGCTTGTGTCGGACATCGAGAGGATTCTGTCCGGAGTCTCGGTGTGGGGTCGGGACAACCTAGTCTGTTTCAATCCCACTAAGACACAGGTGTGTGCGTTCACCGCTAAGAAAACCCCATTTAGTGTGGTTCCACAGTTTCAAGGCACAGCCCTTACCTTGTCAGGAAGTATTGGGATCCTCGGAGTCGACATTTCGAGTAGCGTCCAATTCCGTTGTCACTTGGAAGGGAAAGCTGCGTTGGCATCCAAAAAGCTCGGTGTGCTCAACAGAGCGAGGGGATACTTTACTCCGGGGCAAAGACTGCTCTTGTACAAGTCGCAAGTTAGACCCCACATGGAGTACTGCTGTCACCTTTGGGCAGGAGCACCTGGATACCAGCTTGGACCCTTTGACTCGATCCAGAGACGCGCTGTACGAATTGTCGACGATCCCAAACTCACAGGCGGTATTGAACCCTTAAGTCTAAGGAGGGACTTCGCCTCCTTATGTGTGTTCTATCGCCTGTACAATGGGTTGTGTTCTGAAGAACTGTTTGACATGATGCCAACGGCCACTTTTCATCATCGCACCGCTCGCCATCGACAGGGCGCTCATCCACACACCTTGCAACCTAAATGGTCGCGCACCGTGCGGTTTCAGAGGAATTTCCTCCCACGAACGCTCCGGCTGTGGAATGAGCTCCCTGTCGAGGTATTCCCGATGAACTACAGTATGGGGTTCTTCAAAAAAGGAGTGTACAAGTTTCTAATGGGTCGGCAACGCGCACGTGACACCCCTTGAGTTGCGGGCGTCCATAGGTTACGGTGACCGCTTTCCATCAGGCGGGCCGTATACCTGTTTGCCACCGACGTGGTATAAAAAAAAAAAAAAAAAGATTAGAATTATCTGTCAAACGGGTAAACAAAGAAGCAGTGGTCGTAGACCTTCCTTCTTCGATTTCGGCCGATACCACTGATTTCTTAGAACTTATGTACATAGTATTATAAGTTATAAGTTCCAACGTGGATAAGACGCCGTGTGCCTGCTATACGGCCACAACTCAAAATTTTTAATTTTCTGGATTATTGCAGATTCGTATTCAAAATTGTTCAATTTACGACCTTATTTCGAGAGCCATAGCAAAAAAAGTCCTTAAGAGCCTTTTTCTCACAAGTGGCCGTATGGAACTGACCATAAATTGTCAGAAGATTCCCTGCAATACGGCCACTTGCCAGTTTGTTCGCATGTAAACCGACGACCGTTTTGAGTTGTGGCTGTATAGCACACGTTTTAAATGTAAGTTTTGAGTTGCGTCCTAAAAACTTGAGTGATAATTGCGATAAATCCCTTTAAATATTGTGTCAAACAGTCAGTATCACACTTATTATTACAAAATTACCAGCCCTACGCCGAAACTACTACACAAAATGATTAAACAAATCTCAACTTTGTTTTCTTACAAGTGCAGTTCAATATGTCTCATTACTAAGATCATAATTATTTTTACCAGTCAGTACACGTTGTTCCCTACTTAAATTATTAAAAAACTAGACTTCAGATATTCAACGGCATTTGTCGAAAGTGTCTTAGTTGTCAAAGCGGACCCCAGGCTCCCATGAGCCGTGGCAAATGCCGGGATAACGCAAGGAGGATGATGATTTGTCGAAAGTGTCTTAAGATCAGCCATTTTTAAACTTGGTTATGGGGCACTCGAAGGCTATATGGTGCACCGTCGGATCTGGGTGGCCACACTGTCACTCCACAGACTCGCACCATCCCCATCTGCACCACAAAGATGAGCAGTTTCCGATGCCTGCCCTGATACGGTTCTGACACCAAACCTGTCGAGGCTCCTTAAATCACACCGGTCGGGCCCCAGTATCGAACTCGTACAGCTCTGTAGGAATAGCTCTGGCTACCCAGTCCATTATCCATGCCTCTAATGGGCCTTGGAGGGGTAGTCGAGACTTCAGTCTGAGAGCCTTTAGCGCGTCGAGGTCTCGGTGAATGGGTAAACTTGTATCTGCTCGAATCTTGGCGATTTCACGAAATAGGCACTTTTCTCGGCGGAAGTTTAGAGGTAAAATATGAGTCAGCACCGGCAACCAGTGTGTGGGAGTTGGTTTAAGGCAGCCTCTGATGAATCACATAGTGTGGTTCAGCTGGGCGTTACCTCGGTAGTATGGGTGCTGTTTAGCCACACCGCTGAGCAGTACTCGGCAGAGGAGTAGACTAGGGATAGCGCGGTTGTCCGAAATGTTGCTTCGCTGGCACTCCAGGTAGTTCCAGTAAGCTTGTGAATGATGCTGTTCTGGGTCTTGACCTTCGCAGAGGCTGGTCAGGTGTTCCTTCAAATTCAGGCTTCTATCTAGGGTGACACCAAGATACGTAAGCTACAAAGTTTTATTTGTTTCGATTTTAAATAATTAACACGTTCGCTGCGGCAAGCCAAAACCTTAACCCAAAATCTAGTGCGTTACGAGGCCCAATCCGCCCCGTAATAGTTTACACCGTAGTGCGTTACGGGTATAAAAGTGCCCCGTACGCCTAAGTCTGTTAAAAGTGCTGTAAGTTCCTGAAATATTAGATTTTCCAATATTTTTTTTCGACTAACTGTAAGAGTATGAAATTTCCTACGTCTCATTATCCCCGCACGTGTATACAATAAAAACTCACAAACTTATATAGAAAAGAAAATACGGGGTTATATTATCCCCGTATCGCACTAAAATTGAAAAAATACGGGGCTTAGTACACCCCGTAACGCATGTAATGTATTAAGGTCGATAAATTAATAGTGATGGGAAATAAAAATATCGATATATATGCTGTATTAATAAAAAAATTACACATCAAAAATGATACTTCGCACTCTTGTATTTTTGTGAAAGTAGTTAATATAAGTAAGTAACAAAAATACATAAAATAAGATAAACCACCACCGTTAATTACCTACTTGTAATTAGATGTCAATTTGTGGTGATTCTGATGCTTATTTGTGGGATAACCTTTTTTTTGGAATATAGTAGTTCTAACGTGTGGTTCGAGCGCTTCATTTTTAATTTGCCGATAACAAGTATTTCAGTAAGCACTGCACTAGCGAAACTGTGCCCACAAACCCGTACGGGCCAGCAAATCCTTTTACGGGGTTCACGGAGACCCGTATCGCACTAGAAGGTCATTTTTGTCCCCTGGTCGGTACAGGGTTCCTGAGACCCCGTATTTAATTATTATATCAATAAATAATACTTTTGAACAGAAATCCAAATGTATATTTGTCATTTTCGTAGTTGTAAAAATGACCAAAATACAGCTTCCGCACCAGCGGAGTGAACACGATTTTTCTCACCCGCACTGAGTGATGACAGTGTACGGGGTGCAAAAACCCCCGTAACGCAGTGAACGTGTTAATATTATTTGGTAATGACGTAATATAATGTTGATGATTATAAGCTAGTTACACATAATTATTGCTATCGTTACTGTCAAAGTTCGTAAATAAAATTATTTTAACTATTTGGTGTTTTTTCATATATATTTGCATGATACCTTTATCGAATAATATCGTTTAATTTTGGACGCATCTCAAAATCATAAAAGAACGTTTCTGCAATACAGCCATAACTCTAAATACCTGACTTTCAGGCATTGTATCTCAAAAAAAAGATTTTTTTTGCGAAAAGTGGCATGATCTTATGGAGGGTTATATCATTCCGAGTAAAAATAGCTAAATTTCAAATTCATAGACCTAAAACTCAAGAAGTAAGATCCTATTTAACAGCCTCAACTATACTCTCAAAACTTTGAGACGCGATTTCTCGAAAAAATGGTTTTTTGAATTGTGGCCGTATAGCAGGCACACGGCGAAGACATCTGTCACTCTCTTAGGCAGCGTTCCCACTTATGCGTCGCGTGTCTCGGGGCGCGCAAGGGGCGTCCGCGCCACGCCGCTTAAGTGTAATTCAAAAAACGTCTCCTCAGTACATTTTGTATAGGAAGGACGTAAGGCGCGCCGCCAAGCGGCGCGGCGCGCGCCCCGCCGCCGCCGCCACGCCACCTGGGGCGCGTCTTACGTCTTTCCTATACAAAATGTACTGAGGAGACGTTTTTTGAATTACACTTAAGCGGCGTGGCGCGGACGCCCCTTGCGCGCCCCGAGACACTCGACGCATAAGTGGGAACGCTGCCTTACTGATATACTTGCCAAAGCGTGACGGATACTTTATCCGCATAGATAAATGATAAAATTGGAAGCATGATACGCCGGCTGGATACTGTTACGATTTTGACAGATTTTCCTATTTTTCTTTTTACACTCCATAACATAATGTTACCTGTTGTAGCTCAAAAACGTCAAATTTCTTCATAAACTCCTATTTCAACTTAGCTCAGCCAAACGTGGAACAATCCGGTAAAATAAAATTCTTCGTGTTTACGCCACACCGCCACACTTGACCGCTTGTTCTAATAAATCATTTCCCTTTTATTATTAATTTTCTCATTTTTCTCGCTTCTGAGGATTTCGTTACTTCAATAAACGTATTCTTTATTTCGGCCGTTTTCATTTATTTCTTATTTGAGATTGACAGGTGGGTAGACACCGTAATCTTTTTCTTTAAAGGCCTAACATTATGACAAATAAGTATAACTATTTAAAAATCATTCGGAAATTTACAAAATAATAGGTTTTTAGTTTTATTGCTTCTAGGAAATCTAGACTAACAGGTAAACTAATCGAATTAAATTGAAACGAACAAAATTGAAGAGGACTAGATAGTTCGTAAAAACCAAATTTGCATACTCTAAACAACCAAAAAGTAAGCCCTTTTCAAACAACGGAATAAATAAAAACAATTTAGGCACCAACCAAACGAATATCTAAACAGAAAGTAATACATAACCCTACATATATATTTTACAAAAACCTGAAACAAGTGCGATAAATGTTAAACATTTTCGTCATCACAGTTGCCTATCAATTTATTTTTATTCCTTTTCGACGGCTCGTAGCGACCATAACTCTAAGACAGGGTGAAGTAATGACATATCCTTAAACTTTATGATTTCTGCGCCAGAGCGACTGAAAGGCGAACCTAATGCTTAATAAAATGAGCGTATAAAAAATAATTTGCTACAAGAAATGGCGTACAAAGGATACTCGTAAATTATGACTGAGTAGATTTGTATTATGATACACTTATTAAATTATGTTGCCGTTTCCTCGGAAAATGTTTTAGAGCGGTTTTAATACATGTTAGAAAATTGGAAAACGACGACTTAATACATTTTAAATGATTATGATTTTTAAATAAATGTTTTGAAACCGAGTTAGTTTTCTATCAAATTATAATCTCGGACAGAATAATGAATGTATAAAAGAAACAAAAGGTAATTAACACTTTCGCTACCAAGAACCCGACTGTCGGGCACACCGCTCGTAGAAGCGTAGCCGATTACATGGGTTTCCCCGTATGTAGCGAAAATGTCGTAGCGCCGCGTAGAGCCCGGTTTCGAAAGTGTTAAGAGCTTTAATGACACATTAAAACTAATTCTGTAAAAAAATATCCTTGACGGCGTTTCCACACGTTTTTAAAATTAAAGTCTCTAATAAGGTTTGTTTATTTTATTACTATCTTCATTGAGTTTTACCATAGATTAAATATAAGAACATCATACCATCCCATACATTAAAATGCGACCGCCTAAGAACGCGCATACACTACACCACACATAGATGGCGCCACAAAAATGCCTTAATCTATATCAAAAGTGACACTTTACGCCATCTACAAGTATAATCGAAAGCTACAAGACGTTTTTTTGTGGCGCCACCTATGTGTGGTGTAGTGTATGCGCGTTCTTAGGTGGTTACGGTATGATCTTCTTATATTTAATCTATGGTTTTACTAAATAAAAGAAAAAAACTTTACCCGGAAAAAAAAACAGATTTACCTTGTAAGGGTAGTTAGTTAAATAAATTCCATTTTTTATACTTTCATACATATGAGTACAATACAGATACTCATGCATACAAAATTCGAGTTTCCAATACGTCACGCTCGTAGTAAGTTCTTACTAAATTCGTGACGTAAAGGAAAAAAAATTAGGACACATTTTTTTATCGCCAGGATCGAATTAGCTCGTGATTCTGAGAAAAATGAGCCCAAACATGTCCAGATCTGGTGAAATTCGATATTCGAGATTTATCTTGAAAAACACGCGCCTATATTTTAAGAGGGCATATCCCTTGACCCAAAGCACGTTTAAATGCTGGTGGCCTTCATTGTGTAACATAATATGTTATTACTTTAGCTATGTACGGAACCAAGGCATTATTATTTACAGCTCTCATTTAACTTCCTGTTATGACACCGAAGGGGCAGGCGACCCTTATTTTTTAGCAAACTTCAGTTATGACGCTCCTTTCTTATCCTAAAATTTATACATTTACAACAACCCTCGGTGTCCACATAACTGTCAAAAGTTGAGCTTTGAATTACTAACACGATTCAGTGTAAAACTGTCAAGCTGTTTAGTACTTTTCCACGAGTCTATAAATAGGTAAGTAAAATTGTACAAATTTTACAGACTTTTCTTTGTAAGGCGAGTAAAACGCAGTTTATTTAAATTCTATTGGCTCAGTTCAAACTTTAAGATAATTCAGATTAATTTAGATTTCTTGTATGTGATTAGCTTTTGAAAATTTGCACATTGTAATTTTTCCTTAGTCACCCGTTGACCACGAATGCTGTACAGTGTTTGAAATGTCGGGATGAATTGTAAATTCATTATACGCGATTTAATCCGTTTCCATGGTTTTATTTCATGAGTCACTATCGCGGTAACCGAAGACAATTTTAAGATAATAGCTTTAGTACGCCATTGACCGGATATGTCAAACTGTAACATCAGTGTTACAGGGTTAGGTATTAATTCCTTATAACTGGCTAGTATTTTAATGCGGATCCCTAAAAATATATTCACAAGTCGCAAGCTCTTGAAATCGACCTAATCTAAACACACGGTCATAATTTTTGCTTTTTATTACTTTTTTTCGGCGAGTCGCTCTTATGGTACTTGACACTATCGCATACTCGATGGCTAAATACAAGAGTTCTATTTCAGATGCGTGTTAAAAGGGCGTAGGTTAATCTTAATAAGGTGACACATACGTCATCTAGTTAGAAATTATAATGATCGAAATTATGAAATGACGTATGTTAATGCAAAACTTATGTACAAAAGTCTTTTTATTATAAAGGTATATTCGTGTGAATGTTATGGTTTTTAAAATATAGACCTTCAGGAGTTAGTCAAGATTTGGAGCCCGAAACGACTGGCTGGATACGCGTCGTGACATTTAGCCAGAAATCAGTTAATTGTGTATTTATCTCTTAGGTCAAATCTATATAGGTAGATTAGCCTTAAAAGTGAATTATAGCAATACTGATTTAAAATGACAATAGACTGTGTAGAGATTTTAAGTGTTTAAAGTGTTTGTTTTCTAATAATGTGTAATTATGTTCAAGTAGAATCAGTGAAATCAGGAAGTGTTTAAACTTATTTATAATTTAGTTTTAAGTAATATAAAGTTAATCATTTTATCCCCTTAGGTCATCACGTCGGGTGTTTTATATTTTTTTTAGCTTAGTCCAGCGTGATTCGCGAAGGGTTAGGGAAATCGTCAGTGGACGATTCGTACGTAGGACAAAATAGATCTCTTCTGCAATGTTCCCGAGTCGAGCCAGCGAGCGAGAGTACGAGTGAACGAGAAGAAGATTATAGGGAGCCCTTCTGGCTACTTTCGTATCTCATGATTTAGCTCGTAATTATTAAATTAGCTATGAAAGTGGATAAAACACTCTTAAAATCACTTTTACTTTGATCAGTTTGCATGAATTGAATGTTGACATTGCAGTGAAGTTGTTTTGAAGGAGGAGCCGAATACCATACATCATACACTCAATCATATATTGGCTCTTTCCGGCAGAATGACGAAATTGTAGTGTCACGCATTTAATTGCTTCTTTGATTCTATTATTTGTGACGAGATAGTGAACCACAATAAAAAACTACACATACACACACCCATGTATTTTGTCTCACAAACATAATACATGGACACACACACTCGATACACACCACACTACACTTACACACACAGCTGACACACCACACGTTTAGTCCATTTGCATACACACACTTAGGTACACTCGGAAGAAGGTCGGTGGCCGAGAGTAGCTCCTGCCGCACCGGGCGCCGAATCTGGCTTTGGCCTGAAGTATCTGACGTGTCAGTGCTTCAGAAGTCCGAAGCCTTTACACCACACGTTAGGTACACACCCAAGGCCTGAGTTGTTTGTATTTCTGCAACATTTCGCTCTGTAGTCCTGGGATTCAACCACTCGATATGTGCCGACCCCTGACGTCTGATGTCGTGTGTGAAGGTAGAGTGCTCTCTTTCCAATTTAAGGGGCTGCAGTACAGTGGATGTTGTAGAGTATAAATGATATTCAGAGCACCTTTGGACAAATTCACACACTCACTAACTTTGTCACAAATACGCGGCTGCATGTCGAGTTAGGGAAAAGCGTAAATATCGCAGCGCGTAGATAGCATGGCGTAGTTTATAAATGCATTGTGCGTAAATATATTTTTGAGAATGTCAGGAAAGTGAAGAATGTTGAAGAATGAATATCTAGGTGCGAAGGTTTGAATGTTTTTATGATTAGATAGGAATTGCGCCACGAAGGATTGTCGGACGCGTAGACGGGCTTGTTCCATTCTCAACGTCACGCGAGGTAAGGGGTGTAGGCGTGCAGGGAGCCCCTTTTCATTCCAAAACAAAGTAATAACTTAGGTTCCCCTTTCTAGACCTATGGTCTTATATCACAAGGTCCCTTGTGGTCGGGTTTTGTTTTAGGTTGTTGTTTGTCTGCTGTACGACGGAGTCTATGAATATTTATTTAAGTTAGAAAAGTACTTAGTTGTTTAATTGTAATATAATTATATAATGTAAGTATTTGTAAAATCAGGTAATTAAGTCGATTCATTAATTTTATTTTTAGTTTTAAGCCCCATGCTGTTTTCGGGTGAGTTGCATGTTCATTTATGTAGTTAGTTTTTTTTATTTTTCATAATTTATGTCTGCGGGAATTTTATTGTGTTTTCATTGTTTCATTTTATACGTACAATTTTATTTTAATACGGTAACGAAATGTATTCGTGATTCTAACGATATTTTATCACAACGTAGAGGGTTATACATTTCAATCTAGACGATCACAAATATATAGGCCAATAGTTGAATAAAGTATTTCTTAAAAGCCGTAGGGTTATTGCTTTTACAGTGGTGCCGTGACCAGGATTCAAGTCATTCAAAATTAAATTAATTCAGTTAATTTAATTACTTGAGAACGGATCTGAGTTATTGTTTACTTAAATTGCTACACATATCGAATGTTCTTTATTCAAATCAAAATATTATCAGGATTCTTCAAATCGTGAGGGCGTATGTTAGATTCATGTAAGTAGTAACGTTTGTTTATTGTTATTAATGTATTTCGTTTAAACATCGGTCAAAGGATATTGAGGGCGTAAAAGTACGCTTTAAAGGGTTCTTATGACTCTTGCTTAAAATCAAAATTTAATTCATAATTTCCTAAATATGTTCCTATTTCCTATTTAGATATCCTCACAATTTTAAACTCTTCGATTCTAAAATTGTATCGTCTATCTGAGGGCGCTCTGTAACATCAGTGTTACAGGGTTAGGTATTAATTCCTTATAACTGGCTAGTATTTTAATGCGGATCCCTAAAAATATATTCACAAGTCGCAAGCTCTTGAAATCGACCTAATCTAAACACACGGTCATAATTTTTGCTTTTATTACTTTTTTTTTTTCGGCGAGTCGCTCTTATGGTACTTGACACTATCGCATACTCGATGGCTAAATACAAGAGTTCTATTTCAGATGCGTGTTAAAAGGGCGTAGGTTAATCTTAATAAGGTGACACATACGTCATCTAGTTAGAAATTATAATGATCGAAATTATGAAATGACGTATGTTAATGCAAAACTTATGTACAAAAGTCTTTTTATTATAAAGGTCTATTCGTGTGAATGTTATGGTTTTTAAAATATAGACCTTCAGGAGTTAGTCAAGATTTGGAGCCCGAAACGACTGGCTGGATACGCGTCGTGACATTTAGCCAGAAATCAGTTAATTGTGTCTTTATCTCTTAGGTCAAATCTATATAGGTAGATTAGCCTTGAAAGTGAATTATAGCAATAGTGTGATTTAAAATGACAATAGACTGTGTAGAGATTTTAAGTGTTTAAAGTGTTTGTTTTCTAATAATGTGTAATTATGTTCAAGTAGAATCAGTGAAATCAGGAAGTGTTTAAACTTATTTATAATTTAGTTTTAAGTAATATAAAGTTAATCATTTTATCCCCTTAGGTCATCACGTCGGGTGTTTTATATTTTTTTTAGCTTAGTCCAGCGTGATTCGCGAAGGGTTAGGGAAATCGTCAGTGGACGATTCGTACGTAGGACAAAATAGATCTCTTCTGCAATGTTCCCGAGTCGAGCCAGCGAGCGAGAGTACGAGTGAACGAGAAGAAGATTATAGGGAGCCCTTCTGGCTACTTTCGTATCTCATGATTTAGCTCGTAATTATTAAATTAGCTATGAAAGTGGATAAAACACTCTTAAAATCACTTTTACTTTGATCAGTTTGCATGAATTGAATGTTGACATTGCAGTGAAGTTGTTTTGAAGGAGGAGCCGAATACCATACATCATACACTCAATCATATATTGGCTCTTTCCGGCAGAATGACGAAATTGTAGTGTCACGCATTTAATTGCTTCTTTGATTCTATTATTTGTGACGAGATAGTGAACCACAATAAAAAACTACACATACACACACCCATGTATTTTGTCTCACAAACATAATACATGGACACACACACTCGATACACACCACACTACACTTACACACACAGCTGACACACCACACGTTTAGTCCATTTGCATACACACACTTAGGTACACTCGGAAGAAGGTCGGTGGCCGAGAGTAGCTCCTGCCGCACCGGGCGCCGAATCTGGCTTTGGCCTGAAGTATCTGACGTGTCAGTGCTTCAGAAGTCCGAAGCCTTTACACCACACGTTAGGTACACACCCAAGGCCTGAGTTGTTTGTATTTCTGTAACATTTCGCTCTGTAGTCCTGGGATTCAACCACTCGATATGTGCCGACCCCTGACGTCTGATGTCGTGTGTGAAGGTAGAGTGCTCTCTTTCCAATTTAAGGGGCTACAGTACAGTGGATGTTGTAGAGTATAAATGATATTCAGAGCACCTTTGGACAAATTCACACACTCACTAACTTTGTCACAAATACGCGGCTGCATGTCGAGTTAGGGAAAAGCGTAAATATCGCAGCGCGTAGATAGCATGGCGTAGTTTATAAATGCATTGTGCGTAAATATATTTTTGAGAATGTCAGGAAAGTGAAGAATGTTGAAGAATGAATATCTAGGTGCGAAGGTTTGAATGTTTTTATGATTAGATAGGAATTGCGCCACGAAGGATTGTCGGACGCGTAGACGGGCTTGTTCCATTCTCAACGTCACGCGAGGTAAGGGGTGTAGGCGTGCAGGGAGCCCCTTTTCATTCCAAAACAAAGTAATAACTTAGGTTCCCCTTTCTAGACCTATGGTCTTATATCACAAGGTCCCTTTGTGGTCGGGTTTTATTTTAGGTTGTTGTTTGTCTGCTGTACGACGGAGTCTATGGATATTTATTTAAGTTAGAAAAGTACTTAGTTGTTTAATTGTAATATAATTATATAATGTAATTGTAAAATCAGGTAATTAAGTCAATTCATTAATTTTATTCTTAGTTTTAAGCCCCATGCTGTTTTCGGTGAGTTGCATGTTCATTTATGTAGTTAGTTTTTTTTAAATATTTTTCTACAATTTATGTCTGCGGGAATTTTATTGTGTTTTTATTGTTTCATTTTATACGTACAATTTTATTTCAGTATGGTAACGAAATGTATTCGTGATTCTAATGATATTTTATCACAACGTAGCGGGTTATACATTTTAATCTAGACGATCACAAATATATAGGCCAATAGTTGAATAAAGTATTTCTTAAAAGCCGTAGGGTTATTGCTTTTACAGTTCTTAACTACAAAATAAATACTTAACTTCTTAGGATTACACCTACGGTACAAAGCCTTTTCCGATGAACTATATATATTTAAAACAATATAGGTACGTAAATGTGATAAAAATACATTATGCGAAGTGTAGACATATTATTTTAATCCAAATAATCAAATGCACTCTAGATAAAACTATCTAGAATTGTTATTCAAGTACCCAGTTCAAGTCAAAAGTAGTGCACGAAGCCAAATCTGTTGAACAAATTTTAGTTATTTATTCAATGTAATTTAGATAAATAATTATAAATATGTGTATATTACATAATATGTTAAGTATATAATGTTTTAAATACTTGTGTATTTGTTTTTTTGCCAACCATACTCTGCCACCAATACAGCACGCTGATAACGATCTTTAATAATAAGCTATCGATATTACACTTTAAACAACGTTAATGAGCAAAAGAAGGAGAAATTGTTTACGACACGATACCACTAAGATGGCACCCGAAACCGGAAGTCCCTACTGATACATAATAAGCTATTAGGGTGGTAAAGTGAATACCTGGTCGGGCCTTCCACGACCTGTCAAAAATTACAAGATGGCGGACGAATGTTCGAAATGTCAGCGTAGGTATTTCAATACATTTAGTTTAAAACTTGGTTATGTAAGATTCATGAAAATAACATGTTAAGATTTGGTGGAATTTATGTTCTGGGAGTAAAGATCTTGCATTATTTATCTGTAAAAACGTATGTTATTCATAATTATTTTGAGTCATTGTGAAAACAACCTTACTGTCTTAACAATAGAGATCAATGTTATTAGCAGAAGATATCAAAGTCTAGTCTATGCCATTGTTGTAAGTGTTGCTTTTTAAAAAAATAGATACTATTGCAAATGTTTAATTAATTCAATAAATTAGATTTATATTCATTTAAGCATATTTATAATATTGTTAATGATGCTAGTTTACTTTATTATGAGTTTAGGCAATTTCATTGACAACAAGAATTAAAAAGGTTAGACACCTTTTTAATTAAAAAGTGAGTTGGCGTTGGCGCCAATTAAGATTATAAAAAAGTTACGTTGGATATATTTGTCACTATTGAGCTTGTAATTTTCATTGATTGTATCGATACAACTATTGTTAACAATTAAATAATTTTAAGTAATAGAGACTCACGTTTTTATTTGGAATTTACTTCAGTTATTACCTCGCGAGTCTGATGAAAAACATTGCGTATATCACGGGCGGCTGAAGGATTACGCACTTTCCGCCCTTAATACACCTTATTTTAACAGGCTACATGACCCTTTTTAAAGCCTGTCGTATATGATTAAGTACTGTCCAATTAACCGAAATACAATATTACCATATTTTATCATGACCTAAAAACAGCAAAAAATATTTTTAAAGTAGGTATACTTTTACGTAATCAGGCGAAAACAACACAGTCATGTTAATCTATAGATTATATTATGTGCACCAGGACATTATATTCGAAAACAACATTTTCTGACCTTTTTTAAGTATGAGGCATAAAATTCATTATGTCAGTGATTGCTTTGGCATGAAGTAAGTTCGAATTTGATGACAGCGTTTTCGGTGGCCAAAATAAATAAATAAATTACACTCATTTTTAATCGAAAATGCGTAGTCATCATACACTTTTAATACGCAAAATCTATAAATATTGTTTTTTTATATCAAATACTACAGAAGACAATCATTTATTGTGCCAAATTCGATATGAGTGTAGTAGGCCTATGAGTGTAGTATACTTACTTTTAGTTTGTGTTGCCTAACCTTACTTTAGCGGTTTCACGACTTTCACGAGTAGGACCTAAGGACATCGTCACGTGACCGAACAAGCCAATAACAACTAGCCAACGCTCAACTTTAATAAATAATTAAAACTTAGTTTAAAAATATTTATAGCTGGTACGCTTGGCTTGTTCTCTCCCGGGCATTTAAGGACACGAGAAATTTTCTAACGAGACAACTTTTTTCAAACAAGACAGTAACTTAATGGTAAATAAGGCTGGGTCGACATTGTGTCATACTTTCTAGTTTCTAGCGGTGACATGGTATCGTACGGAATCCAAAGTGACATCAACAAAATGTACAAGAATTGTACTAAATGTTACGTTAATAAAAAAAAATACTAAACGTATTTATAAGAAAACAATGATCAGTACCAGTAAGCATGGTGAAAAATATTATGTTCAGATTCAACTGTGCAATTCTCGTACATATTTTCTGATTCACAAGAAATTTGAAAACTGGACTGATACACAGTGAACTAGATAGCACCCGCTAGAAATTATGCTTCCTAGCGGTGACACATTGATCACTGTTTTCATGTAAATACGTGTAGTACATATTTTTTAATAAGCGTACAATTTAGTACAATTCTCGTACATTTTTTGATGTGATTTTGGATTCCTTACGATACCATGTCACCGCTAGAAAGTATGACACTCGACATAAGGCATTTATATTTGTTATAGACAGAGTAGTACTGTACTATGATTGCACTGAAATAATTGACCATGATTGCTAGATTGTCAAAAAAATAACAAAACACATCTTGGGTCAAAAATCTCGATATAACTGTTCTTATATTCTGAACCCTTTAATAGTGCAATACGATACAAGTGCGGAAAAGAGGAAGTTCGAAACGACACCAATTTCCTCTCTGCACGTGTATTGTACGACGATTTTCAGTACTTCAGGTCCCTTGAAGTTTCGACATGTAGTACTCTGCCCTGCTAAGCCGAGTGGCGCTATCTCAAAACCAAATGATTTTGAAAATGGAACTGTCAGTTATAGACACTTAAGTATAAGTAGGTAAGCTATGGATTTTTGTTTGAGATAGCGCTTTTCGGCTTAAGAGGGCAGTACTATGCGCACTAGTGCGGGAAAAAACACCATACTTACAAAAAAATATTTTTTTCTAGTGCGAGACAAAAGCAACATATTTATATAGGTACTGAAAACTTTTCGACATTTTCTGAATCCGCTGAATATCAGAAATTTTCCATGCTAAGGCAAAATTCATAGAATTGATGCCCGTTGACGCAGAAAGGTTCAAGAGAATCGATCACGAAAGCAGGAGGAAAGGGCTCTTTAGACAGAAGTGGAGGGCCCGCAAGATATCGGCTTTTCATAAGTACAAACGTAGCGTGAATTGTTCCAACTTTGTCAACCCTGCCTAAAACTGCCTAGCTGGATTAGGTATGTAATTCTGCACCAAACAGGTGTCTAAATTTAATTTTTGGGGGATCGGGGGATCGGAAATGATCAACATTATTTGGCACTGCATATAAACGAAACGGGTATTGGGTAAATAAGTAGTATTTTTCGGGTCAGGCAATTTTAGGCCGGGTGGGCAAAGTTGGAGCATCTGGTAGTTTTTTTTCCTCTAGCATAATACATTACTCAGCCATTCCATTATTTTTTAATGTTTGAAAAGTATATTATTACCTAAAGCTCTGGTACTCGAGCTAATGTGAACATAGCTTTAAAGCTGTAGGCCACCCACACGATTTGTGTACATGCTACGTGGGTAGAGGACTTTTAAGCTAGTACAGTATTATTGGGTGCTTAACTTAATTTCTAATTGTATGTTTTAATAGGCTAGTTTCCTATACTTGAAATAAAATATTTTAGAATAGAATAGAATATCTTTATTGCGAACCATGGTACACGTAGAGTTGTTACATTTCATTAATATAGAGCGACATGGCGCCCTGAGAGGGCATTTTACCACCACAAAATTAGAGGAAAAAAATGGACAGTAGTTACGTTTAAACATAATTTCTATTTAATAAGTCAAAGAGAAATATATAAAGTAAATGAATTGACCGTGACGTCACTCCTCAGTATTTCATAGTAATTCCATATTAGCAAATCGTTTTGACAGTTCTTAAAAAAATGCTGATTTGATTATTAGGAAACTAGCCTATTATTCTTTTATTGAAAATATACAACCTTGAAATAATCTAAATCTATCGATGTAGGGAACAAATCAAATTATTTTATTAAATATTTTTTGATTTGTTTTTTTAAGTAGTAACACTACTATATATAAATTATAAACTAAATTTTTATTTTTCTTTAGTGTATGGTATCCATTTCAGTTTATAATCTAAATCTAATCACTAAAGGCCAATTGGACCAACGTAAATAGAGGGTTAATCCGAGGGTTAACCCACCATTTTATATAGAATTTGACAGATGACAGCCCACTAACCCTGAGTTAAGTGGTTGGTGCAAGTGGGCCTAAAGGTACGTCATCAGTTTCCTAAGCATTTTATAAAATCGGTAAGTTTTTCATCCCAGTCATTTTATACGAGTACTTAATAGTAAAATGAACTATTCATAAGAGCTTGTAATAAGACCTACATGAATAAAGATATTTTGAATTGAATTAAAAATAGATTTTCTTTTTAAGAACACAAGCGGTTTTAGAATGATTCAAATAATTAATTTGCATATTGTTACAATGTACATAAATCTGCGTAGGTAATCAGTTTAGCGACTAACATATATTTTTCAAAGGTACCTTTACGTTGATGTCTTTAGAACAGTAAATGAAAATGAAACACAAAGACTAATCAAATATCAATTATGTACCGAAAGTCAATTAATATAAGTGGAATGCTCGTTCCAAGATGATTACTTACTTCCACCCTCTACGTTCCAACATAATAATAAGTATTACTAGTTATTCAGGATATTAAATAACCTTTCTGAAATAGACGGATGGGCATGGTGTTGACATGGATTAACACCTTGCCATTATGATTAATCGGTCACACGCTGCGGGCCAGCGCCATAAAGCCAGCTTTATATATTTCCTTATAACTATATAGTATGTGTATATTGTAGTTATATACGTATGTCTTACGGGAAACGGTCGTAGAGATAGTTCCGCCGATTACTGTTATAATGTTGTTCGGTATACTATCGGGACAACACTGACATTTAGTGTAGGATGGTTCCACGGGATGGTTCCCTTCTCAATACATTGCGTCTTAGAAAAACTTCAAAGGGTGATAAAAATCGAAATGAAAGTTATTTTTTAAAGTCGCTGAGCAAAATGATGGTCAGTTTGGAAAGCTACTACAGCTATGCTTACAGTTTGATGTGTGATAGATAATATATTAGGTGCCTACCTACAGTCATATCTCTTTCTATATTTGACTGCAGCTACATTATTGGGTCGATAAGTATTGTCAATTTTATTATCTTTTTATTGGACGGACTCGTAAAGTTATGGCGTAGTCGTTATCAGGTGAACATTGGACACTGTGGTGAAACAGGAGCCTGCAGCAGGAACAGTGTCCCATAAATCAGACGGCATCTCACCATCCCATACATTAAAATGTGATCGCCTAAGAACGCGCATACACTCCACACATAGATGGCGCCACAAAAAAAATGTATTGTAGCTTTCGATTATACTTGTAGATGGCGTTAAGTGTCACTTTTGACATAGATTCATGGCTCGAAAGTGACACTTAACGCCAATCTACAAATAATCGATGGCAACGAGGCATTTTTGTGGCGCCATCTATGTGTGGTTTTTTTTTTTATGGGATAGGAGGCAAACGAGCAGACAGGTCGCCTGATGGTAAGCGATCACCGCCGCCCATGGACACCCGAAACACCAGAGGTGTTGGAGGTGCGTTGCCGGCCTTTAAGATGGGTGTTATGGCGGGTTTAAGGCGACAATTCATTCCACAGTTTAGCTGTGCGGAGCAGGAAGTTTCTGGAGAAACGCACAGTTGAGGACTGCCAGCCATCTAGATGATGACGATGGAAATGTTGTCGCGTAGGGCGATGGCGGAAAGAAGCGGTAGGGATTAATCCGAACAATGTGGTGTAGTGTATGCGCGTTCTTAGGCGGTCACATTTTAATTTATGGGTCGGTATGATCTTCTTATATTTAGGGATCTTCTTATATTTACTGTGCCGTATCATTTACGGGACATTCTGTATATTGCAATACTAATACGGTGAAATCCTTGAGCCCGGAGGTTTAGTATCCTTGCATAATGTTTAATATTTAAGGATTCGTTTCATTTGATAGGCACTAGTTTATTTGTGTCGGTAGCATGAGATTTTAATACACTAAATACCTAACTCGATAGCGTATGACGAAAAAAGTTTTTTTTCACATCACCATTTTGGAAAGGGGTCTTTTTTCACTGCTAGAAGGGAGCAAAGTGGCAACATTCCTCCCTGCTATGAGAGAGCAAAGTTACTCGTTGATGCGTGAATCCGTCACTAGACTAATGATTCTATAATTGAATCCTTTGTTTCGCCTAGGATTCAATGTACGCCCTCGTCATAAATACTCATTTTGCTCCCTAGTTACACAATCTACTATTTGGTTCAGGCAACTAACCGTTTAAGAGCGATGTTCAATTATTTTCTCTCTTTCTCAATTAAATTTCCGTGATGTTCTCGAAATCGATAACATATTTATGAAAAGGTATGGTAGCTTTAATTTCAATTTATAATTTTTGGTTCGAATCGAGTCGCGAGAATCAAAGAAACACGACTTAAGAAAGTCCTTTTAAGTCGACACGAGTTGCAAATTATTTTTTCGCACGTGTACGTATTCTACAAAGTTTAACTGTACAATAATAAATTATAAATTGAAGTTGTGTGGATGTGGAATCGAAATTGAAGTGGGCAAAAATTGCCACGGTCTGGGTGCCGCAAGACGGGCGAGGATCTGGCAGACCCAGGCGGAGATAGCGGGATGACCTGGGTAGGTAGCCGAATGGCACAAACGCTCACGAAACGCTCACGAAACGAAACGTAGATATCTATCTCTATCGCTCTTGCGTATTGGCGCGACAGAGACAGACTACCTTTCGCGGAGTTTCGTTTTCGTTTCGCGTCGGAGAAATACCATTCGGCTACGGCACCTGGGCGCATATCTTAGCGACTCGCCGGAGATTGCTCAAGACCGTGATGGATGGAGATCCATGGGGGAGGCCTTTGCCCAGCAGTGGGACACCATGTAGGCTTTTAATAATAAATTAAAGGTATGGTTCTAAAAGCCACAAGTAAAAATGCCTAATTTTAAAGAAATTAAATAATAGGCACTGGTATCGATGTGAAAACAAAAATGTAATTAAGTCAATCAATAAAAATAGACAGAAGGAATATACAAAATCATAGACAAAAAAGTATAAAATGGTAAAATAATATAAAAAGTTTGTGCAGTCTTGCACACCTAAGTTGTACATAAATGGACCGGTCATACTTTGATAGTGAGTTTTGGGGACATAATGAACAACTTTTTATTATAAGATAAGGCCAAATGCTGAAATCGTGAAGAAAACAGGATGTTCTATAGGAATTAGCGGCATTACGTCAGTCAAAATGTATGGAACAGATATACAGCGCGTAAACCTAATAAGGGCGATAAATGAAACCAGGCATATAATTCTATATTGTTATCATTAATTAAGAGGTGTTTTTGAGTTACTTTTAATTTTCACCCCATAATGAATTTTTGAAAAATTTCCCAGCAGCAATGTACTGTAAACGTGGTTGCGATGACAATCAATGACAACTGTCAACGAGCGGTTAACTCGAGTGTGTTTGCATTACGTTGCGGGCCGAATTATTTTGTATGGATAAAAAAAATATTTCAATTTTAAGTAAAAGTTATCTAATTCCATTTTTAGGGTTCCGTAGTCAACTAGGAACCCTTATAGTTTCGCCATGTCTGTCTGTCCGTCCGTCCGTCCGTCCGTCCGTCCGTCCGTCCGTCCGTCCGTCCGTCCGTCCGTCCGTCCGCGGATAATCTCAGTAACCGTTAGCACTAGAAAGCTGAAATTTGGTACCAATATGTATATCAATCACGCCAACAAAGTGCAAAAATAAAAAATGGAAAAAAATGTTTTATTAGGGTACCCCCCTACATGTAAAGTGGGGGCTGATATATTTTTTCATTCTAACCCCAACATGTGATATATTGTTGGATAGGTATTTAAAAATGAATAAGGGTTTACTAAGATCGTTTTTTGATAATATTAATATTTTCGGAAATAATCGCTCCTAAAGAAAAAAAAAGTGCGTCCCCCCCCCTCTAACTTTTGAACCATATGTTTAAAAAATATGAAAAAAATCACGAAAGTAGAACTTTATAAAGACTTTCTAGGAAAATTGTTTTGAACTTGATAGGTTCAGTAGTTTTTGAGAAAAATACTGAAAACTACGGAACCCTACACTGAGCGTGGCCCGACACGCTCTTGGCCGGTTTTTATGTCCTATACTCACCACCGTTAAGAGGTTCGCCCGTGTTAGGTTTACACCCTGTATAGTTTATTGTGATTATGACCTCAAAAGTATAGCTATGCAAAATATGGCTGGTCCTTTTTATTTTGGTCTATATTAGCTTTTTCCCGCGGCTTCGCCCGCGTACTAATCTAATCTTGTTTTCCCATACAAACTTTGGACGCACATTTCACCCCCTTAAGAGGTGAATTTTGAAAAATCCTTTCTTAGTGCTCCTCCTTAAAATGAACTTACTTGAATCTCTAGGGTCAGCGGTTTGGGCTGTGCGTTTGATATGTCAGTCAGTCAGCTTCTTCTTTTATATATTTAGATAAGTAAAGCGTATACTTAGGTACTACCCATACAGTTTAGTAGTAGTGTGATTAGTAATATATTGTTTTTCGCAAAATCCCCGTGTGGTGACTATGTCGTAGAAGTCGAATATGGGATTTTATATTTTTAGTCATATTCATTTTAAATGTACTTTAATGTAACCCCTTCATTGCTGAAAGTAGAACTGGAACTTAAAATACAAGCATAGTTAATTTATGTATATGATACATGCATCCTATCCTTATCAGCTAAAATGGAATTTTTAAACTATTCAGAAGACAATATAATATTCAGGAAACTTATTAAAATAAATAATTTCTCATTTCTAAATTGATGCCATACGACTAAATAAATTAATAAAATTTGAATCTCTCATCTTATTTTGCTGAATGCTTACGTAGAATGATGCTCGTATTTTGTAAATGGATCCAAAAAATATTCCTATCATCTGAAAAAAATGTGCGAAAACACAATTTTTTTTAGTAATTACACTATAGGTATACCCACTACCTTACATAAAAAATAAACGACCTGGACTAACTTCATTAATTATAAAACTAATTGGCAAATACGTTAATAAGGTCACTTACATTACGTCGTAAATTTGCGCCCAAACGGCCAGATCAAACGAAAAAAGTTCTTCAAACACACATCCACTTTCAAAAAAGTTTACATTTTCGTCCCAAACACACACTAATTAACAACAAAGAAAACAAACTCAGTCACAGAATAAGAACGAGGGTTCTATTTAAAAAGTAAGTTTTTGTAACGTACTTATTCGAAATTCAAACGGAACTTATTTTTAAATTTGGAACGCGTCCCGAGAGTCGGATCGTCGAATACGCAGCAGCGCACGCTCGCCGCGAGTTCCAGGCGACAACTGAAACCGGCCGCCTCGTTTGGCTGGAGCCACGTATTTGATTTTTCAAGTTTTCTTATTTGATGGCGTGAAACTTTTCATGGTTTTAATGGGGCTTTTTTATAGAGGTTCTGAAACTTAAAGCAATATTTGGTTTGTATATTCACTTAGCTATAAGTCGTTTTTCTTTTTGTCTGTAGTAAATGTTTCCTAGACACAAATTTTTACAAAAACATATATTTAACGTGTGAAGATACGCTACTTCGTAACTCATTTTAAGCAACTATACCGTCAGAGACCAGTATCTAAGCACACTTTCATGCAATAAACAGATTCTTAGGAAGCTTATGTAAAACAAGTAAATTTAAATTATTGAAAGTCTATTTTTTTACTACATAATCACGTTTCTGTTTTTATGTATTATGTAGAAAAGGTATTTTACAATAGTTATTAGGGCCCCAAGTCATTGTTTGTCGCTTTTTATTAAAATACCCGAGCAAATGAAATATTATAAATTGTTAGAGTTTCGTGCAAAGGTTTCAAGGCACGAGGGTTGAATTTAACTGCTACACGCTTAAGCAAATGTAAATTTTCAGTAATAAGAGTATAGGACAACTAGAGATTGCTATTCGGATATCATGCAGTTTTCTCGTGCTTTTTCGTTACTGTATTGGCGTAGTAGGTGAGTAGGTGCTATTTTGGTATTAGTGTACATTTTAATTGGCCTGTTCGTCCTGTTTCAATTTAAAACTAAGTACACGCTTTTCCATATAATAAATATACAAAATTAATAACAACAATGAGAAAAAAAATCAACGCATCTATTCATGTCTGTGACAGGTTATAGTTAAATACTGATTTCGTTATAATTAAACCCTGAACTGAAGAATAAAGAGTCTTAGGTACCGGCCACATCAGAGCGTCGCGTGTCCGTTGCGCGCCCCGAGACACGCGACGCTCTGGTGTGGCCGGTCACTTAGATGTGTTGTGAAAACAAATATCATTTTATAAAACGATTAAACCCTTTTAATCCGATTTCCGAAAACCGGCAATCATTTAAAAACCGTTTCCTTTTTATATTGTTACTAAAAAGACAACAAACGACTTTTTGATGAGAGATGTGTCTGTGTTGTTTGTTAGCGTAGGCGAGAGGCTGGTAACCTGTCACTGCAATGTCACAGTTTTCGTTTTCTGACAACCCCTTATTTGCCAAGAGTGGCACTGAAACTTGAGTAGTTTCATGTGCTCTGCCTACCCCTTCATGGGATACAGGCGTGATTGTATGTATGTTTCTACCATATATATTCGTCCAATTAGAATGAGCAAGTGAAGCGAACTAATCACAAAAGAAAGTTTCATGCACATGCACAGGAGTAGTAGGTACAGGCGGGCCAAATGTAACTGGTCCATTTTTTCCATATTTTACAATGTTTGCATTTTAAAATAGAGTGTCTACCGGGTATATTGTATGGTAGGTGTGTTCAGTAGGCAGAGCACATGAACTACTCAAGTTTCAGTGCCACTCTTGGCAAAAAGGGGTTGAAAGATATCGAAATTGTGACATTGCAGTGACAGGTTGCCAGCCTCTCGCCTACACCATATTTAACTCATATCGCACATTCGACTTTTACGACACCCACGGGAAGAAAGGGGGTGGTGAAATTCTTAACCCGTCACTACACAGGGCATGTTTGATGACGACTGTACAGTCAACCAATTGGAACCCTAGGCCACTGTAGAACTATGTCATAGTGACGTTTTAAATCTGATTGTCAGAAATCTCTCACTGCTTATCATTTTGACGTGGTTGCAAAGTGGGCTAGGGTTCCAATTGGTTGACTGTACATTATCGCTGTGGCGTATGAGCAAGGTGAATCCCGACAGCATTCAATATCATCATCATCGGCCACTGCATCCCTGACGGATGATTTTTGCAACGTCGTATTAGGAGCGATTGAGCCGACCAACGCATTTCCGCCTATGACTGTACAAGCCTATCGCTGCTCGACACTTCTTGCCGCTTCTTTCTTTAATGTCATACTTCACAATAGCTATGTACGAATTTGCGCGAACATTTTATATATTGTCCATTCAAATTCTATCTGTGAATACCTGTAATTGGCTTTGTGTTATTATTTAAATTAGCATAATGTTATTTATAGCTGTTGGTGTTCCGAAAATAAATAAATAAATAAATATTGCCGCATCATCGCATTCAATATAAAGACCGCAATATGTCAAATAGAATGAGAATGTATGTAGACTATAGTAACATAGGTGTCCCCCTGTCCAGCACTCAGACAATTAAAGTCTGCGTGCGTAACATGACTTTTCTCGTCCCGTCCGGTTGAGCCTGATTTATATTCACTGCCCGAAACCCGTCACAATAACCAACTAGGAGTACCTAACTATCGTCACAATCGCTTACGCTTCGTAAGCGTATCGTAGCTAGCTCTCTCTATCTTCTGTAGTGGCGCGACAGAGACAGAACGTGTTTCAATCTCCGCGTAGCGTCACCGATTGTCAATTCGGCTAGGCCGGCTGACATGAGGATTTTTTCTGACATATCATAAATTTCCCTGATGTTAGGAATTTTATCCGTTTCTCAGAAAGCCTATAGGTAAATATTTTACTTAGGAGTGGACTACGATCATCATTATCCTCCTTGCATTCTACCGGCATTTGCCACGACTCATGGGATCATCGGAGCTTTGACAACTAATTCCAAGATTTGGCGTAGGCACTAGTTTTTACGAAAGCAACTGCATTCCAACCCGAAGGGTAACTCTAACTAAGCCTTATTGGGATTAGTCCGGTTTCCTCACGATGTTTTCCTTCACAGAAAAGCGACTAGCAAATGTCAAACGACATTTCGCTCATAAATTCCGAAAAACTCATTGGTACGAGCCGAGGATCGAACCCGCGACCTCCGGATTGAAAGTCGCACGCTTACGATTTAAATTTTAGATAAAGTACGCCTTAAAAGGATTAAAACTTTATTCCATAGCATTGCAGAAACCTATTAGTCGCGCTTTCTACAAGATGAGCGAACTTCGCCTCGGAAACTTGTAATTTCCTTAATGTGTCATGCATCACTACAGAGACTGAGAACGTCTGGTGTATAACATGTGTATTGTGTACAATACAATGGACTTCTCTGACAGATTATTAGAAGCGATATGTCCGCCACATACCTATTATTTATTACAGGAAATACTTGGTAGATAAAGGGTCCCGGAAGGGGGAAGTTGTCCTACCTCTCATGCTACAAACATTGTTGATTTTTTTTTATATAACTTGCATCAGACATTTTAACCAATGAGTAACCGAGATTCTTACTAGTCGACAACTCGTTGTATAAGTTAAAAGATTCTTGAAGAATTAAAAATCCGTAGGAGGTACAATACGACTTTATTTAAATTTATCTTAAGGGATTTTAATTTTTTTTTACATTACAGAATGCTGAAATAAAGAGGATTTTTTTTGTAAAATACTTAATTAATCTTAACACGACAAGATGAACCTAATCTAAAAAGGGGAATTTCTTACGAAATTGAATACGCTCCTTTGACCAGATTTTATCCTCATCCTTTGATTTAGAGATGGGCCGAATATGGACTTTGCCGAATACGAATATTCGGCCGAACATTCGGTTCAGCTCTTACCGAACCGAAAATTCGGCCGAATATTCGGTTACGCCATATTTTTAAAGCGGATGTTAAGTTAAAACTATTAAATGATTGAGATAATAGTTACATATGTTACTACAACGATGTGCTTATTAATTATGCTTTAGTGGATAAATAAAAGTTAGTTAAAACAACTCTGAACTCTTCTCAACTCTCAAACTACGGTTTTTTAACTTTTTTACAAAACAATTATATTTAGATTTTGACGCATGGGTAATTAATTATCTCTTTTTATTAGTTCCTTAGAAAGCTACTAAAAAAGGAGCTTATTATCCAACGGAATACGTGAGATCCTCATTAGTTATTTACTTTGTTGTTTATTTGCAACCGAATTATTCGGCCGAATACGAACATTGAAAAACTTGCCGAAATTGCCGAATACCGAATATTTACCGAATATTCGGCCCATCTCTACTTTGATTCATTAAAGTCGGCTCCAGAATGAAATACTTCCTTTTTAGCTGTCACACATAAATTCTATCGCGATACAGACACCACGGACATCGCGTATACATAGACTACAAATGAATGAAGTTACTTACCTCTAATAAAGTCGTGGGTGCAATCATCATTCTTCTTGCATTATTTATTTATTTATTAAATCTTTATTACACAAAAGAAAAATCTTGCAGTACAAAAAGGCGGACTTAATGCTTTAAGGCATTCTCTACCAGTCAACCTCAAGGCTAAGCAGAGAGACTGTGAGCGGTGCTAAAATTTCAACAGTAAAATCAAAACAAAGGAAATAAAAGAAAGCATACTAAATAAACTAAACATAAGTACACATATAATTTACAAATACATACATATAACTATACATACCAAATATATATATATAGACGAAACATGTGAAACTAAGAGTTTTTCATTTTGCTAGCAAAGAGAGCTCGTAAGGATTTTTTGAAAGCGAACTTAGTTGGGGCGCTTTTAATTTTATAAGGAAGTACGTTCCAGAGACGAGCCACTTGCTTGCTTGGTATTATCTCGGTATTTGCCACGGCTCTTGGGAGCCTGTGGTCCGCTTTAACAACTAATCCCAAGATGTGGCTTAGGCACTGGTTTTACGAAAGCTACTGCCATCTGACCTTCCAACCCAAAGGGTAACTAGACCTTATTGGAATTAGTCCGGTTTCCTCACGATGTTTTCCTTCACCGAAAAGGGTGCAATGCCATACTTTATTCCTTTTAAGAATAACTATGAAGAGTTATTCAGAATATCAGGATTTAGTTCGATTTGCTAAAATTTGTTATTTACTTTACACGTTTCACTTGTTTGTTGATTACATGGTCATACTAAAATATCACAATAAAAAGTCGTATTGGTCAAAGACGAAACGTTTGTAAAAAAAAATTCTTTGACGGTGACATGATCTATTTATAGGTTGTTTTCAATTCTGTGTAATCTTATGATGATGCTGGGATGACGAACATATAATTAATTATTTTACCACTGAATATTCGGCGCCATAGACGGATGTCGACAAATATTGCGGTATACGATATTCGACCAAAACCTTTATCCGTGGCATTTCTAGCTTAGGCTTAGGCGAAGATAGGCGAAAAGATAATAGTTATGTGCCGTAATCTGGGTAAAAAGAACTTATTGTCGGTGGCGCTTACGTCCCGTGGCGTCGTATTTGTATACGAACATCGCTCATAACGCTGTAAGCGCCATCGACAATAAGGTCTCTTTACCCAGATAACGTCACATATTTTTTTCTCGCTCTCACTTACCTTGTGGTACTGTGGATGGCCTTACGCTCGATGGTCCTAAAGAAGTGTCATCATTCATATACACCGGATCCCGAAATATGTGTCTGCAGAATAACGATGAAAGACAACACAGTTGCGATAACCATAAACCATAAATATCTGGTGTTGCCAACTTAACACAAGGAAGATCTAAACACATCCTGTTAGCGTTATTTGATGGAATTTGAATTAGATTACAAAGGGATCGTTGTTGTATTAAGATAATATGTATAGACCAACTTATTTGTATTTTATCTATTATGTTTATTTCAAATTTATATTAATAACGCCGTTATGTACAAGTATATTTTTTTTACATTTAGAATCGTGATGCGTGTAAAAGTTTAGACAGTTATCAAATAAAAATAAATATATTAGTGTCGGCAACTGATGCTACTCAATTGCGCTGCTCAAATCGTGGTATTATATCAGTAAAATTGTATACACCCTGTTTCACCACTTCCTAATGTTATACTTTTAAACGAGCAATTCTTGTATATTTATTTATTTATATATATATTTATTTACACTGACGATCTCGGAAACCGCTCTAACGATTTCGCAGAAATTTGTTATGTGGGGGTTTTTGGGGGTGAAAAATCGGTCTAACTTATCCTTAGGTCCCGGAAAACGCGAATTTTCGAGTTTTCATGCGTTTTTCTTCGCGCGCCATCTCGTGTGCAGTAGTTGTACTGTTAAGACAGAATTCTTTCGGTCGATGTAAGTATTATTTATTACAAACACTAGATGGCGACACAGGTCAAGGCTAAAACGAATAGAAAATACACTATTTGAGTTTTTGTGGCGAAATGCGCGCCATCTCGTGTGGAGTAGTTGTGTTGTTAAGGCTGAGAATTCTTGCGCTCGATGTAGGTACTATTCATTTTTGAACTAGATGGCGACACATGTCAAGGATACGAAACAGAACCGAGCGAAGCTCGGTTGCCCAGATATTGTTATTTTGTTTTGACATGTGCCGTCAAACACTTGACAATGACTTTAATGTTATGATTATGGTCCTCCCACACTATTAATCCATTTATTATGTATGGAAATGAAAAAAAAAAGATTTTCGAATTTAACAAAAACTTATATACAGGGTGGTTTTCTGATGATGAACCTAAATGCGTGTCGAAGTTAACGGAAAACAAAAAAAACACGGTGTATAGTTATACCTAGTGACCACGGGATGAGTTTTTATTAGGAAAATTTGTGCGAAAAGTCATTTGATATTTGCCAGTCGCTTTTCGGTGAAGAAAAACATCGTGAGGAAATCGGACTTATCCCAATAAGGCCTAGTTACCCTTCGGGTCGGAAGGTCAGATGGCAGTCGCTTTCGAAAACTAGTGCCTACGCTAAATCTTGGGATTAGTTGTCAAAGCAGACCCCAGGCTCCCATGAGCCGTGGCAAACGCCGCGATAACGCAAGGAGGATGATGATGATATCTAGAGGGCACATCTCGGACACTGGGGATCAAATATATGAAAGAGGCGCTTTCCTAGCACACATTCTAAGCTCGTGTAGGTGAACGCGTACCATGCTTGTATGACTGAGATATGACAGGTCAACTGTTCGCGTTTTTGACAGGCGGTAACCGAGAGGGGGTGGGCGGCACTTTCAGCGGGGAGCGGGAGTGGCCATACTGTACGATAGTAATAAATAAATAAATAAATAAATAAATATTATAGGACATTCTTACACAGATTGACTGAGGCCTACGGTAAGCTCAAGAAGGCTTGTGTTGTGGGTACTCAGACAACGATATATATATAATATATATATACTTATATACATAGAAAACATCCATGACTCAGGAACAAATATCTGTGCTCATCACACAAATAAATGCCCTTACCGGGATTCGAACCCGGGACCGCGGCGCAGCAGGCAGGGTCACTACTGACTGCGCCAGACCGGTCGTCCTCTTATAGTACTCTTTATTATACTGTGCCACGGGCTCTTTGCGAACGCTGCATAATGCGGTGTCTGTGTAGCATGTGTTCTGATTTTTTTTCTGTGTCCACTCAGTGTGAACCCTGGTTACGTAGCCAACGTTACGCTGACGCGTCGTAAGCGTATCGTAGTCGTAGTCGTCCTTCCTATCTCTCTTCTCTAGAAGCACGAGATCCAGACTGCGTTACGGTGACCACGTAGCGTCAACGATTGACACTTCAGCTAGGCTGCACGATCCCCGGGGTCGGATTGTTTCGTGTCGGGTATAGTTAGCTCGGTGCATGTCACTATATTCATTTCCCTCGAGTAAATGGCTACCACCACAGATGTCATATATACCATAGATCAAGCAAACGTATCTACTTAGCGTGTCAAATGAAATCCACTGAGTTGTCCGTCTCGCAGCTTGCAGCTTTCGGGCGTCAATTTTTGTAAGTTGAAGTCAACCAAAACATAAAAACCGGCCAAGAGCGTGTCGGGCCACGCTCAGTGTAGGGTTCCGTAGTTTTCCGTATTTTTCTCAAAAACTACTAAACCTATCAAGTTCAAAACAATTTTCCTAGAAAGTCTTTATAAAGTTCTACTTTTGTGATTTTTTTCATATTTTTTAAACATATGGTTCAAAAGTTAGAGGGGGGGGACGCACTTTTTTTTCCTTTAGGAGCGATTATATCCGAAAATATTAATATTATCAAAAATTGATCTTAGTAAACCCTTATTAATTTTTAAATACCTATCCAACAATATATCACACGTTGGGGTTGGAATGAAAAAAAATATCAGCCCCCACTTTACATGTAGGGGGGGTACCCTAATAAAACATTTTTTTCCATTTTTTATTTTTGCACTTTGTTGGCGTGATTGATATACATATTGGTACCAAATTTCAGCTTTCTAGTGCTAATGGTTACTGAGATTATCCGCGGACGGACGGACGGACGGACGGACGGACGGACAGACAGACATGGCGAAACTATAAGGGTTCCTAGTTGACTACGGAACCCTAAAAATGCCTCGTTACGTGATATTCAATTGCAACAACACAAAAATTATGAACAATCAAGGGCCTGAGACATATTTAAAATTACAGGCAAGAATCAACTTCAGTACAAAATTTGACACGCTCGGCCCCTATACAAATATATGAATTTGTTTCTTCTATCTAAATTAAGTTCTGTGGCTACCACAAATAAGAAATGTAACGACTGCAGATTTTGATGAATTGTATAGCAACTTTGTTGTAGATTATACCCTTTATTAATTTCAAATCTTAGGCTATTTTAATATTATTATAAAAGCGAAATTCATGACGACTTACAAAGTAATACAAAAAAAATCTATAAACACATTACAAAAAACCTAACCTTGAGTGCTTGAGCTTGTATAGATTTTAAGATTAACATTCAAAATACGGATTTATAAACCTTATTCATGATTCATAAAATAAAACATGAATGTTGTCATAATTAGTTGATTAAAAAAATCGAAATAAATCGTGGCTGAATATCGAATTGGAGCCTTTCGTGCTTTTACATATTAAGTAGGTATAATTTTTACCATATTTACTGTTTGCACTTCATTATTTTCCAATCATAGGCGTAGATACATTGTCACCTAAATATATTTTGACCGCCAAAATCTGTCAGCAGACGTTTAAAGTCATCAAATGTCACAGCTGTTAACAAGAAATCGCATTCAAAAATAATAAAGAAATATAATTTACAAATATCTCAAAATATTTACACCAAAAAGAAATAAAGGATTACTGTAAATACGCAGTAACTATATTTACGAGTATGATCAAAACATATTTCTAAAACATCCTTTGTTTGTTATACAGGGTGTGTATTCCATACGGGCGAATATCTTAATGACGATTAGTATCGGATCTAAGGAGCCCAACTACATGATTTTTTTTTGAATAGATGAGATTTTTTTTTCATACATAATAATTCAGTACGCAATGTATTATGTCCACATCAATTAGCGTACCTACCTAAACGTCATTACGACATGACGTTTATGTCATGTCAAATTAATTGGATGGTGTACATTGCTGCTTGGACAGATTTCAAAAATTAATTACTCTTAATTAATAACATTTTTTAACAAAATGATTATCCTATACGATTCGTACCATCGGATACTATAACTGGGTACATTATTCGCCCGTATGGAATCCACACGCTGTATTTATATTAAATTCTGCTGAAAATAAAGTCCCTTTTCATACACCTTCTATTGAAGGACATTTATCTAACATTTAATTTGCTCAAATGAAGAAAACATTCTAAATACAACAAAAACATTTTTTTAATAAAAGAAATGAATACTTTAAGGTAAAGAACTTAAATAACAAATAAATGATAAAGTAACTCTAAAAAAATAATAAAACAACTTAAAATTAAATTAAAAACTAATCCAAACTAAAATACATCTAAATAGGGCCTCCGCGGCATTATGCCAAAGATGCTGGCAGCATTCCCTCACTGAATAGCAATGAAATGAATGAAAACTGCCAGCTCTCTGGTCACCGGTAGTTTCTATGAGCTTTGCGCTCAGCTCTTTAAAAATTACATGGGCGCTTGAACCCCATGTCTCGACGCCAACTGCCATAAAGTGTGGTATTGGTGTCCGAGACCCCGATATTTTACCACCTTTTATTATATATGTATGTATAAGTATTTAAGGTGGCTAAAGTTTGTAAAATCAGTATGGCCAGTATGTTATTAAAATAATTTTTAAGAAAAAAAAACCGCCTTCCTTTGGGGTTCTGGTGATAAATACTTTCAAATGTTCGGTTTAAAGAATATTTTATTGTCTAAAGAAATTACAAAATTTCACTTATAAGACAAACAATATACATATATGATTAGTATGTTAGCAGTAGCAAGCATGCGTACTTATTTTATAGGTTAGTTAAATTACTACAGTATTTTTATGACCATAGTTGATATAACATGAATTTCAGCTGGAAACAAGATTCCGCAAGTTGTATACATTTTTAGTTTGATTTGTTGTCGCGCCAGACAAGTAAATAAGTAATTAAGTTTTATTCCTGAATATTGTCTTTTATATATGTTTTTAATTTTGATCTGAATTTACTGAAACTCTTTATGTCCTTAATGTTTGTTGGTAGGCTATTATACAGTTTCGCACCATCGTGTTGGATTATGTTATCAATTCGTCTGTATATTTTTTAATGTTTGTTATTCGATATCTCCGTCATTTCTAAACCAATTTTGAAATCTGGATAATTCTGAAGTACTTACAGATGACAATGATTATCAGAACGGAACTCTAACCAGGGGCGTCTCACTCTTCATCAGCAGTTCCACTGCACCAAATGTCACTGTTCTGGACGTAAGTGCATGCTGTTCAATATAAAAATACCAAAGTCACTATAAGTGTGCCGTTCAGATTTGAAGAGTTCCGTTCTGACCATCATCAGCAATTCCACTGCACCAAATATCACTGTTCTGGACGTAAGTGCATGCTGTTCTTATAAAAATAACAAAGTCACTATAAGTGTGCCGTTCAGATTTGAGGAGTTCCATTCTGACCATCATCAGGAGTTCCACTGCACCAAATGTCACTGTTCCGTACGTAAATGCATGCTGTTCCTTTAAAAATACAAAAATCACCATATGTATGCCTTTCAGATTTGAGTAGTTCCCTCGATTTCTCCAGGATCCCATCATCAGAACTGGGTTCTGAGAAAAATACGACCAATCTGTATGCATATACATTCAATCAAAAAACAAATTTTCAAAATCGGTCTAGTAACGACGGAGATATCGAGGAACAAACATTAAAAAAAAAAAAAACATACAGACGACTTGACAACCCCTTCCTTTGAGATTTGGAAGGCGGTTAACAAAGTTAGTTAGTTTCCGGGGCTAAGCACACCAGTGAATCTAAACTCCTAATATTTGTCAATGCATGGCCTTAAATATAGCGTACCTACTCGACTCTGTATCTTTATGATATTTTATCTCGGTTTTTGACTTTTTTAGACACGTAGTTCGATAAACTCTCGATCGAGACTGCTCATAAGATATTTTCAGGGTAAACATATGCATAACTATACGTTTACCGGATCCCATTTAAATCAGAACTCATTACACGGTGAAATAAATAGGACCGTTCAAACTTTGCATAGTGAGTTTTGAGGTCATGATTAACAATTTTTATTATGGGACCAATGCTGAGATCGCGAAAAAAAATTTGGCTGATCCATAGAAATGAGCGGCATCATGACAGTCAAAATGTATGGAACATCCAATTTTTTTTTTGCGATTTCAGCATTGGTCCCATAATAAAAGTTGTACATGAATGGTACTTTTTGTTTCACCCTGTAGTGTTACTAGAATTTACCTGAGAATATATTTAGCGGGCGTAGCACACTAATGGGATAAACTTTATCGCATCGGTGCGTCCTTATCGCACTTACAAATAGTGCGGAAAGGACAGCTTCATGTTATTTATTTATTTATTCAAGGAAAATTTTACAACATTACAGCTTATACTTATTTATATACAACCTGTTTTTATTGAATTCCGTTAACTTTAAGGGAAGGTTCTTTAGATCAAATACAATTAATTTCTCTAAGAAACTAGCGTCTTAACTCTTACGGTTATCGAGTTATTAAAAAAATAAAGATAATTACTGAACACGTGTGTGACGACAGTCTTTACCAATTCCTAACGTTTTGACATGTGCCGTCAATCACTTGACACTAAATTTAATGTTATTCTTATGGGTCTCTCACACTAATAAATTCATTTATTATGTATGAAAATGATGGAAATTTACCTAAATTCAAGGTCAAATTACGTTACCCACTAGTGGATAAAATGTGTTTTTAGCCGCTGGTATTAAAGGACAAAACACGTGTTTCCGAGCTAGTGAGGGGAAAATGTTATTTTTTGCCGGCCCGTCGTGAGCTTCTCAAGACACTTTTACTATTGGGTCGTGTTTAATTAAGCTCCAACTTCCCGGTCCGCCGCCGGCGCGCCTCTCAGGGACGCTCCGGGCCTTCTACCAGTTCTACCTACTTGTGCTCGCGAATAAATATTAAAAAAACTAATATTATATAATAGTTGACAACCGGTCTGGCTCAGTCGGCAGTGACGCTGCCTGCTAAGCCGCGGTCCTGGGTTCGAATCCCGGTAAGGGCATTTATTTGTGTGATGAACACAGATATTTGTTTCTGAGTCATATATGTTTTCTATGTATATAAGTATGTATTTATCTATTATGTATATCGTCACTTAGCACCCATAGTATAAGCTTTGCTTAATTTGGGGCTGTTGATCTGTGTAAGGTGTCCCCAATATTTAATATTTATATTTATTTAATATTATTCTTTCAAAACGATATTAAAATTTACACGTATTTTACACGTTAACAAGCTTGTGGTTTTATTTATGTTTTTAGATGAGCGTTTTAATAAAAGTACCTCTAAGGTACAGTCTACAGAGAAAAATTTCAACTAGTACCTAAACTATAAAGTAGTACAGTTTTGACTGCCGAAAAGCACTATATATAGTTAAGTAATTTGAGTGTCAATTGATTTATATCCAAGAGATTGTTCACTAAGGGACAATTTGCCTTCTCATGAAAAAACCTTCACACAAATTAAAAAGTATAAATTTCATTTCAAATACCTACATATTAATTCAATGATTACTTAAAACACATTGGCATCATGTTTCAATTTGTTTAGATAATCTGTGTTTCCAAAGCGTCTGTAAAGGAGGAGCGTTGATGGAAACAACTTGTTGGTTGAATGTATGATATTACTGAAATATGAACCTTAAGCTACGGAATATATAGAGAGATTACGTGAAGGTGTGTGTAACGTACAGTGCACACTACACCTCCCCCCTTTAAAAAAGAAAAAAAAATAGTTTACATGTTTTTTTTTTACTGTAATACATTTTTTGAAAACATATTTGACATACAGAATATTTTTTTTTACATTAAATTTCCTAATTTATAGTTTTCATTTCTAAACAACAATACATTTATCAAAATAGTAAGCCGGAATAAAGTACACCATTTTTTTTAAATATTAATTCAGTATTGTTACATGTAAAACTTGTCATAGAAAGGTATATCCAATAGTCACAATGTGTGTACAAGTCAATTTTACATAATATCAATTATTATTTTTATTTAGGCATATTTCATAGTGAATAACAAATTTATGCACGCAATGATGGATGACATAAAATTAAGACAAAAATACAATTGTAAATAAAAAGAACAAGCATTTTTTTTTTCATTACACAAAAAAAAATAAGCATTAAAACACAAATAAAACATTAAAACTACTCAAGATACATTGAATTAAATTTAAAAAGACAAGAATAAGTATTACATTTTTTTAATATTCGTAGTGTATTCGTCAATACACTACGTACCAAAGTATATTTCGCATTTTAGGTGTCATAGTATAATTGTCAATAGTCATTATTATCGGTTTTCATCATGTAATTATCATTACTATCATTAGGTACCAGTCATTTATCATTTGGATTATACGTTATTAGATACACTTGCAAGCTTTTTCAATTAATTAAGTACATACATAGTACATTTATTTCATTAAGTATGACGTCATTCCTTATTATTTATTTATTTATATCTTTCACAAACATCAAGACTCAATAAGAATAAGGTAAGACGGTAACCTATCGATGTTTCGAAAATCCTTTGTCCGATTCTCACTTGTCCGAAAACGGTTGACAGAATTTTTATAATCCAAATACATTGTTTACCATACTTTTAATATTTCGCTAGTTTGCTATCCCACATCATCGTTTTCCCGAAATTCAATATCCAGAAGAACGGTTACCAACTTTATCATTTGACAACCGATTTGTTAACCACCTTTTCATAAATCCCATGCTACGTAACATCGAAATGTCATTTTCCCTAATATCATTTTATAGAAACTCAATAACCAGAAGAACGGTTGCCAATCTTATCATTTGACAACCGTTTCGTTAACCACCTTTTCATAAATCCGATGCTAACGCGACATCGAAATGTCATTTTCCCTAATAAATAAAAAAAAAATAAAAAAAAAATAAAATTCATTTATTTCAGATAAAAAAATCCATATTATCACACATTTTACATATAAACAAACATTTAAACATAAAAATTATTTAAAAATTATTATTTTTTATACATTTCAACATTAAAAAATTAAATAACAATTATTACATTTAGAATAAATATTAATATTAAATACAAGTCCCATCATTACAGACATTTCAATTACAAATAAATAATACTACAAATTAAATAAATCACATTAAATTAAATATCATTGTAAAAAAAAAATACAAAAAAAATTGGTTAGGTTACGTCACGGAAACAAACATTTGCTAGAAAAGTGGGTTAGGTTAGGTTAGAACTGCGACCATACAGAAACAAACTTGTGCTAGAAAAGTGGGTTAGGTTAGGTTAGAACTGCGACCATACAGAAACAAACTTGTGCTAGAAAAGTGGGTTAGGTTAGGTTATAACTGCGATCATACAGAAACAAACTTGTGCTAGAAAAGTGGGTTAGGTTAGGTTAGAACTGCGACCATACAGAAACAAACTTGTGCTAGAAAAGTGGGTTAGGTTAGGTTAGAACTGCGACCATACAGAAACAAACTTGTGCTAGAAAATTGGGTTAGGTTAGGTTATAACTGCGATCATACAGAAACAAACTTGTGCTAGAAAAGTGGGTTAGGTTAGGTTAGAACTGCGACCATACAGAAACAAACTTGTGCTAGAAAAGTGGGTTAGGATAAGATAAGATAAGATAAGATAATCATTTATTGCAAACCATGGTATACAAAGTTCTTTACATAGGTATAGGTACACGGGATCACATGGCACCCTGGTAGGGTATGGCAATTTTTCTTATACTATTTATTTATTTATTTATTTATGTTATGGAGAACCAACAGCTATAAAACTAGCAGTATACAACAAGATATGATACAAACATATATTTTTTAGGCTTAGTCTAAATGAAATATATAATAAAATATATGTTTTTAATACATATAATTATTGTGATTGAGTCTCTTCCATGTATTCTCGAATAGAATAGGTTAGGTTAGAACTGCGACCATACAAAAACAAACTTGTGCTAGAAAAGTGGGTTAGGTTAGGTTAGAACTGCGATCATACAGAAACAAACTTGTGCTAGAAAAGTGGGTTAGGTTAGGTTAGAACTGCGATCATACAGAAACAAACCTTTGCCATAAACCCTTATGGCAAGGATTCTTAAGTCAAGTAAGAACTGCGACCTTGAGGGTCGGCAATAAACTTTTGTTAGAAAATTAAGGATTTACTGAACTTTTGATAAAGCGGCTTAATAATATTTCGAATTAAGTATACGCCATACAAAATAGCTGTCAAATGATACTTAGAAATTTTGACAAGTGTTAATTCGAATTTCGAACTTTTGATATAGCGGCTAAATAATATTTCGGATTAAAAACTTTACGCGACAAAAAGTAGTTGTCAAATGATTCTTAGGCATTTTAATAAGCGTTGATTCGAATCATAAGCGAAACAAAATTACAGCGAAATAAGAATGGGGAAAATAATAATAGGGGAAAAGTACTTTCGGGCAAACAAAACTTAGGGCAATTAATAAAATGGGAAGCGTTTTCGGGCTACTAATATTCTACATTACAATTTTCGACTTTTTGATAGGTAACCGGTAAGACCAATATAAGATCAAGGTAAGACCAAGGGTACGCAACGCTTTTACACACGTGGTCGGCCGACCTTACAATATTTCTTTTTTATTTGCTCAGGGTACAAGGATTTTTTTTTTAAGCGCGCACACATACTATATATTTCTCATACAGGCAGTTCTTTTAACACTTCCTTACATAATAACCTTCCATGTGTCCAAGGAGTCTTCACGATTGGTACTCGACCGAATCATGATCAGATCTCCAAGGATTCCCTACCTGTCTTGTACCCTGGCGTACCCTTGCTAATCGCTGCCTCTTGGGCCAACGATGTGCGATAGTCACATAATTATATTTTCACTCAACCTTTCACAAAATAAAACAACATTCAAAAATGCAATCACTAATCTCACACTCCATGAAAACTTTAACATGTAGGAAATCCGACAAACCTCAGGTGATCAGGCCAAGAGTCCTTCTAAAAACTTACGTGTTAAAATTTTCCCATATACCAATTCTGTCTACAATCATATCATACTAGCATTTCACTTTCACATTCATTGCCTCACTGAACTTTGCACAAGCATTCGATGACCAATCATTTTACGAAACAAACATTCCTTTAAATCAAACTATAAAACTTTACAAGAACAAACTTTACCTTCAAAACTATTCTCATTTACAATAATTATTTATTTGAAAAGTCATATCCTTTATTACAATATTTCGTCACTATTTTGTTGATTAAATAAATCAGATCCATGAATTAATATGAAGTCTCATCCGATAAAATTTTACTTCGTCGTCATTAAAAATAAAAGATAATATTTAATAAAAAGTAACGTTACAAATCTAGAAAACTAATTAAGTTACAATAAACACACATATATGGCTAAAATTCGGTATTCTTTATGTAATTTTAATGTTTTAAAGTAAAAATCGTAATAAGTATTTAAAGTGTTAACAGTTATTGAAATTTAAATTCTTCATTATAATATTCAAGTGATCTAATCATTCAAGTAATCTAATGAGTGCACGAACTGTGAAATTGGAGATGAAATAACAGACGAGACGACACATGCCAATCCGTATAAGGAGTACACGCGCCGTCGTCATGTGCCATATTTACTAGGTATAAAAGTATGATGAGTAACTATTATATGAAATCGAGTACTTAATTAGTATAAAATTATCAACTATGTGTGACAAAATAATTAGAATACATTTTTTTTAACTGGTTTTGTCATATTAATGTTTTTTTTTTTTTTTACTCGTAATAGGTAAAAGACCAACTTTTAACCATACACGTGTTTTGTCATCAAGCTGCATTTATAACTTTATAGAGCTTAGAACTTTAAAACTAAACTTTATAACCTAAAAGAAAAATAAACGAAACTACTTAACTAAGACCGAGAGAAAAAAGTTTGTATAGTTATTCGTGTACACTTTTGCAAACCTCACATTTCACTTTTGTTTTATCACAACCACAACCTTCACTTTCTTCTGCTGCTATCCTTGGACCTCCAGACGCCATGCTCGACCAAGGACACCAACAACTCCCTGCTGCTCCATATTCTTAAAAATTTTGCTCTCGGCAGTTGGTATTTAAATTGTAATTCAAGATGAAAATGATGAAATTTAGTCCATTTTAAAATCACTTTTTATATACGTTTCGAGTGTATGTTGTTGTAAAATTTATGTTATTTCACTTTCCAAGTCCTGGCAAAACTGTTCATTTGTTATTTTTTTTTTGGTTCCACACAGTGTCACTTACGCGCAAATTTATTAATGTCCGAAATGTTTTATTTAATTTTATTTCACTTCACAACCTTGACTGGCAAGCGCAGCGCGCTGCCAGTGCAGCACAAGGCCGCACTGGCAGGATCGCCATGTAAAGGAGGAGCGTTGATGGAAACAACTTGTTGGTTGAATGTATGATATATTACTGAAATATGAACCTTAAGCTACGGAATATATAGAGAGATTACGTGAAGGTGTGTGTAACGTACAGTGCACACTACACGTCTACGTTCTGCTTGGCACGCGCTTCAAAATCCCATACAAAATCAGGCTTACCGAAAAGTGTACATGACACATTTTCGAATGTACAGTCAACAACACAGCTATGAATACAGACTAAGTGCCAAAATATGTATACAGAACTTTATTTGCCTGTACTATAACGCCGTGTCTTGCGTGGGCGACGGTCGCGCGACCGTCGCCGTCGCGTCTCATACTTCCATATCTATAAGGTTTGATTTCGTATGCGTCGCATCGCCGTCGCGCGACCATCGCGCAACCGTCGCCCACGCAAGCCACGGCGTAAGTACTATAAGGTATGTATGCATATTTTTGGCACTTTTTATTCACAACTGTGTTGTTGACTATACTCTAGAGTGACAGTGCCCCTAGCCAACGTTACAGTCGTTTACGCTAGCTAAGTGTATCGTAGCTCCGTTCCCAATCGCTCTTTTGTAGTGGCGCGATAGAGCCAGACTGTGTGACACTGACAATCGCCACGTAGGCTAGCAGATTAGATTATCTTACTGACAAATCTATTTAAAGTTCAAAAACCGGCCAACTGCGAGTCAGACTCGCCCACCGAGGGTTCCGTATGCGTACAAACTTTCAATAGTTAAAATAATGTCATAGTTCTCAATATAACTTTAAAGACTTGACTAGTATAGGTGTAGCGCCAACTCTCGGTGAATTTTCAAATTAGCGCGAGCTGTATAGTACGTTGGTTTCTCAGGGATAATTCTTTATAATGTTAAGAGCGCTTTCAAAAAATCTGCTTGCTCGAATTTCGACGCCGGCGGCGCTGGCGTGCGCCTGTGTGCAGACGCACACTATAACCAGAAGCATAACGATTGTAGCCTGCGGTACAGACATAGCGTGCGATCCTCTTCGAACCAACCTTACGTGCGGCTAGAGCGAAAGGGATAGCATTCATGGTCGGTACCGCCACGCCGTCAGTAGCGTTGCGGACTAACCATTATTGATACTTGCGTAAAAACACCGCCATATAAATTACATATTTGCATACATGATTTCGTGCATAAATACTTGACCTTTTAGTTTAATTATTAAAGTTATCACAGTTTTTTCTATTAAAACGTGTGTAGCCTTGGAAGAAATAATTTAAAAACCTTTTATAATATAATAAATTGTGTATATAATATTGTCTTCTGTCACCGCGATAGTTACTCATGAAATAAATTTATGGAATCAGATTATTTCGCGTATAATGAATACAATCCGTTTTCTTAGTTTTATTTCATTTTGCATATGATATATGTTTTCTAGGTTCTTTTCGGTGAAGGAAAACATCGTGAGGAAACCGGACTAATTCCAATAAGGTCTAGTTTACCCTTTGGGTTGAAAGGTCTGATGGCAGTCGCTTTCGTAAAAACTAGTGCCTACGCCAAATCTTGGGATTAGTTGTCAAAGCGGACCGCAGGCTCCGATGAGCCGTGGCAAATGCCGGGATAACGCAAGGAAGATGATGATGTTTTGTAGGTACATATATATAATGGAACTAAGATCGGTTTTCTTTAATTTTAAGTAGTTTTTTTTATATTTAAAATGTGTTTTTAGGGTTTCGTAGTCAACTAGGAACCCTTATAGTTTCGCCATGTCTGTCCGTCTGTCCCTCCGTCCGTCCGTCCGTCCGCGGATAATCTCAGTGACCGTTAGAACTAGAGAGCTGAAATTTGGTACCAATATGTATATCAGTCACGCCGACAAAGTGCAAAAATAAAAAGTGGAAACAATGTTTTATTAGGGTACCCACCCCCTACACGTAAAGTAGGGCGTGATTTTTTTCTTCATTTCAACCCTAACGTGTGATTTATTGCTGGATAGGTATTTAAAAATGAATTACTGAAATCGTTTTTTGATAATATTAATATTTTCGGGAATAATCGCTCCTAAAGGAAAAAAAAGTGTCCCCCTTCCCCCTCTAACTTTTTAACAATATATTTAAAAATATTTAAAAATCACAAAAGTAGAACTTTATAAACTTTCTAGGAAAACTGTTTTGAACTTGATAGGTTCTGTAGTTTTTTAAAAATATGGAAAACTACGGAAGACCCGAGCGGCTATCTACCGGCTGAGAGCGTGTCGGGCCACGCTCAGTGCAGGCACTGAGCGTGGCCCGACACGCTCTCGGCCGGTTTTTAAATATTATGTTGTTTTAATTGCATGGAGCACAGGAAGGTCCACATCTATGTATTAGTTTTTTGTAAGGAAATACAACTCTACGCTACGTCTACTTGCTTTAGTTGACTGTTGACACACTGAGACAGTGGATGCGCCAGAGTATAATAGAGTGATTACCATCTCTTGTCAAAGATCTTGTTGAGACGAATCAAACGAACCCAAACAAGAAGTGGTTTCAAGACCTGGTCGTGGAATACTCTTGACTACCTTCCAGCTTCATCATCAGATCCTGGGATGGTACTCTTGTCAAAGATCTTGTTGAGACGAATCAAACAAGCCCAAATACAGAAGAGTTTCAAGACTTGGTTGTTGAATACTCTTGACTACCTTCCGGCTTCACCATCAGATCCTGGGTATCATCTCTTGTCAAAGATCTTGTTGAGACGAACCAAACGAGCCCAAACACGGAGTGGTTTCAAGACCTGGTTGATGAATTCTCTTGACTACCTTCCAGCTTCATCATCAGATCCTGGGTACCATCTCTTGTCAAAGATCTTGTTGAGACGAACCAAACGAGCCCAAACACGGAATGGTTTCAAGACCTGGTTGATGAATTCTGTTGACTACCTTCCGGCTTCATCATCAGATCCTGGGTACCATCACCTCTTGTCAAAGATCTTGTTGAGGCAAATCAAACGAGCCCAAACACGAAATGGTTTCAAGACCTGGTTGATGAGAACTCATGACTACCTTCCGGCTTCATCATCAGATCCTGGGTACCATCACCTCTTGTCAAAGATCTTGTTGAGGCAAATCAAACGAGCCCAAACACGAAATGGTTTCAAGACCTGGTTGATGAGAGCTCATGACTACCATCTGACTTCATCATCAGATCCTGAGTACCATCTATTGTCAAAGATTTTGTTGAGACGAGTCAGTAACCTAAAATGATATTCAATAATAAATAATATTTACTAAAAATATTAGTAAAGTTAATTAGTTAGTTACCAAAGTCGTCAACCCAAGGATCAAAGTTTTCGGTCGCAGTATACATGCAACAGTACAGCCAAACACGCACACAAGTGCGGTTTTGGACACGGCGGGTGCCGCACACAATGACAAAATAACTTCGCGATCGTCGAGCCGCGTGCGGAGCGGACTAACATACGTCCTGCCTCTACAAGCTCTGCCGCGGTACTGACATCGCAAGCGCGCGTAACCGGTAATAAGGAGGCATTTTTAAAAAATCGTCAAAAATATTAAATTGCAATTAATAGAAAACTTTTGCATAAAATCTGTTTAAGTAAACGTTGCAGATTATTTTTATATTAAAACTACTTCAAAAACACGTAAGTTTTCGAAGAAATTGACACTTAATCTGAGGTGATTTCTGAAACAAATTGGATTCATCATATCCTCATTTACTCTATTCTAAAGCCTTATAACAAAGAAGTAGTCTCAAAAGATTGTAGTACAAGATATACATAATACAAATTTACCACTTGAAGCATTCAAAACTATCCAAATTTTACAAATTAGACGGACTAAGTCAGCACTTTTCGCGGGTTTTCCTAAACATGCACCAGAAAAAAAATCATAATTAATTAAGTGAGTTAGTTTTTAAAAATCCAGTCTCACAACATGTAAGTTAAGAAGATGTCCTAATCGAATCCTGAACTTAATAAGTCTTTTAGATGACGGAAAGTGTAGCATTTTGCCGACTAAAACTATCAATTTTACATTATTACGACGTTTTCGTTGAATGCCCTCTTAACCGATCTCGACTTTATTTAAAAGAGAATTTAGTTTAAAATCTCAAAAGTTTTTCTTCAATAAAAAAAAAGTTTCCTAGATACATACACATTTTAGTTTTTCCTGTAATATTTAGCATAAAACCAATGTTTCGTAAAATTTTCATAATTTTTCATTGGTAAACCTTGGAGATAAAGGGGTTCCCCCCTTTATCTCCAAGGTTATTATATAGGCGGTATTTTTTTATATTTTCCTTCATAATTCTTTTTTTTTTCACTACAAAAAAATATAAAAAATAGTTTTGATATGTACCGTTTTGAGCTCTTTCTAACGATACCTAACTTGACCTAGTAATTTTGGTACGGAACCCTAAAAACGCTGCGTTCAACCCACCCGTTTATTTTCAATACGATTAACAATTCCCTGTACCTCAAATAGAAAGTATAGTAACCGTATATTAACCCGATGAGAAGCGATATTAAGGCAAATATTTGACTGGATATAATATCACATCTCATCCTCCACTCGTATTCATGAATACGTTTGTCATTAAAAGCGTTCTCCGAAGAAGAAAATTTCTTCTTCGGAGAACATTAGACATTTAATGTCTATTCATAGACAGAATATTAAAATACTTAAAATTACATATTTAAATTGCTTTACGCAAAGTTTAATTATTTGTGTAGGCTAAAGGCGTTTTTGATTTCAATAATATGCATGATGTAACCTATCTTTCGTATAATAAAGTGTTTATTTACGAGTACCTATTATTATTTGAAACACTGATTTAAACTTACACGATTTATACAAATATTTAAAATTGCACACGGGGCTTAATCGCGTATTATTATGTTTTTAATCTACGGTAGTCAGGACCAAGTGCGGGTAGTTCGAAAAACTCGTACAGCAAGAAGAGATAAGATGTCAACTTAAGCCAGTCAGTGTGCGTAACCGAATGCACAAACGCTCACGAAACGCTCACGATAATATCTCTTTCGTAGCTATTTATCTCTATCGCTCTTGTGCGCATAGTATCATTTTGTTTCACCGTGCCATTTACTCCCCAAACTACTGATTCAGCCAAGTTGTGTTCGAATGTATGGGAAATTTAAAAAAAAAGAATCCAGCTAAACTTGAATATAGTATGGTACCTTAGGGTATGGTGCTTTGCGCACACTAGCGTCCCCTACCGTCCTCCTGCCGCAACACCCCCTTTTAGCACGAAATAGATCCCGGTTTACGGGTTTTCTTCATTTTTCAGAAAAGTATTAGATTGAAGTGTCTATGAAAGAATTCATTCTTATTAAATTTTAAACAAAAAAGAGCTTGTTGAAGTTCGATATAACTCAGTCCTTAATGAAATACATAGTTTTTACCAGTGGTTTAATTTCTGAATTTTGTCAAAGTTTATCAGGTAAAACTAGTATTTTGACATTCTGAAGTACCTTTTTACCAAGATTCAAGCCTGTACCTTATGTAACCTACTATGCAGGATAAGCTAAGAAAAATTTCCCCCAGCGTTTTTGGGTCGACACTATCATCAACTGATGCCTTTTGAAGAGGTAATACCCTGCACAAAGTTTCATCCCCCTGTTACTCCCTGGGGGTGAAAAATACCCGATTAACCCCAAAATTGTTTTATTTTTTTTCTCCGAAACTACAAAAGTTACTAATTCCAAATTTTGTACAAGCATTAATGGCACTAAAAACTATGTGTAAAAAAAATATGACCATTCTAACCATAAAAATTCTTTTAAAAAAATTTAACAAATTTTTTAATCAACCTGTATAACAAAATCGGCTCTTGGTACAAACACCATTTTTTTTTTTAAATATGAACCAATTTATATTGTACATCATACAATCATCGCGATTCTGAGTCGAAACCACATAAAAATTTGCAAATCCAAAAAAAAGTAGGGTGGACAACTTTGAAAAAAAAAATGGCCATAAAGGCTCAATTATTTTTCAAATGAAATAAATAGCGTAGGACCGCTTTACATTAGGTACAGTCAAGTGTAAAAATATGGGTGCGTACAACTTATCAAAAATATGTCCCATAGCACTTTATGTCGGCGGAAAAAGGTCTCGGTACATATTTTTGAGCGGATAAAATCGATACGTATTTTTGCACTTGACTGTACATACATTTAATTTTATCTGGCATGGTCGACGGGCTGGAATACAGGAATACCCGCTGTAGGTACCATTGTGCACGTGTAACGCCCACCATCGTTGAGTTTTACTGAGTGCCTGTAATACAGGGAAATAATTAATACTAATAAACTTTAAGGTAATGAGAGTTTTCAATCACGGTTAGCTTCATTAGACGAATATCGAATATAGTGTTGTGTTCCTGCCGGTGAGTAAGGCTGCCAGAGCTCAACGAGGGTGCGGTGCTGATGGCGGGAGGACTTACGGAACTAACTTGTTCCGTATATTGTCCTTTAGAGTCATCGGCAACCCGAACCCTCCTTGGAACTTGTACACTCCTTTTTGCTGTGTACTTAACACAGCAAAAGGGAATGTACAAGTTTCAAATGGGGTGGCAACGCGCATGTGACACTGTTTGCATTGCATGCGTTCATAGGTTACGGTGACCGCTTTCCATCAGGCGGACCGTATGCTTGTTTGCCACCGACGTAGTATTTAAAAAAAAAAAAAATATCGATCATATCAATCGTAAAGATGGCTTGAACCTATCAAATCTGGTGATCGTGTAAGTCTCTGAAGATTATTTATAGTGTGTTTGGACAGACCAACCAGTGTTAATGGGTACAGTCACCGGCATAAATAAGTCATGATCTCTGTACCTTGTCGCTTTAAATCGTTCGATAATTTCGTATGGCATTTCAAACAAGAAGTTATTGTGACAAGGTATAGAAATCATCACATATTATTACTGTACTGTACGCTGTAGGTACCATCGTGCACGTGTAACGCCCACCATCGTTGAGTTTTACTGAGTGCCTGTAATACAGGGAAATAATTAATACTAATAAACTTTAAGGTCAGACTTGAGAGTTTTCAATCACGGTTAGCTTCATTAGACGAATATTGATCATATCAATCGTAAAGATGGCTTGAACCTAACAAATCTGGTAATTGTTTAAGTCTCTGAAGATTATTTATAGTGTGTTTGGACAGACCAACCAGTGTTAATGTATACAGTCACCGGCATAAATATGTCATGATCTCTGTACCTTGTCGCTTTAAATCGTTCGATAATTTCGTATGGCATTTCAAACAAGAAGTTATTGTGACAAGGTATAGAAATCATCACATATTATTATTGTACCAAGCCCAAGCCACAATCGCTTACTCTCCTTATCGGTCTTTTGCGGTGGCGTGACTTTCCATACACTTTTATTGCCTGTCCTCTCATTAGTTATGTACCAACTTACTTTCGTTTTATCATCTACTAGCTTTTTCCCGCGGCTTCGCTCGCGTTAGAAAGAGACAAAAAGTAACCTATGTCACTCTCCATCCTTTCAAATATCCCCACTTAAAATAACACGTCAATTCGTCGCTCCGTTTTGCCGTGAAAGACGGACAAACAAACAGACACACACATTTTCCCATTTATAATATTAGTATGGATCAAACAGTCTATCCACCTTTTCCCCAGTTTTACTCTCCCGTTACTTCCATATCAATTCGTAACACATTTCTCGTCACATAACTTTCAAGAGATGAATCTCTTTACAGCATACTCGTAGTATGCTGTAAAGAGTATCGTACGTATCGATTACATATATCGTAATCGATTTCCATAGTATTTATTTTATTGTATCCCGTAGACGAGTGATATTTTCGACGTAAAATATACAAACGAAATAACATAATGTAAAGAAAACTGCAAATTAAACCGATATAGTCGGGATTTCGGGAAGGTCCCGGAATCGAATCCCGGTGAGGGCGTTTATTTGTATGTATATAAGTAGGTACCGTATTTACCTACATTTATCTACATTAGTAAGTACGTATATATATCGTCGCCCATCACACCATAATACAAGCCTTGCTTAGTTTGGGGCTTTGTTGATTTGTATCAGATTGCCCCCAGAATATTTAAAATATACATACTCACATACACACATTTTTACGCCTTTTTCACTACATGGTGGCGGCAGAGCGTCGAAGGTGCAACAGTAGAAACCTATGTCTATTTTCGTACAATCAACAGCAAAAGTAAGTGTTGACCATCTTCCTTTTCATAATATAATAAGGTCTACAATCGAATAATGATCACTTACTTTTGCTGTTGCCTGCACAAATAAGTTTAACTTAATTAAAGATTCTTTCATGAGAAATACAATAGTTTTCAGTATGACATCTCATCTAAAAACAGGTGTTAGTTTTTAGTGAAGTGCCTTTTAAGCTGTTATACCAGTGTTTCATAATGTTAGCTAGTGGCTGTTATGCATTTTCTTCGATTCTAGTTTTGTTTGAAACGTCTTATTATATGTTCTTTTGGGTTGGGTTTTAAAGCTAATAGTCGCATAAGTTAAGTATCCGTTCCCTAAGAAACTATGAATATGGTGGTTAGACCTTTATCCTGACTTTGAAAAAATGACAATTGTCTAACGTGGACTTTATTTCGTAAATACGTACATATATCGGAATACAATCATATTGATCAAATAAACAACACAAATACCTCGAACTTCGTAGTACGTCATTTTATTGTATAATAAATTAACAAAAAGTTATGATTTTTTTTCCAAAAAAAAAAGTTTATATTGGCTCTCCTGTAAAGTTTGCAAAATGCACGTTAGTCAATTAGCCTTTCCAGCGTCGATATCATATTTATTTCTTAACAACGATCAAACCAAGTGATTTGTTAGCAAGTTTAATAATAAACTTTTGAGCAATTAGTTTCTTTTTTACTTTCGAATATCGCACATACCACGCAAAACTAAACACAGCTTAGTGCAATTCAATAAAAAATCCCAGACAAACTTGGCACTTGGCAGACTGCCGTTTTCCCGTCGCCTCCCATCAGTATCCCATCGCCTACACCGTAGAGATCATGTCTCCCTATGAAACGCTCTTCGCTTATTTTGGGGTAAGTAAAAAAAAATTGAAATACATTTTTATATACTCACCTGTCATTTGTTTCGTTATATTTTTCAATTTTTTTTCACGCCATGAGATTTTATTTTCGCGCATGCGTTCAAATATGTTTTCGAAGCGGTGATGTCATAGCATACGCAAGGAAATTAAGTAGTCCGGGATAATGCTTGGCGCACAAAGTTAGTTAGTGTGTTTTCTATTTGGTCGTATTGCGGACAATATTCTGCATCTGTTTTGTACGTGGTGGGTTTCCGTGCAGATTTTTATTATGATTTGTGTGGGAATGGTAAAGGTCTCGGTGCTAGTGTAATAATGTGTTCCTTCAGTATGAGAGTTTACGACACCACCATGTGTGTCGTAAAAAAAAGACTGAGTTGACCCTTTTTTGATGACGTTCTGTGGAATTGTTTTACATAAGTCGTCCATAAATCTGGGAGCGTGGTGTAGATGTTTCAAATTATACAGGGTGGATTTATATTTTTTTTATTCAAAATAATATGATCTGTATATTATAATATGCTATTGTAATATGATCATTAATATCAAAAAAAATATTATACTTAATAAAGCTTTCAACCAAAATATGAAAATAATTTTAATTTTTCTTAAAGTAACTAAACAACACTTTTGCTTTGTAGTTTTTGGGCCGTTTTTGTATTTTGAATTATGTGGATGTCTACCGTCTCAAACTCTCCCTTAAATGCTCAAAGGTTAACTGGAAGAGATCCTTTAAAGGGATAAGTTCGCCGTTGTACTGAAACTTTTTATTTTAAATAGTATGTGCTGTATTCTTTTCTTGTACAATAAAGTGTTTACTTACTTACTTACTTACTTACTTACTTACTTAAAACACTAAATCCATCCATTTTATACAGTAAAATCTCGGTTGATATTGCTACAAAAACAAAAGAAGTCTGTATTAATTACATTAATGAATTAAATAACATTACTTATACAATTGAATACCGTTTTATTAGGCAGGCGTCCAGTGTTTAGTCCATCACTTTCTTCTAATAGCCCAGTTCATATTATACCCCTTGCATTTCATTAAAGTGTCAGAAGGGCCTTTTCGTGTTGTTGGCTTTGGCTCCGCGCATACCTCCCTGCGGCCCGGAATACCCTTTGGTTTCTTTTTTTTAAACTACAAATGGGCTTAGTCTTGGCCACAGACTAGCCAAAGACAAAGACGGAGCCTATGTACAATGGAGTGAGCTCGCCCAGAAGATGCCTGTTCACCCTAGATTTTAAGGTTGCCGAGTTATATGTTCTGTGATAGGAAAGACATTACGTATTAAATAATATATTTATATACCTATATACACCGTGTTTTTATTGTTTTCCGTTAAATTCGACCTGTCGTTAGGTTCGTTATCAGGAGCCACCCTGTATATCACTTTTAGTTAAATTCGACCAAAAATTTTGTTCATCGTTTTCATACATAATAAATGAATTAATTAGTGTGAGAGACCCTTTAGAGTTATATTCAAGTTAGTGTCAAGTGAAGTGATTGACGGCACATGTCAAAACAAATATCATTGGGAAGTGGTAAAGGCTGTATAAGGCAGCGTTTCCACTTAAGCGTCGCGTGTCTCGGGGGGCCCGCAACGGACGTCTCCGCCACGCCGCCTGAATGTAATTCAAAAAACGTCTCCTCAGTACACGTGGCGCGCACCGCGCCGCCGGGGGCGCGTCTTACGTCCTTCCTATACAAAATGTACTGAGGAGACGTTTTTTGAATTACATTCAGGCGGCGTGGCGCGGACGTCCGTTCCGCACCTCAGGACATGCGTCTCTTAGATGTGGCCGGTCCCTAACACGTGTTCAGTAATTATTCTTATTTTTTTAATAACTCGATAACCGTAAGAGTTAAGACGCTAGTCTCTTAGAGAAATTAACTGTATTTGATCTAAGAGTAAATTAACACAACACTTGGTGGTATACTTGGAGTTCATTCGAATTCAATTATTGAGCATTAATGCAGACAACGCAGGCTTCGCACTAATGCCGCTAGCGAGACAGTAAATGCAAATTGGAAATCAATACGTTTGCAATGCAATTCATAAATGTCATTACTGAGTTTGAGAACAAAGTTTAAGTATATGTAATTATTATTTTTCACACCACCTTTTCGGAAAGGGAAGTTTTCTTCAAGGTTTTGAAAGATCAAAGTGGCACTTTTGTGTTTAAGGACATTATGTTGGCAGACAGTTGAAAAGAGTGCACATGGTATTTTTTTTTTTGTAAATTTAGTTGATACTATTTCTACATCATCAATTATAGTTTCATTTATACCAATTACGTGAACACTAACATAGTTTTTTTTCATAGGTGACGTGAAAAGCAGTGTGTACCACATGGTAGCAAAATGGAAATTATTTTGCTACCATGTGACAACTCTCGCTAACAACTCTCAGGATCTATTGAACACCCTCGTCGTAAATATGTTATTTTTTATCATTATTATTATCAATGGGCTTACTCTTGACCACGGACTAGCCGAAGGCCAAGACATGGCCAACGATGGAATGAGCTCGCCCAGAAGATGCCTGTTCAAGTGTTTACCCTTGATTTGAAGGTTGCCGGGTTATATGAGCTCGGAAATATATTTAGCCGCCGGCAAGGAATTCCACTCCTTGGCAGTGCGCATAAGAAAAGAAGAAGCAAAGCGTTCATATTTTGCTCTCTTTTAACACAATTTATTTTTCTCTTTATTTATTTGAAGTCTTCATCATCCTCCTTGCGTTATCCCGGCATTTGCCACGGCCCATGCGAGCCTGGGATCCGCTTTGACAACTAATCCCAAGATTTGGCGTGGGCACTAGTTTTTACGAAAGCGACTGCCATCTGACCTTCCAAACCGAAGGGCAACTAGGCCTAATTGGAATTAGTCCGGTTTCCTCACGATGTTTTCCTTCACCGAAAAGCGATTGGCGTATGACATTTCGCACATAAGTTTCGAAAAACTCATTGGTAAGAGCAGGGGTTCGAACCCGCGACCTCCGGATCGTAAGTCGCACGCTCTTACCGCTAGGCCACCAGCGCATTTATTTGAAGTCCTATTACACAATTTATTATTATGTTGTAAGCAGAAAGGCCAGTTGGCGAATAAATTAAATAAAGAATAATTCTCCGTTTAGGCTTGATCTCACGACATCAATAGCCCATGCTCAGCCAATTTCACAATTTATTTCTTTCTATCAAGGATGAACAGGCATCTTCTGGGCGAGCTCACTCCATCGTAGGCCACGTCTTTACGTTTGGCTAGTCTGTGGTCAAGATTAAGCCCATTCATAATAAAAAAACCTGCCAAGAGCGTGTCGGGCCACGCTCAGTGTAGGGTTCCGTAATTTTCTCAAAAACTACTGAACCTATCAAGTTCAAAACAATTTTCCTAGAAAGTCTTTATAAAGTTCTACTTTTTTTCATATTTTTTAAACATATGGTTCAAAAGTTAGAGGGGGGGGACGCACTTTTTTTTCCTTTAGGAGCGATTATTTCCGAAAATATTAATATTATCAAAAAACGATCTTAGTAAACAACCCTTATTCATTTTTAAATACCTATCCAACAATACAGAGTGGGGCCTGTAACAAAGGCGAATAATTGAACTCTAGGCTATTCTCCTTATACTTACTGATCAACATTTGTTCGGCGACTTTTAATAATAACTTGTATTTTGATTTTTATCACCCTTGAAAGTTTTTTCTAAGAGGTAAGAGGTATTGCGAATTCTGTTAAGTCTAAAGTGTGACAGACAACGTCAATGACAACAATAATGGCGTACATTGAAGCTAATATTTATTTTGTATGAAAAATAAAAAATTTAAAGACTTATAATTTTTAAAAGTCACTGAACAAATGTTGATCAGTATAAGGAGAATAGCCTACAGTTCAATTCTTCGCCTTTGTTACAGGCCCCACTCTGTATATCACACGTTGGGGTTGGAATGAAAAAAAAATTAGCCTCCACTTTACATGTAGGGGGAGTACCCTAATTAGACATTTTTTTTTCATTTTTTTTTTGCACTTTGTTGGCGTGATTGATATACATATTGGTACCAAATTTCAGCTTTCTAGTGCTAACGGTTACTAAGATTATCCGCGGACGGACGGACGGACGGACGGACGGACGGACGGACGGACGGACGGACGGACGGACGGACGGACGGACGGACGGACGGACGGACGGACGGACGGACGGACGGACGAACGGACGGACGGACAGACATGGCGAAACTTTAAGGGTTCCTAGCTGACTACGGAACCCTAAAAAAAGCTCGTTTTGCTTGGTTATTTTTAGAATACTGAACTCCCCTGTAGAAATGAAACTATAATACTTACTAATGATCATTTTACACTCATTTACATTTAAACAGTTTTAGTATTGGCTTACCATAGTTTAATGCATGTTAGGTCTATTATATAACATAAATAATTTATATTAGCACGTACAATGTTGTATAAATTATGCATAACATTTCAATTCAATCGCCAAAAGCGGTAACCAGCCGGCCTAGCCAAATTGCCGATCAAAACGCAGTCTAGAACAAAACGGGACTTAATCGCGTAAACACTTACATTTATATTAGGCCCGACGTTTCGAACATCACATTATGTTCGTGGTCACGGGTAGACTGGCGAGGAATTGCATCAACATCTTCTAGCCGCGCGAGTTTCTCGAACTACCCGCACTTGTTCTTGATTATTCACTTTTGCGCTAGGGTTGTCACTTTGCCTACACACAACACTCACGACATCAGCCGGTGTGTCCCTCGGTGTTTTTTCACGCTTACATTTGCTAATCACTGGATTCCACGAAGAAGAAATTCCCTGTCCCTCATTTTGGTTGAAATTTCGATGCTTCCTAATTTCAATCGCTTCACGTACTTTTCTGCTGTAGAACAGACGTTCCGTTGATAGAATTTTGGGACTATGGAGCTCGATCCAGTGGTTTGGTCCCGACTGTAGCAGATGTTCAGCTACCGCAGACTTATTAATGTAAGTGTTTACGCGATTAAGTCCCGTTTTGTTCTAAAATTATGAGTGCAAATCGTGTTAGTCTAAATCAATATACAAAACGCAGTCTGACTCTGTCGCGCTAATACGGAAGAACGATAGAAATAGCCAGTAACGATAACGATATTATAATGAGCGATTGTGCATTTGGCTACGTAGCTACCTAGATAATGTTTGCTTGCGGTAACTAGCCTAGTGTACTTAGTGGCCATGTAATCACAGATCACAGAATCAGTGTATTTACCCACCTGAATGAAATTACCTTACACTCTGGCCACAGATTGTCTACAGGGTCACAGAATTCAATTCGAGTAGTAAATAATTTTTAAGTAAAAAAAACCGTCGCCTTTCGGGTTCTGTTGAAAGCTACTTGCGAATGTTGGATTATGTAGAAATGTGTAAGTATTTCTTAAAACTGCTTTTAATGCTTTAATTATTAGATGGCAACACAAATGAATATACGTATAACGTTAAGGTTTGAGGAGTTTCCTCAATTCCTCATAAATCCGATTATATTATAAGAAATCGAAGCTTGACAAACTTTGACTTGAAAACTCAATATGCTTAACAATCATACCTAAATAAATGTCACTGTTCTGAACTAAATGCATGCTTTTCTTCCAAAAATACCAAAGTCACTTGCACACTCATGTGTGCCGTTCAGATTTGAGGAGTTCGGTTCTGACTATCATCAGCAGTTCCACTGCACCAAATTTCACTGTTCTGGACGTAAGTGCATGCTGTTCTTATAAAAATACTAAAGTCACTATAAGCTTGCCGTTCAGATTTGAGGAGTTCGGTTCAGACCATCATCAGCAGTTCCACTGTACCAAATGTCACTGTTCTAGTCGTAAGCGCATACTGTTCTTATAAAAATGGCAAAGTCACTATAAGCGTGCCGTTCAGATTTGAGAAGTTTAGGTTCTGGCCATCATCAGCAGTTCCACTGCACCAAATGTCACTGTTCTGGACGAAAGTGCATGCTGTTCTTATTAAAATACCAAAGTCACTATAAGCGTGCCGTTCAGATTTGAGGAGTTCGGTTCTGACCATCATCAGCAATTCCACTGCACCAAATGTCACTGTTCTGGGCGAAAGTACATGCTGTTCTTATAAAAATACCAAAGTCACTATAAGCGTGCCGTTCAGATTTGAAGAGTTCCGTTCTGGTCATCATCAGCAGTTCCACTGCACCAAATGTCACTGTTCCTTACCTAAATGCATGCTGTTCCTTTAAAAACACAAAAATCACCATATGTATGCCTTTCAGATTCGAGGAGTTCCCTCGATTCCTCCAGGATCCCATTATGAGAACTGGGTTCTGAGAAAAATGGGAGCAATCTGTATGCATATACATTCAATCAAAAAAAAATTTCAAAATCGGTCCAGTAACGACGGAGATATCGAGGAACAAACATTAAAAAAAAAAACATACAGACGACTTGATAACCGTCCTTCTTGAGAGATATGAGGCGACGGTTAAAAAATTAACAGTACAATAAAATGTTCAAAATGACCGATGACGGATCAATGACGTATTACGGTCACCTTTCGATGTTTCTTCCTCGTTAGGAGTAACCGAACTATCCGTTTTCTTTCCTGCTAGGAAGGATCAAAGTAGTATGTACCTACTTCTAAAAATATAAAAAAATAACAGGTAATAATGTATTTAATTATGTAGTTTAACTGTTTGAGTGTCTTGAAAAGACTCATTCACTATAATCACTATTTAGATATTAATGTTTGGCGTGTTTAAAGTAAATTGATTTTGCTATTATCATTAAATTTATATTAGCGCAAAAGTACATTTTGAACGTGTTAAAATGTCGCTTTGTGGTCAGTAAACATTACTACCTTGAAAGCATTTAATGCGTCTAGTTATTTAAATAATCATCATCCTCTTTGCGTTATCCCGGCATTTGCCAGGGCTCATGGCCTGCCTGGGGTCCGCTTTGACAACTAATCCCAAAATTTGGCATAGGCACTAGTTTTACAAAAGCGACTGCCATCTGGCCTTCCAACCCGAAGGGTAAAAATTTATTTAAATAATAATATATATTATATTATAAGGATAAACAACAGGATTGCACTAAATAAAAAATGATTTAATCTAGAAACCGTTTTATTTAAGTTTAAAGCAATTTAATTCTCTAAGCAAGCATAAGCTAAACGCAAACAATGATTTTTCAGAACAAGCTTAAAATCTACTAGCCTTAACTTTAACACGATTGCTTATTTATTCACTGCACTGAACACAAAAGTATGGCTCACGCGATCCTTCGACCACAGAGATTCAGGAGACGTCCGCTCGCTGCAAGCGCCACGAAGTCAATGCCGGACGGCCCGGGTGCCAGCTGCGCGCACGGCGCTATTATAGCGCCGTGCGCGCTATAATAGCTATGCAGCTAGGTATAGGCAGTGACGTCATTGACAGTCAATTAAAGCTAGGAACATACTACGCGGACGTCCGTCGTAAATCGATCGCGGACGGGGATCTGGACAATGAATCTTATACTTTTAAACGAGCAATTCTTGTATATTTATTTATTTATTTATTTATTTATTTATATATATATTTATTTACACTGACGATCTCGGAAACCGCTCTAACGATTTCGCAGAAATTTGTTATGTGGGGGTTTTTACATACATACATACATACATACATACAATCACGCCTGTTTCCCAGAGGGGTAGGCAGAGATCACGGATTTCCATTTACTACGATCCTGACAAACCACTTTCGCTTCACACACTTTCATAACATTTCTCATACACGCTCGTCGGTTTCGAGTACTTCTGACCTGGCCTCTTTGCAATATTTCCCCGATTTGATCAAGAAAAGTTCGCCTAGGTCTTCCACTACCAACTGACCCTTCCACTCCTTTTTCATATACTTTACGTGGGGGTTTTTGGGGGTGAAAAATCGGTCTAACTTATCCTTAGGTCCCGGAAAACGCGAATTTTCGAGTTTTCATGCGTTTTTCTTCGCGCGCCATCTCGTGTGCAGTAGTTGTACTGTTAAGACAGAATTCTTTCGGTCGATGTAAGTACTATTTATTGCAAACACTAGATGGCGACACAGGTCAAGGCTAAAACGAATAGAAAATACACTATTTGAGTTTTTGTGGTGAAATGCGCGCCATCTCGTGTGGAGTAGTTGTGTTGTTAAGGCTGAGAATTCTTTCGCTCGATGTAGGTACTATTCATTTTTGAACTAGATGGCGACACATGTCAAGGATACGAAACAGAACCGAGCGAAGCTCGGTTGCCCAGATATTATACATTTAACCGTGCAAACTATCGGTCGACGGACGTGGACGTGGCCTTGAGCGCATGGACGTCCGATCGAAATCTGGCTCGCTGGATGTTTTATTCCGTGCACACTGATCGGTCGCGGTCGCGGACGATTTACGACGGACGTCCGCGTAGTATGTTCCTAGCTTAAGGCGTCAACTGATTTGTTCTGCTTATAATATATATTATACCACCACGTTGTATCTGTTCTGAATTATGTTTCTTTTTCTTCTGTAGTGTGCAATAAAGTATTTTATTATTATTATTCCTCTTTATTCATTTTAATTCTTAGGCTAGGTTTTATAATATGATTATAAAAGTAAAATACAAAACCACATACAAAACAATACAAAATATATACACACATTATAAAAAACCTAACCTAGGGTGCCGCCAGCAGCGGGGCAGGGCCCAAGCTGCCGGTGGTTAGGGCTGCAGAGAGAGGAACCGTCGGACTATCCGCGCTGTGTCCAAGATCACCGCCTTCTGCATCTGGCCCTTGATCCAGCCACCTAGCGAGAGTCTCTTAAGATGTTGGTCGAGACTCTTCGCTATGAGACCGTTCGCTGAAACGACTATCGGAACAATGATCGTTGATTCAACATCCCACATGGCGGTTATCTCGTGAGCCAAGTCTAGGTACTTACTGGACTTGTCCTTCTCGGCTTTCACGAGATTCTCATCATGGGGGATGGTGATGTCAACGAGCACTGCCCGGCGTTGCAGTCGATCTATTATCACAATGTCAGGCTTATTGGCTACAATAGTCCTGTCAGTGATAATAGATCGATCCCAATAGAGCGTGGCACGACCATTTTCGAGAACCGGCGCAGGTAAGTACTTGTAGTACGGTACTTCGCGGTCCACAAGGCCATATTGAAGAGCAAGTTGCTGGTGAATAATCCTGGCTACTAGATTATGTCTGTGCAAGTACTCGCCGTTAGCAAGATGAGAACAACCGGAAATGATATGCCTGAGTGACTCTCCGGGACGGCGGCATGCCCGACAAATGTCGACCGTACCGTCCTTCAGGATATATTTCCGGTAGTTGTTCGTCATCATAACTTCGTCCGCAATTGCACAGGCCAAACCCTCGGTTTCTCCGAAGAGGTCCTCTTATTATTATTATTATTATATATATGTCACCGTAAAATTATAAAAACCGTTAGATTATAATCTCACTAGCGAGATTATGAGCTAACGAAATATTGTGAACCGTAACGCCATGTCAGTTCACAATTTGACGGGTTCGCTTCGTTAGATTATAATCGAACGTAAAAATAATCCGTCAAATTGTGAACTGTACGTGACGGTTCACAATATTTCGTTAGGTCATAATCTCGCTAGTGAAATTATAATCTAACGGTTTTTACAATTTTACGGTGACATATATAATATAATATATATATATAATTCATTTCTGCACCGTGTTTTTTTTGTTTTCCGTTCAATTCGACACGTAGCTAGGTTCATTATCAGGAACCATCCTGTATATCACTTTTAGTTAAATTTATAAATATATGAAAAAAAAAATGAATTTATTAGTGTGAGAGACACTTAAGAATAACATTCAATTTAGTGTCAAGTGATTGACGTCACATGTCAAAACATTAGGAATTGGTAAAGGCTGTCACACACGTGTTAAGTAATTATCTTTATTTTGTTAATAACTCGATAACCGTAAGAGTTAAGACGCTACTTTCTTAGAGAAATTAATTGTATTTGATCTAAAGAAACTTCCTTTAAAGTTAACGGAATTCAATTAAAACAGGTTGTATAAGTTTAATATTTCTTATTATGTGGTCGTGTACACAAAATAAATTAATATGCCATAGTTGCACATTTAATTGGACTTCATATAACGTCAAAACGTCACGATGTAGTCATAACATTGTACACTAATGAGAACCTGTGAAACGCAGCACGCCATACGCCGTGGCTTACGTGGGCGACCGTCACCGTCGCGTCTCATCGCATCGTCTACTTCCATATCGATAAGGTTTGATTCCGTATGCGTCACATCGCCGTCGCCCACACAAGCCACGGCGTAGTATTATGTGGTCTATCAATGGGCACGGCTTCAGACTTGATGTGACGTGACATAAGTGGTTTGCCTTAACGCCTTAACGCTTTGTTCAATGTCCCCTATACGTCATTTACAATTCGTATTGTAATTAAAAAAAACGTAAGTCAGTAGCAAACATTTATTTCATCAATTTCATTTATTTATTTAATCAACACAAATTATTGAAACGTTCCAGAGATTAAGTCAAATATTTTCTCTGAAAAGACGCGTATTTCTGATTTTTATATATTTTCCGAACATATAGGTCGGTCTCCCGGGTATTTACTTATATTTATTTATCTCTCGCGCTGAACTATAGTAGGTAGTTTTAAAGTACCTTTTTTTTTAATTTAGCACACTATTCGATACGGCATAAAGCATATTCTTATTGTTTAATTTTTATTAATACCTTTAGACCAACCCTGATGGCACTATGAACCTACACGACCAAATATTAACTTTACAGTGTTAAGATACGTCATAATTGTAATACGATACGGATTTATTCGGTATGGAATCATCTTTTGAGGCAATTTCACAAATAAATAATTAGTTCGAAGGCGCAAAAGAGATGCATTAGAGCTATGTGCGGTCTTAAAACAATTGACAGTTGCATACCTACCATATTTCAGCGACCTAATTTTGACGATGCTTTCGCTTTTCATTTATGAAGTGATAATATTTGTTTTATTCAATCAAAAACGTTATTTTTAACACTAACTAGTACTATCCTACTAATATCCAGTTAATATCGTTAATAGAGCTAATATTTATTAAGGCCTCGTACTTTCGCATCAGTTGGAATAACCTCGCAGTCGCAAGTTGAAGGCTACGCCAGCGTTGTTTTGTAGAGTTCGTAACAATATCGTAGCACCTCTACAAAGTATAACTTTACGACGTAGCGATGTAAAGCTGCATGTTGTGCTACGAATAATCTACAAAGTAATAGCTACGAATGGCAGGCTTTAGTATCGTTGTCAGTACTTTTTCGATTTTAACTATAAAACTCCCGTGAGACTCAAACATATTTAAAAATATTTTAAGCGGCTTAGTTATGTGTTAAGTCGATATATTAACGTTCGACATGTTTCGATCCATTTCCGAGAATTTTTCTCAAGAGTAGCGACCCCGCCTTTACATGTCGAGAGCGAAACGCATACTGCGGGCGCTTGCTCTGTATGTATGTGTGTGGCGACACGTGAGTAACCCGCTTAAAATATTTTTAAGTACTTTTTCGAGCGTAAATATGATTATGGTGACTTCATCTTTTAGAATGGAGCAGTTTATAATGGAAAAAATAAAAATTTTTTCATACCTCTACCACACACAGTTTTCCTCTCGATCTCTCTTACTACAAAAAGGCATCGAAACTGTTTTAATGCAATCGTATTATGATCTAAAAGATATGAATTTACATAAACTCTCCTGGATGACACTACAGGGCGTTAACGAATATGTGTAGATAAATTTTCATAATGTCTACAAAATACTACTATATTTTAGTTTTATCTCACCTATATAAAATTACGGTGTGAATTATATTAATTCTGAGAAACTTTCCAAACGCGAGAAATAATATCTGAGTGTTTCATAGTAAAAGTTGCTCGGTACGTCCTACATATTCGCTCCTAAATGATTGCATGCGACTAAACACAATACAATTAAATTTAATTTAATTTAATTTGTATCAAAAAGTTGTTGGCGGGTTTGCAAATGTTTGAACTATGTATCTTTGTTTGAAATGTTTGAATCAGATCGCTGTAGCTTAAGTTTTAAATGACCTAACTGCCTTTGACATACTTAACCGCCCGAATCAAAACTAACGAAGGAATGTTAAACGACCTGAAACATTTTGAGGTGTACCTAAATATTACAATTAGCAAATTTTTACGTTAAATTTTAGCGGTTATATATTAACAATGATTTTTTAAAATGTTTAACATTAATTAGGGTTGCGTAGCGAAAATTTTAAAACGACACCTTTAAACTATTCGTGTCCGTTCGTTTATATATCACAGCCATTTTATACGAAAACTACAAAGGTTAGCAATTCTCAAAACATTTCGAATATTTATATCAAACAGTGATTGATTGAATTGAATTCAGTGTTAGTATCATTCTGAGCCAGATTTACCAGATGTTCCAAAATGTCCCACGAAGTTTGTATGAAAGTATTCCTTTTTGTTAAAACCTAAAATGAGAAACCTGATGATTAAAAAAAAAGGGTTACCCTCATCTGGCAGAATAATTTTAGTCCGAAACACACTTCACATAACATGTTTCGCAGAAACACTTTCGGTCGAATGGTAATTTTGCAGAAAACTTAGTTGGCATTATTATTACCACGCATAAGATACGTTTGGCAGAATATTGTTTTACAGAACATTAATTTGGTCTACTTTGGTTTAGCATAATTGTATGTACCATAAAAATCTTATAGCATAATATTACATTAGCAGAATTATTACTCGCTATCAGAAAAGGAAAACTGCCCCAGAGTCACCGTTAGGTACGACGACGAGCGAAGCGAGGAGGAGTGTTAGGTATCTTGCATCCCCAACACATCCAACTCGCTATCAAATAGCAAATTACTACTTTATGCCGCCTAAATATTATGCACAAATATTATCTGCAAATGTATTGTTCGACTAGAAGACATTCATCAACATTATGACAACAAACGATTCGGTATTACAAAAATCTGCGAAATGATTTGTGCCAAAGCATATTCTGCGTAAGGTGTTTCTGCCAAACTTGACTTCTGCCAAGAACTATTATACGAATCAAATATATGCGTGAAAAGTTTCTGCCAGATAATAGTGAACCCAAAAAAAAGAAAGCATCATTTACTTTACTAGCCTACCAATTCTTATAAATATCGAAAACGTAGGTAGCGATAAAATGTACAATGTTTTGAGAATTGTTTAAGCACATTTTCAAAAGGATGTATCTAATTCTAATTACAGTATTTTTTTTTCAGTTATACTTCCTGTTTATGCTGGCCTTCTTCGTGCTCATATGCCTTATATGCGCGATAGTGCTAATATGCTACCAGAAAAAGCACGGACTCGACTTCACATCGTCCACAGAACCCAGGGAAGATACGCCCCTGCCAGTGAGAAGGACGTGTCCTAACGAGTTCTAGTGAAGTGTGTACCGATATGAAGTAAAAAGCCCGTGAATACGTTTTAAAAAACGTGACCACATTATTCGCAGAACCCGGAGAAGATACGCCTATGCCAGTGAGGACGTATGCTTATGTGAGTGCTTAAGAGTTCTATGAGTAGTGAAAACTCTTCTAAAAGTTGATGTAAAAAATCATTAATAAGTTCAAATAATACCAGGAAGTGTAAAATATGATTTACTTTACACTTACACTTACTTAAATAATACATGTCGTCACGGACAAACTGCCAAAGGTAAGGCTGTGGGTACATATTTTTGGCAATTTGTCAGCATCAATATACTTAATATTTGACTGTAATTACTTCTACCGTTGGCTCAATGACCTAAAATAATTAAGATATTGCCTGACACAAGACAGTGCCACTTTTTTCGGCTTCTCGCCAATTGTTGACACGGATTTCGCGCGAACTACATTCTTCAATATGGGCATTTTCAAAAATTGAGACCCAAAATTAGTGAAAATTGTTAACAAAAATTAACTAGATTTTTTGAGAATTTGTGACGACAATTACGCATGAAATTTCAATAAAAATATTGCTTTTGTAAATTCATTATACGCGATATAATCCTTTTCCATAATTTTATTTCATGAGTACCTATCGCGGTAACTGAAGACAATATTATTGTTTTTGTGTTAATTACGTAAACTATAACCAATAATCTACATTTAGAACATGAAAAAAGTTGGTTTTTAGACAAATTTTATTCTTAATTGTCGTCACAAAACTGACATCAAGTTAATTTTTGTTAACAACTCTGTCACTAATTTTGGGTCCCGATTTCTAAAAATGCTCATACGTATAAATGTAAGTGTGCCAATCTCAATTAAAAGGTACCACATTGTGGTAGCATAATGATTGAACAGATAATACGTATGTATAAAGATACGAATAAATTTCGTCCCTATGGTAAGCGACGATGTGACACCTTTTACATGAGAACGTGACATAATGATAATATAACTAAATGTAAAATACAATTTGCTATTGTGATGTGATTGCCTTTTATACCTCAAAAGTGCCAAATTATAATGGTAATATTCCATTGAGATATTTGTAAATAAAATGTAATTATATTCAAAGAAACTATTTTAATAATAGTCCGAAATTAAATGTGTGCCTACTATTGGAATATTATACTGTGTACATTCGAATTATAAATCTAAATATGCTTTGTTGATGGTTTGTTATTGTCAGTGTTACTGTGTTGCTACCCTCAGTTTAGAATAAGTTATTTGATAACGAGTATTTGAAAAAAATGTATTATTTCTGAATTTCAGAATGATTGTATATAACCTAACCAAAAAAAATAAATTTTGAAAAAACCCCCGACCGCGACATAGTGGATCGATTTTCATGAAACATGGTTAAGAACACTCCCGACTAACTCAGCTTTCAGACAAAAAAAAACTAAATCAAAATCGGTTCATCCGTTCGAGAGCTACGATGCCACAGACAGACAGACACAAAGACAGACAGACAGACAGACATACACACAGACAGACACGTCAAACTTATAACACCCCGTCGTTTTTGCGTCGGGGGTTAAAAATCAAAATGAAAAGTTTATAAGTCCAAATTGTTCAAAATGCCTATCACGAAACTAAATAGTCCAACCAAGTTCAACTAAGCTAAAGTAATCCGGACTTATTGAAACGCTTTTACCAAATTACTTAAGTAGGTATTCAACCTAAATATTAAACTCTTTCAAGTTATTAAAACATGGGTTTCTTATTTGTACTATTTTATTTTTGTTTGCCCGGAATCACAGCGTAGGTCAACAGTCTCACTCGATTTGCTTTTTACACGCTCGGATGATCTTCTCTACAGATCGCAATTCTCAATCGATTCTTGTAAAATTTTATTATTATACACCCTGTTTTAATTGAATTTCGTTAACTTTAAAGGAAAGTTCTTTAACTCAAATACTATTATTAATTTCTCTAAGAAACAAGCGCTTTATCTCCTTAGATCAACTTAGCCCCAAACTAAGCAAAGCTTGTACTGTGGGTGTTAAGCGACGATATACATACTTAAATAGATAAATACATACTTATATACATAGAAAACATCCATGACTCAGGAACAAATATCTGTGCTCATCACACAAATAAATGACCTTACCGGGATTCGAACCCAGGACCGCGGCTCAGCAGGCAGGGACACTACCGACTGAGCCAGACCGATATAATACGGTAAATACGTAGGTAAGTACAAAAATATCTGCTTATTTGTTTATTTACGTCCCACTATTGGACAAAGGGCTTTTCTTACGCGTGAGAAGGTCAGGCTATTATAGTCCCCGCCCAACTAACAAAAATTAGTCTTATAGTGGCTTATAATGCCAAAAATAGTACTCTTATAATAACCTTGTAAACCCTTTACAAGAGGGCATTTGGGCACACCTTATAAGGCCAAAAACCTTATATCCCCCTTGTAGTTGCTATATTATTAGCTTTCTTATCTTGTACGTGTTTTATTATGGCATGCAATAAGAAAGTTAACCGTATAATGGCAAGAAAAGTGCTTTTAAAAGGCTAATGTACTAATAAGAATCATATTTAAAGCTTTAATAAAGGCAATTATACTTGTAAGAATCATATTCAAAGCTTTAATAAGGGCAATAGCTCTTGTACACGATTTGTGATCATCAGATATAAGGGAGTAAAACTCATAACGGCGAAACACGATGCTGTTTTAAAAGTTTATTGTGCTTTTCGTAGTGATTTATGTGTACATCATCATCAAGTCATCCATTTTGCAAGTTAGTAAACGGTAATAAGTTAACTTTTACATATTACAATTATTTGCTTATTTATTATGAAAACTGTGTGGGAATCCAATTTCATGGTGAAATGTGATATAAAATGTGTTGTATTATTAATGCGCCCTTGTATTTCAACGGTTTTGTACTAAAAATGCGGTTAATTAATTTTGACATGTCTTGAGCAAGGCTGTTATAAGAGTAAAAGCAGTAAGCACATCATTTACAAATACTCTATAAGAGTAAAAACTTTATAATAGCCACCGGTGTTACTTATGATTCGCCATTTTATATATCTTTAGGGTTCCTTCTCACAATTAGTGAAATCCCGAACCTTACCATCTAGTTAAATATTTGTAACGAATACCAGTTAAAAATTCATAACGTTATCGTTAGAGAGCAGATTTCAGGTAGCGATTTAAATATTAATATGAATATGACTCGCATACAATATTTATTATTTTTTCTACACACGAAAAAATGTATGGGAACATAAAAGTAAAACCCTTTTTGGATGCTTTTGTGAATATTGGGCAAAAATTATAATGATAATAAATAAAAAAAATATTTATTTATACTTATTTCTTTAATATTTCTTCTGCGCATTGCACAGTAAAAACTTCTATTATGGCTCAAAGAATATAAAAATGAAAATAATTCGCTTCTTATATATATTTAAAATAAAATACTTTAATTTATAAAATAAAAAATAACATTAATTTAATCTAATTATTCAGTGAAGTTTGTGGTGTGCGATGTAGGTAATAATAATAGATTATAAACCACATGACATGTATTTAAAAAATTGCACTAGTCATATCCATATTAATATTTAAATCGCTACCTGAAATCCGCTGTCTAGTTATCATGTACTTGGCGCAAAACTTTGAAATTGCATTTTTGTTCGAAAGACCGTTCTTTTTAAACCGGTATTTTGGGGAACGCTTTGATAAAGGTTTGGTTCGATTAACCGGCATAGAACAAAATAAAACCGTGTAGTCCGCAGCCGTGTAGAATTTTCAATTTAAAACAAACTTGTGCTTCGGAATATTTAATCTTCTGGTGCCTTATTTTATTATTTCCTATTGATTTATTGTAAATGCTGAGTCAAATACTCTATTTGATATTTATTATTATGGTTATTGTTACAGAATCTGTGGATGAGATACATAGTCAGCCGTTTTTAGTGACGTGAAGATGACAAACTCTTCTCCTCCTCTTAGTAAGTAAGTGCTATTGAAAACCACAGACGATTTCAGTACCGCCATCACAATGGACTTTGTGTCGATAACTATAAACAGCCTAGCCTAAGACTTCAAATAAATATTTTTTTTTATTACAGATGAACTACAAAACGGCACATATTCTGATGGAGAAAATCAGTCACAATCATTACTTACACCCAAAAATAAGCCAGGAGTGGTGGATCAAAAAACATGCAAAATGGAAGAGGACGCAGGAAATAGTTTAGGTTGTATGAAAATCACACCAAGCAAAGATGGCGCTGATAATTCAAAACAAGAAAACGAAAATCAATATATCTTTTGTGAATTTGATGAAGACCTCGATAAAAGAAACTACTTATTATTTTGGAAATTTACTGATAGGTTAATTACAATTTCTACCACCGTGTAGGCGCTCTGAAGAATATATTAATATTTTGAAGTATGTAGACTCATTGAAACAGCAACATCGTGAGCAATAGAACTGAAAATATTAATCTTATAAAGTTACTTAAAAAAAAAAAAAATTGTTTATTTCAAATGAACACACAAGCTTACAATTTTGCTGACCTCCACACTAGGCAATGCCTGTCCCGTGGAGGAGAATGTAACTTATTCTAAATAAACATAAAGGTAATATTTAATATAAATTGTTTGGTTTCGTTGCACATAAATAAATATCTTAAAAACAGTGAGTTTGTCTTTATTTGTCCTCAATTTTAATCTGTCTTAGTCCCAAAAGGACTACATATAAAATCGGTTTCTTCTTAAAATAGCCGAACATTGTATTCACTTATTCAGATCGTCCAACATTCACAATGATAACCCGCAATAAAAGATTTTTTCTATTTCAGACCAAAGTCCATAAAGTAAGGAATACACTTTTGGAACTTATTCTAATAAAGTTAATCTTAAAAATTAATATTAGTAGGTACTGATGGATAAAAAAACTGAGTGCCTTGGTAATAGTCTCTTATACGCTCAGTTATGTATAATTGGCCACCTCCGAGTGCATGCTAGTCACCAGACTAGCATGCACTCGGAGGTGGCCAATACCAATAACCGTTATACCAATAACCGGTGGACACTCTATATAATAATGTAAACATTGTAAAACATGGAAACAATGGACCAGTTACATTTGCCCTCCAGTCGAGATCTGCCCCGCGGCCCCGCTGTATATACCTTAACATTTTTCACCGCAGAGCTACAGACACCTTAAATAAGAACAAAAAATATAATTATTAAGCTAAATTCAAACTCAATTCATCATTTAACGATATACCTGTATTACTGTCACTGCTGCTTGCCTGCATATTCTTATAATTATTCCATAATGGCATCCTCTACGGAACCACTAATCGATAAGTTGGGATCAGATTGTTCACATTCGCTGGATTTTCAAAATGACGAATCAAGTTTTATAAAAACTTTTAATACGACACTTTCAAGAATAATGCCTTTATAATTATTGTATAAGAGAAAATGTATTGCTTTAATTCTTTTAAACACTTTATAAAATGCTATAATTTGTTTGCTGGATAGACGTTTTATTATATGCTCCTATGAGGCATAAAGCATCATAGTTATCTTATGCATTACTTTTATAAGAATAATTGGCCATAACAAAAGCTTTTATAGTGCTTTGTATATTATACAGCGAAAAGGCATTTTAAATGGCTTCTATAAGAATACATATTTTTAAACCCTTATTGCAGTCATATAAATTGGACTTATTAACGTGTACATGGCCAAGTTATAAGAGTAAATGTACTATTGGCCAAATCCTCTTATAATGAGCTACTATAAGAGTAAATATTTTTAAACCCTTATTGCAGTCATATAAATTGGACTTATTAACGTGTACATGGCCAAGTTATAAGAGTAAATGTACTATTGGCCAAATCCTCTTATAATGAGCTACTATAAGAGTAAATATTTTTAAACCCTTATTGCAGTCATATAAATTTGACTTATTAACGTGTACATGGCCAAATTATAAGAGTAAATGTACTATTAGGCCAAATTCTCTTATAATGAGCCGCTATAAGGAACTCTGGCATAATGAATGCTATTTTAAAACTACTATGAGTGTTTAGCCCTTATAGATTGATTTTATAAGGATATTTTGTTTGTTGGGCGCACCTTATGGATTTCTTAGCAAATGTATATAGGTTTACTCACGATGTTTTCCTTCACCGAAAAGCTAGTAGTAAGTTTCGAAAGATTCATTGGTACGGTACCAGGATTGGAATCGAGACCTCCGGATTGAAAGTCAGGCGTCATACTCCGGCACCGCTTTTTCTAGACGTTTATTCAATAATTTTGGGAACTGACCTCTGATAAATCTAATAGCGGCTCGGATCTGAATCAGCACTATTACTGGATGCCATTATCACGAGCGTGACGTCACGCATTAAGGCAACGGCTGAGATTAATACATACATAATGATCCGCTCATTTCCCTTGGGCTAGGCCGGAATATTATTGCTTATGCAGCTGGCCACATTACCAATTTATATCAAGTTCAATCTATAGCAGCAAGTGAATTAATTATGGACCTGGCCTGTCAGTGCCGACAGTGTCGTTTCATTGAATACCAGAGCAATTCTCAAAAATTTTGTGTCTTTGGATTACGTCATCGATATTGATAAAAATTGGTAGGCTGCTACGATTACCTACATGATGCTGAGTGAGATATACCAGATTTACCAAAATGTCCCTGGAAGTATTTGCGAAACATTCCTTTTTTGTGACCGAAAATGTATGTTAGGTATCATGTTACTATTAGTCTAACAATTAGAGTAGGTAGTTGGTTTAATACGAAAGAGAAAAGGATCATCACCTTTTATGGATTATAAATTTAAATAGATATCATACACGAAAGAAAAAACGACAGGGCCCACTGGTGGCCGAGCCGGGAATCGAACCCGGGTCTTCAGCTTACGCGGCTAACGTCCTCACCACTAGACCACCCGCCCGCCGTGGTACCCGACGAAATTTCTCTAGTGTATGTTATCTCTGATAAGACTAGGCGCCTTTGACCAACTCTAAGGGCGAGCAATTAGTGCTTGCACCTCCTATACGAATCCTTTGCAGGATTACGATATAGCGAGAGAGATGGTGCTGCCATCTATACAACTAGGGAACAAATCAAATATGGATTAATCCAATTTTGCGCGTGTAATAATTAAATGTATCAAACCATTAATATAGTGCTTAAAAATATTTCAATATATGCGTCGTTATTAGCCACTTAATCAACAAACTCCCACTAATTTAACATATCCATTGTACTCGTATCGGTTTATTTATGTAAAGCAAGAGGATCTCATTGGATTACGGAACCCAAAGTGTGCCAATTCAGGGTACCTACCTAACCAACGTTACAATTCAACGCGCAAAGCGTATCGTAGCTATCTCTCTATCGTTCTTCTGTAGTAGCGTGATCAAGCCAGAGTGCATTTCTATAGCCACGTAGCGCCGGCTGGCCTAGCCGGAGTGAAAATCGTTGTTGGTGACTGCGACGTGGCGATCAAAGCGCAGTCTAACTCGTACCACTTTAGAAAAGCGATAGCTAATACAAAACGTTTAGCTACGAAACGTAAGCAATTATGACGTTGGCTAGCCTCCCAGGCCTCATATAATATTCATAGATTCGTCCAATAGTTGCAAATAGGGGCGGAACAAAGCGTTATATTCGAGTTATCCCAAAGGAGCCTTAATAATGCGAACGGCTATTGACAATCTGCAGCGGGCAATCCTTTATAATAGGGAAACTGGCGGTAGAAGAAATTCCCCAAAGGCTTTTTGAACACATGTGTGTGGTGTATTTATGACATTTCTATTCCTCTACATCTTATAAAACAAAGTCATAAATTATTAATAATTTACTAACGTAACGCCGTGACTTGCGTGGGCGACGGTCGCGCGATGGTCGCGCGAGGGCGATGCGACGCATACGAAATCAAACCTTATCGATATGGAAGTATGAGACCGTCGCGTCGCCTACGCAAGACACGGCGTTAGCCGTACTGATCTTATTTTTTTTAACCCCCGACGCAAAAACGACGGGGTGTTATAAGTTTGACGTTCCTCTGTGTGTGTTTGTCTGTCTGTCTGTTTGTCTGTCTGTCTGTCTGCCACGCAAGACACGGCGTAACAGATCCTTTACTTGCCCGCAAAACGACAAATACCTACGCTTTATTTAACGAATACTAATAAGTTACTACGTAAAACTCAGAAGAATATGAGGTACGCACCACGCGACTACACAGGCGGGGGCGCCAGCGCCCCTTGGCCACTTGTTCATTCGAATGAACAGCTAGCGTGTAGCTGTAGGTACTTGACGCGCGATCGCGAGCGAGTGACGTAGGCCTGACAAAGTCCCCCGCTGTGCCCCCGACGCGTCTTTCTATGTGTCTGTTAGTTTTGTATGTTCGCGATCAAACTATAAAATATGTTAACACTTGCTTTGGTGTGAAGTATAAATGTGCAACTCGATGGGCCTACAGATTTTGAATTCACATTTCGCTCCTTGAAAAACATAGTGACACTATCCAAAAAACATAGGTTTTTAGTTAACAACGCCATCTAGGTCGCGCGTTCATAACGAACGCAATGCAAAGACACCTATCGATTTAGCTCGCTTAGAAGCGACAGGGGGCGCTAATGTCACTATGGCGAATAGTGGGAATAGTCGCGTGGGGGACGGGAACAATGTCATGTTTGCATTAATGACCTGGACGCCGATCAAAATGTAGTGAACTCTAAGACGAAAGTTGTCATTTTGTGTTTAGTGACGGTGTTCCGCGAGATTGAATGGTAAGTATGACAATTTTCTTATGGAACATTGTATCAATCCTTAAAGTGTCACTTTGAACTTGTAATAACTATTCAATATTGAGTTTCATTTTAAAGTAACAGTGTCATTTTTGCTATAATGACACTAGTACTTTAACAATTCTAAACGTGTTGAGATAGGTATAGTGACACTGTGCACGTAATGACGGTTTGGCTTTAAACTATTAGGCTTAATGCAGGTTAAAAATAAAGTTGTACTGTACTTTTACTTAAAATGACGTTATGGTCTTAACTCGCTAAAAAGAATTTGCATGAATGAATCGTCATTATCTGTTTAGTGTCATTTTTGATTGTATGAATTACCATAACTACGCTTGCAAAGAAATGGAATACCGCTGTTATGAGTTTAAAGGCACTTTAACTGGTAATGTTAGCTTTAAGCGCGTTGACTGATTATTGTCACTTTAAGTTTTATGTCATGCTTTGCGGTAATTAAAATTACAAAACAGTTAATGATTAATTACCTTCTAGACATATTACGTTTAATACCATTGTTCCATGTAAGTTTAGCACATAAACCTACACAATTTTGATGAAATTCTATGAAAAAGACATTTTACTCTATTTTTTTGTAAAATACCTATAAACAGCGCTAATAAAAATTAAGGTTATTTTATGTATAATTATTTTTTACGAAGTAATTGCTATTTTTGTGATCTACAAGACACAATTACTAATTTAAGATACAATATAAAAACTATGATTGCTAGTGGATAAATTTCTTGTGCATTAATATAACTAAATTATTAGCTATAAATAAGTATATTTGTTTGTTACTGTAAAAAATGGCTCAACGATATTCAAGGCTCAAAAATTCGAAGCAATCATCAATATAGTATAAACACACCAACATCTACAGATCACCTATTTGCTACATCGCCACGAGCATGCACATTTCAAGCGGCCGACTAAACTTCGCATAAGTTAGGGTATACCACGTCGTCAAAAAAAATCGCACCTCGCGCAAAATCGTTTTAGGCAAAAATATCTCTAATCTTATTGACTGTAATCTATCAATATTTGTATCATTTCAAAGTACAATTAAAGCCCTTTAAGAGAAAAGGTGTACAACTTTCTTAAAAACAATAATCGCCAATCTGCCGTGGTTTAAAAAAAAAGGTATTGATGCGATTTTAATGGGACTCTAGGTGTGCTACCCCAGACGGTTTTAGAAGGAGCTGTAAAGGTGTCATGAGGATCTTTTGCACTCCAAAAGTCACCGAGGACGAACGCCTGCAGAAAAAAAAAACCTTGAAGGCAATAGGGGTAAAACACCAGAAAAAGCAGCTCAAGTGGTGGTACTGCTCCTAAACGGACTACGGCAGTAGCAAGTTGCTGAACGCCTAAGCATAATCCGTTTCCGGGTGCGACGAGTCTTGTTGCGGTTTCTGGAGACCAGTAGCTACATCAGGAGGCCAGGGTCTGAGAGAAGTCGCTGCACCACCGCTAGAGACGACCGGTACATTGTATCGGCCTCTTTGCGGAACCGCTTTCTTATCGCTCCTGAGCTGCAGATACTGCTTAGAACAGCTCGAAAAACTGTAGTGAATGTCTCCATGATCAGAAGAAGATTGAGGGAGAAGAAAATGTTACCCCGAAGAGCTGACAGAGGCTACCAATTGAAGCCAGAGCCAATACCCCAATCGAATTGCTATAAGGCTTAAGGATTGGACGTTGCAGCAATAGAGGAAAGTTTTGTTCCCCAACGAGACGAAGGAGATCATTTACGCCAACTATAGACGGAAAAGGGTGTACAGGAGTCAAGGAGAGCAGTTTACACCAGTCTTCACCGAAGAAACAGTCAGTTACGGGAGCGGCTCGTGCATGTTCTGGGGCGGCATTTCCATCGACGGCAAAACGGATCCTTAACTGCAGGCAGTTACATTATGGAGATCTTAGAAGAACGTATGGTCTCGTACGCTGAGTTTTTTGGACCTGATTTCCAATTCATGCACGTCTACGCCCGTTGCCATACTGCCTTGATAGTGCGGGACTCCCTAATGCATGAGGTCGGAATGCACCGTAATGGAGTGGCAGCAACGAGCCCCGACCTGAACCCCATCGAACATCTCTGGGATGAGTTAAAACGGCTTGTTTGGTCACGGGATCTTGCTCCAGCCACCCTCAAAGAGCTGGAAGCCGTAGTTATTGAGGAATGGGAAAATATTCCTCAAAAACTGATCGTAACACTGATCAGGTCCATAACTGATCGCATGGAAGCTACAGGAAGGGCCAGAGGGAGGAACACTGGGTTTTAAGGTTAATTTTAAGTCATTTTTTTCGATATTTGTTGATTTTATTGCGTTTGATTTTATTTTATTTTAACCTGAATGCACTTTGGTTACTTTTTCCTGACAATTTTAATTTTTTGTATAAAATTTCATGAATTTTATAGATATTAAAATAAATGTTATATTACTAACGCAAATGTCAAGACTGAAATTTAGTGATTTTTGTTTCTAATATTTTTTTAGTTATATTTTATTGTTTAAGAGGGCAAGCCAGGAGTGTTTACACTAGTTTTTAAGGGCAGTAATGCTAAATAGATACAGGGTTTGAGACCGAATGTCATTTAATTCAATAAATTTTAATAATTAAACATAAAAGGTGGTTTGATTGCTAATTATTCATTGAAATAAAAGGTAAATTTCATAAAAAAATGGCTATAGTGTCATTTTTCCACAAAGTAAAACGAAGATATAAAGTTGTCACGTGTCCCTAAACAAAAATAAATGGAAAAGTGTCACTACCATTTTGTTTAAGCTTAATTATCTTAGAAACAAAATAAAAAAAATACAATTTACTATTATATCTATCAGGTTTAGTCACAAAACTAACAAGATCTGCCAAAAAATTACAAGTTTGTTGTAAAAATGGCAATTTTTGACAATTCAAAATTTTCAAAACTTTAAACCGTTGTACCCAAAAAAGACGTTTTTCATTTAATGACACTATGTTTTTCAGGGAGCGATTTGATACAGTAAGCAGCAAAAAGAAGTCAAATATTTCGAAGTAACACAATATTTTATGCTACCATAGCAATTATCAAATTAATTAGGACCTGTGTCGATAGATTCTTATTTTTTATATTTTACAAGTTTGTCTCTCTCCATTGATGGTAGAGGATAGTTCATAATTTATCGCATTGTTGCTTAATCATTTTCTCGATAACAATTAAAAGGGGATAGGCATAGGCACCGTAGGTACATATAGTTAGTAACAACACAGAAAACCTCTTTAATCCGTAATATTGAAATGAAATATTCATATTCATATTCATTTATTTGTATTAATTATACATCGTCAGTCTTACAATTAGGTACATAGGTATATTATTTACAAAGGAATACAAAATGTCAAAAATGATGGGTGTCATAATAAATATAGCAAACATAAACATCGTTATTTTTAAAATATTTTCCTTTGTTTTTTTAAACTAGTTTCATAGAATATTACATTTCGCAGAAATTCCATTTCTAGTGAAATATTTTTTCCTAAGGTTTCCTGCCAATCATTAAGTTTAACATTGAGACTGGATTTTTCTTGCTTTTAAAGTCAATTACTTATACCTACTGACAATCCATACTAATATTATAAATGGGAAAGTGTGTGTGTCTGTTTGTTTGGCCGTCTTTCACGGCAAAACGGAGCGACCAATTGACGTGATTTTTTAGGTGGAGATAGTTGAAGGAATGGAGAGTGACATAGGCTACTTTTTGTATCTTTATAACGCGAGCGAAGCCGCGGGCAAAAGCTAGTAATAAATAAGTCGAAATAATGTTAACAAATATGACAACATTTTGACATCTGCTAGACTGTTGCTAGCTTAACAGTCTCTTGACGTGAAATTTGTATTTCATACGCATTTTTTTTCTATTTCTAGTTCTTTTGACACTTGGAGAACCTTTACACCTCCAAATTTTTATTTTTTATTATATCCCATTAATTATAATTGACTGTATAATTGACCTTTTACATCTCCCAAGATCTTGTTTTCAATTAAGTCAATTTAAACTATGTAACATACAAGCACGGAATGTTGTGTCTTACATCTAGGTATACCGTATTCACTTATTATTGGAATATTTAATACAGCCCGGACAGCTTGAACATGTCATGCTCGCTAAAAAGTCTTTGCTTACGGTGACGTCGTTGATCGGGTCGCCACCTTCCCGAATGAAGGTTGAGGGAGGCGATGGCTGAGATGCGCGCCATATTCGTGAACGGGTGCTGTTTGTGAAGACCGGTCTGTTTCAGCTAATAGGGGCTATGCTATTCTATGTAACATTAATTTTGAATGAGATTACGTTGAGGCACTCTGTTCGGTCCTTGTTTGTTTATTTTTCTTTCTGACTCTTGGAGACCATATACATCTCCAAGGAAAAAAGTAGATTAAGTATACATATATTTTTTTTTCCTTTGCTTAAGACAACAAGAGTCTTTTACAACTCTAAAGTTATTTTAGTTATTCGGTTTTTTTCTTCATGTATAATTTTTTTAGATGTACTTTGACACTTAGAGACTCTATACATCTCTAACATCTCTTATTAATAATCATAATAGCTTTGTACTTTGTATAATTTCTTGTGTTAATTTTTTTTTATGAATACTTTTGCTTATTAAATTGTATCTTGTTTTTTTTTTTTAATGCATGTTAAATATAAGATGTAATGTTTTGAAAAGAAGTGGCCCGCCGAGTTTCTTGCCGGTCCCATAGTGGATACCCTCCTCCAACTGAGGGGGGACTGAAATCTTCTCGAGGCTGAGGCGTAGGGTTAGAGCCGGCGTAGTTTTATTTGACGTTCATAAGCGCATTGTAATATGCCTACTTGGAAAATAAATATTTCATTTCATTTCATTCATTTCATTTCATTTCATTTCATCAAAGCCAATATTGTCGTCACCATACAGTGCAGAAAAGGTCTCTAATAGAATCCAGTCGTAGTTTACAAAAAATCTGACTGGCAGTTAAAGATCGGAAGACGGATCTGTGAGTAGCCTTGTCTCGCCCGGTGCAAAATTAAAGGGGTTTAATCTCCCGCGCCATGAATGGTGGAAACTTAACAGAATGCGGACAGGATTCGGCCGTACTGCTAATTTCAAACACCTTTGTGGCTGGATTGGTTCGCCTAGATGTGACTGTGGTGCCGAATCGCTGCAAGGGGCCGAACTGTTCAACACATAGAGCCCTCTCAGAGTCTACCCAGGAAGTCCCGACGACCTGATCTCACTCACTCCTGACGCAGCTGTTACATAATTTGTATGATATAAGATACTGTATACCTGTGAACCTATTTATGGCATACGATTAATAAATAAATAGTGCAGAAAAGAGAAAATTTGCTACAAGTGACGATAAAATCGACCCAAGTTACAAATTTCCTCTTAGCACGTTTATCTTTCGACGTTTTATAATACATAATGGCCATTGAAGTTTGAACTAGTGCGGAAGAGAAAGCACCAAAAGTGCAGCAAAGGTTATTTTCACAGAAATGCTATTGTATGCTATAATTATTATACCTACAGCTGTGTGCAAACTAATTTTTTATTTATTTATTTATTTGAGAAACAAACAGTCGTTTACAAATATTGTTACAATTTTTTCTTAAATCTAGACTTGGAGTTTCCTTATTTTTTATAATATTGCAGTCTATATAAAAAAACTAGTTTCATGGGTAGATTCACGAGAGCCAGGCAATAGTCTATATTTTTTATAATTATTATATTAACATCAAGTTATTCTCGCCAAGTTTCGCGAATCGTCCCATAGGTAGGTACATGAATGATAATAGCAGTCGACAAGAAATTGAAAACTAAGGTAAACAATAATTCAAAATCAATTAATTTGGAATTAAAAATACAGTTTTTCATGACCACTTTTCTTTACTTACTATATTATTTAAATAAAATTTGAATCTAATTTAGAATCAATGTACTTAAGTAAAACAATAAAGGACATTCCAAATTAATTGATTTGAAATTGTGGTTTCCCCTTACTTTTCATTTTCTTATTGACGGCTATTATTATGCACACAGCTGTATATCAAACAAAAAAAATGTGTGAGATGCTTGAGAAGGCCTGTGATATTTTTATCAAGCCTTATTAATATTCAAGATAGATAACAAATATATTATGTATGTAATTATAATATAGGTAAGTACTTAAATACTCTTAACGTGGTAAATCGTCAAACATTAGGTAAACAAACATACATACTTACAATATACATACATAATATATAATCACGCCTGTATCCCATAAAGGGATAGGCAGAACACATGAACTACTAAGTTTCAATGCCTCTCTTGGCAAAAAGGGGTTGAAAGAAATCCAAATTGTGACATTGCAGTGACAGGTTGCCAACCTCTCGCCTACGCCACAATTTACCCATATCACACAGTCGACTTCTACGACACCCACGGGAAGAAAGGGGGTGGTGAAATTCTTAACCCGTCACCTCATGGATGGACAAAGAATGTTGTATTTATTGACTTTGTTTATCTGACCTTTCTAAGAATCTTTCACCCCATGAATTTCATGCCCCTACATAGGTGGTTGAACCCGCAACAATGATATTCGAACACATTATAAACAATTAATTTCTAAACTACTCAAAAGCCCTTGTCAACTGATCATACAACGTCCCACTTAAGTGATTCTAATTCCATTACCCTTAGCGCATTTTCACATTATACGATCCGATATCGGATGTAGGAAGGATGTCAAAATTGCTGCCTTTAATATCAATATAGGATATCGGTCCTACAGTCAGATCCTGTGTTAGCAACGCCTGGATGAAACAACGCACTGAAGAATCTGAGACCCTGAATAGCTTTTAGATAAATCTGTACAGTTCGCGCTCAGAAATGTATAACACAATATTTCTTTTTTAGGGTTCCGTACCTGAAATAAGGAAACACGGAAACATTATAGGATCACTCGTGCGTCTGTCTGTCCGTCTGTCACAGCCAATTTTCTCCAAAACTACTGAACCGATAAACTTGAAATTTGGCACGCATATTTTAACTTGTGACCCAAAGACGGAGATGTAATAATAATAATTTTGGGGGTAAAAGTGAAAGATACGCGCGATAACCTTCAATCTATAAATTACAGGAAAACCTATTAGAAATCTACAGTCAAGCGTAAGTCGGACTTAAAAGAAAAAAACTCAAATCACGAATTTCACTCACTGCCGCTGCAAGGAGTTACCAAATCTCTTGAAATTATGTGAGCGCGTTTGAATATTACATACTTCATTTCTGTTACGTTTTTTATAGAAATTGTTAAAAATATCGATTATTCGCATAAATGACTTAAGTGCCTTCAAAAAAGGAGGTGCTTAAGCCCTTCTTGTGGTGTACGGAACTCTTGCAACGCGAGTACAACTCGCACTTGGCCGGGTTTTTTTGTTTAACGGTTCCATAATGGTAATTATTTCTGAAGCGTTACTTGATCCGCTACTTTTGATTCCCGACTGTACATTCGATATCGGATCGGATAATGTGAAAACGCTCTTAGTAGCCTCATTTGCTAACCCTAAACTTAAACAAAGAAATGCGCAAACAATCTAAAACCTACCTTATGATTGTGATATAAGGATTACATTTTTATGTGCCTAATATCTTGGGTCAATATTGTTCGATCTCACTAGAACTTATTGTCAATTTTGTAGAGAAATTGTAATATTGTTTTCTCAAACATGCAATGAAATATTGTCTTTACGTTCCTTAAAATGGGCTGGGAAGTATCGCTTTTTGGGCGCAACAACTCGAGAGGACTGTAAAGGGATTTCATATTATTTTTTAGGCCTAGGCCTGCAAAGTAACTTTTTTTATTAAATATTGTCCTTTAGAGCATTTTTTTTTATTTCATTGTATGTTTGAGAAAAGCACTATACATGCCTCGGCGTGAAAATGGATTCCCGGCCTCGTATCCCTATCCGGCCTCGCTCACACGCTCGCTCGCTCGGCCCACTTGGCCGGAATACCCGGTATATACCCACTTGGCCGGAAATCCTCATTTTCCCGGCCTCTGATGTAATGTAATGTACTGTAATGTTCATGTTAAAGTCAATGTGAACTGTAGGTAGCCAGCAAAAGAGCCATCTGTTAAAGAATGCGAAGTATAAATGTCACGTCTCAGCTTTCAACTAGCCCATACGATGGCAGGATTTACAATGCATAAGAAAACGAACTTTCACTTGGCCTGTAGATCGTAGAAGAATGCTTCCCACACTTTGACTTTTTTTTATTTATTTATTGAATAATAAAAGAAAGATAACACTTTCTTACACATGACCCATCGTTGGCAAAACCTTGAAGAGGTTTGTGTGCCGATGGGGAGTTCAGTATATTAGTTAACTATATCTATACCTAAGTTTTGAAAACTAGTTAGGATTCTTAGTACATATAGCTTAAGAGCGCTATGACAAAAAAAGGCGATATATTGTAAAATGCACAATATTTATCGACAAAATTGTACACTTTACTCATACTAAAAGACAGTGAAAGTACTTGTTTCAGTTAGAACATCTTATTAACTGTCGGTTAATTAAAAAACATATGGAAAAAAAAGCTTTTTCAATTAGTAATGATTGTTTTCCTGATGCTCGTTTAGGAAAAACCGCGTGAAGCACAGAATTCGGAGCTCTTATTATCTACAATTTGATAAGCTCACTCTCATAAATGAGGTAAATTTAAGTTCCAAATATCTTGTACTTAAGGCCCATTAAACAATATTTATCATTTAATCCTTTGAAATTGAGAAATTGAAAGTAAAACGAACTCAATTTTGTCTTGAAAATACATTGAAACAAGTGATCATTTCTCCGAAAATCTACATGTTATCGAAGTTATTTTAGTATATAAATAATCTGTACAATCTGCTTAAATTGCTGTTATCCATTTGTCGTTATAATATTATATAATGATTTTTTGACAATTTTTTGAAAACTAGCCTTCCTGTCGCTATTTGACCGGCGACGGACGCCTGCGATTTCAGTGCCGCGCCGGAGCTCGTAGAGGTGAGACGTATGTCACTTCGCTCTCCGAGTTTTGATCGCAAACGTCGAGAATATTTATCGTTGTGTGGGTCGGACGCCTTGTTTATACACGGGCTATCCTCGCATTGTGTGTGTGTAAACAGCGACCAACGAATTTGATCCTAGATCCGTAAATATTTGCTTGTGTAATATTTTGTTATGTTTGAATGTTAAAGTATTACAACGTTATGATGATAAATATGTAAAAATACAATACGGTCAAGATGATAAGACACATCAAGATGGTACTCGGGATCTGATGATGGAGCCAGAAGGTGGTCACCAGTACCAGTGAACCATGTAAGTAAACGACTTCGTGTTTAGGCTCGTTGGGTTCGTCTCAACAAGACCTTTGACAAGAGGTGGTACTCAGGGTCTGATGATGGAGCCAGATGGTGGTCACCAGTACCAATGAACCATATAACTAAACCCAGAGATGGGGAAATCGTAATCGATTCCGGATTACACGATTACTTGATTTTACTTTGTAATCCACTACTGGGTGTCAGATTACTTGTAATGTAATCAAGTGAAACGGTAAATTACCATTACATGTAAAGGAATCATTAATCATCTATACAATAATTACTATTACCAATAATTCGGAATCATAGTCGATTCAAAATAACTGAAATTATTGACTTGATTACTTTCAGATTACAAATATGTAGTACCTCAGATTGCTGACTGTCACTTTGACACAAAAGTCATCATGGGTGTCGTAAAATAGGTTTTAGGGGGTGCTGATTCCAAAATTAATGACCAATGTGGAATCTGACATTGCTGACTGTCACTTTGACACAAAAGTCGTCATGGGTGTCGTAAAATAGGTTTTAGGGGTGCTGATTCCAAAATTAATAACCAATGTTCAATCTGACGTTGCTGACTGTCACTCTGACACAAAAGTCGTCATGGGTGTCGTAAAATAGGTTTTAGGGGGTGCTGATTCCAAAATTAATGACCAATTTGGAATCTGACATTGCTGACTGTCACTTTGACACAAAAGTCGTCATGGGTGTCGTAAAATAGGTTTTAGGGGGTGCTGATTCCAAAATTAATGACCAATGTGGAATCTGACATTGCTGACTGTCACTTTGACACAAAAGTCGTCATGGGTGTCGTAAAATAGGTTTTAGGGGGTGCTGATTCCAAAATTAATGACCAATGTGGAATCTGACATTGCTGACTGTTACTTTGACACAAAAGTCGTCATGGGTGTCGTAAAATAGGTTTTAGGGGGTGCTGATTCCAAAATTAATGACCAATGTTCAATCTGACATTGCTGACGGTCACTCTGACACAAAAGTCGTCATGGGTGTCGTAAAATAGGTTTTAGGGGGTGCTGATTCCAAAATTAATGACCAATTTGGAATCTGACATTGCTGACTGTCACTTTGACACAAAAGTCGTCATGGGTGTCGTAAAATAGGTTTTAGGGGTGCTGATTCCAAAATTAATGACCAATGTGGAATCTGACATTGCTGACTGTCACTTTGACACAAAAGTCGTCATGGGTGTCGTAAAATAGGTTTTAGGGGGTGCTGATTCCAAAATTAATGTGTCAAAGTGGCAGTCGGCAATGTTAGATTCCATATTGGTCATTAATTTTGGAATCAGCACCCCCGCAAACCTATTTGACACCCATGACGACTTTTGTGTCAAAGTGACAGTCAGCAATGTTAGATTCCACATTGGTCATTATTTTTGGAATCAGCACTCCCTAAAACCTATTTTACGACACCCATGATGACTTTTGTGTCAAAGTGGCAGTCGGCAATGTTAGATTCCATATTGGTCATTAATTTTGGAATCAGCACCCCCGCAAACCTATTTGACGACACCCATGACGACTTTTGTGTTAAAGTGACAGTCAGCAATGTCAGATTTCACATTGGTCATTAATTTTGGAATCAGCACCCCCTAAAACCTATTTTATGACACCCATGACGACTTTTGTGTCAAAGTGACAGTCAGCAATGTCAGATTCCAAATCGGTCATTAATTTTTAAATCAGCACACCCGAAAACCTATACTCGTGGTATATGCACTTGAAATGTGAAAGTGAAAATGCTGGAATGACATGTAAACCAAAAACAATTTGAGTGACATATAGAAGTAAAGTAATAAGCCTGGAATCGAAGTAAAGTGGAATTCAGATTACTTAAGTACTTGATTACCGAGGAATCCATACTACAGGAATCTATATTATACCGATTCCAAAGGAATGGATTACAGAGGTAATCATAATACAGCATTACAGTAATTTTCATATAACAAAAGCAAATATTTGGGATGGGTTCTACTTTTATAATTAATTTTTTAAATAAATTTTAACATAATTGATATTATTTTGCGCTACATTCTAGTATTTTCGTACAAAATAATGTTTATTAGGAATCAAAAGTTTATATTGAGATAGTAGATTGTGGTTGTTATCAAAATTCCATAGAAAGGATCAAGATTGTTTTGTCCATTATTGTAGTGCGAGCGAGTGATAAGACGTGCTAGAAAGGGTCGGCATATTGGGCTCGCGCGGCGGGTAAAATACCTAATTTCGCCCGACGCCGAAATGTTATAACGCTCTTAAGTCGTTAGATTGTAACAAATGCATTTTGATACATTTTTTAATATTTTTTCCATTAAGATACTTAAGTCTTACGTCCTCTGGCATCTCATTAAGTATTTTTGGTAGAATATATGTATACAACCTAGTGCCATATACGTTATTATATTTGGGTATACAATATTTGTTTTGACGTGACATGTACATTGTACAGTCAACCATTTGGAACCATAGGCCATTCTACAACCATGTCAAAATGAGAAGCAATAAGAGATTTCTTACAATCTGATTTATAACGTCACTATGACATAGTTCTACAGTGGCCTAGGGTTCCATTCCAATTGGTTGACTGTACATTACTTTTATATTAAATATATAGGTACCTATATCAGTATCGGTAAAATGTTATACACATATTTTTAATAACTAATAAGGTCAAAAAACAACAAGTATTATTTAATAAGTATTATCAGTGACCTTTAAACAAAAAATCCAAACAAAACACAAATTAATCCAATGAACTACGTGACAAGCATGAAACATTTACACAATTGTAATTATTGAATTCCATTAGTGTGTGGCTGTAGATCGTGTCGTTTAAGATGACGCGCCAATGTGTCAAATTTAACCTTTAATACTATGTCATTATGTATCAGAGCACGCGTCTTCGTAGATGACACGAACTATACTTCGTAACGGTACTGTTCCGTTTTTGTTCAGGTCCCGACCCCAGTCCTATTAGTCGTACCAAAGAGGATCGAGTATTATAGAGAGTTACGCCGTGGCTTGCGTGGGCGACGGTCGCGCGATGGTCGCGCGACGGCGATGCGACGCATACGAAATCAAACCTTATCAATATGGAAGTAGACGATGCGATGAGACGCGACGGCGACGGTCGCGCGACCGTCGCCCACGCAAGACACGACGTTACTGTCGAAGTAAAATGTGTAATTACAGTGCATAGACTGCCATCTCTTGACACAGGCTTAAAACTTTTGAACCTCAGTTTTGACAATTTGGCCCATATTAATAATAATAATAATAAGAACCCAAGTCAGTTCTACATGTGACCAAACTTGTATTGGGTATATTTCATAAAAATTATCGACATGTACGACAAGACAAATATCACGGAATGATCACAAGAAGCAAAACACGCGGACAATCAGCGGTTCTACAAAGCGCACGCCCACCACCCTCGCCCGCCTCGTCCGTCTCCTCGCAACCGCCGTCGAGCGACGAGTTCGCTACCGCGGCCGACACCAGCGAGTCGAGCGACGAGAGCGGGCCGCCGCCGCCGCCGCCACGACCACCAGCGCGACGAGGGCGGCCACCGCTGCCGGCACGCTTGGGGCCTGCGGGACATCCTGCCCCGCCCACGGCTCCCGCTGCCGGTGGTGTAGTGCGCCGCATGAGATGGTCTCAGTTGATGAACGAGAATGTCATGCGAGCGTACTATGGGGCTACAGAGGGGGGAACTAGGCTGTCCGCGTATCGTTCAAGAATGCTGCTTCTGTTTCAGACGCTTGAACCCACCACCACCGTATCGGAGCAGCGACTGTCGGATCAGGTGCGTGTCATTCAGCGGTCAAAGCGGTTGGATGACGCCACACTTGATCGGCTTCGCCAGGAGGCTCTCGCTACTCGCGCGGACCCCGCCTCGGGGCGGGATTTGCCCGCCATGTCGCCGGACCCGGTGCCCGAACCCGACCTGGCACCGGAGGCGCCGCGGGTTGATTCCGGTAACGACGGCGGGGACTTCGCGAGTCAGAGCGAGAGTGAGCCTGCCAATGAGCAACTGAGGAGGTCTTTGGAAGAGGCGATTACGCAGTATCGCTCCACAAACAACCCTAGGCCACGATTACCACGTCTGCCCATGAATAGACGCAATCTAGCGCTAATAGGAGCCTTAAATGCTTTACTAGATCCATATATGCGGACTAGTAAAGATCTAGATGATACACACTCGATCATGTACTGCGGGGCCATCGCGGCGTGCCGTGTTGCTCGAGTCAAGTTTCCGGACGCTGACCGTGCAACTAGGACCGCCGGAGGTGTCCCTGCATGGCAAATACGGATCGAGCGTCGTATCAACTCGTTTAGGACTCTCATTGCAAAGCTGATCTGCTTCAGAGGGGGTAAGAATCGCCCCCGAGTAATGCGCTTTGTGAACCAGGCGTTCGCGGGGACGGGCATCAGGCCCCGCGACTATTTGGCCAATGTCACAGAGCGCATCGACTTCCTGAAGCAGAAAGTCTATGCATGGGCAAGCCGTATTCGCCGCTACAGAAAGCGTGTGGACCGATTCCAGCAGAATCGTCTTTTTCAAAGCGACCAAAGGAAAGTATACCGAAGGTGGGAGGAAACCGACCCTCGTGTGTCCGACGTGCGGCTACCGCATGCTACTGCCATGTCTGATTTCTGGCGTAGCATCTGGTCGGTGCCCGTTGAGCACACGGAGGGCGAGTGGATGGCCGTTGTCGAACGTGAGTGCGAGAACATCGAGCCTATGGGGGCTATCACCATCAGCCCCGACGACGTAAGTTGTGCTACCCGTACGGCCCAGAACTGGAAAAGTCCTGGACCGGACGGATTGCACAACTTCTGGCTAAAATGGTTTCGATGCTCGCACTCGCGTTTGGCAACGCAATTTCAACAAGCCCTCGATCTTGGTTCTCTCCCACCTTCCCTAACAACTGGTGTTACTTTCCTGCTCTATAAGTCCGGTAGTACCACGGAAGCAAAAAACTACAGACCCATTACGTGCTTGCCTACACTTTACAAGCTCCTTACATCCATTTTGAGAGCAAAAATTAACGCGCATATTGTCGCTAACAACATTCTGGCTCCCGCTCAAAATGGATGTAGGGTTGGGTCCCGTGGTACTAAAGAGCTCCTCCTCATAGACATGACCATCTGCCAACAAGTTCGGCGGAACAGGGGAGCCATCTCGGCCGCTTGGATTGACTATAAGAAGGCCTATGATTCGGTGCCTCATTCATGGCTGAGAAGGGTATTGGAGCTGTATAAACTTGATGCAGCTTTAATATCCTTCCTGGCTGCATGTATGAGGCAGTGGACCACAGTCCTTCGTCAACCAGGAGGCAGGGATGACCCCCTGGCCCGCAGGACTTCATAAGGATTGAGCGAGGAATATTCCAGGGTGACAGTTTGAGTCCATTATGGTTCTGCCTAGCTCTGAATCCCCTCAGCACGCTGCTGAAGGATTCTGGGCTAGGTTGCCGGCTTCGGAGAGAGGGTGAAGTCATCTCTCACCTTCTGTACATGGACGATCTCAAACTATTTGCACCGAACGCCCAAGACCTGATGGTGCTATTGAAAACCACAGAAGTTTTCAGTACCGCCATCAGAATGGAGTTTGGTGTCGATAAGTGTGCGGTTATGCATGTACAGCGGGGGGAGGTTGTAAATTCAGAAAATTTACAACTTTCTGAGACGATGTCGTTCAGATCTATCTCTGAATCAGAAACCTATAAGTACCTTGGTATGTCACAGTCGTTGGGTATTGAGGATGTTGGCATTAGACGGTCGGTGAAGGAGCGCTTTTTCAGTCGGCTCACAAAAGTCCTTAACAGTCTTTTGTCAGGAGGCAACAAAGTGCACGCCTTTAACGCCTGGGTAATGCCTCTACTCACATACTCCTTTGGCATACTACGGTGGACCCAGACTGAGCTGGACGCCCTGGATCGGAGGGTCCGTTCACTGCTACCACACATCGTATGTTACACCCGCGCTCGTCTGTTATGAGATTGTACATCCCACGGAAGTGCGGAGGTCGAGGCTTCCTAAACGCCAAAGATCTCCACAACCGTGAGGTGTACAATCTCAGGAATTACTTCCTTAACAACGAGTGTGGGATGCATCGTGATGTGGTGGCAGTTGACGGAAACCTCACGCCGCTCTCCTTGGCGAAAGAGAACTGGCGCAAACCTGTGGTACTAAGTACTGCGGACCGCAAGGCGGTATGGGAGAGCAAGCAGCTACACGGGCGGTTCTACAAGGCCCTCACGGGACCCGATGTAGACCTGCTCGCATCGGTGAACTGGTTACGATTCGGGGACCTCTTCGGAGAAACCGAGGGTTTTGCCTGTGCAATTGCGGACGAAGTTATGATGACGAACAACTACCGGAAATATATCCTGAAGGACGGTACGGTCGACATTTGTCGGGCATGCCGCCGTCCCGGAGAGTCACTCAGGCATATCATTTCCGGTTGTTCTCATCTTACTAACGGCGAGTACCTGCACAGACATAATCTCGTAGCCAGGATTATTCACCAGCAACTTGCTCTTCAATACGGCCTTGTGGACCGCGAAGTACCGTACTACAAGTACTTGCCTGCGCCAGTTCTTGAAAATGGTCGTGCCACGCTCTATTGGGATCGATCTATTATCACTGACAGGACTATTGTAGCCAATAAGCCTGACATTGTGATAATAGATCGACCGCAACGCCGGGCCGTGCTCGTTGACATCACCATCCCCCATGATGAGAATCTCGTGAAAGCCGAGAAGGACAAGTCCAGTAAGTACCTAGACTTGGCTCACGAGATAACCGCCATGTGGGATGTTGATTCAACGATCATTGTTCCGATAGTCGTTTCAGCGAACGGTCTCATAGCGAAGAGTCTCGATCAACATCTTAAGAGACTCTCGCTAGGTGGCTGGATCAAGGGCCAGATGCAGAAAGCGGTGATCTTGGACACGGCGCGGATAGTCCGAAGGTTCCTCTCTCTGCAGCCCTAACCACCGGCAGCTTGGGCTCTGCCCCGCTGCTGGCGGCACCCTAGGTTAGGTTTTTTATAATGTGTTTATATGTTTTTTATATTGTTTTGTATGTGTTTTTGTATTTTACTTTTATATTCATATTATAAAAAGCTTAACCTAAGAAGCAAAATAAATAAAGGAAATAATAATATATACTTTATTGTGCACCACTTATTAAAAGGAGATTACATTAATAAAACGATTAAAACTAGGTAACAACAGGCGGTCTTATCGCTTAAAAGCGATCTCTACCAGACAACCTTTGGGTAGCAGGAAACAAATTACCAGAAACAATGAAACGGGTAGTGCCAACATGAAAATTACGTGTAGAATAAAACTGCACACATCAAAAACTAAGAAATAAGTAGTTACATAAACATAAATATTTTATTTATACCTAAATAATAAAATACATACAATACATAGCAAAAAAAATATATATACATATAAAAACATACACAAATATATTATATAAATATAAAGGCAAATCAAGGTAATGAGTAAAGAGGTGAGAGTGAGTGGTAGAGGTAATGAGTTTTCAAAAGACTTTTAAATAAGGGAAGGGATTTTGCACATCTGACATCCAACGGTAATGCATTCCATATTGATATGTTTTAAAATGTCAAATATTAATATTAGCGCCATCTAGCTGAGCGTACCCCAAAGGTGTAATGCCATCTAGGCCACCGTACCTTATTCTGTATGGTACTGAGGTACGTTTTATTCTTATACTTTATCTGTCTATACGGAGTTATATATGTCTTTAGTCGTACAAAGCTGTCGGACCGTTTGCCGTCCCCATAGCGACCGATTGATATAAATTTGATCTAATTTAATTTCTATCGGCGGAAAATTGGTTTGTTTTTAGGGGATTTTGTTAGAGCAACTTCAAATTGAATAAACTCTTCGAAATAGGCGACTGGTAAACATTTACCCTGTGGACGAACTGAGGTAGTTACGTCAAATTAGAAAGGCTCTCGGCGGCATTCAGCTACATTATTAAAATAATATTGAATAACTGATGACCTGTATGTGACGGGACGGCCTGATCTCCTGAAGTTTTTAAACCTCTCGAGGACGGCGATGTCCTTTTGTTCTCCGAGAAGACCGGCTAAAGTTGATATCAACATCATTTAGCAACACGAGAAAATGGTAACTCATCATTGATAGAAGTTTGACGTTGAGAAGATTTTTTGCAATCTGTGGAAACACAATAGTTTTCAACTTATCCTGGCCTGACTCTAGTAAATACATATATCGATTAGGTAATGATGGGCAGCGTGGTAGGATTTGCAAGCGACAAATTAGTTCTTTATACACCGTGTTTTTTTGTTTCTCGATAAATTCGATACTTCGTTAGGTTCATTATCAGGAATGGATACATCAGAGGTAGTTACAAAGTCGCCCCCATCACAGACAAAATCACCGAAAGTAGGCTTCGCTGGTATGGGCACGTGATGAGACGCCCTGAAGACCATGTAGTGCGGCAAGCCTTGGCATTACCGAACAGGGAAGCGAGCAGACAAGGAAGACCTAAAGCCACATGGTGGTCTACAGTGACCCGCGACTTGGAACAAACCCCAACTTTCTCCGAAGACAACTCAGGACAGGACACAGACGGTCCTGGCGCTTAAGAACGAGGAGGGCCGACCCCAAATAATGGGATTAAGGCAAAGAGAAAGAAGAAGACCCTTAAGAATCACATTCAAGTTAGTGTCAAGTGATTGACGGCACATGTCAAAACAAATAACATTAGGAATTGGTAAAGGCTGTCACACACGTGCTCAGTAATTATCTTAATTTTTTTAATAGGTAACTCGATAACCGTAAAAGTTAAGACGCTTGTTTCTCAGAGAAATTAATAGTATTTGAGCTAAAGAACTTTCCCTTAAAGTTAACGGAATTCAATAAAAACTGCGTGTAAAATAATTTTATTCTTTAACGAAATCAAAATCTAGAATATTACTTTGCTAATCCGCGAATACATAAATTGCTAGTCAATAAGTGCTAACCCGTTATACTTGCTTGCGTATTTTATACATGCAAATGAACCCCCCCACCGCAAAAATAAACATGCAAATATGTCAACCCACCACCAAAAATACAAAACTCGACACGTGTTTCGCCCCTCTACGAAGCCTCCCCAGGAGATGTTGACAGTGCGATATCCGGCAGCTTAGCAAAGTAATATTCCAGATTTTGATCATGGATTTCTGCAAACAAACGCCTGATTCCATCTATTAAAGCATTAAGTCTAAGGCTAGTAATAAACTGAAATAGATACCATACACTAAAGAAAAAGCGATCAAGCCCACTGGTGGCGAAGCCGAGAATCGAACCCGGGTCTCCAGCTAGCGCGTGCTAAACCGTTACACCACCTTGACCGCCGAGGTACCCGTCGAAATTTCTCTATTGTATGTTATCTCTGAAGACTAGGCGCCTTTGACCAACTCTAAGGGTGAGCAATTTTGTGCTTGCACCTCCTATATGAATCCTTTTGCAGGATTATTCTAAGGCTACACACATACACAACTCAACACAACACACACAACTGCACACTCTTTCACAGCACAACTGTAATACAATTCGACATAAGTTAGATTAGATCGACTTTCCATTTAGTCCATAGTAATTGAGTTCACTAACTATTTCCAATCCCACTTGGACATTGTCTCGGCTGGAACGTAAATTATAGACAATGGACTCTGAGACCACACGTCCGACTACTGAGGACTTAGCAATTTGAAGATCACTCGCATTAAATAAAATATTGGGGAGCCCCAAACTAAGCAAAGCTTGTACTATGGGTGCTAAGCGACGATATACATACTTAAATAGATAAATACATACTTATATACATAGAAAACATCCATGACTCAGGAACAAACATCTGTGCTCATCACACAAATAAATGCCCTTACCGGGATTCGAACCTGGGACCGCGGCTCAGCAGGCAGGGTCACTACCGATTGAGCCAGACCGGTCGTCAATTGTGCTTTCTGAATAACTTTGGTTTTGTTATTTAACAGAAAAGTTAAATTATTGGGCTGTTATTTTAATAGTTATTTGTTTTACTAGGGGGCAAAGTTGTTGTTTAACCACACGTGCCAATATTAATTACTCGGGAGTAAGTGAAAGATTCTAATATTGAACCGCGAGCGTCGCGAGTGGTTCATAATGTGGAATCTTGAGCGTTGCGACGGTTTCAAAGCAAAGGCATGTAGGTTGAACAAAATTTGCCACCCAGTGAAACACAAAATTTTTCACCACACCAACTATGAAATGATTTACTGAAAAACATCAAAATAAAGAAAAACCATCAATTTATTTAATATTTATCATTCAAAATCATCATTCATACTTGAATTCCAACACCCAGATTTGGATATCAAGATAAAATTTGTATGAAATTACTTTGCACGCTTGTTAATAAAATGCAATTTTGCTATCCGTTTTCGAATAGCAAGGAGAGCATTTACCGGTTGGTGTGGTGTAAAATATATTATTTCTGGTCTCAGTTATAAGTTAGATCTAATTAAGTACGTAAAATTATAAAAACAACTAGGCACATAAAACAATTTAAAATACTTCAAGGTGTATCTCTTGCGCGAGAACGCAATTCAATTTATGCTAACAAGTCATGAAGGTCCCAACAGCTGGTCATGTACTATTAGCTGCAAAAGAGCATGGCGAATTTATCAATAAATTCATTCATAATTTCTGCATGCAATTTTGCAGCTCACTTGTACTTAGGCTCAAGAAACGATTATGTAAGAATCAAAGAAAGAAGCGAAGAACGCTTGACATATCTATAAAACTTACCCATGTTATTCGAGTTTTCTAGATAGATACCGGTTCCTTTGCCACACTTGACACCAAATAAAATGGTCACAAACACAAACACCCAGTCATATTATTAGATTACGAGAATTATTACGCTAACCAAATGCGGGTAAAGTCATGAGATGCGTGAAGAATAGAGGTAAATAATAAATATTCTTCAAGACGAGGAATATCTTTACTGACTCTGACATTTATGATTGTGTCATATCATAAATTATTGTCTGTGGTCATGTTCAGTAACAACTTTGAAATGAGGTGTACTGATAGAGTACGTATTAGATATTTTAAAATCGTTCATGAAATACATTTAATATTATTACATTACTGTAAGTACCCTGAGTCTGCGCGGAAAGAGAAGAACGGTAGACTATATAGGATCACAGGTTGTTGAGGTAACTACTGACCGAAGAGCTGGCGACTTCCTCGCACGACGTATCAGCAATGCGATACAGCGAGGAAATGTCGCCAGTATCCTTGGTACAATGGCTCAAGGTCCTATTTTACATAGACATTAGCTAGCTTTTAAGTTTAGTCTTAGTTTCTTATATAATTATGTAAATATGTTCATGTAAATAAACACTTTCATCAAAAAATAGGATCACATATTATTATAAGTGTAATTTCCTCAGAGGACAAGATATTTCAATTTGGAACCAGAATAAAAACCACCCTGAACAAAAGATACTAAATATTTAATTTAAAATAGGTAATGCTTTCAATCTTTGTTAGAGGTAAAGGTAATTGATTTTCCGAATAGAAAGCCTGTTGCGAACAGTGTTGGCAAATACTCGAGTATGGGTAACATCTTAAGTAAATGCTGATATGATGATGATGAAGGTAAAAGTACCAGTTATCGATAGTACTATACCGGTAAATGCCTTTTTCATTCTTAAATCATTGTCAATAATGTAACAGAAGGGTACGTGTTATTTATTGGACATTAGAGTGTCGAGCACTGGTAGTTTTTACCGTAGAATTAATTCATTGGACGTATGTAGGTATGCATCTAGCTGATTCGTGGGAATTTTAATTTGATATATACATTATACATAGTACTTAAAGCATAGTTAATTTAGAATTGGTACGCGATGGGAGGAATTTAATTTTTAAATGAAAAGAAAAAAGTAAACAATATTTTTTATTGCAGAATATAAAAGATCGTTTATTAATTTATAGCGTGTCACATATATTTCAATCATTCAGTATGTTTATGCACAAAATTACGGACTTTTCTGAAAATAGTATTCATCATCCTCTGAACAAGATTTTCATCCATCTTTTTTGTCTGTTGATTCCGTGTGGACCGCAAGGAGTGGATATTTTGAATTATTTTGACGACCGGTCTGGCTCAGTCGGTAGTGACCCTGCCTGCTGAGCCGCGGTCCTGGGTTCGAATCCCGGTAAGGGCATTTATTTGTGTGATGAGCACAGATATTTGTTCCTGAGTCATGGATGTTTTCTATGTATATAAGTATGTATTTATCTATTTAAGTATGTATATCGTCGCTTAGCACCCATAGTACAAGCTTTGCTTAGTTTGGGGCTAAGTTGATCTGTGTAAGGTGTCCCCAATATTTATTATTATTTATTTATTTATTATTTACCACTATTATTTAATTGTCCTTTAATGAAATAATGATTTGGGCAATAATTATTGCCTAGTAGTTTTCTGGAAATTCAACAATTTAGCAATCATTGACCCAGACCAAGGGGATTTTTCACGTATTTGTTCACAGTGCATTTTCGCCGGTCAACGTCCATCATCAATAACTTACAAACGCAAAAAGTTAGATCAACCAAATTTCTAATATAGAGTTATCAACGTATTAAAATTAAGATGTGATTATCAGTTTTTTTAAATTTTTAAATATATTTTTTTTATTCGTCGCTAAACGCGTGCCAATACTATGTTAACTATGCTTTAGTCCTTATAATAGTTTCCTCTCTGAACATTAAAATACTTATGTATTAGAACTTAGAACTTTTTTGTAGTTAGAAATTTGCGGAATTTATCACATGTTCAATAGGACTTCATCTTCTTTGTGTTAACCCGCTATATTGTCACGGTTCATGGAAGCCTGGCGTCCGCCTTGACAACGAATCCCGAGTATTTGCATAAGCGCTAATTTTTACGAAATCGACTGCCAGTTTAAATTTGTATATCTAGAATAGAATAGAAATATTTATTTGACTAGTTAATTTGTTTATGTTGGAGACTCGAGTGGTGACTTTAAGTTTTTACAACACTAAAAACGACCGAATGAGGGTGAAAGTAAATTTAATTCTGATAACGACACCCTTCTGTCTCCGAGTCATAAATTCGAATTAGGTTCTTGATTGAAATCTATGCTTGCATGCTGCAAAATACAACGGAAAAGCTTTTATTTGTGCTTAGTAAACCAACGGAATAAATAACAGGTACCGTAAAAAATCGTTTTGTCCCTTTCTATTTTCACTATAAATATTAATAAATAGGAAAATATTATTGGACAATTCTTACACAGATTGACTGAGTCCCACGGTAAGCTCAAGAAGGCTTGTGTTGCGGGTACTCAGACAACGATATACATAATATACAAATAAGTACTCATATACATAGAAAACATCCATCACTCAGGAACAAATATCTGTGCTCATCACATAAATAAATGCCCTTACCAGGATTCGAACCCAGGACCGTGGCTTAGCAGGCAGGGTCACTACGCGCTAGGCCAGACCGGTCGTCTAATTGTACTTTCCCGTTTTTAGAGTTGTAAAAAATCAATAGGTAATAACTATCTTATCGGTGGTAGCGCATGAAATAGGAAGTCGAGTTGTGGTGAGTCGAACGGAGCCGAAACCGCCCGAAACACACAGTGTCGTAGTGCCACTGGTGGTCAGTGGTGAAGTGAAACGTTCCGAACCCAGTGCGCTCTCACAACGGAAAAGAGGGTGAAACGCCGGAGTGGGTTTAGTGGGTAGGGCCGTTTCTCCCCTTCTCGCCAGGAGAAGGGAAAGCAACGGCGAGTCCCAACACAGCGTGCGCAACTGCATTCCCACTCCGTAAAAAAAAAGAGGTAACGACATTAGCCGCGAAAGAAGGCATGAGTTTTTCAGATTCTGCTACCATAGGACTTGATCATTTTTTCTTTGTAAGGTAACTATTTCAGTTTACAAAAGTTTTATATTAATCATCATCATTTCAGCCGTTAATCGCCCACTGCTGAGCATAGGCCTCGCAGTTTTTCGAATGTCGTCCACCCAACGAGCCAACGGATGCCAGGAGCTTCTTACATCCGATAGCGGCCAACATTTTGGTCCACCTGCCATCACTCTGCCTGGCAACACGTCCCGCCCAATTCCATTTGGGTTTGGAAATGACATCACCCACGTCCCGCATCTTATATTAATGCTTTTGCCCATTTTATTATTTTGTTTATTAAGTCATTAGTGATCGTATTTTTTATGACTCAAGTTCAGGTTATTACAATCTTTTTTATTCTAAAAACTTTTAGGAAGCAACTACACCTTAAACTTTCGTGAGACATATTCAAATAGTTAATGAGTCTACTCTGAGTACAAACTCACGTTATTATATCGCTATCGCTGCGACATGTTTAAGCAACTACACCCTTTTCGATTTTTATTTACATAGTAATATAGCTTACCCGCACGCTGAAGAAGGGTAAGTAATAAGCATAGTCTTATAATCTTCTAAACCTTGTAAACTTATCTAATTAGTCCGGATGCCTCACATCTCTTCTCGGAAAAGGTAAACATCAGACGATATTTCGCGCATACCGAAATTCCGGGAAACTATTTAAGCCAGGGTTCGAACTTAACCACAGGGTACGCTTCCGCGTTCGGCTGTTATTAGGGGGTATATGTAGATATACCCCCTTATTCATAAACGTTCACTAATAAAGTTATCAAGTCGATGAAAAGTTCGTTTTTCCCTTTCCGAGGTATTGGTGTGATAGAAAGCGGCAAAACGAACTTTATCGGCTTGATAACTTTAGTGAACGTTATGTTAACGGATAGATGTTATGTATGAGAAGTTACCCGTTAGCGTGAAGAAGCTAAACGCGTGCGCATATTCATACTAACGAGCGAATTCTCACAGCAACATGCGGTTCGATGCTAAAAAATGTTTCCACTTCGATGTCGACCTTATCATTAAAGAAATACCATTTATTTTTGACATGGGACTCTTATGCGCTCCCTAGCGGAGAGATTTGTAACTTCAGTTCAAAGCTGATATCCGGTCATTTTTGCGACTGATCTACTTTGACAGATTTTCTACCTTTCTTTCTCCATACGTGAGATGTTAAAAAGGACTTCACTCCAAACTGCGTAGCATTTCCTAGAAAACATCCAATAAGCAACCAGTACATCGAGCACCTTAAAATCCTACAACATGCGCAAATTGCACGTACCCGTATCCTTGCATACATACGTTGACTGCAAAACTAGCAAATAAAGGCTCTGTCACAATTTCAGGAATAATAATTAGAATAGATTCCTATATTGTCTTGTTTCTCAACTTAGACAAGTTAAATCACGTAACTCGAAATGAATCGACCTTAAATCATGTTAGCTACAAGTGCCGCAACTCTTGTTCAACAAACGATTCAATTCACAGACAGTAGAAGTATTGGCCTACTTTTGTTAAGTATAATTGATTTGATAAATGGGCATGACCCCCATCCGTGCATGGCGGGCTCAGGGGTTTCAGGCGTTAGCCTAGATTGGAACTGGCACTGGTTTGAATCCAGCTTTCATTACTGGAGGTTTAAACTTGTTTAAACTTTTAAACTTTAAAATAAATAGTAAGTAATGTCTTAAGGATGACACTAGAGACCATCACGTTGTCGTTTAATTTAGTTAATTTTAGCTTTTGGACACTTAGAGACTTTATACATCTCTGAGATTTTGATTATATTTTATTTTAAAATAGATTCCTTACTTTAATGACCTTGTTGTCGTTTGATTAAGTTAATGTTAGTTTTTTGGACACTTAGAGACCTTATACATCTCTGAGATTTTGATTATATTTTTAAACTTAATTTGTATCCTTGATTGGCCCTTATTTGTAAACTTGATTTGTTCTTTAATGATTGACAACTAGAGACTTGTACATCTCTTGAAATGTGTAATTTAGCTGTTCATTTTCTGTATTTTTTTTGTATTATTTGACAAAGGTTTTTACTTTTAAATATTTTAATTTTATAAAATTTGACTCTTGGAGACGCTATACATCTCCATGGATTATTTGATTAAGTATAATATTTTTACTTGTAATATTCAGTCTTTTACAACTATTGAAGTATTATAGATTTCTTTTATCTTTGTATCTGTTTGCACTTTCTTTATGTATTGATTATAGTTAGTAATAATATGACATTTAGAGACTTTATACATCTCTAATTCTATATCAGTGTATAGCTACTTTGCTTATGATTAATATTTTTAGTTAATATTTCTATTAACTTCATTTGTTTAACTTTAATGAATACTCTGTAATGTTGACATGTAAAAGTGCCCCCGTGGCCTATTTGCTGAATAAATGATTTTGTATTTTGTATTTTGTTTCCGTCATGTACCTATTCCTTAGTGTGACTACAAAATCACAATCAAAATATTTTTTAAATGATTTCCACAGTCCACAGGATTTCTATAATAATAGTTATTATAGGCAGTTAGGTACCTCTAATAGTTCCATACTATGCCCATTTATTTATTTATACCCATTCGCCACACAGCAAACACCGCTCGAAGGCCGCAAACAAGCAATCAGGGCAAATACAACCGCCGTCACGTCCCTCCAATATTTGCGGCCGATGACGTCATAACATGATTAAATCCTCTTTTAGATCGTGGCAAATTAAAGTCTGGAATAAATAGGCTTTTCCCTCACAAGTTTCATGACCTTGTTTACAACGAACGTTCGCTGAAACCGATAGTGCCTTATAAAGATTACTCTGTAATATTATTACAAGCTTTTTAGGGTTCCGTAAGTACCACAAAAGTACAAAAGGAACCCTTATGGCGCCACTCTGTCCGTCCATTTCTAAATATCTCGAGAACTACTTATGCTATCGATTTGAAATTTGCAACAGTTATGATCATTGTTAACCTCTACTAATTAAATGTATTCTTTGTAAAATTTTATTAATATTAATTATAGAAAATAGCCAAAATGAAAGGGGCGCAAACTGTAAATGTCAAGTTACTAGGTCAAGTGGGGTATCGTTAGAAAGAGCGCAGATTGTACATATCAAAACTATTGTTTATAATCTTTTGTTGTGGAAAAAAAATAATTATGAAGGAAAATGTAAAAATAATACCGTCACCCCCTCCCCCTAACGAAACATTATAAAAAAATCACGAAACATTGGTTTTATGCAAAATATTACAGAAAAAATAGATCATGTCTGTATCTTGGAATCTTTTTTTTTTATTCACAAAAAACATTTTCTGATTTTAAGTTTCAATTTAACCACCCTTGCTAATTATATCGTACTTTAAATAATTACAAGATTATACGTAAAAAAATATCTTTCAAATAAAGTAAAGTCAGTCCAAATCGGTTAAGACGCTACGGGAGCGAAAATGCTAAAAGGAAAAGAAGTCTCCCTTTCAATTTAGGAATTTCAGTTAAATATACTAGTGTTATTAACTAGATTTATCGAAAAAAAAATGTCCATTAAGAACAACTCAGTTAAAAGATATTGCGAAAAAATCTTTAAAATGGAGGTTCCGCTCTCGACTGTTTCCTCCTTCAAAACTTATTTAAACGGAACGAAATTTGAGAATCTGAATAACAATCAAATAATCTGTGTCAGACCGTTTAAATTTTTTGAGTATCACACCTTTTTTTGAGGCATATTGAAAAGGGCCGTTTTTAGAAATTTTTGATTGGCTCTAGCGTCTTTTAAAATAAAAATAGCAGAAAATCAAAACGGTCCGACACAGATAAAAATAATAATAATCTGTGTTGAAAAAATCATTGCTCTATCTTCAAAATCCAGGGAGGAAATAGTCGAGAGCGTTTGTATGGAGAATTGACCTGTATCGTATCGTCTTAACATTATAAAGTACAGGCAGGCAAGTATTATGGTCACGCGATAAATGATCAAACATCTGGCCGTCCCTATTGCACTATTTGTAAGTGCGATACCCATACTTGCCTGCCAGGTCGCGCAAATTGGTTAGCGAATTCACCGAGAGATGGCGCTATACTTGAAGGTCAAGGCGCTATAGTCAAGTCTTGAAAGTTACACACATGACATGAGATTATATTTGAACTTGTAAGTTTGTACGGATACCCTTGGTGGGTGAGTCCGACTCGCACTTGGCCGGTTTTTTTTAACTTGCAAGTTGGCACAAACGAAATTCGTTTGGGTGAATGGAAATATCTTTTATTGGTTAATCTGTGTGACAATAATATAGTGAATGTTAACTGTATACTAGTGTATACCGATATACGAGTAAATAAATGTCACTCATACAATCAAACTTTCGTATATTCCGTTCGTGTCAGCTTTCTTGAAATGGCACAAAACGGCATCTGCAACAAACTTCGACCAAACTACATTAGTTCACTGCATCTTTAAGTTATAACAACAAAACTTGGAATGGAATAAATTGTGTTTTAAGTCGATCAGTCAAGTCATTCCGATTTCCCTGTCCTATAACAACAGTCCAGCCTAAAAATTGCTGCAGATTGCACCCCTTAAATATGGCACTGAAACTTAGTAAGTTTCATATGCTCTGCCTATCTTTTTTTATGGTATACAGGCGTAATTGTATGTATGTATGTATCTATGTATGTAAGCGATGAAGACTGGAGGAGAGTTGGCCAATGGTGCTTGAAGAAAAATCAGCTCAACTGAATTTTTATTTTGATTTTTTATTTCTGGAAATGTTTGCACTTTTTCTACTCAGAATCATGCTCTTTCGATCCTACTAGGAGACAAAAAATGTGCCAAAATGTCCATACATTTTTTTGTCACCCTCTGAGTTACGATTAAACAAGTTGTACTTATGAGATATTGTAACTCAGTGGAAAAAAATTGTGAGACATTTTTTTCCTCCTGTGGAATCGAAAGAGCTCATGATTCTGAGTAGAAAAAATACAAAAGTTCCCACATTTAGAAGAAAAAGTAAAACAGACAAGAAAATAAAAATATGCCCTAAAATGGAATGTGGCCAACTGGCCAGTATTAAGGTAGCCCGAGCACTCTGATACATTAACGTCATAGAATACCAAAAAGCTGCATATTTTAAAAAGCTTTCATGAACAGGTGTAAAAACAGATTTAAGAGCTAGTAAAAAGAATCATAAAATCAAAATGTTGGTCCCCATTCGTTAACGCGACCCTTTTCTGGCCGTTACTATACTCGTAAAAAGTTTACTTAAATTTTATGGTCTGATCATGATTGGACACTGGAAGAAAGGTCGCTAGTATTATGTATGCCTTTCTTAATTAGTCCTACACAAAAAAAAACATATCTACATACATATACTCGTACATATATACCTACTTACTCACGTTTCATCATCCTCCTTGCGTTATCGCCAGGTGGTCACAAAGTGTACTTACTTTGTGACCACCAGCACGGGAAGTATGGTCGCGCGATAGACGATAAAATAGCAGGCCGTCCCTATCGCACTATTTGTAAGTGCGATAGGGACGGCCTGATATTTTATCGTCTATCGCGCGACCATGATTCCCGTGCTGGCAATGAAATAGCTGCATTTTCATCGTAATTTAAAATTCTTGTGGATCTGCCCTTATGGTGACGGGTTATGAACCACCCCTCCTCCTCCCGCGGGTATCGTATGTTGACTGCAGAATATGTTGGTTTAACTGCAGTATAGTAGATGGGCTAGCAAACTGTCACAGAAATATTACGATTTAGTTCACCCCTTTTGGGAAAATAGACTTGGCCTAGCGGTAAGAGCGGTATGAGCGACTTTCTATCCGGAGGTTGCGTACTCGAACCCCGGCTCGTACCAATGAGGAGGCATATAATATTCATATAATTTCAACTGAACATTCTCGTTTGATGCGCCTAGAATGCCATAACGTGATTGGTTGACGAGCACGCATCACACACGTGATTGGTAGATATACTGCACGCTTAGCTCTATGACGCCATCAAATGGATTACAAAGTATTTTAAGTATTTTCTTAGAGTTATCTGCGTAGCTTTAAGACATTATTTCTCATTAAAATAAACGCTAAATTTTCCTCACTTTAATTAACTGAAAATACTGTAATTAGTTAAATTTTAAGGCAACAAATTTCCAGGATTTAAAATGCGTAATTTCTTTAGACAACGTATAATTGAAACAAAATGCCTCCACGGGGGAAGACTTAGTATTTAAATATTGTTATTATTTATAAGAGAGAACGTTTAGTTATTTCAAGTTGATAAGATAAGATAAGATAAGATAATATTTATTTGCAGAAAAAGGGTTAGTTACATGTCTTAATATTATGTTAGATAAAGTTCCACCTTTTCCAGCTGTCTTCATACAGCATGCAAATGTATTTAGAGTAGAGATTTTAGTAATGTATTATACTAAATTTAACTATAATTAAAATAATAACTTAATAGTGACTTAATTTACCTATATACATATAATACAGTGAAAGTCTGCGGATAGCCAATCCAATGTGCATCAGTGTTAAGTATATATTTTATAAGCCGAGACTAAACATTAGTTTGTTTTTAACCTTATATTAAATTATTTCCAAAATCCTTTCCTACTATTAGGTATCTGAGGTATCTTTGTAATTAAGGAAGTTTCGCACACTGTAAAAGCAGTTTTCAAGGAGCCAAGATCTTAATTTACGTTTGAATATGTTACCTTCGAGTGACTTTATTTTATTTGGTAAGTGGTTGAAAATCAGTATGCACATATTGTAGCTATTCCTTTTATAAACACTATTATTACAGCGTGGCTGGTATAAAAGATATTTATATTGCTCTCTTATGTCTCTCGAATGTACATCTGACCGTTTTTGAAAATATCCTGGAAATTTCCTAACAAAAGTACAAAGTTTATAAATATACATACAAGCTAACGGTAAAATATTTAATTCTTTAAAAATTGGTTTACAGCTGTGCCCTATCCAGGTATTTGTTATCGCGCGTACACATTTTTTCTGTAACAAAAATACTCTCTCAACGTCCACAGAATTACCCCACAACATTAAGCCATAATTGAGAATTGAGGACACATGTCCATGGTAGGCTGTAATCGCTGCCTCTTTAGATACACATTGTCTAAGTTTTCTTAATGCGAAGATAAAACGATCTAACCTATTACACAAAAATTCGATGTGTCCCTTCCAATTTAAGCAAGGGTCTATATTTAAACCCAGAAATTTGACACTACTAGCTTCTTGTAAAGTGACATCTTCAATTCTAAGATTAAGCTTTGGGGTCGGGCCTTTCCTGCGCTAAATTGTACAAAATCCGTTTTTTCTAAGTTTATTAGTAAATCGTTGTTATTTATCCAGCGACTTATATTCGTTAAAGCTTCATTGCTGTCATCTTCATATGTACACGGATTGTCTCCTCTAATAATGATAGTCGTGTCATCCGCAAACAGTATTGATTTGTGTTTTATGGCCATTGGAAGGTCATTTATAAATAGCAAAAATAACAAAGGGCCCAGATTACTGCCTTGTGGAACTCCTGAAACAACAAGACTATCAGATGATCTATAGACTACCTTAAAGATTTGATTGTTATATTCCTCAATTTTTGTTATTTCAGTACATTGTGTCCTGTGAGATAAATATGATTTAAGCCAATTATTCGTTTGACCTCTGATTCCATAAGAATCTAATTTATCCAGCAATTTAGAATGGTCAACAAGGTCAAACGCTTTGGTCATGTCAAGAAAAATTGACATGATCGGTATTTTGTTGTTCAGGGATTCAGTTATGTCTTTCACGAAGTTGAAACATGCTAATTCTGTGTTGTAACCTTCTCGAAAGCCATATTGGTTTGGGTGCAGGATATTGTACTTGGTTAAGAAGTTTGAAGAGAATATTTGAGATTTGTTTGATAACAAAATAGTAACTTTATAATTATTACGTTTGCATAGAGACTAAAAGTCTAAATTAATATTAGTAAATTTAAAGATTATGAAGTTGAATGTGGTGACGACACATCATAATCTCGATAAAGTTTTGTAATTAATGTATATAAGCATTATTTATCTTTGTTTCTAATAAAATTATCTTCGATTGCCCAATTTGGATTCAACTTTGACTGTCTAACTAGGCCACACGTAACACGCAATAATTATGCATGCATGCCGTTTCGTGTTTAGGACGCTACGGGAGCGAAAATGCTAAAATGGAAAGAAGCCCCCCTTTCAATTTGGAAATTTCAGTTAAATATACTAGTGTAGTACGGGTTACTCTCCGCAGACGAAAACAACGAACTTATCTCAGTCGGTTTATTTACAAGATTAACTTAACTACATACAAAGACTTTAAGAGTGACGTGACCACTGTGACGTCAGCAGGCGTTTCGACGGAGACACCGCACCGCTATGACAGTAGATGGCAATATTAGTATTAGAAGGTGTTCAAGAGCTTGAATGCAGCCAACTAAGTACCAATCTGCTCCTAGCTAATTACATCGATTGGTAAAATGCATCCCGGTAGTCATGATTCTACGTCGACACATCGTTAGCGCGTTCTATCTCGGAGGTGGCGCCATCTTTTGAGGAACTTGTGTACTACATTCCCCCCCATTTGTTTCCGAGATGCCCCAGCGAGGGTAACTCACTGTTTCTTCGGTCGGCCACGACCCCGGGTGGGTCGATCTTCTTGGGTTACCTTACGCGGACGGCCCCTTTTCCTCAAAGGTTGGGTGGGAGTAGGTAACTCATGGGTTAGGCCTTTATAAGGTGTCAGAGCTGAAGCATGGTAGATTCCAAGGCTTACGCCAGGTTTGGATGGGTCAGCGACTGCATATGAAGAAGGTCCATGTTGCTTGGTAATCTGATACGGTCCGTCTCTCTTCGGGGCGAACTTGGCGCTAATGCCTTTAGTGGCGGAGCTCAGTGGATGTAGTGACACCATAACCATATCACCTTCCACGTAGTCTGGTCTAGCCTGGCGGGATTGATCCGCCAATTGCTTCCTCTTCTCTTCTTCAATCTCCTGTACTTCTCTCGTTTTCTCTATGGTGTCCGCTAGTTGTGACAACTTTGGTGTTATCTCATCCGCAGTTGGGGACACGTCTGTGGCGCAAAGGCCCACATCATCAAATAACGAGGCCGTGTGTGGAGATAAGTTGTACTCAGCTTCCTCGATGTTTTGGATGGCATCTCGCACCATGTATTCCATTCTTGGTGAATATCCATCGAAGAGGAGTTTATCTTGAGAGCACTTAATCTTCGAAGGCAATGCAGCTCCTGCAGACTTTGAAGACTCCGCTTCGTCAGCAATGATGGCTTGTCTTAAAGGTCTTTTCCCTCGTTCCATATCGAGGGGCGCAACTGCGATTTCAGGAGCAACTGCGGCTTTAGAAGCAACTACTATTTCCGGAGCAACTGCGATTTTAGGAGCAACTGCGGTTCTAGGAGCAACTGCGCTTTTAGGAGCAACTGCGGTTCTAGGAGCAACTGCTATTTCCGGAGCAACTGCGATTTTAGGAGCATTCGCTTCTGGTTGCGAAAACGTGATGAATCTCTCTTGGTATAGTTCAAACTCCTGGTGGGGTTGGTCTATGTAACTCCACGTGAACTGTGCGATATTCAAGATCATGCCAGCATTTTGCATCAGGTCGATTCCTAACAGTGTACGGTTGTCATGGGACTCGTGTAGGACGATGAAAGGGGCGTGTAAGCGACGCCCTCCAAGGTCAACTTTAGCCTCGAAAGTTAGTACCTTTTGTAGTCTTGGGATTCCATCTGCCAAGGTCACTGTAGCTAATTCTTCGTAGAAAATCTGTCCACGCGCCCTCAGCAACCTGTATAGTTCCAACGATGCCACGCTAATCTTAGCTCCAGTATCCACGTAGGCTTTACCTTCAACCCCGTTTACATTCAAGAACACCATTGGACGCGAACGCATCTGCAGCTGTATATTTATGGCACAGAATCCCAAAATGCCCTTCTTCTCGAGCGCACCAGTGGGCTTGTTGGAGCATATTTTGCAGTTACTGCGATAAACCCCGGGTGCACCACAGCCATAACAGGAGAACTTCACATCACTTGTTGTTGGCAGGACAGTATCTGACTGTCCACCGCCAGCTTCCATTATCTTCTTACGTTTTCTACATTCGTCTATGACGTGGCCTAGCTTCTTGCAGAAATTACACCGAGATGCTTTCTTTGCACGTGTCGGGACCGAAGTGTCGGATTTGGAAACCTCTGTCGTTTTACCGTCGATTTCCTTCTTCCCCTCTCCTAGTTCTTTCTCTTTCAGTAAAGCTTCAGCGCTGCGTGCCTGCTTTAAGAGATCATCAAAGTCCTTGACTTTCTCAAACGGGACCTTCTCCCTAACTTTAAGGTTTAACAGGCCGTAAGTTATGTTAAGCTGCTGCTTCTGATTAAGGAGTTCATCGCTAGGAAGTTCGGAGCATTCTCTTTTTGGTAATAAACTCGTCGGTAGAGACCCCTGGCCCTTGCTTGGTCCCACAAGCTTCCAAATAAATTTCATATACGGGTTTCTTTGGAGCGAACGTGTTTCTTAGTCCATCTTCAAATTTAGCCCATGTAGTGATGATGTTCTTGGTACCTTGCCACCATACTGCAGCCTCGTCTCGCAAGATTAAAGGTAAACCAGCTAGTGCATCGCTGTCAGTAATATTTTCAAGCTTCTTGAAAACTTGCACCGCCGTGAGAAAAGCTTCCACTGCCTCCCTATCTTTTTGACCGTTGTAAGTAGCTTTGCATGACGTCATACTGCCTTTTCGACTACTTCCTATGCTGGCCAACAGCTGCTGGAACTGTTCCTGCGTTAGATTGACAGACATCTTGTGTTCACTTTTCTCTCGGAGAGCCTTCACTGGATATGTTGTCTTCCTTCCGAGTCGTGTAACCACGTATCTGGGTTCGTTCGAGCCCCACGTTGGGCGCCACTGTAGTACGGGTTACTCTCCGCAGACGAAAACAACGAACTTATCTCAGTCGGTTTATTTACAAGATTAACTTAACTACATACAAAGACTTTAAGAGTGACGTGACCACTGTGACGTCAGCAGGCGTTTCGACGGAGACACCGCACCGCTATGACAGTAGATGGCAATATTAGTATTAGAAGGTGTTCAAGAGCTTGAATGCAGCCAACTAAGTACCAATCTGCTCCTAGCTAATTACATCGATTGGTAAAATGCATCCCGGTAGTCATGATTCTACGTCGACACATCGTTAGCGCGTTCTATCTCGGAGGTGGCGCCATCTCTTGAGGAACTTGTGTACTACACTAGTGTTATTAACTAGATTTATAAAAAAAAATGTCCATTAAGAACAACTCAGTTAAAATATATTGCGAAAAAATCTTTAAAATCGAGGTTCCGTTCCCGACTGCTTCCTCCTTCAAAACATATTTAAACAGAACGAAATTTGAGAATCTCAATAACAATGAAATAATCTATGTCAGACCGTTTAGATTTTTTGGCTAATTGTTACCGATCTTGAGTATGACACCTTTTTTGAGCGATATTGAAAAAGGCCGTTTTTAGAAATTTTTATTTATTTATTTTATTTTATTTATTTATTGGTAAACATGATTACATAACTTACAGCTAACCATTGCGTCACGTATCTTAGCCTGACATAACAAGGAAAACAAAGTAGACATATACATTTACAATAATAGGCATACACCTAACAGACATGTTATATAGGATTTTTTGATTGGCTCTAGCGTCTTGTAAAATAAAAATAGCGAAAAAATCAAAACGGTCCGACACAGATAAAAATAATAATGATCTGTGTTGAAAAAATCATTGCTCTATCTTCAAAAACCAGGGAGGAAATAGTCGAGAGCGTTTGTATGGAGAATTGACCTGTATCGTATCGTCTTAACAGAAATTTGGTAAAGATGGTTTGGTATCCAGAGCGCGGAATTATGTGGTGTGTGCTTACAGACAGTTTGTCTGTATTTGATTTTTCTCTTATATTTGTCACCAAATGCGGGTAGTTCAAAAACTCGCACGACGATGTTAATGTTATTAACTTTAGCCAGTTTCTCAGCTAGTTTTGGACATAGGTACATAATATTTTTTTCAGTACAGATGGTGTTTTTTTACGCACTAGTGCGAGAAGTGGTTCATTATATGCCAGGTCGAAACTTCGGAGGCTCATCTGTACTGAAAAACGTCGTACGATACACGTGCAAAAATTGCAAAATGGAAATTCGTAAACTCGTGTCGATTTAAAACACTCCCTTCGGTCGTGTTTTCATTTATCGCCACTCGTTTCGAACTTCCTTTTTTACGCACTTGTATCGTAATGTACTATTACCACAGAATATATAATAGTACAAGTACAGAAGGCTCACTCCCTTGATGTTCACAAAATGCCGCCCATCTAAATTCTTACCTACATTAACAAACGGACCGCACGCGAGCAGCCAACATGGAATTTTATTGCGCCGCGCGAAGGTCGTCGCCAATGAATGGGCCGCGAACTCGCGGCCGCTGACATGTACTTGTAGCGCGGCGATAGAATCGCGGAGTGAGCCGCCCCTGCTATTACCTCAATATACGTCAATTCTGCACCGAAATGGCTCGAAAATGTACGATCCCTGATGATAATACGGATATAATAAGCCAGGGCGCTGGCCGGATGCGGCTCACGGCTCGTAATCAGCAATGGTAATGAGCCAGTTATTTACTAGTTCAACCCCCGATAGGATAACTGCTAACGGATGTCAGGGCGCGGTGCAACTTTTGGCGAGATATGGTATCGCTTTTTGTACTGTCTTGTCAATCCATCCATCCATACTACGACGACACAACGCCATCTATTTAGTTTTTATTAAACATACGAATACTATGGCTTCACGATTTTTGATTTATTTTAACAGATATTGAAACAAAATATTACCTCTTTATTTATAAGCGAATTTAGTGATTTTACTAAGAGATCTTTGACATCTTTCAATCCAAGTAAAAGTCAAAAAATGGCCATTACTTTTATTTCCGTTAAATTATCCATACTAATATTATAAATGGGAAAGTGTGTGGGTCTGTTTGTTTGTCCATCTTTCACGGCAAAACGGAGCGACGAATTGACGTGATTTTTTAGTTGGAAATAGTTGAAGAGATGGAGAGTGACATAGGCTACTTTTTGTTTCTTTCTAACCTCCCACTTCCCTAAAATGGGGGGTGGAAGTTTGTATGGAGCATTCCGCAATTTACGAATTTAACGCGAGCGAAGAAACAGCTAGTTACAGTACAAATATGCTGGTATCTATGAGTAAATATGCCTAATGCTGCCTTTAAATTATCTTTACCTCCCCCGAAGAGTTCAGGTACCGCTACAATCCAATCGAAAAAGGTCTAAATTCTTGAAAAGATTCGAGAGACTAGAACTATTAAAAACTTGGCGAACTAAGTGCCCCATCCATGCCTAGTTCTTTTTGCATTCCGTGTCTTCTTATTGTCTGAAGAAACAAAAAAAGTACAAACACATAAAAATAAATGTGAGAAAGATAAACATGCTGTAACTAGGCAAGGTTAGCGTTTTTAAACCGACTTTAGGCAGCATTTGGTAGAATTATGTACCTTTAATGTAATAACAAATTTTTCTTGTCTGTCTAGGCTACCGAAACCGGGCTTTTTTGTTTATTCTTTTAATTTGAAGGTTAACACTTTAATTTCTCGCGCTTTGTACACATATTTAAAGTCACATACAGGTCGAACGCGATTAATTAACATTATTTTACCTTTTTTCCCAACGTTGAAAAGGTAAAATAATGTTAATTAATCGCGTTCGACCTGTATGTGACTTTGAAGGTTTCTGAAATCTATATGGTTGTAATTTGTAATTCGTGACAGAAGGTATTCACCCATTTATTTTAATAGGCGACACCCGATATAGCGTTTTCTTGAGCTTCGATGTATAGTCAGCACTATGGAAAACTACTTCACTATCAGTGAGTGTGAACTTGTGAAGAGACTCTAAAAGTAATGAACATTGGACAAATGGATAGCTTATTTGATTTACATTGAGAAAGTTTTGGTTTTGTAAATTTATATTTTTTGCAGAATTGCGGCAAAGTAATTGAAATAAAACTTTGATGTGAATTCCAGGATTATCCGCCCCAACTCAGACTGCGCAATCAGCCGATAACCTTTAGCTCTCGTGCCTGAACTCGTTTGCGTACATTTCGAGTCAAATTGCATCGTGTGAGACTACCATTTCTATCGTACTAAATGTTATGGGCCATTTCGGAAAATTGAAGCACTGTTGGATAAATTTGGTTGAGTCCAGTTCAAATAGTTCAATATTGGAGTATGAGCAATTCGTCGATCATATCCCGTTGGTATTTGCACATGTTTGCTTACGAGTATCAATCGCAATTCAGTCATGATAATTCCGGCGCTTCACCTCTATTGTAAGTAGTTAAATTTTCGAATTAATTTTGTTCCTTTGAAAGGTTCTCAGGAACTGGGAAGATAAGAAGATAAGCCTCGTAGGCATACATTATGATTTTCATTTCAGAGTACAGTCAGATTCAGAGAGTGTGGGCTTCCTTGCACCTTAGATAGAACTTGAATATTAAATATAAATACAAGACACAGCGAAAATTAACAAAACCGAACGACCTTCGAAAACCTAACAAGAAAAGAGCCGCAACATAAAAGCTATTGTAATTTAAATCGGAAGCTTCGACAGTATCGCCGTTATTAATTTTGCTCCTTAATTATTTTCTACCACAATTTCATCTCTTTCAAAAACATGAAACGGATAGTCACGTACCGAATTGTTTTGGATTTAACGAGATGACGTCATTGAATATGGCAGAGACACATCAAATATTTATGTACAGATGTAGTGCATAAAAACTCCTTCATATTTTTACGGAACCGTGGGAACGTGTCATGCTATTTCATTCTATCTCAGTACAAGAGGTTACCGACACTGTCTGAACTAGTATGACAAAATGCAAAATATGAAGGAAAGGCTTTTCGCACAACATCTATACTGTCAATTTTCAACAAGAAGAAGAAGAGATCAGGAAGTAGTAGCATCGTAAGGATTTTTTACCATGCGGCAATTGGCCAATGTAGACAGGGCTCGATCGAGGCAGGATCTTCAGCCGGTGAAAACGTGCGCGCTGCCTCGGCCGAGGCTTGTCTACATTTGGTCATTTGACACAGGAGGAAGTTGCCTCGAGATGTTCGTCGCTCTGTGAACGAGTTAATGTATTTTTAAGCAAAATCTATGTTAGAAACTTGGGACGAACTGCGAAAACATTTGCTAATATTAGTATCATAGGTATTTGTGTCTAAATTAATTTTGCTTCGAATATTACGAGTATGTGTCGATCGAACTCGCGGATATAATACTCATTGTGACGAAAATAATTTTCAGTTTAATTACTTGTTTCTCTGAGTCGTTGAATTTAATGACTTATTTATATGAGTAATTATCAGTTCGGTACCGAATAAATTGAATATTATTTTTAATGACGTTCGATAATTATTTTGTACGACAGTCTCACTACCTGGCAATTAATTTCCTTTTTTTTTTCAATTTTAAATTAACATTAAGTACTTAATTTGCTACTTTGTACATTCGAATTTAATTTTATCCACTCCTGTGGTTTTTGTCACGTCTGAATATATCCGTACGCGCATAGTTTCAAAAATATCTAGACGATACCTTAATATGGGCAATCAAGTCTCGTAATACACCTTTTTAACACGCTTTTATTAGGTCGTCGTGTATGTAACTAACTATGTAATGGAATCTGCGGAGGCTAATTTAACCATCTTCCAAGGATCGTAGCGTAATGAAAATTGGCAGCTGTATGTAGTTCTGATGACAATACAATAATATGATACTGTTGAACTGATCTGATGATGGAGCCGGAAGATATGAACTGGAACTACATGATGGAACATCGTATCATAGCTGTTTTTGGGTTTCTTAGAAAAGTCTTGTAATGAACTTTGACTACGATTAGGTTTCAAAGTCTCATGATGGAGCCGGAAGATATGAACTGGAACTACATGATGGAACATCGTATCATAGCTGTTTTTGGGTTTCTTAGAAAAGTCTTGTAATAAACTTTGACTACGATTAGGTTTCAAGGTCTGATGATGGAGCCGGAAGATATGAACTGGAACTACATGATGGAACATCGTATCATAGCAGTTTTTGGGTTTCTTAGAAAAGTCTTGTAATGAACTTTGACTACGAATAGGTTTCAAGGTCTGATGATGGAGCCGGAAGATATGAACTGGAACTACATGATGGAACTTCGTATCATAGCTGTTTTCTGGTTTCTTAGAAAAGTCTTATAATGAATTTTGACCACGACTAGGTTTCAAGGTCTGATAATGAAGCCCAAAGATTGGAACTGGCGTTCCATGATGGCATGGCATGGCATCGCAAAAAAAAGGATCAACAAAGTATGTAAAATAAGTTGGGTTAGGGTTTTTTTGTGATCCTTAAGAGCAAAACTAAAGGGGGTTCGGGGGGCGAAGACCCCCGCATAAAAGAAAGATCAACGTAGTATTTAAAATAAGTTGGGTTAGGGTTTTCTTGTGACCCATAAGAGGAAAGAAAGGGGGCCTCGGGGGGCGAAGCCCCGGCATAAAAGGAAGATCAATGTAATTTTTAAAATAAGTTGGGCTAGGGTTTTCTTGTGACCCTTAAGAGCAAAGGTAAGGGGGGCTCGGGGGGCGAAGCCCCCCGCAAAAAAAAGTATCAACGTAGTATGTAAAATAAGTTGGGTTAGGGTTTTCTTGTGACTCTAAAGAACAAAACTAAGGGGGGTTCGGGGGGCGAAGCCCCCCGCAAAAAAAAAATCAACGTAGTATTCAAAAAAAGTTGGTTTCGGGTTTTCTTGTGACCTTCAAGAGTAAATAAACAAAAGGGGGCTCGGGGGGCGAAGCCCCCCGCATAAAAGGAAGATCAACGTAGTATTTAAAATAAGTTGGGTTAGGGTTTTCTTGTGACCCTTAAGAGCAAAAGTAAGGGGGGCTCGGGGGGCGAAGCCCTCAGCAAAAAAAAAATCAACGTAGTATTCAAAATAAGTTGGATTCGGGTTTTCTTGTGACCTTCAAGAGTAAATAAACAAAAGGGGGCTCGGGGGGCTAAGCCCCCCGCATAAAAGAAAGATCAACGTAGTATTTAAAATAAGTTGGGTTAGGGTTTTCTTGTGACCCTTAAGAGCAAAAGTAAGGGGGGCTCGGGGGCGAAGCCCCTCAAAAAAAAAAATCAACGTAGTATTCAAAATAAGTTGGATTCGGGTTTTCTTGTGACCTTCAAGAGTAAATAAACAAAAGGGGGCTCGGGGGCGAAGCCCCCGCATAAAAGAAAGATCAACGTAGTATTTAAAATAAGTTGGGTTAGGGTTTTCTTGTGACCCTTAAGAGCAAAAGTAAGGGGGGTTTGGGGGCGAAGCCCCAAAAAAAAAAAAATCAACGTAGTATTCAAAATAAGTTGGTTTAGGGTTTTCTTGTGACCTTCAAGAGTAAATAAACAAAAGGGGGGCTTGGGGGGCGAAGCCCCCCGCATAAAAAAAAGATCAACGTAGTATGTAAAATAAGTTGGGTCAGGGTTTTCTTGTGACCCTGAAGAACAAAACTAAGGGGGTTTGGGGGCGAAGCCCCCGCAAAAAAAAAATATCAACGTAGTATTCAAAATAAGTTGGTTTAGGGTTTTCTTGTGACCTTCAAGAGTAAATAAACAAAAGGGGGCTTGGGGGCGAAGCCCCCGCATAAAAAAGATCAACGTAGTATTTAAAATAAGTTGGGTTAGAGTTTTCTTGTTACCCTTAAGAGTAAAAGTAAGGGGGGCTCGGGGGGCCAAGCCCCCCGCAAAAAAAAGGATCAACGTAGTATGTAAAATAAGTTGGGTTAGGGTTTTCTTGTGACCCTGAAGAACAAAATAAGGGGGGTTCGGGGGGCGAAGCCCCCCGCAAAAAAAATATCAACGTAGTATTCAAAATAAGTTGGTTTCGGGTTTTCTTGTGACCTTCAAGAGTAAATAAACAAAAGGGGGGCTCGGGGGGCGAAGCCCCCCGCATAAAAGAAAGATCAACGTAGTATTTAAAATAAGTTGGGTTAGGGTTTTCTTGTGACCCTTAAGAGCAAAAGTAAGGGGGGCTCGGGGGGCAAAGCCCCCGCAAAAAAATCAACGTAGTATGTAAAATAAGTTGGGTTAGGGTTTTCTTGTTACCCTGAAGAACAAAACTAAGGGGGTTCGGGGTTTTCTTGTGACCCTTAAGTGCAAAAGTAAGGGGGGCTCGGGGGGCGAAGCCCCCCCGCATAAAAGGAAGACCAACGTAATATTTAAAATAAGTTGGGTTAGGGCTTGTGACCCTTAAGAGCAAAAGTAAGGGGGGCTCGGGGGGCGAAACCCCCCGCAAAAAAAGGATCAACGTAGTACGTAAAATAAGTTGGGTTACGAGCAAATAAAGGGGGGCTCGGGGGGCGAAGCCCCCCGCAAAAAAAAGTATCAACGTAGTATGTAAAATAAGTTGGGTTAGGGTTTTCTTGTGACCCTGAAGAACAAAACTAAGGGGGGTTTGGGGGCGAAGCCCCCCGCAAAAAAAAAATATCAACGTAGTATTCAAAATAAGTTGGTTTAGGGTTTTCTTGTGACCTTCAAGAGTAAATAAACAAAAGGGGGGCTTGGGGGGCAAAGCCCCCCGCATAAAAAAAAGATCAACGTAGTATTTAAAATAAGTTGGGTTAGGGTTTTCTTGTTACCCTTAAGAGTAAAAGTAAGGGGGGCTCGGGGGGCCAAGCCCCCCGCAAAAAAAAGGATTAACGTAGTATGTAAAATAAGTTGGGTTAGGGTTTTCTTGTGACCCTGAAGAACAAAACTAAGGGGGGTTCGGGGGGCGAAGCCCCCGCAAAAAAAATATCAACGTAGTATTCAAAATAAGTTGGTTTCAGGTTTTCTTGTGACCTTCAAGAGTAAATAAACAAAAGGGGGGCTCGGGGGGCGAAGCCCCCGCATAAAAGAAAGATCAACGTAGTATTTAAAATAAGTTGGGTTAGGGTTTTCTTGTGACCCTTAAGAGCAAAAGTAAGGGGGGCTCGGGGGGCAAAGCCCCCGCAAAAAAATCAACGTAGTATGTAAAATAAGTTGGGTTAGGGTTTTCTTGTTACCCTGAAGAACAAAACTAAGGGGGGTTCGGGGTTTTCTTGTGACCCTTAAGTGCAAAAGTAAGGGGGGCTCGGTGGGCGAAGCCCCCCGCATAAAAGAAAGACCAACATAATATTTAAAATAAGTTGGGTTAGGGCTTGTGACCCTTAAGAGCAAAAGTAAGGGGGGCTCGGGGGGCGAAGCCCCCCGCAAAAAAAAAAGATCAACGTAAAATTTTAAATAAATTAGGTTAGGGTTTTCTTGTGACCCTTAAGTGCAAAAGTAAGGGGGGCTTGGGGGGCGAAGATCCCCGCATAAAAGAAAGATCAACGTAATATTTAAAATAAGTTGGGTTAGGGTTTTCTTGTGACCCTTGAGAGCAAAGAAAGGGGGGCTCGGGGGGCGAAGCCCCCGCAATAAAAAGGATCATCGTAGTATGTAATATAAGTTGGGTTAGGGTTTTCTTGTGACCCTTAAGAACAAAAGTAAGGGGGGTTCGGGGGGTTCGAAGCCCCCCGCAAAAACAAAATATCAACCTAGTATTCAAAATAAGTTGGTTTAGGGTTTTCTTGTGACCCTCAAGAGTATATAAACAAAAGGGGGGCTCGGGGGGCGAAGCCCCCGCATAAAAGGAAGATCAACGTAGTATTTAAAATAAGTTGGGTTAAGGTTTTCTTGTGACCCTTAAGAGCAAAATTAAGGGGGGCTCGGGGGGCAAAGCCCCCCGCATAAAAGAATATCAACGTAATATTTAAAATAAATTAGATTAGGGTTTTCTTGTGATCCTTAAGTGCAAAAGTAAGGGGGGCTCGGGGGGCGAAGCCCCCCGCATAAAAGAAAGATCAACGTAATATTTAAAATAAGTTGGGTTAGGGTTTTCTCGTGACCCTTAAGAGCTAAGAAAGGGGGGCTCGGGGGGCGAAGCCCCCCGCATAAAAGAAAGATCAATGTAATATTTAAAATAAGTTGGGTTAGGGCTTTCTTGTGACCCTTAAGAGCAAAAGTAAGGGCCTTATCAACGAAAAATTTCACGCCACGCCACTGCTAAAGCACGTCGCGAAGGTCTACAGATCCCAGAGCCACTATCAGTCTTTTAGTTGCTTAGCAAACTGTCGCGTCCACGTTCCATATCCAGGTTCAACCCCACGCAAATATACTATAGAGCGACTGAGAAAATTCAACCTTTTGTCTTTTTCCTACTCTGTAAGATGAAATCCTTAAGTTCTGTATTGCATTAATCTTCAAATTAGCGCAGCACTATGATTTTTTTTTTAAATGAATGACTTTATTGCGATAAACTTGGTACCTATACATCAGGTGGTATTAATTCTTATTAAGTAGCAATACGTGTTAAGCCACAAATGGCTTTTCGAAATTCGCCTATTTGAAATAATATTTTTGTTTAAATTTTAAATATATTTCATTATTAACGACTAAAAAGTATAAAATAAATTTATAGTTTAAAAAACTCTAGAAAAACACGCTTTTATAAATGCACGTAAAAGCCAAAAATAAATTATGGATCGTTCAAGTTGTCTCTATTGCTGGGATGAAGAGTAAACTATGTGCTTTTAATTATAATATTTGATTGTAAAAGCGTGGGGCGCTGTAACAGGAAAAACTTTTTGTATAACTTGCTGAGAAATCAAGTTAAGCTATATTACGAGAAGCAGTTTACACAGATTGGCGCGCTAACTGGACTTGCAGCACGACTGCAGCGCCCCACGCTTTTACAATCAAATATTATAATTAAAAGCACATAGTTTACTCTTCATCCCAGCAATAGAGACAACTTGAACGATCCATAATTTATTTTTGGCTTTTACGTGCATTTATAAAAGCGTGTTTTTCTAGAGTTTTTTAAACTATAAATTTATTTATCATTTTCTTCGTAGCAATATTCTAAGATGACTATTCGACTAATGGTAATGACTAAAACCGTAAACTCATCAGGTAAACTATAGTCGAAGTGCAATAATGTTCTAATTTTAACACTAATTCGTAACAGTTTAACTAGAAATTATAGGTGAGTCGTAATAATATCATACTCCTACTTAATATGTATTATAGCAAATATTATGAATCCATATTATGTTCATTTAAGCACTGGTGGCCTAGTGGTAAGAGCGACTTGCGATCCGGAGGTAGCGGGTTCGAACCCCGGCTCGTACCAATGAGTTTTACGAAACTTATGTGCAAAATGTCATTTCGTCACTACTTTTTAAAAAACTTGTATCTTCGTCTGTCAATGAAAAGAAATTTGTAGTATGTATGGAATGCATATAAATAAATAAATAAATAATAAATAAATAAATATTAATAGGACATTCTTACACAGATTGACTGAGGCCCACGGTAAGCTCAAGACGGCTTGTGTTGTGGGTACTCAGACAACGATATATATAATATATAAATACTTATATACATAGAAAACATCCATGACTCAGGAACAAATATCTGTGCTCATCACACAAATAAATGCCCTTACCGGGATTCGAACCCGGGACCGCGGCGTAGCAGGCAGGTTCACTACCGACTGCGCCAGACAGGTCGTCAAGACTTACCTACTGCGTTTTAACTTTGAGGAGCAGCGTGAGATACGAGATTTTTTCAAAGAAGTGACAATTTGATATTTGTCAGTCGCGTGACGGTGAAGGAAAACATCGTGAAGAAACCGGACTAATTCCAATAAGGCCTACTTAGTTACCCTTCGGGTTGGAAGGTCAGATGTCAGTCGCTTTCGTAAAACTAGTGCCTAAGCCAAATCTCCCAAAGCCCAGGCTCCCATGAGCCACAAATGCCGGGATATCGCAAGGAGGAGGATTATGAATTCATGTTTTCTGAAATATGTAAATAATTGATGTAGGTATTAAAAACGAAATAAAATTTCCTATCACAATCAAATTTAACAGTTTATATTAAATTCTTCCTAAGAATTTATTTCACGTCGGACTATTGTACCAATTTTATTACGCTTACCTGGCTTACCTTTAATTAATATGTATTATTTCAGAGTATTTTTCATCTCTCTTTCACAGTTTTCGCCTTTCGATAGCTTTTCGTAGTTTAATTCAGTCGGAATTTAATTTCCGAAATAGCCGTTTGGCTGGAATGCGTAATTTCAAACAGTATTTGGAAATATTTCAGAAATCTAAAACACTCAGGCTTTGTGAGCTGAAATGAAAAGACTGATTTTATTTGAGCATGTGTGCGTTTGCGTGGTATTTATTTTCTTTCTTTCTTTTCCGTGCCCAAAGATTTGTACACCATATTAGTCCAGTGCGGATCGCTCCGCGCGGTCGGTCCGCGTGACACTAAAACCAGCCTTAGAGAGCCTATTGGTAAGACTCCGCTGTCCGTTCGTCTGCTTAGCCATCTATCGCCAGGCTGTATCTCTTCAACCTCTTGATAGTTCGACATTTGAGATTTCATAACATTATGATAATATATCTTCGTGCGCCAGCCAGACTCGCACTTGGTCGGTTTTTGTTTAGTGACGCGGCGAATGATGATCCGTATACATACTATACATACTTACATAGGTACCTAAGCATACATATATGACGTATATATTATATATATCCGTAGTTCCTGGAATTTGCTTTTAGATTGACTTAGTAAAACCACAGTAAAACATATTGGAATTTAGGGTTTAGCTATACCAAAGAGGATCGAGTATTAAAGAGAGTTACTGTCAAAGTAAAATGTGTAATCACAGTGCATAGACTGCCATCTCTCGATACAGGCTTAAAACTTTTGAACCTCAGTTTTGACAATTTGACCCATATTTTTAGTTTTATATGTTTTAAAATGTCAAATATTAATATTAGCGCCATCTAGCCGAGCGTACCCCAAAGGTGTATCGCCATCTAGCTCACCGTACCTTTTTCTGTATGGTTTTGGGATACGTTTTTTTCTTAGACTTTATCGGTCTATACGAAGGTCTTTGGCTATACTTAGGGTCACTTGGACCACCGAAAATAGAGGGTTAACCCGAGGTTAACCCACCATTTTATACGGAATTTGACAGTTGACAGCCCACTAACCTTGAGCTAAGCGGGTGGTGCAGGTGGCCCTTATAATATTAATATTATTAAGCATTCCGCCACCCCCTTTCTTCCCGTGGTCGTCTCCTGTAGTCGACTGTGAGATGTGTGTTATTGTTGGCGCAGGCGTGAGGCTGGCAACCTCAGAATTCAGTTTTAATTTAAACCCCTTAATTTCCAAGAGTGGCACTGAAACTTGAGTAATTATATGTGCTCTCCCTAGCCTTTTATGGGATACAGGCGTGATTGTAGGTATGTATTTTTGTTTAATGAATATTTTCAATGTTCCCATTTCGTCATATAGGTAGTCTACTTACTATATATAGTTAATATGAGGCTTAGACACTTTTGGAGCATTTTATTTATTTATTCTGTTAATTGTATTGTATAGGTAGGTATATCTATTTCAAAAGGTTCATGCAGAATATACGAACCATTGAATAACAAATGAAAGATCATCTCAATATGTGAACTGGAGCGAGCGGAGATAATGAAGCAAACATTTTACGTAAAAATAAATTTATTTTACTTATAAAATATCATCAGAAACTGGAACTATTATATTTAGTTATGAAATGTCGATCGTGAACAAAATTGACATGTCGAAATTGGTGTATCTAGTGAAATTATAAGAAAATCTTTCATTGTAGTAAAGTTTGAAAATAATTCAAGTATTTTATATCACTAATGCTTCTTTTGAACAGAGCATTTCATAGAAATTCATATTTTTTTTTGCTGCTTAGACAGCGAACATTTGTCTCCATAAAACAGACATTTTTTATTATGTTTTACGACTTACGAGACAGTTTACATTAATATTGACATTTATTATAAAGAATGAAACTTTAATTTGATGTTAAAATAAATTAATTGACAATTCAGTGCCAACTTAATCGTAGCTTTAATTTAAACTTTGAACTTGACTTCAACGCATGCAATCAAAAAGAAAAGATGCCTTTCAGAAGTTGTTTTAAAACTAAAGCAACCCCAAGACTTTCTAATAATATTAGAAGCAGTACCAATTTCATTAATTCAAACTATTGTATAACTACCATGACAATGAGGAATGACATTTATCACTTACGTATGATTAAATTATCACAATATAAAAGTTGAGATTGTATTACTCATTAATACAATTTATCTTTCGTCCATGCTCTCACTTGTATCACCGTTACTAAGGATACTATTCAATATCTTGTCCTCCTCATCTGCCGAAATGTCATGGGTGTCTAAAACCTCATTAAGAACATTATCATGATCTGTTGCTTCACTTGTATCCATTTGACTCTTTTCTTCAACTTCTGAATCAAGTTCGCTTACTTCTTCTTCTTCTAGAACTTCTTCTTCTTCTAAAACTTCTTCTTGTATACTATCTTCCTCCATTACCGAATTTAAAATTTCATTAGATTCTTCTACTTCTGACACCTCTTGAACGCTGTCCTCCTCGACTTCAGGGATTATTGGTGGCACAAGAATATTATTTTCTTTAACATTCTTCTCATTTCCATTAGGTATGTTTTCAGGTTGGTCTACACCATTCATTACGGGTTCTTGGCTGTTGGTTATTTTATTCTCGTTCGGTAAGTCATTATGTAATTTATCTTTTCCGTTTTCTATTATTTCCTCGGTTTTTGATTTGATACTATCTAGTACAATATCTTTTTCGGTTCTAATCATGGGCTGTGTGGGGAACTTATTTCTGAAAAAAAAATAGTTACTTAATAAAGTGGTTTCTATCAATAAAAATAAATTTTATTTGTATTCCACCAAGAATTACCTGTGTTTACCTTCGTACTTGCTTGGCACCATAAAACAATTGGATTCTCTGTAAATTATTTTTCTTTTGCTGACCCACGGCCATTGTAAGCTCCAATAAGAACTCTGAAATGAAAATAAATTCCTTAAGTTGTTCCCTATCACTTATTCATCTGATATGATTAAAGTAGGTAAATATCTTACCACTTTGGCATGAACTTCTCTTTTCCGTGCCTTTTCCGCTTCTTTTCTTCTTTCCTCTTCACTATCGTAGCCGGTGTCCTGTAAGTTAAAACTGAAGTTATCAACTTGATTGAAAACAATAATCATTATAGATCTGTTGTATATGTCACAAGTTCAAAATTAAACAATTGGTGTTCATTATTTATTGAAAGATAGGTGTGCTAATATTAGTAATAAATTATGTGATAATACTGATAATATTTATCATATTCCAAAAGTAGGCGAGACTAAAGTGAGTTGAAGCGGACGTTAGTGGAAACAACGTCTATGTTGAGACATTGTCGTCTTGTTATTTTTTTTTTCGGGTTAAAGAAAATATGTGTAAAAAAGCATAGAGTATTACCAACCACTGATCCCTCAAAGTGCGTCTTCGCCTCAATATTATTATGTACTATTTCAAATAACACAATTGATATTGTTTCTCGATAGCTCTAGTCAAACAGCCCTTAAAGTCAATAAATAGCCACGCCAAAATACAGTTTATTCAAGTGAATTTAGCGTCAAGTACTTCCCAATCTTTACTAACAAACTCTTATCTTAACCCAATTATAACATAAAATCTTACCAAAGGATCCTCATAACAATAGTAAGCATCTTCCTCATCGTCAGGTCTGAAATTAGAAAAATACCATGTTTTTCATTCAAACATTTGATATTTGGATTAGTAAGTAAATAACTGTGCAAATCTTCCGTGAATAAGTATGCAGTCGTTCTACTACTACTAAAATTATGTCATAAGTAATCGGAAACAAGCCGATATCTGCTAGAGACATGTCTCCTTTAAGTTGCTTGCAGTAGCCGCGGCTATGTAGCCGCGGCTACTGCTACTACAAGGAAGTATTTGTAATTTTGATTAATTTTATATTGCAGCATCTTCTGTCTTCTGGCTATGGCAAGTTTTATCCATATGTGTTATTTCATTGATTCTGTACTTTGATATAAATTCAAAAACATTTACAAATTTTATCACGTCTCCACTGAAATTAACCAAAACGTTGGGTGAAGATCGGGCATCCAAGATGACCTGATTATGACCTAATGGATTTGCCTCTGCTACAGAAGACTTCTGTAAAATGTATTCACTTGGCCACTTACGATGTGACAGCTATCTTGAGATGTATCCCAGACTCAATGATAATGGCATGAGCCTCTTGGATGCTAAGGGTGGAGGTGTCAATGTCGTTGATACGAAGGAGCTTGTCTCCCGGACGGATGCCGGCCTTCTCCGCTCTGCTGTCAGGTTTCACCTGCAACGTTAACACCATACTTTAATATGACTACTTGACTAGATTTTTTTAAGTGGTTTATTATTTAACTTTGACAAAACAGAAAATAAAATGCACATCAAACGTCCCGTGTCGTGACGTGTTAAGAATTTCACCACCCCCTTTCTTCCCGTCGGTGTTGTAGAAGTCGACTGTGGGATATGGGTTAAATTGTGGCGTAGCCGTAGGCGAGAGTCTGGCAACCTGTCACTGCAATGTCACAATTTGGATGTCTTTCAACCCCTTTTTGCCAAGAGTGGCACTGAAACTTAGTAGTTCATGTGCTCTGCCTTCCCCTTCATGGGATACAGGCGTGATTATATGTATGTATGTATCTATACATCATTAAGCATACCTAAGCATTTTAGGATATGGAGATAACGAATTTTCTTACAAGAATTAGGTATCTCTGTCAAAATCAAATTATATAGTACACTTTTAACAGTCGTTAACTATTCACTTAAGGTCCTTTTTTTCGAATTGTCAAAAGTATTTGCTATAACAAATTATTTATATGAGTTAAAAATTGTATCAAAAAGTAGCTGCGATCTCACAATTCATCCTCTTGTGCTTCATTTCTAACTTGATGTGAAATAAATTACTAAAAATTCAGTCAAATACCGTATTATCTGATTGGTAGTTTCTACAATGTTTCCTCCTAATAAAATCCTAATTCAATGCACACAAAATGCATAAAATTAACATAACAATGCGCTGTGCTAAAACTTAACTCCAAATTTCAAAATGAAAATGTCTAGCCGTTTTATGTTATTCGGGCAGTTGTTAGAGCAATTTATACTCGGACAAAGAGCGTTCAGTTTATTCAACTAATTATGTGAGAACCCTTGCAATAACGACTAAATTAAACGTCTCTGCCATTCTGAAATTAATTAAAAAGTTTAAGTTGTATAGTTAAATTACTCGTAATGAACACATAAACGACACTCGTCTAATCTCAATCAAACCTTGTCAAAACCAACAAATCGAATCTAGTATATACTCATTTATCGTTGATAAATTATCAAGAGATGCCTGTAGGTCATTAGGCACGTAATTTATATTAAAATCTCGTGTTTTAACATTAGACCAATATTTTCTGATCTATAATAATTTTGTTAATTAAATATGTTTACTCTGTATACTTCAATTACAAACTTCTATATCGTCACTACTTTGAAAAAATCTCGTATCTCATGCTTCTCCTCAAAGTTAAAACGCAGTACCTAAGTCTATATGCATCCCATACATACGACAATTTTCTTTTCATTGACAGAAGAAGATATAAGTTTTTTTTTCAAAGTAGTGACGATATTCTAGTCTTCTATTTTAGTAAATTCCACTAAAACCACAGTTGTCTACCGTATTATATATCTTTGAACGCTAGGAAAATAACTGACGGCAACAACACAGAGCTATTTTTATTTTGGAACTAAATGTCAGAAAACAGAAAAGGAAATGACAGGAACAATAATTCTAAGAAGAGTCTTGTTAAGCCCCAGGCGAGATTAAACTCTGTATTTTTTAGAACTTGACGTTTGTAATAAATATACTTTCCGATGACAACAGTTTAAAGTATTTTCAAGGAAAAAGAACAAACAAGATTTTTTTGCAAAATTACGTTAAATTTATCTTGAAATGATTAGTTAGTTCTATCAGGTATCTAGTTAGTTAGTTCTATCGACATAGAGCGAGATCAATGTAAGCACAATGTTATTTATGAAATAAAACTATGGAAACGGATTAAATCGCGTATAATGAATTTACAATTCATTTATGGTCATGGTTCGTTAATATTTCTTGTATGTACCCACATACAAGAAATATTAAGCTTTTTCACATTGTAATTTTTCCTCAGTCACCCGTTGACTAGGAATGGTGTAAAGTGTTCGAAACGTCGGGATGATTTGTAAATTCATTATACGCGATTTAATCCGTTTCCATAGTTTTATTTAATGAGTAACAACTATCGCGGTAACCGAAGACAATATTATGCACAATGTACAGAAGCCATACTAAAGAAGAAGCGACTGAGGTGGCTCGGGCATGTGTATCGAATGGAGCGGACTCGTTTGCCACGTCAAATCCTGCTGGGAGAGGTTGCAGATGCAAAGAGATCGATCGGACGGCCAATACTGCGCTTTAAAGATTGCGTGAAGCGTGACATGGTCACATTTCATATTCCATGCAACCAATGGCAGCGACTGGCCGAAGACCGACCAACGTGGCGCCGTATTGTCCATGACGGTCAATCCAAGTACGATAATGCCTGGTTCTCCTGCTTAAATGATAAACGCATGAGGCGTCACGAGCAGGCCTCTAACCCCCGCCCATCAGGGGGAGCATACACCTGCCGTGTGTGCGGACGAGGGATCCTCTCTCGAATTGGGCTATACAGCAACAAGGATGCAGCTTGAATCATCTGTTATAGATGCAAGGGCCTGTCTTTCCCATCACGGAACAATGGTATTCCGGAGCTTTGGGAGGCGAGCGCGGGGCCGAAGCCAACACGTAGAGGCCCTTTCGACACTTTAATGAAATGTAAGGGGTACACCGAGCGGATGTTGCCCTTGCCCGTATCATGGGACACACGCAGAGGCAACACCCGCCAGGGTGTAAGGACTATTTGAGAGTTAATGGAATCTAAAATGAACTGGTCTATTTTGATGAAAGTGATGGACTAAATACTGGGCTATGGATAAAAAACCGGACGCCTGCCTAATAAAACGGTATCCAATTTTATTTCTGGCAGACGGTGACTCGTCCCCACAAGATGGGCCCCCACAAAAAGCGACATCCAAGATGGCTCAAGGGCAACACCGGTGTGAGAACTCAAGGGTGTCGAGAGGTGTACACCGCTTTCTGCCCAGTGGCTGTTAAGCCACTGCACCAACTCGCGTCTTATGCAAATTTTCACTTCCACCCCTGGGGCATGTAGCCCTAACGACTCCACTCTGGACGGCCAGCCAAGGCAAGCCAGAGGTAGAGAGTACTGTCCCACCCACCCGCCTTACGGGTAACAGAACTCCCCAGGAGCACTCGGGTATGTGGGGTCGCTGTTATTATTATCATTTTTGCTATAAGCTTTAAAGCTTATAGCAAAAATGATTAATCGTTGTGTATGTACCTTTTGTATCCACAGCAGGGCTATCACATGATTGTCGCGACAGTATTTTGCCGCAACATCTTTTTATAATTGTATTTATAACATAGGTAAGGACGAGTGTATCGCGTGCTCGTGCTAGCCTTGAAGGCTACTATCATACAAATATCGAGACAATTCTACACATACATACATACATACAATCACGCCTGTATCCCATGAAGGGGTAGGCAGAGCACATGAAACTACTAAAGTATCAATGCCACTCTTGGCAAATAAGGGGTTGACAGAAAACGAAACTGTGACATTGCGAGACAATTCTAAAACAATAAAATTATGTAGTTTTAAAAATATTTTAAGCGGGTTACTCACGTATTAAGTCGATATAGCGTTCGACATGTTTCGATCCAATTTTCGAGGATCTTTCTCAAGAGTAGCGACCCCGCCTCTACATGTCGAGAGCGCGACGCAATATATTGTTTTACTTCAGAATTCATATGGCTACCTCTTGTCATCGGATAGGCTCCATGTCCATATTGTCCATACCATCAAATTTTTACAGTGTCATTCGATTTAGATGCGTATGCAATATTTCAACTCCACGGAATAGGTGAAATTCAACTTGCAAGATAAGATCCATCACAGATACGGATACGTACGAACATAATTACATAATTTGTCTGGTCCCCCCAGACCGACTTTCTGACCAGGGGGCCGATTTTTGAATCTCGGCCATTCGATTTCGTGAAATTCGTTCAATAATATCTCCACTACTAGCGATTTAAATTCTACTAACAGAATCGAAAACGAGTGGTCATTACCACTAGTTTTAAAGTTATTAGCCGTCCTTTTTCAAAAATAACATAACGTCGTTTTCCACAGACTTTCGAATGGCGAATTGGAGCGCTGGAAAAAAAAAAAGATTCCCAGGTCCAAATATCTTCTGTTACCGATAGGCCATAGCTTACTCACTTTTGGTAGATCCAGTGCCTAATAAAAAGCTTGTAAAAAGTATACTTACAGCAACAACTCTCAAAGGAGTCTTGTAGAAGGAACCTCCAGCAAGATCGAAGCCCCAGATCGCATCTTCAAAGCTGACGCGCTCATGGATACCCTCGTTCTTGGACTGCCAGCTCGGCTTCTGAATCTCGCCAGCCAGCATGGCCGCTTCCGAGGCCTTCAGCTTACTGTGGCGCATATCGATCGCCATGCTTTCTGATGGCATGCCCTGGAAGTAAATAATAATCCTGGAAGCTTCATTATGTAAAACTAGCCTTTTTCCGCTAACTTGTTTTCCCATACAAACTTTGGACCCCCATTTTACTCCTTTAGGGAGTGAATTTTGAAAAATCCGTTCTTAGTGCGCCTCTACACCTTATAAGGAACCTACGTGCCAAATTTGGAATCTGTAGGACCAGCGGTTTCGGCTGTGCGTTGATATGTCAGTCAGTCAGTCAGGCAGTTTCTTATTTTATATATTTAGATTTTCTGAAATTAATCGTTTGAATTCAACGCCTGTTACGAATTCTGGCCATTTCTAATACGACCCGCGTGGTGACGGACTCGGACGGACGGACTATGATTCACTATCCCGTTGTCCCTCGTGAGAGCCATAGAAGATGACTCTGGTAGGTGTTTGGGTTGAATTGTAATAGGCTAGCAACTAGTCCCTGCCATATTACAATTTCGGTTTTATTCAACCCGTTAGTTGTTAGTGAGCGTATTATTGAAATTTGAGCAATTTCATGGATTCTGCAATTCCCTTTAAGAATACATGCGTGAATTTATGAATCTATATATTATTATATTATGTATAATACTACCATAGTTAACCTTGGAACACACGAAGGTAAACCTTCGACCACCTCTGATAGCCACCAGTGGCGATGCGTGAAGATTTTAGTTGGTAAAGCCGGTGGGGGGGGGGGGGGATCTGTTTTGTATGGACTTCTACACGATGCTGCAGAATTTTAGGGCACACGTTGGGAATCGAGTTGTATCGACGCTATGCCACTGATAGCCACAGTCTAACACAGCCACTAGGTAAGTAGAACTAGGACGGAAAAAGGTCGGTAACATCCATTCTTATTGAACAAATTCTGGTCATCGAAAAGCTAAAATTTTTTTGTATTGAACTAAGTACAGTACAGGCAGGTTTTAAAATATTGGTGTACAGAAGTTCTTATATGAAAAAATCCGCTTGCATATGTAACTTTCTGGGCTCCTGGTTTATTACCACACATCACATAGCAACACATTGGTTTCCATTTGTCTCTAAGCACATTCTCATGCGCGCCTACCCCGCAATAACGGGGCAAATTATGTCGAAGGGCGCTGTCAATTGACGGAAACAGGTCAAGATAAACGCGCTGGTAAACAGATTTAATGAGTACATTTTTATTTATGTTTAACATTCATAAATTTATTTATACCTACGCCTTGAGGTCCAAATAAAAATACTAAGTACAAGTAATTAGCCGAAGAGCGTAATGTACCAATTGGTTTTTCTTACGCTCTGAGTGCTCATATTTTGCTCATTAGTGTGATTTCATTTTGAAACTCGCTTCAAGGATCATCGGTCAAATAAAAACAATATTCTATTTTAACAGTAAAATATAATTAGGTACCTACATAAAGATATAATGTAAGGAGAAGGTTGATATATTGCTTCAGTGACTTTTTTCTGGACTGGGGCACTATTTTTTACCTTTTTAACCGCCTTCCAAATCTCAAAGGAAGGGGTAATCAAGTCGTCTGTATGTTGTTTTTTTTTTTTTTTTTAATGTTTGTTCCTCGATATCTCCGTCGTTACTAGACCGATTTTGAAAATTTTTTTTTTGATTGAATGTATATGCATACAGATTGGTCCCATTTTTCTCAGAACCCAGTTCTCATGATGGGATCCTGGAGAAATCGAGGGAACTCCTCAAATCTGAAAGGCATACATATGGTGATTTTTGTGTTTTTAAAGGAACAGCATGCATTTACGTACGGAACAGTGACATTTGGTGCAGTGGAACTCCTGATGATGGTCAGAATGGAACTCCTCAAATCTGAACGGCACACTTATAGTGACTTTGGTATTTTTATAAGAACAGCATGCACTTACGTCCAGAACAGTGATATTTGGTGCAGTGGAATTGCTGATGATGGTCAGAACGGAACTCCTCAAATCTGAACGGCACACTTATAGTGACTTTGGTATTTTTATAAGAACAGCATGCACTTACGTCCAGAACAGTGACATTTGGTGCAGTGGAACTGCTGATGAAGAGTGAGCCGCCCCTGGTTAGAGTTCCGTTCTGATAATCATTCTCATCTGTAAGTACTTCAGAATCATCCAGATTTCAAAATTGGTTCAGAAATGACGGAGATATCGAATAACAAACATTAAAAAATATACAGACGAATGTAATTCGGGAAAGTTGGTGCTTCCTGCCGTCATACAGTTTTTACTAGTACGGAGGAATTGATAACATAATCCAACATTTGAAAGTATTTATCACCAGAATCCCAAAGGAAGGCGGTTTTTTTTTTTTCTTAAAAATTATTGTGTAACTAAATCAAATTCGTTCATGTGCTCTTCCTACCTTTTTATAGGACACAGGCGAGATTGTATGACTGTAATATGTAAATTAATGTTCACCTTGGGCGTCAACACATTGAACCCCTCACTTCGCTTAGGATTATAGTTTAAAATTCTTCGCTTATAAGTTAGCAAAGTAACTTTAATTAAAGTAAATTAAAGTAACATTAATTAGTGCAGAAATATTTTGTGACCTTTGAGTGAGTGTGCCGTTGCCTTCCTACTGCATAGTTAATACTTGATTTTGTGATCTCATTTTAGTATTGTATAAGTTGTGTAATGTGTTTAAATTAGTGTATAAGTTAATATGTACGACAGTTTAATCTCATTTTATAGTTCAATACTTTATTATGTTGACTAGTGTATAATTTGATATGTACGACAGTTTTGTTCACTTGTGGTTGCGATAGTGCGCAACTTTAGTACCTATTTTATACAAATTGTCACTACCAGTGAGTTCCTGTAATTGGCTTCCTGTGTCTACTGTGTTTTATATACTTATGTCATAGCTGTTGGATCTCCAAATAAATAAGTATAATATAATATAAATATAATAATTAAATCTGTACAATGAAATGAATATGAACTGCAAATTGCTAAAGAATGAATATCCTCGAGGTTTGGAATAGATATAGCCACCTAAGTCTTGACTTCCTTTAAAAGTAAAATCGAAGTTTGAAGTATGAAACAAGGTTCCAAATTGAACATTAAAATTTAGTCACAAAATTGTAAATATAGATAAATGTGTACAGTTCGCAGCCAAAATCATCTAGTTTTATTTTTTAAAGACACCCACAGGTCGAACTCGATAAAATAAGATTTTTACCTCCAGATAAGATTTTATCCATCCAAAAAATGTGCACAAAACGCGAGAACTTAAAGTGTTATATCCCCTTGTTCCTCGTAGATAACCAAGTTTGATAACTGGCTTTGTATGAGGAAAAAATATTCTTCTTTGATTACCCGGTTTGGAAACGAGAATTTTTTTTTCCTCGTAGAAAACCTTTATTTTTTGCAGTTTTCTACGAAGAATTTATTTTCTTGTTTGCTTACCCGGTTTGGAAACAAGAATTTATTTTTCCTCGTAGAAAACCATTATTATATGCGGTTTTCTACGAAGAATTTATTTTCTTCTTTGCTTACCCGGTTTGGAAACAAGAATTTATTTTTCCTCGTAGAAAACCATCATTACATGCGGTTTTCTATGAAGAATTTATTTTCTTGTTTGCTTACCCGGTTTGGAAACAAGAATTTATTTTTCCTCGTAGAAAACCATTATTTTATGCAGTTTTCTATGAAGAATTTTTTTTCTTCTTAGCTTACCCGGTTATGAAATGGGATTTTTTTTCCTCATACAAAACCATTACTGTACGCAGTTTTCTACGAAGAATTTGTTTTCTTCTTAGCTTACCTGGTTATGAAATGGATGGGTTTATTATTCCTCATTGATAACTACTACCCACATATTTTCATGCAGTTTTCTAAAGAGAAAATTCTTGGATTGGATAACTATCAATGCATAAAATAATGGTTTTCTACGAGGAAAAATAAATTCTTGTTTCCAAACCGGGTAAGCAAACAAGAAAATAAATTCTTCATAGAAAACCGCATGTAATGATGGTTTTCTACGAGGAAAAATAAATTCTTGTTTCCAAACCGGGTAAGCAAACAAGAAAATAAATTCTTCATAGAAAACCGCATATAATGATGGTTTTCTACGAGGAAAAATAAATTCTTGTTTCCAAACCGGGTAAGCAAACAAGAAAATAAATTCTTCGTAGAAAACTGCAAAAAATAAAGGTTTTCTACGAGGAAAAAAAAATTCTCGTTTCCAAACCGGGTAATCAAAGAAGAATATTTTTTCCTCATACAAAGCCAGTTATCAAACTTGGTTATCTACGAGGAACAAGGGGTTATATCAAAGTTATTTTTTTTTCTATGTACTGCACTGACACACATTTCTATTTGTTTAGAAATGGCAGAATGGCAGTTCTGAAGCGTTATTTGATCCGCTACTATTGATGCTATTTGTACAGTCAACAACACAGCTGTGAATACATACAAAGTGCAAAAAATATGTATACACACCTTAATGTACAGACAGTAAAGTTCTGGATACATATTTTGACACTTTGTATTCACAGCTGCGTTGTTGACTGTACACGTAGGCCTCGTAAGCTATACACGACACTTAGTTCCCCGTAATTCCTCTTAAAATAGACACTTCAGTCATATAACAAAGGATTCGGGATAGCGTTACATTTCTCAATTGAAGTAAATAACATCCTTTTCCCCTCACTAGCTCGGAAACACGTGTTTTGTCCTTTGATACCAGCGGGTAAAAACGCATTTTATCCACTAGTGGATAAAGTAATTTGACCTTGAATAAAATCAAATTAACTGCTTTAAAGTTGATAAAAGTAGGTGAATCTAGTAATAAAGATGATTTACCACCTGGGGAACTACTGGAAGCAGTGATAAACGCATTTTTTGCGTTGTAGTTTCCTCGCTATAGTGAGGGGAAAAGTTTTGTGTTACACTCGGGTGCAAATGTATTTTACTTCTTGTGTGTTAAAAAACTCGCAAGTTCAGGATTATATTCTCGAACCACTCGCTTCGCTCGTGGTTCAACTATATAATCCTTTCACTTGCTCGTTTTTCAATTCCACACTCGGCGTTAAAATACAACTTTGCCCCCTTGTATAACAAATAACTATTGTTCTCTGGGAAATTAGAACTCCCATCCAGATTCAGGCCAACGACCTCATCGTCTCTCTATCAGATAAGACAGTCAAGTTAAAGAAGCCTTAATCCTCACTTAGCAGAACACATGAAACTTTTCAGGTTTCAGTGCCATTATTATTAGCTATTAACTCCTGGAAACCCGCCGTTGTCAAAAATTTTCTACTGAATGAATAACCTTCAATCCGTTAACTACAGTTTAAATTGTCTCCGACAGATCTGGAACAAGGCGGTTGAGGGGTTAAGGGTTTCAAAGAAATTGTGACATTGCAGTGACAATTGAACCCATATCATACAGTCAACTTCTACGGCACCCATGGGAGGATAGGAGGTGGTGAAATTCTTAACCCGGAGTCACCCGCATCGCACGGACAATATCGGCATTAGAGGAGATAATTCAATTGAAGAATACAGGGAATAGTGACGGGTTAAGAATATCACCACACCTTTTCCTCCCGTGGGTTTCGTACAAGTCGACTATGGGATATAGGTTCAATTGCAGTATGGAGATGATAGCAACCTGTCACTGAAATATCACAATTTCTTCATTAAGAATATTTTTTGGCGCGGAAGTAACGACCTCAACATTTACTTTTTTGGTAACAAACAAAGGTATCATTTGTTTGCGATATCGTTAAAATTAATGGCACGTGAAGTAATCCCCAAATTATGTTTTTGTATTTTTCACAGAGTGATTGTTTGATATTGCATTGTTTTCATATGTATACACCGTGCTTTTTTATTTCCGTTAAATTCGACAGGACGTTAGGCTCATTAACAGAAGTTAACTGGTAAGGTCAAGCGGGGGAACTGCGACTACTAAAATATAAAGTATAACTTTTACTGCCTACAACTACTATCAACGGTAATTTTAAAGACAATTGATTACCTTCACACTGTAGATTAGTTATCTACAAATAAAGATTCCGTATACTTTAAAATAGTTATAATTATTCCGCCGAGGGGGAATTCCAACTATTGATATAAGTTTCGTTACGGTGAACTTACACTGGTAAACCGGATATCATGAGGTTTGTCAAAACGTAAGGAACCTAACTTAAACACTCATTTTTCTGTAGGTCTGTCGGTTTGTGTAAAAAAACACTTACAAGATGTCAGCGGGGTAATTAAAACTGGTCTCCATACTAAGTAGAATTGGCGATTTAAGAAAACAAGAATACTTTCTTTAAATAAAATATATTAACGAATATTAGAAAACTGACACCGGTAAGTAAAACGTGAGCAATATGACAGAGAACATGCAACTAGCTCCATGTGGCTATTTCGGGAACTAAACTTAAGAGAAAATAAAGTGCTGTCTATGACAGCTATTACTTTCAGCCAATATCAAATTTCAATATTTAATACTCCCACTAAATTTGATATGGCTAAAGCAATGTATGTACCTATTACATTTACTCATAGCATACAATAAAAAACAAAGAAAAACAAACCTTCAAATTGTCAACAGAACAACTTCCCGATTGTAGAGCAAAACAAAAGAAAATTACAATATCGAGAGTATCTGGTCTCTGATATTCATAAATTGTACAGCCGGTAAAGCATATTTAAAAATATTTTAAGCGGGTTACTCACGTATTAAGTCGATATAGCGTTCGACATGTTTCGGCTCAATTTCGAGAGCCTTTCTCAAGAGTAGCGACACCCCGCCTTTACATGTCGAGAGCGCGACGCATACTGCGGGCGCTTGCTCGGTGCGCGCGGCTGCTGAGGACAGGCGCAGGGGGGGTCGGCGGCGCGGGCGACGTCACCGTGGCGAGATCGGAGCTACCCACTATGTTACCTTTGTCAAAAGCAGGATTGCACACAACACTTATTACGTCACTTGTTAAGGGTGCGTTTACACTGGGGACCGACGTAGTGCCTAGAACTGTTTTCCAACTCGGTGGCACCGACCAACCACTGTCACGATTGAAATTAGGATGACGACTAATTTCTATAGCTTCCCGTATTTTCCGCTGAACGAAGAACTTTTCTCGCGCCAGTACTGTAAGATTTGATAGGGTAACCGTACTGGCGCGAGAAAAGTTCTTCGTTCAGCGGAAAATACGGGAAGCTATAGAAATTAGTCGTCATCCTAATTTCAATCGTGACAGTGGTTGGTCGGTGCCACCGAGTTGGAAAACAGTTCTAGGCACTACGTCGGTCCCCAGTGTAAACGCACCCTTAACAAGTGACGTAATAAGTGTTGTGTGCAATCCTGCTTTTGACAAAGGTAACATAGTGGGTAGCTCCGATCTCGCCACGGTGACGTCGCCCGCGCCGCCGACCCCCCCTGCGCCTGTCCTCAGCAGCCGCGCGCACCGAGCAAGCGCCCGCAGTATGCGTCGCGCTCTCGACATGTAAAGGCGGGGTGTCGCTACTCTTGAGAAAGGCTCTCGAAATTGAGCCGAAACATGTCGAACGCTATATCGACTTAATACGTGAGTAACCCGCTTAAAATATTTTTAAATATGTATGAGTCTCACGGGAGTTTTATAGTTAAAGCCGGTAAAGCCTTGGTAAATATATCCGCAAGTTGTTCTGTACTGGGCACATATCTAATATCTATCAACTTTTGTTGGACTTTTTCACGAATGAAATTAAACTTTACATCTATGTGCTTACTTTTCTTATGGAAAACTGGGTTATTTATAAGTTTTATGGCACTTTGATTATCCATACACAAAGTTGTACAACTCATATCAAATTCTATGTCTTTAAAAAATTGTAACACTTTCGAAACCGGGCTCTACGCGGCGCTACGACATTTTCGCTACATACGGGGAAACCCATGTAATCGGCTACGCTTCTACGAGCGGTGTGCCCGACAGTCGGGTTCTTGGTAGCGAAAGTGTTAAGCCATATGAGGTTCTTAGCTGCTTCACAACCAGCTAAGAATTCAGCTTCACATGTCGATAAGGCCACGCAGGGCTGTTTCTGACTAGCCCAAGAGATAGGCCCACCATTCAACATGAACAAATAACCCGTAGTTGATTTTCTAGAATCTAAGTCCCCGGCAAAATCTGAGTCAGAGTAACCAACTAAGTCCGACTGCTTTTCATACTTAATACAGACATCTTTTGTTTTAATAAGGTATTTGATTATTCTTTTCACTTGAGCTACATGCTCCAAACTAGGATTATTAATATATCTGCTTAAAACATTTACACCAAAGCATATGTCCGGCCTAGTTGCATTGGCCAAGAACAATAGTGAACCAATAGCTTCACGATACGGAAAATCAACATTGTCATTCTCATTTTCATTTTTCTTAATAGGCACATTAACATCTACAGGAGTATTGCATGCATTGGCAGTACTCATATTAAACTTACATATTATCTGCTCTATATATCTTTTCTGGTGTACACAGATGGTGCTATTGCTCTTGACTATCTCTAAACCCACATATTTGTTCAAATCTAGTTCTTTAATTTGAAAACCAGTTTTCAAATGATTAACAATCAGGTCTAGAACAGTATTAGACTCAGACATAACTAGAGAATCATCAACATATAAAATCAAGATTGCTTGAACACCCTTAAAATTACTTACAAAAACACAACTATCTGCCCGTGATTGTATGAAACCAAATTTCACTAAAAAATCTGTAAATTTCTTATTCCAGCATCTGGAAGACTGTTTCAGTCCATAGAGGGATTTTTCTAACTTGCATATCTTATTAGGTGCTGGTGCTGTAACACCATCTGGCACTTCCATATATATGTCCTCTTCTAGGACCCCATATAAAAATGCTCTTTTCACATCTAATTGTCTTATGTTCCAATCCATTTGAGCAGCGATGCTTAACAATATTCTAATTGACTCATATCTGGTAGTTGGTGAAAACGTTTCATAATAGTCAAGTCCTTGAATTTGTGTAAAGCCACGAGCACAAAGGCGGGCTTTATACTTCTCTACTTCACCATCTTTGTTCCTTTTAATGTTGAAAACCCACTTTGATGTTATGGTCCTATGATCTTCTCGATCAACAAAACTCCAGGTGTTATTCTCTCGATGAGATTCTAGCTCTTCCGATATAGCTTTCAGCCACTCTTTACACTCTGAACTGTTGATTGCATCATTGTAAGTAACAGGGATATCTAAACTATTTGAAAAGTTTACTTCAAAGACACAGTTTCTCCTGGGTCTTAAGTTGTATGACACTTCATTGCGTAAGGCTTCTGAATTAATTTCACAAGGTGGTATATAGGTGTCATCCTGTTGATTCGCATCACCATAAGAGGTATCCTCATCCAGAGTAATATCTGCCTCTTCTTGCTCCACCCTTTCTATCTCGACTTGTTCCAAATTGTTTTCATCTTCAATTTCATCACCAAAATTAAGTGAGATTTCTACTTCATTTTTCTGACAGTTTGGTGTGTTTCTTTCATCAAATATAACATTTCTCGACACTGTCACTCTTTTGGTTTCTGGGTCATACATCCTGTAATTTGTGTGTTCATATCCGACTAACATCAATTTCCGACTCTTACTCTCTAGTTTCGTTCTTAACTGATCTGGTACATGTACATAACCCACACATCCAAACACTTACATGATCTAGATTAGGTTTCATATCAGTCCATAGTTCATAAGGTGTAACACTTGGGGTTTGACGTGAAGATGTACGATTCAATATATAGACAGCACAGCTGACTGCTTCCGCCCAAAGATCAAGGGATATGCCACGAGCGTATAGCATAGACCGAGCATTCTGCATAATCGTCCTCATTTCGCGTTCTGCCCGGCCATTCATTTCTGGACTGTAAGGAGCTGTTAATTCATGCAGTATGCCTTCACTGTCCAGATATTCTTTAAATTCTTTACTTTTATATTCACCGCCATTGTCAGTATGCAACACACGCACACTATGCAAGAATCTATTCTTTATTATGGCATTGTACTTCTTGAAATACTCTAATGCATCACTCTTGTTTTTAAGAAAGTACACATGTCTATAAGCAGTAGCAGCATCTTTAAATAATATGAAATATTTCATACCTTGTACTGAGGGCACGCTCATGGGGCCACAAAGGTCACTATAAACCATGTCACCTGGCTGCAGTGGACCTCTGCTGGACTTCTGGAACGGTCTCCGAGCTTGTTTTCCGTAGGCACAACCCTCACACACAAAACTGTCACAGTCAGTTAGTTCCACACCATTTATCACATTATTATTGCACATTTTCTGAATTTCTTTAATGTCCATGTGACATAACCTCTCATGCCACGTACGCAAGTCTGATTTTTGTACTAAATTGCACTGATTCAATACAGTTTTCACTTTTGCTTCATATAAGTTATTTCTTCTTAAAGATGCACACATAACTTTTTTATTGTCCAGATAGATAAACGCGTCAGAGCCTTTTTTAACAATTTCATAGCCATGTCTTGTTATCACTCCTTCAGAGATTAAATTTCTGTTTAAATTAGGGACATATAAAACGTCTTTCAAAACACTGGTCTCCCACTGACCATCGACCCATTTATTTAACAAAATGTCTCCTTGTCCGGCCACATCTAAAATTTCCTCATTGCCCAATTTCAATGGTGAACCTCTGTACTCGTGAATTTCTGTAAAATATTCCTTTTTAAATGAAATATGTCCAGAGGCGCCACTATCCAATATCCATCTGTCATCTTCCTTGGGTTCTTTCCACTCACAGTGTGTAACATTGAAAGCTAACATGTCACTTTTCCCTTGACTTTTCTTCGGAGCCCGACATTCTCTCGCATAATGGCCACGAACACCACAGTTGTAACAAGGATAGCGATGTCCTTGATGTTCCTTATTCTCTTTTGAATCTTTCTTACTTGAAGAAGGGCCGGGTTTAGTGGTAGTGAACACTTTCTTCTTCACCTGTTTAGAAACATACAAGGCGGTTTCATTTTCATCTTCCACATTTAGACTCGCCTCTTCATCCAGTAAACGAGCAGTCAAGTTGACAATAGTTTGGCTCTTAGTATCTAATGACATCCACGCCTGACGTAAGGATCTGAATTTAGGTGGAAGAGTACTCAATATCTTCGTCATAATAGCGGTATCACTGATACTCTCGCCGCTTTCTTTAAGTTGTTTAGCCAAGGATTCAACTTTAGCTATATGTTGAGCTATACTATCCGTTGGACTCATCTTGTACTGGTAGAATCTCTCGTGAATCATCATCTTAGTAAGCTCAGACTTTTGTTCATAAATAGATTCGAGCTTATTCAATATTTCTAACGCAGTTTCACAATTCTCAATAAGCGTAATTTGATTGAGATGCATGGCCGATGTCATGATGAACATCGCCATTCCATCATCTTTATTCCATTGTGTGGCATTCGATTCCGTTTTAGCTTCCTTTATATTTAAACCTTTCGCTCGTAATGCGCACATAATTTGGAACTTCCACTGTTTAAAATTCGTTCCATCGAATTTCTCGACTTTTCCAGTAACCTCCATCTTTTTTTTCGAGTCACTGTTTCTCACTGCATTTGCACACTACTTTACCGTCTTTCTTTGTTAATCACTCACTCGCGTGGGCTAAGGGGCCCATAACCAATTGGCGATTTAAGAAAACAAGAATACTTTCTTGAAATAAAATATATTAACGAATATTAGAAAACTGACACCGGTAAGTAAAACGTGAGCAATATGACAGAGAACATGCAACTAGCTCCATGTGGCTATTTCGGGAACTAAACTTAAGAGAAAATAAAGTGCTGTCTATGACAGCTATTACTTTCAGCCAATATCAAATTTCAATATTTAATAAGTAGTGATGGGAATCGTATCTATTAGAAATCTGTCGATACTGTGTCTATAGGTGCATACCGTGTACCCGCGCACACCTTATTCTCTGTTCATAATCAGACCAATAAGGGACTAAATGCTTAAAATAATCGATAATACACAATGTACTTTTAGCCTTTTCCAGAGCCAGAGTCACTAAATGAGGTATAAATATCGATACAAAACCTCGAATCGAGTACATCACTAGTGTTGTTAATTTTCATATAAAATATGGCGGGGCAATTAAAACTACCAAATAGTCGAAATTAGCCTCCATCGCAATTTAAGGGGGGAATTTAAACTATCGCTTAAATACTATTAAAACGTGAAAATCAGAAGATTGAAGGACATACAAACATAAAAAAGTTTATAATTATCCAACTAACTGTAGAAAAAATGTTAAATCACATTAAAACCATATTTTTAGGGTTCCGTAGTCACCTAGGAACCCTTATAGTTTCGCCATGTCTGTCTGTCCGTCCGTCCGTCCGTCCGCGGATAATCTCAGTAACCGTTAGCACTAGAAAGCTGAAATTTGGTACCAATTTGTATATCAATCACGCTAACAAAGTGCAAAAATAAAAAATGGAAAAAATGTTTTATTACCCCCCCCCCCCCTACATGTAAAGTGGGGGCTGATTTTTTTTTTCATTCCAACCCCAACGTGTGTTATATTGTTGGATATGTATTTAAAAATGAATTAAGGGTTTACTAAGATCGTTTTTTGATAATATTAATATTTTCAGAAATAATCGCTCCTAAAGGAAAAAAAATGCGTCCCCCCCCTCTAACTTTCGAACCATATGTTTAAAAAATATGAAAAAAATCGCAAAAGTAGAACTTTATAAAGACTTTCTAGGAAAATTGTTTTGAACGTGATAGGTTCAGTAGTTTTTGAGAAAAATACGGAAAACTGCGGAACCCTACACTGAGCGTGGCCCGACACGCTCTTGGCCGGTTTTTTTATGGAATGTTTAAGAGGCTGTGTCTCACGCGCATACTACCAATTTCGTCGAAAACTTCACGGTCGTGTAGATTAGAGATCATTAGGACTATCAACACCATCTCTACGGTGAAAAAAGAACTTATACTCAAATTTATTTTTTGAATAAATCAATAACAGAAAGAGTTAAGATTAGTAATGTGCAAGTTGCGGAAACTTTCAAAAAAAATCTTAAATTACTTGAAAAATTCACGAAACTTTCACGAAAAATAAAGGGAATTTAAATTTATGAAATGGAAAGTTTCCATCCATACAATTGTCCATACAAAGTATGGAAAGTTTCCGAAGTTTTCCTATGTGAACATTTCAGAATTTTGGAAACTTTCCGTCGGTATATCAGTAGTCAAGATCTTAGATAAACTAATTGTAGTTATAAGACCTAAGGAACCTTTCGTAAAAGTTAACGTAAATATTTTTTTATAAAAACAGGTTGTATAAGACGATGTTCCTTTGCTAAGTAAGCCACTTAAGAGTAAATGAAAGGAAAATATTAGCAATTGACCGCAAGCTTGTTGTTCGCGTTTTTCCTTTGAGGCTCTTTGATGAAAAGATTAAAAGAGATCTTTTCGGGCATGTTTACTTTAATTAAGTCAAATGAGCATTCATGAACGTTTATTTGGTAGGTAATACCTGACGCAAAAATCTGGAAAGGCTTCTTTAATTATACGAGTTCAAACCCATCTATTTGAAATATTGTTGTAAATGGGAAAGCCTTATTTGTTTGCCTGCCTGGTGCCTCTTCAAGTCTTCACACTTAAATTGTTCTACGGATTTAGTTGAAATTTTTAATAAACTTAACAGGTTGAGTCCCGGTGACATGGAATATCTTTTACGTCGGAATCATGTCGGAAGTTATCCCTAAAGATGACTTTGATGATAGCCCCTACCCGCAAAGACTTTTTAGTATGGTCATCTGGACACCAGATAGCTCCAATTTACAAAACTACCTACACGATTTTTTCCCCGGTAACCTATAATTATTTGCATTAAAATGACGAGGTTAATAGGTACAACAATGGACAACTGATTGACTGAATTCGGTCAATTACTTATGCCAGTTGAGTTTAAAAAGTTTGATATTAGCAGTGAAATTTTAAGGCTGCTAACATTGCATTGTCTTTGAAGGTTCTAAAAAAATCATAATAAAAATTTAATAAAGCAGTGTTGAGAAGCCGGTAAAAACCAGTTGGTTTATTAGAAAGCTTAATGAACGACAAAACTATAAATTGCAAATTAGAAGTCGTATATCCACAAACTACTATTTGCATATTTCTGCATTGCTATTTATTTGCTATATCATTTCATATTGACCTTAAATCGGCACCGTCGTGTGTTAAAAAAAAATTGCCTTGCGTGTCACAATTTAATTCAAATTATATAAAACGATATAAAACGAACTGGTTTAGAAATTACTCTACCTATTTCATTTATTTAAGTAAAAGGAGATTTTTTCTCAATTTCTTCAAACAATATCCACATAAAATAAGTAATAAAAATCACACATCGCTAGAAGTAAGGAAAGGTCCAATGCAGACAAGACCAAGGCTATAACCGCGAACGCCCAAGTTTCCAAATTGTGGATAGCTTTCTCATTTTCTCCAATTAACCGGCAATAAGAGTGACAGAGGAAGAGCATGTGTTCGCGGTAGCCTTCTGGTCCATGGAAAGGTTCAGATGTCACTCCCCACCACAGCACTAACCTTCGTAGTTCCAGACACAGGTAATGATCACTCAATATGGGGTTCGGCGGTCGACTGATCCAATTATCTGTGATTGAGGTCGACGTGGGCGTGCTTAGTGCCAATTCGTCTTGACTGATCATTTGGCAATGCTGGACGGTGGCACGGGGAGATAACCGATGGTTAAACGTCGGTTAACCCGCTCAGGAAACTAGCATTAAAATTAACTTTTAGAATAGTTTACCAAGGATTACTGCCACTCTTTAAACGTTTAATTTTAGTGTCAACATATTAAAAGACGGTAGATAGGTACTTAAGATGCATAGTTAAGTCCGCTACCATTGTAGTCGACACAAAGAATTATGGAACAATATTACGACATTAGACAACGGGATATTGCTTCAGCGACGTCGATATACGATGTTTTCCATATGCCGTCAAGTAAGCATATAGGTATTATACGTACGATTCTGGTCAATTAACAAGAATCAATCTCTGTGCAGTAATAATCCCATTCATCCTTGGTGTAATATCAGATATCGTTCATTAATATTTAGTTAACCGAAATAAAAATCGGGCCTTGGTCTACATCGATAAAAAAATAAGACGAATATAAAGTCGCAGTAGCTAAAACACGTACCAGGGACGTATTTACGCATTATTTCCGATTAACCAAACGATTACATAAGTTAGCCCCTCGTTAAACCTAAGTTGGATTACTGTGCAACTGGTCCCAATCAGCGAGCATGAATGGAAGCGACGAGTGACATCGAGCCAAGGCTGAAAGTGCGTACAGTTCCACGCAACTTAGAGTGCTGCTGCTGAGGTTCTTATGAACAACAGAGTATGGGTCAATATTGCTTGTTATAATACGATATTTTTATGGTTTTATATCTGGCTGCTGTGATGTGCCATGCATGGAGCGATTGCGAAGCGATGGCGATGTCTTTGGGTATACTTAAATTTATGTAATCAGTAATACTGAAAATAAACTCTAATTTTATGTGGGTGAGTAACAACGAATTCCATTGTAATAAGTTCATTACGAGTAATTCTACGTCAACCCTTTTTGGTTGTTGTTGCAGTTATTAATTCCTGATCATAAATAGTACTTAATAACTAAATATAAAATAGTCTTCCTAGTAGCTCGATTCACAGTACTGTTAAAGATTATCTCATGTTTGTATCAATTCAGATAAAATTAGCTATACTGTATTACCTTATTATCCTAAAAAGGCAAGTAAAGCAAGGGGCATTAGTTGTGCTCGGAAAAATGGAAAGCAAATGTCCTCAGTGTCCTTCGACTAAATGATCTGACCAAACTAAAAAAAGCCACCTCATCAAATCCATCTAGCGGTAAAATGTTACTGGAATTCTAGACCGATAGAGACAAATAAATGACAGGACCCACAAAACCAAGTGGTCACGGCCGTCAATAATGAGGGCCCAAAAAAAGAATTGCCACAAAGTAATAGTCTATCCATACGCACCAGCTTTACAAATATGTACTGAGAGAAAATCAACCAGTTTTCATGTTCGTTCAACAAGTTTTTTGGTTAAAATAGCGCCTACGTGCTCTTTGGTTCAAACAACAAGCTACTTGTCATTTGAATCGGCAATATATTTGAATCAACAAGTCGATTTTATAAAAACAACCTGACACATATTGTTTTAAACATACGTTTGGCTGATTCAAACGGATAAACCGCAACAAGTCGAACTTGTTAAATTCACAATGCAAATTTCTCTCAGTGACTGATGCGATCGCTTGGACATGTCTCCACGGAAGATCAGCGTCAAGGTAACTTGACAAAATGCTGAGGGGAGACCTTTTCAGTGCCGTTAATATAATGCCTATATTAATGTGTATCATAGACGTAAGGAATATTGTTAATGTCCTGAATAAAAATATTTTCTTTCTTTCTTTCTTTAATTCTAAGTGCCTGTTCTATGTCTACAGCGTTCTTCACGTGTCAAGGTGTGTAATATCCCAAAGATTGCCCGATTTCTAGGCGACAGTTATAGGAGTTATGAATAAGGCATAAGTTTATGTTGGCAATATTTGTGTTACGCGTGTGTAGCCAAACAACAAATAAAAACCAATTTGGTATCGATTTCAAATTTTACTCATTATACAAAAGCTTGTTTTAACGACTTGACTTCGAAAGTAAACACAAGACAGATAATGTAAACTACATAAGCACATATGTAACAAAATGCTGGAAGCAATGAATTTAGTCTTACATACATACAATCACGCCTGCATCCCATAAAGGGCAGAACACATGAAACTACTAAAGCTTCAGTGCCACTCTTGGCAAATAAGGGGTTGAAAGAAAACGAAACTGTGACATTGCAGTGACAGGTTGCCAGCCTCTCGCCTACGCCACAATTTAACCCATATCCCATAGTCGCCTTCTACGACACCCACGAGAAGAAAGGGGGTGGTGACATTCTTAACCCGTCACCACACAGGGTAGGGTTTAGTCTTACAATAAAATAATATGAAAAGCAGATAACTAGTGTTTATATTATTACCCCTTTATTCATAAACGTACCTATACTAAAGTTATCAAGCCGATAAAGTTCGTTTGTCCCTTTCCGACGTATTGGTGTGATAGAAAGGGATAAACGAACTTTATCGGCTTGATAACTTTAGTGTACGTTTATGAATAAGGGCCTTAGTCTTTATGTTGTTTCGTCAAGTTCATATCAACGCAATGTCTTCCTTCTTCCTAATTTCATTCATTATAGGTATTAGCATTTATTCGTGCACACAGACAAGACAAATTAAACATTATAGAAACAGAACGAATGAAGTGCCACGAAATGGTCTCATCTTAGCATGTTGCTGGTGACTTCCAGCGTTGATCTTCTAATGAGGCCATACATTTTTAGGGTTCCGTAGTCAACTAGGAACCCTTATAGTTTCGCCATGTCTGTCCGTCCGTCCGTCCGTCCGCGGATTATCTCAGTGAGAAAGCTGAAATTTGGTACCAATATGTATATCAATCACGCCGACAAAGTGGTAGAATAAAAAGTGAGAAAAAAAATGTTTTCTTGGGTACCCTCCCCCCCCACTCTACATGTAAAGTGGGGACTGATTTATTTTTTTCATTCCAACCCCAACGTGAGATAATATACATTGTAATTGTGTGTAATTTATTTGTTGGATAGGTATTTAAAAATGAATAAGGGTTTACTAAAATCGTTTTTTGTTAATATTAATATTTTCGGAAATAATCGCTCCTAAAGGAAAAAAAAGTGTGTCGTCGTCGTCGTCGTCCCCTCTAACTTTTGAACAATGTTTAAAAAATATTTAAAAAAATCACAAAAGTAGAACTTTATAAAGACTTTCTATGAAAATTGTATTGAACTTGATAGGTTCAGTAGTTTTTGAGAAAAATACGGAAAACTACGGAACCCTACACTAAGCGTGGCCCGACACGCTCTAGGCCGGTTTTTTTTTTTTACATGTGTACGAACAATTCGAGAATAAAGATCGTGTCGTTTTCGTATCAAAAATTATAAACGAGAAAGCCAGAAACCTATTCTGTAATATTCAGGCAGTCCTCAGCAAAGGGTGTTTGTAATTTACATTTTAGGATTTCATTACTCCGTGCCTAGAATGTTCGTTTAATTATTTCTCAGGTGCGTAGCAGTATGCATATTTACCTAAATACCTACCTGCGTATATATTCTGCCAGACTATTATGTCAGAGAAGTATCGAAAAGTATGGGCAAGTATGGGTATTTGATTATTTAATGGCATTCATGATAATTTTTTTAAGTTGAAAGGATTATATTGTATGTATCCCTTACGCAGCAGAAGCAACTGTAAATAATACAGACTGCAGATCGTTGAATGTCCTGTGCGATAGCTATAAACACTATATCTGAAACTGCTTTATTATTCACCACTTAAGATTCACTTTCGTCCGAATCATCAATCCGTCAACGCACACTACATTTCAGTCTATTATGTCACCTGTGCAAACAAAATGATGCGGTCGAACAAATCGAGAACTAGGGCTACATCTACCAACGTTGTTTGATTTGTATCATATCATGTTGTTTGTCGATCGCAAATGTATCTTTGTTTCTGTGTTTGTCTTCTAGGCATGTGACCGCCCACCTGTGAGCAGTGAGCCAAGTTATTCGATCTACTTTTACTCGGTGATTAATCCAATCAAATGTCAGGTTCGTATGTGCACTATTTCCTTTCTAAGTTGTGTAGGTGAGGCTTACTCACAACTTGGTGCCATAATAAATCACGAGACTATTTACGCATTATTCAGTGGCACGTATTAGACAGTTTGATGTATGAATGAATTATTACATTTGTTGGGATGTGAATGAAATTTTCATTCATAACAGATATAAATGTTATATGACTTATGGTTAACTAGTTATAATTATAGTCAGTATATGAAACGTGCCATATGAGCAACGCGCCAAAAGATGGTTTCGCAGATAGATGTAATGTGTTTGGCCTGAAACACAGGATTGTACCTAGTTCAGCTATTCGTAATAGTTATCTCTAATAATAACAATGCATAGTCTTTAAGAACAACCACTGTACAAATTGTTACAATACAAAGTATTTGTCAATCTGTCGTTCTTTAATTCTTTTTAGTAATTAAGAGATCTCCATTTTCAGTTTTGTGTGCGGAAAACGTATATTTTGCATAATACGCTACAATTAATGAATTACCCATTTTCTAGCTTCATCGATCAGAACAATAATAGTACAGAAACCTCGGGCAGTTAATAAGAACGCCCAGCCCAGAGGACGTCAGAGAGTTTATTTAGATACCTACTTGAACGCCCTATACTATTGCTTCATCTATCAGAAAATAGTATCTTATATTTATATACTTTTAGCGCTTGGATACTTGAACGCCTTATACTATCTATCAGAAAATAGTACCTTATAATACTTTTAGCGCATATTCTGAAAGTACCTACGCTTAAATGCCATTAATTTTTCACGCAGCTCTCAGAGAAGGGCACAGGTGCAGGTAAGAAGTGCTACTTCTAAAACGGTAGATTATTAGTTTCCCCAGCCCATACTACCCTCGAAACATAGCATGCTCTTTAAAAAGAGAAATATGTATAATTTATTTTTCCCCTCACTAGCTCGGAAACACGTGTTTTGTCCTTTAATACCAGCGGGTAAAAACGCATTTTATCCACTAGTGGGTAAAGTAATTTGACCTTGAATAAAATCAAATTAACTGCTTTAAAATTGATAAAAGTAGGTGAATCTAGTAATAAAGATGATTTACCACCTGTGGATCTACTGGAAGCAGTGATAAACGCACTTTTTGCGTTGTAGTTTCCTCGCTATAGTGAGGGGAAAAGTTTTGTGTTACACTCGGGTGCAAATGTATTCTACTTCTCGTGTGTTAAAAAACTCGCAAGTTCAGGATTCTATTCTCGAACCACTCGCTTCGCTCGTGGTTCAACTATAGGATCCTTTCACTTGCTCGTTTTTCAATTCCACACTCGGCGTTAAAATACAACTTTGCCCCCTTGTATAACAAATAACTATAAAAAAACCGTATTGATAATGTTAAGTTTTTGTCTTTACATTATATTAAACGTTAATAAAGTTTTAAGTGTGTATATTCATCGGAAGATTTCTGAAGAAGGAAAAATATGAAATTTCATTGAACCACTTGCATCATGCACGACCTTCAAATAAGTGGGGCATTTGGGGCATTTGGGGCATTCCAGACCCTACATGGCTTTCATTAGATGGCTCCTGAACCTTTGTATGGTAATCGCAGACGCAAAACTTTTACGCGCCCTTACTCGTAGCTGTTCAATACAATACAATACAATACAATAATTTATTAATAACACCAGTGTTACATGTCAACATCTTATAGTAGTACATTGTTTAACCATACTTAATTGTAGGTAAAACATTAAATTACATTTTACATTTCGCACAATTCACTCATTGGATAGTAAGTATAACAAACGCTTACTGAACACAGATATCAATGACATCATCCTATACAAAGAGGATCGAGTATTGTAGAGAGTTACTGTCAAAGTAAAATGTGTAATCACAGTGCATAGACTGCCATCTCTCGACACAGGCTTAAAACTTTTGAACCCCGGTTTTGACAATTTAGCCCATATTCTCAGATCATTCCATTTCCACATGACAAAATGTAGCCTATGTCACTTTCCATCCCTTCAACTATCTCCACTTAAAAAATCACGTCAATTCGTCGCTCCATTTGGCCGTGAAAGACGGACAAACAAACAGATACACACACTTTCCCATTTATAATATTAGTATGGATAAGTAACACCTTCAGTGGTCCTATCAACACCCGATAGCCTCTGCGGCAGTACATGACGAAGAAGTTAGGTACTCTGTCATGCAAATGTTCTAGACCGCAATTATTCATTTTCAACTTTTTCCATACTAATGAGTTCGGGACAAACATTTTGAAATCGTTTAAGAAAGTTACTGCTTATTTAGTAAACTAAACTGTATAAAATTGCTTGTTATACATTCTTCTGATTGGAAGTTAGTTTACTTAAATATTTATTCATAATATTCTTCGAAAACTTAAAGTTTCAGTTATTCGTGGCAAACAAATATTATTAATGTGTCTATCGTAAATTATGGTTTTATAAAAACTTGACTCTTAATTGCACCTAAGCAGTGTTAATTAAATAGGGTAATGAAGACCATTTAATATTAAATTTATTTGGCAATGCGGTTACGTCTTTCATAGCAGCCATAAAGTGTTTCGGAACTTTCGAACTTGTTAAAAGAGTTATCGACAACCGACTATGTGTTACATTATAGTTGAAAACATTACATAGTAATTTAATTTCGACAACATGAAATGGAAAAATGACAAATTTCACGCGTCAAGTAATAAGTTTTTAATTACTACAAGTTATCTTAGAGTCGACTACAAAGACATGTATCAATTTTTCACCTTATTGCATAGTAATAAAATAAGGTGAAAAAGTGGATACATATCTTTGTAGTCGACTGTACAGTGACGGCACCATGACTTTTTAAGTTACTTAACAGCGTAAATGGAAAATTTATGTAATTTTTGGTTCTTGTAAGAAACCTTAGGGGTGCTCTCCGTATAATTTTTCGTTTAAATTTGTTTTTGAGTCATGGATGAGATAAAAGTGTTTTTTCTTTTAATAAACAGTTATAAATACATACATACAGCTAATTCAAATTTTCATTGACAACAAATCACACTAATTTTCAAGCAAAATTAATGTAAAACTAAAACTGACTAGTGTTTATCCATTTTTTTATCGCATTCATTTACGGTCCTTCAACCGTATGCGGATAATAAATCAATCGGAAACCAATCGCGTATAAATAAAGCACAATTTGTAAGCAAGCAATAAAACATAGCGTCGGCATTACCGAATGTCACAGTCAGCGACTAGGAATGCTGCGCGCGCGTCCGCATAGATCGATAGGGATGGATTGATGTGGTTTTATTATAAAATAATAAATGAAACTACTAATAAAGAGATTACAATTTTATTGTGCTAAAAAAATCAGAGGTATCTTGAATGTGTCACAGTCTTCTTCTTCCTCCAACACTTATCCCAAGTTATGTCTCGGCCTCACAATCGATTTGTAGTTTTTCTCTTAATTTTAAGGGGCATCCGTCGATCGTATGTTGTCCCTGAGACCTGTCGAAATTTCATCCATCCCGCATTTGTTTTATTTTTCACGTCACGGTCGATGCTTCCGTGATTTTATAAATAAATAAATGTTATGGGATATTCTTACACAGATTGATTGTCCCACGGTAACTTCAAAAAGAAATCAAACAATATCATATAAATAAATAAAAATAAAATAAATATAAAAAAAAATAAAAAAAATATAAATAAAAAAAATATATAAATAAATATGTATAGCCCGCTTCAGTTGTAACAGGGGCGGCTCACTCCGCTATTCTATCGCCGCGCTACAAGTACATGCCGGGGCCGCGAGTCGCGGCCCATTCAGTGGTGACACCTTCGCCCGGCGCATTAAAATTCAATGTCGGCTGATCGCGTGCATTCCGTTTGTTAATGTAAGTAAGAATTTATAATAGCGGCATTTTGTGCATATCAAAGGAAGGTGTGCCTTCTGTACTTGTACTATTACATATTCTGTGGTTACAAACAATGTTTAGTTAGACAACATTGCCAAAGGTGTCCTTACAACTTGCGACACCAAAGTTACGGTGTCGGAGCGGCATCACTTTGACATAGTACAGCACATAGACATCAAAAAGGCAGGTTTAAAACAAGATCCAGAAATCCTAAAAGAAAAAGATAAAGCTACTCTACTCGATCAGTACCATGGTACTACTTTTTCTCCACAACTTTACGAAAATTATATAACTTTTTGGCGAGCAACTAGATATCAGTCATATAAATACTGTCGTAATGGAAAAGTGGTGCCATGATAACGTCACATACCCACAGAATAATCAAATTCCTTACTGTGCATTGTAATTAAACATGTTTCTGCCCGCAGGCGAGGTTGAAATTTCGGTTTCAAAAAAAAAGGTTGTCAAAAACCTTTTATTTATTACATTTTATGAATATTCTGGGAACAGGATAGTTCATTAAACAAAAACAACATGTTTGTTGAATCTCCCAAACATGAATCAGTTATAAAGATGCGTTCATGATTTATTTTCTTACTAAATTTACGTCTGTATCTGGTATATATTTGTTTATTTCAATAATTCGTTGAAGCAGAATAATAATTATATACCGTCCTACAAACATCAATTTCGCCTCGGCTGGCAATCATTTAGGTGACGAATTTTCGTACTAAATAGATACTAGCGTTATTTTCGTTGCAGCGCTACCATGATCTTATCTTAAGAATGAGAAATATTTGAATTTAAAACAAATTTAACAATTTTAAGTAACCTTACCGATATATACGAATGATTACATACATACATACATACATACAATCACGCATGTATCCCATAAAGGGGTAGGCAGAGCACATGAAACTACTAAAGTACAAATGATTAGTTTTCCGATTAGTTTCAGGTATCAACGTTTCCCCTCCCTAATTATTGCAACGCCCAATTTGCACCATAAATACTCGACGTGACGTCTCAGATGGATGGAGCCCGGCAATGCGGTGACGAATCCAAAACTTTGACATTATGTCCAGACACGTACAAAGACATTTTATACTTCCACATGAGGCCACCGCTGAATTCACTTAAATATTTATTTATTTATATGAGCCTAGAGTATCCCACTGCTGGGCAAAGGCCTCCCTCTTCCTTTTTCACGTAACCTACGTAAAATAGGCAGAGTGCGTGGGAGGCGGTTGAAGTAGACACTGTAGGCAGTAGTGGTTCAGATGGTGTATTGTCTTCCACTTATCTCCTAATCCAAATCTAAATATATTATAATTTACATAATCTAATTAAGTAATTTAAGTATATTGCTGTACCCTTGCAATACGTCACATGTAACCCACCTTTTGTAAGTTCTACCTAATATTACGTAATGTGATATGCAATAAAATTTGAAATTTGAATTTGAATCCTATTCCCGATACATTATGGTTGTGGTTTATATGACTAGCTTTTGCCCGCGGCTTCGCTCGCACTCTCCATCCCTTCAACTATCTCCACTTAAAAAATCACGACAATTCGGCTCTCCGTTTTGCCGTGAAGGACGGACAAACAAACAGACACACACACTTTCCCATTTATAATATTAGTATGGATTAACCTACGTGCTAGGAGGCAATCCCTTATCGTATGGAGAGGTGTTTTATCTGTGTTCAATCACTACTACGTTGTCTACGTGATCAACGTGTAGGAATGTCTACTAGCCTATCATATCCCGGTCTTGACCAGTCTCTCCCCAGGGTGGCTAGCCGAATGGCACAATCGCTCACGAAACGCTCACGAAACGAAGCGCTAGTAGATATCTATCTCTATCGCGCTTGCGTATTGGCGCGACAGAGCCAGCGGCGTATCGCTTTCGTTTGGCGTCGGAGAAATGCCATTCGGCTACGGGGCCTGTCCTCATCAAAAGCGTCAAGGTCATCTCGCCAACGCCGCCGTCGAGGTTTGCCCGGCTTCGATTTGGCGGGACCCAGTTGTTTGTCGTTTTAGCCCACAAGTCATCTGGCATACGACAAACGTATCCTGACCAATCCTACTTAAGCTTGATATAAGACCTAAATATAAATTAGAAACTAATAGGTCAGTAGGTATAATTATAAGTTAGAAACTCATAAATTTTATCAATTATCATATACGGATATGATCCGCCGTGGCGTTTAAGAGGAAATATATCCCTTAAGTAACTAATTCAAATCCAAATTACATTCAATTCTTAAATTCAGAATACGTCTGTTTAGTAATCTAATAGTAACAACAGCCCAAAAGCTAGTGTTTCATCTCAAACGGAATCGTTTCATTATCTATAAATGGCTCCAAGCGATTATTTATAACGCTGTAGGTAATGAAGTCTTATCCAAACAAGTACGATTAGAAATACAATTTAACTTCACGACTGAATCGTAGCAATCTCAATACTCAAACGACTTAAAACTAATAGATGCCTTGAGGAGTTTCACCATTTTGGGCTTAGTCTTAGCATACTGGTAGGAACGGATGTTAACAGTTGTTGAAGCGAGACACTTGCCAGTTAAATGAATCTTAAGCATTGTTCACATTTTGACTGAAATTCGGAGTACCGAGTTGTAGGGATTTGAAATGCCATTTTTTTTTTAATCCAAATTTACGCAAACTTAATGATCTGCAGAAAGCAAGCAATCAAACCAATTACTGTGCTTACATAAATTAGACAGGTACCTTATCCAATTTATGTAAGACTTTATTGAATGATTGTGCCATAATTTTAGAAACTCTAGGCCTAGATTTATATGTATTTTTGTAAACCGTACTTGTAAAAGGCTCTTTGATTTCTAAATAAATTAAAAAAAAAATAACTTATGCGTTCTACTACGACAATATATGACTGATAGCCAGCTGGTCACCAAACATTAATTTTTTTTTTAAATATTGAATTACAGGAAACTAAGGATAATTATATTCTGCTTGAACGCTTCCGTCTATATTTTTATTATGGTAAGAATTTGTCAACGATATATCGCAATAAAACACAATAAGTATTTATAACCCATGTTGATGTGAACGCTGCTTAATCTAAAAGGAATGTAAACATCTGAACATCTGTGCGAATACAAGCGTTATCCAATCACGTCGGCGTCGGCAACATCGCTAACACAATGGAAACGTCTCCGTAACGTACAGCAATATATTTATCACGAGTACATTTGCGGACTTATTCAGTCTTGAGACATTTTCAATTTAAGATACGTAATCCAATTAAAATGTTCAAGCTAACTAGAAATACCTTAAATACTTATTAATGGGAAGATATAAAAAGTTCAAATTTCAGGTGCACCTGATATGGAAAAATCCTCTTACCATACACTAAAAGTATACCTAAAGTAACAATAGCATTCCGAAAATAGGTACGTATACAGTAAGCTGCAGAGTTTACCTCGTAAGACCTAGACCAACTTTTCCGACTTTGAATTTATAATTTTATTTTATAAAATAATTCTAAATTTCGAATACCTACAATTTATTTTGCCTATTTACTTGTACAAGTACGCCGCGACTTACAAGGTTACGACCCCCTTTGCCAATTAATCTGCAGAGTCGCTTACTCGGCATCTAACTGTACAGACGCGATCAGATATATCGGAGCGTTCAAGGTGCTCACAAATATCTGGACACGCCTCTGGCAGTCATAATCAAGATCAAGGCGATAAGGCGTCTTCAGATATTTTGCGCGCCCCGGTCGCTCACATACTTACTTATCTATATCTGATGGCGACTGTCATTAGTCATTACAAAGCAAGTGAATGATGAGATGACGGACGATATGGGAGGTATGGAAACGTAAAATATGCTGCGCCGACTCTAAATGACTGGGATAAGGGCAGGCGAATGATGTTGACTGCCCATGCCTATTTTCGGAGCATCCTAGTATTTCCTATTATTTGTTATTGTAGTAGGGCAGTAATCGGATCCCCTGACGCCGAACGCGTTATCACGGCGCCCAGACGTCGCTGAACTGTTTTTGCAATTCGGTACGTTTTTTCCTTATATTCAGGTAACCAATTCTAATTTATGAATTTGAATTTGAATTTATTCTTAAATTAAAACTCCTACGTACCTATGTCTTAAAACAAAAGCAAAACTCAAAACGCATTTTTGTATTTCATTTGACTGGCCTAAAATGCTGATAGGTGCACAATCCTCTCAATAAGACGTAAAACGTTTATTTATTTATGATTTTATTTCTTTTGTTGTACTTTTTAAAGAAATAAAGATATCAAATCGTGAAAACACAATCGGCCTCCAGGTTAAACTGAGTTTAGGGTTATATTAAAAACAGATATTTCGTCACTACTTTGAAAAAATCTCGTATCTCGTGCTTCTCCTCAAAGTTAAAACGCAGTAAGTCTATATGCATTCCATACATACTTACTACAATTTTCTTTTCATTAACAGACGAAGATACAAGTTTTTTTAAAAGTAGTGACGATTTATTTTGGGGTTTCAAGGACTCGTAACTCCATGAATCTCATGATGTATTTGAAGGCTCTCTCCGATACGCAATAGCAATAGAGATAGATAGCTACGAAACAGATATTATCGCGAGCGTTTATAAGGACTTTGCCATACCCCACCGGGGTCCATGTGAAACTTTTTATATAATAATATATTGTAACACCAATTGTACATACCATGGTTCGCAATAAATATTTACTTTACTTTACCCTGGTCTGGTAGTTCGTACTCTTGGTGTTGGTAGTAACCCCGCCTGTGAAGCCAATAGTCCCCTGGTTGGCTGTTACCGTGGATTTGATTTCCACTAGAGCTTAGAATAAATTTAAAGTGGAAAATTAATGTCTTGTTAGAGACGGAATTCACTGCCTCTGGAACGATAGGTACTCCAGAAATCCCCCAATATGTTTGTTATTTATTTATTTATATCCTGACGAAAACCTTTTTGACCCCCGACGCAAAAACAACGGTTGTTTGAAAGCTGAATTAGTCGGGAGTGTTCTTAGCCATGTTTGATGAAAATCAATCCCCTATGACAAAGTTTTTTTTTTTTAATTTTATATTGTGGTTATAATTATTATGTTTTATTTCGTTAAATGCTTTGCACTACTACAAATTTAGTTACAAATGATGACGTGGTTGTACTGATGTTTCTAAAACTGCAATGAGGAAATAATTATTTAATAAACTTATCCAAACGCTAATTAACAATAATCGAGGATAATTAACTAAAAGTAAATTTGGTACAAAGTTCATTATTACGAGTAGGTTACATCGAATATGTGCTACTGGGCTGAATTAACTTAACGAGAGGAAGAACAATTTCCATCGAAAACAGTGAAGTTTGTGTATTTTATAGTGCGCTTTTTGTTCAAGAGAACAGTTCAAAATTACAATGTATTAAAAGGAAGATGATAATGTTCAAAATTCTACAGCTTCCAATTATGAGTTCAAGGCGTTCATCAAATTGTAGTGAAAGTGGTTTATAATATCTAAGAATAAACGAGATAATCAGAATACGTATAGCCTGAAACGTATACAAAGAAAAAAGTGAAAAATTACATATACTGGACAAAAAAATAAGTGTTCATCATCAGGAAATCGTATTTACTTAAAAAAAACTATAAATGAATTCAAGTGCCATGTCAACTACAGTGTTGCCAACATTTGGCTCGGTATTCGACCAAAATACTTCCCCTGAATTCAAGACTCCGCTGCTAAAGTCACTCCATTCAACTAATATAATTCTATCCATTTTAAACTTAATTCTATCTGTAATCAGTTTAACATTTGGAATAACATCCTGGATCAAATTACCAAAGTGGAGACAGTTAGATAATTATGCGTTTTTAAACATTGTAGTAGCTAGCGCAGTGAACATAATAAGCTATCATGTATGTTCGCAACATAAGTACCCACCTATAGTGGTGGCTTTAATTTGGATCGCTCCGAGAATCGTCATGAGTCACTGGTTTTTAATTATAAATGTCATGTTTTACAGATATATGGTGAAGGTTTTTAACTGTGATGGTAAAAATATTTAATCATTAGCATATTTTCTTGGATAGTGCCATATGTCGAAGTGATGATAATCTATGGAATCGACCAACTAGTGGAAGGGACAATAATCGATACATTTTACTTTGTAAATAATTTTATAGTATTAACAGTCACTTTAATTCTATACATCATAGTGGTTGTCTACACAGTTAGGTTAATAATAAGACATTATTATGAGAATACTACAGATAGAAAAATACTTACTTGGACTATAACCGTGTTGTTATTTAGTATAGTTTCTGGTATTTCGACTTTGCTTCCTATAATGATACTGGAATGTGTGCACGCGAATTTGGAGTTGTATAATATTGTGCTAGTAAGGGTCCCCCCACATCTAGCGTCTCGCAAGCGTCGCGTCGAGCCAACTGTATGGAAAAAGACGTCGCGTCGACGCGACGTCGACGCGGCGTCGGGCTTTGCCCATACAGTTGGCTGGACGCGACGCTCGCGAGACGCTAGATGTGGGGGGACCCTAATATGTATGATCACTATTGTAGCAGGGCATGTATCTTTTTTGTCGTTTAAGCAAAACAGGGTTTTGTGGTCAGAGTTTAGGCAAAGGCGCGTATGTATAGGTACGTAAATTTTGCGCTAACATTTTAATTGTTAGTTTATTCTTTACGTCTTATGATTGGTTTATAATATAAGTACAGACAAAAAAATATCAGCAGGGCTAGCACATGATTGGCGCGAGATTATGTCACCTCGAGATAGATCACGCGTCTTTTCCTTATTACCCGACTACGGCAACGCAAGAGGGTTATGATTTTGACCGGTTATTTTTATTTATTAATGACATAAGTGGGTGCAAAGTTGCAAATCCTGCAGTGCTATATTCCCAAAAGATGTTACTAAAGTTAATAAATTAGCTGTGGTTTATAACTATTTCGTTTCATTTTCAAACTTGTGAGTAACCTGCTGTTGTGAAAAAAAATGTGAATGGCATAAACCAACATCAATTATGCTCATCTATCAGCTATATAAATTTATATTGTAGGTATAGGACACGTTAAGATTGTAAACCCTTTATTAACCGACTTCAAAAAAAGGAGGAGGTTCTCAATTCGACTGAATGTTTTTTATTTTTTTTATTTTTTTTACAATTTAGTGTACCAAACATACACTTTGTGATCTGCTTCCTGTAACGTCCATCATAATGCATACTATCCATACTAATATTATAAATGAGAAAACGGAGCGACGAATTATAGTGATATTTTAAGTGGAGATAGTTGCTTCCCCGATCAAATGTTTTAAAGAAACATAAATCAAATTAGATGCGTTGTATCTTAACTTAATAAATCATATTTGATTCGGCAGTTAAGTTGTTTCTTTTAAAACATAGTTGCATAAAAGTTTTTCCCCAGAAGTAGTAGGTGTTTTGGCATTGATAGTGACGTTGGCTAGGTTCCCTGAAAGGCCTATTGACGTATTGACCGGCGCGCCGTCAAACTGCACTATCGCTTACGCTTACCAAAGAGGATCGAGTATTATAGAGAGTTACTGTCAAAGTATAATATGTAATCACAGTGCATAGACTGTTATCTCTTAACACGGGCTTAAAACTTTTGAACCTCTGTTTTGACAATTTGGACCATATTCTTAACTTGATATGTTTTAAAATGTTAAATATTAATATTAGCGCCATCTAGCTGAGCGTACTCCAAAGGTGTAATGCCATCTTATAGGCCGCCGTACCTTTTGCTGTATGGTACTGAGGTACGTTTTTATCTTAGACTTTATCTGTCTATAGAGTTATATATTGTCTTTGCGCTTACTCAAGCGTATCGTAGCTAACTCTCCTTACCGCTCTCCTGTCAGAGCCAGGCCCCGTAGCCAAATGGCATTTCTCCGACGCCAAACGAAAGCGATACGCCGCTGGCTCTGTCGCGCCAATACGCAAGCGCGATAGAGATAGAGATCTACTAGCGCTTCGTTTCGTGAGCGTTTCGTGAGCGATTGTGCCATTCGGCTAGCCACCCAGATTGCGCTGCGTTTCGATCGCCGTAGCGTCAACGATTGCCACGTCGGTAGGCTGCCAGGCTTCTCATAACCTATGACGTGTGTTTGTGCGTTTCCGGGCGATCCTGTAAAATGCAGCTGGCATTCGTAGGGATTTAAGGCTGCGGATTGAATGCACGCGGCGAGCGGGGCGGCGGGCGGTACGGCTAGCTACCGCAAAATCAGATTATTATATATTACATTTTGTTCATCCGGTCGGAACGGAGCGGCTAACGGCGCGACAAGCGTTAGTTCGCGCGACACGGTCAAAATGTAAAGTTTTGACTGGATCAGGGTACAGTGGGCTGCAAAATTGCATGGAAAAATCATGAATGAATAATTAATAATAAATCATTGATAATAATTAATAATAATTAATAATGAATCATTGATAAATTCGCCATGCACTTTTGCAGCTGATAGTACCTATAAAATGTCGCAATCAGTTACGCTACGTAGGCGTATCGTTTCTCTCCTTATCGCTCTTCTATGATGCTACGACAGAACCAGATACGTTTCGATCGCCGCTTAGCGTCGACGACTGTCACTTCGGATAGCCCGACTATTTTGCATTAGCGTCCAGCCGGAGTATTATGCTTCCAATTTTATCACTTATCCACTTGTATTAGACATCTGTCACTTTCACACTGACATAAGTAGGTACTTGCCAAAGCGTGACGAATACTTTATCTACATAGATATGATAACATTGGAAGCATGATACGCCGGCTGGCGAGAAAACACGATAAGTAGCGTGATATAGCCTGTCACGTCGGTGCGTCTCTTTCGCAGTTTTCTGTAAGTAAAGTTATTATATCCCGTTCTTGCCAGTCCACAGTCTTACGTATCCTAAATGCGACAAAAACCATGTCTCCTCGTAATATACCTATTACGGAAGTGCCATTTCCCGCTGTCGAGTTAAAAAAGAAAAATAAAAAATAAGAGAAGTTAATGGAATAATATACAAATAAAAACATACGGCACGATTATGGAAAACTCTTTTAGGAAAAATTGTTCCGAGGAAATATACCCACGGTTTTCATTTAAGAAAGTTGTCGTAATTCAATTTCCGTTCCATTAACAACCTTTTTCGGCAATTGTGGAACTCGGGGTGTTTTGTCCCTTTTGGGACAATGTTGGTGTTTTGGATGTAGGGTACAAGAGATCTTATTACATTATCAAAAATACATAAAAAAGATGGAGCCGGGAGGGTGGGAAAATTAATTGCATGTAAAAAATACGCAAGTAAGTATAACAGGTTAGCACTGATTGACTTGACAATTTATAAGCATATTAGCAGCATATTAGCAGTTTTTAAGTACTTGATTTTTTTAATAATATTTAAAAAAATCAAGTACTTAAAAACAATATTTCGCTTACTTTAAACATTATCTGATACATGTTACATTTTTGCGGATCTTCGTTAGTGAGGATTTTACGATATTAATTTATCACGCAGGATTTACTTATTATGTCATTTATCATTCATTTTATTTTTAAACTAGTGCTGTGGCAGAGTCTGTCATTTCGATTCAAATGACATTTCAGTAAGTTGACAGAAATCGTATATTTGTTTAAGCGCCTCCTTGTACATAGGGCCAACCAATTCGAAATTAATCATTAGATTTGGCAAACGATACGTTTTAGCCACATCGCAACATACTTCAAAACAAATGTGTCAAAAATGTGAACTTACAAATCCGGGACAATAATAGCCGAGAATCATAGCATATTATGAGTGGATTTATATCCACTAGAATAAAAATCATGTAAATTGTGCCTCAAAGTAGAAAAAATTATAACTTTTTACTGGAGGGAGTATATTGAATCCTGAAAGAAACAACGGATCTTTTGAAGCTTCTAATGCGACTTCCAAGTCTTCCAACTGACAGCTCAACTCAGTCATTGTTACATTGCGTGAAAGGCCGATGCCGCTCACTCAGCGCGTAACATTCTGTCAGTGCGCGTAACATTTCACTTATTCACTCAGTCAGTGACAGAACAAAATCCCCAGAATGGTTTTGAATGGATGGTTGGAATATGTGTATTATATTTAGACAGACGTAACTAAACACGAAAACGTGGTCACTTGACAAAATAGTTGGAATGTGCGACTTCTGGTTCGAGCGCCATTTTAGCGGTCTTGCCTAGTGAATAATTCATTTGTTTTACTCATTAACTAGCGGCCCGTGTGTGCGTGTGTTTTATGTTTAGGTCGAGTGCAAAATAATTTGAGCAAACAGCAGTATAAAATATTTCAAACAGTAAAAGATGGACGTAACTAAACGCAAAAACGTGATGGTCACTTGACAAAATATTTTTGTTACCATGTGACAGATGCTGCTTTTTACATCACCTATGAGGAAATTGTTAATATTTATGTACTCGAATCCCCCCACTAGGAAAACTGTTATCATAGGAATCTGTGCCTTTGATGGAGTTAAAAACAAAATGCTCAACGAGAAAAAAAGATGGCATTCATCTACTGATTTAAGTGGTTCCTCGTAATGTTTACCTACTGTCAATATTGTCAGTATTATATTGTATGTTTATGACTAAGAGCATGTGGAATGAATACCAAAACAAATTCAGCAGGCCGTCCCTATCGCACTATTTGTAAGTGCGATAGGGACGGCCTGATATTTTATCGTCTATCGCGCGACCATGCTTCCCGTGCTGCTTCTCTGAGAAGCAATCATTTGTCCCACGCTCGGTAAAGCATTAAAACTACATCCAATGACGCGTAGACAAGTCGCCAATCGCCCACAATGTGTAGCGTATCGCAGTAATTAATCGTAGTTAGCCTTATCTCTTTCTACTTGACTACCTGTCTGTCTTAGTCGGTAGTGTCTGCCCTGATACTAAGCCGATGGTCCTGTGAGTCCGAAAATGAACAGATTCATTATTCCTGTGAACCATCACTTTAACCCTTAATTTGGCAGAGACTCTGGTGACATAAATTTCCCGATTTTACTTAATATATTGAATAACAGGTGTTTTTAAAGCGTCCGAAAAATATTTAAAAAAATCTAGATTTATTAGTTTTGGAAAAAAAATATGTCCGGACTCTGCCAAATATTGGGATAAATTAATATGTCCGCTGAGGCGGACACTGCCAAACATACGGTCATTTAAAATAAACAAGTATTTCTTAACATATATTTATTTTAAAAATTAACAAATATAATAATTTTGTCTGAAAATCAAACTGACACATATTTATAGTCAAATATCATTATTTTAACTTTTTCCGACTTTTTGGCCAGGTTGCTCAGGCCGTGATCACGACAGACTGATGTGACAGTGATGTCCCAGCAAAATGTCGTCGAAGATGTAAACAACACAAAACTACCCGAAATTAATTATATCAATGTTCGGGGCAGACAAAGAAATTATAAATTTTGATCTACCCGGTTTTCTTTAATGTTTATTGCCCCTCGCGCGACATGTAACATTCACAATATCCGCGCACTACGTATACCTAAAAGTGCCAAAATTTTAACTGCTTGGTCCAGCACCACACGCTGTTGGATTAAATAAAAAATCTAAGCATAAAAGCAGGCCACCAAAACAAGAAAATCAAAATAATAAACAAAACAATATAATAATTTGTTACAACACGTGTCACCGCAACATTGGCATAGTCCGCCACGGCGGACAAATCGTATTTAGTATATATTTGGCACTGTCCGGTGCGGCGGACAACTTGTTTAGATGATGATTATGAGTATTAGAAATTGAGAAATAAATTGAAAACATAACCACTTGCAACTATTATGTAATATATTTTATTATTTATACAACAGAAATACCCTGTTCTTACAAAAACCAAAAGAAAAACGCATAAATATTTTGCTAAAAACAGTTGACTTCTGATGCGGTGCCATCTTGACGAGTAACTGTCAAACGAGTGTTGACAGTGGTCAAATAGTATTTTTATACAAAGCATGTATCATAAAAGAGTCTCTTTCCATATGTTAAATTAAATAAAATTCTACCAAAAAAGCGAAATATTTTTTTTTATCACCTGTCCGTCCCACCGGACTTTGCCAAATTAAGGGTTAAGTTTTCTATATAACACTTTAAGACAATACGGTAGGGGTCAATTCTCCATACAAACGCTCTCGACTATTTCCTCCCTGGTTTTTGAAGATAGAGCAATGATTTTTTTCAACACAGATTGTTATTATTTTTATCTCTGTCCGACAGAGATAAAAATAATTTTTGATTTTTTTGATATTCTGCTTTTTAAAGACTCTCCAATCAAAAATTTCCAAAAACGGCCTTTTTCATTGTGGCGCAAAAAAATGTGTGATACTCAAGATTGGTAACAATTAACCAAAAAAGCTAAACGGTCCGACATAGATTATTTCATTGTTATTCAGATTCTCAATTTTCGTTCCGATTGATTAAGTTTTGAAGGAGGAAAGAGTCGAGAGCGGAACCTCGATTTTAAAGATTTTTTTGAAATATCTTTTGACTAAGTTGTTCTTAATGGACAATTTTTTTTCGATAAATCTAGTTAATAACACTTGTATATTTAACTAAAATTCCCAAGTTGAAAGGGGGGCTCCTTTCAATTTTAGCATTTTCGCTACCGTATCCTCTTAAGTTCTCGCACTTTGTACACATATTTAAAGTCACACACAGGTTAAAATATGTGGTTGTTTTCTATGTATTTGTAAAGCGTGATCAGAAATATATGACTACGCGCCATGTTGCGGCATTTCATTACAACTATTTTCTTCATACTATACTGAACTGTCATCCCATACATCAGACCCTCTAGCACAACTTGCCTTGTCGCGTGCGTCCATACATCAAGCGCGACTTCAAGTATGGACTCGCTCGCAACAAGGCAAGTTGTGCTAGAGGGTCTGAATAACAGCGCCCTCTTCACCTTGGGTACGTAGCCGAATGGCACAAACGCTCACGAAACGAAACGCTCGTAGATATCTATCGCTCTTGCGTATCGGCGCGATCGCGATAGAGCCAGACTACCTGTCGCGGCGTTTCGTTTTCGTTTCGCGTCGCAGAAATGCCATTCGGCTACGACACCTGGCTTTACATAAGTATGGAAATCGTTGCCTAGTACAGTCAACGACAATAATATCGTACAAAAAGAAGGATGTATAAATATCTGACACGTTGTTATGGCACTTATGGCTCTAGAATAAGACTGTGTCAGATATTTTGCCTTCTTTATGCGCGATATTATTGACAGTGACCCATACCTATTCACGTTATTTGTTGTTTGGGGTTAGATCGATCTGTTGATCAGATGTCACCAATATTTATTTATTTAAATATAGGTATTGTTTTTCCGTAGATATACTTAAGCATTAACAATAAACTAGTTTCCTACTAGTCAAATCAGCTTCTTTTTAAGAACTGTCAAAACGATTTGCTAATAAATATGGAATTACTATAAAATACTGAGGAGTAACATCACGGATTCATTTACTTTATATTTTTCTTTTTGACTTAATAATAGAAATTATGTTTACTAGCTCGGAAACGCGTGTTTTGTCCTTTAATACCAGCGGGTAAAAACGCATTTTATCCACTAGTGGGTAAAGTAATTTGACCTTGAATAAAGTCAAATTAACTGCTTTAAAATGGATAAAAGTAGTTGAATCTAGTAATAAAGACAACTTACCACCTGTGGAACTACTGGAAGCAGTGATAAGACGCATTTTTAGGGTTCCGTAGTCAACTAGGAACCCTTATAGTTTCGCCATGTCTCTCTGTCCGTCCGTCCGTCCGTCCGTCCGTCCGTCCGTCCGCGGATAATCTCAGTAACCGTTAGCACTAGAAAGCTGAAATTTGGTACCAATATGTAAATCAATCACGCCAACAAAGTGCAAAAATAAAAAATGGAAAAAAATGTTTTATTAGGGTACCCCCCCTACATGTAAAGTGGGGGCTGATATTTTTTTTCAATCCAACCCCAACGCGTGATATATTGTTGGATAGGTATCTAAAAATGAATAAGGGTTTACTAAGATCGTTTTTTGATAATATTAATATTTTCGGAAATAATCGCTCTTAAAGGAAAAAAAAGTGCGTCCCCCCTCTAACTTTTGAACCATATGTTTAAAAAATATGAAAAAAATCACAAAAGTAGAACTTTATAAATACTTTCTAGGAAAATTGTTTTGAACTTGATAGGTTTAGTAGTTTTTTAGAAAAATACGGAAAACTACGGAACCCTACACTGAGCGTGGCCCGACACGCTCTTGGCCGGTTTTTTGCATTGTAGTTTCCTCGCTATAGTGAGGGGAAAAGTTTTGTGTTACACTCGGGTGCAAATGTATTTTACTTCTCGTGTGTTAAAAAACTCGCAAGTTCAGGATTATATTCTCGAACCACTCGCTTCGCTCGTGGTTCAACTATAGAATCCTTTTACTTGCTCGTTTTTTAATTCCACACTCGGCGTTAAAATACAACTTTGCCCCCTTGTATAACAAATAACTATTAAACACAACTTACTGTCCATATATTTCTTCTAATTTTGTGGTGCTTTATTTCGTGTACTGCATAATAGTACATTACGATACAAGTGCGTAAAAAAGGAAGTTCGAAACGAGTGGCGATAAATTAAAACACGACCGAAAGAAGTGTTTTAAATCGACACGAGTTACGAATTTCCTTTTTGCACGTGTATCGTACGACGTTTTTCAGTACAGATGAGCCTCCGAAGTTTCGACCTGGCATATAATGAACCACTTCTCGAACTAGTGCGTAAAAAAACGACCATCTGTACAGAAAAATATTTTAAGTATAGGAAACTAGCCTATAGGCATCTTGTCTACGCAGCCTGTAATTACATCCACGATCGCCCGACGAGGCTTCCCTCCATTTTCATGTCGTTATGTCTCCCCATGTCGTTACCAACTGTAGTAATATCTTAATGACGTCTCTTTAGTTAAGTCTCAAGTATTTTCACTTCCTTTAATGACATGTCATCTTAACCTAAGAATCATATTTATGAACATAAAATATGACACCAAAATAAATTCAAAGGTTTATGTGAGGTCCGATTCCCAATCCGCAATGGGCTATAGGCACAGTGTGGCGATACACTCTGACCAAAAAGAGTAGGAATGAAAAAGTAGCAACATCATAGTGTTGTCCAGTTCTCTAACACATATTGATTTGAAAGGGATGGCACTACAAGGTTGCCACTTTTCATTTCTACTCATTTTGGTCAGACTGTGACCTGAACCCTCTCAAGGGCACTTAAAGTAAAAAACATCTGAATACGCTTTTATCCTCATACTGAGGCCCTTATAGTATTTGCGCGTGAATGATCCTATATTCCTATGGCTACTGCTTGTTGTTGGGCGAAACATATCCATATAATCTACATTTTGCCATGGTTACCAAAATCATAATAGGTTCACTATCACTAATCAGAAAAAATAACTTTCATTGGAAAGAGAAAATCGAATAGGAGATTACATTCATTGTAAACAAAGATTATACACATATACTTCCTTACTTTCATTGACAAAGCGTATCCGGAACCTTCAATTAGATATATGTCATCAGTCACATGAAAGTTATATTTAAATCGTTAGATGTTCAAAATGTAGTTGATAGACACGAGGGCGTGGCGTTTGACATCTATTACAAATAGAAGGTTATCATTGGTTGGAGAGGTGCCAGCTAAGTGCATATTGAGAGGGCAATTCAAACTTACGCTATGACATTAAAATGATATGTAAATTAAGTCAATTGGCCGTTGCGTTCGCGCCAAAATGAACATGCAAAATACATACGCGTCTAGTATCAATTTGATATAATTCTGATGTGACAATGTACGTCAGTTCGAATTGACTTTCAGGTGTATCATCAATTCATCATTATCAAAGACAATTTATTTTTGTTGCGATTTAATTGTAATAAACAGTGTATTTTATGAGATTAAAATTGTCCTTTTGTTTCTTCCATAAAAAAATGGAAGGTTTGACATGAAATACCTACAAATATTCATAATGAAAATTAGAATTGACTTGTAACCGGTGAGAAACGTCTGTTTTACGATACACTACGCTTTTTATGGCTTTTTTTTATTTTTAGGGTTCCGTACCAAAAAGGTACAACAGGAACCCTTATGGTGCGACTCTGTCCGTCTGTCTGTCCGTCTGTCACATTCCTAAATATCTCGAGCACTACTAATGCTATCAACTTGAAATTTGGAATAGTTGTGATCATTGTGAACCTCTACAAATAGAAGGTATAATTTTTTTAAATTTATTAATTTTAATTGTAGAAAATGGCCAAAATGAAAGGGGGGCAAACTGTAAATTTCAAGTTACTAGGTCAAGTGGGGTATCGTTAGAAAGAGCTTAAATTGAACGTAAATAAACTATTTTTTATAATTTTTTTGTTGTGGAAAAAAAAAGAATTTTGAAGGAAAATGTAAAAAAAAATACCGTTCCCCCCCCCTTATCTCCGAAGTTTACCAACGAAAAATTATGAAAATTTTAGGAAACATTGGTTTTATGCTAAATATTACAGGAAAAATATAATCGTGTTTGTATCTAGAAAACTATTTTTTTTATTCACAAAAAACTTTTCACATTTTTACTTTTAATTTACCCACCTTTGCGGATGTATATAGTACTTCAAATTAATACGAGATGTTACGTAAATCATCTTCTTTCCAATAAAGTAAAAATTGTTTAAATCGGTTAACATTATAAAGAATAATCCCTGAAAAACCAACATACTATGGTCGCGCAAATTAGTTAGCGAATTCACCGAGAGATGGCGCTATACACAATAATGCTCATTAGTACCTATACTTTTGTCTTCTAGTCAAGTCGTTAGAGTTATGTGAAAACATGAGATTATTTTAACTGGGAAGTTTGAAAGTTTGTACGGAACCCTCGGTGGGCGAGTCCAACTCGCACTTGACCGGTTTTTTTTTAAATTCAAAATACATTTTATTGGAAGAGCACATTATTATGCTCTTCATTTATTTTCAGTCTTAGGCTAGGCTATTTATAATACGAATATAAAAGTAAAACAGAAAACCACTTACAAGAAAATAAAAAAAAAATAAACATATTATAAAAATCCTAACCTAGGGTGCCGCCAACAGCGGGGCAAGGCCCAAGCTGCCGGTGGTTAGGGCTGCAGAGAGAGGAACCGTCGGACTATCCGCGCCGTGTCCAAGATCACCGCCTTCTGCATCTGACCCTTGATCCAGCCACCTAGCGAGAGTCACTCGAAGTTGTTGGTCGAGACTCTTCGCTATGAGACCGTTCGCTGAAATGACTATCGGAAAATACCCAGAACAAAGTGTGAACCTAAACAGAAATGGCAAATCTTTAATCGACCTCCTCATATGAAGATACCGAAATGAAAACCTTAACATGACGGTGCGGCGAGAAAATTAAATTTACTTTACCTAATAAAAAGCTAACCTTACTTTCAGTCATACAAAATCTAATTTGTGACATTTATTTTTCGTAGCACTTTGATAGACAGCAATAATACAAGCAGCTTAATTTGAACGGTTTGCTTGGCTTTGAATGGCTATATTGCATGGCTTGTATGGAATAAATATGAAATCGAGTTGAGTGACGTCACTCATTTACTGTATATGTTTCTAATCCACTACTTATTAAATTAGTAAGTAATAGAGTTTAAAACAACTTTTGTTCATATTTTTCTTATCTGATGCTTAAGTCGTGCATGGTATAATAGTTATTTGTTTTACAAGGGGCAAAGTTGTTGTTTAACCGCACGTGCCAATATTGATACCCGAGCAAGCGAAAGATTCCAATATTGAACCGCGAGCGTAGCGAGTGGTTCAAAAAGTGGAATCTTGAGCGTTGCGAGGGTTTCAAGGCACGAAGGTTAAACAAACTTGCCCCCGAGTGAAACACAAAATTTTTCACCACACCAACACGAATAAAATACAGACTATAAAACATCAAATTAAATCAAATCCATCAATTTATTCAATATTTAGAATTCAAAATCATTATTTTTATGTAAATTCTAACAGCCAGCGCAAGACATCAAGTTAAAATTTGTATGAAATTACTTTGCACTCTCGTGGATAAAATGCAATTTTGCTATCTGTTTTCGAATAGCAAAGAGAGCCTTTACCAGTTGGTGTTGGTGAAAAATACTTTATTTTAAGCAAGAGGCAAGTTCCCTATTATGTGAGGCCGACTGTAGACTGCCAAATTTATTTCACGTTATTCATTCTCAAGTGTTGTCGACGACGAGTTGCCAGTTTTATTTGAGTGGGTGTTTTGTATGAATGAATGAAATGAATTCTATCGCGAGTTTAAATTATTATTGGCTATTTTAATCAAATTAGCGTAAGTGTCATCGTGTTTATTCACTGTAAACCTTATTTTATGATTTTGATTACAAATATCTGCTTTTGGCCAAACGGTTCACTGGTAGACAAATCCTCAAGACATTAACTCAACAATTTTTGTAACTACCTACATAATTATATTCATGCGGAACTAAATTTAAACAGATAAATTTCTAAAGAAGCGGACCCTTAATGGCATTTTCCCTAGAACCAAGAAGCCTGGCAACTAAAGTCTATTTGAAGGTTATGTAAAATGTATTCAGTTCTGACAAGAAATCATCCATCATCTTGTAAAATCCGGACTCAGTCGGAGGCCGGATAAAGTAGCCTCGGCCGGGTAAACGAGACGCCGGATTATCCTGACGGATAACCTCCGCAATGCAACGGGTTTTCAATTTCTTTTCAATTTAAAAGCGCGAAGCGGTTTATTTTTATGGGCTTGTTTGAACAATGTTTAGATAAACCTTGTCATGATGATATTAGACTCCATTTATGAGTGTCAGAACTGGAATTTCTTCAACCAAAAATGTCATTTTGTTACCTCATCCGTCAATCGGACCCCGGCTCGTACTAATGAGCCTTTCGGAACTTGTGTGCAGTCGCTTTTCGGTGAACGAAAACATCGTGAGGAAACAAGACTAATCCCAAAAAGGCCTATTTAATGTACCCTTTAGGTTGGAGGTCGCTTCAGGCGAGGCAGTCGCTTTAGTAAATTCTAGTGCCAAATCTTGGGATTAGTTGTCAATGTGTACCCCATAAGCCGTGGCAAATGCAAGAAAGATGATGGCCATATAATAAAATGTTTCGCGTTTCATATAAATATAAAGTGTTCAATATATTTTGCAACACGTACACAAAGTCTTGTCACTTAAACCATAACTTTAAACAACTTGAAAGCAAATTGTTCCAGCAATAGTGGGATTTCTTACAGACCAAGTTTGGAATTGTATTGTGTTTTAGCTTTATAAACTCAAAGGGCACTAAAAGATCCCTATTTGGGATAAATTGGACGACGATATGTATTGATACTATAAGCCAATCACAATTTGATGTAATTTAAGAAAAGGAGGTAATCCTTTTTTAACAGGTTCAAAAATCGAATAAGATAAGAGAAACTACGCGGCAAGAGAAATATTGAGAAAATTAATAACGTCATTGAGAATAAATAAATAAATATTGGGGACACCTTACACAGATCAACTTAGCCCCAAAAACTAAGCAAAGCTTGTGCTATGGGTATGCTAAGCGACGATAAACATACTTAAATAGATAAATACATACTTATATACATAGAAAACATCCATGACTCAGGACAAGGAACAACCCAGAACCGCGGCTTAGCAGGCAGGGTCACTACCGACTGAGCCAGACCGGTCGGTCGTCAAACCTTGTCTTTTTTGGAGTCGGACAAAAAAACGAAAGCCTCAGTAAAATTAGATTTTAAATATTTACCTAGAAAGCGTTCTTTCACGCGATTTCTCTTGACCCAAGCAAAGTCAACTAGGTCCTTAGGCTTCTCTTTTGCCTCCTGACTCCTGACCTTAATAAAAATATACCCTTGAAGGACTATTCACAGTTCGAGAACAGGTAAGATAAATAGGAACCTTTCAAATATTTTATTTCATAAAACTGTTAGTCTGAGATAGATTTTCGGTAAAAGATATGGTTAAGTATGGGATCTTTGTCGACAACGTCCGGTTCGCCCACCGGCTTTGGCATCTCCCCCATATATGGCGCTGAGCCTGTGCAAGCGTGTCGGGATACCAGCTCCAGTTCTGAAAGTGATTATTTAGTTAAGACACAGTAGTCACCAACCAAGTGGCTTTGCAGAATCCTAGAATACTTTGGTCACATGGCAAGGAAAGGCGATGACAACCTCGTGAAGCAAAATATATGAGAAAATGCCTCGCGTACGGCATATACTCGTACGTAACGTTGGTTCGACCAGATCCGCACCGCACTTGACTTTACGGTTCAGCACGCTGTCCACACCGCCGAAGATAAAAGCAGGTGGAGATAAAAAGTGACGCAGAAGGGATGCAATCCTGAGGTATACGATGCAAGGAGGACGAGTAGGCTTAACGCTCATGACGATTTAATTTGGGTAACCCGGTATCATTAGTTGCCCTTGAACATGATGCATGTTAATATTACTGCGTCTACCGTTCCATTCTAATTTCAATTTCAATTCTGATAAATTACCTATATACTTACTTGATACTTTCTGACAATAGCGCCAACTCTAAGAAGAAATTAAATTGTTTTCAAAGAAAATATTTTAATTTGTTTGCATGGTAGCTCCCATCTCTCTTCGCTAGCTCGTAATCACAAAGTTTGATTCAGTTAGGAGGTCTAACTAGTTCCGGTTCTATCTCAGAGACGGCGGGGGGGCGCCATAAGCCTTCGACCCTTGCCACCGTGGCTAGCCGAGTAATTTTCAGGCATCCGTGGCTATAGCAGAGTGCGCTGGTTCGAATCCTGCATTGGACACTTGGATTGGAGGCCCTCGTAATTTTTTCTTTGTATATGACAATTTATTTCAGTTAATACAACGCCAATTATTTCGACGAAATATTTTAAAAATCAGATCAGAATAAAAAATCCAAACAAAGGGTTACTTACTTTCATTAGGATGCTGGCACTGGTACATCCTCATAAAGCAGCTGCTCATGAAGGTGCGATGGATGCCGTGGGGGCAGCGCGCGCACACCATCACCCCACGCGCCGGGCAGTTCTCAGGACAAGCGACTTCAGGTTGGTCAACCTTTTCTGTCAACATAACGACTTCATTATACTTTGCCAGTTCCTTCGATACATGAACCATGGAGTGGATGGCACAAAAACAGAATCTAAATTATTTTGAAAATGATCAAATCGATATTGTTTGCCTTATTCGCAAGTTATCTAGTATCCTTGACGTCAGTGCAGTGTCGTAAAAATCAACTTTGAGATATAACACTGCTATATCACAATTTTGTTCTGTTTCAACTCCTTAATTGCTAAAAGTGAGGATTAATATATTTATGATTTATAAAGTAATAATTGTTGCCAAAAATACCTAAATGTAAATCATCTGCTCCTTGTTTCTCTTCGTCATTATCTTTATCACCTTCTACTTGCAGTACCTCATGATTATCAGAAACATTGGCATCTTCATCTTTCACTGGTGCAGGATCATCGGAATCTTTAACAGGTTCTTCCTGATCTAAACCACCTTCTTCCTTAGGTGGGCTGGAATCGTTAACTGGGTCTTCCTGGTCTTCTTTCTTGAGAGGGCTGGAATCGTTAACAGGATCTTCCTGTTCTAAACCTTCCCCTTGCTTGGGTGGACTAGAATCATCAACAGCTTCGTCCTTGTCTAAACCAATAACTTCTAACGGGACGCTGGCGTCTGCGTCATCACTAACGTTTATCACACCACCACCGCCAATGGGTAAGTCGTCTCCTTGCCTCAGTGCGGCTAAAAAGTAAAAAAAAGTGTAATTATTTAAACAGTTACGTTCAAAAATTCGTTAAATAATATTTCTATTAAATAATTAAAGGGTAACACTTTTTACCGTTGCAGAACTTTGCAGGTACAACTGTTGTCTTTACATCTGAAAAAAATGTGTACGTAGCTATAGATTTATTTGAATTTATTCCTATTTCCATCTGCAGAAAAAAATGAGAGAAAATAGACCCATCCCTTAAAGCTAGGAAGTTTATACTGTCTGTATTCGATTATTTACTGTATGGGTCAACAACAATTGTGGAAATTCGTGTTTAATAGTTCCAAATGCTACACGCTCACATTAAGTAATATAAAAAATGTGATCACAACATTTTAAAATACTCACCTCCATAGCATTTGACGACTTTTAGTTCGCATTTAGACATCAAAACATACCGCCTTGGATTGTTTTGTTCCTTTACTTTAACACAAATCGTGGCCTTTACCAGCGGGCATATTGTTTTAGAACACTTCGATATTCGTTTTGCTTCCCTCAAAGAACTTGCCAGTACCAAGCTGACACAAAAAACTGTAAAATGTGATTTATTGAATATCGTCACTACTTTGAAAAAATCTCGTATCTCACGCTGCTCCTCAAAGTTAAAACGCAGTAAGTCTATATGTATTCCATACATACTTACTACAATTTTCTTTTCATTGATAGACGAAGATACAAGTTTTTTTAAAGTAGTGACGATATGGCATGAAACATCCGAATTCTTCCCGTTATATTCTTTATTGGCAATTTGGCATTATAACTCGCATAACCCATTCTGATTCAATCTTACGAATACCTACACCTATGATGTGTAAGCCTTATACGGACGACACATGAAACCAGAAATAAATTTCAGTAATAATATTATCATCATTAATCAAGAATTGTTTTTACTCTTAATTTTCAACACGGCATTGGGCATTTTTTTTTTTCAAAGTTATCCCCCCCAACTTTTTTGGATTTGGAAATTTTAATGTAGTTTCCACTCAGAATCAAGAGCTCTTTGAATTTTAATAGGAGAAAAAAAAGTGACCCAAGGTTTTTTCTTATTCCGTTACCATTTTTTACATTTTGATTTTTTTCTCAGCAGGAATGTTGTGCAAGTTCTAGTTGTACATGCTTGCGATGACAGGGAAGAGTGTGTTGGATTACAATTCGGGCCAAAATATTTTGTATGGATAATTTTTTCACTTTCATAATTAATTGGCCCGAAATAGCACACTCAACAGGAGCTGTGAAAATCACGGGAGATGCCTTTGCTCAGCAGTGAGAGTGAGACACATGAACAGGCTATTTAAAAAAATATATATTTTTATTTACTTTTTTATGTACTGTTTAGTCATGAGTAGTATCATATCAAGCTATAGGTAAGTTTTAAGTCCCGACGGTGCGTGGTATTTTTAAAGTCAAACCTCTATAAAATCAGACGTAAACTCAATCCTTGTATCGAAATCGCTGTCAGCCTACTTACCTACTACTAATCAATGTACTTACTTGAGAAAAAGTATATTATGTTCGAAAATGAATTCATATTTTTTAAGTCAACGTAGTCTCTGAAACCAATTGAAGGTTTTCTTTAATATATTTTTTTGTTAACTGCATTGATTGAATACAGGATGTTTACTAAATCCGTCGCAATACTAGTAGATCGGATAGATCTTGAATCTCTTGATCTTTTCAGTCTAAGCCAAGGACCTCTCATCTGGTGCAGTGATAAAAGGGACTTTGAAGTGATAACATAGGCAATTTAGAAATTTCGTGTAAAAATATATTCGTTTATAATAATCACTTGTTTATCTTGCGAAAGGTTGCATTTTTGACACTGATGATTGTTGCGCTGACAGCTAGTATAATTCAACGTTTTTTTTTTAATTATTCTGTAAAATATTAAATATGATACTTGAAATTAACACTGAAATTTTGCTAAAAATTGAATTTAAATAGTGTAATTGTATTTAAATAGTGATAATGCGTTGTAAATATGTAATGATATTATTATGTACATTTATGAGTCATTGTTACTTGAAAGAAATGAATTTTAATATTTTTTAATTTAAAAAAAAAGTGATAGGAAAAATCATAAGTCATTTCATGGATAAAATATAAAAACAACCTGTATCAAAAAACAATCGTCCAGACGATTGCTTGTAAATTAAAAAAGTAATAACAAAATCACAAAACTATTTTATGATCGTAGTTTCAATGTTAAAGCAATTTTAATTCAAAACTTCATATGTCACTTGATGAATGTTTGGTTAGGTCTTACCTATTAAATGTTTGCTCCCAATCCCAACCTAACATTATATCGTACTAGGTATTTCATTTAGTTCAGACAATTCTAGTTTCTCTTGTATTTTTAGTGTGATGATGAAATTAAATCATAATAAAGAAATAATATTTAGTTTAAAGAACCTACCATTTGTCGGCGAAGTACCTACCTACTTTTGTTATCTTTTCTGTACATATAAGTATAATAATTCATAGTAGTAGGTATGTAGATATGCCGCTGTGCTAAGTGAATAATATAGGTAGTTGACCCATGACAACACCTGGTTTCAAGGCTTAGCCGTAAAGCGTACAAAAAGACACAACCGCGATACTGTCACCTCGACGATTGGATCTCAATTTAAATGTCAGAAATGCGGACGTTCATGTCGCTCCCGGATAGGTCTTTATAGTCACGAGAGGAGTTGTCTCTCACATACAGACGCTGTTTAAATCATCTGTCAAGATGTACGAGGCCTTATGATGATGACGGTATATACATAATTATAACATTTTATCTTTATTTTTCCCTCAGAAATGCGTACTTAAAATCGGTACGGCGTATATGACGACTTCTTGCGGTTACGAGTTAAGAATTTCACCTCCTTTCATCCCATGGGTATCGTAAACGTCGTTGTCGGATAATATTTTATGTGGGTTCGATTGTGGTGTGGGCTATATATTTGCAATCTGCCATTGCAATGAGGAGGCACACTGACATTTTATCCCGCCAGGCATGTCACTGTCATTCATAATTATGTGAGAGAGGGAAAAATATCATCTCGCTCTCACGTATGAAATCCTGAAAGATAAAGATGTGTGCAATGGACCAACAATGGACTAATAAGTTGTCGCCATCTATCATAACCTTTGAGTGTGCCTCCTCACTTCATAATTTCGTTTTATAACAATTATAAAATTCAACCTCTTTATTGCTGATAGTGGCACCGGAACTTGAGCAGGTTCATGTGTTCTGCTTTCATTGCCTACTAAATATAAACTAGACTTTTGCTTTTTTCACTTTTGCATAAAATGTTGGTTTTAATAGTTTTATTCATACGACCAAGTTCTGCAGATTAATTGAAAACGGAGCAGTTGAAGCCGCGCAAGTACCTTTGCAAATGAAGGAAGACCGACAACTGACATCATTACGGCGCCATCTTGAATTTTCTATTATTTTCTTTTAGACCTGTAACCAAGAGCAAAGTTTTTTAACCCCATCTTTGCTGGTCTTTGTATGTTTGGACAACAGTTGGATTCGAGTTAAACATGCGAAAACAAAAATAATGACGCTTCGATTATAAAAAAATACACGAGGCTACTTTCCCGCCGTAGTGCGGAAGTATTTTATTCGCCTATGTATGTTGAAACTTAAAATTCCCAAATTCCTGTAAAACGTTGTAGACACGTACAATAAGCATTACTCATGGGAAGGGTTCCGTAGTTGTACGTATTTTTCTCAAAAACTACTAAAACTATCAAGTTCAAAATAATTTTCCTAGAAAGTATTTATAAAGGTCTACTTTTGTGACGTTTTTCATATTTTTTAAACATATGGTTCAAAAGTTAGAGGGGGGGGACACACTTTTTTTTCCTTTAGGAGCGAATAGTTCCAAAAATATTAATATTATCAAAAACCGGCCAAGAGCGTGTCGGGCCACGCTCAGTGTAGGGTTCCGTAGTTTTCCGTATTTTTCTCAAAAACTACTGAACCTATCAAGTTCAAAATAATTTTCCTAGAAAGTCTTTATAAAGTTCTACTTTTGTGATTTTTTCCATATTTTTTAAACATATGGTTCAAAAGTTAGAGGGGGGGATGCACTTTTTTTTCCTTTAGGAGCGATTATTTCCGAAAATATTAATATTATCAAAAAACGGTCTTAGTAAACCCTTATTCATTTTTAAATACCTATCCAACGATATATCACACGTTGGGGTTGGAATGAAAAAAAATATCAGCCCCCACTTTACATGTATGGGGGTACCCTAATAAAACATTTTTTTCCATTTTTTATTTTTGCACTTTGTTAGCGTGATTGATATACATATTGGTACCAAATTTCAGCTTTCTAGTGCTAACGGTTACTGAGATTATCCGCGGACGGACGGACGGACGGACGGACAGACAGACATGGCGAAACTATAAGGGTTCCTAGTTGACTACGGAACCCTAAAAAACGATTTTAGTAAACCCTTATTCATTTTTAAATACCTATCCAAAAATATATCACACGTTGGGGTTCGAATGAAAAAAAAAATCAGTCCCCACTTTACATGTAGGGGGGGGGTACTCTAACAAATCATTTTTTTCCACTTCTTATTTTTGCACTTTGTCGGCGTGATTTATATACATATTGGTACCAAATTTCAGCTTTCTAGTGCTAACGGTCACTGAGATTATCCGCGGACGGACGGACGGACAGACAGACATGGCGAAACTATAAGGGTTCCTAGTTGACTACGGAACCCTAAAAAAGGTCAAGCGCGGCAAAGGTAATCACGAACCTCACGAACCGAACACATACAAATACACATAATATGTTAATTCTGATACACACACATCAGCAAAATCAAAGCGTATCCAGGGGCGGCTCACTCTGCGATTCTATCGCCGCGCTACAAGTACATTCTGGCGGCCGCGAGTTCGCGGCCTACTCAGGTGTGGCGCGCATTCACACGGAACGCACGTTCACACTTTCTGTAGTTACTTTACGTCGCGAGTTTTTTTTAGGGTTCATATGTGTTGTCCGCGTGTGGAATGGCTATTAAAGCTTAGTTAAATAAATATCATGAATAAAATAAATACCATAAGACATTTTTACACAGATCTACTATTGCTTAAGTCCCCCGGAAAGGTTCAATAAGGCTTGTGATGTTGGAACTTAAACAAAAATATATAAACACTATATATATACCTAGAAAGTACCCAAGACCTGAATAGAATAGTATAACATTTTATCTGAGTATTAATTCGTTTTAATTCATAGGCAACCCTATCGCCGGACGCCGCGCACGTGCGGCTCGTTTCTTTGTAAGAATTTTGTAGGCATTTAAAAAGGCGGCATGTCGTGAACATCAAAGCAGTGGGCCTTCTGTACTTGTACTATTATATATTCTGTGGCGTATCTTATTATTCCCTTCTTTCCTAACACATCAACAACAAGTAAAAAGTAAATACGTAAAGGAAGTTAAATAAAACCCTAAAAACACGAGAAATGCATTATTTGCGTACGTCGTTTACATATTTACGTGCGGGGTGTTGAAATGTATTGCCATAATTTTAAAGGTCGTTTTTAACCTGTGCAAAGTACGTTCACAATAAATTGTGTTTATAAATTGCGGGTCTCAAGTGCCTTTGTGAGTAATATGGTTTTTGTGATACTTTGGGTGGTGCAAGTCATGAAACTCGTGAAGAATATAGAACATGATACTCAAGATGTTTATTGACGACCGGTCTGGCTCAGTTGGTAGTGACCCTGCCTGCTAAGCCGCGGTCCTGGGTTCGAATCCCGGTAAGGGCATTTATTTGTGTGATGAGCACAGATATTTGTTCCTGAGTCATGGATGTTTTCTATGTATATAAGTATGTATTTATCTATTTAAGTATGTATATCGTCGCTTAGCATTCATAGTACACGCTTTGCTTAGTTTGGGGCTAAGTTGATTTGTGTAAGGTAGTTTATTAAAGAAAAAAAATTAATTTCCTTCAAAAACAAGAAATGATGCGTCAACCTTTGTCAATATAATTAATACAGATCAAAAACTTGTAGTTAATAATATATATTTTGGTGATACCTACTAAGTATATATTTTTAAACTAAAGGATAAATGGAAAATTTCACACCTCTGGCAGAGCTCGAACCTACGGCCTTCTGGACCTGGTGGACCGGCATTACAGAAGGTCACAGGATCGTCCTGCCTGAGGTGTGAATTTGTCCATTTTACCTTTACTTATAAATGTAAAATTTATAGTTAAAGGGGGTCTGGAATCTGGTCCCTACCTGTCATGTGTGAATTAAAGTTGCAGGTCTTTCAGACTAGTTAAGGCATAAGTAAATATAATATACAGAGTGGGGCCTGTAACAAAGGCGAAGAATTGAACTCTAGGCTATTCTCCTTATATTGATCAACATTTGTTCGGCGACTTTTAAAAATAACTTGTATTTTGATTTTTATCACCCTTGAAAGTTTTTTCTAAGAGGGAATGTATTGCGAATTCTGTTAAGTCTAAAGTGTGACAGACAACGTCAATGACAACAATAATGGCGTACATTGAAGCTAATATTTATTTTGTATGAAAAATTAAAAATTTAAAGACTTCATAATTTTTAAAAGTCACTAAACACATATTGATCAGTATAAAGAGAATAGCCTACAGTTCAATTCTTCGCCTTTGTTACAGGCCCCACTCTGTATAGGTATTTAATCTTAATTTAATTGCTGTTAGATAATTGACGAACGTGTAATATTTATAAGTATTAGGGTGCTTTGGGTAATTTACATGGTACAGAAATGCTCGGGTAATTTCGAAAGGGGAATCTTGATATGATAGATATAATGGTGATTTTCATGTGACTTTCGAAATTAGACGACTTCCGAAATTATCTCAATGCACCCTATTAATAAAATGTCTATGTCTAAACAGGCAGGCAATTATGGTCGCGCGATAAATGATCAAACATCTGGCCGTCCCTATCGCACTTACTAATAGTGCGATAGGGACGGCCTGATATTTTATCGTCTATCGCGCGACCATGCTACCCGTGCAGGAATGCTTAAAAAAAGTTCATATGAATGCTATTGAGTTTTAATATCTTTCAATATAATAATTGTAATTAACGTTTTGACTTGAACCAAACATGGCAGAAATAGGCGCTCTTAACGTCTGATATAAAGTTTCTCGCTTCAGGCAAGTGCACAGTAACTTTTATCTCATATTTCAAAATATCATTTATTTGTCATACGAGTATGGAAAACACAGTTTTGACTAAGTCTGCCGTGATTATACGAGTATTATGGTATAAAATTTTCTCTTTAGAAATTATTTGTCATTAGAAAACAAAGTAGCATTTATTTCTCGATGAAGATAGACTTACGCACATTTCATCTATTACCTATCTGTTATCAAATACATTTTTAAGGACTAAAAAAATGTACTCTACTGATTATTTACATGTGTACGTACGCAAAACTTTAGCTTGATTGTGTTAGATATGGGTATACATATTAAGATTTATATTTTGTAACTAGCGGGTAGGCAGTCGCGTAATAAATACTTGCCGAGCAACACGACTTTTATTTAACAGATCGGAATACGGAAAAATTAAAAACGTACAAACATAGTCACGTACTTACCTATACATACATAGAGTCTTGGAATAAGAATTTGCAACCTCTATGAAGTCAGGTCAGAATAATAGTCTGTTAATACCTACATTGAAACTGTATTAATAATATTGACAGCCGCCCAATTTGTAACTGGGCTTTAATAAAAATGTAATTATTTAGCAGAAAACAGCTATCAGATATTTACAGTGTACTTATATTATACGTTAGTACCTGGGCGACCGAGCTTCGCTCGGTTCTATTTTGTATTATAAAAAAACGTTAGATACAAAATAAAACAAAATCTTTATTTCTAGCCGGGATTCGAACCCTGACACCTGTGTGCATGCGATTATTATACCGACGCACTTACGACTGAGCTACGCGCAGCTGACGCTCAGACAACGAAATTAGCGACCATATTTTGCGTTTATTAATGGGAATGAAAAACGCATGAAAACTCAAAAATTCTCATTTTCCGGGACGTAAGGCTAAGCTAGATCGATTTTTCACCCCCGAAAACCCCCACATAACAAATTTCAGCGAAATCGTTAGAGCGGTTTCCATGATCGCCGGTATATATATATATATAATTATATATATACAAGAATTGCCTACCCCCTCTCCTGTGGGTATCGTTGAAGTTAACTGAAGTGGGTCCAAATATGTCTGCGATGGCAAACAGTCACTGCAACGCAAAAACGACGTGTTATAAGTTTGACGTGTCTGTCTGTCTGTCTGTCTGTCTGTCTGTCTGTCTGTTTGTCTGTCTGTGTGTGTGTCTGTTGTCGCGTTCTCTAGCGTTCTAACTCCTATCGTCTCGTTAGGTATGAGGAAATTTAAATGAGGAGTCAGAAGAACGGTAAAACAATATTTATTCCCATGAAGCTCAGCCGGTAAGATGGGTAAAAGTCGTGGTTCGTAAAAAATACTAGTCAAGATCGGATTCCGCTAGTCGATTGTAGCCACAGTACTCCCCTGACGATGCCGAGGTGGTAGGCGCCGTTTTTCTGATCGGCGCTGAGTTCAGCGCTGCTAGAATCTGCGTGGCGCTGAGTCGGGGAAAGCGGCCAGAAGCAATACGGCAGGCGGGCGGCAAGCAGGAAGCCAAAAGAAGTCACTCTGGACTTGGGACCCTGGAACGCGCCATCATACCAAGCGTTAAAAACGGTTTATAAGCCTTTGTGAACACCAACGGCAAGAGGGAAAGCACTAGAGTAGTTGTGTTGCCGTGGAAATTCACAATTCAGATACGGAGATTACAAAAAGGCAATGTAAATTAAGAAAATGAGAAATTAAAATGCAATTATTATTTTTATCACAAAATGGAGGGTTGGTTGACAAAAGGTCACAATGACTATGAGCAAATATATAATTAGGAAGATTACTTCTTTAGTTAAATGAGTACCTATGCATATTTAAATAGTGGCTATGGAATAGTTACTATTTCAATGTGCATGATAAAATTCCAAAGCAATAAAATAGCACTACGATATTCTAGGCAGCTAGCAAATAAAATATATCCACTTACCCAATTCGGGGTACACTATTAAACATAATTAAAACACCACAGTAATTTAATAAGTTGAGGAACACGTAGGGACGCAGTTAAATTCGATTACGAATTTCGATTGGTATCTGATCCGTAGCAGAGATCGATAATTAAGAGCGCTATGACAAAAAAAGGCGATATATTGTAAAATGCACAATATTCATCGACAAAATTGTACACTTTACTCATACTAAAAGACAGTGAAAGTACTTGTTTCAGTTAGAACATCTTATTAACTGTCGGCTAATTAAAAAACATATGGAAAAAAAAGCTTTTTCAATTAGTAATGATTGTTTTCCTGATGCTCGTTTAGGAAAAACCGCGTGAAGCACAGAATTCGGAGCTCTTATTATCAACAATTTGATAAGCTCACTCTCATAAATGAGGTAAATTTAAGTTCCAAATATCTTGTACTTCAGGCCCATTAAACAATATTTATCATTTAATCCTTTGAAATTGAGAAATTGAAAGTAAAACGAACTCAATTTTGTCTTGAAAATACATTGAAACAAGTGATCATTTCTCCGAAAATCTACATGTTATCGAAGTTATTTTAGTATATAAATAATCTGTACAATCTGCTTAAATTGCTGTTATCCATTTGTCGTTATAATATTATATAATGATTTTTTGCCAATTTTTTGAAAACTAGCCTTCCTGTCGCTATTTGACCGGCGACGGACGCCTGCGATTTCAGTGCCGCGCCGGAGCTCGTATAGGTGAGACGTATGTCACTTCGCTCTCCGAGTTCTGATCGCAAACGTCGAGAATATTTATCGTTGTGTGGGTCGGACGCCTTGTTTATACACGGGCTATCCTCGCATTGTGTGTGTGTAAACAGCGACCAACGACTTTGATCCTAGATCCGTAAATATTTGCTTTTGTAATATTTTGTTATGTTTGAATGTTAAAGTATTACAACGTTATGATGATAAATATGTAAAAATTACAATACGGTCAAGATGATAAGACATATCAAGATGGTACTCGGGATCTGATGATGGAGCCAGAAGGTGGTCACCAGTACCAGTGAACCATGTAAGTAAACGACTTCGTGTTTAGGCTCGTTGGGTTCGTCTCAACAAGACCTTTGACAAGAGGTGGTACTCAGGGTCTGATGATGGAGCCAGATGGTGGTCACCAGTACCAATGAACCATATAACTAAACCCAGAGATGGGGAAATCGTAATCGATTCCGGATTACACGATTACTTGATTTTACTTTGTAATCCACTACTGGGTGTCAGATTACTTGTAATGTAATCAAGTGAAACGGTAAATTACCATTACATGTAAAGGAATCACTAATCATCTATACAATAATTACTATTACCAATAATTCGGAATCATAGTCGATTCAAAATAACTGAAATTATTGACTTGATTACTTTCAGATTACAAATATGTAGTACCTCAGATTGCTGACTGTCACTTTGACACAAAAGTCATCATGGGTGTCGTAAAATAGGTTTTAGGGGGTGCTGATTCCAAAATTAATGACCAATGTGGAATCTGACATTGCTGACTGTCACTTTGACACAAAAGTCGTCATGGGTGTCGTAAAATAGGTTTTAGGGGTGCTGATTCCAAAATTAATGACCAATGTTCAATCTGACGTTGCTGACTGTCACTCTGACACAAAAGTCGTCATGGGTGTCGTAGAATAGGTTTTAGGGTGTGCTGATTCCAAAATTAATGACCAATTTGGAATCTGACATTGCTGACTGTCATTTTGACACAAAAGTCGTCATGGGTGTCGTAAAATAGGTTTTAGGGGGTGCTGATTCCAAAATTAATGACCAATGTGGAATCTGACATTGCTGACTGTCACTTTGACACAAAAGTCGTCATGGGTGTCGTAAAATAGGTTTTAGGGGTGCTGATTCCAAAATTAATGACCAATGTGGAATCTGACATTGCTGACTGTCACTTTGACACAAAAGTCGTCATGGGTGTCGTAAAATAGGTTTTAGGGGTGCTGATATCAAAATTAATGACCAATGTTCAATCTGACGTTGCTGACTGTCACTCTGACACAAAAGTCGTCATGGGTGTCGTAAAATAGGTTTTAGGGGGTGCTGATTCCAAAATTAATGACCAATGTGGAATCTGACATTGCTGACTGTCACTTTGACACAAAAGTCGTCATGGGTGTCGTAAAATAGGTTTTAGGGGGTGCTGATTCCAAAATTAATGACCAATGTGGAATCTGACATTGCTGACTGTCACTTTGACACAAAAGTTGTCATGGGTGTCGTAAAATAGGTTTTCATGGGTACTGATCTCAATATTAATGATCAATTTGGAATCTGATATTGCTGACTGTCACTTTGACATAAAAGTCGTTATGGGTGTTGTCAAATAGGTTTCCAGGGGTACTGTGTACTGTGCAATGTCAGGTTCCAAATCGGTCATGACTTTTTAAATCATTTCATTAATTTTGGAATCAGTACCCCCTAAAACTATTTGACTACACCCATGATTCCTTTTGTGTCAAAATGACAATTAGCACTGTGAGATTCCAAAATAGTTATTAATTTTGGAATCAGCACCCCCGGAAACCTTTTTGACGACACCTATGACGACTTTTGTGTCAAAGTGACAGTCAGCAATGTCAAGATTCCAAATCGGTCATTAATTTTCAAATCAGCACCTCCGGAAACCTATTTGACGACACCCATGACAACTTTTGTGTCAAAGTGACAGTCAGCAATGTTAGATTCCACATTGGTCATTATTTTTGGAATCAGCACTCCCTAAAACCTATTTTACGACACCCATGATGACTTTTGTGTCAAAGTGGCAGTCGGCAATGTTAGATTCCATATTGGTCATTAATTTTGGAATCAGCACCCCCTAAAACCAATTTTACGACACCCATGACGACTTTTGTGTCAAAGTGACAGTCAGCAATGTCAGATTCCACATTGTTCATTAATTTTGGAATCAGCACCCCCGCAAACCTATTGACGACATCCATGACGACTTTTGTGTCAAAGTGACAGTCAGCAATGTCAGATTTCACATTGGTCATTAATTTTGGAATCAGCACCCCCTAAAACCTATTTTACGACACCCATGACGACTTTTGTGTCAAAGTGACAGTCAGCAATGACAGATTCCAAATCGGTCATTAATTTTTAAATCAGCACACCCGAAAACCTATACTCGTGGTATATGCACTTGAAATGTGAAAGTGAAAATGCTAGAATGACATGTAAACCAAAAACAATTTGAGTGACATAAAGAAGTAAAGTAATAAGCCTGGAATCGAAGTAAAGTGGGATTCAAAATACTTAAGTACTTGATTACCGAGGAATCCATATTACAGGAATCTATATTATACCGATTCCAAAGGAATGGATTACAGAGGTAATCATAATACAGCATTACAGTAATTTTCATATAACAAAAGCAAATATTTGGGATGGGCTACTTTTATAATTAATTTTTAAAATAAATTTTAACATAATTGATATTATTTTGCGCTACATTCTAGTATTTTCGTACAAAATAATGTTTATTAGAAATCAAAAGTTTATATCGAGATAGTAGATTGTGGTTGTTATCAAAATTCCATAGAAAGGATCAAGATTGTTTTGTCCATTATTGTAGTGCGAGCGAGTGATAAGACGTGCTAGAAAGGGTCGGCATATTGGGCTCGCGCGGCGGGTAAAATACCTAATTTCGCCCGACGCCGAAATGTTATAACGCTCTTAACGACGTGCGTTCCACTCAACTCCAAAGATAAAATGGACGAGTGAGTGATGGGCGCAATGACACAGCGCCTCGACCCGTGCATTCATTCATGCACTCGCGAATGTGAACATTATTGAGAGTGAATGTTTACCGCGGCGCGACATATTTAAATCAATCAGCGTGATGATGATTTTATACTTGTAAATACGTAGTTTTAAGACATTATTGTTGTATATTTTAATATGTAATATAGTTTATTAGTAGTGTAGTATTTTTAGTTAGGTAATTTAGTAGTTTTAAATGTTGATTTTTTAAGAATGTAACGTATTACGTTACACTGTCTGTGGCATCGTAGCTCCTGAACGGATGAACCGATTTCGATTTAGTTTTTTTCATTTGAAAGCTGTGTTAGTCGGGAGTGTTCTTAGCCATGTTTCATGAAAATCGGTCCACTAGGTCGCGGTCGGGGGTTTTTTCAAAATTTTAATTTTGTGGTTAGGTTATATACTTAGGTACTTCGCTTTTCCCTACGGTAGTCTAGACCTAGCATTACAAGCTCAGGTGCAAAACGTAGCTCGAGTCTGTAATTGCAATCTTCTGCAGAAATTTATTGAATCCTCACTATAAGGTGATTGCACCAGCTGAGACTGAAATCTATAGATAATGTAGATTTTAGGTATTATTGAACTTGGTGTTAAACTTTTATTCTTTATTTACTCTTGAGAGGAAAGGTTTCCTAGAACAAACGTTGATTGTGGGATATAGGAGTAGTTTGAATTAGTGATGTGCTGCTGAAAATCCTTAAACATAATATTCTTTTTTATTTTAGTTTCAATATATTTGCTTAATAAAGAAGTAATTTTTCCCCTAAGTGAGAACTCGCGTTCGAGGAAACTACCGCGCATTCTTAGATTTTGATTCCCAACTTAATCAGACCAGTAATACCTACTAAAATGTGCGTTATATGTATAAACGAAAAACAGAAGCTGACAATAAAAAACCAGAAATTTCATAAATTTTCATAAAAAATCCGATATCTCAAAAACACGGAGAAACTAAAAAGCCAAAAATAATAAACCTTTCAATTCAGATTTCTTATCGTATTGCAATAAGCTAAACATCCAAATTATAAACAAATCAATTATTTTTGTAGTCGGTACCAGACCTGTTCGTCGCCTTGCTATTGCCTGTTTGCCCCACCCAACCATACACAGGCTGGTACCGACTCCAAAAATAATTGATTTGTTTATAATTTGGATGTTTAGCTTATTGCAATACGATAAGAAATCTGAATTGAAAGGTTTATTATTTTTGGCTTTTTAGTTTCTCCGTGTTTTGTAACGCGCTTATTTTTGAAGGCGGTTTTATTTTTTGTTAAAAAGTTTATTTATTTGTTGATTTTTAGTGGTTCCTAGTGATATTATATGTATCAGTCCGAATACATGTACAGTAGTGAAAGAATTATCCTTTAACTCCTAACCATTGAGGAGTTGACCTTCCATCATCAGCTCAGTTGATTTTTAGTGGTTCCTAGTGATATTATATGTATCAGTCCGAATACATGTACAGTAGTGAAAGAATTATCCTTAAACTCCTAACCATTGAGGAGTTGACCTTCCATCATCAGCTCAGCCACATAAAATTATTACCATCAGACGTAAATACTGGTGTACCTTTGAAAAATAGACTAAAAACATTACATGTGCCTATAACATTTGAAGAGTTCCCTCGATTTCTCCAGGATCCCATCATCAGACCCTGACTTGGTGCCAATGGGACCATCTCGGGATTATACCGGTTCGATCAAAAAAAATATTTTGAAAATCGGTCCACGATTCTCGGAGATATCGAGTAACATACATACAAAAAAAAAATAAAAAAAATAATAAAAAAAAAAAAACATTCAGTCGAATTGAGAACCTCCTCCTTTTTTGAAGTCGGTTAAAAACAAAGAGAATCATAAAGGGTATTTGCTTAATTTGGTATCCCATCGGTTGTTCTAAGCCCCTTTAAGTCTTGGTTTTGGTTTTCGGGACATCTTTTATGTATGCACCCAACAACGGACCAGGTTTTATATGTTCTTGTAAATAAATCATTGAAAATCGCTCTGTATTGGAGACATTCAGCGAGAAATATTATTAAGCATGTTACCGCAAAATATAATATTCACTAAATATCACTTTATCATCCCATCGCTCTGGCAATTAACCAAATGCACAGCTAGATACATATTATAACTAGAGTCGAATCAAAATTATGTTAGCATGTATGCCGTATGGCACCGCCATATTATAATTAAAGATGAGAGTGCATAATTCAATCACTTAACGGATACGCGTGTCTTGTGGAAACATGTAAATTTTATTACATTTAGGGCCTGTTTCAAAAATGACACGCTCTTTTTCTTCATGCAGGTGAAAGAAAGAGACGGTGTTAGTTTTTTATCTGCCAAATAGCTTTGACTGGAGATCCTGAAACAGGCCGTTACGTTAAGATTTTATGCATGATATTTATTTTCTGATTGACTCAGTCATAGACTATGACCTAATTGGAACTTTAAGATACCTACGTCCAATATTCGAACGTTCGTGGGACTTTTGGGTCATTTCTAAGTATCTAATATCTAAGTTATATTAGGACTGGAGAACTAAGTGGCGAAATGGTAAAATAGGAAAAAATTATAATATTATTATGATATTTCTCTCACTACATCGGAGTCCTGTGAAGGATTCATTTTATAGATGCAATGCAAGATCCTACTGCGTGCTCTTAAAAACGGTTAAAAACAACTAATTTTTACTAATAGGGCACATATTCCAGTTTATAATTATGTAAAGGCACCTATCTATTAATTATACATACCACACCAATGTACACAATTTGAGCGTGATACCATAATGTATCATAAAGATAAACATGACATCTAAGCCTCCACATACACAATGACAAGACAACAAGCGTGTAAATGTGCCGCGTTTAATTAAATCACCGAAACATACTACATTTCCAGCAAAACGTAATATCACACACTTGAATAACACAAACGCTAAACGCCACTGTGTGCGTAGCCAAATGCACAAACGCTCACGAAGCGCTCACGATAATAACTCTTACATAGCTATCCTGCCGGCGTACCATGTTTCCAATTGTATCACTTATCCGCGCGGATAAGACATCCGTCACGCTTTGGCAAGAATGTCAGTGTGAGAGTGACAGATATTTTATCCACGTGGATAAGTGATATAATTTGAAGCATAATACACCGGCAGCTACCAAAGCCGAGCCAGAGCCAGGCTATATTTCTGCGGCGTTTCGATGGCGTTTTGCGTCGCAGAAATGCCATTCGGCTACAGGGCCTGTTTAATCAAGGTATTAAATATAGATGCGGACAAGGGGCCAGAAATATTTATACACGACTTTCTTGCTTATACGTTAAGGTTGTGGATACATATGTTTTGAACTTTGTCCGTAACTATATTTAGTGCATGACACTCCGAGCGTCTACATTTGGTTTTCGACGTTTTAGAATATGATTATATGACGTAACATTTCGACGTATTAGACAGCGTTAAAGTCACGGAAAAACAATTTTATAGACAAAGCGAACAACGCCCCCAAACGGTAATTTACTTGAACATAAATTTGCATAGATTTTCGTTTACAGTCTGTCAAAAAAGAATGGAAATTAATCAAATTAAAAAGTGGCAACACTGTGTCTTCCGGGTTTCATACAAAATTTCATTTGATAAGAACAAGACAGAAATAGGTACAATTTTATATATTTTTTACTTTACGCTAATGAGTTACGTAAGGTACAGCGGGCAATTAGTTATAACTAAACTAATCCAGTTTTTCCATTATTACACTATGATGTTGAGTTCTAATACGTGTATCCACTGAACACGCCTACCATATGTACCTAACCGGTGGACACTCTATTTAATAAATAATGCAAACATTGTAAAACATGGAAAAAGAACCAGTTACATTTGCCCCCCAGTCGAGATTTGCCCCGCTGTATCTTATTTTAAAATGCCATAACTCATGGTATCCGCTCCGTATTCTCATCAAAATTAATCACAGCTCTTCTCCGCTAGATACAATGGCTTCACTTAGTTCACATCTTATAATATTTGATGTATATTTTTATAATACGGGATAATACGGGAGTATAAAAATGTGATCTCTTACAAGTGTCTGTAGTGCTGGGCGGAAACGGCGAATTAGTATGAATGTATAGTCCCTGCTGGCAGAAAGCATGAAAGTTGGCATGTATATAGCTTATAGGTTTGTAAGAAAAACTAGAAGTAGAAACACGCCGAGGTGTCAATGTTTCCCCTCTTTATTATGTCTATCCTAGACATCGTGATGGTAGCTTTCACGGTTTTCATGGAAATATAAAAAAACTGAAATCAGGGATACAAAAGTGGGGAGAAAGAGGGGAAATATTGACACCTCGGCGTGTTTCTACTTCTATTTTTTCTTATAAGCTTATAACCCTATAATATCATATGTTTAACCGAAACCTGGCTCACGGATGATTTTAGTGATGAGGAATTCTTCTATCATAATTATGTTGTTTATCGTCGAGACCGGCCGTCGTGGACGGCGGCTCGCGGCGGCGGCGTGCTGGTGGCGGTGCGGCGCGACCTGCGCGCGCTGCGCTCCGACGATCTCTGCAGCGCGACCAGCTCCGAGGAGCTGTGGCTGTCTCTGCCCTTAGCTGCCGCTAGCACGTCTCCCGCTGCGCCTGGCCGCGCGACTTACTTACGCATAGCTTGTGTTTATTTCCCACATAATCGTAACCATGCTGATTCTCTGGAATTATTTTTTAATAATGTCAATGACCTTTTATGTCGCCACCCAAGCGATACCTACCTGTTGTTAGGTGATTTTAATATATCTCATGCGATTTGGAACTATAATAATTACTCAATTCTAACTCTTACTCACAATAATAATCCCTTAGCTGTTACACTTTCTGAATTTCTCTCTCTCTCTGGATTACAACAATATAACGGATGTGTCAATGCTCTTGGTCGCATTTTGGATCTTGTCATTAGTAATGTTAGTTGCGTTGTTTCTGTCTGTCCATCTCCCCTTACGCAAGAAGATTTACACCATAAATCATTAGTAATTTATTTTCCTTTATCAATAACGAAATCTTTGAACTCCACAGCGCATTATAAATATCTTTATCATTTAGCTAATTTTGAAAGTCTACGGCAGGGTCTTTCTGACGTCGACTGGTCTGTAATTGATGACATGGACACGGAAAGTGCCACAAGTTATTTCTATTCTACCTTGAATACGTTATTAAACGATTTCGTTCCAAAACGTAAGGTTTTTTCAACTTCTAAGTTTCCTCCATGGTATAATAGACCTTTAATTAAAATTATTAAAAACAAATTAAATGCTCATGCTAGGTGGAAAAAATATAAAAACCCCATTGATTATTCCGAATTTCACTTACTAAGAAAAAGGGAAAAGAAACTTAGTAAAGACTGTTACACTAAATATATTACCCTCAGTGAAAAGAAAATTACTTCTTCGCCCAAATATTTTTGGAGTTTTATTAAATCTAAATTTTCTGCAAACGAGGTACCGTCTAACATGTATTATAATGATATATCTTCCTCCGAAGGCGATGTTATTTGTGATCTATTTAACGATTATTTCAGTTCTGTTTTCGTGACTGGAAGTAATCAGTCACAATTTTCTTCACCTCAGTCCTCGTCCGTCTCTGTTGATATTTCTAGTATTCATATTACTGATGATTTAGTGTCCAAGTATCTAAAAGGCTTATGCGTCAATAAAGGAGCAGGTTTTGATAATATACATCCATTTTTAGTGTCCAAACTTTACTCAGAACTCGCAGTTCCACTAGGTAAGCTTTTTAGAAGGTCTATCAGTGAAGGCATTGTTCCGAGCATCTGGAAGCGTGCAATTATAACACCTGTGCATAAAGGCGGTGATAAACACAATGTCAAGCTTTATAGACCAATTTCGAAACTATGCACATTTGCTAAGGTCTTTGAAAAGATTGTGACGAATGAAATGACGGCTCTAGTCTCCCGACACATTTCTGTGCAGCAACATGGCTTTTTCAAGGGTAGAAGCGTGGACACTAATTTAGTTACTTATACTGAACATATTATTGATGCTTTGGATGCCGGTTATCAGGTGGACGCCGTGTATACCGATTTTTCGAAATGCTTTGATAAAATAGATCATTCTATTTTACTTCAGAAGCTTTCCAAGATCGGTATACACGGTGACCTCTTCAGATGGTTAAAATCATATATAAGTAATAGAAGCCAGGCGGTCGCACTTAAGGGCTATAGGTCGAGATTTCTACCCATCCCTTCAGGTGTTCCTCAGGGCTCGCATCTGGGGCCATTTTTATTTGTCTTATATGTTAACGATATGGGTACTGTCTTTCAATCTTCATCCCACATACTTTACGCAGATGATACAAAAATTTATAGAACGATTAAAAATCTGGATGATTGTGTTGCATTACAATCTGATTTGTCACGGTTTGCAGAGTACTGCCGGCAAAATAACTTAATTCTAAATGCTGATAAATGCTACACTATCACGTTTACCCGTAAACATAACCCAATTACTTTTGATTATAAATTGAGTGGTAGCAGTGTCTCGCGTGTTTCGTCGATTCGCGATTTAGGAATTACTCTGGACGCTAAACTTTCCTTTTATGAACATTTAGATAATATCGTGGCTAAAGCATATAAAAAATTAGGAATGATTTTGCGTTTTAGTAAACCATTCAATGGTACATTTGCGTTAAAAGTTTTGTATTATAGCTTCGTCCGAAGTATATTAGAATTTGGCAGTGTTGTTTGGTCTCCACACTATGGTATTCATAAGTCTCGGCTTGAAAGGATTCAAAAAATTTTTTGTAAGTCCCTTGATTATAGAATTGGACGATATAACTCTGATTATCTCTCGTCTGCGGCTAGGCATAGTCTTCCTCCTTTAGAAAAAAGAAGAACCTATCTTGATGTTTTGTTTTTATTTAAAATTATTAATAATCACATTGACTCCCCTTTTTATTAGAAAATATCTCCTTCAAAATATCTCGGTTCCACTCACGTTCTAAACCTACTTTCGCTATTTCCTCCTGTAGCACACAGTATGCTAAAAACTCTTTCTTTAGGCGCACTTGTAACTTTTATAATAATTCGATTAATAATATTGATATTTTTGCTCATAATTTGTCCAGTTTCAAGAACAAGGTTCGGCAATTACTGTTTTCTTGTTAACTGTATTATTTTTTCATTAAGTAGATTTTATAAGATGCATCCTTGCGTGTGTACCTACTCAACTACTGCGTGTGTAATTTTGTTAACTATTTTTACTTAAATTTAACCATCTAGTAATGTAGGAAACTCTAGGCCTAGATTTATATATATTTTTGTAAACCGTACTTGTAAAAGGCTGTTTGATTTCTAAATAAATTAAAAAAAAAAAAAAAAAAATTTCATGCTTTTTGCCAGACGGGACTATAGATTTGTTTAAGAACTCGTACTTACTACTGGGAATATCTATCTGTAAGCAACAGATGGAAGCGCGTTTCTCGCTTTGTACTTTCAAATTCCTATGCGCGAACGCTGCAATTGAGTTCTAGAAAGAACCAATGCAACATGTTTTTACGACTCGTAACTATTTGTAATAAAAACACCATGATTCCATGAATTGCATTTAAACCCCGGTCCGTGCTGATGAGTTTTTGTGAATTGATATCAGCCCAGTCTTATCTATTGAACTTTATTTCACGGGTAAATTTAATTGGAGAAGATGAGTGAGGATCTTGTAGTGATGTGCAAGTTGCGGAAACTTTCCAAAAAATCTTATATATTTCTTGAAAAATTCACGAAACTTTCACGAAAAATAAAAGGAATTTAAATTTATGAAATGGAAAGTTTCCATCCATACAATTGTCCATACAAAGTATGGAAAGTTTCCGAAGTTTTCCTATGTGAAAATTTCAGAATTTTGGAAACTTTCCGTCGGCACATCAGTAGGATCGGGTACTCAAAAAAAGGGCTAGATGTTTGGGTCGGCCAACCGGACGCCGACGTAAATGTCATTGAGTGAACTTTGGAACAGGTTACCTGGTGCCAAAAGACTTCAGAGAGCTACCCATGAGCCACATCATCCAATACATGTAGATGGTCGAGAATCTCCTGAATAGCTGAAGGATCTTAAGATTGTAGGGGGTCATTGGAGTATGTATATCTAATTTTCTGTTTTTGATCACATGTCTTGTTCTATTTCAATATCTATCTTGTTCTATTGTTTATTATGTTATCTTTATGAAATAAATAAATATTATTATTATTATTATTTCTATTCGTAACTAAAAAGGACACCAATAAGGGCCTGGCCACATGGGCGCGTTGCGGCGACGCACCGCAAAAATTCTGCGTTGCGTTGCCGCGCCGCCAGTTTTTGCGGCAGGAAATCTGCGGCGCGGCACCGCGACGCAAGAACTCGCGGTGCGTCGACGCACCGCAAAAACCCGCGGTGCGGCACCGCAACGCAGATTTTTTGCGGCGCGTCGCCGCGCCGCCAAAACTCGCGGTGCCTCGCCGCTACTCGCAAAATAATTGTGAACTGTTTTGTTCGAATTAAACTTCGTTATTTATATTTAACCCTTCTTTGCTTGGTGATGAATTTTTTTTAACATCACAAACATTGAATTAATAGCAGATTTAGTACAGTTTTTCACGACAAAATACTAAGCAAATTTCGAATTTTTCAATATGCTACTAAACAATCTTCTTTTTTAAACTAGGTTGTTTCATATTTAAAAAAAAATGGTGATAGATTTTTTCATTATTTTTACAGTGCTCTCCTACCTTTTTCCATAGTGAATGTATGGGGTTTTTTTTATTTGCGGCTTTTAATACATTATCGTAAGTTGACATCTAGGAAACTATTGATACCTACTGAATAAGAATGGAATCGTTAGGCATTAAATTTTATGTGAAAATAAAAAAATATTTTTTCATACAAATTGTATGGGGATCGTTTTTCTCGATTTGTGGATTTTCTAGCCAGAAATTTTATTTTTGTCTCATACAAGCTTTTAATCCTTGATAGAAATGGGATCGATTGGCGTCAAAAAAAAAGTTTGTGAAAAATTACCTTTTTCTCGCATCCTGTATGTTTTTCCAAAAATATATAGGTAAACGCCATTTTTCATAAATTTAAAATGGTCTTCTACTTTACTAACCCGCTATCAAAATACAACCTGTATAAGTAATTGTCAAAGTTTAACTAACATTTTTAATTATTTATTTATAAATGATTTTATGTTCTTGTGAGAATTATAACATTTTTTAAATAAACAGACTATTTTGATCCATGTCTGGATAAAGACTGATCGTGAAGTTCTGCACCGTGTATTTGTTATTGAGGAGCGGCGACGAAACGCGAGTTTTGGCGGCGCGGCGACGCGCCGCAAAAAATATGCGTTGCGGTGCCGCGCCGCGGGTTTTTGCGGTGCGTCGACGCACCGCGAGTTCTTGCGTCGCGGTGCCGCGCCGCAGATTTCCTGCCGCAAAAACTGGCGGCGCGGCAACGCAACGCAGAATTTTTGCGGTGCGTCGCCGCAACGCGCCCATGTGGCCAGGCCCTAACCAACAACAATTTACCTACGTGCGTTAGCACCTTTGCACCGTCCCATCTGAGTCGCACCATTCAGTGCTGCTGGTGCGGCTGCCGAATATGCTGCGAAGCAGAAGCACTCAAAGTACTCTGTCTTGGAACCAACGTATGATTTTATACCAGTTGCGGTGGAGACTGCAGGTCCTTGGGGTGCGGAGGCTAAAGAGTTTGTGTGGGAATTGGGTCGGCGGCTTAGAGGCAGGGGTTGCGATCCTCGTTCCGGATCGTACCTGGTCCAACAAATTTCCCTGGCTGTTCAACGGGGCAACGCGGCCAGTGTTATGGGAACTTTTGGGCCAGCTGCGGTCCGGGGTGGCACCATACCCTAGGTTATTTAGTATTTAAGTTTGACAAAGCCTGTTGCGGATTATTTCGTTTGTATATAGTCGACAAAGCCTGTAGCTGATTTGTTTTATGTCCACTTGACGAAGCCTGCGCTGCTGATCACGATCTATTTTGTTTTTATTGGATGGGTTTTGGGTTTAGTTTTAATTTAGTTTTTTTTTTAATTGTATTTATTTTGAAATTTGAAATGACCAAAAATTAATTATTTGAAATTTACCTATTCTTTTGCCTTTTCAATAAGCAATGGAAATAACTTCCCCGTATTGAAAGCAACGATAATATGGAGTATTTGTGCCCGATCCGTATCTAGAATTACTCGGCTTTGTGTCGAGCGAGCAAAAGGAACAGGTATTTAGTATCCGCTCAGCGGGGAATCGGATCGTAGATGAGATGGTTTTAGATATGGGATCGTATTGCTAGCTGCAAAAACCTTTTAAGACTGGCATTATTTCGTTTATGATGTATAATTTTCTTTAGACCTATATTGCCTGGGATATATGAGTAGACCGTGATTACCTTTTCGATTTTTGTCGCTACAGCTCCCATTTACGTATATGGTGGAAAATGTCGAGGATCTATGGTTGTCATCTTAGTGACTTACATGGCAGAGCGCTGGAGTACTGATCCAGAGGCAGTGAATTCAAATCTCACCTCGTCGTCGTCATCATATCAGCACCTTATCGCCCACTGATGAGCTTAGGTCTCTCTTCTAATACGCCACTTGTCACGGTCCTGAGCTATTCTCATCCAGTTGTGACCCGCAATATATCGTCCACCCAACGAGCCAATGGATCCAGCCGGCTTAACCAAAATGACGATCGTTGACGCTGGGCGCCGATCGAAACGCAGTGTCACTCTGTCGCGCCAATACGCAAAAGCCAGCTACGATAACGATATTGTCGTAAGCGTTTGTGCATTTTGCTATACCCAGGTGCCTCTTACGCCGTGTCTTGCGTGGGCGACCGTCGCCGTCGCGTCTCATACTTCCATATCGATAAGGTTTGATTTCGTATGCGTCGCATCGCCGTCGCACGACCGTCGCGCGACCGTCGCCCACGCAAGCCACGGCGTTACACATCAACTTCAACATGTAGGTACTAAGTGCCCTCTCTAACTTGTTTGCATATTTATTAGATCTAGACCAGAGATAGCAGGGGTGACTAGGTAAGGAAAATGCAATAAGTTCCATTCACTGCATCTGGGGCGTGAAACGATGGCTTCAGTTGGAATACTTCAGTCAACGAGGAATATTACAGTCAAAATTGGCACCGAGAAAGTAATACTTTAGCAATAAAAGCGCCTGTGCCATAGTTAAAGTTATATTTAAATTTATATTGTAATCCATATCCAGACTAATATTATAAATGGGAAAATGTGTGTGTCGGTTTGCATGTCCATCTTTCACAGCAAAACAGAGCGACGAATTGACGTGATTTTTAGGTGGAGATAGTTGAAGGGATAGAGAGTGACTTAGGCTATTTTACGCTACGCGCACGACTGGTGCTGTTCTCATTTTGACGGCTTTTCCATATTAAATTACATGGTGTCAAATTAGTTTGCATTAATGTTGGACACGCCCATAATACGAAGTGTATTATGTCACGCACGCTGCCAATACCTAGTCAATAAAATATGATTATTTAAAACGCGTGACAAATTAATTCTTCAGGTACGCCTATTTGACAATAAGAAACATTACTAGTATATATGTATCCGCTACTATGGGCCGTAATCGATCATTCAAAAGTCGACAGCAATAAATTATTTTTTCCCCTCACTAGCTCGGAAACACGTGTTTTGTCCTTTAATACCAGCGGGTAAAAACGCATTTTATCCACTAGTGGGTAAAGTAATTTGACCTTGAATGAAGTCAAATTAAGTGCTTTAAAATTTATAAAAGTAGGTGAATCTAGTAATGAAGATGATTTTCCACCTGTGCAACTACTGGAAGCAGTGATAAACGCATTTTTTGCGTTGTAGTTTCCTCGCTATAGTGAAGGGAAAAGTTTTGTGTTACACACGGGTGCAAATGTATTTTACTTCTCGTGTGTTAAAAAACTCGCAAGTTCAGGATTCTATTCTCGAACCACTCGCTTCGCTCGTGGTTCAACTATAGAATCCTTTCACTTGCTCGTTTTTCAATTCCACACTCGGCGTTAAAATACAACTTTGCCCCCTTGTATAACAAATAACTATTTCTTAAAATCTTTTTTCTACCGTAGCAAGTAACGATACCTTTCGATAAAACCTCACGGTCCATAGAACATTAAGTACTGCCGTTTTGTTTTTTTTTTTTTTTTAGTATGAATAGGTAGACGTTTGACCACGATCACACCTGATGGTAAATTTATATGTCATATAAAAAAAAATCACCGACTAACAAAGATCTTGCTTAACCGACCATAAATTACACACATGAAAGAAAAAGTGACCAAGGCCTATAGACTCAAGGTATATAGTGGTGTGACTACTTTAAGATAGCACACGTTGAAATATTTTCAATAGAATATAATTTGACTTGTGTTAATTAGAATCTTGCTTGAAGGTAAAATTCTCCCAAATTACGGTATTTTACCCTATAATATTAGTTAAACTGAGTACTATGCATGTATACCAATTTAGATAGATAATTTTCTTTTGGCCATATGTTACCTATCGATGTTTAATAATTTAGGCGACCGCTAAAATCATTACTTACATTATTGCTAGCGAGTACGATAGGGTTTAGTAAATTCATGGTAAGGGTAATATTATACAAAACAGTAATATTTTATCTAAGATCAACCGTTAAAAACAAATTGTTTCGCTATTATCAGTGTTGCCAGAATAATGCATTATTGTAAGAAATTATAGAAAACGTCGGCGTCTCAACGCTTAACGAGATTTTAATAGATTTTTTTAAATGATATTTCTCAGAATTGTTATTAGTAGGTAGCTACATATATGAACCGCCAATCGCAATCCGGTTACTGCGCATATTTCTGTCCAATCAGCTGTGAACAAAATCGCCTTACCAGAGAATCTAATACTCGGCTAGGAGAAGCTGTCGAACCTGACTGAAAAATGTTTATTTTGAAGCCGTAACTTCTTTTGTTGAAAGTTTTAACGCACGAGGTAAACGAATTCTTATATTGGCAACCCTTGATACGAGTATATAAGTTAAATGCAACAACAAAATTCGTTTTTAAACGTCTTGAGTGGGTCATTTGCTAAATAATGAAATACTTGCAACTTTTTATTTTGGTAAGCTGATTTAATTTCTAGATTGTTTCCTAAATAATTCATAAATATTCCGTCGATCTAGTAGATATTCTCTAGCAGTATTTAAACCTGATATTTTCTATTTCATTTATTAAAAATGGGGTTCCACAGACTAGCCAAAGGCAAAGACATGGCCTACGATGGAGTGAGCTCGTCCAGAAGATGCCTGTTCACTCTTAATTTGAAGGTTGCCGGGTTATATGAGCTCGCGAAATAATGTATGTAATGTCTAGGCTTACTTAGACTTTTTATCGCATAGTGGTTCTAAAATCTGTGGAGTCGCCATATAAAAAAATTTCGAAGTCAAAGTCCAACAGTATTATATTAACTCATACTGTCACATCATTAAGCCTCCGCCACACGGGCGCGTTTCGAGAGCGTTGCGTCAGCTTAGCGGCACGCGAGCTGAACGCGCGCTGTTTCTGCGCGTTGGCAGAGCGCTCCGCCGGCGTCGCGCCGGCGCATCGCGAGCGGTCCGCCCTCGGAACGCTTGTGCAGTCACACATAACACAGCGCGCGTTGCGATCGGACGGATTTGCGGCATCATGAATTCGAACGTAGAAAGATAAATGCGAAAGTAACTCTGTCTGTCTGTCTGTCTGCTTGTCTGTCTGTCTGTCTGTCTGTCTGTTACACTTTCCCGCTTAAACCACGCAACCGATTTTGATGAAATTTGGAACAGACAATCTTTAGACCCTGAGACAGAATTTAATTTATTTGAGGCTAATTTTTATTTCGAAAAAAAAGGGATGAAGGGGTTGAAAAAGAGAGATAGGGATAGCGATAGCGATAGCGGCACCTCTGGGTCGTCTTCCATCTGAAACTTATGACAGACTGTCTTAGAATAGTGTCTCTAGCACTTGAACAAGGGCATATCTCTCTACTCACGAGTAACTCCACATAAAATTCGACTCTACATAAAATTCGGCTCTACATAAAATTCGGCTCTACATAAATTCGGCTCTACATAAATTCGGCTCTACATAAATTCGGCTCTACATAAATTCGGATCTACATAAATTCGGCTCTACATATAATTCGGCTTTACATATAATTCGACTCTACATATAATTCGACTCTACATATAATTCGACTCTACATATAATTCGACTCTACATATAACTCGACTTTACATATAATTCGACTCTACATATAATTCGACTGCGATTGCGATTGCGATAGCGATTGCGATTGCGATAGCGATAGCATCGCAATCGCTATCGCTATCGCTATCGCTATCGCTATCGCTGTCGCTATCGCTGTCGCTGTCGCTGTCGCTGTCGCTATCGCTATCGCTATCGCTATCGCTAGCGCTATCGCTATCGCTATCGCTATCGCTATCCCTATCGCTATCCCTATCGCTCAGATCATGAGCGGATTGCGCGCGCATCGCGCGCTTCCCGCCAGCGTCCGGCGGGCGACACGCCGGCCGCCTGCCGGCGTCACGCCGGCCGCCTGCGGGCGTCACGCCGGCGTGTCGCTCCGCTGACGCGACGCCGACGCTCTCGAAACGCGCCCGTGTGGCGGAGGCTTTAAAGAGTTCATCATTAATGGAAACAAACAGGTCGTCATTAATAGAACATTAAAATTTGACATTTACGTATTTCAGGGACTGATTTTAATCGTCTCTTTTCACTATGGTGAAGGTATACCGCCAAGGCCTGAGAGTTATAAAGAGTGGTTTAAAAGTAAGTTTTCATATTCCTTTTTTTTTCGCACTAGTTCGCAAATTAGCGCACATTTCTTATCGGGTCGAAACTTCAAAGGCCCATATTAGGTACTGAAAAACGTCGAAAAGGAACTCCGATCGTTCGTGTTTTAATTTATCGCCACTCGCGTCGAACTTTCTCTACTCGTATTTCGAACTTGTATCATGTACTATTTCTACTCCCGTACATTTATTTGTCATGGTCGTGCACAGATAAACCCTACATAATAGATGTCATGACAAGTCTACGAGCATAATCTATTCCCCAAAAACATTTGTCCACACACACGGTACGTTTTTCGCACCTTTTAACGTACCTACTGCATTAGGTACATTGCTACTAACTTAACAACCCAGAAAATAAAAACTAGTAATACTAGAATAAACAGATAATTTAAACAATACAAATAATTCACATCTTCGCATTAGCTGGGGTGTCTTGGTTTAGCTGGAGTTGGGAATGGCTGCTCCGTTATCAAAACCCAACAGTTTCGCTGCAGGTTTGAATTTGTGACGTGTGCCTCGTATGCACATGCTGGTGGCTAGAATTATAGCAGTGCATAAAAATAATAATAAAACCCAGAAACAAACCCATATATGTGTACCGTAGATAATAGACATGTTTTTTCAAGCTGTTGAACTTTGAGTCAAAATACAGGAAACAATGTGGATTTTTTTTCACAAAAGTTAGGTAAGTATTCTAGAAAACTTTAAAAAAGTAAACTGCACTTCTCAAATCCATCCTTGTAGTGTAGGGACGCCGCCGGCCCGGAAACAGGTGGACTGTCGTTCACGTGATGCGTTATCCATCCTTAATATGCTTTGGTTCTAAAGACCAATCCTGCCAAAGGGACGTTTTCACGCAATGCCGTATTGGTTAACGCATTAGGTACTTACACTACAAGAAAATCATGTTCCATTTGGTTAATTTCGTTAAAACTATTTAATTATTTCAGGTAAGGTACTGAACTGCAAACCCGGGTCACATATTGAGAGTTACAACCAAATCGACTGGTGTATCTGCGTAAAACCTGGAGTCCTCGACAACTGCATAAGAGGGGTAATACGGCCAATGGTAGTGCCACCCGGAGGCCTCTACTAGACTAGGAGCAATGACTATGGTTTATTGACAACTGGCGTTATTAAAGGATTACAAACCTTTTTAAATGTATTATAAATGTCATTTACGTGTATCACACCTTTAGTTCATTCATGTCTCTCGTGTTCGTCAACTTCGCTCTTCTGGCAATCTTTCTCTGTAGACACAATCCCACTGTCAAGCGCGGATCCAGCTTCGTGCCCAGGGGGGGGTTACGTGGTAAAGGCCCAGGCCCCTGAGGGGGGGTCACGTGGTCTATTTGTATGGCCAACCTAGGCTCCAGGGGGGGGTCATGAACCCCATGACCCCCCCGCGCATGCCCACTGTACTAGCTACATACATGTCTGGTGCCTTTCTGTCCTCTCGACTCGGACTGGAAGAGGCCATGCTGAACCGAGAACAATGGATATTTATGTATTATTTTTTTTTCATTATCACCAAACCATAATAGTAATATAGGCCGAAAGTCCACTATCATATGTTTATCATAGAAATATGATCATAGGTCTGTATGCCTTTCTCCAACGTGAAGAAAAAGGATGGCATATTGCCTATGTTCATATTTCTATGATAAACATATGACAGCATTACACGAGCGCCTAGCCACCTATATCTAATGTATTCAATTCTATTCAAAATATTTATTCCTAGTATGTATCCGAGACCCAAATTACATTGGCACTGCAATTCATATATGTCACTACCTGTGAGTTCCTGTAATAGCTGTTGGTACTCCATAAATAACTAATAGTAAGTAATCACAGCTGAGATAGGGTTTTGGTTAAGTTCTTAGCTAGGCTTTGAGTGATTTCTTACCACTTGTCCTTTTTGGAGAGTGGTCAATTGTTCTAAGTTTACGTAATGGACTGGTGGCACAGAGGACTCAACTAAACAGAGTACCCGATTTATACAACTGTAATAATTATAACACAAAACTAATAAATTGATTCTAACTTTGTTTGATTTTAATATTTCTTTAATTAATATTGCGTGAAATGTCAAATATGAAAATGAGTTTTGAACCGACGTATACATAATATATGTAGTAAAACCAAATGTGAATTATATTTTTGTAAACCTAGCAAATACCGTACGAGTACACGATGGCATGATTGGCATTGCTTGATCTTTGAAAGGTTCAATAGAAAGGCGGTATTTTAGCCTATCGACCTGAATATCATGAGTACGAGTCAGGATCAAAACAAATTTCTTGAATATTTCCCAAATACGCCCGCACGTTAGGGGACAGATATCTCGAAATATTTGTGTAAACGTAGGTAAGTACAATGTTTTAGTGACGTATGCTTACGTAAAGGTCATAAAGTCTTTATAATCATTTTATTTTAATAGTCAAATTTGTGACGTGGCGGATAAGCTGCAGGAAAGTCGCCTCCGACGGTATGGCCACATACGCCGAAGACCGGTAGACTACGTCGAAAACAGATGCCACAACCTCACTGTCTAAGGCCCTAGGTCACGCGGCCGCGGTAGGTCTAAGAAGCGCTGGCTGGACGTCGTGACAGCGGACATGGAAGAGAACAATCTCTCACGTCAGGATGTCGAAGACCGGGCAAAGTGGAGAAGGCTGAGTAGGAAAGCGGACCCTGGTGTGCCGCGTGTGGCCGGGAAAATGCTAGGAAGAAGAATAAGAAGCCAAATGCGTGTCACAGTATTACAGTAAGCAGAACAGGCACTGCGCTGTGAAACTACAGAAAATACGCTCGAGTATTTTATTTAAGGTTGTCAAAGGAACGTCTCGTTGTATTAAAATCGCTGCCTACTTAACTTGGTATGACTCTATCGGCCCAGCCACGACATTGGTCTAAGCGCGACAGCGGTGAGCGGCGGCCATACATTGGAGCGAGACACAGCGATGGGACTTTTCATTCGCACGTATGGCTGCCGCTCACCGCTGTCGCGCTTAGGCCAATGTCGTGGCGGGGCCGTATGAGTCTTAAACGGAACGATTAAATAGGTTCACGTACCATTACCATAACCTGTAAACCTTATATGTGGAAAATGAGAAAAAAAATTGAAAGTTCTTCAATTGCGAACCTATAATCCAAATCTCCGAATAAAAAAGTAACTAGCCTATAATGTGCCAATTTTGTGTTGAGCACCGCGATCACAGTGGGTTGGGTGCAGAATATAAAATAGATATTACATTACGCCCTCTATACGCACAGAATACTAATACTATTGAAGTACTCAAATAACAGGGCTTAGATTATTTCAGACCCTGGAACTGAAAACCTACATGCGATAGGAAAGTTTGTAAGCGAAATTCTAGAAAGGTGGTGCAAAGTGGAGCTTCGTTTTGTAGGTAACTTAGAGCACTGTATGTTATAATTTTAATGTTAATTTGTATTCTATAATATCTGATACATGGTATGTGAGTGGTGAGACTAACTCAGGACCGGGACAAGTGGCGTACTAGAAAAGAGGCGGGGCCTATATGGTCAGCTGTGAGCGATAAACCGCTGATACGCCGCTTATGTTCATTGTCAAGTATAATCGCTATCAATTTTTAGCTAAGTCATGGACAAATCAAATTGGGTGGACGACATTCAAAAACTGCGGAGCACTTCTGGATGAGATTAGCTCAAGACACAATCGGATTACGCCGCACCCTAACCTCATTAAGCTCTATGATATTTATTTAAGTTTATAATCCCTTTTCAGGTTAAATGGTTCTAATGGAGCGTAACATTTATAGCAATTTTATATAGGTGCAAAACTAGATAAAAATCACACCGGGTAAAATAGTATCTTGTTATACCGAGATAAACCCAACTTCATAAATATTTAAAGTTTTCGCGAGAAACTGCTTAAACAAATATTTATGGGCGGTTTTCCCGTCACAGATTTAAGGAGACCGCCCCAAGGTTTTTGAAGTTAAAATATTCAAAGAAAAGGTTAGGAAAGCACCTGTACCTGTACAATGTTGTGCCGCGGGACTCTAATGGAAGCCTTTTGTAATTTAGGGAAAACACATGCATAATTTTGCTGATATATGTATACCGTCTCCTCCTCCGTTGTTCCTTTATCTTATCACTCAAGACCGTCACTCCTTCCAAAAAGTAAAGTTTAAAGATAACTTTTCTCTATTGATTCCTCTGCTTCATGGAACATGCTAACAGTGCTGACACGTCCAAAGAAGAATACATTAGAAAAAAATACATACCCTCTTATTAATAAACGTTCAGTAAAGTTATCAAGCCGATAAAGTTCCTTTGTCCCTTTCTATCACACCAATACGTCGGTAAGAGACAAACGAACTTTATCGGCGAGATAATTTAGTAAACGTTTATGAATAAGAGGGACAGAATACATACTTGTTGAATGGTGACTCTGGGCTGGCTGCTATGCAAAGGTTAGTTGGTAACACACAATGAAGCACGTTTTAAATTTTCTTAATTGGTTACACGCACACCAAGTTTCTAATAACACTTACTTATATATCACAAGTACAAGCTATTTTAAGGGTTCCGTACTTTATTAAGACTATTTCCCATGATTTGCACATGGTAACTTTTACGATATTAGACAAATATTAGACAACTGAAAACGTCAAGAAAATGTAGACTACACCAAAGATAATAGAATTAGTCTATGGACTACACACATGAATCCTTCATACTTTTATTTGTTTCTAATTGTAAATAATTCTTAAACCAACTTGTCGTTAATATCCATTTATAATTTTTGGGACTGGGTGAGTACTACCCGCAGTGTTTCATAATAGTTTTCTTCTTAACGAAACATTATATTTTAACTTTCGTAATGAATATATACAACCTTTGAGTAATCACTTGAGGTATTAACCTTGTATGAACCGCTTTAAATTATTCCTCGAAGAATAGTATTCATCCCAAGGTTGTCTTTGACAAATAGTGACATTTACCACACCGATTTCTCAAACCGTTATTCCTGATTTTCCCTTCCAGGTTCCCACAGTGACCATATAGTACTATTTACAATTAAAAAACAAATAATACGTTTATTTAAACTTAAAAAGCATGGAGATAAGTGTTTACCACATTCACCATGTGGTGGCGAAGTTTCTGAACCTTCAAGATCATGTGTACGTTGCCTCAGATTGGCTGGTGTTCTTATGTAGCTTCTTGTGTTGCCAATGTTCTGAATATATGGCTGAACCCAATGATGGGGTTAGTGAGGCATCAAGCGTTGCGTATCAGGTTAGTGAATCTCAATTTTCCTCTCACAAATAATGCTAGGGTATAATTAGATTAGTAATATATCCTGAACATGGACAGCCTTTTACGAGGTCGTGATTGTCGTGAAACCCATGATAGGTCCTAGTTTCAAAACTTAGCCAGCTGAGAAAACGGGCAATAAGGCACGATGAGGGTCGCTTTAGCCCGGACTCTAATTTTGGTCTTACTTGTGACAGATGTGCTAGACTATGCCGATCACGAATTGTATAGTTATAATTAGTATAGATATATAGCCACCAGCGGCGCTGACGCTCGATCAGAGATGCTGCTTAAATCATCTGTAAAGATGTAGAAGGCGTAATGGTGATATTGTTATGGGCAGTAAAATAAAAATATCTTAGATTTAGGTCACATGTGATTGTCGGCTAAAGGGAAGCCGGTTAAACAAGTGATTTGAGGCGTTCGTCGCCGGAAAGCGACCATTTCGTTTAACGCAGCGAGTCGAAAGTAAATGGTTCCCGGACAGAGGAGTAGATTTCATTGCAGCATTCAAAGGATTCTGTTATCTGTAATTGCGCCACTAGGCTATAGGTATAATGCACCATTTGCAATTGCTCGCGTTCTGATACGGACATTGCACATGTAAAGGTTGTGAGTATAGTCGTAGCACATTGACCAAATTTTAAATAAGGGTTCCTTTTGAACAGAGCGATTGGGAAGGACTATGTCATATTAGTGACGTCTCAATAATATATACATTGTAAGAAATCTCTTACTGCTTGTCATTCTAACATGGTTTTAGAGTGGCCTAGGGTTCCGGTTGGTTGACTGTACCTGTTTGGTATGGAACCCTAAAAACCTGTCTAATGGTTTATTATTAGTCTTGGCCAAGCTGATAGAATTTTCTCGTTTTGTAAACACTAGGTCGGGATATTACATTACCGCATAACTACTTTTATTTCCTGGTACCAAAGAGGATAGAGTATTAAAGAGAGTTACTGTCAAAGTAAAATGTGTAATCACAGTGCATAGACCGCCATCTCTCGACACAGGCTTAAAACGGGACTTAATCGCGTAAAACTTACGTTTTATATTTAACCCTAAATATAAAACGTAAGTTTTACGCGATTAAGTCCCGTTTTAATTTAATAATACAGGCTTAAAACTTTTGAACCTCAGTTTTGACAATTTGGCCCATATTCTTAGCTTGATATGTTTTAAAATGACAAATATTAATATTAGCGCCATCTAGCAGAGCGTACCCCAAAGGTGTATCGCCATCTAGCTCACCGTACCTTTTTCTGTATGGTTTTGGGGTACGTTTTTTCCTTAGACTTTATCTGTCTATACGAAGTTATATAGGTCTTTGCTGGTACATATTTGTATGTTAGAAGGATCTAACTACTTTTGCATTCTTATTAGATAATGCCACAAAAACTTGAACAAGATAAATCGTCGATCGGGTCAGCACGGTCGTGTGAACATATATTCGAGACTTCGTGCCTGAATATTAGCTTCGAGCCTACAGAACCTGGCGACAAGAGTGCGGACACGTCATGCTCTGGCATATGGACTGTCTTAGATCAAAGGGAACTGGACAGGGAAATGGCTCGGGTACCTAATCTACATATTAATAGATTCTTTCGCACTCAGTTAGTGGACTCATAAGCAAATCGAGCAAAATTTACGAAGAAAAGTAAATGGAGAAAACTCAATACCTACAGTCAAGTGTAAAATATGTGTACAAAAGTTTCTTAGGTATACCTATGTCCCATAGCACTTTATCGATGAACTGCCTAGTGAGAGAGTGAGAGAACTTTTGAACACTCATGTTTTTTTTTACACTTCCACGTAAAAATAACGTGAGTCACGACTTCATTGCGTGTTTATTTGAACTACAGCTGCCATGCAGCTGATATGCATATTTCGAGAAGGTAAACCTTATTTAGAGATAGATTATCACTTGAACTTGAGTCGTGAATAAATGGAACATGCCATAAAGTCGTGACTCGTGTTACTCTTGCCGCGGATTTACCCATTTAACGACCGGTCAGAAATAGGCTCTATACCTGCTTCTCAATGTCCCCATTTTTTTTTAGTAAAAACAGTCAAAAAAGGCGATTTTACCATCGATCTTCTTACCTCTAAATCACGTAAATCAATTACTATCTCATTACTGAGTCATTAGTTGTTTTTTGCGTCTTGATTTCCTTACACTTTTCCCTGCTTCCAAAGCGTTGTGCTTATTCGAGCAGTATTGAGTCTTGTACGAGTGAAACTTTTGTGTTCCAACTTCGCATGATGAGTTTGCTCATACTTGATGTGTGTTGAATGGCTACGCGTAAGCCTAGGGGCTTTTGGGAGGCTTTGTCAACGTTTTATTTCGTGTAGCTTGAAAGGTTTCGCTTTTATGTGGATTACAATGACGGATAATGAATGAGCGTCCTGTCTATTCTATTGCGACGCGCTCAGTATACCCAGACATACGTGCCAGGTAATTTTACTAGTATTATTAGGTTTAGATACCTACGTGTTTCTATTAGGTTTTGAATGAATAAAGTCAGGGCACTGTTGGTCCTCTGTTTTGTATGTAGGTACCTAAAGTAACAACTATTATAGGTGTCGTAATAATACGTCGTTGGTACATTACTCTGCCATATTTTAAAAACATAACCGTATTTTTTCTGAGCGTTATAAAACACATTTTTCGAGTCGCTATTTTTATAAAGTTCTTTTTTGGCGATTTAATAACGGAATGTGCTTATGTTACCTTTTAATATATATTTTCAGACCCCCAAAAAGTTAATGAAAATGGTTTTGAAACTCATCATGTGTTATTATATGTTAAATTGCACATAATAGACCTTACTGAAAAACATAAGTTAGAAATACCGCGTAAAATTATCATACCTTTTCTTCTGGTAGAATCATAACTAACGATACGATTTTATATTTTTATAACACAGGAAAACAATGATGGAGCAAAACTAAAAACGTTAACATTCAGTTCTGACACTGATAGCATTAGTCCGGCACCCAGTAATAAAAGCAGCGACTTTCCTACAGTACACAGCCCGAGAAAAGCAGCAGACCAAAGTAAGTGTCCAGTCACATTGCTACAATCATTTTCAAGGTTCAGAAAAACACCTGTCACTTTGAAAACATGATCATAATATTCATAATTTAGGAACCATTTTGTGCCGTGATCATTGGTACACAGCTTAACAACTATCCAATAGTACACAGCCCGAGAAGAGTAGCAGACCAGAGTAAGTGTCCAGTCACAATGCTACAATCATTTTTTACGGTTCAGAAAAACACCTGTCACTTTGAAAATATGATCATACATACATACATACAATCACGCCTGTATCCCATAAAGGGGTAGGCAGAGCACACGAAACTACTAAAGCTTCAGGGCCACTCTTGGCAAATAAGGGGTTAAAAGAAAACGAAACTGTGGCGAATATGATCATATTCCTAATTTAGGAACGATTTTGTGTCGTGATCATTGGTACACAGCTTAACAACTATCCAATAGTACACAGCCCGAGAAGAGTAGCAGACCAGAGTAAGTTTCCAGTCACATTGTTACAATCGAAGCTATGAATGAATAAATTTCCATATATCCTGACAATTTTCAAGGTTCAGAAAAACACCCGTCACTGTGAAAACATGATCATATTTTAACGATATCTAATAGTACACAGCTCTAGAAGCGTAGCAGACCAAAGAAAGTGTCCGCTTGTCCAGCCACGTTGCTATATTATTTACATTGTTTTCAAGCTCGGAAAAACGCCTGTCATTTTGAAATCGTAACCATAATAATTTAGGACCCATTTCGAGTCAGAATTATTGTACACACAGTATAAAGCCTTTAGCCAGTATTTTGTATGGAACAAGGTAAAATTTTCTAACTATCGGTCGTTTTTTCCGAGCTACACACCTTGAGTAACAAAACCGTGCTGTTCGATCTTCAAAAATCTACCCCCTTTGTTTCAGATAAAATGGTCGCAGACTTTAACGAGCAAAAAAATAGTGAAATGTTATAAGGTAACCTTTATTGATAGAAAAAAATATTATAATAACTATTGTAACTTGACCTCGATAAATAAAAATACGTACAAAAAATTTGTTCAGATTCATCTACTGTAATAATTCTAATGGCCATTTGCACGTTCCAGGGTTAAACAACTACAAACTCTATGTTAAACGGGAATTAATACCGAATAAATTCTACTTTATAAACGACTAGCTTTTTCCCGCGGCTTCGCTCGCGTTAGAAAGACACAAAAAGTACCCTATGTCACTTTACATCCCTTCAACTATCTCCACTTAAAAAATCACGTCAACTCGTAGGTCCGTTTTGCCGTGAAAGACGGACAAACAAACAGACACACACACTTTTCCATTTATAATATTACTATGGATTAACCCCGAGTTAAATTGGCTAACCCTGGAACACGCAAATGCCCCTAAATTTAAAATTAATAGCCCTTTCTCCCATGCCTATTCGTCATCAACCAAGCTGTCAGGTGCTTTCTCACAGATGAAGGGAGTGGGCAGGTTGCACCACACATCGTTGAGAGTGCCAGGTCTGTGGACGGCGCCGCAGTATTGGCCTGTAGAGCCTTGCGTAGAGTTGGCTGGCTCCCCATTGGACCATTTGTCATAACCAGCTTCTTTAAGCGTTTGACCTGTAAAGAAACAGGTTACTTTAAAAAAGGAATATGTTTTAATACTTATCAATCCCCGTCCAAAATATTTGCCCTCATAAGTGTATAAAATTACTTCAATCAATATACGACCTAATCGGTATACAGGGTGTATTTTGATAGCGGGTCAGTAAGGGCAGCTATGAGATCCCGTAGTACTACGTGAAAATGGTCTAAAGTGACCATCCATCGATTTCAAATTGATGAAAAATGTCTTTTACAGATTTTGGAAAAAACATACAGGGTGCGAGAAAAAGGGCATTTTTGACAAACTTTTTTTTGACACCAATCGATCCCATTCCTATCCAGGATCAAAAGCTTGTATGGGGCTTGTATAATAGGCTTGTATGGGAAATTGTATGGGAAAAGTTTTTCACAATTTGGTGGAAATTTTTTTTTGGTCCCAAATAGAATGTTAAATACTAATTAGGTGGCGTAGCCAAAATATCAATTGTCTACGCTCAGTAGCAAACGAAACGCAATTATCACTGCTGCAATAGGGAAGACTGGAAAGAGCAAGATACAACGATTTTAGCGTTCCATTATGATAGCACAAGCATCACCTTGACTAAACCTTCAGATAGGTACCTACCTATAAAATAAATTACGTTCTACCACTTAATTAAAAAAAAATATACAGCTTTATCTAGTGTGATGGCACTAAAATCTGACAAGATATAAAGGTAGACCATGAATAGTAAGCCACAGTCCCCTCTCGTCCCAGTCGCAGTGGCCGATGTGAGAAGAATGCTTCACGAAGTTGCCCGGCATGGTGGAGTCAGGGTTCTTAGCGTACAGATCCTTGATAACCTGGAACAAAAATACAGAGCATTACAATATACAAGCATGTATTTAGTCTTATTTCAACCCACTTTTGGTACTGAAATTATAAACTGCAGGGCAATCATGGTCGCGCGATAAATGATGAACATCGGGCCGTCCCTATCGCACTTACAAATAATGCGATAGGGACGGCCTGATGTTTTGTCATTTATAGCGCGACCATAATTGCCGTCCGGCCGAAGGGCACAAACGCTCACAAAACGAAACGCTCGTAGATATTTATCTCTATCGCTCTTGCTTATTGGCGCGACAAAGCCCGACTACCTTTCGCAGCGTTTCGTTTTCGTTTCGCGTCGCAGAAATGCCATTCGGCTACGGCACCTGATATCATATCATATACGAAAGAAAAAGAAACCAAGTCTTTAGCTTACGCGGCTAACATAATTACCTCTGGATCCCTCGGGTGTATGATAATTAAAATCTCTCACGTTGTTAATGCGTTCAGCCCAGGGCGGGGTCACGTGGTCAACTTGTATGGCCAACCCCCGAGAATCCACGCTTGCAAACGCCGTTGGTCAAATTAATCTTTCGACATTTGAACATTTTCAGATCTCTGAAACGGATTACCATTATCTTGCATATTTTTTTTTGTCATATTTTACCTTCGCATAAAAACGCTTGGCAGAATCCTCTTTTCGCAGAATGACTTTTTGCATACATTTCTTGGCATACTGTCATTCTGCAGAATTATTTAAAGCAGAGTAATACAATGGCATAATGGTAAATTGTATAATAGTCGTATAATCGATTACTTAATTGTTTTGTCGAAAATTGTGTCGCATTCTATTGATTTGGCATTCTGTCATTTCGCACAATTGTCTTAGGCAGAATAATACATTGGCATAATGTTGACGCGCAGATTAATGTCACTTATGTTTTATTTATTTTTTACATTAAAAAGGGTTTTCCGGTTTACTCACTGTCAACCTAACACGCTCCTCCTCGCTTCGCTCGTCGTCGTCGTCGCACCTACACCGACTCTGTGCCATATAAGATTTCTGTGTCGTGTGAGTATTTTGTCTGGATAGGGATTCTAATCTACATTTCTGGCAACATTTCTTTTGAGTAACTATATACCTAGTGAGTGATAAACGTACGAGCAAGTACGCGTACTTAAAGGTTTCAAAGCGGTTGGATCGTCGACGACTATGCGCGGCGGTTTTTAAGTACGCGTACTTACAGTGACACACAATCGAAAAAGGTCGTCGAGCTATAAGTACGCGTCATTGTTTGTCAACCTAATAACATAACACTGTCAACCTAACACGCTCCTCCTCGCTTCGCTCGTCGTCGCACCTAAACCGACTCTGTGACATATAGGATTTTTGTGTCGTGTTAATATTTTGTCTGGATGGGATGGGGGTTCTAACCTAATGTACATTTCTGGCAACATGACAAAATAAATTCGGCGGAACGACTATTCGGTGCAAAATTACATTCAGCAACATGAGTATTATGCGACATAAAATGCTGTAAAATCAAAGTCGACGATATTAGCAGTATGCTATTACTAATTCGGTGAGATGTAATGTATGCTATATACAATTCTGCTATATTAAAATCGACAATTTTAATATTCTGCTATCCAGAATTCTGCCAAGTGAATGATATGCGATGTGACAGTTATGCTATTTGTACAATTATGCAAAAGTATCATTCGGGTAAAAATGTTTCTGCGAAAGCTGCTATGCCAAATGTATTTCGGACAATCGATATTCTGCAAGATAAAGGGAACCCCTCTGAAACAATTATTACCTGAGCTTCCAGGTCACTGTTGATGATAGCCAAGTGACCGCCTTCGCCTGAACACGCGGCGAAGGCTCGGGGCCAGGTCTGAGGCAGCCGGTGGAACTTGTAACAACTGCCGGTCCGTGCGTCGAAGGTGTATTCTAGGTTAATTCATAATTTTTTTTAAATTATAAATGGGCTTTCTCTTGGCCACAAACTAGCCAAAGGCAAAGACGTGGCCTATGATGGAGTGAGCTTGCCTAGAAGATGCCTGTTCACATTAGATTTGAAGGTTTACGAAATGTTATTTGGGGCTTTATTATTCACTGGCCAAGGTTTGTATATTATTGGGTTGGCACAAAAGTAATGACACACTCTACAAAACTTTATACATTTCCTTTCTTAAGTTAATTGTTTTCGATAATATTCTAGTATGTTGTAGAACATTCTAGGTACTTCTAATGTGAGGGTATATAAAGCCGCCTTCGTGATTGGTTTAGTTAGATTGAAATAAAATGGACGAGCGACAAGTTCGAACACTTTACATATACGAGTACTTGTTAGCCCATAGTGCGCGGGCTGCGGCTGACAATATCAACACTGCATTGGGCGCTGGAAGTACAAGCCATGCCACGGTTTCCAGATGGTATGACCGTTTTAAATCAGGAGACAGGAGCCTTGAAAGTCAGTCACGCTCAGGGCGACCACCTGATGTCGAATCCTGATGCTACTACTCGTGAATTAGCGGAAGCACTTAACTGCAGTCACCACGCTGTGGAATACCATCTGCATGAGCTTGGGTATCGAAAAGTTTTGGCTCGATGGGTACCGCACATCCTTACCGACGCCAGTCGTGCAGTCCGTGTCGCCATCTGTCAATCACTTTTGCTGCGACCCCAACGTAAAGAGTTTTTGACTGATCTGGTTACGGGAGATGATCATGGATTTATTATGAGAACGATACACGTCGTGCTTTTTGGCTGCCTCGAGAAGAAACGCCACCAACTCAACCGAAGCTGAGTCAAAAGAACCGCTTAAAAGTTTTGCTTTGTTGTTTCTGGGACTCGCAAGGCATACTGTTTCATGAACTACACAATGAAACTGTAAACGCTAACAAATATTCAACACAGCTCACCGAACTATCTTCTGCTATCAAGAAAAAACGACGAAGACGAGCCACTGTAATTTTACTACATGATAACGCTCGACCTCATGTCGCATCTACCGTTCGCCAACAGCTGCAGAACTTGGGCTGGGAGACGATACCCCACCCACCTTATTCTCCAGACCTCGCACCATCAGACTTTCATTTGTTTAGAGCCCTGAATTTTCGGGACATTTGCGGGGTAAACAATTCAATGATTTCCATGATGTACAGGTGGAGTTGAACAACTTTTACGAGGCACAGCCATCAGAGTTCTGGGCGAAAGGCATCCAAACTTTGCCGGATCGTTGGCAAGAAGTCATAGATGCTAATGGTGATTACATCATCGACTAAGCTTTTTGTATTGTAATAATAATAAAAAATATAAAACCTAAACCAAGTGTCTCATTACTTTTGTGCCAACCCAATATTTTTCTGTTCCACGGAGCCTGGAAGTGATAACTTCGTTTAGGGCAGCGGCTTGACATTTGTCACTTTCGTTTTCGTTTCGCGTCGCAGAAATGCCATTCGGCTACGGCACCTGGCCCCGTAGCCGAATGGCATTTCTCCGACGCCAAACGAAAGCGATACGCCGCTGGCTCTGTCGCGCCAATACGCAAGCGCGATAGAGATAGATATCTACTAGCGCTTCGTTTCGTGAGCGTTTCGTGAGCGATTGTGCCATTCGGCTAGCCACCCTGGTTATTACAAATTTTATAAAAAACCGTCCGACATTATTTCTACATAGGTACAAAATGACTACACACCTGTATCAAGCGTGCCGCACGCGCCCATAAACATGTTTTTAGTCTTCTTCTTAAAGCAGAGGTAAGGGTACACGTCAGTGCACTGTACGTCTGCCACTGTTCCATTCAGCAGCATGATGATGCAGGCTTCGCCGTTTTGGAAGTTGTCCGGTTCATCCGGGGCCCAGGACACGGGGATTTTTGATAGCGGGACACCTATATATACGTTCGAGGATTGATAAAACTTAATACCTAATTAGTATACAAGGTGCTCGCGAGGATATATGGGTTAACTTTAACGGCATATTCTTGGTCACATTTTAAGACTAAAATGTCATATAAACTTTTCTAGATTTCGTCTAGTTTCAGAGTTATTGCCAATTTAAAAAAAACATAAATTTCCGTATTGTTACTCAGTAGGAAAGGTTTCTTAACGGCGCTGATGCGCAATTGTGGAGCATAGTCTCACAGTAGTCATTGATAGATGTCAAAATGTGACAAGAAAAACTTCCAAATAATTTGGTTTTTAGAAAAATAAATGAAGGAACTCATTTTAATTGCCAACTTTATGGATAAAAAAAAATTTTTATGTGAAAATACGTCCAAAAAAGTAAAAAAAAAAAAAAAAAAATTTTTGGCGAAAAATTTTAAAATTCATATAACATTTTTTCTTTCTTTTTGCCTCAGAAACGCGTGGTTCAAGTTATGCGGGTTCGCTCGCGAGGAACCCGCATAACTTGTATAGAGTAAATTGCCAGTAACTATCCAGAAGGTGGCCACCCTCTAGTATAGGTATTCAAAATGAATTAATTCTCTACAGAGTGCATTTGTGTCGCTTAACTTCAAACTTAGGTAAATCCATTCTGCTATTAGGTTGATTATCTTTCAGATTATATTATATTTTTTTATATAGTAATATTCAACCTTAAAGCAAAATGTTACCCAAGTTTGAAATTAAGCGACACAAGTACAGGCAGCTGCAGAGAAAAGTAAATTGTATGCAAGGGGGTCTACTTTTCTCTGCAACTGACTGTATGAGTACAATAAAATTTAGCCAGTTTTTTTTTATATCACATGGTGACAAACAAGAAAATGTAACACTTTAAGTTCTCGCATTTTGTACACATTTTTTAAAGACTTACACGGGACGAACACGATAAAATAACATTACCTTTTATTCAACATTTCGGCCTAGTTGCACTATCCGTGGTAAGACGTCCCAGCGAAATGTCAATGAAGATGTAAACAACACCAAACCCGCGTTTATCGTGTTCGACCCGTGTGTGTTTTAAAAAAATGCAAACAAGCAAATGGTCCGACTGATGGTAAGCAGTCACTGCAGCCGGCCATTGAAATGGTTTACATGATGAAATAACAATAATAACATACTGTGACTACAGAGAGAGACAATCGAAATTATACAATGTGTCTTATTTAATATTGGAACGTGGTGGGACGAAATGAATTGACGGTACCTTCAATGGAATAATAGTCCCCTTTAGAAAATGTGGCGTGAATCCCAGTATATACGCCACAGGATTTGGTATGCTGAGCTACTAGAGACTTCATAGTGGAAAGCAGATTTCCATTTTCAGGGGATGCAAGGACAGCACCTAAAATTAAGATTGATTAATAGTTATTTCTTTTACATCGAGGCAAAGTTGCTGTTTAACCACTCGTGATATTATTAAATAAATAAATAAAATAATCTTTATTGCTACATCTTAATACTAAGTATACACAACATTACATTATACAGTTTAAAGGTAAGAATAACAAACAAAGTAGGATAACAAACAAAACAAACTTAAACTTATTAACTTAACCTAAGAACTATCGTTAACCTATTATAATGTATGATGAGGCAAAGGGTCCCAGTCTCAGCGTGTGCAGCGCCAACGGCTCTGCGCTGGTTTTCAGACTGGTCCCGGACGGAGTGGGGACGGTCGTTGCTAGCGTGTGTAAAGTAGGGTTTTCTGTGCTTTTTAGGGTACGTGGGGTTTGTACGTGTAGTGTATGTGGTGTAAGGTGTGAGTAATAATAGGAAAAAGGTACTAATGAATAAATGAATAGGCAAATAAGTAAATAAATAAAGAATGGAGTTTACAAATTACTTTGGATATTTAAGAAATGTGTTCGAACTAATTGCTTGTATTTGAAAAATGGTAACGGTTCTTATTGAAGTAGGAAAAAGGAAAGAATGGCCGAAGAAAGCAGAATCGGACAAATTAGGAACTTGACGAAAAACGAACGAGACGATCCAGGACTATACTACTCGTAGGAGTGACGTGCAAAGGAAAGATCTATTTGAAGGTTTTGCATTTGTTACAATACGAAAGGTTTTATCAGGACAAGACACTTACCTTCTCTGAAACATCTATACCAGGCATCGTTCCATGTAGCCGGAACCTCGTGCATCTTAAACCAACCTCCTGCTTGGTCGTAAAACTCATAGTCATTGCGAAACTTCCCATCTACAATTATCAATAATTAATCAATATATTAAAAGAGAAGCATTGAAAATTTCACGAGAAAAACGAACGCAAATGGCGCGGCATTCGACTTTAGATGTGGATTTCAAAACAAAAGATATTTACTTAAATAAAATCAATGACTCGAGCGCTTCAGACAATTTGGTAGTAAACGACTTCAAACGTATCAGTTGCTAACGGGATAATATTTTATTTTATTCTAATTAGTGAAAGACTTCCTTTTTTTGAATTGTTTTTCTATTTTCTTTATCTTTCTATACCTTGGTGTACAACGTAAAAATTTCTGTATTTATCAGAAACTAAATACGTCTGCTGTCTGCTCACAGTGCTCAGTCTCTTCTATCAAGTTATTTAAGCAAAATAATACTGTCTATACTCACCGACTCCATAGAATAATAATACAAACACACAAAAACTATTAAAAAAATATATCGTCATTTTTGCAGTTAAAATCATCAAAAGCCACTACAACCAATAAATGATCTGTAATTGAATAGAGCAAACATTATAGGTTAATATTTTAGCTTATCAGAGGTTTCCGGGTAATGCGGTATACCTATATTTTACCACATTACTGATTATAATAATTTATCATACGTTAATAGTACTATTGGCATAAATTCTTTATTTCTTTACTTATAAATTCCTTGAAATTAACACTAACAGACAGGCTATACATGTAATAGGTGTAATAGGAGGGTAGTTTTAGAGACTCATACAATAGGGTACAAACTTATGGTCTTATGATTGATTAATAATCAGTATAATTCGGTCAAACTGTGTTTTTTTTTTTTTTAAATTAATCCAAATAAAAATAAATGCGGTTTGATACCTTAGCGTAAAGTGCTTTGCGCACACTGACGTCCCCTCCCCCCACCTGGCGCAACCCCCCTTTTTTACCCTAAAATATGTCCCAAAATTCAGTTTTTTTTAATTTTTGGGGAAAGTATACATTTTAGAAAAAAGTTGTTAATAAAAGAAATTATGCTCATGAAATTCCCAAGAAGATAGGTCATATAATATTTTTTGATATCATGCACTATTTTCATGTTACCTACATTATAGTAAAGGCAAAGTCCTGAGTGACTGACTGACTTAAATCAAGGTAAAGCCCAAACCGCTGATGCTAAAAAATCCAAATTTGACATTTAGGTTACTTATAAGGTCTAAGAACCCGCTAAGGAAGGAATTTTCAAAATTGATCCCCTAAGGGGGTGAAATGGGTGTCCAAAATTCGTATGAAGATCTACCTTTATTTTGAGAATGTGAGCTTGAAACTTCGTATAAATACTATAAAGGTAAAATTAAAATGGAAAGAAACTAATTTCAGCGTTTTTGGATTTTTATCCTTACCCTAAGGTACCATACTGCATTAAAATTTTGCTGGATTTTTTTTTTTTTCCCATACATTCGAACACAACTTGACCGAATCAAGTAGCTAATGGAACTTGGAGTCGTATTAGCTTCCAGGTATCAGCTGCTAATCGAAAGGAATTGCAATTCCGTGATGTAAAACATGTCCAGATTGCTGTCACTGGCCAGTACCTATTTCATTTAGAAGAGTTAATGCATGGTGTATCGGAGAGTGTGATAGAGCATGAGTTCGTGCTGTCGGGATAGCGCATGTGGGAAAATAAACTCCGACAAGCTAGGTAACAACGAAGCAGTGTAATTTTATTACGCAATGTAGGCGTCAAGGATACCTAGTTGTGACATACAAATTTTGATGTCCCATAATGTTACTGAAAAGGTATATTGTCCCATTAGACTCGGCTTGCCACAGTATGTTTCACAATACAGATCCAGCCGTACAAGGTCTACATCAAAATAAGGTGAGGTAAGACAATCTTTGGGGCCAGTCTGACGCTTGTAGGGAATCCTCATTTACAGGCGCGAACTCGCATGCGATTTCAGCTAGATTGCAGATGAAGTAGGTACCTACATAGCAGTGGCGGAGCGTCGATACAACTCGATTCCCAACGGGTTCCCTAAAATTCTCTAGTATCTGTAGAAGTCCATATAAAACAGATTCCAAAAACCCCTCCGGCTTTACCAATGAAAATTTTCACGCCCCGCCACTGCTACATAGGTACATTCAATCAAATACTGCAATGTAATAGAAATCGCATAGGATGTAATGTCCTGGGTAAAATATACTTTTTTATGCGATAGGAGGCAAACCAGCAGATATAAGACTTTAAGTTCTCGCGCTTTGTACACATATTTAAGGTCATATACAGATCGAACGCGATTAATTAACATTAATTTACCTTTTTTCCCAACGTTTCGGCCAGGTTGCACTTTCCGTGGTCGCGGAAGACTGACGTCCCAGCAGAGTGTCACCGGGAGATGTAAACACCACAACTACCCGATATTAATTGCAACCTAGCCGAAAAGTTGGGAAAAAAGGTAAAATAATGTTAATTAATCGCGTTCGCCCTGTATTTGACTTTAAACCAGCAGATGTTTTTAACTCTAGCTGGAATCTTCCGATTTTAAAACTTTTCCAATAAGCAGCTTATAGCTTCAACAACAACCTAGCTAGCGGAAAATTTCGTTTCCAGACAGGTTTTATTTCGAAGAATTTGAATAAAACAAAAATAAAACTCAAACGAAAAACATGTTTGGTTTATTTATTTAATTTTGCGGAGTACAATATTTACCGAGCACGCACTTTTTCTTGTTCTTATCATAGTATGTGCCTTCTATGCAGCCACACTTGTTCGGATTGCAGGCGATCTTCGGGCAAGGGTCTCTCCTGTTGGTTAAGTAGTTCACGCAGAATCGGTTGCAGTTGACGTTACAGCCTCTGGGAGGCTTGGCTGCGTTTGGATCATTGCAAGAGATTTCTGGAAACAGAGATAACCATGTACGATGTTCAATTATACACCGTGTTTTTTTTTTGCCGTTAAATTCGACACGCAGTTATCATCAGGAACTACTCTGTATATCGCTATTTATTAAATTTGAAAAAAAATTGTTTTCGTTTCCATACATAATAAATGAATTAATTAGTGTGTGAGGACTTTAATCATAACATTAAAGTCAGTGTCAAGTGTCTCACGGCACATGTCAGAACAAATAACAATAAGAAAGTGGTAAGGGATGCCACACACTTGCTCTGTAATTAATTTTTTTTTTTTAATAATTAGATAACCGTTAGAGTTAGGACGCCAGTTTTTAAGAGAAATTAATTGCATTTGACCTAAGGAACCTTCCCGTAAAGTTAACGGAATTCAATAAAAACACGGTGTATCTGGTATATACCGGGTGTCCCGTAAACGAACGCCAAAATTAAAAGGGGTGATAGGACATCTCATTAGCTATCGCATTCAGCGATTTCGACTTGATGAAAATATGGTTTTCGAGTTGTCACTTTTTTGCTTTATTTCTTTAAGTTTTTTTAACCACGAGTTTTGTGTCCAATATCTCAAAAACCATGACATTTACATAGCCAAGTTCGCTGAATGTGATAGCTCAGCAATTCCCGTTAAGTTTGTACATTTGGATCACGTCTCCGATTTGAATAAAAATTGGTAGGCTGATAGAGTCCATGATGCTGAGCATGATCCACTAGGTTTCCCAAAATGTCCTAGGTTGATTGTACGAGTATGAAATTTTCCTTTTTTGTTACCGAAAATGTATAGAAATCTGGTAACAAAAAAGGAAGGTTTCATACAAACTACATAGGACATTTTGGGAAACCTAGTGGATCTTGCTTAGCATCATGGACTCTATCAGCCTACCAATTTTCATCAAAATCGGAGACGTGATCCAAATGTACAAACTTAACGGGAATTACTTAGCTAATGAGATGTCCTATCACCCCCTTTATTTTTTTTATAAATGGGCTTACTCTTGACCACAGACTAGCCAAAGGCAAAGACGTGGCCTACGATGGAGTGAGCTCGCCCAGAAGATGCCTGTTCACTCTTGATTTGAAGATTTTGGCGTTGCTTTACAGGACACCCTGTAGATACAATAGTTGTAATTTTCTAAAATATTGGTATCGTGTTCTGCATTGGAAAAGTTTGAAAAAAAAACACTCTATAGGTCTTTGTAAGGGGGATTGATCCTGATTTATTTCTGAAATCTGAAAAATCTGAGAAAAATATTGTTTTTGCGGATCCCCACTATCTTTTGTTACACATTGTACTGTTGTAGAGGTAGTTTGTTTATTATAGGTTTTATTATAGGTTAATATTTATATTCAATGTATTGTCAGAAATGTGTTACCGAATAAATAAAACCATTGTACCTATATTATTACTGTTACGGAAAAGAATTATAACTTTTACAAACTACACTGGGCCGTCGACTTAGACAAAAAGGAGAGGACCCCCGCTCCGAGTCGTTCCTGGTGCAAAAGCTTTCCATTGTCATCCAACGCGGGAATGCAGTGAGCGTTATGGGCACTTTTGCATCAGGAACGGCTGGGAGCGGTCTTTTAGTTTAAATTGTTTATATTTTTAAGTTGTTTGTTTTTAATATTAGTTTGTACGTCGTTTATTTTTAGTGTAATTTTAGTTTAGTTTTTATTTTGTAATATTATGCTGTAAATAGTAATTTATTTTATTATACTAATATAGGTAATATGTTTTTATAATTATTTACTTTACAACTCATTATTGATTTAGGAAATATATTTACAATTTGCCTAATCCCACCTTCCCGAATAAAGGTTGAGGGAGGCGATGGCTGAGATACGCGTCATACTCGTGAACGGGTGCCGTCTGTGAAGACCGGTCTGTTTAAGCTTACTGGGGCTGTTATAACTTAGTAACCTATCGTCCCATTAATGCAAATACCGACTAAGTGACTTTTTGACGAAATCGAGTTTTTAGCGCCTATAGAATAAGGTTTTCAAGGACTACAATATGTTAAAACCCATGTATTGATACGAAGCTGCATTCAAAAGATAGCTTTCGCATAAAGTTACTTAATGGTCAATTTGTTGCATTATAAACTGCCAAAATGTGATATGAATATTTAATATAAACTTTTATGCTTTATCCGCCAAGTAGAACCTTTTAATGGTGTATAGTGTTTTTTTGCATTTAAACATTTTGTTAAAGTAGCCATCTTATGTTCTACAAAAAAGTTTAATGTGTACATATTTCATTTTTGCAAATGAAATTATGAACAAAATTCTTTATTTTAAGCCAGGCTAAATACACCAAATGTCTTTAAGATGTTTTTCCAGAAGATGTTTGTTTACAAACATCAGCAATGTCATTCTACCAAAAAGTTGTATAGGGACTATAATTGGTTTGTGATGTGATGTGATGAATGAAAGGATAACGGTCTATTACTGCAAATACCGACTATGTGTAAATAGGCGATTTTGAGATAATGCGGTTTGAAAGTTTGAAGGCACGTTTTATATGAAAACATGAAGAAATGTACGTTATGTGTATGGCATTTTAAAACCTATATTTTTTTGTTTACTACTTTGTCGTATATATGTTCAGAATGTATTTAGTTGACGAATAAATACGATTTAATAAAACAGTCGAATACCTACTTAGTTGGTTTTTCCTGTAGAAATAAATGTTTGCATATTTCTCTTCTTTATAGATATAACCCATTGTTTGTCTTAAATTAAGCTTCGTTTTTCATATGATGTTCTCGTGATTAGCAAAAAGTGCGTTGAGAACCTCCTCCTTTTTTTGAAATCGGTTAAAAATACAATAACCCAAAGGGTTTAGGCTGAAGGAATCGAATTTAGTGTAATTTTATGTTTCATAACTTCGATGACCGTTACTAATTACAGTGTTACATTTAAATCAAATCTTTTTGCCATTTCACCGACTGGTAAAGGCTCTCTTAGTTCTTCGAAAACGGACGAGAGAGTTGCATTTTATCCACAAAATCTTGTGGATTGCATTAGTGCAAAGTTATTTCATACTAATTTTAATTTGGTAACCTAAGCTGGTTGGCAAATAACCTTAAATTAACCTTTGAATTACGATAAATAATACAAATCGGTTCAGACGTCTGTGAGTAATCGCATAACATGTATCGTTGTTTTAGCAACTCGAAGTGGAATTGGCCTACGAAACTAAATTCACTGCGCCAAAGTCACTGTATTGTAGACGTAGGTAGACGATATTCTTATTAATAAAATAGTGATAAAGTTATTAAACGTCATCTTCATCGCTGCTGATTCCCATAAAGCGACATCTAGCATCTATTTTTAACGCCTTACCAGTTGATGAGGGTAATAGATATAAGCTTAAGTTACAAAATTGGTTGATAGAAAATGTTTTCTACAACCTAAATGAGTTTTTTCTGAAATATCCCGGGTAATAATTATAAGTTAGCCAGTAAGCTAATATAGTCAGTAGTTTTTAAGAATATTGTACACTCAAAATGGGCAACTGTTGATACTGTATTTCCTGTATATCATACCATCTTATGTACACAGTTAACAATGAATAAACTTTACTTTACTTTACTTACTAGCATACCTACGGTACGAGTAGACTTCAGATGTCACAACTGTGTACCACTTCACCAACTGCAGTATGAAGTGATTGAAACCACTCATGGTACTCTTTAGGTATGAAATCTCTGTCACAAAGGCTGCATAAAGCCTTGAGGACACTTAGGTGGAGTCGAGCCGCGTCGAATCGAGCCCTGCATACATTTACAATGAACGATGAATCCGATTCGACGCGTCGCTAATGGACGTAGTTTCATAAGAAATGCAGAAGGCGAATTAATGAGATTCGACTCGGCGAGCTTAAGTTCATGTCGAGATCTGGACCAGGCTTCAAGTTCATGTCGAGATCTGCCAAACGATGTAGCACAAGGCATAGAGAAATTAACGCCACAAATTGAACTCCAGTTCAGTAGAACCACCTCTAACCTCTTAACGTATCATACCATATTTCTATCTCGGTCTAAATCTCGATAAACAACTAGCTATCTCTGCGTTCAAGAAACTGGACTTACGCAGACTTTTTGACAAAGGTATCATAACTAAATAGTACCATGAGTGCTTTTAATCACTTAATACCTAGTTAGTCTAGCATTGTCAGCCGTGTTACGGATGTGTTTGTATCGAATTCCACCAGCGATGAAGATGTTGTTTAATAACTTTTTATCACTCTTGCGCAGTAAGTGTGCAATCGCACGCAGGTGTATCAGGAGTAAAAGAAAAAACTTTTTCCCAAGGGAGTGTTTAAATTTGTATTTTGGACTACCATAAATACTTTTTTCTTTTTATTGCAAGTGTGATGAAAAACACTGCGTGTAACTAGGGGCGTAAGTATATTGCAAACATGATTGGTTTAAATCGCCCCAGAAACCTATGTAATTACCGTTACACATTACTTTTTCTTACTTATTACCTCATCTACGCCTACATTTTAGTGACTTTGGCGTGAATGATTACTACAAAACTTGAAATAAACTATTACTTCAGGTTATTGAGCGTACAAAAACTATTTACCTATATTAAATGTAACAGTGTAGATAGTGAAATTTCGAACATAAATTATGGCGGACTTCGGATTGCTGAGACAGTGAACTAGTATGTAGTAAGTACCTATGCATATTATGCTATTACCCAAAAACGCATTAACCGATTTGTAAAATTCTTTTTGTGATTTTAAGAGAATACTATTGCGTTACTTCTTGTTAAATTTTACTGAAATCGGTTAAAGTATTTTGTGAAAAATCTTCTAAAACCGGTTGAAGAGGATATTTTTCAAAAAAATTTTTTTGAGAATAACCCTTCAAACCCTCAAATAAAGTATTATTAATGGTTAGTAATGTTAAAAAACTTTTTATTAAAAATGTTCCACTTTAATTAACAATGATAAGTGAAGTTTTGTAACATAAAATTAGAGCAGCTAAATTTCCTGCAACTAAAACCGCCTATGTCATTGAGAAAATTTAATATATTTTGAAATAAGTTCAAAACTTTTGTATATTTTATCTTTTTTTGCAAATCATAAGTAAAGTGTATGAAAAGCAAAGCTTAATCAAAGGGAAACAATGCTCTATATGTATTAATAAGAGAAATATACAAATTTTTATTTCTACAGGAAAAACCAACTAAGTTTGCTACTATTTTTTTTAAATCGTAGTTTTATCGGAAATTAAATACAGCCTGGACATTTTTTACGATTAAGTATTAAACAAGACAATACTGGCTGTAGAATGCTGTATACAAATAGTAATTTTTTTCATGTTTTCATATGAAATCGTACCTTCAAACATTAAAATCGCATTATCTCAAAATCACTTTTTTGCACATAGTCGGTATTTGCAGTAAGGGGACGATATAAGTAGTTTTTTTATATTTAAAATGTGTTTTTAGGGTTTCGTAGTCAACTAGGAACCCTTATAGTTTCGCCATGTCTGTCTGTCTGTCCCTCCGTCCGTCCGTCCGTCCGCGGATAATCTCAGTGACCGTTAGAACTAGAGAGCTGAAATTTGGTACCAATATGTATATCAGTCACGCCGACAAAGTGCAAAAATAAAAAGTGGAAAAAATGTCTTATTAGGGTACCCCCCCTACACGTAAAGTAGGGAGTGATTTTTTTTTTATTTCAACCCTAACGTATGATTTATTGTTGGATAGGTATTTAAAAATGAATTACTGAAATCGTTTTTTGATAATATTAATATTTTCGGGAATAATCGCTCCTAAAGGAAAAAAAAGTGTCCCCCCCCCCTCTAACTTTTTAACAATATATTTAAAAAATATTTAAAAATCACAAAAGTAGAACTTTATAAACTTTCTAGGAAAACTGTTTTGAACTTGATAGGTTCTGTAGTTTTTGAAAAATATGGAAAACTACGGAAGAGCCAAGCGGCTATTTACCAACGCGGCTTTAAAAACCGGCCGAGAGCGTGTCGGGCCACGCTCAGTATAGGCACTGAGCGTGACCCGATACGCTCTCGGCCGGTTTTTAAATATTATGTTGTTTTAATTGCATGGAGCACACGAAGGTCCACATCTAAAGACTGTATCGTTAAGTATGAGGACAACTTTGAGTAGCCGTATTTATTTGCTATTATATTTTTTTCTTAAAACAAGACATAGGCTTAATAAGGCACATAATAAGGTTCACATTTTGTCCTAGAAACTCGACGTAAAGCAAGTGGTTTAGACAGTATTGACTTAATCCTCCCGAGTAACAATTACGATTCCGGACAAATGCTACTAGAAAATTCACAAAGTGCGTAAAAAACGATACGATTGCGAAAAAAAATTGTACTGTGTGAACCTTAACGACATATGATCCACAAAGCAGAATATCTGGACATAGTCTAGCCATAGTTATTTTAAGGAAATAAAGTTCAGGATCTGTGTATGGCGGCCATTTAGAGAATGTGGCATGGTGCTTCCTCTAATTCCGACTTTGATGTCGAATTTAACTATCATACACTGTTTATATCGATTTGGTTTAGGCACTGTTCAAACACCGTGAATGTCAATTAGACTTTGGCCTATGGCTAATTTTTTTATCTGTTTCTTTCATCCTGCTTGCATCAAAAATTTACGACAATCCGGAACGTTGCTCAAAATTGCGTTTTTTTTAATTATATAAATTCACCGCATTTATTCTGCAAGTACCCAATTGAAAAACCATGAAGAGGACTCTTAAAAAATATATTTTGGCAGCATATTAACCTTTGTTTGTTGAAATCGTGCAAACAGTCATTGAAATATTCTCAAATTAAGCCAGATAGGGGTTGTCCGAAATTTATTTGCTAGACCTTAATGAAAGTACCATAAAGTCTCTAAAATAAAATAAAAATTAGACCTTCTTATATCAAATAGTGCTTACCAATACCTTCAGATCATACTCTCGGAACATAATAATATAAAATTATGCACATGTCAACATTTAGACGAGGTTTGTTTTGTCCTTATACTTATCGATACAGTCCTTATGTATTAGTTTTTTGTAAGGAAATACAACTCTACGCTACGCCTACCTGCTTTAGTTGACTGTTGACACACTGAGACAGTGGATGCGCCAGAGTATAAAAGAGTGATTACCATCTCTTGTCAAAGATCTTGTTGAGACGAATCAAACGAACCCAAACACGAAGTGGTTTCAAGACCTGGTCGTGGAATGCTCTTGACTACCTTCCAGCTTCATCATCAGATCCTGGGTACCATCTCTTGTCAAAGATCTTGTTGAGACGAATCAAACGAGCCCAAACACAGAAGAGTTTCAAGACCTGGTTGTTGAATACTCTTGACTACCTTCCGGCTTCACCATCAGATCCTGGGTACCATCTCTTGTCAAAGATCTTGTTGAGACGAACCAAACGAGTCCAAACACAGAAGAGTTTCAAGACCTGGTTGTTGAATACTCTTGACTACCTTCCGGCTTCACCATCAGATCCTGGGTACCATCTCTTGTCAAAGATCTTGTTGAGACGAACCAAACGAGCCCAAACACGGAGTGGTTTCAAGACCTGGTTGATGAATTCTCTTGACTACCTTCCAGCTTCATCATCAGATCCTGGGTACCATCTCTTGTCAAAGATCTTGTTGAGACGAACCAAACGAGCCCAAACACGAAATGGTTTCAAGACCTGGTTGATGAGAACTCATGACTACCTTCCGGCTTCATCATCAGATCCTGGGTACCATCACCTCTTGTCAAAGATCTTGTTGAGGCGAATCAAACGAGCCCAAACACGAAATGGTTTCAAGACCTGGTTGATGAGAACTCATGACTACCATCTGACTTCATTCATCAGATCCTGAGTACCATCTATTGTAAAAGATTTTGTTGAGACGAGTCAGTAACCTAAAATGATATTCAATAATAAATAATACTTACTTAAAATTATTAGTCAAAGTTAATTAGTTAGTTACCAAAGTCGTCAACCCAAGGATCAAAGTTTTCGGTCGCAGTATACATGCAATAGTACAGCCAAACACGCACACAAGTGCGGTTTTGGACACGGCGGGTGCCGCACACAATGACAAAATAACTTCGCGATCGTCGAGCCGCGTGCGGAGCGGACTAACATACGTCCTGCCTCTACAAGCTCTGCCGCGGTACTGACATCGCAAGCGCGCGTAACCGGTAATAAGGAGGCATTTTTAAAAAATCGTCAAAAATATTAAATTACAATTAATAGAAAACTTTTGCATAAAATCTGTTTGAGTAAGCATTGCAGATTATTTTTATATTAAAACTACTTCAAAAACACGTAAGTTTTCGAAGAAATTGACACTTATTCTGAGGTGATTTCTGAAACAAATTGGATTCATCATATCCTCATTTACTCTATTCTAAAGCCTTATAACAAAGAAGTAGTCTCAGAAGATTGTAGTACAGGATATACATAATACAAATTTACCACTTGAAGCATTCAAAACTATCCAAATTTTACAAATTAGACGGACTAAGTCAGCACTTTTCGCGGGTTTTCCTAAACATGCACCAGAAAAAAAATCATAATTAATTAAGTGAGTTAGTTTTTAAAAATCCAGTCTCACAACATGTAAGTTAAGAAGATGTCCTAATCGAATCCTGAACTTAATAAGTCTTTTAGATGACGGAAAGTGTAGCATTTTGCCGACTAAAACTATCAATTTTACATTATTACGACGTTTTCGTTGAATGCCCTCTTAAAATTTAGTGTAGTTCTTGGTTGTAATTCGACATTTAGAGACCTTCTACATCTCTAATTAATTGTATAGAGTTAACTTTAGTTAGAACTTAGAATTAGTATATAATAGTATCAATTGTAATTTCAACTCAATTTTAAATATTTTTTTAAATACCTATGTACATGTGACGTGTAAAAGTGCCCCTGTGGCCTATTTGCTGAATAAATTATTTTGATTTTGATTTTTTGATTTTGAATCTATACGATGACTATTCAGATTAAAGAAATTGTTTTTTTCTTTAAGTAAGGTACTCCTTGAGTGTACCTTACTTTAATTGTTGAGCCATTTAGGTGTCACAATAATTTAACTTTCAGTTTTAAGAAATGGGCCTCGGGACATTCAACTTGATTTCAACTAATCGAAATAACTTACATTTTTAACTAGAATGCCATATCCACTTTTCAGTATTATTCGTCTCATGGTCACCTTACGCTTTATTAATACCAAACCAGTAATAGTTATTTGTTTTACAAGGGGTTTCAGTGTACATTTATGAGGTGTGTAAATTTATAAGAAAAAACCCACAATTGTATAGGTCAATTATAGACCAGACCCGCCGTTATGAATCTAGGTTTAAAAATAACCTAGTTCCTGTTTCAGGGTCAACAATGAAATTACATAGTGACAGTCCACACTCCATGTCTATCAAGATATATAACAAATTAAGCAATAAATTAAAAGAAGAGAAAAACACCAATACTTTCTTAAATAAACTAAAAAATCAACTTATAGGGAAATGTTATTATAATTTACAAGATTTTTTGCTAGACAAAGAAATTTAAAATTTAAATTAATGATTTGTATATACACCGTGTTTCACTTAACACTAAAAACCTGAAAACAGTTTGTTCAGAATCGAGAGTAGAATCGATTGAGCTATATCTTGATGGGGGTAATATTTTTATTTAATTTAGTATTATTAATTATTTTTTACGTGCCCATTCTATTGTACTCGTAATACAACATTGTGTATATCGCATTGCTAAGAGGTTGTTTACCTTTTTTCAGTATTTAGGGGTATTAATACTGGCCGGTTACTTGGACTATTATTTTTTCCGCTACTAGTTTGACGTTGTTTGTCAGTTTAATTTTAATGTTTATCATAAGTCATAACAAATTGAATTCGTACCTAATTACAACCTTGTCATTTTGAATATTGAGTTTATTTGCTTACTGCGATTACCTGTCCAATTTGAAGTTTACTGTGACAAAGCTTTAAAGTGTTTTACAGTGACATCTTAGCTGTCTATTGGTAAACCTTATGTCGTTGCAGTAACGTACACAAATAAATAGTGTTATGGTTTATGATGGTAGTTAGCAATTACTTTATTGAGTGTAGAGCTAAAAGTCAAGTAGAGCTGAACAGAAAATTAAAAATTCAATTTAAAAAAAAGTAACGATCAGATTAAAAGATGAATACTCTAGATGAGTTTAAAAAAATAAAAATCAGTTGGGGTGTCTGAGGTTTTGAGTGATACCGGAAACACCGTGTATAATATGTCAAATATTTAGGTAACTTATAATTTACTGTGATTAAGCTTTGTATATATTGTTTTTATTGTTAACTAGTATGTATTTTCATTAGGATAGATTAGTATTTAAGTTCTAGATCATAAGTTTACCTGCTATGCCCTAACAGGGTGTCATATAACGTGTACCTACCCACTATTGTATACTTATGTGAAAGCATGAATAAATGAATATGAATATGAATATGAAGGGGGCAAAGTTGTTGTTAAACCGCACGTGCCAATGCCAATATTGATACCCGAGCAAGCGAAAGATTACAATATTGTGGAATCCTGAGCGTTGCGAGGGTATCAAGGCACGAAGGTTAGACAAACTTTGCCACCAGTGAAACACAAAATTTTTCACCACACCAACACTATGAAAATATGAACTGTAAAACATCAAAATAAATACTGTGGCTCTAGTGTAAAAGGGTACTAGTCTCGCGGAGCGCAGGTCAAAAATGGCATGACTCATATATGGGACATACACCCTTTTTCACCTGCGCTGCGCGAGACTTGTACCCTTTTTCACTAGAGCCTCAGAATTTATAAAATTCCTCAATTTATTTAACGTTTATGATTCAAAATCATCATTTATACGTGAATTCCAACACCCAGCTTTAGACATCAAGTTAAAATTTGTATAAAATTACTTTACACTCTTGTGGATAAAATGCAAATTTGCTATCTGTTTTCGAATAGCAAAGAAAGCTAAAGGCTCAGTTGGTGTGGTAAAAATACATTGTCTCATTAATCTCATTATTTATTATGTTAATATTCTTACCAACTGACGCCACCGCCACAACAACAGCAGCACAAAGTACCAAAACAAGTTTACACATCGCAGCGATTAAATGTAATGCTTCAACGAGTACCTTACCAGACACTTATATTTTATGTCTGGAAATAAATACTAGTTATATGATAATTGATAAAGAATAAGGGTTCTTTTTGTAATATTTTGGTACGGAACTCTAATAAACGTAAATTAGTAGGTAGTAAACTTGTGAAACTTCAATTAAGTGGTAGTATACACATACAGTCTGGCAAAAATTAGTAGAAATTAGAAAGTGGCAACATCGTCTTGATGTCTCGATTGTTCTCACATATGGGCATGAAAGAGAAGACACGACGATGTTGCCACTTTTTAAGTTCTACGCTTTTTTTCCAAGCTGTACGTATATTCCTTAACCAAACGAATGAAGTTTATTTCTATTTTCAACACTACGAGTACTTATTACTATTAACACTTATCAGGTATGACTGAAATAAATGATTATTCAATATTTTATATTAGTGTCCCACTGCTGGGCAAAGGCCTTTTTTCCACACACTAAAAAAAATAAAGAAAACAATAATATTAATTTTTTACCGCGCCAACCGGTAAAAACGGTAAAAAGTCTTACCTATTTTTTTAGAGTTGATGTTTAAATTATAATTTTCAAATATTTATTTCATTTAAAAAAATAGGTAAAAAATATATCTACTGTCGGAAAACTAATGATAAAGTATTTTCTGACTGGCATTTGTAACGGACCACACAGTCCTCAGTTCAAATCATAAGATATACCTATAATAATTGCACTTGAGAAACAAATGCATACAGAGATAAAACTTAAAAATTGCAAATAAATAAAACGAAAACAAGTTACATACGAAATAGAATTCCAACAAATTAAAAATAGAAATTCTCGGAATTTGAACGGGCACAATGGGGACAATCGGCACTATAGGCGTTTCCGGCGAAACTGGCACAATCGGCGTTATAGGCACTATTTGCCATTTTAAGAAGACGACACGTTAGGGAAATGGCGGAATTCCTCTTGAATTTAACGAGTCTATGTGATTTTCGGTAAAGTAAGAAAAACTTACGAAATATTCTATCAACTGAAATATTGTTATTGTATATATTAAAAGGATTAAATAATGGTCAAATAAATGGGAAGAAATACCTATAGTAGTTATGCTAAAAGATTATTATTTTTTAATTGTTATCCATTTTTTAAATTACAAACGTAGATAGACTTAATACTAAGTTGAAAGGAGTCGATTTATATCAAGTTGCATTTCTACAAATATTTATGTACGGACATTATTTTATTTTATTCTGATTCAGGACAACACACAATTTGGTCACCCTAAGGTAGGCGGGGCTAAGGAATATGTGTATAAAACGGCGCGGGCAGAACAGAGGGGTGCATTCGGCTAGGGTACGTTGAGGAGCTCACTTCAGAAGAATAGGTGGAGTTATTCGACTAGGGAGCATTGAAGAGAACACATCAAGAGTTTAAGAAGGAAGCGGACTTGAGGCACGAGCATTGAGAGGTTGGAGACTGGCGAGAAGGTATCTTGGTAAAATAGACTTGAAGACTACAAGTAAGTGACCAGATCGTTTATTTTGAATGTGTTTATATTTGTAATTTTAGATTAGTGCTATTATCTGAAGGTGATAATTTTAATATTGGTACTTATTCATTTCATATGAACAAGATATTCATGAATGTTATATTTATGTGGTAATTATTTAAAGACGTACAAATTTCAATTTATTTATTACATACAATTAACTCTAACGGTTAATTTGGAATATTATTAATTAAAATTGAGATCTGAGTATCTCTAATATGACTACTACATGAAACAAAATAGATACATAAAATATTACACATATTTACTTTATGTACATACACATTCTATTAGCTAGAATCTCTTTGGGTGATTAGAAGGATTTCCATACTATAGTCTCACTCCTAAGTAAGATAATTTTGCTATTTCAATGAAAGTAGGATTAATAACTTTATAACATGTAAATTTTATTAGAGTTAAAGGATAACTTGTGGGAATTAATACTAATACTAAATACTAGGGAGGCATAGGACATCTATGGATGTTAGGATCCTGTCGCTATCAAGGAGAATCATTGATATAAAAATAAGATTGTTCACAAAAGTTGAATCATTGACCCTGGCCTCGAGATTGGCAGACCTTGGAATCATCATTCCATTTTCATAATATGGTTAACGATATCGTTGTCTGGGAGATCAAACAATTCTAGCATTGACTAGTGAAACACGATGTCAAGCAATGGACCACTATACTCGGAACGTGGGAAATTGCACGCATATAGAATTTATACTTTGGGATCTTGGACAACTTTCGATGGCTAAGGCTGAACCAAAATATATATATGGGATGGCGTGTGAGTCTGGGGATTTGTCGTTCAAAAGACTAGATCAATGAAGTATTTGTCTTAGTATCAAAAGAAGGTCAATGAATAGGCCCAATAATGGGTATCAAAATAGATATTCTGTTTCCTTGATAGACCAGGGGTAGGCAGAGCAGTTTCCATCCTGACGGTAGAGGACTTGGTTGCAGAAACATCCCAAAACATATAAAATTATACCGGGATTAAAGGGTCCTTGACTAATTATTTGATATCTACTACTATGGTAGTACATTTTAAGTAGTGCAAAGACACTTTACATCAGCTTACTTTTGTTCTAAGGATCCCATTTGTTCAATGTTTGATAAAACATAAATTGAACCAGCAACCTGGTTTGTCCATATGCTCGAGCGAGGTCCTTATAATAGGCTATATTATATTATACACCTATTATTCCTACGTATAAGGGACTCGTGGGTCGGAAACAATTAACCCCATTTTAAATAATGTCTTGTATATATTTTTAATATATTTCCTGTATTTATATTCCTTACACAATTTTACCTATCTCTCACACTCTTATCTCAACGCACTAAATTCTTTCACAAATGTCGTTCACTCTGCTTATTATACCTCAAGTGAATATATTACTGCCTTAGTTTTATCAACTTAAATTTAACCCTAATAGCAAGTTCCTGAAGGTAAAAAGAATCTGGATTGCTACGCACAACTACGGGGTCCTTCCACTTACTAGACGATCACAGTATTTGTTTTAATGGCCAATTTTTAATAGTGTATTGTTTTAATTAGGGCTAACAATTTGGACTTAAGTTAGGTAGTGTTAGGTTAATAAAGGGTGAATTAATTAAGGGGTAGCGGGGTGTTATAAAGTATCGGGGTGTTATAAAGTGTTAGTCCATGACCAGGATGTAATAGACCCTAAATATGTCCAATTGTTAGCATATTCAAGTGACATTTTGTCACAAAGTGTTGCTGTGAATGAGATATCCTTTTTAGGAACTTGCTATCCTTCATGCTGAAACTTTATGTTAATTTTGTATCATTCGTCTATTCTTATTAACCACTGCGTAATAGTCTAAGGGGCAATCAAGCTATTGATAGTTTCTAAGATACGTTTCATCTTGTAGTAAGTTTTGTAAGTTTAAGGTCACTAACCTGGATTTTTAAACAAAGTTATAATCCGATATTGAAACAGAAACATTGCACTTTGCACAACACATTTCACTCACTTTAGACATAGCTGTGTAATTTTAAAACCATTGTAGGCTTATCACTTATCTAATTAGATTTTTATTTCACTTAATTCACTATTCAAAGAACTAATGACAGTTTGCGCTTCTAGCATAAACTAAACTTATAAACATTACCCGTTACGAACTTAGGACGCGGCTTTATACGATTATTGGAATCGCGTGTGCACATAGTATTGTATATAAACAATAACATTTAAAAAATATATATATAGAGTACAGACTGATAACAGTGATAACACGTGCAGAAAACTGTCATCGACTAGGGACACCGGGGATAGAAGAAAGTATTTGAGGCTATTGTAAAAATGTCAAACCAGCTGTCAATGAAACAATTCAATTGGAATGGCAAATTTAGAAAAGTTATTCGTTCTCTAGCTAATAATTATTTCTGTTACGATAATCAAGAGATTATAGCAAAAATAAATAAAACCACAATTATATCGGTTATATTCATTTACTGGGAAAGTTGTAATAAAACAAATTAGTCGTTACTGAAAGCAATTACGCACAGATCGACTGTCTTGTGGTAATTTTGTGTCGAGGGTTCTTTAAAACGATATCATGGAAGATTATAAATACTTAGATACATCAAAATAATTTAATATTAAAACGTTGTACATGTTTTATGTTAAGGGAAACTTTTACTGTTTAGTGAATCAAGATTTTCCGTTCTGTTGGTTATAATATATCTGCCAGTCTCACTAAATTAAGTAGAAATGAGCAAGGAAATACTGCTAGTATTTTAGGTACTTTGCTCTGTGGGCCTCTGTAGGAATTGATTTCTAACTAGATTTGGCATGTAGTATGTATGTACTCGTATGTCATGTACAAGTTGCTAGTATTGGCATGTTCTTTTAAGAAACAGAATAAGCTAAATTAATGACAGTATGCGATACACAGACTTGATTAAGTACATTTTGTCAAAATCTATTCTTCATGTGTCAGTGTCGCATATCATGGTAAGAAATGTCACTTTGACAGCAAGAACACCATCATGTTCACTCTTACCTCACTATCTTCTCGCCCCTTTTCCGTGTTATCAATGATTAGTGATAAGTTGTTATCAGCTACAGAAAAACTAGGAAATAAAATGATGATTGAACTAGAGAAGCGTTAAGCTGTGAAATATCTATTTTAGCTGTGATTATACTGACAAATAGAGGTTGTTTAATTTTAAGTAGTCAATAGGGAGACTCATTGATCTGATTTTGATTTATTTTAAATAAAATTAACAATAGAATAAGTAATGGTATTCATAATCATAGGGAAACTAGTAGCAATTAGCACGTCTCATACTTACTAACAACTAAGGATTAGTTGTCTTCCACTGAAGTGTGAACAAATTATAATTACTTGAAAGAGACAAACATTCAAGTAGCTTATTGACAAGAATGTCAAGAACATACAATCTAGAATTTAAGCATAGTTCTTAAATACTCAAGTAAGGAGTTAGGCACACCATTCATTAACCTCAGGCAAGCTTATAGCTAGGAACATTTTTATTGACAGTCAGTCTGAGTCATTATATAAGATAGTATTCAGAGCTGTGTTAACATGAAATGATTCCCATCAGTGAACAGATTGCAGTAGCTATTGCATTTAATAATTAGGGATATGGTGAATCACACACTAGCAAAATTATGAAGGAAGGTGGTAAATGAAACACCCACAAAATGCTTTATTAGTAATATTGGAAAGGTGCACAAAAAAAAAAAAAACCCAGAGCATTCATGTTCATGTTGTTTCCAATAGACGGAAAAGCGCCACTCCATGCAGGAAAAATAGAATAGAGAAGTAACTTTTTCAGGCAACAATGGAAAAAAAAGATATTATGTTCCTCTTCTCGATGACTTTTGAAAAGTATTTTGATGTGAGACACGTTGAGTGATGATCATATTTGGTGTAGTCAGTGTAGGCGTTGGAAGTGATTGTACATGGAGAAGAATTTTCACTCTTTCATTGAAACCTGGAACAAAAATGAAGGGTAAATACACATTTATATTGCTATTCCACTATTGGATGTGCAATCCTTTTTATACATACAGGACAACAAGTCATATAATGAATTGCATTGTTTGTCAGACATCTTCACGAAGTCGGCTTTTAATGATATTGTAATATTGTATTGTCATCCCATTTAATGAGTTTATAAAATTTCAGTTCTTTAGGTAGCATGTAGCTAGTAAATATATCAACTATGGAGTAGTCTACAATATGACCTAAGGTAACAATAGGAAAGCATAATTGCCAAGAGCAAGCTTTTTAAAATATTTATCAGTAGATTGTGCTTAGACTAATTCTAGTATACTATAAAATAGAGCAAGTGAGTTGATCATAGGTTTCCTGTATTTATGACTTTGTCAGCCTGTGTTTTGATTCTTTAGACCAGTTATCAGTGGATGGAGCAGGTTAGCATAGATTAAGTACTTATGAATGTAGATAAATAAGCTAGACTTAAGATTTTAGACTTAGTAGTAGTGTTTGTGCCAAATATAGTGCACAGTATAATAGTTTGGATGAACAAATGGAGTCAGTCTGTAGTAGACTTGCTATTATTACCTCTAGAATCAGGAATAAGAGCAATTAATATAATTTACCTTAGAGTAAACCAAAGAATAAAAAATAAATAAATAAAATATTTTACCATTGTCTATGTAGATCAGACATACAAGAGCTGAGCCAGGTCAGCCTGGGAGTCATTTTGTTGCAATTGAATGTGTTTCGAGCACACACATGTTGCTCAGTCAAAGGGGCATGCAGGGGCATGGAGTTCCAATTTGTACACAGCCGGGGAAGGGGCAGGACGTTGATCCTAGTATAATGGCAGCGATGCTCAGCATACTCTGGAAAAGTTAAGAAAATAATTATTAATTAAGTAGGAAATAAGTCCTAGTTATAAGCATAAGTTATAAGAATAAGATTGATTGGCAGAGATTTTATAACTAAATAGGTATTTGATCATTTTATTAATTAGGGTTTATTTAATTACGGGATGAATTTCAAATTTTATCATACTAATACATAATCGAAATAAAGTAAGTCAAACCAAAATGAAATAATTGATTTAACAACAACATAAAAGGTAAATAAATAAATAAAAATTGAAGGGGCATTTTTGTACAGGCCTACTTAATTACAAACTAAGCATGATTCTTATTATTGACATTCGGTAATGCTTACATTCTTCATTTATACAATTTTTGCTTAAAACCAACATTGCTTGATTATTCCAGTACTATTCCGTATTATTTCAGCGTTTGCCACGGCTCATGGAAGCATGAAATCCGCTTGACAGCTAATAATTCCAGGATTTGGCGTAAGCACTAATTTTCACTAGGTCTTATTGAAATTAGTCTGGTTTCCTCACGATGATTTCCTTCACTCAAAAGCAATTGGTAAATATCAGATGATAGTTCTAAAGTACTCATCGGTACTCAAACCCGTACTTTAAAATTCAAAGCATACAAATAATTATCACTAGGTTAGATTAGTTAACAGATTATAGGATCATTAGACATTAAAAGTGTAACTTACATATATTATTACATAGCAGTACAGGTGATGCAAGCCGTGATCGTCGGTGCCTTGTCTACTCATGGAAGCGGTCCGTCGAAAATGAGCTGCGAGTTCCCAGGTTTGAGCTGGTGGAGCGAGGTCACGAGGGTGGCTGAAGATAGGAAGGCGTGGCATGAGCTTGTGAAGGCCCTATGCATCTCTGGGGTGCCTTAGGACACCCACACATAACTGGTAAGGTAGTATAGTGGCACTGGGGCTTAACTCCAAGGGGCATCTAGCACCCAATACCTGAAACATGTCAATAGGCGGACATAAGAAATAGGGAGTTGTAGGCTTACTAATACTCTCCATCTCTAAGACCAGAATTAGAATGTTATTGTAGTGCGCTATAGGAATTAGACAATCTCTCTATTGGAAAACATTTTACCATTTTAGCAAGTCAAGGTTTAAACTAAACTATGAACTGCTTTGTGATGGACAAGTTAAATACATTATTACTTACGGCGAAAACTTGGCTAATTCCATTATGGTATCATCAAATCATCATGAAAGAAAACCACGTAGTTCCACTGGCGTCATGGGGTCATTTTATTATTGTAGCTAAAGGTTCGGTTTGTTTCATTATTGTTCATGATGTTTTCCATAATCTAAAACCAAACAAGCATTTATTTATTACATTCGTTATACACATTTTGTGTTGTATTTACCACATTACTAACAACATATATCATTACTTAGTTAATGTATTACTCACTTTTTTATGATTTATAACAAATACAAGCCAGCAGGTCGATAAATTACGTAATTTTCAGTTCCAAATAATGCGTGTACGTCTGAACGGCATCCATTTTTCTTTTATTTCTGTCTGACTGACAGTAATGACGTGGCAATGACGTCAGCATAGCAAATGTTGCCATAGAAAAATCAAAAGGGCTCTATAGATCATAAGACATTTGACGGACCGGATGCGACTAAAATTTATCCAGTATGAATGGGGCTCTGCAGACTATGTGGAACGAATTGTAGAATAATAAAATAGAGACAGTGATTTGACGTTTACATTCAATCTTAATGCTTTTTTAGGGTTCCGTAGCCAACTAGGAACCCTTATAGTTTCGCCATGTCTGTCTGTCCGTCCGTCCGTCCGTCCGTCCGTCCGCGGATAATCTCAGTAACCGTAAGCACTAGAAAGCTGAAATTTGGTACCAATATGTATATCAATCACGCCAACAAAGTGCAAAAATAAAAAATGGAAAAAAATGTTTTATTAGGGTACCCCCCCTTACATGTAAAGTGGGGCTGATTTTTTTTTCATTTCAACCCCAACGTGTGATATATTGTTGGATAGGTATTTAAAAATGAATAAGGGTTTACTAAGATCGTTTTTGATAATATTAATATCTTCGGAAATAATCGCGCCTAAAGGAAAAAAAGTGCGTCCCCCCCCCCCTCTAACTTTTGAACCATATGTTTAAAAAATATGAAAAAAATCACAAAAGTAGAACTTTATAAAGACTTTCTAGGAAAATTGTTTTGAACTTGATAGGTTCAGTAGTTATTGAGAAAAATACGAAAAACTACGGAACCCTACACTGAGCGTGGCCCGACACGCTCTTGGCCGGTTTTTTTATATAAATATGAAATAAATAAATAAATATTGGGGACATTTTACACAGTTCAACTTAGCCCCAAACCTATCAAATTTTGTGCTATGGGTGCTAAGCGACGATATGCCTATTTGAATGGATGAAAACATGTTTGTATACAAGGGAAACATCCATGATTCATATAAATATATTCTGTGGAGTTTCATTGAGGAGAAAAATATTATTATAGTAAAACTTTGTTTAGACTGCTAGTATACTATGACAAATTAAAAGGTCAGTTGAAGAACACCAAATTTCAAACTTTCTATGTTTTGCTAAATAACGGATCGTAGAACCATATTAGTTATAAAATGAGATAAATAGGTAATGCGTAGTAGTACAGGATTTACTAGCTTTTGCCCGCGGTTTCGCTCGCATACTGTTCGAAACGTAATTCTTGTTCAATCGTTTACAAAACAAAGTAAGATTTCAGTTGGATCTGTAGATTTCGATGTACGGTACGGTAGCCATACTACCATCGTTGTGTAACAATGAAGCAATCGTTGCAATCATTTATTTAGAAAAATAGTACATACAATAAGAGTTTTGAATGATTCACGGTTATTTTCATTAGACTTATATTGACCGGGATATAGACCGTGATTACCTTTTTGATAGTTCAATATGTAGGTATGTGTGTATGTTTGTAACGATAATACTAGAAGATAGTTATGTCATAGAGTTAGAAGATGTTATCAGAGCAGCTAGGCGTAACAAGTTAGGTACTTGTATTATTTTTCCTACTTACAAAAGGAGAATTCTTAGCAGTATCATCTTCCATAATTTAACTTTGCGTCTTGAACTATAGGTTAACAAAATGTAAGTAATTAATACTTAACGGTAATTGGCATCACATACAATATTTTGCAGTTTTGCGTGCCGTTTGTATAGGGTTAATGCGAAAGTTAAATGTAAGATATGATTGCGTATAGAATGATTCATAAAGTAAAAAAATAACATAGTACCTGTACTTACGATATAAGTATGTTTATGATTTTTAATTTCTGATCAATTTGAAAAAGTCGAAATAGCAACAAGAAAAAGGGAGAGCTTTTTAATTATGATATTATATATTATTTTTACTGTCATTATCTAAGTGGACTTGCAGGTATGTCAGAAACAGTAAAATTGAGCGTATGAGGAAGGATGAAATCTGAACGAGTAGTATAAATGAGATTCGCATAATAGAAAGAAGAGAGGTTTAGCTAGATGAATGGATGAAGAGTCGTTTGAAGATATGAAGGGTTTCCTCATGTTTGCAAGTTTGAGAATAGTGACGGCAGTTATTGGAATTTCGAAATGGGGAAAGGGTTACACAAACTTGATACCAAAAGAGTTAGGTGTTAGGATAAATAATTTATACCTTTTACAGGTACATTCTTTTGGTAACAACATACTCTACATGCCGCTAACAAACGAACTAAACACACACCCTGTGTCTTTATGGGATAAATCAGATAATTTTGTCTGGCATATATAAAAAAAAAAATGTGACTTAACATGGAATCATATTTATAAAATTGTTGATTTGATTAAAACATTGATTGTCTGATTACTCTTATAATTATACATAGGACATTATGCCGAGAAAGGAGGAAAATTATTGATTAGTATTGAGTTGTGGACTGGTTCCTTGAACTATGGGGAGAACAGTTGTCAGTGGCTACCTGAGAATAGAAAGGCTTTTTCTTTCTAGTGAAGAGATCTTTGTAAGTTCATAATATCTGTACAATGGAGATAGCGGGTTACCTGTCGGACAATGTGACTAACTACCCATATGAGGATGCAAGGATTTTACCATTAGGGTACATTTGATTCACAACCAAATGCTTTTACTGGAATGAAAATTCTGGCTGGTGGCAATTTGACTCATGTGTCTGGGTAACTATTAAGTTCATAATTCGTGCTGGATCAGTGAGGTTCTTTTGAGTATTGGTCACTTTTATTCACCACAACTATGAAAATGGGAAATTGAAAATTTCAATAACTGAATTATTTTATTGGTTATTTTCGTTTAACACAAAATGTTATTTTGAATCAAACGAAAATAAAAGGGGCAGATGTAACGGACCACACAGTCCTCAGTTCAAATCATAAGATATACCTATAATAATTGCACTTGAGAAACAAATGCATACAGAGATAAAACTTAAAAATTGCAAATAAATAAAACGAAAACAAGTTACATACGAAATAGAATTCCAACAAATTAAAAATAGAAATTCTCGGAATTTGAACGGGCACAATGGGGACAATCGGCACTATAGGCGTTTCCGGCGAAACTGGCACAATCGGCGTTATAGGCACTATTTGCCATTTTAAGAAGACCACACGTTAGGGAAATGGCGGAATTCCTCTTGAATTTAACGAGTCTATGTGATTTTCGGTAAAGTAAGAAAAACTTACGAAATATTCTATCAACTGAAATATTGTTATTGTATATATTAAAAGGATTAAATAATGGTCAAATAAATGGGAAGAAATACCTATAGTAGTTATGCTAAAAGATTATTATTTTTTAATTGTTATCCATTTTTTAAATTACAAACGTAGATAGACTTAATACTAAGTTGAAAGGAGTCGATTTATATCAAGTTGCATTTCTACAAATATTTATGTACGGACATTATTTTATTTTATTCTGATTCAGGACAACACACAATTTGGTCACCCTAAGGTAGGCGGGGCTAAGGAATATGTGTATAAAACGGCGCGGGCAGAACAGAGGGGATCATTCGGCTAGGGAACGTTGAGGAGCTCACTTCAGAAGAATAGGTGGAGTCATTCGACTAGGGAGCATTGAAAGGAACACATCAGAAGTCTAAGTAAGAAGCGGACTTGAGGTACAAGATTGAGAGGTTGGAGACTGGCGAGAAGGTATTTTGGTAAAATAGACTTGAAGACTACAAGTAAGTGTCCAAATTGTTTATTTTGAATGTGTTTATATTTGTAATTTTAGATTAGTGCTATTATCTGAAGGTGATAATTTTAATAGTGGTACTTATTCATTTCATATGAACAAGATATTCATGAATGTTATATTTATGTGGAAATTATTTAAAGTCGTTCAAATTTTGATTTATTTATTACATACAATTAACACTAACGGTTAATTTGGAATATTATTAATTAAAATTAGGATCTGAGTATCTCTAATACAACTACTACATGTAACAAAATAGATACATAAAATATTACACATATTTACTTTATGTACATACACATTCTATTAGCTAGAATCTATTTGGGTGTTTAGAAGGATTTCCATACTATTGTCTCATTCCTAAGTAAGATAATTTTGCTATTTCAATGAAAGTAGGATTAATAACTTTATTTATTGTTCTTAACATGTAAACTTTATTAGAGTTAAAGGATAACTTGTGGGAATTAATACTAATACTAAATACTAGGGAGGCATAGGACATCTATGGATGTTAGGATCCTGTCGCTATCAAGGAGAATCATTGATATAAAAATAAGATTGTTCACTAAAGTTGAATCATTGACACTGGCCTCGAGATTGGCAGACTTTGGAATCATCATTCCATTTTCATAATATGGTTAACGATAACGTTGTCTGGGAGATCAAACAATTCTAGCATTGACTAGTGAAACACGATGTCAAGCAATGGACCACTATACTCGGAACGTGGGAAATTGCACGCATATAGAATTTATACTTTGGGATCTTGGACAACTTTCGATGGCTAAGGCCGAACCAAAATATATATATGGGATGGCGTGTGAGTCTGGGGATTTGTCGTTCAAAAGGCTAGATCAATGAAGTATTTGTCTTAGTATCAAAAGAAGGTCAATGAATAGGCCCAATAAAGGGTATCAAAATAGATATTCTGTTTCCTTGATAGACCAGGGGTAGGCAGAGCAGTTTCCATCCTGACGGTAGAGGACTTGGTTGCAGAAACATCCCAAAACATATAAAATTTTACCGGGATTAAAGGGTCCTTGACTAATTATTTGATATCTACTACTATGGTAGTACATTTTTAAGTAGTGCAAAGACACTTTACATCAGCTTACTTTTGTTCTAAGGATCCCATTTGTTCAATGTTTGATAAAACATAAATTGAACCAGCAACCTGGTTTGTCCATATGCTCGAGCGAGGTCCTTATAATAGGCTATATTATATTATACACCTATTATTCCTACGTATAAGGGACTCGTGGGTCGGAAACAATTAACCCCATTTTAAATAATGTCTTGTATATATTTTTAATATATTTCCTGTATTTATATTCCTTACACAATTTTACCTATCTCTCACACTCTTATCTCAACGCACTAAATTCTTTCACAAATGTCGTTCACTCTGCTTATTATACCTCAAGTGAATATATTACTGCCTTAGTTTTATCAACTTAAATTTAACCCTAATAGCAAGTTCCTGAAGGTAAAAAGAATCTGGATTGCTATGCACAACTACGGGGTCCTTCCACTTACTAGACGATCACAGTATTTGTTTTAATGGCCAATTTTTAATAGTGTATTGTTTTAATTAGGGCTAACAATTTGGACTTAAGTTAAGTAAGTTAGGTAATAAAAAAGGGTAATTAATTAAAAGGGGTAGCGGGGTGTTATACATTATTGATTTATGTTTTTATTCACATGTGAGGCAAGGTAGTTGATGAAAATGTAGTTTTTCCCGTATGTTAAATGACGTATATTTAATTTTGATTTGTTATTTAGCAGTTCCTTACGGAAAAAACAAAAGTAACCGACATACTATTGAAAATTGACCAGCAGAAGTGGAGATGGACCGGCCATATGCTCCGTGACAAGCACGAGAAATGGAGTCAAATCATAACAAATTGGTACCCTAGAGGTTGTACTAGGGGCCAGAAAAAACCCCGAATGAGATGGGAGGACGAACTGAAGCTTACATTGGGCTCGAAGTGGAGAAGAGTGGCCCAGGATAGATGTCAATGGAAAGAGCTAGAGGAGGCCTTTGCCAAGCGGCACACTGAACTAAGAGACATTCTCTAATTCAGAAAAAAGGGGCTTAATAGATAGATAGATTTAGCAGTTCATATTTTCTTCAGAAAATAAACAGGCCCCGTAGCCGAATGGCATTTCTGGGACGCCAAACGCCGCAGAAATGCAATCTATCTCTATCGCTTTTGGGTATTGGCGCGACTGAGTCAGAGTATATTTCTACAGCATTTGCCGTCGCAGAAATGCCTTTCGGCTACGGGGCCTGATGAGTAAACAGTATTTAGTTATTTACCACGAGTAGAAAATTGTAGGGTTTCACTCGATAGCTAAATTTGTTAACTCTCGTGTTTTGAATACCTTGCTACGCTTCACTTGTTGTTCAATTTTGAAGGCGTTATATTACTTTATCAGTACATATTATTAATTAATTGTTTATAATATGACTTGGTATGTACTGTATAATTTAATTAGCAGTTATCTTTGAACACATACATATACCGGTATTATTTAGATATTACCCAGTTACAGATAAGCTGTTAATAAATTTAAACATAATTAAGGTGCACCAGGACAATTTAGACTGGGGGCTATTTCAACTAATCGAAAAATTCCCCATATTTATCATACCACTAAACTAGAGCGCTATGTGTCCACTGAATTCGGGAGCCCTTCCCTTGTGTGGCCTCAATTATTGTCAGAGGAGGGCGCTGTTATTCTGATGTATGCGGTGACAATTCAGTATAGTATGAAGATAATTTTTAAGAAAAAAAAACCGCCTTCCTTTGGGGTTCTGGTGATAAATACTTTCAAATGTTGGATTATGTTATCAATTCGTCTGTATATTTTTAACCGCCTTCCAAATCTCAAAGGAAGGGGTTATCAAGTCGTCTGTATGTTTTTTTTTTTTTTTAATGTTTGTTCCTCGATATCTCCGTCGTTACTAGACCGATTTTGAAATTTTTTTTTGATTGAATGTATATGCATACAGATTGGTCCCATTTTTCTCAGAACCCAGTTCTGATGATGGGATCCTGGAGAAATCGAGGGAACTCCTCAAATCTGAAAGGCATACATATGGTGATTTTTGTGTTTTTAAAGGAACAGCATGCATTTACGTACGGAACAGTGACATTTGGTGCAGTGGAACTCCTGATGATGGTCAGAATGGAACTCCTCAAATCTGAACGGCACACTTATAGTGGCTTTGGTATTTTTATAAGAACAGCATGCACTTACGTCCAGAACAGTGATATTTGGTGCAGTGGAATTGCTGATGATGGTCAGAACGGAACTCCTCAAATCTGAACGGCACACTTATAGTGACTTTGGTATTTTTATAAGAACAGCATGCACTTACGTCCAGAACAGTGACATTTGGTGCAGTGGAACTGCTGATGAAGAGTGAGCCGCCCCTGGTTAGAGTTCCGTTCTGATAATCATTCTCATCTGTAAGTACTTCAGAATCATCCAGATTTCAAAATTGGTTCAGAAATGATGGAGATATCGAATAACAAACACAAAAACCACCATTTGTATGCCTTTCAGATTTGAGAAGTTCCCTCGATTTCTCCAGGATCCCATCATCAGAACTGGGTTCTGAGAAAAATGGGACCAATCTGTATGCATATACATTCAATCAAAAAAAAAAAAATTTCAAAATCGGTCTAGTAACGACGGAGATATCGAGGAACAAACATTAAAAAAAAAAAAAAAAAAAACATACAGACGACTTGATAACCCCTTCCTTTGAGATTTGGAAGACGGTTAAAAATAGTTCTAATGAAATTCCCCAACATGGCGCGTAGTGATATATGTATTTCTGCACGGGAAGCATGGTCGCGCGATAAATGATAAAACATCTGGCCGTCCCTATCGCACTTACTAATAGTGCGTGCTGGGTACGTAGTCGAATGGCACAAACGCTCATGAAACGAAACGCTCGTAGATATCTATCTCTATCGCTCTTGCGTATTGACGCGACAGAGCCAGACTACCTTTCGCGGCGTTTCGTTTTCGTTTCGCGTCGTGCCATTCGACTACGGCACCATGGCATACAGCATCGGCTACGAATTCAGTCTCCTTCTAGGAGTAACAAGTTACGGCTTACGCATTACGCATTACGCCTTACGGCTTGCATTACGGCTTTTCAAGCCTGGAGAAAATTATATTATACTATCTTTTTCCCGCGGGTTCGCCCGCGTACAGTCAAGTGCAAAAATACGTATCGATTTTATCCGCTCAAAAATATGTACCGAGACCTTATTCCGCCGACATAAAGTGCTATGGGACATATTTTTAGGGTTCCGTACCTCAAAGAGGAAAAACGGAACCCTTATAGGATCACTCGCGTGTCTGTCTGTCCCTCTGTCACAGACGATTTCTCCGAAACTACTGGACCGATTTACTTGAAATTTGGCACACGTATGTAAACCTGTGGCCCAAAGACGGACATGCAATATAATCAAATGAAATTAAACGAAATTTAATCATAAGGGGCACTTTTGGGGGGTAAAATTGAAAATTAAAAATCAAAGTTATTAGAACTATATTGTGATACATATCAAATGAAAGAGCATTTTATAAGCATTTCAAATATATTTTTTATAGTTTTTATTTTGGTAATTTAGAAGTTATTTAAGAAAAATTACCATTCCCCCCCCCTTATCTCCGAAACTACTTAGCGTAAAATTTTCAAAAAAATACACGAGATAGCCCTCTACCTGTAGATTACAGGAAAACCTATTAGAAATCTACAGTCAAGCGTAAGTCGGACTTAAGAGAAAAAAACTCAAATAGAGATTTTCACTCACTGCCGCTGCAAGTACTTACTAAATGTTTTGAAATTTTGTGAGCGCCATGGACAGGTAGAAAGAAATTCATTTCTGTTTAGAAATTGTTAAAAATTTTAATCATTTGCCAAAATGACTTAAGTTCCTACTAAAAAAGAGGCGCTTAAGACTGTTTAGAACTGCACTGACCATAATATTGCACTAATAGGTCCAAAAAATGGTGTATATATACGAAAACAAAAAAATTGTGCCACCGACAACCAAAATCTGAAGTCTATTTGCTCTATCTCTTATAGTTTCCAAAATATACGCAAAATCTTTAAAGTACAAATCTAGTGTACGTTGCTATCACATGTCGTCAGGCGCTCATGACCTTTTTGTATGGAAATGTCGAAATCCGACTCGCACTTTACCGATTTTCATAGAAAGTTGTGTTTTATTATAGTTTTGAAGGAGGTTTCTGTTTTTAACCACCAACGCAAAAACGACGGAGTGTTATAATAATAATAGGTTTGACGCTTGACATGTCTGTCTGGCATCATAGCTCCCGAACGAATCAATCGATTTTGATTTAGTTTTTAATGTTTAAGGTGAATTCGTCGAGATTTTTTTTTGTACCACGTAGGTGGCATACATGCATACGGTCCGCCTGATGGAAAGCGGTCACTGTTACATATGGACGCCTGCCACTCAAGGAGTGGCACATGTGCGTTGCCGAGTCGACTCATTAGAAACTTGTACAAACCTGTACTTAGAAGGGGCCTGGGTGCCGACGACTCAAAGGACCGAAGGAAGGAGGAGGAAGGAAGGAGGAAGGATCTATTGTCCTAATTACTTCCGTAGGTCCTCCAGTTGCGATACAGGCTGCCAACATTTTAATTACACTTTGTGCATTTTAATCTTTCGGGTCGCATGACCACGCCGTTGATAGTTCATAATTAATGGGAAAATACTTGAACAGGCATCCACGACTACTTTCCTAGGTTTAAAGATTGATCAGGGCTTAAACTGGGACCAGCAAGTAGATAAACCGTGTGGTATTCGGGGCAGTGCGTGCTTTGCCTTAGGTCGAGTTGCAAAGTCTGTGGCTCCAGAAGTAGCCCGGACATGCTATTTCGCCACTGTCCATTCATTAATACAGTACGTTGCGGAGGTCTGGTCTGGGGATGTTGTCCTGAATGGGAGAGGGTCTTTCGCTTTCAGAAACGAGCTGTCAGGATCGTTGCTCAGGTACCTGTAGACAGTAGACACTCCGGCCAAAGAACTCTTTAAAAAATAAGAATCCTTAAGCTAGGAACACACTACGCGGACGTCCGTCGTATATCGACCGCGGACGGGGATCTGGACAATGAATATACACTTAACCGTGCAAACTATCGGTCGACGGACGTGGACGTGGCCTTGAACGCATGGACGTCCGTTCGAAATCTGGCTCGCTGGATGTTTTGTTCCGTGCACACTGTTCGGTCGCGGTCGCGGTCGATTTACGACGGACGTCCGCGTAGTATGTTCCTAGCTTTACACTCATTACACTGCCTGCAATAGTTATCATGCAGGTAGCCATTTATGTAAGAGAGAACTTGGCAGCATACAAAACCAGGGGCGGCTCACTCCGCGATTCTATCGCCGCGCTACAAGTACATGTCAGCGGCCGCGAGTTCGCAGCCCATTCATTGGCGACGACCTTCGCGCGGCGCAAAAATAGTTATTTGTATAATAGTTATTTGAAGAATCATAAACTTGCGAGTTATTTATAGAATCCTGAACTTGCAAGTTTTTTAACACACGAGAAGTAAAATACATTTGCACCCGAGTGTAACACAAAACTTTTCCCCTCACTGTAGCGAGGAAACTACAACGCAAGAAATGCGTTTATCACTGCTTCCAGTAGTTCCACAGGTGGTAAATGATCTTTATTACTAGATTCACCTACTTTTATCAATTTTAAAGCAGTTCATTTGAATTTATTCAAGGTCAAATTACTTTACCCACTCACTAGTGGGTAAAATTCGTTTTTACCCGCTGGTATTGAAGGACAAAACACGTGTTTCCGAGCTAGTGAGGGGAAAAATTCAATGTTGGCTGCTCGCGTGCGGTCCGTTTGTTAATGTAGGTAAGAATTTAGAATGGCGTCATTTTGTGAACATCAAAGGAGCCTTCCGTACTTGTACTATTATACATAATATATTCTGTGACAAAACTAATAACATGTGTTCCAAGTACAACATTCGAAATGCCGGAAAGTTAGTAGGTATCGACCGTAAATTGGCGAAATCCAATTTACGGTCAAATTAACACATGTGATGGACCCTGCCGTCTATAATAAATTGCCGCAATATGTGGTTGAAGCGCCTAGTGTGTCGAACTTTAAGTACCTATCGCTTAAAAAATTGGCTGGTCGAGCACCCGTTCTACACTAATGACAATTTTTTTATTACCTAATTAGAAAAATATTTTTGTGCATTTTTTATGTGAATATTGCCTAACTTTTTGTAATTTCAATCTTCTGTCTATTTATTCTCTAAGTATTATTGCTGTATAAATATTATTTTTTTAAATCAAATCTTGACGTGTAAAATGGCGTTACAAATATGAATAAATGAATATGAGTATAAGTAGTATGATTATTTTAACCATTGATAGTTTGTACGGAACCCTCGGTGGGCGAGTCCAACTCGCACTTGGCCGGTTTTTTGATAAGTTGTACGCACCCATATTTTTACACTTGACTGTACTAATCTAATCGTGTTTTCCTATACAAACTTTGGACCCCCATTTCACCCCCTTAAGAGGTGAATTTTGAGAAATCCTGTCTTAGTGCTCCTCTACACCTTATCTTATAAGCAGTGATCGAAACTATGGGGGCAAAACTTTAACAAAACATTAACAAGCCATGAAAATATTAATATCCTTGTAGTAATATATTAGAAATCTTAGATTCAGGCATATAATCAAATTTAACACTGATCCGAAAATAATAATCTTGGTTTTATTTTAAATTTATGTCAGCTCTAAGGTTTTATTAAAGTTTTGCTCCCATAGTTCCGATCACTGCTTATAAGGAACCTACGTGCGAAATTTGGAATCTCTAGAACCATCGGTTTCGGCTGTGCGTTGATATGTCAGTCAGTCGGTTTCCTCTTTTATACACCCTGTTTTTATTGAATTCCGTTAACTTTAAGGGAATGTTCATTACATCAAATACAATTAATTTCTCTAAGAAACTAGCGTATTTACTCTTGCGGTTATCGAGTTATTAAAAAATAAAGATAATTGTTAAACACGTGTGTCACAGCCTTTACCAATTCCAAATGTTATTTGTTTTGACATGTGCCGTCAATCACTTGACACTAACTTGAATGTTATTCTTAAGGGTCTCTCACACTAATAAATTCATTTATCATGTATGAAAATGATATTATTTTTTGTGAATTAAAATAAAAGTGGTATACAGGGTGCTTCCTGATAATGAATGAATAACGTGTCAAATTTAACGGAAAACAAAAAAACACGGTTTATATTTAGATAGATATATTTAGGTCCTATTTTAACGGCACAACGTAAATAAAACAACAAAAAAATATATTTTACTAAAAGATAATATTGTAATAATACAAAATACAACAAGTCCAGATAAGCTAGAGTAGAAATACATGTCGTACTTTGTTAGTTATAATATTCAGGATACTCAGTTTAACATTTTTGTCAAACAGAAGGGGGATGACCCGGTGGCTCCATTGACCTAAAAAAATTAAAGTCTAAATCATTTATTTAAAATCTATGACATACACGGTGTAATATGAGGCAACCGAATAATTTTCAGAAAAGTCAGTTTTCAAATGTGATCAGGAATTCGCTGCGCTGTTAGAATGATTCGATTTCTTCGAGTTATTTTACAAATATATTCTGAAAATCAACCGTTTCACATATAGTGGGATAATTAGTTCAAAGGCAGACAATGTTGTGTTTTTCTAGCGTTTAAAGTGACTAACTAGTATGTAGTATTTATTTTACAAAGTATCAACAGGAAACGTTGTTACATACGTTATAATTTATAGCATTTAGCTAGCGAAAAAATACTTTTATCTCGTACCTCATGTTTTGCAATAAAACAAATTTTACTACAACACGATACCGACATTAAAATTAACACTAATAGTCCGTTTTTGTCCGTCAGGGGGCAGTCGCGGTCGTAAAACTAGTGCCTACGCCAAATCTTGGGATTAGTTGTTAAAAAGGCTCCCATGAGCCGTGGCAAATGCCGGGATAACGCAAGGAGGATGACGACTCTAGCATATTGATGAAACAATAATGATGTTTTGAATTATGTTAACTACTATCATTACATACACTGTTGGCTTACTTCGGGTGGTTAACATCCCAAGCATCCAGTTCTACGCACAGCTCACGGGCGGCAGAGGAAGCGTTTGGGCACTTCACGCAGGGAGAAAGACAAATACACTCTGCAAAAATTAGAATAATAATTAGTTATTTGTTTTACAAGGGGGCAAAGTTGTTGTTTAACCGCACGTGCCAATATTGAAGCTCGAGCTAGAGAAACATTCCAATATTGAACCGCGAGCGTAGCGAGTGGTTCAAAAAGTGTAACGCTCAAGTGTAAGTGTAACGCTCAAGAGAGCGTTGCGAGGGTTTCAAGGCACGAAGGTTTAACAAACTTTGCCGCCGAGTGAAACACAAAATTTTTCACCACACCAACACGAACAAAATAATGACTATAAAACATCAAAAATCATCATTTGTGAGTGTTTAGTAAAACGTCCCACTTTGTCGGTAACCATTAAGGCGAGATTTACTTGTATCTTAATATGAATAAACTGACAAAGCGGCTTTATAGCAATCGACAAAAAAATGGGACGTTTTCCCGTGCACACTCACATTTATAGATAATTTCTACGAGCCAGCTCAAAATATCAAGTTAAAATTTGTATGAAATTACTTTGCACTCTTGTGGATAAAATGCAATTTTGCTATCTGTTTTCGAATAGCAAAGTAAGCCTTTATCAGTTGGTGTGTAGGTGCATTGTAGGCGGCTTCTCTTCGTCGTTTAAGTTATATTGTTCAAGTCTAAGAATTGGTCTAGCCTCCAGCTAGATATGTCGACATTGTCGACTGGGCCGCAAAGGAATCGCGCCTGTCTGTTCGCGAATCGCTAAATCGTTTTATTCTTAACTTCTGATTAGCAGAAACGTCTGCAATCGATGCCACTAGGCTTAGAATAAATTTAAAAGTGGAAAATGTCTGCCTTGGGTGAGACTTGAACTCACGGCCACTGGATCGATACTCCAGCGCTCTGCCAACTGAGCCACCAAGACTTCAACCAAGCCAGCGAAATTTTCCACTACTAAGGTCAATGGGACCCGTAGCGACATCTACCGTAAGAGCGCATCGTAACCGGTGAATTTCCAATATGACTTGGAACTCCGGTCGGTCGGTCGCTACGGGTCCCATTGGCCTTAGTAGTGGAAAATTTCGCTGGCTTGGTTGAAGTCTTGGTGGCTCAGTTGGCAGAGCGCTGGAGTATCGATCCAGAGGCCGTGAGTTCAAGTCTCACCCAAGGCAGACATTTTCCACTTTTAAATTTATTCTATCGTTTTATTCTGTTTTCATCACCAGTTGTCATTCGTCCGCAGTCTTTTACGTCATTGATTATGTTAAACATCACTATTGTATTGCATTGTCGATGGTATCCCTCATGATGGTACTCTCGCGTCGCGTCGGGATACCATCGGCATCGCGCGAGCTCAATGAGAATACTCCTCGTTACGGAGCGAAACATGTCGAGCGATCTTGGGGAATTTTACGTGAGTGACCCGATTTTACATGTTTAATATGTAAGTGTCTCACGATAGTTTTGTTAGTCATTGATCATATTTTTGTTTGTCTTTCTAGACGATACAGGAGGGGTCAATTCTCCATACAAACGTTCTCGACTATTTCCTCCCTGGTTTTTGAAGATAGAGCAATGATTTTTTCAACACAGATTATTATTATTTTTATCTGTGTCGGACCGTTTTGATTTTTTCGATATTTTTATTTTTAAAGACGCTAGAAGCCCATCAAAAATTTCCAAAAACGGCCTTTTTCATTATGGCGCAAAAAAGGTGTGATACTCAAGATTGGTAACAATTAGCCAAAAAAACTAAACGGTCCGACACAGATTACTTCATTGTTATTCAGATACTCAAAATTTGTTCCGATTGATTAAGTTTTGAAGGAGGCAACAGCGAGAGCGGAACCTCGATTTTAAAGATTTTTTCGCGATATCTTTTAACTGAGTTGTTCTTAATGGACAATATTTTTTTCGATAAATCTAGTTAATAACACTAGTATATTTAACTAAAATTCCCAAATTGAAAGGATGGCTCCTTTCCATTTTAGCATTTTCGCTCCTGTAGCGTCTTAAGTATTCTGATGCAGACTACAAACGGAAGTCTTACACAGTGATGAGTAAGCATTTTAAAACACGTGAGCCCTTCGCCAACAGAAACGTTCGTGAGACCGTAGAGATAACTTGCTATAAACTTACTTGTTTGTTTAGGCTTTGGGGTCAGTTCATATTCATGTGAACCTAGACTGCATCGCGATTGTTGCATCTTCACTTCGAAAGCTCGATCTATTAAACCTGGAACAGGAATAAAACCTTTAAGGTTCGGCCACACATAGGGCGTTTTGATAGCGTAGCGTCAGCGGAGCGGAACGCGAGCGTTCTGAATACGCTCGCGCGGTCTCACATAACACACCGCGCTTTGTGAGCGGACTTGTCTGAATATGGATTAATGTCAACCATTTAGCTAATTGTTTTATTCCAAAATGTTGTTTTGATTTCTTATGTGTTCAATACTTATTAGCAGTTTACAGTTGCAAAATATAGGCTAAGAAGTTACCATGTGCAGAACGCTCGCAATCTGCTCCGTCCGGCGCACCGCCATCATTGCGCTACGCTAACGGCCCAGCCACGACATTGGTCTAAGCGCGACAGCGGTGAGCGGCGGGCATACATAGGAGCGAGACACAGCGATGGGACTTTTCATTCGCACGTATGGCTGCCGCTCACCGCTGCCGCGCTTAGACCAATGTCGTGGCTGGGCCGTAACGCTGCTCTTTCAAAACGCGGATGTGTGGCCGAGCTTTTATTGTTTTTTATAACCAGGAGTCATACAAATCGGTATTTTCTTCATGATCGCAACCATGATCGTTTTTGCCGTGTAGAAATATTCATAATCTACTAGTCGCTTTATGGAATGAATACTCATACTAGCAAGGTGCGAAAACTCGCAACCGATTTTCATTCAGTTGCGGGGTTAGATTTTGCTGATTGTTTGTAACCTCAACACCAACAGTAGGCCTAGCACATGATTGCCGCGGGAGTATGTCGCCGCGAGATAGATCACACGTCTTCTTCTAACTGTATTAATGACATAAGGACGGGTAGTCTATCTCGCGGCGACATACTCTCGCGGCAATCATGTGCTAACCCTGCAGTCCTCAATACTAAATCACTTGCGAGTTCGCAAGACCAGCGTCAAGATACCTGGTAGGTAACTTGACAAAATGAGGGGAGACCTTTTCAGTAACATTAATATCAATACCTATTAATAAATGTGTATCATAAACATGAGAAATCTTGTTAACGTTCTCACTAAATTTATTCTCTTTCTTATTTTCAAAATGAGCCATACCTTTCTCTTCGACTATTTGAAGCATTGAAACGGCTGTCTTTGGCTTCGACACGCTCTCCATTACGGTAGGTTTGGGCAAAGAGACTGTGTCAGTACTTTTGGAAGTTTTCTCTTTTTCCTATAACAGTTCATTTCAAGATTTTATGAAGAAATTCAGAAATGTAGAACGTGCGTGAGTCTACTTGTAGAAGGCAATAATTTTACAAATATATTTTTTTATTAATAAAAACCTGATCAAGTAAAGTAGATTCTCTAATTTCCAGTGAATCATTTACCTTTCATAGAGACAAAAATGGATAAAAGAAGTGGATTATCTGTCCACTTACAAAAAAACTCTAAGATAAAACCTGTAAAATGATAAGATGTTCTACTGCGCGAAAAAGTCCCTATGTTAAGGAGCAAAATTATGCTAACCTCAAGTAACGTGAAAAGAGCAAGTTAGAAGCAAATGAATACTATTCATAAACACCATCATATTATTTTATAATTATAAGAACACACTATGGGTCTTTTAGTAAAGATATAAAAGTCATATCTAACCGGCATCACCATCATTCCTCGCAAATCGCTTCTACTCTCAATGTACTTCCAGAAGTCGCAGCATTTCTTCTGGGAACGCTCATCATCATCATCCGTTGGGGTGAAGTCCAGGCGGATGTAATGAGCCTCGAGGGGCTCTCCACAATCGCCGTCACCGAATTCGCTTATCACTTGGATGGGTGCAGGAGCACTGTAAAATATAAGACGTCGTCATAATTCTTCTTCAGGTAATACTTAAATCTTCTCTAGGCAGTAGTGTATGGAACCAATTTGAATCCTAGGCCACTGTAGAACCTTTTCACAGAAAACGTTGAAGTGATTTATATGACAAATACAGCACGGACCGTACAGTCAACCAATTGGAACCTTAAGCCACTCTACAACCATGTCAAAATGACAAGCAGTAAGAGATTTCTTACCATAGATTTAGAATTATTAAACTAGATTGTTTAGTTAGGTCAAAAAGTGTGTCCACATGAGAGGTAATTGTTTGGGCTGGTGTCCCTCTCGCACTTGCTGACAATGTCAACATTATTCAGTGACGTCATCACTGTCATAAATTGGGGATACCAGTCAATTTTCAAAGTTACTACTAAATCTACTAACACCCAATTGAAAGTATTTTTTAATTATACAAATCTTTGATTTACTGGCATTAGGGCTTGCATTCCGGAATTCCGGAATCTCGAAATTCCGGAATTTCGGACAATTTTTCCGATATTACAGTTCCGGAATTGAAACACATAATCTCGAAAATTCCGGAATTGAAAAAAGATATATTTTTGGACGAAAACGTGTAATATCAGCCTGGTTATTTTACAAAACTACCACCGCGTCTATAAAAGATATGTAAATTCATTAAGTAAGACACTCCTCGGATTCAGGTAATGCCTATTTTATGACCAAAGGGTTGCAACCCCAGCTAGTTAGAGCGAGATAGTGTAGTTTTAACTCGCTAATATTATACTATTGTCACTTTCTGGTTTTGCTCTCAATTGTTTTAGCTAATAAGTGAAATATATAATCATTTTAAAGTAAATATTTGTTGTACAAAGTTTTGTTTTGTGATAATTTAAAATTACTAGCCGGGAGTTGAGTGTTATGCTCGAATACTGAAGGACAATTAAACATAAATAAATAACATAAGGTACATTATTAATATTACTATTTTATTGGCGTTATTTATGCTCAATTTATTAGATCGAACTTAAATTTCAGTAATAATCTAAATTAATCGGTATTAAAGCGGCATAAACTCAAAATTTTACTTCTTTTCTCATAGCACTGAATATTTTAGGCATAAAGTCTTAAGTTCAGAAGCAAATCGTAGTATTTGGTATTACATTCATTCACAAGCATAACGTCGTAGTTACTTTATACACTTTTCACAAAGACGTACAAGCGTGCATATTTTACTAAACTCTATCTAAGTCTATTACCACTTACCACAAAATCAAAAGATTTGAGAAGCAAATGTATGGCAAATGATGTATATAAAATAATAATTTATTTTTTTACAAAAAATTAAGGTGTAGGTACATGTAGGTACCTAGGCATAAATCATAAAATCTGTCTTTTTGGGCTAGCTTGGATATCTTTTGTCCCTACTCGAGTCTGATAAAGGTAATTCAATATTTCTTTTATTACAGTTATGTGAACAAGACGTTATGCAATTCTTGTAAATTATTACTTTTATATTATTTCGATGCTCAATGGATAAAAAAATAACTTTAACGTTGACCACTATCAGAAAACTGGCACTAAAACCTCGTTTGTATCGTTAACTGTAGTTCGAATTGTTCGAAATACCTTGCAAGACCGATTTTGACGCAAAATGGGCTTTCCTGTAAAATTACTAAAATGAAAATTTCAGTGTTATATGCCTTTCAGGTACTGAGTACATGAGTTATTGTCTTAAACGTCGATTTATAACAAATTTCAGTTTAAAATTGTATTATTTCATCAAAAATCCACCAGAAAACCAAACCAAAAAAAATTGTTCAATTCCGGAACTAGTTCCGGAATTCCGGAATTGAAGTCCAATCTCGAAAACCAGTTCCGGAATTGAAAACCGTCCGATATTGCAAGCCCTAACTGGCATCAAAATAATTACATTATAATTATTTTCAAATTTTTTGAAATATATCGAAACCCTAGTTAGAATATAACATAAAAATAAAATAAGAAGTTATAAAGTCAGGTAATATACAGATAAAAATACTACTAATATGGGAACCTCATTAACACTGGCAACACGTGCGAGAGGGACACCAGCCCAAACAATGCCCTCTCATATGGACCGTTTTCGCTAGTCTGATACGATCGACTTTCTGTTTCAGTAATAAGGTTTAATTTCGTATGGCAAAAAATGTGATTGAGCTGTCCCCTGTAAAAGTCTTTGTTTCTTACGATCTGATTTATAACGTCATTATGACATAGTTCTACAATAGCTTAGGGTTCCAATTGGTTGACTGTACATGAGTACATTATATTATGCCTATTTCAAACAGACTTCCAAGCTAGGCATGGATCTTTTCATTCATTATAATGAACGGCTGTACGAGTGTATGCTACGCGGCCTTGTCTTACAAACGTTTATTTGGGATCCTAAACCAGCGACTAATTGTAAATCATATTATAAGTGGACAAGCAATAGGTTGATGGTTCCGTTTACCTAGAAAACATAAACTTGACGACCGGTCTCGCCTAGCGCGTAGTTACCCTGCCTGCTAAGCCACGGTCCCGGGTTGGAATCCCGGTAAGGGCATTTATTTGTGTGATGAATACAAATATTTGTTCCTGAGTCATGGATGTTTTCTGTCTGAGTACCCACAACACAAGCCTTCTTAGGCTTACCGTGGGACTCAGTGAATCTGTGTAATAATGACCTATAATATTACTTATTTATAAACGGTAGCATTTACAGATGATAGTAAGTTTAGGAACAGGATGCGAATGGAGAAGTATACCAATCTAATACAACGTAAGTTACCTAAATGTTGAAGATGCCAATGCTTTTTCAAAGGAAGACTCCTTTGACATGTAAGTCCCTAAGCTTTCATTTTCGACATTCATTATGCTAACTTTTCTACTACTTTTGCCTAGGTACTTTCGTATTCAAGTGAATTTGTAATTGAGAAACTCAACAAATGATAATATTTTCTATAGCACTGACAGGCTTGACAGCCAAATGACTGTCAGACCGTTTGACATCACAGTAAAAAGTTTAATTTAAATTATTTGTGTAGGTAGGTAATGAGGAGTTGTCTGTTCATACATTCAACTCTAGCTACTAAACCAGAAGCTACGATGCAGGTCAGGCAAGCAATGCAAGTGCAAATGGACCGTCCAATACACTGGAAGTGGGTCGGGCGCAGTCGGGTGCATATCAATTTGGGGGACAAAGGACGCGGCCGAGGGATAATAGGACCGTTGTGGCCGTTCGATCTATTCCCTCTATTCGTACCGCGTAGTTTTACCAATTGAACCACAAGGAATTTTATTCCCAAAAGACTTACTGATTGTAAGACTTTTTATACGAAACCAGTCGCGACAACTGTTTCGACGGAGCCCCACTGCGCGGGGTTCCTATTTCTACACTGTTTGCCCTTCGGGCATCTAAAGGTACCTAATCTACCTCTTGCCTGGCTCTTACTATCAGTAAGTCTATTGGGAAGAAAATTCCCAGTAGTTCTACTGGTAGAACTACGTGGTAAGGCTAGAGGGAATAGCCTGTTTCTTGGTGCACCGTGCGCAGTGAATGAATGAAGTTTGATAAATTATGACGCAGACCCCACAACCCAATGTTTGAATTCTGAAGTAGTTAGGAATAGGAGCGGCATTTAATCAGTAATAATGAAAATCATTCTTGAAAAGAACCTAGCTTTTCCCTCCTTTGGTCTCCGCGCCATCGACTTCTTTACATAAGTGTACGTAGTAGTAGATAGGTACTTGGTTAAAATGTTCTTTATTAAGGCGATGCTAATTAAAGTAAGTTACTCTTGTTCAATCCACGAACTAGACTTAAATGAAACGTGAAATAATTTATATAACAATAACTACCTATGTTGGAAGTGAAAATTTACATAAGACGCGAGTTGGTAAAATGGAGCTAGTTCATACCTGAACTGAGCCCCATTTACTTTACATGAGATCTTTTCGACACCTAAGACATATATGTAAAATAATTAATGCCTGTGCTTGGTAGGCCATAATTCTGTAACATAAATTATACAAAATAAAGTTTTATTCTATTCTATTAGAATAGAATACTATTCTATTCTATTATATTCTATTCTATTCTATTCTGTTCTATTCTGTTCTGTTCTGTTCTGTTCTGTTCTGTTCTGTTCTGTTATATTCTATTCTGTTCTATTCTGTTCTATTCTATTCTATTCTATTCTATTCTATTCTATTCTATTCTATTCTATTCTATTCTATTCTATTCTATTCTATTCTATTCTATTCTATTCTGTTCTGTTCTGTTCTGTTCTGTTCTGTTCTGTTCTGTTCTGTTCTGTTCTGTTCTGTTCTATTCTATTCTATTCTATTCTATTCTATTCTATTCTATTCTATTCTATTCTATTCTATTCTATTCTATTCTATTCTATTCTATTCTATTCTATTCTATTCTATTCTATTCTATTCTATTCTATTCTATTCTATTCTATTCTATTCTATTCTATTCTATTCTATTCTATTCTATTCTATTCTATTCTATTCTATTCTATTCTATTCTATTCTATTCTATTCTATTCTATTCTATTCTATTCTATTCTATTCTATTCTATTCTATTCTATTCTATTCTATTCTATTCTATTGGTAAAATGGCTTGACAGCCACTGGGCAGAAAGCGGTGTACACCTCTCGACACCCTTGAGTCCTCACACCGGTGTTGCTCTTGGGCCATCTTGGATGTCGCTTTTTGTGGGGCCCATCTTGTGAGGACGAGTCACCGTCTGCCGGAAATAAAATTGGATACCGTTTTATTAGGCAGGCGTCCGGTTTTCCGGCAGGAGCCCCATATTTAGTCCATCACTTTCATCCAATAGCCCAGTTCATTTAAGATTCCATTAATTGTCAAATAGTCCTTACCAGGGATGTAACGGAGTTCTGCTTCTGCTTCCGTTACTGCGGAACTTCCGTTTTGTTTTACACATCCGCTTCTGTTCCGGTTCTGTTATTTTTCAAACGGAAGTTATAACGGATGTCGGAACCTAGCGCGACGGTGGGACATGAGCGGCGTACATCAAAGACCAACAGGTCTATATCTATCATTCGCTCATCTCTCCGCTTGCCACGTGCTGCGATACTAAACATTAATCGCTTCATTCCATTGCGCGCCAATATTTGTCCTGTCCACCTAGTTAGTAGCGAGTGAACAACTATTCAGTGGTGCAGGGCTTATCTACGATCCTCTTAGAAGCTCCCCTTAGATTTGTTTATTAAATACAGTTTACTTCTTTTACAATCACTCCATTTAATTTAAAAATTTAATTGTGTGCTAACAATTACACATATAATTTTTACTGGTTAGTTTTGGATTGTATTATATTACCTACGAGTAAGTTTTCTTTTCGTTTCTAAAACCTTTTATGGCATAATAAAGGTTTAAAAGGATTCTTATGTGATTTTTAGTGATTACCTAAACAACAAACAATCTTAAAGTTCAAGGTGATTTAAATTTTTGGATTGTAATGAATGATATACTTAAGATAAAATATCAGGTTACTTTTCTTTTCGTTTTTAAAACCTAAGTGGGCCTAAAGGCTGATTACAAACTGCTGATTACAGGCTGAACAGTAAACACCTAAAAGTTCTAGGTAATTTAATTAGTTTTGGTTTATGTTATACCTATGTGGTATTTTTTCATTTCGTTTTTAACATCTATAACTTCCGCTTCTGGTTCCGGTTCCGCTTCTGCTTCCGTTAAACTAAATTCAAAACTTCCGCTTCCGCTTCCGGTTCCGTTAAAACCACATCCGTTACATCCCTGGTCCTTACACCCTGGCGGATGCTGCCTCTGCGTGTGTCCCATGATACGGGCAAGGGCAACATCCGATCGGTGTACCCCTTAAATTTCATTAAAGTGTCAAAAGGGCATCTACGCGTTGGCTTTGGCCCCGCGCACACCTCCCAAAGGTCCGAAACACCATTGTTCCGTGATGGGAAAGACTACCTATGTTATTTTTAACTCCATAAGGGTTTTATTTTTATAAATGCAACTACACCACATCTCCAACGCACCTAATCTTACTTAAGTAAAAGATACTTTAGGTTTTCTTTAATATTTTTTGTATTAAATTCGTAATAATTTTTGATACAATTTAATAGTCAGACCCTTTTGAAACAATTTTTTCACAATAAAGCCAGCAGAAACAAATCTCACTCAATCAATTCGTCTGGCAATCTTGCGGATTAGGGGGTCAAGAGCTAACAATGCCCTCATATCTGGAAAGGATTGTGCAGATTTGGCCCTTTCATTTTTAGAATAGGGTGCAGGGACAAGGTAAGCTTTTATCGTGGCTTACGGGGACATATTGGCTACCCGAGCTTACGGAGTACGTTCTTAGGGAGGTTTTACACATTTGCTTTTTAGGGTTCTGTACCAAAAATGTACAAAAGGAACCCTTATGGTGCCGCTCTGTCCGTCTGTCTGTCTGTCTGTCCGTCTGTTATATTACTAAATATCTCGAGAACTACTTTATGCTATCGATATGAAATTTGGAATAATTATGAACATCGTTAACCTCTACAGATTGAAAGTATAATTTTTTAAATTTTATTAATATTCATTATATGTAGAAAATGGCCAAAATAAAAAGGGGACAAACTGTAAATGTCAAGTTAGTACGTCAAGTGGGGTATCGTTAAAAAGAGCTCAAACCGTACAGATCAAAATTATTTTTTATTTTTCCCAAACATAGCTAATGTAATAAATATTACAGGAAAAACAAAATTGTACACGTACCTTGAAAACTTTTGTTTTTAATTATAAAAAACCTTTCAGATTTACATTTTCAATTGCACCACCCTTTACTTTACTTTACTTGTTATGTGGAAAATTGAGTCTTGAAGGATTTAATTAGGTAGTAGTCTGTAGAATTATATGAATAACATTTGATGATTCAACTATTGGAAGTTTGTACGGAACCCTCGGCCTCGCCCACGCGAATCCGACTCGCACTTGGTTTTTTTGAAGCTGCAAACGGTGCAAATAGGGTGTCTTTTAACGACAGTTGGCTGTAGAAATGTTAGGTCGTTAGGGGCCGGGCGCACTAGAACTTTTTTTAATGAATATACCTATGATTATTACGGTTTAGCATGACTTGCGATCTCGCACTGAGAGAAAATACAACCAGTTTTCATGTTCGTTCAACAAGTTTTTTGGTTAAAATAGCGCCTACGTGCTCTTTGGTTCAAACAACAAGCTACTTGTCACTTGAATCGGCAATATATTTGAATCAACAAGTCGATTTTATAAAAACAACCTGACACATATTGTTTTAAATATACGTTTGGCTGATTCAAACGCTGCCGTCCTAAGGTAAAAGGCAGCTATTCGACAAAAGCTAGTTTTGAGATAATCGCAAAAAACCTTCTTTTTTGAATTTCTACAAAACGGATTAACTTTTTTCATTATTTCTTTTTGTATATAGTAGGTATAAGTGTTTACTTATTTTAGACATTATTTGTGTGTTTGTATAGCGACTGGTTTTTTTTTAATTCGATAAAAGCCTTTTTGCATAGTATTAAGCTTCAAAAATGGTAGATATTACTAGTCAAGAAAGCGGTAAAACATGCTTTATACGGTGTTCTAATCTAGGATTTTCTCTTAAACTAGGCTATAACGCCGTATATAATCACATACTATCTTATTGCTTAGCAACAATGCCCATCTAGCACTCGAGATTCTAAGTTAAAGGCAGTATCGTAGTTATTCGGCCTTTTTAATTAGTATCCTAGTGAGTTTTCCAGATTTTCGACTGTACTGCTAGTCTAAAAGAACGCATACTATCAAAAAAATCGTATATACGGCTTTATAGATTAGTATATTTGGAAGAAATTGGAACAAAATGCAAATACGTCGTTTAAAAACGTATATATTAAAGAAACAAGAAAACGCCATTCTGTCCCTATTTACTTAAAAAAAAACTAGATCTATCGATTCTTTTTGGATAGTGATAAATATAATATAATAAACTTTTACAGTACACAATAATACCTGCTCTTTTAAATTAGTCAGTAAGTAGTCAATTATTAATCGTCATTTTTTCCTCTAAGCCTAGATGATAAGAGTGCCGTCTGTATACTAAACATACGTGTACTAATTCGGAGTTTTGTGGAAACTTTCTTACGTTGCTAATGGAAACAAGTTAGTAAGTAATGATAAAAAAGGTCAATTTGTTATTTTGCTTTGAAAAAAAGGTCAATTTTTATATCATAGTCATATGTCAATCTATCGCGTCACTTCTGAGAATTGGAGGCAAAATAAATTATATTGTAATTTTAATGCCAAGATGAGAGGTAGAACAACAACGGGTTTTAATTGTGACCAATCTATCTGCAAAGGATTTGGATGACTATGAAATTGGCCGCACAAAATGTGAGTTAGAAAGCAGTTTACACTACCTACTACCAAATGGTTTCGCGTGAATTATACATACAGTTTAGAAGAATTTCATGGTCGCTCCAAAAACCTGGCTCTTTTCTATAAAAAAATTAGAGAAAAAGATAATATAATTATTATGTGACGAACAGTTTGCAAACAAAAAACAATTTTACCAATTTCTATTAGAGATTGTGCGAATATGTAGCAATAGTTCAGTAAGCTAAAGAGCGTCATTCACTGCGGCTGGTTATATACATGAAACAAATACATCCAAAACGCATCCAAACTCAGGAATCTCCCGTCAAAACTCGAGCTCGGAAGTTAAACGACCAAGAGGTACCTCAACCTCTGATAGGGTTCGAATACCTACGGTAAAATGATTTTTTGCGAAAAATTTGGGCAAAAAGTGGTTTGGCAAGCAATTTGTCCATTCGTTTTTTGTTTAAGGAAACTTACATTCCTAGATTTACAATCAATCAATCAATCAATCATTTATTTGCAAGAATACTTAATTGTAGTTACAGGTTGTTCTTGTAAGAATATTCAGTCACAGTATTCTATCGTGGTTAAACGATGTGCAAATATTAAAGAAACAAAAAAAATTATGCTACTAATACATAAAATTAGGATTACATTAGAAAATTATCATTATTATTTATTACGGTACATTGAATATAATTTAATTTGAATTAAACATTGATTACCTACTTATTAATATTATTATGTTCAATATATTCCCCCCACTATAATAACTATTAAAATTCTAACAGAAAACTGATGCATGCTATTTAACTCTTTCGAAAATCAGTTGTTTTTCAAACATCTTATATCTTATATCATCTTATATATCTTATATCACAAGAAGATTTACAAGAATGCCTTCATAAGCAGGTTCTGCTTAAGTATATGAAAGTACAGGGATCAAATATTCTTCTGGTCCTTCCGATTCATCTGCTTTTCACTACGCTCGCCAAGTACCGGTCTGGTATCAAGAGAATGATGTCGAGTTTGTTGCGAAAACATTAAATCCGTCGAACTACCCTGAAATGAATTAAGCTAAGAAACAGATAACATCGAGCAATTCAGAAATGACTGGATTAGTAACCATAAAAATCTTCAACAATGTTACAATACAAAAATTGCGATCCAAAAGTTTATAGAGAGTATCAAAATCAAAGTCAATCAAAATAATTAGTTATAAATTGAATTCGACTACAACAAAATAGTCATTTAATGGATTTTCTGGAAACAGTGGCAGATGACCCCGTAAGTTTATTATATAGGCCTAACTTTCACACGAACATGCCTATGCTTTTTGATACTGGTTATCAAAAATATGGTTATTTTCATATTCAATTTCCTATTATATTCATATTAATATTCCATGTTTGTAAAATAAAACATAGTTGAAAATGTAGACTACTGCCAATACTTCTCCTTCTTATTCCTCATACCCTTATCTCATTTTATGTGGGGTAGGTAGAACAGGTCTTCCTCTTTCATTCTCCTCTTTCGTCATCTCAACACTCATATCTTTCTCTCTAATATCCTATTTCACATAATCCATTCATCGTTGTTTGGATTTACCCCTCCCTCTCTATATCAACATTCATCTCTAACGTTCTCATTCATTAATTGCAAATTATTTACTTGTTTTACTGTAAATTAAACCAAAAAGGATAACGTTAAATACTTAAACCGTGGAATATTAATATACCTCATATAGTGTTTGCTGCAAAAAAAACTATATACGAACAACTTTCCCACCGCAAACTACGCTAAAAAGACGTATAATATGCTTTCGAGCAATAATATCTGAAAATCGAGTTAAATGTTTGTATCTCGAATAAAAATGACAATAGAAATGATGTAGGAAATGTAAACAATAGTTATTATTGTTAAAACGTATCAAAAATGCAATCATTCAGTATTTTTCCTAACTTCGTTTGGTTTCGATCAATATTTCGCGCGAAAAAAGCCAGCTGCGCTCTCGTACTGTCAGCCACAAGCTGCGCCGGTGCTCGCAGCTCGTCACTGATGGCTTTTCCATAGCATAAAGTATCTTTCGGCTGGCGGGTGGATTGACAAAGGTTGGAGCATATACTGTTTTATAGGCTAGTTTGCAGCACTTTCACTCATTTTAAAAGTTTTTTTACGTTTAATATGACACCCATACAAAATAAGAAGAACGTATAACACTTATTCGTTTTTATAGACTAATATTGTGTTGTAAAACAATCGAGCGATACTAGGCTTAAATGACGTATTTGACATTTTTTACAGAAAAAATGTATATACGCTTTTTTAGACTAGTATCAGTTTAAAAATTGATCAAAATCCTACGCTAAAACTACGTATAACGTCTTGTACGTATTTTTAGCCTAGTTTTTCACTTTTACGTACTTTTAGGCTAGTAATACTGGATAACATGTCAACCTAACCAGAGCGTAAAAAAACGTATATCTGCATATACGTTGATTTAGCTTAGTTTTGTTAAATAGCTGCTTTTTTGGCTAGGAAATCTTGGAAAATTAGTGCAAATACTGCCTTTTTAGAGAAATTTTCTCGGAAACTAGGCAACATATCAAAAAACGGAAAAAAGTGGTCGATGCAGCTTAACCTGTACATTACGAATATTACAATAAGTCAATTTCGGCAAAATGTCGAATAGCTGCCTTTTACCTTAGGACGGCAGAACGGATAAACCGCAACAAGTCGAACTTGTTAAATTCACAATGCAAATTTCTCTCAGTGCGTGCGCGAGCCCATACCGCAAGATGTGCTAAACCGCATCCTAATCCTTCCACTGGTGATAACATGTCCGGCCAGGAACACGGCCAGTCTTATGGGCACTCACCAAGCGGAAGAAGAATCAGGGATATTTTTAAAGTTTAACTTTAATTTTAGTAATCGATTGTAATTGTATTGTTGCATCTTGTTTTCCTATCTAATTATATAAAACTTAGGTCTGTCTTTAATCTACCAGCTAGCAACCTGGCTACCTAATAATAGTAATGATTATGATATGTTTCTCATATGGTACAGCGGGGCAAATCTCGACTGGGGGACAATAGTAACTAATCCATTTTTTCCATTATTACACTACGATGTTGAGTTCTACATGTATCCACTGAACACGCCTACCATATATAACTGGTGGACACTCTATTTAATAATGCAAACATTGTAAATGATGGAAAAAATGAACCAGTTACAGTCGAGATTTTCCCCGCTGTACCACATGAGAAACATATCATAATCACTGTACTCTTATAACGATAATAAAACATTAACAAAAAGTTAGTAAAAACGTTTTCCGGTCGCCAACTTGTGTTTAAACAATTTTTTACATTATGAACTATTTTCGGATGAGCGTTTTTTGCAAACAAATAGTTTAAAATATTCCATTATTAGCATACACTCCCCTTAATACCAAAATACCTAGAGTTTGTGAATCTTAGTTTTACCTTTTCTTTGATTTTACCCCAAACTAGGTTGAATCCTCAGGCTGAACCTTCGCGCTGTCGTCTTAAAGTAGATGCCTACCTTCGTCTTAAGTTCTAGGTTAAAGAGAATATGGAAAATAACAAGTCTCGATCGATTGAACGAAATGCAAACGAAATTACTTTTTCATATTACCCGTCTATGTTATACTAGCTCTTGTCCGCGGCTTCGCTCGCGTTAGAAAGAGTCACTCTCCATCTCTTCAAGTATTTCCACTTAAAAAATCACGACAAGTCGTCGCTCCATTTTGCCGTGAAAGACGGACAAACAAACAGACACACACTTTCCCATTTATTACATATATTATTATGGATTTTATTCGAAGATTGCACTTAAATTATAATCGTTTTTTTACAAAACGAATCTTTAAAGAAAGGAGTCTTTAAATACACTGAGGACATTTTTGCTACTAACGCATAATACCTTCTAAAATCTTGCCCTAATGATGCTAAAATGAAATCGGCATTGGAAAAAACCCTGTTTCCTCAATATGGTAGGTCTTTTCGAAGTTGATATATCTCTTCATCTATTAGTCTATTACCTCTACATATTAAGTACCTTTAGTTTCAGCTTGTCTTTCAATTGCCCACTCCATTGCCAAGTATTAAAGGCCAATATAAGATACCAACGAACAACTTATATAGCGACAAGGAAAATGCATATCATCCTACCGACTGCGCCAATGTATGTCATATTATAAGGATTTAATATTTATTTCAGTTTGAAGAGTGAAATCGTTTAGGCTATTCTGCAGTTGGATGCAGTGCAGTCGACACGGTTTAATGGCCTCTGAAATATGCACAGGCTGTCGTGCAGGCTCCATAGTACGAGTGCGAGGCAGTGTTAGGAGGAATCCACCTAATTTTAGACATATATAACTCCGTATAGACAGATAAAGTCTAAGAAAAAAACGTACCTCAGTACCATTCCAAATTGTCAAAACTGAGGTTCAAAAGTTTTAAGCCTGTGTCAAAGAGATGGCAGTCTATGCACTGTGATTACACATTTTACTTCGACAGTAACTCTCTATAATACTCGATCCACTTTGCTATTATGAAGTGTAGAAATCACTTGATGAACGATGATGTGAAAATGGAAAAGCTATTTTGACCAAGGAATCTTTTTCTAGTGTGTTTACCACTCTGTGTGTATTCGTTGTGGAGGTCACATTTAAATTAAATCACATTATACATTCATACCGTCGCTGCGCGTGCATTTTGTGATTTTTAACGTTTTTAATGCCATTTTAAACCTTATTTCTAAATACATATGCTCCAAAAACAGCGTCGAGCTCATTTCAGTATTACAGGTTTTATCAAAAGTAGGTATGTGATGCCCATACATTGAATGTTCCTCCTATAATCGCTAACTGCAATAAATCACATAACTACATTATCTTCTTATAACAGCAGTTTTGGAATTGCGCCTGCTATGTGAATTATGACACATAGCTATATTTTCGGAAATATTGTATAAAAAGATGTGTTAGATGTTTGTGCCCGATTTGTACAATCTCATACACAGCGATAATTTTGTACTATTTGTAGAAATCGTGAATGTTTCCAGATCGTGTGTTTTGCGTCACATAGCAGGCTTTTCTTATAAAAATCTAGCCTACTCTCTTAAAACTTGTTTAAATGGTGTAAGGTAGGTGGGTTTGTAGTCAAGTATAACCTCTATAAATGAGACAGAGAGTGTAGTTTCCCTTTTTATTGAGACTATGTCTGAAAGTACTCACTCTGACCGAATAGTTATTTTTTAATATTTGTTAAAAATAAATCATTTCAAATTGATTTTTAAGATTAACTGTCAGAAATTTATTAGTGTTTAGTATACTGACAAATTTCGTGTAGGGTTCAGTGCGTGTAAACGTATATTACAAACTATCGAAATACGATAAAGTTATGCTAAGTAACTCAAAAAAATAGCAAGTGATTTAACATTGCATTGGTAAGACATCGTTTTGTATGAAATTTTGTGTGATAAGATCTATCTATCCTTTCTGGAAACATTTTAAAATAAATAAATGAAAATAAAATGTTTAATAAATGAAAAAAAGCTGACTTGAGAAATCACACAAAGTTTTGAGTGACAAAGATTGTTTATCGTTTTCGGATCAAAAAAGAAAAATGGAACCCTTATACAATTATGTACTTTCATGTCAATCCGTTTATCAATTTGTCAATATTCTTTATTTCGGAAAAACCCTATACTCAAGTGTACTGTACCGTTCCTTGAAGCTGTAAAAAAACCTTATTTCTAAGTAAATACAATATAGGTTAATTGAGTTGAAAAAAAATCTACACTCTCAAGGAAGTCAAAATTAATAGGGTACTTCCGGTTGACCTAAACTATGAAATTTGGAAAATAAATCGTATTACACCATACATGATTATTAATATAGTTGTGAGAAAAAAAAAATAGTAAAATATACACGTAACCTTCGGTGTTCGAGCCAGACTAACATTATCCAATTTTTTCAAGTTAAAAAATGTATAATGAAATCTTATTCAATACATAAAGTTTGTAACTGAAATAACCTCCATTCATAAAAATTAATGGAAAATAGTTATTTGTTATACAAGGGGGCAAAGTTGTATTTTAACGCCGAGTGTGGAATTGAGAAACGAGCAAGTGAAAGGATTCTATAGTTGAACCACGAGCGAAGCGAGTGGTTCGAGAATAGAATCCTGAACTTGCGAGTTTTTTAACACACGAGAAGTAAAATACATTTGCACCCGAGTGTAACACAAAACTTTTCCCCTCACTATAGCGAGGAAACTACAACGCAAAAAATGCGTTTATCACTGCTTCCAGTAGTTCCACAGGTGGTAAATCATCTTTATTACTAGATTCACCTACTTTTATCAATTTTAAAGCAGTTAATTTGACTTTATTCAAGATCAAATTACTTTACCCACTAGTGGATAAAATGCGTTTTTACCCGCTGGTATTAAAGGACAAAACACGTGTTTCCGAGTTAGTGAGGGGAAAAATATATTATTATAGTTGTAATATATTGGTAGTAATATATTAATTTAATCGAGTTTTTTATTATAGTATTGTGTATTAAGCTTATAGGTAGTATTAAATCGTGTTTTTTCTGAAATAATTAATTCGAAAATGAATTGCTAAATTACAAATAAACAACAACATAGTTAATTCAAATCATATGATTAAATAACCATGTGACGATAAAGTGCACAAATTGTATTTTGTTCCTTAAGAATAAAATCTAGTTAAGTGATTGTAAGACACATGCCGGTTTTTTATGACTCAAATTATAATCGCTATGTAACATATTTATGAAAAAATATTTTTTTAACCTTATAATAACTGAAATTAAATTTCAAGTTATTTCTTAATGTATGCAAAAGTGAAAATACTTATGCCATAAAAATATTGATTTATTTATGTTCAATAATTGCCGAAATAAACAGTTTTTTGTGTCTCCTGTAAAGTAGGTTAAAAACACATAGCGAAATTTGCACGCGCAGCGACGATACAGGCAGTAATTTTAATAACTAGTAATATTTTCTGAACATGGTGGGCTGGCTATGTATTGTTATCTCGACTTAGCCACTTTTATCTTGTCTCAAAATGCTCTAAGCGTTAAGGAGTTGGTCGGGCGATTCTGGCGATTTTTTACTCTAATGCACGCTTGATGTCTATAATGCAGAATTCATAGAAATTTCGTATAATTTTGGGTAAAATTATTACACCATTTTAATGTACTTATTGCGTTCTGTATGAGCTATTATTACCTCCTTAATATTTCCGGTTACCTATAACAATTACAGCTTGTATCAACTGGTGAATTGCTTATTTCGCACGGTCAAACAATTTGAAACATAGGCCACTGTAGAACCTTTGCACAGTAAACGTCAATGTGACTTCTTAAGAGGAATAAAACACGGTTTAAATGAGACAGGGTTCTAGAGTGGCCTAGAATTCAAATTGGTTGACTGTACATAAGGGCCCGTCTCGCCACGCACTGCTTCTATTCGAATTATGTAATAAAGGCACGACCGGTGAACAGTCACTCAAGAGTTACCTGAATGTCGTCGGGACGCAATATTGAAAAACATTTCTGTTTTAATACTAATCTCGTGAGTTGGTAAGAAGTATCTTATGAGACGATCTCTTATACGAGTATTGTACGATAGACTTACCTGCGTTATGATTATGAACCAATGACATTAATAATACAGGGACATTAAAGTTTGCTGTCAAAAAACCTGGTCACTCAGTGTCACCGTCTGGCGAAAAAAAAAACAATTCAGAAAAGCCTTATTCAACAAGATTTTTCCAACATCAACAGGAATCATCCATTTTTGCATATCAAATAAAGTCAATATCTAAAAATAGTTACATTGCGTAAGTATAGTTTTGTATGTAATTAGTTCAATAGCTAAATTATGCAGATACCACATTGAAATATATCGCCTATAATAAAAGACAGGATGAGCACATCTCTTCCATATCATACGATTTAGTATCGGTATTTTCAGTTATAAAAACCTGTCTCCAGTGCGATTCTGAAATCCCGCAAATACTCTTTATTGCACGTGAATAAAATAAAATAGAACAGATAGGTACTTTGTCTTTCATCCTGGCTAAGAGAACGATATTAAAATATAAGGAAAGGATACTATAGCTTTTGCCCGCAGCTTCGTTCGTGTTAAATTCGAAAATTGCGGAATACTCCAAACAAAGTGCCACCCCTCCTTAGGGAAGTGGGGGTTATAAAGAGACAAAAAGTAGCCTATGTCACTCTCCATCTTTTCAACTATCTCCACTTAAAAAATCACGTCAATTCGTCGCTCCCTTTTGCCGTGAAAGACGGACAAACAAACAGACACACACACTTTCCCATTTATAATATTAGTATGGATGTTATAATATGTATTAACGTAGTGGAGGATGCTGGCTGCGCTGCGTTACATAAACATGTCTTAAGACGATACGGTAGGGGTCAATTCTCCATACAAACGCTCTCGACTATTTCCTCCCTGGTTTTTGAAGATAGAGCAATGATTTTTTCAACACAGATTGTTATTATTTTTATCTGTGTCGGACCGTTATGTTTTTTTTTTTATATTCTGCTTTTTAAAGATTCTAGAGCCAATAAATTAAAATATTTTGATTACGATTAGTATCAAGGATTATTTATAATAGGATTTACAATCATGCTAAGAATCGCACCTCCATTTTTTAGCGCTACCTATTAAATACTATCATAACTACACTGATGATGCCTTTATTTTTATTTTAAATGTGTATTAACGTGATATCACAATATTAAAATAAAGCAGCATGTCATTTGCTCTCATAAAAAATAAAAACACGCAAAAATATTTGGGGCAAATGTAATTTTGACCACTCCCAGGCTGCGAACAGCGTCATCTAGTTTTAAGCTTAAAAGGCCCATACATTTCAGGGGTAGGTACGCTTTTTTGTACGGGCTTTTTCAGTCCAGTATTAAATCGTTCTTGGTTAAAAGGAACTAAGGTAATGGCGCCTATTAACGTGGTACTTAAGCAGATTTCAAAAGATACCAAAAAATTAAGGGTATCAAAGCTCATTAACGACCACAAATATTTTTTTTATGGAAGAGTATTTATTGAACTATTAGTTTTGAAGAGTTTTAGGATCATTTTAGTTTATTATATGTCATAAAATGATTATTGAAGCCAACATACCTAAATTTTCTATTACCGTGGTAATGAACAGGTTGCAGTTCTATTAACGCGAATTGAGATTTCATTACCGAGGGTATGAATGACAATGTTTTTCTGCCATCGGTAAATAGAAACCCATCTCAAAATTCGGAGCTTAATACCGACGGTTGAATATACAAATTATGACAAATACATATACCTATACTATCCTCCTTTATGAATACCCACAGAAGACTCAGTTTCACCTAAGAAATCTGTACTTACGGTACACTAAATGTCATATTTTGATACAAGACTAATATGTCGCTCGGTAATAGATACTTCTATAGGAACCCATTACCGACCCAAACAAATATTGCATGGATCGGTAATAGATTCTTATATATTCTATTACCGAGGGTTATCTGATCGTACCATCGGTAATAGGCATAAATTGGAGTATTATAAAATCTAATTCCGACCCATAAAAACAAAGTCATACAGATGTATTTTCATTACAAATCAAAATAAAATATTGCAACCTTATATTTAAACCAAGCTTACATAACTGGTAAGTAAGCATCAGACTTTATGTCAATGTTTAAAAAATTGACAAATTAACGGTTTTCATAGAAACTACGAAATCAGTCATGAAGTTTTTGCTAAAAATTAAGGTTTTGTTGAATAATTTTCATACCGCGTAAATAGTTCTTTGATAGCGTGAATAGATCAAGATTGAAACAACTGTAAGACATTATATAACTGATCACATATACTTAAAATAAAGCAAAAAGAACTAATATCACTACTTTAACTATTACCGTGGTATACCACAGTAATAGAATCTACTCACGAAATGGCGCCTTTCACCGCTGTCTTTTAATTTCCACTTTAAACACATTTCCAGGCTAAACAATACGTAAAAAGTACTCAGAAGTCATGTAGAAAACTATAAACAATAATTTGAAATGCATAACTTTCACCTGTTTGCCATAATTATTACGTAAACTACTAAATGAGATTGGAGTTCACTTAGGTTTAGCGTCACACGTCAGTATGACACAACCTCTTCTCTCGGCCCCGTGGCAAAAACTGTCAAATAGCGAGCGTCTTCTTTCATTCACACTCTCTATCGCCTATATGTGCGTTAGTCAACTAAACAGGCTTCCTTTGTGTGAGTAACTTTTTTTAAGAAATTGGTCGGTTTGCCTATAAAATGCGTATTTGCAAATGCGGCGGTAATGGACGTCGATTTCGATACCCGCGTTGATAGCCGCCGTTACCTTAAAATATACTTATTTACTGTTTAAACGATTATCTTTTACGCTTCAATGCCTTTATAGTTCAATACCCTTTCAAGATTAATATTTTCTCCTTGAATAATAAAATATTCTGCGGTGTCTTTAGTGTCTTAACCGATAAACGACAAATTGATAGGTACCTAATGTCCTGAAAACTTTTCCAGAGTATAAAGTACTTCTTTTCTGTAGATGTAGTTACGATTGCGGAAATAAGGTGTTCCTATTCCGTTTCTAACTTACTAAAATACCTTAGAGAGTTAACTTTTTTTTAGTAATTTTAAAAGGAAGCGCTGTTAGCCTAGCGGTAAGTGCGTGCGACTTTCGTCCCGGAGCTCGCGGGTTCGAACCCCGGCTCACACCAATGAGTTTTTTGGAACTTATGTAAGTAATGTCATTTTCACCACACCAACTGATAAAGGCTTTCTTTGCTATTCGAAAACAGATATCAAAATTGCGTTTTATCCACAAGAGTGCAAAGTAATTTCATACAAATTTTAACTTGATGTCTAAAGCTGGGTGTTGGAATTCACGTATTTAAAATGATGATTTTGAATCATAAACGTTAAATAAATTGAAGTATTTTATTTATTTTGATGTTTTAGACTTCCTATTTTCATAGTGTTGATGTGGTGAAAAATGTTGTGTTTCACTCGGTGGCAAAGTTTGTTTAACCTTCGTGTCCTGATACCCTCGCAACGCTCAATATTTCACTTTTTGAACCACTCGCTACGCTTGCGGTTCAATATTGGAATCTTTCGCTTGCTCGGGTATCAATATTGGCACGTGCGGTTAAACAACAACTTTGCCCCCTTGTAAAACAAATAACTATTGATATTTGCCAGTCGCTTTTCGGTGAAGGAAAACATCGTGACGTGAGGAAACCTAACTAATTCCAATAAGGTCTACTTAGTTACCCTTCGGGTTGGAGGTCAGGTGGCAGTCGCGTTCGTAAAACTAGTGTCTGCGCCAAATTTTGGGATTAGTTGTCAAAGCGGACACCAGGCTCTTATGAGCCGTGGCAAATGCCAAGGAGGATGATAGTAATTTTAAAAATATTTTTTCGTATAAATGTTAATGTACAAATTACATAAAAGAAAGTGTGGGAATTAGACGCAACCGCAGACTCATTCTCAGGGAATAAAACTTTTACTAGTAAAAGTTATTGTTGTCCTGCTGCATTTTCCCACCTCTGAAGATAGAATGCGTTCAAGTCATCCAGGCTTTTTTTTCGGGGGTCTCAAAAACGGCTCCCCTATTTCAACGAAATTTGTCTGGCCTATCTGGGAAACTCCCATTTATGTTTCGTTTGTTTATTAATATTTTCCTTACAGTGTAGGGCGATCATGGTCGCGCGATAAATGATAAAACATCGGGCCGTCCCTATCGCACTTACAAATAGTACGATAGGGACGGTCTGCTGTTTTATCATTTATCGCGCGACTATAATTGCCTGCCAGGTTAATATTACTGGCATAAAAACATAGTAGTGTAGCGGCCATAAAGATATTCACCTCATGTTTAGCACGTGTGCTCGTACGTAAGGAAATATGCATTCAGGGCCTTCATCTCGCCGGCAATCTGCGGGGGCGGCAGTGACCATGATGTTACACTTTTATGGGATTTTTATTGCTTACATATTTTTATATACCGACCGCTGACATGATTCTTTAGCAGTTGACGGTTCACTTTACATTTGAGAGCTCTTATTGTCAACTAAATGTAGGTAGGCACTAGAACCGCAGATTGCTAAAAAATCAATTTCCTCGACATTAGTAGTAGTAAGTAGTAAACACTTTATTGCACAGAACAAATTACAAGTACAGTGAATAATTAAAAAACCGGCCAAGTGCGAGTCGGACTCGCCCACCGAGGGTTCCGTACAAACTTTCTTTCAAACTACCTAGTAAAAATAAGTTCATATTTTCATATAACTCTAATGACTTGACTAGAAGACAAAAGTATAGGCACTAATGAGTATTATTGTGTATAGCGCCATCTCCCGGTCAATTTGCTAACTAATTTGCGCGACCTGGTTTTTCAGGGATAATTCTTTATAATGTTAACCGATTTAAACAGTTTTTACTTTATTGGACAGAAGATGGTTTACGTAACATCTCGTATTAATTTGAAGTACGATATACATCCGCAAGGGTGGGTAAATTGAAAGTAAAAATCTGAAAAGTTTTTTGTGAATTAAAAAAAAAGTAGTCAAAATACAAACACGATTATATTTTTCCTGTAATATTTAGCATAAAACCAATGTTTACTAAAATTTTCATAATTTTTCGTTGGTAAACTTCGGAGATAAGGGGGGGAACGGTATTTTTTTTTACATTTTCCTTCAAAATTCTTTTTTTTTCCACAACAAAAAAATTATAAAAAATAGCTTATTTACGTTCAATTTGAGCTCTTTCCAACGATACCCCACTTGACCTAGTAACTTGAAATTTACAGTTTGCCCCCCTTTCATTTTGGCCATTTTCTACAATTAAAATTAATATATTTAAAAAAAATATACTTTCTATTTGTAGAGGTTTACAATGTTCATAACAATTCCAAATTTCAAGTTGATAGCATTAGTAGTTCTCGAGATATTTAGGAATGTGACAGACGGACAGAGTCGCACCATAAGAGTTCCTGTTGTACCTTTTTGGTACGGAACCCTAATAATGGTTATATACAAAGGCGAGCTAATCCCTTTATAATTTTGACATTAATACTTAAGAGTTTTGAATGATTCACGTAAATTTTACTATAAACCGTGACTACCTTTTCGATAACTGGTGTTCGACACCCGATATTTCCAGACGTTAGGAAACAGAAATATCGTGTTCTATTACTACTAAAATCATGAAATATCAACAATCGGAAAGGTAACCACGGTTTGTATCCCCGTAAATATTATAATTTCTTTCCGACCAAGACCATGCAGGAACTAAACAGATTTCTATATTTTATTAAAACCTGGTTACCGTAGCTACAAAACGGGAGCATTTCACAGATGTTGCAGCTATCTTGGTCACATTAGCCCCACACGGAGCAGAGAAAAATTACCCGGTCAGACTTCTGCCGCCATTCACTTTTAAGACCTAAACGGCAAATGCGACATTGTCCAATGTAGGGCGCTAGGGCGGAATTACTGCAAACGAGAAAAAGTTAAATCGCGACGGCTTGCCGGAGCGTTTGAATTACTCGAGTTTGCAATATTCTTACGCCCCGAATCACACACAATGTTTTTCAACACACTTGCAACATTTATTGCAGACAAAAGTCCATCGGAGTTAGTTCTTAATACTAAAAAACTTAAAGCAAAGGTTAATATTATTTAAAACTAATAAGTAATAACACTAAACTAACTAACTAAATACTTAATACTTAAAATTTAAGATGGCCTATGACCCGCCACAGAAGGAACTGGGGCATGTAGACGAATCCAGTGACTCATCAGGGGCCCGTCCCACGATTCCGAAACAATGCTCATGAACCTATTGGACAATAAAAATACCGGCCTTTTATAAACAAATATGAAAATTTTGATAAACAAATATGAAAAACAATAAAAAAGTTAATTATGGTGTGTACTTCAAATTTCATAATTCAAAAAAGTGCTCTTGGGAGAACGGTTTTTTCTTATATTTCCCACTCAGCCTGCGTGCAAATGCACATTTTTTTTATATCATTTACGGTGCGAGTGTGATGAAAATTATAAAAAGCCCTTACTGTTGTAGGCAAGGATTATTTATATAGGATTTACAGTCTCCATACTAGATGTAGATGTAGTATAACTAAACTGATGATGCCTACCAATTTATTTTTTTCAAAATGTTTACTGACGTGATATCATGATATTAAAATAGGTAAAGAAACATGTCATTTATTCTTATAAAAAATAAAAACACGCAAAAGTATTTCGGGAAAATATGATTTTGGCCACTTCCAGGCTGCGAAACAGTGCCATTTAGTTTTAAGCCTAAAAGGAGGCCCACATATACACTTCAGGGGTACACTTTTTTGTATGGGCTTTGTCTATCCCGTATTATAAATATGGTCCTTGGTTGTAGGTAATTTTCGTCATGCCTACTTGTGTAGTTATATATAGTGCCCCCTAATCTATCTTTGCCACCCGTTTTCAACCGTTCCAAATACACCCATGAACCCCATGATACAGTTTATGGCGGCATTATGATTTAATCCCAGTTAAGACAAAGTTGTGTGAGCCTTTACAAGTTTACACGTATACATATACATACATGGTACATAACAGTTGTTGTTATTGTTAGTTAGCTAGTTGTCCGCAACTTTGCTGCGGCGCCAAGTTGCTGCTAAGCGGTCGCGGCGAGCTTCAGGCACGCGGAACATAGGGTTGGTACTACTTGGTACCAAGAAATTTGATCCAGGTTTTTTGTCAGGTTGTCAACAACGAATAAATCTACAGTCCCTAGGGGGTATGATTATAGCCTTTTAAGACAAAGGAAGTATTCTAACTAGTTTAAGACTAAGATAGCATGAATCAGCAACATAATTTAGACAGCTTAGCAGCAGTCAAGATTCCCCGCTCGTGCTACCAAAGCTTGAGCATTGCGAGGGCTTCAATTTGTCTCTACACCATCACGAGGAATATCCTAACTGTAAAACATGAATCCATGTTCTGTGAACTTATTTTATATATTCAAACAAGAAGCAATCTAGCAGCAGGCGGAAGTACTCTTATATTTGTCGTCTGACAAAAACTGATTATTTAAAAATTCAAATAGCGCGTGGAGAGTATAAGTTTGTAGCTGTACTGGAACTTATTTAATGTATTAGAGTATTGGCCAGAGTCGCAATAACAAAAACCATACCTACCTACGTCATGTTTTTGGACCTAGTTACTAACCTAACATGTGAGCCCAACTAGGTAAGTACCACCGCCTTACAGAAGACCGCAGCCAAATGGCACTAGACCCTACTCATAGTGTTTCAGTAATCAGTAATCAATAATCAGTATGTTTATTGCTTTCGTAGGTTATACAGGTGGTACATTATATTTGGTCTGCTACGAAACCCTGTAGGGCACTGCAATTTTAACTTATATCTAACTTATGCTATGACTTAAGATGTTAATAAATTTCTATGACTAATATACAAGACATTCATATATATACAAAATTTTAAAACCGTAACAAATACCGTGTTTTGTTCCTGCCGGTGAGTAAGGCTGCCAGAGCTCAACGAGGGTGCGGTGTGCTGGTGAGGGAAGGACCTACGGAACTAATTTGTTCCGTTTATTGTTCTTTGAGTCGTCGGCAACCCGAACCCTCCTTGGAACTTGCTCCTTGAAGCTGACAATTAGCCAAAAAAACTAAACGGTCCGACACAGATTATTTCATTGTCATTCAGATTCTCAAATTTCGTTACGATTGATTAAGTTTTGAAGGAGGAAACAGTCGAGAGCGAAACCTCGATTTTAAAGATGTTTTCGCAATATCTTTCAACTGATTTTTTCGACAAATCTAGTTGATAACACTAGTATATTAAACTAGAATTCCCAAATTGAAAGGGGGGCTCCTTTCCATTTTAGCATTTTCGCTCCTGTAGCGTCTTAACACAGCAGACGGTGTACAAGTTTCTAATGGGTTGGCAACGCGCATGCGACACTCCTTGAGTTGCAGGCGTCCATTGGTTACGGTGACCGCTTTCCATCAGGCGGGCCGTATGCTTGTTTGCCACCGACGTAGTATATAAAAAAAAGTCTCAGATCATTTTCACATTATCCGATCCGATATTGAATGTAGGACGGACGTCAAAGACAAATGTCAAATAAGGCATCTTTAATTATAGGATATCGGTCCTACCATAAATTAAATATAACAAGATCATACCATCCCATACATTAAAATGCGACCGCCTAAGACCGCGCTTACACTCCACCACACATAGATGGCGCCACAAAAAAAATGTCTTGTAGCTTTCGATTATACTTGTAGATGGCGTTAAGTGTCACTTTTGACATAGATTTACGGCGCGGAATTGACACTTAATGCCAATCTACAAATAATCGGTGGCAACAAGGCATTTTTTGTGGCGCCATCTATGTGTGGTGGAGTGTAAGCGTGTTCGTAGGCGGTCGCATTTTAATGTATGGGATGGTATGATCTTGTTATATTTAATTTATGGTCCTACATTCAATATCGGATCGAATAATGTGACTTCCGAAACAAATATCTATAAAAGTTAAGCCGTTTCTGGACACGCGAAAGCTTCCCTAACTTAAAGGTTTACAAAGTTGCTGAAATGCGGGTGAAAACCCTGAGTGTAAGTTCATGTTTAGCATAATTTATCAATTTCAATTTGATTCCAATTAGAACTAGTTAAAGTGCGGTTATTCGGGTTCATGTCGAGTTAGCAAGTTGTAAACTAAGGCAGAAGCGGGGTAAGCCACGGTGTTGCCAATATGCTTTAATATTTAATGACGTAATAATGTACCATATATTTATTGATGGGTGACGGGCAAAGAGGATAGAGTATTATAGAGAGTTACTATCAAAGTAAAATGTGTAATCACAGTGCATAGACTGCCATCTCTCGACACAAGCTTAAAACTTTTGAACCTCAGTTTTGACAATTTGGCCCCAAAGACCTTTACAGGGGACAGCTCAATCACATTTTTTGCCATACGAAATTAAACCTTATTACTGAAACAGAAAGTCGATCGTATCAGACTAGCGAAAACGGTCCACATGAGAGGGCATTGTTTGGGCTGGTGTCCCTCTCGCACGTGTTGCCAGTGGTAATGAGGTTCCCATATTAGTAGTATTTTTATCTGTATATTACCTGACTTTATAACTTCTTATTTTATTTTAATGTTATATTCAAACTAGGGTTTCGATATATTTCAAAAAATTTGAAAATAATTATACTTAATGTGATTATTTTGATGCCAGTAAATCAAAGATTTGTATAATTAAAAAATACTTTCAATTGGGTGTTAGTAGATTTAGTAGTAACTTTGAAAATTGACTGGTATCCCCAATTTATGACAGTGATGACGTCACTGAATAATGTTGACATTGTCAGTAAGTGCGAGAGGGACACCAGCCCAAACAATTACCTCTCATGTGGACACACTTTTTGACCTTACTAAACAATCTAGTTTAATAATTCTAAATCTATGTTTGGCCCATATTGTTAGCTTGATATGTGTTAAAATGTCAAATATGTATTAATATTAGCGCCACCTAGCCGAGCGTTCCCCAAAGGTGTAACGACATCTAGGCCACCGCACCTTTTTCTCTAGGGCTTGGAGGTACGTTTTTTTCTTAGACTTTATCCGTCTATACGGAGCTACATATGTCTTCACTGAGAGAAATTTGCATTGTGAATTTAAGTTCGACTTGTTGTGGTTTATCCGTTTGAATCAGCCAAACGTATGTTTAAAACAATATGTGTCAGGTTGTTTTTATAAAATCGACTTGTTGATTCAAATATATTGCCGATTCAAATGACAAGTAACTTCAGTCACTTGCGGAAAATGCCCAATAAAACTAAACTAGACAAGTAGCTTGTTGTTTGAACCAAAGAGCACGTAGGCGCTATTTTAACCAAAAAACTTGTTGAACGAACATGAAAACTGGTTGTATTTTCTCTCAGTGTTTGGTGACGGGTTAGCGTGGGGACTATAACCTAATAGTTATATGTTTTACAAGAGGACAAAGTTGGTTTTTAATCTCTACTGCTAATATTAATGTAATAATAAATTCCGTTTTTTAGCCCTTTTAATCATGTCAAAAACATAATTATATAAATAACTCCATCTAGACAGATAGTCTAAGAAAAAAACGTACCTCAGTACCATACAGAAAAAGGTAGCCTAGATGACGTTATACCTTTGGGGGACGCTAATGCCGTATGTAGTTATGCTACATAAGGAAGAATCTTTCGCATATAGAGCATAATAGCCCATTTACACGATGCGAGAATTCTCATGCGAATTTTATTACAGTGCGAGTAGTGCGACATTGATTAAAATTAGATGCGAGTTCACAAGCCATCTAAATGAGCCTTTAAGCATTACTAGCTTTTGTCTGCGGCTTCGCTCGCGTTAAATTCGAAAATTGCCGAATTCTCCATACAAACTTCCACCCCCCATTTCAGGTAAGTGGGAGTTAGAAAGGGACAAAAAGTAGCTTATGTCACTCTCCACTCCTTCAACTATCTGTACTTAAAAAATTACGTCAATTCGTCGGTCCGTTTTGCCGTGAAAGACGGACAAACAAACAGACTCATAGACTTTCCCACATGCGCGGATCCAGGGTACAGGGTCATGGGGGTCAACTGGGGCCTGGGCCTTTACCACCCCCGCGGCACGAAGCTGGATCTGCGCTTGCTTTCCCATTTATAATATCACATTAGTGTGGATAAGTAAGCGAGGGCACAGATGTTCCTTTCTTTAAATGTTGGTTAAGTAAGAACAAGTAAGTAAGTTAAGAACAATAACAACTACTTACTTAAGATCTGTGCCTCAAGGTTTATTTTAGGTTTATGTTGACTGGAAACAACTAAAATCCTCTATTTAATAGGATATGCTAATGTAATGCTATCCCGAGCGTCTAAGAAACCCAATTGTAAATACAAGCTGTTGTTCAAACAAACTAACTTTATGTTAATACCAAAGACATATGTAACTCCGTATAGACAGCTACAGTCTAAGAAAAAAACGTACCTCAGTACCATATAGAAAAAGGTACGGTGGCCTAGATGGCGTTACACATTTGGGGGACGCTCGGCTAGATGGCGCTAATATTAATATTTGACATTTTAACACATATCAAGCTAAGAATATGGACCAAATTGTCAAAACTGAGGTTCAAAAGTTTTAAGCCTGTGTCGAGAGATGGCAGTCTATACACTGTGATTACACATTTTACTTTGACAGTAACTCTCTATAATACTCGATCCTCTTTGGTTAATACCTACATTATAAGTATACTTAGCATGAGTTTGCTGCAGCCTTAACTTAAAAGCTAACAGGCAACTTTACTTTCTAAGTTGCAGATTCGTAGTTTGTATACATATATTTAGTACGGCCATTCTAATGATTGTACCTCTATATGTTCAAAGTACAATTCCTCAGAGTAACGGAGCAAGCTTATTTCATGAATATGAAAGAAAGCATCGAGCATTGAATTATATATTACCTCGTAAGGACGTGGCATACGGGCAATGCAATCGTGCACTAAAAACGATTTCATCACAGTTGAATGAATGCGAATCAAGCGTGCAGTCGACCAATCAGGCGCGTGGAGCGGACTCGTCAACAAATCGCGTTGTAGCGTTACACTAAGTCCGTTTTCACATTATCCGATCCGATATCGGATGTCGGAAGGATTTCAATGGAAAAAATCCAAGATGGCGCCTGTAATGTATGGGATATCGGTCCGACATCCGATATCGGATCGGATAATGTGAAAACGCGCTAAGGCGCATGAAAGAGGTCAATTGAGGCGAAATTTGTTGAATTGCCTTATGTATTGAAATTCGCAAGACCGGAGGCAATGCGGGTACTTACGCGGTTTCTTCAGGTGTGGTTTTCCTACAAGGCACGTGCCAGTTGGCCAGAACCAATGGGGTGACAGCTCAAAGGAGCAAGTACCTAGTTACGTGTAACTAACTTTTCTGGAGGAGTTCATAATTAACCCTTTGAACGACAAGCCGCCTAAACCACCGTGCTAATTATTAACGTTCATAATAAAATTATTGGTCCGATCAAAATGATTGAACATTATTCGTAACTTATTGGTCGAGAGTTGGATATTACTCAAAATGTCGGTGTGAATAATTTCAGTAATTTATTTCACATGATAGTTTTGTGCTTGAAATAATCCGTTCAATTTGTTTCATTGTTGAATTAATGCCCTATTAAACTATAATTAATGGACGATTACTTTCATGAGTTTCATGAGTGGTGATTTGTTTTCTTCAACAAGTTATTCAAGTTAAATTGGTTCAGCAAGTTAAGTTAGCAACATTCTTTTCGAAGACGAAATTTCGGTGGTGACCGGCAAAACACCACTTTAAAGGAGACTATGCGAACTCATAAATTATGCGACCAACTTCAGCGAATGCGGGCATATTTCCGACAACATTATTATGTTTTAATTGGAGTAGATAATAAGAAACATGCCCGAAATTAGTAAACTTTGGTGATGGCAACCCTAATAATTGCTCGTAGCAATGATGAACCTAGCCGAAAATAGCCGAAATAAACAGTTTCCGCCCACTGCTGCGAATACGCTACGTTGGAGGTTCTACCGACTCAATTATATTGTATATATGCAAAGGCCCTATAACTAGGCTATGTGTACAGCAAAGAGGATCGAGTATTATAGAGAGTTACCTACTGTCGAAGTAAAATGTGTAATGATAGTGCATAGACTGCCATCTCTTGACACAGACTTAAAACTTTTGAACCTCAGTTTTGACAATTTGTCCCATATTCTTAGCGTGATATGTGTTCAAATGTCAAATATTAATATTAGCGCCATCTAGCTGAGCGTAGCGTACCCCAAAGGTGTAACGCCATCTAGGCCACCGTACCTTTTTCTGTATGGTACTGAGATAAGTTTTTTTACACTAAAGAAGAAACAGTCGAGAACGTTTGTGTGAAGAATCGGCCCCTCCTGTTGTCTTAAAACAAGTTTACGGACCATTTTCACGAATCATTTTCCTAGCTAAAAATACTAAAGAAGAAACCATCGAGAGCTTTCGTAATGACTTAATGAGGAATGACCCCTCCTGTTGCGTCTTAAAGCGAGCCGTGATTACCGTGGCCGTAACACGTGGTAATTAAGCCGCGTGAGTGGAAACGGTCATTAATCAACGCCGTTTCATAAATTGCCCGATAGGGCTGAACTGAACTACTATAATGGTCCAAGTAAGTGCATTTTCACATTATCCGATCCGATATCGGATGTAGGATCGATATCTCATATATTTCAACCGCCATCTTTGATTTTTGCCACGGAAGTATAACTAAAGCATGGAAGCCATGCTAAAATAAGAGCTCGGTGACATGTATCTTATTCACACCACACTATTACCTTTTTTATATGAGCGAATGAGACAATATTCCACAACTTCTTTCGTTTTCTCGAAGGTTGTCCCTAAATGCTGATGTCAAAACGGACCTGGGGTCCATTTATTATACGGCAAAATTAAATATACGTTTGTCATTTCACACTCGGTCTCCATCTTTGACAACTGTACATAGTCGTATTATACTGGTTCGAGTTTTTACCGCGACTTCAATGGTCGTCTTGACGATATTTATTTATTTTGTGAGGATTTCTGATAGATCGTGGAAAAAATAGCTCAGTGTATATTTGTGATAGTTCCAAGTTTCATTTCTGACTATGGCTTGTGTGATCAAGTGTTGCAAATCACATTCAGGAAGAAAAGAAAACACGCAAGAGGTTATATCATTTCATCGGTAAGTTTCTTGAGTTTTTGATAATATTTATTGATACGACCTGGCAGAAATATAAATGTACATATTAGTAGTTTATACAATTCAAATCTTATTCAATTCTGAATAGATTTTTGCATATTTTTTGGAAGTTTTCTCAAACTCCGAAAGGTTATGTTTTTTAGCATAGTGATGTGATGTGTTTTATCGACCTTGCAATAATAACCTATCAATATTCATACCTTAAAAACGCCATCAATGATTACTGTTCTTTGTTATGATTCTCTTGTTATTTAGCTATTTTACAAATTCAACTTTATATATTTCTTAGATTTCCGAAGAAGAAGACCGGAAACACGAAGTTCAAGGTGCGATGCTCGCGGTTCCTTTAGGAACCGCGAGCAAACTCCCAAGACTCCACCAAAAAGAAGGCCAAGAAGCTGAAATGGAGCAGGCCCTGAGATGTCTCCCCAGGTGTCTACCTTTGACAATTGTACATAATCGTATTATATTAGATCAAATATCTCGGCGGTCGTCTGGCCGATTTTTAATTTAATTGTGTTTATTCCTGATAGATAGTTGATGATCCTGCTAAATTCTTATTTGTGATGTGTTCAAGTTCCTTGTGTGATTATGGCTTGTGTGATTAAGGACTGTAATTCACGTACATGGAGAAAAGAAAACTCCCAAGAACCTGCTGTGGCCTGTGTTTCATTAATGAATTTCGGTCAGTTATTGATACTATTATTTGTAGGATCTAAACAAAGCATAAAATACGATCTTTTCATAGTTTATATAATAACTACTATCATGTTAAATTCTGTTCTGAAGTTTCTCCAAACTGTTTTTAGGTTATGTTTTTGTACTAGTGATGTGTCATTTTTATCGACGTCCCGACATTAACTCTATTGACATTCTTGCATTGAAAAGGACATAAAAATGATTAATGATGATCAGGTATCACAGACTGGGTAAATGGTAATGTAACATTTCTAGTGAATTAAACTTATAGTATTTTTTAGTTTTCCAGAAATTCTCAAACATTATTAAAAAGAAACTAAAAATAGGTGAAACTATTAAAATAATAAATTTTGGTACCTACACTGCCGTTTTGTTTTATTTTCTATTTGATAGAGAAAATATTATTGAGGTAAGTATAAGTAGATTCTTGAGTGGTGGACTAGAAATTAATAGAGGGATGCTACACGAATTAAATTACTTAGGTTTTTGCGTAAGGAGAAGAGAAGAATGTATTTATTTGTTTTATACGTTTTATACATCTTCTATTTTTTACAAACTATTTAGGCCGATATTACACTATCATAGAAATATAGTCATAGACAACATGCCGTCCTTTTTATTCACGTTACAGAAAAAGGGAGGCATACAGACCTATGATCAGAGATATAGGTATGATAATGTAATATTAGGACTTGGTAAGAGAAGAGAAGTGACCGTTTATGTAGGTAAGTACATAAACAAACCATTTATTTGCAATCAGTAGGTACGGTTAGCCAAGAATGTATGAATATATGACTTTCATAGCCAAAAAGCCACAATAATCCAAATGAAATGTTTATATCAATATTGTATGTTTTCGTTACTTTTATATATATAACGTTTATATTATTTTTAAGGTGAGAACGTAAGTAAGTGCATATTTTATCGATAATTGAATCGACAAAGTAACATCCCTAGCTATCACAAAACCAGGGACCACCTACCAAAAAGAGAAATAACTAGCATATATCCATCCTTTTTCAATACATTATCTAAGTCATAAGGAAGTCAAGGATGAGTATATGCATTTTACACGAATTTTTATTAGGGGGGCTTGATTTTTGCCTTTGAAATCCATCCTACATCCGATACCTATCGGATCGGATAATGTGAAAACGGTCTAAGGGTAAAGGTTCATTAAGAGGGCGCGCAAACTCGCATGCGATTTTAGTTACATTGCGGACTGTTGAGGTTAACATACAATTCAGCATACGCTTTACTCTGTTCTCCTGAGACCCAGAAAAGGCTACTTGCCTCCTAGTCACATCAGCTTCTTTTTAAGAACTGTCAAAACGAATTTGAACGACTTGCTAATATGGAATTTATATGAAATCGAATTGAGTGACGTCACGGTCAACTCAGTTACTTTATGTATTTCTACCTGACTTATTAAATAGAAATGGGATTTAAAAATAACATCTGTCCATGTTTTTCTTATAATTATCTGATGCTTTATTTCGTGCATGGCATAAAATATTGTATTGTAACTACAGTCAAGTTCCCTATTGTTTTGATTTTTAATTTAGAGCTCTCAGCCTTTGACCTGCACGCCGTTCATGAGAACGACCATACTCACGCATCATCTCGCCCGGCAGCCAAAAGGCGGACGAGAACAACCGCTCTCGAACATTTGTAAAACCATACCATACATATACAGAAGCAAGGGGCCGCCGCACCCCACCCCTGGCCGGTCAAACAGAACGATCGAGGTCTATTATAAAATATGACGTCATTTAAAACAGGCACCCAACTGATTGGTCGGGGTAGATTCCCATTTTCGGCGATAATTGAAATGTTAAGTACCTATCTGATTTCATTTCCAATGTCCATATGGACGGAAAGAGAAGACGTGTCTGAAAAGAAAAGGTTCCCTTGCATTTCACGACTCTTCAAGATCAGATTTAATTTAAATTCCAATAAGTATGAGAATATCAGCTAAAAAGTTCTGTAAAATATTTGGTATACCGGTCAAGTAGGTACCTATTGTAGTCTTCTTGTTTGAATAATTATAATTATTTCCATTTCCATTTCCCAGACATGTAATTATTTCTTAGACAATATTTGCATTTATATTGGCAACCCTGAGATATGGAGCCGAGCCGAGAAAGTTATTGCGTCTTGACATTATTATAATTAATTATTCATTTGTATCAGAGATAATTAATATAGAGGGGAAGTCACAATAAGTTAGTTGAACTACATGAGCAGAACATAAAAACTTTTAGTAGTGCTAAGCCTCCCCATATAACCATAATCGGTCGCCGTTCCTACGCAAATCCTCCTATTTTGTGTACACACAGGTCTTCGGGTCTCAATGCTTAGTCGCAGTACGGTCGACGTTTAGTCGCGGCGACCCAAATGGGGACGATTGGTAACAGGCACAAATGGTGACAGAAGTGTGCACTACGCGTGCACACATTGTTACCGTTTGGCGACTACTTTCCCAAAATCATTCGTTCATTTCATTCTTTTCAAATGGCGACTGTCAGAGACGTCAAAGTAAAAAAGAAATAAAATCATTTGACATTAAAATGTAATGGCGTAAGAATTTGTTAAAGATAAATATTGTTTGCATTTGTAATATAATGTGGGCTAATTATCATGGCCAATTAAATTGCTCGAGTGATTTCATAAAATAAGTCTAAATTTATCAACGCGCCATCAATTTACCTCAGTTTAACCAGTAATAATATTATTGACTACTCGGTGTTTGCGTGTTATGTATATTGATTGGTGAAGTTTTAGTGCTCCGGTGCATATACTATACTGAAATAATAAAAATAATGCCTAGAAAACCAATAAAGTTGTTAAAATATAGATTAAGACGGTAATATTCCATGTAAAAAACAGTCGCCAAACGGTCACCAAACGGTCGACAAACGGTCGCAATATGGTCGCAGCGTACACGCGTGACCGAAAGCAGTGAATATTTATTATATTTTCAAAATGGCTTCATGTATTAATTTTTTCCAGGTATCCTCAAACTTTATAAACAATTAAATATGCCGTCGTACTCAGTTGCCCTCACTAAAGAAGATTAAAAAAAAATTGTAACGTGCGTACCGAGCTGCTGGGTTGTAAAGGATCGGGGATCATATTATTATGGTCTTCCATAGAGCAACTAGTATTTTGCGGCATTTCACAATTGACACTTGTTGAAGTAGTCTTCATTAATATTATTATCAACATTCATTTCAGCGTTCTGTACTTCTTTTGTCAAGATTTTTGTATAGATAAGTGTCTACAAATTTGTAATGTTAAAGAGACATAAATAAAACGTAGTAGAGTAAATAATGTGTTTTTTTTGTAACCCAAACAAAATACTTGTAGATACGAGTGCGGAAAAGAGGAAAATCGATACGAGTAGCGATAAATTAATACACGAACGAAGGGAGTGTTTTAAATCGACACGAGTTGTGAATGTCCTTTTTGCACGTGTATCGTACGACGATTTTCAATACCTAAATCTAAGCTAAGAGTTTCGACCAGACAAGAAATGAATCATTGCTTGATTTGCTCGCACTACTGCGTTAAAAAAAGCAGCATCTGTACTGAAAAAAACTATCAATGCGCAACAGAAATTATATTAATATCACAGTAAATAGGTACTCTATTTCATTTGATTCCTACTTTTATTGTGTAAAGCAACACTACACTTCATTTTTATCAATAAGAATTAAAAATTATATATTTAATACATTAAGTAACTATAAAGTGCTTATCTATTTGTATTATCATTCTGCACTTTTCTTAACTTTCCCACATTTCTATAAAATTTCGAAGAGTGCTTAAATGGTCGTCGTCGTTTATTATTATTTAATTCGCTCATATTTAAATGATTCAAAGCAACCAGTCCACAACTTCACAAGACAGTTTGAGAAACCTTCGTATTTCAGATTGTCATTTGCGGATACAGTGGTTTAGGAGCAGTTCGGTAATCAGACCTACACATGTGTGTACAAATTCTGTCAATGTCACTGTCAGAAACCGTTCTGACAGTGACAATGACAGCCACAAATTCGTCCACATGTTGTTACCGTTATGTGTGCAAACGTCGACTAATAAAGTGTCGTTAAAAGTCATTCTGACAGTGACATTGACAGCCACAAATTTGTACACATTTTGTTACCGTAACGAGTGCACACGACGACTACACTTTGTTATTGTATCAATACGGTCGCATTGTTTGCACGACGTTACCACGCGTTATGTCACATTTGACAGTTAGTTACTGATTTGAAGATTTTGCGACTGAAATGGTTGTATGGGTCATGAGTTTGATATTTTAGAATACGTGAGTCGCTAACGTAAACGTCACGGCAAAATTCTAATGTAACATTCATTGTATGTAGGTATATAGAAAGTGAACAGGCCCCGTAGCCGAATGGCATTTCTCCGACGCCAAACGAAAGCGATACGCCGCTGGCTCTGTCGCGCCAATACGCAAGCGCGATAGAGATAGATATCTACTAGCGCTTCGTTTCGTGAGCGTTTCGTGAGCGATTGTGCCATTCGGCTAGCCACCCTGCGCTCTCAAACGAATATAGAGTATATAATTATAGCGTTTCATTTTTAATAACTCGATAACCGTAAGAATTAAGACACTGTTTTTAACCCCCGACGCAAAAACGACGGGGTGTTATAAGTTTGACGTGTCTGTCTGTCTGTCTGTCTGTCGGTGTGTATGTCTGTTTGTGGCATCGTAGCTCCCGAACGGATAAATCGATTTAGATTTAGTTTTTTTCCTCTGAAAGCTGAGTTAGTCGGGAGCGTTCTTAGCCATGTTTCATGAAAATCGGTCCACTATGTCGCGGTCGGGGTTTTTTCTCTAGAAATTAATTGTATTTGACCTAAAGAACCTTCTCTTTAAGTTAACGGAATTCAATAAAAACACGTTGTATGAAAGGTGGATGAGAAAAACGAAAAAATACATACAGATGTTTAATTACTTACAATCACAGCTCATTTCAACAACTTCTCTTCTTCGCTAGTGACACTCGTATTGGCTCTCAGCGAATCAACCGACGACGCATTTGATACAGTGCCATCTGGATCGCACTTGAACGGAGTCCCCGTATGTGCTACTCGATACCTCTTCTTCCATTTCACTTCTTTTCCAATCCTATCGCATACGTCTATAACGCTAGTCCTCAATTCTATTGGTATACTGGTTTTGATAACATCACGGAGCAAATTATCTTTGACAGTACCGTTGCTTTTAGGAAAAGCGCTATCTCGGGGGGTACTCCGATCAAGACCAAACATTTTCGGTTTATCTTCTGAAAACTTTGCAAATTTTCTTTTCCTCATATTATTACATATATTTTCAAACTCATGATTTTCCCATTTCCTGTGCAGCCATTTCATGGTTTGCATACATAAGGAGAAAGCAACAAGAAATGCACATATACATGCAATATAACCTAGTATAGATAGTATTGTATGTTTACACGTGTTGCTGTAATCTACTTCCACTCCTTTCGGAGTAGGGTTCATTTTTCCCTGTAATATGTCCTCAAGAAGACTTAATTTTTGGGACAGAGTTGAACAATTTGACTCTATTTCTGCTTTTAAATCTGAAGGAAAGTATGGTGTATCAGTAACTATACTCATACCATTGTTGATGGCATATATGTCCTGAAGTTCCACTGGATGCTCTAAATCTCTACATAAATTTACTGAAGGTAGATAGGCTAGAGTTGGTAAATTATTTTTGAGATCTCCTACACATGTAGCTGCTTTAACACACCTGTTCAAATTCGAATCATAAAAAGGTTTTTCGTCCATATATTTCACTCCACAATCTACAGGAGAACAGTCACCTAAAGTATCTTCGTCAATAAAATCACAGTCTCTTATATTTTTTTTTCCGATATACCTTTTTAACTCTCGCGATTTTCTTCTTAGTTTTGTGATTCTTGTATCAAAAGGAATTTCCAATATTTTTCTTTTGGTTTTATATCCACATTTAGAAGTCACTTCAATGTAACAAATTCCACTCTTATCATGATGAAATACAGAAGGATGAACGAATATAAATGTTTCCTGACCTCCTGGCATAAGTTTTTGCATCTGGTTGCCGTACATAAACATAGAGTTACAATCCTGATCTTTTTCAACTGGACAACACCTTTTAAACCTGGTGCCTATCAGACATGGAGCTTGATTTTCGTTCATGATTTTAAAATAAAATTGCAGGGCAACCGAGTCTTTGTCTAGAGGAAGCGTTCCTTTAGAAAATATAGTTACAGAAAATGATTCATTGGACATAAAATTAAGGAAAAGCAATAAATAAATAAACATTTCTTTTGAAACATTAGGATGACATTGTCAAAATATTGATATGAATAAAATTGATTGATACACAACATTATATGTTTAGCAAATAGGTTTTGTCTTCTTTGATTCGTTAATTGCATGGAGGTTATGGAATGCAGAATAGTAGACTAATCGGCGATAGTATATTTCCTTACAACAGCGATAATTCATATTTTGGGATTTCCTCATAGGTGACGTGAAAAGCAGTAGGTACGTCGTGTCACATGCTAGCAACATTGTTCCCACCTTGGGTGTTAAGACTTGAATCCCTCACTACGATAAGTAAATCAAAGTTTCTAATTTAGAATACCTCGCTACGCTCAGGTTTCAGTTATATAATCCTTCGCTTCATTTAGGATTCAATTTACGTCCTCACTGTAAATATGTTATTTTGCTCCCTTGTAATAAATTCTACCATATGTTTACACTCCATAATACCTAAGTGCGTTTTCACTTTATCCGATCCGATATCGGATGTTAGGGCCAATAACCCATTACAGGCGGCATCTTGGATTCTTTTTTAAAAATCCTTCCAATATCCGATATCGGATCGGATAATGTGAAAATGGACTAATTAAAAGAAGTAGGTAGCGTGAAAATTTCTGCTAGGCAACACTGAGCAAAAAGAAGCCTACCTTAACATTAAGGTACTTTACTAGTAATCAATTTCAGGCAAGCCGATGGGAATCGGCTTGTATGGACCAGCCGCTGCTGGTAGGTAGATACTGACGGATACTGAATAACAAAATAAAAATCGATTGGCAGTTATAATTCAGTTTTATCTGTACTCTCATATTGATCTTTAATGAAATCAGCAGCCCGCTCTGCAATCATCATTGTAGGAGCATTTGTATTGGCACTAGTTATAGTTGGCATGATGCTCGCATCGACCACTCTAATTCCCTTCAAACCAATTACTCTAAGTTTGCTGTCGACTACAGCAGTGGGATCACCCGCATTACCCATTTTTGCAGTTCCTACTGGATGATATACATTGTATGTTAAAGTTCTCGCCATACATTCCCAATACTCATCGCTTTCAAATACAGTTTCGTCACAATCCTTAAAATAGACCCTTTGTAACTCAGCATTAAATTTTCTGAAAACTTGGGTTTTTAGGATCTCCAGTGACCTTTTAAGATTTGATACATATATCTTCATATCACGTACATCGCTGAAATATCTAGAATAGATTTTGGGAAAATCTCCGGGATTTGTACTTCGTAACATTATTCTACCCTTTGAATGTGGCCTGCATAAGGATATGAAAAAAATTATCATCTCTTTCTCGGCATTGAACTTGGAAAATTGTTCGCAAATCTCTTTTTGAAACGACAGGCTGTTTGTACACATGGTATATACGTAAGTGGTATTTGGAAGGAAATAGTTGTGATCAATTTGTACATCGGGCAAAATTTTATCACCAGGGACCGACAAGAAGGCATTAATGTTCGGTTGATCGTAGTTAGTAGAGTGTGGGCCAGTCTGCTCTAATAAATATTGAGCTGCTGCTTTAAGCCAAAAAGTATCATCTCTTTCCTTAGCTCCGGTATCAATAGTTACAGGTACAGGTATTCTGACATGATCTTGAAGATTTTCCCCAACTGGTAAATTTGCTACAAGTGGAATTCCTAATTCGTCCAAATGTGCCTTGGGTCCAATGCCTGACAGCATCAAAAGAACTGGCGTATTAACCGCCCCAGCACTTAATATTACTTCCTTACTTGCAAAAAAAGATGCTTCACCCCCGTTACTTAGAGTAACTTTAACTCCTTTAGCTGTTTTATCCTGCAGAATAATTTTAAATGCAAAGGCTTTTTTCAGAACAAATAAATTGTCTCTTTCTCTTATAGGGTTTAAAAAAGCAGTAGCAGTACTCACTCTTTTACCTTTGTAGTTGCTTCCTCTTATTTTCCCAACTCCCATTTGACTGTCTCCATTTAAGTCATCCAAAAATTTCAAACCCATTTCTTCGTAGCCTTTTGTTAACATTTCAGATATACCAACATGAGTGAAATTTAACAGATCTACAATAAATTCTCCTTCTGTGCCATGATCTTTTCTTAATTCGGGGTTATTTAAAATAAATGGGTCGATAACCTTTTCGCTTTTTTGGAAATACTCTTTTATCGTCGGCCAGTCCCAGTCGTTGTTGAAATTCCAAGGTTCGTAGTCCCCAGGGCTGCTTCTCATATGCAGGAAACCGTTGATAGAGCCAGTGCCGCCGAGGACCCTGCCACGGGGCCAGAACGAACGGCCATCGACGCAGCCCCTATTAGTCGTCTCGTCTATCTCTGTATAGTATTGCCATGCGTGTTGTCCTCTATGTGTCGAGCCGGAGAAATTAGGAATCTGAAATTGTGATTAATTTTATAGGATCATATTGCACATCCATAACTTACGTAAAGCGCATGAAGTAAAGGGTTAAGGTAAGCTAGGTTTTGGCTACGCATACATGCATCGTATACGTATATGTACATGTGTGTGTGTATGCATAGCAAAAACTTATATATATATATATATATATATATATATATATATATATATAAATATTATACATATATCTAAAAACTACGAGGTATTTTAGCTTGATAAGTGTATGGGAGCCTCGTCTGCCAACAAACCACAAAGTGGTTTGGCAGAAGATATGTAATAGGGTTAAGCTTTACGTTCTGAATAAACGTTTTATTTATTTATTTATTTTTTTTATTGTAGAATAGAGTTAAATTGCTTACCACGCTTTCTATAGGTGGATTGTCGCCAGCTTCAATGAGAAGAACATTCCAGTGCTTCACCTCCGTCAGACGGTTCGCAAGCAACGACCCTGCCGTGCCCGACCCCACGATGATAAAATCGAAGTTGGCGCCATCTTTAATATAAAAGGAGTGGACATTTATACTCAATCACTTAGTCAATAGAAAATGGAGCGAAATTTGATTGTTCTGTGGCTTCTTGGAAAATTAACACTTCGTACCTACTATATTTTTTAATTTTGAATTTGCATAACGGTTACGGTTTCCAGCTGCTCTCGCTGACTTTAAATTTGAAAAGCAAATCTGTCTAACGAATTTAGCAAATTTATGAAATCCCTCTCCACATTTTCAGATTAACAATTAACTATTTCGGAAAGCTTGGTTAAATTTAGTTAGTAAGCTAGTGTCTAGTAGAAACCATTGAGTAATTATTGTAGAAACCAGGCCTTATTTTTGTTAAAGAATGATAACACGTCCTAGCTGTTTAAGGCACGTCGATGCTGAAGACGGTTTTCATAGTGGATGTTATTTAAATTTAACCAGTCAAAGTACCCTATTGAGCATTATACACACCAGTAACTCTGTCTAAATGGTCCTTCGGCCAGTCCTCAGTCAGCAAGCATTGGGCAGCCAGGAGTTGTGTGATCAGGTTCCCAAATGCGGTTCCCGCTGAACCCTGGCTGTATGACGCACAGGGATGTTCTAGGCATACCATGGTTTATCTGAAAGTAGTTGGTATAATAAATTAACTTTCTGCCTACTATTACAGACTTTTAATAGGTAGGTATTTTATAAACAACAAGAAGACATAGGTATGATTTGTAATCTGAACTAGGGATGTTACGAATATTTGCATTCGCATTCGCATATGCGAAAGATTCGCATTCTTTTAAACATTTGCATTGACATTCGCATTCGCTTCAAACGATGCGAATGTTTTGCGAATGCGAATGTGTGCAAGTCGCAGCTTGTTCCTCGCCCGCGCCGGCCGCTCCAATTGCTACTTGTCGACTGTCGACTCGCGCATGCGCAGATAGCTCAAATTCGTACGGCGTGAATTTCGTACTCTGCATTTTGACCAATAGTAAACAATTTAAATTTTTTACCTAGCGGGTTGTTGGTTACTGCTTGGTTTTTATTTTGTTTTTTTATGACCTTCAGCGATATTCGCATTCGCATTCGCACATTCGCATTATGAATATTCGCATTCGCATTCGCATTCGCATTCGCGAATGTGACACATGCGACATTCGTGACATCCCTAATCTGAACCTAACCATAAAATTAAAATTTTGAAAATACCCCCGACATAGTGGACCGATTTTCATGAAAGATGGCTAAGAACACTCCCGACTAATTCAGCTTTCAAACAAAAAAAATACTAAATCTAAATCGGTCCATCCGCTCGGAGGCTACGATGCCACAGACAGATACACACACACAGACAGACAGACAAACAGATAGACAGACACGTCCAACTTATAACACCCCGTCGTCGTTAAAATATACATCGGGGGTTAAAATATACCTAAACTTAAACGCTCTGATGAAATAACTAGATTGGTGAAAATGAACTGTTGGAACCTTTTATACTACCTAATATTATTTATTCTATGTTTCCTTACACAATGAATTCCAAACTAGCTGGTTCTGAACCAGATTGACATAATCCAGAATCTCGCCAAGAGTTTTCTTCAAAGAATGATGTAGGTAAGTAAACACACAAGTAGGTAGGCGAAATACGCATAATAAAATAAACACAACAAAAACTTTAAATAAGTAAATAGAAGAATTATTTATTTCATTGCTAAAATGCCTTAGATAAGTAGGTACTTAGGCACCTACTTAGTAAACAATTTTGGTCCCATTTGTCTTTTACTCCCTCTCAAACAACGTTTATTAAAAAGGAGATATTGATTGAACTTACTGTGATACTGGTAAACTGGTCTGCGCACTCTGAAACTACAAATTGTAATGAACACACTTGTTGACAATCTAGCCGGCTATTTATAAAACTGTATACATTAAAGACATTGCCTCTAATCGAGTAATCAGCATAATGGTTTGCAAATATATTATCCAATGAAAATAAAGGTGATACGATATCATAATGTAGGTAAACATTGCATGTATAGGTAGCGATAGTTATCTGATTACCTAACGCAAATAATTACCTACTTTTTTCATTCATATTTTTATTGTAACAGTAACAAAAAAGTACCAGTTGATAGTTAAGTGACTGGCCGCTTTTACGTAGGAGCTTATGTAGGTACAGTACAGTCAAGCAAGGATTACAAATATTATATACCTATCAGTGGCGGCTGGTAAAAATTTCTGCTAGGCAAAACTGAGCAAAAAGAAACCTACCTAAACATGAGATACTTTACTAGTAATCAATTTTAGGCAAGCCGGTGGGAATCGGCTTGTATGGACCAGCCGCTGCGCGCTGATTACCTACCTACCTACACGGACGGATATAATACACGGAAAAAATGCCAAAAATATGTAATAAATAGGTTAATGTGTGACGACCTTAATGTGTGAGAACTAAAATGTAATCCTCGCGTATGAACGCGAATTTTTTACATTTTGATATGAATCAAAATGTAAAAAATTACACTCCTCGCAGGCAAGTATGGTCGCGCCATAAATGATAAAACATCTGACCGATCAACACTTATCGCGCGACCATGCTTGCCTGACTGAACTATGGCGAATAGATGACATTGTTTAGTAGATTTGTACCTACACGATTGATAAATAATTCACGTTATTCATGTTTTAATGAATGGATCTGTACTTAGGTACCTACTTACCTTGATTAACAACCGAACGTAACATAGTAATAACATTATATCTAAGAAGCTTTAGGACGCGTAGACAAGTCACCAATCCTTCACGCTCCGAAGCGTACCCTAGTTATAATTCTCTTTCGCTCTTCCAAATTACGAGTAATGCGACAAAGAGAATAACTAACGATATGCTGCGGAGAGGGAACTATTGCCTACTTGTCTACGCGACAGGTAATATATTTAAGTGAAAACATTGACTTTATTAATTACATAGCTACGTTTTCGATCACATATAGATATATGCTCTATTTTTGTACCGATTTCTTTACTTAATTCGAATTTCATTTGATCTACTACTTACGGCGGTTGCAAACGAGTCTAGGTAATATATTTTATTTTAGGTGCCTAAGTAGGTGAATTTAATCGCTCGAATCGTGCAGTCGGCAATAAAATAATTCATAAGTACGGATGTATATCTAGATTCCTAAAGTTTTTTCTTCGATTTTTAGATCGCCTAATATTTCTTGGCATAATGATCATTTGGCCTAATTTAAATGTCCTAATATTGTTTCGCCTAACGCCGTTAAAACCCACTTTTTTAGAAGCGATTCGGATTTTTGTGAGGTCACGGTTCTAACCTAACCTAAACCTACCTTTCTAACAGCGAATCGGTTCTGAGTAATGTCATTTTTGGGGCAAAATTTAAATTATGCCAAATGATCGTTAGGCCAAAAGAGCGTTAGGCCAAAAGAGCGTTAGGCATTTCATAATTCGGCCAAATGAGTTAGGCCAAGTGATTTTCGAACAAACGTCATTAGGAATGTAGAGGTAGTCCCCATAAGTACACATGACTTTATTAATTGCTTGAATATTTGTTGCAGTTTGGCTGCATTCGTAAATTCATAACTCTGTTGCTGGACTGTATGAACATAATATGTACTATCAGCTGCAAAAGTGCATGGAGAAATTATGAATGAATTGATTGATAAATACGCCATGCACTTTTGCAGCTGATGGTACATTTGATGTGACTGTATCCTAATACTTAGGTAGATGAAATTATGTTGATTGTTAGCCAAGGCCCCATATCAGTTAACAATCATCTTAACTAGGATGTGTCTAAGATATTGATCTATCAATTACACTCTGCACTGAATGCGTGGGTTAGGATGCTCGAGTAACTAGATTAATTGATATAGGTATCTCAAACGTTGACTCTATATTATCTAGGCCATAACTTAAGGCTGGTATTTAGACGAAATTACAAATATCTTAGTAGTTAGATAAAAAAAAAACTATTAGGCACTGGTCCCACCGCGAGCTAGTAAGCTATGAGCTATCGGCTATAAAAACGAACAAAAGATAAGCACCCCCGTGCAAATAAAAGAGACACGGCGATTTTGATAGCTCACCGCTGGGCGAGTAACTATAAACATCGCCGTGTCTCTTTTATTTTATTTACACGGGAGTGAATCTTTTGTTCGTTTTTATAGCCGGTAGCTCATATCTTACTAGCTCGCGGTGGGACCAGTGCCTTAAGAGGAAAGGGGGCGATCGCTAGAAACCGGTTGTTCATTCAAAATTAGACCTCATTCATTATACCCAATTTAATATGTTCATTAGGTTCATTCCATTCGTGCCAGTTTTCATAATTCATAATTCTTTATTGCAAACCATGGTTACAGTACAGGTATTGAATGTAGTATGATGTCTCACATGGACCCTGCAAGGGCACAGCATATAATAACTTATCATTAAATTTAATTATTATTATTTAAAAAAAAAGAATAAATTAAACATTGAAAACATATATATATAGGTAAAAATATATTAATCCATAAAATTTCTCATAAAATAAAATAGTAGTCTCAAATAAATAATTAATTATTGTGAGTTTCATATTTCAAATTTAATAATAATTAGAAGTAGGTAGGTGTAAGTTAATCAATCAATAGAAGGTGTCTCCAACGTCGTCATCAAAAAAATCTTTTAATTTGTAGTAACACTTATTTATCAGGAAGTCTTTCAACATCTTATTAAATTTCTTGTTGTTTTCTTGACCTTTAATATTATCTTGAAGGTGGTTATAAATTTTAACCGCCATGACATTTGGACTTGCACTATGGAGTTTGAGGTTAGAGGTTGACGGCAAAGCTAAATTATATTTGTACCTTGTTTCGAAGCGTCGTGGCTGATCTACTAACTTTGTAAATAAGTTCGAATGTTTTCTTACAAACTTGCACATTTCGAATATATACATTGATGTCAGGGTAAGAATTTCGTATTCAATAAAATGTGGTCTACAGCTCGCTGGACTACTTATATTTGCGAGGATGCGTATGCATTTCTTTTGGAGTAGAAATAGGTCTTCTACATCTGTGCTATTTCCCCAAAGGATTATACCGTATATAATTATTTTCGTAAAGCAACCTGTACCAAAGATTAAATTTTCGGAATAACTTATTCACCGATTCAAAACACCATATTGCTGCTAATGGCTAGAAACATAAGATCACGATCAAACCAGATTAGCGTTCAGAATCAGATCTATCGCATGCAAAAGCGTAGTTAGACAAAGGAAACGGTAGCGGAAATTAATTGGGCTGCTATTGATGAGCGTCATACCCCCCTTTGTCTTAGGAGTATAAGACATGGGATCCGATTAGCAAAACGTTCCGGTTCCGGAGTTTGAGCGCGACAACGCTCTGCGCTTAGATAACGCGCTCAAACTTTCCGAACCGTAGGTGAGATTTTCATTATAATAGGTGGAGGAGCACCGGGCCAAGCGGTACGTTTTCGAATTCATTTGATAGAGGAGAGGGTTTGAGGAGGTTTGAGAAGTTATGAATGAATTCATTGATAAATTCGCCATGCATTTTTGCAGCTGATGGTACAGTTACTCGAGATAGAAATGGCAAATATAAACTGTTTATTAAATTATTGTCCTTATAAAGTGCGACATTAAATAATGAAGAAATGTTGCTTCGTTCTCATTATTCACCATTTCTCATGACTGAAAGGATGAGTTTCAAATTTAAAAACTTTTTTAGGGTTCATTCATGCGAAACTTAGAGCAATAAAACACACCATATTGAAAAACTTATATATTTTAATTAAATAGTTACATTAATCTTTACAGTTTCTCCCTAGGCTAGTGACGCATCGATGCATTTTATTGGTCAAAAATTAATATATTAAAAAATAATTTATCTACATAATCGGTAAACATAATAATAAATCAATAACCATTTGAACCTGTTCTAAAGTTTATAAGGCGAAACATGTGTTGCCAGTTGCGAGGCCAAGTCAAGCGTGTCAAGTCGTGTAAAAATATTGCTTACCGGTGTGATACTTTGTAAAAATGCAGTTGCGATACTCTACCGGCAACACAGTCGTATAAACTGTATACAAATTATTTTACATGATCAATACTAATAAATGAGGGTGGTAAAATAATTACATACACAATATAAATCGGAATAATTTGTACGCAACTCAACAAGGTGGGTTGACCAAGCTAAAAGATCTTGCGAATATTGCTTGATACGGTACTCCCAAATTATTTTAGTTAGTCTTCTAAAATATATGTTTAACCTTGATTAAATAATAATGAATACCGTAACAGACAACATAATAGAACATCCTTAAACTGGACGTAGAAGCTTATTCCTGTGGACTTGCCATCTATAATCTAGAACAATTTACAAAATACTTATTAGAATAAGTATAGTATTCATTTAATTAAAAGATCTACAAAAATCGAAACTAAAACTGGTAAACGTCTTTGTTTCATAGGAAGAAGTGCTCTGTTGAATCAAAATTATATTGGTCGTTAATCAATAAAATACACACCTCTGCTAATTTCCAGAGCTTGTAATTGTTTGACTTCGCTCATAGTACTAGGAAATCGTAACTATGTACAGTCAACCAATTGGAACCCTAGGCCACTCTAAAACCATGTCAAAATGACAAGCAGTAAGAGATTTCTTACAATCTGATTTATAACGTCACTGTGACATAGTTCTAGAGTGGCCTAGGGTTCCAATTGGTTGACTATACTATAATAAATATGTCTTTGTGATGATATCCGTATTTTATATTAGTTATGGAAAAACTTTGGACAAGTCCACAGGATTTCAGACGCCATTGTTCTAACTTAACTTTAAATTTAATATTGACATGTTCCGCTGACAATTTCTTGTTTTTCTCCATTGCTAATAAAACTTTACACAATCCCATGCATCCTAAAAAAATAGGACAGAACGATTACTTTATAATAGAAAAATAATCAAGGGGACATATAAAGAAGTAACCATAAGCCACCAGGGCCGTCAACTACTGAAAGTGTTCCTAGTGAAAACAGGCACAGCTCAGAGGCAAGGGGGTATACCACATATATCACTTGTCCCCTTTTACACCTAAGCTGCACGAGACTTGTGCCCCTTTTCACTAGGGCTGTATTTTTGCATGTGCAAAGAACCAAGAAATGTCTTCTACGTTAAACAATGTTACGGAGTCTAAGGCACGTCAAACAACATGAGACCTTACATCGAACGCCTTCGTGGACGTTTTTGCTGGGCTACCGCAGTACCTAGTAGCTTAATAACGGTTAATACGATCTCTTAGGGGTGGATTTAATGTGTAATATGTTATAACGAAAATGAAATATGACGTTATGAAAACACAACTAAATGATTAGATTAACTAAGTCTTTTCTCTAGAATTCATGAATCCGTTACATAATATTCGACTATTTGTCTTAGTTTTAAAATTTGTTAGGTAGTTAATGTTCTTAAAATACGAAAAATGCATATCAATGTAATAACTCAATAACAAATAACGCATTAAGAGCTATTAATTAACAAAATCGACCAATTTATATTAAATTTGAGCAATACAATAGTTGGTAAACTGCTGACATCTAATACTGTAAAGGTAATTTTAATCGGCTAACCTATATCCTTCGCATAGTCAAAATATTATTACTTTATCAATATCGCCTTCACAGTCTCGTCCTTTTTAACATATTTATAAAATACATAATAAAAATGCAGCCTTTACTTATACCCAAGGGTAAAAGGATGGTTATATGAATACAAATGCATGTATGGTAGAGGTTCTCAAACTGCTATGTACTGCAATAGCCCTATTGAACCTTATGTTAGTTTTACAATCGATTTAAAAAAAGCCGTCCTCACAATATGCAAAGTTATTAAAGGCTATCATTTGCTGTTCTACGTCTTTTACAAGGTTGCATACAGGTTAGGATATAATGTGTTTTATAAATACATTAGTTTATGATGAGAGGTCATAACTGAACATTTTTTTAACACGGAAACAACCGCGAAATCATGGAAATAGCTTTGCAGCCATATTTGGCTAGTCGAACGTTGATATTTTTTATGAGTCAATATTTTGCACGTTTTCGAGATTGATTCCATGTTACAGATGGTCTTTACTTCTGTTAATCTTAATAGTTTTTGTATTAATATTGACTTCAACAATATTATTTCCTTGAAAATACAATGGAAATAATTATGCACTACGACTACATCTGTAAAAGTTGTTCAGTATAACCATATATTATATCAATCAATCAATCAATCATCATTTATTTGCAAGAATACTTAATTGTAGTTACAGGTTGTTCTTGTAAGAATTTTCAGTCACAGTATTCTATCGTGGTTAAACGATGTGCAAATATTATATTCACACTTATATTGCAGACACAGTTTATTGAAAACACTTTGGATAAGGCTTTCTTCTTTGTATCATAATGTGAGGAAGGCCTATGGACCAGGCTAAAGGACTAAAAGAATCATCGAAGCGACCTCAAGCCTGTTCTAACCCTTTGTGACTTTCCATGACAGAACCAGACCACTTATACTTCAAATGCAGGACGTTTTGATCTGAAATTCAAACGCAAAATCGACCTTAACGCAGGTGAAGCGTAGCGACCTTTCTCTGCTGGATAGCCACGATCATTTTCAAATACCAATTTAGTAATTACAAAAGTTGAATTTTATTTTAGAACTAGAATCTATGTTATGTTTAAAGTTCATTTCAAAATGATTCAATAGCCGATCATCTTCATATATTTTTAATTTGACTTAACTCCATCTTTGTTGATGATTCGTAATTCAAATCAATTTGAAACAAACTTCAATACATAACTTTTTGTTTGTTTTCATCATACGATAAATTTATTCTTTATTAGTTACTCCGAAAAATGTCGTTCAGTTAGAACCCTACGTCACAGCTTTATCCAGTCTATATAAAAACTTCATTTACATATGTATACCGCATACTGTGCAATTTATTTTTAAATTGGACAACAACGAAAAAACACCATAAATTTTAAATTTATTTACACCTTTCCTCCTAGAATAAGATATAAATTTGCAGTAAAAATAAAATGCTTTATGGTAGTTTTTTCTTGGTCTCCATTTTTTATCCTATACCACCCCACTGGCTTCATTGACATGATTCCCACTCACCATACGCAACAAAAAAAAGAATTAAACATAATTGATATAGTTACATAATTTAAATAGTGCTAATGACAAGAAATTTATTAGACGAAGAAATACTAGGAAGACTGAGCATTTACTCTAATGAACTGCATAATTGAATATGATGAAATTATTAACTGTGCCAGTACTGCGTCATCATTTGGTATATTCATAGTATTGGCACCAGTAGTAACTCTTCTAACAAACGTACACCGCACGGTATGCATGTATGCGCGCCATGTACGGACGCAACACAAGTAACAATGATTCATTCTCGTTCATTCTCATCTGCTTACATGTGTTGCGTTCGTACACTGCACGCATACCTACATACCGCGCTCGATTTTAATAGATTATGTTTATTATGCCGATCACCAGAGCCCTCGGTCAGAGTATAGTTCAGTATATGTCAGAGTTGTTACTATATTTAGTAATTGTTCAAGTGTTAAGTGAAGAAATTAGAACTAAAAAACGGCCTACAGATTATGGTTTCGTGTCACAACCCGCCGAGACATATTCAACATTAAAAAGATCCATAAAAAAATTAAGTTTATGAAAAATGTTGATATAAACGCTGTTTACTTTGTGATAATTATTGTGTTGTATTACGTATCAGGAATGTTGAATAGTAATATTCGATGGAGTAATGACCAAGTTTTACCACCTAGACGCTTGACAAAGCTATCTATTTCAGTTGACTAAGGGCCGGTTGCATCAAAGCGTCTGTCACCGTTAAATTTCATTGTATGGGAAGTTCCATAGACATCTGCTGCGTGACGATGATGTGTCTGTCAAATGTGGTTGATGCAAGTGGCCCTAACTCAAGTCTATGTATTATTAGTTTATCTTCCTAAGGCCTAAGTTTCCGAGCGTACTTAATAAATTCGAAAAATTCAGTCGAACATTATTGCATTTGTTTTGCTTTGATGATTTGTCAGACGAAATTAAATTAAACTTTATTAATTGCAGTGCAGGTAAACATTCAGTAGGAATTATTAAATTTTTCTGTTACATGTCTGGGCCTTAGGAAACTATTATATTATCGGCCCGGCCACGATATGGGTCCAAGGAGCGAACGAAAGGTGTCATCGCTGTGCCTTCGCTCTGTCCTATGGTCGTCGCTGTCGGTCGCGCAATATCGTGGCCAGGGCGTTAGGGTTTTCATTACCGAAATGAAACCAGGAGCTAGTAACATCCCTGAGTAGGTCGGGCTAGCGGTGGCTGGTCGCGTGTATCTCGGCGGCGGACGGCGCGCGGCGCACGCGCGCAAGCGTGACGTCATCGGCGAGGTAGCGCGGCGCACCGGTTGCTGTCATAGCGAGGGCGCTTATTGCTACCGACCTGGAATTATCAAGTTTGGGAATATAGACGTTGATGGCTGCTGCAAAAATATACAAATGATAAGACGATCTGATGATCATATTTAAAGGTAGCTTACTTTCGTTCAAATGTATACGATCCGAAGTTACACGTTTATTTACAATTTTATTACAGCTGTAGAGTTCAGATGCATAATAGTAAAGGCATTTTTCAACGAAATACACAAAACAACGCTCGAAATTCAAAAATTAGCTTATCATAAATACAGCTTGAAGCCCAAAACTCCTATCCCATGCGCCAAGGTGCAACAAATTTGGATGTCTAGTAAACTATATTTGTTTTATCATCTTTTTTCTCATTCTGTGTCACATTTTCAGTTACAACTTGCTTTTGGTTATAAGTTAGTGGTAGTACAGCGTACCTGTGGGTGGCTAGGAGAGGAAGGGGTTGGGCGTGTGCCTGTTGTTGGGCGGCGACCACGGCGACTGCGAGCGCGGCGCGGGCACCGGCGCCGCCATCGGCGCTGGCGCTGCCCAGGGGTCCATCGCTGCTGGAAAATTAACAGGTATTGATAAACGTCCACTATAGTTATCAAGATGATATAGTTTGTTGGTCCCTTTCTATCATATCAATACATCGGAAAGGGACAAACGAACTTTATCGGCTTCATAACTTTAGTAAACGTTTATGAATAAGGGAGTAGCCGTTAACACGCAGCTCTACGTTGGAGCTTTGCCACGCGAGCGCATTGCCTCACCGCATTCCGTTATTTGTCCACAATACAGTTTTGCACAAAATAAAGCACAAAGACACAGCAAAACTTCCTACTGACGTTACTTGCTGACTACGGTTTCAATTAAACGATCAGCTAGGTCGTTCATCTAAAACGAATCCTCAGTCTGCAAGTAGGTACTTCCCACCCTCGACAATACTACGTATCCATACTTAGTTACTTACTAATATTATATGGGAAAGTGTGTGTCTGTTTGTTTGTCCATCTTTCGCGGCAAAACGAAACGACAAACTGAAGTGGTTTTTTAAGTGGAGATAGTTGAAGGGATGGAGAGTGACATAGTCTACTTTTTATCTCTTTCCAAACCCCCACTTTCCCAAGGGGGGGGGGATTTAAATGGAGAGTGAGGCAATTTTGGAATTGAACGCGAGCGAAGCGGCGGGCGACAGCTAGTATGTTAATAATGTGATGCATTACCTGCAGCCGGGAGCGGCGGGTAGCCGGGGAACGCGGGCGCGGTCGCGGACGCCGCGGCAGGGAACGTCATCCCGCTGAGCCCCATCTGTTGCTGCTTCAGCTCGTTTATTGACAGTTTAGCCTGCAGATGTATTCATTTCATTATAAGATGTGCCGCAGCGTACAAAACCAAATAATTTACAATTTGCGCTACGGCACTAATTCTGGATTCGTGGTCTGCTACAGAGGAAAGTGACGTCTGATCATACACCTGCAGATTTTTTAAATTTGCCAATCATATACCAAATGGATAATTTAGAGTGATATAAAGACAAAAAAACAAAATAAAGCAAACTCAGGCTTGTCAGGTGAATAACGCTATAAATCTGTAAAGAATGATATTTACATACATACATACAATCACGCCTGTATCCATAGCCGGGCACCGTTAATCAAATATTTAACTTCGATAATCGTTAATCCGTTACTAAAAAAGTTAACTTCGTTAATCGTTAATGCGATACATTTCAACAAATTTAACGTAAGTTAAAGTTAATCGATAATCCGTTAACGCGTGACAAAAAAATATTTTTTCTCAAACATGGTATGAAATATTGATGTTATGTGCCTTATAATTGGCAGCGAAGTATGACGTTGCAGGTGCGGCTAGGACGATTGATAGATAATGGAATTTCATACAAACCTTGCAGGCCAAGGCCGGCAAAGTCCTCTTTTTTAATTTCCAAACACAGATAATTGTGACATAACATCCAGGTATTTAGCCAATTAAAAAAAAAAACTATAAGGGGCTTTATAGACGTGCCGACTGCAACTGGTACGGGCCCTAGACAATATTTGATTTTGGGTGCGTTTTCATAGAAAAAAAAATTTTTTCGTTTATTTTTTTATTTTTTTTTAAGTTTTTGTTTTTTTATAAGCGTATACGGGACATCAAAGGGGAACGAAAATTCGATTATTTTTGCGCTACGACGCACCGTTTAGGAGATACAGCCATCCAAAGTTACTATTTTCAGTAGACTTTATTTATTTCATACCATGTTTGAGAAAAGCACTATACATACCTCGGCGGGAAATGGGGTTGCCCGCCTCAGACCTATCCGACCCCCTTTGTCCCGGCCTCTGTAGTAATGTACTATTACTGTAGGTATATATTTAGTTGTATCAGTAATCCACTATAATGTATTATATTACTGTAAAAGCCCAAATTACAGCAAGCCTATTGAACTCTAGGCTACATGTGGAAGGCAGTGATTGCCTGAGCTACTGCCAAGAACTGTGTCAGGAGAGCTGCAAGATCACAGCAGGCGGAAGCCGGGTAGAAGCTAGGGAAGAGAATGTGGTCTTAAATTGGGCTCGAATTTGCTGCCCTGTCACTAGAACCACAGTATAATCTAGAACAGTTGCCATGGTAAAACTTAGGATTCATCGAATCAACGTTGGTAAAAGCGAACCCATGTGAACAACAATTCTTTAGGTAATATTTGGGCTTTTGGCGATCAAAATCGGTAAAAGCTGGGATTTACCGGTTAAATCCTAGGATTTTCCGTACTTCGGACTTTTACAGTAGCGTGTTTTTCGCGGCGCTGCCCTGCTAAATTAACGATTAACGGACTCGGAGAAATTTAACGGAAGTTAACGAGTCCGTTAACATATTTTAAAGTTAACTTAAAAGTTAATCCGTTAATCGAAATGTTAACTTCGTTAATTAACGATTAACGGATTAACGAGTTAATGCCCAGCTATGCCTGTATCCCATAAAGGGGTAGGCAGAACACATGAAACTACTAAAGCTTCAGTGCCACTCTTGGCAAATAAGGGGTTGAAAGAAAACGAAACTGTGACAAGAATGATATTTGTTTCTATTTATTCACTCAGGGGTATTAGAGACTCACGATTTGAGTGTAAATTTGTTTTCAATAGCTTTATTGTGGTAACAGGAACATGCGTTACATTATCGCAACTCCATACGTCCTACGCAACTTCAAAAAAGAACTCGCGCGAAAATGCAACTCCTGCCAGACGGTCTGGGGCCCGTTTCTCGAAAGGTACAAGCCTTGTATTACAAGTGCGCGAACTGTCAAATCGTATGGGTTGTCATGGAAACACACTTGTAATACAAGGCTTTTACCTTTCGAGAAACGGGCTACTGGTCGTACATAAATGGTCTGTACAATAGTGTGTATAGGCTACTAGACTCATATAGATTTTGGCACAATAAATAATTGTCTTCTATAGTATTTGACATAAAACACCAATATTTATAGATTTTGGGTATTAAAACTTTTTAACAAAAAATAAAACCGCCTTCAAAAATAAGCGCGTTACAAAACACGGAGAAACTAAAAAGCAAAAAATAATAAACCTTTGAATTCAGATTTCTTATCGTATTGCAATAATCTAAACATCCAAATTATAAACAAATCAATTATTTTTGCAGTCGGTACCAGACCTGTTCGTCGCCTTGCTATTGCCAGTTTGCCCCACCCAACCATACGCAGGCTGGCACCGACTCCAAAAATAATTGATTTGTTTATAATTTGGATGTTTAGATTATTGCAATACGATAAGAAATCTGAATTCAAAGGTTTATTATTTTTTGCTTTTTAGTTTCTCCGTGTTTTGTAACGCGCTTATTTTTGAAGGCGGTTTTATTTTTTGTTAAAAAGTTTATTTATTTGTTGATTTTTAGTGGTTCCTATTGATAATATACGTATCAGTCCGAATACATGTACACTAGTGAAAGAATTATCCTTTAACTCCTAACCATTGAGGAGTTGACCTTCCATCATCAGCTCAGCCACATAAAATTATTACCATCAGGCGTAAATACTGGTTTACCTTTGAAAAATACACTAAAAACATTACATGTGCCTATAACATTTGAAGAGTTCCCTCGATTTCTCCAGGATCCCATCATCAGACCTTGACTTGGTGCCAATGGGACCATCTTGGGGTTATACCCGTTCGATCAAAAAAAAAATTTTGAAAATCGGTCCACAATTCTCGAAGATATCGAGGAACATACATACAAAAAAATAAAAAAAAAAAAAAACATTCAGTCGAATTGAGAACCTCCTCCTTTTTTGAAGTCGGTTAAAAAGTGTATGATGACTACATATTTTCGATTAAAAATGTGTGTATTTTTTTTGGCTACCGAAAACGCGGTCAGCGATGTAGTGTCGTCATCGAATTCGAACTTACTTCATGTCAAAACAATCACTGACATAATGAACTTTATGCCTCATACTTAAAACTCTTAAAGTCAGAAAATGTTCTTTTCGAATATAATGCAACCTGCAATGGTCATAACCTGATGCACAGGTGCCGTAGCCGAATGGCATTTCTGCTACGGGAAACGAAAACGAAACGCCGCGAAAGGTAGTCTGGCTCTGTCGCGCCAATACGCACGAGCGATAGAGATAGATATCTACGAGCGTTTCGTTTCGTGAGCGTTTGTGCCATTCGGCTACGCACCCTACTACTACTACTTATTGACGCAGCGACCCAAAATGAGTCTTGGCCTCCGACACGAGTGTACGCCAATCATCCCGATCCTTAGCGACGTCCCTCCAGTTGCTACGCACCCTGATAATCTATATTCTATACATTAACATGACTGTGTCGTTTTCGCCTGATTACGTAAAAGTGTACTTTAAAAATATTTTTTTGCTGTTTTTAGGTCATAATAAAATATGGTAATATTTTATTTCGGTTAATTGGACAGTATTTAATCATATAAGACAGACTTTAAAAAAAGGGTCAAGTAGAGTATTGTGAGTCTGTGTCGGTGATTGTGTGTATACTACCGGCTGAGGCGGCAGGAACATCTGCCGGGGCGGCTCGGGCGCGAAGGGGTTGGGCGCGGGCGGCTCGGCGGACGCGGGCTGCAGCAGGCGCTCCAGGTTCACGAGCGACGAGTTCTCGCCCAGGAACGCTGACGGACTCTTCTTGATGGCGCCCGTGCTGGGGGACGCGCTCGCTGCGGGCGTTAGGTTATCGCCTGAAACAGATTAGATACATCATCACCGTCATCATAAACTTAAGAGTTAATCTCTTGTCGGTGGAGTATTTTCCATTCATTTGATATTTGCCAGTCGCTTGTCGGTGAAGGAAAACATCGTGAGGAAACCGGACTAATTCCAATAAGGTCTAGTTGGAAGGTCCGATGGCAGTCGCTTTCGTAAAAACTAGTGCCTACTGTCTACGCCAAATTTTGGGATTAGTTATCAAAGCGGACCCCAGGCTCCCATGAGCCTTGGCAAAATGCCGGGATAACGCATGGAGGATGATGATGGTGGAGTATTTTCTAACTTTTTCTATTATATGCCAGCTCTTTGATTCTTTGATACGATACATGACGACGTTTATTTCGGTATCAAAAATAGACCATAGTTTTCGAAGAGCAAATTTTAACCTTTTCGTCGCCCAAGTCTCAGATCCAACGCCAACAACGAATTAATCCTTCACAGACCGTGAAGAATCGGAATGGTTCTTCGGTAACATAACGTCTGAGTATCGAAACGTTCAAAAGTATAATGACACCGACAGATCTCTCCGCCTCTCCGCGCGCCTGAATATGTGGCTGCGCCCGTCCCTAGAGGGTCAAGTGCGTTTCTGAATGTAGGTCAGGCTTCGCAAGCAAGCAAGATTCGCGCTCCTGAATATTGGGCTGCACCTGACCCCATGGGCTCGAGTGCACTGCTTCGAACTAAGAGTTTTTTCCTCGTCCGCGGATCAACGTTCCAGCAGATAAGCATACAAACTCTTGACTTCACTACGTTTAGCTTAGAAATTACCGTCTTCTAATTTAAGTATTGGCTGAGAATATTATCAACTCAGATAGTTACCTAGCGCGGTGAGGTCGAAGGGGTCATCGTGGTTGGAGGCGCGCGGCCGCTGCGACAGCGCGTCGAACTGTTCCAGCTCCGAAGATGGCGACGATAGCACGGACGGCGGCGACTTGCTCTGCAAAGTCGTCGTTAGTTCCTTATAAGGAATGTATAGTTAGTGAGGGTTAGTAAATAACATCACCCACCACCGAATTTCATATTAGCTGGGTCCACAGAGGGCGTGCAGCGTCGCAAATGTCGCGATGAGTGTGCGCTAAGCCACCGACATTCTCACATAGTCTTAGTACTATATAAACGTTAGCTCAATAGGAACAATATCCAGAATAAAGGCATACTTATAACCAATTGGTTGTGAAAAAGAGGCAACGAGGCTTGGAAAACGCCCAATGTAAACGTGGGCCGAGAAACACGCGCACGCTGCTTCGGCCGAGGTTAGTCTACATTGAACGTTTGCCACGCATGGACCTTGCCTCTGTGTGGACGCGCCTATTCATGTGAGCAGATGTTCATACATTCATAACACAGGTAGGTAGAAGTTAGAAATCAATGTACGAATTTCCTTGTTCAATATTATTTACAATCAGTATTTTTTGGAAAGTACTTTTACTATAATTAAATAGGGTACTTTCCTATACTTAAAATACATCACCAGTGCACGAAATAATGCACCAGATAATTAGAAGAAAAATATGGGCAGTAGTTAAACATACTTTCTACTTAGTAAGTCAAAGGAAAGATATAAAAGTAAACGAATTTACCGTGACGTCACCGTTCACGATTTCATAATTTTCATATTACCAATTCGTTTTGACAGTTCTTAAAAAGAAGGTGATTTGACTAGTAGGAAACTAGCCTAAGATAGTTGTTCAGTGAGTCGAGTAAGTGGTCGGGTGTAGGTACCTGCGCGACGGGCGCCCAGGGGTCGGCGGGCGCCCAGGGGTCCCGCGCCGGGCTGCCCACGCCCGACCACGCGTCTGGCATCGTATCCTGCGGGAACACAATACATTCACTTAGCACCATCATTCATAATAACCACCCCACACTAGCGTCTTTTAGGGCCAATTGCATCAACCACGGTTAACAGACACGTTAACGGCACGCGTCACGCAGTAGAGGTCTATAGAACTTCCCAAACGATAAAATTTAGTCAACCCTTTAACGGTGACAGACGGTTTGGTGCAACCGACCTTTAATAGCGTCTAGCCATCGCTATGGTTAATTACGTCGATTCGAGGGAGTTGCGTCAAGCGAGCAGCCATATAGATGAAGACGAGCTTTGGTTTGATTGGTATTGTCATGCCATCATAGATTTGTCAATTAGCACGTCATCGTGAATGGCACGACCCATAGAGTTGGTTATAACTTATAAGATGGGAAGATGCTAGTGTATGTGTGCAGCGACAGTGGGCGATGCGATGAGCGATAAAGAATAGGAGCAGTATGCCGTACTTCACACTGAAATGCTAGCTTAACTGTGACATATTTACCTTATCTTTACTAGGTGTTGATATACATATACAATATTCACCTCCGTTTAGACAAAACTCGGAAGAATTACTAATAAACATACACTTTCAACTGATTTTATAAACTCACACATTGTTTGAGGCTAGCCAGTATGCTTAGATTAAAAGTAGGTTACAGTTTTACTATCCCAAACAGAGACAGTGTGAAGAGAAACGAATTGTCACCATTCTATTTAAAATCTGTTTGAAAAGAGAAAAAATCTCAAAAATCTGTAACTCTTCTCATTCCGGACAGACTCTAACACAATATTTTAGTTCTAATAGCCTCCGATTTTGGTATGTACAATGCATATGTTATATAACATTGTCTTCACATTTATGTATGTAACGTTGTCAATCAATGGTGTCATATTCAAAAGAAGAAAATGTGCCACACCTCAACCAATAACATCACTGCCGGTGATCTACAAAACACACATCGTGCCGATCGGAACGTATGACATTAGCCGTGATTTTACATTAAATTGTCTAGCACACTGTACTCCACCTCTTACCATAGCATCAGAAAATATGCCAAATTCTGGCTCCTGGGGCTGATACTATGGGAGCAAAAATTATTTATTAAAACGCTTCATTGACGCTCCATTGTATAACGACGTTTCCAAAGTTACGTTAAAACTTCTAGCAAACTAATTTTAGGGTACATAATACTCCACTCCTTACCCTAGCATCGGAAAATATGCCGAAATCCAACTCCTCGGGCTAATAAATGTGAGAGCAGAAAAAATATCATTGAATTGAAATAATAACGTGAGTACAACTGTAGATTCATTAGGTACTTAATTGGTTACATTTTTAATGACGTTGACTAAATATTTTTAAGTTTTTCTTGTCTGCAAATATTTTTTTATCTGCTCGACTTCCATAGACATAAGCAATGCCAAAATCCTATAAGCCTCACTCTCAATCATGTTAACTTGTCAACCATCTGCGTATGCGATTGCCAAGTTTCTATCAGCGCGTAAGCGCATCCGCGGGACTTATAAAGTTAATACAAAAAGTAAAGGTCCTAAAACATAAGCCGAACTGTTTCTGCTTATATATTCGTATGACATGTCTACAGAATAGGCAATTACAAAGATATAGTTTTATCGCGGAACAATCAAATGAGTTAAAGACAATACTATTCTATAATTGTATACGTAATAATTTGAACATTTCATTCCTACGCTGCTGCGTCAGTGTGTGTAACGGCTCAGCCACGACATTGTTCTAAGCGCGACAGCGGTGAGCGGCAGCCATACGTGCGAATGAAAAGTCCCATCGCTGTGTCTCGCTCCAATGTACGGCCGCCGCTCACCGCTGCCGCGCTTAGACCAATGTCGTGGCCGAGCCGTAAGACTATAGAGCGCAGGGTTCGATCGTGTGTTCTACACCCTTTTTTTTATGAAATAGGCAGCAAACGAGCAGACGAGCCGCCTGATGGTAAGCAGTCATCGCCGCCCATGGACATAAGCAACCCTGTTTTTATTGTATTCCGTTAACTTTAAGGGAAGGTTCTTTAGATCAAATACAATTAATTTCTCTAAGAAACTAACGTCTTAACTCTTACGGCTATTAAGTTATTAAAAAAATAAAGATAATTACTGAACACGTGTGTGACAGCCTTTACCAATTCCTAATGTCATTTGTTTTGACATGTGCCGTCAATCACTTGACACTAACTTGAATGTTATTCTTAAGGGTCTCTCACACTAATAAACTAATTTATTATGTATGTAAATGATGAACAAATTTTGCGAATTTACCTATTTAAAAGTGATTCCTGATAATGAACCTACCTACCTACGTGTCGAATAGGCTAGTTTCCTATACTTAAAATAAAATATTTTATGCAGTGCACGAAATTAAGCATAATTAGAAGAAAAATATAGAAGACAGTAGTTATGATTAAACATAATTTATATTTAATAACTAAAGATATAAAGTAAATGAATAGATCGTGACGTCACTCCTCAGTATTTCATAGTAATTCCATATTAGCAAATCGTTTTGACAGTTCTTAAAAAGAAGCTTATTTGACTAGTAGAAAACTAGCCTATTTAACGGAAAACAAAAAAAAAACACGGTGTACAGTTAGCATGTCCTCACCTGTTTCTGTGGCGGCGAGGCGATGCCCCAGGGGTCTGCGGGCGCGGCTGGCGGCGAGCCGAGGTTCACGTCCAGCAAGTCCAGGAGGTGCGACTGCTGTGCCTGTGCCGGCTCCGGCTTCTTCTCCGCTCCTGGCGTCCTGGAATAACAAATATTCGTATATTCGTTGAAGAATATATGGGCACACAGATTACCAGTTCGCCCGACGATAATATTAACGTCAATAAAGAGGCACGCTTAAAGGTTATGACAAATGGCGCCACCTTATTAGTCCATTGCACAGATAAATAATTTCATACGTGAGAGCGAAAAGAAAAATATTTTTTCTCTCTCACACATATGAATGACAGTGACATGCCCAGACACCGCCGCCTGGCGGGATAAAATGTCAGTATGCCTCCTCATTATTCGCCTCTATGCGATTGTCTGACAAGCTGGGCCAACTTCTGGAGCTGGTTCCACCAAAAGTACAATAGTTGACGGTCCGTTCCGTAGCATATCTAATGGTGCTCTTACATGGGCAATATCTACAATTCCAAGCAATCTACATATCATTGTTCCATACGCACTAATTACGGAGCCAACGCGGCAATGGTATGTAAATTGCTTGGAATTGTATTGATTGTCCGGGTAAGAACACCATTAAGTATCACTTTTTAACGCTCTATTGATGCGACAGAGCCAGTTGGGCGTTTTCCAAAATAAATCTCGAAAATCGAATTTCACCAGATCTGGACGTGTCTGGGCTCATTCTTCTCAGAATCACGAGCTGATTCGATCCCGACGATAAAAAATGTGTCCTAATTTTTGTTTCCTTTTACGTCACGATTTTAGTATGAACTTACTACGAGCGTGACGTATTGGAAACTCGAATTTTGTATGGAAAATTTGGGACACATTTTTTTATCGTCGGGATCGAATCAGCTCGTGATTCTGAGAAAAATGAGCCTAAACACGTCCAGATCTGGTGAAATTCGATATTCGACATTTCATTTGGAAAACGCCCAGTTGCGTATTACGTATTCACCACGGAGAGTCAACGCTTGTACTCTCTGCTACAGACTTTGACATGCTGATATAGTCAGGGTAATCTGTGGGCCCCTTTGCGGAAATATAGTGCTTACTAGATGAAAATCAAACTCGATGGTAATGAAGTAGGTACATATTGGATACACATAAGTATAACCTTTCTTAGGCTAGCGAAATTTGAGCACAGATAATCAAAATCACTCAACACAGGCATAGTTAGTTGCGTAAATTATAATTGAAATAGTAACCAATAATCAATGAGTTATAATAACTAGCTTTTCCTAAAAGATTGAAGACAAGCAGATATAAATCAAATTTAAATTTGATTTAATTGGATACAATGAAGTAAACTAACGAGCGAACTGAACGAACTACGTAGATGATGAATTAAGTTGTTAATTACTCAGCCACGCAAAAATCAAACAGTTATAAGGATTAGAAAACACAGATACACTACTATGATAAGACAGCTTTAATTTAAAGTCTTGATATGGATTTCTGTTTTCACGGAAGCAAGGACTTATCATAATTTTTAAGTTAGTTCTTTGTGTTGGCGCAATTTTTTTGATCTAACTTATATATTTCACTTCCGCAAAACCATAAATTGTACCAAAGACAAGACTTATATATCTGTATAGTCGACATGAACTTCGAGCGCAGCTAAATTAGTCAAATATTACTTTCTATTATGATAAAGACACTTGAGACCAATAAGTTTTACTGAAGTATTTAAAAAAATAGTTTGTGTCCAAAATTCGTGTCGGCTTCACTATTTTCCTGCAATGAATATAGTAATTTTTTAGCTATGAAGAGAGCAAAGCTACGAAGGGAATTTGGCGATCTAGGTTATTTTTATTTACCCAATTTGAAATAAAGACCTGTAGACAAATAAAGACATTCAAACATACATATTTTGGCCAATTTGGAAATTTTAGATCAAAATGTTATGAAAAACAAATACATAATAAATAGTTTTAGTAATATTTTTTATATCTACTTGATATACATTTGTATGTGACGTTTTCAATCAAAACATTTTTGATTGAATACGGCACATGTATGTCGGCGCTATTAATAAAAGCGCCATCTGTTATTATTTACTGTAACCTTTGTGAGCGCCATCTAGCGTCAAACTGTGAAATTATTATAGATTGTTTACGTTGACAAGCGACTTAGCTTGATAGCTGGTTGACTGCGCCATCTGTCGGCGATATTATGTAATCATTCGGTGGATCAGGTGACCGTTGGCAAACCGGTAGGTGCTTGTTTTGAACTGGGGATTGGGCACTTTCGCTCGAGCCGCCGGTCTGTCAACGAGTCCTTTGGTGAGCTGTATCACACCTGAATCACTTTATTATTGTTTTGATTATGTGTTTTATTGTGTTCTGATACTTCTGATTGTGTTTTGATTAATTATTGCGTATTACTGTTAGGCGTATTAATAAATAGTGAATCGTAAAACCAACCGGACTTTGATATGGAGGACCTGAGCGAGCCGGACGATGACGGCTCGGTTTCCCCTATAATATCTACTTATAAATCCGACATCGGAAGTGGAAAAAGACCTCTTAACGCGTCCGATACCCCGCGAAACCCTGACGTAAACAAAAGTGATTTGTCGAATTCTATCGCAAGAAATAATAAGCGCTCGAGTACTTCGACGAAAAATAGCGGTGTTTCTAGACTGGTTTTAAATCAAAACAACGTACCGGTTTCTGCGACTATCACACAAAACACTGCGCGATTTTCTTCCACAGCAGATCATAATCACGGGACAAATTCGGTCCCTACAAACGAAAATATCGTGCCGCAGTTCGCCGCGATAAATAACGACGTACCCGTTTCGACCGCGACAAACAATCATGACGAGCAAAGTTCTTTCGCAACCAACGTTTCCAATAATGATCCTAATCGAATACTATCATCGTTTGCAGAGATATTAGACAGGATAACTAGCCAACAACAAAAGAACATGAATACTAATAATGAACTGTTAGCCGGAATTTTGTCTAAAGCTGTCACTTCGTCACAACGCCCAAGGCTGAGCGATATTTATATTGCGCCATTTAACCCGGATGGTGAAGTTCCCGTTAGAGATTGGTGTGAGCACGTAGACAGGGCCAAACAACATTGGAACCTAACAGATTACGAAATTTGCACTAAGATTGCAGGCTTATTACAGGGTCGAGCGAAGACCCTCGGAGATACGTGGCTTGTAAAATCTCCGCTTTGGAGTGACATGCGAGATGCTTTAGTGCAGACTTTTGAACCTGAAGCGCGGTATTCAAATGATATTTTGAAATTACGTAATTTCAAATTCGATGCGTCAAACCCGTCAGAATCTATAACGCGTGCGTGGACTATTTGGAAAAGAATTATGAGCGGTGACATGGAAAAAGATGCTGTTGAAGCAATTATAGGTTGTATTGATAATGAATTCCTGAGGTTACGTCTGATATCTAGCAAATGTACAACAGTACCTGAGTTGATCTCCGTCATATCTACTACAAAACCACGTGAATCTAGGAGCGGTGAACCACCAGCTAAACGACCTAGGCTTCGCAACACTCGGGACGAATCACTTCTGTCTTGTTTCAAATGTGGCAAAGTAGGTCATGTACAATTAAATTGTCCTAATAAAAACAGTACTGACCCTAAGCCTTTGTTAACATCAAACGACTTAACATCGAACGTGAAGCCTTCGGAAAAGCCACCACAAAAGTGTACTTATTGCGGAAAATTAGGACACAGCGAAACAGTATGCTTCAAAAAACTAAAGGACGATGGTGATAAGATAGCTTTGGTCACAGTGGGATCTAAAGTATCCATTCCAATGCAAGTTGAAGTTAATAAGCGTAAACTTACAGCACTATTTGATAGCGGGGCAGAACGGTCCTTAGTAACAAGATCATTAGGCCAAACTTTACCTGGAAAGCGAGAGGACTATCCTTTAATGCTATTTGGAGTAGGTGGTCCTATTGTATCTAGCCAACGTATAACAGTCACGTGTCTTATCAGTGGTATATTCGTCGAAATACGTTTTTACGTAGTAGAAGATCACGAAATACCTTGCGAGCTTATAATTGGATCCGATTTGGTCAAAGGGACAGGGTTAGAAGTCAACATTACCGAAAATGGAGCTACTTTAAAGAGAATTGCTCAAGTATTGACAGTAACGACAAATGAAGACTTCGTACAAAATATCGATACCGATTTGACTGACAAAAACGAGATTGCAGAATTAAAGGCTGTCCTGGAGAAGAATAGAGATGTCTTTGCTTGCGGAATACCCAAGACTAAAGTTACTACGGGACACATGGATATTCAACTCAAGGATCCCAAGAAGGTAGTCTCGCGAAGGCCATATCGCATGGCGCCTATAGAGCGACAGAAGGTAAAGACAATCGTCGACGACCTCATTGCTAATGGAATAGTTCGCGAAAGTACATCCGAGTTCGCGAGCCCGGTTGTACTTGTGAAAAAGAAGAATGGTGACGATCGTATGTGTACCGATTATAGGGAATTAAACAGCAATACCGTCCCCGTAAAATTCCCACTGCCTATAATCTCAGATCAGATAGACAGGTTAGCTGATGCCTCTTATTTTATCTGTCTGGATATGGCTCAGGGCTTCTATCAGATCCCTATCAAAGAAGAGTCCATCCCAAAAACAGCTTTTATCACTCCAGACGGCTTATTTGAGTATGTTATGATGCCGTTCGGACTTATGAACGCACCAGCGGTATTTCAGCGTGCAATAATGGCTGCATTGCGTCCATTTCTCAACGATATACTCATTTATATGGATGATGTCCTTATAAAATGCAAAACTTTCAAAGAAGGGCTCGAAATGTTGGATCGAGTGCTGGTTGCTTTGCACGAGGCTGGTTTCTCCGTCAATCCTAAGAAATGTGTGTTTTTCAAAAACTCTGTTGAATATCTAGGCAACATCATTTCAAAAGGTACAGTGAAACCAAGCCCCAAAAAGGTGGAATCATTAGAGAAGTCTCCTGTTCCGACTACTGTGAAGCAAGTCCGACAATTTTGTGGCTTAGCTGGCTACTTTAGGCGCTTCATCCCATCTTTCTCGGAACGCATGATTCCTCTATATAATTTGACAAAGAAAGACGCTAAATTTCAATGGACGGCCGAATGCGAGAGTGTGAGACTCGACATCATTAGGAGATTGACTTCAGCTCCCGTGCTAACGATTTTCAGAGATGATTTGCCAACGGAGCTACATACCGATGCCAGCAGTTCTGGCCTCGGAGCGATACTTATTCAAATTAAAGATGGCCGACAACATGTTGTGGCATACATGAGCATGAGGACGACAGAACCGGAAAGTCGATATCACTCCTATGAGCTGGAGACACTGGCCATAGTTCGAGCTGTGAAACACTTTAGACAATATTTGTACGGGAGGAAATTTACTATCGTTACGGATTGCAACGCGATAAAATCATCCTTGCAAAAACACGAACTCCTTCCAAGGATTCACAGGTGGCTGGCGTATTTGCAACACTACGACTTCAATATCGAATATCGTCAGGGCAGCCGCATGAAACATGCAGACTTCTTCAGCCGGAATCCAACAGCGTGTATTAATCTAGCGAGTAATGTTGATTCCTGGCTTGTGGTGGAGCAGAGACGCGACCCTGATTTAGCAACGATGATTAAAAAACTCGAACATGGTGAAGAGGTGAACGACTACCGTCTTTATGACAACATTCTCCAAAAGAACGATCCTGAAGATGAACCTGGCCGAAGAGAATGGAAAAAAGTGATACCAAAAACTTACCAATGGAGCATAATTAATGCTTATCACACGGCTTTGAAGCACTTCGGATGGGAGAAAACGCTGGCAAAATTACGTGAAGTTTACTGGTTTCCCGCAATGTCTACTACTGTCAAGCAATTTGTGGACACTTGCGTCATATGCAAAACCAGTAAGGGACCTTCAGGCGCAAAACAAGTACAAATGTACCCAATCGAAAAGAAGCCGACGCCATTTCAAACAATACACATAGATATGACTGGCAAACTGACCAAACGCAACGATAAGCACGAATATGTGGTTGTTATTATTGACGCATACACGAAGTTCACAATGTTAACATATGCCACCAATAAGACTTCGACATCAATGCTTAGCGCTCTCAAAAAAGTAGTAGCAATGTTCGGGGCGCCTCAACAAATAATCAGTGACCAGGACAGCGCTTTCAAAGCTGAGTTTGAAGCGTATTGTAATGAGCATGGGATTCATCAACACTTCATAGCACCAGGAGTAAGCCGATCGAACGGTCAGGTGGAGCGAATGATGGCAGTAGTGAAAAACGGATTGACAATCATCCGTAATTATGAGACTACTGATTGGAAAAAGGTCTTGACGCGCTTCAGTTGGCCATAAATTGTACTAAAAATAAGACGACTAACATAAGCCCTTTAAAAGCTCTAACTGGTAGATCATGTGCTGTGCCAGCCGAATTAGTTTGTTTAATTGATGACGCTGAAGGTACCGTTGATCGCAACCAATTGGAAAAGTACATGAATAAAAGAATCGAAGATCGTGCTGCAAAGGACAAACAAAGATTTGACAAAGGAAAGGCTCGGGTAAACCGATTTCAGAAAGGGGATATGGTACTATTTAAAACAAACCCAAGGACACAAATCGGTCTTGACTTAAAATATCCAGATGCCTATGAAATTTGGAAAATATTACCCAATGATCGCTACATGATTAAAAAAGTAGCGGGCAAAGGACGTCCTAAAAAAGTTGCCCATGACCAGCTTCGTCTCGCACCCAAACCAGGAAGTAGTAATAGCTGTCAAGATGCCATGTCGGCGATCGGAGATGTAGACGATAATCAACCAACAACATCATCAGTGTGAGTGTAAGTGCAAGTGTCTGTGTTAGGGTGTGTGGTGTGTGCAAGTGTAAATCAATAATAATAATTAAAAAAAAGTGAAGTGAATCAACGATTACTAAGTAACTGTCCTTTAAAACCACTGTGCAATTGTATTGTTTACCTAATCATAATGATGTCTTTATAAAATGTTTAGTTATTACTGTAAATGTAACGACGTTGTACTGTAATGAATTCACTTCTTGAAATTCACACAAAGCTTGTCTAGTTTGTAATAACTTACCGTAAGTCTGATCAAAATCGGAAGTTGTTTTAAATGTTCATTTGAAGAACTACACTACAGCATAATTAATTTATAAATTACAGTGCAATGTTTACTAAGTGTGTACTTAGAATTATGTTTGAATTCGTTGTGAGTTATTTCAATTATTACGTTTCCTGTTAATTTGTTGTTAACACATTTTATTCTCAATGATTCGCTGTGATTCCGAATAACGATGTAAATGTTTATTTGATATTGTGTTACATAGTTGTTGAGGACAGGGGCCTCCATCTATGAAAGTTGTTAGTAAGATCAGTAGAACATAGTTGTTGAGGACAGGGGCCTCCATCTATGAGCTCGAATGCTTGAAGTTGTCGAGGACAGGGGCCTCCATCTTTAAGATTTGATGCTATCGCATAGTCGTTGAGGACAGGGGCCTCCTTCTATGAGATTTTTACTGATGCATAGTCGTTGAGGACAGGGGCCTCCTTCTATGAGATTTTTACTGATGCATGGTCGTTGAGGACAGGGGCCTCCTTCTATGAGATGATTACTGTTGCATAGTCGTTGAGGACAGGGGCCTCCTTCTATGAGATGATTACTGTTGCATAGTCGTTGAGGACAGGGGCCTCCTTCTATGAGATTTGTTGTTGTTGTATGATTATTGTGAGATTATTCTATGAACATTATGGATTGCAATGTTGAATTTTGTTGGCTGAGTGCCTGATGATTCTTGTAAAGCATGTCGAGCGCGACCTGCAGCAGGATGGTCGTGTCGGCGCTATTAATAAAAGCGCCATCTGTTATTATTTACTGTAACCTTTGTGAGCGCCATCTAGCGTCAAACTGTGAAATTATTATAGATTGTTTACGTTGACAAGCGACTTAGCTTGATAGCTGGTTGACTGCGCCATCTGTCGGCGATATTATGTAATCATTCGGTGGATCAGGTGACCGTTGGCAAACCGGTAGGTGCTTGTTTTGAACTGGGGATTGGGCACTTTCGCTCGAGCCGCCGGTCTGTCAACGAGTCCTTTGGTGAGCTGTATCACACCTGAATCACTTTATTATTGTTTTGATTATGTGTTTTATTGTGTTCTGATACTTCTGATTGTGTTTTGATTAATTATTGCGTATTACTGTTAGGCGTATTAATAAATAGTGAATCGTAAAACCAACCGGACTTTGATATGGAGGACCTGAGCGAGCCGGACGATGACGGCTCGGTTTCCCCTATAATATCTACTTATAAATCCGACATGTATGGGTTGGTTTATAAATCATGACTAACGATATAGAGCTGTGATAGTAATCCGTGCAGTTGTAGATCCAGTAGTATTCAGGCACGCCCAGATGTTCTAGCCTGGGGTACAGGTGCGGCCTGTGGGAAAAGGAAGGGTTAGGACAAGGAGTGGGAATCTAAGTGAGGAATCAGGAGTTTGGACGTTTCGGAATCCATAAACAACTTTTAAAATGTTATATCGCGAAACAGAAATTTGCGGAGTCTTTATCGAATTATTCAATAATAAAGCTTACTCTCCGCTTCCATTAATTTGTAGCTTATTGGGAGTGACGGGAAGCTAAACTATACCATGACCTTACTGCAGATCATGCTGCGACTACAACCGCACGACGGAAGCTCCGCCGTCGCTCGCTTCCGTAAAAAATTAAAACCTCCTTATAGTTCGTACACTTTTCGCACTCGAAGTCTAAGAGCTATCTCCCCGGTTGGTACCTATTTAAATATTGCCGAATCAAACACGGAGATTTTGACTTTCAAAGCTGTAAACACCGTGCCATTCTGCTAACTTTGTTTCACTGTAACTACTTATTGCAGATCGTGTTGCGACTAGCTGGTGGCGAGCTGTAACCGCATGTCGTCTGAGCGCCGCCGCCGCTCCTCTCGTTCCGCCTCCTCCCGGGACATAGCGAGGGCTAATTGTAGTTGAAGTTCCTCCTCGCCCGCAGTCAGCGGCCGCGCTAACTCCGAGCCATTCTGCTGACTCTTTTCAACTGTGAATACTCACTGCAGATCGTGTTGCGACTGGCTGATGGCGAGCTGCAACCGCACGTCATCAGAGCGCCGCCGCCGCTCTTGTCGTTCCGCCTCCTCCCGGGACATGGCGAGGGCCAGCTGTAGTTGTAGCTCCTCCTCGCCCGCGGTTAGTGGCCGCGCTAGCTCCGTGCCATTATGCTGACTCTGTTCAACTGTGAATACTCACTGCAGATCGTGTTGCGACTGGCTGATGGCGAGCTGCAACCGCACGTCATCAGAGCGCCGCCGCCGCTCTTCTCGTTCCGCCTCCTCCCGGGACATGGCGAGGGCCAGCTGTAGTTGAAGCTCCTCCTCGCCCGCGGTTAGTGGCCGCGCTAGCTCCGCGTCGCGACCGTGCCATTCTGCTGATTCGCTGTTCAACTGTAAACACAAAAATACAGTGTAAAAATATCACCTAATACACGAAACAGACCAGGACCATTAAAGCGTTTGCATAAAACTATTTTAGTAAATTTCACTGCTAAGAGTGCTTACTTGCTGAGTGACCTTCATCAATCCATTTAAGGAATAATGAAGTACCTAAACTGTTATTTAGTTATTCAAGATTGATAAGAAATCAGAACTGCTGAGCAGGGGCAAGACTACTGACTAGTGCGCAATGCTCAGCGCTGCTGAGCGAATAGTTGCCAGAATCGTTTGGAGGACATGTCAGGCACGAGAAGCATTGGTAGTGCTACCCTCTCAAACACTTATGAGGATGAGACTTACATTCTCAACAGGCGGATATTGCGGGCTTGAAGGCGTGTCCAACGCGCCATCGCTGCCGAAGGCACTCGCGCTCTGCGCAAAGCGCTGCTTCGCTTTTAGAGCTCTCGCGCGCTCGTTCTTCAACCGCTCGTCGTCTTTCAGCAGATTCACTAGCTGTTTCGCTTTCTCGCGCACGTTTAGACCTGGAATGAAAGAGACAAAACTTCAATGAGAGCAGATATCAAATTGTACATTTCGATTGTTCCCGTTATTATATTCTAACCGTTAGCTATCGAAGCTTTCAGTGATTTCAACCACCACCTAATCTAATATTCAAGCAAAGTTTAAACTAAATAATTTACTTCGATTAAAGTGTAGGTACATTCCCCGATTTGCTTAATACATTTACATTCCAATTAGGGCAAAAACTCATTATCAAATTTATTTCACAATAATAAATTCCCAATATCAGCTTAAAATTATGCGTCATACTAATTCCTCAAAATAAGATTATACCTAATACGAAATTCGACAAATGTAACATCCAGCTTCCTTTATACGCATGGCATGACACATACGAACCTTATCAGCGGCATACATTTGAAGTGAAATTAATAACTTTGTATCACATCACAAGGCCACGGTCCGAATACCATTGACATCACAGAACACCCCACTAGAAGCCAAATGCAAGCGATATTGTTCGAGACGCAAATCACCAATCCTTGCGGGGTGAGGCGGGCGCGCAAGGTGCTGCCATTGGTCGTTTCAAATAATGGCGCGCCTTTATGATTAGCAGTAGGGATGGGAATGGGACATGTCTATTATAGACAATGGTACCGGTACCAGTACTGTGGTGAATTTGTTTTGCAACAAATTATAATATTATAATTAAATTATAATAAGGCCTAGTTACCCTTCGGGTTGGAAGGTCAGATGGCAGTCGCTTTCATAAAACTAGTGCCTACGCCAAATCTTGGTAGTAGTTTCCAAAGCGGACCCCAGGCTCCCATGAGCCGTGGCGAATGCCGATGCCGGGATAACGCAAGGAGGATGATAATTGTGATAGCATCTCAATAAAAATCATTCTAGTAACTAATAACTAAACTGTGCATTTTTACTTACGTTTACTAAGTTAAATAACCAACTAAATATTCTAAACTAATCAATGAACTAAATACCACTACAGACTCTACAGATTCTAGATAATTATTCACTATTACAAATCTGCTTTCTTTTATATTTCATAAAATGGTAGCACATGGTACGAACGGCAGTACGAAGTTCCCGCAACAGACATAAACTAACATGGCCCCATGCCTAGTCGTTTACGTGAAAGGGATAGCATATCACATTGTTAACTCGGTAAAGAGGGATGGACGCGCCTCGGCGCCGCTCAGCACAACCATATTGACCAGTATAAATGAACTCCGCGGACAATAAACAATATTCAACAAAATAATTAATTTGACTTAACTGTGGAATGTTGTTCCATCTTTTTTACATGTAGAAGTGTTAGAAGACTTGCCACACCACTTTATGCTGTAAGAGACCATTGTTTGCAACCAAAATTGATTATTTAAGATTTTTTCCCGAGCGGACACGGACACTGTTAGCGGGTCGTATACTTGGGCGCTACTGATCGGTGTCGCACGCGTTCAAACTTTTATAAACCTGATTTGTCGTATGCTTGGTGACCGCGAGTCGCCCTGTAAGGGCCATCTTGTTGTATTGATCTGTGATTGACATATATAATAAATAAATAAAATCTTTTATTTCGGACAAACAGGGTATCCATAGAAAGTTAGTAACATGCCGAATCTTAATCTAGTGTTAGTATTTACAATATTTCAAAACTTTATATTACTTCGCAAGGACGAGCACTAAAAATTGGTGCCAGTAGTGGTGTCATTGACGCCATTGCGCGAGATACGTACTCATCAATCGCATTGTAGCGTTCCATCAATGCGATTCAAACGAGTGTTCAGTCGAATTTAAATGATAGTCTTATCCTACTTTTGAAATCTTTGTCAAATACTAATGTAACACTATCAGATAACTGGCCGTTTAGCTGGATGCGATTAGGGAGCTATTCATCAAAAAGGACGTATATCCTAAGGTAGAGGTATAGATATCAGTCTATTTGCTTTTGTAACAGTAGTGTACCATGTGCGTTCACGTAATTGCTGAAATCAGATATAGGTGACTAATACGTGAGATATGTGTCGGGGATTTGCGTTAACTTTGTTTGGCTATATTTTGGTCTGATTTATGATATGCGAATGAGACTTAAAATTGAGTGGTAAAGTGTTAAGTATGTACTCCATTCGAAATTCGTTCACCGTTAGAAATACCCAGTATTTATATTTACTAACGTCACTATGTGCCCCTGTGTTGTGTTGTGTAAGCACTTAGGTGTCGCAGAAAGCAAACCGAGACAGGAACCTCCGATGGCATGAGTTTTCTCTGCCAAGCAGGTCGTGCCGCTCGCAAATCGGCCTCCACAGTCATCAAACCCGTTGTCTAAACATCAATGCGTAAATCGTCTGCAATAGACACAAAAGCCTGTGCTGATGATGATGAAGCACTTATACCAAACAAATTAACAATGCTTACCCTGATCCTTCCACTCCTCCATATACTGAAAATCCTTCAACGTATGTATAGCAAAAATATTCTCCTTGCACTGCATGGCCACCTTCTCGCTGCCAGTCTTTATGAGGTACTCCATCAGTACCAGCGCCTTGTAGACGTGCCTCCAGTTCTTGCCGTGGTCGTTCAGCCGTTTCCATATCATTTGCATGATCTCCGTGAACGCCATGACGTTGTAGGTGAGATCGGCGATTTCCGCCATTAGCGTACTTGAGGGGCCCCATGGATCGTTCGACGTTGCCTCGCGCACTTTTACCTGGGGGAGTATAGTGGATGAAATACTGGTTTATTTTATTGAACGCCGACCCCAAATAATGGGAAAAGGGCAAGGGAATGATGATGATGATTTTTTTGAACGCCGCACTGATACTGATATATAAAATCACACACCGACGGGTGCAAGGGTGGGATAACCCTCACACGAAAGTGGGGTTCATTGATGGGATAAATTCTCTTGGATCTCCAAGAGTACTGAGTAATACTGACCTAATGTCGAGCTCACATCTGTGAGCTCGACATTAGGTCAGTATTACTCAGTACTCGATGAGCTTAGCCTTTTCTGGGAGTCCAAAAGGTCAAGAAGTGAAAGTTAGAAAAAAGGTAAGGTCAATGTTACTCGTAAAATCATTTGCCCAGGCAAGACTATATTTGTAAACTCAATGTTGATGGACTAAATACCAAACTTGAAAATATCTATAGGTTACTTAATTCATAAATGTACCTATACAATACAATGTTTTATATTAGGCCTAGTTACCCTTCGGGTTGGAAGGTCAGATTGCAGTCCCTTTCGTAATTCGAAATTCGTAAAATTCGATTAGTTGACAAAGCGGACCCCGGGCTCTCATGAGCCGCGGCCGCGGCGAATGCCGGGATAACGCAAGGAGGATGATGTTTTATATAAATAATTATTAAGTATCATTCTTACCTGGGCATCGGAATAGTTGTGCGCGAGGTTTTTAATATTTCTCCTTAGGCCCGCCACGTTTACTTGCATATCGTCCCGTCCCCGGGGCATCTGAAAATTCAATGCAATTGCTAATTAATGCTACCGAATCCTAACAATACTTTCTAGAGTATATTCTACTTTTAAAATGTGCGTTCTATCTTTGTAGATACCTATAGGAGAAAAGGAAGTCATAAGTCTATAGATTTCTCAGTAAATGTTAATTATCAGTGCTGTGCGTTAGGGCCAGTTGCATCAACCGCAGTTAACAGACACATCAACGTCACGCAGCAAATTCTATGGAAATTCCCATACAAAACATTTTGCGAACGCTAAATTCGATAACGGATGGTTAGGTGCCACCGACCACCTGCAGACTAGTCTCCCCAGCAGATTATCTGTCATTATGTCATTATTAATACGATTAGAATAAAATGTGTAATCTATGTCGCAACAAGATACTGTCACGCCTTTCATGTGCTAGACCTGCTAAAAACAGAAAAGAAAGGATATTCGCGCACGTAAGAATTCAAATGACGCGGCAAATCAAATTCGCAAACATTTTCGTAGTAAAAATGTTCTTTCTAGCCAAAATGCATTTTTATTTCATGTGGCCACTTGAATGTCTACTCATGTCATGATATAAACTTTTAAAACAGGATAAAAGAAAAACAAAATGTAGGCGTGTTAGAATCAGTATAGATTTTAATAAACACAATCACATAAGTCTCAGTGTTGCTTTGATCATTTTGCCCGCCAAGAGCAATTAATGACAATGCAATACTATAATATTCTTAGTGCCTACGTCAGTAAAATACATAGTTTAATGTGTAATGCAGAGCATAAAGCGATTGATTAAATACATCGTTTATACCGATAACGCTACTTAAGGATAATGGTTTTATAGGCTGTTCAAGGCGAGCAGACTGTAGGTAGGCTAAAAAAAAGTTACTTCCTTCCTTCCGCAAACGGACGACATCGGTAGAGGCATCGCTTCGATTAGCAATCATGGTCACTTTTGTGCATTTTTTCGGATTTAAGTATTGTAGTAGTTATTAAGAAAAACTAAAAAACATAGTGGATTCTAGAAATGAATCTTTTCTAGTGAATTCATCGACAGTTATTGGAATACATGTAGAAGTAGTAGAATATTTGGTACAACTGCTATATTATTTAGTCACGTTCTCAAAGGACTGGATACCTCCATAAAAGTTGTATACATTACAGCTGCAGGCCTAGCACATGATGGCCGCGAGAGTATGTCGCCGCGAGATAGACTACCTGTCCTTATGTCATTAATACAATTAGACAAAGACGTGTCATCTATCTCGCGGCGACATACTCCCGCGGCCATCATGTGCTAGGCCTACTGGTATGCTCAAGGCTCTTCTAATACAATTAATAAATTTCCTTGACGCCTTTGGCTTCGCGTTTACTAAACTAACAGTTATTGTTGGTGCTGAACGATACACGAGGAAAACTAAGACTACTACTAAACTCAAACTCAGTTTTGTTTTATTACTTTTGGTTTGTTATCTAATAACCTAACCACAAAATTAAAATTCCGACATAGGGGACCGATTTTCATGAAACATGACAAAGAACACTCCCGACTAATTAATTCAGCTTTCAAACAAAAAAAGCTAAATCTAAATTGGTTCATTCGTTCGGGAGCTACGATGCCACAGACAGACACACACACACAGACAGACAAACAGACATGTCAAACTTTTAACACTCCGTCGTTTTTGCGTCGGGGGTTAAAAAGTAGGTATTTTAAAGAAAGCAGTACCATCAATTGCTGACACTCAATAATGTCGATGCGTCAGAGGGACTGGTTTCAGTGGTTTCACCCCAACAACAGGTAAAGGTAATGATGACACCAAGTCATAAACACGACAACTACAATGTCGCTTCCCAGGTCAGTTCATTATCCTGTGAAGAATAATCGACCTTATTCGAGGTCGGCTGTTTTGTCTCCAATTCCGCTGTGACCGATTGCGTGCTCTTTGTTTTGGCATCAAGCTATCTTATCAATTGATACGCAAATCAAACAAGACAAAGGCTTTAGAAGTATTATAGTCGTGTTAGCAATTATTATTTTGGCCGTCGAAATGGTTGTCTGACGTAAATGAGGCTAACATTGGCACATAATCGTTACAGGCATACGAACTCGCTTGCATTATATATCGATGTAACGTGACCAGTGGACCGATGAAACTCGCTAACGAGTACTCGCGCCATCTAAATTAATGAGCCCAAGATGTCTAAAGTAAATCAGATCTAAGGACCACGAAAAGTCACAATACGATTCCAGTACGATTGGCCTAATCGCATTTAGGTAAATGAGAAAAAAAATCGCGCGAATCACTATCATGAAACTTTTTAATCTTCATTGCGTGACGGCGGGTAACGGCAGCAGCGCGCCGCTTTGTTTAAATATTATTTTGACATCGTTAATTGCATAATTGTATAAAAATTGGAAAGGTATTGTGAAACTTAATTGCCTACAGGAATTATTTTAGTAAAGACTTGTTACTTTGTTACTGCTGCACTTTTCTAGAAAATCTTAAGATAGGTAAGATTTAAATAAATGACAAACGACGTTAAGTTAAAAGTCCCGTTTAGATAACTTCTTTCAAATCTTAAAACGTCAATATTTTAAAGGTAGATTTTACATGATTTTGAGTTCATATCACCAATCTGTAAGAACATAATATTTTATATAAACTTAAGATTCTCAAATTATAAAATACATAACTGCATACGTACATCCTCCCATACTAATATTATAAATGGGAAAGTGTGTGTTTCTTTGTTTGTTTGTCCGTCTTTCACAGCAAAACGAAGCGATGAATTGTCGTGATTTTTTAAGTGGAGATAGTTAAAGGGATGGAGAGTGACATAAGCTACTTTATGTCTCTTTCTAACGCGAGCGAAGCCGCGGGTATAAGCTAGTACCTAATAAAAAAAAAACTCTCATACACGACAAAAAGCGTTACCACCTAACGCCAGCTTAGCCAGTTAGGGTCAGACTTGTGAAACCGCGCGGGGAAGCCTTGCAAATAAACAAAACCATTTCCACTTTCCTTTATGCAGAATAAAGGCAAAGCATTCTTATTATATTTGTTCAAATCCATGTCCCGCCGTACAAAGCTACAAAGAGACTATTTCGGGTGCGCGTAAACAAAGACGTTTACGCGGCTAGTGACCCGCAAGCGCAGATAAAATGGACCTAATTGTTGATTATAACGGAAGTTTATAGGTTGATGCTATCACTATAGCACAGATAGGGAATTTATAGCCATTTCTATGAGCAAATTGACTACAGATATGTGACTGTAGTGCCTATTATGTACATTCACTATCAGGAAATCCAATACCTACATTCGTGTTGAACTGATATCACTCACGTCGTGGTATTACATATATTATGTTTATAGTTATTGGTTCATTTTCAAGAATGCCTTCATATCAATGTTTAATAACTGTTCACACTGTACTTTTAATTATATAGTTACTGTGTTTTTCTAATTTTCTAACTACTGTCAACATGAAACTGAAAACTTACTTCAATAGGTAATTTAGTAATAACTTAATTATAACCATAGTATAAAATAACTTCTGTAAACTGTAATACTTTAGGCAACAGAATCAATGTTTAATCATTGTTTACACTGTACTTTAATTATATAGCTAACTTGTTTTTCTAACTTTCATGACATATAAATGCAATACAGGTCTCCCGCGGTACAGGCCTAGCCTAGTGCGGGGACCCCTGGAAACTTGTGTTAACAATAATTAGGATATGCACAAATGGATGTAAATTTTACCTATCTTTTGCAACAAATGTCTTTGTGTTTATGTGCAACAATAAACGATTTTTACTTTTTTTACTTTTTTTACTTTTTTTAATCAACAAAAACATAATACTATTCATATTCAAGCTTAGTCATGCTTAATTTCTACTTATATTGTTGGATTACCTTATTAATGGCAAAAACGCAAAAGTTTGTGACGCGAGGAGGGATGTTTGAACTCTTTAGCAAAAACAACGCATAGCTTCACCCTGAATTATCATCATACATCGGGGTTTTGGGAGCGGGAATGATTTACACTAGCCCAAAAATGGTGAAAACGACAAAAGATAAACATTACTTTAACATTTCTAGGTACATTTGGAGCCAGTTACATAGTTAAATACATATTTCAGTAATTCAAATTACTATAAACAAACTTACAAATACACGAATTCATTCCCGCTCCCAAAACCCCGATGTATGATTATCATAATATTTTGATTTCAGACTACAAAAGCAGTCTATTGCTTTTAATGTCAAGGTCACTATTTCAATGACCAAAATTGACAGGCCGCATACGAGGGGTTAAAGAAACTGGTCAGTATATATCTGTCATAAATAAAACTAAAACAGTGTGCTCATGGTATAAAAATAAAGTGTGAATTAAACGAGTCATGTTTACAACAGGTACATTAACTGATATAAAATGATAACTTTGTAAACATATGTGTATAAAAAAAAAAGATAACGGCCAAGCTAATGTTACGCCATACCTTATAGCATTAAAGGAAGCTAGCAAAGTGCACTTTAAATGGATAAACTTTGAGATTGACTACTTTGGACTTACTTTTCACGGTTATTTGTTAACTCAAAAAACGCCGAAGTAACGTGGTGCCGCGATTTCTGCCGACAACATAAACATTCATACAAATTTGAATATACAACGTGCAAACCATTTGTTATTGGAAATGAGAATAACATGCAGACGTCAAGTTTTTTCAAAAGAAACAATTTGTAATGTAAGTTCTTATAAACAGTTCCTCGAAAAATACAATAGGAACTGAAGCTGCGTAACTTTTTAATCATCAAATTTTATTATACAGTCTTTCTATATTTGTTTTCCGCCGACGAGACACTCGACGAGAGATCCCGAGACGAGAACGGGGAGTGTACTACGGTGAACCAATTGCAATCCTAGGCCACTGCATTTGTAATAAAGTCACTTAGACGTTTACTGTGCAAAGGTTTTATGATGGCCTAGAATTCAAATGGGTTAACAGGTGCATGCTGTAGCTACATGCGGTTCCCTTCTCCTCTCGTCCTTAATCATCTCATCTCGCCGTTTTCTGATTGAGTCTCTAGAGTCTCTCGTCGAGTGTATAGCCAACATTCCACTTCAACGAAATAGCACCTACACGCAGAACGTAAACCCAAGTTTAACCCTCCTGTACCATCTTGAATGTCAGGAAAATTAACTGGGCTTTGATGTTCTACAGGCAGTAAGTTACAACAGTTTGATGTTTAAAAAGTCTCTCGATTTTATTCTGCTCCGTTTAGCCGTTATTAAATATTTGGCGAGCCCTATAAGCAAAATTGTAGTCATATTAAAGATCGGTATATGGAATTAACAATTTTGATAACAGACAGACTAGAGAAGTTAAACTGAATGGAAGATTGAAAAATTGACGCCGCATCTTAAGCACAAAACAGTCAAATGTGTGTTAGTAAATAAATAAATCACCGTCAAACATATTTATTATAACACTATTATAATGTACACTCATGCTAAAATTATTTATATTAAAAAGTAACGCACATATAGCAAAAAGTAAAAAGTGTTTGACATTTGTGCACGAAATGTGCCGAGCAGGCAGCACTAGGAGTTACTGAGCAAGGAGGCGGGTGTTAGGCTAGGTGCACATTGCATGTGTAACCCAAAATGTATATGGTAACTTATACAAATGTATCATTGGCAGTATTTAAGGTTCATGCGTTCTTTGGTGATTTTCAAGCTTGATGGTTAAGCTTTTATCGCCGACTGTACCTTTCTTTCAACAGTCATCTACTGCTCTCCGAGAAGATTCTAAAAACCCCTAACTCTACGGGGATACGGCGTTTCATAACAGAGTTCCTATGACCACCTTTCTGCTGCATCATCAGATCAGCTCCATGACACCATAATATTGCATTGTCACGTGATTTACATATGTGTGCAAAATTTCAGCTCAATCGGAAACCGGAAAGTGGGTCAAATTTAGCTTCTACGTTTTGACCCAAACTAACAAGGCAAGTTGAATAAAAGCTTGTGAAAAAATACTGATTTCTCGCCAGTAAAGAGAATTTTTTTCAAATAAAAAAATATGCTTGTAACATTTACTAAGTCAGTGTCCGAACTAAACTGAAAGCGTTGTGCGGAAGATTACAGCGTGATGCAATGTCAAAGTTGAAACTATTATTCTTAGGCGACGTCGGTTTTCAGTAGGAGACAATACAATAGGTTAATAAAGTAGTAAAACTTGCATTTTTCTAATACTGAGGCATATCTACAAACATGCACTATTAGTTCTAATTAAAAACATACAATTAACTAGCTAACTACTTTACATTAATAGCTTGTTGTGGGTTAGTTGTTATCTCATTTAATTTACAAACTTATAAATCATAACAGATCGTCCTAATACAACGAGATTACGCGGTAATCAATGAGGGGGCATCATTGATAAATGTGTAATCTCGACGGATATTCATTCATTATAAGCACCAGCTGTTACTGTCAAATCACAAACTTTTTGTAAGATTATGTGATTCATGCTTAGCTGTACCTACTCCCTACATACCGCGGTTGCAGTTCCATAGGCCCCGTAGCCAAATGGCATTTCTACGACGCGAAACGAAAACGAAACGCCGCGAAAGGTAGTCTGGCTCTGTCGCGCCAATACGCAAGAGCGATATATAGAGATAGATATCTACGAGCGTTTCGTTTCGTGAGCGGTTCGTGAGCGCTTGTGCCATTCGGCTACGCACCCTGTACTTTTCGTCCTCATTCTACTTAATATTATAGAGTTATAGTTATTTGTTATACAAGGGGGCAAAGTTGTATTTTAACGCCGAGTGTGGAATTGAAAAACGAGCAAACGAAGGATTCTATAGTTGAACCACGAGCGAAGCGAGTGGTTCGAGAATCCTGAACTTGCGAGTTCTTTAACACACGAGAAGTAAAATACATTTGCACCCGAGTGTAACACAAAACTTTTCCCCTCACTATAGGGAGGAAACTACAACGCAAAAAATGCGTTTATCACTGCTTCCAGTAGTTCTACAGGTGGTAAATCATCTTTATTATTAGATTCACCTACTTTTATCAATTTTAAAGCAGTTAATTTGAAATAAAACTATGGAAACGGATTAAATCGCGTATAATGAATTTAAAATACATCCCGACGTTTCGAACTCTTTACAGCGTACTCTTTACAGTTAATTTGACTTTATTCAAGGTCAAATTACTTATAACTTTACCCACTAGTGGATAAAATGCGTTTTTACCCACTGGTATTAAAGGACAAAACACGTGTTTCCGAGCAAGTGAGGGTAAAAATGTATTATGGGTTTGATCGCGCGTTCGCATGAGTAGGTAAGTCAAATTCGCGATAATCGTGTAGTCGCTTTACTAGGTACGTATTAAGACGAACCCTTACTATCGAATCAAAAAGCGATAAAAACCCAACTAAAATGTTGACGGCACATGTGAAACAAGCCTTACAGGGGTGCCTTTAACACGGTTAGTGGGAGGAAGCCTTACGGCGCAGACGGCATGCCCTGAGCGATGCCAGAGGCGAAGCTATCGTAAATATTATGAGGGAATGTGTTTTAATTGGATATACATATTACATAGTCGTGGCTTTCCATCAAGAGAATGGTCCCTCTACTCCTGAATATCACGCAATCATTTAGGCATAGAATATAATAAGCGCGGTACTAATCATCAATAATTGCGAATGAGAGAGAAGGGGAACAAAATAGGTAAATCAATAATTTTAAAGTACATACTACTAGTAGTCAGTGTCAAAACATTCCTCTATCAAGAGCGCCGCACAGTTAGTTTGGTCCACAGAACTTAATTTAGATAGTAGAGGTATATATGACATCTGTGGTTTGGTCCGACTCTAGTCATTTCATTACAGCCTAAATAAAAAATATACGCTATTTTATAAGTGCCTATTGATAATATTTATGACAGAAAGCTTGACGTAATTAAATGAATGTACCTATGAGCAGTAGTGGATATAGTATTACAGTATTCAAAACGATATATGGTGCGAAACAGGCTAAATTAAACCAAAGTATACATTATACATGCATTTTGCATACAAATGGCAACATCTAGGTGAATATTTTATCCACCACGTAAACCACGTTATAAAGGTAGATTAGTTTGCAGTTTAAAAATAATGGCCTCAAATCATGAAATAATTTGCTAACTAGGGTTGCCAAGCTTATAAATTGACAAAAAAAATCCATGGAATTATGAATTATGCAAGGGTTTTACTTCCATCAAAAATTGTTAATGAACATAAAACCGCACGTATGTCTCTCTTCTTAATTCTTACCTCCTTATGCCAGCTACACTTGCCGTCATTGACCTTAACACTTTTTCATTTTTCGTCACTGAAATAAGGTGAAAGCGTCATGACCATGACTGCATGTACAGTGTATATCGAAATGCCAAGTGACCGAAGTCCAACTTGAGTTGATGGCCTGTTTGTTTTGCGCAAATCAGAATTGACAAATGACGGCCTAGCTCGGACGTCATCGCAGCATCAGCCCTAGGTTACGGTACAGGTGCGCGGGCGCAGAGGTCGACGACCGACGTATTGGATGCAAAGCGGCCTAAGCGACTACATCCACCATGAATTCAGTGATTTATTGCATAATACTATTCATCTCTGTCATAATCTATGATGCAAAAAGCGATAGCTAGCTTGGTATTTTGACGTGTTTTCTTAAGTTGTACGAGCAAAGGGTACCATTTACCATTTTGCGTTAGCGTATTAACGGGTTTTAGCGAGTTATGATTGTTATGAATGTTCCGATCGCGTTCGCATATCGGACTAATATTCGTATTCTAGTTAGTACTTTTCTATTCCTACGTATCTAGAGAACTTAAAAGTATGATTTTTGATTTGTCAAACAGACCTAAATACTAGATTAGGTACAGACCACGTATACAGACAGACTGGATGGTTTTGCATGAAATAAATGAAATAATGACTATTTCCATAATTAGACTAATGGTGGCAGTTCTTCATAATCAATATTATTTTATTCCCTCAAAGACTAATTTCTCTAGGTTGGTATATATCAGAAGCAATAAAATATGCCTTGCAGATTTGAAAATAGTTCGCAAATTTCAAGTAAATTGACACATCGTTCCCATTTCCGTATCCTTTACAGCCGATAAACAGTGACTAAATATCAGATCGCACTTTGTACTGGCGTCATATTAGTTGTGTTGTGCGTCACGTTTCTTGACGTTAAGCAACTAATGCCGAATTAGGAGTTTTTTTTATTTTTTCTATATCTTTTACTAATCTGCCAGTATAGTAGCGTGTAACAGACCTTAATTCGTATATAAAAGAAAATATATAATATAAGGATAGTCGAGAAAAACTTTCCTCGCGTTGTTTACGATAACTATTTTCCTTGGCTATTTTCATGACAGAGTACATAGTTTTCAAGCCAAAGATACTACTTTTTAAAAATTCATTTAAACAGTTCGGCAACCGTCAAGGCCACCAAATCAGATTTATCTAAAAATAGGTGTGATACGAGAAATCAATAGAGCGAGCCAGGTAAGGGAGGTCAAGGCCTCGGTGCTAAGTAGCCGACCTCGTGAGTGCTGGTAACATTGGTAATCATTATAAAGTTGTCTATAAACTTTATGAAAACTACGGTCAAGATGCGTCTAACCTCAGAGCTATAAGTTTGAGTAAAAAAAAAGCGTGTTACAAAACACGGAGAAACTAAAAAGCCAAAAATAATAAACCTTCGAATTCAGATTTCTTATCGGATTGCAATAATCTAAACATCCAAATTATAAACAAATCAATTATTTTTGTAGTCGGTACCAGACCTGTTCGTCGCCTTGCTATTTCCTGTTTGCCCTACCCAACCATACGCAGGCTGGTCCCGACTCCAAAAATAATTGATTTGTTTATAATTTGGATGTTTAGATTATTGCAATCCGATAAGAAATCTGAATTCGAAGGTTTATTATTTTTGGCTTTTTAGTTTCTCCGTGTTTTGTAACACGCTTTTTTTTGAAGGCGGTTTTATTTTTTGTTAAAAAGTTAATTTATTTGTTGATTTTTAGTGGTTCCTAGTGATATTATATGTATCAGTCCGAATATATGTACAGTAGTGAAAGAATTGTCCTTTAACTCCTAACCGTTGAGGAGTTGACCTTCCATCATCAGCTCAGCCACATAAAATTATTACCACCAGGCGCAAATACTGGTGCACCTTTGAAAAATACACAAAAAACATTACATGTGCCTATAACATTTGAAGAGTTCCCTCGATTTCTCCAAGATCCCATCATCAGACCACGACTTGGTGCCAATGGGACCATCTCGGGGTTATACCCGTTCGATCAAAAAAAAATTTTGAAAATCGGTCTACGATTCTCGGAGATATCGAGTAACATACATACAAAAAAAAAAAAAACATTCAGTCGAATTGAGAACCTCCTCCTTTTTTGAAGTCGGTTAAAAAGAGGAAGGTTATTCAATGGTGGGGTGACGCTGGCGACATGATAGGCCAAAGCAGAGATTAGAGATGGCGGGAAGAACTGTGTATGTACGTAGCCGAATACACAAACGCTCACGAAACGCTCACGATAATATATCTTTCGTAGCTATCTATCTCTATCGCTCTTGCGTATTGGCACGAATTGAATCTGTTATCAAAGATTTAATCAATAATTTAACGAAAAGAAAATGAAAGTTTTATGGGCTCAATATTATAATCATGTTATATGTACATAAAATAGGGGTTAAACTGCTCTTTTCGTCTCAAAAACAAGAATTTCCGATACGCATCTTATTGTGTAAACTTTGGCACGTAATATGGGTAAGCAGAGTACATAAGTACCTAATGTTGCCGACAAAGCGAAAGGGACACAAACATTGGTGTTATTCACCTCTAAACTCTTATCGACTAAGTCGTGCCTTATCAATTTCTATTGCAGCCAAATTTGGCAACACGGAATGGTTTTAGTATACGTAACGAACTAATCAGGAGTCTGATATAAAATTTAAATATGGCAGAAGTTGGGCATACTATTTTGTAACTAGAAATGTGGGAACTTCAAATCCAGGCTTTCTACCAATGACATTTTCTAAGGAGCATGACTAACATAGTCAAGGCTGCAAATATCAGACACGCTCCTATGGCTCTAGAAATAAGGTTGTGCCGGATATTTTTTCTGGTAACTGTACTATTTACCCAGTCTAGTGGCAGGAAATTGTACCTTTGCGGAAATGTTGTCAGGAAAGTGTCCTTGATAAATGGAAGCAACACCTTATTGTCTATCTATGATTTTGTAACAATACAGGCATCTGGCAAACAGGCAAGCTTAAGCTTAGAATAGTTTTTTTTTTTTTTTGTATGAATAGGTAGACGTTTGACCACGATCACACCTGATGGTAAGTGATGATGCGGTCTACGGTGGATCACGCCCTGGATTGTACTCATGTGGGAACACAGACTCAGGCAGGGCATTCCACTCCTTGGCGGTTCGCAAAATAAATGTTGAAGCGAAACGCTTAGTGCGTATTTTTGGAATACTAACCGTGAAGCGATGCCGCATTGCCGATTGTCTGGTGGTCCTAAGGTGAAATGGGGACGGAGGAACAAGGTTGTACAGTTCCTCAGCGCACTCTCCGAAATGTATGTAGATATAGAAGAAATTATTGTGTCAGGTGAGACCTGAATTCACAGATAATAGACTGTCGATAGTTTTTGATAAATTATGTTATTTTTAATGTAGGTATTAGTAATTCCCACGCTACTTAAAGTTTTGAATGACATTTGTCATACTGACTGGGTAAATGTCCTGTACACAATGGGTGACATTGTTCTGAATTCATACTACATAGGTGATTTTACCGTTTTTATATATTTACTGAAATATTATGGTTTAACTTAACAATAAATATGGTCTGACTGAATGGAAGTTCATTAGTTGACCCTCACGTATTGGTGTGAAATCTGCAATAACCAACATAGAACAAAATCATATCTAAAAATGAACAGTATAAAATATTGATCCATTGTATACGGAAAAATAATAAATCATTAAATGGTTCAAACCTGATAAGACCAACCAAACTAGTGGGGCATTCCACCAAATTTTTGGCTATGTGACACAATTTCTTTTATACTTCTGTTAATAATAAGTCACTATTAGTATGATAATATAACTTTTATGTAAAAGTGTGTGTATTATATTGATTATCATTATACAAAAATATAGTCATAGCCATGCCTCCACCGAGTTAGACCAAACCAACTACCACACAATGTTCTTTTAAAAATGGAGCAAATTTAGGTTATCGGTTCAATAAGAGTAACCTGTTGTTAGCATTTATGGTAATTTTGCCATAAATTTTAGAAAAATGATGACCTGGCATATAAGCATGGTTGCACGATAAATGATAAAAACATCCAGCCTGATGTTTTATCATTTATATCGCGTGACCATGCTGGCCTGCCTGGTCTTGTTCAGTCAAATTTTTAACACATTCTGTGCCAGCCCATGCTATACAACACAAGCACAGCCAAGAACATTGAAAATTGATAATATATGTATTGAAAAGAATCTATAAACAGAGATCCTGACATCAATTTGTTAACACTGAAGTTGTTCAGATACAGTTGATATTTTACCAGAATTCATATTTAATATTTTTATGGCCTCACAGCATCATAAGTTTGCACGAAATTTGAAAGTAATAACTTGGTAAATTCTTATGCTACCTAAGATATATGCCAAACTCAATTTTAATTCTGTGCAATCTCATAGCAAATAAATATTTATATTTTTTTACACTTACATGTTTTGACATCCGTTCTTTATGACCTAATCATGTTTCAACATTAAAATTACTCTTTAAAATAATAATATAAAACCTGTTTAGTGTTTACTAATTAATAAAACAGGTTTTCATTTGTCATTGCTAACTAATCAGGAACTTTGTAGTAAAGATGTTTTTAAGGGCATCAGCTGACTTGCAACTATGTCCTTCATGGTACAATTGAAGTCAACAATGATTTGCCTTTTGTGTTTCGCAATTATATATGTAGTTTGGTAGTTAGGTTCAGTTTAAATTGATATTTTTGTTATAGGGTCATAAAATAGGTAATAAATTATGCACATAACGGGTTGTGGGTTCTAAGGTTTAACAAATTAGTCAAATCAATAGAGGGTTTTAAAGTTGTTATATTTTTTACAGTTAAAATTTCATGGTAACTAAAATGAAGAACAGTAGTTCAAGTCTAGATAGTTACAATTATAAAGAATTATTTTTTAATGAGGATATTAACTCAACAGTGCAAGGAAAATGTTAGTAATAAATAATGTTAGGTATTGTATTAGGTAAGCCAGTCAAAGCCAAGAAATGTGTATTTATAAACTTACAGGTTTATAAAATTGGTCCAAAAAAATATAACAGTAAACAAAGCTAGTTTTATGAAAACTGACAATTACCTCTGAATAATGTCTACTGAAAAACATTCATGATAGCACTATCACTTACAGATAAACTTTATCAACATTATCACTACATTGAATGCTAAATACTGCTAAGGAGTGACGTCAGGAAAATATTCTCATCTAATACGAGGATACCATGTCCTGAATACTCTTCTAACTACTGTTACTCACTGCAACTACTAGTTTCTAAGAAATATAATTGTCGAGGTAACGTGACTTTAGGAACAAGGAAAATCATACAGATGGATGAAGGTTCATAGGATACAGTGCAAGAAACTGTTCCGCGGTCCAATAACTACATAGAAAGTTAGTGACAGGCAAAATTTCGATGCAACACCAAAAACACTCACCAAGTAAGATTGTCACTGATGATTAGTAAACGTTTCCTTTTGTCCGACTTAACGCCGTAAATAAAAAACACACATTATACGGCTAACACGTAACACAACACGATATTATTCAGATTTTACTCTCTAATTTTGTTTAATTCTTGTCTAAACAATTACACTTTGACGAATTGACAAATATCGTTTCATTCGTGACCAAATCAACATGTCCTCCAACAAGTCCTCCGGTCAAACATCTGTCTTGTAAAATTAATTTGAAGTTTTCAATTTTAATTTTAATAAAAATTTACATTTAATATTAATGTATTTTTTTGTACTAATATGCAATACTTCTACATCGAACTTCAATTTATATACAGTTACTAAATACATTAAGGATTGACCACTGACTATTTCCTTCCATAGAATGTAAAATAAGAAAGCTGTTTTAAACAATAAAGGGTTTCCACACGACTGTCAAAGAACATTGAAATGATAAAATGAATGGCTCAAATGACATTTGTGAAAGGCCAACCTCTACCCATAAACAATATCCTCCTACCATAAACCATAAACTACTATACAGGCAAAAAAAAACTAAAATGAAATGAAACGGTCCCGCGATTGGAAGATTGTTAACAATTAACGTTATTAAAGTTTGTGTGTATCAAAGAAAATGAATATTTCCAGTTTTTCACATCACTCAGCAGATGCTAGTGAAAATGAGACCGTAAACCGTGCTAAAACATTTGTAAGTGCCTGTGCTTTAAATTATTAAGGTTATGTTTATTAAACTACTAATATTTATCCAATTCTTTTAAGGTTTTACCCGGCAAATGTTTCGAAAAACGTGCAGCATGCACGTGGAAGCGAGGGAATAAGTTCGCAATATTTTCAAGAAGTCAAACCACTAGTAAAAGTGCGCCAGCAACGAGTGATGACAGAATTCTAAACATTCGTCAAAACATATTACTTTTCCATCCAATTTTACGTAAACTAGTGAACGAATCCAATGGAACATTTTTGTCTCTCCAAAAAGCGGCTGAAGCGAGTAAAAATTTAGATAATCATGTTGAATTTTTGAAGCATTCTCGCCAATACCGCTCAATCATTCGAGTGTGCATTGAAAACCTCCAAGAAGCGGCATCCAAGGAGACCGATGGAGTTGAAAAGAACAACCTATTAACATGTATAACAATATTTTACTCTATAGAGTGTGTGTGGCACTTGTGTGAGATCCTGTATGTGGACAATGTCCCTGGAGATTATGTACTACCATTTTTACTTGAATGGGTCCGGTTCCATTTTCCATGCCATGAGCAGATGGCGACACAGCTGCTGGACGCGTGCGAGAGAGGCTCCGAGGAGCACCCAGAGTACTGGGACACTGTCATTGGCATGATTGTGCAGGGGAGAGTGGATGTGGCTCGGGCACTGTTAAAACTGCACTCTGCTACAGATACTACTGAGTTTAAGCTGGTTGACAACTCTTTAAAAAATATGCCTATTTACAGTGTAAGTATCTTAAATGTTTTGTGTTAGCAATTAGCATATCCACAGATTAAGTTACTATTATTTACTCTTTGAATAGCTATTCTCTGGTAGAAATCGAAATATCAATTAAATACAAGCCCTTTCTCTAACCTAACCTAAGAATATTACAGCAAATTTATTTGGGAAGTTGACAACATCCATTAACATTTCACTGGTTGGAATATCAAAAAATAAATATTATGAAATCATACATTTCATAATATTTTACTGTCCAATATTATTTTAATGACTGCATGCCTTCCTCATATGTATGTACTGTTTTGTATTATTAAATACATATATTTCTATCCTTTTCTAATATATCTCCCCAGCCAGGGCCGGATTAAGGGTAGAGCGAGTGGAGCGGCCGCTCTAGGCGCCGAATGGTAAGGGGGCGTCAAAATCGTCATTGCGTGGGCGCACTCATAGCCCAAAACGGCGAGAGGAGCCGGAAATGAATTTTATTCAGATATTGAAAATCTAGATTTGTGATTGTGATTCAGATTATCTGCAAAGTTGCACCACAATGCCACCATGTACAACATTCATAAGGTGGGAGCTACTGTTGCTAGGGCACCGCGAAAGATGTTTCTAGCTCTTGACGAACCACATTGTTCCGAGACCGAACGACAAAGACAATATGTTACGTCGCTATCCAAACACTGTGTTTATCCGCAATTCAAAGCGGAGTTCCTCTTAAAGCCAAAGGCGCAAAACGCCACACAGAGGCGCAATTGTATGAGTTAAAGGAGCGTAAAAGTGACGATGAACGCACTTCTAATAACCCAAATCTAAATACCCCAAAATATGCCAAAGGCCGAATAACATGAGAGCATAATTAACCTATTTAATTCCAAGCTGTGCTCTTCTGCAGTTCTGCAATTAGAGTCGAACTTCTCGACTTCTCAATGTTTGTCCAAGTTGGCCATTATATGCAATTTACTTTTCTCTCCCATGCTTTGCCTTGGCCCTGAACTAAAGCTCAAATCCGACTGTTATCAGTTATTGGTTTCTTGGTCTGCCATCAGAGCTTGGTGTTTGGCCTCTTTGTTTCATCACAGCCATTTGTTACATTAACCTCGCGTACGTTTGTCCTATGAAAGACAGATAGACAGATAGAACCAGGTCCACCCCCCATAAATAATAGAAAAAAATTTCACGCTCGCTGCGCTCGCGCTTGCTGAAATATTTAAGTAACCTAGTCAAATGGTTGTGACGTTTCAGATATACACAGCTAACCTATGAGCATTTTGGCATTGAACTCCCCAAAAAGGTTAAACAAGGGGGCGCCAAAACTATATCTCGCTCTACCCTGATCGAGTGCGCGGGCCGGCGCTGTCCCCAGCCTGCTGAAAACGCAAGTTTTTGCAAATAAGTCTTCAACAAGCTTTGGTATCCAATAAATAGTATTTTATATTTGTAGGTATATGGAGGTTTGTCAACAGGAGAATTCACAATAACTTGGAAGCACTGGCAGGCAGAGTGCCGTTCAAAACTGAGTAGTCGGAGTGTGGCCTCACAGCCACACCTGGAACTCATAATGAGGGTAAGTTTAAAGACATTTGTTTGACAAATTATTATAATTAGAAAGGAAAGAAAAGATTTATGACATCATAGCTCCCGCACAGGTGAACTGATTAAGTTTAATGTGCCTTGAACTTTATTATCTTCCAGCTCGTAACAGGCGATTACTCAGCGTTCGAGAGCATCCTATCCAAATATGACTCCTGGCTATACATTCTCGGAGGCTGGACTGTGTTCACAATGCCATGGGCCAAGCGGCACGAGCTGCGCGCGGCTGCCGCCGCATGCGCCGGCATGCGCGGGGCGGGCCGCAGCGCTTTGCATGACTTGTTGCGGCCGGCTGTCGAGGGAGAGCTGCACCAGGTGAGACACACTCATTTACACGACACGCCAATTTGGTTACTTTGCGAACTGTTTGACTTTACATCCAATTCAACCGGCCAACCTGCAGAAACTCGCATTCGAGTTCTTGTACTGTGTAAATCATCCAAAAAACAGCAAGTAACTAATTAAGCGATGGCAAGTCTCAGAGCTCCCTAACAGGCCCTATACACACAAGATCAGGCAGGCAATGAATATATTATTAAACAGTTTAACAGTTGAATCCAGGATGCCTAATTTCATAAAGATTTAAAGGTTGAAATTGATTATTTAAAAAAATATGTATGCATTCTGACCAAAGTGAGAAATACAATAGAAATTAAATTAGCAACGTTGTAGTGCGATCCCTTCAAATCAATATGTGTGAGAAAACGGGACGACGTTACGATGTTGCCACTTTTTAATTTCTACTCTTTTTTCTTTTTTTTTTGGTCAGACTATGCATGACTCTTTTCTAAAGTTAGAGGGTGCGCACACGGGCAACTTTTCGAAGCAACTTTTTTGTCGCGACCATGGCCTAGTATGAAAGTGCGAACTGCGCACACGAGGCGACGCAACTTTTCATACAAATACGAGCAACTGTGTTGCCCGTGGGCGCGCACCCTTATGTGAATACTGCTTTATGTAATCAAAGACAATTTATATGTTTTTTTAACCTGGTGCGAAAACTCGGCGTTTTTAAAATTGTCTTAAATAGTGTTATATTTTTCTTTTATTTTCTTTATTAAAAAAAACTATTATGGCGGGAAGTTTTCTAATTTTTAAATGGTTACTTTACCTGTACCATTCCTCGCATGGTTGGAGAAAATAACTTAAAATTTAGTATATAGTAATTCAATGCTTAAAATAATCAAAATATCTGAGTGGGAACGGCAATTCTTGGATTTTTTTCTTTTTGCTGACTGTGTTTCACTTAATCTTAATTCGTCATTAAAAATATTTCGTTTATTACTTCATTACCTATAAAAATATATTGATTCAAACTAATACAATTTGCACTCATAATTTTAGAACTAAACAGGACTTATCGCGTAACACTTATGTTTATATATCTGGGCGACCGAGCTTCGCTCGGTTCTATTTTAATATATCACATCTTTAGATAAAAAAAAAACTTTTATAAATACAAAAACAAAAAAAAAAAGACAAAAAACAAAAACTTAATTTCTGGCCGGGATTCGAAACCCCGACACCTACGATCTATCTGCGTACATTAGACCGACCTCGTACGACTGAGCTAAGCGGAATCGATGCGCGCGCGGCGAAATTAAGGACCATATTTTACGTTTACAAACGCGAAAGAAAAACTCATGAAAACTCGAAAATTCGCGTTTTCCGGGATCTAAGGCTACGCTAGATCGATTTTTCACCCCCGAAAACCCCCACATAACAAATTTCAGCGAAATCGTTAGAGCGGTTTCCGAGATCGTCGGTATATATAAATAAATAAATAAATAAATAAATAAATAAATATACAAGAATTGCTCGTTTAATAGTATAAGATTTGGGCCGAATTATTAAAATAATGTCAATTAAATCTCATCGTTAAAATGACTTTAGATCTAGATGATCTGCTAGGCTTAACCAGAGCCAGTTTTTTTTCTAAATTATGTTCTGTCAACATAACTATTGTTCACTTTCAGGTGATTCACGAAATTCAGCAGATATCAGATAACGGTTGGTTCGCGACCCATCTCACAGACATTCTCTACCACTGCGGAAAACTAAAAATCTTAGATAAGCATCAGACTGAGTAAGTACCTATTGAATGTACACAAAACTAAAACAGTTGGCAGCGATTTTGATAGCATATTAAATGCACAATCTGAGCTATCTCCAACTCAGCTTGGTCAGACATAAACATTAAACAAAATTGGAATATATATTCATTAAAATAGTAGTGTGCAAATTAAAAATTCATTGATTATATGACATATCGAAGTGTAAGAAAAAAGTCTATAGCCGTTTATCCTTATAGTTCTGTTATAAATGAGAAACCTGAGGTGAAGTTTTTTGACATACTAAATCTGAACTCAAATCATATTTTCAGCGTAACCAACCGCCTCCGCGACAGTCTGATCCTCGAGTACGGCAGTCTCCTCATGGAGCATGGCTCCCTCTGGACCGTGGGGCTCTCCTACTTGTGTTCGTGTCCGCCCGAGGGCCCGGCGCGGGCGGAGCTGCTGCTGAGTCGGCTGCCTGTGCCCACTGAGACCAGGGCCCTGCGGGTAGCCGCTGAGGCGCAGAAGTATGGCCTACACAATGTCGGTGAGTGTTGTAGTCTCCTCATATAGCACGGCTCTCTCTGGTCCGTAGGGCTGTCCTACTTGTGTTCGTGTCCGCCTGAAGACTTTGCGCGGGCTGAACTGCTGTTGAGTCGGCTGCCTGTACCCACTGAGACCAGGGCCCTGTGGGTCGCAGCTGAGGCCGAGAAATATGGGCTGCACAATTTTGGTGAGTGTTGTACAGTTTCCTCATATTATAACATGGCTCTCTAGAGCGTGGGACTTTCCTGCTTGTGTTCGTGCCATTATTAATCATCAAATTATAAATTCTATTAAAATCCTGTTGGCGAAAATGACAGTATGAGGAATGCGAGACATACAAATTTATTTATTGTTCAAATAAGTTACACAGCATAACAGTAAAACCAAGACACTGAAACTAAAAATAAAAACAATAGGTATAGCACATAAATAGTAAAAAAAAAACAGCGTCAATAAATAAAAGTTAAAATGTGTTGAAACGTTAGGTTCTTTACTAGTTATATAAATAAAACAATCTTTTCAAAAATAAAAATTATAATACAAAAAAATTACTTTTTTTAAAAAAAAATACAAATGTAGGGTAGGCAGCCGAAAAGATTAAAAAATAGATCTCAGGAGTAAGTCCGAACAATTTAGATCGAGCTCGCATTCACTTGAAGACGCTTTAGAACGAGTGGCACTTCCCTGACTATCGCTTGGTGAAGCAGCGGACGGCGCGCATGGCAAGGTGTGACGTCACTTCTTCCAGGTGTTCAGGGTGCGGCAGAGCAGTAGGTGGTCTCCGGAGCCAGTGTTGGGTGGTAGGTGGTAGGTCCCCTGGAATTCGTTATTATTGGACGTTTAGTGAAATGTCCGATTTTGCGTTACTGCCTGCGACATTCTGCCTTATGAAGTAAAAGCGCCAAGTGGGAAGTGCAGAAAGCAGGAAGGCACGCTCAAAGCATTAAATAGTGATCAGAGATGTGGTGGTAGCATACAAAATCAGCTTTGTTATATGGGTATGCACTTATGCAGTTTTATTGTTTTTCTCTAAATCTACATGACATGGAATGTACATTTAAAACTCATTCTGTTAAGCAATAGCAACTAAGTGTCGCAATGAATACACTTAAACTAATTAACATTTGCATGAAAATTGCAAATCATGATTTCACTTTTTAGTAAAGTGGGTAGAAATTAATTACGCTAAAGAACAAAGATACCAGTAGCTTACAATTACAGCGCTTAGGCATAATGAAAGGCTACTAATTATATAAAAGGAATAAAGCACTTGCTATTTTAGGAAGGATTAACACAGTGAAGATGAAATAATTACTTACAAGCTATAAAATATAAAATATTTTTTGCAACACTCACCCGAGCGGGGGAAAACACTCACACACGAATTAAATTAGGTCCACCAGAAAATAATTAAAATTATAATTCGTACAGCGCGCGAGACGACACGGGCTGGCCCGTGTGCGCGACGGTACGTGCGTATCGTTCGATAGCTGGCGCGGACTAACGTTTCATTGGCGCCCAATCATAGGTATTTAGTTACTGAGCCGTATTCGCTTGAACTTGCTTTGGTATTATCTAGTAATCATTGGTGTTGGCTGTTTTTTGTATTAGGTTTTAAGTGTGTCCAGGTGTTCATCAAACTGTGCTAGTAAGCGTTTTTTTCTATAAAATTACATTATATTTTCCGGTCGACTACCCACACTTTGATGAGCATTGTCGAACTACCTACCTATTTTTGAGATCTGATTGATTCTTCTTTCTATATTATTTTAAATTTAACTATAATTGTTTTGTGGAATTGCGACACACACCTACGGGCTAAACATGTCTTACCAAATTAAATACCTTTCGCTTCAAAAGTCGGAGTTGGAGTACGAGGTTGCTGTTAGGGGGGGTACTATAGGAGAATCGGTTCAGGAGCTTAGGAAACAGATTGTGAAGCTTAGTCCGCTATTGCCTGCCGAGGATATTTTGGAGTCTCATTTGGATCCTAGTGCGGATTTGGCACAAGTTAGGGAGACCTTGTCAAAAACTAGAGATAACATTATTTCCCTTCAATCTAAATATGACAGGAATGGTTATTCACGGACAGAGAATATGCTGCATCATGTTTATTACCGACTCATTAGGGTGGATAGGTCGGAAGCAATTGAGGCTACCTATTCAGAGTTATCTAAGGCCTTCAAACAACAGTTTTCAGAGCTTAAAGCGTTAAAAAAGGAACCGTCCTCTGTGTCAATGAGCTCCGAGCCGCTATCTGACATAATTTCGGTATCGTGCGAGAAAAGGCTAATTTCTGATGTTGTTAGCAAACTGAAGTACTCTGGTAAAACGTGCGTTCGGGCATTCGTGCAAAAAGCCGAGGAACTAGCTATATCTAGGGGGATGTCCAAGGATAAGTTGTTGTCGTTTGGCTACGAGATTTTTACTGACGCAGCTTTGCATTGGTACCGATGTGCCAGAGGTAGGGTGCAGTCTTGGGAGGACTTAGTTAAGCTATTAATTCAAGATTTTAGCCAGGCTAACTACGATTACCTTTGGATGGATGAAATAAGAAAGCGTACACAAGGTGAACAGGAGAACATCACAATTTACGTTTCTATTATGCAGGGTATGTTTTCTAGGCTTGCTAAACAACCATCAGAAGAGGAAAAACTCGAAATACTCCTGCACAATATACGTCCGGTCTATGCTAGTACCCTCGCTGCATCTTCCAATGTTTCTAGTATTCAGGGCCTGCAGGATCTATGCCGCAGCTACGAAAATATACAGTCACGACTTGCTCATTTTCACGAACCACCGAAAGCTGATTCTGATACGCTGGCCCGGGAGTTTGCATACGACAGGCAGTTACCTAGCTCTTCCAGTAACCGTGCCGGCGCTTCATATAACTGTAGTGATTCTGATTACAAGAGTAGTAACTACAGGAATAGATTTTTCAAATCCTACCCTAACAATACCAATCAGTATACTAAAAAGAACACGGAACGACCAAACAGCGCCAACGTTAACGCAATAGAGGCTAATAATAGTTCCGATTCTAAAAACTCCTACTGTCCTAGATGTCGCGTGACCTCCCATTCTTTAAAGACTTGTCGACAGCCTCACTTCCTGATTTGTTTCAAGTGTGGTAAGAAGGGCGTACGTTTCCCTGATTGCACAAATTGCCAGTCTGCCGTTCAAAAAAACTGAGTACGGTGGATTGTAGCGACGAAGAATGTAAGAACGAAAGAATTATCATAGATAAACAAGACGATGCTGAGTGGGCTAGTTGGCTCAGTTTTGTTTCCAATTTCTTTTCGTGCTATTCCGTTTCTTCAATCCACAATATTCAGTCCGACCATTCTCGTCCTCACGTTATGGTCGAAATTCGAAGTAAGCCACTAATCGGTTTGCTTGATACCGGCTGCCCGGTAACTATTTTTGGTAACAATTCGCATACGTATTTTTTGGACAGAGGGTTCAAAATACAGCGGTGGTCATCTTCTGATCTCGTGGCTGCAGGTCGCCATAAATTACCTTGTCTGGGCGTGATGTATATTCCAGTTAAATTCCTAGACCGGAGTCACGTACTAACTATCCACGTTGTTCCCAGTGTGCAGAATTCTCTCATTCTCGGCATGGATTTCTGGAATAAGTTTGGGTTATTTCCTAAGTATCTGTCTAGTGTGTTGATACGTCCTGAGTCCGAAGTCGCTCTAGCTGCTATTGAGGCGGATAGTAATAAGAAACAGCTTTGCAGTTACGAACATTTGTCAAATGATCAAAAAACTACAGCAGATCATATTATTTCGCAATTCTATGACATATCCTATGAGAAATGCGGCCTGGGTAGGACTACCTTAACCACTCATGTTATTGATACTGGCGATTCTGCCCCCATCCGTCAACGATATTATAGGATGCCATTAGAAAAACAACGCGTTTTGATTGAACAACTTGATGAAATGATTAAAGACGACGTGGTTGAACCTTGCGAGAGCGCGTGGTCATCGCCGGTTTTGCTTACTCCTAAGAAAGATGGTAAACTAAGATTTTGTTTGGACAGTCGCAAGCTTAATGCCGTAACTAAGAAGGATGCGTACAGTTTGCCTTATATAGCTGAAATATTGGATAATCTTCGAGATGCCAAATATCTTACTAGCTTGGACCTCTCTAAAAGCTTTTGGCAGATACCAATTAGACAGGAGGACAGGTGTAAGACTGCTTTTTATATTCCTTCTCGCGGAACTTACCAATTCAAATCTATGCCTTTCGGGTTGACTAACGCAGCTGCTACACAGCAGAGGCTCGTAGACAAGCTATTCTATGGTCCAGAGTTTGAGTACAAGGTCTTCGTTTTTATTGACGACATCATAATTGTATCTCCTACTTTTGAGCAACACATTTCCCTCTTAGTTCGTGTTAAAGAAAAACTGAAAACCGCTAATCTGACTATAAATTACGAGAAAAGCCAATTCTTTAGGCAACAGTTAAAGTATTTAGGATATGTTGTCGACTCTGATGGTTTACATGTAGATCCCGATAAGGTTGAAGCTTTCGTAAGTTATCCTACCCCTAAAAACCGCAAAGAAGTCAGGAAGTTTATAGGCGCAGCCTCTTGGTATCGGAGGTTTATACCTAATTTCAGTTCCTTAGCTGCTCCTTTAAACAAATTAACTTCTCAAGCAAAAAATGCACCTCCGTTCGCTTGGTCTCCAGAGGCGGATGCGGCATTCAAGGCTTTAAAAGAGTGTCTAGTTTCTACCCCAATATTATCTTGCCCGGACTATTCAAAGCCATTTCAGGTACACTGTGATGCTAGTGATCTAGGTATAGGCGCAGTTTTAACGCAAATTCAAGACAATACCGAGAAAGTAATTGCATATATGAGCAAATCCCTATCTAAACAGGAACGAAACTATAGCGCTACTGAGCGTGAGGCTCTCGCCTTCTGACAGCGGTCGAACATTGGCGTTGTTACCTCGAAAATGGTCAAAGATTCATCGTTTATACGGATCACTCAGCCCTTAAATGGTTCTTGAACATAAACAATCCTACGGGTCGCTTAGCTAGGTGGGGCGTTAGACTTTCAGCGTTCGACTGTGAGATAAGACATCGCCGAGGCGCTGATAATGTAGTTCCCGACAGTTTGTCTCGAATACCGATTTCGGCTATCGATACAATTGTACCTAATACCACGCACTATGTAACGTCTATCACAGATCCTTGGTATCTGAACATTTTCAATGGGTGTCAAAACGCATCTGCGTCATTTTTAGATTATCAGGTTGTAAATAACAAGTTATATCGTTACAAGAGAACTTTAAACCCTCTTTTAAGAGAGTTTGAATGGAAAGAGGTCATTCCCTTAGAAAACAGACAACAAGTGCTTCAAGAAAACCACTCTTGTCCAACAGCGGGTCATTTTGGGGTACTTAAAACGTATAAACGGCTATCTCTTAAATATTTTTGGCCTGACATGCATAGGGATGTGGTGGAATTCGTAGGTGACTGTGATGTGTGCAAGTCGTATAAATATGCCAATCACAGTACTCTAGGCGTTATGGGACGGCCAAAGGATTGTAGTAGACCTTTTCAGATGATCAGTACAGACCTAGTCGGACCGCTGCCTGCTTCTAGAAAACAAAACACATTCCTATTGGTCGTGACTTGCTGTTTCTCTAAATATTGTCTGTTATTTCCTATTCGGCGAGCTACCGCTGAAATAATCTCTCGCATTCTAGAGGATCAAGTGTTTCTGGTACACGGTATTCCAAAAACAATCTTAATGGATAACGGGAAACAGTATGTAAGTAATACTCTAAAAGCATTATTTACGAAATATAAAATCCCTGACGTTCGATACACCCCTAAATACACCCCCAAGTGAATGTGGTTGAACGTTATAATAAAACTATCGTTACGGCTATCGCTTGTTTCATTGAAAATAACGATCATAGGTCTTGGGATTCCAACATCCCAAAAATTCAATTTGCTATAAATTCATCGGTAAATGAGGTGACCAATCGTACACCATCTTTTCTGGTCTACGGCAGAGAGTTGGTAACTTGTGGATCACACTATTTGGACGTGGATACTATAAGCGACCTAATATTCGCACCTAGGGATGAATATGCAGAAAACTTTGGCGCTTTACGAAATATCTTTGACCAAACGCAACTAGCGTTGTTAAAGGCACACGCTAAAAACTGTGGTACCTACAACCTACGTCGCAAGCAGGCTGAATTCAATGTTGGTGATACGGTTTGGAAGCGTACCTATTATCAGAGTGATAAAGATAATAGCTTTGCCAAGAAGCTGGCACCTAAGTTCGTAGAGTGTCGGGTATTATCAAAAAAATCACCACTAGTTTACGTGCTTTGCGATAAACGCGGAAATAATTTAGGTGATTGGCACATCAAGGATTTAAAGCTCACTAATTATAAATCCTAAAACCGTAACACGTATTCTTCTAGGATGTTTAACTCTATCAAACAGCCGCAGTGATTCCATTCAAATGTAATTAGTTCCTTTCTATTTTATTTTACCTTTTCATATAAACAATTGATTAGATGTGTAATAATTGCAACCTCTACCAGGTCAGCAGTTTGTCTCTTGGTTCTTGATGGAAACAGTATCCGCCTACTGATTTGCTACAGCTACTAAGAGTTTATTTTATTCTTTTAATGCGAGTATTTATACTAATAGGAACCTATATGATAAAGAAGAATGGGGTTTACTGAATTAGGTACATCTATTATTATCTATCTGCGAGTAAAAGTAAACTTATACAATTACTCTGTTCGACAGGGCTTAACGCACACGTTAATGTGCTATGGCATTGTGAAAGATAAAGAATGAAAGATCATATGATAGTGCGATGAATGCGAGGAGTCTGTGTTTGGGGCAGGTAGTTAATGAGTCGGTATAAATATAGAGGATTTTACCTAGATAAAACCCTTCCTAATCAGGGGGGGTATGTAACGTTAGCGTTTTAACGCTTCTTGAATAATCAGTCCTGTCACGGAAGGCGTAAAGGAAGTTCCTTTTTAACCTAATAAATTTCAATAGAAATAACGCCTGACCGAATACTGAAGTTGACTTGATGACAAACGTAAGTCCACACGCACGGCGATATAGGCGTTTAAAGATCGTACAACCAGTATGTAACGCCACCGCGGGGCGCGGAGGGGACTAACGGATAGACCTCGTCCATTTGGATCGGCGCGGCGACGCGAGTTGCCCGCTCCACTTATTTTAATTTTTTTAAAAAAGGGCACTCTCGGACGATGACGTTCGAAGGGTTTTCTATTCATTTAAACATGAGAACCTAATTTAATTCGTGTGTGAGTGTTTTCCCCGCTCGGGTGAGTGTTGCAAAAAATATTTTATATTTTATAGCTTGTAAGTAATTATTTCATCTTCACTGTGTTAATCCTTCCTAAAATAGCAAGTGCTTTATTCCTTTTATATAATTAGTAGCCTTTCATTATGCCTAAGCGCTGTAATTGTAAGCTACTGGTATCTTTGTTCTTTAGCGTAATTAATTTCTACCCACTTTACTAAAAAGTGAAATCATGATTTGCAATTTTCATGCAAATGTTAATTAGTTTAAGTGTATTCATTGCGACACTTAGTTGCTATTGCTTAACAGAATGAGTTTTAAATGTACATTCCATGTCATGTAGATTTAGAGAAAAACAATAAAACTGCATAAGTGCATACCCATATAACAAAGCTGATTTTGTATGCTACCACCACATCTCTGATCACTATTTAATGCTTTGAGCGTGCCTTCCTGCTTTCTGCACTTCCCACTTGGCGCTTTTACTTCATAAGGCAGAATGTCGCAGGCAGTAACGCAAAATCGGACATTTCACTAAACGTCCAATAATAACGAATTCCAGGGGACCTACCACCTACCACCCAACACTGGCTCCGGAGACCACCTACTGCTCTGCCGCACCCTGAACACCTGGAAGAAGTGACGTCACACCTTGCCATGCGCGCCGTCCGCTGCTTCACCAAGCGATAGTCAGGGAAGTGCCACTCGTTCTAAAGCGTCTTCAAGTGAATGCGAGCTCGATCTAAATTGTTCGGACTTACTCCTGAGATCTATTTTTTAATCTTTTCGGCTGCCTACCCTACATTTATATTTTTTTTAAAAAAAGTAATTTTTTTGTATTATAATTTTTATTTTTGAAAAGATTGTTTTATTTATATAACTAGTAAAGAACCTAACGTTTCAGTGTCTGTGTGTAAATATAAGTTAAAATGCCGTCATTGGAATATTAGTATATTTTTACAGTGCGAACAATCTGCCTATGTGTCGGCGCGCGCCACCTGTCGGCCGGGCGCACGGGCGCCGCGCTGGCGTGGGGCATGCGCGGGCGCGTGTCGGCGCTGTGCGCGCGCGCCGCGGACGCCGCGCTGCGCGCCTACACCGCGAGCGGCGCGCTGCCGGCGAGGGACCTGCTGCCGGCGGCGGGCACCGGGCTCTTGCTGCATCATAGAGCGCTCTTGTTAGGTGACTAATGTTTCTAACCCCCATAAGTTTGACGTGTCTGTCTGTCTGTGTGTGCGTCTGTCTGGCATCGTAGCTCCCGAACGAATGAACCGATTCAGACTTAGTTTTTTTGTCTGAAAGCTGAATTAGTCGGGAGTGTTCTTAACCATGTTTCATGAAAATCTGTTTACTATATCGCAGTCGGGGGTTTTTCAGAATTTTAATTATAATACCAGTATTTAGTGTATACGACTCTAGCGTGATGCATGCGCGAACGCCACACTAGAGCCTATACTAAGTACAGGTAACGTTTACCGGCCAGGAAGGATCTACTTCCGGTAGCGGGAACTGGGCTACTGCTGCATCATGGAACGCTATGGTTAGGTAAATTATGTGTACCAAACTGATATGTCATGTCACGTATGTGGTTGTATGTGACGTACCTGGTGTCATGTGACGAATATTTATGTATGATATGATAGATGAGTCATGTGTAGTACACAGTCTACCATTGAGAGATCTGTTGCAGAGAGTGAGCACTGTTTACTGCTGCATTTTACTACTTCAGCCTCATGTCTCGTTTTGAACCTGCAGTATGCGGCCTGCTACTGAGTCCATAACAAACAAAAACTTCGCACTAATTGTACATATATGAGACTACGTACATTTTATTAGTTTATCAACATAAGTGAGCTAAACAATTAACTTGTATTTATTTCAGGCAAATACTGCGATTTTCACAGACTGTACAAGAACAGAGAATTTAGAAAAGCGGCCAAATTGCTCATATCACTGCTAACCTCGAAGATTGCACCAGACTAGTAAGTACTTATTGATATTTTTAACATATTTGTTATGTAAACATACACTGAATATTTAAGGCTTACTATAAAAGCTCCATTTTATTGTTTTTTCTGACGAAATTAGAATTATTTGTAAACAGAAAGTTAAAAGTTCAGAATCCTGAAAGTTGCTACGGCGCCATAAGACTCGCGTTCGAATCCCGGCATTTTTTCTTATACATGGCATTTATTTCGGTTTATCTTTTTGTGTATCAGCTTCTGGGAAACCCTCCTCCTCGACACGCTGCCCCTGCTCGAGTCTGACGAGCCAGTGTTCTCGTCGGCCGACACGTTCGAGATCATGCTGTGCCTGGAGCTGCGCGCGCGCAGCCTGGCCGGCGAGCGCGCCGAGCTGCTGCGCCTGGCCTGCGCGCGCAACCTGGCGCGCAGTCTGCTGCACGACGTCCACGATGAAGAATGAGCCAGCTGGGCAAATCCACTTGTAGATGTAGTGTTGGGACGCCTGGCCGGAAACAGGTGTCGATCACTGATGCATTTATTCAGCCCGATCTCCTGGAGTTGGAGCTGCAGGTTACTGTCCTGGCTGCCCTCCCACACTTATCTCCTCAAATCTTCTCAGCAGAACAGAAGGACATCTTTAAGTTTGACATCCTTGAGTTCGTCTTTTCTCAAAATGTCTCTATCAAATGTATCATAATCCAGACACTTGTTTATTCCAACAACTACTCCAAGCAAAACCCTTCTCGACTTGCTCCCCATGCATGTCTCTGCCTTTACTTGCGCACACAAATCACATGCTGTAGGATATGATGATGAGTGAGGGACACACAATTTAGTAAATTCATACAGCCAATAACATTAGTCAATACCGGATTCTTTTGCAATCATACTGTGCCCTGAACCTAGCCCGCAATCTGCTAACATGTCAAGGTCGAGGGATAAGAAGACTCACATTGTTAGTATACAATAATAAATATGTATAATGATGGTTCTCTAAACTGTATTAGGCTAAAGCAGAGTCTGCCCCCCCATCTCCAGGTGGAGGAAATGAAGTAATGACTAAGCAATAGTAAGCATAGCATAATACCAGTACTTAACAGTGTAATGTAGTTTAAACAAGAATATTAAGGTGGCTCGCTTAGGTTACCCGCAGCTCAGGCTGCGTTAGATGGCGTTAATCTTCAAATTACCAGTCTTATTTTTTTTGTGGAGTCGTACAGGCATTTATATACTTTCAATTATGCTTCGCGAACATTTAATATTAAAATTGACGTATTACAACAAACATTCAACTTCTCATTGTAACGTTAATCCCCTTAATGTAGATAAATTTACTATTTTACACTATTTCTAAGTACCACTCACACATACAAACAGTGTTTTTGTATTCCTTCTAGTCGATAATTTCACGCGGCGACAGCTTGTTTAAAATAGCCTTGCGGTAAATACGTGCCATCGCATGATTTGCATGGAAGTACTGGGTTCGAATCCAGGACTTTTTCTTTTTTTTTTTTTAATACTACGTCGGTGGCAAATAAGCATACGGTCCGCCTAATGGAAAGCGGTCACCGTAACCTATGGACGCCTGCAACTCAAAGAGTGTCGCATGCGCGTTGCCGCCCCATTAGAAACTTGTACACTCCCCTTTGCTGCGTGTGCACAGCAAAAAGGAGTGTACAAGTTCAAAGGAGGGTTTGGGTTGCCGACGACTCAAAGGACAATAGACGGAACAAATTAGTTCCGTAAGTCCTCCCGTCGTCAGCACCCCACACCCTCGTTGAGCTCTGGCAGCCTTACTCACCGACAGGAACACAACACTATGAGACACTATTTTTTGTTTTATTATTATACATAAATGTATATGTACTCGTACAGTAGTTACTGAGCGTTTTCCACAAAAAAGATTAAAAACCTATTCTCTTACATGGTAATAATTTTTGGGTTCGTCGAACTCAGAATTTCTAACATAATTATCCTAATCTGATATTTTTAGAAATTCCAAAAAAGTATAGATAAATTTTAGTTTCTAAACTACGATTCGAATGATTTTTTTTTCTAATTGTTTATTTTCGATGGAGCAAGGGTATTCAAATCGCTTTTGAAATCTTAAATTAGTAAATGAAAATGCAATAGTTAACTGAGTAACGTAATGCTTTAAAAACTCAAGTGGACTTTTTTTATCTAAGGAGTAATTTCGATAAAATATTATATTTAGCGAGGGTATTAAAAGTTGTGTTTTATATCTCAACTTAATAAATAGAAAATCAAAATGACAATAAAAATATCAATAGGTTCTCTAAGATAAAATTGACACCTTCGGCTCTCCATTCTTGCTCGGTCAATAAAAAATACGAAATTTATATCCAAAAAAATACAAAATACTGGGGACGCTATTGCACAACACCCTGCATTTTATGATTAAGCACTGAGACAGGCACAGGTTGTTCCTTGGGTGGCCCTGAGTAGATAAAGATCGGGAGGCATTGAGAGCCCCCCTTAATTTAGGAGGGAAGAGGGGGGGAAGGCTGGCGCCACCGCGCTTCCTTTGAAACCATATTTCTCTAAAACTATACAAAATAGGGCATGCGATATATCATTTTCGGATAAATGAAGGACGAGGAATTCATTTTTGGAACCAAAAAAATGTATTTTAGAACAAAAATACAAAATAAAATGGGAAAATCTGAAAACGAGATTTTTTTTTATACATATTATTGCACATTTTATGAAAACTGTAATGGTTTTTTTCTAAATAAAAAATATTATTTAATAGCTATATTAATCTAGTTTTAGAAAATGTATAATTTGTTATAAAAATATATTATAGGACGAGTGATAAAAAATAATTTAGATCGCCCGATAGGGTGATTTGAATGCTCATTTCAATAAGTTTTGTCAATGATTTCAGGTATAATCACTATTTTTAACACACGAAAGCCGTAATCATTGTAGTTTATGGCTATTTTAGTGATTAATGTACTTAAAATAAAAAAAAATACAAAAATTTTAAAAAATATTAAAAATGTGATAATTTTTTTTAACATTATCCTATTTTGTTCTTTCTACACAATATATATCTAAAAGCAATAAATATCAATAAAAAGCCACATTTATGCAGTTTATAAAAATATATATTTTGTTATATAAATATATTACGAAACGTGAGATAAAAAATAATGAAAATGAAAATTTTAATGTACGGGTCAGCTTGCATTATTCGATGAGGTGAGGTAAAGGTACTACCCGCTATGCAGTGGAACTCCACTGCATAGCGGGTAGTAATACATAAGTATATTTGTATACATGCATAAGTATATTTCTGTATTACTAGACGAACTCGTCTAGTAATACAGAAATATACTTATTCTAATAACGTTTACACATACGTATATCACGACCAGTAGCGGCTTGCCCTAAAGAGCGCTTGTGCGGTGCACTCCCAAAAATAATCACATTTAAACTATAGTAATACATCAATTATGGTACCTCAAATTAATGTATTATACTATATAAAAACTATCGCAAAAAAGTCCAATCAAACAATTACTTACTTATATTTCTTAAAAGTTCATTAAACAGTCTATATTATAATCCGCCAATTCCCTTCTTATACAATTTCATACGCACCACGCTCAACGGAGCGCTTTGAATTGCGCTCCTATGGAGAAATATTCAGTACATTTCTAATACGAAATTCAGTAAGAGCGAAAGAGAAGTTTAGTCATAGCTCCGCGCGTGAGACAGAAGATTATGTATGAAATATTAGGTAAATCTGGAGCGCCGCTCCTAGGGACGTTTGACCACAGAGCTATATCAAGATAGAAAGAAAAAGTATCCTATTTAGTACCGCGAACGGCAGTCTGCTCGACGATTGGATGTCAAAATTAGTTTTCCATTGCGGTTTTATTTAATATGACGAGCTCGATTTGGCGTGCGTTCAAAACGAGCGACCTATAAACATGAAATAAATGCTAGAATAATGTGTATGTAATGAAAATAAATTGATTTGTTCTTAGAGTACGAGCGATGTAAAAATAAGCCATGAATTCAAACTGTCGAGTCAATTCACATTCGTGATATCAAGTATTTATCTATTTATTCAACAGATTAAAAAGTATGCAACACAAATTAAATTACAAATACATCCATGCAAAAATATTAAACTAACTCATATTATAAATATTCTAAACTACATTAATAATTAACTAGGATAATCCAATCATAATAAGAACACCAATCAATGCAAAATGTTACACGATGGGTCTCCCTGTCAACCGCCAAGCTTTTTCCTTCTATCTCGATATAGGTCTGTGCGTTTGTCCTTGATTACCGTCTCGGTTGCACCGCGCAGGCGCGAAATTCGTCGTGGTCATCCGCGACCCGGGTATTTCGCGCGCTATTTTGTTTTTGTTAATTGTTAGTAAACACTAGATAAACAAGTTTTAAGGCACGCACGGGAATACAATTTTGCCTTATTTTGAAACCGCATAATTAAATTGTTTTTATTGCAAGTGTGTGAGAATAGATGGATACAATGTGACATTTATAAAAGAGTGTGAAAAAACTTTTGCAACGCGATTAGAATTAAAAGCTAAAGGACCACCGCGGCCCGACCTTGAACTTACGCAAATATGTTTTTCAAAAACCAAAACTTTTACACGTTTAAAACGGAACAGTATGAAAAAACACCGTGGTTAATGTGGATTTGAAAAAAGTGACAAACTGTTTTGCTTTCCATGTCTTTTATTTGGTGCGGGCGCGGACGGCGGAGGTGGTGAGTCTGCATGGACCGATACCGGCGTCAGTGACTTATCACATCTTTCGATGAAAATAAAAAAAAAACATTCACAATCCCGCATTCATTTACTGAATGAACTGCAGTTTTCGTCTATTCATTTTTATGTTTTACTGTTATTAACCCTGAAGCTGGGCAGCTATATAAACTAAATAAAGAATATTTTTCATTGAAATTTTAACTTATAGTTCAGGCATTTGTTGGAAAATTAAAGGAAAGAAAATAAATGCATCTCTGAGCCAATTTAATATGATTTAAATTTAATCACATTGAATAAGTACAAACAGGAACACTAGACTTTATGCCGTTGTAATAGGAATTACAAATACACAGTAAATAGTGTTGCTTATGTTACTACATACATGTAGGACCTCGGGCCTTACGATGATTATTTGAGTGAACACCCACAAATTACAGCCGCGAGCCGCCTCTGATCACGACCCAGTACAGAAAATTGTAAAAGTCCTATAATATAGTTTATTTTGATTGTAAAATAAAATTGCATGTGACTTATATTGCAAAAAAAATCCTCTCCTAAAGCAGTTCTGCATGCATAGGCTTGAAGATTTTTTTAGTTTACTAGCAGAATTTAGTTACTTCCTTTGGGCCCCCTTAAATCGGTTTTACCCATCCATAAAAGATAAAATAAAAATCGTCATATTCTTCCTTTCAGTATCGTTATAGTTAGTTATATTTCAGTATAGTTAGTTATTGCGCAATAGTGCCATAAAAAATAAACTAGATTCATATTAGCATTAAACATTAATGATTTTTGAACTAAGACATTGCTTTTGTACAAAGGACAACCTCAAAAAATGGTCTGACTAGACGAAAACATGTGTATCGGGACTAGTACTCAAGGCTCTCAAAAAGTGTAGCTATTTTGAGTTATTCAATAAAACAACATGAATACTTAGTCTGAATTTAATTATGTATATATCACAACATCCACTGCATAAGCACATCAGCTCCGCACATTTAATTTAAAAAGTCTTTTTTTACGATTGCACCTTACGCGGCATTGTTTTTTACACCTGCATCCGACAATTTCGAGGCATGTTTCTGCAGCAACAGGCAACGTTGCGGGCAAGTAGGCTCCCAAATCCCAATTGTTACAGACTTTCGTCCAGCCACAAGTAGCAAATAATGGCAAATTTTGAATTGGGTTTACTTTAGTTGACCCCATAAATGGACACCTTGATATACCTATAACCCTTACAAAAATGGTGCAAGGCAGCTTTTGTTGGTGAAATGCTGTTAATTTGGCGGTCTTTTTTGGTTAATAACTATTTTCGGCACTCGTTAACCAAAGTACAGGACGCAGATCTGGGGGCCGATTTTTGAGTCTCACTGTCACTAAAATACCGGTTGAAAACGGTGAATTGCCTATTATTTTCAGTGACAATTTTCTGAATTCGAACGCCGTGAGACTCAAAAATCGGCCCCCTGGAATAATAAATATGTCAAGTAAGAATTATCCATAAATTATGCAAATCATATAGATAACTACTATTTCACAAGATGTATTAGGATCAGATGTATATATCTGACCTATCATATCAATCGCTCATTTCATGTAATATAAATAGTTAAATTCAGACTATATAGGAGTATGTTGTTTAATTTGAAGTACTCTAAATAACTACCCCGTTAAGCAAGCAGAACTTGCGGTAACATTGCTCAATGCTACATCTGGGAGCTTGAAACTTACAATTGCAAGCTTGCAACGTTTGAGCAACGTTGGAGCCATATTGATGTTAAACGAATTCGGCCGCGCTGTAGATAAACCCTGTAAGTTTCCCAGATCGGATTTTTACAACTTTCTATAACTTTGAATAGCAATGTTGCTGATACATTGAAATATCAACTTACTAGAAAGTTACGACGAAAACTTTTAAGAAGTTCATTTTTGTACATTGCAACAATAGCACATTTGCAACTTGTACGTAACTTACACGCTATTCATTACGGCAATGTTACATTTACAATATACCAATAAGTTTGAAGTTTTATATTGTATTAACTTTTCATAGATACCTTTTAATAAGTTACAAATGTAACATTGCTTTAAATAACTCTTGTGAAGTTCCTTGCAAGTTTCATTTCTGTACATTGCAACAATAGCACATTATGCAACTTGTACGTAACTTACACGCTATTCATTACGGCAATGTTACATTTACAATACACCAATAAGTTTAAAGTTTTATATTGTATTAACTTTTCACAGATACCTTTTAATAAGTTACTAATGTAACATTGCTTTAATAACTCTTGTGAAGTTCCTTGCAAGTTACACTTGTAATGTACCTAAAAGTAGCTCTCATAATGTTTCATTTGAAACTTCTGCTATGGTTATATTTGGTATGTTGTGTCAACGAATCACTGGCAGTTTATTCGTTTAGTGAAATAATAATATTGCTGCAATTTACTAGATGCACGTTTTGTGCAAGTCACTCGTGAACCGTTCACACAATATTTCATAGGGATATTTCAGGGAACGTGATTTTTGTGGTTGGTAGGACGTCGCAAATATAACTGCACGCAAGGTGCTCTGCAATCTTCGTGAGCCTGAGCGAGCCTCGTGCGGCTGCCAGCTGCCGGTTCAAAGAGATCTCGCTTGATTCGATCGCGATTCGATTGAAACAAGCTAGATTCTCTCCAAAATCCGACAGCCAAAGGCTCGCGCGCGAGTATGCTCGACAGGTTCGGATCCGTGCGCAGCTTACAGATACTTCCCAGCATAATTTTAATGATTATGTATGATCAAAATAACTAGAAACGAAGAAGTCAAACTTAAAAACTACCTCACACAAAAATCATTGATTGTAAAACAAAAACATGGATATACAGACAACATAATTATTTTATTTGAAGTTTTTTCTTCAGACCGCAAAAACAGCACCATACTAATGAAAAATGATATGTATACTTATGTAGTGTTAGACATTTGAATTGAACATATGTTATCATAATACACACAAACACTATTTTAAAACACTGCGTGAATACTACGACGGTTAAGAGCCCGCAGGACCCGAGCTCCTTCTCATATTTGAGGAGAATACACCCGTCGCGCTGTAGAGGCGTCACTAAGGCCGTTCGCACACGCACCTACTCCTCGCCTCAGGTGACATACCTGCAAAAAATTAAATTCATTAAATCTATAATTCTGATTGTACACGTGAAACATGAGTTTGCCGCTGATGAGATGAAGGATTTATGATATTTTGTATGATTTAACTTTATTGATTATTATTACACACTATCGTTTATTACACACTATTTATGTCACACTTTCGTTTTCTATCGACCCCTTATTTGCCAAGAGTGGCACTGAAACTTGAGTAGTTTCATGTGCTCTGCCTACCCCTTCATGGGATACAGGCGTGATTGTATGTATGTATGATTATTATTATTATTTGCCTGAGCGCTTTTGGAGCTCGCATCCTGCACAGTCTCCAATACGTCTGACGATTTCTTAGAAACTGATAAGTCTTCAAGAGGATACTTTGCAATTGTGGTTTTGTACATGGAATTTTCCTGTACTTAAAATATTTTATACCATACAAAATTACAAATGAAGCATTAGATAATTATAAGAAACACATTCGCAAAAGTAATTTTTAAATCCCCCTGCCTGTGGCCTGTGTGGTGACGGGTTAAGAATTTCACCACCCCTTTCTTCCCGTGGGTGTCGTAGAAGGCGACTATGGGATATGGGTTAAATTGTGGCGTAGGCGAGAGGCTGGCCACCTGTCACTGCAATATCACAATTTCGTTTTCTTTCAACCCCTTATTTGCCAAGAGTGGCACTGAAGCTTTAGTAGTTTCATGTGTTCTGCCTACCCCTTTATGGGATACAGGCGTGATTGTATGTATGTATGTATGTAATTTTTAAATCAAATTTCTATTGAATATGTCTGATAGCGTGCATTAGGGTAATTTCGAAAGTCACAGAAAAATCACCATTATTTCCATCATCATATCAATATTCCCCTTTCGAAATTACCCGAGCATTTCTGTGCTTCGAAATTACCCCAATGCACCATGCTAAAAGAGTTGACCGTGACGTCACTAAACACAAATTCCTACTATTTCCATAATTAGCAAACTTAAAAAGAAGCTGATTTGTGTGCTACTCTGCGGAGGCGGCACCATAATGTTAATGAAATGCAACTAAATGTACGTATTATGTTTATGACTGTACCTCAGCAGTTCTCGAAAAGTTTATACAAAAATTAAGGGAAAAGTTAAATTTGTTTTTATTAATTCCTATTTTGTTACCAAGATTTTGTTGATAAATTGAGATTTTATTAAGTTTTATTTCGTCATTAGGGTTCTCTAGTATCTATATTTTCTTAATTATAAAAATTATCCTGTATATATCTTACGAAAGTCGAATTATATTACAAAATGTTGGTAACAAAATAGGATCAATTAAAATTTGCTGACGTGGCATTGTACAAAGTTGACGGGAATTGCTGACCTATACTGCCCCGCTAAGCCGAGTGGCGCTATCTCAAAACCAAATGATTTTGGAAATGGAACTGTCAGTTATAGATCCATACTAATATTATAAATGGGAAAGTGTGTGTGTCTGTTTGTTTGTCCGTCTTTCACGGCAAAACGGAGCAACGAATTCGAACGAATTGACGTGAACGAGTTGACGATTTGACGTGGTGATTGATTTTTTAAGTGGATATAGTTGAAGGGATGGAGAGTGACATAGGCTACTTTCTGTCTCTTTCTAACGCGAGCGAAGCAGCGGGCAAAAGCTAGTACTTTATAAGTTATCTGTGGATTTCCGTTTGAGATAGCGCTTTTCGGCTTTAGGAGGCCAGTATAGGGGGCAACGAAATAATGGGCTTTGAGCGTGGAAGGGACATATCTCCGTCTCACTTACCTGTACACCTCCTGACATAATAGCTCATAAGCAGGGAGCGTACTTTTCATGCCGATGACATTAATCTGACATCACGCTCCAAATTGGGTGATCCCAAATAGTTTATTGTAAATTATTAATCATTACTCGTCAATTATTTTAATCATATACAAATTACTTCAAATACAGTAGTCCATTTACATGTGGCATAAATAATACCTACTTGAAATGTGAAACGTGAATAAAATTATTTGATTTGTTTTTATAAATAAATTTAATTAAATAGTATTGTTAACAACACATTACAATAAATACGTAGAAAAGAGAATTTCTCTCTAACGTAAAGCACACCATCCTTCTTGCATTCATTACCATGCAAATAAATTCATAACTTAAAATGATATTGATGACTAATGATTAATAATTAACAATGATACAATTTGTGATCACCCTATATGGAGCGTGACGTCAAATTGATGTAATCGGCACGAAAAGTACGCTCCCTGCTCATAAGGTTCAGGTGGAATGCGGAACTACTGAAAGTACATAAAATTACTAAGTTGTAATGATTTTTTCAATACGTACATAATAAAAGGCATTTGTACGTCAATTTCCATAAGAAAAAAGTAGATAATGTAGATTCTATCTATGAGTACCGATACAATCAAAGCCCATTATTTCGTTTCCCCCTATAGGTGCAGTCATAAACATCATACGTACATATTGTACGTTATACGTAATTACGTACATCATTTTACCATAGTTAGTTGAAGTTCATTATGAAGGCATCGCCGCCGCGCCGCAGAATAGCACACGCTGAATTTACTAAAAGGAAAGTAGACTTCCCACTTAATGCTAGTTAGTTACACTGTCCAGTTTTTGGACAACTATATATATTATAAGAGTGACCCACATGTCAGTGCGCTCCCTAAGCGTATTCAAGGCTCTCAAATTTGTTGAAACATGGTCTACAATAAATTTAATCGACTTACGAGATTTGTTATTAAGAGTAAAGTCTAAAAAAACCGGCCAACAGCGTGTCGGGCCACGCTTTCCGGCCGTAGTTTGCCGTATTTTTCTCCAAAACTACTGAACCTATCAAGTTCAAAACAAATTTTCCTAGAAAGTCTTTATAAAGTTCTACTTTAGTATTTTTTTTTATATTAGGGTTCCGTAGTCGTAGTTTCGCCATGTCTGTCTGTCCGTCCGTCCGCGGATAATCTCAGTAACCGTTAGCACTAGAAAGCTGAAATTTAGTACCAATATGTATATCAATCACGCCGACAAAGTGCAAGAATAAAAAATGGAAAAAAATGTTTTTTTTAGGGTAACCCCCCTACATGTAAAGTGGGGGCTGATATTTTTTTTTTCAAACCAACCCCAACGTGTGATATATTGTTGGATAGGTATTTAAAAATTAGTAAGGGTTTACTAAGATCGTTTTTTGATAATATTGATATTTTCGGAAATAATCGCTCCTGAAGGAAAAAAAAGTGCGTCCCCCCCCCTCTAACTTTTGAACCATATGGTTAAAAAATATGAAATTTTGAACTTGATAGGTTCAGTAGTTTTTGAGAAAAATACGGAAAACTACGGAACCCTACACTGAGCGTGGCCCGACACGCTCTTGGCCGGTTTTTAGGGTTCCGTAGTCAACTAGGAACCATTATAGTTTCGCCATGTCTGTCTGTCCGTCCGTCCGTCTGTCCGCGGATAATCTCAGTAACCGTAAGCACTAGAAAGCTGAAATTTGGTACCAATATGTATATCAATCACGCCAACAAAGTGCAAAAATAAAAAATGGAAAAAAATGCTTTATTAGGGCACCCCCCCCCCCCCCCCCTACATGTAAAGTGGGGGCTGATATTTTTTTTCATTCCAACCCCAACGTGTGATGTATTGTTGGATAGGTATTTAAAAATGAATAAGGGTTTACTAAAATCGTTTTTTGATAATATTAATATTTTCGGAAATAATCGCTCCTAAAGGAAAAAAAGTGCATCCCCCCCCCCCCCCCCTCTAACTTTTGAACCATATGTTTAAAAAATATGAAAAAAATCACAAAAGTAGAAATTTATAAAGTCTTTCTAGGAAAATTGTTTTGAACTTGATAGGTTCAGAAGTTTTTGAGAAAAATACGAAAAACTACGGAACCCTACACTGAGCGTGGCCCGACACGCTCTTGGCCGGTTTTTTTTTAAACATATTATGGTTCAAAAGTTAGAGGGGGGGGGACACACTTTTTTTTCCTGTAGGAGCGATTGTTTCCGAAAATATTAATATTATCAAAAAACGATTTTAGTAAGCCCATATTGATTTTTAAATACTTATCCAACAATATATCACACGTTGGGGTTGGAATGAAAAAAAAAATCAGTCCCCACTTGTGTCGCTCAACTTCAAACGTGGGTAAATCCATTTTGCTATAAGGTTAATTATCTTTCAGATCATATTACATTTTATATAAAATAAACCTTTTAGCAGAATGGATTTACCCACTTTTGAAGTTAACACTTTCGCAACCAGGCTAAATTTCGAACAATACCCCAGAAACCGACAGTACCCGATAGTCGGGCAACGACGTGCAACTCAATGCCGGACGCCGCGAACCCGATAGTCGGGCAAGCGGCGGACGCTCAGGGCTGTGCCAAGTAACTTTCGTATACGTGCATAAAATGAAAGAGTGCGTAGCACAATGTCGAAAATCAAATGTTCTAAGTACGAAATTCCGAAAGACATGACATCGAAAATCAAAATTGCTAATGTACGAAATTCCTAAATTCAACAGTGAAGTTAACTCCTCTTCGCGTAATTGTGGCTGAGAGTTGTGCTCATCAACTACTGCATCCTCGCCGAATATATTTATTAAGTCTCGCTCAATGTCATCAGGACCACGAGCATTCGCCATCGTCGTAGTAGAAACAACCAAATTAATTATTAATTCCAATCAGAGGCAAAACCACAAAGTCCAGTAAGAAAGCAGAAGTCACAGTTGTCCAGAAACAAGCCGATAGTCGTCAAAATAAAAATTAACACAACACAACAACGTCCAAAGCACATCACAAACCATTACGGAATGGCTCAGATTGCAAATTTTACACCGTGACCGGTGTGAAAAACCCGAGTCGCTAACTTCAAATAGATATTTATTTATTTATTTATTTATTTATTTAATATTTTATTCAAAGCTACTTGTTTTGCTTCCACGCAGTTGCTATTTTATGACTTACCTATTGTCTTTTTCTGAGAACTGCCGCTTAGAAATTAGAATGTTGTTAGGTTCTTAGTTGAATTTTTTGGTTTATTTTTCTCCGAATTTTGTTTCACTAAAATAATCCTATGAGTACCTACTTTATCACTCTTAAATATTCGTAAACACAAATTAGGTTGTACGATTTACGAAAATTCTAACTCCTATTGATACATACCCGTGTATGCGATTTAACGTAACCAACTAATAAGAATTATTATTTTGTAATCGCATTAGGTAAAGTAAATAGAAATACAAAGTGAATTAATAAATATAATAATCAACTGTACCAACTTTTCGACCACATAAGTACATTATAATCAGAAGACAGTCAGTGGCAGCCCTGAGGTAGCGAAGATGCAAAGCTTGCCCGACTATCGGGTACGTTGGCGTCGCGTGAAGGTTTATAGCTCTTGCTCGACTATCGGGTATGCCGGCATCTGAGTAAAGTTTACGAGTACCCGATTGTCGGGTACGCGGTGTCCAATGTGTTAAGCGACACACTTTACATGTACCCTAACAAAACACTTTTTTTCCACTTTTTATTTTACCACTTTGTCGGCGTAATTGATATACATATTGGTACCAAATTTCAGCTTTCTAGTGCTAACGGTTACTGAGATTATCCGCGGACGGACGGACGGACAGACAGACATGGCGAAACTATAAGGGTTCCTAGTTGACTACAGCACCCTAAAAATGATGTGAGGTTGAGATGATTATTTATCAATACATCCTTATTATAGGCTACTTTCCTTCTAGTCAAATCAGCTTCTTTTTAAACTCTCAAAACGAATTTGAATGATTTGCTGATATGGAAATTAAATGAAAACGTGTCGACTGACATCAAGGTCAACTCAAATGATCATTATAAATTTCAATGAGACTTCTTAAATAGAAATTGGGTTTAAAAATATGGCAGATTATTTTTAAAGGCAATTTTTATTTAAGTTTTGCTTTGTCAATCTCCTTGCTCTCGTTATCACTACTGTCATTGTCCGACATTTTGTATTTACTGAATAAAAATACAGAAATAAATAAATGAAGAGAAGGGTAAAATGTGCAAGCTAACCAAATTCCATCGGGCCAAACAAGGTGAGTGAGTGCACTGTCGCGATGACACATGGATCTGCAGTTGGAGAATGGCCTGGCACGAAGTAGCGGGGCTCTGGGCCACAACCATCTGAAATGTCCGGTACGTGGGCTATATAAAACAAGTGCAAATAACAGGGAGGGAGGTGCAGAAACAGTTAATGAGAAAACCCAGGAATATTTATGAACACACACAAATAATTTGCAATTAAATGCACCCAAATATCAAATGCTACGCAAACGCTACACATCTCTTAGGTTAATTAAGCTGAGCTCGGACTATCAAAGGGTCATTTTGGATTATTTACGTGACGTTTTTATACTTGGTACACAATAAAATACAAATATAAATGTTGTAGATAAGATACAAATATTGTACTCTCGACGGCTTTTTATTGTCAAGTTGTAATATCAAGCAATCACAACTGACTACATACCTAAGGGTCACTTGCACCACCGAAAATGGAGGGTTAACCCGAGGCTAACCCACCATTTCATATGGAATTTGACAGTCGAAAAGGGAATCAAAATAGACGTATAAATGCACAACTACCTTTCTAAGCTTGAGAAAGATCCGCCGCGTCATTTGCACCCGACGACTGCGTGATGACTTGATGACGTGGCACTGGGATAGACTTCATTGGCCATTGCTCGCAGGCCGGGTCCTGTTATTGATCGCCGACTTGTCCACGATGGCGGCAGATGATGGGGCATGGGGCAACAAAAAGAACCCTGAACCTGAACACAGTGAAAAATTATATTGAATTAGAATGTTTAAAATAAATCGCGTAATGCGCCATGTCGGTAGTCCGGTGGCGAGCCTTTTTTCTGTAATATGATATCTTGGGGATTCACGCCGATTCAGTGCGCGCCCCGAGACACGCAACGCTTAAGTGGGAACGCCAGAAACCAACCTAGTCCCACAATAAACTCAATAAGCTATCGAATAGTTAACTGCCACATAGGCTGTAAATGGGTAATTAAATAGCAAATCTCACCATTTTTCCGATCCGGTCAGCTAGCTTCAGCTAGCGGATTTATTTCCAAGTTCACACAGCAGCACAGCACGCACAAGAATATTATATACCATGGATTTTGCGTGCCGACCAATGAGTTGAAGCCAGAAAATTTGACCTTGAATTACGTCACGCCGGTCTTGCATCTCTTTCTTTAGGGTGTCCATGATTAAGCATACATTAGGGATATCCCGCGGAATTTGACGTATTACGTTTATACGACTGATTAATTTTGTAACTTATTAAATTCAAATCCGATCAATCGTTTTATCACGAAAGTGAACATCCATCCTCACAAACTCAAAAAGTAAGGTACATTAGGGCAATTCCGAAAGTCGTCTAATTAGGAAAGTCGCATAGAAATCACCATTATTTCCGTCATATCAAGATTCCCCTTTCGGAATTATCTGAACATTTCTGTCATTCGGAATTACTCTAATGCACCTTACTAATTTGTCAACCGCCAATAAGGTCCATTTCTATACCACTCTGCAGTTACTTTGCCTTACGCCACAAAATACGGTACAGTTTTTACCAGTGGTAAACTACTGGGATTTTTTTTTCAGAACCGTTCCAGAATAAGAGCGTGGTGAATGTTGCAACACGAGGCTTAAAATATAACTTTTCTTTTACTGACACCTGTATTTATTAAAAAATGTTTCAGTCACTTTAAACTATCACAATAATATTTTGGTAGTAACTACTGGGAAAACTAATCCCAGTAGCTATCAACCCCCGGTGTGGTAATTAACAATGTGGGGAAAATCCCAGTAGTTAGGACAGGTAAAAACTTGGTGGTAACTAGTGGGAATAGCCACAAAAATATAAGGGAAGTATTTGTCAATGGGGAAATAATGAAATACTAGGAGGTTTTAAAACAGTATCTTTATTTTTAAGCGCCGCCCCAAATCTCAAGGAAGGTGGTTCTCAATTCGTACGTATTTCAATTCTCTTCGCATGTATATATATATATATATATATATATGTATCTCAATTTAATGTTTATGCCACGATATCTCCGTCGTTACTGGACCGATTTTTAAAATTTCTTTCTGTGTCATAATCTTCAGGCTTAAAGTGCAAATCTGCAAATTGTCGAACGCTCTGAAACATTTCCTTTTATCGGTACAATCGACAGCCAACGCTGCCTCCTTCCTTCATCTTTTGGAACACTGAAAAGTTTAATATTATTCATGTTAATTGTAAAGACATAAACAATAAAGTTGGTATTATTATACTGTGATATGAACTATGAACATAGAAACCGTACCAAGTTGATAGATTTAGCTCCATTCAATAAGAGTAAATACCATGCAAGAAAAAAGATTGGTCACCCTAGTCGTAAAACCACACATAGCATTATTTTTCTTTAAAGGTCATATTTATCGTTCTAAACCTATTCGTGGGAATTTTGATATAATTTGAGACAATGAAAACAATATAATGATAAGAACTAACCAAGATTACAAGCAAAATAGCAGAAAATTTATTGCCAGCGAGGTTTATGAACATTTTGGTAAAATAAGTACTTACTTGTGAAATTTTACGTCGGATTTCGGTTTCCATTTACTTCCACAATGGTTCACTATGCAATACATAGCGCAGAACTTAAGTAAATCGTCGAAAAACGTTTATTTCGCAAAATAAATATCTGAATCGGTGAATGACTTTTGACAATTCTGACATATCGGGCATATTTTTTTATTATTAGTGTTCCCATAGTACGCAGGAGGTAAATACCGGAGAAATAAGGTTTTTGATTGAGTTTTTTTTCGTATAATACAAAGAAAAGTAAGTCAATTTGATTGAAGAATGTTTTATACGTTTTTTTTAGTAACTAATCTGGCAATACATCACAGTGTCGGAAAGAGATAGAACATAGGAGTAAAGGTGAATGAACCTGGCTTCAACTCATTGGTCGGCACGCAAAATCCATGGTATATAATATTCTTGAGCACGCACGACACGATAGAAGATGGCGGCATTGGCGTCCGCCGTTTTTTTTTTAATTTATTTCCAGACCATGGATACAAGTCCTTCAGTCGCTCGCGGCGCGTCGCGGTCCGGGGTTGCCAACTCTAAAACCGTTCTCAGAAACAGAGGGAAAATTATATTTATAATATTCAGAGCCCGTAACTTTCATAATAATATTATTTAGTTGCGTCACCGTCAGTGGCGAAAATGCATATCGTGATTTCGCTAGGACGGGTATATACATATAAGTTGTATTTAATAAGAAACCCCCTTAGTAATTAGTCTCTGGCATATAATTTATAAGTGTAGGTATTCAAAGAAGAAAATATTAATTTACGTGAAATGATCAATGAAGGATTTAGAAATTACTGACAAATATTATTTTGTATGTTTTAATGTTTATCTTTTAATATTTATTGTGATTTATTTTCAACACGGAGTAAAAGTGTAAAAGCATCTCAAATAAAATAATTATAATGTATTAAATGATAATGCAAGTTTGAATATACTATACTTATGACGTTTTTCAGTACAAAATCGTGCTTCGAAGTTTCGACCCAGCATAATATAATTCGCTTCTCGTTTTTCTTGAAACGAGTTTTAACTTTTTTTTTCTAAAAACATAATTCTTGAAACGAGTTTTAACTTTTTTTTCTAAAAACATAATTCTTGAAAGATTTTACTTTTCACTTTTTGACATTTATCAATGAGGATAGTGAAACCTCAGTGAAACTAATCTCCATAGTGGCATCAACTCCCTTAAAAAGATCTTTTTTACTGAGTAAGGCTTCCCACAGACAGTCTTAAAAATTCATAATCTTAAAAAAAATTTGTATGCAATTGACACTGACAGATCTGTCAGTGTCTTGTCAGTGTCAGTTTGAACTGTCAGATTGCATACAAGTTTTTTTAAGATTATGAATTTTTAAGACTGTCTGTGGGAAGCCTAACAATTAGATTTTTTTTCAATTGATAGTAACTCTGAAGCTAAGCGATGTCCAAAAAAGTATAAGTAGGTACATGACAATATAGTCTCTAAAAGTGGTCAGGAATACACTGTTAAAATCTTTTGACGACGTTAAAAATATTTAGGGTCTGTTTAACAATGTCTAACTAAAGTATAGCTAATCAATAAATAAATTAACTGCGAGATAAAACATCCCACAGTTTGCGTTTTGGTCCAAGAGCTGGCAGGATTTTTGAGCAGGTCCTTGAGGCAACCTGGAAAGGTGCTCAGATGCTTCTCCAATCATAACCCACATCAGGTCTGCAAGTCTGGCAGCTTGGGAGTGGGGCTTTATCGAGCTATGAATTAAAGATTTAATTTTTTGGGCCCAAAAAAGGTGTTTGAGGCAACCTGGAATTATTAAAAAGTGAAAGTAGAGTTCCTCAGAAGTCGTATAGTGTTCATGCCAGATAATTTGGCCGGGTTCTTCACCGCGCCAGAACCGTGCAAAGTGGTAAAAAAATCCAAAAAAGGTTCTTGAGGCAATCTGTCATTTTTACCAGTAAAACATGAGGGTCTAAATAGCCATGAAAAAATAATGCCATGACTTGAGGTGGGTGGGTGGGTGCCATGACGTACCCTGCCATTCGATCTTGAAAGTCAATTTTTTAGTTTTTCGTAAATAACTCGTAAACGGTGGCCCATAGCAAAAAAATATGTTAAACAGAAAATATCTATATAAAATTTCCTACAAGAAAGGTTATGTACGTTTTTTCGATAGGATCAATATATAAATGGACTAGTTTTTTAAAGGTGCGCGGGGCCCGAGGGCATTTGATTTTTCCAAAAAAATTTTTCTCATTCCTATTTTTGGACCCCGTTCTTACCACGTGAAAAATTTTAGCGCGCTCGGACCGAAGATAAAAAAATAACAATTCAAAGTCGGCCATTTTGAAATTTTTTAAATGCTATTCGATGGACCTCAGATAACTAACTACATACAACATTAGTTTAAGTACTTTTAACCTTTTTCCTACCGTTACGGAGCTATGGGGATTAAAAAAAACCTCCATACAAATTTCAATCAGTCTTCAAAGGCCACCATTTTGAATTTTTCAAAATTTTGTTTTTGTATACTAATCTTTGGGCGACTGTACACGCATCTGCCAAGTTTCAGTGCGCTCGGACCATTTTGAAATTTTTCAAAAAAAAAAAGTCGGCCATTTTGATTTTTTAAAAATGCTATTTAGTGGACCTGAGGTGACTGTATAACATTTGTTTTAGCACTTTTCACTTCTTTGTACCGTTACGGACCTGTGGTAATTAAAAGACAAACCTCCATACAAATTTCAATTAGCCCTCAAAGGCCGCCATTTTGAATTTTTCAAGATTTTCTTTTTGAATATAAATTTTGAGGCAACCTTCCACCCGTGTGCCAAATCTCAGCGCACTAGGACCATTTTGAAATTATTAAAAAAAAAGGTCGGCCATTTTGATTTTTTTTTTTAATGCAACTTTTTTCTACTCCGAGACCTGTATGACATTTGGTCGAGCACCCCCCGGCTATCTCTTACGGTTTAAAAGTTGCCATACAAAATAAAAGTGGCCAATTTTCTCACACTCGTAGCATTTTTAATTTTTTTTTAATTTCATTCGAATCAAGGCCGCTAAGAGATTCAACGACCAAAATTTGAGCACTCTACGTAAAGTCGGCCATTTTGAAAAAAAAAAAAAAAAAAAGGCGGCGTCAAAAATTTCCCAGGGTCCTCACTGCCAAGAATAATGTTATACAGAATTAATCTACATAAACTTTTTTAATATTATGTAGATTAATTCTGTGTAACATTATTTTTGGCTGTGAGCCACCGTTTTTGAGTTATCAACAAAAAACGGCCCATGTAATCTATTTAAAAATACTTTCCAACTAAAAAAATTATCCTAGCGTAAAAACCTATATAACATTTCTTATAGGAAATTTTATGTAGATATTATCTGTTTAACATATTTTTTTGCTGTGGGCCACCGTTTACGAGGTATTGACGAAAAACGGAGCATGTAATCGATTAAAAAAAACTTTCTTACTAAATTATCCATTTATATATTGATCCTATCCAAAAAACGTACACAACCTTTCTTGTAGGAAATTTTATGTAGATAGTTTTTGTTCAACATATTTTTTTGTTGTGGGCCACCGTTTACGAGTTATTTACGAAAAACTAAAAAAAATGACTTTCAAGATCGAATGGAAGGGTACGGCTACGGACCCCACCTCATGTCATGGCATTATTTTTTCATGGCTATTTAGACCCTATCTTTTACTGGTAAAAATGACAGATTGCAACCGAACCCTAATAAAACTTATTATATTATATTATTATTTATTTTTTCCACTTTTTATTTTTGCATCTCAGCAAAAGCAAATTTCAGCGGTTTCCAGTCCAGGACGGACAGGCGGATGGACAGACAGACAGACAAATATGGCGAAACTATAAGGATTCCTAGTTGACTACGAAATACTAAAATAAGCGCCAAATTTGAAACATGGGCGAAGGTTTATTGTGCCATAGAAAATTTGAATTAGGCGCCTTTTTTAAACGACAGTATTTGCTTGGCCATAATTTTCTTTAAATAATTTTATTAATGTAAATGTTGCAAATAATTGTGAAAATAAAGTTATCGAATAATAATACTAAAGCCTGACCAGAAATATATGACTATTATTGTCAAGAGGGCGCTGTTTATTCTGATGTATGGGGTGACATTGCAGTTTAGTATGAAGAATAGTTCTCATATTATATTTCTCTCTTTATTAGGCTCTCAGGCTTTATCAATCTATGACTTTCGAGCCAATTCGTCACTACTTTTAAAAAATTTCGTATCTCACGCTGTTCCTCAAAGTTAAAACGCAGTAAGTCTATATGCATTCCATACATACTTACTACAATTTTCTTTTCATTGATAGACGAAGATATGAGTTTTTTTTTAAAGTAGTGACGAATTATTTATGTCTCCTGATTTTTAGGACACGTGTCTTCTGATTTTATTCAAATTGGACCTGGCAACACTGAAATAATGTCAGAATCTTTTCTTTGACATTATTTACAATTTATATTATTGTACATAATTGGTTTTTTCACTATTCTTAAGCTAAAAAAAACACCTGTTTGTCCTCCAAAGAATACCTTATGTACGTATGAAACATATTCTTTCTTCTAGTATGAATTGTACGCATATTGCCAAACTTCAGGTTTAATTAATATAATATTGTTAATCAAACTACCTCTTCTATTTTGCGGTGGATTCACAGAATGATTGAGGATTTGAGGGAAGCATGTTAAGACTGTGACAATATGGTCTTAAGGCAGCCGGCCTCATTGAGAACAAGAAAATATTCTGCTTCATGTAGCGGTTGTTATTTGTTAATATGACATGTCTCGGCAGTGTAGTGACCCTGTGCTTAATTAAGGCTTCAGGCTCAAATCATGGTGAGGGCATTTTTTTATATGATAAACACTGACATTTGTTTCTCAATAAATGTATTATTATACACGGTCAGAGTATAGCAAAAGGACTTAGAAAAATTTGTGAACAATTTTTTTTTTGTTTTTATGCAGTACTATTCTAAAACATTACTTTGTTATAGGTAAACCAAAATGTAAGCGGCCGGTTGAAAAAGTAGCAGAGTCGAAAATGGAAATTAATGAGCTGCAGAAGTAAATTTTAGAAGAATAATTCTCTTCTTTGTTGTATCCTTGTGGCTGAGGGACATGACGAATGAGGCCATTCTTTACCAGTGCTCTTCACGCCACTCAATCCTGGGCCCGGTGCATGCTAGCCTGCAGTGGTCTTTGTCAGAGATGTTATTGTGTCTGCCCAATGTGTGCCCATGCTGCCACTTCTTCACTTCCTTGCCGTGTCCTGTGATTATGGGAATAATATGCAAATAAAAACCAACAATGGGCCATCGAAGAACAGGAGAGGGCATGTGGGCCTTAGAGAAAGAGTTGTTAATGTGAAGACTAAATAAATTCAACAAATAAAATCTCAACTATAATACTGTCTTTGGTACACCCGCTACCATCGCGTCAAATAGTGAAAGTGCAGTTCAGTGTAAGCAAAGACAGTGTACAAGATATACCACTCACCTATGGCATTAGTGTTACTAGACCACATTAATACATAAAGACTATTTTTCTAAACTTGTCCAAAAATTTTATTAAAAAGGTGTCGGAACGCCTTACAGGTGTCTGGGGGGACCAAATAGGGGTTCCTTCTTTGCTCAGAGGTTGAGTCTGGCGGTGCAAAGGGGAAACGCCGCAAGCATTCTTGGGTCTATGCCGGAGGCAGGGGATCTGAGGGGGTTTTTTATATTTAGTTATAACCTGCTTGTGTTAGTTTTAGTCTTTAGGGTTTTAAGATTTAATTATAAGATTAAATATATTGTTCGTAGTTGTTGTTGAATAAGCAGTGTTTGTGTGTCTGACTAACGAAAATATAAATTCAGATTCTAAACGTCTAAACTTGTGTATAGCTCTGTGTTGTCTTAATAAATCCTATTGGAAACGCTGTTGTTGTTCTGATTAGCCAGGCCTAAACGGTACCCTTCACCATCTTATAAGAGTACCAACTATTGGGAACCTGAACCTAAATGACAGTAAGGGTCACTTGCACCACCGAAAATCCGAGGTTAACCCACCATTTTATATGGAATTTGACAGTCCACTAACCTTGAGTTAAGCGGGTGGTACAAGTGGCCCTTAAGGGAACGCTATCACACAATGAAGCTAGGAATATATTGCGCGGACGTCTGCGATTGCACGTGCATGACCGACAATCGATAGTTTGCACAATTCAGTGTATAATCATTATCCAGATCGCGTCCGCGGTCGAGACCCATAATATGTTCCTAGCTTTACCAGTTCCACAATATAATATATCGTCACTACTTTGAAAAAATCTCGTATCTCACCCTGCTTCTCAAAGTTAAAACACAGTAAGTCTATATGCATTCCATACATACTTAATACGATTTTCTTTTCATTGACAGACGAAGATACAAGTTTTTTTTTAAAGTAGTGACGATACAATATTATGTGGTATGTACGTGGCTTGGCCCGAACCCACTGATGCACACGCCGCTACGTATCAGGGAGGCAAGTATGGTCGCCCGATAAATGATAAGATAAAACATCAACATCGTTCATCGCTCGACCATACTAATGCCTGCCAGGGTGCACACGTAAGGCACCGGCCACATCAGAGCGTCGCGTGTCTCGGGGCGCGCAACGGACGTCGGCGCCACGCCACCTGAGTGTAATTCAAAAAGCGTCTCCTCAGTACATTTTGTATAGGAAGGACGTAAGGCGCGCCGCCAAGCGGCGCGGCGCGCGCCACGCCGCCGCCACGCAACCGGGGGCGCGTCTTAGTGACCGGCCACACCAGAGCGTCGCGTGTCTCGGGGCGCGCAACGGGCGTCCGCGCCACGCCGCTTCAGTGTAATTCAAAAAACGCCTCCTCAGTACATTTTGTATAGGAAAGACGTAAGACGCGCCCCAGGTGGCGTGGCGGCGGCGGGGCGCGCGCCGCGCCGCTTGGCGGCGCGCCTTACGTCCTTCCTATACAAAATGTACTGAGGAGACGCTTTTTGAATTACACTCAGGTGGCGTGGCGCGGACGCCCTTTGCGCGCCCCGAGACACGCGACGCATAAGTGGGAACGCTGCCTTACGTCCTTCCTATACAAAATGTACTGAGGAGACGTTTTTTGAATTACACTGAGGCGGCGTGGCGCGGACGCCCGTTGCGCGCCCCGAGACACGCGACGCTCTGGTGTCGCCGGTCACTAAGGCCGTTTTCACATTATCCGATCCGAATATCGGATGTCGGAAGGATTTTAATGGAAAGTAAACTGCATGCTGGGGATGAATCTATTGAGTGGTTCGTGATGGAGTCGTTGGATATCCAACATAGGTCTTTCAAAAGGTGTAGGGGTTTGAAATGAAATTCGTCCTTGATGTAACTTACCCTAAGACCGTTTTCACATTATCCGATCCGATATCGGATGTCGGAAGGATTTCAATAGAAAAAATCCAAGATGGCGCCGGTAATGTATGGGATATCGGTCCGACATCCGATATCGAATCGGATATTGTGAAAACGCACTAATACCTACCCACCGAGCAGTAAAAAAACAATCTGAAAAATCTAATAGGTATAGCTCAAAACATCTATTGTGTTTATAATTTGCCCTGATGTTATGCTATTTTGATACGGGTAATATTTATAGATTCTAAAATAGATTCATTAAAGGAAATATCAATTTGTGATAACGCAGCAAAATTATAAAAAATATATTTAAAACGGTCAATGACTGCAATATTGATGTTAAATGTTTAATAAACGTTATTATTTAAAATTGGTGCAACATTGAGAAATTAATTCTTAAAAAAAACAATTGCCGTGACATTGTATTTATAATTACCTGTAATGTTACAAAATAAATATACCGGTTATATCAAAAGGTTTTATTGAAGTAAATCTTAATTTGTGATATTGCAGCAACTGCATAAAACCAATATTTCAAGTGGTCAGTTGCAGTAATATTGATTTTGAACATTTGGGAAACTTTAAGTTTAGACATTGAAGTAACATTGAAAACTTGATGTTTAAAAGTTAATGTTGCTGTAACGTTGCATATGTAATATAGCTAATACCTTGTTGCAGCAATGTAATAAATGAACATTTAAATAACTTGTAATCAAAACATCCTTGCAATATTATAATATTAGTTTTCATTTGTCATGTTACAATAATATAGCACTACTAATTTTCTGAAAGTTTCAAATTACCAATAAGTTGAATGTTGTTGTCATATTTCTCCGACCTTACATTCTAAACTTACAAATGTGAGGTATGTAAACTTACTGCAAGTTATTGTAAGTTTCATGCTCAGTGGGACACTTTTTGAGAGCTTTGAGTACCTTTACCTCACCTCATCGAATCATACAAGCTGACCCGTACCGTACATCAAGATCGCCCTGCCACGTCACTTTCATTATTTTTTATCTCGCGTTTCGTAATATATTTATATAACAAACTATATATTTTTATAAACTACATAAATTTGGCTTTTCATTCATATTTATTGCTTTTAGGTATATATTGTATAGAAAGAACAAAATAGGATAATGTTATAAAAAAGTTATCACATTTAATTTTTAGGGTTCCGTAGTCAACTAGGAACCCTTATAGTTTCGCCATGTCTGTCTGTCCGTCCGTCCGTCCGTCCGTCCGTCCGTCCGTCCGTCCGTCCGTCCGTCCGTCCGTCCGCGGATAATCTCAGTAACCGTTAGCACTAGAAAGCTGAAATTTGGTACCAATATGTATATCAATCACGCCAACAAAGTGCAAAAATAAAAAGTGGAAAAAAATGTTTTGTTAGGGCACCCCCCCTACATGTAAAGTGGGGGCTGATATTTTTTTTCATTCCAACCCCAACGTGTGATATATCGTTGGATAGGTATTAAAAAATGAATAAGGGTTTACTAATATCGTTTTTTGATATTATTAATAGTTTCGGAAATAATCGCTCCTAAAGGAAAAAAAAGTGCGTCCCCCCCCCTCTAACTTTTGAACCATATGTTTAAAAAATATGAAAAAAATCACAAAAGTAGAACTTTATGAATACTTTCTAGGAAAATTGTTTTGAACTTGATAGGTTCAGTAGTTTTTGAGAAAAATACGGAAAACTACGGAACCCTACACTGAGCGTGGCCCGACACGCTCTTGGCCGGTTTTTTTTTTTTAAATTTTTGTATTTTTTTTATTTTAAGTACATTAATCACTAAAATAGCCATAAAATACAATGATTACGGCTTTCGTGTGTTAAAAATAGTGATTATACCCGAAATCATTGACAAAACTTATTGAAGTGAGCATTCGTATCACCCTATCGGGCGATGTAAATTATTTTTTATCACTCGTCGTACAATATATTTCTATAACAAATTATACATTTTCTAAAACTAGATAAATGTAGCTATTAAATAATATTTTTTATTTAGAAAAAACCATTACAGTTTTCATAAAATGTGCAATAATATGTATAAAAAAAAATCTCATTTTCAGATTTTCCCATTTTATTTTGTATTTTTGTTCTAAAATACATTTTTTTTGTTCCAAAAATGAATTCCTCGTCCTTCATTTATCTGAAAATGATATGTCGCATGCCCTATTTTGTATAGTTTTTGAGAAATATGGTTTCAAAGGAAGCGCGGAGGCGCCAGCCTTCCCCCCCTCCTCCCTCCTAAATTAAGGGGGGCTCTCGATGCCTCCCGATCTTTATCTACTCAGGGCCACCCAATGAACAACTGTGCCAAGTCTCAGTGCTTAATCATAAAATGCAGGGTTCCCATACAAGACATAGCAATAGCGTCCCCAGTAAAAAGTTTATAGAACCCTGGGAATCGAACGCACCTTCACGGCGTGACAGACGACTGTACACCAACGACGCCATTACATAACACGCTGTTCCCGACGAAATTGGGCTATACATATATAATTAATTAAATATAAATAATAATGTCAAATCCATACTAATATTACAAATGGGAAAGGGTGTGTGTCTGTTTGTTTGTCCGTCTTTCACGGCAAAACCGGAGCGACGAATTGACGTGATTATTTAAGGGGATTTAGTTGAAGGGATGGAGAGTGACATAGGCTACTGTTTGTCTCTTTCTTACGCGAGCGAAGCCGCGGTCAAAAGCTAGTTTATTATAAATGGGAAAAGCTGGTTACTCTATAATCTGAAGTGGAAGAATTCGTTGTTTCACCAAAGATAATGTGTGTTTGTTTGTTTGTCCGTCTTTCACGGCCAAACGGAGCGACGGATTGACATGTTTTTTAAGTGGAGATAGTTGAAGGGATGGAGAGTGACATATGCTACTTTTGTCTCTTTCTAACGCAAGCGAAGCCGCGGGCAAAAGCTAGTACAGCACGGGTAGCATGGTCGCGCGATAGACGATAAAATATCAGGCCGTCCCTGTCGCACTATTAGTAAGTGCGATTATAGGGACGGCCAGATGTTTTATCATTTATCGCGCGACCATAATTGCCTGCCTGGACCAGATTATATTGATGATAATTATTATTTGTAACCATTTAGTTAATATTGTCTTCAGTTACCGCGATAGTTACTCATGAAATAAAAACTATGAAAACGGATTAAATCGCGTATAATGAGTTTAAAATTCATCCCGATGTTTCAAACACTTTACAGCGTTCGTGGTCAACGGGTGACTGAGGAAAAATTACAATGTGCAAAAGCTACCCATATTCTTGTATATAACCATTTAGTTGTAGAAGAAAAATATTCACACAACAATAACATAGGTCAACCAGCTCAGTAAATGCAATACTTTACTAATACTATGCCCACACTATGACCTATGTATAATGTATTATACCAGACGTGTAATATTTTATTTTATCAACAAAGGCATAATAAAGGATTGTATTGTATTTTGTATGAAAATAAAAAATAGGAAAGCAATATAGTAATAGTCAAATATTCCATTAAAAAAATAAAAAATACTTAATAAATCCATAAAAGTTCAAATGATAAAAAAAACTTCGGATTCGAACCCACGATCTTCTGCATCATAGTCAGTCGTTTGACCGAGACGCCATTTCGATTTACATTAGCAGTGTCGAAATACACGATATGTATCTTTGTTGACAAAATGCGTCATTATTTCTGAGTCTGCTTGAGTTAACTAAACCAATATCTTTAAATAATTACTTGTCAAGAGCCAAATGTCACTGATGACAATGTCAACTAAAAATGCGCGAAATATGACGGCTCTGTGTCTGTACACAAAATTTGGCACGCACATTTACGTAAAATTAATAAAAAATTCACAAGGATTTGTCCATGATTTCTGTATGAAACAATGTATTTCATTCACTACCGCGACGACGGATAATGTATAGTAGATGTATGCGCATATTTTTATTTAGTTGTAGTGTGCGGTGACTAAATAAATGGTAGATGTTTTTTGTATGGAAAGCGAGCCACCTTAAGCAGCAAAGCTGTGATTCTGCTGATTTTTATGAAATCTATGAAAATGAAACGTGCATTTTTTTATAGCTCTTACAATTGAAGTTTGCAGTGTTAGAGACCTGTTTAACCCAGATAACCCTAAATGCAAAAAATCTTACCCCCGGATTTTTCGGGATATTTTGGTATATTGTCACTTATACCCACTAGAAAAATCCAGAAAAAAGAATCGGTGTTATAACACCTGGTAATGGGGAAACTGGGTTGGGTTTTTGGAAAAGTTTTAGTTCTTAGTAACAGATGAGTAAACTTTCCTTAGGCATTTTAAAAATGGAATCTTATAAAAATAACATATGAAGTTTCTACGTTGTTATGTACACATAACAAGAGACAGTTTCTGAATTTCATGCATGGCATATAATTTCCAGTTATTTTGTGTATTCAGCTTCAGTATCAAAGATTTCCTTGAACATAACTTAGTTATAATTTTGTGAATGAATGAATGTTAGGTAACATGTGTAAAGTTAACTTGTTTCAAACAATGGTATGGTTGGTTGTATATTGTTGTATGTGAAATAAATTAATATGTTTTGTATGATTTATTTTAATTTGACAGACCCGTTAGCTTGCTTATTTCATACCAGACAAGATTCTAATGGCCATGACGCGATATGACCCCACATTAGGGGTACATGTAAAACAATTAAATAAATGTTAGGTACAGGATCATTCTTATACAAATTGACTGATAGATTTGCAGTGATTGTAAAAATAGTAGTTAAAATCTAAGATTTTTTGTTCGGCTTATCACATAACCCCCATAATATTATACCAGTTGTTTTACCCCCAGGTTGGGAACTACTATTATACTAGATGATAGTATAGTTAAATCAAACATACTAAAGCAATTATAATTTGTATGAGTTTGAGTGACAAGGCAGAACATTAAAGGATTTGTAAGCAACACATATTGGCATTAAATGAGAAAGGCAAGAAAACAGAGAATATCAAATTAATTAATGGTATTTAATTAGTTACTTTGACATTATTAGGAACAACTAAGTTGTATCACAGCCTAAGAAACAATCTTATAATGACATGTTACATAATAAATCACTTGAAATAATACTAAAGTAAGGCAAGCATGCCTATTATACTTAATTTTGTTATGATAATATATTTTTATCAAAATTAAAGTTGGATCTTAAATGTTAACAGCAAACAGTTACTACAATCAGATATTAACACTGTCTAGGCTCCAGATTATACTTCATTTCCTGTTAGCATAAAAATCCTCCATGGACTGCAACTCTTCAACATTATAATTTATAATTTTTTCATGTCCCTGATAATGAAACTTTCCATAGAAAAGCTTTCCCTTTAACATGTATGGGTACCATATCGCATCGTCAAGCCACATGTCTTTATATGGGATTTCATCATTATTGTACCATTTGGGGAGCATTTCTTCTGTTTCCGTAGGCGTTCCTTCGTAAACGGTTGTACTAAATACTCTCACGTCCATCATTGTCGATTCACCTTCAAACGTAAATTCTAGGTGGCCAATATTCTTCATGTCGCTCTTTTTAACGATAAGACAACATTCTTCTTTCAACTCTCGCACGGCTGCTTCCACTATTGTTTCATTGGGCTCGACTTTACCGCCAAAACCGTTCCACTTGTTTACGCCGAAACCGCGTTTCTTCAAACCTAAGAGTACTTGCGTGTCGGTACGTACGAAAACTATAGTAAATAGTTTCTTAAGGAGCATTTTTTAAGCAAATTTTAAGTTGTTTTAATTAACAATTACGATAACGATCGTACCGGCGTACCGGCTTTTTACTAGCTCTTTGTTTTGACAGTTTTGACGTTTCGTCATCTTGCGAAATGGTTGCGTTCAGAAACTAATTAACATGATAAGGTAAAATACCCCATAATGGACAAAGATGCCATTATGGACAAAAAAACACAAATCCTTAAAAATAAGTATCTAAAATTAGTTTCTAAAAACTGACGGCTATGTACCATAAACTAGAGTTGTAGAGCTGTTTCATTTTGAAGTTTCAATTAATTCGGTTATTTCTGAAGGATTTGGCGACAAGATAAAATTCACCAGTTTACTGAAAAAAATATGAAGACGAATTCTTAGTAATGTTGCTAAGAGAGTTGAGTTCATGTATAAAATAATAAAAAAATAATACTCGGTGTAAACTTGAATGCGTTTTACTTACTGCATTAAGCATGAGATAAGGTATAAAACATACTAGTTTGTTGCTCCAAAGATATAAAGAAATGGCGTTATTTTGCGAGTGTCCATTACTGGAACCGAAAAACTGCCTACCTCCTATGGTGGACAAGGAACAATTTACAAAACCAAAATTTACAAGAAACAATCCTATGTTAAAATAACTCAAACTAATTGTATTTATGGTATATAAAATTGACTCATTGAGTATCAGTTGGCTTTAAAAGTAAAATTTTAAACTTATTTCACTGTCCATAATGGGGGATCCATTACTGGAGAAACTAATAGGAGTATCTATTCTGCAATACGCTTGAAATGTAGAAGAAGGATAGGACATTCAAGATTTAACACGCTTGGCGGTAGAATTTTTACATTTATCAGTGAAATATCAAAAACAGGCGATTTTTTTTCTTAAACTGTCCATGATTGGGTTCGTCACCTTAATTTAATTTATAATTTTCATCTAGTATAATAATTTTCAATTTCAAAAAACTTACCTAGTAAAATTAAAATTGTATCCTCAAAACACTTGTAAGCATAGTTACATGGTAAAAAATTAGTACATACTAGGTATGTGATTTATGAAGTTAATAAAATATTTCTGCCGTTAAAAATAGAAAAAAACCTAAGTTTCTGAGCAAGCATTAGATTAGACGAGGCACCACAGGAAGTGAATAGGGGGTTCCCAGAAAAAATGGTAAATCAAGAGCTAATTAAATTGATGTGCTTGTTAGGGGAGTTACCTTTATTTGAATGTACAATTGCCAGACATTTCTTCCGGGGAAAACAAGTGCCTAATATTGAACATTATTTTTACTCATCTCCTACGCTTTATTCTGCAGCTGTTCACTCGCGTGAGTATTGTTTCAATTAATTCTAATTGAATGTCAATAACGACACGCCACGTTGCGTTAAAGAGAACGATTTTTTTCAATCGTGTATTGAACTGCCACCACATACATGAGATGAGATTAGCAGCACCATCTTCATAATATAATACTCATGCTGGTCAGGCTTTAGTCATTTATCGAGATAATAATTATGTACACAAATAATTGTAGCCACTCTGATAGTAGGATTTCAAGACGATTTTGTAAACAATTATTTACATACTTCATATATAGGCTATATGGCCATAGATAGGGTCAGTTAACTTGCAGTTTATCCATAAACTTATAATCACTAAAGCTAGGAACATACTACGCGGTCGGCGCGACCGCGACCGATCAGTGTGCACGGTCTTCGGGACGTGGCTTCGGCTGACCAAAACATCCAGCGAGCCAGATTTCGATCGGACGTCCGTGCGCTCAAGGCCACGTCCACGACCGACGACCGATAGTTTTCACGGTTAAGTGTATATTCATTGTCTAGATCCGCGGTCGCGCGACGGCGGACGTCCGCGTAATATGTTCCTAGCTTAAGGCTAAATGAAACAGCACTTTACAATATGATTATAATTTATTCATAAATAGTTTACAAAGACATTATCGTACAAATATTAATCCAGGATCAGCATTCTGCGTACACCAATAAACATATTTTGTTCATTATAAAAACACGCTCCCAAGTAAGTACAAAGGTTATCTGAGTAAACGTCGATCGTTTATATACAATGCACCGGTTATATAAATGTATAAAACACCCCATGAAGCGTGGAATGGACGATTATATTGGAAGCGGCATTCGCCTTACTCTATACTTAAATAACCTAACTTACTTATCTTTATTTTAGTTTATTAGTTAGCCAGACGCGCTTGCGCTGGGCTGGATTTAGGGCCTACCGACTATAGAAATATTGGGAGTACCCAAAACGTATAAGGTTAAAATTTGCAGTTAAAGCGTTGGCAACATTTCAATCGCACCAACTCTGATGTCTCGGCGTATGTAGAGCCCCGTAGCGCACAGCGCGCGCGGCCGGTATTGCGTGAGCCCTCAACTTAAATAAGTTCCACTGCTGTAGGCTTCAGTCTCATGATCCTACGCCAATACGTAAACCGTATAAACCACCGACTAGACACTACCTATAAATCTCGAAAATATACGTCCCGAATATAATTCTAATAATAAATAATCGAAGCCGAAATGGTCAAGGGTAAAATATCTTAAGCAAGCGTAGACAGATCTATATGATGTTAAAATAATTACGATTATAATGAAGCGAACGATCACACCCGCAACGCGGAGAGTACCTTAATAATACTAAATGCAAAAACGAGCGCCGCTGCAGTTGAATCCTTTTTCGTTTTTTTTTTTGCCGAAATGTATAAGGACAATGATTCACTCATTGAGCAACATTCCCGTTTTTACTATTTTTCTTTACCAAACTATTGGCAGTTGATTCTTGATAGAACCAGTTGTTTGGATCGTTCGGAGGCCGCCATCTTGCTGTAACAAAATGGCCGCTGGGTTTTCAAAATGGCGTCAACTGAGCGGTCACACACAATTGTTCACGATGCGCGGGAACTGGAGTTCGATACTCGATAGCCAAATGTTTAGTCTCGTATGCTATGGAAGATTACGTGAACTGGTTTGTAATCTAGGGTTTATTTCTAAGGAGATTCATTTGAGCGAACCACTTAACTAACGCCGTACAAAATTGAAACTTACTACTATAGTGGATATGGACATTGATCCAAGCATATCCAAGTCTAAATGACCCTAAAAACAGTCTTTGATACTGTTGTAAAATTAAAAAAAATTGTCTAAACATTGGTCACGCTCTAACCAATATTTCAACAATATTTTTACTACATTAAAATAGGTATGTTAATGCGGGCATCAGCATGTAATGTATCCTGTATCCAACGCTGGTTCGTCCAAAGGAATCTCTTGTTGCTGTCGTATCTAATACTCCCAGTGCGTCGCCGAGCTGAGGTCAGTACCTGCAAGTATAATTTTTCAATTAGAAAATGCATAACAAAGACACAAGTAATAAGTATACTCGTACCTACGGCAATAACAAGATTCTCATACGCAGATAATATGAACCAATATCTTTCCATTCATCGAATGAAAGAAGAATATACAAATTAACAATCTTCTTATTCGTAGCAAAAAAATCCAGTACTTACACGCAAAAAAAAACATTGTGAAAGGTTTTTGCCAGAGGGGTAAGAAAATCTAGGTATTAGGTACCTACTGTACGATTTAAGTAGGAGGGCAACAGCAGAACACACGTTCCGAGAGTTCACGATTGAGCCTAGGTTTCCGGCTCCGTTTCCAGTGGACTTGATCGTTTTTTCTTCGGTGTATGGTATTTATTTCAGTGTATGGTGGTGTGTAGTTACCCGCTAGACGGAAGTTGCCGTTCTTGACGGCGGCGAGGTACTCGCGGCCGGCGGCGGCGCGGATGGCGAGGCGCGTGGGCTCGCGCAGCTCGAGGTGGAAGCCCTGCGGCGAGTCAGAGTCCATCGTCACCGACTCGCCGTCCGCGTGCCAGTACTTGCCGTTTGACCCTGAAAATATAAACATGTTGCTTGTTAGTGAAAGTCTGTTAATTTGTCACTTCGCGTGTCTTCTGAAAACACTCAGAAAAGTGTACTCGGAATCTACAGCACTGCCCATTCTGTCACTAAAAAGAAACTTCCCGAAATGTCAAATTTCACTACTTCACGTTTCTGTAACTGCAACCTATACTTGCAAGTGACGTGCTTCATACAACAAATACCATACCTACAATTATTTGGGACAATTTGATCATCAGAATTGAATCTGCTAGTGATTCTACCCAAAAGTATCAGCATCTGTGACAAATAGGTTCTCGGCCTCTATTTAAGAAAAAACCGGCCAAGAGCGTGTCGGGCCACGCTCAGTGTAGGGTTCCGTAGTTTTCCGTATTTTTCTCAAAAACTACTGAACCTATCAAGTTCAAAAAAATTTTCCTAGAAAGTTTTTATAAAGTTCTACTTTTGTGATTTTTTTTCATATTTTTTAAACATATGGTTCAAAAGTTAGAGGGGGGGGGACGCACTTTTTTTTTCTTTAGGAGCGATTATTTCCGAAAATATTAATATTATCAAAAAACGATCTTAGTAAACCATTATTAATTTTTAATTACCTGTCCAATAATATATCACACGTTGGGGTTGGAATGAAAAAAAAAACCAGCCCCCACTTTACATGTAGGGGAGTACCCTAATAATACATTTTTTTCCATTTTTTATTTTTGCACTTTGTTGGCGTGATTGATATACATATTGGTACCAAATTTGGGTCGGTATCAAAACGACTGGATTCTCAAAACGACCAGAACCACATAAAGACTTGATCGCAAAACGACCACATCTGCAAAAAGCCTTTATCTTGTAATGACTTTCTAGTAAAACGACCACAAAGCATAAAGTCTGAATATCAGAACGGCTTACTATCAAAATTACTTGTTCGCAAAAAGACCACCTCGTAGAAGGTATAGATCTTAGAATGCCCTAATAGCAAAATATAAAAATTTTACCTTCCAATAAAATTTGTATTATTTTGCCTGGTATATCCGAGGTCTTTATAGAGAGTACGTCGTAGACGTCGCATCGGACCGATAGATGGCGCCATCGTTCGTTGTAAGTCGCTCCGGCGTCTCACCGCCGCGATGTTGGTAGTCCCGTTTTTCCCCACCTGCAACACAAGGCCCCCCGCGCCCCGACTCGCCACCAGCCACCCACATTGTTGAGGAGAAGTGCCGACGGTATATTAAGCCTACCAGGAAGGCATCACTCAGACCTCGGATATACCAGGCAAAATAATACAAATTTTATTGGAAGGTAAAATTTTTATATTATTTGTGCCGTTTGTATATCCGAGGTCTTTATAGAGACCTGTTTATTATCTCCTGGTGGCGAGTCAGCTGGCGCGCAAGCCTTTGGTAGCCCTATTGGCATGGCATAGCATAGAAGAATAAGTGAATCAGTTGAACCGATTTGACAGATGTATCAGTCGAAATAGCCTTCGATCCGCGAATATCTCGGTGCCAGAAACGCATAAAGAGATTTTCGTGATGACGTTTAGCTTTAGTCAGCGAATAGTTAGAGAAATGACATTATTATACATCGCAGATCAAAACCAAAAAAAAAAAAAAAAGATGTAGGCGAGGCTGACTTGAACAAGATACAAAAACCTTAGATACACTATTATTATTAACAGACACGTTATTTTATCAGGTTATAAACCCAATTTCAGACACAAAGTGTGGAAATTAACTGTAAAAGTAGTGTAACTATCTGTACTGTAGCAGGGTAACGTAATTGATACTGCTTTTGTCAACCCTTCGTAAAAATTATCTAAATCAATATTAGCTTTGATATGACTATTTAAAGTCCAACGTCTTACGTCCATATCAAACACAGAAAAAGGTCATCACTCACGTGCCCAAGGGCTATTTGTTACAATACTGGTATTTTCGATCAGACTATTTCGCGTCAAGCGAGCGCGGTTGCAAGCGAGACTCCTGAACTCTGAACTCTTTTTAGTGAGGGCATTTGAGGATACCGATCGCTCGGTAAGACTAGCCTAGAAGATGAAAAGTACGAGCGCTGTCGATTGCTACTACACTGGACGGAGGTATCAGTCGATTTCTTTAAGTCAGTCATTGACTCTTAGGGTAATCCATTACCTAATCCAAAACCCGATGCGACGGATTTCTACTTCGTGCAATGAAGGTCGACAGAGTAGACTGAGAGGTGGAGACGTCAGTGTCGCATCGCTGGTGGTTGCTGAACACGTCGTGGTAGCAGGTCAAGGGGTGAATTTAACACCGCCACACATGCGCGCTTTAAGAGCGTAGGCGGAGCGCAATAATGGCGGTGCACCGCACTAACGCTGGCGTTGCGCCCAGTGGGCGCTAGCGGGAACGAACGAGCGCTGATAGCGAAGCGGAATGCGCTTTATGTGTGGCGGAGGCTTAATACGTACCGTTGTACGGCGTAATGCAGGGCTCTCGCAGACGAAGAGGTACGATGACGGGCGAAGCAGAAGAAGGCGAGGTCACCGAAGGTCACTTACTTGGCTCCCAGGGGGTGCATACTGACCTCGTACGACAGTCTGTTGGAGTCAGCAGTTACTGTCGTAGTTACTCGTAACAGAAGAGATGTAGTCCTGCCATCGTACAGCATAACATAACATACAACTGAACTGTGCATAGCATATAGTGCTATGCGAACCTTAAGCCGGCTGCATGTCACTTCAGTCGCCAGCGCCACCGCCTGTTGAAGATTATTCTCCATCGGAAGAGCTTTACTTCGTACAATGTTCCGATTATTGAAGGTCTTATCGGGCTGCAGATGCAAGCAAAACAGGGGCGATTGGCCTACAGCTATCGGCAGCTGTACGAGGTAATGCTGGAAACTGCAGCGGTGCAACCTTCCTCTGTAGACCACGAAAGTTGTGAAATTTATGAAATCAGGTTCTACGATCGAATCAAGCACTATATTAATTGAGTATAGTCGAGCCAGATGATAACTACTGAAGTACTCCTGAGTTCCTGGCCCCTTTCGCTTTGAGCTGGAATCTGAAGTTCACTAAGGCGAAGCAGGTTTATTTTTCCCAATTTGTTTATTAGAGGCTCGGCGAATAAGTTAATCTCTCGAATGGACAGGGGGCGCCACAAGCCTCCGGGAAATCGTCGTGTACTTGGAACCCCCGCGGCCAGATTGCCGATTGGTTTTGGTGTCCGCCCGGTAAACAGACGCACGCTCAGGATGCAGGACGCTGGCTCGAATTCAGATCTGGACATTCTGAAAGGGATTTTTTTTTTTAATTCCGCAAACCTTTACGATGTCTTTGACCTACACAATGAGCGATGTACAGGAATCACAGGGTCTTCTCGCGAGGCGCCTCTCCGATTAGATAGCTCGCGAACATCGTCAGGACACCCTCGCAGCAGTGCGGCTCCTCGTCCGGTTATTGACGTCTTACCTCGTTCAACTATGGGTCTCCAAACCACGTTAGGACGTAGCATCTTAAGAATTTATCTGTTCTCACTTCGGCGACGGAGGAGTCCTTGGTCAAAATAGAGTGTAAATACAGTCGTACTTCACGGGAACTGGAAAGAGAAGAGTGGATACCATAGTGTACGGGATGTCAGCTGATAGCGGCGCCCGGCGTCACATTGGAGGATAGTATCAGCCTGGTCAGCAACAGAGTCTGCAACGATACCGTAGCAGACGGAGCCTGGATAGTCGTGGTCGTGGCACCATTGTAGGGGAAGACAGTGTTCGCGGTGAGCGTGACATCTTAGGCGCGACGGGCGTTATCAGCGTGGCGGCTAGCAGCACCAAGGGCCCACATCAGCAATCTTACCAGCTTGTCACTGCAGCAGACGCTGTTATGTTCGGCGGTGAGATTGAGACGGCCGTCGTCAGCTCGAAAGGCGTCTCGATGCCCTGTCGCGTCGCGCAGTATTGTGCTCGGTGGCCCTCTCGAGGTCGCCGCCGTCAGCGCGGGAGGCACCGGCGCCAGCGTGGCAGTCAGCTACATCGGTGAACAGCATCAACAGAGTTCGCGGCGTCGTCACGGCAAACGCGGCAGGAAAATTAGCGACGCCTTCGCGGCAGCCGCAGTATTGCGCTCGGTGGCGCGATGAAGGTCGCCGCGTCTGCAATCTTACCTCGTGCGATCGAGGCGACATCAAGGCGCCAGCATGAGCGTGTCGGCCGACGACACCGGTGGAAAACTTCAAGTAGCTTGCGGCGTTGTCACGGCAGACGCAGAAGGATTGCGACGCCTGTGCAGCGGTTAACAGTATTACGCTCCGCATCACCACTGAGGCGCCAGCATAAGCGTGGCGGCCAGCAATACTGGTGGACAGCTTCGGCAGGGTCGCGTCTCGCGTCGTTGTCACGGCATATGAACGCTCTACATCACCATCGAGGCGCCAGCATAAGCGTGGCGGCCAGCGATACTGGTGGACAGCTTCAGCAGGATCGCGGCGTTGTCACGGCAGATGAGCTCGCTGCATCACCATCGAGGCGCCAGCATAAGCGTGGCGGCCAGCGATACTGGTGGACAGCTACAGCAGGTGGACAGTCAGCAGGATCGCGGCGTTGTCACGGCAGACGAACGCTCTGCATCACCATCGAGGCGCCAGCATAAGCGTGGCGGCCAGCGATATTGGTGGACAGCTTCAGCAGGCTCGCGGCGTTGTCAAGGCAGACGCACGCTCTGCATCACCATCGAGGCGCCAGCATAAGCGTGGCGGCCAGCGATACTGGTGGACAGCTTCAGCAGGATCGCGGCGTTGTCACGGCAGACGAACGCTCTGCATCGTCACCATCGAGGCGCCAGCATAAGCGTGGCGGCCAGCGATACTGGTGGACAGCTTCAGCAGGATCGCGGCGTTGTCACGGCAGACGAACGCTCTGCATCACCATCGAGGCGCCAGCATAAGCGTGGCGGCCAGCGATACTGGTGGACAGCTTCAGCAGGCTCGCGGCGTTGTGGCGGGGGCAGAAGGTGGCCGCGCTGGTAGCCTGCGTATTGACGACTGATCACTAACGGCACGGCGCTCGCGTCGGGGCAGCAGCAGACATACTTACAGCGTCGCACGCGATGCCTATGCGGCGGCCACAACGTTGTTCGGCGGCACCGCAGAGATGGCCATCGTTAACGAGGAGGCAACTTCTACGCAACCTCGGCGGCGCCGACGCGGCGGACAACACTGCCGCGGTCAGCGGCGCTATCGCAGCGCTACAGTAAGTTTCGGCGCCGACACGTGGCTTGGGGCCTCCGCACCGAATCGGAAACCGAACATATTCTTTCTAAAATAATATGAATCTGCTCACCCATTCGTCGGAGAAATTCAAACCTCCTTGAAGCGCGGTATTCCTCCACCGCGCCCGCCGCCGCCGCCGCCGCAGCCCGCAGGTCGCGCAGCACGCGGTCGCGAAGCACGTGGTCCCCGGAGCACGTGGTCCCCGGCGGAGCAACTTACCTACGTTACCGCTTATATTCTCGCGCGAAACTTTTAATACGCGGATAACACTTCCTACTTTAGTCTCGGAAATGCGAATAGTTTAAAAAGAAAACTGATTAACGGTAACGATTTTTGCAGCATGGAACTTTCTTACAAAAAAGTGGGTAGAATCATAAAGCACCGCTCGTTCATTTCTATAGTGAGAACCCCGAAAGACGAATAATGATCGCTAGCGAGGCATAATATATCTCATTATTCAAGACGAACGAGCGCAAATTAAAAGGGAAGAAAGAATTGACGGATGAAATTGAAAAATTTCATAATTCCGAAACGTTATAAGCCACTTTTTAAATAAAAACACGAATAACTCTGGTTTGACCAGAAATAACAAGGAAATAGAAACTAAAAGATTAATTTCGAGACACCATGCTATAAAAATGTTCGAACGGAATACGCGACAACCGGTCACTTCGGCGTTCGACGAAACAAAGTGGGTGGCTGGTGGCGAGTCGGGGCGCGGGGGGCCTTGTGTTGCAGGTGGGGAAAAACGGGACTACCAACATCGCGGCGGTGAGACGCCGGAGCGACTTACAACGAACGATGGCGCCATCTATCGGTCCGATGCGACGTCTACGACGTACTCTCTATAAAGACCTCGGATATACAAACGGCACAAATAATAACTAGATCGCAAATGAACTTAATCTCAGAATGGCATGGTAGCAATTAGTCTTGTTAGTAAAATAGCATGAAATGTATGATATCGTAATGAATAGGTACGTCTCGTGTTTCAACATTATAAAAGAGCCTGCATGGAATCCGCTTTGGCACCTTATCCCCAGATTTTATTTCCACACTAGTTCTATGAAAGTGACTGCTGTTTACCATCATTTATGAAACTTAAAAAATATCCCTTTTCCTCTTTTCTCTTCCTGCAAAAACTCTACCTACTTATAGTAGATACATAAAACATAATCCAAGTACCTACCTATCATGGCACAGACACGTCAATGCAAGGTTCCAGCGGAAACCCACGCCCATCCTGTGGACAACTTGTGTCCATATTCTCCAAAACATTTCGGAGATCAAGTTAGATTTATAGGTATGTGTACTACGTTCAGGAAGTAAATAAATAAAATAAAATAAAAGGTTCAGGAAGTACTACAATTTTATTTTTGTCCTGTTTTACGCAAGTTGAGTTATAATAAAGTTTTTTTTCTATCTGAAGTAAATATGTGTTTTATTGTACAAGTTTAGAAAAACCAGCAATTAAAAGAAAAAAAAATTGTTAGGATCGCCTTTTTCATTCAAAGTTTACTTACGCCCTGGCTCGCGTGGGCGACGGCGATGCGACGCATACAAAATCAAACCTTATCGACATGGAACTAGACGATGCGATGAGACGCGACGGCGACGGTCGCGCGACCGTCGCCCACGCAAGACACGGCGTTAGTTATATAATAGTTCCCACAGCCTAGGCCTAGAGGTGGTGACCCTGCTCACGAAGCAGGATAAGTATTTATTTAATAAGTAGTACATATGGACATATTTTTGCTATTCTGATAACTAGTCGTTTTGATACCATAAATTGTAGTCGTTTCACTAGGACTAGAACTTAAAACAACTGTTTTAAGTTCTAGTTATTTTGCTATTAGGGCATTTTAAGATCTGTACCATCTACGAGGTGGTCTTTTCGCGAACAAGTAATTTTGAGAGTAAGCCGTTCTGATTATTCAGACTTTATGCTTTGTGGTCGTTTTACTAGAAAGTCATTACGAGATAAAGGCTTTTTGCAGATGTGGTCGTTTTGCGATCAAGTCTTTATGTGGTTCTGGTCGTTTTGAGAATCCAGTCGTTTTGATACCGACCCCCAAATTTCAGCTTTCTAGTGCTAACGGTTACTGAGATTATCCGCGGACGGACGGACGGACGGACGGACAGACAGACATGGCGAAACTATAAGGGTTCCTAGTTGACTACGGAACCCTAAAAAGGCTCATTGCATAAAGATCGAAATAACTCGCCCTTGAAATAAACGGCTCCCTTGGGTCCGCGTACGACTTGTATGGTCTCGTAGTTGGCCTTGTTGCACTCCAGTCGGACGCCCTTCGGTCCGACGAAGCCTTGCTCGCACTTCAGCACTAGAATAGGCCTGTGAAATTACAAGAGGATTGCAACTTTTCATATTTAATCAGCTTATTATATCTACTACGTATATTGCAATATAACTTAGATCAATCCAGAGACTAAACAACTGTCAAATTAATTCAGCCTGTGTAATGGAACTGCAATGACGAACGAGCTTCACTATGCTTGTAGATGACAGAATTAAGAGGCCAGTTCATGAAAAATCTATCTCAAACTGGCCTGGCCTTTAACAACAAGAGATAATCTTCTACTGAGGCTCTAGTCTAGTATCTAATATTAAAAAAGGAGTCATAGTTGTGTCACTCTTTATTCGAGCCTGGGTGTGGCCACTGTGGCCTCAAGCCACAACAACGCGTGCGTGTACTTCTCCCCTCGCACCATCTCTAGCACGTAGCACCTATCTCGGTACTTTACGAATACCCACGAAACACAAGCGAGCTGTGTTGCATCGCAAATGAAACGGTCTATAATTTGTGATATTCAACGGAACTGACCTGTTGATGAGATAGAAGTAGTATTTGCAGTTGTCGTCGATGGTGTCCGCGTTGGCGTAGAGGTGTCCCGATCGCTTCGTCATGAGGTACTTGCCGTTGTTGGCGCGGAACGCCACGGCGCCGTCGCCCTGCCAGTCCAGTTCGAACAGAGCGTTCGATGACCTGTAATGTTATAGTTCAAGGTTAATTGAGGATGTATTATGAGAAAGGTTTTGAAGCAAGATTCTTTATTCTTGGCCAAAGCGTTATAGCCGCTTTTTGCCACAATTGTGGGACTGCATAAATAGTAACTTATCCTAAAAATCGGCGTAGCCACTACTTTTACGAAAAGACTGTTATTTGCAAAGTCGGACGTATCGGTCCAAAGGGTAAAAAAACTAGGTAGATTTAGGAATTAGTCCAGTTTCTTCACGATATTTGCGACCTTCACCGACAAACAACGAAACAACAATAGTTATTTGTTACACAAGGCAGCAAAGTTGTATTTTAACCGAGTGTGGAATTGCAACACGAACTAGCGAATGGATTCTAGGGTTGAACTACGAGCGAGCGAATGGATTCTATGGTTGAACCACGAGCGAAGCGAGTGGTTCGAAAATAGAATCATGAGCGAAGCGATACACATGAGTTAAAATAACTTTGCATCCCGTGTGTAACACATAACTTTTCACCTCACTAAAGCGAGGAAACACGCAATAAAAACAACTGGAACATAATTGCACAGAAATAAGTCAATTTGCGTTTATTACAATTTCCACGAAGCACCGACCGACACCACAAAAGTTTCAAATTAAGGATCAAGAAGAAAGGTCTATTTGGGTGCGTTCCGTTTCACGTGTTTGAGATTGCAATGTTACTTAAGGTGCGTTCTGAATAAGTACAATGGAAGAGTCAAAAATACAATTTCTTGTACGATTTCAAGTGTCTTATGGTAAAATCATGTTATAAAATTGTTTGAATTTTATGTTTAGTACCACCTATCTAGCACGACCACACCCCATGTCAAAACTCCGAAACCATGAGGGTATTTTTTTTTAAAAGGTACCTAAGTACAAAAAAGTACATTTTTTTTCGTGAATTTGTACTGCAACAGAAATTTAAAATCTCGTTAAATATAGTGTGGTCGTGCCAGGGAGTACCTACCTAGCACGACCCCGGGCCCTATGTCGAAACTCCAAAATCATAAGGGTACATTTTTTTTAAACGTCAGTACAAAAAAGTACATTTTTTTTCGTGAATTTGTACCGCATCAGAATTAATAAAATCATCCGTGGTCGTGCTGTATAGTATCACACCTTCAAGTCGCGCTAGATATTTGGAGTCGCGCGCGAGAAAGCAACTTAAGCCAGTTGTTGAACTTTTATCAGAACATTATTTTTCAATAGGTAGTTAGTCATGTATAACAGGCACTTACTTATTATCAGAGGCGGCCTGGATGCCGCCGCCGGTCTCGAGCGTCCAGTAGCGGTCCTGCATGGTGCGGATGTACCAGCGCTTCGTGGCCCAGTTGAACTCCAGCTGGAAGGTCTCGTGGGACGAGATCTCATCCTGGTTTGCTGTCACGTCCACTCCTGGAAAGATGAGAAAAGTTTTTAGTAAAGGCAAGTTTTTACTACTACACATTACATCTGTCTAGCGTCCTTTGAGGATGTCTGTGCGTGAAGGAGTGGCACTGAATGTTAGAAATACGCGCATAATCTTATGGAGTGTCAAACATTATGCTAGCGGCAGTCGTTGGAACGGACAGCACCAGTCGTGCACCTAGCGAATAGTAAATGATAATATTTGAATTAGATGTAGTAAATTTACATACCATGTTTACTATTAGCTATAATTAATTTAAATAGAAATAATACTACTGCTAAAATTCTCTGTCAAATCCGGCAGTATGTAGTAGACCGTTAAGTGCTTACAGGGAGGTACATTCATGTTTTCTTGTTAAGCACTTCAACTCTCAATGTGACAATGACCTTCCGTCACAGTCATAACCCAAGAGTGTATGAGTATATGGTTTGTTTAGACGTCATCTAACGAGATGCACGGACAGCAAGCACCGGACCGGGTAACGGAGTTAATCGACTGTAGGATTGATTCAACATGCTGATAGATCAACAGATAGATATATCGACTTGTCGATTGGCTGTTAATCGATCTTATAACTGACGTACAAAAATAATCATCTATGAGTATTTTCGCTGACTTAAAAAGTGTATGGTAAAATTTACAGTAATTTAAAAAAAACTATACATATCAAACATTCGGTAAAAGCATGTGTTTTTCGTGTTGTGTTTGTTATTTGCAGCACTGTAAGTTCTAGTTAACGTATTTCAGTTTATCTTCTACTTATTTATTGTGTGTGTGTGGATTGAGTGAGCACCTTCCGAAAATAAAAAAAAATATGCTGATCATTTAGTAAAAGTTCTAAAACAATTGTAAAACGAATCTCTGAATTTGTAAAAAGATAAATCAAAAGATACAGCCATTAACATGTGCTCACTCAGTTCTCACAAACTACCAACGAAAACAGTGAATATATTCATTTAACATATAATATTTATATACTAACATTTAGTAAAAAATAGGCCAACCTACCTCTATAAATATTAGATCACCTAGTGACGTATTAAATTTTTTACAAATAGTTTCTTATGCTCACTCAATCCACACACTTTTGAAAAGCCGAATTTTGATGAAAAACATAAGATTTAGACCGCTATTATATGTGTATAGTTTAGTAAAAGTGAAATGGGAATTTGTAAAATACAAAACGAACCACTAACGTGTCAGGTTTTTTTATAATAAATTTTTGTAAGTGCTCACTCAGTCCACACGTTTTGAGAAAGTTAAAAATGTAAATATCTTACGATTTGTAGCACCTAAGACACTCGAAAGTACTTCAACATTTAGTAAAAATTTTTACTAAATATCCACCATCTAATATTTTATATTCGTTGTCTGGTTTTAAAGATAATCAGACATAACTTTTCTCATACAAATGTATCAAGTACGGTGACCACACTATGTCGGCTCCTGATTTTCCCCACCTTCCCATTGTCATATTGAGATTGGGGAGTTTCGTTCAATTTTGATAATAGTTTACCGGATTTGTAAGTGGGAGCGAGAAAAGAATAACTATTTCTCGCTCCCACTTACAAATCCGGTACGCTCATCTGTTAGCGCGATTAGATTACCAGGTTCTGGTTTCTTACTAGTGAAGTATTATATTCTTTGTTTCTTACCAATTATTATTCATGTCCTTTTTAATGCATGCATGTCGATATGGTTATTATCCTGACGTCGATAAAAATTACACAATACACATCATCACTAGGCCAAGAACATAACCTAAAAACAGTTTGCAGATGGAGAATTAATATGGTATTAGTTTAATATTATCAAAATTGAACGAACGAAACTCCCCAATCTCAATATGACAATGGGAAGGTGGGGAAAATCAGGAGCCGACATAGTGTGGTCACCCTACTTGATACATTTGTATGAGAAAAGTTATGTCTGAATATCTTTAAAACCAGACAACGAATATAAAATATTAGATGGTGGATATTTACATACATACATACAATCACGCCTGTATCCCATAAAGGGGTAGGCAGAGCACATGAAACTACTAAAGCTTCAGTGCCACTCTTGGCAAATAAGGGGTTGAAAGAAAACGAAACTGTGACATTGCAGTGATAGGTTTAATGGATATTTAGTAAAAATTTTTACTAAATGTTGAAGTACTTTCGAGTGTCTTAGGTGCTACAAATCGTAAGATATTTACATTTTTAACTTTCTCAAAACGTGTGGACTGAGTGAGCACTTACAAAAATTTATTATAAAAAAACCTGACACGTTAGTGGTTCGTTTTGTATTTTACAAATTCCCATTTCACTTTTACTAAACTATACACATATAATAGCGGTCTAAATCTTATGTTTTTCATCAAAATTCGGCTTTTCAAAAGTGTGTGGATTGAGTGAGCATAAGAAACTATTTGTAAAAAAATTAATACGTCACTAGGTGATCTAATATTTATAGAGGTAGGTTGGCCTATTTTTTACTAAATGTTAGTATATAAATATTATATGTTAAATGAATATATTCACTGTTTTCGTTGGTAGTTTGTGAGAACTGAGTGAGCACATGTTAATGGCTGTATTTTTTGATTTATCTTTTTACAAATTCAGAGATTCGTTTTACAATTGTTTTAGAACTTTTACTAAATGATCAGCATATTTTTTTTTATTTTCGGAAGGTGCTCACTCAATCCACACACACACTTATTTATTACCTACTTAGGTTTTAGAACTACCGACGTCGTGTTTTGTTCAGTTCTCATGATTAAATCTTAGCAGAGAACTAATACTAATAATAAGTAACAACGGAGGTATATCTCAAAAGGATCTACTTTCTAAAGCTCATTAAATTGCGGTGAAAATAGTGAATAGCGTCGTGCAGCCTGTAGTCGTATCGGTGAGCTTGCACTTTTGCATTGGCGGGGTCGAATGGCGTGGCGCGTTAGGGTTGAACAAATCTAACCACACGATAGACAATATAATTTCTGTATTTTAACTGGTTAAAGCCAAAGAATCCTGTGGATACCGGGAAACTGTTGGAACATTATGGATTATAAACATTTTTTTTTATTAATGCGTATGCGTACCTAAAACTATGCAAAATTTTGGCAAAAGGCAACTAGGCCTTCGCATGTGGCGGTGTTATTAAGACGCCACTATATTAGTTTTCTTGAACAGCTTTCGTGAAATTCACACTGTTTCCTGTATTTTGACGCAAAGGTTTGCACTGTCAGCTCAGCTGCCCAAAGCCTTCCCGCGCACGCGCGCAGTATCGTTATAACAATGCGTTGCCATGGTTACAGAGCCAAACAATACGTTTTCAGTTTTTTCGATACTGCGCGCATGCGTGGAAAGCCGGCGGACGCTGGCTTTGGGGAATAGACTTTTATTTAGGGTTTTAAATATCTATGCACGACCCTGTAAATGACGAATAACAGTTCGGGAGTAGAAAAAATAACATACCTATGCACCGGAGGACCTGTCATAATCGCTGCAGAATTAGTTGACACGACTTTAATTTTATTTCAGTTGTGACAGCCCTAATATGCCACGGCTTGAGCGGGCGTCGCCCGCGCAGCGCTCGATAAGACGCTTTATGCGTTACAACGAGAGACATTATCGTTAAAGCTTTACGGGTAATAGTGGTAATCAATTCAATGGCTGCCTTGTACTGGAACGTTAAGTTGAGAACGTTCAGTTAAACTGTACAGATTTTACAGTTTGCTCAGTTATAGGATATAACATTTGACGATCGCAGTAATGTGTAAGTTATTCTGCGAACCAGCTGTGAACTATGTGTGAGGTCCACTCCACGTCCGCCGTGTCGTAAGTAAATGCAAATGTTTAAATAGGTAAAAACCTAAAATTTACTTATACTTTTTTACTGAATACTTATTAAAAAATATTATGTACCTACGTAAAATCTTCCTAGCAAATCTAGCAATCGACTCAAATATTAGTGCGTGCATCGTGAAATAATGATCTCCGACAGTTTCTTTCAATCCTCTTTTCGCTTATTTTTATTGCTCGTACATGTACATTACGATACAAGTGCGTAAAAAAGGAAGTGCGAATTTCCTTTTCGCACGTGTATCGTACGACGTTTTTCAGTACAGATGAGCCTGCGAAGTTTCGACCTGGCATATAATGAACCACTTCTCGCACTAGTGCGTAAAAAAAGCACAATCTGTACTGTACTGAAAAATCCTTTTTTTTTAAATTCATTGTGCTAATCTCGCATGAGTCTCTAAATTTTTACGTGACTGCTAATAAGCTATACTCCTTGGAAAATACCTATTTGACTACTATCATCATTTAGCGAGTTAGGATATAGTCACCTATTATGTACATTCTATGCTGTGCAGCAAAGTCCGCTATTGATATCGGGTGCCAATGACCGAGCAGTAGTTAACTGAGCTTTTATCACTTGAGTCGCTTTGTCATTGGACCGTTTGGTTTATCATTACTTTCTTTAGTTAGACAATTTTTGGTACACGTTCGTAAAAAAAATTACTTTACTTTGTTTCTGATGTCGCATCCTGTACGTAAACACAGACAGACAGACAGACAAACGCGTCAAACTTATATCACCCCGTCGTGTTTGCGTCGGGGGTTAAAAATATATTTAAATACCTGGAAAAATACTAATTTACTGAAATCTAAATATGGCTCAATTACGTATGATATAATGAATGAACGATGTAGATCGACTCGCGCGCAGGCATCCGTGAGAGAAACGCGGGAAAGCGCGCACAATGCGCCGAGCGGTTTTTGCGCAGGCGCGATCTCGCGAAGTGTTGCTACGGGGAGATACTGGCATTCATCATCATTTAAGCCCTTAATTAGATCGCTTTTGGACAGATTATTTCTGGGACATATGACGCATCGCTGAAGAAACTATTGCAACGGAACAAATATCGATCAAAGCTGTGTAGTACCCCTACGCGAACGAGTGGTTGATTATAGCCATTAGGTGTTCGCTGCTTCGTTGCTCCGTTGACAGCGAAAGATAAGCCATTGATTACTGAAAGAAGAACGCTTATTTTATTTACAGGGTGGCCCAAAAATACGTTGACAAACGTTTGTATAATTATTTTTCTGTCCTTATACGAATGATTGTCCAACAAATTAAAATGTGAAACCTTAATAATTTTTGACCAAATAAATGGTTGTCTATTGTTTGCCCGACAGTCATTTAACATAATATTCATTTGCCCGAATCTAACTTGCCTGAATTTCATTTGCCCGAATGATTTGTTTACTATAAAAATCATATGACATACTCGTTGTTTATCCGAATATTACCTTCCATAATCATACAATGCCATACTATTTGTTAGCCATATTATTAAGTGCAATAATATGGTTTCATAGAATATTCAAACGCCATAAGCAATTATTGCCATATTAATTGTTGCCCATATTATTACCTAACCTAACCTACTTTCTGATAGCAGTTTCATTCTCTAGTCCTTCTAGTACCTATTATAGTAGTTTTCGATTCTGCCAAAGCACATTATGGAAATTGACTTTTCTGGACGCCAATTTGTATGACAAATGATGGTATGGAATGTGGTAATTACGGATTTCGATGATTCTGACAAATGACATTATGGAAACTGACTTTATGGGAAACAAAGTTTCTGGCACTAGATTAATATAGTAAACAATGATTATGGCATAAGATGTTATGAGAAACAATATTATGATTGTTGAATAGGATGGCAAATAAAATTATGGCAAATGAAATTCTGGCAAATGGGGGTATCCCCGCTGCACCTCTAGTATGACTTTCGTCTAACTTATTGCACGTTTAGCTTTTTAAATATCCTATTTTTTGTAATCAATAAACGGGCTAGGGTTTTAAGATTGATTACAAACTATAATTTATAGTTTTAAGTGAGGTGAATTTACGTAGGTAGGCTGAAACGTATCGAACGTATGAATTTGAAAAAATCGCCGTTTTACAATTGGTCTACATAGCAAATCTTGCGAAATGGACATGAATGCTGTTGAAATATTCATGGTGAATGTAGAAATATACAATAAATATAGGCTCAAAAAATATTTTCGGTAACTTCGATATTTTGGTTTATTTCAACATTTTACTATTCTTTGTCAACGTAATTTTGGGCCACCCTGTATATATACAAAAGCTCGTAGGTATATTATGCTTTTAGCCCGGATATGTAATGAAAAACTGTTGAGAGTACATTTCCATAAAAATAATACCTATCTAAGTCGGCCTAATGTGAAATAAAGGAGGTTTAGGAGGGTTTATCAGCTGGATTAAAAAATGTGTGTTGCATATCAACTTTCTTATCCATTCTGCTGTGAAAGAATGACCTGCTGTGATTGTTAACACCTTAAAGTTTTTGTAAAAGTCACTGCTGATGTAGATTCTACTTTCCATTAATGGTTGTAAAATTAGCAAGAGAAGGCAATGAAAATATAATTACCAAGCAGTTTTACAAAGAAAAGCCGCTCTGGCAATAAACAAAATGTGATCGTTAACATTTTACTCGCATACAAACGTAACCTCTGGCCAACACTAAACTTGGTAGCTTGTTTACTATGGTATGTTTATAAAATAATGAACCAAAATTTTAGTTTGTTACCCATTGTGATAGTGATCTCATTTTTCCTATAACAGGGATAGAAACGTGTGCTGTTTGTCAAGAATGATACGTTGTTACAATAGTTATTTGTTATACAAGGGGGCAAAGTTGTATTTTAACGCCGAGTGTGGAATTGAAAAACGAGCAAGTGAAAGGAATCTATAGTTGAACCACGAGCGAAGCGAGTGGTTCTAGAATAGAATCCTGAACTTGCGAGTTTTTTAACACACGAGAAGTAAAATACATTTGCACCCGAGTGTAACACAAAACTTTTCCCCTCACTATAGCGAGCACATAGCGAGGAAACTACAACGCAAAATATGCGTTTACCTGCTTCCAATAGTTCCACAGGTGGTAAATCATCTTTATTACTAGATTCACCTACTTTTATCAATTTTAAAGCAGTTAATCTTACTTTATTCAAGGTCAAATTACTTTACCCACTAGTGGATAAAATGCGTTTTTACCCGCTGGTATTAAAGGACAAAACACGTGTTTCCGAGCTAGTGAGGGGAAAAAACTAAAATACATAGTGTAAATCTTCCCGTATCCTCAGATGAGGATATTCTAAAAAATCTCAAAGCCATATGATTCTCGTCCTCAAAAGACAAATTTAGTGGCAAAACGTGCTTCAGAGTTAAAAACAGTTATACGGAATGACTACTCTAATTTATCTATTATATACTGTTAGAGCATCTAACTCCGTTGAATCGTGACTACATATCAAAGAGGGCAACCCGGCCACTCCACTATATTTGCATTTACAAAAGTACCTGTTTATTTATACATCTACCTTCACTTTTCAGCATATGTATTATGCGCTTGTTACATAACCTAATACTAGTACATGGCCTTATACCTTATTCAGCGTTAGCCTAGCATAGCACCATTGTCAACGAAGAAGGTGGCGTTGATTATCACATACTACATAATCCTATGGACAAACCAACATTAATGCTAGTGGCGGCCGTTGGTACTAATTTGACTCCATAAGATTTAACATAAAATAGCCTATAAATTGAGCGCAGCACAAGTCGTGCACCAAGCGAATACTATGTACAATTGTACAGTCAGCATAATAAAAACTCACGAATAAAAAAAAACACCTCAGAAGTTTTGAAGAAAACCATTTTGTAACCGCTAGACAGAAAGAGTGTGTGCATAGACATAATAATTAAACTTTGACGTTTCTGATCGCGAACTGTACATAGTTATCAATATTATGAAAAGTTATTCAGGATGTCAGATACTTTTGGTGCGTTGTTTCATCTACTACCATTGATACTGACTGTAGTACGATATGTAGGTACATACTTATTACTAGGTGCACTACACTCCCTATCGAGTCGTGAGGCAGAAGCGTCGACGCGTGACTAAACATCGGAGCTAAGGCTGCTAGTCCACTTGTCTCTATTTGCATATTTATAGCTTCCTCTATAAGGGAGGAGGTAACTTCAAATATTTATTTTAGTGATCGAAAACTTGCGGTTGTAAGTTTCTGCAAAGCAATACATTAAATGTACGTGTAATATACTAAATGATATTATATTAAGTGTTGCGTTTAACGTTAATCGATAAGACATAGAATTTCATTCACCGTTACAAACTTATCATCAGTACGTGACAGATATTATCCCCAACAATGAAACATGAGCTTCATATACGTGCCGGGTCGTTTTCGTAATATAAGAGATTAAGATTTAGGTAAGATGTGGAAAGACATTTTGATATCAGATTGAAAATGTTCACAGGAATCGAAAACATATAACTTAGTCGGTGTGTAAAACAGTTAGATCGAAATTGCTTTCCAGGCCCCAGGTTTTAACACATTCACTACCAGTAACACAAACCTTCGTGTTCACCGGCGTACAAAATCATACCATCATATCTTTTGTTTACCTGCTGGCAGTCAATGTGTAATTGTGTAAACTTACAAAACTTTTTTAAACTCAAGTATACATATATACTCGTACATTCACCTTATTACAATGCAATAAGGTGAAAAAGTGGATACATCTCTTTGTAGTCGACTGTACTGTACACCCATATTATTACACGACTGTGCCTACTGGTAAGTTAAGACCAACGAAGGTGAAACTAAGACATAATAACATAATGTATGCCATACCACAACGCGTTACCACAATAATTTCACCGCAACGTACTTCAATGCAACCGCCACTTCTCCAGCTATTTTCCATCTTAAAAAGCATTAAATTCAAACAATACAAGAGATCCAGTAATACTAAGTGGAAGCACAACAATAAGCTGTTTCTGCGTTCGGAGAAGACATACAATCACATCTTGAGAAATGTAAACATTCGAGACAATGGACGCTGGGCGAGATGCGAGGACCACTTGTTTACTAATTCGGTGCTAATATGTGAAATCGGATGGAAGCCGCAATTGCAAAAATGTGTTTAAAAGTAAGACAATGGTAGAATGTGATGTTCGTCTGGATTGTCTATTGTTACTGGAGAATTGGGTGAGGTGGAAAGTTTTTGCACCTTTAAGAATGCCAAACTAGCTGGAGATGAGATACCTATTGATGGTTATACATATTAGAATACATCGTATTTAGTGGAAATTACTGGAAAAGTTACGATGTCTGCTCATTACCAATGGTAGGTAGTAGGTACAGATTGAAACCGAATATTCGACTTAAAACGAAATGTAATAATGTGTTATTAACGGCTTATTTCGTTGTCAATGCATGAACACTGATTGACAGACATTAGACAAAGGCTTTACGTAAATCTGCAGGAAGCATGCTTCCCCCAGTCCCCTGCAATCAGTCGCAATTAACTTTCACGTCTGGTTCCGCAATTACCAATCAATGGGTTATTGATAGCATCTAGATTACTTCGATCTACTTGTTTTGCTACATGTTGCTTCATTAGCTATCTGCCGGTAGTCGTACGACTGAAGGTAGAAGTGATTTATTTCTCTTAACATTTAAGAATATGCGAGCATAAGTTAATGTAAAGAAATGAATAGTTGGAAATATGGGACGATTTTTCGATATACCGTAATTCAGTAAAGGATTGGTTAAAGGCGCCTAGACGTTCAAAGACAACATACACCAGAGAATTTGGGACGGATACCGCAATGGCGATGTGGTCTAATGGTCACCTCGGTCACCGATGGACTTGGTCACTTTTTAGTTTGTAATTTAAAGAAAGCTTTTTTTTTTTTTTAATTATAAATGGGCTTACTCTTGACCACAGACTAGCCAAAGGCAAAGACGTGGCCTACGATGGAGTGAGCTCGCCCAGATAAATTTATTACAACAATATCAAAAACGTTATAGAACAATCTTCAGCCTATGGGAGTGACGTTGGCATATGTCGCTTGAGGCAAGCTATCCTACAAGGAGAACTATTGTATAACAATACTAAAGAGCTCGTCGCTCGAAGCAGATGGGAGCGAAATGGAAGTCCGAAAAGTACAAAGAAACATACCTTGTTTAACAGAGACGTATTTGTCGTTCAACGCAGCCACGAATGCCGCTTGAGGCAAGCTGTCTTCTAGAGAGAAGAGTTCGTCGCGAGTGACGGCGGTGGAGCGCGTCTTCAAGACGGCCTTGGAGCCGATGGGGGCGAGGTATGCGCCGGAGCCGTCGCGGAGCGCCAGCGCTCCCGCGTGGTACTCGGCGCTGAAGAGGCAGGCGGGCGTACAGCTGTCCAGGAGCTGTTGAAAACGAGAGGTTAGTACATTTCCATGGAATTATTTCACGACCTATCTGGTCTAGTTGATAGGGAATCTGCCTGCTAAGCCGAAGATCCTGGGTTCGAATCTTGGTACTTAAGGACATTTATTGGTGTGATTAGCGCAGATCTTTTTTCCTGAGTCATGGATGTTATCTACGTATTTAAGTACATATGTATTTGTACGTTTAAATATATCGTTGTGTGAGTACCTACAACACAATCCTTCTTGATCACAACACAACCCGCTAAGGCAATATTTCTCCTGCTTTACTGCTAATTATTGTGTATAAGTATTCAAGCGCACATTACAGTTAGGTTATAGGTAAGTATCAAGATTAGAAAAGAGAGAAAGTACCTACCTATCTGAATGAATGTCAGCCCATTAACAATAGCTTAGAACTCATATGCTTAATCGAGAGTTAGTGTACAGACAGGCGACCTAGAAGTTTTTATTTAGCTGCAATATTGTTCTTAGCGGAGCTACATCAGTTGCATCTTGTAAACCAATGTAGTCCCATGGGAAGAAAACAATAAACAGCTTGTTAACATTCTATCGTTTGCCGTGTGCGTGTCACGCATCGTTTATGACTTTGATTATCAACAGCAATGTAATTGTAATTATTAAGTTTCATTGTTTTCATAATTAGAAAGAACGTTAAGAGCATCGATGACAAATAAAAACAAAAAAATAATAATGAATGTGCTTTACGCATAGAAGTGACTGCGTTAGGTGTAAATTATGAGTTATGAGTCACTTGCATGACTACAAAATAAAAACCTAGGTCATGATTTATTACTGCAGAAGCATATTATTTTCTCTTATTTCTGCACTTCATAGAAAGTACACTCAGGCAGATTAATGAGAAATGACTACTAAATAGAATCGCCTTTTTACGAGTAAATGAGTTTAAATTTTAAACACTTAAATCCAAAGAACCAGTAATAGGTATAAAGAAACCCGTAACTCAGTGTGAGGTCTTTACGTGGGAGGCATATTTTACAACTTACAATCAGTATAGCCACAAATAGAATAGCAGTAGTACCCACTTACTCCAAATTTGCATTATTTTGCCGGCGCAGCGTCGCCATAAGTTGACACAGCTGCGCTGAAGTCAGCCGAGACGTATTTACACGATATTGGAGACAATTGCTGTGGGTATGGGTGTAAGTGGGACTGAGATCTCACACAATCGATGTTTGTGTATATTACGGTTCAATCGAGGCCGGCTTTGTGGGAAAGTGCTGGTAATGCTAAATTTATGAGGTTGTGACTATGCATATGTGAGAATAATATTCGGTTGATGGATATGAATAGTTTTTTGTTTGATAATTATGTGATTCTTATAAAGTGAAAGCAATTTAGCGAAATATTTGTGAAGTTGCTGACAATGTCAATAGTCTGCTGTCTGTACTACTTTTTTTAAAGCTATTTTTTTTTGAGTTTTGACTTGGTCATTATTCTGGTAGATGACGACGTTGGTCCATCTACACCTTTGAGCGTTACAAGGAGTGTTCAATAGATAATAAAGTAACTTCTCTTAATAAGATCAAAAACCGTATATACTAGGCTTATAAAATTATAAATGTATTAGCACACTCAATGAAGCCTATCTCGCGGGAAATAATTCGTGTATAGGCAAATTTTGGCATAGTTGTAGGGAATGGTGTTCTAATCCACATACTCAAAGTACTGATGGGTAGGGGAGGAGCTAACGGGTGGAGGGGAGTGTAAAGGTCCCTTTTTTTAGTTTTTCGCGAATAACTCTTAAACTGTGGCACATAGCAAGAAATGTTCTGAAACACAAGTAATCTTCATAAAATTCTCTACAAAAAAGTCTTTTACACTTTTTATCTGGGACCAATCGTTCATGAGATACGGAAGGGAAAAGATGGACAATAAAGGAATAAACTCATTTGTTTATGAACAATACGTTTATTCTTATAGAGACGCGGTAGCGTGTCAAGCCAGGTTCAAGTAACAAAAGTAGCAAGCAGCATCGTGTGTAATATTACACGAACCGTTTGGAGCCACATTTGACCCCCTTCTAACTCTAAAAGTATATCACATAAACGTGTTATAATGCAACGTAAAAAGAAACCAACGCGCGTAGTAAAAGTATGAGCTATAAGCGCTCCTCAATAAGCCCGGTACTAGCAGCCCGCTTTAGTGCGTTTTCACATTATCCGATCCGATATCGGATGTCGGAAGGATTTCAAAGGCAAAAATCCAAGACGGCGCCTTAAATGTACGGGATATCGGTCCTACTTCCGATATCGGATCGGATAATGTGAAAACGCACTTACCCCGCGCGCGCGCGCAGCCCTTTATAAGCCACCGCGCGGCCAGCGCTCGCTCATCCCAGTCGTCCTCAAAACGTCGACGTAAGACCGCCCCACAAGGATGGGGCGCGACCAGATACAGCCCTCACAGCGCCCAGCGCGGAAAGGGCTACTCACACCTATTTACAAAATATTTTTATTCATTCTTCAATACAAAATATTTGTACGCCTGCTTGAATATTGAATGCACGTGCTAAACTTACTTCTATTTTAGGAAAATTTTACTTATTGAATCCGAAAAAAAAGGCGTACAAATATTTTTGTATTTAACGTCCAATTTATTTACCACCTACTGAATGGGTATGAACTAGAAGAGGCGATGGCATATTAAAGCCAGTGACAACCAACGACCCAGTGGCACCTGACTCCATTCTCAAAACTATATTTTGCCGATGCAAGACTGGGTGTGGGGTGCGATGCGGCTGCCGAAAAGCAGGAATTACCTACTCCAGTGTCTGTGGTGTATGCTCGGAAGCATGCACTAACGGAGCTCCCATCGAAGAAGAGACGGAAGATAGTTAGGAATTTTATTTATGAATTTATCCCATCAAAGCAAAACTGGCGGTCGTGATGCTTTTCTTGTCAAGTCAGCTACAATGTAATCGGATCGCTGCGCGAGACAAACTGAGCGGGCGCTGCTGTAACGTCGTTCAACACCCCTGCTGGGGTGTGAGTAGCCCCTTCCGCGCTGGGCGCTGTGAGGGCTATATCTGGTCGCGCCCCATCCTTGTGGGGCGGTCTTACGTCGACGTTTTGAGGACGACTGGGATGAGCGAGCGCCGGCCGCGCGGTGGCTTATAAAGGGCTGCGCGCGCGCGCGGGTTAAGTGCGTTTTCACATTATCCGATCCGATATCGGAAGTAGGACCGATATCCCGTACATTTAAGGCGCCGTCTTGGATTTTTGCCTTTGAAATCCTTCCGACATCCGATATCGGATCGGATAATGTGAAAACGCACTAATGCGCGGGCTGCTAGTACCGGGCTTATTGAGGAGCGCTTATAGCTCATACTTTTACTACGCGCGTTGGTTTCTTTTTACGTTGCATTATAACACGTTTATGTGATATAGTTTTTGAGTTAGAAGGGGGTCAAATGTGGCTCCAAACGGTTCGTGTAATATTACACACGGTGCTGCTTGCTACTTTTGTTACTTGAACCTGGCTTGACACGCTACCGCGTCTCTATAAGAATAAACGTATTGTTCATAAACAAATGAGTTTATTCCTTTATTGTCCATCTTTTCCCTTCCATATCTCGTGAACGATTGGTCCCAGATAAAAAGTGTATAAGACTTTTTTGTAGAGAATTTTATGAAGATTACTTGTGTTTCAGAACATTTCTTTCTATGTGCCACAGTTTAAGAGTTATTCGCGAATAGAGATGGGCGGCGGGAAAATACCCGGGGTAGATATCGGGTATTTACCGGGTATTTACCCAATCTACCCGATATTTACCTTTTCTACCCTAATGGGTGGGTATAAATTAATATTGTAATAAAATGGGTCATAAATTGAATTTAATCGTGAAAAAATGTTTTCTTGGTATTGTATAATATATTTATATTTTATTAATATAGTTCTATAAGCATATATCGAAGTATTTGTATTGAATAAGGAATTTGTTAAATATCATTGACATGCTTGTGTGTTTGTTACCTCCTCCTCCTAAACGGCTGAACCGATGGGGATGAAATTTTGTGTGCTTATTATAGTTCCTCTCAAGTAACAATTTCTGGTCCTATAGTGGTCGAGGACACCAAATTAAATCACACTAAATGGTCCTATAAATAGTCTACATTGGTACTGTAGAGCCGATTTGGCGCAATTATGCAGCCATTTAGTGATATAATAGGCCTATAGCAGTATCATCCGTGACGTTTAAGGTCTATAATGGTGATGTAATGATGACTATTGTGCTAATTTGTTGACATAGAGGACACAGTAACGCTATTATAGTATCAATTTATGCTATAGTAGCATTTGAGATTCCGTTATACAGGTTATTTTGTTCTATAATAGCAGTTGCCGTCCCTTTTAATGCGAAATTTCTAAAATAATTTAATGTGTGTAATATTTAACAAAAACTGTTCTAAACGAGGAACTTATTGAAAAGTGGCGTGTGAACTTGTGAAGTTTAGTGTCAATTAACATAATTTGGATTTCGTATACTTCCATCATTACTGCAAAAAGGTATGCGATGGAAATTTTACCGTTAAAAGAATATTAGTTTAATGGAGTATTTTAAATGCGCCCTCGATTTATACATGTTTAGAAATAAAATAAATAAATATAATTTAATACAATAAAATTATTGGCACCATAGTTTCTACTATGGATCCAAGAAGTAAAACATACGCTTTTATAGTTCGACTATATCACTTATCATACGCATTCACTGCCATAAGCCCGCCATCGTGGATTCAATTAGGGTTGCATGAGAATTTAACTATGATCCAGTTTAACTTATAAGTTCTTTATATAGAAAACAATACTTGTTTTCAATGTTTTACTATAGAAAGATCTTTTAAACAGTATTAATAAATGTTGTTTTCTTTTTAGTATGACAAATCTAAACTACAATTGGTCGCTATGTGTATTTTTAAAGTTAATTTCTAGAAAAACACTGTACGGAACCAGATACCGCATCTTTGGCCTGATTTCATAATTACGATGTATAAACACCATAAAGCAACCTTTTAAGGTCAAAAATTGTTATTTAAAAGTAATCGTTTTCTACTCTTATATATCTGATTTGGTTTATAAAACATAATATAGTAAACTCAGCTATAACGCTATTGTGTTTTAAAAGAGATACCGAAACCATTATTCAACAGGTCTGTGATATTTAAAGAGTCATTGTGGCGTATACGACGATGAGATATAAAAGACATTAGAAAACGACTATAACCTTTTCAAAGCTATATAAACGTATCCTGAAAACTTCATTATACAGCAAAATAGCTCTATAATGGTATTCATATCACTACTATACAGTGTTAAATACTATAGCAGTGTTTTCCAAAGCCACTATATCCCAAAATAGTGGTATAGTTAGGTTTTAAATCTGTTAAAATACAACTACTAAAAATACTATAAGCGGCTTGTTGGTAACCTTAATAGCGCAAATTGATAGCATAACAGTGATTCCTAACACTATTATACAATAATATTGTTCTTATTTGATCCTGTTATAGACCAGGCCTATAGCGGCTCTATAAAATGGTGATATAAACGTTTACATCACTTCCTAATAACACCTTTTAGCTGTATAACACAACAACTATAGCGGCTTGTCGGGAACCTTAATAGCGCAAATTGATTGCATAGCAGTGATTCCTAACACTATTATACAATAATATAGACTTATAGTAGTCATATTTGATCCTGTTATAGACCAGGCCTATAGCGGCTCTATAAAATGGTGATATAAACGTTTACATCACTTCCTAATAACACCTTTTAGCGGTACAAGCTTATAGAGCTAAAAGGTGTTACTGGAGGCTTTTATACGACAGGCGGTCACGCCGAAAACCTTTATACGACATCTATAGTAGCTTTTAGCGTCGAAAACCAAAATTATAGCAATAAAATGTTACTTGCTGTTTCTTTGGTAAAGCCTACTATCTAGCCGAAGTCCAGTATCTAGCCGAAGTCACATAGAAGGCATTATTACAGTCCGAATTCAAAGCAAGTGTTAATTAAAATCACACATGGACGTGGCGCTTGTTTAGCTAAGTACAAACTAAAGTATAAGTATCCCATAAATAAAAATAAAAAAAGTAACTGACCGGTCAAGTGACTTATTGCACCCTTTCAATACGGATGCACCTACCTGGCGTTTTGCAAAGCTGTGACCTCATTGGCTAATGAATTTGAATTTGTCTGTCCACCGTGTTTAAGTTAAGTAAGTTATTTGAATACTTAGTGGGCCTAAAACATCTGGGGAATACAACTTTTTAATTGAATGTGGTAAATTACACATGATATATGGAATATTTGGAATCTCTGTTAACATTTTAATATTAGTTAGTCAAATATATATATTTATTTTAGTAGAAAAATATATTTCAGTCATGTAAATTAAGAATAATCTTTAATTTCATAGATTATTTTTTATACCCGCTCATTTGGGTAGATACGGGTAAATACCGGGTAGATTGGGTAGATATGGGTATTTTCCCGGTATTTACCCGTCAGCGCCCATCTCTATTCGCGAAAAACTAAAAAAAGGGACCTTTACACCCCCCTCCACCCGTTAGCTCCTCCCCTACCCATCAGTACTTTGAGTATGTGGATTAGAACACCATTCCCTACAACTATGCCAAAATTCGCCTATACACGAATTATTTCCGCCGACGGACAGTTAAATGTCTTCGTTAGGCGTGCTATATGAGCAACTATTTAAGTTCACTTTATGAATGTCAGCGAGTTCTTTTGAAAATGCTTATGAAAATATTTTAGCTACCTCGATACATATGAAGTGATCTCGGAACATTCTCAGAAAGCTCCAAACTCGAGGGTGAAGAGTATGTTCCTCGTCTCAGAGAGGTGGGTGAAGCGCTAAGGTCCGATCGAATGTGACTCCAAGCTTGCAACAAATTATTTAACAGGAGGGACCCTCACCTTTCCTCCAGCGCTGAGGTATTTGTTGTTGCAGGTGTGTATGGCGTACTTGCCACCCTCATCGGCTCTGAACTCGAGGGTGAACAGTGTGTCTTCGCCCCACGGCACGTTGGCGTCTACATGGATTTCGTCCAGAGTCTCGGAGAGGTGAGCGAAGCGCTTGCGTCCGATTGAGCGGAGGTTCATCTGGAAGAATGGTTTTCGTTAGTAATTGGTCACTGGCATTTTAAAATTATTTATAAGGCCGATTTAATAGTCTTATGGGTTACCTATCAAAAAGTCGAAAATTGTAATGTCGAATATTAGTAGCCCGAAAACGCTTCCCATTTTATTAATTGCCCTAAGTTTTGTTTGCCCGAAAGTACTTTTCCCCCTATTATTATTTTCCCCATTCTTATTTCGCTGTAATTTTGTTGCGTTTATGATTCGAATCAACACTTATTAAAATGCCTAAGAATCATTTGACAACTACTTTTTGTCGCGTAAAGTTTTTAATCCGAAATATTATTTAGCCGCTATATCAAAACTTCGAAATTCGAATTAACACTTGTTAAAATTCCTAAGTATCATTTGACAGCTATTTTGTATGGAGTATAGTTCAATAATTCGAAATATTATTAAGCCGCTATATCAAAAGTTCAGTAAATCCTTAATTTTCTAACAAAAGTTTGTTGCCGACCCTCACGGTCGCAGTTCTTACTTGACTTAAGAATCCTTGCCATAAGGGTTTATGGCAAAGGTTTGTTTCTGTATGATCGCAGTTCTAACCTAACCTAACCAACTTTTCTAGCACAAGTTTGTTTCTGTATGGTCGCAGTTCTAACCTAACCTAACCCACTTTTCTAGCACAAGTTTGTTTCTGTATGGTCGCAGTTCTAACCTAACCTAACCCACTTTTCTAGCACAAATTTGTTTCTGTATGGTCGCAGTTCTAACCTAACCTAACCCACTTTTCTAGCACAACTTTGTTTCTGTACACAGACCAACCCCTATTTATTTAGTCGTATGGCATCAATTTAAAAATAGGCAAATTATTTCTACATTTCAAATGTCAATATTCAGGGAGCTTAGCCAGTCAGCTGCATCGGGTGTGAGATGTAGCAAGTCTTCTGGCAGCCCTCGATATGAACGAAGGGGGCAGCGCTGGATTATGTGTTCCATGGTCTGGTCTTCCTCGCCGCAATCGCACAGGGCTGAAACCCTCCATCCCCATTTGTGTAGAAGGTAGTTGCATCGACCGTGGCCCGTTCGGAGTCTATTTAGGCGACACCACTGCCTTCTCGGCAGTTCAAAGCCTGGAAGTCGACATGTAGGGTCTGCGACTTTTGAGCCTGCATTGGTAGCTGTCCATTCCTGTTTCCAAGCCTCAGAGACATTGAAAGTTGAGAGGTTCTGGGTGTATGCTGGTTTTCTGGACTTCAGGCGTTGGTGAGGAGGGTTGCAGAAATCCACGTGAATGGGTAACGAGTCTGCTGTGGTAATCTTTTCTGTTTCCCTTCTCAGCGCGTTTTTCCTACGCAGGTGTGGGGGAGCAATGTGGGACAGAGTTGGTAGCCAGTATGTGGGGGTTGACTTAACAGTTCCGGTGATGCATCGCATGGTGTCATTGAGTTTAGTGTCTACCTTCGCTACGTGTGCGCTCTCCAACCATACAGGAGCACAGTACTCTGCAGCTGAGTATACTAAGGCGACACTAGTCGTGCGTAAACAATCAGCGGATGTTCCCCAGGATGTTCCACACAGTCTATGTATTATGTTATTCCGCGATGCAAGTTTAAGTGACAACTTGGTGAGGTGCTCCTTATATGTGAGGGATCTGTCAAGGGTGACTCCTAAGTATTTGGGGCATTTGTTGTACTTAAGCGGTTCTCCATTAAAATAGACAGTTGGTTGGTAATTCGCTAATTGGTTGCTAAGATGGAAGCACGATACCTCTGTCTTGCTTACGCTAGGGATCAGACGCCAAAACTTAAAATATTCTGCCAGTTTAGTAAGGTCCGCAGTTAGGGCACATTCCCCCGCCGAGAAGGATTTAGTTTGCGCGACCAGAGCTATGTCGTCTGCATATATGAACTTTGTGGCTTCCGTCGGCGGTAGGTCGTGGATATAGAGGTTAAAAAGTTTCGGCGCTAACACTGATCCTTGAGGTAGGCCGTTATTCAGCTTCCGTCTCTTACTTTTTGAGTCTCCCAAACCAACCCCTATAGACATCTATTACAAGACGACTCGCAGTGGCCAGCCTTCCTAGTATTTGCACTGATATAAGCGCGGGCGCTCGCCGTGCCCGATCAGTATCGACCAAGTAACAGACCCGAAAGCAGCGCGTGTTTTTCGCACAAAAAAATTGGAAAAGGGTATTTTGATGCCTTAAAGATGTCCACCTGTAGTGTGAAATGGTGTGGAAAGGTAACAAGAAGCTCAAATTTAAAAACAGACGGCATTACATTCCACAAATAAGTCATATTTATAATTTATTCAGAGCCGGCATAGGTCAACTTACATTGGCCACTTACGCGTCAGTAGAGGGACAGTCATACTTCTGTCCCTTTTCATCTGGCGCGACTGCCCGCCGTCCTTGAAACGGCCAATCACAGCGCGCTTAACACATTCCCCGCCCGCTCCTCGCACCCCAAACACTGGCGACTCGTATCACGCACAAAATATACAAGATTTCTACTCTATATACTGGGGACGCTATTGCACAACACCCTGCATTTTATGATTAAGCACTGAGACTTGGCACAGGTTGTTCCTTGGGTGGCCCTGAGTAGATAAAGATCGGGAGGCATTGAGAGCCCCCTTAATTTAGGAGGGAAGAGGGGGAAGGCTGGCGCCGCCGCGCTTCCTTTGAAACCATATTTCTCTAAAACTATACAAAATAGGGCATGCGATATATCATTTTCGGATAAATGAAGGACGAGGAATTCATTTTTGGAACAAAAAAAATGTATTTTAGAACAAAAATACAAAATAAAATGGGAAAATCTGAAAACGAGATTTTTTTTTATACATATTATTGCACATTTTATGAAAACTGTAATGGTTTTTTCTAAATAAAAAATATTATTTAATAGCTACATTTATTTAGTTTTAGAAAATGTATAATTTGTTATAGAAATATATTATAGGACGAGTGATAAAAAATAATTTACATCGCCCGATAGGGTGATTTGAATGCTCATTTCAATAAGTTTTGTCAATGATTTCAGGTATAATCACTATTTTTAACACACGAAAGCCGTAATCATTGTAGTTTATGGCTATTTTAGTGATTAATGTACTTAAAATAAAAAAAATACAAAATTTTTAAAAAATATTAAAAATGTGATATTTTTTTTTTTAACATTATCCTATTTTGTTCTTTCTACACAATATATATCTAAAAGCAATAAATATCAATAAAAAGCCACATTTATACAGTTTATAAAAATATATAGTTTGTTATATAAATATATTACGAAACGCGAGATAAAAAATAATGAAAATGAAAATTTTTATGTACATCTTACGTTGCATTATTCGATGAGGTGAGGTAAAGGTACTACCCGCTATGCAGTGGAGTTCGTCTAGTAATACAGAAATATACTTATTCTAATAACGTTTACACATGTAGGTATATCACGACCCAGTACAGAAAATTGTAAAAGTCCTATAATATAGTTTATTTTGATTGTAAAATAAAATTGCATGTGACTTATATTGCAAAAAAATGTCTTAATCACGTTCTCCTCTCCTAAAGCAGTTCTGCATGCATAGGCTTGAAGATTTTTTAGTTTACTAGCAGAATTTAGTTACTTCCTTTGGGCCCCCTTAAATCGGTTTTACCCATCCATAAAAGATAAAATAAAAATCGTCATATTCTTCCTTTCAGTATCAATGATAGTTAGTTATTGCGCAATAGTGCCATAAAAAATAAACTAGATTCGTATTAGCATTAAACATTAATGATTTTTGAACTAAGACATTGCTTTTGTACAAAGGAGAACCTCAAAAAATGGTCTGACTAGACGAAAACATGTGTATCGGGGCTAGTACTCAAGGCTCTCAAAAAGTGTAGCTATTTTGAGTTATTCAAATAAAACAACATGAATAGTCTGAATTTAATTATGTATATATCACAACATCCACTGCATAAGCACATCAGCTCTGAACACAGAACTTAATTTAGATAGAAGAAACAAATTCATATATTTGTATAGGGGCCGAGCGTGTCAAATTTTGTACTGAAGTTGATTCTTGCCTGTAATTTTAAATATGTCTCAGGCTCTTGATTGTTCATAATTTTTGTGTTGTTGCAATTGAATATCACGTAACGAGGCATTTTTTATGTTTTGGTTGACTTCAACTTACAAAAATTGACGCCTGAAAGCTGCAAGCTGCGATTAAAGACGGACAACTCAGTGGATTTCACTGAGTTCATTTGACACGCTAAGTAGATACGTTTGCTTGATCTATGGTATATATGACATCTGTGGCTCTGAACATTTAATTTAAAAAGTATTTTTTTACGGTTGCACCTTACGCGGCACTGTTTTTTATTACACCTGCATCCGACAATTTCGAGGCATGTTTCTGCAGCAACAGGCAACGTTGCGGGCAAGTAGGCTCCCAAATCCCAATTGTTACAGACTTTCGTCCAGCCACAAGTAGAAAATAATGGCAAATTTTGAATTGGGTTTAGTTGACCCCATACATGGACACCTTGATATACACTTACACTTGATATACCTATAACCCTTACAAAAATGGTGCAAGGCAGCTTTTGTCGGTGAAATGCTGTTAATTTGGCGGTCTTTTTTGGTTAATAACTATTTTCGGCACTCGTTAACCAAAGTACAGGACGCAGATCTGGAATAATAAATATGTCAAGTAAGAATTATCCATAAATTATGCAAATCATATAGATAACTACTATTTCACAAGATGTATGTATTAGGATCAGATGTATATATCTGACCTATCATATCAATCGATCATTTCATGTAATATAAATAGTTAAATTCAGACTATATAGGAGTATGTTGTTTAATTTGAAGTACTCTAAATAACTACACTTTTTGAGAGCTTTGAGTACCTTTACCTCACCTCATCGAATCATACAAGCTGACCCGTACCGTACATCAAGATCGCCCTGCCACGTCACTTTCATTATTTTTTATCTCGCGTTTCGTAATATATTTATATAACAAACTATATTTTTATAAACTGTATAAATGTGGCTTTTTATTGATATTTATTGCTTTTAGATATATATTGTGTAGAAAGAACAAAATAGGATAATGTTAAAAAAAATTATCACATTTTTTATATTTTTTAAAATTTTTGTATTTTTTTTTATTTTAAGTACATTAATCACTAAAATAGCCATAAACTACAATGATTACGGCTTTCGTGTGTTAAAAATAGTGATTATACCTGAAATCATTGACAAAACTTATTGAAATGAGCATTCAAATCACCCTATCGGGCGATGTAAATTATTTTTTATCACTCATCCTATAATATATTTCTATAACAAATTATACATTTTCTAATACTAGATAAATGTAGCTATTAAATAATATTTTTTATTTAGAAAAAACCATTACAGTTTTCATAAAATGTGCAATAATATGTATAAAAAAAAATCTCGTTTTCAGATTTTCCCATTTTATTTTGTATTTTTGTTCTAAAATACATTTTTTTTGTTCCAAAAATAAATTCCTCGTCCTTCATTTATCCGAAAATGATATATTGCATGCCCTATTTTGTATAGTTTTAGAGAAATATGGTTTCAAAGGAAGCGCGGAGGCGCCAGCCTTCCCCCCCTCCTCCCTCCTAAATTAAGGGGGGCTCTCGATGCCTCCCGATCTTTATCTACTCAGGGCCACCCAATGAACAACTGTGCCAAGTCTCAGTGCTTAATCATAAAATGCAGGGTTCCCATACAAGACATAGCAATAGCGTCCCCAGTAATAGGAGGTTCTCTGTGTTTCTGTATGGTCGCAGTTCTAACCTAACCCACTTTTCTAGCACAAGTTTGTTTCTGTATGGCCGCAGTTCTAACCTAACCTAACCCACTTTTCTAGCAAATGTTTGTTTCCGTGACGTAACCTATCCAATTTTTTTGTATTTTTTTTACAATGATATTAGGGAACATGACATTTCGATGTCGCGTTAGCATCGGATTTATGAAAAGGTGGTTAACGAAACGGTTGTCAAATGATAAGATTGGCAACCGTTCTTCTGGTTATTGAGTTTCTATAAAATGGTTTTAGGGAAAATGACATTTCGATGTTACGTAGCATGGGATAGCAAACTAGCGACATATGGAAAGTATGGTAAACAATGTATTTGGATTATAAAAATTCTGTCAACCGTTTTCGGACAAGTGATAATCGGACAAAAGATTTTCGAAACATCGATAGGTTACCGTCTTATGGTACAGTGATCGGAAAATAAAGGATAGCAGCGAAAAGAGCAGACTATTGTCAGTTGTCACCCCGGTCACCCGCCAGAAGGCAATGTTTATGAGCATAAGAGAGCAAATGTTTTAACTGTTCATCATTATCCCTTGAGTGTAGATATACAAATATTTTAACTGAAAATTTCATGATGTGGCTAGGTATTATTTTAATGGCTATTATTTTATAAAAATATACTTTGCCGAAAGCATGAACATGTCAAATTAATCACTTATTATGATGTGACTAATTCTAAAATACTTATTCTAAAGTACGAATGACCTGGTCTATTCTAGATACACGATTCATGCGATGCAGTGACCAAGTCAAAATGTGTATTGGGCTATTACTGATATTAGTGTTTTTCTTAGTTTATTCGGTAGTTTTTTCAAAGATGTGTTTTATTATTGCGTTTAATTTTTGGTCGCCGAGAAAACTTTAGTAACAAAAACTGTGAAACAAACTTAATTAAACTTAAGGCGTAACGTAAAACAAACGTACTCGTAATACAGTAATTGTAATCTCAAATACATAATACCAAATGAATATGCATTTCGTTAAGAAAACGATTAATACAATTAAGTATATATTGCGGAATTTGCTTCTATTAATAACATAGCATTAATTGACGCTGGGGCCCTATTCGAACCGTTATCTAACTGTCAAGTGGTATCATTTCAAAATCAACTGTGGATAATGGTCGCATGTGAGATCGGATCGCAAGTTGGTTTTGAGCCAACCAAAACGTATTAATTGAAAAAAAATATGAATCTAAAATCAACTTTATCTTAGTACAATAGGGCTTATAGTTTTTTACATTAAGCAAAACGGTACATGATTCATGTGTCCTTTTTACCGTTGACAGCTTTTGGTACATGTGGATTTGGTCGCTAGACTTTTTTGTCTATGGAAACGCTGTGCACGATGCGGTGGCGAGTAGCGGAACTAAACATGTCATTTACCGGCTATCAAAAAGAGGTTACACTGGTGATGGTCGATAAAGACTATTATTAAACGAATTTTAGCAGCAATGAAGCTTTATTGACAAGCGTTATTTTTGTGAAACCGACATCTACACGTCACATAATGCTAGCTCCACACATTATGAAATAAACGCCACAAATTATAGGACGTATATACACGTCACCCAATCTCAAGTTGCTTCTAAACCACGCTTACGGATCAAGTCGTAAGTACATTCACACATTTTACAAAATACTTAAATTGAATTTTTTTTTCTCCTACAGAGCCGCCATTCATAGAGTCTGACCGGAAAGTGAAGAGTCGTGAAATGTATGGGGTCTAATACATTCCACGACTCACGACTCCTCACTTTCTGTACAGACACTAGTATACAAGGGGTTTGCATTGAAATTCAATGAGGAGGCACACTCGAAGCTTGTGACAGATGGCGCCACCTTATAAGTCCATTGCACAGACAAAGAATTTAATACGTGAGAGTGAGAAGAAGATATATTTTTCTCTCTCTCACACATATGAACGACAATGACATGCCCATTTTTAGGGTTCCGTAGCCAAAATGGCAAAAACGGAACCCTTATAGTTTCGTCATGTCCGTCTGTCCGTCTGTCCGTCTGTCCGTCTGTCCGTCTGTCACAGCCGATTTACTCGGAAACTATAAGTACTACAGTGATGAAATTTGATGGGAATATGTGTTGTATGAACCGCTACAAAATTATGACACTAAATAGTAAAAAAAAGAATTGGGGGTGGGGCCCCCATACATGTAACTGAGGGATGAAAATTTTTTTTTCGATGTACATACCCGTGTGGGGTATCAATGGAAAGGTCTTTTAAAATGATATAAAGTTTTCTAAAAAACATTTTTCTTAAAGTGAACGGTTTTTGAGATATCAGCTCTCAAAGTCGTAAAAAGTATGTCCCCCCCCCTCTATTTTTATAACTACGGGGTATAAAATTCTAAAAAAAATAGAGGTGATGCATGCTAATTAACTCTTTCAACGATTTTTGGTTTGATCAAAGTATCTCTTATAGTTTTTGAGATAGGTTGATTTAACTGTAATTTTGGCAGGTGTATAAATTGACATAATAAGTTTATTATATTTGCTGCTACGGAACCCTTTGTGCGCGAGCCCGACTCGCACTTGGCCGGTTTTACACTTACGTACAGGCGCCGCCTAAAATGTCAGTGCCCGGCGGGATAACATGTCAGTGTGTCTCCTCATTCACATTGACAAAATAGCTTGAACATGTTAAATCCATTAAACTGCAATTGAAATTCCTATCTTTTTTGTGCCAATGTTTTCATTTCAATGACATACAAACACAACTATTAAATATGTGTTTGTATTGTTTATATTTATCAAGAATAAATGATTTGTATTATGATAATAATAATGATTTGTATAAGGCGGAAATTAGTTTTTTACCTCACCCACACAAAAAGGGACTTTGTTTTTTTTCTACGAGGGAGCAAACTGACAATTTTCTGTTCGAGAACTTTGTTGTCAGTACAGAATATTAACGCAACGAGTTTGCATACCTTTAAATGTCTGTCACATAATTAATAATTTACATCTTGGGCGTTAACATTTCAATACCTACTATTATCGAAATCCCTCGCTACGCTTAAAATTCAATGTGATTGCCATGCCCACAATATTGCTGCCGATATACAAATACAGTTGTATTTTTATAGCACCCTAAAGAAAAGGATGCATATAGTTTTCTTTGTTCTTGTTTACTGACACACTTGTTTGACAAAGTATAGTACGCACTTACCTACAAAAATATTGACAAAAATGTGCAAACTCTTTGTTGCGTTAGTATTTTACACTGGCAAATTAATTCTACAACACAAAATATTGTACCTATGGTAACACCACATTTGGAGATACTTTTGCATTCGATCGTAAATATAATAGAATATGCCCAATAAAACAACTGAACAAGCTTCGTTAAACTTTATTTGATGTCTTAAATGTTTGTGTCACAGAACACATTTGTACATTTATTTAGTCGCATACATCTGTATACTCCACAACTATTGTTACTATTGCTATTTACAACAGGGGAAGACAATTATATAACTCCGTATAGACAGATAGGAAGAAAACGGCCAAACTCAGAACTATAAAGAAAAAGGTACGGTGGCTTAGATGGCTTTACACCTTTGGGGGTGCTCGGCTAGATGGCGCCAATATTAGTATTTTACACTTTAACTCATATCAAGCTAAGAATATGGGTCAAATTTTCAAAACTGTGGTTCAAAAGTTTTAAGCCTGTGTCGAGAGATAGCAGTATAGGCACTGTGATTACACATTTTACTTTGACAGTAACTCTTCTTCAGCTAGTAGATATTCCGTGCCACGACCGCATTATTTACCGCATGTATGATTTGAAGAACCACTGCAATTATTACAAAGGGGGAACCTAAGGGCACAGTACAAGAAAGAGCTCTATCTACAGTATGGCCACACCCAGCAATAAACTCTGAACTAATGTAGATATACTACAATTTAAATACACGTGACTATCAAATTAAACAAATATCGTGACTATTATTTTGAAAAATCTTATCTCACACTGATACTTAATATTGAAACGCAGTGCCTCTACATGGACTTCATACATAGTTACTATATTCTTCTTTTCATTGACAGAAAAACAAAGTGATGCTCTCCAGCAATGTATTTAAATACAAAATGCAAATACTTTGGTTTTTTACCTATTTCAAATAAAAATACAAAATAGTTTTAGAAAAAGGTATTTGAAATACAAAATGCAAAATAGGTATCTTCAAAATACCTTTATTCAAATAAAATACTTTTTTGACATAAGGTAAAGCTTTTATTCTAAAGATGTGTTTAAAACACAGAATCACCAGAGAGCCCAGAAACCTGGCTCTATAGAATTAGCACGTTAAAAAGTGAAGCCAAAAATTGGCTGTCTCCATGTCTTTTACCTAATATTATAAAAATCTAATGAAAGAGTTATTAGGGGAAGGTTGCTATCATTGGACCACTTCGCTGCTCTATATATATAGTCGGTGGCAAAGTTCCTTTTACCTTCGTGCCTCGATACCCTCGCAACGCTCAAGATTCCACTTTTTGAACCACTCGCTACGCTCGCGGTTCAATATTGAAATCTTTCCCTCGCTCAGGTATCAATATTGGCACGTCCAGTTAAACAACTACTTTGCCCCCTTGTAAAACAAATAACTATTATTTTTTCAAACTCGGTAAACGTAACAGCCAAGACGCTAGCTTTTTTGAGAAATTAATCGTATTTAATCTAAAGAACCTTCCCTTAAAGTTAACGGAATTCAAAAAAGTAAGTAAGTAAACACTTTATTGTACAAGAAAAGAATACAACACATATAATTTAAAATAGAAACAGGGTGTATAGTTTGCTAACTGGACACCACCCGACTAGTCGGGACAGAGGTAGACCAAAAAAAAACGAGGCGAGATGACCTCGACGTATTTTGCTGCGGCTAGCCGAAGCAGGCGGCAAAACGTGATGGGTGGCGGAAGAAAAGAGAGGCCTTTGCAGTGGGTCACAAATATAGGCTAGGAAAAAAAATTGTTTGCTCTTGCCTGGGGGTTTTTATCTAGCACGAAGTCGAAACTCCAAAACCATGCAGAGTGCGTTTTTTAAAAATGTAAAAAAAGTACCTACAATTTTTTTTCATGAATATGTACACTACTGTACTGTAAACACCACAATCAGAAAAGGTATCCGGGGGTGGCACATGAGGAGCCCACGACGGTCCTGGTCAGTTCCATGTCGCTAACAGGTCCGGGTTCTCCATTTTAGTAGTAGCAAGGTGCTCCGCATTCCTGTAATAATGGTGATATAGTCAATGAACATTAATTAACAGTTATTTGTTATGCTAGGGGGCAAAGTTGTATTTTAACGCCGAGTGTGGAATTGAAAAATGAGCAAGTGAAAGGATTCTATAGTTGAACCACGAGCGAAGTGAGTGGTTCGAGAATAGAACTCTAAACTTGCGTGTTTTAAAACACGAGAAGTAAAATACATTTGCACCCGAGTGTAACACAAAACTTTTCCCCTCACTATAGCGAGGAAACTACAACGCAAAAAATGCGTTTATCACTGCTTCCAGTAGTTCCACAGGTGGTAAATCATCTTTATTAATAGATTCACCTACATTTATCAATTTTAAAGCAGTTAATTTGACTTTATTCAAGGTCAAATTACTTTACCCACTAGTGGATAAAATGCGTTTTTACCCGCTGGTAGATTAAAGGACAAAACACGTGTTTCCGAGCTAGTGAGGGGGAAAATGTTTTTTCATCGCACTCTATAGCTATTTTGCACTTAATACATGCCAAGTTGCGCTTTCGCTTTCTCCCAGACCGGACTGTAGCTCCGGTTAAAAAGCCGTAATATAAGTAGTTCTCGAGATATTAAGTTATGTGACAGACGGACGGACACACAAGATGGACGGAACGGCACCATAAAGGTTCCTTTTGTACCTTTTTGGTACGGAACCCTAAAAAACCGCCGCTTTTGGAGTTCTGGTGAAAGGTACTTACGAATGTTGAATAGGCTACTTGCCTCCTAGTCAAATCAGCTTCCCTTTAAGAACTGTCAAAACGAATTTTAACGTTTTGCTAATATGAAATCGAATTGAGTGACGTCACGTTCAACTCATTTACTTTATATATTTCTACCTGACGAATTAAATAGAATTTGTATTTAAAAATAACTTCTATCCATGTTTTCCTTATATTTATCTGATGCTTTATTTCGTGCATGGTATTAAATAATTTATTTTAAGTACAGTCAAGTTCCATGTTGTGTAGAAATGTGTATTTTTTAAAACTGCTTTCAATGTCTGGTTATTTGATGGAAATACAAATGAATACATCAATAACGTATACCTACCGTTAAGGTTTAAGGAGTTCCCTCAATTCGTCATGAATCCAATATCCGACTACCTATAAGAAATCGAGTTTGACAAAATTTGAGTTAAAAACTCAATATGCTTAGCAAACAAAGATCCTTTTGTGTCGTCTTTGAGAAGTTTCGTTCTGATCATCATAAGCAGTTCCACTGCACCAACCCCAAACTCAAGTAATTTTGGAGAAAATAGGCTGTGACAGACGGACAGACAGGCGCACGAGTGATCCTATGAGGGTTCCGTTTTTCCTTTTTGAGGTACGGAATCCTAAAACCAAAGTCATAATAAGTGTCTCGTTCAAATTTGAGTAGTTCCGTTCTGATCATCATCAGCAGTTCCACTGCACTAAATGTCACTGTTCGGTACGGTCGACTACAAAGAGATGTATCCATTTCTCACCTTATTACGATGCAAGAAGCTGAAAAAGTGTATACATCTCTTTGTAGTCGACCGTACGTAAACGCATGCTGTTCTTATAATAACACAAAAACCAATATATGTATGTATACCTGAATAAATTAAAGTTATGGTCTTTGGGAGCCTGGGGTCTGCTTTGACAATCAATCCCAAGATTTGGCGTAGGCACTAGTTTAACGAAAGCGACTTCCATCTGACCTTCCAACCCGATGGGTAATTAGGGCTTTATTAGGATTACCCGGTTTCCTCACGATGCTGTCCTTCAGCGAAAAGCTACTGGCAAATATCAAATGACATTTCGCACATAAATTCCAAAAACCTCATTAGTGCGATCCTGGGTTCGAACCCGCGCGAGCTCTAACGCGACCACTGTTCTGAACGTAAATGCATACTGTTCTTATAATAATACTAAATTAAGTCACTATAAGTGTGTCGTCCAGATTTGAGGAGTTCCTTTATGACCATCATCAGCAGTTCCACTGCACCAAATGTCACTGTTATGAATGTACTTAAATTAAAGCTATTCTCATATAAATACCAAATTCATTGTAAGTGTGCCGTGCAGATTTGAGGAGTTCCATTCTGATCCATTTCCATCATCATCAGTTCCATTGCACTGAGTTCCACTGTTATGAACATAAATGCATGCTGTTCTTATAAAAATACCAAAGTCACTATGAGTGTGCCTTTCAGACTTGAGGAGTTCCGTTCTGACCATCATCAGCAGTTCCACTGCACCAAATGTCACTGTTCCGTACGTATATGCATGCTGTTCTTATAAAAACACAAAAATCACCACATGTATGCCTTCAAGATTCGAGGAGTTGCCTTGATTTCTCCAGGATCCCATCATCAGAACTGGGTTTTGATAAAAATAGGACTAATCTCAAATCTGTATACATATATACATTCAATCAAAAAAAAAATGAAATCGGTCCTGTAACAACGGAGAAATCGACAACATAAAGAAACCGGTCAAGTGCGAGTCGGACTGGCCCACTGAGTAGTATCCGTACAAACTTACAAAAGTTAAAATAATCTCATGTATCTCATATATGTACCTATAACTTTAAAGATTTGACTATAATTACCTATAGGTATCGGTGAATTCGCTAACTAATTTGCGCGACCTGTTTAGTATGTTAGTTTTTCAGGGATAATTATTTCTTAATGTTAACTCATTTGCATAGTTTAATCTTAATTTAGAAGAGATTTTTTTTACATATAATCTCGTATTCATTTGTAGTTCGATCTGTTCGATAAAATCCGCAAGGGTGGTTAAATTGAATTTTAAATCTGATTAGTTTTTAAAACCGAAATAAATTACACATATGAAAGAAAAAGTGACCAAGGCCTCCAGTGCCTGAGGCTGGAATCGAACCAACGTACCCTGCAATCGCGGCAGATGCCTATTTCCGCTCGGCCACCCAGGTCACAGATGCTGAGGTCGAAATTATCTCTCATATGAGTAATCTATACAAGGACTCGCAGCGCCCTCTGACCATCCCTAGAACCTTCCTTCCTTGACAGATTTGAGGCGGCGGTTAAAAATAGTTTTGATATGTACAATTTGAGCTTTTTCATACGATACCCCACTTGACGTAGTAGCTTGACATGATTTACAGTTTGCCATTAGAAGTTAAAAATGTTCATACCTGTTCCAAATTTCAAATCGATAGCAAAATTACCTAGTTCTCGAGATATTTAGAAATATGACAGACAGACAGACATACGGACAGAGTGGGACCATAAAGGTTCCTTTTGTACCTTTTTGGTACGGAACCCTAAAACCAAAAAAAATACAGACGAATTGAGAACCCCTTCCTTGAGATTTGGAGCGACGGTAAAGTTAAAGAAAAACATGAACCCTAATAATTATATAACCTCCTTTATTTTCGATAAAAAAAGTCTGTTAAAAAAGGGACATAACTCTTTTCAACTAATCAGTTTAGTATTTTTTTATGAATTCAAGCTTTTATTTTTATAAATTTAACCCTTAAATGCATGACCTTGACAAAGATTAATTCAAATTTGTATTTTGACATGCTGTCATTACAGTCAAAAATAGATGATGCATATATACATCGCTGTGCATTAAAGGGTTAAGTCGTTTTTCCTCTATTGTTGGCATTGTAGATATACAGATATTTTCAATTTTGTTAAACTTATTACCTGGCTCTCAGATTCTCCGCTCATTGTAGCTGCTTCTGTGAACGTCGGCGATTCTTGACGTTTGGGTTCCGACGCGCCTTCATCATTAAATCTGCAATAATAATGATCACGAATAAATCAGAAGTTTCCAACCATTGGCGTGTGCAAAGGGCTTGGCACTTGGCAGTAATAGTTATTTGTTATACAAGGGGGCAAAGTTGTATTTGAACGTCGAATGTGGAATTGAAAAACTAGCAATTGAAAGGATACCTGCGTTTCACGATAAAATATCAAGAGCCAACACCATGACAGCTCCTCGAAACAATCACTAGTCCTTGTTCCAGGAAGCCCAGGAGATCCGAAAATTGGTCCTGGACAAATCGGCCTTGGTCCGATGAAGAATCACTGTAACATAAAAAATAAATTTACAAGTTAATTAGTGTTAATTTACAAGAGAAAATGCTTGAGTTGCTAAAAAATCCCTCAACTCTTCATGGATTCCAACATCAGAACAGCGCAGGTTTCGACATGTCACAAAAGAACGCCACCTCAATAAGTCAATACGTAGGCAACAGAACCCTAGACGTTACGGGGCCCGAATAGAAGGGGCAAACTAAGAAAGAGGTAGCGCAATATCATTTTTAGGGTTCCGTACCAAAAAGGTACAACAGGAACCCTTATGGTGCGACTCTGTCCGTCTGTCTGTCCGTCTGTCACATTCCTAAATATCTCGAGAACTACTAATGCTATCAACTTGAAATTTGGAATAGTTGTGAACATTGTGAACCTCTACAAATAGAACATATAATTTTTTTTAATTTATTAATTTTAATTGTAGAACATGGCCAAAATGAAAGGGGGGCAAACTGTAAATTTCAAGTTACTAGGTCAAGTGGGGTATCGTTAGAAAAAGCTCAAATTGAACGTAAATAAACTATTTTTTAAAAAATTTTTGTTGTGGAAAAAAAAGAATTTTGAAGGAAAATGTAAAAAAAAATACCGTTCCCCCCCCTTATCTCCGAAGTTTACCAACGAAAAATTAAGAAAATTTTAGGAAACATTTGTTTTATGCTAAATATTACAGGAAAAATATAATCGTGTTTGTATCTTGAAAACCTTTTTTTTAATTCACAAAAAACTTTTCAGATTTTTACTTTTAATTTACCCACCTTTGCGGATGTATATAGTACTTCAAATTAATACGAGATGTTACGTAAATCAAATTCTTTCCAATAAAGTAAAAATTGTTTAAATCGGTTAACATTATAAAGAATAATCCCTGAAAAACCAACATACTAATATGGTCGCGCAAATTAGTTAGCGAATTCACCGAGAGATGGCGCTATACACAATAATGCTCATTAGTACCTATACTTTTGTCTTCTAGTCAAGTCGTTAGAGGTATGTGAAAACGTGAGATTATGTTAACTGGGGAGTTTGAAAGTTTGTACGGAACCCTCGGTGGGCGATTCCGACTCGCACTTGACCGGTTTTTTTAAATTTGTTTTAGAATAACGTCACTTTTATTCGAAAACTTTTTTACAAACCTATTTAAGTGTAGAGAAAAAAGTTTTGTACCGAACCGAACTTATCCAACGACTATATAGCACACTCAATGAAGCCTATCTCGCGGGAAATAATTCGTGTATAGGCAAATTTTGGCATAGTTGTAGGGAATGGTGTTCTAATCCACATACTCAAAGTACTGATGGGTAGGGGAGGAGCTAACGGGTGGAGGGGAGTGTAAAGGTCCCTTTTTTTAGTTTTTCGCGAATAACTCTTAAACTGTGGCACATAGCAAAAAATGTTCTGAAACACAAGTAATCTTCATAAAATTCTCTACAAAAAAGTCTTATACACTTTTTATCTGGGACCAATCGTTCATGAGATACGGAAGGGAAAAGATGGACAATAAAGGAATAAACTCATTTGTTTATGAACAATACGTTTATTCTTATAGAGACGCGGTAGCCAGGTTCAAGTAACAAAAGTAGCAAGCAGCACCGTGTGTAATATTACACGAACCGTTTGGAGCCACATTTGACCCCCTTCTAACTCAAAAACTATATCACATAAACGTGTTATAATGCAACGTAAAAAGAAACCAACGCGCGTAGTAAAAGTATGAGCTATAAGCGTTCCTCAATAAGCCCGGTACTAGCAGCCCGCTTTAGTGCGTTTTCACATTATCCGATCCGATATCGGATGTCGGAAGGATTTCAAAGGCAAAAATCCAAGACGGCGCCTTAAATGTACGGGATATCCGTCCTACTTCCGATATCGGATCGGATAATGTGAAAACGCACTTAACCCGCGCGCGCGCGCAGCCCTTTATAAGCCACCGCGCGGCCAGCGCTCGCTCATCCCAGTCGTCCTCAAAACGTCGACGTAAGACCGCCCCACAAGGATGGGGCGCGACCAGATACAGCCCTCACAGCGCCCAGCGCGGAAAGGGGTACTCACACCTATTTACAAAATATTTTTATTCATTCTTCAATACAAAATATTTGTACGCCTGCTTGAATATTGAATGCACGTGCTAAACTTACTTCTATTTTAGGAAAATTTTACTTATTGAATCCGAAAAAAAAGGCGTACAAATATTTTTGTATTTAACGTCCAATTTATTTACCACCTACTGAATGGGTATGAACTAGAAGAGGCGATGGCATATTAAAGCCAGTGACAACCAACGACCCAGTGGCACCTGACTCCATTCTCAAAACTATATTTTTCCGATGCAAGACTGGGTGTGGGGTGCGATGCGGCTGCCGAAAAGCAGGAATTACCTACTCCAGTGTCTGTGGTGTATGCTCGGGAGCATGCACTAATGGAGCTCCCATCGAAGTAGAGACGGAAGATAGTTAGGAATTTTATTTATGAATTTATCCCATCAAAGCAAAACTGGGCGGTCGTGATGCTTTGCTTGTCAAGTCAGCTACAATGTAATCGGATCGCTGCGCGAGACAAACTGAGCGAGCGCTGCTGTAACGTCGTTCAACACCCCTGCTGGGGTGTGAGTAGCCCCTTCCGCGCTGGGCGCTGTGAGGGCTATATCTGGTCGCGCCCCATCCTTGTGGGGCGGTCTTACGTCGACGTTTTGAGGACGCTGGGATGAGCGAGCGCCGGCCGCGCGGTGGCTTATAAAGGGCTGCGCGCGCGCGCGGGTTAAGTGCGTTTTCACATTATCCGATCCGATATCGGAAGTAGGACCGATATCCCGTACATTTAAGGCGCCGTCTTGGATTTTTGCCTTTGAAATCCTTCCGACATCCGATATCGGATCGGATAATGTGAAAACGCACTAATGCGGGCTGCTAGTACCGGGCTTATTGAGGAGCGCTTATAGCTCATACTTTTACTACGCGCGTTGGTTTCTTTTTACGTTGCATTATAACACGTTTATGTGATATAGTTTTTGAGTTAGAAGGGGGTCAAATGTGGCTCCAAACGGTTCGTGTAATATTACACACGGTGCTGCTTGCTACTTTTGTTACTTGAACCTGGCTTGACACGCTACCGCGCCTCTATAAGAATAAACGTATTGTTCATAAACAAATGAGTTTATTCCTATATTGTCCATCTTTTCCCTTCCATATCTCGTGAACAATTGGTCCCAGATAAAAAGTGTATAAGACTTTTTTGTAGAGAATTTTATGAAGATTACTTGTGTTTCAGAACATTTCTTTCTATGTGCCACAGTTTAAGAGTTATTCGCGAAAAACTAAAAAAAGGGACCTTTACACCCCCCTCCACCCGTTAGCTCCTCCCCTACCCATCAGTACTTTGAGTATGTGGATTAGAACACCATTCCCTACAACTATGCCAAAATTCGCCTATACACGAATTATTTCCGCCGACGGACAGTTAAATGTCTTCGTTAGGCGTGCTAATAAGGTAACGGGCCCAATCATGGACAGTTTAAGATGAAATTTTGCCTATTTTCGATATTTCACTGAAACATGTAAAAATTCTACCGCTAAACGTGTTAAAACTTGAATGTCTTATCTTTCTTTTACATTTCCAGCGCATTGCAGAATAGATACTCCTATTGGTTTCTTCATAATTAACAAATTAAAGCAAGGTGCTTTTTCTCCAATCATGGACGGCAGTTCTCCAGTAATGGATCCCCCATTATGAACGGTGAAATAAGTTTAAAAATTTACATTTAAAGCAAACTAATACTCAATGAGACAATTTTATATACCCCAAATAAAATTAGTTTGGGTTATTTTAACATAGGATTGTTTCTTGTAAATTTTGGTTTTTGTAAATTGTTCCTTGTCCACGGAACGGAGGTACGCAGTTTTCCGGGTCCAGTTATGGACACTCGCAAAATAACACAATTTCTTTATATCTTTGGAGTAACAAACTAGTATGTTTTATACCTTATCTCATGGTTAATACAGTAAGTAAAACTCATTCAAGTTTACACCGAGTATTATTTTTTTTATTAATTTATACACGAACTCTACTCTCTTAGCAACCTTATTTAATGAGAATTTTTACTAATATTTTTTTCAGTAAACTGATGACTTTTATCTAGCCGCCAAATCCTTCAGAAATAACCGAATTAAATGAAACGTCAAAATTAAGCAGCTCTATTACTCTTGTTTATGGTACAATGCCGTCAATTTTTAGGAACTAATTTCAAATTATTATTTTTAAAGATTTGTCCATAATGGTATCACCGTCCATTATGGGGTATTTTACATTATACCAAGAACCATTTAATACAGGACCAGCAGAGTCCATACTAAATACCGTACCCCAGCTGGCAGCCGTCAATCTATGTCGCTAGATGTCACTAAGAGTGTCATTTGAATAAAAATGTCGTTATTTAACACGTTCACTGCGGAGCCGGATTTTGTGAACTCGCTCTCAGTGCGTTACAACCCATGAGAGTCCTGTATTGAGCTTTCTCTCTGTGCGGTACAAGTCAATTACAGCTTGTAAGGAGGGTTTCATATTTTACCTACTATCACTGGATTCCACGAAGATGAAATCCCTTGCCCTTCATTTTGATTGAAATTACGATGTTTCCTGATTTCAATCGCTTCACGTACTTTCCTGCTATAGTAAAGACGTTCAGTTGAAAGGACTAGGATAGAAGGAGGATAGGGAGGATTTAATAATATGAGTGAAGATCGTGTTAGTTTAAATCAATATACCAATATGTATATCAATCACGCCAACAAAGTGCAAAAATAAAAAATGGAAAAAAATGTTTTATTAGGGTACCCCCCCTACATGTAAAGTGGGGGCTGATATTTTTTTTCATTCCAACCCCAACGTGTGATATATTGTTGGATAGGTATTAAAAAATGAATAAGGGTTTACTAAGATCGCTTTTTGATAATATTAATATTTTCGTAAATAATCGCTCCTAAAGGAAAAAAATGTGCGTCCCCCCCCTATAACTTTTGAACCATATGTTTAAAAAATATGAAAAAAATGACAAAAGTAGAACTTTATAAATACTTTCTAGGAAAATTGTTTTGAACTTGATAGGTTCAGTAGTTTTTGAGAAAAATACAGAAAACTACGGAACCCTACACTGAGCGTGGCCCGACACGCTCTTGGCCGGTTTTTTTTAACACGTTCACTGCGAAACAGGTCATTCTGACCCTGTTCTGGACTTCCCCCTGGTGCGGCGACAGAAATGCGCAACTTTACCCTGGTGCGAAGCCCATATCATTGTTATATTTTATTATTTTTATATAGTCAAGTATACGTTTATATTTATCATTTTACACTCTATTTGACAGCATATAAATTAATAAACAGGTCACATATGTCCTGTTCGCACCAGTCTTAGACTTTTGTTATTCAGTGCGGAACAGGGCCTTTAATGACCTGTTACGCACGACCTTGTATAGCACTGGAGCAAAGTGCAAAATGCATTAGTGTTGTTACCATATTATCAATCCACACGTTATTTTGTGGTGAAAAAATGTGTTTCGATTGTTTTAAATGAAATTCGTTAAATACAATATAACGCTTTTATACGCAAAACGCTTACAATTTTGCTAAATATTATTACGTAAAAATATATTGTAAAAAGTTCAAATTGCTTGATGCAAAATATTTACTAAAATTTCTAAAAATCGTTTTTTAAATAATGTTAAGAGCAAAGTTAAAAGTTTTGGTTGTATATAAAAATCTGGTTACATTAAAGGTAAAGAAAGTAAGAATTGGATCGATATATTAGTTCGTTTATTTTCCTCATCACTACCAAATCATCGACATTTTTACCTGTGCCCGTTCTGGCTGTGCGGCACAAGTCAATTTTGACCTGTTAATTAATTCGTCTATAAAATCTAAACGAACAGTCATCAACTTCGGCGAAGACAGTATTGTGTAGATTAGTTATTAGACTAAATATTGTTTCAATAAAATTTAATAAATGTGTATCTGGTAAAGGTATTTTAGGTAAAATATGAAACCCTCCTTACAAGCTGTAATTGACTTGTACCGCACAGAGAGAAAGCTCAATACAGGACTCTCATGGGTTGTAACGCACTGAGAGCGAGTTCACAAAATCCGGCTCCGCAGTGAACGTGTTAAATAACGACATTTTTATTCAAATGACACTCTTAGTGACATCTAGCGACATAGATTGACGGCTGCCAGCTGGGGTACGGTATTTAGTATGGACTCTGCTGGTCCTGTATTAAATGGTTCTTGGTATAATGTAAAATACCCTTTCTCACGTTCATTTTTGCGACTGTTCTACTTCGACAGACTTTCCTCCTTATCTCTAGTCTCCCTGGCAAAATCTTATTGGTAGTTGTCACAAAAACCTACTTTTTCCATAAAGCCTGGCTTCCACATATGCGGAATCGAGCGGCGTCGAGTCGAGTTTTCATCTTATACATTTGAATGCTATTCGACGCATCATGAGAAATGCAAAATACGAAAGTATAGCTATTAGTAAACTACGTAATAATTTATGGCAGAAGGTCCTTTAAGTATTAGGGACTGAATAAATTAACCGACTTGGTATTACAGGGATCTCAACTCTTTTTTACGCCAGAAGAACTGTGTTGAAGGACCAGCGATTACGTAGTTCCTGACGAACTATTGTAATATAAAATAAAATAAAACGGAAAAATAAAATTATGGTAATTGATGCGTGCCGAACTTACTGCTGTTGTTTTCTCGACAGTTCAGCGGGCGGCCACCCTTTCAAATATTTACTTGGTTCACTCTTTCTTGTGTACACTCGCGAATCGTTATTTATTTAATAAATAATTATAACTTTATTCGTCGTTGCGGATATTTTTTCACATTGACATCGAATGTCTTTTAGTTTAGCAGATTGACGTATTTTCTTATATTTTTTAAGAAGGTCGGCAAAAAGGCGGGTGACACGACAAATAAAAATGAGGTTGAACCTATCATAAGGAAGAGCGAACGGGATGGACGATATGAATGATAATGAATGAAAAGGGCGCGAACAAACTGAGTTGCGAAGACTTGGTGTTTTTACAAGTTTTGTTTTTGATGGGATACAGTATCTATTGTCTTAGTCCGTTTTTATCCGATCCGATATCGGATGTCGGAAGGATTTAAATGGAAAAACCGGCCAAGAGCGTGTCGGGCCACGCTGTGTAGGGTTCCGTAGTTTTCCGTATTTTTCTCAAAAACTACTGAACCTATCAAGTTCAAAATAATTTTCCTAGAAAGTCCTTATAAAGTTCTACTTTTGTGATTTTTTCATATTTTTTAAACTTATGGTTCAAAAGTTAGAGGGGACGCACATTTTTTTCCTTTAGGAGCGATTATTTCCGAAAATATTAACATTATCAAAAAATGATCTTAGTAAACCCTTATTCATTTTTAGGGTTCCGTAGTCAACTAGGAACCCTTATAGTTTCGCCATGTCTGTCTGTCCGTCCGTCCGTCCGTCCGTCCGTCCGTCCGTCCGTCCGCGGATAATCTCAGTAACTGTAAGCACTAGAAAGCTGAAATTTGGTACCAATATGTATATCAATCACGCCAACAAAGTGCAAAAATAAAAAATGGAAAAAAATGTTTTATTAGGGTAGCCCCCTACATGTAAAGTGGGGGCTGATTTTTTTTTCATTCCAACCCTAACGTGTGATATATTGTTGGATAGGTATTTAAAAATGAATAAGGGTTTACTAAGATAGTTTTATGATAATACTAATATTTTCGGAAATAATCGCTCCTAAAGGAAAAAAAAGTGCGTCCCCCCCCTCTAACTTTTGAACCATATGTTTAAAAAATATGAAAAAAATCACAAAAGTAGAACTTTATAAAGACTTTCTAGGAAAATTGTTTTGAACTTGATAGGTTCAGTAGTTTTTGAGAAAAATACGGAAAACTACGGAACCCTACACTGAGCGTTGCCCGACACGCTCTTGGCCGGTTTTTAAATACCTGCCCAACAATATATCACACGTTAGGGTTGGAATGAAAAAAAATATCAAACCCCACTTTACATGTAGGGGGGGGGGGCAAACTAATAAAATATTTTTTTCCAATTTTTATTTTTGCACTTTGCTGGCGTGATTGATATACATATTGGTACCAATTTTCAGCTTTCTAGTGCTAACGGTTACTAAGATTATCCGCGGACGGACGGACGGACGGACAGAAAGACATGGCGAAACTATAAGGGTTCCTAGTTGACTACGGAACCCTAAAAACAAGTAAAAATATAGGTGAAATTATGTTTTTTTCAACTCCCGGGTTGCAAAACAATGCCATCTAGTTTTGAACCAAAAATTGAGCTTTTTTTTAGGGGTACGCTTTTTTGTATGGGCTATGTCAGTCCAGTATTAAATGGTTCTTGATTATACTAATATAATATAGCAATACCCATGACGAATTTGTGTCAAATGTCAGATTCCAAATTGAACATTAATTTTGAAATCAGCAGCCCCGAAACCTAATTTACGACACTCCCATGACGACACAAAAGTTAGGAAAAAATGGGTTCTGTAATGAAATTAATGATAATTATACTAATGGTTAAGATGTGAACTTAAAATATAGCTTTTTTGGCTCACCTTAACTATAAACTGAAATAGACCTACCATAACTACTTACATAATTTGCTAACTGCCGGACAAGCGCTTGACGAGCAGCGCGACCCAGCTGCAGCTCTTTGTTTAGCCAACACCTGTCAGGAGCCATTGCCAAATAAATATCAGCATTCTGCTGACGGGCGTCAAACTCCGCCGCTAATCTCTGCTCCTGCTGCTGCTCCTGTTCTTCGTGTCGGTTCAGCGGAGGCAGTTCACAATTCGCTTTGTTAGCTATATTGTCAAGCACACAACACGTTTTAACGATCTTAGCTGCCGCTGCTGGCTTGTAGTGCAGTTTCTCCATTGACGACAAACACTACCAACTGATTTTTAGTCGCCCAAAACACCGCTCTATACAGTTGCGGGCTCGAACTTGTAAAGCGGTATAACGAGCTTCTGGAGATCCTACAGGTGCATCCAAAAGTCAGTGCATCCATCAGTAGTGTTTGCCTCTGTGGGTAAGCTGAATCACCTGAAAGAATATAAAAATGTATGGCTGTGATATATTGAAATATACAATTATGCTACGAGTGTTTTGTCTAACAGTTCTTACTTAGAGTGATATTTAAATTGACTAAACAATAAATCACACGTGCACGGAAGAAGATATTACACAGAAGATACTATATTTCTTTTAGACATTTGTCAAATTTATGTCACGTGAGCTTTTTTTTAAATATAAAATTATCATATCTAAGTTTTCATGATGGGTCTACACCGACGCAAATGCACGTCATTCTTGTTTATTTTAATAATGCCAACGCCATCTTGCGACGAGTAGAGGAACCAAGTTGTGCCGAAAAAAACTTGCAATTTACTCTTTGGTACGACAAAATCCCCGTCAAAGTGTCATAAACCAAACATGGCGGCCATACCCATCGACAAAAAAGTCTATATACTGTGCCATTCAGGAGAACGCATGCCTTGGTTCGTATTGTCAGGCCATGAGAGATTAAATTCGTGTAAAATTACGCAATTCATATCTTTGTAATGATATGATGATTCGAATTGCAATCTCATTCTGTCACTTTGACACAAGAGTAAAATCAAAGTAGAATCAATACTAGAGTCGTGACACGTTAGCAAAATGCAGACCAAAAGTGTGTACCAAAAGTATTGCCAGTATTACAAGTTTGACCCAAAAAAGGGAATTTAATCGTTTGCCGTGCTTAGGATTTCTACAAATAGGTGTTATTTGTGAATATTTTATCTTTTTGTTAGAAAGGCTCGGACTTATCGCGAAGTTTTGAGTCAAAGAGATTAATCAACTAACATATTTTTAAGCAATATTTTTTTTAAATATTTTTTGGTGTAGCTGGCACGACGACGACCGTCTATTAGCAAAAAAACATTTTACTTCAAGTAACAGTGAAAATGGAGATACGAGGTGATAAAAATGTCATATGTTATTTATTTCAAAGATAGAAGTCCGTTCTTTTAAAATACTCAAAACTTAAAAAATACTCCATCAAAAATAAATGTTACAAAAATTTTATCCGGTACATTGCCTGAGCTCTAGTCCCAACCTAGTACCAATCCAGATGACAGCTGCACGTATTCGACAACCCGTGATCCAATCCACTATCATTTGAGAGTCAACGTGAAACGTCAAATTCGCCATGCCGAATTGAGCCCCTGATTGTTCAGCAGTTTTAATTAAATGTCAATGCGCAAAGGAATAGTTATTAAAAACCCACGCATGCCTAGTTATCACGCACTACCAGGTCCACACCGACCGCATGGCAAACTGCTGAGATTTTCCGCGTTTTCCGGTTCGCGTTTCCGTTATTTATCTTGAGACATTTTAGTTAGGTTAGTTTAAGAATCTAAAGATGAATTTAAGTGTTTAGTTTATTTTAGTGTTTATATTTTTTGCTTTATCATTATTTTCACGCGTCTCATATCACTGACGGAGCATAAATTACCTATAAGCACATCTCGGACACTGGCGATCAAATATGAGGTAACCGAGAGGGGGTGGGCGGCGCTTTCAGCGGGGAGCGGGAGTGGCCATGTTGAACGATAGTACTCTTTATTATACGGAGCCTAAAGCGTTAGATAATAATGACTATATATTAACTATGCCGACGTATGAATTACATAATATATATTGCATGTTACTGCGACAGAACATGTCATAGTAAGCTCCGATACCGTACCGCCGTTTTACAGGCGGTCTAGACAGATTTAATTGAGCTATAAATGCCGCGGGCGACATATATTTGCACTTAACTGACCCAACGCAATAAACTTCATCTTAAGATGGTTAGACCACTAAAATATTTTCTTTCTTATTTTGGTTTTCGCCTACTGATAGCAGTTTATACTAGAAAACAAGTTACACATTTTAAAGCCTACAATTGTGAGCTACGCATGAATTCATTTTAAAAGTGATATTCTTTCATTTTACCTGCCAAGCTGGAGAATGGTGAAATAATGGGTTAAATGTAGGCGACTGTGGGATATGGGGTAAATTGTGGCATAGGCGAGAGGCTGGCAACCTGTCACTACAATGCTAAGAGTGGCACTGAAACTTGAGTAGTTTCATGTGCTCTACCTACCCCTTCATGGGATACAGGCGTGATTGTATGTATGTATGTATGTAAGTGTAGGTCCTCTTACTCAATATTACCGAAAACCGATTATCCAACATCTTTTTAGCACGATTTGTGTACAAAAATATAGGAAATAAAAATATTTAAAATTAGTACTGGATGGTAGGAGTAAACCCGTTCCAACGTGCCGACATCTGAATCTGATATCTGCGGCATGCACACGCGAGACTGCATGTGATGATTAGATAGATATAGACCGGAGATATGTGACGTGTAGATGTTCGAGAATGCGATAGGACACGTCACTGCTTTTCTTCACTTTAAAATGGTATTTTGAAATTCTCACTGAAGTTAAGCTACATAATATTGCAGTACTTGGCTGTGCGTCTGGAAGTTACAGACTGCTCGTTTATTTAGATCCATCAGCTACGTAGGTACTGAAAGTTTTAAGGGGTTCTGATTGGAGTGATTTTGTATTGGTTTAGGAATAATAATGAACCCTTCTTACGCCTGTCGTCCTACGCATCGTCATATGCATTTTTTTTAATACTATGTCGGTGGCAAACAAGAATACGGTCCGCCTGATGGAAAGCGGTCGCCGTAACCTATGAACGCCTGCAACTCAAGGTGTGTCACGTGCGCGTTGCCACCCATTAGAAACGTGTACACTCCCTTTTGCTGTGTACTTAACACAGCAAAAAGGAGTGTACGAGTTCTAAGGAGGGTTCTGGTTACAAATTAGTTCCGTAGATCCTTCCGTCATTCTAGTGCTATTTGGCTGCGGTCTTCTATAAGGCGGTGGTACTTCCCCAGTTGGGCTCTGCTCTAGATTCGAGCGAGATGATATCCGCTGTGCTGTGCCCTACCACACAAAGCGGAATATCATTCGCTATGCCCTACCTCCTACATCTGAGCATCTGACTTCTAAAACAGATAAATAAATATTATTTACCGGAGCTAATAGCCAACCATAGGTATAAGTGCTAAGACAGACACTTTAGAGTTGTCCAGTGTTGAGTAACCCGAAAGCGAAACCGACCGTTGCAGTCCGATTCAATACCCGGGCCCAGCATCCCTTGTTGTTTCAGGCAGTAATGTAGTACCTATGGTTATGGTATAGTTGGACTACCTATGGTCGTGCCACGAGGTACAGGTGTAAGTACATGCCATAGCTGGTGGATATTTTGGGAAGGTAGCATAGTAGTCACAGATGATATTATACCTGGGGTCGTGCCGCGAGGTGTACGTGCCACAGCTCGGAGTCGCCGGGCACCTTGGCGCTGCAGGCGAGCTTGTCGGAGCCCGAGCCGAGGAAGTAGCCCCGCTCGACGTTGCGGAGCGCCCAGCGCCCACTGTTGTCTTCAGACACGCTGGAACAATATGGTAAAAGTTAGACGACGGAGGTCGAATTCATGATAGCGCTATCTATGTTCAATAAAAAATTCTACTTTGGAACGTCATTGAAGAATGAGGGTGTCGACTTGTCGAGTCTTAGTTTATCGTTATTTTACCCGTTTGAAGTGTTGAGTGCTGCTTACGAATGAGCATTTAATGATTGTTAAGTAATGTTGTTAAATTGAACAAAGCAAATAAAGTTGCTACAATGTATTTGCAAAACTTCGCATTAGCTCGTGTAATAAATATTTAATTGACCTTTGAAAATTGCATACAAACATTTCAGCAGCAAATACCTCGGCTTTGTCTAATGTGAGGTTTACAATTGGTATAAGTATTTATAATTGAGTAACATTCGATATCCGATCTCAGTCAAAAAAGTCTTCATGATCGAATGATGAATCGCTAGAAACCTTACACATTGATCAGTTTAGACGCCCTGTTAAAGATAGTTTTAAAAAGTCCTACTATTCATATTGTTTCAGTTCTTTTGAATGTCGCACAACTGGGAAAGAGCTTCTCCATAATTAGCTATTTTATTTATATTCCCGCTAGTTGTAAGGTGTCAAATTCAATTCGCTATCTCCACAGGCTTTACCGCTGCGTCTACCAACCGGTAGACTAGATATCAATTTGCTGGCTATGTGAGCCTCATATCCAGAAGTGATCAGCCCAGTCCCATAAGTATTACTACTAAAATAACGTTACTTCAACGGAAGAAAGATTTTACGTCCACACAGGAACTTGTATTGTAAACTTGAGAGAACGTGAACCATTTAAAGTGCACGCCTGTATATTTTGTATTAAGAATTCAGCAGACGCGACGACAATTCAATCAGGCCATTGTCTTCGCCGCTTCACACTTGCAGACATAAAGCGATTATTCCGGCGTGGTTGCGAAACGTGACTTGCCCTTCAAACTTTATTATTTATGAATATTACTGTGAAGTCATTTCTGATTTGGTATAAATCCGATACAAGAATTCTTAGACTAGGGTAAACAATTAAAATGATCTAACCTAGGCATTTTCAACGATCGGCCTGGCTATCTCGGTAGTGACTTTGCCGAAGGTTCCGGACTCGAATCCAGTATTGATAAATTCAATATTCAGTCCTGAGTCTTCACTTCTTGAGTATCCCACTATCCCATCCCAAAAGCAATGATTTCAAAAGTCAATGTCCACAACACAAACCATTTTGAGCTTAGGTGCTTTGGCTTAGTCAATATATTTATTTCTGACTTAACATGGAATTATTGTTTGGTTTAGGTTTTAGAATTATTGAAAATATTTGGAAAATATAAATTCGACTGCGCGTAGGACTGCGCGCGATTTCTAAACAAAAAGTTTAGATAGAAGATAGAAGTCCTAAATAGTCTGCAAATACTGACAACCAAAACCTACCACAACAATCCAGACCGAGATTAAAATCCCTTTGTCGTCTCCAGCCTGTGGCAAAAGAAGCTGTTCTGGGCAGAAAATAAAACCCAATCTGGTGTGAAACGAGGCTTAAACAAGAAATACAATGGGAAAGGGACGAGTGTCCGACGTGGGCGCGTTCGCAGTGTTGGCTCCCGTCAAAGGATGTCGGAAGTTGTGGAAGGCTGTTTTTGGACAATGACTGTTTGGGACTAACAAGAATTGTACCTACTTATATTAGAATATTTCCCTATTTACAGTATTCACGAATAACCAGTAAACAGGTAACGTATTGTAAATCATTTGCAGATACAGCATCAAAGATAGCAATTTTATTTCAATGCGCAATCTTATGCCGCTGGAATGTTTCCTTCTTGGAAACATTAACTACTTATAGGAAAGATTTGTACTTTCCTGGTAACTTTCTTCCTAAGCTAGGAAACATCGACTATTCGACGGTATGCTTTCAATCCACCAAACGGTGAATAGTTACCACAGAAGTATAGGTACGTATGTAAGTGATAAGAAATTGATGGCACTTGTGCTTTTTGCGAATAACATTTTGAAGAAGATACAAGGAAAAGCAATATCAATTGGGGAGATATCAAAATAATAGAGTTTTAGAAAGGGCAGTAAAACACAAGAACATCAATATTTGTATTGTGTTACGGGCACGCGCGCCGCCAACAATCTGGGTTAACGAAGCTGCATTCTCACGAACAAGACGACTTATTAGCCTGGTTTATAAATTCGTTAATAAGAGAGTGATTACGGGATTGTTATCGGCTTTCGGCTTTATTATTAATAGGTACATCATAATTTTGTACCGGAAAATTATATGTAGAGGAAGTACCTACATGTTACACAGAGAGCATTAATTATTTTATATTATATACCCTACCGTAAACCACAACATTATGCTCTGCAACTTATGTACATCACCTAAGCTATTAATTCTTAGGTGATATATGTATAAGTCTCACTCAGTCATCTATCCCGTAAATCCCGTTTTACCAAAAATTAAAATAACTGTCAAGTATCTAACTACACATCCCCAACAATCCCAACATGAGTATAAATAAGTTCTTTTAGTTTAGTTTAGTTTTTAATTTAATTTTAAGTTGTTTTTTATTGTTATTTTTAGAGTTAGATATGTATTATTTATTTGTTACTTAAGTTTTATGTCTAATAAAAATATAGTTCTAAATAGGTATGTCATTCAAACCTCCACGTTACTTCCATCCTATTTTGCCCGAACGGTTGTTCCCATCAGGGCCGAAACTCACAAAAGGCACAACCAACACGCTTGAAGCAGCATCCTGAATGCAGAGGGCCCGCGTTCTGAACCTGGCATGACAAGGGGTCTTGTACAAACGCTCAGGGAGTGTAAAGCACCCGAGGCTAATTAGGATGCGTTGAGAGTCTGCCAACAGTCGTGTTCTCTGTACTAAGCGAGTAAAACGCAAAGAACCAGCTCGGCTGGAAACAAAACATCAGACTGTACAATGTGAAGAGATGGAGAAGTAGATAATTCGATAAAAATCCTAATAAGATACTTTTTAGAGCACGAATGTAAAGGAATCGAAATGAATTGTATGTAGGTAGCCTCGCGTGTCGGATAAATGTTGGTTTTAGAGTTTTTTAAAAGGTAAAAAAAACTTAGGCTAATTTAGGTAGGTACATATGTATAAAAAAACCTTTAACAGTATGCTAGAAACTACACCAAAATGTCAGAAGGCAAAGTTGCATGGCTCGCTAGCACCTCTTAACATTTCGTTGACATTAGGGTATAGGAAAATGCCACGAATTGCAACCATAGCAGCAGCAAATATGTCTTTTGAAACTTTGGGAGCTTTTACTGAATTTTAATTTTTCTGAAGAGGTATATGGGCAATATGGCCCAGAGACAAAAAGGTTTGGAGACCCCTGGTTTAGTTTAGATCTATGCAATGAATTCTCGTAGCAATAAAATAAATTGCATTGAATGGTCAGCTTAAATATTCACGTACATACGTAGTACGTAGTACGATTCCTATAAAATAATAATAAGCACGAATTATGGACGTTTAAAATTAACAAATTGCATGCACTTCACCTGGCCCATGGCATGGTGTATTAGTATACAACTCATGTATACAATATGCCACCGTCAACAAACCCCTGTCTATTATATTATCACCATTAACTTTCACATCTCGAGCATGATGAGGAATAAAACAAATTACTTGAACCAAACGTAATCTTGGCACGCTTCCCTAAAACTACAACCCTTTTCTACGCTTTCCATTGCAAAAGTCTATCTTATACTTGGTACTTTAAAGTTCAAAGTAATATGTGAAGTTTTAGACACTTGCTATACAACTTGTGTCTTATATCAGTGAGACAGAGTTTACATTGTAGGCATGATAACTATGATAAGAACCCCTTGACACCCTAGTGTGGTTAGAATGTCTGCTCAAGATCGATCGGGTTGAAAGTTGTTTGAAGGGCTTTAACACCGTAATGAAGAGTTAAAGTCAACTGAGCTAGATTTTTTACAGTGTTATATGTTGTTACTCGTAGTACCTATTAATTTTTCAGAAAACAAGCAAATCAACGACACTTTCGCACTACTGCGCGGTTATACTTTATGTGCATATTTTCGTTACTTAAGAATACCATATTTACCTACTGAAAAACGTACAATACACCTGCGACACAGTGTAATAAAGAGTACTATCGTAATTCGTATAATATGGCCACTGCCGCTTGAAAGTGCCGCCCACTCCCTCTCGGTTACCTCACAGTTACCGCCTGTCAAAAAAGCGAACAGTCTACCTGTCATATTTCACTCATACAAGCACAGTACTGATAGTACGCGTTCGCCTACACGAGCTTAGACTGTGTGCTAGGAACGCGCCACTTTCATATATTTTTCTCAAACATGCAATGAAATATTGTCTTTACGTTCCTTAAAATGGGCTGGGAAGTATCGCTTTTTGGGCGCAACAACTCGAGAGGACTGTAAAGGGATTTCATATTATTTTTTAGGCCTAGACTGCAAAGTAACTTTTTTTTATAAAATATTGTCCTTTAGAGCATTTTCTTTTATTTCATTGTATGTTTGAGAAAAGCACTATACATGCCTCGGCGTGAAAACGGATTCCCGGCCTCGTATCCGATCCCTATCCGGCCTCGCTCGCACGCTCGTTCGGCCGTATATACCCACTTGTTCGGAAATCCTCATTTTCCCGGCCTCTGATGTCATGTACTATAATCGCCAGTGTCCGAGGTGTATTCATAACTCGTGTCAATTTGAAACACACCCTTCGATCGTTTTATGATTTGTCGCCACTAGTTTCGAACATCCTCTTTTCCGAACTTGTATTAATGTGTTATTATTACGCATGCACTCTGAAATTTTAGTAGCCAAGGAAACATCAACCAAAGCTGTAGCGCCATCTATTTATGACCTTAGATTTTTCCCGAGGGTTCCGTGGTACATTATTTCTTAGAATATCTGTCTATACGGAGTTAGGTATGTCTTTGGTAATACAGTTTGCCCCTTAAATACCTAAATTACATTAGTGACACATTTCCCCAAGCTACTCTCACCAAGTTATTTCGAACTTGAGCTGAGTCACTCACTTTGTTTACTTATATCGGCGAATGTGACTCATCGTCTGCTTTCAATAAACATGTAATTCAAGTCTTTACAAGAAAAAAGAAAATAAGGAGAGTACATGCGGCTACTGGATTACTTACCTACATGTCGCGGAACATTTCAATAATCGCGATTTCTTCTGATCTGACTAAGTGGGTTGTGTTTCAAAACAAAATATCGCTAATTCGCTATACACATATATATACACCCTGTTTTTATTGAATTCCGTTAACTTTAAGGGAAGGTTCTTTAGATCAAATACAATTAATTTATCTTAGAATCCACCGTCTTAACTCTTACGGTTATTGAGTTATTAAAAAAATAAAAATAATTACTGAACACATGTGTGACAACCTTTACCACTTCCTAATGTTATTTGTTTTGACATGTGCCGTCAATCACTTGACACTAACTTGAATGTTATTCTTAAGGGTCACACTAATTCATTCATTTATTATGTATGAAAACGAAGAATTTTTTTTTTTGGCGGATTTAACTAAAAGTGATATACAGGGTGGTTCCCGATAACGAACCTAACGACGTGTCGGAACGGAAAACAAAAAAAACACGGTGTATCTGTATATGTACGAGTATACTGTACGTTTTTTGGCAATTTTTTGCATATATTTAAAACATATACTTTTTGTAATTGTAAATGTAATCCCAAATGAAAATATAGTAACTCGGAACAATTACGTATGTATATTGTATAAATATTGTACAAATATTACTTCATAATTTATAAAAAATAACAATGTCCTCCTGCACCAAACTAAGCTTTCTGTTTAGCCCAATGGTTGACTGGTAGAGAATGCCTCAAGGCGTTAAGTCCGCCATTTGTACTCTTTTTTTGTAAATTTGTGCAATAAAGTTTAAATAAATAAATAAATGTTATAAAACAAGAAATATAGTAGTTCTTCAATAAAACAAGAAGCGAAATGTTGAATAAAAAACATCCAATGCATCGTATGGTTTTAGTAACAACTTCGTCGTCTTATTACAAAATACATATTAATTACGCTGAGACGCCAGCAATTTTAATTGTGTTGTATAATTGAAAGGTATGATAATTTCATATTTAATAGCCGTTTACAGCAATCAAGCGGGAATTATGTATAATCGAAAAGCTTCGGTTACTGCAACCGGTCTAGCCGAAGTGACAATCGCTCACGCTCCGCAGCGTATCGTAGTTATCTATCTCTCTCTCTCTCGCTCTTGTGTGTTGGTTGATGCGACAAAAACAGTAGCATTTTGTTCGCCACGGAGCGTCAAAAATTGCGACTTCGGCTAGGCCGGCAGGTGAGTCAAATCTTATACTTTTAAACGAGCAATTCTTGTATATTTATTTATTTATTTATTTATTTATTTATTTATTTATTTATACATACCGACGATCTCGGAAACCGCTCTAACGATTTCGCTGAAATTTGTTATGTGGGGGTTTTCGGAGGTGAAAAATCGATCTAACTTATCCTTAGGTCTCGGAAAACGCGAATTTTCGAGTTTTCATGCGTTTTTCTTCGCGCGCCATCTCGTGTGCAGTAGATGTATTGTTAAGACAGAATTATTTCGGTCGATGTAAGTACTATTTATTATAAAGACTAGATGGCGACACAGATCAAGGCGTCGCATACGAAACAACAAACATTAGGTAACTTATAATTCGCGGGCGAGGTGTTATAATATTTTCAAGTCTTTTTATATTAATGAAAAGAATACTTAACACGAATAGAAAAATTCACTATTTGAGCTTTTGTGGTGTAACGCGCTCCATCTCGTGTGGAGTAGTTGTATTGTTAAGACAGAATTCTTTCGGTCGATGTAAGTACTATTTATGAGAAAACTAGATGGCGACACAGGTCAAGGATACAAAATAACAAACATTGACTAACTTATGAATTTTATGATTCGCGGGTGAAAACACTTACGTATTCATTAAGTGTTTTAATTATTATTACGAATTTTAAGCTTCTTGTATTATCTCAGTACTATTTTAAAACTCAATACTTCAAACAGATGTGCTATTACATTCTAGAATTATCCGGAAATAATAGGCACATACCGCCATCTCTATTTGAGCTTTCGTGGCAAAACGCGCGCCATCTCGTGTGGAGTAGTTGAGTTGTTAAGACAGAATTCTTTCGCTCGATGTAAGTACTATTTATGATAAAACTAGATGGCGACACAGGTCAAGGATACGAAACAACAAACATTGACTAACTTATGAATCTTATGACACGGTGTTTTCAGTCAAAGGAAATAGTAAATCCGATGTACTTTGTATATGTTTAGGAAAATTAACGATAGAGGGCGTGAAAAACAATTTTATGCCGTAGTGCAAATTGTTCGCTAGATGTCACTGTTACCCCGCAAACTGGGTAATGATTGTTATCGTAAAATGTATAAGTATTTTTTGATGTCCAAAATTTTCGCTAGATGTCGCTGTACCACCCGCAAACTAGCGAACGACATTCTATGGCCAATTACATGTATTAAATTGTAAATTTTGTTAATGTCCTGTTTTATTGGCAAATAAGTTAGCGTTCATATATTTATTAATTAATGTGACTGGTAGATGAAGGACCCATTTAGAAATCTTGCCATAAATATGTGGCGTTCCACGTTTAAGAGGGTCCACATCAAAGAATATAATACTCACTAGGAGGTCCACATGCTTTATACTTTATGTTCTTAAATCCTTTAGGCATGGAAAGTCACATGAAAAGTTGTCGTAACTTAATAATAGATGGCGCTTCATTCGAAAATCTTGACTGATAACTCTATACCATACTATCACAGAATATATAATAGTACAAGTACAGAAGGCTCACTCCTTTGAAGTTCACAAAACGCCGCCATTCTAAATTATTACCTACATTAACAAACGGACCGCACGCGTGCAGACGACATTGAATTCTATTGCGCCGCGCGAAAGTCGTCGTCACTGAATGGGCCGCGAACCTCGCGGCCGCCGGCATGTACTTGTAGCGCGGTGAAAGGATCGCGGAGTGAGCCGCCCCTGATACTATTCAATATACTCTATGTCTTATGATTCTCGGGTGATAAAACTTACGTATTCATTAAGTGTTTTAATTATTATTACGAATTTTAAGCTTCTTCCGTTATCTCAGTATTATTTATTTTAAAACTCAATACTTCAAACAGAAGTGCTATTATGCGTTATGTTGATTGTGTAAACTGTCAGATAATTATGTTTAAAGTAAAATAAAGTACCTATACAACTATAGTGTATCAATTATTTGTTTATTTAAGTGATTTACTGTTGATTTTTTCATACAAATTTGTTTGGAAGTGGTAAGTCTGTCATGTAAAAAACACAAGAAGTATAATAAAATAGAACACCGAGCGAAGCTCGGTCGCCCAGGTACTAGATTCTTATTAGTTTCATAGATGCAAAGAATGTCAGTAAAACAGTTACTTATTATAATCGTATTGCATAAATAATTAGAATGACCTTTTACTTTTTTTATATCATTGCGTGATATGTTAATCTGTAATCATAACTCCATAATTTATTGAGACACCTATGTATATATTAGAAGAACTTTCAATGGTATACCTAAGTAAATGTGAAAAATTACAAAGATAAATAAATGTAGGTATGTACATGCCTAATTTTGGTTTTAGTAAAAAAATAATGTTTCCAAAAACCTTATTAACCATAATTTGCAAGCGATACCACGCTGCATCGTAAAGGCTATATATTAAACTATTTCCTGTGAGTCAATCGGATTAGTATTCTGCAAGGGGTAAAAATGTATTTCCGGTGGCAAGATGACATGCCATGCGTTATGGCGGGCAAAAAGTTGATGATTTATTACACCATGGAGTTGCTTGCTTTTTGCAGTATTGACATTTTAATCTATCTATACAAGTACAAGTTGTTGTTTACTTTGTACAAACACGCGATACCACGATACGCTTGCAATTTCATCTCGTATCAAAGTTTTTTACCGTCTTCATAGTTCACACATTATTTTTAAATTATATAAAATAAAATCCTACTCTTGGGTCCTTCCAATATAATATTTAGATACAAGATCAGGGACTAAAAAACTCACCTGATCTGGAATTTGCTGCCAGCCTCTTTTTCCTCAGAGTCGCAAGTGACGTTTCCGAATGAATCTACTGCCAAGTATTTGTCCAAATGTGACCGAAGATATATCATGCCTGAAAAGAAAAATATCTTGTGAGAATTAAGTATAAAGTTATGTCACATTTATCAAAGGGACAACAAACGCCTCGTGTTGCTGCTATGATTATTATTATTATGAATGGCAAGGCCGTAGGATTCGAGTTTATTAAGGCCGCTGTACACATGGCGCCAACGGTTGGACCAACCCTTTGACCAGCCCCTTGGCCAAGCGTGTAGGCCGTATGTTGGCCGTTGGCGCCAGCGCTGGCCAGCCAACCGACTGCTGTCGGTTTTTTGTCCACACATCAAAGGATCTTGGCGCACATGGCCAACTGTGTTCACACGTTGGCGCCTCATTCAGTTTGTTGTCATCCGTCAGAGAGGACAGTAGTGAAAGATTTAAGAAAATAATAAGTTTATCTATGCCAATAATAGTGTTACATACATACATACAACATACATACAATCACGCCTGTATCCCATAAAGGGGTAGGCAGAGCACATGAAACTACTAAAGCTTCAGTGCCACTCTTGGCAAATAAGGGGTTGAAAGAAAACGAAACTGTGACATTGCAGTGACAGGTTGCCAGCCTCTCGCCCACGCCACAATTTAACCCATATGGGTTAACCCACAGTCGCCTTCTACGACACCCACGGGAAGAAGGGGGGTGGTGAAATTCTTAACCCGTCACCACACAGGCGCATAATAGTGTTGATTTTAGGAAATAAAATACCCTTGCAAATGTTTAATGTATTGCCTACAGAAGATAAATGTGCTTATCAGAATATTAAAAAAACTGTTAATATTCAGATAATTTAATTTTATTACGAGGTTATTATTTATTAATTAAATTTTGCTGACAATGTAAATGACCTAGAATTACCTAGCCTTTTCCATTCTACGTCCATCTTTTATGAAGAGCCAATGCCAAGTGATTGGTTCACCAATGTGTAAACAGCGATTCTTATCTTGGCCAAGGGACTGCTCCAAGGGTTAGCCCAACCGTTGGCCCCATGTGTACAGCGGCCATTACACTCACAGATGTCATATATACCATAGATCAAGCAAACGTATCTACTTAGCGTGTCAAATGAACTCAGTAAAATCCACTTCGGGCGTCAATTTTTGTAAGTTGAAGTCAACAAAAACATTAAAAATGCCTCGTTACGTGATATTCAATTGCAACTTGCAACAACACAAAAAATAATGAACAGCCAAGTGCCTGAGACATCTTCAGTACAAAATCTGTCATGCTCAACTCTTATACAAATAGATGAACTTGTTTCTTTTATCTAAATCTAGTTCTGTGGTTATACTACGGCCCTGCGATCTAATAATGATAAGGTAAGTAAATAAATAAGGGTCCCACGGATCTCCTCTACTCTTGCGCTATGTAAACCGACGTACCTACAGTTTTAAATTTTCCGCGCGAGAAATAATATATTTTTAAATTAACAAGTTATAGCCAAAGTAATAAAACTAATAAAACAGTACTTGGGATAGAAAATCAGAGTATAACTTTCGAAACTGTCTGTAATGGCATCGCAACCGTTAAAATCTAATTCCAATGGAGATTAACGATGCAACAGTAGAGATTTATGTATCGCAAATTATACCCAAGATATAGATATAAAATAAAAGTACATTTGAAATAGTATCATAATTGCAACCAGTCGACTATTGCTCTTAATGACTTCTTTATCTTAAGATACCTATCATAAATCATCGTTTTTTTTTAGAAAATGCTTTAATCTACATTACGACCATGAGAACTAGATGAAGCTGTCTTGCTGTGCCGTTTTAAATATAAATAATGACTTTATAAAGATAAGTACTCAAGCTTTAGCAATTTATTAGTTGGTAACATGACCCATAATCGTAATTGAGATATGTATATTGTTGTAATAAATAATCTGCATTACAATACATGATCTCGCGCATTATAACTAATACACATAATAATATATCATTTCAACACATATTTACACTTGGACTAATTTTATTTCTGTCTAGTTACTCGTATGTACAATATCACACAGAGAAGGATATTCATAATGTGAGTTCTCATACTTATTTCCTTACTTTTCCATGATTTCATCTTCGCCGCTGAAAATTAGGACAGGGTCGTGTACGTTTTTGAATTTATCGCGCACAAATAGACAGACATGGCGGGGGTTTTGTTTTATAGTATGCGTAGATTAAATTAAGTTTAACTATCGTAAATGACACAAAATAAAATTCGTCTGGCCCCATAAAACACCTGACGTCCCCCGTATTGATTTTGGGTCCCCTCAGCTGTGAGACCTTGACGAGGGTCGATCGCACCCCGTCGGTAAATGACGGGGCGTATCGAGAGCCAATGGAGAGTGGAAATTTACAATTGTATTTGTATGTGGTAGGGTACAGGTGATGTTTTGTAAAGCTAAGCCATATTGAACGTAAGTAAGGTACAGCGGGAGCGGGGCAAATCTCGACTGGGGGGGGGCATTGTATCTGATCCATTTTTGCCATTATTACACTATCAAGTTGAGTTCCACATGTATCCACTGAACACGCGTGCCAAATTTAACCAGTGGAGTAGTGGACACTAATTAATATTGCAAGCATTGTATAACATAGAAAAAAATGGACCAGTTTCATTTGCCCCCTAGTCGAAATTGTTCCGCTGTATCGTATGTTTGATTAGTTCTATTGATAACCGTTTTAAAATGCAAAAAAAGCTTCACAAATTGCATGTAAACTTTGAACTATTGTTTGAACGCATCAAGCTCATAGACATATTTCCCGCTATGCTAATGTAACTTTTACCAAATCGTGGGTGTAGTATATCCCAGCGACTCGATGTTTCAGTAGGAAAGACGATCGGAAATTATAAAAACCCTTTCCTGTCAAGATAACTGCAGTTTTGTCAGTTATCAAGATAAAGCGCAATGTCCGATTACACGAATATCTCGCGTTATCAGCACTCAAACTCGTTTCCTTTTCAAATGTTTCCTACATTTGCATAATGAATAAATACAATAAGTACTTACTCAAAATAAACAGTTAAAACTAGAGATGGGCCGAATATTCGGTAAATATTCGGTATTCGGCAAGTTTTTCAATGTTCGTATTCGGCCGAATAGTTCGGTTACATTGCCGAATATTTACCGAATAAACAAAGTAAATAAATAGCACAAGTTTCGTAATTCATGGGATAATAACATCCTATTTCAGGATTCTAAGGACCAAAGGGGGTTAAAAATGCCTTAAATATAAGTACCTACAATAATTATGTAAAAAAGTAAAAATAACAAAAATCTAAATGCGCTATGCACTAAATTATAGGAACATTAAGAGCCTTAGTTAGTACCCATTATTACCAACCATTGAAAAGTTTTTAACTCTAAGCCAGGTATTAAATATAGTGGAACCGAATATTCGGCCGAATGTTCGGTTCCGTAGCAGCTGAACCGAATGTTCGGCCGAATATTCGTATTCGGCAAGGTCCGTATTCGGCCCATCTCTAGTTAAAACCATTATAATTATTACTGAAATCATAACATAAAAGATCGACAGTCATGTTAAATCTCCTTACTGATTTCCCTTGGTTCTTTACAGTCTGCCGGCGTATCGTGCTTCCAATTTTATCACTTGTCCACGTGGATAAGACAACTGTCACTCTCACACTGACATACTTGCCAAAGCGTGACGGATGCTTTATCCACGTGGATAAGTGATAAAATTGGAATCATAATACGCCGGCTGGTCCTAAGTTCTTCATTGTTTTATTTGTCTGGCGCATGCGTGACATTCGAATGGAATTTCGTTGACATTCAATGTATTGTCCAACCAATCCTCCCAATACTTTACTTAAATAGAAAGAACTACACCGGATGTTCTTGTACGTTTTTCATGAATTACTTTACTAGTAAGTACAAATAGTACAATACAACATTTACTTATTTGAACGTATTTTTTAGTTTTATTTATTTATGCCAGTGTCAGGCCTAAAACGATTATTTCATTAAACTAGTATTTATAATTTATTTCCATTTGTATGTATCCACAATCGCCGCAAGCGCAGTTCGTAACCATAGACTTTGAAACACGCACGTACAATACAAGGCACAACTTAACTACAAGCTGGCTATTAGATTCATACCAGCTGCAATTTCAATAATGACCTAGGTTTTAGTGTTTATTTGTATTGTAGCCATTCTTTAGTACAAGTATGATTTTAACACCGAACAGTTTATCAATAATTGAAGCAAACAAATGTTCAATATGTCTGTTCTGTTGTCTCGTTTAACTAATACTTAATCTTAATAATGATCACGTCAGTTTTACTTTCATAAATAACCTACAAAAGATGGAATGGAATGGAAAAACAAACATCTGCGTTCACACCCGCCACCTCCCATAAGTTACCCCACGTGCCCAAATGAAGGGTGCACGGAGTTGGAGGGCCCGTTTTTGCCTCAATTAGTGCGGCTGATGTGCGCTACCATATTTTTACGTCAATTTATCGTCACGATTCAATTAAAAATACAGCGCCAATTTGCATTTCTATCGATGGATTTAATCGGAGATTTTTTGCATATCTAATTTTCAGCTTAACGCATATTTTGAGAGCAATTACCTACAGATGTAGTACAAAAAGGGTTTCCTTCCTATATGCTACATAGTTCAGTCAATGTTAGTACATCTTGCACTGAGACTGACTGAAATAGCATGACACGTTCGTACGTTTCCGTAACAATACAAAGGCAAATCTTTTCCCACTAGGTAGGTACATCTTTACACTTCGCATAGCCAAAACTGACCCCCGAAGAATAGCCTAGTGTACGTCGTCAATCGAAAAAGCCTAAAGTAAAGAGTATCCTAAATTAGTTCACGCTAAACTTTATGAAGCACTGATAGACTAGGGAAACTCAATGTTTTTAACACGCTTTTATTAGGTCGTCGTGTATGTAACTATGTATGTAATGGAATCTAAGGAAGCTAATTTAACCATCTTCCAGGAGTCGTAGCGTAATGAAAATTGGCAGCTATATGTAGTTCCGATGACAATACAATAATATGGTACTGTTGAGCTGATCTGATGATGGAGTCGGAAGATATGAACTGGAACTACATGATGGAACATAGTATCATAGCCGTTTTTGGGTTTCTTAGAAAAGTCTTGTAATGAACTTTGACTACAATTAGGTTTCAAGGTCTGATGATGAAGCCGAAAGATATGAACTGGAACTACATGATGGAACATCATATCATAGCTGTTTTTGGGTTTCTTAGAAAAGTCTTGTAATGAACTTTGACTACGATTAGGTTTCAAGGTCTGATGATGGAGCCGGAAGATATGAACTGGAACTACATGATGGAACATCGTATCATAGCTGTTTTTGGGCTTCTTAGGAAAGTCTTGTAATGAACTTTGACTACAATTAGGTTTCAAGGTCTGATGATGGAGCCGGAAGATATGAGCTGGAACTACATGATGGAACATCGTATCATAGCTGTTTTTGGGCTTCTTAGAAAAGTCTTGTAATGAACTTTGACTACGATTAGGTTTCAAGGTCTGATGATGGAACCGGAAGATATGAACTGGAACTACATGATGGAACATCGTATCATAGCTGTTTTTGGGCTTCTTAGAAAAGTCTTGTAATGAACTTTGACTACGATTAGGTTTCAAGGTCTGATGATGGAGCCGGAAGATATGAACTGGAACTACATGATGGAACATCGTATCATAGCTGTTTTTGGGCTTCTTAGAAAAGTCTTGTAATGAACTATGACTACGATTAGGTTTCAAGGCTTGATGATGGTGCCGGAAGATAAGAACAGAAAAAAGGGGGGGGGGGGCTCGAGGGGGAAGCATGAAAGAAAGATCAACGTAGTATTTAAAATAAGTTGGGTTAGCGTTTTCTTGTGACCTTTCAGAGCAAACAAAGGGGGGCTCGGGGGGCGAAGCCCCCGCATAAAAGAAAGATCATCGTTGTATTTAAAATAAGTTGGGTTAAGGTTTTCTTGTGATTCTTAAGAGTAAAGAAAAGGGGGCTCGGGGGCGAAGCCCCCGCATGAAAGAAAGATCAACGTAGTATTTAGAATAAGTTGGGTTAGCATTTTCTTGTGACCTTTAAGAGCAAAAAAAGGGGGGCTCGGGGGGCGAAGCTCCCCGCATGAAAGAAAGATCAACGTAGTATTTAAGATAAGTTGGGTTAGCGTTTTCTTGTGACCTTTAAGAGAAAACAAAGGGGGGCTCGGGGGGCGAAGCCCCCGCATAAAAGAAAGATAAACGTTGTATTTAAAATAAGTTGGGTTAGGGTTTTCTTGTTACCCTTAAGAGTAACGAAAAGGGGGGCTCGGGGGCGAAGCCCCCGCATAAAAGAAAGATTAACCTAGTATTTAAAATAAGTTGGGTTAGCGATTTCTTGTGACCTTTCAGAGCAAACAAAGGGGGCTCGGGGGCGAAGCCCCCGCATAAAAGGAAGATCAACGTTGTATTTAAAATAAGTTGGGTTAAGGTTTTCTTGTGATCCTTAAGAGTAAAGAAAAGGGGGCTCGGGGGCGAAGCCCCCGCATGAAAGAAAGATCAACGTAGTATTTAGAATAAGTTGGGTTAGCGTTTTCTTGTGACCTTTAAGAGCAAACAAAGGGGGCTCGGGGGCGAAGCCCCATATGAAAGAAAGATCAACGTACTATTTAAGATAAGTTGGGTAAGCGTTTTCTTGTGACCTTTAAGAGCAAACAAAGGGGGGCTCGGGGGGCGAAGCCCCCCGCATGAAAGAAAAATCAACGTTTTATTTAAAATAAGTTGGTTTAGGGTTTTCTTGTGACCCTTAAGAGTAACGAAAAGGGGGGGCTCGGGGGCGAAGCCCCCGCATAAAAGAAAGATCAACGTAGTATTTAAAATAAGTTGGGTTAGCGTTTTCTTGTGACCTTTAAGAGCAAACAAAGGGGGCTCGGGGGCGAAGCCCCCGCATGAAAGAAAGATCAACGTTGTATTTAAAATAAGTTGGGTTAGGGTTTTCTTGTTACCCTTAAGAGTAACGAAAAGGGGGGCTCGGGGGGCGAAGCCCCCCGCATGAAAGAAAGATCAACGTAGTATTTAGAATAAGTTGAGTTAGCGTTTTCTTGTGACCTTTAAGAGCAAACAAAGGGGGGCTCGGGGGGCGAATCCCCCTGCATGAAAGAAAGATCAACGTAGTATTTAAGATAAGTTGGGTTAGCGTTTTCTTAAGACGTTTAAGAGCAAACAAAGGGGGGCTCGGGGGGCGAAGCCCCCCGCATAATAGAAAGATCAACGTTGTATTTAAAATAAGTTGGGTTAGCGTTTTCTTGTGACCTTTAAGAGCAAACAAAGGGGGGTTCGGGGGGCGAAGCCCCCGCGTGAAAGAAAGATCAACGTTGTATTTAAAATAAGTTGGTTTAGGGTTTTCTTGTGACCCTTAAGAGCAAACAAAGGGGGCTCGGGGGCGAAGCCCCCGCATAAAAGAAAGATCAACGTTGTATTTAAAATAAGTTGGGTTAGCGTTTTCTTGTGACCTTTAAGAGCAAACAAAGGGGGGTTTGGGGGGCGAAGCCCACCGCATAAAAGAAAGATTAACGTAGTATTTAAAATAAGTTGGGTTAGCGTTTTCTTGTGACCTTTAAGAGCAAACAAAGGGGGGCTCGGGGGCGAAGCCCCCCGCATAAAAGAAAGATCAACGTTGTATTTAAAATAAGTTGGGTTAGCTTTTTCTTGTGACCTTTAAGAGCAAACAAAGGGGGGCTCGGAGGGCGAAGCCCCCCGCATGAAAGAAAGATCAACGTTGTATTTAAAATAAGTTGGGTTTGGGTTTTCTTGTTACCCTTAAGAGTAACGAAAAGGGGGCTCGGGGGCGAAGCCCCCGCATAAAAGAAAGATTAACGTAGTATTTAAAATAAGTTGGGTTAGCGTTTTCTTGTTACCTTTCAGAACAAACAAAGGGGGGCTCGGGGGCGAAGCCCCCTCATAAAAGAAAGATCAACGTTGTATTTAAAATAAGTTGGGTTAAGGTTTTCTTGTGACCCGTAAGAGTAAAGAAAAGGGGGGCTCGGGGGCGAAGCCCCCGCATGAAAGAAAGATCAACGTAGTATTTAGAATAAGTTGGGTTAGCGTTTTCTTGTGACCTTTAAGAGCAAACAAAGGGGGCTCGGGGGCGAAGCCCCCGCATGAAAGAATGATCAACGTTCTATTTAAAATAAGTTGGGTTAGGGTTTTCTTGTTACCCTTAAGAGTAACGAAAAGGGGGCTCGGGGGCGAAGCCCCCGCATAAAAGAAAGATTAACGTAGTATTTAAAATAAGTTGGGTTAGCGTTTTCTTGTTACCTTTCAGAGCAAACAAAGGGGGGCTTGGGGGCGAAGCCCCCCGCATAAAAGAAAGATCAACGTTGTATTTAAAATAAGTTGGGTTAGCATTTTCTTGTGACCTTTAAGAGCAAACAAAGGGGGGTTTGGGGGCGAAGCCCCCCGCATAAAAGAAAGATTAACGTAGTATTTAAAATAAGTTGGGTTTGCGTTTTCCTGTGACCTTTAAGAGCAAACAAAGGGGGGCTCGGGGGCGAAGCCCCCGCATAAAAGAAAGATCAACGTTGTATTTAAAATAAGTTGGGTTAGCGTTTTCTTGTGACCTTTAAGAGCAAACAAAGGGGGGCTCGGGGGGCGAAGCCCCCCGCATAAAAGAAAGATCAACGTTGTATTTAAAATAAGTTGGGTAATGGTTTTCCTGTGACCCTTAAGAGCAAATAAAGGGGGGCTCGGCAAAAAGAAATACTTAAATTTTGTTTGAATTAGTTGAAATGTTTTTTTTTTTATTTTATTATAAATGGGCTTACTCTTGACCACAGACTAGCCAAAGGCAAAGACGTGGCCTACGATGGAGTGAGCTCGCCCAGAAGATGCCTGTTCACTCTTGATTTGAAGGTTGCCGGGTTATATGAGCTCGGAAATATAGCCGCCGGCAAGGAATACCACTCCTTGGCAATGTGACAATATTTTCTAATCGAGTCAAACAAAATCCCACTAGCTGAGAGCTTCAAAACAATGTATGGCGAAAGTATGTCCCTCTAATGTCTTCAAAAAGTCCGCGATGGCACAAGTCTATATTGTCTATCTTTTACGGATAACTTACTAGGTATAAACATTTTTATGATAATACCGTAATACGAAGGTAGCCGCTAGTTATTATTAAGTAGCAATTAGCAATAAGTACACGTTAAGCCACAAATGGCATGTAAAATCCGCCTACTTGAAATAAATTTATGTATAAATGTTAAAAGTATTTCATTATTAATGACTAAAAAGTATAAAATAAATTAATAGTTTAAAAAACACTATAAAACACGCTTTTATAAATGCACGTAAAAGCCAAAAATAAATTATGGATCGTTCAAGTTGTCTCTATTTGTGAGCTGAAGTTTAAAAACTATGTGCTTTTAATTATAATATTTGATTGTAAAAGCGTGGGGCGCTGGAACAGGAAAGACTTTCTTGTAAACAAATACTAATCCGAACTTCCTGGCGAATGAAGTTGCATAAGAACATAACGTTTACATATGCCGCCTAAGGGTTACCAAAGAGAACCAAAGATATCTCGTCCACGAACAAGAACTCTGCATCCTGTCACTGTAGACACTTTCCCCTTTTGTACTTTGATTACCGGAAAAAAGCGGCGTTCTAAGTGTCGGTGACTGTCGACTCTCCTCGCTACTAGCGCATATTTTGTCTGAGTTCGACAAACTGGTACCTACTTTGAACACTGACTTTTAATTGATTTGACTGTTTAATGTAGAACCTACTAGTCATGCTGCAACTCCAGTTAGCGCGTCAATCTGTGTAACCTCCTTCCCGTAACATAGCATAATTTGATTTATCAGCAAGTTATACAAAAAGTCTTTCCTGTTCCAGCGCCCCACGCTTTTACAATCAAATATTATAATTAAAAGCACATAGTTTTTAAACTTCAGCTCACAAATAGAGACAACTTGAACGATCCATAATTTATTTTTGGCTTTTACGTGCATTTATAAAAGCGTGTTTTATAGTGTTTTTTAAACTATTAATTTATTTCTTGCATCTTAGATAATATTTCTAATGTCATGGTCCACAAAGCCTTATGGGTTATGTTATGGTTATACTTCAACAAACATCAAGATGTCAACTTACTGTCATTGGCATTCCCCGACGCAGGTTCCAAGGTCCATATCTGTTTCTTCTTTAAACTGGTGCCGTTGGCATTGATCTTGAAGCCGAAGGTCTCGGCGGTGAGGTACCGGTACCGGCTGTTGATGAGGCCGATGGTCCACCAGCCTTTCTGCTGGTTCTGGGTGAGTATGTCGCCGGCGCCATTCACCTCGCCATTGGCGTGACCGTTCAGACCGTTCATGGTGTCTGGGGACAAAGAAATTAAAAAGTTAGATAATTGTGTATGAACTTTATTACTTATGTTAATGTTATGAGAACATGAGCATTTCAGCTAGAATTGAATTTAAATCATTCAATTAATAGCTAAAATCGTATTATTAGGTATTATGAAATATTTAGCGATGCTCGGCGAAGGCGAATAAATTAATTATGACTTTTATGAAGACATGCTGTGCCTATCATGAAACCTATCGTGAAAAATTAATGCCTTTCGTTAATCCAAAAAATGCATGACTACATCCTGAAGAGTAATCCTAAAGCAGCTAAATTACTCAAAACAAAGTAGTGAAAACTTAATGACCTATAGTCTCACTGCCATTCATTTCGCAATTTGTCCAAAAAGAATTGGTAGCTAGAATGATTGACATAATCTCCGGTCTGCCTGCTCAAAACTATTATAATTTCGAACAAAATGCCAAGAAGCAGTAAAAACATTCGAGACAGAACAAAGGCACTGGAAGCCATTCAAGTACGCGGTTCATTTCGCAAAACTTGAGAGATTTTTAATGTCTTAGGTTGAAACCATAAAGCTGGGAATGAAAGGACGTTTTAGAGCAATAAATGCAAAAAATTACAGCATGTCCAATTGTCCATGACAACTGAAATGGTTCTTTATGGCGAAAATACCTCAGCAATTGCGATATCATGACAATTTGTGAGGAAAGCGTAGAAGTTAACTGACTAACACTAGCAGACCGTACTGAGTAGTTGAGTAGGTACTCATTGAAAAAACACTACAAACTCCTGTTGATAATCTAATCTAATGGAATGTATCTAATGGAAGCAGTAGCACCGAAGTAGACTGCCAGTCGCCGTGGCCGAAGTCGGTCGTAGACTTATTAATTTTGTTATTTTCAATTTAATTATACTGCTTTAGTATGGTACTATAAAATGTTTCTGATTTTGAAATATTCACGAGGGTGTCATTACCTGGCTTCCTAAGCTTCAGAAACCAGTTGAATGCAAGTACGTACGTTTATTAGGGTCACATAGTTCACCGTCTAGTGGGCTAGACGTCGCTATTGGCCATAATGGCGGCTACTTCCTAGTCTTACGGGTTATAGCCGGACCAGTTTGCAAGCCTAGATCAGATATGACTTCGGTTGCAATGTAAATATGCTCTACAAGAAATGTAACACATGGTTCTAGATTAAATCAAACTAGGTGATAAAAATCGTGTAATGTGTAATGAATAAAATACATTCAAAGTCAGGGGTGTGAATCTTATACTTTTAAACGAGCAATTCTTGTATATTTATTTATTTATTTATTTATTTATTTGTTTATTTATTTATACATACCGACGATCTCGGAAACCGCTCTAACGATTTCGCTGAAATTTGTTATGTGGGGGTTTTCGGAGGTGAAAAAATCGATCTAGCTTATCCTTAGGTCCCGGAAAACGCGAATTTTCGAGTTTTCATGCGTTTTTCTTCGCGCGCCATCTCGTGTGCAGTAGTTGTATTGTTAAGACAGAATTATTTCGGTCGATGTAAGTACTATTTATTATAAAGACTAGATGGCGACACAGATCAAGGCGTCGTATACGAAACAACAAACATTAAGTAACTTATAATTCGCGGGCAAGGTGTTATAATTTTTTCAAGTCATTTCATATTAATGAAAAGAATACTTAACACAAATAGAAAAATTCACTATTTGAGCTTTTGTGGTGTAACGCGCGCCATCTCGTGTGGAGTAGTTGTTTTGTTAAGAAAGAATTCTTTCGGTCGATGTAAGTACTATTTATGATAAAACTAGATGGCGACACAGGTCAAGGATACAAAATAACAAACTTTGACTAACTTATGAATTTTATGATTCGCGGGTGACAACACTTACGTATTCATTAAGTGTTTTAATTATTATTACGAATTTTAAGCTTCTTCTATTATCTCAGTACTATTTTATAACTCAATACTTCAAACAGATGTGCTATTACATTCTAGAATTATCCGGAAATAATAGGCACATACCGCCATCTCTATTTGAGCTTTCGTGGCAAAACGCGCGCCATCTCGTGTGGAGTAGTTGAGTTGTTAAGACAGAATTCTTTCGCTCGATTTAAGTACTATTTATGATAAAACTAGATGGCGACACAGGTCAAGGATACGAAATAACAAACATCAATGACTAACTTATGAATCTTATGATTCGCGGGTGATAATTCGCGGGCAAGGTGTTATAATTTTTTCAAGTCATTTCATATTAATGAAAAGAATACTTAACACAAATAGAAAAATTCACTATTTGAGCTTTTGTGGTGTAACGCGCGCCATCTCGTGTGGAGTAGTTGTGTTGTTAAGAAAGAATTCTTTCGGTCGATGTAAGTACTATTTATGATAAAACTAGATGGCGACACAGGTCAAGGATACAAAATAACAAACTTTGACTAACTTATGAATTTTATGATTCGCGGGTGACAACACTTACGTATTCATTAAGTGTTTTAATTATTATTACGAATTTTAAGCTTCTTCTATTATCTCAGTACTATTTTATAACTCAATACTTCAAACAGATGTGCTATTACATTCTAGAATTATCCGGAAATAATAGGCACATACCGCCATCTCTATTTGAGCTTTCGTGGCAAAACGCGCGCCATCTCGTGTGGAGTAGTTGAGTTGTTAAGACAGAATTCTTTCGCTCGATTTAAGTACTATTTATGATAAAACTAGATGGCGACACAGGTCAAGGATACGAAATAACAAACATCAATGACTAACTTATGAATCTTATGATTCGCGGGTGATAATTCGCGGGCAAGGTGTTATAATTTTTTCAAGTCATTTCATATTAATGAAAAGAATACTTAACACAAATAGAAAAATTCACTATTTGAGCTTTTGTGGTGTAACGCGCGCCATCTCGTGTGGAGTAGTTGTGTTGTTAAGAAAGAATTCTTTCGGTCGATGTAAGTACTATTTATGATAAAACTAGATGGCGACACAGGTCAAGGATACAAAATAACAAACTTTGACTAACTTATGAATTTTATGATTCGCGGGTGACAACACTTACGTATTCATTAAGTGTTTTAATTATTATTACGAATTTTAAGCTTCTTCTATTATCTCAGTACTATTTTATAACTCAATACTTCAAACAGATGTGCTATTACATTCTAGAATTATCCGGAAATAATAGGCACATACCGCCATCTCTATTTGAGCTTTCGTGGCAAAACGCGCGCCATCTCGTGTGGAGTAGTTGAGTTGTTAAGACAGAATTCTTTCGCTCGATTTAAGTACTATTTATGATAAAACTAGATGGCGACACAGGTCAAGGATACGAAATAACAAACATCAATGACTAACTTATGAATCTTATGATTCGCGGGTGACAAAAGTTACGTATTCATTAATTGTTTTTTTTAATTATTATTACGAATTTTAAGCTTCTTCCGTTATCTCAGTACTATTTATAAGGTAGTGGTAGGTCTGTGATGTAAAAAACACAAGAAATAAAATAGAACACCGAGCGAAGCTCGGTCGCCCAGGTACTAATTGAATAAGCACGACAGAAAACACGTAAATTGTTGCTGGCAGCGAAAGTGACAAAATATTATTATTAAACATTTCAAAAATGAGGCCTATTTGTGTGATAATGTTACCTAGAAATCCTACGATTCACCACAATCAATACACAATACAATTCTATGTACCTACTACTACAATTTTTCACTACAGCTCCATGATCGAGATATTCGAGATTCAATGCATCGTCAACTCCGGCCCCGTAGCCGAATGGATTTCTGCGAAACGCCGCAGAAATGTAGTCTAGCTCTTTCGCGCCAATACGCAAGAGCGATAGAAATAGATAGCTACGAAATAGATATCATCGTGAACGTTTCGTGAGCGTTTGTGCATTCGGCTACGCACACAGGTGAGTATAGTTACAAGTGATAGAGAGGAAAATAACGTAATTACGATTCTCGCGGTAGGCCTTGCATTTGGTTAATAGTATCATATATGTTTTTGGAAAACATCAGGTCCTGGAAGCGTGAAAACGATCCGCCACGGGCCAGCTCGTCACGGCATGCGCCCAAGGCCCCGCCACTGGGTTACCGGCACCGTCTGTCATTGTAAGGTTATGTGTGATGATTAATGTCACATTACAGCATCACTTCTATAATCGCTCAATATTTTGTTAGAAAAACTTTGAACAACTGAGTCTTTTTCTTTCTACATTGTTAGATCAGGTTGAGACCGATCAATTGATCTAACTTCTTAAGAGTATTCCAGTACAGCAAACCCAATCATATGATGTAATGTAATTGATGTAGAATGGTCCCGGATTTCCCCAGACTACCTTCACTTTACACAGTTATATTGCTCTCTGCCCTAGAGGAATAGAAAATTGTACCAGAGACCAGAATAACCTCAATCTTCCTTTGTTGAAGGCAGCAATCTGCTTTACGAAATAGGCAATTGAGCATTACAATGGTTGGGAGGGGCAGGGAGTGTCTAGGGCACTGGGCAGGGCATTAGGCATTACTGCTTAATCGGTGTAACTACAAAAGCCATCATTAGCAAGAAAATAAACCGAATATGTTGGTACCTCCACTAATATGAGGTTATGTAATATATAAGCACACAAATTACTACTAGTACACTTGCTAAAGGAAATTAAATAAATGAAGGAAAATAAATAAAAGAAATGAAATAAGGCTACAGGGAAACTAATATTGTTTACGCACTCTAACCCGTATCTACGAGTAAATAAGAGTATATGGTGTACTAGGTTAAAGTTGTAGTACTATGTATTGATATGTAGGAAGAATAATGATCCCGAAAATATGTATATTGTTTGAGAACGTTTCTGAATTAAATTTGAAGTCAGTTCAATAAATCATATTAATATCTATTTAGTTTTTTTTCTTTCTAAACAAGTTAAGGTTTTCTTTGATTCAAAAGACCAGTACATTTAAAACTAACTTAAAAATACTAAGTTAGTTACTACTAGTTAAGTAGATAGTGTTAGATACATTTTTTTTCTAAGATTGGCAGTTACGCTCCGGTTTCGTTACCATACTGATTAACATATTTCAGTCAAACTGCCGTACTGGCGCGAGAAAAGTTCTTCGTTCAGCGGAAAATACGGGAAGCTATAGAAATTAGTCGTCATCCTAATTTCAATCGTGACAGTGGTTGGTCGGTGCCACCAAGTTGGAAAACAGTTCTAGGCACTACGTCGGTCCCCAGTGTAAACGCACCCTTAACAAGTGACGTAATAAGTGTTGTGTGCAATCCTGCTTTTGACAAAAGTAACATAGTGGGTAGCTCCGATCTCGCCACGGTGACGTCGCCCGCGCCGCCGACCCCCCCTGCGCCTGTCCTCAGCAGCCGCGCGCACCGAGCAAGCGCCCGCACCCGCAGTATGCGTCGCGCTCTCGACATGTAAAGGCGGGGTGTCGCTACTAGGGAATGCAATTACCGGTCGTTTTTCAAAACCGGTAATTTACCGACATAGCGTCGCAAAAACCGGTAAACCGGTAATTTCCCGGTTTTGATTTTATTTCATGAAAAATCAATATTTTCCGTCAAAATCGATAATTAAGTAGTTTTTTTAGTAGTGTTCATTAAACTACCACTTTCAAAAGACAAATATGATTAATGAAATCTTGAAAAAAGCAGGTTTTAAGACTTTTTTACAAAAAATAAATACATTTTAGATGCTAAATCTTACAATTAGCACTCATCTTCGATAAAATCAACAAAGACACTAGAAATCATCATAGATTATTCATATAAGTATCACGCATTTGTAATTGCGTTACACAGCAGGTTATGTCACATGCAGGACTGGCAGATCCCGCAAAAACAGGCAAGTTTCGTGAAGGGCAAAGGTGCAAACAGATCCTAAATATACGTCCATTGATAGAGATGGCTTATGAATTCAGTACTTCGATGATCCTCTGCTTCATCGACTATAGCAAAGCCTTTGACTGCATCGTTTTGTCATCAAGCATTTGGTAGCTTTCATTGAATTGAAATTCCGTTGAAAAAGGAAACTGAATTAGCAGAGAACCTTCGAGCCCTTTTACTTTTGTAAAAGGTGTTGATAAGATTACCCGTCACCTGCCTTCGGTGAATGTGTCATCAGAAGAGCCTGCGGAAGCTGGGAGGGAAGAATCATCATTGGTGCGCACCAAAATAACAAATCTTCGATAGGCAGATAACACCAATTTTCTGGCTGCCAATGAAGCGGAAATGGTTGACAGCACTGGTAAAATGGAACGCATCAGTCTCGAAACGCATCTCAAGATTAACCACAGTAAAAACCAAGCTCATGGTGGTGGATTGTGGTAGGTAGATACAACACACAGATGCTCTTAGGCCAGTAACAGTAGATGACTTCATATACTTCGGCGCAAACATCGACAATATCGGTTCTTCTGAGAAAAAAATCAGAATACGCATAGGAATGGCCAAAAGAGTCCTAGCTACAAGGATTATCTCCATAAGTCTTGGTTCCTGAGAACCGCATGTCTCTAGAAAAACCAAAACCGGATTGGTTTAAGCTCTAGTCTTCTCCATTTTCATCTACGGAGCTGAGACTTGGAGTCTGAAAAAGGCTGCAACCGCATTGACGTTTTCGAGATGTGGTGCTAGATGAAGATTTTGCAAATACCCTGAATTGCCTTCCGTACAAATGTGTCTATCTTACGTAAACTTATATTAACGACATCAGAAATCTACAGATGAGACTGCTCAAGTTCCTAGTTAGCAAAAAAGATAAGGATAATTGTAATAAAAACTATGATCTATTATTTTCTTTATGTAAAATATTACCGGTTGATAAGAAAGTGACATATTTAGTAGGATTAGAATATTACTTTCAAGATTGCTATAAACTAACGGTAACAAATAAGTATAATACAAAAAATGTCAGAGAAAAACGATTAATACAGCCGAAGGTAAATAATTATTATGGAGAGAGAATGTCCCAATACGTAGTACCTAACACTTTTAATAAAATTAGCATATTGAGACAAACGCCTAAATTGTCTAAAACAATGCTTAAGTCGAAACTGAGGTCTTCTCTCCTCGATAACAAGCCAAGGTCAACAGGTGCAAGCTATTAGTAACGTAAACATAACAGCCGACGAGAACGCCGCACGCATGTTATCGAGGAGTGAGTACCTACCTTATCATTATTTAATTGATTTAGCCTACGCGTAAGTTCCTATAGTATGTAAATAGGTTAAGATATACAATTTAAGATTGTTTAAAAAATGAGCGCATCTTGCCATTAAACGTAACAGTTTGGCAAGTTAATTCATGTACAAAATTAGTTTAAGTTGTTTTTTTTTCAAAAAAAAAAAAAAAAAAAAAAAACGTGAATTGAAAATCAACACCAGGTTATCAACCATCTGTTTACGTAGAATTTTGGAGTTTTTGGAAGGAAAAAGGCCACAACCTTGAGCAACTAATCATTACTGGCAAGGTTGATGGCTAACGATCCAGAGGTCGCAAGATGGACAGATGAGATCCTTTCTATCCTCTACACCCAACTTCAGAACCGGAACAGAAAGTCAGAATAAAACTGATTATATTGGGACTTCACGACCCTCAGCAATGAAAATATCATGGCGAGGAGGAGGGGGTCTTATCTTAAAAGCTAATCAAATATTTAAATAACAATGAGTGAATTAATGGTCTTATCCTTCATTCGGGGTCTAAATTTGGAGTTTATAAACCCAACTGTGGATAGTGAACTGATTATCCACAGTCCAAACTTGTTGGTTTTATAGAAATCAGGTATTTTTTATCTTGGAACCGACTATGCAGGCACGCACAGTGCAGGCAACAATGCACGGACTCTAGCCGCTGCAAGAGCTCATGCCTGATGATGGATCTATATGCCACGAAACATGTCGGCAGACATATTGTACTTAGGTACGTTTATGAAACGACAACCAGTCATCCCTCTCGCGCGTATTGACTGTCGACGTATTACAGTGGGTAACATATAAGGATATAACAGACATGTTTTCAATACCACAATATATAAAAATAAACGTTTTCATGTAGAAAACGAATTCTTACTAAATAAAGTGATTACCAGAAGTACCTACAAGTGTTTATTTACGAAGAAACAGCGACAGAAGTGCTTTTTGTAGTATTTTTTAAGTAAATTTAAATTTCGGTAAAAAACCGGTTTTTGAGTATATTTACCGGTAATTTACCGAACCCAAATTTGGCAAAATTACCGGGAAACCGGTAAACCGGTTTACCGGTTTGCATTCCCTAGTCGCTACTCTTGAGAAAGGCTCTCGAAATTGAGCCGAAACATGTCGAACGCTATATCGACTTAATACGTGAGTAACCCGCTTAAAATATTTTTAAATATGTATGAGTCTCACGGGAGTTTTATAGTTAAAATATTTCAGTCACTTGCTAATAAGAGAGTCATTCTTTGAAAGTATATAAGTTATATAATATCTTAACCTATGCGAATTGTTATCACAAAACTAGTTAGTTAGCTAACTTTTTTCTCTGTAGGCTGTCAAAACTTTGCCACAAATATATTTAAAATATAAGTCGATAAACGGCTTCATTATGCCAATTATGTGAAGCGACTAAAACTTTATCACATAAATAGCTACTTCTTCCATGATTGTGGAAATGGGGTGGTGATGTCAGTAATTTCAGTATCCGTCAGTATTAGAGGAAAATTTACTCATTAATAGGTACACTATTTACTGTTTATTATTACTAGGTATTCAAACAAGCTTCAGTCACATCATCAACCCAGTTATCGCAGGATATTGATGTACCCACATCATCGCTAGTAGTAGAAGCGATGTCAATGTTATTTACGTAATATACTAGTGTAAATATCGGGTATATTACTATGAGCAGTGAGCACGTTATACTAAAACCGCAACTAGCTTAGGATCGACTGACAATATGAGAGGATAACCTATCACAACGTGAACAGTAGTTAAAAAGTACAGTTTCTATTTAAAAGTATGGGTAGGTAGGTACTGTAGGTATACTCAGTGTAGTATGATTTGCACTCCTAGCAAACATAACCAGTCAACGCATATGTAGGTAGGTATTCTAAGTATTACAACATACACAATTCTAATTCATTCATGGCTTCGCGCATGACTGCACTTATCTGCGTAAATAAAAAATAGCATACGAACAATTCGTTTCGCTCGTCCTCACATGACCAGGCACAATATCTTCATGCCGCCAGGTGCGGCTCACTCCGCGATTCTATTAGCTGGGACGCTATTGCACAACACCCTGCATTTTATGATTAAGCACTGAGACTTGGCACAGGTTGTTCCTTGGGTGGCCCTGAGTAGATAAAGATCGGGAGGCATCGAGAGCCCCCCTTAATTTAGGAGGGAGGAGGGGGGGGAAGGCTGGCGCTTTCTTTGAAACCATATTTCTCTAAAACTATACAAAATAGGGCATGCGATATATCATTTTCGGATAAATGAAGGACGAGGAATTCATTTTTGGAACAAAACAAATGTACTTTAGAACAACACGCGTTTTTGCACGTTTTATAAAAACCGTAATAGTTATTTTAAAATAAAAAATACTATTTAATAGCTACGTTTATCTAGTTTTAGAAAATGTATAATTTGTTTTAGAAATATATTATAGGACGAGTGATAAAAAATAATTTACATCGCCCGATAGGGTGATTTGAATGCTCATTTCAATAAGTTATGTCAATGATTTCAGGTATAATCACTATTTTTAACACACGAAAGCCGTAATCATTGTAGTTTATGGCTATTTTAGTGATTAATGTACTTAAAATTTAAAAAAATACAAAAATTTTAAAAAATATTAAAAATGTGATAATTTTTTTTAACATTATCCTATTTTGTTCTTTCTACACAATATATATCTAAAAGCAATAAATATCAATAAAAAGCCACATTTATGCAGTTTATAAAAATATATAGTTTGTTATATATTACGAAACGCGAGATAAAAAATAATGAAAATGAAAATTTTAATGTACGGGTCAGCTTGCATTATTCGATGAGGTGAGGTAAAGGTACTACCCGCTGTGTAGTGGAGTTCGTCTAGTAATAAAGAAATATGGGTGATTCTAAGTTAAGAGGTAATTTCGACGGCACTGACAAAAAAATATATTTTTTCAAGATAATACTTCATAATAACATATTTATTTTATAAAACTAAATGTTTTCTACCTGGGCACTCAAAATTATTACAGAAATTCATGTAAATTAGTCACAATCAGCTCTAATGTAGGAAAAATGTCTCTCCCCTGGCCTGTCCCCCAACCGAATTTATTTGTCAACAAGTAATTATGACTGTTAAAATTCACTTATTATTTTAATAGCCTTAATTTTACAAACACAAATAACTAAGGAACAGTATTTTATGAGTGGAATTTCTTATATTACTGTATTTAACAACAATTATGAACTCCAAACTTTGTCCTACGTGTTTCGTGTCTCGTCCCCTGGCTTTTTAGTTTTCGTTCAAAAGTCGGTTTAATTTGTTAATCTGTGGAGGTTCTGTCCTCTAATACAGAGGGTGTTATGTGAAGTTACCGTCAAGAGGCGCGTAAGGCAACTATGCATCCGTTATGTTGATTATTTCGGCCACGGCACTCGCTGGGTACAGAAATGTTGAGTGAATGCAGTCTTTCCTCTGGTCACTTTTATTTCACAATCATTTGTTTAAATACTAATATATATAACAATATCCACTGTAAATGTTGAATATATTGTTACGTTTATTTATGAATTGCGTACGAGAAACACTTTTACAGCTATTTTTGATTTTCATCGAAAATGTATCTCCCCTGGCGTATCAAAAAAGCCAGGGGAGATACTTTTGTACTAGTTTTGATTATTTTTATTTCCGTTTTCTCTTAACCTTTGTTTAGCGTTGTGCCTATTTTTATTTTAGCTTTACGATAGAAGGTTTTCTTTCCAGAAAAACGCAACTATTAAGAAAAAAAGAGGACACATTCACATTCAACTTCATATGAAATTTTCGTGAAGCTGTTTAATAAAAACCGGCCAAGAGCGTGTCGGGCCACGCTCAGTGTAGGGTTCCGTAGTTTTCCGTATTTTTCTCAAAAACTACTGAACCTATCAAGTTCAAAACAATTTTCCTAGAAAGTATTCATAAAGTTCTACTTTTGTGATTTTTTTCATATTTTTTAAACATATGGTTCAAAAGTTAAAGGGGGGGGACGCACTTTTTTTTCCTTTAGGAGCGATTATTTCCGAAACTATTAATATTATCAAAAAACGATATTAGTAAACCCTTATTCATTTTTTAATACCTATCCAACGATATATCACACGTTGGGGTTGGAATGAAAAAAAATATCAGCCCCCACTTTACATGTAGGGGGGGGTGCCCTAACGAAACATTTTTTTCCACTTTTTATTTTTGCACTTTTTTGGCGTGATTGATATACATATTGGTACCAAATTTCAGCTTTCTAGTGCTAACGGTTACTGAGATTATCCGCGGACGGACGGACGGACGGACGGACGGACGGACGGACGGACGGACGGACAGACAGACATGGCGAAACTATAAGGGTTCCTAGTTGACTACGGAACCCTAAAAAGGTTTAATACTGATATTAATAGGATAGGCTTTTGTTTACTTGTTGCCTATTGATTGTACATTAAAATTATTTTTGTTTTAATGGATAATATGGTGAAGTGAAAAATAAGACAACTCATTAAGGAATTATCACTTTTCTTGCTGTAAGAATGTTATGAAATGTAAAGTCTGAGTATAAATAATCAATAATTATAATAAAAACAATAAATAGAGTTAATTCTTAAAAAATAAAACTAAATTTTTCATACAACTGTCTCTTCCCTGGTCACAAAGTATCCTCCCCTGTGCAATAGTATCTCCCCTGGACTGAGTATTTCCCCTGGTCGCTGATAAAACACGATAAAACAAATAAATTGACTGGTCCTCTTTGTAAACACTTCAAATTGGCAGTTTTAACTAATACAAATAAACAAATAGGTAAAAAACAACAAAAAAGTTCGCGCCGTCTCTCCATACAACGTATTACCTCTTAACTTAGAATCACCCATATAAGTACTTATTCTAATAACGTTTACACATGTAGGTATATCACGACCCAGTACAGAAAATTGTAAAAGTCCTATAATATAGTTTATTTTGATTGTAAAATAAAATTGCATGTGACTTATAATAGTTATAATGTAAAAGAAAAATTGTCGTCATCACATTCTCCTCTCCTAAAGCAGTTCTGCATGCATAGGCTTGAAGATTTTTTAGTTTACTAGCAGAACTTAGTTACTTCCTTTGGGCCCCCTTAAATCTGTTTTTCTACTCCAGCACTTAAATCTGTCAATTAGATTATTGTCAGCGGTATCCAAATTAAGTTCATTTGAGTAACGATAGAAAAGTCTATTTGTCTATAGGTTCATATGATAACTGCTGAGCAGTATTCATATGAATATAGGAGTTCTGTAAGTTTATTTTTAAAAGTACAACTTCCATTTATCAGGTATGTTTTCATTTGCAATAATAAATAACTCTTAATAAATAATATAATATTTAGGTTCATAATTTAAATCAAGATGAAAAAATAAACTGAAATGCGTTTTACAGATTAGATATTGCAAAACAAAGGTAAAAATCATAAGTTTATCAAATAATTTTACATTTGACATTTAAATATTCTTGAACGCAACTACATTTTTCGTAATTGAAAACCGGCTTATTTTCTATTTCTCTTGTCTATGGCATGAAGAGTTCGGTTAATGTACGACCCAGAAATGTACAGCCCAAAATCGGCGTCCACTTTTTTGGACGCGAATTACGGGGTCGTACAATACTGCCGCCCTGTAAAAAAAGTGGCTTCGAATTATCGCCCGGACCAAACGTGTACAGCCCGAGAATGCCCAACCCATCAATTCACGGCCCAAGAACTCTCGTACATCATGGACGCCAATTCCTGGGTCGTAAATTCTTGGGTTGAGCATTCTCTGGCTGTGCATTATTGGTTCCCGCATTTGTAAACTTTTTAAAAAAATATTTGAACTATTTTAGTGTTTTATACTTTATTGTAAGTCGACGTTGTGCAAAAACTTAAGTAATTATGAGTGATTCTGGTGAACAATATACTCCCCAAGAAATCAAGGCTATGGCGCTCAAAGTGACTGACAATTTGTTACCTGAAAAGTCGGATACAGCGTAGCAAAAATATTATGATTGTTTTATGACATGGAAATTGCAAAAAAATGTTTCAACTTTCTCTGAAATCGCATTGTTGGCATATTTTGAAGAATTGTGCAACAATATCTCACCATCAACATTTTGTGGACAGAATACTCAATGCTACGACGATCCACACAAATATTCCCATTCATTATATGAAGTAAGTAACTAACCCATTTTATTATTCTTGAATAGGTATTTATGTGGCTGTCGTAGAAAAAGCATAGTATACAATCGTAACATTATGAAGGCTATAAAAGTCTCGTACCTTACTTAGGCCACTCGGCAAGCCTTCGTGGCCTAACCGCGGTACTCAACTTTTATAGCCTTCATAACGTTACCGTTATATAATATACTATTTACCCATCCATAAAAGATAAAATAAAAATCGTCATATTCTTCCTTTCAGTATCAATGATAGTTAGTTATTGCGCAATAGTGCCATAAAAAATAAACTAGATTCGTATTAGCATTAAACATTAATGATTTTTGAACTAAGACATTGCTTTTGTACAAAGGAGAACCTCAAAAAATGGTCTGACTAGACGAAAACATGTGTATCGGGGGGCTAGTACTCAAGGCTCTCAAAAAGTGTAGCTATTTTGAGTTATTCAAATAAAACAACATGAATAGTCTGAATTTAATTATGTATATATCACAACACCCACTGCATAAGCACATCAGCTCCGAACATTTAATTTAAAAAGTCTTTTTTTACGGTTGCACCTTACGCGGCACTGTTTTTTACACCTGCATCCGACAATTTCGAGGCATGTTTCTGCAGCAACAGGCAACGTTGCGGGCAAGTAGGCTCCCAAATCCCAATTGTTACAGACTTTCGTCCAGCCACAAGTAGCAAATAATGGCAAATTTTGAATTGGGTTTAGTTGACCCCATACATGGACACCTTGATATACCTATAACCCTTACAAAAATGGTGTAAGGCAGCTTTTGTCGGTGAAATGCTGTTAATTTGGCGGTCTTTTTTGGTTAATAACTATTTTCGGCACTCGTTAACCAAAGTACAGGACGCAGATCTGGAATAATAAATATGTCAAGTAAGAATTTTCCATAAATTATGCAAATCATATAGATATCTACTATTTCACAAGATGTATTAGGATCAGATGTATATATCTGACCTATCATATCAATCGATCATTTCATGTGATATTTAAATAGTTAAATTCAGACTATAAAGGAGTATGTTGTTTAATTTGAAGTACTCTAAATAACGACACTTTTTGAGAGCTTTGAGTGCCTTTACCTCACCTCATCGAATCATACAAGCTGACCCGTACCGTACCGTACATCACGATCGCCCTGCCACGTCACTTTCATTATTTTTTATCTCGCGTTTCGTAATATATTTATATAACAAACTATACGAGTATATTTTTATAAACTACATAAATGTGGCTTTTCATTGATATTTATTGCTTTTAGATATATATTGTATAGAAAGAACAAAATAGGATAATGTTATAAAAAAGTTGTCACATTTTCATTTTTTTTTTTAATTTTTGTATTTTTTATTATTTTAAGTACATTAATCACTAAAATAACCATAAACTACAATGATTACGGCTTTCGTGTGTTAAAAATAGTGATTATACCTGAAATCATTGACAAAACTTATTAAAACGAGCATTCAAATCACCCTATCGGGCGATGTAAATTATTTTTTATCACTCGTCCTATAATATATTTCTAAAACAAATTATACATTTTCTAAAACTAGATAAATGTAGCTATTAAATAATAATTTTTATAAAAAAAAAACCATTACAGTTTTCATAAAATGTGCAATAATATGTATAAAAAAAAACTCGTTTTTAAATTTTCCCATTTTATTTTGCATTTTTGTTCTAAAATACATTTTTTTTGTTCCAAAAATGAATTCTGCGTCCTTCATTTATCCGAAAGTGATATATCGCATGCCCTATTTTGTATAGTTTTAGAGAAATATGGTTTCAAAGGAAGCGCGGAGGCGCCAGCCTTCCCCCCCTCCTCCCTCCTAAATTAAGGGGGGCTCTCGATGCCTCCCGATCTTTATCTACTCAGGGCCACCCAATGAACAACTGTGCCAAGTCTCAGTGCTTAATCATAAAATGCAGGGTTCCCATACAAGACAAAGCAATAGCGTCCCCAGTATATCGCCGCGTTACAAGTACATGCCGGCGACCGCGAGTTCGCGGCCCGTTCAGTGGTGACGACCTTCGCGCGGCGCAATAAAATTCAATGTCGGCTGCTCGCGTGCAGTCCGTTTGTTAATGTAGGTAAGAATTTAGAATGGCGGCATTTTGCGAACATTAAAGGAGTGAGCCTTCTGTACTTGTACTATTATATATTCTGTGATGCCGCACTAACTTCCATGGTGTAATACAAGCATTCAACATTATTTTTATGAACCTTCGAGGTCAGCAAAAAAGTATGTTTTGGATATTATAGCCGTTAGGGCTTTAAATTGGCTATTAATGATATTATAATGATGTAATTATTTCTAGGTGTCTTGTAAGCGGAATAATATCAATATTTATTGTATGAAGTCAGATGATACTGTAATTAAGCCTAGTTAGCCTAACCTCTGCAGTGGTTTGTTACATATTTCAATTCAACGAGAAAGAGAATAGAATATTTTCAACAGGGATGGTAGGGAATGGCCCTTTTGATTCTATTTGAAAATGCAACAGAAATCCTGATATGTTTATACATAAAACTGATGAAGAATCTACAACAGACCGCATGTAGACTGTTGGCGACTGGCTGGTGCGCGACCTCCTTCATAGTCATAGCTGGGCATTAACTCGTTAATCCGTTAATCGTTAATTAACGAAGTTAATATTTCGATTAACGGATTAACTTTTAAGTTAACTTAAAAAAATGTTAACGGACTCGTTAACTTCCGTTAAATTTCTCCGAGTCCGTTAATCGTTAATCTAGTAGGGCACAGGCGCCATCTGCGCTGCGAAAAACACGTTCTGAACGCTACTATAAAAGCCCGAAGTACGGCAAATCCTAGGTTTTACCGATGTCGATTGCTAAAAGTCCGAAATATTACCTAAAAAAGTATTCTTCACGTGGATTTTCTTTTACTAACTTTGATTCGGTGAATCCTAAGCTTTACCATGGCGACTGTTGTAGTGATAGGGCAGCAAATTCGAGCCCTGTTTACGACCACATTCGCTTCCCTAGCCTCTACCGCCCAAAGTGCCACAACAGTCCCGTCACCGCCAGCATCTCTCCTGACACAGCTCTTGGCAGTAGTTCAGGCGATCACTGCCTTCCACGTGCAGCCTAGAGTTCAATAGGCTAGCTGTACTTCGGCCTTTTACAGAAATATAATACGTTATAGTGGATACTGATGCAACTAAATATTTAAAGAAAAGTTCATTTTTTTCACGTGTTAACGGATTAACGATTAACTTTAACTTACGTTAAATTTGTCGAAATGTATCGCTTTAACGATTAACGAAGTTAACTTTTTTAGTAACGGATTAGCGATTAACGAAGTTAACTATTTGATTAACGGTGCCCAGCTATGTTCATAGTTTAAAATTATGTCACTTTCAAAAACTGTCCTCATGTTATGAAATATGATCAATCAGTCTTCAGTCTGCCTTCTGTCACGAAACTGTAAATAAGCTTGTGTTTGTTTACCAATAATTAAAATTAGTGCTTTTATTACATGTTTTCATCATTTCACGTCAATAATAACAGTCCACAACCCCGCTAGCTATCATAGACAGTGTCAAAATAATTCAGATTGCGTGATTAGCGCAAATATTTTGCAGCTGACTGAAATATTAATAATAACGCATAGATACTAAACAGTTAAAATCGCTCATGTGTGAAATGGAGCACTTTTTATTAGGGTTCCGTAGTCAACTAGGAACCCTTATAGTTTCGCCATGTCTGTCTGTCCGTCCGTCCGTCCGTCCGTCCGTCCGCGGATAATCTCAGTAACCGTAAGCACCAGAAAGCTGAAATTTGGTACCAATATGTATATCAATCACGCCAACAAAGTGCAAAAATAAAAAATAGAAAAAAATGTTTTATTAGGGTACCCCCCCTACATGTAAAGTGGGGGCGGATATTTTTTTTTCATTTCAACCCCAACGTGTGATATATTGTTGGATAGGTATTTAAAAATGAATAAGGGCTTACTAAGATCGTTTTTTGATAATATTAATAGTTTCGGAAATAATCGCACCTAAAGGAAAAAAAAGTGCGTCCTGATATGAATATGAAAAAAATCACAAAAGTAGAACTTTATAAAGACTTTCTAGGAAAATTGTTTTGAACTTGATAGGTTTAGTAGTTTTTGAGAAAAATACGGAAAACTACGGAACCCTACACTGAGCGTGGCCCGACACGCTCTTGGCCGGTTTTATGAATAATGTAAATAGGTGTAATATAAGTTTACTCCGTGGGGGCAGACCTCGGCGGGGGGTCAACGGCCGATTCCCGCGATTCGCGTACTATCGTAAAGTGATGCTTATGCAATTCGAAAGGTTCATAAAATATTTATATTAAGCTGTAAAATTTAAAGGCTTAATTTGGAAAGTTACTCTTATATGAACACACAAAAATGTTATTGCCAGAATTTTTATGAAGTAGGTATGGTTTATTGGTTGACAGAAAGTAGAAATATTAGTGTCTTGCTCAAAAACACATTAGGTTCTATTTATCCTGTCTGTAATACTATTTGATTCGGCCACATATATATATGTATTTTGTTTGGAGAAGAGTGTCTTAAATACATAAATGTATACCTAAGGATAACTTACTGAATGTACATGGATTCTGTTTTAGTTTAAAATGAATCAGAGGCAAATCGGGAAACCGATTTTGATCACTAGCGGTCAAAGGTGAGAAAAAGCTAAAGCCGATATAAGCGTGGTAAAGCTCTATAAATACCCTTATCACGCGAACTAAGGGTCTCCGACCCGCCCATAAAGCTCGGTAAACAATAACCAAGGCGTTGACTGGCTGGCAGTCTGATTTGGGCAAACAAAATAAGCTTTTCACACCTGTTAATTTTAAACAGCAGCATGTGTGGTAAGAATGGTAAAACAGAGATGTTTATTATAACTTGCTGAGGTACGAGCGGAGAAACCGTTCCTTTTCGTTTTCGTTTTAATAATGGCACTTGGATTCTTAAATTATGTTATGTCCCGTCGCTTCCACCCGGGACCCTAACTAAACACTAATTTGATTATTCCTGATGCATCTTGTTTTGGTAATAGGCAGTTTGAACTACATATATAGTTTACGTCTTATTCAGCCTGCGGATTTGCCGTAAATGTGCAGAAAGTGCGGTAACCCAAACGTGTGGGTGGGCAGTCGAGCGAGGCCAGATTCCTGGCTCCATATTCCGTAGAAGGCAAGGTCGCGGGCGATAACCTTTTCTCAACTTATAAAAGGTCCTAAAAACCGGTAAACTCCTACAAAGCACCATTAAACCTCTCATTTATGGACATTTCCTTAATGGGCAATTTTTTTTTTAAGTTGACCACTTTTTTTTTTGGATTTGGAATTTTTGATGTGATTTCCACTCAGAATCGCGAGCTCTTTCAATCCTTATAGGAGAAAAAAAGTGTCCCAAGGTATTTTTCCCATTCCCTGCCATTTGTATGGCGGTAACGGAATGGAAGGTCTGAAAAATGTATTGGAAATCTTGGGACATTTTTTTTCTCCTACCAGGATCGAAAGACCTCGCGATTCTGAGTATGAATCGCGTAAAAAATACCCATGTTACAAAAAAAGTGGGGTGGACATGGACAACTTTGAAAAAAAAATGGCCCTAATACAGTTTCCTGTACATAATAATAATTAAAGATAGCGATCGTAAATCACTATTACACACACTAGAAAAGTATTACACTCAGTAAACAGTTTTACACACCTCTCTAGTAATATAATAATAAGCACTGCGGCTAGTTAATTAAAATCATCCATAGCTTAGAGATAATTGGTAATATCCATACTTAACTTGCTAAGATATTATAATTAAGTTAACCAAACGGTAGCTTATTTATGATCATTTGCCTCCACGAGCCTTAATAATAATGGTTAAGCGGTTAAGGTGTCTGTAGGATTAAGGTAGGTAATAGTACATTATTTACTACAGAGGCCGGGACAAAGGGGGTTGCCGGCCGAAGACATATAGACACCCCATTTCCCGCCGAGGTATGTATAGTGCTTTTCTCAAACATGGTATGAAATAAATAAAGTCTACTGAAAATAGTAACTTTGGATGGCTGTATCTCCTAAACGGTGCGTCGTAGCGCAAAAATAATCGAATTTTCGTTCCAATTTGATACCCCGTATACGCTTATAAAAAAACAAAAAGTTAAAAAAAAAAACGAAAAAATTTTTTTTGTATGAAAACGCACCCAAAATCAAATATTGTCTAGGGCCCGTACCAGTTGCAGTCGGCACGTCTATAAAGCCCCTTATAGTTTTTTTTTTTTAATTTGCTAAATACCTGGATGTTATGTCACAATTATCTGTGTTTGGAAATTAAAAAAGAAGACTTTGCCGGCCTTGGCCTGCAAGGTTTGTATGAAATTCCATTATCTATCAATCGTCCTAGCCGCACCTGCAACGTCATACTTCGCTGCCAATTATAAGGCACATAACATCAATATTTCATACCATGTTTGAGAAAATGTTATTTTATAGGTAGGTATCCTATTTAATAGCTTTGTGTGATATAGATGTAGAGGAAAAAGAAACAAAATGTTATGTTTGTAAGTATACGATTACCTACATAATATGTACATGTACTTACCTAATGCATTCTATAATTAATAAAGTACAGGAAAAATATTCCAATCATCGGTCTCATTTATATTGTTCATAGCAGGAAATATTAAACATAATAACATGGGAGTTTTTTAGGAGCTTGCGAATTTTTCAAAACATGAGAAATAAAATACATTTGCACTCGTGTGTAACACAAAACTTTACCCCTCACTATAGCGAGGAAAGTACAACGCAAAAAACGCGTTTATCACTGCTTCCATCAGTAGTTCCACAGGTGGTAAAACGTCTTCATCACTAGATTAACCCACTTTTGTCAATTTTAAAGCAGAAAATTTGCCTCTATTCAAGGTCAAATTACTTTATCCACTAGTGGATAAAATGGTGTTCTGGAGCTAGTGAGGGGGAAAAAATTAAATACATTGGTGCAAATTAGCCCAGTTCCATTACTGCGACGTAATCAAAATTCGCGATATAAATAAATGTAGTTCAGATTTTCGGTATCGATACCGCATTGAAAGTATTGAAACCGGTTTATGCCAGCTGTAAGTTTACTAACAAACCGTCAGATGGTCGACTTTTTGTACCAAACAGGTTTGGGCAAATGACGGAAGCTCGTCGAAAAAATTATCAGGTGTACAAAAATGCATTTACATCCTGGTTAAATTGGCTGTACATTGTACAATAATTGAGAACAAGTTTAATGAATAGATTTGTCTTGTTATTACGGTGTCGTTTTTGTTATGTTGAATGTATAACTAAGCCAAAAGCAGTATACTATAAAGTACATCAACATTTCGTACCCAAGAATATCTTCCGACGAACTGTAGGTAGTTTTTGTAACATAGTAATTTTAAATTGAATTGATTCTTGAATAATAAAATAAAACATCTGAAGTATTGTTGAGGTCTATAACGTTTATTTTTTTATCGCACTTCATGTCAAGTACAAAATTGAATGTTTTGAAGTCTTCATATTCACTTTTTACAAAAAAAAAACAGTCACGCAAAGTAAAATATAAAGCTCGCCAGATGCAAAAAGTGATTGAATACGGAACAGTCATGGCCGTAACTGTTAATTTTGAAAGAGCGAACAGTTAGCCGATACGATACAGACATTATGGGAAGTGGGCCGCTGCCGGCGTCGCGTGGCCTGCAGCCTGCATCTAACTTTGCTATCTGATCTGCATAAAGATTATGCAGTTATTGTGGCAACACGGACAATTTCAGGATACTTAGGATATCTCAATAGAAAAACAAGTCTTAGGTTTTCGGTACGGTATGATATTTACTTATAAAGTCAGCAACTCAGCACTAATAGAGAAAAGTGCATAGAAGTTTATGTATGAAAAATTAAGCTGAAGTTAAATAAACCAGAATCTGACAGGCAAATTAGATTCAGAAGCAGAACCATAAGTAAGCCTTGCATTGGATATAAAAACATGTGGCCGGTACGTATCAACGATACAGCATGAGGTGAAATAGGCTAGTTTCCTATACTTAAAAAGAAATATTTTATGCAGTGTACGAAATAAAGCACCACATAATTAGAAGAAAATTTTTGATAATAGTTATTTTTAAACATAATTTCTATTTAATAAGTCAAAGAGAAAGATATAAAGTAAATGAATTGACCGTGACGTCACTCCTCAGTATTTCATAGTAATTCCATATTAGCAAATCGTTTTGACAGTTCATAAAAAGAAGCTGATTTGACTAGTAGGAAACTAGCCTATTGCTATAATAACAAACTTTGCCTTCGTTCTACTCTCTTATTAGGAAGCTATATTTGGGTATTATAATCCAATCCAAAGTAACCTATATTTAGTTCCATTTATAATAATATGTGTGAGGATAATGACGGCGAAATAAGCCCGTTAGAGGTGAACGGCCGCGAGCCATTTATCTCACCTCGGTAAAACGGAACCACATTAAGGAATAACTCGGAACTGTGATCAGTTTGTGTTCCTTCTGCATTTATTATAAATTTTATATATACCTCTAAATGCATTTATTTTACGTTAGTGTGATTTATTTAAACTTCTTCTGGACGAATGATAATGGGTAACTTTTTAAGAATTGAGAGCGAAAATTTAAGGCTTTAATTTTACATTTCGGTACAGATTAATGTATGTAATTGTATTTCATGTCAGTGAAACATAAATGAAAGGTGCGAAGTTTAATATAGACTACAAAGATGAAAGCTACATTTAAATAAATTAGTATTTAATTCAGTAGGTAGCTAGTGTGAAGAGATCTTTCAACTTGTTTTATTCATTCACTTTTTTAATTTACTTTAATGTAAGCATTAAATTAATGCAAATTTAAATATTACAAGCACTGTTATCTCAAAATCTCTGTATAAATTACCCAAAATTTCACTTCGCAAAGATGCCGGATTAGAAAATTCCTTTGTTTAATACCTTAAACAGTCGTAGAGTGAGAGGCGCGAGGTTTTTTGACCAGATAACTAAGTTAGCCAAGTCAGCGGCGCATGACGCTGACGGCCCTGTTGCCAATGCTTATCGCAGGCGAGCATCTCAGCATTCTCAGCCCAACTGTTTTGGAAGTACCTATACGTGTGATTGTATTTGTATATTACACTGCCCGGTTGTCGAGTCAAAATGTACTACGGAATACAATCCAATACAGTGAAACATTGAATGTTTGCAATGGAATTATAACAAGATTGTTGGATTGTACGTCGATTTTTGCGACTGCAAACGAGCGGATCATCGGTTCCTTCAAAACAATAGGGAAGGAGATAAGAATGGAAATTACGAATGTTCATGTTAGAATGCTTTTAAAAAGAGGAGTCTTACCGAAGGGGAGGTTAACTGGATCTTTATGTACCCAATGTCGACTTTTATTCTACAACAGAGCATTTATTTGTTTTTAGTTTTTTAATGTAAATAATGTATCTAATTGTAATATATAGATCATGACTGTTATCCGAAAACGATTTATTATTATTATTTAAAAGTATCTTTTGATAAGGTACTGTAACGTTGGTTCAACTGAGTCAAAAGCTCACAGGTGATAAGAACTACAGCAACGCAGACGCGTCTGTGGCAGACCGGAACGGCTGCGCGGGCGCGGAAAAAACGGACGTACACGGAAAATTGTTTTACGGACAAATGGGTTTATTGGTCTCGAAGAATGCTTGTAATTGGAGCTGGCGAGCTTGTTCGCGCTAACTCCCATTCCGGGAGGAGAAAGGTTAATTTATGGCGCTCATGCGTCTCTTAAGTGAATTATGGTCAGTTCTTCATCGTAATTCAGTTTTTCAAATTGTAAGATACAAAACGCATGTGCTACTTAAATCGGCTTTACAAAAACTATCCCAAGGTTCTTGATGTAGCTTTGAAAATATTGCACATGATTTGAAAGTACTTAATTAAAAAAATAATCCGTTTCTAAGTTTCTATTATAGCACTATTAAGTCATGAAATTTGAATACGAATAGGTATATCGTCCCATTAATGCAAATACCGACTAAGTGACTTTTTGACGAAATCGAGTTTTTAGCACCTATAGAATAAGGTTTTCAAGGGCTACAATATGTTAAAACCCATGTATTGATACGACGCTGCATTCAAAAGATAGCTTCCGCATAAAGTTACTTAATGGTCAATTTGTTGCATTATAAACTGCCAGAATGTAATATGAATATTTAATATAAACTTTTATGCTTTATCCGCCAAGTAGAACCTTTTAATGGTGTATAGTGTTTTTTTTTCATTTAAACATTTTGTTAAAGTAGCCATCTTATGTTCTACAAAAAAGTTTAATGTGTACATATTTGATTTTTGCAAATAAAACTATCAACAAAATTCTTTATTTTAAGCCAGGCTAAATACACCAAATGTCTTTAAGATGTTTTTCCAGAAGATGTTTGTTTACAAACATCAGCAATTTCATTCTACCAAAAAGTTGTATAGGGACTATAATTGGTTTTGCATGTGATGTGACGAAGGAAAGGATAACGGTCTATTACTGCAAATACCGACTATGTGTAAATAGGCGATTTTGAGATAATGCGGTTTGAAAGTTTGAAGGCACGTTTTATATGAAAACATGAACAAATTTACGTTATGTGTATGGCATTTTAAACTCTATATTTTTTTGTTTACTACTTTGTCGTATATATATTCAGAATGTATTTAGTTGACGATCAAATACGATTTAATGAAACAGTCGAATACCTACTTAGTTGGTTTTTCCTGTAGAAATAAATGTTTGCATATTTCTCTTCTTTATACATAATTATAACCCATTGTTTGTCTTAAATAAAGCTTCGTTTTTCATACGATGTTCTACAACCTAAATGAGTTTTTTCTGAAATATACCGGGTAATAATTATAAGTTAGCCAGTAAGCTAATATAGTCAGTAGTTTTTAAGAATATTGTACGCTCGAAATGGGCAACTGTTGATACTGTATTTCCTGTATATCATACCATCTTATGTACACAGTTAACAATGAATAAACTTTACTTTACTTTACTTACTAGCATACCTACGGTACGAGTAGACTTCAGATGTCACAACTGTGTACCACTTTACCAACTGCAGTATTAAGTGGTTGAAACCACTCATGGTACCCTTTAGGTATTAAATCTCTGTCACAAAGGCTGAATAAAGTCTTGAGGACACTTAGGTGGAGTCGAGGCACGTCGAATCGAGCCCTGCATACATTTACAATGAACGATGAATCCGATTCGACGCGTCGCTAATGGACGTAGTTTCATAAGAAATGCAGAAGGCGAATTAATGAGATTCGACTCGGCGAGCTTAGTGGGCACTAGGCTTAAGTTCATGTCGAGATCTGGACGTAGCACAAGGCAAGGAAATCAACGCCACAAATTAAACTCCAGTTCAGTAGAACCACCTTAAACCTCTTAATGTATCATATCATATTTCTATCTCGGTCTAAAGCTCGATAAACAACTAGCTATCTCTGCGTTCAAGAAAATGGACTTACGCAGACTTTTTGACAAAGGTATCGTAACTAAATAGTACCATGAGTGCTTCCAATCACTTAATACCTAGTTAGTCTAGCATTGTCAGCCGTGTTACGGACGTGTTTGTATCGAATTCCACCAGCGATGAAGATGTTGTTTAATAACTTTTTATCACTCTTGCGCAGTAAGTGTGCAATCGTGTGCAGTTTCTAATGGGGTGGCAACGCGCATGTGACACTGTTTGAGTTGCAGGCGTCCATAGGTTACGGTGACCGCTTTACATCAGGCGGGCCGTATACTTGTTTGCCACCGACGTAGTATAAAAAAAAAAAAAAAAAATCGAACGAAGGCGTATCAGGAGTAAAAGAAAAAACTTTTTCCCAAAAGAGTGTTTAAATTTGTATTTTGGACTACCATAAATACTTTTTTATCTTTTTATTGCAAGTGTGATGAAAAACACTGCGTGTAACTGGGGGCGTAAGAATATTGCAAACATGATTGCTTTAAATCGCCCCAGAAACCTATGTAATTACCGTTACACATTACTTTTTCTTACTTATTACCTCATCTACGCCTACATTTTAGTGACTTTGGCGTAAATACTACAAAACTTTAAATAAACTATTACTTCAGGTTATTGAGCGTACAAAAACTATTTACCTATACTAAATGTAACAGTGTAGATAGTGAAATTTCGAACATAAATTATGGCGGACTTCGCATTGCTGAGACAGTGAACTAGTATGTAGTAAGTACCTATGCATATTATGCTATTACCCAAAAACGCATTAACCGATTTGTAAAATTCTTTTTGTGATTTCAAGGGAATGCTATTGCGTTACTTCTTGTTAAATTTTACTGAAATCGGTTAAAGTATTTTGTGAAAAATCTCCTAAAACCGGTTGAAGAGGATTTTTTTCAAAAATTTTTTTTTGAGAATAACTCTTCAAAACCATAAATAAAGTATTATTAATGGTTAGTAATGTTAAAAAACTTTTTATTACAAATGTACCAGTTAAATTAACAATGATAAGTGAAGTTTTGTAACATAAAATTAGAGCAGCTATATTTCCTGCAACTAAAACCGCCTATGTCATTGAGAATATTTAATATATTTTGAAATAAGTTCAAAACTTTTGTATATTTTTTCTTTTTTTGCAAATCATAAGTAAAGTGTATGAAAAGCAAAGCTTAATCAAAGGGAAACACTGCTTTATATGTATTAATAAGAGAAATATACAAATTTTTATTTCTACAGGAAAAACCAACTAAGTTTGCTACTATTTTTTTTAAATCGTAGTTTTATCGGCAATCAAATCTAGCCTGGATATTGTTTACGATTAAGTATTAAACAACACAATACGGGCTGTAGAATGCTGTACACAAATAGTAATTTTTTTCATGTTTTCATATGAAATCGTACCTTCAAACATTAAAATCGCATTATCTCAAAATCACTTTTTTGCACATAGTCGGTATTTGCAGTAAGGGGACGATATTTATCATAAAAACATATAGACAACTGACTGATCTCATTAATTAAATGAGATGAAATGTACCCTTATTGCTAGACAACAAATCTTTACAAGCGGCCATTAATAGATTATATCTTCCAACTTCCAACTGGCTACAGTTGGTTGTCGTCAAATTAATGGGACAAGGATATTAGAAGCAATGGAGCTTCCGTGTACTGTATATTTTAACCAGGAAAATATATAGGTAGAACTCTTGCTTTATCTAAAATGTGACATTTGTTTATTAAGATAAAAGATAAAAGAAATAAATATTTCGTTTCTAGAGTTTACCTATTGGCTTCGTGCGAAGTGCATGGAGGGGGTAAGCAAAGCGATCGCAGTGCTTGCGGTGGTCAAAATCGACACTGATTGTGGTTGTCATCTATCAAAACTTGATCAAAACTCATAAAATATAATACAATGTGTAATGTTTGATACGGGACATCAATGTTGTTTCGTTGTTAATTGTAAAAAATATCTGGGCGACCGAGCTTCGCTCGGTTCTATTTTAATATATCACGTCTTTAGATAAAAAAAAAACTCTTATAAATACAAAAACAAAAAAAAAAGACAAAAAACAAAAACTTAATTTCTGGCCGGGATTCGAAACCCTGACACCTACGATCTATCTGCGTACATTAGACCGACCTCGTACGACTGAGCTAAGTGGAATCGATGCGCGCGCGGCGAAATTAACGACCATATTTTACGTTTACTAACGCGAAAGAAAAACTCATGAAAACTCGAAAATTCGCGTTTTCCGGGATCTAAGGCTACGCTAGATCGATTTTTTACCCCCGAAAACCCCCACATAACAAATTTCAGCGAAATCGTTAGAGCGGTTTCCGAGATCGTCGGTATATATAAATAAATAAATAAATAAATAAATAAATAAATAAATAAATATACAAGAATTGCTCGTTTAAAAGTATAAGATAATGGCATAAATAGTCGTTGCACGTTCTATGCGTTTCTTAGAGCACACTGGAAATTGGATCAAAGAACTAAATGGATAGCTACGGTGAAAAGAAAACGTAAGTGACATGTCAAAACAAAACATTATAATAAATTATTTTTAAGCTTTGTTTACCTAATATTGTTCAATACGCTGTTAGTATTTTTCCTACCGTAAAAGATTATGCTTAAAGATTCAGGCCTAGCCTGGGAATAGGCCCGTGTCGGATATTTGTGCGGCCGCGGACGTGACTAGGTACTTACCTACGTTTAGATTTGTTGTTTGTCACTAGCTCGAAGAACTTGTACCATTACTCCTATGTTCTTCAAGATTCCTTATATGCCCTGCCAGCACCAATTTATTGACTTTCTGTAGTCTGGGGTTGGAAGTTTATACCGTGAGTAGGTAATGGCTTTGGAAACTGATTTTTGGTATTATATCCATGTCTTTATAATCTATCTACCTAAATTACATTTGAAATAGTAGCTCTTGTTATTCGATGTATTTAAAATTAACGAAAAATCGTTAAAATATAATGTTTGTTTACATGTCATTTTTTGACATTTTCCACTTCAGGGTCACATGGTAGTGGGCGTAATTGTCGTGCACGTAGCCAATAGCTGATTGTCAATACAATGTGAACCACCACCGAACAACTGTCTTTAATGAACTGTCTAATCTTCTTATTCACTGTTTAGGTGATATAACACTATCGGTTCGGTTCTTATAATACTTCTTAGATATGATTTATCTCACGCAAGACAATGAGGCACACTCAAAGATTATGACAGATGGCGCCACCCCATCAGTCCATTGCACAGATAAAGAATTTCATACGTGAGAGCGAGAAGATGATATGTTTTTTCTCTCTCACACATGTGAATGACAGTGACATGCATAGACATTAGACACTTGCACAGGCGCCGCCTGGCACGATAAATTGTCAGTGTGCCTCCTCATTGGCACCTTTCGAGAACGAAACTAGTTTGCTGACAGAAAAGTCATATGTATAAACTAAGCATCGTAAGTTTCACGACCGCATCTCATAGGTTAACCCTCATACATCGATGTTTTATGCATTCTGAGCTATTTCCGTCGACAAGAGGCGTGTGGCCGGTCGTCCACGATAAGTATTCCCCTGTTGGAGACATTAACATCTCAGATGGAAGGTTTATTATGGCTTGATTTAGATGTATTGGTATGGAAGCTTTTTCTATAGTCAATGTCTTGTTGGAATAGGTCGGGGTGATAGTGGGATGGCAGATAAAGGAAGCTATTTTTAGTGAGTCGTTGTGATTTTAGCAGACATATTGTTATGCGTACACAGGATGCGCTTTATTTATTTAAAGAATTGTAGGAAGGTGTGACTATTGTACTAGTGTTCATTAATAAATCTCAAAAAATATTTAATTATACTTCATAACAATAAAATATGATTAAAATATTATGTTCAACACATGCATACTTCGTCAACGCATACTTAAAAGTAGTAAAAAGTACCTAATACGCAGATCTAATAAGAACATTGTTACACCGAATAAACATCATGCATGCATACAACCTATGAGAGAAATTTACAGTAGCAATAACAAACCTATCAAGCAATCATCTTACTTTTAGAACACTCGATAAAAGCCATGTAAATTGGAACCGTAATTATAGTATGGAATATAAATCACTTCAAAATTCTAACAACCTATAACTTACCAGAAACGCATTAAGTGGATTAAATTGGTGCTCAATAAAAATACTCTCTCAACGCAGATGTAGCCCAAATTGGATTAAAAATAAAAGAGTCAACGACTGTACTTGGGCCCCGCATTCAGCCCAGCCATGTTCGAATGGCGTCTGCGACCTTGACACTCAGCATGTTCCGTTCCATGTTTAAAACGCGATATAAAAACATAGTTATGGTGGCTATATACATAAAGATAAACATGTCGAAGAAAAAAGTGCTGAGACGGACGAGGGGTGATCGAAGTGAGTCCAAACATATTTCATTCCAGATAGATAAGAGATTTAATTTGATTACAATTGTATAAAAGTGTATACCAGTAGCACGGACGACAAAAACGATAGTTTTGTTGTACCCACACCTAAAGTTAGTGTTCCCAATTGTGTTTTATCCGTTTGGATACATTTTTAATACAGCATTGTCAAACAAAGTTCGAATAGGGCCCCAGGTTTGGTTCAAAAGTGATTCTAAGTGGAAAAAATAAGAATGTGCAGAACATAAAATATAAATGACGAAAGTATGTAAGTTTGTAAGACCGAGCGACATAAATCTAGCAAATATACCTATTTCTCAGTTTAACCATGTCAACGAGATGGCATCCCAAAAAGGAAAACCGCGCAATAATCCCGCGTCGCGACTGCACTGGTACTCGCGTTCTAAAATTAAACACTAGCGCCAATCAGTGTTGCCAGCTGCACTCTTTGTTTCCTTTTTCGTAAACGCGTATAAGGCAACCGATGCAATCCGCCAGGCTTGCAATGCCATGTCATTCCTTAGAGACTATTAGACTCATCATCAGGCAATCATATCAACATTTTTCCAAACCAACTTCAACTTTTTAACCAACTTCAGTTATAAGATCAGTTTCTATTTCTACTGTTGTTCGGTATTCACCCACTGCGATGGCACTCGTGGCATGCTAAAATAAAAGACGGCCAGCAATGTTATAGTATGAATTTTTTGAAACGAACGTTTCTAAACAAAGGTATTGTTCCTTTTGTGTTGAGCGGGAGCTTCTGTATTTGCACGCGCTAAGACAACAAGAAGCGACTGTATCCTCATAATTGTAAGGTTCAAATCTGTACAGCAGCAAATTTGAGATAGATTATTTTGGAAATGTGAAGCGATAGACCACACCGCTATAGGTGCGAAAATACAGCGCTTCTAATACTTTGATACTTGGTGGTGGTGCTGTAAGTAATGAAACACGTATATTATCACTGTTATTTTTTATTAATGATTTTGTTAACAATCACCAATTGTATATAGCAATATATAAATAGTAATTACATAAATATTAGGTACAAGTCTTGATATATAAAATAACATAAATAACTAAACAAACCGTAAACCGTATTTATAACAAAACATAACAATGGCGGTCAGATTGAAAAACCTTATCAGTGTTTATTGTCACTTTGCGATGACACCTTAAGGTGCCAGGTGCTTATCAACCTTTTAATCTGGCAGTTTCGCTGTTTAAACGTGTTATTTTTATTATACAGACTGACATATTACCGATGATTATTATAACTATATGTACTATACTTACACCATCAAGTATCAAAGTATTAGAAGCGCTGTATTTTCGCACCTATAGCGGTGTGGTCTATCGCTTCGCATTTCCAAAATAATCTATCTCAAATTTGCTGCTGTACAGATTTGAACCTTACAATTATCAGGATACAGTTGCTTCTTGTTGTCTTAGCGCGTGCAAATACAGAAGCTCCCGCTCAACACAAAAGGAACAATACCTTTGTTTAGAAACGTTCGTTTCAAAAAATTCATACTATAACATCAAAATAATTATGTTCATACGAAGGTGACCTAGTGTCTATTAGTAGAATTTCAATAAAAGAAGTAGTTGAAGTAAATGATTGGCTGTACCAGGAATATTTTCCACTACGCTATGGTATGTTAAGTGCGGCTTAACGGTTATGGATAAAACAGAGTATCCGTGTCTGATATACCGGATAAACGTAGGGCTACCTCATAATACTAGAGTTCCAGAGTAAGATATCTAATAAGAAATAAGAGGAAAGGTTTTGTTTACGCTCGTCTATTTGATAGTTTTAATTAAGATTTATAATGTACTAGCTTTTACCCGCGGCTTCGCCCGCGTAATAAAAGTATTCATTAAGATTGTCATTTGGATCCTTAGGTTTCTCTGGTATATTTATCTGCGATTATTTCGATTGCACATAATACTTTTGCTTGAAATGATTGTAGAAATATTACACATCGACCACAGCGTAGGTAATTCTATACAATACGCTGGGGAAACCTTTATAAACATCCCACATAGCCCGTATTTCGACACTATATGATCGGTGGGTAAAAAGTACTTTTTTCTATTATCCCTTACAATTTTTTACATTTTGCTTATACTTATCGCAAACGTAATCTTCAAGCAAGCAAACAACGATCGTCTTAGAGCACTTTGATTGTAAGAGACCGCCGACCGGTTATCCGTATCCCTCTAACGATACCCATATTATCCGTATCCGTATCCGTTTCCGTATCCGTATCCGTATCCCTATCTCTATCCCTATCGCTATCGCTATCGCTAACGCTATGGCTATCGCTATCCCTATCGCTATCCCTATCCCTTATCAAGATAACACTAAGTTCTCGCGCTTTGTACACATATTTAAAGTCACATACAGGTCGAAAGCGATTAATTAACATTATTTTTACCTTTTTTCCCAACGTTTCGGCCAGGTTGCACTGGCCGTGGTCGCGGAAGACTGACGTCCCAGCAAAATGTCACCGGAGATGTAAACAACACAAAACTACCCGATATTAATTTATATAAATGTTCGGGGTAGACAAATAAATATAATCTACCCGCATGTAATTATTTACGACATCACATTAGAAACCTCAAAAATAACAGTACTTCTCCACTATTTAATGGATGTTATTATACATATAAACCTTCCTCTTGAATAACTCTATCTATTAAAAAAAAAAACCGCATCAAAATCCGTTGCGTAGTTTCAAAGATTTAAGCATACAAAGGGACATAGGGACAGAGAAAGCGACTTTGTTTTATACTATGTAGTGATATCGCTATCCCTATCCCTTATCAAGATAACACTAAGTTCTCGCGCTTTGTACACATATTTAAAGTCACATACAGGTCGAATGCGATTAATTAACATTATTTTTACCTTTTTTCCCAACGTTTCGGCCAGGTTGCACTGGCCGTGGTCGCGGAAGACTGACGTCCCAGCAAAATGTCACCGGAGATGTAAACAACACAAAACTACCCGATATTAATTTATATAAATGTTCGGGGTAGACAAATAAATATAATCTACCCGCATGTAATTATTTACGACATCACATTAGAAACCTCAAAAATAACAGTACTTCTCCACTATTTAATGGATGTTATTATACATATAAAAACCTTCCTCTTGAATCACTCTATCTATTAAAAAAAACCGCATCAAAATCCGTTGCGTAGTTTCAAAGATTTAAGCATACAAAGGGACATAGGGACATAGGGACAGAAAAAGTGACTTTGTTTTATACTATGTAGTGATGATGATATATAATACACGCAAAATTATCAAGAATTCAATTAGCTACGAAATTTCCTAATGAAAAAGAAAAGGAAACGATAAGAAAGAAGACATGAACATTCCATAAGATGCCGTGTTCCCACGGCAACTAAAATGGCTGCCAAGCGAAACTGGAAAGACTATTGTTGGTAAATATTGTAGATAAATAAAAGTCACAGTAAATATGGTAGGTACGAGACACGACGACAATGGGCGGATGTTTCCTCGCCATATTGTGTCGACACGACTCATATGTTTATTTATTTAGGCGTACACTTATCGCTTTTTAATAAGCTGGGATGTTCTAAAGATTTGAAAATGACAAAGGGTAAATATGAGAAAAAACAGTGTCCCGTTTTCACAGGTTTGGGGATGACATTATCTTTATGATGGTTGACGAATTGATATTTGTCGCTGCATAAGAAAAAATATACTTTCTATTTGTAGAGGTTTACAATGTTCACAACTATTCCTCAAGTTGATAGTATTTGTAGTTCTCGAGATATTTAGTAATGTGACGGACAGACAGACGGACAGAGTCGCACCATAAGGGTTCCTGTTGTAGCTTTTTGGTACGGAACCCTAATAATAGTCAATTCGTCAATAATCATAGACTTTCTGTTAACGTTAGTAGATAAAGCAATTCCTCTTAATAAAAAGGTATTGAGGATCAATTCCTCATACCACTCTCCATAGTCAAGTTTCGACACGGTTTTGCTGTTGTCATTAATAGGGAAAACATGTAATTGATAAACTAAGTGTATTAGCGATTTAGATAAGGGTGTAATAACGCCAATAACGGCAATAAATACCCCAAACAACTATACTGAAAGCCTCTCCAAAATGTTAATAAGCGAAGTAATAGTCGGGTTCGAGTCTCGTCGATAAGATAATCGCGATAATAACATAATATGTCAATCATGCTGCCTGACCACACAAGTATTATATGGTATGAAAAGTGTGAAACATAATAAATTGCGAATTTTGTACCCGCTTGTTTCTTTACTTTCTTATGATCTTGAAGAAGAAAGTTAGAATGGCTTTATATTTGTTTTTGATCCTTGAGTTTTGCAATGTCATTAACAAGTCTTTCGAGCCGGTTTGAGAAAGTGAAAGATTAAAAGTTTTAATATTTATATCCAAATAAAACATAAAATAAAGTAAGTAAAAGTATATGATGACATAAATAACCTCAAACTCATTGGATTAGATAATAGTGCAACATTGTAGTGTGATTTGTTCGTCAGTTATGTATAAAAAATCCCAAACCTAAATGAAATGCGAACGCTTGGCGGTCCGTTCAGAAGCGTTCCGCTGTTCGCCGACATAATTAGCTCATAATTACTGAAATGGTGATCTGTAGCGCGACTAAATCTCATCTTTATACAGATAACAGTAATGAGTAGAGTATGGAAAGTCGTGGCGTGCGGATTTGGGAAAGTAAGATGATGTTCCGAACGCATGCTCGGAATAGTTCCGTTTTTGAATGCCTTTCACCTCGCTTTATTAATATCTGCGGTTTTGACTCATTATTTTTAATGTGTTTGTATCAAAACAACTCTAATTTAAATTCTTCTCCAAATTTAATTATGTATTCAAATGAGACAGTTGGATTCGACATAATTATGATGCACAACTTGGGGCAATATCATTTATTATTAGTGACGAATAAGGGTATACCTGATGCGAAAACAGTGTGAACTTGTGAAGAGATATTTGTTTACTCCAAATTTAATAGCTGTTTCTAGGTTGGACTTCGTATTTGAACCGTTAAAACTGTAGTTTCCTCAATTAGGTGATAACGGTGTCATTAGTTATCTGTGAAGCCCATCAATAATCATCCTTATCGAGTAAATGTGCCCTTAAAAGCCCAGTGGACCCCAAGTACTCCAACTCTATTGACGTCTCAAAATGTTTACAGGCAATTTACTTAATGAAATGAGATATCTCATATCGGGGGGACTGATAAGGGTTCCCATTTTTGTTAATTGTGCTTTGAGCTTAATGCTTTGCGTATGCAACGGAAATCGTTATGACGTTACTTTACGTAAATATGCAATTGAAAAATTCTTTAGGTACGAGTTTCTGTTCCGATCTGGATGCGAGTTTGTAAAGTACTATCATCTTATAATGTTCTTTTTCATCCATTGGAGAAACTATTTCCTTTTGTAATTCTACAGACTCGACATGATAAGGGCCAATTTAGACGGTACGAGAACTCGCATACGAACTTTATTACATTGCGGTATTTGATGGCTGTGCAAAATTGTATGTACCGCCGAATCATCAGTCTTTCTTGGAGTAATCTTAATCTGTCTAGTTGTCCTACTTCCGATAAGAACGTGTTATTTAGGTACTTTAACACCTTGGCAACCATGGAAACATCTGAAAGCTAAATAATAACATTCTTCCCACATCACATCTGACATAACTCTAAAGATAAAGGGTTCCAACTGGCTGGCCGTCGAACGAGTAGCAGTTACATAGATCATTAGTAAACACATTGACACACGATCCGCCGGCGGAGGACGCGCCGCTCTGCTGCGCGAGCGCACGTACTCGTTAATCCGATCCAGTTAGATCTGCGCGCTTTCTAACAGATTTGGAACGATCTTGTTCGTCTTAATTGCGAGTTGCACTGATTGGTGTGAACTTTTGACTCGTGTTTTTGTTTAGTTTTTTTTTCTTGATGAGTTTATAACTAATAATTATGTATTCATTTTGTAGCAATCAGTTTTTTGTGTTACTACATTTGGAACTATAGGATTAGGAAGTATGCATCGAATTTATTTTTCCTTGTCACTTGTCACGCTTGCAGCCACTTGGGTCTCTCTTACAACCCTGGTTTTATGATATTTTAAATAATTAAACATACTTCATAAAAGCGCTTCCCACAATGGGTCAATTTGTGAGTATTGTGACAGAATAAGTTATGTATTAACTTATTCCACCTTTACAGTATTCTCAACAGTTTCCGTAATAAACAAACTTGAATTTGCTACTACTAACGACTACTTCAAAATAATCGGTAAAAATCATTACTATAGAAAGTAAAACTGCTAGATCATATTCTTCACATTTGTCACCGGCGCCATAAATAAAGAAAACGAAAGTATGGTAATTTGATGATACGCGCCAGCCTCATCAATTATTCATTATGATTAATCTAGAATTTTAATGAATTCAAATACATCTGACTTTCACGTCTATCAAAACTTGCAGTTTTGCCAAATTCAAGTAATATTTCGTTATCCAGGTTATCCTAGTAAGTTTATTTTTATTATAACATCCAATACATCCATAACATCAATACTATCAATAGCTTTCCGTCAAGGTCCATTGCATGATGCTTTAGAAGTCGCAAGGGACCGAAACGGGAGGTCACAGCATTGAGAAGAGCAAAGCAAGGAGGGTCAACCGCAGCGGCGGCGCAATAGAATAGATGTGTTTTTTTCCACAGTTTGCATTGGTTAGGTACTGTACTACTCAGTGTTTGTGAACAAATGCTTGAGGCAAATCCTGCGTAAATTTTGGCCTAACTGAATCACAACCGCTCACTTAAGGACAATAACTGGACAAGCACCCGTACACCAAGAAATCCAGAAGCGGAAATGGCATTGAATTCGACATATCCTCAGAAAACCTGATGCCCATCCGAAGTGGCCCTCACCTGGAATAAACCCGGCAAGCGAAAACCATGCCGCCCTAAATCGACTTGGCGTTGCTCTGTTCAGTAAGAGCTCAGGGTGTCAGGGATGGGGTGGGACGAGGTTACCCAAATTGCCCAAGACCAGAGTAAATGGAGAAATATGATTCGAGCCCTACACCCCAGCAGAGGGTAAAAGGACGTAAAGAAGAAGACGTACTAATTTGCACACCTTTATCGAGCGTCCTCCAATAAGGTGGCCATACGTCCCGTATGGTTCACCCTGTTGTGGCATAATTTTTTTATGAATAATTCTATTGTGCATAATCGATTTAGTCATAATTGGCTTTGTGCATAAACTGCTATGGCATAGTCAAGTTTAGCATAATCTGTTTAGGCAGATTGTGATTTCTCCGAATATTCTTAGTACATAAATTTGGTGCTCCGAATCATTTTTACGCATAAATTTTATGTGCATAAACTTAGTGTTCCGATTTAATGTTTTGCCGAATTTATTTTGGTGGGTGGGTTTCACTTTTACCTAGCAGTGCGTTTTTGATGTGGTCGCAGTTGTAACCTCACCTAACCCACTTTTTCCTAGGGGTAATTTTCTGTTGTCGTCGCAGTTCTCACCTAACCTAACCCACTTTTCCCTAGTGGTGCTTTTCTGTTGTGGTCGCAGTTCTAACCTAACCTAAGCCATTTTTCCCTAGCGATGCTTTTCTGTTGAGGTCGCAGTTCTAACCTAACCTAACCCATTTTTCCCTAGCGGTGCGTGTTTGTTGTGGTCGCAGTTCTAACCTAAGCTGACCCACTTTTCCCTAGCGGTGCTTTTCTGTAATAGTCGCAGCTCTAACCTAACCTAACCCACTTTTCTGGAGCAGTGAGTATCTGTAGAGTTCGCAATTCTAACCTAGTGTAACCATTTTTCCCTAAAAGCGCATTTCTGCTTAACGAAAAATATATGCGAAATAAGTTTCGGATAATGGGATGTATGCCAAAAATATTTATGCTCATCCAATTTCTTCCTAATGACACTCGGCCTCAAATAGTAGGCCAATATATTTTCGGACAAAATAATATTCGAAATATCGTGAATTATATACCAAACAATGTTTATGCTACATTAACATTCGGCAAAATCGATTATGCCAGATCTGTTATGACAAAAGAGTTTCGGACAAATAAAGTTATGCCACATAGAGGGAACCCGTCCCGTATACCTTATACGAGGAGTAGTTTTCTATATATCTTTATGAACTTGAAAAATGCAACGCAACAGAGCCACACTGTTACGTCGTCGCCCAAATCGAATGTTTATTATTTTTGTGTATTATTTATCGTTAGCGTCTCGTAAAAAGAAAGCTCATTCAAATCTAGACCTCCTGGCTTTTTTGGTCTACCCTTGGAGTTTACAGTATTCCTTCTTTAAAATGAGTGTGCGTGAGTAACTGAGTATCCTTACCTCTTTTGTCAGATATAGTAGGCACAGTAGGCTTATGGAGCACCCTCCACGGTCATACAATAACGGAAGTAAGGATCAAAACGGTGGTGCATAAATTAAACAAGATGCAGCTGTAAGTCAAGGCATTATTCTTAGTCTAATAGGAATTTTATAATTTGATGGTGATTATGATTAGGTTACATCATGTACTTCATGTAAATCATGTAAATAGGTAGATACTGTAGATAGTACCTTAGATAAGTACAGGTACATTAGGTACTACAGCTACAGATGACAGGACTGTATGAACTACAATGTTGACACTGCCCTCTCTGTAGGTATTTTTCTGCCTACACGTATCATACGCCTCGGCTTATGGGGGTCAATTTGCCCCTTGGTCAAAATTTAATGAACGACAATCAGGTAGGTATTTCGATTTTTCGCTCTTTCAATGACAATTTAATTTCTATCACATTTCAATCTGATCTTGTAGAGAAATCCTTTCCTCGATATTTTTAATTTCAAACCAGGGATCGGATACCGGTATTTTTTTCGGAACGGTTCCGTACGTTGACCCGAGAACTTTACTTTAGCGTTTCTGGTTCCATTAACCGGTATTCTTTTTCGTTCAGTGAACGAACGTTTATGAGTGAGAACTGTTCCGAAGAACAGAATTAAATGATACGTTCTTTAAAGAACAGTTCGCGGGAACGGAATTAAATGATACGTTCTTTAAAGAACAGTTCGCAGGAACGAAACTATTTCGGTTTTTCTATTTCCAAGAATTTGAACGAACAGTGCAAGCGGTGTCGGCCACGGCCATCACTTTAGTAACTTTAGTTTGATTTGAGACTAGCGGTGAGTAAACGTGGCGTCGAACGAAACAAATACGTCGAAAACATTCTGCACCACAACCACAATGAAGTAAGTTTTTTTCTTTTAACTTAGTGCTTTCAATTTTACCGATTTTAAAATTTAAGTAATGTCACGACGCTTAAGTATTTATTTACAGGCAATCGTACAGTCCAAGGTCAAATAAGGACGGGACGCCGCTATTAGCAAGAGCGAGCGTCCTTATTTGACCTTGGTACGGTCATCTCAGGTGTGTGTGTGTGTGTGTGCGTGTGCGTGTGCGTGTGCGTGTGCGTGTGCGTGTGCGTGTGCGTGTGCGTGTGCGTGTGCGTGTGCGTGTGCGTGTGCGTGTGTACAATATACACTACTTTCCCATTAATTGTGTCGTTGGTACTGTAGATAGTCAATTACCATAGAAATTACATCAGCTACTATCAACAATGGACCTTTAGGGTCAGTTGCACCAAACCGTCTGTCACCGTTAAAGCATTCGTTAAATTTTATTGTATGGACAGTTCCATAGGCGTCTGCTGCGTGACGATGATGTGTGTGTCAAATGTGGTTGATGCAACGGGCCCTTAGTCTAAAAACGTCACAATGAAAGATGTGAAATGTGCAATTAGTCACAAAAATAAATTGTTTTTAGTATTCAACACTCCCGTGTCCCAGAACTCGAAGAATCCCAATTCATCCAATGTTCTTATACTGCTGCGAGTGAAAGGGGCACTAATGATGATATTTATGACTTGATCGATGCACAGAATGAGCCACTGAGTAAGTACTTACCTATACTAAACCTTCATAAACCTAAATACTGAAACTCTGCCCGGTGGTTCGGTGTTAGGGCTTGCAATTATCCGTCCAATTCGAAATCCGGATGATTCGACTCGATATTTGAAAATCCGGATATTCGGATAAAATGGATATTTCGAATATTTTTTATTTTATTTAATAAATCTCATAATTAGTAACATAATTATGTACTACGATACGAAAAACACGTCGTAGGAAATTGTTATTTTATAATCAGGCTTGAGCTGTTGTTCGTAACCTTAATGTTAGGTTAGGTTACTTAGTTATTTCATTCTTGCCTTTTTTAGGGTTCCGTAGTCAACTAGGAACCCTTATAGCTTCGCCATGTCTGTCTGTCCGTCCGTCCGTCCGTCCGTCCGTCCGTCCGTCCGTCCGTCCGTCCGTCCGTCCGTCCGCGGATAATCTCAGTAACCGTAAGCACTAGAAAGCTGAAATTTGGTAGCAATATGTATATCAATCACGCCAACAAAGTGCAAAAATAAAAAATGGAAAAAAATGTTTTATTAGGGTACCACCCCTACATGTAAAGTGGGGGCAGATTTTTTTTTTCATTCCAACCCCAACGTGTGATACATCGTTGGATAGGTATTTAAAAATGAATAAGGGTTTACTTAGATCGTTTTTTGATAATATTAATATTAGAATAAATTTAAAAGTGGAAAATGTCTGCCTTGGGTGAGACTTGAACTCACGGCCTCTGGATCGATACTCCAGCGCTCTGCCAACTGAGCCACCAAGACTTCAACCAAGCCAGCGAAATTTTCCACTACTAAGGTCAATGGGACCCGTAGCCGTAGCGTGGGACTTTTAAATTTATTCTAAGCCTAGTGGCATCGATTGCAGACGTTTCTGCTAATCAGAAGTTAAAAAAAATATTAATATTTTCGGAAATAATCGCTCTTAAAGGAAAAAAAAGTGCGTCCCCCCCCCTCTAACTTTTGAACCATATATTTAAAAAATATGAAAAAAATCACAAAAGTAGAACTTTATAAAGACTTTCTAGGAAAATTGTTTTGAACTTGATAGGTTCAGTAGTTTTTGAGAAAAATACGGAAAACTACGGAACCCTACACTGAGCGTGGCCCGACACGCTCTTGGCCGGTTTTTATGAAATGACTTCAGTTGCCCATAAGATATATGATTTTATTTTTATGTAATTTTGACTAATATTTGATATTAATGAATTTTAATGCTAGAGACATAATCTGATTGCCATATGAGGCAAAACGTCATGTTGTGATCGTTTAGATCGAATATTACCTAAAAAAGGTATTACCTACCTACTCCTTGTTTAAATATCAGATTGCATTTACGAGGTTTTCATTGCCGATTTATTCAAATGCAAAAAGAACTATGACATATTACAAACACCATTTAGCTTTGTTAAATAACAAGGCTGAATGATCTTTCTCTCTAATAATTTTCACCTCTTATCTTTGATGACTTCGTGACTCCATTCCAGTTACACTTGGGACTCTCGGGTAGACGTTCTTAGCCAGTAGGCCTAGCATATGATGGCCGCGAGAGTATGTCGCCGCGAGATAGATGACACGTCTTTGTCTAATTGTATTAATGACATAAGGACGGGTAGTCTATCTCGCGGCGACATACTCTCGCGGCCATCACGTGCTAGGCCTGCAGAGGGCCTTACGTTACGTATACAGCGAAAAAGTTTTGGTGTTGCAACACTTGCAACCTATTTTGAAAGGATAAAATGTAAAAGCGTATCTGCTTAACTACTTCATCTTGTTCTGCAGTTCAATACTAAACAGGTCTTCCGCCGCGGGATACATAGAAGACTTCTTTTTGTCAGAAAATTTGAACAGTTTTAGTTCTGTTTGCAATTTATTTATTTATTTATAATGTATTCGGATGCTAACAATAATGAAAGTGCAGCGTTTGATACGGTACTCAGTGTCACTTGATTGATTGAGTTAAATTGATATACATTTACATGAGATTATCCACAAATATTCATGAAAAAAACCCTGCCTGCTAAGCCGCGGTCCCGGCGGATTCGAATCCCGGTAAGGGCATTTATTTGTGTGATGAGCATAGATATTTGTTCCTGAGTCTTGGATGTTTTCTGTGTATATAAGTATGTATTTATCTATATAAGTATGTATTCGTATCGTCGCCTAGCACCCATAGTACAAGCTTTGCTTAGTTTGGGGCTAGGTTGATCTATGTAAGATGTCCCCCAATATTTTTGTTTATTATTTATTTACTTATAGTCATACTTGTTATGGAGAATTTTTGGCCAAAAGCTGCACTTTTGGATGGAAGCAAGCCGCTTTGCATGGTGATAGTAGACATTATAGTAAACGATTTTTTCCGAGGATATCGAAATTTCATCTCTTAGGAAGCCGAGCGTAGCGAGGTGTTTTATGAAAATGAAAAAAATTCTATCTTTTTATTGTATCGTCCGATTTTGACAAAACGTATCTCAAATGAAAGGTATTAATTTGTGTAATTTAAAAAAAATACAAAGAAAAAAATTTAAAAGAAAAGTAAGAAAAAAATAAAAAAAGTAAATTTCCGTCTCGCATTGAATAACTTCAAAGAATGACAGACAAAATGTACAATGTCGATATACAAGTTTTTTTTAATCGAAGACAGATAAATTTTTAGTTGAAAACTGAAGACCGCATCGAAATCAGATCAGCATTTTTTAAGATACAAGTTGCCAAAGTTGGGAAAGATCGCTTTATATGGCCACTTTGAAATTCCTTTGCCAGAAAGTCAGAAATAACATGTTTTTCTGACACAGAAAAATACATAGTAACAGTACACATCAAACTAAAATTAAAAATTCCGAGGATATTATAATTTCATCCCTTAGAACGACGAGCGTAGCGAGGTCGGTTACGAAAACCGAAAAAAAAATCTCATTTTTTTGTACGTCGTCCAATTTTGACAAAACATGTTTCATTTGAAAGGTATTACTTTATGTAACTTAAAAAAAATATTGAAAAAAATTGGAAAAAAATGTAAGATTTAAAAAAAAAAACCTTAATTTTCGTATCACACTGAATAACCGCAAAAAACGGTAGACACGGTGTATAATTTCGATATATGATTTTTTTAAATTAAAGACAAATAAATGCATGATTATAAACTAAAAACCGAATCGAAATCGAATCAGTAGTTTTTAAGATGCAAGTTGTCAAAGTTGGCTTAGTTTGTTTATATGGTCGCTTATAATAGTTATAATATAAATTCCTTAGCCAGAAAGTCAGAAACATTATATTTTTCTTACAGTTAAAAGTATGCATAGGTAATAGACATCATTATAAACATTTTTTTACAAGGATATAAAAATTTCATTCCTTAGAAACCCTTACAAAGACGATCCAATAAAAAAAACTGCCTTTTTTTTGTTTTTCGTAACAGACATGGCTACGCTCGGCTTTCCAAGGGATGAATTTTTTATATCCTCGTAAAAAATTGTTTATTATGATGTCTATTACCTATGCATACTTTTAACTTTGAGAAAAATATAATGTTTCTGACTTTCTGGCTAAGGAATTTATAAGCGACCATATAAACAAACTAAGCCAACTTTGACAAATTGCATCTTAAAAACTACTGATTCGATTTCGATTCGGTTTTTAGTTTATAATCATACATTTATTTTTCTTTAATTTAAAAAAATCATATATCGAAATTATACACCGTGTCTACCGTTTTTTGCGGTTATTCAGTGTGATACGAAAATTAAGGTTTTTTTTTTTAAATCTTACATTTTTTTTCCATTTTTTTTCAATATTTTTTTTAAGTTACATAAAGTAATACCTTTCAAATGAAACATGTTTTGTCAAAATCGGACGACGTACAAAAAAATGAGATTTTTTTTTCGGTTTTCGTAACCGACCTCGCTACGCTCGTCGTTCTAAGGGATGAAATTATAATATCCTCGGAATTTTTAATTTTATTTTGATGTGTACTGTTACTATGTATTTTTCTGTGTCCGAAAAACATATTATTTCTGACTTTCTGGCAAAGGAATTTCAAAGTGGCCATATAAAGCGATCTTTCCCAACTTTGGCAACTTGTATCTTAAAAAATGCTGATCTGATTTCGATGCGGTCTTCAGTTTTCAACTAAAAATTTATCTGTCTTCGATTAAAAAAAAACTTGTATATCGACATTGTACATTTTGTCTGTCATTCTTTGAAGTTATTCAGTGCGAGACGGAAATTTACTTTTTTTATTTTTTTCTTACTTTTATTTTAAATTTTTTTCTTTGTATTTTTTTTTAATTACACAAATTAATACCTTTCATTTGAGATACGTTTTGTCAAAATCGGACGATACAATAAAAAGATAGAATTTTTTCATTTTCATAAAACACCTCGCTACGCTCGGCTTCTTAAGGGATGAAATTTCGATATCCTCGGAAAAAATCGTTTACTATGATGTCTACTATCACCATGCAAAGCGACTTGCTTCCATCCAAAAGTGCAGCTTTCTTTTCATAACTAGTATGACTATTATTAAATAAGGTAGTAGTGCCACTCAAGGAGTAATTTTTGATATAAATCGCTTTAATATCGTAAATGTGTTAATTTTACTTTAAAATTTGTTTTCCAAATGAGCTTCTTAAAAATTGCAATGGTATTTCTGTCATTCACAATATTCGAATTATTCGTTTTATCCGGATTTTAACGTGCAAATTATCCGAATTTCAAAATCAGCGGATATATCCGGATTACAATACAAGCCCTATTCGGTGTCACTCCTAAAGTAGGTACTTACAGGCGACCGTACCGACATATGTCAATTAGGGACGCAGTTATTTGTAAAAAAATGAGAAAGCCTTATACGGTCAACCGGGGTGGCTTTAAAACGCAGGGGTGACTTTGAAAATTTAGTTTTAAAGTCATACTGTAAGTAAATTCGCGATTTTCTATGGTAGATTTACAAGAATATTTATTGATCTATTATCTATCTACTAATTACATGAACAGTTTCAGTAAATAATGAATGATGTTAATTTTAAAGCCGTTCAAATACCATCAAAGTAACCCCAAATTTTCCTAAAGCCACCCCGGTTGACGTAGCTCTCCCGCTCTTACAATCCCGTACTTGTTGGACCTTGGTCGGTTTGGTCGTCTGTAGACAGTGTAGACACTAATACACTCGCCAACTACAGTTGTGTATTCCATGTAGATACACCAAGGGCCCAATTCTCAAAAGCTTGTAACTTATTGTAATAATTTTCTAGAAATGTAAGTACATTATGCAAAATAAATAAGATATTTTTATTGCAGATAAAAGCTTTGACATAGATGATGAAGATCTAGCCTTAAAAAAAATATATATGTATAGAGAAAAAACTACCCCAAATCCAAGCGATTCTGATGACCTTGAGTTGGATGTAAGTGCTTATAGTGTGAGAAAGCTGTATAAAATATAATCTGCACTAATTTGTATAAATATGTGTGTTACTTAATCTGTGTGAATTTGTAATAGTGATATGTTTTTAAATGTTTTTAAGGACCAAGATGCAGTCCTTGAGAGAGCACAACCCATGCAATCCATTTATAGTGAACCGGACGCGATGTGCCCTTGTTCATGCAAGCGTAATATAGTTGCAGTCGTTATAAGAAAAAAGTTAGAACAAGTTCCCGAAGAGAATTTACGGGCTTGTTTAGAAGATCTCGAAAATAAAATAGAAAAATATTATTAAATGTGTATCAAGATTATGTGTACTCTATCATAATTATAGCTTCAGTGTAAAAGTCAATCATATTTTGGTACATTCGTTAGTGAAATATCGTTATAAAATAAGGGTTATTCCACTAGTCAGAGTTACCACTAAGTTGTTACCAGTGGTAACTACAATGTTATTTTCCCATAGGCAATTACTGGAAAGATTATATCATAAGATTCATAAGTTTTGTTTTATTTTATACACATGTAAAGCATGACCAGAAATATATGACTACGCGCCATGTAGCGGAATTTCATTAAAACTATTTTCTTCATAGTCATCATACTATACTGAACTGTCACTCCATACATCAGAATAACAGCGCACTCCTGCCTGACAATAGTTATTTATATTTCTGGTCAGGCTTTAGTTTCTTAACCATACTTACCATATCCAACGCGATCAATGTTATTTTCACCAAATCTAATGGCAACAGCTGAGACTGTTTCCTCACCTTTAATTGATTGGCCTCAATGGCCACTGCGTAAGAGTCGTTAGAGGTGCACATTGACTTGCCTAATATCAAGGACGATAGATACCGGGACTGACAAAGCCCATACAAAAGTTTACCTCTGAAATGTCCCATACATTTCCGAGCGATTATTTCCGAAAAAATTAACAATATCAAAAAATGTTAGTAGTAAACCCCTATTCATTTTTTAATACCTATCCAACAATAGGTATATCACACGTCAGGGTTGAAATGAAAAAAAAATCTCTCCCCACTTTACGTGTAGGGGGCGGGCACCCTAATAATGTTCTCATGCAATGATTAGTTGGTTTCGATTTAGCTTAATATATTTTTTGTTCTTATTTATGGTGTCTGTATTTAGCTCTGCCGTGAAAAATATTTAAAGAAATAAGGAGGCCGTTTCATCATCGCCACCAGTACAAAACAAGGTCCCACGTAAGAAGAAAATAAACATCGACGACTTCGATACAGGCACAAGCTTCATGAATTTTAGGCTGTGTGGAAGTAGCAAGTCTTCAAACCTAGCTTATTAAATTGTCATTCTCTAAAACCATGCTTTAATTTTCTACAAATATTAACGCGAAACGAAACCCAGTACTCGCTGTCCCGATTATACATGACGTCGGCACATTATTGCCATATGAAAACGATTTGTAGCGACACTCTTCCAGGGTCAAATAAAAACTTGTCAGGCTTTAGTTACTAAAAAAATCCGGATTTAATCCGGAGATCGGATTTTGCCCTAAAAATAATCCGAAAATCCGGATTTTATATTATTGCAATCCCTAGGTATAACCCAATCCTTTCAGAAAATATTTACTTTATCACAAAATTATTTTAAACTTTCTTTTTGACATCGAAAAGGCTTTAGTTTTTTACATACCGAATAACTTTATTTCGGTATCATGATTCCTTTTAAGATAATTACATTATGTATAAGGTAAGGAATAATATTTAGAATACCTAAAATATGACAAATTTGCATTCTATTCAAATCAGTACGAGTATACTTCACGGAGTCCAAAACTATACGCAAATCAGAAGTCCAAAACTAGAAAAATATAGATAGAGACTATAGAGAGCGATTGCGGGCGCCGGTCGGCTCGAGCGCGAGTACTTGCGCCGCCGGCGTACGCGTCTGTGTGCGTGCGCCACGCGCTCACACAACTTTACTATACAGGGCCTCTCTGTGGGTTCCGCCCCCGTCAACGCGACGGCGATAAAGACCTAAAAATCTGAATTCGTGCTTGCCTCCTGTATCGTCTTAATCCTTTAATGATTCCGTTAACGTGAAACTTTAAGTAGACAGGTTTTATGAAGACAATTGGCCGGTGAGCCCTACAATTTTAAAATTTGCCGCCCTTTATACATGGTGTATATTCTATGCTGTTTCTTCCTATCCTAATAGTTTCAATATCAAGCATACACTATCACTGCACGTTCGCTGTTTATACGCCGAAAGTTGCAACTCAAGTAAATGAAGTAAACAAAACAAACAACCTACCTTCACCTTCATTGCCGGCCGCGGCCGGCCGGCTAACCAAAACAGAAATATACATGAACTTCGTGTGAAAAAGAGACAGCGAAAGGCGGCTCGTGCGTCGGCGAAAACGTTCGGCTCTGGCGCTCGCTACAGTCGCTATACCTACTCCCGCGCGGCTCGGAACGAAATAATATTGGTTTTAGGAACGCTAAAATTCTGTTCGTTCATTTAAACGTTACTGTAAGGAACTGTTCTTTGAGGGAACGAAATAAGAACCGAAACCGAAATTATTTTGTTCCCACTGAACAAAATTTATAATGAACCGTTCGTTTAGGGAACGATATAAGAACCGTAACCGAAATTATTTTGTTCCCATTGAACAAAATTTATAGGTAACGGTTTAAGAACGATATCAAATGGTATTTGGGAACGGGTTCCGATCCCTGTTTCAAACCAAGCAATAAACATGAAAGTCAAACAGATATGTGGGTAGCATTTCACATAACTGATGAGTAGCTAGAAACAAAGTAGTCTGCACCGCATCGTCTACTTTCAAAGAAAAAATAAAACGAGCGTAGAAAAGCATAAATAAGCGCATATGTATAAATAATTCATTGTTTCATAACAAAACCGGCGCGAGTTCATGTTCAAGATCAGCGGGAAGGAACAACACGAGCGAAGGGAGGGTGGGTCCCCGCATAATGAAGTAGGTATAGCCTACCCGGACAATCGATTCGCGAGTCCCGGCCGGCGTCCCGGCCTGCTCCGGGCTCCGGGCCCCGCTGCGGCCATCCATCCGCACGATCTATTCCAACTAGCAAAAACTCACCTTTTTACACTTCAGCAAGCTTCCACCAAAGAAATGCAGTCACGTAGATCGCGAGATCAAACCACTATGATTACACTGCGAAAAAATATCTAAGCGAGACGCGGCACAAACATCAATTAACCGGACACTTTTTTTAAATTATAAAGCTTATAGTATCTCTACTTTTATTAATACCGGTATATTGGGCCGGTAAGGTATTTTTATAAAACGATCCGACAAAGCGCTACCTCCACGGTCGTTCGCGGCGGACTGACAGAAATGAAGATGGCGCCGGCTGTGCGCCGGCATGATGCGAGTGAAGGCAGGCACGGATACTCCGTTACAAGCTACACCAATCACAGCTCAGTGCGCGCCCGGTTAACCAATGAGCGTAAAAAGTTCTCCTCAGCTATATTTCCCCGTGAAAGTTCAAATCAAAACAAGTTCATCTTCACTTGTGAATTGCGAGGTAAGTAATTAATTAATGTTGATGCGCATGTTAATTCAAAGATAATTAATGAAAAGTGATTCAATCTTCAAATGTCTCCATTAGGCTGGACTCGGCGCCGTTTATCAAATCTTGTTTTAACCACGTTTAATATACTTTACAAAGATCATTCTAATCTGCTTCGTGTATTTTTTTATTCTTGATATACCTAACTGTATTTGCGATACTTATTCCTATTGTGTTTACTTGTCTAATTCCATATTGTGACTTGTTATTCATGTAAGTATAATACATTTAAATTTTGCGTGATATAAAGAGATAAAACGTAGCCAATGTGCTCCAAATTCATAAAGTAGTTTCCGGTAGCGCAACAGTTTTTTAAATATTAAAATAAATTTCAATAAAATTCGACTTTCACTTCAGACATTAAAATAATATATTACTATGTAAATGCACTGCATTAAGATGTCACATAAAATTTATAAGATCTACGATGGTAAACGCAAGAAATAACAGTTAAAATGACTAATTAAGCTTGATCATGTTAGAGAGACTTATTTCATTTTTAGGGTTCCGTAGTCAACTAGGAACCCTTATAGTTTCGTTTCGCCATGTCTGTCTATCTGTCTGTCTGTCCGTCCGTCCGTCCGTCCGCGGATAATCTCAGTAACCGTTCGCACTAGAAAGCTGAAATTTGGTACCAATATACATATTGTATGGTATTTTATTGTATTGTATTGTAATGTACATGTATATCAATCACGCTGACAAAGTGCAAAAATAAAAAGTGGAAAAAGTGTTTTATTAAGGTACCCCCCCCCCCCCCTACACGTAAAGTGGGGGGGTGATTTTTTTTTCCATTGCAACCCTAACGTGTGTTATAAATATTATTGGATAGGTGTTCAGAAATGAATAGGGGTTTACTAAAATCAATTTTTTCTCAAACATGCAATGAAATATTGTCTTTACGTTCCTTAAAATGGGTTGGGAAGTATCGCTTTTTCGGCGCAACAACTCGAGAGGACTGTAAAGGGATTTCATATTATTTTTTAGGCCTAGGCCTGCAAAGTAACTTTTTTTTATAAAATATTGTCCCTTAGAGCATTTTTTTTATTTCATTGTATGTTTGAGAAAAGCACTATACATGCCTCGGCGTGAAAACGGATTCCCGGCCTCGTATCCCTATCCGGCCTCGCTCGCACGCTCGCTCGGCCGTATATACCCACTTGGCCGGAAATCCTCATTTTCCCGGCCTCTGATGTAATGTACTATTGATAATGCTCATATATATTTTCGCAAATAATCGCTCCTAAAGTAAAAAAAATGTGCCCCCCCCCCTCTAACTTTTGAACCATAAGTTTGAATAATGAAAAAATCACAAAAGTAGATCTTTATAAAAACTTTCTAGGAAAATTATTTTGAACTTGATAGGTTGAACAGTTTTTGAAAACTACACTGAGCGTGGCCCGACACGCTCTTGACCGGTTTTTTAAAGTGTTGGCTTACTTGGATGAGGCATCTAGCATATTATGTCATTTTAAAATTTAAAGCGATTAACGCCAAAGTAGGTATCTTATGCTACATACGTATGAGTGCAAACACCAGTCAAACTAAGACAACGACGACTAATGACTTCAATATCTATCATACATAATAGACTTAGTCTGTCCGTCTGTCCGCTTTCCATCCAACGGTACGAGCAATTTGTATTGTTGCGGTAATTTATTCGCTCCTTAGTGCCTCATTGACTTCTGGGAAAACTAGAAAATGTTAGCATAAGCACACATTGTTCTGAATCGTGGCGATTCAACGCCATCGCCATGGGGAGCCCGTTGGTAGTGTGCTTTCCATGGGTTTAATATGATTATTGCGTTGAATAAATAGGCAATGTATCTACATACCTTAGGCCCACTTGCACCAACCACTTAACTCAGGGTTAGTGGTCTATCATCTGCCAAATTCCATATAAAATAGTGGGTTAACCCTCAGGTTTAACCCTCCATTTTCGTTGGTCACTTGCCCTTAGCGATGGCAGTAGGCCTCTCTAAAGTCTAAAGGCACATGTACAAGGCGGGATAGATGGGAATATTGGGAATGTTTCAGTTTGTGGAAGTTCCTATTGTCCCCGCAATGAATGTGCCCGACAGGGACAAATGGAAACACACTATAATAGTAAATAGTGTACTATACAAATAAGCGAGGAAGCCCTGAAAGACCTGTCCTCACTTGGTGTACCCAACTGGCGTGAAGTGGCGCAGGATAGAGCAGAGTGGCGATCTCTTGTGTCGGAGGCCAAGATCCTTTTTAGGTCGCTGAGCCAGTGAAGTAAGTAAGTAAGTAAGTAAGTACTATCTGGTACTATACAAATATATACTTCTTCCTGAAACATGCGCGCTTTTTTTGCTACTTTCAAGAAAGTTTTCGGATATCGGAGGTCAGATATAAATTGAGTGGCTGTAAGAAATGTGCACAATTGTTAAAATATTGATGATGACGACGAATATCTACTATAAGTTCAGAATGCTTACGAACTGTACCAAAACTGTTTACTTAATACCAATTGACATTAAAAATAGTTAATTCAGCTTAGTTCGTTTCCACACATTATCCGATCCGATATCGGATGTTGGAAGATTTCAACGGAAAAAATCCAAGATGGCGCTTGTATAGAAATTATGGAATATCGGTCCTACATCCAATATCGGATCGGATAATGTGAAAATGCACTTAGTCGAAAGGTAGTAACTACTGTAACGCCGTGTCTTGCGTGGGCGACAGTCGCGCGACCGTCGCGCGACCGTCGCCGTCGCGTCTCATCGCATCGTCTACTTCCATATCGATAAGGTTTGATTTCGTATGCGTCGCAACGCCGTCGCGCGACCATCGCGCGACCGTCGCCCACGCAAGCCACGGCGTTATACGATAGAACTAACGTAGGCAATGCAAGTCGCGCATTTATACTGGCTCGTCTTTAGATTCGACTCTCCGCATTCTAGGCAAATGGAACACATACCTAGAAATACTCGGTACATGATAGGATGGTCATAGCGATGGTTCATGACTACGGTCCATTAACGGAGGATCGTCACGCTTTAGTGACAGCCCTAACATATCTTGATATCAGATCTTGACATTCTTGAAGCGAACGTCCGACAATATGACAAAATTTACAAATAGGGGTGTCATGCATGAGCATGAAACATGATATATTTTTAAATTCGTAAAACGGTACAAGTACAAAGTTACTTGTATCTTGCTCACGCGATATTTGTTTTATCACGGTATACGTCGCATGTCATTCTTCATCACACTATATATCAGTGTTGGGCAAAACGTAATTGAATTACAAATTACAAATTGCAATTACAGAAATGTAATTTTTAATTGAATTACGATTTTCACTAAATTATTAATTATTCATTTTGTAATTTTAATTGGTAATTCATTACTTTATGAAATTACAAATTACATTCACCTAGGAAAAATATTTTCATTGTCCTAATATACATAGCTTGCTACTAAGTATATTTTTTGTGGGTTTGTGTTTCAATATAATATTAGGTATTAAATTAGAAACATTTAAAAAAAAATAGTTCTTCGGATGTGAGTTATTAACTAATTTCAATTTTGATAGTTTGTTAGACGATAACTTGTCTCCGATATTTATGAAATTCGGGACGATTACAGCTGAGGTGCACTCAATAAAAAATATACAGACAATCTAAAATTGAAAAAAATGTACCTAAGTACTATTTTGAATTCCATATTAGTAATTTAAATTGTGTAGGTAATCTGTTTATTAAATAAATGTTTTAAACTACACTAATTGTTTTCCTAAACCATTCCAAGTGGGTAAATTGGGTATTTTTGTGTAATAATCAAATTTACATAACGTAATTTCGTAATTCAAATTACAAATGAATGTAATTTCAATTATAAATTACCAAGAAATTTCAATTACAGTTAATTCAATTACGAACGTAATTAATTACAAGTAATTGCAATTTATATAATTTAATTTGTAATTCAATTACAAAATAATTTAATTATGCCCAACACTGCTATATATGTATTACTCAATTAGGTAAGTACGTTAAAATTTTCATGATATGCATGAAAATTTTAACTATGCTTTTATGGAGTTAAGACCTAGGTACAAATCAGGAGGAGACCGAGGTAGGTAGTAGGTGTACCTAGTATACAATTTTGCTTCAACCCTGAATAGCCAAGTGCTACCACTCATATTAATTTAATAATAGACTAACTTTAGTCTTACACTTATACTTTACAGTACTTACGTACTTATAGTACTAATGTTAATAGTTTAAGCCGTTTAAGGGAACGGTCGAGTGGAGCAAAATTAATGGTTGTGCTTGGGCGGCGGCGGCGGTGCGGCTCATTGCTTCTGTCTTCAGCACGCACAGCGCACCTTTTTGCCAACTGTAAATTTTGTACCTATGTTATTTTTCACCGCGCCAAAAGGTATAAAGTTCTATTGAGGAACGTATAAAAGCCTAAGCGCCCATTAAGTTAAGATTCGACCGAGTCGTCAAACTCTTAGGTCTGTTGACAGAAACCGTGCCGTTTCTTATGTGTATGACACCCATGGATGGATTGCGCGCGTTCTACCTCAAAACACACTCAAAATACGGTATTGAAAATGAAAATGAAATAGTACTAGTGCGTAAAAAAGGAAGTTCGAAACGAGTGGCGATAAATTAAAACACGTCCGAAGGGAGTGTTTTAAATCGACACTCCCTTCGGTCGTGTTTTAATTTATCGCCACTCGTTTCAGACTTCCTTTTTTTCGCACTAGTATCGTAATGTACTATATTACCACTAGGATTATACATTTACTTCATGATTAACTTTTGTTATCAAAAAATTTTGATGATGATGTAAATTTTAAGTAGATTCCTTAATTTTAAGTTGGCTATCAATTGGCTATAAATAAAAACTGTCAAATAAACTATACATACCTACATATAGATATTCATACATATATATAGATACGTTCTACACCCACTACGGCGCGGCGCCACAGTAAAATAACAAAGGTGGAACACACCGAACACACTACCAACCTATCATTTAGGACTCTACTTTTTGAACTGCTTCTATTTCTATTGTAACAAAGTAAGATGTAAATTACATACCTAAGTACTAAAGTAAAACCCGTCCTCAAGCAACTCAGAACAAAAGCAGTAGCATGCCAGATCATCGAATCTATAATTAGCATCATTTGCATACCCAAGTCAAGTGCATATCTCGCGGCAATTATTCCCAGATATCTACGCAAGCCGAGCGAAAGGAGATGCGGCGATAGCAGGTAATTGTTTGATTGCAGTCATTTAACACTTGGATTGTGTTGCTAAATTGTTGTACATATTGGCTTTTCTGACTGCTGTGTATGTTTACATCGCATTACAGCATTCGCGCGTATACGTAAGATTCAACGTATGGCTCGCTCCTTTATCTCCTAGTCAAATAATGGACTAATTACATACAAACATACATACATCCTAGGACAGAATACCATGTAGTAACCGATATAATATGTTTGGACAGTACAGTGCAACGATACTCGTTTTGAATATTGTAGCAAGCAAGAGGAAAGCAAAATATGGTAAAGTACCTAAGGAAGTAACTGACCCCTTCCCCAGCTGCATCGAAATTTGTTTGCACATTACCTATTAATCTAACATACCATATGTACCGCAAAATCAAAAAAATACATTTTACAATTAAAATTAAATTAAATTACTTTACAGTCTAAAATGAGATAAGAGACGAAGGAGACATCTAATACCCAACCCACCTATGAAGCCTTGATGGCTATGCTAATATGACTATGATAGGTCCACCAGGTCTGTCTCCTGCAGATTGGTGTCCACATCTCTTTAAATTATTTTATTGATTTAAAACTTTTGGTGAAGGATCGTTCTAAGATCTGTTATTTGACTTCTTTCTAATATTTTAAGAAGCGGTGATCGTGTTTTATCCTCAGGGGCAGCGGAACCATGCACATGCAAAACTGCGAGTGCAGAACGTATCAACTCACCGTAACCACAGTAAATCAATCTTAATCAAGGATATGAAGGAAAACATCACATACAAATGTTAATCCTTTGAAAGTCTTTGGCATTAACCAATTAGTTATCTCCGCCTACCGTTAAAACCATGAAATGTGGCATTTTAATTTAATCTAACATCATTACCAGGCTAAGAAGAGCCTTGCCTGTTTTGTTACACCCGAAAATCTGGGTCTAGGTACGCTGGAAATTAAATTATAGGCCAAAGAAGAAGAGCGTGAAGCCGCGAGCGCAGTAAGTAGTGTATTTATAACAATTTTGGCTGCAAACGATTTAATTAAGAAATTTTATTGCGCTCTTTGAAATTTTAAGCATGCTTTCACTGCGTATGGAACCTTCACACATCCACCAACCGTGTAGGAAAATTTTGCCCATGGTTCTTGATTACATCAATGCTGCACGTAACTCAGCTGGTAGGGAAACAAAGAAGTTTAAGATACGAGTATTATCTAATACTTTATCCCATACCGGTACTTTTGGAGATAGATCAGAAGATTGAGTTTCACACGCTATTACACAAAACGAATTCTTAAGACATAGTCACTAGACTCACTAGAACACCGATATTTATAGACAGAGATTTATCTAGTGAGAATCTAATCAAAATACGTTTAAAAGCTCCGTTTCAAAACAACTCGAACCAAATAGCCCCAGTTATCAATAAATCTAATATTACAGTGATTTTCTCGATCGTTTATCGATCAACTGCACCAGCGCGTTGTTATCGCAGCAGATTGAATCTCTCGATCGAATCAGCGAAAGTTTCTACGTGATTGAATTGCTGTGAAACGGGCCAGGTAATATTTAACGGTCCTTTTAGAGTAAGAAGCACATAACATTCAGTGCGGGACTAAACGCGTTCAGAGCTATTTACACCGGCAATCTGTAAAGTGTGGTTCGCACTTCACACACGCAATAAGCCTATAAAGTTCGTGGATGTTCATAATTTATTAGGCTTTTTCAGTTCTGCTTTTATGGTTCAGAAATTAGGTTTCAAAAAGTTTTTAGTTAGAAAATGTCAAAACTTGAACATCGCATCATATACCTACTTCATATCATCTAATTTGATGTCAAGTGGAAGTAAGTGGAAGTAATCAGTAACTGATCCCATCTATCTTCGGGTACCAACTGAAAGTTGGCTCCAAAATTAGGCGAAGCAATATCAATTGAGTTCGTTTGATTATGGACGGGACTGTACTTCAACTTCGAAGTTTGAGCAATCTTTTTATTAAATGAGCATTGTCTTATATAGGTATTTTGTGGTTTGGTATTTTCGATATCATCATCGGTACAAAATCATGGAACACTTTAGACGAAAATTCTTAATTATGCTCCAAGCCAAAAATATGAGGCATGCAATTTACTATTACCTATTACTTACTACATACCTAGTCTACCTAGAGCAACTCGATCTTTAGATACCTTTCTTACTAGCATTCAAGAATCCGCATCTCAAGTCAGATTGCTCTAAATATCAACCAAATGAAAATCCGTTTCTCTTATGGAATCGTTTTTACAAACTCATAATTTCGTTTTATCTATAAATTAGGATTAGCTAGCATGAGCATTTTGCTCTACGACAGCAGAAAAACGCTAAGATAAAGAGAACCTTTTTGTTGAGGAAAATAAGCCAGAATTCTAAGACGTTGATTTAAAACTGTTTCACGTCTGAGTGATGTGTAACACTGTTTCTTGCAGAGCAGGCGCACCGAATGCGGGGAATTCGGAAAGCCGACATACTTGGGTGGCGTGCGCCGCGACGCATTATCATAATTGATGAAAGCAGCCTATCTATGTGGCGATTTAGTTTTGTGTAGTATGCGCCAAATGCAGTCTATTATTATTACTGTGAGTAGCAGCTGGCAGTCGATAATTAACAAAATTTTATAGCTGCTCTACTTTTTTTTAGGTAGTCGTTGTCGAGTATATTGGGGGGACAACTTACACAGATCAACCTAGCCCCAAACTAAGCAAAGCTTGTACCTACTATGGGTGGGGTTGTAGTATGATTACCTACATCCTAAAACAGTGCCGCACACCAGCTGTTGCTCACGACTTCATTCGCGTCGATTTATTTCTCGCTTTGGATGAATGAATTTAGAATTATATACCGATATCTACTTAATACTTAATTTTATCCCCATTCCCATACAATCCTTAGTCCCCTTTTTAACCCACTCAGAGGTCTAAATAGTGAAAAACGCTGAAATTACTATTCACTCCTATCCTAACACCTAACTCAAAATAAAAGCCGAACCTGAGGCAAACTTTAATCACCTTTTTAAACCACCTTAGTGGTGGAATTTCTCAAAATCTCTTCTTATTTATTGTACAGTTTATAAATGCAACCAAGTGTGCAAATTTCAACTCTAGCATTTGTAGTTTCGGCTCTGTAATGATTCAAACAGTGAGTCAGGACACTTGCAATTTTATATGTAGGTATAGATAGTGTAGTGATATAATGGTATTTCAAGAAAAGCGTTCATCATCTGTCACGAGCACTGCATTTGTCAACTTCAGTTGATGCATCACGTCACATCACGTAAAACAGCCATAAGTATGTTAATTTTTTTGACTTCAAGAGATTTGCGTGTCTCACTCTTTAGATATATTACACCGTGGCTTGCGTGGGCGACGGTCGCGCGATGGTCGCGCGACGGCGATGAGACGCATACGAAATCAAACCTTATCGATATGGAAGTAGACGATGCGATGAGACGCGACGGCGACGCAAGACACGGCGTTAGCGGTTGTTAGTCCACACGATCGCTGTCATCGCTGATCAGTTAGGACTGGTCAACATTGCCGGATTTTTGAGATGGAGAAGGGGCTCGCGATAAATTTAAAAATCATCTGATGTTCCAAGTGCCTAGAGGCCCTCAATCGCCAAATCGGGGCCTGCTGTTCAACATACCGATCTTCACCGGATGCTTTCAACAGAGATTTCGAGTTCAATTTTCAAAGCAACAAACAGTTTAGAATATGTACATATCGATGGCGAAGTGCCATGAACTCCTAAGTACGAAAACCTAAGTATTTGGGAGTTCGTGGTACTTCACCGTCGATATATTAAATATTGGTATGTAGGTAGTACAAACGTTGGTAGAATCATGGGGTATGTACCAATAAAGGGTCGTAGAATCATGGGGTCCTGCATGGCATCCATTGATCAGTCCGCGTTCGCTGGTGCCCCCAGGTGTATAGATCTAATACCGAACCGCTATTTGCTGTGAGAGTTCATTAATTTGCTTCGATAAGTTTCAATAAAATATTTATATTGTGTTTTTATATGGCGAATTAAGTAGCATTTTTAGACAGCTTCGGGCACGCACCAATCATCGTGCAAGTGTCTCATTTGTTAAACCATTTCCACGGATGTATAGTCAGTCAAGTTATCTGTAAACATAGTTCTGACGCACTTTTTCTTAAATGCCATCACAAAAGAACAATTATTGTCAATAAAATCTGAATTCTGCAAAAAAGGCGACGTACACCGGCGCGGCGGTTATTAATTGCACAAATACTTAATATTTATTAGGAATTTATTTCCCTGGCATATAACTATGGCAGCGTGTTTGTCAGCAGAATATAGCAATAAATTAACAAAATATAAAGGAGAAGAGATAAACTTCTCATGGAAAATTTGAATTTCATGTATTATCTACAGACACCAATACCCGACTGAGAGGGCACCACTTAACTACTCTGCATGTCAAACAACAACCCACATAGACACTTCTTTGCTAACAGAGTAGTCACGCCTTGGAACAAGCTACCAGAGGAAGTAGTCTCAGCACCCAACATCAACAGTTTTAAGAACAAATTAGACAAACATAATAATATGAGATAAACCTAGAAAAAGATACCAGGATACAGGCCATATCAGTTGTTGCCTGCCTGAATTATATCCATACTTCCATACTAATATTATAAATGCGAAAGTAACTCTGTCTGTCTGTCTGTCTGTCTGTCTGTCTGTCTGTTACGCTTTCCCGCTTAAACCACGCAACCGATTTTGATGAAATTTGGAACAGACAATCTTTAGACCCTGAGACAGAACATAGGCTACTTTTTATTTCGAAAAAAAGGGATGAAGGGGTTGAAAAAGAGGTTGAAAGTTTGTATGGGATTTCTTAATTTTAAATGATAAAACCATGAAACTTTATATTTTAGCACTTGATAAGAAATCATTAAACATATATTTAAAGTCACATACAGGTCGAACGCGATTAATTAACATTATTTTTACCTTTAAAATAAACATGGTGGGAAATAAACATTAACTAAAAGCGGGTAGATTATATTTATTTGTCTACCCCGAACATTTATATAAATTAAGTACCTGGGCGACCGAGCTTCGCTCGGTGTTCTATTTTATTATACTTCTTGTGTTTTTTACATGACAGACTTACCACTTCCAAACAAATTTGTATGAAAAAATCAACAGTAAATCACTTAAATAAACAAATAATTGATACACTATAGTTGTATAGGTACTTTATTTTACTTTAAACATAATTATCTGACAGTTTACACAATCAACATAACGCATAATAGCACTTCTGTTTGAAGTATTGAGTTTTAAAATAAATAATACTGAGATAACGGAAGAAGCTTAAAATTCGTAATAATAATTAAAACACTTAATGAATACGTAAGTTTTATCACCCGAGAATCATAAGACATAGAGTATATTGAATAGTATCAGGGGCGGCTCACTCCGCGATCCTTTCACCGCGCTACAAGTACATGCCGGCGGCCGCGAGTTCGCGGCCCATTCAGTGACGACGACTTTCGCGCGGCGCAATAGAATTCAATGTCGTCTGCACGCGTGCGGTCCGTTTGTTAATGTAGGTAATAATTTAGAATGGCGGCGTTTTGTGAACTTCAAAGGAGTGAGCCTTCTGTACTTGTACTATTATATATTCTGTGATAGTATGGTATAGAGTTATCAGTCAAGATTTTCGAATGAAGCGCCATCTATTATTAAGTTACGACAACTTTTCATGTGACTTTCCATGCCTAAAGGATTTAAGAACATAAAGTATAAAGCATGTGGACCTCCTAGTGAGTATTATATTCTTTGATGTGGACCCTCTTAAACGTGGAACGCCACATATTTATGGCAAGATTTCTAAATGGGTCCTTCATCTACCAGTCACATTAATTAATAAATATATGAACGCTAACTTATTTGCCAATAAAACAGGACATTAACAAAATTTACAATTTAATACATGTAATTGGCCATAGAATGTCGTTCGCTAGTTTGCGGGTGGTACAGCGACATCTAGCGAAAATTTTGGACATCAAAAAATACTTATACATTTTACGATAACAATCATTACCCAGTTTGCGGGGGTAACAGTGACATCTAGCGAACAATTTGCACTACGGCATAAAATTGTTTTTCACGCCCTCTATCGTTAATTTTCCTAAACATATACAAAGTACATCGGATTTACTATTTCCTTTGACTGAAAACACCGTGTCATAAGATTCATAAGTTAGTCAATGTTTGTTGTTTCGTATCCTTGACCTGTGTCGCCATCTAGTTTTATCATAAATAGTACTTACATCGAGCGAAAGAATTCTGTCTTAACAACTCAACTACTCCACACGAGATGGCGCGCGTTTTGCCACGAAAGCTCAAATAGAGATGGCGGTATGTGCCTATTATTTCCGGATAATTCTAGAATGTAATAGCACATCTGTTTGAAGTATTGAGTTTTAAAATAGTACTGAGATAATACAAGAAGCTTAAAATTCGTAATAATAATTAAAACACTTAATGAATACGTAAGTGTTTTCACCCGCGAATCATAAAATTCATAAGTTAGTCAATGTTTGTTATTTTGTATCCTTGACCTGTGTCGCCATCTAGTTTTCTCATAAATAGTACTTACATCGACCGAAAGAATTCTGTCTTAACAATACAACTACTCCACACGAGATGGAGCGCGTTACACCACAAAAGCTCAAATAGTGAATTTTTCTATTCGTGTTAAGTATTCTTTTCATTAATATAAAAAGACTTGAAAATATTATAACACCTCGCCCGCGAATTATAAGTTACCTAATGTTTGTTGTTTCGTATGCGACGCCTTGATCTGTGTCGCCATCTAGTCTTTATAATAAATAGTACTTACATCGACCGAAATAATTCTGTCTTAACAATACATCTACTGCACACGAGATGGCGCGCGAAGAAAAACGCATGAAAACTCGAAAATTCGCGTTTTCCGAGACCTAAGGATAAGTTAGATCGATTTTTCACCTCCGAAAACCCCCACATAACAAATTTCAGCGAAATCGTTAGAGCGGTTTCCGAGATCGTCGGTATGTATAAATAAATAAATAAATAAATAAATAAATAAATAAATAAATATACAAGAATTGCTCGTTTAAAAGTATAAGATATCGGGTAGTTTTGTGTTGTTTACATCTCCGGTGACATTTTGCTGGGACGTCAGTCTTCCGCGCGACCACGGCCAGTGCAACCTGGCCGAAACGTTGGGAAAAAAGGTAAAAATAATGTTAATTAATCGTGTTCGACCTGTATGTGACTTTAAATATGTGTACAAAGCGCGAGAACTTAAAGTGTTATATCATTAAACATCTTGATAAGGGATAGGGATAGGGATAGCGATAGGGATAGCGATAGGGATAGCGATAGGGATAGCGATAGCGATAGCGATAGCGTTAGCGATAGCGTTAGCGATAGCGTTAGCGTTAGCGATAGCGATAGCGATAGCGATACGGATACGGATAATATGGGTATCGTTAGAGGGATACGGATAATCGGTCGGCGGTCTCTTACAATCAATGTGCTCTAAGACGATCGTTGTTTGCTTGCTTGAAGATTACGTTTGCGATAAGTATAAGCAAAATGTAAAAAATTGTAAGGGATAATAGAAAAAAGTACTTTTTACCCACCGATCATAGTGTCTAAATACGGGCTATGTGGGATGTTTATAAAGGTTTCCCCAGCGTATATATAGAATTACCTACGCTGTGGTGTAATATTTCTACAATCATTGCAAGCAAAAGTATTATGTGCAATCGAAATAATCGCAGATAAATATACCTACAGAGAAACCTACGGTCCCTACGGATCCAAATGAAAATCTTAATGAATACTTTTATTACGCGGGCGAAGCCGCGGGTAAAAGCTAGTAAATAATAATAATAAGTTCTACACTAACCGGGGCTTTTGTCCTTGGGTGCATTACCATAGTACGAACAGGGATAATCGCCGGTTAGTGTCACATTACATTTAGAGTAAATTATCTTAAAGGGCGTCTGCGCTGTTGGCTTCGGCCCCACGCACGCCTCCCAAAAGTCCGGGACCCCATGGTCCCGAGAACTGGAAAGGACATACAAAAAATATTAATAAAAGTTAAATGTGTTACCAGTTTAAATGTATTCTTATGGAACTACGATATACTATACCTAATTACATTCGAGATTTTCAGTTCTAGGTATAGGTACTATAACTTTCTGCAGATGATAAAGCCAAACCTACATACATAGCAAGAATTACGATGTGCAGACTGCAGACGGACTTGGCCACACAGCGTGCACATAAAGTCACACTATCGCTCCGCTCAATTACTTAGTTAATAACCAATAACAATCCACGAGATAATACAATAACAGACATTACGCGACGCAAAAAACGTTTTCTAAAACTGCACCACACAATGTTGCTGACGATCTAATTGAAATGTTAATCGTTTCGGAGTTTCACTGTGTTTATCTGACATGGCAACACTGATTGGGGAATGGACTGCTAATTTATTGCTAGGTAATTGAATGAGCTCGTAAAATTTGTGTATTTTGGTATCTGTTCTAGCATTACTGTGGTAAGTTGTTTTAGAGGAAGCGGATTAGCGGAACGATGCATCGCGATGCTTTTCTTCGGAACTAGCTTTTTGCTTTTCATTGCGCTTTAGTGCGTTCTTACATAATCCGATCCGGTATCGGATGTAGGACAGATATCTTATAATTTAAGCCGCCATCTTTGTTTTTTGCCTTTGAAACAACCCTTCCGATATCCGATATCGAATCGGATAATGGGAAAACGCACTTATTGTTTGGAAAACACTTGTATTTATTTTTATACTACACGTACTAGGGCAAGACGGGGCATAACGGGGTCGCGGGACAAGACGGGGCCACCCATACATACAAGTAACTACGCACACTATCTGTGATTTGATTTCGCCAATAAGAGGCCATTTTGTACCAGCCTTCAGTGCGGCACTGACCGACAACCAGAGTGCATGCGTTTATTTTTGACGAATAAGTCTTTTTTCCGACGACTTTTGATCTAATTTTGAGTGATTAGATTACCTAAACACGTCTAAAAGGGTAAGAGTTTAGTTTATTACTATGTTTTTTTAGTGTGTTTTACTACCAACATTACATATTGATATGTTGTAAACAAAATCACTCTGATCTTCAATTTTTTTTTTTGTTCGTTATATAAAATCATGTTAGACATAGGGGCATAACGGGGACATGGCTGTAGGGCACAATGGGGTATCCCATTATGCCCCTGAATGGTTGGTTCATTCGATAATATTCTTTATTTTATTTTAGGTACATAAAAATGGTGCGAACGTACAAAGATAAAAGTTCGTGAGAGAGTTAGTCTGTAGAAAGCATGAAACAGGCAATTGACGCAGTTTTGAGCAAATCAGCAGGCTACTGAAAAGCAGCTCCATTGCTCCGTGTTTCACAGACCACACTGGAGCGTCAAGTCGCAAATAAATATCTAAGAAACAGAAGAAGACTCAAAAACCTCTCTCTGGTGTAGACAACGTTAAAGAGGATGCTTTATGAATTTATTGTGTTGATTCATACAACACTGCCCTCACTCAAATACCTAATAGTATTTTATGCAACTGGTGGTTAAAAGAGGTCAAAAAAGGTGAGTGGCGTGGGTAACAATTTGAGGCGAAGCCGAAAATTGTTAATAAAGACGCCACGAGCATTTTTTGACTCAGTTAAACACCGTTGCATACAATACTTTTTCTACGACCAAGCACTTATTTTGAAAGAAAATTATAAATTCAACAAATACCTACTTTCAGTCATCTTAGTTATCTAGGTGGACCGCCTACCATTTTGAATATGCAGTTTGAGTGCAAACATGAAAATAAAACTGTCTATGGTATGGTTCTTTGAAGCCTGGCCACTAAGACGAATCGAGCCGAGTTGAATCGAGTTCTATACATTTGATTGCGATTCGACGCGTCGCCAAAGAACGCAGCAGAAAACGAAGGGGTCTCGACTCTGCGAATTGGTTTGTTAAGTTGGTAGCAATGTATTTACTGAACTGTAAAACAGCTATATCGTGCGACTGCTACTAAATGTTTTCAGGGTATAGACTAGATAGACTTGTCCTGACATCTTTTATGTAGGGTTTTAAAGTTCTATGCACGACCTTGTAACTCACGAATAACAGTACGGGAGTAGAAAAAAAAAATTTCATCACACCTACACGAGGAAAATATGAACTTAAAAACATCAAACTAAATCGAATTCTTTTTTTTATATTTTGATTCAAAATCATCATTTTAATGATAATTCTAACAGGCAGCAAGTTAAAATTTTGCCAGAGAGCCTTTACTCGTATACCATTTGGTGTGGTGAAAAATACTGTACCACGTTCTGCCCCGAACCGGGTACCCCATACTGCCCCTACCCTGGGGCACGATGGGGTTTTCAATTTTCATAGAGGTTTTGTGAAATTAAGATTAAAAATACTAGTTGATTTGTAACTTCACGAAATTCGATACCAAATGATAATTGAATAAGTTACCAAAGGGTTGTCATTCGTTTTGATAAAGAAATGTATTATATTTAATTTTTTATTGGTTATTTCCCTTAACGTCCCCGTTATGCCCCCCTTCCCCTACGACGTTTCTAATCCTTCATATCGCTCGTAGACACCCGTTGACATCGCAAAGTTTTATTTTGTATGTTATTTTTCTGAATTAAAGCAAATTTTGCATACACCCGATACTAGAATTTAGCTAATTAAAGAATGTTGTCAAAACCGATTAAATTATTTGTCTGGAGCGAAGCAACGGTAGATGGCGCTGCGGTGCAGAACGGTCCTAATTAAACCAACTGGAGCGTGAAGAACCGTCTTCGCTAGCTGCGGATACGGTACAAATATTATTCGCAGTATACTTAAATGGCACAGTGTAGCTACCATGAATTCAAAATCAATAGAAACTTAGAAAGGACTACAAAATGTTACTTTGGTTACGTTATAAAACCAAAAAACACATACATTTTGCTACGTGACGTATCTATCTATCGAAATCGAATAACTTATTCTGAACTAATGATAGTCACACTGACTTAACCATTACATTGCAATATTGCAGTGACTGGTGACTGGCAGGGATCTTGAGAGCTTATCCTGACACGAACACTACGGTTCGCTAATTGCGGTAAAGTAATCTCTGTTATACTTCAATTCAGGCGTAATTGGAGTGACAAAGACCGATTTCAGCAAAATCGGCACCTTGCCTTGCCTTTTTGGGTACAAGCGCGTATTTTTTCATGTAGGTTATGGGCCCAGCACGCTTAAACAAAAAAAAAAACAAGAAAAACCACCCTCACTAATATTAAAAAAAAAAAACCTAAAATGGGACTAGAAAAGTCTGAACCTATTCAAGATAAAATACTGAGAAGCATAATTTACTGTAGTGTGGATTACAATCAGCGTGTTAAACTGACCACAAAAAATAAACTTTAAAACGTTGCATATTCATTCGCACTCGTATTTTATCTGGCGTTGTCATGAAAAATATCTAGAGATTTTCGTAAAATTCATTTTGTATTTTGAGTTTCCCTTTCTGAATATTAACCAAGTAAAAGTCAGAAGCGAAGTTATGAACGTATGCCTGTGCAGAAAAATGCGCGACCGGCTATATTCATAATTATCATAATAAAATTTAAGTAACCGAAGCAAAATTGTGTGTCTTACACAGGTTACGATGTGTAACATATTCATTTTTGTAAGAACCATTTCAACTTGATTTCAACCGGTCATTTGAAAATGAATTCGTGATGCAATATACTTTTATTATTTTGCACACAGAACATCGCGATAAAATAATAATATAGTGTAATGATTCATAATTTCATAAATATACCTAGAAATCTGTTTAATGGTTGCCACGATTCAGGATATTTTGGTATATTTTTGGTAACAAATTCTCCTTGTCCTTTTTTTCTACGAACAACGTGTCTATGGTCGTGCTATGGTCTATGGTCCAAAAACCGTAACAGACGGGCGTATCGCAGCGGACCTTGTCGAACGTGGCCAGTCGTAGTCAGCCAGTTAGCTATCTATTCCTATCTATTATTAATATTAATAGTCTTCTACAACTACCAACTAAAAGCAGTAACAGACAGGCATAGATAGCTAAGGCCCACTTGCACCAACCACTTAACTCAGGGTTAGTGGGCTGTCATCTGTCAAATTCCATATAAAATGGTGGGTTAACCCTCTACTTTCGTTGGTGCAAGTGGCCCTAACTGGCTGGACCACGTCTTTGGCCTGGCATTATTATTGTTAAGTAATATCCAGCAAATTTAACCCTTTATAGGGCAAGTGCCAAATTCGGTCGCACGAGCGACCGTTTATCTATAGGGCTCAAATTTGCTTGTATTCATATACTATTATAATCTATACAAAACCTTATTATTTAGTGGATAGATAGTGAATGAACTTCGGTCTCTATGGCGACCGATTATAAAAAAATAAAACGCAAGGAATTTATGAACGCATCCAAAAGGTGGTCTCAGCGGCGACCGATGAACGCGTCGTTAAAAAAAAAGGTGCAATGTCAACTCCTCTGTTTACAAAATCAAATTTGCCGTATTTTAGTGAAAAACTAATAGTTAAAGGTATGTAATATGCTAAATTATAATGTTTACTATGGTTTAGTTTAAATATGTTTCGTGTTACAGTAAAATCTTAAGTATAGTTTGTGTTCGAATATTGATAGTAAGCAAGACTAACCTTAAAATCAAATTTTACATGTCTTTATAATTTTCCGTATTTTTATAAAATTATACAAAATAGAGGTTTGTCAATTTAACTAAAGAAAGCTAAATAAGTGTATTATAATATCACATCATCAAATGTTCGAAGAAATTTGCAGCTTAGATAATTTTTCGTCACAAATGTCAGTTTTGTGCAACTATTTGTTAATATTTCTCCTTCTACTTTTTAGATGCCTCCAAGAAAGAAGTATAAGCTGTCGGAATTGGAACAATTTAAAGAAACTGACTGGGAGAATATTTTCGAGGGAATCACAGACGACGAGCAGGCTGAAAATTCCGACATCGGGGGTGATGACGATGCTGAAGATGACATGCCAGTTTCATTTAGACCTGTGGTAACAGTACCTACCAAGATTTACCAGATGTAGATGTAGATGTAGTGTAGGGACGCCCGGCCGGATACAGGCGGGCTGTCGATCGCTGGTGCGTTCATTCAGCCCAATTCCCTGGAGTTGGAGCTGCAGGTTACTGTCCCGGCTGCCCTCCCACACTTCTCTCCTCAAATCTTCTTGTTTTCCTGCAGAACAGAAGGACATCTTTAAGTTTGACATCCTTGAGTTCATCTTCTCCCAGATTGTCTCTACCGAATGTGTCATGTCGCGGTGCCGCATACATGATACATTCTGCTAGTAGGTGCAAGCTAGTCTCCTCCTTACCACAATGTGGACAGGATTCGTCACTACTGATACCTATTATCTTCATATGTCTGTTAAGAGTGTTGTGTCCCGTTATGATACCGGTCAACATTCTTAGACTGTTCTTACCTAGTTTCAGAAGATACCTAGTTCTCCTTTGGTCTCTACCTTCTATCATCATCTTCGTTTGTCTACAACTGGTCTCTCTTTCCCAGGCTCTTTGTGCTTCCATCTCTTTTATCCTCTCAATGACTCCTTTCGTGACGTCAGCTGACATAGGCAGAGCCGGTTCCGGACCCAAGAATTCCGTCTCCGCCCCCGCCCTTGCCAACTCGTCCGCTTTCTCATTACCTGTGACTCCCTGGTGTCCCGGTACCCACGCAACCGTTACACTTCTATGCTTGCCTATCGAGTTTAGCTCTTCCCTGCATTCTCTCACCAGGGACGAGGTCACCGATATTCTCTTCAGAGCCTTTAGCGCCGCTTGACTGTCGGTGTATATGACCACGGCTCCATCTTGTTTGTCGCTTTCTTTTAATATACGTGCACAGCTCGCTATGGCACATACCTCTGCTTGGAACACGCTAGTGTATCTCCCTAGTGGTATCGACACCTTTTCTCCTAGTTTCGGGATTACTATTCCCGCCCCTGCTAGCTTTGTAGAGCTTCTCCTAGAGCCATCTGTGAAACATATAGTCGTTGGATGCACGACCTCTACCTTCCAGTTGTCTCTTTCTCCTATATGTACCCTATACTTCTTATCGAAAATCTCCTCCCTCTTTATGAGGTCATTATTGACCATCAGCATTTCTAGTTTTGATAGTGCCTCTCTTTGTATCAGTGCGTGTCTCTTGTCCACACAACTTCCTCTCCATTCCTTGCATGCTTTCATTCTGTACCACTGTTCCATGGCTCTCTTCTCTGCCTCAATCCAGAGGGGCTTTAAGCCTATCAGCACCTCCATAGCATGTGTCGGGGTGGTTCTCATAGCCCCCGTCATCATGAGGCAAGCTAATCTTTGTACTTTTGTCAGATTCTTCCGATATTCTCCAATATGGGTCCTGTGCCACCAGATCACCGCCCCATATAGCACCCTGGGTAGGATAATGGCTTTGTAAATCCAGTGGATCATACTCGGCTTCAGTCCCCAGTTCTTCCCTACTGCCCTTTTGCATTGGTACAGCGTTCTTATGGCCTTAGCCGTCTGCTCTCTGATATGAGTCCTGTATCTGAGCGAACTGTCAAGAGTAATGCCCAGATATTTGAACTCGTCTACCATTTCTAGTTCTACACCCTCTATTTTTATGGGTTCCAGCTCTTTTTTCCTCTTGTTAGTGAATAACACCAGCTTAGTTTTTGACGGATTGAGATCCAGTCCTCTCCCTCTGCACCATCCCAGTACCTGTCTGAGACCTCTTACCATTATGTTCCTCATGACACTGAGGACCATACCTCTCACCAGTAGTACTCCGTCATCAGAGTAGGCCTGCATGTACAGGCCTCCCCTGTTGAGTTCTCTTACCATAGAGTCCAGAAGTAGACACCACATCAAGGGTGACAAGCAGCCTCCCTGCGGGAACCCCTCCTGGGACTAATCGTCTTTGTTATACCTCCCAACTCCGCCGTTATAGACCTGCACCTTAGCATACTGCCTATCCACTGCGCTAATGTCGGTCGGATGCCTTCTCTCACCAGACTCTCCTCAACGGCTTGGAAGGTAGCCCTGTCAAAGGCCCCCTCCACGTCGAAGAAGCAGCCTAGAGCATACTGTTTTGATTCTAGGGCCCTTTCCACCCTCACAGCTAGGTTGTGAAGAGCCGTCTCCGTTGACTTCCCAGCCATATATGCATGCTGATTCCCGTGAAGCGGGTCTCCACTGCCGTTGACCTTCTCTCTTATATGCTTGTCTATCACCTTCTCTAGGGTTTTTAGGACAAAAGACGATAGACTTATGCTTCTAAATGATTTTACCTCTTGGTATGATTTCTTGCCTGGTTTAGGTAGGAAAACCGCCCTTACCTCTCTCCACACCTTTGGAATGTGTCTGAGAGCGATACTTGCCCTGTACAGTTCCAGTAGGTCATCTTTTATATGCTCATACCCTTTCTGCAGTAGTACCGGTAGGACCCCGTCCGGGCCCGCAGACTTGAAGGGTGCAAAGGAGAAGAGCGCCCACTCCATCCTGCTCTCCTTCACCACTTCCGCCGCACCTCCCCAGTCGGCCTCCCCCCGGCTTACCTGCTCATCTATCTCTGTCACCTCCTCACAGCCCGGAAAATGTGTGCTCAGCATTGTACTCAGTACCCTCTCCGGCTCTGTGATTAAGTCACCGTCTACTCTTAGGCTCCCCAGTTGGCACGCCCGGTCTCCAGCTAATAGCTTTACCACCCTCGCACCTTCTGAGTAACTGTCAATGTCTTCTGTAAATCTTCTCCAGCCCTCCTGTCTAGCTCTCTCTCTTAGTCTGGTATACTTATTTCTGACCTCTCTATACTCGTCCCAGCTATGAGTGTCGCCTTTCTTTACCGCCACCCTCATAGCCTTGCGAACCTTCTTCCTTACCTTCTGTAATTCTCTGCTCCACCATGGCTGTCCTTTACCTGCCTGCACGAGTTTCTCTGGACATGCCTTGTGGTATGCTGCTGTTACTACCTCCTTCAGCCTGAGTGCTCCTTTGTCCAGGTCGTCAATACTTTCGTACCTACCACCCGAGACGGAAGTCCTCTTTAGCTCCTCTCCGAACTTCGTCCAGTCTGTTTTGCGTGGATTTCTTACCTTCATCTTTTCTACCCGACAATCAATGCTGTAGAGTATCCTTCGGTGGTCAGACATGCTGTCCTCCTCGTCCACCCTCCAACATTTTACCTTGCCTGATATCTCTCTCGATGCTACAGTGATGTCCAGCACTTCTCTCCTCGCCCTTGTTATAAACGTCGGTGTATCACCTGTGTTTATAATTTCCAGGTCATTGCTTATTATGAATTCTAATAGAGATTCCCCCTTTCGTTGGTGTCGGTGCTACCCCACACCTCATGATGTGAGTTAGCATCGCAACCAACTATCAGGGGTATATTCCTACCTCTATACCTCAGAACCGTCTCTTCCAATTCCTTTGTAGGTGTCTCTGCGTCGCCCGGCTGATAGCAGGACGCCAGCGCCACCTTGCATCTCTTCCCTTCGTCATTGATGAAGTAGGTCTCCACCACGACAAGGTCTCTGCAACACATGGTCATGAAACATCCCATATTTCTCACATTATTACTCACATATATGCATGCTCTAGGAGGTAGCTCACCATTTCCCTCATAGTACAGAGCTCCCCCCAGATGTCCCAGGCCTGCCACCCGGTTCCTCCATGCATAAGGTTCTTGCAGCAGTGCTATTTCAACTTTGGCCCTCCTAACATATTGTCCTAGCTCAGACATTGCGTCCTTGCAGTGTTGGAGGTTTACTTGGCATATGTTTGTGTGTGTGTTTGTGTGTAGGTGCTTGTGTAGTGTTCTTTGTGTGTTCATAGTGATAGTTGTGTGTAGTGTTGTTGTCCCCGGACTGTTACTCGGAGAGCTCGCCCCCGTCGACGACGTCCATACCCTCCTTCTCCTCCGTATTGACGCCGCTCAGTGCCGTGCCCTCCTTTCTCAGTTCGGGTTCTTCATTGTTAGGTTCTGAGGGTTGTTGAGTGATGTTGGCCCTCAAAATCCTAACTCTCACACTGGTGGCGGAGAAGTCCATGACCTTCGTCTTCTCTTCGCCCCAGATCTCCTCTACTCCATCCGGGACCAAAAAGGTCAACCGGGTACCTAACTCTAGAGCATCCCTGCCCGCAGCCTTCCACTCCAGGAATTTGAGATCCCGGCGATCCGGATTCTGAGCGTAAAGGAATTCCTTTACATACTCCGTATCCGCATCACCCGGAACCCAAACTTGCACCCTAGTCTGCTCCAGCTTACGCACGATGATTCGGTGTCCGTCCAGCACCCCGAAGTCCTGACCTAGCAGCCAGTCCCTAGACTCCGTCGACTTTGGTGTCACAAGGAAAAATCCTTCCGACACCAAACCCGACGCAGCGAACCTTGGTGCTACTACGCCTGGCTCCCCCGTACTACCTGCAGGACGACCACCTCTATCAACTGCGTAAGCTTCTTCCTGATGAGCTTCGCCAGAGCCTCGTCCACCGGAGCCCCATCCTCACGACCGACAGCCACAGCCAGACCTCGGTTCGCCCTAGCGACGTTCCGTGGTCCGTCTGCAGCCGCCCTGGCCTGATTCTGGCGCTTCGCCGGAGGACGCTCCGAACGACCCTCATCAGTACTCTGCCTCTTCATCTTGAGGCCGCGTTTGCTCGGGCCAGGTTTGGCGTCCCCCTTAAATTCCACCACCGGAACACCACCCCTTTCCCCAGCAATCGCAGCTTTTCTCCTCATAACCTTAGCCTTCTTTTTCTGGGCCTTAGACTGATACTTATAGAACGGCCCGTTCTCCGCAGGTGTGGCCTCCCTTTCGGTTACCTCCCTCTTCGGTGAACGCAGCAGCTCCGCTTCTTCACTTAGCGACAGGCCTTCCAGTTGTAGGACATCCGGAGTACCCTGCCCAGTTCTTCTCTGTAGACTGCTCTGCTCCTCACCGGAACTCGGAAGCCCACTCTCTACAGCGATCGGGGGTCCGTCAGCAGACTTCCCGCCCTCACGCACTTCTACCCTTTCGGGTCTCTTCGCCGCTGACGCGGTGTTGGTTTTAGTTTTGATATTTGTATTAAAAGAATTCTCCATATTAGTAACTGTAAAAGGTGCTATTTCAGCGTGGTGAGATAAAAACTAGGGGTAGCTGCAGAGCTCCCATACAGACCCCAGCTAAATTTACTCCTACGACAGTGGCGCCACCCCCCTGCGCATAGTCGTTAACGACAGCGATTGTGCTGAGTAGGCTCGCAAGCATGGTAAGACAGCTCCTGTGTTGCCTGTTGTGGCGGGAATGTGCGCGTCGGCTCACCCCTAGGAACCCGCTCATGGGCTCCCGGGGCTAGCACTTGCACACATATACCCCACCACTCCAGTCGACAGGTCAGAGTAGAAGTGTTTCACCCCTAGGGTATCTCTCCCCGACACCCCGGGGTTCCGCGACAACCACCCCTCCCCGCCAAACCAGACACAACACAGGTCCTGTCCCCCTCCCCTCTCCCGCTTGCGAGCCCAATCAGCACCACCCCCCGCTGCCCACAGCCGGCTGTGAGGGTCCTCGGCACGTCCTCCCACCTTGACCCTGGGGGTTTTGGGGCGAGTTGCCATGACGGGTTACCCCGAGACGACAAAACGGCCATTGCACTCCTCATTTTAGTCGGGCTTGTGACCGACTCCTTCGTGTACCATGGATGAATGATACTCGAAGGAGGCTGAGTTTAAAGAGAGATTTACCATGTCCTGAAGCTATTAATGGGGCCAGTTCTGAGAAGAGTACATCTTGCAGTAATGAGAAGGAGAAATCAAATATATTGCATAGCAGGGTGATCAAGCAAGGATCTAGGAGAGGGTGAGCACGCACAGAAAGTTGGAGAATTTGACAGTGTTATGGACGGTTCTGTGTTGGTAACCAAATGGATGGATCGAGGAACAAAATCAGTGATTATGACTTCTAATATGCATAGCCCTGCAGAAATGGAAACTGTCCTACGGACAAACAAAAAAGGTGAAAGAGATAAAATAGTCTGCCCTAAAATGATATCAGACTACAATCATTATCTTTTTACATACCTAGCGATCGGTGTGAGCAGACGTGTAAGACGTTGCAATATTTTATTAATTTACGAATTAAAATCATGTGCAATATGCATTGACCTCGATATTGAAAAACTGTGTCATGCGATGTGCCTTGTGCTGTGCAAGTAGTTATGACGTCAGTGTTTAGTTATCAATATCTTTATACAAAATGAGTGGTAATAATAGTCCATTCGGCCGTAGCTCCAAAACTCAGCGAAGTCCACCATCAACACCATTGCCCTCGGACACCACAGATTAATAATTAGTTACTACGTAACAGATGCGACAGTCACTTTTGCCCTGTTTTTACTTAGTCCGCTGTGGCGCCACTATAGCGCTGCTAGCAGTAGCATAATCTGTGGCAATAGCTGTCAAGTTTGACATAATAGTGCTGTCCCAGTTCGATAATCGATATCGATATTAACTAGTGATGTAATGATTTTATCGATAACTGTCGTAAGGATTTACAAATAAAGTACCAAGCTAAGTTGGTAGCGATTTCGATAGCACAGACTTAGCAAATGTGACACTTGCTCATTTTGTACTACCAAAATCGTTCCCAACTTAGCAATTTATACAATTTTGAAATAAAACGAAGTTTTTCCTGATATATTTATTTCCATATTATTTACAATACATAACAGAAAATTATACCTCCAACATAAAATATTGACTGAATAATCGACGACAACAACGTATAAGGTACAATCTGCAATTTTTTTTTTCAGAAAATTGCACCTTACCCACCAACGTACAAGGTGCTATCTGCTACGAGAAAAAATCGCAGATTGCGCTTTGTACGTTGTTGTCGTCGTGATGTGAATATTCAATACCAATTTTGTAATATATTATTGTTAATAAATAGAACTAATAGTTATTTGTCTTACAGGGGGACAAAGTATTGTTTAACTGCACGTGCCAAAATTGAAACCCAAGGTAGCGAAAGATTCCAATATTGAACCGCTGTGGAATCTTGAGCGTTTGAGGGGTTCACGGCAGGAAGGTTAAACAAACTAACTTTGCCACCGAGTGAAACACAATTTTTTTCATCACACCCAACACGAACAAAATACAGACTATGAAACACCAAACTAAAACAAATCAATCGATTTATGCAATATTTGTGATTCAAAAACATCATGTACAGGTAATTTTTACCAGCCAGTTCGTTTTCGTTTGATTAATGTTTTTAGTTTGTTGCTTTTAGGTTATTACATTCAAACCTGACCAGAATACTGTAATAAATTGATAATTAGCATTGCCAGATCATTTCCGCCGGCTGTAACTTACAGAGAGACTTTCAACCCTTATATTTTCTCAAGCTACGGCCGGCGAGAATGGTCTAGTAATGATGATTATCAATTTATAACAGCAACTTCTAACACAAACATAAAAATCAGCCTTGAGAATTTAACGAAAACTAGAGTACCTACCTATTGTTTTAACCTTTTGCCCGAAAAATGGTCATTGAACCGAACTAGCACATATAAAATGTCGATACTTAGTACTCTACAGTATTATCCTCAACTTTCATATTGGACAAAATTAGGAAGGTCTTGCGGTTCTTGCTTTATAACAAAACTAGCCTACAAAAAAATCACACCACAAAGACAATAAGGTCACAAAAAAGAAGTCATTTATATATTGCTTTTTGTCGGAGTCTATGTGATCTGAATTTTTTGTAGGCTAATTTTTGTGGTTCCTCCATTTTCATTGCGTATTTTTCTTCTATGTCGCCCTTTAAAATTTTATTTATAATATTACACCAATTATGGGTATGTAATCTGACAATGATGTTCAGAAATGTGTTTTTTACAACATTTGTATGATCTACACATCCCAGCCATGAAATCCTCAATTTACTTAACATGTAAAGCAGGTCAGTGCCGACATTATGTTTAAAACAATTAATGTTTAAATAATTATGTATGGTATTACTTGTTTCTGTATATAATTTTAAAAATTGTTCAGTAGGATATTGAAGATTGTTATTTTTAAGTCTTTTGTATTCTCTGAATTGTATATAGGCGTGGTGGTCCTCTTTAGAGCTGCTTATGTAAGTTGATAAGCAGCGCTGGCAGTTAATTGTTTTTGAGATTTTTCTACATAGATACCCTGCTGTATACGCTGAACATTCAACTTTCATTTTTTGTAAAGTTGATCCATGTTTTTGGTAATCTAGTTTAGATTCACTTGGACAGACCTGTGAAGTGGATGGGCGGGAAATTATGTTTGGACATTGATTTTCTTTGTTGTCTTCATGGTCTTCTAGGTCTTCTACATCAAAAAGAAAATCTTTCTGTAATAAAACCTCACCATTATCCACTTCACAGTTTGCAAATTTAGAGTGAGGGCTCAATATATTAGAGAGAAGTAACGACTTAAAAGTATGCACAAAACTACAGGCATTTGGTTTAACATTTCTGTAGTTGAGAGCCCTCACTCTCCCAAAAAAGTTTTCCAGTGGGTCTTGGTTTATATTTCGCGGGTAAAAATATTCCACACCAAATTCGTCAAACAAAATCTTCGATATCCTACTGAAACTGTTAAGTGTTACTACCCATCCTTCTAGTGACGGTACTCGAACCAATCGAGGATTTCCTTGCCTTAAAGCCAATTTACTGGTCACGTCCTCGTATTGAATTTTATTTAATTTTTCTATGGCTTCCAACCAAAATTTATGGTGAGCTGAATTTTTTTTCACTGCTTTCCTCAGTTTCCCTTTAGTTGCGCCTCCAGGGGAGCCGTTGACGCTGTCAAACAACGTGTCAAAAAATTCAATGAGCTCTGCTGTCGCTTCCATGGTATCAGTATCACTTGAGTCAGGATTATGAAGCTTGTCTGAAAGCAGAAATAAATCGTCAGCAAATTTTATTGCATCATAGAGGCCTTTAATATAATTAAACTATAAAAGTTTCAATCGTATGAGAATAAAAACTCGCAAAAGTAATGTCATAGCAAATTATTTATTTATTTTACACTAGATGGAATCAAAAAACAAGACTCATATCACATACATGTGTATGACTTTTATAAAAAAGTACAGACTTTTAAGCGGCATAACGGCCAGAAGACGGCACACAAACCCCGCAGACGCAAGTCAAGTGGACCACAGACGAACCACTGAAACAGCCTTTGTGCATGTAGCCTTCACCAGCACACTCCGCACACGGAGGCGGTGGCGGTATAACGTAGCGCGACACATTCAAATAGTTAAATTAAAATATTACTTACTAAGGGCAGCTGTGTAGTTCAGCATGGCCGCTGTTCGTGAACTAAAAACTTGCGCCGCCACGCTGACTTTCATTTTTTTTATTTTATCGGGATCTACGTGGTGCGCTGTTAATTTTGGTAATGCCCTCGTGTGACCCAGCCGGCTATCAATGTCATATATGTATTGAATGTCCTTCCATGATGCTCTCTTTCCTTCCCAAATAATATTTTTGTTAAGGAAATTGTTCCTTAATCCTTTAAGTAAATGGGGCGGGTCGTAAAATACACTTAAATGATGACCAGCAATGTGTACTGTGCCATCTGAAATAATAAAGTAATATTAATACAGTAGGTATTTTGTAACTCTAATTAACAATACTGTAGGTTTATACAAAGCGTAATTTTTTATTTTTTTTCCCTTAACAATTTTTTAAAATATCATTAGTGGACGTTTCTGCTTCTTGAAAATTGATTTAAAGTTAAGTTGATACTCGTATAATAAATAAAATAAATTATACGACATTCTTACACAAATTGACTGTCCTATGGTAAGCTCAAGATTTCAATTTCAATATCATTTATTTCAGATGTAAGTTTACAATGTAATACAACCAAAACACTTACATGGTACATATATTAATAAACAGACATATTATGTGTTGTAGGTACTCAGACAACTCAGGAACAAATATCTATGCTCATCACACAAATAAATGCCCATACCGGGATTCGAACCCAGGAACGCGGCTTAACCTGTGGGTTCCCGCGACCCGAAAACTCGTTTAGCCGTTGTCTCCCGCCGGCGCATATCTGTGCCGCGAAAATTTGCACCCTTGTTTCCCGGCAACTGCGCGATTGCGAAATTCCGTATTTCCCAAGGTTTTTTGACCCTTTACGAGTGTACGACTTATGTGTTGTTTTTGCTTGTAGGACAGAAGTGTTTATAAATAGTTAAGAGTAATGTATATCATTATAAAGAGGAAGAATTGAACTTTCAGTTGATGTGCGTAAAATAATTCAATAGCGCCCAAATGATTCTAAATACCTTATGAATTCCAGAGAAAGAAGGAAAATGAGACCTAGGTGACTAAATGTACTAAAATAAAAGAGTTTTATAATCTAAATGCATTTGTATGCTATTAATCCGCCGGCCAATAATATATTCTAACATCAAGTATAAAAAACACATAACAATACCTTTGAAAACATCTTTATATTTTTACTTCAAAATTGCGCGATCCGCAACGGCCATGATCCCGGTAACAGAGAGCGATTGTTCACTACTTTGTAATCACTTTGTAACAAATGAAACATGGTTGGATCCGCTCTGTTTTTATTATTTTGCATGGATAATATAATTAAGAACTTAAAATAAGGTAAGTAAATAACAATGGAAATAGTAAAAACCATATTTTTGATGGAAAATATAAACACTTTGTAACGGACAACGTACTTTAGACCCAACTTTGATTTGCGGTTTTTACACAGAAAACGCACTATAATAACAAATTATTGTATTTAGTATTAATCTATAAAGAATAAATATATAAAAAACAACTATTAATTACTGTTTGCTAAGCAAAATCCCAGTAATATTCACTAAGTCAACACGGTAACGCGGAAGTTGCTCTACGCACGGAGGTCCAACTTTAACTGGTCATGGCTTGTTTTGTTTCTATGGGAGTGAGTGGATGTTTGGAACCATTCTTTCCGGAGCTTTATTAGGAATCGAATGAAACTTATTCCAATGGAATTTGAGTCGTATAATTTTAGAAATAAAGTTTTAAATAGAATGAGATATTCGGGCTCAAATTTGTGGCGTGGGAAACATAGGTGTACGAATTCGCGGACACATATGTGCGCCACTGGGAGTTGACGGAAACTAGGATTTTCAAGGACGCGGGAAACCTGGTAAAATTATTTACGGCGCATATCTGTGTCATCGGGATCCCACAGGTTAACAGATAAGGGTCCCCCCACATCTAGCGTCTCGCGAGCGTCGCGTCGGGCCAACTGTATGGGCAAAGCCTGACGCCGCGTCGACGTCGCGTCGACGCGGCGTCTTTTTCCATACAATTGGCCCGACGCGACGCTCGCGAGACGCTAGATGTGGGGGGACCCTAAGGGGGCCGGTCGTCAGAATCACCTTATATCACAAGAAGTTAAAAACATGAAGTTAAATAATTGAGCATTCGTCGTCAGGAGCCAAATAAACCAAAAATATCTACAATCTACATCAGTACTATATAATATATACTTTATTTATATTTACCATCTTCTGTGTTGGCTTCGTCGTTACGGTAACGTATTGTCTCTTCTCGGAATTTTTTGATCGCAGTTCTGAAGGTCGATCCTTGGTCGCAAACTAGTCCTAAAGGTATAAGTCCTGTTTGAGCCACTTCTGCCACGATTTGCTTTAAGATTTCCTGCATCTCGTTTGTAGATGTTGTTCCTTCGCAGAAGTAATATGATATGCACTGCCGCCATGAAGAACATATGCCTCTTATCATAAATACAAGGGCATGATCACAAAACTTCATTTTTCTTTCACCAGCGACATCCACAAATCCATGAATTAGATCATTACTTTCATTGTATGTTAAGTACGGTGTCAGAGCAATTTCGTCAAATACTATTGAGCATAACTTTTGCTGTTGTCCCCAGTTTTTCACGGTATTTCGGATGTGAGAAAATAACTGTCGGTTAATTCCTGGTTTGATTATTACTTTTTCAGATAGTCTGTGTAGTCCTCTTAGTGGGCAAAGCAAACATTGTTTCCAAAAGTTTGTACGCCTTTGGGCTTTGCTTCATCAGCAATAGAGCCATACGCTTTTCTTCCATCGTGAACGTTCGGGACATTTTGTTTTTGCGACACAGTTTCAATTGCATTAGCAGAAACGTCTGTGCCTGTTTGTTAAGTAGGTCGAAATTCTTAAACAATTGCTCGTTACCTCCATATGATTTAGCTTGTGAAAGTCTTTCTCCGCCAGTGTCACCCATACATGATTTCGTAATACTTATCATGTCGTTGACGAATTTTCTTCCCTTTGAACTTAATTTCTTCATAACAGAACCTGTAATAAAAAAAAATAGATATGATTATACGGATGATACCGACATTGTATTCCATGACAACTCCTGGGCCACAAATTCACAAATTTAGCAGGGAAGGGCTAAATAAAAATAAAAAACTATATTAACCAAGAGAATTTGTTTAAAATACAGTATGCAATTAATCGACGACCCCCACACTAGGCTAAGCCTGTATCGTGGAAGTCAGCTACATGCGTGGTTTGACCAGATAACAGCAGCTTAAGTAAAAATAAATACTAAGTGCATGCAAACTTACAAATATAAGTACCTATTACAATTAATATAAAATATAACGTTAAACAAGATCACGACAAGATAAAGTCACGATCAAGATAACGACAAACAATGACAAGATCAAATGAAAAACAGAGGGTTCCGTAACTAGTGATTTAGGTAGAGAGAGTGTGTGTGTGTGTGAGAATATGTATGGTGTGTGTGTGTGTGCGTGTATGTGTGTGTGTGTGTGTGCGTGTATGTGTGTGTGTGTGTGTGTGTGTGTGTGTGTGTGTGTGAGGGACTTATTGTGAAAAATGTTTATTGTCTAAGACAGCATATTTTCTCAAAATCTTCGTAAGTTAAAGGCAGTAGGAATTTACGTAATAAGGATTTAGCTTTTTAGGAAGAGGGCAGCGTTTAATGTCACATCGTTTCAGCACAGCGTTATAAATACATATAAGGAAAAATAAATGATTTAAAGCGTCTAGCGAACCTACTACGGACTCGAGGTACAGATGTTCTGAATATAGGTAGGTTTAGCATGCTAGGGTAGGATGAGCAGTTTATTATCCGGCTATGCATGTAAACGGCAACTCGCATGATAAAAAGTCTACGGACACTGAGAACTCCAGCCTCTCTGAAAAGGCTCTCTGTTGAAAATTGTCTCGGTTTGCGCAAGGATACCTTTAACACCGCTCTTTGAGCTCTTTCCAGAGTAATCAGGTTGGTTACGAATTTAAACCGAAACGAATTTAAACATTTCTCTGCTAATTTTGGGCAGGGTCTTGAAGGCCGGGCCTGAATGGCTAATGCTGACCCTGAACATCACCAATACAAACTTCCTCTGATTTCACACAAAACCAATATATAGCTATCCATGCCGTAATCGGCAACTGCGACCTACTAGCTACTTACGTTACGAGCGTGTGCTCGGATATGGCTTGCAAAGCCGAACTTGGTCTTGAAAACTCCGTCACACGTGGGGCTAAAACCAATATACAATATACCTACATGGCAGACATCCTTGAGTTCCATGACTCGAGAACAAATATCTGTGTACATCACACAAATAAATGTCCTTACCAGTCATCATAATACAACGTGTTTCCGGTATCACTCAAAACCTCAGACACCCCAACTGATTTTTATTTTTTTAAACTCATCTAGAGTATTCATCTTTTAATCTGATGGTTACTTTTTTTTTAATTGAATTTTTAATTTTCTGTACAGCTCTACTCGACTTTTAGCTCTACACTCAATAAAATAATTGCTAACTACCATCATAAACCATAAAACTATTTATTTGTGTACGTTACTGCAACGACATAAGGTTTACCAATAGACAGCTATTTAAGATGTCACTGTAAAACACTTTAAAGCTTTGTCACAGTTAACTTCAAATTGGACAGGTAATCGCAGTAAGCAAATTTAAACCCAATATTCAAAATGACAAGGTTGTTATTAGGTACGAATTCAATTTGTTATGACTTATGATAATCATTAAGATTAAACTGACAAACAACGTCAAACTCGTAGCGGAAAAAATAATCGTCCAAGTTCATTTTCATTTTCATCATTCGCTACGCGGGAGCGGTGGCAAGCGAACGCACGCGCTTACCTACCTATAACCTGTTTTTATTGATCGCGTTTCGAACCTTTATATTTATAATTCGCAATAATAATGAGTACTACTTGTGCATCGTGTGATGAAGCGATAACCGACGGCGTGAAGTGCCCAAAGTGTAAAGGATTATTTCATTTTGGATGCGCTGGTGTTCGTGAGGGTGTTCACAGGAAATGGGATGCCGAAAAGAAAAAGGCGTGGCGGTGCTCAAACTGTACCTGCGCCTCGTCCCCCTTACCCCAAGTCAACCAGGAAGTATCGCTCAACACCATACTTCAAGAGCTACGAGAAACTCGAAGTGACCTCAAGAGCGAAATATCGGAAGTGAAAAGTGATGTGCGAGACGTCCATGACAAGTTGGCAACCTTTGACGAGCGTTTGCAAAACCTAGAATCGTTAAAAACAGAACACGAAGGCCTTAGCAAACAGGTACAAGAGATGATGTCTACTATTTCGGAGCTTCGTTGCCAAATTTCGCAGAAAGATCAACAGGACCGAATCAATAACATTGAAATTTCCGGAATTCCCTTCAAGAAAAATGAAAATTTAAATAATTTATTACACACTATATGTACAAAAGTAGGTTTCACATTAACGTCTGGAGATATTGATACCATTCATCGAGTACGTCGGTTCAAAGACAACAACCCTGGGCCCAGCGTATTATCAAGAAATGATGACGGCGCGGATACATCGCAACATGTACCTCACACAAATATACCTAACATCATTGTGCGGTTTACACAACGCAGGCGAAAAAATGAGCTGATGTCGGCTGTACGGGCCCGGCGGGGCCTCACTACAGCTGAACTGGACTTCGACGGGCCTGCCAGGACTGTCTACATTAGCGAGCATCTGTCGCCAGGAAATAAACTTCTACTCCGCAAAGTGAGAGCCATTAGCAAGGAACACGGCTACAAACATGTTTTCGTGAGGGAATGTAAAATCCTAGTTATCAAAAAAGATGACCAAAGGCCGGTTTTAATTTCCAAAGAAAGTGATCTTTCCAAACTTTCCAGGTGACTCTCACGTGTGTTATTTACTGTTTTGGTTTCATGTCTACATAATACTCTTATTTATTATGTTTCGATTTTTATTATTGTCAAGACGTTTTTGTTTTATGGCAATTTCAACCTTATATTACCTGTCCGCAAAGACGATAATCTGTATGAGACAATAGTTGTTTACCACAAGTGCTCGGAAGGAGCGATAGAAGTAGTTCTTGTTGCTATGTTATATAAATTATGCGTGCATGTGCATCTATATAAATTAACCACTATATTTTCCTTGTACAGGCGCGTCAGCTGATCTTAACTTATCGATTTACTACCAAAATGTGAGGGGATTGAGAACAAAATCAAACGAGGTATTTTACAACGTACTTAATAGTTCCTATGATATTATATGTTTTACAGAGACCTGGCTAAACGAATCTTTTTACAGCTCAGAATATTTCGACCCTAGTTTTATAGTTTTTAGAAAGGACCGTGACGCAATAGTGAGTGGACATTCCCGTGGAGGTGGGGTAGCGGTGGCGGTCCGGGGCGCGATGCGGCCCGAGCTGCGGCCTGAGCTAGCGGCGCCGCCGCCGGCCGACGAGCTGTGGGTGAGCATACCTACCGGCCCGGGCCCGGCGCACGCGTCTGCCTCCGCGGCCCCTCCCTCTCATTCATCTCGCGGTACTTATGTTCATATTATTTGTACTTACATTCCGCATGGGCAGAACCATGTCAATTTATTAACTAGCTTATTAAATAGAATATATGATGAGTGTGACAAGCATCCGGCAGATACTTTCCTAATCGTAGGCGATTTTAATGTTACAAATGCTTCATGGTCTCGAGACGCAGCTTCCATAGGTACAGATATTATGACAAATGACGATTATCCGGCGACGTTGATTTCCGATTTTATGCATTTAACACAACTTCATCAACTTAACTTTGTGCAAAATAAAAATAATCGAATTCTTGACCTGATTTTTAGTAACAAAATATGCGAGGTTACTTCGTGCTCTCGACCGCTTACGCCGGAGGATGGTCATCATCCCGCTCTTAACATAAATACAATTATATCCTATATTGAACCCTTGTCACCCAATATGAACGCGTTCAAAAAAATGTTCCATTTAACAAATTTTGATGCCGTAAAATCGGAATTAGAACGCGTAAATTGGTGTGAGGAATTCTCGAAACTTAACGGTTTAGAAGCGCAAGTAGATTACTTTTACGAAATAATTAACAAACTTATTAATCTTTACGTTCCATCAAAAAAACTTTATTCCTCAAATCGCTATCCGCCCTGGTTTACTCGTTCATTGATTAAATTATTAGCCGAAAAAAGAAAATATCATAAAAAATGGAAACAATACGCCCAACAGTCAGATTATGATTATTTTTCCATTCTCAGAAGCCGTTCCAAGTATTTAGAGAAACAGTGTTATGATAATTATATTCGAGACGTAGAAAATAAAATAAAATTTAACCCAAAATACTTTTGGACCTACGTGAAGTCTAAAAAAGACTCTTCAGATTATCCACACAAATTCATTTATAAGGATCGTGACGTTACTGATGGTTTAGAAATTTGTAACCTTTTTAATAAATATTTCAATTCCGTTTTTGTTGAATCAAGTACTCCTAATATCGCACCTACCGCCGAGAACTCTAATTCGTATTTAAATATTAACTCGATTAAAATCAATTCTGATATTGTGTTTCAGCAACTTAAATCCATAAACACAAATAAAGGGGCAGGGGCGGATGGAATACATCCTCTTTTTATTAATAAATGTGCAAAGGAACTGACAATCCCAGTAACATATATTTTTACAAAATCATTAACCACCGGGATTTTCCCTGAACGCTGGAAACGAGCTCTAATAACTCCTATACCTAAAAACAATAAAAAAGATGATGTATCCCAGTACCGACCTATCTCAAAGCTATGTATTTTAGGAAAAATTTTAGAAAAAATTGTTGTTGATGATCTATCGTTTGCCGTGCGAAATTTTCTGTCTCCAAATCAACATGGTTTCTTTAAAGGTCGCTGTGTTGAGTCCAATTTAATTTCCTTTACAGACTTTTTAATGACCGCACTAAATAATAAATGTCAGGTTGATGTGGTGTACACAGATTTCTCTAAGGCATTCGACAAGATTAGTCACGGAATCTTATTAGAGAAGCTCTGGAGTGCTGGCATACATGGTGACTTGTTCCGGTGGATTAAGTCGTACATCACAAATCGCTCACAAGCCGTTTCGGTCAAAGGTTTCATGTCGGATTTTCTTCACATTCCTTCAGGTGTTCCCCAAGGGTCGCATCTCGGCCCTTTGCTATTTACGCTCTATATCAATGATATTGGTGATGTGGCCCGCAGCAGTCATCACTTGTTATATGCAGATGATGCTAAAATCTTTAAAATCATTAACACAGTTGCTGATTGTTGCGAGCTTCAAGCCGATATAAATTCTCTGTTTGATTATTGTGAAAACAATCAACTATTTCTTAATCCTGATAAGTGCAGCATAATCACTTTTACGCGTAAGAAAAACCCAGTAACTTATAATTATACATTAAATAATGAAAATATAAACAGAGTTGACAAGATCCGTGACCTTGGGGTTATAATAGATAATAAACTTACTTTTAATGATCACATTGACATCATTGTTCAAAGGGCTTATAAACAGCTTGGCTTCATGCTGAGGGTTTGTAAGCCATTTCAACATGAAATTACATATATGACGTTATACTACAGTTTAGTTAGATCAATACTAGATTTTGCGTGTATCATTTGGAGCCCTTTCTTTAGGTGTCATATCAATAGGATAGAACGTGTACAAAAGAAATTTGTTAAATCTATCGACTTCCGAATGGGACGGAGCCGGAACTCATATAAACACAGCCTTTCTCACTATAAATTACTGACGCTTGAAAATCGACGAACACAGTTTGATATAATGTTTCTTTTTAAAATCATTAATAGCTATATTGACTCCCCCTCACTTCTTGGTAGGTTATTATTCAAGATACCTCAACGCACTGCACGCCATAAGAAATTATTTGCTATTCCTTTCTCTCGTACAAAATTTTGTTCAAATTCTTACTTCAACCGTTGTCTCAATTACTATAATACAAATATGTCTCATATTGATCTTTTTTCCTATAAAACATGTAATAGTTTTAAGAAACAAGTAATCATTAACTTAAAGTAAAATCAATAAACAATTAGAAACTGTTCGAAAAATAATAATTTTATAGTTAAAAATCAGGTTTGAGCGTTGTATAAACTGATGTAAAATAATTTATTTAATTCTTGTTTGCACGTAGGTATGTCTGAGTTTAATGCTTAAAATACCTACAACCCGCTAACCGCTCCTAAAATAGCTTATATTTTAGATAAGAATATAATATGTTTAAGTTAGGGCACTCAAGGTCTATTAACACATCATGTATTTTCACATCATTGTTTGTATGACTGTTTGTTGCCTAAATAAATTAAAAAAAAAAAAAAAAAAAAAAAAAGTAACCAGCCAGTATTAATACCCCCAAATACTGAAGAAGGTAAACAACCTCTAGCAATGCGATATACACAATGTTGTATTACGAATACAATAGAATAGGCACATAAAAAATAACTAATAATACTAATTTAAACAAAAATATTACCCCCATCAAGATATAGCTCAATCGATTCTACTCTCGATTCTGAACAAACGGTTTTCAGGTTTTTAGTGTTAAGTGAAACACGGTGTATAGTACATTACATCAGAGGCCGGGAAAATGAGGATTTCCGGCCAAGTGGGATAGGGATACGAGGCCGGGAATCCGTTTTCACGCCGAGGCATGTATAGTGCTTTTCTCAAACATACAATGAAATAAAAAAAAATGCTCTAAAGGATAATATATAAAATATTTTATTAAAAAAAAGTTACTTTGCAGGGCTAGGCCTAAAAAATAATATGAAATCCCTTTACAGTCCTCTCGAGTTGTTGCGCCCAAAAAGCGATACTTCCCAGCCCATTTTAAGGAACGTAAAGACAATATTTCATTCATGTGCTCTGCCTACCCCTTTATGGGATACAGGCGTGACTGTATGTATGTATGTATGTTTGAGAAAAATAAATATATGTACCTGTATTACGTTTCCGTGTTGATTTCTTCTGTTGCAATGATTGAGCTGATGTTGGTTCAATTTCTGAAACAGAACAAACGACATAAAAATTAAATCCAAGTCGGTAACCATTTATTGCAACAGACATAAACAAAAATAAATAGGTAAAAAAAAAAATTTTATCGGGTCCCTATTATTTCTCGTACATGTATTTAATTAATTGTACACTATACTTGAGAGAGAGTGAGAGAGATGACAATTAAATGGTATTCATTCATGGACTTGTATGGTGCTCTAATAGTTTTGTAAAAAATCTTTAATTCTATCATGTGATTTGATGTGATGACTAGAACAAAATGAAATAATTAGAAGTAAATTTTTTTTGGGTATAGAACATTTTAATTTTATGCGTGTTTTACTGAAAAGCTTATTTGGACATAATTATGTATATTATGTACATATATCGTTGTCTGAATACCCACATCACAGGCCTGTAGCTTACCGTGGGGCTCAGTCAATCTGTGTATGGATGTCGTATACTTAATATTTTTTTTATTTTTTTTGAAACAAACCTGTTAGTTCCGAGACTTCCGAGGAAACATCAAGAACAGTGCCATCAATCACTTTTGGTAATGATGATGAGTCTTTGTCTACTGCTACACCATCTGAAAGCGTAATGGCGAAATGTTAAAAAAACAATCACATATGTATACGTATATTATAATACACGTATAATTTAGTGATGCTTCTTCTAGATCATTTTCTTCCTTGCGTCGTTCCGGCATTTGCCACCTTTGACAACTAATCCCAAGATTTGGGGAAGGCATTACTTTTACAAAAGCGACTGCCATCTGACCTTCCAACCCGAAGGGTTACGTGCCTTACAGGGTTTATTGGGATTAGTCCGGTTTCCTCACGATGTTTTCTTTCATCGAAAAGCGACCTAGCGAGCTACCTATACCAAGACATAATAATATATAGCATTTACACAACATGCTACACAAGCCACTGAAAACCTCAGAGACTCCAACAGATTTTTATTATTTAGAATTAGTCTAGAGAATTTATTCTTAAATCTGTATATTATTTCCAAAGATATTGCTGTTTCTTTTATTTTACTACTTCTAGTTGATTAGTAACTATACGTTAAATGATCACGTATGTGTGACGTGTTAGTGTTTCATCATGGTCCACACAGATTACTAGCAATTCGTAATCCTTATTACAAAGATATAAGCTTTAGGTATCTTATAAATTGTCAGTCATACAAACTGGGCTGGAGCCTGGAACAAAAGTCGATAAGGCGATAGTTTGTTACAAATTATAAGAAAAACAGCCCTTATTGCCTGAATTACGGTAGTGACATTAGCAACTGACATTCACTTTTTAATAATAGGAACTGCAATGTCGTATTTTTGCCATGCTAAATTGAACCTTATCACTGAGTCAGATGAGCTAACTATTGACAATTCAATCTTTAATAAAAATAACAGCCAGTATTAAATAGTACCAAGTAGATACCTATGCAATCCTATATCATATCAATGATACAATAGTACATACATACATACAGTCACGCCTGTATCCCATAAAGGGGTAGGCAGAGCACATGAAACTACTAAAGCTTCAGTGCCACTCTTGGCAAATAAGGGGTTGAAAGAAAACGAAGCTGTGGCATTGCAGTGACAGGTTGCCAGCCTCTCGCCTATGCCACAATCTAACCCATATCCCACAGTCGCCTTCTACGACATCCACGGGAAGAAAGGGGGTGGTGAAATTCTTAACCCGTCACCACACAGGTTACAGTAGTAACTGTCGCGTTTGTAACTTATAGACCGGGCACACAATAAATAAAAAATAAATACAAAAAACAACCTGCATTTAAAATATAGCCTAATCGATTCAACTCTTGATTCTAAACACTGTTTTCAGGTTTTCAGTGGATGGTGTAGCACGTTGTAGTATAAAAATCTTAATAAAATAAATAAAAATAATTTATTTCGGACCACAAAATCCATACATTAATTTATGTGAAAAAGTGAATGAGTTTAAAAATAGACTAGACAAGCACATCACATCTACATAATGTACATCTACACATGTCATAATGATGACTGGATACAGGCTATATCAGTTTTTTAAGTTTTTTAACTGCCTGCCTGCTTATTAAATAATAATAATATATCTTAAACTGACCAACTATTATAATATGTACTCGTTTTTAGGGTTCCGTAGTCAACTAGGAACCCTTATAGTTTCGCCATGTCTGTCTGTCCGTCCGTCCGTCCGCGGATAACGTCAGTGACGGTTAGCACTTACGTAGTAACTAATTATTAATCTGTGGTTAGCACTAGAAAGCTGAAATTTGGTACCAATATGTATATCAATCACGCCGACAAAGTGCAAAACTAAAAAGTGGAAAAAAATGTTTAGTTAGGGTACCCCCGCTACATGTAAAGTGGGGACTGATTTTTTTTTTCATTCCGACCCCAACGTGTGATATATTGTTGGATAGGTGTTTAAAAATGAATAAGGATTTACTAAAATCGTTTTCTGAGAATATTAATATTTTCGGAAATATAGATTATACTATACTTTTGAACCATATGTTTAAAAAATATGAAAAAAATCACAAAAGTAGAACTTTATAAATACTTTCCAGTAAAATTGTTTTGAACATGATAGGTTTGGTAGTTTTTGAGAAAAATACGGAAAACTACGAAACCCTACACTGAGCGTGGCCCGACACGCTCTGGGCCGGTTTTATTTGATGAAACATTTCCTACAAGTACCTTTACTTTGTGGGACGGAGGCCACAGTGTCAGAATGTGAGGAAGTTGGTGGGAAAACGGCTTCTGCAGTGAGTTTTGGCAATGACGATGGACCTTCATCTACTGCTGTCACATCTGAAAGAGTAAAAGCGGAATGTTAGCCAATAATGATACCTACATAAGTACATAAATAATTCTCAAGATGGATGGAAATTGATGTAGTCGATCTGTTATGCATAAAATAAAATAAAAAGTCATAATGGCAAATTAATATATGAAGATATTCTCAGTGGACCATAAGAATGGCTAGATAGATGGCCAAGCGCGTAACAAAAATTTATAATTTATATGCATGGGGTCAAGTTTTACTTTGTAGACACTTTGTGTCTACAGTAATTGGATTAGGTATTCATGGACTTGTATGGTGCTCTAATGTTTTTGTAAAAAATCTTTAGTTAAAGTCTAATGTGATTTGATATCATGACTAGAACAAAATCAAACAATTAGAAGTATTTTTTTTGGGCAAAGAACATTTAAATTTTATGCGTGTTTTATTGAAAATCATATTCGGACATAAGTATATTATGTATATTGTTGTCTGAGTACCCACATCACAGGCCTGTAGCTTACCGTGTACCGTGGGGCTCAGTCAATCTGTGTAAGGATGTCTTATAATATTTATTTTATTTTTTGAAACAAACCTGTTAGTTCCGAGACTTCCGAGGAAACATCAAGAACAGTGCCATCAATCACTTTTGGTAATGATGATGAGTCTTTGTCTACTGCTACACCATCTGAAAGCGTAATGGCGAAATGTTAAAAAAACAATCACATATGTATACGTATATTATAATATTCCGTCGTCGTTCCGGCATTTGCCACCTTTGACAACTAATCCCAAGATTTGGGGAAGGCATTACTTTTACAAAAGCGACTGCCATCTGACCTGCCTGCCTTACAGGGATTATTGGGATTAGTCCGGTTTCCTCACAGTGTTTTATTTCATCGAAAAGCGACCTAGCGAGCTACCTATACCAAGACATACTATAGCATTTATAGTATAGAAATCTTAATAAAATAAATAAAAAATAAAATAATTTATTTCGGACCACAAAATCCATACATTAATTTTTGTTTAAATTAATTTATGTGAAAATGTGAATCAGTTTAAAAATAGACTTATACTTTGTGGTGAAGTTAATAAATACTTTTTTCATTTTTCAGACTAGACAAGCACATCACATCTACATAATGTATGGTCAAAGAATTTGATTCTTTAGCAGTTGACGGTTGACTTGACATTTGACAGCTCTTAGCATAAGTATGTGTCAACCAAATTGACTTGAACCGCAAATTGCTAAACAATCAATTTCTTTAATAGTACATCTAAACATGTCATAATGATCACTGGATACAGACTATATCAGTTTTTTAACTGCCTGCCTGCTTATTAAATAATAATAATATATTTTAAACTAACCAACTATTATCATACTCCTTTTTTGATGAAACATTTCCTGCAAGTACCTTTACTCTGTGGGACGGAGGCCACAGTGTCAGAATGTGAGGAAGTTGGTGGGAAAACGGCTTCTGCAGTGAGTTTTGGCAATGATGATGAACCTTCATCTACTGCTGTAACATCTGAAAGAGTAAAAGCGGAATTTTAGCTAGTAATGATACCTACATAAAGAATTCTTGCATAAAGTAAAATAAAAAACCATAATGGCAAATTAATCTATGAAGACAATTAGTATAGTATTAGTATAGTGGTCAGTTATAGTATGCCTCATTTGTTCTGATCATAAATTAAAAACACTTAAAAATATTTGTGAAAATTATATGATTTTTGCCACTTCCAGGCTGCGACACAGCGCCATCTAGTTTTACACATAAATGGCCCATTACATTTCAGGGGTACACTTTTTTGTATGAGATTGTCAATCTTGGTATTTATCATCCTTGGTATTACTATGAATAATATTAATACATACATACAATCACGCCTGTATCCCATAAAGGGGTAGGCAGAGCACATGAAACTACTAAAGCATCAGGGCCACTCTTGGCAAATAAGGGGTTAAAAGAAAACGAAACGAAATAATATTAATAATTCCAAATTATGGTAGAAACTTAGTCAAACTACTATACCTTTACTTAGTGGGGCAGAGTTCTCAATTTGAGAATATGAACATGATGGATGTTCATGGAAGTCTTCACCTGAAATTGTTAAATGTAATATTTATTAACGCATTACGGACATAACTTTATTCTTATGTTCTTTTATAAATAAATATCCTAACTTCAAAGCAAATAAAGATTTGCAAAAAGTTTTGTCAACAAATAGCATTCTTTTTAAAATTTGGATTTGAATACAGGATCATCCTCGTCAAACAACTATCCTGTATTTTTATTAGGCTTCAACCTAACTCAATACCAACTTACCTAATCTACTATTGCAATATAATTATTGAGAGTTTGAGACAAACAAGACTAGAAATAAGTACAAAAACACATACCCGGCCTCCCAATGACCATATTTTGTTCCATCATATCCTCGTCATCGTCGTGGTATTTAAAATAATTGTGGTCACTCAGTGCATGTCGGACTAGAACAAAATTACAATTAGATAACTTAATTATATTATATATTATAATCCAAGTACCTAATGAAATCTTCACTTCAAATAATTTATCTCACAAAAAAATCAAAAAATGTGATTTTAGTATGCTAACAGGAAATTCAAATATATATTATAATTATATACTCGTGTATATATATAAAATGGTACCAGAATTAGAATTTACTATAAAAAAAAAAGAGGTAGAGTAAATAACGCACGTGGTATTTAACAACTATTCATTCATATATAAATCATAAGGTACTCACCGGTTCCAACTGGTGCCAGGGGTTCGCCGTGTTTTATTTCGTCATCAGTAAATAAGCAAGGATACGAAAACCGAATCTTCTTGCCATCCAATTGGTCAAACTGATGTCTATCGAAATGTTTTTCACACACACGTTTCCTGAGTAATTGGTCTTTTGACAAATTGAGTAAAATAGAATTTGTCGGAACAAGGAAAGACATCCACAAATTCCTTAAGAAATCGTTCTTAGGAAATGCAAAAAGTCGATAAGTCTCATTTGTTGCATTGCAACCACCAACACAACACTTCAGTCTCATGGTGATTTATTATTGCACTAACTAAACCGCAAGGTCCGCAAGCCAATAATAAAGTATTGTATCCAAACAGCAAAGGAGAATTAAGATATTTTTAGGATCTCAACTCAGCAAAAATGCGAGGAGATACACTAAACACTAGTTTACTCGACTTTGAAATTCGGCACAATAAAGATGTGAAAACTTTTGAAATCCATCATGGCGGGTGCTAAAGAGGGGGCTGGAGTGGCGGGGCGAGGGGAGGGGGCGTCTGAAGCGCCACGGTGGCCGTTTTGGGAGTTTAGCTGTCACAGCCCTGTCGGACACCAGGAATGAAAATGTTCAACAAACAAGACCAGATCAGACAACCCTTGACGTGGTATCAACATCAGACCTTCAGAACTGGATGAGCACCATAGAAAAATATCTTTCTGAAATTAGCAGCATCTCGACGGAAGGCAAATTGAACGCCGACCAGAAGCTCAGGATCCAAAGCCTCTGCCGAAAAGTTTCCCATGGTTCCGCAAACATGGCAGTCCTCTACCAAAGCCTCAAACAAAAGGCTATCCAAAACCACCACGACCTTCAATCTCTGGAAGAAAAACTCGACCTGTCAGAAAGTTTCCGAGCCCTCAAGAACAGCATCGTTAGCGCTACTACTCCAACTATAAACGCTCTGTCTTTTGCTGATATGGTGAAAACTAGCAATAAAAAAGAAGTCCGCCCTGTAAATTTGAGCTCAGTCGCAATTTACCCTAAAGACCAGTCAAAGTCCAGTGAGGAAACGAAAAACCTGGTGCAAAAAATTATTAATCCAGAAGAAATGAAACTGCACGTAAGAGCGGTGCGCAAAGTCAAAAACGGCGGGGTTATTATTAGCACCGATACAAAGGACGACATAGAAAAATTGAAATTAACATTTAAAAACACATCCCCGAATCTGACCATCGATGAACCCCTCAAGCGCAGGCCCAGGATCATTCTACTAGGTGTACCGTCTACTATGCGGGAACAAGAGGTCTACAGTTGTTTATACGAGCAGAATATAGCCGATAAGTTTCCAAACTTAACTAGGGAAAAATTCTTAGCTTCTATTAAATTAAGCCACAAGTCAGGTAAAAAAGATTTAGAAACTTGTAATTTTATAATTGAAGTCCCAGCCAATATACGAAGAGCTCTCGTATCTCAGAACCGAGCATTCATTAACTGGTCATCGTGTCTCGTGAAAGACTTTACAACCCTTACCAGATGTCTGAAGTGTCATTTCTATGGCCACGCTGCGAAAACATGTAGACAGCCAGAACTGACGTGTGGACATTGCAGTAATCTAGGCCACTCGGACAAGGAATGCCCCAATAAAGCAGAAGACCCGAAATGTGCCACATGCAGTCTCTTCAAAAAACCAAGCAACCATCAAACTGGGGACCCTGACTGTCCCGTCAGGAAAACGGCTGAACGACGATACATAAACTCAATTGATTATGGTGAGATTTAAGTACACGAACAGATTAGACTAAATTACTGATACTTTGATTATTATTATTTTTTTGCCAACTTTGAATTAATAATAGTTTTGATTGTAGTTATTGCCAGTTTTTGTCATTTTACTGATCAATCATTTTTTTAACATTTTCACAAGCGTTTCATGTTTTGTATAACTTTATAATCAATAGGTAGATATACTTTGTCTATTTAGCAAAAAAAAATAAATTTGTCCTACTAACCGTAAAGTTACATACTTTTAAAATGCAGTTCTTGCAATTTAAGATAGGTAGTTTGAATAACAATGTAAAAATATAAAATATACACGATCGATCTATTTTTTAGATGTTATAAACGCTGACGCAGCAACACATGTTTTCCAAGTGTAATTAATTTTATTTTTAATACCTATTTATGTACATGTTCTCATGATTTTAATTTGTTTACATTAAATTGTGTTTTAAACTAGGACATTATCTCTTTGCCCGAGATACAGGATTATTTTCCTAGTTCGGGCGCACGTAACACTGCACGTACTATAAGTAAACGCATAAATGTAACATTAGCAATAAGGTTTTTTCAATAAATTATTCTTATTCAATAAATTATTCTTAATAAATATGGGAGGCGTAGACCGATTTGACCAGTTGATGTCTTCTTATGCTGTAGCGTGGAAAAGTAGACGGTGGTGGATGAAAATATTTTACTACTTATTTAGATGCTGCTATTATATAGTCAACTCTTATATTATCTGAGGTTGATTATATGTGTACCTAGTTTTCAGTTCCTTTTTGTATGACTAACTAGTATTCTGCTGTGATTAGTTGTAAGACAAAAATAATTATTGTGATAGTTTCTCTATTTTTTGTATTAGATTTTCAAAGTCTATTTGTGTCGCTTAACTTCAAAACTGGGTAAATCCATTCTGCTATAAGGTTGATTATCTTTTAGATCAAATTATATTTTTTAAATATTCAACCTTAAAGCAGAATGGATTTATCCAGGTTTGAAATTAAGCGACACATTTGGATGTAAGAAAAGTATGTTACTAGGATGTGTAGTTTTCAGTAAATATTTAAGTATGTAAGATTAACTACTATTCTGCTGTGATTAGTTGTAAGACAAAACCTGAGAATTTTAAGATTTCTATGAAAGGCTGAAGATTTAATGGAAGGTATAAAGATAGTATACTAAGATTTCCCTGAAAGACTGAAAGTCTACTAAAGCTCATTTGTGTTCAAACTATAATTAATTATTATGTGATTATCTCCAGTGAAAGAAACGGATCTATATAATGTTACCTTGTTTTTTTTTTATAATTGCCCCAAATACTTAAAATAAACAGAATGCTCATCGGTCATATGGTTGACCGCATTCATAATGTGTTAAATGCTCACTGGTCAAATGTATGACCGCAAGCATTTTGTTCTAGATGGTCACTGGTCATATGGTTGACCGTCGATTTTCTCGCTTTTCCGAAGTTTTCCAGTAAATTTGAGAAATTAGTTTTTTCGGCTAACCGTAAGCTACAACATAACCAAAAACTATAATGATTGGCTCAAAAAAAAGTCTTGCCCTATAAAGGGTTAAAACGTGTAATGTAGGATGAGCACAGAACACCCCACTAGAAGCCAAATGCAAGCGATATTGTTCGAGACGCAAATCACCAATCCTTGCGGGGTGAGGCGGGCGCGCACGGTGCTGCCATTGGTCGTTTCAAATAATGGCGCGCCTTTATGATTAGCAGTAGGGATGGGAATGGGACATGTCTATTATAGACAATGGTACCGGTACCAGTACTGTGGTGAATTTGTTTTGTAACAAATTATAATATTATAATTAAATTATAATAAGGCCTAGTTACCCTTCGGGTTGGAAGGTCAGATGGCAGTCGCTTTCATAAAACTAGTGCCTACGCCAAATTTTGGTAGTAGTTTCCAAAGCGGACCCCAGGCTCCCATGAGCCGTGGCGAATGCCGATGCCGGGATAACGCAAGGAGGATGATAATTGTGATAGCATCTCAATAAAAATCATTCTAGTAACTAATAACTAAACTGTGCATTTTTACTTACGTTTACTAAGTTAAATAACCAACTAAATATTCTAAACTAATCAATGAAGTAAATACCACTACAGACTCTACAGATTCTAGATAATTATTCACTATTACAAATCTGCTTTCTTTTATATTTCATAAAATGGTAGCACATGGTACGAACGGCAGTACGAAGTTCCCGCAACAGACATAAACTAACATGGCCCCATGTCTAGTCGTTTACGTGAAAGGGATAGCATATCACATTGTTAACTCGGTAAAGAGGGATGGACGCGCCTCGGCGCCGCTCAGCACAACCATATTGACCAGTATAAATGAACTCCGCGGCAATAAACAATATTCAACAAAATAATTAATTTGACTTAACTGTGGAATGTTGTTCCATCTTTTTTACATGTAGAAGTGTTAGAAGACTTGCCATTGCCACACCACTTTATGCTGTAAGAGACCATTGTTTGCAACCAAAATTGATTATTTAAGATTTTTTCCCGAGCGGACACGGACACTGTTAGCGGGTCGTATACTTGGGCGCTACTGATCGGTGTCGCACGCGTTCAAACTTTTATAAACCTGATTTGTCGTATGCTTGGTGACCGCGAGTCGCCCTGTAAGGGCCATCTTGTTGTATTGATCTGTGAGGATGAGTGAAGAAGAGAAGTATCTTCTTAGTAGTCTGTGGTGAGAAGTTAGCTTTTGAAAAGAAAAAATTTAATTTTGCGCCCCTACATTTTTCAAACATGCCGCATTTATTTATTTTAGTGAAAACAGCCCGTCGTCACTCCATAGTATGATAATATCATCAAGCAATGATTCCCAACATTACGACACAAAAAAATGCTATCAAATCAAAATGACATCTATTATTAATAGTACTAAAGTCCATTATATTTTGATAGCAAAAATACATAGATAATAGAGTTTCATATTTCCTTAGTCTATGGCCTGACCTACGTGTTTTTTTTTTCAAAACGTCAAGTCGTCAACGTCAAATCTGTCGTAACTTGTTTGAATTTTGTAAGTAAATAATAAAATAACTAAAGTTATTATAGAAATTTCGGGCAAACCAATATGAAAGTGTGAAATTTGTGATGGTGGCTTGTTTTTGCCTAGCTTTGCACTGGATATATGCAGGTCGGTAACTAGTATTTTATTATATTTTCGTTTCGAGTTGCTAACAATTACCTACTCATTTAATCAATATAAAGTAGTACTTATCATGTACAGTCTACGATTTAAGCGAAAACATTCTGTAAATAAGTTTTTTCGTAAACAAACAAATAACCTAAAATACCAATAGAGTGTGACCAACTTATCGATAATCTCTTTATTTCAGATGACGATTATGGGTAATTTTAACAGGTAACGAAGAATCGGCATATTTATCCATCTCCTGTATGAAGATAATGTTGGGCAAAGGTTTTCAAGGCTTTTTGCAGTAAATATTAACTTTCCCTGGTAAACATGCAAGAAACACGAAGATTGAAGCAACAAATACTGGCTATAACAAAACTCTTAATTAGGAGGCAGTGCCAAATATTAACGTCAGGCACAGTAAATCATAGGAATTTTCTGCAAACGCCTCAAAATTAGTTCAACTGAGAAGTACTGTAAAGTAGTTGAAAAATTACTTCATGTAAAAGAAAAGTGATAGTATATTTTGCTTTTGTTTTATTCATTTTATACAGGGGCGTATTAAAGGCGGCAGGCTCTTTTTAGAATAGCGAAGCAGCGTTTTTTCTTAAATTTCATACTTTATCGTCACTTAACGGGGCGGTAATCCTGACTGGCTCAGGATGCCAACGCCAAATCCTTGAAATACGCCTCTGACAGCCATCCCAGACATTTTTTTAAATATATGTATGAATACTATAAATTTACTGTTAAGTCGCCATACTGCAAAATAACGCAAATTTATCGATATCGATAAATATTAGGGACTGGGTTGGTCGAGCCCTAGCGATTTTTTCTTTGTGTTGGTAGCAGTGACATGACCTCACGACCGTCGAAAAAACGCCTGCATAAATCGGTTCGAGGGTTGTTCGAGAGTGCCGACTCTTAAAACGTAGTGATTCAATGCTCTTTGAGTGAAAAGATTTGCTTGACCATTTTCTGTATTCTGCACGGTTTGTAAGTGCGATAGGGACTAGGGACGGCCTGATATTTTATCGTCTATCGCGCGACCATGCTTCCCGTCTGATCGTGTAGATGTCGCTTATACTGAGAATTGAAGTTGAAATGGTTGAAAATTGCGGAAGGTTTACTTTTAACTTAAACAGCGCCCTTGACAGCTGACTGACATTGACGTTGATTTTTGAGGTTAGGTTATATTAATATTATTCGCATCGGTAATCGATAAAATGCAATTTATGCTAAGGTTTTAATTATAATTGATATAATACAAAATTGTAGTTTGTGTTATTTCGGTAAAATGGCGTTTAACCCTTTGAGAGTGGGTTTTCTGCAAAAACTTGTTCAGAATGCATTTTACACTACTATGATGAGACGGCCTATGGCTTACAAAAGCGCTATATCTTTGGAGACATTGTACCCCAATAGTTCTTTGAAACTCAGCACTCCTGCGTTTGTAAGTAATAAGTCTACACTAGATTAGAGATAGATCTAGCTTATTTAAACTATCTAATTTTTACAATACAGTTATGGGCCATGTAAAGTTGTAGTTCTTCAAGGTAGCTGCAGTGGTCATTGTATAGGTCATAATGGTCATATTATTATTTATTATTTATGTGGTTGAGGCAACCTTATTCTATTATCCATATTTGCCAGTTTTATGCATCTTCTCGCTGACTATTTGTTTTAAATAATATTTAACACTGAATCAGCAGCCCAGATCCCCCTGCAAACAAATTTCTATGCTGGAAGTCTTTGCAGCTAATCAGCAGTATATTAGTATACAATTATATATGTATAATGGATTTTATTGTTTTGTGTATAAGATGTTACTTAAGGAAATTATTGATTTATTTATCAAATTCCAGAATGCTGACCCAAAGGAGAAGTTTTCCGGCTTCATCCCTATGGAGAAACTGGACATCACATACAGTGCCAGCTCGGGGCCGGGGGGACAGAATGTAAACAAAGTGAGTAAAACCCTTCTGTATTCTAGAATACTTAAGGCATATTTTGATTTTATGCCAGTGGAGGATGAAGTATGAAGGAAATTTAGAAGCGGGCCAGATTTACACCAAAAAAATACATTTTTAATATAGTGCTGGCCTGCTGACCATATCACACACTGTTTTGAAGGGCCGGTGGCGGGCCAGATACCGTTCTTTTGTGGGCCAGACATGGCCCGCGGGCCTTACTATGCCCACTAGTGGTTTAGGCTCTTTAGGCAGTGAAAGAACAACAGAAAAGGCAGATTGGTGAAATTTGTTATCGGTAGTAACTGGCTGTCAGTAATCTTACTAAACTTGCATTAGTAAGTATAAAGAATTAAAAATTTCCCATCATAGATCTACCAGGGCCAAATGATGATATGTAGAGTTTATGTGTAAAATTGTAAATAGAAGTGGTATGGAATGTTAGAGAACCAATGTAAATACATTGGTTCTCTAATATTCCATAACACTCTGTTCTGGTCTTGATTATGAGAAAAATGAAGAGCCATATAAATATATGACCTAATTTATAGTGCCTATACCTTATTATGTGCTTGCTGTTCTATATAAATTATAGAACAGCAAGCACATAATAAGGTATAGGCACTATAAATTAGGTCAGGCCGTATTTTTCGCACTATTTGTAAGTGCAATAGGGCCACACTGACATAATAAGGTTAAGCACACTAGCACACGGCACCTGCTCTCGGCTACCTCACAGTTACCGCTTGTCAAAAACGCGTCCAGTCGACCTGTCATATCTCACTCATATTAGCATTGTATGCGTTTACCTACACAAGCTCAGACTGTGTGCGTAGGAAGTGTAGGAACGTGCCTCTTTCATATATTTGATCGCCATTGTCCGAGGTGTGACACTAATGTACAGTCAAGTGTAAAAATATGGGTGCGTACAACTTATCAAAAATATGTCCCATAGCACTTTATGTCGGCGGAATAAGGTCTCGGTACATATTTTTGAGCGGATAAAATCGATACGTATTTTTGCACTTGACTGTACTAGGCCTGCAGATTGTTTCATTCAGTGTTATAATTTTTCAGGTTCACACCAAGGTTGACCTGCGCTTCAAGCTGAGTGAAGCAGATTGGCTGCACCCAGAAGTGAAGGAGAAGATGTTAGAACTGGTTAGTGTTTAGTATGACATGAAGTTTCGGGATCCAAACACATGAACTGGTCTGACATACCGACTTTTGTCAATTATTGAACTCTGTATACAAATATCAAATTCCTATACACATCCACATCCTCCTTGCGTTATCCCGGCATCTGCCACGGCTCATGCGAGCCTGGGGTCCGCTTTGACAACTAATCCCAAGATTTGGCGTACGCTCCCGTTTTACGAAAGCGACTGCCACCTGGCCTTCCAACCCGAAAGGTAACTAAGCCTTATTGGAATCAGTTGGTGCTTCCTCACGATGTTTTCCTTCACCGAAAAGCGACTGACAAATATTAAATGACATATCGCATATAAGTTCGGAAAAACTCATTTTTACGAGCCGGGGTTCGAACGCGCGACCTCCGGATCGAAAGTCGCACGCTCTTACCGTTAGGCCACCAGCGCTTCAAATTCTCCTACCTCATTCTTAAAGTTTAGTATTGGCTAACTCATCCAGTTTGCTCGTTCTATACCTTAATTTTCTTGTAACACAGCTGAGGGCAACCGGAGAACCTGCCTGGCATATTTCTGCCACTCAATGTGTTCATTAGATTTTACCAATGGTCAGTTAAGTGTATGAGACTGTAGGTACGGGTACGACTGATAGTTCTACACTCTGCACAGAATCCACAAAACTGGAGTAAAACCACGGCTTCTCCTCACCTAAGTTAGTTTGAGTATAGGGCTTACGCTTGAAGAATGTCTTGAATTGTGATAAGCATTTGGAACATGAATTGGGGCATTTTCAGAATTTGGGAAATTTGGGAATTAGCGTAAGTTGTCAACAAAAATGAACTCGCTGTCAGTTTTGTGACGACAATTAAGCATAAAATCTGTCTAAAAATTTACTTTTTTCACATTCTGAATGTAGATTATCGCTTAAAGTTTATGTAATTAACACAAAAACCATATTTTTATAGAAATTTCATGCATAATTATCGCCACAAAACTGACAGTGAGTTAATTTTTGTTAACAACTTATACGCTAACTGGGGGGTCCCAAATTCTGAAAATGCTCATTGTTATGGTCTTAAAAATTTCAGCATGGCAAGAAATTATCCAAGGAGGGGTACCTCATCATCCGCTCTGACGCCACTCGGTCGCAGCAGCTGAACCTAGCCGACTGTCTCCAGAAGCTTCGCACTCTGCTGAGGGACGCCGCCGTCACGCAGCGGGCGCCTTCGCCGGAGACCCTTGAGAAAGTTAGACAGAGGTATGCTTCTGGTGTTTCAATTTCGCGTTTAGTGTGTTTTGACTCTTTGAGCGTTCATATTTCAGTCTTTCTAGAAAGATACATTTCATCACCAATTTAACAAAATCTCAAAATTGAGTGAGGCTGCCAGAGCTCAACAAGGGTGCAGTGTGCTGGTAACGGAAGGATCTACGGAACTAATTTGTTCCGTATATTGTCCTTTGAGTCGTCGGCAACCCGAACCCTCCTTGGAACTTGTACACTCTTTTTTGCTGTGTACTTAATAACACAGCAAAAGGGAGTGTACAAGCTTTTAATGGGTTGGCAACGCGCATGTGACACTCCTTGATCTGCAGGCGTTCATAGGTTGCGGTGACCGCTTTCGATCAGGCAGACCACCGACGTAGATAAAAAAAAAGTGTAACTCTGTGTTGCATCTCATATATGGTTACTATATTTGTTTTTTGATTGACAAAAACCTTTTGTGATTTATTTCCTATTTTTCACGAAACACCTGTACGAATTAGACCAGCAATAGGCTAAACCGTCACAAGCAATATCCTTTGAACAAGGGCCTGTTGCGCACTCTGAATACTCTAATTACAATAATTAAGCTACATATTCTGCTATAATTGCGTTTCAATTGGAGAAAAGGAGAAAGATGCCTGCGGTTTGCGAACCCCGGTGTTCTTTTGCGGTAGGCCCTCAGTTGACTTCTATCTATTAGTATTTTTATGATATGACATGATACATCGTTAGAATTTGGCGGTAAGAGGGCATAAGTGTTATCAGAATAATATAGGTTGAGAGATTTATCTACAAGAAATCACGAATTAAAAAGGAATTTCGCCTGTCTGATATAATCACACGGTATTTTGATTAACTTTGTGCCTTTACCTCTCCTCCTAGCGCTCATAGCTGTACTTTTTGCCTACAGACACCTAAAAGCGGCGCGTATGCGAGTGGCGCTAAAGCGAGAGGACGCAGTGAAGCGCGCTCAGAGGCAGCCCCCTACCGTCGTGGACTTATGATTCTTCCACTAATTGGTTGCGTTACACTAGGCTGCAGTACATATGGCAATGGCAATGGACACCTATACTTTTATCAGTGCTAACTTGCTGATATACCACTACAGACTGCAGACGTCAACTGACGCGCGGGTACAGCCAAATATCAGTTTTCGTGCATTGCAACAAGGTGCATATGTAAGACACAACTTATATGCAGGGGACATCTTAATGTCATCTTCAAGAAATATAAAGGTTCGTTATTTTAGAGGTATGGATCCCTAAAAATAAGCGTACACACAGCCGTACATAAATCTCATAAGCTAGAGTTACTTTGGCTAGCGCCGAAAATCCTGTTCTTTACGAGAGGCGAGATGATCAAGCAAGAACTTGTAGGTAATAGTATTTTATGCAACAGGCGTTTAACCTCCTAAGGCCCAAGGCGAAATTCGGCCCCTAGTCATTGCGAACCACGGTACTACCAGTAGTACTATTGTTTTATACTCGTTCAGGCCCAAACATTAGGAACACATTTTTTAAATGTTATTGTACTTGTATGCCACCAACAGCTTTGGGGCATATTTATTATCAGTTTATGATGCCTTTTCGGATAATTTGATTTTAATTAAAAAAGTCCTACAGGAAGGACCATGGGCTTATAAAAAAACGTAATTTATATTAAGAAAATAAAAAAAATCACTTAAAGATTTGTTTCTTTTTAGTTTTATTGAATGAATACAATAAAATAATAGTCTTATTTAAATAATATAATGCACTAATCACTTTTAATCAGTTTTGGACGAACGTTACTCCACTACGAGCCTGAGATCGTCCTCTTGTAGGCGCTCCTCGACGACGTCCAGAAGCTGCACGGCAAAATATCGGGTTCAGCCGTGGTTAGGCTTTGAAATTAGTTCTGACAGAGAAATATCGACATAGGAACTAGAGGAATCATACCGGGATCTTGTTTGTACAAAATTTGTTTCTATGAGTTTTATGTCGTAAACGTCTGTTTCTTCATCTTCAGTTTCTATTTCTGATTCCCTAAGAGCGAATTATGTTTCTCTGTCATTTAATCCTACAACAATAAAAGCAATTTGTGTCAGTTTTTGCAACCATCACAAAAATTATTATTAAATTATGTATTTGTATAAACCCGAGGTACTACTCATAGGACTTAATATTTTTACATCCCGTATTTCGTAAAATATAAGCAAAATCAAAGACATTATTACTTAACTCCGTAAAATAACTAATAAAGAAGAAGATAATTTAAAAATTAGTAAAAAATTACTCAAGATTACATGAATAAAATTGGATTTACTAACCTCTCCTTCACGGAATACCCATGTCGCCGTCTGTAACTTGTCTATTTGACACTTTGTTTTTATTTTTCAAGCTTATGAGTGTGTTCACATTCAAACTCAAATACCCCACTTGAAAATCGTATACGTCAGTTTAGATTGGCACGAAATTTTAAATCAAAATTATGGCTTTTATAATAAGTCCTACTGGTAGGACCGTGGTACGCTATGACTATACAGTCGTTGAAGAAGCTGGGTCTGAATGACCAACTTAATTATTACTATAGGAAGGACCTTGGGCCTTAGGAGGTTAAAGGAGGTCAAAAAAGACGAGTGGCGTGGGTAACAATTTGAGGCGAATCCGAAAATTGTTATTAAGACGCCACGAGTATTTTTGATTCAGTTAAACACCGTTGCATACAATACTTTTTCTACGATCATACACTTAGTTTTTAATAGTTTTCTTGAATAAATTTCGTGAAATTCACACTGTTTCCTGTATTTTGACGCAAAGGTTTGCACTGTCAACTCAGCTACCCAAAGTGCGCAGTATCGTTATAACAATGCGTTGCCATGGTTACAGAGCCAAACAATGCGTTTTCAGTTTTTTCGATACTGCGCGCATGCGTGGAAAGCCGGCGGACGCTGGCTTTGGGGAATAGACTGTTATGAAGGGTTTTAAAGATCTATGCACGACCCTGTAAATGATGAATAACAGTTCGGGAGTAGAAAAAAGGAATTAATATTTGCACTAGGATTGTTAATGTTTTAGGTATTTGTCCATTGCCATTCTGTCTGTAGGCCAGTGTTCAAGAAAACCTCAGCTATTTTGAAAGTCATTTATTAGTGTGTCCACTGCCATAGTAACCTTGCAGTCCTTTAAGAAGCGGAACAACAGTACTTTAGAATTGGTAAAATGATTATGAAAATACCTGAGGATTGGTGGCAGTCAGTGTTTTTGACTGCCAAACGCGACCAGTTACCATTACCTTTAGTTCTTTTAATTTGAATGTAATGTATTTAGCTTTTAGATATGATATTAATAAAGTTTAAAATTGTTTTTTCGTTTTTCTATACGACTGGTAACCTAAAACCAGAACCTACGCGCCTAAATCATCTAAGTCAAAGCAGAAATAGAAGAATACCTACTTGTTTATATCCTCGAGATTCATTAACTTGAGTAGATGTTTCTCATCTCTTTGAATTTAGCATTGGCGGTGTTTCAAACTCAATATGGTAAGTCGGAGGCAATTTAACCTGTTTTTTTTTTAATCTGAGCTCAGTTGTCTATCATGGCAACATATCGAGACCGAGCTTTTGTATCTACTTAGGTCCCGCCACTAATTCATACATATTTTTCTGGTTAACTGCACCTGAAAACTCAATAACTTGCATTGTTTACAACCCGAGTATTTCTTCTTAAGTAGGTTAGAATTGGCTCGTAATAAAATTTCTGCAATATTTATATTATACTGTCTTAGCAAGATTATAAGAGTACAGGTCAATTCACAAGAGCTGGCACGAATGGAACGAATGTTTGAATGTAAATATGCATTTGTGTGACAGATTAACCATAACCAATAAAATGGTGGCTCTTGACAGTTACGACTGTATACCAATACAGGCCCCGTAGCCGAATGGCATTTCTCCGACGCCAAACGAAAGCGATACGCCGCTGGCTCTGTCGCGCCAATACGCAAGCGCGATAGAGATAGATATCTACTAGCGTTTCGTTTCGTGAGCGATTGTGCCATTCGGCTAGCCACCCAGGTGTCACTCACACAATCAAAGTTTCGTTCATTTCATTCGTGCCAACTTTCGTGAATCGACCTGTACCTAAGTGTTGACAATTTGGTTGACAATGTCATGTATATTTGACTTGCACTTAAGGTCATACCACTGAAATAGGAAACCTATGGAAGTGAAACATCAACAAAAAACGCGTGCCGGATGTGACGTCATCCTGGGACAAAACATGGCGGTTTTAGTGCTGCCCATAACATTTTACTGTAATTATGATTTGTCGATAAATCGATAAACTTTGCAACGTTCTCGGCTCATTTCACATACTATTCATTCTTTATAGAATTAATATTTTAATGGAAGTAAGTTATTAAACTGGAAGTATCCATTTAAATATTTATTACATAAGTTTATTGCTGATGTTGCCGATCGTAACAGCCCGCACCCTCGTTAAAAGCTCTAGCAACTTTACTCACCGGCAGGAACACTATGAGCAGTGTCTTGTGTTATTTGGCTGTGGTTTGCTACCCTTTTTCAGGCATACTACATTTAGACTGTACTAGAATTTATAATTTGATTTATTTAATGAATACCATTTATTTAAGGGAGTGGCCTCAGCATAAGAGTTTTATACAGTCCATACACGATAATTAGCTCATGATACTTACTAATGGGGGTTATTAGTTTAGCCTACTTAGGCCGTTTACACACTATCCGATCCGATATCGGATGTCGGAAGGATTTCAATAGAAAAAATCCAAGATGGCGCCTGTAATGTATGGGATATCGGTCTGACACCCGATATCGGATCGGATAATGTGAAAACGCACTTATGCTGACAGAATACCCTACACTGACATGCTTTTGGCTGACAGTTTTCTTGATAATAATAACAGAGGTTTCTAGACACGCGGCAGCGTGTCAAGCCAAGTTCAAGTAACAGAACTGGCGAGCAGCACCGTGTGTTATATTACACGAACCATTTGGAGCCACTTTTGACCCCCTCACAACTCAACAAGTATTTTACATAAACGTGTCAAATTTGGCTCATATATTGAGACATGCAAGATAGACATGTGCGCCAAATTTCATAAACACATCTCAAACGGTTATTTAGATAATAACGTAAAAAAAAACATCATTTTTATCATATATATACCTATAGACATAAGTTCTTTTTATTCGTACAGGTGCCACTAGAATCGACGGGTGAAAATAACTAAACACCTTCAGAATATTTATTTCATTAAAAATAAAAAAATATTTACAAATTGCAGTAGGGTAATTGCACCATTAGATGAACGACGCGGAGTGAGCCGCCCCTGCGAACAAATAAAAATATCCTTTACATTTGGCTTTATATTTTCTAATCCGATAGCATCCAGCCACTTTTTCTTTTTCTGGTAATTTCTTGGTAACCTTTAAAATACGTTTTAATTGTTAATTTAAGATATTATTGGTTTTAAGCGGAGTAGCATGATAAAATAAGAAAATGGTAATAAGCATGATTGAAGAAAATCGATATCAAAGTCGATAAAAAATGTACAACCCTAGCTGCAATGTTTACATTATTTAAGCCTAAAAATATAGTAAAGTAAGTCACATCTCTTCATAAATTATAGCTGCACATAACAACCTTACTAATTATAATGTAATACATTCTTCAATTTACCAGCAACATTAACAATAATCAATATTTTTGATGAAAATCATAGCGTACCTGTGTAAGGTCAAAGATGACTGATTTGGTGTCTTTCTGATGCCGCAGCCTATCACACTACACACTGGCATATTTTCACCGTAATTATTCACATTCACCTGCAAATATATTCAGTTACCACGCTTTTTTTTTAAGATAATTAAATTATTTCACTTTTCTCGCGACGTTTTGACAGGACATCTACCGCCTGAACTCACTGACAATGACATTCACAGAACAAAACATGGCGGATTTTCGGTCGCATTAGGTATTTACGCATATTCATGTTCCACTTTATGTACGTACTGAAATACTGTCATATTCTTTTGTCATCGGTTATAGTGCTGAGTTAAAACGAGACAGCGATATGTTTATGCGTTCAACGTCAGAATGGGTGCTATTTATATAAGCAATTGTATGTATAGAACAACATGTCTCGTCCATATATATACGTCCATGGGTCATACTCATAACAGACTACCGAACCGTGCAGGGTAATCCCGTAAGTAAGAGAGAAAAGAGATATATTTTTCCCGGTCTTACTTGGTGTGGTGCAAGTGTGGTGTGGTTTGCTATTATAGCACTTTTACGCACCCAATGTTGCCAAACTAGCGAACGTTACCATGGTAACGTATGAAAACAAACACAAACAGTGAGTTATCATTTGCAAGTGGAAAGGAAGACGCGAAAAGCAGAAGAAGTTAATTAATCGCAGTAATTCGCTATTCAGTGTCAGAATGTCATACCGAGATCTACGAAGTAAGTACCTATTTAGATTTTGTGAAATAAAATAATAGTATATTATATAACGGTAACGATATGAAGGCTATAAAAGTTGAGTACCGCGGTTAGGTCACGAGGCTTTGCCGAGTGGCCTAACTAAGGTACGAGACTTTTATAGCCTTCATAATGTTACGATTGTATACTATACTTTTTCTACGACAGCCAAATAAATACCTATTCGAAAATAATAAAATGGGTTACTAACCTATCTTATATAAGGGTGAATCACCTTTTTCTTGCTTGTTATTGCCATGGTTACGGTCCCCTGGGTCACCCTGGTTTTATGCAAAATTATGCTATTTAAACTATGCAAACAAGCATTTTTCTGTTGTTAATACATCCCTTTCTTAATGGGCCATCTACAAACATGGACTACATGCATGTTTGCATTATTAAAGTAGCATAATTTTGCATAAAACCAGGGTGACCCAGGGGACCGTAACCATGGCAATAACAACCAAGAAAAAAGTGATTCACCCATAATGAATGGGAAAATTTGTGTGGATCTCAGCATTGAGTATTCAGTCCACAATGTTGATGGCGAGAACTTGTTGCACAAATCTTCAAAATATGCCAACAACGCGGTTTCAGAGAAAGTTTTAACATTTTTTTGCAATTTCCATGTCAAAACAATCATAACAGTTTTGGTACGCTTTATCCGACTTTTCAGGTAACAAATTGTCAGTCACTTTGAGCGTCATAGCCTTGATTTCTTTGGAAGTACATTGTTCACCAGAATCACTCATAATTACTTAAGTTTTTGCACAATAACGTCGAATTAAAATAAACTACAAAACACTTTAAATAGTTCAAATACTTTCGTCTAAAGTTTACAAATGTCAAAAATGCCATAGACAAGAGAAATAGAAAATAAGCCGGTTTTTAATTACGAAAAATGTGGTTGCGTTCAAGAATATTTAAATGTCGAATGTAAAATTATTTGATAAACTTATGATTTTTACCTTTGTTTTACAATATGTAATATGTAAAACGCATTTCAATTTACTTTTTCATCTTGATTTAAATTATGAACCTAAATATTATATTATTTATTAAAAGTTACTTATTATTGCAAATGAAAACATACCTGATAAATGGAAGTTGTGCTTTTAAAAAAAAATTAACAGAACTCCTATATTCATATGATTACTGCTAGCAGTAATCCTATGAACCTATAGACAAATAGACTTTCTTATCGTTACTCAAATGAACTCAATTTGGATACCGCTGACAATAATCTAATTGACAGATTTAAGTGCTGGAGTAGAAAAAGAATTATTGAAACTTAAGGTGGGACCTATCAGATTCGTTGCCGCTCAAGAGTTAATCCATACTTTCAAACTTCAATGGGCACTACAATATTATAAATGCGTAAGTGTGTTTGTCTGAGCATAAAATAGTACAAGGTCTGTGGTAGTTTGAGGCTCGGGACATCATCATCATCATTCCTCGGTGCACTCGAAGTCGCGGACAGAAGTAATAATATAATAAATGTATTTTTTCATCGTTTCTGTACATATGTAGGAAATGTATCTATTAACCATAGATGCTATTAACAGCCGATACTAAGGTACATGTTTTACAATGTTTGCATTATTAAATAGAGTGTCAACGGGTTATATATCGTAGGCGTGTTCAGCGGATACATGTAGAACTCAACATAATATATCATAGTGAAAAAATGGATTAGTTACAATTGCCCCCCAGACCGGCCAGTCGAGATTTGTGCCGCTGTACCTTATACTATTATTTAACAAGGCATCTATTGAAGCTTTAGGTACTGGACTCAATAAAGACGAATAAATAGATTAAATAAATAGATTTCAGCGAAGCCATGCGCGCTCTCGGCTACCCTCGCCAGATCAACATGGAGAGCTTCCGCAACCCCAACTGGGAGGCGGTTGAGGAGTGCACTCGATGGCTGGCGGCTAGAGTTGAGCCCGACGTTGAGCTCCGTGGTGGCCGCGCCGACGCCGAGCAACGGGTTGCGCTGGTCACACACGCGATAGCACTTTTCGTGAGTGACACGTACTTCAAACATACAACCTAGTCCTATAAGTAGGTATCTTACTTAGGCCGCCGCAACAACCACATTCGACAGACACATCATCGTCACACAGCAGATGTCTATGGAACTTCCCATACACTAAATTTAACGAACGCTTTAACGGTGCCAGACGGTTTGGTCCAACCGGCCCTTAGTCACCAAGCTTTCTCAATCTCAACTGGGAGGCGGTTGGGGAGTGCACTCGATGGCTGGCGGCCAGAGTTGAGCCAGATGTCGAGCTCCGTGGCGGCCGCGCCGACGCCGAGCAACGGGGTGCGCTTGTCACACACACTATTGCACTTTTCGTGAGTCACACTTAAATCTACTATCTACACCTTACTTTTATCTTCTTCTTAAAGCGTATATTTTGTACTTCGTCCAAAACACAAATTGATCTTCATAAATATTTACCTACAGCGAGCAGCGTAACAAATATTGCTATTTATATCATCAAAGGGGAGAGGGGTTAAAAGGTGGCTAAATAGTAAATATCATCTGTTGACTTTTGGATGAGCTATTTTACTTGATTAAGTAATAACGAGATTTATTTTCTCTTAGCATTCCCGGGCAAACCTGAAATTGAACGGCAAGCGGCTATATGGCGCCGACGGCTGGGCAGTTCGCGAACTGTTGAAGGTGGCGTCTCTGCTCCGTGACGCCCTGCAGGCGCCGCCGCCCGACGAACAGCGCCCTGACGTACCCTTGACGTATGACGTCACGAGTCGGGTAAGCTATTATTCCACTATCTTGTCTAGTTTCGTTTCTGCTAGCATTCCCATGCGCACCTGAAATTGAACGGTTAGCAAAAACGGCGCCTCAACCTACTTTACAAAATGAGTGAACCTACCATATATTTTTGTTCCAGCTGGGCGAAATTAAACAAGCAAGAGCTCTAGCAACTGACATTACAGCCCAGGGATCCTTTTTATTCGACTTGCTTGGTAAAGAAGCAGAACGTAAAGTGAGTCGCAAGTTAATCTTTAACTATATGTAGGTAGTTATAATTATAACACTTCTTAATTAAGTACTTCTTAGGTACACTTACATAAGATGTGCTGATTTACATTCCCGCTCGTCTTAGCAATTTGTCTTTCATATAGGTTATAATAAATTGGTTTACAGGAACAACGGGAGCAGGCCCTCGCTCGTCCGCTGGACATGTCTGCCATGGAAGCTTGTCTGCGCCGGGCGGTAATTAAGTGCTGTGTGGTACTGTCGAGCCTGCTGATATAGCTATTGACAGAACATCTTAATAAGTACGATTAGTATAGTCGACATTAGATATATCGGAGCAGCCGGGGTGCTCTAAAATATCTGAACACGCACTCTAACGCCCTGAATACATAGAGGCAGATATTTGTGAGCGCTTAGCTGATCCGATGTATGTGATTGCGTAAATTGCGTTTGTACCAGCGAGCATGCTTTGCGTTTGTTCAAATAGGCAATCAGTTAAAGAAGTCATACATATCTGATGATTTTCTTTATTTCTTTTCGACATTAAATTTTAGGTGGAGACAGCAGCAGCACGAGTGACGGACGCGCGTGAACGCATAGACAACGTGGCGGCGTCAGAAGCAGCGCTGGACGCGAAACTGGAGCGCAGGCGATCGGAGCTACAGCGTGCAGAGAAGCGTTTGCTTACGGTGCAGAAGATAAAGTAAGATATTTGTAGATAGGAAGGAGTCAAAAATTAAATAAAGGGTGTGAGTTACCATAGGAAATGCGGTGTTTGACAACACAGCAAAACTGTTGTTTGATAAGGCTCTTTTCTTGATAAGGAACCATGAAAATGTTAGGGCTACAGCCAAAAGTATAATAGTTGACCTTCGGTACCGAAGAGCGATACGCCATACGCCACGTAGTGTGAACGAAATTATTAAATTACTCTTGGCTATGGTACCTAGCAGATCAGGGCGTTCAGGCCCTATAAAGGAGCAGGCCAAGAGTAACTGCGCATCTTCATTTCTGCAGTAAGTACTATGTTACTATCAAGTCAGTAAAGAACCCAAAGGGCAGATGTTGAACGGCGGTTCTGGCCTATGGAAACTGGCTGTGAACCATGATGGCTATGCTAACCAAATTCAATGACAACTGTTTCCGTATTTTTTTTTCCACAGGCCAGCATATCAGGGCGAGTTGACAGCCTTGGAGACCGAGATAGAGCAACTATGGGACCAGTATGTGTTGCGTTACCGCTGTGTTGAGGCGCTCAAACATCAGTTGAGCGTACTGGAGACTGCTCAAGCCGAGGTCAGTAAATGGTGACCTAAATTGATAACAATGACAACGCGAAGTGGCCTGAGGCACAGTATAATAAAGAGTACTATCGTACAGTATGGCCACTCCCGCTCCCCGCTGAAAGTGCCGCCTACCCCCTCTCGGTTACCTCACAGTTACCGCCTGTCAAAAACGCGAACAATCGACCTGTCATATTTCACTCATACAAGCATATTACGCGTTCACCTACACGAGCTTAGACTGTGTGCTGGGAACGCGCCTCTTTCATATATTTGATCGCCAGTGTCCGAGATGTGCCTGAGGGCCTAGTTTACCATCTGGATTGGAAGGTTAGGTGGTTGTCACTTTCGTAAAAACTACGCCAAATCCTATCACTTAATTGCCAAAGTGGAGTGGAGTGGATGGGTGGAGTGGGTGGAGTGGTTTTTTTAAAATATGTATGAGTCTCACGGGAGTTTTATAGTTAAAATTGGATCCCAGACTTTCATTAGCTCTGGTAAAGTGCCGAGATACCACTAGGAAGAAGAGAAGATAACGAAGATGATAAGACTTGTCCAAGAACTCTAGGCCTTATTTAATGTGATACGCAGAGCTTATGGATCAAAAATACTTATCAGTGCGAACAATTTTCTTTTATATCTTACAATAATTACTGATTTTGTTACAGGCAGCCGAAGAGCAGCAAGCAGCTATCATGCAGCTCATACACAAATACGAAGCAGAGGATGTGCTCGGAAAACTTAGTGAGTCAGGTGCGAATCATTGTTTACCTTCTGTCTTTATTGGTAAAAGAAAGACAAAAAAGAAATTCTTATTATTTTATCATTTTATATTGATTCTTCTTTCTATTTATATTTATTCGCAGACGATCTGGACTCGAGCGACGATGCAAAAGAGTTTGAAGCGAAGCAGCCTCGACCGGCAACGAGGCCCAAGACACGGCTGCGCATCAAAACTGCAGGTACTTTACATACATTCCTACCTTTCTTGCAATGTGGTGGTTTCTCAAAACTTTGTACCTGGGACGTAGTAGTGAGCACCACAAGTACAGGGTCATATTCCAATATCGTTTAAATCGGTCAGAGAAGGTGAAGCGTAGAAGCGTTTTACTACCGCTAGTAGGTCTTGTTTTAAAGATATCGTCCCTTATGTGGAATCAACATACTAGCCAGAACCAGAGACATAGACCCTTCATGCAGGTAGGACTGGCACTCACCCCACTCGCGCCATCTATAACAAGGACGACCCTACGGCGGCACTACCGCACCCATATGGGAGCGCGACACCATTCAGCCATCGCAACGGAAAAGTTTTAGTGGCCGTTCACACCCCGTACCCAAGCAGGCGGCCGGCGGGTACAGAGGTGTCGACTGTCGACAATAAGTACACAGTTCAGTACGCGAGTACGCTCATTGACATGATGAGCGTGTCAGTATCTTGTCCGCATGACTGGCTAGTGGCTACCCGTCCTTTTCTAACTGTGTTAAGGAGAGCGGGATTCTGTCTCGCGGGCGAAATACCTACTGTCGTGCCCTCGTGCCCATCATTTGTAGTGACTTACCCTGCTGATGATTTAGTTTCCGTTCGCAGGTACGGGTGCCGCGGAGGCTCGGCGGGCGTTCGGTAACATGGCAGGTGATTCGCTTGACGAAGTGCGCGATGAAGACGACTCGCAGTCAGACTCCGATTCGGACCGTGCGCTTTACGGTAAGACGATTCTCTTTGATAAAAAATTCAGAAATAGACTAATAAACCTTCAGCATCAAATTGATGGAGCCCGAAATAGAAAAATATGTAGCAAATAAGTAGCAATAAGTCCACTACGTCGGGGGTTTTGCAATATTAAAATTTTAGACTATCTATGTGACGGTGATTGCTTCTGTAACCTTAAGCAGATATTGTACCTACCTTACTTAAACTACCTGTCACTTAGGCCTACGTGACGAGGAGCCGGTAGCGTCGCGCTGGACGCGCCCGCGCCCCGCCACGCGCACCATCGCCGCTGAAGACGATGACTTCGCTGATCTCATTGAAGGTAAGAAATATCTTGATGTCTTTACTCACAGAGGCATGTATTTGCTGCGGCAATTTGTGGCTTTCTAAGTTAAAGGGTCCTTTCGTTACACGACGTGTAATATGGACTGTTTTATTAGAATTTTTGTTAGAATTCCAGATGTGAAGGACGAAAAGTACTAATACTCGTATGTATTAGATAGTATGTTATATGGCAATAAAAAAAATGAAGTTTGAAAGTAATTATACCTTATTAAGTTTTTTAGTCGACTTAATAAAAAAATAGTCGAACGAGTAGCCTGTGTTACGCAGTAGGTATTTTAGCCCCTTTGTAGGTATTTTAGCAAGCGTAACATCAACATTGGTAAGTTTTTATGTATTTTCAGGAGTTGATGGCGAGGGTGGGTCGCTCAGCAGCTCTTCGGAAAGCGAGCTGCGACTGACGAGCGCGCGGCCTAGCGCTGCGCCCGGGCGCTCTTCTGTGCTCAGCGACAATGAATTTTAATGAATATCATTATGGTATAATATACTTAATGTTAGAACGAAATGATAGATTGTGTTTCAATTTTAGAACACTAAAGGCTGATTATACAACTTGAGATCTCGCATGCGAGTTTTATTCCAATGCGGCGTTTGACCGACCGACTGAATTGGATGTAACCTCAACAATTCGCAATGTAGCTGGAATCGTGCGAGATTTTACGTGACGTGTTAATGGACCCTTACATACCTTTTTGATAAACTTAACGTAACATTATAAACATCAATTGGTATTTGTAATGTATTATTAGGAGTTGACAGCGAGGGCGGGTGGGAAATACCTAACCCGAGAACTTTATTGTATTGATTGTACATTAAGATCGTGTCTACATATTTTTTGCACTTTGGCTGTATTCATCCATACTAAGGCCCCATTTAGACGGTACGAGAACTCGCATACGAGTTTTATTACATTGCGGTATTTCATGGCTGTGCAAAATTAATCTAACCTCAACAGCCCGCAATGTAACTAAAATCGCATGCGAGTTCGCACGCCGTCTAAATCAGGCCTAATATTATAAATGGGAAAGTGTGTGTGTCTGCTTGTTTGTCCATCTTTCACAGCAAAACGGAGCGATGAAATGACATGATTTTTTAAATGGAGATATTTGAAGGGATGGAGAGTGCCATAGGCTACTTTGTGTCTCTTTCTAACGCGAGCGAAGCCGCGGGCAAAAGCTATTTTTGTTTCTGACTGCACATGGTACCTATGATAGGGCGATTTTTTCAAATAAAACAAGCAGATTTATTACAAATTTGTATTTATGTCAATTTACACGTGGCAATATAACCAATTAAATAATTTCGTACCTATAAATAAATATTAATTAGTCTCAATTAATTACAAAATAATTATAACTATGACTCCAGTCTACACTTTTATACGTGCGGTAAATAAGTACTGGAATAACTAGTATTTCATAGTAAAAATTATATAGACAAATTGTATACTTTACAAGATATTTACACAAACTTATGCTATGTTTATATCGATCTATATATAGAAATAGAACTAATCTGAGTATTCTACATTTATTTTGAAAGTTACTGCTTAATAATAAGGAATAAAAAAGTTATACAAGTGAAGACTACAAAGTGTTAAGACGAGTATTAAAAAATAACATTCTCGTATAAAGTGAATTACGGATTTATAAGAATATTACATACACTCCCGGTTACAAAGAGGCTAAATCTAAACTTAGATGTACACAAGTACATGAATAATGGTAACCGTACAACAACGTGAAACTTCTTGTTAGCTAAACTTCATGTTGATGCATTAGCAATAGCCAAAAATAGCCACGAAAATTGTTAACCAAAAGTATTTGTAAGATAAATCAAAAATTGTTCTTGTATCTTTCTATATTTTAATAAAAAGTAGAACAATAAATAAAATTTTCATTCCTGATATATTTGTCCAGTCGACTTCACAAACATATATTTAAAATCCAATATGGGTATTCCGGGATAAGCAGGATCTTCCGACACATGTACCTACACTACCTACTGTACATGTTTATTGACCTGTACTGTACTATTATATATTCTGTGCCTCTACCTATGTTTTAAATAAATAAACATTTTTCATTCCAAATGTCCAAACGACCTTCTTGTCATTTTTTTTGTTATAGAAAGGTGTAAATAAGAGTACTTACCTACTTATGTTTTTGCCATATTGGATTGTAGGTAAATATATATTATGTGGCAATCCCTAAACAAATCTAGTGAAATGACAAAACGTAGCGTGTCTATTAGCCGATTTAGTGATTTCACTAAACAAAGTCAGGGATTTAGTAAAACGACTGAAATTTTCTAGAGAAATGATGAAATGGATTGACTATTTTGTCATCTTGTGTGATTTGATCATATCCCTTACAGATTTGATCAAATCTCCGTTTTGGCCATTTCCCTGCGACATAAGTATATGTTTATGAACTCGACCGACCTTTCTCGGTTTGTCAATATTTCATGACCTCTTATTAAGTGGATAACCACAGAAGATATAAATAATATACCTAATTATGTATAGGTACTTAATAAACCTTAGCAATAAGTGTATAATCTATAGCAAACGCAAACGAATTGAGCAAATTTAGACGCACTATATACAGACCGATTGCTCTGTGCAATTTGGCACCGCTTAGGTACATAGGACTTCAGTTGAAATATACAAAATAACATTAAAATGATTATTAGAGATATTCTCAGTTTAATAAGATGCCAATTAAATTATTTTCATGAATTTTCATGAAAAAGGACGTAGGCATAGGCACCTACTTCGTTGAAAGAAAAACACATGTTATGGTTGATTTTGACAAAGCCTGTTTTGTGACGCCTAAACTACGCCGCCTGAGAAAGGCAAGGAAAGTGTTTATAATACGATGACTTTTTCAGGCGGCGTAGTTTAGGTGTCAGACAACAGGCTTCGTCTAAATCAACCATTAGCGCTATTTATTAATCGAAAATATCTCTATCAATCAATAGTCAATTACGAGCTAATAGATAAATAAGACTTAAAAGTATCGTATAACACAGACTTTTGACGAATAAAAACAAGTTTACAAGTATTGTGCGCTTGTTAGTAAATCGAAGCAGAGATCCCATCCTATCATGAGTTCATCATGACATTGTTTTTATTATATTTCTTGAATAATGAATATTTTATTTACAAAATACAACCCTGTCCGGTGCCGGTTAAAATTAAAACGGTGCCGGTTGCCCGTGTGGTGACGGGTTAAGAATTTCACCTACCCCTTTCTTCCCGTGGGTGTCGTAGAAGGCGACTGTGGGATATGGGTTAAATTGTGGCGTAGGCGAGAGGCTGGCAACCTGTCACTGCAATGTCACTGTTTCGTTTTCTGCCAACACCTTATTTGCCAAAAGTGGCACTGAAACTTGAGTAGTTTCATGTGCTCTGCCTACCCCTTCATGGGATACAGGCGTGATTGTATGTATGTATGTATGTATGTATGTAAAATACAACCGATGTAAAGTGAGCTGCAATATTGCATGGAGAAATTATGAATAAATTCATTGATAAATTCGCCATCCAATTTTGCTGTTTACTGTACGTGCTATGCTGACGGTTGTTTTATCATATTATCATATGCAGAGATTAAACGATAAAAGATATTGATCTTAAGACAGGATCTTTGACAATGTGTGTGTTAGTGAGGTGCATCAATGGATACATAATGTCATCGCAAAATATTTTCCGGAATTATCCGTTACATTTTGTTCTTAGGTCTCGATAATATACATATACAATATTCTAGCAACCAAGGTGGCTAAATAGTCACACTACATACTATTTGGCTACTTGCTTGACAGTTAAAATATAAGTACAGTATTTGATGTTGACTATAGAATCCCTACCCTAATACGTGCGGGATTTTAGTGATCGTTAAGATACGCACACGTATGCAGATTATTCTACGATTGATTAGGTAATCGTTTAGTTTAGTGATGTGAAGTTAAGTGTTTAGTAACGATATATGTACAGTCATAAAGCTATCGGGTTTAGTTTGGTATGATATGTATCGTAAAGGTTACTCTAACATATGAATAAGTATAAAAGTAATTCTTAGTACATCTAATGATAGTTTTTTTTAAATATATATTGCCATTTTTACAAGGACAGCCCGAAACTCTTATCACGCGACAGCACGAACCAGAAATACGAGTAGAGTTTAATTAAATCAATTTTATAACTTTTATTAGATAATCATAAAATAATATTTGGGGTCTGAACGATTTAAAGATTTTAAAGGTAAAAGGTCACCAACAAAATATTTTTCTGTTAATTAACAGGCACTTTGAATGAAAATTATGGTAAATAAATGACAATGTATATAAACCAGGTTATATGCGTAAGAATTACTAAACGAGTATTTTTACAATTAGCATTAAACTAAATACTTAGTTACTAACGTAAGTAAAATCAATAAAAGAAATATATCTTTACCCTGTTGCGAATTTGAAATTTCTTCAATTTTTCATTAGTAACAGAGTTAGTGCACCAAATTGATATAATTTGAGTACCTACTGGAGTCGTTATAATTATCTAAATTACAACTTTTCTTTCAGATCTAACTTTCCACAACTCTAGGCCGTTACTTATACTTACCTTTAAGTTACAGCTAAACTACAAATTTATTTTATTTTACGATATAAATATTGCGCCTCTAATCTTGCGTAGGTTTGTGATTTATTTAAGAAAAATACCGAGGCACAAAACTTAAGTCGTACCCTCTTTGTAGAAATTTCTGAAAGTTATTAAACTTTGTCAGAAACTCTATGAGAGCGTACGAGTAAATGCCGCAAGTAAACGTTATTTTATTATTCAAGTAACAAAACTAAAGGATAGCTTATCAGAAGCATTGTTAAGGTATAAAAAAAATTTAAATAGGTATTTAAATCAGTCCCAACACCGGTGATAAGGTGACAATAGTTAGTCGTTAAGGGCAATCTAGAAGTATAAGTACTGATTATTCCCATTTTACTGCCAAGTGCCAACCAAGCAACATAAGCACATTTTAATATACCTAAGGAAACTTGGGATTGCATAATGAAAAGTCGTCAAGAGACAACGACAACTCACTTATTTGTTACCGCATTTGGAAACTTCTTAGTATTACCATACTAAAATACTATTTAGATAGGTAGGTATGTGATTTTTGACGCTCATCGAGTTTTGCTTAAATGTTCATCTTATAATCAGTCGTATTGTGTCGTCAGCGCAGCGTAAAGTTCTCTCTGTACGAATGAATGAACGAACAGTGTAGCAGGCCAATTCAAATGTCAGTAATCGTGCGTTTTGCTCGCAAGCGAAACCGCAAGCACGAGGGAAATGCACGAATGATATCAGGGTAAGTTAGAATTAGCCTGGCCTTAGCCTGGCGACTACGGAGTCGAATGGAATTTCTGCGACGCGAAACGCCACCGAAACGCCGCAGAAATGTAGTCTGGCTCTGTCGCGCCAGTACGCAAGAGCGATTAGATAGCAACGAAACAGATATTATCGTGAGCGTTTGTGCATTCGGCTACGCGTGTACTCGAATCGGCTGGCACCCTTTACAAGTCTACATGGACTCTCTGTGGGAATGAGACTGGCTGGAGTCGCTAGTCGTGCTGGGTAGGGAGTCGTGTCGCTCGCCGGCCTGGCGGCTCTCGTCGCAAACGGCGATGAACTGCTCGGCGTATGCCCTGGAGAAACACAACATTTAAAAATATTTCAAATATAGATAGGTCATAGGATAAGCAAATGAAGTAAAGATGACTGTCTTAGGCCCACTTGCACTTAACTCAGGGTTAGTGGGCTGTCATCTGTCAAATTCCATATAAAGTGGTGGGTTACCCTCGGGTTGACCCTCCATTTTATATGGTGCAAGTGGCCTTTATTCTTCTAAGGGCCACTTGCACCAACAAAAATGGAGGGTTAGCCCGAGGGTTAACCCACAATTTTATATGAAATTTGACCCTAAGCTAAGTGGTTGGTGCAAATGGGCCTAACCGAAAAAAAATGCCGGCTGTCACGCTAGACACTCGGGGATTCGATCCCGAGACAGCTAGGCCATAAAAGAATTGATACTCTTACTCTTTCTTTCTCTATCCGGTCATTGTTTGTGTGGTTTCATTGCACTTTAACTGGTGTCGTCTCGACTTCATCAGGTTGAGTGAGTATTTTTCCGAAACTTTAATCCTCAATTCCTCATCATATCTGATCGAGGTCTCCCGAAAAGCTGTGAACAACCGGCAATACAAGATACTCGGTGACAAGGCCTCGCTTGCAATAAAGTCCTCACCTATCAAGCCCAGTGTATGTCCTCTTCAGTTGCTCGTCGGAGACGCGGTCGCGCTCAGCGCGTCTCTTGCGATGGATGCGCTCGAGTGAACGAGTCAGCTGGCTGTCTCGGTCTCGCTCGCGCCGCCTGCGCTCGCGCGGGTCGCGAGGCGAGCGTCGTCGTCGGAGTCGCTGGAATAAGCGATTGAAGATTATTATACATTATGCCGTTAAGGACTTCTTCATTTATTAACAATCGTTGACGCTGCGTGATGATCGAAACGCACAGACGCAGTCTGGCTCTGACGCGCCACTACAGAAGTGCGATAGGTAGAGCTAGCAACGATGTGCTATTGTTTGTCCTATAATCTTAGGCTCTAAATCGTATGTGGCCAGTAGAGCGATATGACTATATCAGGGATGGTGGCGTGGAAAATCCATGACCGTTCCGCATCATGCTTGCTATACTGGAACACGTCTAAAGAGTTTACGCTCCAGTGCAAATCAGTTTTTTTTAATACTACATCGGTGGCAAACAAGCATACGGTCCGCCTGATGGAAAGCGGTTACCGTCACCTATGGACGCCTGCAACTCAAGGAGTGTCACGTGTCACGTGCTGTTGAGCTCTTGATCTGTCTCAACCTGATCTAGCGCTGAAGGTTAATAAGCCTGATGGGAGTTTTGTCGCTGGTGCGCTACAAATGCTACAATCTAGCTTAGCCGAGAAAATTCCAGTAAGAAACTCAGCTAAGTCCTTATAACTGTCGGAGTGATTTATGAGGAAGACGCAGTGTGGCAACCATTACCGTTGCCGTTGAGTTTCTCTTCGCTGAAGTTACAACCACTTTTCGGCATGCGGTCCAGTTGCAGACGAGGTAGGTAGTTGAGGAGTTTGAAGACTAAAAATATCGCGTCGCGTCGTGTACAGGATAGAAGGGCATTTTCAGAATTTGGGACACCCCAATTAGCGTAAGTCGTTAACCAAAATTAACTCGCTGTCAGTTTTGTGACGACAATTAAGCATAAAATCTGTCAAAAAATTTCCTTTTTTCACATTCTGAATGTAGATTATTGCTTAAAGTTTATGTAATAAACACAAAAACAATATTTTTATAGAAATTTCATGCTTAATAATTATCGTCACAAAACTGACAGTGAGTAAATTTTTGTTAATAATTTAGCGTAGAGTCACTTACAGTACTTACAGGTGTACTAGCTTACGGTAGTTGAAGAGTTGGAGTAGTGTACTTACTGCGTCGTGTACAAGATAGAAGAGTGGCGTGGCAGCGTAAGGCGCGGGAGGAAGCGGCAGGGTAGCGTAGAGTCACTTACAGTACTTACAGGTGTACTAGCTTACGGTAGTTGAAGAGTTGGAGTAGTGTACTTACTGCGTCGTGTACAGGATAGAAGAGTGGCGCGGCAGCGTAAGGCGCGGGAGGAAGCGGCAGGGTAGCGTAGAGTTAGTTACAGTACTTACAGGTGTACTAGCTTACGGTAGTTGAAGAGTTGGAGTAGTGTACTTACTGCGTCGTGTACAGGATAGAAGAGTGGCGCGGCAGCGTAAGGCGCGGGAGGAAGCGGTAGGGTAGCGTAGAGTTACTTACAGTACTTACAGGTGTACTAACTTACGGTAGGTGAAGAGTTGGAGTAGTGTACTTACTGCGTCGTGTACAGGATAGAAGAGTGGCGCGGCAGCGTAAGGCGCGGGAGGAAGCGGTAGGGTAGCGTAGAGTTACTTACAGTACTTACAGGTGTACTAGCTTACGGTAGTTGAAGAGTTGGAGTAGTGTACTTACTGCGTCGTGTACAGGATAGAAGAGTGGCGCGGCAGCGTAAGGCGCGGGAGGAAGCGGTAGGGTAGCGTAGCGTGGAGGCACCACCACGCTCACTGGCATGCGGCCCAGCTGTGGACAAGGAGATAATCATAGTTTAATAACATGAATTCATTGATATTTCGTGAAATCTAATTTTATCTAATTTTCAGTTGCCTGTGTGGGTTAAAAATTTCACAACCCATTTTCTTCCCGTGGGTGTCGTAATAAACGACGTTTGTGGGGTGAGTAGAATAGCCTGGGTGATGGCCTAACAACCCGTCACTGATATATCGCAATTTCGTTTTCTTTCAACCACTGAATAAAATTGTTAAGAGTAGCATTTACAATGAGCTGCCTCCTTTTCGAGAATACAGACGTGAGAGTGATATATATTCTTTAGTCAAGTTTTTTTACACGCCCAACTATGACGTTTTGTTTTGTACACCATGTTGCCTTTCCATGCCATAGGAATTTCCTTAATTAGCACCTTTATAATCTGTTATGGTGCTCCCACACTGGCTGTTATAAATGTTATATGACATGCTGTAACAGGGACAGCGCGCAATTGCCCTGTCCCTGTCTCACCATGTTGTATAACATTTATATTATAACAGCCCAGTGTGGGAGCACCATTAATGTCACCAAAATGTTAATGTTCAAAGTGCTACGTAAAAGCTTCTAGAACAATGATCAGATAGCAATTTTAGCGACAGGGGGTGGCCAAAAACCATTGTTCAAGCCTAGCTAATTAAAGTACACGTTTACTTTCAAGATATTCGGCTGAGAATCGTGTCTGTGTGTCAGTAGGATTGCCCTCCATTCAAATGTACCTGACGAGCATTACTAAGTTCCTCGGATGTAGATTAGACTCCGGCAGTGCCACGTTTTATTTATGTCAGTAAGTCTCCCTCAGAGAGGTTATGCCAGTTCAAAGGCACCATAATTAAATAGGCATTAAAAATAGAACTTAGAAATTGCTTTTTGCTTCGTAAATCTTACTGTTTTTTATATAATTCGATATCGCGCGTGCCATTTTAACGTGATTGGAAGTTGAGATTCACATTCCGACTAAACTAAGTATTTTTTTTTTTTTTTTTTTTTTTTTTTTTTTCTATTCCTCCAACATGATCGGAGACTGTGTTAAGCTATTTCCATTCATTCCAGTTCTCGCTATTTTTCTGCTCGCACATTCATGCTTCATACTGATCTTTCATTCATTCTTCATCTTTCGTACTTATCTGAGTGGGAGCTCTCAGCTACACTACTTATCTAATTTGTTCCTTATTTATTTATTCGTTTGGGGGAAAGAAATTTACACTTTTCTTTATTTTATTTACATTACATCTTTATATCTTTGTTTTATTATTACAGGGAGTTTTCTATTTTAGTACTGCATTTTATCTATTTCTATTCTGTTTAACAATTTGTATATTATACTTATATATATATAAATATATATAGTCATATACTCTTACTATGCTTTGTTTCTATTGACTACTTTAGTTACTAATTTCTTGCAATAATCTAAAAATATATATCTGTCTTTACTTTTTATAATTTCTGCCAAGTTATTCGCCTTGAGCTCTATACACAATAACTGTTCTAAGTTAAATCTTTGGAGTGCAAAGACGGGGCAATCTAGGATGACATGCTGGACAGTTTCTTCTGTCCCAGGTTCGCAGATGCATGAAGGGTCCTCCTTACACTTGAATCGGTACAAGTATGAGGAGAATCCTCCATGGCCAGTGAGCAGCTGTGTAGTGACTCCATCAATTTGGATTTTACGCACAGTTCTGAGGGATGTTTTCACATTCGGAAAGAAAATTTTTGTGGTCGAGGCCGTTTCTTCGATTTTGTACCTGTTTTCCCATTCTTTTATGGTTTCAGCACGAATTTCTCGCTTGATATACGATATGGGACATTTGTCGTACTCCGGCCTTTTCTTGCTTTTTAAGGCTGCGTCTTTAGCGAGATCGTCGGCTCTTTCATTACCCACCAACCCTGCGTGTGCCTTTATCCAGAATAAGGATATATTTTTATTCTGAAGTCTGCAATTTCTCAAATTGCTCCTGGCCTCGACTGCCAGAGGGTGGGTGGAACCTGTGTTGGTCACACTCTGTAGTGCCGATCTTGAGTCGCTGTATATGCCGATACTCGTCTCTTTGTTTTTCAGAGCGACTTCTGTGGCCTTGGTTATTGCTAGCAGTTCTGCTTGGTAGACTGTACAGTACGGTGAGAGAGTAAGTTTGATGGCCCTGGTTTCTCCGGCATCTTTCCAGATTGACAGCGCCGCTCCCACTTTGCCTTCAATCTTACTCCCGTCTGTAAATATGCGTACTGCGTAGTCACTGTGACGCGAGTATTGTTCCTCGTCTTCCAGATTTTCGAACTGTAGTCCGGTTTGCTCTGCTGGATGTGGTGCCGACATTTTTTGTGCCATTTTTTCGACTTCTCTATCAGCCAGCTGGTATTGAGGTGAGATTCCTTTTTTGGCTTCATACAGTGACGCTGCCTCCAGTACCCGGAGATCTAGAGGGAGCGTCCCTGTAAGTATGAGCGTGGAGTTTAGGGATGCAGTCCGATAGGCCTTGCACATTTTTTGTGCGTATCCTCTCTGGATGGCATTAAATTTTTTGCGGACTTCAAGTTTTCTGGCCGCTGGTGCCCATGCTGCTGCAGCGTACAGGATCACGGGCTCGACCGCCGTGGTGTATATTGTGCGGATTACCTCTGGGCTGAGTCCCCAATTTACGCGGGCTGCTCTCGTTAATTGTTTATATATATTTGCAGCTTTCTTACAAACTTGCGAGACGTGAGCGTTAAATGTTAACTTATGGTCTACGGTCAGCCCGAGTATTTTTATTTCTGGAGTCATTTCAATGCCGACTCCTCCCATGTTCAAGCGTGGTGTGTCATACTTAAGCTTTTTGGTGATTACCATCGCATTGGTTTTGTGGGGAGCGAATTTTAGCTTATGCCTGACACCCCACTCCCGAACATGTTCAAGGGCGGCATTGGCCTGTCTCTCAATTTCTATAGCTTCTTTGCCGTCAAACACCAGTATAATGTCATCCGCAAACGCTTGGCAGTACAGCCCCCGATCCTCCATCTGCTTCAGGAGAGGGTCTATTAGCAGATTCCACAAGATTGGACCTCCAATGGATCCTTGCACGCAACCTTTCTCAGTTTTCCTCCTGAATGTTGCTCCTGCGTATCTTACCTCCACCTCTCTATCGTTTAGGTAGCTGCCGATTACCCTTCTTAGGTTGGTTGGGCACTTTTCCTCCGCCAGTCTGGTTTTTATCGCTGGCCACCAAGCGCTGTCAAAAGCCCCCTCAATGTCCAGCGAGACTAGGGTGACTATTTTCTTGTCTGCTATTTTGGTTTTGATGCGCTTTATGAGGGCAACTAGTGCATCTTCTGTGCTTTTTTGGGGCATAAAACCAAACTGGTGGGTGCTGATCCTGGGTAGTATATGATGTTTGATGCGATTTATAAGCATCTTTTCATATATTTTCCCCAGCACCGGCAGCAATCCTATTGGTCTGTAGGACTTTGGGGTAGTATACGCGTCCTTTCCCGGCTTCCTGAGTATGACGACTGCAGCTTTCTTCCACATCTTTTAAGTATTTGGAACTAAGTATTTGGAACATGGCACTTATCTGGCCAGCTCTGACATCACAACAAATCGTGACCATAGCCATAACAAGGCAATTTGCAGGCGCGGGCGCACAACTATTGGGAATGTAGGGTTTCGCCAATCTCACTCGCATGCTTTACATTGTTTGCCACGAGTTTGTTGTTTACGAAACGTATATTGTAGGTAATTTAATATTTGGAATATGTTGTTATTCGTAAGAGCAGAGGAGTTTTAGCTAGTAGGTAAAATAGTATTTCATCTAAGACTCTTTTTCAGAGAACTGAGTAAGAGGGCAGTAATTTCCAAATAATATTTAGGACATTCAACCGTCTCTACTAACTTCTAATTGTCTCTACTAATTCAATTTAACTATCAGATCAGTCGTAAATCGGCTTAATCAATTTAATCATGACATGAGAACCGTTAGTAACTACTTTCTGCATTCATTTTAAAATCGCATGTCATCTGAACCGATGTCTCTCCAATTCAGATAGGTCGTTAGTTCAAGTCGTGTCGGCGGTCATCGATTTCTATTTGATCTTAACATTATCATTATTTTATCATGCCATCCGTATTTGAAACCATTGCATCCAACAGTGAGCTGTCAACCGATGGCAGCTGATTTATACCCACTTTACAATTTCAAGGAGATCGCAAACCGGCTAGGGAGGGGACACGTCTGTCACTTGTCAGTGTCACTAGTGATGCGCCGGCTTATGCTAATACTGCTGTGTCACTTTAATTTGCTGCATAAACTGGCATGGCTAAACTTCCGGGTTGTTTGTTTACTTGTTTGAATTTCAGTTGTATAACTGCTACATAACAGTTTTGTAAAAGCATTAATGCAATTAATTTTAATAATCTTAAAAGGCAATTATTAACAAGTTTCATAACTTTCACTTTTAACAATGGCCAGGAAGCTTACAAAACCATAGTGTTTTTGTTGGGAAAATAAAAGTAACGAATTAACAATTGGTTTACGATAATGTTACTAAATGGATTCGGTGAGAACAAAACTGGCAGAATGATAGACAGCCAGACAGGGTCATTCGTTGTTTTGTAGACCTCCCGTGATTAGCTCTGGGTGCCAAAGAAAACTTCTTGTGCACCTGTCGATTTGGTAATGCTTTCTCAATGGTTTTTTTACCTTAATATCAAATAATAGTGTAATAGTAAAATTTGTAAAATTATTTCTAGTTGTTGCGTCGAAAGTAGAAATACTTATTCGTAATATGATTGATAGTCTAAAACTAGGTTTACTAGTAAATACGTTCTACGAAAACCTTCAGTTTGCGAACTTACCCGTAACTCAGAATGAATCAATAAGTCAAAAATGCTGCAGGTTAACTTAGATCTAAGGTAACATTCTTAAAACTGGATTTGGTCATCGGCGTTTATAAACAATGCATTCTATCTCAGTGTCTTAAGAGAAGTTGACCTTAACATTGCTTCGCACAACCACATTCTCTTTGAGATTATTATTTGGAACTAATATTTATAAAACAGATCAAATAACGATTAACCTTCGCCGAAAAGGTTAGATAAATATTGCCAAATTTAAGTTTATGAGTAAATGAACGAGTAAGCGATTGATATTAGGAAAGAAAGAACAATAGGTTGAATTCTTTGTTTTAGTTTGAATATGATTTTAAATTGTGGTCATGATATATTATAAAATTAATGTATTTGACCTAGTTAGTTGCCTACCTAGATCATTTTGAGACTTATATTATGAAATTGCAACAACCAAATATAAAACAAGCACGCAGCGGAATTATGTTATAGAAGGAACTTACAAAAATTAGAAATGTTCTCACAATACGAGTACAAACTGTCCTAATGGTGTTGTCAAATGGCATAACAATGTTATTAAATATAGTTATTGTACTTATTGTACAATTACATAAGTCATATTTGTATAATGTAAAGGCTTACTTTGCTATTCGAAAACAGATAGCAAAATTGCATTTTATCCACAAAAGTGCAAAGTAATTTCATACAAATTTTGACTTGATATCTCTGGTAGAATTTACCTATAAAATGATGATTTTGAATCATGAATATTGAATAAATTGATATAATTAATTTAGTTTGATGTTTTATAGTCAGGATTTTGTTCGTGTTGGTGTGGTGAAAGTTTTGTTTCACTTGGTGGCAAAGTTTGTTTAACCTACGTGCCTTGAAACCCTCGCATCGCTCAAGATTACACTTTTTGAACCACTCGCTACGCTCGCGGTTCAATATTGGAATCTTTCGCTCGCTCGGGTATCAATATTGGCACGTGCGGTTAAACAATAACATTGCCCCCTTGTAAAACAAATAACTATTTTTCTGCGAAGTTATGACATGACATACCAAGTGGATGCCGGTAGAGCGACATGAGCGTGGCAGATAAACGGAAATGATAAGATGAACTCGATGATGGTCTTGGAAATCGAGGGGAGAGCCCTTTGCCCAGCAGTGACATGGAGACTGTTCATTTGACAATGTTTCAATGGGTCTGAAAAAGTCAACGGTCAACTAAGTCACGGTCCTGAAAGCTGGAATGCCGAGTTTGCGCAACAAGATGAGATGCGCAATGTTTTGGCATCGCATAACCGGGTAGCCTATCTAGTTCTAATGGCATGTACCTGCGCTCTCGAACGTTCGAGCCGAACCGAACCGCCTTGATACGAATACGGGCTTATTCAGCTAAATACCAAACCCGTTCGCGACATTAGGCTGGTTGTATGGTGGTATAAGCAAGCTTGGACATTCTTTACTTTACTGTTTGGTTACTTCATGTTCTATGCACATATCATCGCAGAAGCTAGTCAGTTATCTAGTTGATTTCAACTGAAATTATTCGTCTACCACTGACTTATGTAAGGTATAATTATTTAAATGAAATACAATAGTATCTTCCCTCGTTCAGTTTAGTTCAAAGACATTGTTAATTTTATTTTAGGTATAACATTTTTTTTAACGTTGGGGAAAATAGAGGTATAAGTAATAACATTTTACAAAACATCGTTTCTGTTATGCCATTTCGCTTCATCATTTTCGTAAAAGACATGGGCCTATGGGCATGGGCTTTTCTGCTGAGGCCGTTTGCCGTAGATACGTTAGACAAGCAGTGGTAATAGAAACAATCAAATCGCTCCGCTTATCTCTACGTAGGAACCCTTGTTTGTATTAGAACTGTAGCAGCCTTGACGCAAGGCGGACCGCCGGAGACGCCCTACCACCAACAATGGCCACACCGCAAACCTAAAAGGACTTTCTACAACTGCATCTTGATGGTTTTTACGCCCTTCTAATCCTGGGTACATAACTGCATTCACAACTCCGTAATCGCTCGATCAGGCTGTTTGTTCTTTGTCCGATTTACTAAACAGCTTAACAGGTTTTAAATCTTTGAATGCACAATTAAGGAAGTTACTGGCAGTTTTTTCTAGACAGCTATTTAGTTTAAAACGCCGGCTGTGGCCACTTTAGCTAATGAGAAATAATTAACCCTTTATAGGTTGTAGGTACATACATACATGGCCACTGTGGCTCGTAGTTCCTATTAGCAGCAGAGTGGTGGAGGGAAATAAATTTTATGTAAAAACTCGGATATACGGTGTAGCATGTGAATGTTACTACAATATGGGTATGGCTGTCTGTGGCTTATCTATGTAAATATTAGATATATGACTACATGGATACAAAATACAAACTGCTGTAGTGTAGCAAAACCTGAGGTCATCGACCTGCCTGTCACTTGACCCTAAAGGCTAAATAGTTGAAGCCTAGCACACAAGGCACCTCTAGACCGTGCCAGTTATATACGCATTTAATAACGAATCTAAATTCACGTATTTTTGAGCGTAAATCACGCATTGAACGCAATGATTTATTAATATTAGTAATATGATAGAGCCACTCTCTTGCAAGAGAATTCTCTTTAATTATATTAGTTGAATATGTATGCGGCAACAGAGTCTACTATTAGAAACTCGAGCGTTTCTGTAAAATATCTACTAGTTTTTTTTCTTGAGTGTAACAAATACTTAGAGAATGTTTTCAAGTATTATAAATATAAAATATGCATACCAACTAACAATAAGGTACCTAATTTTATAATTTGTGACTCTCAAATGCTCTGCGACGTTTTGGCCATCTAAGCTTTCTTCTGTGCATAAGCCTTAATAATGACTCATGACAATTACAATTGGCCATCCAATTAGTATTTCCATCTCATTCCCTCCCATTGTGTCTCTCGTTCCCTCCTATTGTCTCATCAGGAAAGCGACCCGCTTTCCGGCTGACCTTGTGCGCGTGCGCACACTTACTCGCGATTTTATTTCCCACATGTATGAAAAACAAATGTAAACGTTCAAAGAATATAAACAACGTTTATTTTCGCTGGACTGCAGGTTGGTATATTAAGACAAGTTAAAATTATAATAATGCCTTATGTACGGTGATTAGCGTAGTAACTTCTTTTTGGTAACATAGGTACTTCAATTTTGAACAGTTTGTTTAGAGCATCAAAGTTCATGTTGATATGCAAAGTTCATGTTGGTTTGTTATAAAAAGTGAAGTTAAAAAATGTGTTTGGGTTGTAATTGGGTGAAATTTTGAATTTATTAATGATTTTCACGCGTTTTGAGCAAGCAATGTTCTGTGCTGTGTAGGTAATTTATTTTTCCCCTCACTAGCTCGGAAACACGTGTTTTGTCCTTTAATACCAGCGGGTAAAAACGCACTTTATCCACTAGTGGGTAAAGTAATTTGACCTTGAATAAAGTCAAATTAACTGCTTTAAAATAGATAAAAGTAGGTGAATCTAGTAATAAAGATGATTTACCACCTGTGGAACTACTGGAAGCAGTGATAAACGCATTTTGTGCGTTGTAGTTTCCTCGCTATAGTGAGGGGAAAAGTTTTGTGTTACACTCGGGTGCAAATGTATTTTACTTCTCGTGTGTTAAAAAACTCGCAAGTTCAGGATTCTATTCTCGAATCCTTCAACTATAGAAACCTTTCTCTTGCTCGTTTTTCAATTCCACACTCGGCGTTAAAATACAACTTTGCCCCTTTGTATAACAAATAACTATTGTTGATAAACACGATTAAAAGCCGTTTGGAAGGAAATGGGGAAAACTAGGTAGATAGCTGTAAACCTCACTATAAGAATAGAAAAAGTAAAAGTGAAAATATTTTTTTGAATCATTATCACAGTATATTCGGAATTTTCTTTAGGGCACTATGTACGCTTAAAATTGAATGGACCATTTTTTATCAATACAATTTTGTTACATAATTTCACGACAATAATCGGCTGAGAATTGCGATCAGTAGAATATAATTTGGTCATTGTCCTAGTCAAACGGTAGACCTACGCTAAACGCTTCGGCCAATAAACTTATAAATAATACTTTAGTTTATCTTACTTTAGTTTACTATCTACACCCAATGCTGGCTCTTTACTAGAGCTATATGCTAATGTATTTATATGTTCAAACTTTTTAAACGAAATCAGTCAAAAAATTCAAAAAGTATTACATATTATTGGTTGACTGCCTGATAATACCTTGGTATCATGTCATCTTTTCTTATTTATTCCCGGTGCTATAGAGATTAAAAAGTAAAGAGACATCTGTATCAAATCGTTATAAACGACGTTATCATTATAATATTTGACTAGTCGTATATTAGCCTTATGATTTATTCACATAGCTTGGACAAAGCCTGCGTGGGGTTCGGTTCCCGGCATTAGCACACGAGGCGGGACAGCTGATTTATGAATGGCTACATTTGACAGACACTTGACAGGGTAGTATTTACATTTTAATTTCAACTGTACTTGTTTTACAAAATAAAGTTTCTTAGTTATTGTTAGTGTCGCTTGTTACATCAAGGCAACAGGCAGATAAAGTCTAAGAAAAAAACGTACCTCAGAACCATAGAGAAAAAGGTACGGTGACCTAAATGGCGTTACCCCTTTGGGGGACGCTCGGCTAGATGGCGCTAATATTAATATTTGACATTTTAACACATATCAAGCTAGGAGTATGGGCCAAATTGTCAAAATTGAGGTTCAAAAGTTTTTAGCCTGTGTCGAGAGATGGCAGTCCATGCACTTTGATTACACATTTTACTTTGACAGTAACTCTCTATAAAACTCGATCCTCTTTGGTATATTATTTAGGTACCTATAATAAAATGCAACATACCTACATCCGGAAAACAATTCAAATGTAACTTTCTTGTTCTCGGGTTCTATTTTGGGTTTGTTACATGAATTGAATTTGTATCGCCTGATTGAAAAAATAAATCTATAGCATTTTCTCCAAGAAATTAAAATCATCATCGTGTTACCGGTAGGTATTCAGAATACGTTTTGTAGACAAACCAGTGTCGATGTCGTTTAGGTATTATTATATTATTTTGGCACTTCAAATGTCTCTAAACACATATTAAAGGATACCTAATATTCGTGATAAAAATCAGATCACACATATAATTCTTTATTGAATTCTTCAAAGTTGCATGCAGATACTTTATTAACTTTAACACTTTCGAAACCGGGCTCTACGCGGCGCTACGACATTTTCGCTACATACGGGGAAACCCATGTAATCGGCTACGCTTCTACGAGCGGTGTGCCCGACAGTCGGGTTCTTGGTAGCGAAAGTGTTAAGACAAAATAGGTCATCCTGCTACGTCGTAGGCGATCGTAGCAGTAAGCGTAGCGTCTACGATACCCTTCCAACTCCTACAAGTCTTGTAAAGTAAGAAATACGCTAGCAGGTTTTATTATTTTATTATTTACTAGCTTTTGCCCGCGTTAGAAACACCTCTTACCTTCAAATGTCTCTACTTATAAAATCAAGTCAATACGTCGCTCCGTTTTGCCGTGACAGACGGAGAAACAAACAGACACACACATTTTCCCATTTATAATATTAGTATGGATTAGTAAAACATGTTTACATGACATAACAGTATGTACCTCTATAACCAATGCGTCACGAAACTTAGATGAAAACAAAAGACAGAAAAAAAAGAGACCAACAAAAGTAAAATTCAATTGATTTGGGCGATGACGATTGACGTCACAGCGTTACACATACATTGAAACATACATTATACATTGACTGAGCCTCCAACCAAGAGTTTCTGATGTTTTAAGACACTTTGCTTGATAGCGTAAGTAAACACGATAATAAGTAAACATTTGGAGGCACGGACACTGTTCAGGTTCTCCGTGACGTATACGCTAATTCTTTGAGTTAAGTTATGATTTCTTTTTGTACTTTTTTAAGTTAGTTTAGTGACGTATTCTACAACATCAAAATGTCATGATATAGGCTCAGGTTTTATTCTCCGACTAATTGCAGAAACAAATGTCCATACTGATGAGAAACAATTTTTAAAGATTACAAGAACGTTTCAATTTGTTTAGAAAGAAGCGCGGTGTTTCCAAAACGTACCGCTTGGGGCGCGGTTTAAAATTGTCATAAAAAATCAGGCTTACCAAAACTTTAAGCGTTTCGGCAGCCTGATTTTACGTCACGTTTTCAAATGACATTTACATTGGATGAAAGGTCTCTATGATGACAATGGTGCTAATAGGAATCTTTAACACTTAATCGATAGAATGTTCCGCGTCAAATAAGTGAAGTGTGTGAATATTTACTACCTATGCAAAATAATGAATGACTGACAGCTGAAAGTGACGGTCTATACAGGCTAGCTATTGTTTAAAATTCTTTTTAAACTTTGACGATTTTTCTCCCAACCTATGTTCAATGCCATGAATACGCTAATTAGTATTGAAATATTGATACAATGAGGAGATTTTATTTGTGATATGAAGGTTGAAGGCCTTCATACGTCTTCGCGCGAATACATTCATACGTCATACGTTCATAATTAAACTTATGGAGCTCAAACATATTTTCAAAACAAATTGATATAGGATGAGGAGTCCTCACACAGAATGTTATCTGTAGGTATACAAGCAAATAAAGTAACTGCAACTTGTACTGTTCAAACTGACTTACATTAATTCAGCGACTTTTAATTATAAATAATTATTGTCTTCTATTTTTTTTTTATCTGCGGTTAATAGTGGCGCCACCCGGTGTGATAAAATGGTAGTTTGCTTCCTCATTCTATTAAACATATTCTGATCTATTATTGATGTACCTACAATCATCTGTGATATCCATACTAATATTATAAATGGGAAAGTGTGTGTGTCTGTTTGTTTGTCAGTCTTTCACGGCAAAACGGAGCAACGAATTGACGTAATTTTTTGAGTGGAGAACTATCTCCACTCAAAAAATTACGTCAGTAGCCTATGACATAGGCTACTTATTGTCTCTTTCCAACCCCCACTTCCCAAAAGGGGGAAGGACGTTTTTATGGGGCATTCCGCAATTTTCGAATTTAACGCGAGCGGAGCTGCGGGCAAAAGCTAGTAAAATATAACTTTCATGTTAAGAAGACAAGTGCAGACGATAACAACGATGCGTACGACAGCTCTAAGTAAAGATTTTCATTGACCTACAAATATTTCAAGCCAAATAAAAGTTATAAAAAGTGTATTTTATTGGAAAGTGAGTTCGCACGCTCCCAATGCACACTTGCGGTCTTCCGGCAATCGATTTACTGCCAGAAATCCAAAAATATCTATTTAGAATGAGCCGAAGAACATATTAGCATAAAAGCACAATAAATAATTGTTTGAGGTGATGTGTCTTCCATCGATATTTATTTATGAATGCAAAGTCAACCGTTATTTATAGGAGTTCCTATACCTATTGTAGTAAAACAAAGGGCTCAAAAATAACTATTTTAAGTTCAACAGTAAAATAATTAAGTTAATCACTATTTTTCGTTTGGTGCCTAATTGGTAGTGGACCCTGCTTGCTTTGAAACCCTGGGTACGATAACCGTTGTTTAAGTACCCATAACGCAAGCTTAGTAATTTGTGTGATAATATCGTATAATTATTTATTTACCCAAGACCGATATTGTTTTTAATTTAATTACTTGCCAAATTTGGCTTCATAGCATTATGGGCACACGGCTCGTGCAGGTATCCACTCTTGCGCAATACATTGGTCCGGTTGCGTCGCTTTCTTCCCCCGGCCTGATAATTAGATAACAACACGATTGACACTTGTTATGTTTGTATATGTTTCAGTAGGAAGTGTGTACCTATACTGTGTTAACAAATAGCAATAGAGTCGGACCAAGTTAAAACATGGCTATTGAAATACTTATCAAAATTTTGAATTTATTAAAATTGTGATAAAAAAATCCATTCATTTATTAACCTGCACATTGCATTTTTAATTTAATACGACAAATATGCCAAAATACAAATACTTATATACATACAAAACATCCATGACTCGGGAACAAATATCTGTGCTCACTCATCACGCAAATAAACGCCCTTACCGGGATTCGCACCCAGGACCGCGGCTTATAGTTGTAAATATTTTATGCATAAATTGTCCATATTTATTAATGTGAAGTAGGCTAGTTTTAAAATCCAATATTGTACACCCTAGCAGGGTAATCATGTACCTAGGTGACCAAAATGTACAAATGAACATGATTTACAATGGAAGAAATGAATATGAATATGAATATCTGTAGTTGGTCATTTAAATCTTCATTCACAGAATAGGTATTAAATTTTAGTTAGAAGTATATTTTTTTAATTTATTTACAAATATATTCCTTCGCGCGAGTTCGTCGGGGATTGCCATGGTCCAAGGGCCAGAGGGTAATTATTACAACACTTGTTTAAAATCGAAATTCAAATTCACTCTTACGTCTGTTTCTTTCGGATTCGGACAAGCCAACGCTCCAGGCGGAAAGAAAGTTGTGAATTAGACAACCAACTTGTGGTGACCGCTGACCGCACGACGTCACAAAACACAACCGGTTGATAACACTATTCTAATTAGAATTGATATTACAATCGCTAAGCGAGATAAAGGCTCATTCAAACCAGGCCCCGTAGCCGAATGGCATTTCTGCGACGCGAAACGCCACCGAATCGCCGCAGAAATGTAGTCTGGCTCTGTCGCGCCAATACGCAAGAGCGATAGAGATAGATAGCTACGAAAGAGAATAGATATTATAGTGAGCGTTTCATGGTCGTTTGTGCATTCGGTTACGCACGCAGTATAGGTACATAGGGTCAGCTTTCAGTAGGTAGTACCTTCGGATTTTAGAGCGAGTCAGACTACAACCAATAGGTACATTGGTCGGTTGCGCTAAACCGAATTTGGCTTTCGCAAATTATTTTATTTTTATGGGTAGATGTAGATGTAGTGTAGGGACGCCCGGCCGGAGGCAGGCGGGCTGTCGATCACTTGTTGTGTTCATTCAGCCCAGTTCCCTGGAGTTGGAGCTGCAGGTTACTGTTCCGGCAGCATTCCCACACGTCCGTCTTCAAATCTTCCCGTTTTCCTTATTTTTATGGGATTTCCAATAGACTTCTTTCACTGTTTCGGAAAAGAATTGGACTCGTAGAGAGACAATAATGGATATGGAATGAGGCGATCTCTTACCGCACGATCGCATCGCATATTATTCGACGTATGCTAATGTAATGTATTGCAAATAAATAATATGCAACGAAATAGAAAGATCTAAATCTAGTGCTTCTAATACCATAGGAAATATAAATGTATAGAAATCGAGAGTTATCTAAAAATCGCTGTTAACAAAGAGGATCGAGTATTATAGAGTTGCTGTCAAAGTAAAATGTGTAATCACAGTGCATAGACTGCCCTCTCGACACAGGCTTAAAACTTTTGAACCTCAGTTTTGACAATTAAGGCCAAATATTAATATTAGCGCCATCTAGCCGAGTGTTCCCCAAAGGTGTATCGCCATCTAGGCCACCGTACCTTTTTCTCTACGGCTTTGAAGTACGTTTTTTTCTTAGACCTTATCCGTCTATACGGATTTATATATGTCTTTGCTATTAAGTAACAATCTGTATAAATTGAAATAGATATCATACACGAAAGAAAAAACGGCAAGGCCCACCCGCGCCAGCCGCGTAAGCTGAAGACCCGGGTTCGATTCCCGGCTCGGCCACCAGTGGGCCTTGCTCCCTAGTTGAACAATCTGTATGTATATGAAGGTGGTGTCAAATAATTTATGATGTGTATATTATGAAAGTGGTGTCAAACATCTGGAATTCTGGACCCTATAGGATCACGAAATGTGGAAGAGAGGAAGCATTTGAAGCCTACTGAAAAAGTCTGATTTGGCGCAAATTAAATCGGTCGTTTCAATCGTCTCCATGGAGGAAGTGTAATGTAACTATTTCGTTATCAAGAACATAAAGCAAGAATAATGTACGCGATAAAATAATGCAAGAATAATGTGATCATACGCGATATAATCCATTTCCATACTTTTATTTCATGAGTAGATCACGGTAACCGAAGACAATATTATTATTAAGAATAATGTTACCATTATTTTTCAAGTACGTACTTATACTTTCTTAGTTCGTCGACATCATTCAAATGCAGCTGGGTCATGATCATTCTCCGCAAAGCTATTCAGCTACCAGCACATACTGCATACCGAGTAGATTGTCCGCGGTACACTCAGCAATAAAAATATACACACGTTTGAAGTTGCATTTTATTGCCTGTACAGTCAGCCAAAAAGTGGTTTACCACTTTTCGACCGTATGCACTTAAAAAGCCGTAAACCACTTTCTTGGCTGACTGTACGTTAACGTATTGTATACCTATTTTATTTCGCTGAGAGAGATGGGAAACAAGTCAGTTACGCAAAGTCCGGCCGAAACCCTCCTATAATTATATCTACAATGATTCTAGACACCTTTACTGCCCCAACTGCGACAGCGTTTTCAAAGGCAAGTTCGGCTTTGCAAGCCTTATTCGAGCACACGCTCGTAGTTAGCTAGGGTTGCCGGTCATGGCATGCATAGCTTTAAATTTTATTTAATTTCTTAGTTAAGTAAGGCTAGTTTATTATAGTTTTCAGTACAGATGGTGTTTTTTTACGCACTAGTGCGAGAAGTGTTTCATTATATGCCAGGTCGAAACTTCGGAGGCTCATCTGTACTGAAAAACGTCGTACGATACACGTGCGAAAAGGAAATTCGTAATTTCTTTTTTTTGCACTAGTATCGTAATGTACTATTAATTTAGTTTTAAGTACCTCTGGGTTCTGTAACACAGGATATCTACCTGCCTGTCGTTTACCTCTGTAATAAAATTTATTGTAATGTGTGTGTTCCTATATACATTTCTGATGTTTATCCACTGTATATTATTATGTTTCTAAGTCAATAAATATTTCTATTTCTATTGGGCTGGCTGTTCGTGTGTGTTGCTGAGTGTACAATCGGCGTTTACCGGAACGTTTACATCAATTCTAGTTTTCTCCGAGTGATGTTGTATGTATGAGCTTTCTCCGTGGATTCCGCGCCGGCTCGGCCGCCGCGCCGCGTCCGCGATGATTGAGATGTCGGAGGAATTTGTTATGAACATCACCGCTTATGATGTCGTAAATCCTTTTATTGCTTACTAGCTTTTGCACACGGCTTCGCACGCGTTAGAAAGAGACAAAAAGTAGCCAATGTCACTCTGCATCCCTTTAACTATCTCCACTTAAAAAATCACGACAATTCATCGCTCCGTTTTGCCGTGAAAGAGCCGTCATATTTATAATATTAGTATGGATTTTTATAGAATCATCAGTTTTTAAATTGCGATAAAACTATTAGATTTACAAAGAAGCACACTTGAGCGTACCTTAATTGAAAATAATCGTCATAATTATTTTCCCTGCTTATGGGAGTGTTGGGTACGGCGTGGGAACTAATCTCAACAATTGGTGTAGGATAGCTGAAAACTAGTGATTGACGATAGCGTCTGCCATCTAACCTTGAAACTCATGGCAGGCAATCATGGTCGCGCGATAAACGATAAAACATCGGACCGCACTATTTGTAAGTGCGTTAGGGACGGCCTGATGTTTTATCATTTATCGCGCGACCATATTTGCCTGCATGGACAAGCAAGGTTTTATTGAGTGATAAGTGCCAGGTAATAATTATCTAATGATGATTCTGTCAAGCGAATCAAGCGTTATAAAAAACGCATTGGTACAGTACAGTAACACATCGAAACCGCCAAGTTGCCCACAGATATCTGAACGAATCATGGTTTGATTAAACCGTCGACATCTAAATGCACGTCCTTACTGCTACGATTGACAAGGGACTTTGTTACAAATAATATGGCATTATCATACAATGTCTTGAAAATATAATATGATCTCATCTCATACCTAGCTCCTTCGTATTGATAAACCATCATGTCTGCTCTCGTCCTTCTTGTGATCTCGTCACGATTTGTATATAAATTACACCCGTTTAACTCGCACACATCGCGAAAGGCTTGCGTCAGTACCCACAGACCACCTCAACTACTAAGATGTAGCATTCAAGCCAACTCAAAGTCACCCATAATTTATCCGGCAGTAATGAAGTATGGGAACGCAACCGCACGATCCGATTGTGTCAACACTGTCAACGTTTACAACCACCATCATCATCATCATCATTGGCCATAGTATCTTTCGAGATGATAGTTGCAGCGATCAGCACTCGTTTAATTTCGGTTTTAGGGTTGAAACTGAAAGGAGCTCTACTTACAGCCGTGTTCCCCTAACCCGGCTCAAAAACGAGCATCGGAACACCTCAGGGGGTTTAGTATGTAGGACTCAGGCATACCTATCCACTTGGCTCTCCCGGGTCAGTTGGTTGGCTCCGTAAGGGATTCCTCCTGGGGTCATTAAAAATGGGCTGTTATACTATGTAATAGTTTAAGATGCAGCTCAATTGCGGTGCTCAAAGCTTGCTATTTTACCAGTAAAATTGTACAAAAATCTAATGACCACGCGCTCTTTGTTAACCACTTGTAATGCGGTGTCTGTGTAGTGTGTGTTACCCCACCGTTGACAGGCCGTGCATCAGATGCGTGCGTGCATCGGCAGCGTTTGCGCAACCATTCGGACGAGACTTCAACTTTAGCCTCAAATTATTTACCATTATACGAGTGAAGACACGCAGAAATGTGCATTGCGAGACCTTAGCGGGGTAATAAAATTTACGATCGGTAAATTTTAGTGTCGCCTTTTGTAACCTACCTAATTACCTATGCACTTATCACGAAATCTATGCAAAACGATGTATTTATATAATACGAAGCACATACATGAATCAAAATCAAAAAACATTTATTCAGCAAGTAGGTAGGCCACAGGGGCACTTTTACATATGTCAACGTTACAATAAATAATATGAATTCAAATAAAGACAAAGTTACTATATAATTAATAAGAGATGTCTATTAGAGTCTCAAAATACATCAAAATTAAACATGATAAAAAATAAAAATTGATACAAAAAAAACTTAAATAACCCTTAGAGTTGTAAAAGACTAGATGTCACAACTAAAGATAATAAAAACACTTAATCCATTTTTTTAGAGATGTATAGTATATGGTCTCAAAGAGTCAGAAAGAAAATAAACAAACAAGTACCAAACAATGAAATGCTTAATCGAACTTTAGTTTCGCCATCTTCCATGCTCAGTCTGCACATAAGGTTTCTAAGCGGGTGTTTTTTTAGTACCTATTTATGTATGTTATGTAATTAAGTTTTTTTCCTGTAAAAAGGAGTTTTTTAGTCCTTACCTTGTCTCCCTAACATAAGTATGCACGATTTTCTCAACTGACCTTAGTCCAATAACATACCGTGAATACCGTGATGATATATGAATGATATTCTATGCTCTGTTCATCAATCATTCCCACAATGAAGGTTTGAGGTAATGAGCAATGTTTTGGCCATTTGTAATAATAAAAGAGCCATCATTATTCGTGGCGGCCATGTCGTGGCAACACCAATCCTCTCACTTGTTGATCAAATGATCACATATGTTACTGTCTAGCAATTTCATTTGCAGCTGACATGGCGTGCATACAGAGACAATACGACCGATATCGTTACCAACCAGATAGTATTTGTATATCCCGCTATGAATTGCTATTAACCACGACAGGTGGAACCCATGAATAATATAATAATTATGCGTGAATCTTAGTCACGTTTCATGGATAAGATTTTAGGTAGTTTGTTGATCTTTGAAAATCGTGGCCAGGTTTAGCTGGGCAGTCTTTTTAGTGGCAAAATGTGACATGTAATTTGAGGTTAAAATAATTATTTTATCACATATCTTTATAGAAGATTCAACATATATCAGCCTACTTCTTTGATTAACTTTAAACATTTAGGTGTTAAATTCAGACGCAATTGAATAAAACCAATCAGATAATAAAGCCTTGGAGCGTAAAACCGTCGTCCTACACTAGAGTAGGATGACGGTTCGAGCTCAGTCCCGGTGACGATATGAAAGAAGGTAATTGTCCCTGTGACAACAAAGTAGGTACGACAACTTAGATATTAGCCTAACTTCACAACTGCAATGAACATCTATACTAGAATTGTTTTGTTTTCGTAGCCGGACAGATGAATGACCTTTGCAGAATGTGCGGTACGCGTTGCGCAAACCAATCTTGCGCCCGCGCAACTGATCCCCGAGGCGGTGGCTAGAGGCCGGACTGTTGATATATAGCCAGCTGATAATATTTGGCAGGTGGTTGGCCAATGCATGGCCTAAATGTCTGTCGTACGCGTAGTTTTTATGGTTTTTATGGCCTAAGCTATTGTGACGTTGGCTAGGTACGCTGTACGTGTCACGTACCTACATAATGTCTTTCTTGGGTACTTTGGCAAAAATTAGAATAATTTTCTAAGGGCCACTTCCACCACCCGGGGCCCATTTCTGGAAACTACAAGTTACAATTTACAAGCGGTAGTGGATGTCTAATATGACAAGTTGGAGACTTCCGCTTGTAACTTGTAACTTTCAGTTTTGAGAAATGGGCCCCAGCTTAACTCAAGGCTGTCAATTGTCAAATTCCATATAAAACCTGACCACAAATATATTATGAATATTGTCAGAAGGGCGCTGTTATTCTGATGTATGAGGTGAAAGTCCAGTTTAGTATGAAAAATATAGGTAGTTTCAATGAAATTCCGCAACAATGCGCGTAGTCATAAATATTTCTGGTCAGGCTTTAAAATGGTGGGTTAACCTCGGTTTAACCCTTCATTTTTGATGGTGCAAGTGGTGCTTTCTATAAAAAATTAAGCACAGGAAACTCCGGCCCGGAACGGTCTAGCGTAGTCAACCTTCATTTGTTTCCACCGTGTATAAATCAGATATACTAGTATAAAATAGTAAATAAAATAAAATTAGTAGTAAGTACACGGAACAGATTGGGCGCAGTGCAAGCGTGCAGCGTGTGACCGGCTAATCGGCGACCTTTCTCTGTTGTTTCAAAACCAACTTGCACAAACCAAAGCGAAGTAGTGTCAGCAACAACAAGGCAGGAATGGGTATCATTTTTACGCTATGGTGTATACAGTACTATAGCAACTGCAAGGGAAGAGTTGTGGAATAAGTAGGTATTCATAGAAAATTACTTTTCGCGCAGACTCTACATGTAACATTTTATTTCAAACCTTGTAATATATTTTGCACAAATATTTTCAAATGCCAATATTCTATCAATTATTTTTTTATGTTATACTATACTACAAATAAAAGTGGTAACGAATTCATGATAATAATTTATAATATAGGTAAATAATATTTTTGGATATTAAGTAAATCATTATTAAAGCCAATGCTTTAATATGCCAATGCACTGAATAAAAATTCAGTCAGTAAGTATTGCAAAGTTGCTGTGATGACGTCTATTATTATTATTGTAGATAAAGTAATTCATTTATTTTCAATTTTTGTTTTGTCGACGTTACTCCGCGTGAGATAATCGAATCGCAGCGCCCGCGCCGCGCTCGCAAATCTCATTAAAACAAACTGTTTCGTTCATGTTTACATCTTTTTATTCGAGTACTATTAGTTATTTTGTTATCGTTGAGATTAAATTCATTGTAACCACGGCAATGGTGCTTCACTAGTTCGACAACCAATATGAACTCTTTAAGTTTGGTCACAAGACTTGGCAGTCAAAAATGCATACATATAGCATCATAGGAGCGCTATGATTGACATAGCACATGGCATGAAAACGTACATATCGCAGGGCTCTACACTACGCAAAACTTGAAGTTTGGAGACCACGTAAGTTTAAAGTGGCGACCGGTCTGGCGCAGTCGGTAGTGATCCTGCCTGCTACGCCGCGGTCCCGGGTTCGAATCCCGGTAAGCGCATTTATTTGTGTGATGAACACAGATATTTGTTCCTGAGTCATGGATGTTTTCTGTGTATATAAGTATTTATATATTATATATATCGTTGGCAACCTGTCACTGCAATGTCACAGTTTCGTTTTCTTTCAACCCCTTTTTTGCCAAGAGTGGCACTGAAGCTTTAGTAGTTTCATGTGTTCTGCCTACCCCTTTATGGGATACAGGCGTGATTGTATGTATGTATGTAAGTATATATCGTTGTCTCAGTACCCACAACACAAGCCTTCTTGAGCTTACCGTGGGCCTCGGTCAATCTGTGTAATATTTATTTATTTAATGTCCTATAATATTTATTTATTTTTATTTTAAAGTAGATGCCATAGGGCACCCAAACGCTTGCCAAATGCAATGCGTACTGTAGGTAAATAATAAAACTTTTCACATGAAAATAAAGATGAGCGGCTACCTATAATATAATATGCGTTACATACAGTCGGCATCGATCTAAACTACCCTAAGTAGTATTGGGTAGTTTAGATTGATGACAGTCGGTTTAAAATAACCTAACCGCAAAATTGAAATTTTGAAAAAAACCCCGACCGCGACATACATATTAGACCGATTTTTATGAAACATGGCTAAGAACACTCTAACTCAGCTTTCAGACAAAAAAAACTAAATCTAAATCGGTTCATCCGTTCGGGAGCTACGATGCCACATACAGACACACATACAGACAGACAAACAGACAGACACACACACAGACACACGTCAAACTTATAACACCCCGTCGTTTTTGCGTAGAGGGTTAAAAATAGTGTCCAGCGTTGCAGCCGTTGCAGGATTCACGATTTAGCATTTCGTCTTTGGCGTTTTGGTACTTATGTACGCAGCTAGGTAAGGCTACCTGTTATTATATTGAAATCAATGGTAAAATAAGTATGAGAGCTTGTAGTCTGTAATGAAAATGGCCGAACTGCAATCTAGCCGGCAACTAAACTGCGCTACACGGTTGCAACACTTAATTGCCGATATGTGGCACTAGCCTGCCCATATATGGCTGCTAAGGATGGAGCCAACACGGCCCAAACGTGAAGGCAAATATATGTATATTTAGCAAGGCTTCGTTTTTTTAAATTCTATAAGCAAATAAAATCAATCTAACATTACAAAATACAATTACAGAATCAACAGAAGAAGTATTGAATCAATAGTTTTCCCATTTATTTATTGCTGATTTTAGATTGCATTATCACCAGACACATCCGATAAAAAACCTGCTCCTTTATTAAATCTTTCTTCAATATACCTAAGAGATTAAATAATCTGTTGAAAAAACCAAAACCTTCTTTGTGCATTGACATAATTGAATTTCATGATACTTTGATACCCATAGTGTGTATTTATAAGTTGATTGTACATGTTTTTTGTTGCCTAGTGAAGCGAAGTCATAAATTTTAGATTTTTAGCGATAACATTTTTCGTTTACCGTGTGTAAGTTCCCGCACTTTCCCGCCATTTTCTCTAGGCTTAAAAAAATAATTAAACTTAATGAGTGGAGATGTTTTCCGCTTCCCGTTCCATCCTAGCCACAGCTCCATACGAAAAGCCACCGGTCTAGAATGCGCCCGCGCGGTGAAAGGGACGGCCCTTCGCCTCGACCATTCAAGTGCTAATCACTATTATCTATTCAAAATACTATTTACCATAACAATGTAATATCGAGATCATAAAGATCAGGTTTTGTCTCGTTCAAATGTTTCTTTTTAGGGTTCCGTAGTCAACTAGGAACCCTTATAGTTTCGCCATGTCTGTCTGTCCGTCCGTCCGTCCGTCCGTCCGTCCGTCCGTGGATAATCTCAGTAACCGTTAGCACTAGACAGCTGAAATTTGGTACCAATATGTATATCAATCACGCCAACAAAGTGCAAAATTAAAAAATGGAAAAAAATGTTTTATTGGGGTACCCCCCCTACATGTAAAGTGGGGGCTGAATTTTTTTTTATTCCAACCCCAACGTGTGATATATTGTTGGATAGGTATTTAAAAATGAATAAGGGTTTACTAAGATCGTTTTTTGATAATATTAATATTTTCGGAAATAATCGCTCCTAAAGGAAAAAAAAGTGCGTCCCCCCCTCTAACTTTTGAACCATATGTTTAAAAAATATGAAAAAAATCACAAAAGTAGAACTTTATAAAGACTTTCTAGGAAAATTGTTTTGAACTTGATAGGTTCAGTAGTTTTTGAGAAAAATACGGAAAACTACGGAACCCTACACTGAGCGTGGCCCGACACGCTCTTGGCCGGTTTTATTTCAAGATACTGGAGATGTTTATTCGTCACTGACAATTTGACAAATTAAAATAAACCGTGGTCTAGCCCAGGGGGTCTAGCTAAGATAATAGTTGTTTGAAACGTTATCTGTATCGTAATATAATATGACTGATGGAGAAATGGGTAGCGTTTCCACAACGAATCACCAACAATTGTGATCTTGGCTAAACCCTAGACAACTTCACTATTACGTGTATAAAAGTCGATATTTAAAGAAATATTAATACGGATATATGTTTTAGGCGTTTGAAGACATTTATTAGGGATTCCAATTTAATGCTAAGTAGTTTTAATTTATTCATTCTGTTTATCTTGTCAAAATCATTGTTTGAATAAAAAATACAAGGTTAACTCCCTACGATTGTACTACTAATCATGTTTTTAATAAGATAATAATGAAGAACCACCTAATGTCATGGTCATGACGATCATCATTACCAAAGGTTGGCCAACTGTGGGAACATATAATTAATATGCGATATATGAGTGTGTAGAGAATGGTGAATCATAAATTAACTGTCCATGCCAGTTTAAGAGGGAGAATAAAGCCAGAAAATGAGAAAGTAATCAACAATTTACTACGCCATGCAATATATGCGCCTGAAAAATTTGTGACTGTGGGTTTGATGCTTTTCCTAAATATTTCTAAAGGTATAATTATATTATTATCACCTTTCCATTATTTAATCATTCGGTTATATTGTATACTAGCTTTTGCCCGCGGCTTCGCTCGCGTTAGAAAAAGACAAAAAGTAGTCTATGTTACTCTCTATCCCTTCAACTATCTCCACTTAAAAAATCACGAAAATTCGTCGCTCCGTTTTGCCGTGAAAGGTGGAAAACAAACAGACACACACATTTTTCCCATTTATAATTATTAGTGTGGATTGAAGAAGAATTTTACGCGGCGGCATATTACAATTATTTTGTATTAGCCCCTCATAAATGCTACTCTTGGCAATCGTATATCGATGCCAATTTCAAGGCAGATTGTACGTAAATCTAAAGGGCCATCTCCTCCAATACTCCTGCTAACGACCTATAAAGATCTTAATTATGAGAATCGTATAACCATAAGGAAACCCTTAGGGGTCCTAAATCTTAGAGACGTTTATTATGATTAAGGAAGAAATATTTATTTTAGTTGTCAATTTGAATCGTATGGAATGTTATGTATTGTGAAGGTAAAATAGTGTAATATCGATAGTTTTTACATAACGGGATTATTGAGACCTGATCAACTGAGAATTGTGATTATTCTAAAACATAAAACATTCACAATTTTGATCAATAATCTTAGGGTTTAAGGCGTGGTATGCCTCTCGGTTCAAAGAACAACATTTTCAGGTCTTTCTTTCATGTCTTATAGTGAAAAAAAATCACGAACCTACTAGGCTTTAAGTAAATACTCCAGCCTGCAAAATGGGTGCGGACTTGAGTATTTTTGAAGTAGTTATGTAGCTTCACGATCAAAACCAGACGCATCATAGATCACAGTTCAAGGCCGCTCTTCTCAACTGCAAAAGGTCTGAAAAACGAGTACCTACTACCTTTTTGATTATCATAACTATTACGAGTATCATAAGCTGTTTTAGATCGAGGGCATTTTCGCAGGTGCGCCGCAAGTTGCGCAGGCGGCTAAAGTTCGCGTCCGGCGAAGGCGCAAGAGTTAATCATTCATTAAGTTAGTCTAAATAATCTTAGAATAGGCTAGACACGTCATTAAGCTTCATGAGATTTGATACGCATCCATTTTATTTGACTATTAATACTCTGTATAATTCTGTATGATGTTTAGATTAAAGTGAAAGTGTAAAGGAAAAACAAGGGGTTATTCCGGTTATTAATTAAGTATTATCAGAATGTTTCTAAGCCATTTAGAGTAGGTATTACTCTTTGTTTTTTTCTTATGTGTACTTTTTGTATCGTTGCCGTTAGATATATCAGAGCGGCTAAGACCTGTTCAGATATTTTAAGTACCTCAGCTCGCTGATTATTTACTTCTGTAAGCGAGTAGGAAAAAGGTCACCGGTCTTTAAAAATACAGTTCTTTTTATAGTCAGCAATTACTATTTTGCTTACAATTGTACCTAATCGTCCGTCAGATATTTTATTCAATAATCGTGACTTCGCTTCCCGTTTACCGTACTAAACTATACTATATATATGTTACTCGTCATGGTCATTGTATGTCCCCGAATGATCAATCATAGCACCATTGATGTTTCTGTCGGTGTAACGGCACCGTATTGAAGATAAATTGACGTTGATCGACGCATACTTGTAGAAAGTGAAGATTTGTCACGTACCATAAAAGTTCGTAGGTGTATTATTATCCGACGCTTTGGAAACGAAAATAAATTGAAAATAGAATGCAATAGCATTTAAATAAAATTTGTTTCGTTGGTAACATGGTTATGGTCAGTCTCAGTAAAAGCTATTATCATTATCAACAACAGAACTGTACTATTCTTTCGAATTTTTGTCTCCGTAATAATATTGGTATTTTTATAGAAGCTAGATATTAATAGTATTTTATGCAACTGGTGGTTAAAAGAGGTCAAAAAAGGTGAGTGGCGTGGGTAACAATTTGAGGCGAAGCCGAAAATTGTTAATAAAGACGCCACGAGCATTTTTTGACTCAGTTAAACACCGTTGCATACAATACTTTTTCTACGACCAAGCACTTATTTTGAAAGAAAATTATAAATCAACAAATACCTACTTTCAGTCATCTTAGTTATCTAGTGGACCGCCTACCATTTTGAATATGCAGTTTGAGTGCAAACATGAAAATAAAACTGTCTATGGTATGGTTCTTTGAAGCCTGGCCACTAAGACGAATCGAGCCAAGTTGAATCGAGTTCTCATACATTTGAATGCGATTCGACGCATCGCCAATGAACGCAGCAGAAAACGAAGGAGTCTCGACTCTGCGAATTGGTTTGTTAAGTTGGTAGCAATGTATTTACTGAACTGTAACAGCTATATCGTGCTACTGCTACTAAATGTTTTCAGGGTATAGACTAGATAGACTTGTCCTGACATCTTTTATGTAGGGTTTTAAAGTTCTATGCACGACCTTGTAACTCAGGAATAACAGTACGGGAGTAGAAAAAATATTTAATTTATAGTAGCGTGGTACCGTCATGTGTTGCGGAGGGATGAATGACATGTTACGAAACAAGTATTAGAGATGAATGTGGAAGAAGGAAGCAGGAGAGGAAAGCCGAAAAAAGGTGGGTGGACTGCGTGAGAGATGATATTTATGAAACTAATGCAAGTGAATAATGGGATGCCGTCCGATACAGAGGTATGGAAGAAAAAGACATACTGCTCCGATCCCAAAGCAATTGGGATAAGGGCAAGTGAATGATTATACATATAAAAATATTTCAACCCAGAGCGGGTACCGAAAAATGAGACGCGCCTGTTGGTACTCGCACCTAGTCATTTCCTAATATTGGACAGTTTGAATAGAAGGGAACCAAACCTCATTATGTTTTCTTGACACGCGTGCTGGGTCCTATTGCCGGATCGGATCGCATTGCAGCTCGGGTTGCGAGCTGTTGCCCAACTCTTGTGGGAAGTATATATTCCACCATTTTACTACATTTCTTACTAGCTTCTTGCAACCTATTCCGTGTGAAGTTTATCGTAAGTATTATACTGATTTCATAAGTGGTTCTCAACGTGACATTTAACTAAAGAGTCTAGATTGAAAGTGGCGAGATATTTTTGGAGAAACTAGAAATGATTCATCTTATTTACACGGTTACATAATGATATGTACTTATACCTACCTATCTTACATTAATAAACTAATATATTATGCTACATCACTATGCATTACTCATTAGGTGGTCACGACTAAGTTGAAGATATCCGACCTAACATATGAGGTTTGTTTTGCTTGTACTAAAAAAATATCTAATATTTATGTTTTATTAGCAAAGCTAGCTGTATTCACAAGGAATTTTTAGTTATATATTTAAAAGTTTGTCACGCCTACAATTTTAGAGCTTACACAAAAGTCGGTAAAGTAGATAAACCTACAACTATCACAACTGCAACTCAACGTTGAAACATTTGACATAGATAAACAAAATTTATTCACGATAGACCTGATTAATGTCTATGAATTCAAATGTTAGACTAAAACAAATGACTTTCCTTTCGCCTAATTATTATTTAATTGCAGGAGTGACAGTGCAATCCTGCGGTCGGTTGCGCCACGGTGACGAAAGGCTCATGGTGCACTGTTGCATAGCAATGCTTTTTACACTAGTCGCGTATTAAAATTACTGGTAATTCGTGCTAACACCGTTTGTGATTGAATGAGAACTACGGGCCTGTTGCATTGGTATAAAGGGCTAAGTTAATTCTAAAGTCTTTTACACGAGTTTGGAACTGACATTTGCTAGCGTCTCTGCGTAACATACCTACTTACTACTTATCAGCAGCGGCTGGTCCATACAAGCCGATTCCCACCGGCTTGCCTAAAATTTATTACTAGTAAAGTACCTAATGTTAAGGTAGGATTCTTTTTGTTCAGTGTTGCCTAGCAGAAATTTCCACCAGCCGCCACTGCTACTTAATATATGCATTTAAAGCTCGCTCGATCGTACTGCAACTATTTAAGTTAAATGAAAAATGTGAGTGTGTTTAGTAAAACGTCCTACTTTGTCGGTTACCATTAAGGCGAGGTTTACTTGTATCTTTATATGAATAAACTAACAAAGCGGGTTTATAGCAATCGACAAAGTGGGACGTGTTCCGTGCACTCTCACAAATGTTAAAATTATTTTCGAAACTTTTTTTGTGCTATTTTGCTTTTGTGTTTTTTTCTATTTTTCAATTTATTAAAAAGTGGTACCACCTATCGCTAGCTGATGTTTCGGCTTGATAAATAAAAATAAACCGTCGTATGTTGGCTTATTAATTGAGGAGCGAAATACAGCAAATATATCAATGACAAAATAGTGGTATTAGGGCGAAACATCTAATAAATAAGAATTGATCAAACTATATAATTAGCATAGTCATTTACATACACAATTTGATTATTGACCCTTAAATTTGAATGTGACACACTTGGGCAAGTAAATTAACCTACCATAACTGGTAGTAAAATAGACCGTATGAAATGCTGTTACCTACCTAAATGTATGAATAGGCCGTCTAATCTCTATATCTATCTAATTTATCTATTTATATGCAAACTACTTTATTATAATATAAGGACATTCCTTTTCACCAAACCAATAGTATCTAAAGTTTCTTATATCTATAAGTTTGTAATAAATTCGTAGTTTAGCGCCAAGCTTCTCAAGATAGTCAAGATTCGACACATATTTGTTTGTATGGATAGCATCTAAGGTATCCGTGTCAGGTATAATGTGATATTTTATAAACTTTTGACTTACATAATGATGATGTGATGAATGATCGACACCAATCCTGCGTAAAATCGAAGGCGTCTATTTAGCTGAACTTACCTGAAACAAGAAAAAGTTTATTAGTTGACGAACGCGTATATTGCTCTAGCTTACAAAAAACAGTGGTACCTATCTGAAGTTGTTGACGTCTTAGATATATCTCATGTAATTGTATGTGCAAACTATGATTAAAATCCAACACGTAATTTTTAAACTATACATTTGTCATCCAAGCTTCCTGCGGGCTCTTAAAATGATTATGTTCTTGTTATTTACAGTTTACAGATTAAGATCAAAAATAACGCCTCGGCAGGTGCTAAATCGTGTCGCTAACATCATAAACTCATACGATACGAATCGAGTGTCGATGTAACATTACTCTCGTGACGTAAGTCTGTGGCGACAGGGTACCTAGCCAATGCTTAAGCTTCGTAAACGTATCGTAGCCAGTTCTTCCTATCGCTCTTCTGTAGTGTCACGACAGAGGCAGACAGCGTTTTGATCGCCACGTTACGTAAACGATTGTCACTTCGGCTAGGCCAACAGGTCGGGCCACTCTCGCTGAAGAAACGGAAAGCGGACGGACGGGATGCCGCGACCGCGGTTCCTTTTTCCTTGCTCATATGTTGTGGTATAAAGCTGTAAGAGCGTGCGACTTGCAATCCGGAGGTCGCGAGTTCAAACCACGACTCGTAATGAGTTTTTCGGAACTCTTGTTACGATTTAACATTGACTAGTCGCTTTTCATGACGGAAAACATCGTGAGGAAACCAGTCTGGGTTAGAAAGTCAGATGGTGGTCGAGTTCGTAATAAAACTACGCAAATTCTCGAAATTAGTTGTTTAGGACGACAGTTTCCTATGAACTGTGGCATTTGGCAATATGCCATAATAACGCTAGGAACAATATGTAGAAAGGTATCTAAGCTGCAGGTGTAATGTAAACTATGTTGTAGTTTTTTACAAAAACACAGATTAATCAATGTAATACATCAAAACGCCATATTTCCGTCACAGTGTGTTTACTTGGAGCCTGCGTCGTTAGTTCCGCGTGCTACTCGTCGCATTGGCGCGGGCGCACGCGACGGGAAACAAACGTTTTCAGTTACAAACCCGTGCTTCCTAAAAAAAAGTCGTAATTATAGGGGAGAAACCATTAAGACGTTAAATGGTTGTAGTTGGCTTTTTGTTGCTGTATAATTTTCATACCATATAAGTAATTTATGATTTCCATGGCTTGGAAAATCGCCCGTCCATTTGGAATCATAACATAAACATAATTTAGGAGTTTTAGGACCCATTTATGATTCGGAATTGTTCGTACACAGTCTAGCTCGAGCCGTTATAGGGCACGTTCACAAATACGTAGCTAAATATCTAAGAGTCTATGTAGTACGGAACAGGATAAAATTTTGTAAATGATGTTTTTTTCCGCGAAAGATACTTTTTCTGTGCCTTTCTTACACAAACGAATGTTCCTTTGCCTGAATGACATTGGTGGTATATTTAATAGGTATTATGGGCACAAAATGTCAAGCGATATGGAGACTCATTAAAACAAGCGAAAAGTTTTGTTGAGAAGAGATACACAGAATGACAAGAGGTTTAGAATTGCATTTCCAATTATTCGCGTGCGTGTATGAGATTTGGCATGTTTTCGCACACTGCGTACTGAATATCAACATCTACTGCCTGAATCACAAAACGTTTTCCCTGCATACGTGATTCTACCTAGTAAAACTTTACCTGGAGATCAGTAACAAACGTGAGTATTTAAAGATTAGGTATATACTGGTTTCCAAGACACGCGATTGCCAAGTATTGTAAATAGTTGTCCAGGTTTTGACCCGGACTTAGAGTTTGTGAGAAAACTACACAAACAAGGTTTAAGTAGGTATATCTAAGTATTCGGATTCTTTACCTGACCCGCAGCTTAACTTGACGGTTGGCAAATTGTTTGCGTCTGACCTCACAGCTAACAAGCACAACTAGTAGTGAAAGGGTTAGAATTATAGGTAAAGCTTAGGTTAAACCTCTTATTATGTGTTTTTATTTATTTATTTATTTAAACTTTATTGACCATTTTGTGATGTACCTACTATCACAAAAATGCATGTAACATGCATATTACTTGATATTTACAACGATTATTCATACCAACCATGAGATTGATATTACAAGGAGTAGGTACTTACCAACCTCCCTACATATTATTACAAATATTCAATGTCTATTTCTCCATCCGAACTTTTCACTACCGTGGCCCGTTTCTCGAAAGGTACAAGCCTTGTATTACAAGTGTGTTTCCATAACAACCCATACGATTTGACAGTTCGAGTACTTGTAATACAAGGCTTGTACCTTTCGAGAAACGGGCCCCTGATATTCTAATGAGTGTTTTTAGAAACTCTAATAGATACAGTTATTCTTTTATGGACACCTAATACGGTTAAAAATAGATGCTTACTTAACATCGAAAATGCAGAGAAAATCAGTTTTTGACACACAGGTTATCAATATCACCGAAAAACAAGTCAATGCAACATGATATAACGTATAACGACTGAAGATAAATGCATGATTACAACATCGTTTCATAATAACTGGTAACTCTGGTAAGTAAAGCTATCGGAACTGCGTTTCCTTTGGAGCCGTGGCGTCGCGGGCGGTCCGGTTTGCTCTCTTTGCACCGGTTGCCTGTTATTTGTAACACTTGTATTTTGCCACAGCATTCACAGGATAAGTATTTGAGTCCAGTTATTGACTTCACAACGGTACCGTAGGTATTAGCTTTTTAGCTAAAATAAGGTTCATTCGTTTGCGAGTTATAGAAACAGAAAGACATCTATGAGATATGTGTTGATAATAGTATATTTGGGTGAATCACTTTTTCTTGCCTGTTATTGCCATGGTTACGGTCCCCTGAGTCACGCTGGTTTTATGCAAAATTATGCTACTGAAATTATGCAAGCATGCATGTAGTCCATGTTTGTAGGTGGCAAATTAAGGAAAGGGCTTGTTAACACCAGAAAAATGCATGTTTGCATAGTTTAAGCAGCATAATTTTGCATAAAACCAGAGTGACTCAGGTCAGGGGACCGTAACCATGGCAATAACAGGCAAGAAAAAGTTGATTCACCTATGTATGTTAAAACCTAGCGTTATAAGTTAGGACTTCATGGCAGAATTTTATTTCTGTAGATGGTGCCTAGTACATATCATAAACACCTCGGGAAGTCTCTAATTGTCTATCGCGTAAAGTTTTACAACTTGACAAGCTTACAAATAACCAATTAGTAGTAGGGTCGTGCCCCAAGCTGATAGCGATTTTGACAGTTGACGCCGGCAACTGTTATTTTAAACGTCAACTTGTAAAAAGTAATATTATGTTACCTACGCCTTGCTGTAAGGGTGGGGGGGCTAACAAAAGAGTGGTCAATTTAGCTTGCTATTTATATTCTTGTCTTACTATTGTATCTTTGTAATCTACGAAAGCCTACTTATTTATGTAACAGATTTTTTTTTTAAATCTAAAATATGAAATTTAAAATAGTTTATTTTATTAGTCGTTTGGCGTTATTAGTCAATATACTGCATGTAATATAATAGTACTATGGTTAGGTTAGACAGGAGGCGTGCAAGTGCAACAAAGGTTGTCATTTCACTAATTAAATAATTCACGCTACAGTTATATCATCGCGTATACCCAAAGAGACAGGAATATAAACTTTATGTAACTATTACATAATATTGGTTCAATGCAGACTATATACTAGTATATAATAGTACTTAGTACTAACTATACTTCATACATATAGATGAACAAAAAGTATTTATAATGTAATGAAAGTAATGAATTATATAGGTGATTCCGCGGGCATATTAAAGTGAATATGTGTTTGTGATACGTTATGGTTGTAAGTATGTATTTATTTTCCGATTACATTTCCACAGCAATGGACTGGGCAGGCCCACAATGCGTTACATGTACGTAACTAATACTAAGGGCGTTTTCACATTATCCGATCCGATATCGGATGTAGGAAGGATTTCAAAGGCAAAAATCAAAGCAGCGGCTGACATATATGGGATATCGGTCCTACGTCCGATATCGGATCAGATAATGTGAAAACGTAGCAATTGTCACAGTTTCACTAGTAATTCATATCTCATATCAAACAAATTTCTTTTCCCCTCACTAGCTCGGAAACACGTGTTTTGTCCTTTAATACCAGCGGGTAAAAACGCATTTTATCCACTAGTGGATAAAGTAATTTGACCTTGAATAGAGGCAAATTTTCTGCTTTAAAATTTATAAAAGTGGGTTAACCTAGTGATGAAGATGTTTTACCACCTGTGGAACTACTGGAAGCAGTGATAAACGCGTTTTTTGCGTTGTATTTTCCTCGCTATAGCGAGGGGAAAAGTTTTGTGTTACACACGAGTGCAAATGTATTTTACTTCTCATGTATTGAAAAACTCGCAAGCTCAGGATTCTATTCTAGAACCACTCGCTTCGCTCGTGGTTCAACTATAGAATCCTTTCGCTTACTCGTTTTTCAATTCCACACTCGGCGTTAAAATACAACTTTGCACTCTTGTATAACAAATAACTATTATGTGTTTACATCGCTGAGTGTGGCTGAGTACCTATACGATTTCACTAACTAGAAATCATTATTCATCGAAAAACTATAAGAATAAACTAGTCAGCACATCAAGTTATGAAAAATGTCGAGCACCGCAAAACATTTTAACAAGAGAAAACGACCACACGTCACGTCAGAGCGATTCATCAGGAATTTACGAGCGATTATTAGCTGTAGCCACACCTCGTGCTCATGTAGCTTGCTACTAATAGCTTTTATTAGAGTCATACATGCGAAATAAGCAACTTCAAAATAGACAGAGATATTGTAGTCACATCCTCACATTCAATCTTCCAAAAAATTTTTTTAACCAGTTAGGCCGCTCATAATGCAGATGAGATTTAAATCATCGTCATCATCACCATACCATCAGCCCTTTATGATATATTACTAAGGTTAGGTCTCTCCTTCAGTACGCCAATTTTCAGGTTCTGAGATAATCGGTCAAAGGTGACACGCAATTTTCTAATAGCAAAAAAAACTTTTGTGGCCCGATATACATATTCAGACACACTGTGACTTGCAGGTGGGTTTTAGTCAGTTTGTATCGGTCCTATTTTCGTTTACTGGAATTAATTATTTCGAAACTTTGGTACTTAGTCCCTTTGTTTAACGCCTTCGGCTATTTACTTACTTCTATTAGAATTTCTTAATGGCGCGATCAACTTTCTCGATATACCAACCTACCGAAGATCACATACGTAACGAAATTTCTAAAGCAAATTTTCCGTTATCTTCTACAATTAAAACAAATCGATACAATACCGGTACCGTTCGGCAAAGTGGCGCAACGATTAGCTTTACATTAAATTAATTAAATCCCCATTTAAAGAAATAAGTTTTTACGGTAGCTGGCAGTTTCCGCCGATAACGATGCTTTGGTTAGCAAAACCGTTATGTAGAAAATCGTAATTAGCCATTTGAGAGTAACATTGCTACCGATTTGGGACTATTACAATTGACTTAGGTTAATGACCTTTTATGTCATTGTTATCATTCCGTAGATTTAATCACCAATTACATGATTCGTTATTATGCAAAATTTTGCATGTACATCTTACGTAATGGATTGACTTATGAAAATGTTGTACTTACCTCATACCTGTTAGTGATATAAATCTTATGATATAGTTATAATTACACTCTATAGATTTCTTAAACAAACGCTTGTTTACATACTCTGTTAGAAATTAAATGATTGAAAGAAGACAGACTGTGGTATTGCAGTGACCCATATCCTACAGTAGACTTTTACGACACTTTTGGGAGCGAGGGAGCTGACTGTCAGAGTCGGCAGCGCGCATGTAACACCACAGGCGTTGCAGGCGTTCATAGGCTACGTCAGTAGGCCGTGTGCTTTTTTATCATTATCACCGATCGCAGTAAAAAAATCGTGGGGTTTTGTACTGCTACAAAATATTTCTCGTGTATGAGTAATGTCAATCAGCAGGCGGTATCGGTAGCGCGGCTATGAGAGCGGAACGGGCGGCAAAAACGATAGCGTGCGGCGGAACTTACTGTACTGCACACTTCAGAGTGCACTTGGCGGTCTTACCACAGTTGGTCATTATAATAACTTTTATATCGTAAAGTGACAAACGAAACTATTAAGTACTTACAATATTAAGTAATATGTACCTACTTACAAAAGATCAGATAATACCGAAACGGGGGCAGGTTGACTTTTATTTTATACATATTATTTTATTTAAAAAACTTCTCATAATTTATTATGAGTTCAATTTATAAAAACATGAGCCAAGACCTTTCGATATTTTTTTACCTATAACATCTGGTTTCCAAGGAAAGCTTGGGATTGAAATCTATTATCCTATTTAAACCTATTTACGAACTTGTTTTTCGGACTGTATAAATACAATGAACAAAATGGTACGAGAAAGAACTTTTCTAATGGGGGTAATTAGTACGAAATGTAACAAGTCACTTCTTATTACCCGCTTAATGAGATCTCATATCACACTATCAAGCTTTTGAACTTTTGTTGCCCTGACAATAGCCTAAAATGGAACAATGTTGATAGCATCTCGAAAGACCGGAGTAAAAGTGTAAGAAAGCAGATAGCATCAGCGTGGCTCACGGCAGTCATGACTAGGGTTGGAAAAAAACGTTTTTTTTTCTGGCTTGAAAAAAAACGTGAAAAAAACAGTTTTTTTTTCTGATGTATGTTTTTTTTCTAAAGGTCGAAATCTCAAAATTTGCAGAACAGTTAATACTTTTATGCGGTTTTTTATACTTTATGTTAACTATTAAACAAATTTAATTTAATTACTTTAATTTCTGGTTTTATAAAACTAACATTTACACAATCTGTAGTTAGTAGTTATCGCTATTTACTGCTGGCAACACCACCGCCTCTCCACGCTCCACGCTGCATCGGGGATTCCCCAATAAATGTTTAATATATACTGAATGTTTATCGAATTAAAATGTACGTTATTGTTATTGAAACGTTACAAATCACGAAAAACCGTTATTGTCGTATTTATTTGTTCATCTGGAAAAAAACATATTTAGAAAAAAAACCCTGGTGGTTTTTTTCCATGTTTTTTTTCATAATTCTATTTGCAACCCTAGTCATGACGCTTTTGAGCAACACCCATCCTTGGCCCGCATACTAACCTCACGTGCTTTCTGAATACTAAGCGGTTACCGCCTTTCATCTTAGAATACTAGTCAGTAGCCTTACCATGACTTTTTTGAGTTAAAAAATACGTTACGTTTTCAGTGAGAGTTACAGAAAATGTATGGAAAAACTGAACAGCGCTCCAAGCGGAAACGCTCACGTACTAAAATTTTCATCGGTACCATAAGTTATTAACGTATTTACTCCGAGTTTTCAATACGTTCCTAACTTTACAGCTAAGGCGCTCTCTTTCTAACTGTATGAAGTCAATAGAACCAGAACTATTTGACAGTCTCTAGTGAAAACTCAATACTTTACGTGAGTAATCATTGACAGTCAATAGCGTAAAAGTAAACCACCAATTCACTGTGATGTGTCATTACTGTCAAATTATATAACAATCCCACAACATTTTCACGATTATATTTGCAATTTTAAATACAATTATGACTAATATGTATTAATTTATAATATTACGTGAAATTCAAGAACAGCTTAAATGTAGCAGTTAGTCAGTAGTTCGATAAAAAGATAAACCAGTGATGAAACCAGTGTTTGATACTTTTACAAAGGTAATGAGTTATATTTATTCATCATTTTGTACTGTTTAGCTACAGTTGAGATGATTATATTGCTTGCTTTCAGAAAAAGAAGTTATTATTGAAAACAATATTTCCATGAAAGCCGTATGGTATTCAGCAAACCCAACGTAGAAGATTGTTCAAATTGATAAGGAATGAGGCAGTAACGAATCAACTGATTACCTACAGCAGCAGGCAGTACCAATTCATAGGCATTTTTGTTCCTCAATGCACAATACGTGTACCCATCCATAGTCACCATAACACCATATCTCGTGGGTATATATTATTAGAAGTGAACCAAAGGAGAAAACTTCAAAAAAATTATCCTATTACTGAAATAAAGTATATCATTCTGTGATTTTGTTTATTTTGTGATATTTTTGAGTAACAGGCTAGGCAGGAAACGAAAACTTAAAACCTAAAATTCAGCGTTTCCGTACATATCAAACATCAATTACAACGACATCGACATAACGACAAAGTCTAAGGTAAGGTATGGAACTTTTGAAGGCCATTATGTGATGTATATGAAGATTATAATTTGATACAAAAGTGAGAGCATAGTGAAAAGAATTTTGAAACAACTAAAAATTATATCCCATTTTAAGGCGGGGCACGTAGCCAAATGCACAATAATTGCACATATTGAAATGCTAAACTTATGACTATTTAGTAACTACACAAAACAATGTTTTATGAATGAAAAGCAGTATTTTTGAACAATTACTAAATTATTTACAAAGCGCCAATAGTGTGCGTAATAAATTCATAAATTACAGGGTATAATTTTGGATATTTTAAAAGAGCCTTCAAGTTGATTTCCCGGTTCTTTGCTTGGCTGGAAATCCCGGGAATTCCCGGTATTTTCGGTAGATACCGGTATTTCCCGGGAACAAACTCTAATAGGGATAGGGATAGGGTTAGGGATAGGGATAGGGATAGGGTTAGGGATAGGGATAGGGATAGGGTTAATCGGTCGGCAAGCGGTAATTGTAAGCGATAATGCGAGAAAGTACTTTTTACCCACCGACAATAGTGTCGAGATACGGGCTATGTGAGTTCTGTTGTATGTAGTCTCCCCAGTGCATATAGAATACATATCTACTCGTACCTACTACCTACGCTGTGGTCGCTGTGTAACATTTCTACAATCATTGCAAGCATTTCTTTAAAGACAATAGTAATATGAGTAATCGAAAAAAACGCAGACAAACGTCTGCATAGAAATCTACGGATCCAAATGAAAAATTTATTTTTTGTACATGTTTGAATAAGGATTCTTTTATTACGCGGGCGAAGCCGCCGGCAAAAGCTAATTCTATATAAGGTGCTATGTACCCTTTTTCTGCAAATAAAATATTTCTATTTCTTTACTACTCGAGAACATCACAAATAAACAAAGTCAATTAATGAAATACTTTATTTTAGTAACAGGATTATTTTTTTGGAGTTGAGGTTCCTTCCTTTATTGGAGCACTTCTATACATATACCTGTGATGATCATGGCCAATAATACCATTAAGTGCATCGCGGAACAAAAACACCTATAAATTGGTACTGCTTCCGAAGGTAATGAGTAGCGTATCTGCCACAGTGCCACAGTATTCATATTAATTGAACTATCTTCCATGTTGACTGAATACCATACGGGTTTGTTCGGAAATATTGATTTCAATAATAGCCTCCATCATCTTTCTGAAACCAAAAACTACTTTGAGCAATATAATCATCTCAACTGTAAATAGTACAAAATTATGGCAAAAAATAACTCATTACCTTATTTGATTTGTTCACTGGTTTATGATGAATTTCACGTAATATTATAAATTAATACAATATGTTAGTCATAATTTTATTTAAAACTGCAAAAATAAAAGTGAAAATTCCGTGTGATTTTTGTATACTTAAGTTGACAGAAATGTCACGTCAGAATGACTTGGCCTATGGTTTGAGGCCTACTACCGAATACCGGTTATCGAAATGTGGACATGCGTCTCTTTTACTCTTATCAGTATGAAGTGAAAGAGGAAGAGTCCCTCAATGCGTATATTTCAGAATTCGCAGTAGACCCTATATTGACAGATTTCGATAGGTAAATTTATGGAGATTAGAGGTAAGGAGCGAAAGCTTTAAGTATCAGAAGTGCACATATAAAAGAAAAGATAGGTGGCACTGGAATAGCAGGTACATAAGGGTTTGACAATCTCTTAGCCTTCTCGGTAGTGACCCCGCCTACTGAGCAAGAGGTCCCGGGTGCAAATCCTGATAAGAGCTTTTTTATTTTTTCTACTGCATAATATCTTTTCCTGGATTATTTTATATTTTTACATACATACATACATACAATCACGGCAGTATCCCATGAAGGGGTAGGCAGAGCACATGAAACTACTCAAGTTCCAATGCCACTTTTGGCAAATAAGGGGTTGAATGAAAACGAAATTGTAACATTACAGTGACAGGTTGCCAGCCTCTCGCCTACGCCACAATTTAACCCATATCCCACTGTCGCCTTCTACGACACCCACGGGAAGAAAGGGGGTGATGAAATCCTTAACCCGTCACTACACGGCATATTTTATAATTTTAATATCAAAAAATATTTTGTTTTGTTACAACTTTTCGAAATTTCATTCGCAAGACTTACAACATTACCTAAGAATCCTAAGATGGGGCAAACAATGTAAAAGGGCTTAAGTTGACATTTTTATTAATAAAACAATAATTAAACACAATTAAAATACACAAAATGAAAATTTAAAAAAAATCAAAAAGAACGCTGACAGGATCGAACCTGAGAACATCTGCATACGAAGTCAGCGCACTACCACGGGACTACATCTTGACTTGTTGTAGAATAGAACGTCTAATGTCATGTCACGTCGCTGATCATTGAGCAAGACATGAGAGATTTGTAACCTCAATTACAAGGCATCAGCCGGTCATTTTTGCGACTGTTCTACTTCGACAGATTTTCCTCCTTACCCTCTATTCTCCCTGGGTAAATTACATTTACTTATGATTTTAGTTCCATCGCGTAAACACCAGAGGCGTAGCATTCGTCTATAGTTCTTTCTCCGTTTATTCATAAACTTAGAAAGGGACAGAAGCAGCTTCTTTGGAGTGAAGTTAGGTACAATATAATGTAAACAAACGTAAACTCACTCACTTTCTAAGTAAAGTAATACGGCTCTCACTTGGGCAGCCCATGGTAACGGTACAGTATTATCCCAGTTGGAAACAGAAGTAAAATAACCACAATACAAAATTGAAATTTTGTAAACACCCCCGACATACATACTGGACCGAAGTGATAAGAACACTCCTGACTAGTTTAGCTTTCAAACGAAAAATACTAAATCTAAATTGGTTCATCCGTTCGGTAGCTACGATGCCACACACAGACACGTCAAACTTTATAACACCCGTTTTTGCGTCGGGGGTTTATAAAAGAGACAAAACATTACGACGACAAGTTCGCTAATCGCACTCCACCACGGTGGTCCATAAGTGTACTATGAAGATTACTCGATTCTTCGCGTCTTCCCTGTGACGAATCCTGTAGTTATTTTCTTGGAGATGTTTCAATTCCTACTAATATAATAAATACGATAGTAACCTCTTTAGACTCAAACCACTGGATTCATTTAGACGACTTTTATGGGGGCTTAGTTTGTCTCGGAAAAGATAATAGTTGTATCCCAATAGGTAATCGTCTATCGAGAGGCTAAAAGGGGGCATATGTTTACAGTGGAAGAGATTTAGAAATATTAAGTCGCGGATAAAACTACTAGAAATTCCTTAGGTAAATTTTTAAATACATATATTTCACATATGTAGCTGAACATTTACAGATCAAAGTAACGTCACATGAAGTACATTTGATTTAAATGAAATTTACCGTATAAAGTGGCACTGGTTGTATATACGAAAGAAATTAGTTATGACACAATCTCGTCATCAAAGTAGACAAACGTAAAAAGGTTTCCGTTATTCATAATTGAATAATAGAAAACTAGAGCATTATACGCACGCGCGCCGCACGCTCCATTATCTCATCTCTTATTTACTGTTGTATTTCTCTTATTCTGCTATATTTAAGGTTCATTTTTAAGACTGGCATGTTTTAATATTAGCTACCTTGTGTATACTTAAATAAAGTCTAACTTATCTGATTTGAGTATCGGAATAATTGGAATGCATCTAAGAGTTGCACGTAGGAATTAGAGCGAGATATGAGTTTGATAGACAATTTGATGAAAAGAAGATCTGTCCTGATTTAATTTATCATAATTCATGATTGAAAAGTTCTATAAATGTTGAATGTTAAGCTATTCTTACAAATTTCTGCACTTAATACTTATATCCCAGTAGTCCATTATGATATACCTATTTTATATTTCAGCACATCATATCATAAGAAGTTGTTTCAATAAAAATATCAGAATCAGATATTTATTTAAAATACATACGTGTTTTTGATAAAACAATCACAAAAGAAATCTGTTTTTGAAACTATTCCCTTGTCATCTAGATTAGGGTAGACCGGGGACAACTGAAACAATTTATATTTAATCGCCTGTAGCATTTTAATTTGAATAGTTAGGAAGATATGAAAGTTATTTTTTGGAAGGAAATTTATTAGGCTTTTAAACAAAATTAGTTTTAAAGGTATGTTTCCCATGGTTATTTTGTATTATGAAATTAAAGAGGAAGCGGGAGAGTGGTTCAATTGACCCCACATGGTTGTCAATTGAAACACTATGCGAGGTCATTTGAAACACCTTAATTAATTTGGGGAAAAATAAAGAAATGTTTTTATTCATATATTTAATAATGACTGCCGTGTTATAAGAACAGACCACCAAAAGATTACTTTCGTAGTACAAACTATACAAAAAATATCAGAGCCTGAAGATTCTTTCAAGATCTTGACAAAAGAAACGTATGTAAAAAAAGAAATACATGACTTTTAACCTTCTTTGTTTCAGTAACTTCTTACATATAAATTTATCATTTTGGTTAAAATGAAACAATAAGATATAATTCTATGGAAGAGTCGTAAAAAAATATTAACGTTTTTCATACAAAAATGGGTGTTTCAATTATAACCTTGTTTCAATCATAACCAGTCAGTAGCACAGCGGTGTGCACTGTATGTAGACATTTTTGAAGATCTGTCGGTCGCATGCTTCTGTTTTCAGACCGGAGTTATACGTACATGTTGCTGCTTTCATTCGTGGAATTTACACGCTGTTATACTTACAAAAAACAGATCCCCATTTTATTGATAATCGGTTACTTGTGGGGACGATTAAAACACAGGGACGTTTGAAACGTTTCAATCGTCCACAAGTACGTTGTTTCTATCGTCCCTACAACACATGTTTGATTTCAAAGTCAATTATTTACCAATTAATGACACTTCATCACTGTTTCATGGCACTTAAAATATTATAGAATCCACACTCATATCACTCAGTGAATTAAAATTTTCATACTACACGGCTACACAAAATTAGACAAAAATATACGAGAACGCCAATACTTACTTTTTCGGTCGAAAATTTTCATCGGCTCCCTGACACTGCCACGTCACTCACGTGCCCGATCCTTATTGGTTCAAACTTGCAAAATGATCGACCGCGTGTCGTGAGTATTGCGTATTCCACGTAAGTATTGTAGTTTTCGAGAAATTTGACTTGTTTCAACCGTAACGTGTTTCTATTGTCCCCGGTCTACCCTACTTTAGAATATAATGTAATGGTGAGAGTACGAAAATGATAAATAGTTTTCCAGTTAATTTGTAATGCACAAAAAAACAAATTCTATTTCACTCTAAACATGATGCAGTAAGTGCATCTATAATAACGTAGCAATTAAGCCAGTTGTCAGTGCGCAGTCTGTCTAGATTCCATAGTGCATATAACGGCGCGATGGCTTCCGGTGCTGACGCTTCAAACGCGCCGCGCTGTTCCTAGTGATGTAACTCGTGTCATGAGATTTGTGGGAACATTCCTGGGACTATTAGAATATTATAATTTTGCAGGAATATTTTAATGGTGTGTCTGTGTATATGACACGAACCCTGTTATTGTTTAATTAATTTGTAATGCATAAAAAACAAATTCTATTTCACTGCAAAGCGTAGTGATGTAGCTCGTGTCACGAGATTTGTGGGAATATTCCTGTGCCTATGCCTGGAAATATTCGATATTATAATTTTGCATGACTAGTTTAATGGTGTGTCGGTGTATATGACAATGTGAAACATTTTTTTATTTTATTTATAAATTTGACCTGATATACGAGTAACTATAACAGTAGGCATTGATAGATATTCATTCATATAAAATATTTATGTATTTGTTCCAAAAAATGTCTACGTGAAGATATTAACAGTAATGAGCAATCCCAATAATGAACAAAATTCATTTCTACGAAGACTGCAGAGTACCTACTATGAAATCTAACTATCATGATTTCTTAAAAATGGCAAATAGTTAGATAACAATTTTGACAAGGCTCTCGTGAATGTTATGTTTCAGTCCAGTAGTCCACTTTTTTTCATTAAAATAAACTATTTTAATTTTTAACAGACTCTGTTCTCATTAATAAAATAATAACAAACATAATCCAGTAAACATTTCACTTTCATTTATTCAATTAAAATTATTTAACTTTCTCAATATTCCTGCGCGTAAGACACATCACTACGCAAACGATGCGAAAACTATCCATATCAATTCTAAAACGAACTAAGTCTGCAACCAACTGGATTCAATCTCAACAGTGTAACTTCCTTCATAAAGTCTAAACTAAATGAACAAAAGGTTCTAAAAATTGCTCTTTTTCTTGTCGTGGAAGTAAATAGCGTGAACATAAGATTTTGATGGACAGATGCAGCGAGCAATTTGATGAGAGTCATGGGAACGTATACCACCGTCGGGCTCCGGCTCCGGGCAATCCTTGTCATTCGTTCAGGATTATTTCATGTTTTTTGCTGCAGTTCCATTTTTAATGCCACAAGCACAGTATAATAAAGAGTACTATCGTGCAGTATGGCCACTTCCTCTCCCCGCTGAAAGCGCCGCCCACCCTTTCTCGGTTACCTCACAGTTACCGCCTGTCAAAAACGCGAACAGTCCACCTGTCATATCTCACTCATACAAGCATGGTACGCGTTCACCTACACGAGCTTAGAATGTGTGCTAGGAACGCGCCCCTTTCATTATTTGATCGCCAATGTCCGAGATGTGCCACAAGTGTTTAATGGAAATAAGTAGTGGACTATAAACACAATAAAGAATCGAGAAGTGCTAAGGAGTGGCAGAAATGTACAATAATTGTATTAACATTAAAATTAACGCGTACTTAACGCGTAACATGCCAACTCCATACTTAATGACTCTTCTACAATTATGATAAATGATGATGAATTATTGGCGCCAGATTATGTCCTATGATTAAGACAGAAAAATACGTTTGATCTATATCGCGGCAATATACTATCGCAAATGTGGCCAATCCAGACAGGCAATTATGGTCACGCGATAAATGATAAAACATCTGGCCGTCCCTATCGCACTTACTAATAGTGCGATAGGGACGGCCTGATATTTTATCGTCTATCGCGCGACCATGCTATCCGTGCTGTGCTAGTCCTGCTAAAGCTAAGATCATACACAGGCAGGCACTATTAATAAGTGCGATAGGGACGGCCCGATGTTTTATCATTTATCGCGTGACCATGATTACCCTGCTGGTATCAGCCCATCATAAATTTATGTGTATCAATATAATATGTGACTTACTAAATCAAAACAAGTAACCATCATTTACTTTTTAGTCCACTGAATAAAATGAAGACATACCAGCTAACCATCTTTATTTATAACTGCGTACAGCAAGTGCACATAAAGGAGACGTGAATAAATCCATGAGAATGTGGCATTATGTGAACAATCTACCAACCGCGGTAAGGGCTGCTTTCTCCGATTAGAATTTATAATTGTGCTCTCCGGGTGGCACGCGAGCGTGGAGGCAGGTTTTTGACAACACTATTTGAGTTTTAACAACAGAAGAGTAATGGTTTCGGTTGTGATGAGTGATTTTTTTAAAGTACAAGAATTACAAGATGTCAGTACCAGATCCGGTATGAAGGGACGCAGTAAAGCTCCTCGTTTTAGATTGTTTGTTTAAAGAAGTATACCATTATTAGCTGAATTCTAATATAATATTTCTAACATATTACATATTCGATCCATATCTTACCTCGAGCTGATATGTGATGTATCTCAAAGTTTAAATCGATTGGTATATATTTTTTGTAAAATAGATGTAAGTACTTACAGTCTGGTTCTGTCTGCAATTTAGTCGTGATTTTTTCAATACAAAATACAAATAAAAATATGTAATTATTAAAATATTAATATTTACTTATCCAATATTTTATTCATTTATGATTAAGAATGATTATGATTATTCAAGTAGGTCACAAGGGCTTTTTCACATGTCAATTGATACATTAAACGAAAAAAAAACATTAGGATTCAAAATAAAACTACCAATAGGTACCGAGGTATAATAAAAAATAATATTTAGTAACCACAAAGTTCCTTAGAAAGTCATTAATCGCATCTCCGTTATACGAGTAGCACTGAATGATAAATCTCCACCACAAACTAAATATAAAATTCCCAAAAAACACAAGCAAAACAAAAACACGGGAGAAATTTGAGCCGTTTGTTTATTTGTACGTTCGATAACAAGAGAGTAATCGGCGCGCGAGTTGCGTCACTCAGGGTTGTCACACATAGGCTTGTTAATTTACTCAACGTGTTATTTCTTTTTAGGGTTCCGTAGTCAACTAGGAACCCTTATAGTTTCGCCATGTCTGTCTGTCCGTCCGTCCGTCCGTCCGTCCGTCCGTCCGTCCGTCCGTCCGTCCGTCCGCGGATAATCTCAGTAACCATTAGCACTACAAAGCTGAAATTTGGTACCAATATGTATATCAATCACGCCAACAAAGTACAAAAATAAAAAATGGAAAAAAATGTTTTATTAGGGTACCCCCCCTACATGTAAAATGGGGGCTGATATATTTTTTCATTCCAATCCCAACGTGTGATATATCGTTGGATAGGTATTTAAAAATGAATAAGGGTTTACTAAGACCGTTTTTTGATAATATTAATATTTTCGGAAATAATCACTCCAAAAGGAAAAAAAGTGCGTCCCCCCCCCTCTAACTTTTGAACCATATGTTTAAAAAATATGAAAAAAATTACAAAAGTAGAACTTTATAAGTACTTTCTAGGAAAATTGTTTTGAACTTGATAGGTTCAGTAGTTTTTGAGAAAAATACGGAAAACTACGGAACCCTACACTGAGCGTGGCCCGACACGCTCTTGGCCGGTTTTTTACATATTGATTTCGTTATTATTATTATATCCAAATAATAATAGGGCCATGTTTTAAATATTTTGAATTGTGCTGTAAGTGTTAAAGTTACTCGTTTTCCTGTTTTATTACCATGGCCAAGCTATAAAATGATTTGAACGTCAAACTTACAGCGAAAAATATTATTTTACTAGGTACGTGCTATTTTCTTTTTTCAATCAAAATTGTGATAAATAATAAAATAAGGCGCTATTACCGTATAGTTTCCATTTATAATCGATCAAATCGACAACCGACCATGTGATACCCGTTTGTTGAAAACGTCCCACAAAATAATGTGGCAACCCTGGCGCGCGCCCACCGGCGCCCGCGCCGCCCGAACGTGCTCAAAAACGAAATGAGAGACTCCAGCGCACCGTTATTAGGGGGTTCCGTTACGACGACTTAGATTAGCCCGTATTTTTTTGTCTAGTCTATCTGGCCTTTGCCCAGGTAGCATAATTTCTAGGTTATGAAAAGATCTGTAAATGGTGTTTTTTTTTTCTCTTTGAGATTCTGCTACTTTGAATTCTATTGCGTCTTTAATTTATTTATTTTATTATAAATTTGCTGCCAACATATTGTGAACTTTTCTACGTTAAAGCTTAGGAAGTCAAATTAGTTCCAACTCCGAAAGGCCGCCGCTAACATACATTTGACAAGCCCAGCAAGATTAGGTAGTCACCTACATGTAGGCATTTGTGACAAGCAGCGCCACTTCTTCACGCACATTACGAATGCAAAACAAAAAACCTAAACAAATAATAATACCTACGCTACGTATGTTACTGATCATAAGCACCCACACCATTCACGAACAGAGATGACTATTACACGACATGTTTAGCCCCACACAGTTGGAACATAATACGCAAAATCCGTCTAAAGCCAGTTCTAACCACTCCACTAATTAGAAACTTAGAAATCCAGCCCTTTTAGGCACGGAACCTTAAAAACTAGCCCCGGCGAGAGGTAATTGCGGTACTTTCTCTGCGCGAGAAATCGCCGGCATGCTCCTGCGCATGCAATCTCTCCACAACCAGAAGGGCATATGCGCCATAGACTTTAATGGATTTTGAAGCTTTTTAAATTTGGTCAGTGGTAGATTACGTCCGGGGTGCAGTAGGTAGGTACTTGGTAGTCATGTGGTATCCTATCGTAAATTCGAAAAAGTAAAAAAATACTTTATTGCACTATAAAACACAAGTGACAGAGAAATTCCATGGAGTTAGCTCAGAAGGTAATTAACAGGCGGACTTAACGCTAAACAGCAACAAATTAATAGAAGCCATTGCCTATAAGTAAGGATAAGTTAAGAGTAGCTCACTGAAAACCTGATCCTGAAGTTTAAAAAATCTCGTTCTGAAAAATTAAAGTAGTAGTCAACAGTCAACACCATTCTATCCTACTAAAATAAAACAAAATATGTACTAGGCAACAGCACTATTTTTTAGGTGTTTTAGGCATTTACCATTTTACCGTTTTTTTTAATTTATCCAGTGACAAAATTCTGCGCTTGAAATTTAAAAAAATCGCTTCCTATGCGGCATAAATTACCCTTCCAGTTTACAATATAATTATGTCATTGATTTATGATACAATCCTTTTTTTTTTTTTTTTTTAATTTATTTAGAACACAAACAGTCACATAAACAAATGAGTTGGTGTACTACAATGTAGGTACTAAGTAATTTGGATAAAAAAAGACCTGGAGGTTCATTACTGAATATAAAGATTGTTAACATACTAACAAAATTAGGTATGTAAGCTAATAGGTAAGCAAAAGAAATCATGAACAGTAGCTAATACTTAAGAAGTTTTACAGTCATTAGACTAAATACATTTTCTTTACTACGATCGGATACAATTATAATTAATTTAGTTAGAGGAGGTAAATATTAGTTACTCATAATTAAACCGAACAAAAATGTACACTTAGGTTTTTTATTTGTAATACTAGTGTTAAGTCTAAATCTAAAACACTTTTCGCTTGAGTAAAACTTTCAAACTACACAAAGAAGTGTTAAAAGGATCAATGTCAAATAGATACTTATTATAATAACTAGGGACTCGTCTGAAAAAAGTGTGCTTTGAGTAATTTTTACGAGCAAAACTAATATGAAATAGAGATCTAGGACGTAGGGGTGTCGCGGACAACTGAAGGTAATTAAGTCTAAAAGGTTCGGACACTTTATCACGCCTTTAAGAATTTTAAATAAAAACATTGCATCTAAATAATGCCTACGACTACTAAGGGAAGGGACACAAAAATGCTTTGCAGCAGACGAAGTTCGTTCGAAATAATTACCAGTTCTGTAACACAGAGACTTGAGAAAAATATTTTGGATCCTTTCCAGTCGATCAATATGGACCTGGTACTGCGGCGTCCAGACAACGCAACCAAACTCCAAAATGCTCCTAACAAACGAAAAAAATAATAGTTTATAAGTGTTGGGCCGCCTGAAGGGCTGGCCAATCCTAAGAATCATACCTAATCTTTTATACGCTCGATTACAGATATTATCAATATGTAAATTGTAATTTAATTGTGAATCCAGAGTAACACCCAAATCTCTGACTGAGGATACCCGAGTTATATTATTCCCTGAAAACGTATAATTAAAAATGAGAGGATCGTGTTTACGATTAAAGCTTATTACGTAACATTTTTCAGTATTTAAAAAAAGATGATTTTCAGAACAATAACGGGAAAAGTTATCGAGATCGTGCTGTAATGCATGGCAATCTGCCTCCGAGGATACAGTTTTGTATATTTTAGTATCGTCAGCGTAGACGAGATGTTCAGAGTTCCGGAAACAGGTTGCCATGTCATTAACATATAAGATAAAAAATAGTGGACCTAGATGAGACCCCTGAGGCACTCCGGAAGATATAGGAAGGAAGCATGAGGTAAAACCCTTTAAAGCAACTGCTTGGCTACGATTGCATAGATAGGACTTTATCCATCTGAGGAGGTCGCCGTGTATACCGAGCTCAAAGAGTTTTCTAAGCAAATGATTGTGATTTATTTTGTCAAAACATTTAGAAAAATCGGTATACACGACGTCCACCTGATCTCCAGAAGATATTTTGTTAATGATAAAATCGGTAAATGTCAGGAGATTAGTATCTACGCTCCGACCCTGACAAAAACCGTGTTGACTTAGCGCAATGTGTTGAGAGAAAGTGGAAGTAATTTTGTTGTATATGATCTTTTCAAAGATTTTAGCAAATATGTTCAGTTTACTAATGGGCCTATAATTAGTTACTAGGTGCGCATCGCCACTTTTGTAAATAGGCGTTATCAAGGCCTTTTTCCAACTAGAAGGAAAGTGACCATGGGCTAAAGACTTAATAAAAATTTGGGTTAAAGGTACTGCCAATTCACGAGCGCACATTTTAATAAACAGGGGGTGAATTAAGTCCGCACCGCTACCCTTCCTAATATCTACTCTCTCCAGAAACTTGAAGACGCACTCCTCCGAAATATCGACAGTACTAATATCAATAGGGGACTCATTAGCCACATGTAAATAATCACCACATGTAAATAACCACATGTAAATAATCCTACTGTAATAGAATACATATTAATGCAGACAAGTTTTTGCCACATCAATCACGAGCCAATAGTTATCGCGATAATAATCGTATAGGTTGCGCGGGCGCAAGCGCGGCGTAAACAAACAAACGAACCAACAATAATAAACAATACGCAGGTTGTCGACCGACACTGGCTGGGAAGCCTTCGTCTGAGGTGACCACGCTGACGGGACTTGCTGAGACTTGGTGTTTTTGTGCTAGATAATAAATTTGGGCTTATTCTCATAATTGCATAATAGTTGCCAAAGCGGAACTAAGGTGAAAACCTTCTTGTGGTGACATTCTTAACATTTGGCGACGACACCAGTTTTTACAGAAGCGACTGCTTTCATAATCATAATCATAATCATAATCATAATATTTATTTCTAAGAATATGGTAGGTACAATTGAGATGTTAACAGGTTGAATTGTAAGGTTCAGCATATTCTGCCAACACTGGCGTAGAAATATATAAAATAGCATTCAAGTTTAAAACTAAAATTTAAATACAGTCGTACATATTATAAAATTACAACACGTACAAATAAAATCATATCAAATATCATACAGTATTAAGTCAACATTAAATAACTCGCAATTAAAGAATAATAATTATATAATAATATACAGAATTAGTTTATGTCAAAATAAGAAGAGTCAGAATTCATTATAGTTTAAATATTCCTGTACACTATAAAAACATTTCTCTAGGAGCCAGGCCGTAATTTTTCTTTTAAATTGTGCTACTGGCATTTCTTTAAAGTGAGTCGGTAACTTATTATATACAGCTATGCACATGCAAAACACATTTCTTTTACAAATATTCAAATGAACCAAAGGAGAAAACAGTTTGTATTTAAATCTTGTAGGTCTCTGTGATATCTCTGATTGCAATTTAAACAGTAATGGATTGTTTCTTACAAACAGGCATATTTCCTTAATGTACATACAAGCCAATGGTAGTATCTTCAGCAGAGGGAAAAGTGGCTTACAACTATCGCGATACGGTACACCACAAATGGCTCTGATACATTTTTTCTGTGCCTTGAAAGTATCAAAAACGTCGACTGAATTGCCCCATATTATAAGCCCGTAGCTGAGAACGGAGTGCACATATCCATAATAAGCCGTTATGGCTGCTTTTTGGGATACAGTTTGCCTTAGCCGTCTTAGTGCGAAGATAAATCTATCAATCTTATCACATACGTGACTAATGTGTGACTTCCAATTTTCTGACCTTTTAATCCAAAAGAAGAGGATAACTATGCCCTATTAGGGTTACTTCGGTTTCTTTACGAAACGTCTATACACCAGTAACCTGTTTTGATTTTTCTTCTCGTAATACATTAATGAAATCTTTTTTATAAACAGTATTAACAAATAAGTTCTGGTGTTGTTTACATCTCCGGTGACACGGCTAGGCCAGTGTAACCTGGCCAAAACGTTGGAAAAAAGGTTAAATAATCGCGTTCGACCTGTGTGTGACTTTAAATATGTGTACAAAGCGCGAGAACTTAAAGTGGCATATTAAGAACTCATAAATGCTGAGAACGTTTGACCTTCAGAAAAAAGCTATTGAATTATAAGCAGAAACTACTAATGTTTCCGCATACTAAAGTGTCATAAGACAGACATGTGAAGTTGCGCCCAAATTGCCCGAATGCGCCACGAATACGTAAATATGACCTTGATTGATTAAGCGGATACTATGTCTAGACATAACATTGTTAGTACGAACTACGAACATAGTTTGTTGATGTTTAGGTAACTACTTATGTGCAAATGTTTAAAACTTAGGGAAAATTCGTTCGTATTCGGAATCCAGGAACAAAATATCTATGCTCATCACACAAGTAAATGCTCATACCGGGATTCGAATCGAAGACCTCGAAGAATCGAAAGCTTAGCAGGTAGAGTCACCTACCATACCATGTACGTCAGACCGGTCATCAAATTACTCAGTCAGTCTGATGTCAGGGTTGTTTCGGATTAGCCTGAGTGTCTACGTCTCCTAGCGCCGTAGATAGTCCTAGTTAGATCGCTTGAAAAACCTGGTCGCCCTACAGACCCGTTTTTGCGCACGCCACGACGCCCGCGCCCGCGCAGCAGCCGCACAAAGGGTCCGCCGCAAAAACGCGTTCACACGTTACTCGCGCATTGTCTGCGCAACCGGCCTAGGCCAAGTGACAATCGTTGGTGCTCCGTGGCGAAAAATACGCCACTGACTCTGTCGCACCAATACCGAAGAGCTATAGGAAGAGACAACTATTTACGATACGATACTGAGCGTCAACGATTGTACTCTTGGGTCTTGGCTAGATGGCCAGGAACGCGGGTTGGTTAACGACACCATTATCACGTTATCAGCTATTCTATATGTCTCTCAAGTTATGGGAACTCATAATATTTATTTTAGGAAATTTAATATGATTATGTGTTCATCTGCCTTGCACAATCATACCGTATAATTGAAAGTTTTTTATTTTTTAACTAAGTAGATCAGATGCTAAAATATCATTGAATTGATGTAACATACATACATACATATAATCACGCCTGTATCATATAAAGGGGTAGGCAGAGCACATGAACTACTCAAGTTTCAGAGCCACAATGAATGCCAAAAAAGAATGAGTGCCACAGTGAATTGATATAAATAGTGCGATAATACCGTTCCGATGTTCCGTTGGTATCAGTTGATTGTTGGTGTTATTTTTATTACTTCTTCTAATTAAACCTAATTAACGCTGTACCTAAATGGCACAAAGATGCGAACGGGAAAATGTTTTATGGCAATCACTCTTTTGTTACAATACTATTATTCATTGAATACCATACGTCATTTAATTTGAGGTATCATTTGCGGCTTCACGTCATGTGCCATTAGCATTACACATTCAAATATCCAGTTATAAAAGTATGTGTTTTTTAGCGCACTGTATTTTCATTCTAAAATTCAGGAGAAAAAATATGAAATATATGAAAGAAGGCCCGCTCAACGGAAGTTTGTCGAGGAGAGATTTTTTTGAAGTTAAATATTTGGTAACTATACGTTCCTAATTGTACGACCGTCTTGGTACCTGGTTCCTTGATATTTCAATTAATAATCACGGTTCACCACATGGAAATACACCTTACATCATAACAAACATGTAGCAACTTTAAGGATGATGGTAAACATGAAACTAATGAACACAGTAGACTCCTAACGATAACGGTTCTATCGATATCGCCAGAAGCGTGTTCGCAAACTGTTCTGTACCCGACTGTGTTCCCATCTTTTCTTCAGATTGATCTGTGTATTTCTATTATCTATACGTGACTTGAGATCAGACTGAACTAGTTCTCCTGTACAGATCGTGTCATTCACAAATTCGCGCACCTTGCTCGTAATGTCATGTTATTAAAGAGTAGATTTGATAAATCTGCGCGTCATCGTGTATGACACGAACTACAGCTTCCTACTCGATAAGATTAATTTGTGAATGTGAAAAGTCCAGCACTCACGCTGAAGCACCTTGTTTGAGCAAATGACTACACATTACCGTGTTGTTAGTTGTTATGTAATATATTATTTAATTTGCTGAGTCGTCCTGAGGTTGTTAAACTCGAGTGCGAGTTAGGTAATATGATGAACACGTAAATGTGTAATTGTGTAGTCTGCCATAAAAACACGTCTTAATAGCTTAGGACGTTAACGACGTAGAATGGCTAGGTAGTCTAGGTACGTCACTTTGCATCATGCAATATTTTTAAGAAACATATGAAGTATATTCCTGTAATAAAGCTATGGAGACGAACAATATCGCGTATAATGAAGTTACAACACGGCCCGACATTTCGAACCGCTTACAGCGTTCGTAGTCAACAGCATAACATGGGCACAAAAATGATAGGTCTAATGCGACATCTAATGCGAATACCTAATGCAATAAGGTACAGCGGGGCAAATGTAACTGGTCCATTTTTGCCATGTTTTACAATGTTTGCATTATTAAATAGAGTGTCCACCGGTTATAATATGGTAGGTGTGTTCAGTGGATACATGTAGAACTCAACATCATAGTATAATAATGGAAAAAATGGTTTAGTCCCCCAGTCGAGATTTGCCCCGCTGTACCTTAGGTCTAATTGATAAAGGCAATTTTTGCTGCTGCGATTGAAAGGAAACCATACTTAATTATGACTAAAAGTAAGCACACTGTACCCATAAAATGATTCCTTTCCTTATCACCGACGATGAAAAGTCAAGTACATATATTACGTACTTTACACAGCTCTCATAACCTACCACCTACACCTTGTTCAATAATCACAATGTTCAAATATTCATATCAATACGACACCACATACTAACTTCTATACTTAAATAGGTAGCACTAGGTAGTTATTTGAACCGTAACATTATCTATGTTACATAAACCATTGTTTCTCATAATTAAAACACATGGTTAGTATTCGGGTTGGACACTTCAATCCAAATATTGCAGTAGAAAGCCATAACATGCAACAACCTACATGCTTCAATATGGCAAGTGTTATGAAATACCGATTTTTCGGCTTCGCGTGGGAATCTCTAATAAAATGATTTCTAATATGTGATTGTTATCAGAATTCGTGTTCTGGGTCTTTGGTGCGTTATTTACGTTTTACAGTTTCGTTGTGTATTATTTTGTAACTAGCCGGTTAAAACTGGGCTGATAAACATTCGGACAATTTTTTTTAAATTTCAGCTTTTTCTAGAGGCGGAAACGGCTTCACAGCATTTATAATTCATATGATTTGATGTTGTGCTGTTTAGTTAGAAATTACTATGCTTGAAAAAATGAGAGAATTAAATTATAGTTACAAGTGACACGAATCTTTTGACAGCGATGCTGTCAAATGTCAAGCGCACCGGTGCACGTCCAATACACAACCAAAATCATTGAAGCAGTATCACAACTCATCGTCATTCGCTTGCCCATGTCGTGAAAAAGTGCCTTTCCATGGCTGTGCATGGAAAAGGGAGGGGCAGGCCGCAAACGTGGACGACGAATGTTCAGAGATACATGATAGAGCTCGGCCTAGCCCACGACGACGCTTATCGGCGAAGCAAGTGGCGCTTCAAGATTAGGAAAACAAACCCCGAGTAACGGGAAGTCACGAGGACAAGGTTAAAAGTACATAGTTAGATTACTTAGGTATAGTCAACCAATTGGAACCCTAGGCCACTCTACAACCGAGTCAAAATGACAAGCAGTAAGAGATTTCTTGCAATCTTATTTATAACGTCACTATATGACATTGTTCTACAGTGGCCTAGGGTTCCTATTGGTTGACTGTACTTTAAATTGTATCTGTAATTATTCTTTATAAAGTTACAATACTGGTTTAATACTTTTATCGTGCTCGATGTCGTACTATGGCTATTAAATTATATTTTTTATGGTCTCCGTGACCCGTGACCCGGGTCTCTCTGTTCCTAATAACTCTCATTTAAGTCATTGTTGTGGTCATCGCTTTGTATTGTGCATGAAAAACATTTCATTGTATCTAAATTCGCATAATAATCGTACATAATGTTATGTTATGGCCCATGGAAATTAAATGGAATTGTATTAGTGCCCATGTGGTATTGCATCTTATAGGGTAATATTTGTAGACCATTATGATGATAGCTTTGAATGATAGTAATTAATACTGTACTGCACAAACTGTATAAACAATAGTTATTTGTTATACAAGGGGGCAAAGTTGTATTTTAACGCCGAGTGTGGAATTGAAAAACGAGCAAGTGAAAGGATTCTATAGTTGAACCACGAGCGAAGCGAGTGGTTCGAAAATAGAATCCTGAACTTGCGAGTTTTTTAACACACGAGAAGTAAAATACATTTGCACCCGAGTGTAACACAAAACTTTTCCCCTCACTATAGCGAGGAAACTACAACGCAAAAAATGCGTTTATCACTGCTTCCAGTAGTTCCACATGTGGTAAATCATCTTTATTATTAGATTACCACCTACTTTTATCAATTTTAAAGCAGTTAATTTGACTTTATTCAAGGTCAAATTACTTTACCCACTAGTGGATAAAATGTGTTTTTACCCGCTGGTATTAAAGGACAAAACACGTGTTTCCGAGCTAGAGAGGGGAAAATGAATATGTACTTAAGTCGTCATTTAAAAATTAAAGGAACCGATAACGTCACGGCACATATTACAGGCAGAGTACAGATGTAGTGCGAAAAGATTTGCCTTTGTATTGTTACGGAAACGTACGAACGTGTCATGCTATTTCAGTCTCAGTACAAGATGTACTGACATTGACTGAACTAGCATGACAAATACGAACGTTTCCGGAATAAATAAACTTTTTAACAAAAAATAAAACCGCCTTCAAAAATAAGCGCGTTACAAAACACGGAGAAACTAAAAAGCCAAAAATAATAAACCTTTCAATTCAGATTTCTTATCGTATTGTAATAAGCTAAACATCCAAATTATAAACAAATCAATTATTTTTGTAGTCGGTACCAGACCTGTTCGTCGCCTTGCTATTGCCTGTTTGCCCCACCCAACCATACACAGGCTGGTACCGACTCCAAAAATAATTGATTTGTTTATAATTTGGATGTTTAGCTTATTACAATACGATAAGAAATCTGAATTGAAAGGTTTATTATTTTTGGCTTTTTAGTTTCTCCGTGTTTTGTAACGCGCTTATTTTTGAAGGCGGTTTTATTTTTTGTTAAAAAGTTTATTTATTTGTTGATTTTTAGTGGTTCCTAGTGATATTATATGTATCAGTCCGAATACATGTACAGTAGTGAAAGAATTATCCTTTAACTCCTAACCATTGAGGAGTTGACCTTCCATCATCAGCTCAGCCACATAAAATTATTACCATCAGACGTAAATACTGGTGTATCTTTGAAAAATAGACTAAAAACATTACATGTGCCTATAACATTTGAAGAGTTCCCTCGATTTCTCCAGGATCCCATCATCAGACCCTGACTTGGTGCCAATGGGACCATCTCGGGGTTATACCGGTTCGATCAAAAAAAAAATTTTGAAAATCGGTCCACGATTCTCGGAGATATCGAATAACATACATACAAAAAAAAAAAAAAAACATTCAGTCGAATTGAGAACCTCCTCCTTTTTTGAAGTCGGTTAAAAATAGGAAGGAAAGACTTTTCGAACTATATCTGTAACATTATCACAATTGCACACCGCGCGCCCGCGTCATAGTATAATAAAGAGTACTATCGTACAGTATGGCCACTCCCGCTCCCCGCTGAAAGTGCCGCCCACCCCCTCTCGGTTACCTCACAGTTACCGCCCGTCAAAAACGCGAACAGTCGACCTGTCATATTTCAGTACGTGCGACTTTCGTTCCGGAGGAAGCGGGTTCGAACCCCGGCTCGCACCAATGAGTTTTTCGGAATTTATGTGCGAAATGTCATTTGATATTTGCCAGTCGCTTTTCGGTGAAGGAAAACATCGTGAGGAAACCGGACTAATTCCAATAAGGTCTAGTTTACCCTTGGGGTTGGAAGGTCAGATGGCAGTCGCTTTCGTAAAAACTAGTGCCTACGCCAAATCTTGGGATTAGTTGTCAAAGCGGACCCCAGGCTCCCATGAGCCGTGGCAAATGCCGGGATAACGCATGGAGGATGATGACAAGCATAGTACGCGTTCCCCTACACGAGCTTAGACTGTGTGCTAGGAACGCGCCTCTTTCATATTATTTGATCGCCATGTGTCCGAGGTGTGCCCGAGAGCTGGCGCTGGACAAGTGGACACCCAAACCGTGCGACTTTAATGACACTATGCAATAGTGACTATAGCTTCTCCTTACTTGTACAGAAAATTTGGTATATGACGCTGAACAACTGTAAAAGAAAGACTCACCGTGCTGGCGGGATGTGCGGGCAGCAGCAGTAGCTGCGGCGGCCGCTTGCGCACGCCGCGCGCCCGGCGTCCTCGGTTTGGTACCACGGGCGCCACGGGCGCCGCGGGCGCTAAAGCTGGCGCCTGGCGCCCGAGCCAGTGCGACACTAGCTTCTCCTTGCTGTTCGCGCTGCCGAACTCGGGAGTTTCGGCCTGCTGGAAAATTGTATACATTTTAGACCGTTTTCACACTATCCGATCCGATATCGGATGTCGGAAGGATTTCAATGGCAAAAATCCAAAATGGCGCCTGTAATGTATGGGATATCGGTCCGACATCCGATATCGGATCGGATAATGTGAAAACGCACTTAGGTTCTATAGGATTACAGAATTTATTTGTTATTAAGTTTCCAAAATCTTGTCATGATTGCTGCACTTCATGACTAAGAAGAGAGAAAAGTGTGATGGCTTTTTTTTTATCCTATGCCTGGTTTTCAAAAAGTGGCACTGAGCCTTTTGTTGTTTAATGTGCTTTATGGAAAATAGGCGTGATTGTATGTGTATGCGTAACCTACCTGACTACCTACGAAATTACTGAAGAATCTTCCAGCCAAGGTCGAACTCATTGTGGTCAATAAGCCTGCTCGGGCCGAAAGAAACGTGCACAATTGTAAAAATTGAAGCTTAACTTACCTTTCTCTTCTTCAACGACTCTCCCTGTAGCTTGCTCTCCAGCTCCTTACACAGCTCATGCCCTCTCTCCCTCTCCTTCTCTCTATCTCCCTTCTCTTTCTTCTCATCTACATGTATGACGTAAGGCTTGAAGCCGGGGTCGAACTGGTTGTGATCATAGGCTTGTTTTGGTCGGAAACAGGGGCAGACCCGCTTGGAGAGATGGTAGATGCTGACGATGCAGACCAGACAGTGGACGGAGGCGATGATGAGCAGCGCGATGTTGGTGAGGACGGGCGTCCATGCTTCCATTTCATCCTGAGGACAAAATGAAAGTAAATGTCAAACTGTAAGTAAATTTGTTTAGTTGTGCACTAAACTATAGGCACAGTATAATAAAGAATACTATCGTACAGTATGGCCACTCCCGCTCCCCGCCGAAAGTGCCGCCCACGGCCCACCCCCTCTCGGTTACCTCACAGTTACCGCCTGTCAAAAACGCGAACAGTCGACCTGTCATATCTCACTCATACAAGCATAGTACGCGTTCACCTATACTAGCTTAGACTGTGTGCTAGGAACGCGCCTCTTTCATATATTTGATCGCCAGTGTCCGAGGTGTGCTATTCGAATTTGCGAACAATTCAAACAAAGCCATTCTATAGTGTCTTTATTGTTTATTATACGTTATCAAATACTAGCTAAATCCATGGGTTTTATAAACCATTCTTACCACATCATGATCCCAGAAAAACAATAAAGTGGACAAAATAGATATAAGTAATGTAGCTAATTGATTGGTTTGTTCAATACTGTTCGCAATTTTTAAAGGTTTTTGGTAGGTAAACAAAAAAGTACCTTTTTTTTTGTGTTGTTTTGCTTATGTCAGTTTAAGTAAGATATTCCTCACTTATATAATAATTATGTGTACCTATTAGGGTATGCAAACCGGTTAACCGGTAACCGAAAAACCGGTTAACCGAGACTTTTCGGCCTCGGTTAAAAACCGGTTTTCAAAGTCTCTAACCGGTTAATAACCGAAACTATATTTATTTCCCAAAATGACCAAATTAGGCATAAAAAAGGGTCAAAGTACGTAATTCTTCAATGTTTTGTAACAATAAAGATTACGCACAGATGACAACATTACGCACCTGCACTGAATTTCTTAAAGAAGTCATAGTATAATCATGATTTTATAATCTAATTAAACGTGAAGATTAAACAATAGTCCCGAGTCCACTCAAATAATACATTTTATACAGTAGAGTCCGGTTAGCATTACGACTCCGCATATACCTAACGTCCAACCGCTTACAATAACCGAATAACGGAAGCACAGGTATTTGTTTGGTTTTCATATGTGATATTATGAATGTACATCCGTTTATTACGACTCCGGTTTTAACGACCAACCGCTTTTTACGACGTAATTTTACGCAAAATCCATTCGTCAAGTCCGGTTACAACGACGAGCGACAGCGTTTTACTAGTAAATTGAGAAAACAAAGCTATTTCTGCCCCAAGCACGGTCCCCTGTCTTGCCTACAAATAGCAAAATGAGATTGTGGCGATGTGACTTTTTGGAGCATTGGTTTTAATAATTTTAACAATTGGTTCGCCTCGGGTCTAATCTTATGAGCTAAATAGAACCAGGGGCGGCTCACTCCGCGATTCTATCGCCGCGCTACATGTACGTGCAGGCGGCCACGAGTTCGCGGCCTAATCAGGGGTGGCGCGCGTTCTCACGAAACGCACGTTCGCACTTTCTAATGGTACTTTACGTCGCGAGTTTTTTTATGGTGCATATGCGTTGTCCGCATGTGGAATGGCTAATAATGCTTAGTTAAATAGATACATGAATAAAATAAATACCGTTATAGGACATTTTTAAACAGATCTACTATTGATTAAGTCCCCCGAAAAGATTCAATAAGGCTTGTCATGTTAGAACTTAAACAAAAATATCTGTGGGTCTAGTGAAAAAGGGTATAACTCAAATTGACTCGGTGAAAAAGATCACAAGTCCCACCTCGGACACCACACTAGACCCACAGATATATAAATACTATATATATATACCTAGAAAGTACCCAAAAATTGAATATAATAGTATAACATTTTATTTGAGTATTAATTAGTTTTAATCCATAGCCTCCATAGGCAACCCTATCGCCGGACGCCGCGCACGTGCGGCTCGTTTCTTTGTTAGAATTTTGTAGGCCTTCTGTACTTGTGCTATTATATATTCTGTGATAGAACCCACTTTTTATTTTTCGATTGCGTATAAACTAGTTTTACTTAATAAAAAAATCGATTGTCATATTAATTACGTAAATCGAGGTTCAAGGAATGGGACTATTTATTATTACAACATACGACAGTAATTTGCCGCTGATGAGCAAGCACGCATACTAAAAAATGACATCTTTAAACCGAAATGAAATTCGTTTTGTACGACGTCCAGTTAGTACGACGTAATATCAGCGGTCCCTTGGGCGTCGTTATACCCGGACTCTACTGCATATTTCAAATTATATTTTTAAAATAAAGGGAAAATGTAAATCTTGGTTTTCTTACGTTAATTCCTTGTACTACTAGTGTCTCTGGGAGCTGTAGACCTCCGCGACATGCTTAGAAAACGCACAACTGACAAATATTTAGTTCATAACGTGATTATCACAGTAAAGTCACGACAGTTTTAAGCGCCATATACGCTATGGGGACTCAAGTCCTTTATGGCAACTTCTGCATTTTACAAAATTTCCAAAAACTGGATAAAAATGATCTTCATCGTGCAAGTAATACCTGCTACGATATCATAAACAACAGAATTCTTGAAGGTAATGGTAATATTATTGCGTAGTACGGTAATTTACTAAAAATCCGCAAAACCGGTTAAAAACCGGTTAACCGGTTTTGAAGATATAGGTTCGGTTATTAACCGGTTTTTAAAGTTAACCGGTTTTTGCAAACCCTAGTACCTATCACAACTTGCGTCCTGGGGCCCGTTTCTCAAAAGGTACAAGCCTTGTATTACAAGTGCGCGAACTGTCAAATCGTATGGGTTGTCATGGAAACACACTTGTAATACAAGGCTTGTACCTTTCGAGAAACGGGCCACTGCTAGAGCGAAGATCACTACATTTCCGTTGGTACAATCATGTAATGATCTCAAATGGTGTAATCAGGTGCATGCTAACTTGTAACTACTGCCATCATGCAGGATGGAAGGCTCGTCTTCGTTTCTCGTGGACGCTAATTATTATTAGCAGTAAGCACTTGAAAATGTATGGACTTGCGTTTTCCAGGCTAATCAATGGTCACTATACTCGCCGCAATACTACTGGCGAGTTGGCGACTGAAGTCATATTGCTATTTTTTTATGCTAATGGAACCCCAGTAAGATAGAGAGGGATAGTAATATAAATACCTACATAAGAAAATATTTCTAGATATAAATGATATAACTATTACAAGTAGGTAATTAAATTACACGCAACAGAACTCGTTTATCCATCAGTTCGCATCAGCGGTTTCTAAGTCAATTTTGAATGAATTTAATTAATAGCAGTTTATTATTTCGGTAGTGATTTGTAGGAGCCACAAAGAACTATTAAACCGAGGACTATTAAAATAAAATAAAAATAACAGAACCAACTCAGATTTGTAGGCAGCGGCACTTTTGTTTTGTTTATTATGATTATCTGTGCTTGACCACATAATTGCTTTTTTATTATACATATATATTATTTCTTGTTCTTGGTCACATATTATATTATAACTAGGTACATTAACTAACTCATCACTGGCTTAGAATAACTATTCGCAATACTACAAAACGAGTGGTACAAAATCACTATTTAGACAACTAGGGAACAAATCAAATTATTTTATTGAATATTTTTCGATTTGTTCTTTTTTTCAAGTAGTCACACTACTATATATAAATTACAAATTTAAATAGATATCATACACGAAAGAAAAAACGACAAGGCCCACTGGTGGCCGAGCCGGGAACCACTATTGTGTCACTATTGTGTCATTGGGGTGTCACTATTTAGAAATGACAATTACGCCGCATCCTTATCGCGTCGCACCAAAATCATGGTATGCCTCAAATTATGCCTTGGCCACGACTTCAAACATATCAGATAGTAACGCTTTATCACTTTCTTCTAGTCTGTAAACAGGTAGAAGTATACATATAGGATTAAGTACATACCTAGGGACTCCAAACACACTAAAAACGTATTTAGCAACCTAAAAACACTGCTAGGTTACGTAGAGGAGCTGGGATGGCTTGAGTGGTTAATTGGGTATCCACCTCGTTTTGTAACGCAAAATTTACGGATTTTTCCCTAACTAACGTTTTATCACAGCATCGTAGAAGTTTTCAGTTCCGTTTTCGTTTATTAAGCTAACTATAATATAATGTCCTACGCTAAAACAATAAGAACTGCAATAAAACAGTAAGAGCGTGAAAAGACTGGGAAATGCTTGCATAACTTTGATTTGCATTTCTAGAAAGTTTTTGTAAAAATTACCAACCTAACTATTCTAATTTGAATATTTACAAACAATTGTAGACTTGAGAATTTTAACAGCGCCTCTGCAACATTTTATGATTCGTGGCGAAATCATTTCCCAAATTATAAGATTTAATGACAGCTATATAGCGACGTTTTTTTTATGAAATAGGCAGCAAACGAGCAGACGAGCCGCCTGATGGGAAGCAGTCATCGTCGCCCATGGACATAAGCAACATCAGGGGAGCCACTTATGCGTTGCCGACCTTTGAGAACCCTAAATACCTGCTTCTTGAAGAACCCCATGTCATAGCGCAAGGGGAACACCAGTTAGTGAAGATTTTTCATTTTGATTCGCCATGGAATCGAAATGTAAATTTTATATTAGAATCAGAAATATCACGAGTAAACCTTGAAACCTGATAGTGAATCGGTCGTCACGTACCTACTTTGTCACGAACTGTATATTTTAAGTATTTTTCGAGATTTATGAAAATTTTTACTTTATTTATGAACTGTGACCTGTGACTGACCTAATAAATTATACAATTTATAAAATCGAACCACCTTGCAGAAAACCGCAGGCAAATAACGCTATACCATACGCATAGTGTGTTCCTTGCGCAGTTCCTGTGCAGGGGTGTTAGTCCGTTTTCACATTATCCGATCCGATATCGGATGTCAGAAGGATTTCAATGGAAAAATTCAAGATGGCGCCTGTAATGTATGGGATATCGGTCCTACATCCGATATCGGATCGGATAATGTGACAACGCACTTAGGGCAGGGGCGGCTCTCGGGGATTTCATCGCCGCGCTACAAGTACATGCGGGCGGCCGCGAGTTCGCGGCCTAATCAGGGGTGGCTCGCATTCTCACGGAACGCTTGTTCGCACTTTCTATTGTTACTATAAGTCGCGAGTTTTTTTAAAGGTTTACACGCGATATCCGCGTGTGGAATGGAACATTATGAATAAAATAGGACAATCTTAGACAGATCTACTATTGATTATGTCATTTATGGCCCACGGAAACGTTCAATCAGGCTTGTGACGTTGGGATTTAGACAAAAATATATAAAATAAATACTGTATATACCTAGAAAGTACCCAAGACTTGAATATAATAGCATAATATTTTATCTGCGTATTTTTTTTTAATACATAGGCAACCCTAGCGTCCGACGCTGCGCACGTGCGGCTCGTTTCTTTGTAATCATTTTGTAGGTATTTAAAAAGGCGGCATTTCGTGAACTTCAAAGCAGTGGGCCTTCTGTACTTGTACTATTATATATTCTGTGCGTAGGGTGGAACCTGGATTCCATAATGTGGGCCGTATTATTGTCTGCCAATGAAGTAGAAAAACGACGAATGTTATATTCTGAATATGGTTGATGGTTTATAGTTAAATCGTCCGGATGCGCGTACGCAGTGGGTCAAGGCGCCGCGGCCGATGATCGCGGTGAAGTAACCACCATCACGACATCGTCGGCTAAAGGGCGCTTATCGTAATAATTATCTGTAATCGTCTGTGAACGTGGAGATGTACATAATTGTTTGTGGTGATGTAACAGTTCTTATACCTACATAATTAAACATTTTTGAGATGCTGCGTAAGATACGTTCTCGAAGGAATAAATTGATGCTGAGCTAAGAATTACCCCTAAGATCACGAGTTTTCCTTTACTCATTTTTTTAAAGTCTGCAGTCAGTTTTAAGTACCACGGTGAGTTGGTGACAATTGTAGCCCGTTACAAGTCCTACAGTGAGACTTCACCGTACATTGCTTGTTCAACAAGTACCAATGTTACTTTTTGACTCAACTTTGTAACAGGCACAAAATCGGACCTGCGGGCCGATTTTTGAGTCTCACGCGTTCGAATTCAGAAAATTGTCACTGAAAATAATAAGCAAGTCACCGTTTACAACCGGTATTTTAGTGACAAAATCTCGTATATGAGATTCAAAAATCGCCCTCATGTGGTGAAACAGGCTACTGTCAGTCGGCATGACAATCGTTGACGCTAGACGCCGATCGCAACGCAGATTGACTCTGTCACGCTAATACGGAAGAGCAACAGAGATAGCTAGCTAGTTACGAAAACGATATTATCGTAAGCATTAGTGCATTTGGCTAGATGCAATGTTCATTTTAATTCAACTGATTATGTTTTTATATAAGATTAAGATCCGTCTGATAAAAGGTCGTGCGCTGTAGTCTAGCGACATGAGCAAAATATTTCGGGCAGCTGAAGGACATGCGGTGAACCGCTGCCCAACCTGTCGCGTGTCATCGGTCACTTTGGTCAGCTATGTAGGTCACCTGACAAACTAGAATCTGTTGTTATCAAATTTATCAATACATATAAAAATGTATAAGCAAGTCTATCGTGTACTTATGTTGTTACCTTTATTACTGCTCCCATCAGTAAAAAAGTATTAACCTCCGAAATCCTCGTGTTTAATACACCTACATACCTATTCCAAAATCTATTTCGAACTTTTATTACTGTATTACCTACTCCTTAGTAGTAAATTTAGAACCCTTGTTCTAAATTCAAAATCATGCAAATCAATTGCTGGTTTATGGGTGGTACGAGTAGGTTTCGAGGATGTAACATATTGGTGCTTTATTAACAACGGTAACGGGAGGTTTTTCTACAATGGCATTAACTACATACATACATAGTTGGTACCTACTTATGCACAATTATCTCATACTTGATAATATTGTAACATAATTATGGTCACAATGCCCTCATTAACAAAGCAAATAAGTATTACAGAACCATTGGGCCGTAACGGCTGTCAATCTGCCAGCGAGCCAAGCAGAACTGTCATCAGATCCGAGTGTCGCACGCGCAACGCCTTATGCTAATTTTGTTGCAAGTCGATAACGCGGTCACGTATGATCAAATTATATCGATGCTGAGTTGGATATAGGCACATATCTGATTGTAACAATAGATTATGCATTTGATATGGATTTGTTATGAATATTAATATGATCTGACAGATAATTAAAATTGTAAACAGGACTTAATCGCTTAATTAAGTTTTAAAACTGACGATAGAAGTACGCAGGAGCTATGTAGGCTGGACTCCTAGTTATTACAATCCGAATATGCCACATAATATAAAGCAATATGTTAAGAGGGTGTAAAGAGCGCGTTTATGTCGTTTACTTGAAAATCTTTTAGGTAATGTTGATACATTATTTGTGTGATACCGCGGCTTAGCACCACTTGCGTTCTCGCGCGCGAGTCCATACATCAAACGCGACTTCAAGTATGACTCGCGGGCGAGAGCGTAAATTGTGCTAGACCGCGTTTAGAAATTAGAGCCCGATACACATTCGCAATAATCGCAATATCGATACTATTCGGACACAGTTAGTAGGTATTCAATCAAAGTAAACGATATTCGCATCATTAAGAGAGATTGATAACCGATTTCAAAAAAAGGAGGAGGTTTTCAATTCAACTGTTTTTTTTTTAAGTAAGCCTTTGGTAACTTTGTTTGTTTTCTTACTGCAATTCTAATTTGAATGTTCTATCTATTTGTGATTAGTATTACCTACAAACGATATTCGAATCATTAAGAGAGAGTGTTAACCGACTTCAAAAAAAGGAGGAGGTTTTCAATTCAACTGTTTTTTTTTTAAGTAAGTCTTTGGTAACTTTGTTTGCTTCCTTACTCCAATTCTAATTTGAATGTTCTATCTATTCGTGATTACTGATTAGTATTACAAACTAGAGTGATTTATACGCTGCAAATACAGTCAATATGGTAATAATCCGTCCTATTTGGTCACCGGCACCGCGCGCGCCCGGCCAGAACCGATGATGCAACTTCCACTCCCCGGGTTTAATATCTTCGACATGCTCTAAAATATGCCACTTATTTCTACTTGTCGCATTTTGCATAAAGATTTTGTAACTTATCAAGTAAGTCACGCTTTGGCTGCTTTACGTTACTTTGTAGGTATCGTGTTCGGTGATTTTAGTTGAGAAAGTGGTTTTAGAAGGGTTGTACAGTCAGCAGCAGAAGTTCGGGCAAGGTGTTCACAATGATCCTAACACGTTCTTATTGTCTTAAAAATAAGATCGTGTCAAGTTCATTATGAACACCTTGCCCGCTACGGAACTTCTGCTGCTGACTGTAGGTAGGTACTGTAAATATAAAGATTTATGGGTTATGCGAATGAAGGTAGCAATTATATGTAAAAAATATCCCCCTACTCCTTAATTAAATTACAAAAACTGGTAAACCAAGATACATGATAATATTTTAAATCTAATAATCGTTACACTATACGAAGTAAACGATTTCTGCGATAAAAATGCAGAAAGAGACGAGTTGTAAAATGCAAGGGACCATAAAATTATACTAGCCATACAGAATAAAGAAACAATCAAAAATACGTCAATGATCTTAAAATGAAAATCACAAAATAAATAAACTAATGAGTATCAGGATACATATAAGTTGCATTTTAATGCTGTAGTGGACTACACAAGTACGCAGCTCGCTAACGTGTCACCGAGCGATAAAACTTAGATATCTAGAAATAAGTTACCTAACTAGGTAATAATTAAAATTAGAAAACATTATTAATGTGAAATTGCACCCGCCAACGCAACGAAAGCGATAAAAAATGTAATGTCTGTTTTTATATCACATTGGGTATCATTTTCATATGATATGACTACTAACCAATGAAACCTTAGAGCCTCTAACATTTTTTCACGTGTTATAACACGTTACTCGGTAGAATAAGTTTCACGGAAAATGTATTATAACCTTTGGGGGCTGCAGGCGCTTTCTTCAGACAATTAATGTTATTTTCCGTGACACTTAGGCTGAGTTTCCACCAGAGATGTGCTACGCTACGTTTCTATGGATATCAAACACATCCACGTAGCTCAACTCTGGTGGAAATACACCCTTATAGTATTGAGTAAAGCATTTTAAAACTGATGATAGAGGCTCAGGTCGCATATTTCAATTGACTATTGACCAATTGTACCTACATTAGCATTAAATAATAATGATATGCTGACATGTCACGACAGTCATTTGGCGGTGCTTCGAGCGTCGGAGTTGCCTCACCCGTTACTGGTGCATGGATAATCGGTTACCGAGGGTTACGGCGGTCGGCAACTGTGATCTGGGTCAGTGGGCAACAGATGGTCTTAATCAGATGTCAGTGGCCTTAAGGATCCCTTAGGACCACCTCTCACTATTAGACGTTTCGCGAGCGTCGGCGGCGTCGGGTCAACTGTATGGCCTTACGCCGCGTCTTTTTCCGTACAGTTGGCCCGACGCCGATGCTCGCGAGACGCCTAGTGAGATGGGGCCCTTATAAAGGGACTAATTACATGTGACTATCCATCCAGTCTTTTGGCAATGCACCACCGCGTCCCACAGTTGCCTTACCCGTTTCTGGTGCATGGATAATCGGTTATCGAAGTTTACGGCGTTCGATAACAATCTGGGCTAATGCACATCTGGTGACCTTAATCAAAAGTGTTTGGTTTTGAAGATGTTGTGGTTACCTGGAAGCTGGCATTAGGGACAGTTGGCGGCTGAGCGCGGGCGGATGCGCGCTGCAGGCCGGTCGCTGCGAGGACTGCAGCGCTGTTGCCGCACGCCAGGCACAGAAGTGACAGCGCCAGGAACGCCGTCAGGAGACCACTCCTGCGCAAGTAAAATACATTAGACCATTATAAATTCACTGTACCGGTACTTACTAGCGTCTATACAGTCTATATCTCAAGGATCATAAGAAGACTGCTTTAACAAGGTGACAATAGTACAAGTAAGTGTATAACTTGACCGGGAACTGTCTCATTTCAAACATACACTTGGGCAACCATGCTGTTTTATACCGAACTAGCTCAACTAGCACTAGCAATCTAATAGCACCAAGAGTTTTCTCTGTTATTCTTACAGACTATACTGACAAATTGTGTTTGTCTGACTATACTGGCAGATGACAAAGAGGATTCAATTCAAACATCTTAAATGTGACACGTATCGGATGGACGTATTATCAACGGCTGAATCTGCTGACTGTATTTTTATGTCTTACAATGCGATTGTGTTTGTTTTTATTGTTTACGATTGATTATAATCCACAGGGCCAACGATGAAAAGGTTTAGTAGGTACTTTATTTTTTGATCTTACTATAGTAACTAAGAGCGAACTAAATATATATTGATCGAATAAATTGATCAAAAGTTGAATATGGCAACATCACCCTGATAGAAAAGTGAGGGATAAAACGACGGAGCGCCGTTTATTTTGACGTCTCTTTGCGATAAAGACACGACACTACATAATGTTCGATTATTATGATTACGATTATGATAATTCGGAGTTAAGCCTTCTGGATCGATTTCAACAAGTAGGTATAGTTATATAGTAGGTACTTTATAGAAAACTAATTTTGTTAAGATAAATGATCATCGTAATTATGAAGTACAAATAGCAAAATTAAGTTGTCAATTAGAATAAAATGGAAACGGTCGTCCGATGAAAAGAACGCATCCGTGCGGAGCTTCCTTGGTTCTGTGCTGATCTCTTCGTACTTTTGAAAAAGTTGGAAGAAATAGAACGTATCTCCTAATCAGAACAACGCCGAAATAGAAAGCGAAATTGTAGGTACGTTCGTATGATGAATAATAAAAACTCACTGAGTTCAAACTGCCTGTCAAAACATTGAGAAGAATCGGCGGAGCGAAGAATACATATTATTATTATTGTTTCTAATGGGGTGGCAACGCGCATGTGACACTGTTTGAGTTGCAGGCGTCCATAGGTTACGGTGATCGCTTTACATCAGGCGGGCCGTATGCTTGTTTGTCACCGACGTAGTATTATTAAAAAATATGCTATAGTCAACCAATTGGAAATTTAGAACCCTAGGCCACTGAACTATGTCAATAGTGATGTTATTATTCAGATTCAAAGACATATGTAACTCCGTATAGACGGATAAGGTCTAAGAAAAAAACGTACCTCAAAGCCCTAGAGAAAAAGTTACGGTGACCTAGATGGCGTTACACCCTTGGGGAACGCTCGGCTAGATGGCGCTAATATTAATATTTGACATTTTAACACATATCAAGTTAACAATATGGGCCAAATTGTCAAAATTGAAGTTCAAAAGTTTTAAGTCTGTGTCGAGAGATGGCAGTCTATGCATTGTGATTACACATTTCACTTTGACAGTAACTAACTCTCTATAATACTCGATTGTAAGAAATCTCTTTGCTCAGATTGTAAGAAATCTCTTACTGCTTGTCATTTTGACATGGTTGTACAGTGGCCTAGGGTTCCAATTGGTTGACTGTACTTGACTACTTGAAAATACTAAACAATATGAATGATTAAAAATTATAAAAAAATATTTTGACACAATTAGATGTATAAATTGTAGCCACAACTACCTAGTATGTTCTATAGTTAGATTTTAAAATAATTGTGCAGTAAAATATGTTTAATATGGTAGAAAGTAGGTATGTGTGAAAGAGGGAAATTGGGAGAGCGTTTGTTTGGAGATGAGATCGTATCTTTTTAAAACAAAACAGAACTAAATAAATGATAATTTGATAAGCCATAACATGCATGCATAAGCATGTGAAAACAATAAGCTGATTTAGCTGATATGTATAGACATCCATACTAATATTATAAATGGGAAAGTATGTGTGTCTGTTTGTTTGTCCGTCTTTCACGGCAAAACGGAACGACGAATTGACGTGATTTTTGAAGTGGAGATAGTTGAAGGGATGGAGAGTGACATAGGCTACTTTTTGACTCTTTCTAACGCGAGCGAAGCCGCGGGCAAAAGCTAGTACATTTATATATAGAACAGGCACTAAAATACTTCGGGCAAATACAGCCACAGTACTGCATTAAGAAGCGGGTAAATCGCCCAGTTACTGAGTTCCGCCTGCAAAAATAAACCATGATAGACGGCGTTACGCTCACTTGCGCACGAGATAAGAACCGCACTGCTCGCTGAGCACCTTAATCTCTAATAAAATACACTTTATATTAATAAAATCACGGAGTGATCAATAATGACATAAAATGCTGCTATTTAGGACCCCTGAATAAGTTAAGTACGTATTAGGAAAAAGTAGAAGCTGCAGTTGGAAGAGGTTGACATCAATCGAACTTTCTTTGATTAAAGCGGGAAAATTCTGCTAAACGAATTTAGAGAAATGATAAAGTCTTAACTGAAATATGGTATACATATAATAAATATAGTGATTTGATCAAATCTCTGAACAGGTTTCGTCGCGAAAAGATAAAACAAGTTGACTTTATAAGCTCGTTTCGTCAACTTACTGTTGTGGTTCAGGGATTTTATCAAATCGCTAAACAAATCTAGTGAAATGACAAAACGTGCCATGTCTATTGGCCGATTTTGTGATTTCACTAGACAGAGTCAGGGATTTAGTCAAATGACTGAAATTTTCTAGAGAAATGATGAAATGGATTCGCCATTTTGACATCCTGCGTGATTTGATCATATCCCTTAGAGATTTGATCAAATCTCTGTTTTGGCCATTCCCCTGCGACATATAGATAAATACTGTGGCTTATATAGAGCATAGAGTCCTCTATAGTATGCTAAGAACACAATTCAAGAAAATCTCGAAGATCTATCAACAATTTCAACATCGGCAGTAGGCCTTTATTAGCAACAAGGTGCCAGTTAGTTACAACCTCGCATTAAAACAGTGCCTTATTTAATAATCTATGATCTACATACAACTTATACAACTTTTTTTATTGTCATAATAGGAAAGTTGGTTTCTTGAGGTAACGTAATAAACTTGGGAATTCTTACATGTTAGGAAATAATTATGGTCTATTTTAAACATACTTAATTTTACAGTGGTTCGTTCTTTCTTGTTTACTTCTTTTTCCATTATTATATACTATAAGGAAAGTCACGTAATTAAATTCAATTTAGTCGTCGATTATACAAAACACTGTTCTAGTTTTGAAGAAAAGTCTAGAACCTTCTTCTTTATAAAAATAGGCGAAGCGTGACATTGCAGGTAAAAATGTGATTCTAGCCAGAAGATCAGATTACTGATTCCATCTGCATCTTCAAATTAAATCGATGGGTCCTCATCAAGTTCTTCTCCAAACATCTGACGAAAATCATAATATGGATAATGAATATCCAGCCTTTAAGATGATAATAATCTCACCAACGGCATCATACACTTAACCGATCGCTGATGCATGGCTCCCATACATTTCCAATGGTTAATGACAGCCACTTTCCCCGGCTACGCCCTAATTGATGCCTGCCGCGATGGATGGGTGACTTGGCTATTAGCACCGGTGTATTATCGGATGGCAGGTAAGTCGAGTTCTAATCTTAATAATGCTAACGTATTTGAAGTGTACTTAAGAGAAGCTATCGCTTATACTATACAGAGAGTTAGCCACTGCAAACCACAGACTTCCTATTGCTAGGTCATACATATCATACCAAACAGGATCGAATATATGGAGAATTACTGTAAAACGTGTAGTCATCTCTCTGCCATCTCTCGACACAGTTTTAATACTTTGAACCTCAGTTTTTACAAAGTGGCCCATATGCTTAACTTCATATGTTTTCAATTGTTTTATTATTATTCACTAGTAACATTTATATCAAATATGGAATTATTACACACATTAAATTAAACACAATCACACATAAATCAGTCTTAATATCTAAAATTTCCCTTACAAACTAAACTATCAAATAAAATCTCCCAAATCCGATCCCTGCGAAGAATGCCCATGAATCCCATAATGCTGGCCACATTTCCCCGCTGGATGGCAATGCCAATCTTCTGCCCCAGCCCAGGAATGAACCAGCCCTAGGATCCCTGGTGGTTTTAAAATTGTCAAATATGTATTAAAATTAGCGTTGTTTAGGTGACCATACATTTATGTTATGTATGTTATTATCTGTCTATGCTGAGTTATATGTATATGTACCAGTGGCGGCTGGTGAAAATTTTTGCTAGGCAACACTGAGCAAAAAGAATCCTACCTACCAAAGAAATAACTTCACTAGTAATCAATTTTAGGCAAGCCGGTGGGAATCGGCTTGTATGGACCAGCCGCTGCTGATATGTACGTAGGTACATATTTTGTCATACTAATCAACCTTTACTTTGGGACCAACCTCGATGACGCGATTGTGAATCGTTACAATGCAATTGCAACATTTAAGTTCTTGACCGGACGGACATGCAACTAGCACATAACTCTAAGATCTTTAACTACATAATATTATCTGTTCGTAATCTTGCTTGAAAGCTTCGTTCTCTTTCGTTCACACAATCAATCATAATAAGTATTAAAATGCATTATCCTTGGTCGACTTTATTCCGTTTCAATAAGCATCAAAATACGGTTAAAAAATCATCACGACAGACATATGGCTAACTCATTACAGTATATGGAACCGGTCATTTCTTTTGCACTGAAGAAAAACATCGAACTGTTATGAGAAACTGTTATTTACGTGGCCGTGGCAATTTATGTATTTTACTGTTTGATATTTTATAACTTATGTTATATGTATTACTGTACGTTCCAAGTTTTTCATCTTGCACATTAGGAACGACTTGGGAACACACTGGAGCACTGGACTCGTTTAACATAAAAGGAAAATTTTATAATTAGTTTGATTTGTGATTACAGGTTTCATAATTCAAGTACCGGTCATACCTATACCTACTCGTGTCGTAATATTATAAATAGGAAAGCGTGTACTGTGTCTGTTTGTTTGTCTGTCTTTCACGGCAAAGGAGTGACAAATTGACATGTCATGAACTCATGATTTTTTAAGTAAGTAGACATAGTTGAAGGGATGGAGAGTGACATAGGCTACTTTTTGTCTTTTTCTAACCCATTAACTTTCCTAAAATGAGGATTGCAAGTTTGTATGGAGCATTCCGCAATTCTCGAATTTAACGCGAGCGAAGCCGCTGGCAAAAGCTAGTCTTAAATTTAATCGTAACAAGATAGACGACAGGCCATTCAATCACGAATCCACAAAATCATAACAAATAGCCCGATTCGTCCAAAGATACATCATCTTAATTACTTACATTCCATCCATGCCCAATACACACTTTTATCTTTTAAAATACACGTTATAATGATCGAGTTAAGATTCTTTTTCCATTGTTTACTGATGGTAATGGATGGAATATAGGAGAAAGCCTGAACGCGCAACTTACTCGGATCTTTATTAAAAATCGCTGTTTAATTTCCGAGATACGAGATGTTAGCAATAAACAATATTATTCTCGTGTGTTTTCCGATAAAACCGTAGGTTGAGATACAGGTAAGTTGTCTTAAGACGATACGGTAGGGGTCAATTCTCCATACAAACGCTCTCGACTATTTCCTCCCTGGTTTTTGAAGATAGAGCAATGATTTTTTCAACACAGATTGTTATTATTTTTATCTGTGTCGGACCGTTTTGATTTTTTTGATATGCTTTTTAAAGACTCTAGAGCCAATCAAAAATTTCCAAAAACGGACTTTTTCATTGTGGCGCAAAAAAGGTGTGATAATCAAGATTGGTAACAATTAACCAAAAAAGCTAAACGGTCCGACATAGATTATTTCATTGTTATTCAGATTCTCAAATTTTGTTCCGATTGATTAAGTTTTGAAGGAGGAAAGAGTCGAGAGCGGAACCTCGATTTTAAAATTAAATTTTAACATCATTAGACAAACAACAATATTTGAAATAAAGGATGCTGATACGCAATAATGTGTTTTTCTACTCCTGAACTGTTATTCGTCATTTACAGGGTCGTGCATAGATCTTTAAAACCCTACATAAAAGTCTACTCCCCAAAGCCAGCGTCCATCGGCTTTCCGCGCATGCGCGCAGTATCAAAAAAACTGAAAACGCATTGTTTGGCTCTGTAACCATGGCAACGCATTGTTATAACGATACTGCGCGCGTGCGCGGGAAGACTTTGGGCAGCTGAGCTGACAGTGCAAACCTTTGCGTCAAAATACAGGAAACAGTGTGAATTTCACCAAAGTTATTCAAGAAAACTATTAAAAACTAAGTGCATGGTCGTAGAAAAAGTATTGTATGCAACGGTGTTTAACTGAGTCAAAAAATACTGCCGAAAATTGTTACCCACGCCACTCGTCTTTTTTAACCTTCTTTAAACGCCTGTTGCATAAAATACTATATCCTACATGCATTTCGCAATAAGATGTCAACTCAAAAATTTGACGATTAAAGTTGACATTTTATTGCAAAACTCATGTGGAATAACACATTATTGCGTATCAGCATCCGAATGTACAAATATCTACTATAAAAAAAACATTTAACTGTAACCAATGTAAATCTCTATCTCAAAAAGATATTAAAAATCTTCGAATTTGTAGGACTTGATCGAGAGTTTAGGTGGCGATCACAATAAATCAGAGATGGTCGCAGTGATACATAAGGCGCTACGAAGCCTTACATAGCCCCTAACCAAGAAGATGAAGAACCAATGTAAATACACCAAAATAAAGTACGTAGGTATATCGCGAGTGATGTGAGATATATAAATCACCAGTTATCGACTTATCGCGTAATCGGAACTGTTAGAAGCCATATCTTCGGCCCTAGTAGAGATATGTCACGTTAAGACGCTGCAGCCGAGCCGGCATAGCACGTATTCAGTACCCTTTAGCATTAGATTACAATGTAGTTAGTTTATCTGATAAGGTATATTTTTATTGGGTCCATATTGGCTCATATAAAATTATTTGTTATAAAATTATTGTTTATACCGATTTGTGCTCCGAATGATCATTTCTCATAATTTTACTTATCATAATTTTGTTTCATTATTATCAATTGTACTACTATCACTGTTCATAATAATCATTTAGCCGAAATTTTTTAATCATAAATTCTATACAAATATTTAATAACATTCATAATCTTGTGTTTAAGAAAATCATTCATCATATAATTATTTAAAAAGTTTTGGAGAAGTTCTATGAAAAGTTTGCGCCATTCATGGAGCTTTGCGCTTGGAGCTTTTACAATGACATATACAATTTGCATTAAAAAGTCGTTTCTGGTATGATAACGGTCAACCTAACACGCTCCTCCTCGCTACGCTCGTCGTCGCACCTAACACATGATTTTTGTTCTGTTAACAATAATATAACGATAAATTATATTACTCGCAATCATTATGATTATGACCAATAAGTATATAAGCATTAACATTAGTATAAACTGTATTTATGATAATAGTTATTTGTTATACAAGGGGGCAAAGTTGTATTTTAACGCCGAGTGTGGAATTGAAAAACGAGCAAGTGAAAGGATTCTATAGTTGAACCACGAGCGAAGCGAGTGGTTCGAGAATAGAATCCTGAACTTGCGAGTTTTTTAACACACGAGAAGTAAAATACATTTGCACCTGAGTGTAACACAAAACTTTTCCCCTCACTATAGCGAGGAAACTACAACGCAAAAATGCGTTTATCACTGCTTCCAGTAGTTCCACAGGTGGTAAATCATCTTTAATACTAGATTCACCTACTTTTATAAATTTTAAAACTGTTAATTTGACTTTATTCAAGGTCAAATTACTTTACCCACTAGTGGATAAAATGCGTTTTTACCCGCTGGTATTAAAGGACAAAACACGTGTTTCCGAGCTAGTGAGGGGAAAATGACATTATGAACATAAGTCATTCGAAGTTACGATAGTTATTAACATAAAATTGTTATAAGTAATGATCATTATAATTAAAATTGTATGAGAAACATTTTCGGACTACCAATAATCTTATATACCAATTTTATATGAACTTTGGCGCACCCGTTTTTATTATTACTCTTCTAATTATCATACTCGAGAGTGACATTATCATAATAACTAAGTGTATTTTCACATTATCCGATCCGATATCGGATGTCGGAAGGACTTCAAAGGAAGAAAATCAAAGACGGCCGATATCGGATCGGATAATGTGAAAACGGCCTAAGGATGTATGTATATAGCAAGGGGTGGGAGGGGGTGGGAGGTAAGGAAATCCACGTGATTGTGTTTAAACTGTGTTTGCATATTTTAACTTCTAAAACACGACGTAAAGCCCAGAACGTGCAGTACGCAACTGTCTTCTTCGTGACCACGGGGACAACGCCGCACTCGAAGTGTCGGAGGTTAGTTTCGAAATGTAATGGAGTCTCGTTTTAAAGTTAAAATTGCAATGTGGTTAACAATTAGCATTATGCAGCCGTTTAGCCTCCTTAATAAAATAACACTACAACAATAACACACTAGGCATACCAGCCCGCCTAGCCGAAGTGAGAATCGTTGACGACGTGACAATCAAAACGCAGTCTGTCACTCTACTAAAAACAGCGATAGGGAGAGCTACTCGTAGCTACGAAACGTACGCGTTTGTGACTTGGCTAGGTACCCTAAGCTATCTAGTACACATCACAATGCTCCACGATACGATCTCACTAATCACGCCGCTTACATCTCCGACTGATCTACAATGAGTGTGAGGCATAGCTGCAGTACAGTTAGTGCATCGTGACAAATGCCAGAGAAGTGTACATAAGTAACCTAAGTACAGTCAGCAGTGTTTTTATTTAGCATTTAGTTGAAATACCGCCGAAGGGAATGAATAAGGGGCCCATTGACTCGTGCGCGGATCCTGGAGCCTAAGTTGGTCATACAAATAGACCACGTGACCCCCCCCTGGGGCCCCGGGCCTTTACCACGTGACTCCCCCCTGGGCACGCAGCTGGATCCGCGCTTGCATTGACTATAAGTATTTGTAATTAATACTCCAATCAACGAATGTCTACAGGTTGACAATACACCGAGGGTAATTTGAGAGGATAGAGATGAAATTAACGTTATCCGGCGGTTAAGGGTCAATGCAAGCTCTGCTTGACTTGCGCTTCTGACTGTACTTGCTCTGGGCCGGCAGCGAAGAGAACAATCGTTGATGCACAGTAGCTTATCGTAGTTTTCTCTATACACCGTGTTTTTTTTGTTTTCCGTTAAATTCGACACGTCGTTAGGTTCATTAAAAGGAACTATCCTTTATATTAATTTTCATCGTTTTCATACATAATAAATTAATTTATTAGTGTGAGAGACCCATAAGATTTACATTCAAGTTAGTTTCAAGTGATTGACAGCACAATATGTCAAAACAAATAACATTAGGATTTGGTAAAGCCTGTCTCACACGTGTTCAGTTATTAGCTTAAATTTTTTAATAACTCGATAACCGTAAAAGTTAACACGCTTGTTTATTAGAGAAATTAATTAATTATATTTGATCTAAAAGAACCTTCCCTTAAAGTTAACGGAATTCAATAAAAACAGGGTGCATTGTACGATTTGTACGATAGTACAGTCGCCATCAGATATATAGGAGCGCCCGAGGTGCTCACAAATATCTGAACACGCCTGTATTGCCATAGCGTTAGAGGCGTGTTCAGATATTTTTGAGTACCTTGGGCGCTCCGATATATCTGATGGCGACTGTACTCTTCATTATACAGATTATACTGTGCTATTGTTATTCCGTATTGGTGTGACACAGACAGATACATATCGTTCGTCAAGGAGGGTCAACAATGTACTCTTAGCTACAGACCCAGCCGCCTAGCCGAAATGACAATCATGACGATCGAAACGTAGTCTGGTTCTGTCACACCACTTCAGCACGGGAAGCATGGTCGCGCGATAGACGATAAAATATCAGGCCGTCCCTATCGCACTTACAAATAGTGCGATAGGGACGGCCTGCTATTTTATCACTTATCGCGCGACCATAATTGCCTGCCAGAACAGCGAATAGAGATTAAGTGATTGTGACTTTGGCTAGGTATACTATACCCCATGCAATCAGTTACCGCTGTGCACTCGATTACGGCCGATTATTGTTATAATTCTGTTGGCCCTGATTGCTGCGTGCGCGTCTGTTCACACAGGTTGACAATGAAGTGCGGGTAATTTGCGTGGACAGAGATCAAAGTGGCGTTATTCCGCACTAATGTTCGATAGGCGGTGTTCCCTCGTTTAAAAAGAACGGTATACGCACTGGTAACGATAGACATTTATCTGAACGGCCGTAGGTATACACTACAAATGCAATTTATATGTAAGTAAATTGGTAATTACTTGATTATCTTGCCCAAAGGTTGTCTGGTAGAGATCGCTCTTTAGCGATAAGACCGCCTTTTGTCTGCCTCTATTTATAATCATTTGTTTTGTCTCCACTGTATCTTTTTTCTGTATCTTTTGCTGAGGTGTGCCAATAAAGAGTATTCTATCTATCTTCTATCTATCTAATTCTAATCTATCTATGTATATCTTACATGAATCTAGACATTCATAAGCCTCCTTATTACATAATACGACTGAAGAGGTCTTCCAACTAATATTTTTTGCATATTGTCATTAAATAGTGTTACTAAAAATGTTTTTGTAGGTATTACTGATTACCTCCTGATTATTATTGGTACACATAACAAATGGTATTGAAACAAGACATTCTATATTATTGGTTTTGAAAGTTGAAAGTTTATTACAGAGTTACAGACACGAAAGTTTCCTTCAGTAATGACTAATGATAATGAATAATTTATATTCTAGGGGAAATCTAATAAACTACAACATAAATAGCGCACATCAATTACCTACTACTATTAAACTATTAAAAAGATCGCATGCCTGTCTATCATAAAAATAATATCATACTTAAATCAGGTTTTAATATGATGCACCATTCTGAACTTACCTATCATATCACATATTTTCACAGCAAGTTCATGAGTCAAGGTGTTGTCATTATTCCTATTCCTTTTTCTATAAGCTTTGATAGGTATGCTTCCTTCCCTGCGTATAATTCGTGTCATCCAAGATGACGTGCAGGCTTATCAAATCTAGCTTTTATTAATATGATGTTATGAGAAGGCAGGCGCCTTCACGAATGACACGAGCTACACTTGTCGAGGGGAAATGTGAAAGAAACGCAAGAGTGCGCCCGCGCACCGGAACGGCGAGCGGCCGCGCGGAACGTCTTGCGTGGACAAATGGCCCGCACAATTCTTAAGACGATACGATACGGTAGGGGTCAATTCTCCATACAAACGCTCTCGACTATTTCCTCCCTGGTTTTTGAAGATAGAGCAATGATTTTTTCAACACAGATTGTTATTATTTTTATCTGTGTCGGACCGTTTAGATTTTTTTGATATTCTGCTTTTTAAATTTTTTTGATATTCTGCTACTGACCACGACTGTACACTATTTGCAGACGACATATCCATTGTCATATCTGATACTTCTACCCAACATTACAACCATGTCATTAATGAATCCATCATTACTATAATGAATTGGTTAAAAGACAACCACTTACAAGTGAATGTCGAAAAAACTAAATTTATCCAATTCACTAATCAACGGGGTAAAAAAGAACCACTTACTTTAACACATAATGGCAAAACCTTAGCAGAGTGTGATAACTCCAAGTTCTTAGGTATTGTTCTGGATGATAGATGCACGTGGAGCATGCATGTCGATAAAGTTTGTACCAATATTAGTAGATATGCCTATGTTTTAATGCGCCTGTCAAAAACTGCTGATAAAAACACAGTCATGAAAGCATATCACGGATTTGTGGCATCTAACTTAAGATACGGATTACTGCTCTATGGCAATTCACCTCATATAAATCGTACCCTTATTGCCCAAAAGAAGTGTATAAGGGCAATCTGCAACACCTCGCGACGGACGTCTTGCAAAAACCTATTTGTGGATCTAAAGTTGTTAACAGTACATGCCCTGTATATATATGAAGTGTGTGTCTTTGTAAAAATGCACCCTAACATGTTCAAAAAAAGGGGAAATAACACACTTTAACACAAGATTTCCAAACAAGCTAGTCCTACCAAAAATAAACACTAAAATGAAAAATAGCTGCTGTTACACAATGTGCATTAAAATATTTAATAAACTGCCTGAAGATATGAAAGAATTACCCCTTAATAGATTTAAAAATAAATTATACATATACCTAAGTCAGCAGAGTTACTACAGTTTAGATGACTTCTTAAATTGCAATAACGTACAGACTGATTACTGAAACTTAACTATTAACTATTTAGGTACTTATTGTTTTAAATTAATTGGTCTGAATTGTTGTACCTACTGACATCTAAAAACTGTGACATTCTTTATACCTTCTAATTTACTCAAATATTGCTCTTTTCTTATTTTAATGTTTAATCTCCTTTTATAATAGACGTATCTTTATGAATTTTAATTTTTTTTTCTCATGTTGAACCTAAGTTGCTAAACAATATTTGAGATACCAAATAATGTAAATTGTTATGTAATTTAATTATGGTGGGCCTAGCTTACTGTTTTCTTTTTCTCCCCTTGTTTGACATATAATTATCGTTAAGAATTGAATAATAAAATTATTGTTATAAGTAACTTAAGATAAATTAGCTAGTAAGGAATTAATTTGCATGACTTTTTGAAGTCTAAATGTACGCTCATATAACCATTGTAACATCTTATTGTACTACATTTATAGCAAATAAATATATTATTATATTATTATTATTAAAGACTCTAGAGCCAATCAAAAATTTCCAAAATAGGCCTTTTTCATTGTGGCGCAAAAAAAGGTGTGATACTCAAGATTGGTAACAAATAACCAAAAAAGCTAAACGGTCCGACATAGATTATTTCATTGTTATTCAGATTCTCAAATTCGTTCCGATTGATTAAGTTTTGAAGGAGGAAAAGGTCGAGAGCGGAACCTCGATTTTAAAGATTTTTTTGAAATATCTTTTGACTGAGTTGTTCTTAATGGACAATTTTTTTTCAATAAATCTAGTTAATAACACTTGTATATTTAACAAAAATTCCCAAGTTGAAAGGGGGGCTCCTTTCCATTTTAGCATTTTCGCTACCGTATCCTCTTAAATGCTTCATGTTTTGTCTAATTCTAGTGTCGTTCCTCAAGAAAAGAAACCTTATGACAGTCAGCGCTTTCTTCGCAAAGCACCGCATAGCCCTTTACTGCATATTGTTTGGTATATGGCCGTTATAAATTCCACTCAACTGGCAGATTTTAAACTTTAAAATTAAACAAATAATTACATTATAATATGGCAGACACTCTTGTACAGAATCCTCATACTTTTACTCTAACTACTCGTACCTGAAAATAATATGTAGGTAACTTTCTATATATTATGTAGGTACTTTTATACTCCGGAAGGATAAAATATTATTTTGGCATTTATTTGCCCATACAGATGCATAAATAGTTATGCAAAACATGTGAAACTTTGGCGATCCGAAATCGTGTTGTGATTACGTTCTATGACTCTATTAGAAACACAGCGAAACATGTTTCATTTGCATACCACGATAATATGATATTGATGTATCATTTTCAAGCACTGCATCCGTCGCAATTTCCGCTGTGGGTGACGATAAAAAATGTGTGATTATATTAGGTAACTGTTGCAAAATATTCACTTGACTTCTCTATCTATAACTATGCTCCTGATAAGTTAATTAGAAAAACTTTTTATGTGAAGTTGTCATTATATTACATTTATGTAAAGTACAGCGGGGAAAGTCTCGACTGCATTATTAAATAGAGTGTCCACCGGCTATATATGGTAGGCCTGTTCAATGGATACATGTAGAACTCAACATCATAGTGTAATGATGGAAAAAATGGATCAGTTACAATTGTCCCCTAGTCGAGATTTGCCCCGCTATATCTTATGTATAATATAGTCACCTAATACACACGCGTACAATTCTGCATTTATCTCTTAGAACAGTTAGAACAACCTAGCCTTTTGCCCAAGTCTTACTTTAGCCTAGCCACATAACTAAAAACGACTTGCTTCATGTTTGTTTGCGGATGCGGTGCGGTGACGCTGGCATTTGCTGTCGAAACTGCATTGCGACTACGTAATTACTTCATAATCAAATATTTCCACCGACGACTTTAATTGGTTAGTTTATCTTTATTATTTCAATGTGTTTATTGTTATTGGAATTTGTAATATTTATTATTGTTTTGTAAAGTATTTCGGAAGATATTTGGTTGTAGAAATTATGAATCATAAAATGTTGAAATATGAGCATGGAAATCATCAGGATAAAGTTAGTGGAAATGTTTAACTAAAAATAATAAAACAAGTGAAATAAACAAACTATTCATAATATGCCGTGTCTGATGTCAAGTCTGCATGTTTGTGGTAAATTTAAAAACTACTGAAAGGGTTTAATGTAATTTTATCTAAATATAACTTGATAACTGTCACAATTCATGATCAGACTAGTGCGTAAATACACATAATCATGGCAAAGATTATAAGCGAGAATAATATTCAATTAGAAACTGAATCCATTATAATATAGCTTTTATATATTTTGTTTTAAGAGCCATGCATAATGTAAAGTAGCGAAATAATGTGCACAAGCCGATACCGGAACAATGGCAACATTGGCAATTAATCGGGCATTATGCAAGCCCCGTTACGGGAACCGATACGCGATAGTAACAGCACCGGCATTGTCGTCTGGAGAAAATGTTGACACTACAACATATACTATGAGATTTTACTAAGTTTATACCAAAAAGGGTAAAGTATAAAGAATGACTGTCAAAATAAAATGAGACCTCACGAAACGAGATTAAAACTTTTAAAACTAAATTTTTAACTTAATATGTGTATAAATTGTAAATTGATATTTGCGTCATCTAGCCGAGTATCAATCAAAGGTGGATCCCCATCTACACGATCAAATAATTTTCTTTATGGTTCCAAGGTACGTTTTTTCTTAGACTTATCTGTTACGGAGATATACATATATATCTTTGATTATATGATACTATGAGTTTTTATTTTTAGAATACGTTACACGATTGCGTACACTAACCGTGCATATTGTAGAGTCATATCTACTAAGAAATTTGGTGGCGATTGTGGCTCGCTGGTGCAAATGTTATTTTAAACTTCAAACTCCAGATTAGCACATATGCGGCGAAATAAAAGCAGATGCCAATTTAGTTTGGTCTCACTTTTATACTTTTTTTTTGTTGTAGTATTTACAGAGAGCCTTGCCGGCTTTTTGAGATTAGGTACATATAGGGTTGTAAATAGAAAAAAAACCAAATGTTTTTTTGAAAAAAAAACATGAAAAAAAACCGAGCACCATGGTTTTTTTCTAAATATGGTTTTTTTTCAGATGAACAAATAATACGACAATAACGGTTTTTCGTGAGTTGTAACGTGTTTCAATAACAATAACGTACATTTTAATTCAATTAACATTCAGTATCCAAACGTTTATTGGGGAATCCCCGATGCTGCGTGTAGCGGTGATGGTGTTGCCAACAGTAAATAGTGATAACTACCAACTACAGATTTCGTAAATGTTACTTTTATAAGACCAGAAATTAAAGTTATTTGATTAAATTCGTTTAATCTTCTTCTTCTTCTTCTCAGCGTATTTGCGTCCACTGCTGAACATATGCCTCTTTCATGGATTTCCATTCTGTTCTGTAAGCGGCGGTTCTGTGCCAGGTCGGCCCTGCCGTCTTTTTGATATCGTCCGACCATCTGGCTCGTGGCTAATTCGTTTAATAGTTAACATTAAGTCTAAAAACCCGTATAGAAGTATTAACTACTTTGCAAATTTTGAGATTTCGTACTTTAGAAAAAAAACATACTCCAGAAAAAAAACTGTTTTTTTTTCACGGTTTTTTTTCATGTTTTTTTTTCAAGCCAGAAAAAAAACCGTTTTTTTGCAACCCTAGGTAGGTACATAGGTAGTATGATCGAACGGTTTGCACGGAGACTCTAGTCTGATAATAAGATTATTTACTAAGCTCTAAATCAGTGGTTCCCAAAGTGGTCCATACCGCCCCCCAGTGGGCGCTGAGGAGTTCCAGGGGGGCGGTAGAGGGCTCGAAAGCAATTGGGGGGCGTTCGTCCCTCACAGGGGGGCGGTCCCATATATGAGGAAAAAAAACTTAAAATAATAACTGTAAAGCCTATTGTTAAACACCATCTAGTCGTTTGTCTCGGCGCATTTGTATTATTATGCAATAAGCCGCGCCCGCCGTTAGCAAACATTGTTTTATTACCTTAGGTTTGTTTTTGTTTTGTCTAATATCTTTTGTCGGGTCCTTATTCTCCTTATCGGCGCGAGAACTCGAAGCCATCTGAGTGACCGTTACACATGGACCGCGTAGTGCACAGCTTTATTTGCAATCAGCAAATCCACGTCTTTCTAGTTGAGCTCATCGTTGGGGATCCTAGATTAATTTTACTGCGCATAAAGTTATTTATCGGGAGTGTTAATGGTGGTTATAGTAATAAGTTTAACTGTCCAGTTTTGCCACAAAGCGACTGAACATTTTGAATAATGTTTTTGTGATTACAAGTGAACTCGAACAACGACTTTTGTTGGTGTTAAATGTGAATACATAATTATATTGTTGGACTTGATTTGCTGCGACAATGTCGGAGGCTAAGAAAAAATGTCGCCAGTATAGTGTTGAATATTTGAAATATGGCTTTATTTCATCTCCCACCAACCAAACTTTACCCATGTGCGTGATCTGCCAGAAGGTATTCTCAAATGAGGCAATGGAGCCCTCTCGGTTACAAGAGCATTTGACTAAAATGCATGCTGACAAAAAAGACAAAGATTTGTCGTATTTTCAAGGGCTAGAAAAAAAATTTCATACGCGGCCTACCATTTCGAACCTCTTCGCGTCGTCTTTAAAACAAGATGATGACGGACTGAGAGTTTCTTACAATATTTCGCTGTTGATTGCAAAAACAGGTAAACCACATACAATTGGCGAAGAATTGATTTTACCGGCAGTCAAAGAAGTTATAAACACTGTGATGCATAAACCAGGTGCAGATATTGGTGCCTACCTGCATCACCTCTATCGGATGTTAATCTTCAATTACAGGTTGATCACTTGAATTTAATTAAAACCAAAAATGTTATTGCTGCTTTTATGGGAAAAATCCTTCTGTTCAAGCGTAATTTAGGTAGAGGCGAATATATTGTCAGCATTTACAAATTCTTCATGCTGACATCAATGAGCGGTTCCAAGATATTCTTGAAATGAACATACCGGATTGGCTTTTAAATCCATTCTCGCAGTTGAATACAGCAGAGTCACCTAACTTAGAAGAAGAACTAATTGAACTGACAACAAATGAAGAACTTAAACTGAAATTTAAAATGGGATACCAGGATTTCTGGCTCCAAAAATCAATACCTCAACTGTACCCTGGATTATGGGAAATAGCACAGAAGTTTCTAATCGCGTTTCCATCTTCGTATTTAGCTGAGCGAGGTTTCAGTGCCGTTCTCACATTGCTTACAAAAAAAAGAAGCAAACTGCAAATTACTGAACGTGGTGACCTTCGGCTATCTTTAACGAAAATTCAACCAGATATAAATAAATTAACAAAATCGCATCCTTCACATTGAAATCTTGATTGTTCAATAAACTCAGTAGATAACTTCATATTTTCAATAAAGACAATAGTGCAAAAAATAAATAAATAGTGTTTAATCATGTATACTTGTTTTATTTTTAAGCGAAAATAAAAGCATCCTCAAAAAGTTGAATATAACTATGTATTTTCACACACACACACACACACACACACATACACACACACATACACACACGCGCACACTCATTAAATGTCACTTCCACATATGCATGTCTGCCCTGTTTACTTAGTTTAAATAGCTTTTTTTTTTTATTGTCTCTGTGCATGCACTTTTCTAGAATTTAATGTAATTTGTATTACCTTTGTAAAAATATTTTTCAAAAAACAAAACGGCCAACATATTCCGTTTAGACAAAGTCCCACAGTTAAATCTATTTTTTCGGTTCCCGAGATACAGGCTGCGCCTAGTTTGGGGCCGACGGATATAACCTTAATGGCAAAAATGTAATTATGTTAAGTTCTGCTTGGAAATGTACCTATATAGATATTTTTTGGCAAATAAACGATTTATGATTTATGATTATGATTATGATTATTTCGTTCTGCTTTACATGTACTTAAGTACGTATTCTAAGTCGTTTTGGGTTTTGTGTTGTTGTTGGGTGAGACTAATGTATGATTTTTGAAAGTAATGACTAAATAGATCGTTTATTTCAGCTATTTTATGATAGGGGGGCGCTGAAATTTTGTTTAGATACCCAAGTGGGCGGTGGCCCAAAAAAGTTTGGGAACCTATGCTCTAAATGAATGACTACAATATTATAATTTTCATTCATTGATGAAGTTTTAATTCACGAACTGAGTGCCCAATTCAGATGTTTGCGAGTTGTTCAGAGTTACAAAATGGTCACTATTTCCTATGATTTCATGGGCGCGTTTATGTCTGATACTCGTATCTCTTAACGAGTAGCTCGAGTAAGATTTTTTATCTTCCACATTCGACTCGACATCAATTTAATAGTTAGCTTCTGATGCGAAGATTATAGGAACTTCTTATGATCCTTTATTACCAGCGCTATAAAGAGTAATGAAGGTTTTAATGAGCATTTCCTTTTTACTGCAATTCCTAGAAGCATTTTCCAAGTTTGCTCCTTTAATTATGATAATTTCTCGTAAAATAGTAGTCGTATGGTTGGAATTAAAATTTGATGACTGGTCAGGGCTAGTCAGGTACCTAGTGAGCAGAGCTAGCAGTAGTAGAGGCAGTTCTAAGCCTAATTTGGGTAATAGGCAGAGTTTTTTTCCTAAGTCATGGATGTTTTCTTTGTATGTAAATATTTGTATAATGATATAATATATCTTTGGCTGACTACCCACAACACAAGTCATCTTAAGCTTGTCGAGGAGGTCGTCAGTACGTGTAAATATGACCTATAATATTTGTTTACAAAATGTTGGACATACCCGTTGTTGGCTCCATTGAGTCCATAGCAGTCGTTGATGCCGGCGAGCACGCCAACGACCCCGGCGACGACGGCCACGCAGCCCGCCCACAGCCCGGCGCCCACGCGCGCCAGCGCCGCGCCCTTCACCACCCCCAGCGCGCCGGCGCCCACCAGCAGCGCCCCCAGAACCACCTGCCCCAACCCCAAAAACACAACCAACTTCCTCCTTCCCACTTTCGTACTACCCGCTTCCACACTTTTCGAGCTAACACTCTGTTTATCCTTTTTCACTTTTTCTTGTGGCGTTTTGCATATCAACTGTTCGGTAGAATCCTCGGACTTGAGCGAGGAGACCGTGGCGGTCGGCCGCGGGAAGTCGGCCTCCGCGGAGCGCGCGCGTTCGTCCGTCATGGCGTCATCGGCGCGTGCGTCGTGCGTCGAGCTCGGCTCGCGGCGCGGGGCACACTGCCGGGTGAAAGTCGCTTCCGAACCTGCAGGGTGCAGAAAGGGCAGGTGATAGAGCCGGCGGCGGCGGTGATAAGCGCCAGTGCGGTGATAACACCGTACGTGATCTGTATGTCACTACTGGGATTGTATAGTTGGTTAGCGTTCAGTGGCTAAAAGTTAAAAATGTTGCAATTACAAATTGTTTCATGTTATATTATTAGTAGGTTCCATTTCCATCGTTGATCAATCAGTCATTCAATCAATATTTATTGCACCATGGTAAATATACAAAAAATGTTACAATTAGGTAGTACATGCAGTCTCTCATGGACCCTATAAGGGTATTGCAAACATTTCCTTAAGCTACGTTTAATCAATTATTAAATTATGTTAGTATAAAATACACTTAACAATAGTTTTTGGAAATGAGATAGGCAATGATGATGGAAAAAATAATTGCATATAGGTAACGTTTCTATCATAAAAAACATGACCTGTAAAAAAATCAACACTGTAAAACTTTCTGATAAAACGTTCTGTCAAAATCTGTCACCATCACTTTGACACCACCAAGGTCAGCGACTATCACATGAAAGAGGTTTATATATTTTGATTATATTCTTTGCTCATCAAGTATCTAAATATTCCATTACCTTATGTATTTGTAGGCCTCAACTAAGTATCTCTATAACTACTAATATCACTGAAAGTAAGCCTATCAAAGGCCCTAGAGGCCTAGAGGAACTAAAGGGGTAGGTTGGAAAAGTAGGTGGGCAGGATTAGCCTAATAAGTTTTCCAATCACGTTATGGTAATTAAAATTTGCCTCTTTTAACTAAAATAATGTATTTTACGCGGTAAAGTCATGAGGGGTTGAGATTAATGTTCCTAGTCCAATATTATCGTAGCGTCCACCCTTTATGCATAAACTTAAGAAAGCATACTTGCCTCACGCAATTTTAAGGATCGGTGTATTCGGTGTATTATGTAAGTATTATAATATGTGTTGGAAATGTTGGAATTGACCATCTCCGCTAGTGGTGGCGGCGGTGAAAGCGGCACCAGTCGAACTATCTCCGGCCAGCGCGGACGCGGACGCATCTTCGTCGCGGTACATCCATGTATGAGCAGTATGTATGATGCATCTACGGATCTCTCTGAAGACGCTACAGGAGCGAAAATGCTAAAATGGAAAGGAGGCCCCTTTTCAATTTGGGAATTTTAGTTAAATATACTAGTGTTATTATCTACCTCTAGATTTATCCGATATCTAGATTAGGCCGTTTTTGGAAATTTTTGATGGGCTCTAGCGTCTTTAAAAATAAGAATATCAAAAAATCAAAACGGTCCGACACAGGTAAAAATAATAATAACCTGTGTTGAAAAAATCATTGCTCTATCTTCAAAAATCAGGGAGGAAATAGTCGAGAGCGTTTGTGTGGAGAATTGACCCCTCCTGTATCGTCTGAAATGCGTTTTATTTTATGTGACCCTAAATTATCGCGCTAATAAAATTAATTTTGTACACATATTTAAAGTCACATACGGGTCAAGCGCACAGTGGAGTGTAGTGTCCAGACGTGGTTCAGACCAAGTCCAGGCACAGGGACAAGATAGGACAGAGTGGAGAAATAGACATAGAAATAGAGTATATTGTGTTTAAAGAACTTTTTTATTTCCCAAAAGAAGAGAGAAGAGAGTATATTAGCAGAGTGGAGTGACGATCTCTTTTTGGGTCACAGAGCTATTTAAATGAGGTTAGGTCAGAGATCAAGAAATAATTTAAAAAATTTATTACTAAGTCCTTAGGCCATCCATACTAATATTATAAATGGGAAAGTGTGTGTGTCTGTTTGTTTGTCCGTCTTTCACGCCAAAACGGAGCGAGGAATTGACGTGATTTTTTAAGTGGAGATAGTTGAAGGGATGGAGAGTGACATAGGCTACTTTTTGTCTCTTCCTAACGCGAGCGAAGCCGCGGGCAAAAGCTAGTATCTTATATTTCTGTGTGAGCAAGTGACTGTGGACGAGTTGGCATTGAAGACGGTATAGGGACATTAGGGACTATCTAGAACAGTGACAAAATAGGAATGGTAGAAGTGTTCCTGAGCTAACTCTTAGCCACAGAACTTTATTTATATAGAAGAAACAAGTTCATCTATTTGTATAGGGGCCGAGCGTGTCAAATTTTGTACTGAAGTTGTTTCTTGCCTGTAATTTTAAATATGTCTCAGGCTCTTGATTGTTCACAATTTTTGTGTTGTTGCAATTGAATATCACGTAACGAGGCATTTTTTTATGTTTTGATTGACTTCAACTTACAAAAATTGACGCCCGAAAGCTGCAAGCTGCGATTAAAGACGGACAACTCAGTGGATTTCACTGAGTTCATTTGACACGCTAAGTAGATACGTTTGCTTGATACGTATATATGATATCTGGCCCCGTAGCCGAATGGCATTTCTCCGACGCCAAACGAAAGCGATACGCCGCTGGCTCTGTCGCGCCAATACGCAAGCGCGATAGAGATAGATATCTACTAGCGCTTCGTTTCGTGAGCGTTTCGTGAGCGATTGTGCCATTCGGCTAGCCACCCAGTGCTCTTAGCCCATAGCCGCGGTCAAAAGTTGTAACTTTATAAAGCAGGCAGTTTTATGCACCCTTGCGCCATCAGTAATGTGTCAATCAACATGTATATGAAGCATCACGACACATCGCACGTATCCCGGTCACGTTACGTTGTCGTTGCGTCGTCGTTCCGTACTCCGTACTAGGAGCGAAACTGCTTAGCTAACTTTAGACGTAATAAGTAACATTAGGTCATTTAGACCTAATGTTAGAAGAGGAAAAAAGATACTTGTTTAAAGTAAGTCTAACATATACTCTGTCAAACAAGTCTGTCACTAAATAAGAACAAAGAAAACTATAGGTATCCTTTTCTCTAGCACCCTAAAGAAAAGGATGCATATAGTTTTCTTTGTTCTTATTTACTGACAGACTTGTTTAACAGAGTATAAGTTATCATTATCCAACTCTAGAAATTACGATATAAAATAAGATCCTATATATTTATATTGTATGATAAGTGCTGGTGGCCTAGCGGTAGGAGCGTGTGACTTTTAATCCGGAGGTTCTAACCCCGGCTCGTACCGTTTTTTGAGTTCGTCAAATGTCGAATGAGTTTTTCTGAACTTATGTGCGAAATGCAATTTACGTTTATTAATAAAATCAGTGCATGTGTTGTATAAAACCATAAAAAGATTTGCCAGTCACTTTTCGGTGAAGAAAAACATCGTGAGATTCGTGAGGAAACCGGACTAATCCCAATAAGGCCTAATACCCTTTGGGTTAGAATTTCAGATGGTAGTCGCCTTCGTAAAACTAGTGCCCAAATCTTGGGATTAGTTGTCACAGCGGACCCCAGGCTCCCATGTGCCGCGGCAAATGCCGGGATGACGCAAGGAGGATTATGATATTGTATGATAACCTGTATGCAATGTTACTTAATAAGAAGAAAAATATTCTTTTGAAAAATATGTCATGTATGTGTCAAACGTGTTAGCTCTTGATTTGGGAAGTAGTGATAATACTATGAATTTGTAGAAAATTCAATATAAACTGTAACCAACGGTACGTATTATTTATAATTATGATTAAAGCTTCTCAATATAATTCAGACTGGTTTTTTTCAGTCTGAATATTATATTCATTATCCATATTCTATTGGGCGAATTATTTATTTATTTATTTAAACTTACTTAATGCCTTAAGACATTCTCTACCAGTCAACCATTGGATCAAACAGAAACTTTAAATAGTGCAGGATTTTAAATCTAGAGATGTGACATGAAACAGAAATTATATACATATACTATGTATGTTATACACATACACATATATCTTATGATATAAATCTACATACAAACTATACATATATAATTAAGTACCTATATAATGTACCCAGGTATGTAATGTACATGTAGGGTACGTTACAAATAAGTTACAATTTTGTGAATTCGTGTAAAGTTCATCTTAAACTGCCCATGATTGGATCCATCACTACTAATCAGTATTTTTTATTCAGATGACGACGGATCAATTTTTTCCCCTTTACGTCGGCACAGGAGTATTCGCGGGATTGTTCATATTATTACCATGTTTTATAAGAAAAGGCCCTAACCGAGGGTAAGTGGGAGCACTATCATTTTAACACGTTCACTGTCGAGGGCCACATATGGGTCACAGTAAGTCGGTTTTTTATACTACGTCGGTGGTAAACTAGGCTACGGCCTGTCTGAGGGTGAGCAGACTCATGCTAATCCAGACCCCCTCAACGATTACCTGCAATTCAGAGCGGGACAGATACCGAATTTGACAACCCCTGTGGTAGTGTTACTTTGTTACTTTAATCCTTAACCTTGTATGAAATAAGACGTTTACTAAATTCTTGCCTATGCAAGACTTCAGCTTTTAGCTTTGTCTAAGAATAGATGTCTCATAAAGAGGCAAAGAATAGATTAATTTGTGATTGAAGGGCAGGGGACCACAGAATTAGATTTAGATAGAAGAAACGAGTTCATTTATTTGTATGGCGGCCGAGCGTGTCAGATTTTGTACTGAAGTTGTTACTTGCCTGTGATTTTAAATATGTCTCAGGCCCTTGAGTGTTGATAAGTTTTATGTTGTTGCAATTAAATATCATGTAATGAGGCATTTTTAATCTTTTTGTTGACTTCAACTTACAAAAATTGACGCCCGAAAGCTGCAAGCTGCGATTAAAGACGGACAACTCAGTGGATTTCACTGAGTTCATTTGACACGCTAAGTAGATACGTTTGCTTGATCTATGGTTTATATGACATCTGTGCAGGGGACCGATTTTTGAATCTCAAACGCATGAACTCGCCGTTCGAAAGTCTGTGGAAAACGACGTAATGCTACGACTCTCGAACGCCGAATTCATGAATGCGTTCGGTATTCAAAAATCGGTCCCCTGAAATAAAAACTACAGTAACATTCGGTTTGCAGGCTTGTAATATACCTACCTACTTAACTCTTCATTTTTTGTGTCAAAACTCGCGGCAGGTACGGCATTCTTTTCTAGTTAGGAATCTAATGCATATTGTCTTTCAGGATCATACGATGCAGTATTTATCTGTCCATATTCTCTATGTGGATATTGTAAGTGCTCAAAGTACATTATGTAGCCTTAGCAAAGCAATCTCACGTAATAGTACATTACTATACAAGTGCGTAAAAAAGGAAGTTCGAAACGAGTGGCGACAAATCGACACGAGTTAAGAATTTCCTTTTCGCACGTGTATCGTACGACGTTTTTCAGTACAGATGACCCTCCAAAGTTTCGACCCGACATATAATGAACCACTTCTCGCACTAGTGCGTAAAACACCATCTGTACTGGCCCCGTAGCCGAATGGCATTTCTCCGACGCCAAACGAAAGCGATACGCCGCTGGCTCTGTCGCGCCAATACGCAAGCGCGATAGAGATAGATATCTACTAGCGCTTCGTTTCGTGAGCGTTTCGTGAGCGATTGTGCCATTCGGCTAGCCACCCTGAAATAGTACATTTCGATACAAGTGCGTAAAAGAGGAAGTTCGTAACGAGTGGCGATAAATTAAAACACGACCGAAGGGAGTGTTTTAAATCGACACGAGTTAAGAATTTCCTTTTCGCACGTGTATCTAACGACGTTTTTCAGTACAGATGACCCTCAGAAGTTTCGACCTGACATATAATGAACCACTTCTCGCACTAGTGCGTAAAAAAGACACCATCTGTACTGAAAATATAATTATAGACTAGGTAAGAATATACTATAGCTTTGATTGATTCACGGTTAGTTTCAGTAGACTTATATTATATTTTTGTCGAGCTCCCGATATTCCGACGCAGATAACTACATGCATCATGGTCACGGGTAACAATAATCAATAATCAATAATCAATAATCATTTATTCATTTGCAAGAATGTAGTACACAAAACAAGTTCTTACAGTATACATTATGTCCCATAGTACATTCTGCTTATCAAAGCATGCAAAGAAGGTGTGCTTAATCTAACTTAATAAATATACAAATATACAAGGTCCTAACAAGTAAAAGATTGTTACACTATTTATTACACACATGTCTAGATATTATCATGATTTCAGAATTTTAAATATTGCAAAATTAAGAATTATTATTTACTACACAAGTCAGTTATTAATGTCTGGATATACTAATGTCTGATGATTAACATGGACATGCGTGTAGCTGCGTCAAAATATCAGCCGGAACCTATTATATATTCTGTGCCGGAACTCGTAAAAGCCAAACGAGGTAATCATGGTTTATATCCCAGTCAGTAAAACTGTTTCATTTTACTGTAGGTATTTGATGTTGTTGGTTAGGTTAGGGCATCCCTTAGGCACAGTATAATAAAGAGGTCTATCGTACAGTATGGCCACTCCCGCTCCCCGCTGAAAGTGCCGCCCACCCCCTCTCGGTTACCTCACAGTTACCGCCTGTCAAAAACGCGAACAGTATTTAAACATGTTTTTAATAGTTTGGTATCGGTATTCTACCCACAACTACATTTTTAGTTTATTCAGAAACCAAACAGTCACATAAACACATTACATATTAGCAATACAAAAATGTACTGCAACAAAAGAAAACAATAACAAAAGATCTGGAGGTTCATAATTGTAAACTGAAAATGTTCACTTAATGAATGGATATAATTACAAGAAAATTAAACTGCAAACAACATAACATAACCTAACATAATTATGATATTAAAAGATTTAAAAGTATTAAAACAACTTACGTTTAACAATATTTTTAGAATAGCCAACGAATTTTGGAAACAATCAACGTCAAAAAGTTGTTTATTAATTAGGTGTTATTACATAATGATTGTTACTAAAGCAGATTGTACACATTACAGCTGGGCCACCGTGTACATCTCTCAGATGAAGCCGGTAGTCGGACCACGCCACGCTAACACAACACTCATCTGGCAGAAGTATTTGGTAACAATTTTTTACCCTCCGTTTTATTTTATATCCCCGTTTATTTGATTCATTTTATATCCCCGTGTGGCAATTTTCAACTAATAATTTAAATTAATAGATAAGCTAAAAAATTTCTATTTATTTTGCTTTCATGAGCCTTCCCATTTTTTTGGTTTTTCGCTAATATCTCGATATCTATCATTACGAAAGAATGAAGATGGTAAAATTAGCTACAAGTTTGTTTCTATCAAGATTTTTGTATTTTTCCCCTCACTAGCTCGGAAACACGTGTTTTGTCCTTCAATACCAGCGGGGAAAAACGCATTTTATCCACTAGTGGGTAAAGTAATTTGACCTTGAATAAAGTCAAATTAACTGCTTTAAAATTGATAAAAGCAGGTGTATCTAGTAATAAAGATGATTTACCACCTGCGGAACTACTGCAAGCAGTGATAAACGCATTTTTTGCGTTGTAGTTTCCTCGCTATAGTGAGGGGAAAAGTTTTGTGTTACACTCGGGTGCAAATGTATTTTACTTCTCGTGTGTTAAAAAACTCGCAAGTTCAGGATTCTATTCTCGAACCACTCGCTTCGCTCGTGGCTCAACTATAGAATCCTTTCACTTGCTCGTTTTTCAATTCCACACTCGGCGTTAAAATACAACTTTGCCCCCTTGTATAACAAATAACTATTATAGTTTTCGAGATGTCCGCTCTTGAAAATTCATTCGGGCGGGTCAAACTTCATCTTGATAAAATCTACATCACTGAAGAGCTTTACTTGGCAGCTCTACCATCTTGGTGTCATTTGTAAGGCTTAAGATCATTTAATCTCATTAAGAATTTTACAATTCACTTATACGAGATAAAACATTAATAACTTAAAACATTGTTATGATTATGAGCGTAGGAAATGTGTGATGAGAGTGATGGAGGTCTGTTTTTTTAAAAACCAATAGAATCCATTCATTTGTACCTAATCTATTGGTTCTTAAAACACATTATACAAATCTTTGGCCGAAACGCAGCCTAAACTAAGAACTCTATGTATTTTCTGTGACTATGTGATGTTGCTATGTGACTTATGTGAGCGTATAGTGTAGCTGGGCCTGAGAAGTAATATGTTACATATACCTACATAATTTTTAAGAAAAAAAAACCGCCTTCCTTTGGGGTTTTGGTGATAAATACTTTCAAATGTTGGATTATGTTATCAATTCGTCTGTATATTTTTTTATGTTTGTTATTCGATATCTCCGTCATTTCTGAACCAATTTTGAAATCTGGATGATTCTGAAGTACTTACAGATGAGAATGATTATCAGAACGGAACTCTAACCAGGGGCGGCTCACTCTTCATCAGCAGTTCCACTGCACCAAATATCACTGTTCTGGACGTAAGTGCATGCTGTTCTTATAAAAATACCAAAGTCACTATAAGTGTGCCGTTCAGATTTGAGGAGTTCCATTCTGACCATCATCAGCAGTTCCACTGCACCTAATGTCACTGTTCTGGACGTAAGTGCATGCTGTTCTTATAAAAATACCAAAGTCACTATAAGTGTGCCGTTCAGATTTGAGGAGTTCCATTCTGACCATCATCAGGAGTTCCACTGCACCAAATGTCACTGTTCCATCCATACGTAAATGCATGCTGTTCCTTTAAAAACACAAAAATCACCATATGTATGCCTTTCAGATTTGAGGAGTTCCCTCGATTTCTCCAGGATCCCATCATTAGAACTGGGTTCTGAGAAAAATGGGACCAATCTGTATGCATATACATTCAATCAAAAATAAAATTTTCAAAATCGGTCCAGTAACGACGGAGATATCGAGGAACAAACATAAAAAAAAAACATACAGACGAATTGAAAACCCCTTCCTTTGAGATTTGGAAGGCGGTTAAAAATAGAAAAACTGTTAAAATTTTATAGTATAAACAAGTATAAGTAATATCCTTTTTGCACCTGAACTCTGAAGCATAAGGAGACCCTGTGGAAAAATGAAAACCACAGGTTTAGGTACAATTACTTATAGGAAGGTGTGAAAACGGATGCTAATAAAACTGATGATGCAGCTTCAAATGTCCCTGAAGTTCCTAAAACGCCCGAAGTACCCGGCAAAAAATCTAGAAGAATAGGCCGGTCCAGGAGGCTGCGCCAGTGCCAGGGACAACCACTTAATGTAAGCATTCTGTAGCTCAAAGCACACATAGGTATATAGGTAAATATTATTATTAGGTAAATAAGATATACTATACATACATACACTCACAGAACTTAATTTAGATAGAAGAAACAAATTCATATATTTGTATAGGGGCCGAGCGTGTCAAATTTTGTACTGAAGTTGATTCTTGCCTGTAATTTTAAATATGTCCCAGGCTCTTGATTGTTCATAATTTTTGTGTTGTTGCAATTGAATATCACGTAACGAGGCATTTTTTATGTTTTGGTTGACTTCAACTTACAAAAATTGACGCCCGAAAGCTGCAAGCTGCGAGTAAAGACGGACAACTCAGTGGATTTCACTGAGTTCATTTGACACGCTAAGTAGATACGTTTGCTTGATCTATGGTATATATGACATCTGTGCATACACTCACGCGTATATCCCATAAAGGGGTACGCAAAGCACATTAACTACTCAAGTTTCAGTGCCACTCATGGCAAAAAGAGGTTGAAAGAAAACGAAATTGTGACATTGACAAATTAGACACGTTTCATAATTTGCTAAGTGGAAAATTTGAAAACCCTTTCAGTAAATTACCACAGGTAATATTAGCACGGGTGAGACGCACGATGGCAAAATGACATCTGGGTCAGGTGTAACTGTAAGTACGACTGTATGTAAGAATAGGTACTCTAGCAGATCCTCAGCGGGCGTAGCACACTAGTGTGATAAATTTTATCGCATCGCTGCGTCCGTATCGCACTTACAAACAGTGCAAAAAAAGAGGGCCTGACGTGATGAGGTTTATCAACTGTGGAGGCCCGCAGATCTATCGTCTATAGAGTTCTAGATTATCACGGTGAAAATATTTCCAGTTGTTGGAATGCTGCAACATTGCATGGCTTCCTGACCGTGCCATCGCCAAATGCATCCGGAAGCCGGTTAACGTCCTTAAATTAACGGTTAGTGCAATTTTTTTTTATCGCCATAGGGAGGTATTACATAACTATCTGCCGCCAGGATGAACTACCAGTCATTCTAAACCATATAAAATTGTATATTATTATTATTATTTAGAGCCACTCTGTGATAATCTTGTGGTAAAGTTTTTCGTGATATTGTTTCCCTGCCGCACTTACATATTTTTAAGAGCCACGGAGTGGTAATACGTCATAATCTAACGTAGTTCATGGTAGGGTAGGGTAGGCTTCGAAAATATATAATTCGAAATATTGGTTTATTAAGTTATAAGTTATAACTTAATAAACCAATTATAAGTATTATTATAAGAAATTATGAAGAATGACATGTAATAGGAATTATTGATAATAAACGAATATGAATATAGTAGAGTCACCTATTAGAGTTTTCCTTGGTTCTAAAGCGCTATCACACGAGTCATAAATAATGTGGGTACGAATAGATCATCCATGTATATTTTTATTTATTTGTCATCAAGCGTATACCCACATACCTAAAGTCTACAAATACTCGTACCTTAATAACTGACCATATTGCAGTGTGACGAAGCGCGATGCGCGTTGAAAGAGGCAGGCTGGCTCGAGCAATATGGAGTAGTGAAGACGCTTGCTCTGCAAGCCTTCTACGAAAACCTGGCACAACGCGATGTGGACTGGACGGATGCGGTTAGGTCCATCAAGGTATAATTAAACATACCTATACTCACGCTTGACGTATTTCCTAATAGGGTAGGCACGCTAGGCAGAGCACATGTAAGGAAAACGAAATCGTGTCGTTGTTATAATCATGCTAAGTGCGTTTTCACATTACCGATCCGATATCGGATGTCGGAGGGATTTCAAGGACAAAAATCAAAGATGGCGACTTAAATGTATCGGACATCAGTCCTACATCCGATGTCGGATCGGATAATGTGAAAACGCACTAAGGCTAATAATAAGTTCTAATTATGTGTGATTTTAATATTCGTATACTAGAAAATTTGACGAGCAGATCCATAATTTGTTTATTTTCATCGCAGATGGATTGTTTGATGACCATCCCCCGGTTTCTGGGCACTTACATGGACTGCGTGGAATTTGATATCATATACTGCGTAATGATTAAAATGTTCAAGGTAAGACTTGGGTTATTATTCATGTCATGACATGAGCATTAAGTATATTATTAAAATGAAAGTATTCAAAACTTTTTAAAGTGTATTTGAGATAGTGTACCTACATCACGTCGTCTGGTTGGTATACTCTTGGGTCGACTCGTTCGTTTTTGTCAGACAATAATGACTGCAGACTAAGTTGACGAATAAAGAATGACAGACGAAAGCAGAATCGGACAAATTTAGGAACATGACGAAAAACGAGACGACCCAAGAGTATACCGTCTGGTTAATAAAGTAACAGTAGAAGCACGAAGTATTTAATACAGAATACAGCTCATTTAGCGTCCTTGCTTTACTTGAATACCTACATAAAGCATTATATTTTTCAGTACGCTCCCGTTTCCAGCTGGTCGACGGCCGACACGTGCCTCTCGGCCCGGCAGTTCCTCGCCTCGTGCCCGCTGTGCCCGGACGACTGCTACAAGGGATCGGACGACAGTCTGGTGGCTGACTGTCGCGCTTGCGAGATGGTTTAACATACTGATGTAGTACGCCTGGAGTCTTGCGGTCTGACAGCTCCTAGCCACGTGGCCGCTTTGCCTGGAGGATTGCTACAAGAGATCGGACGACAGTCTGGTGGCTGACTGTCGCGCTTGCGAGATGGTTTAACATACTGATGTAGTACGCCTGGAGTCTTGCGGTCTGACAGCTCCTAGCCACGTGGCCGCTTTGCCTGGAGGATTGCTACAAGAGATCGGACGACAGTCTGGTGGCTGACTGTCGCGCTTGCGAGATGGTTTAACATACTGATGTAGTACACCTAGTCTTGCGGTCTGACAGCTCTTAGCTATGTGGCCGCTGTGCCCGGAGGACGGCTACAAGGCGCCAAACGACAGTCTGTTGGCAGACTGTCGCGCTTGCGAGATGATTTAACATACTGCTGTAGTCCGCCTAGTGCCTTGCGGTCTGACAGCTGCTTATCTCGTGTCCGCTGTGCCCGGACAACTGCTATAACTGCTTTAAGGGATCAGACGACAGTCTGGTGGCTGTCTGTCACACTTGCGCGCTGCGAGATGCTTTGACTATATATTAAGTATACCTGTAAGCCGCCTAGTGTACCTCCTTGCTACGTGCCCGCTCTGTTTGGAGGACTTCACCGGGCCGCGGAAAACAGTGCTGTGACTGAGTGTCGCTAGTGAGACGCTTTGACGACGAACTACAGCAGTACCTAACTATGTCTAATAGGTTAGGTTAGGTTTATAGTTATATTAATTAAGGACGATAAGCACGAATCGTTTCGTACACACTATTCCCTATTTCTATCGCGCGTGTAAGGTACTACATATTGATTCCAGGGACTGCCGATGATACAATCCCACTTATCGGCCACTTGCGCCAACGGAAATGGAGGGTTAACCCACCATCTTATATGGAATTTGACAGTTGACAGCCCACTAACCCTGAGTTAAGTGGTGTGTGCAAGTAGGCCTTAGCGAGGCAAAGAGATATGAAAGGGCCAGTTAATGTATTAAGTTCTTCGTGCTTATATTATTTTTCCTCTCACTAGCTCGGAAACACGTGTTTTGTCCTTTAATACCAGCGGGTATAAACGCATTTTATCCACTAGTGGGCAAATTAACTGCTTTAAAATTGATAAAATTAGGTGAATCTAGTAATAACGATGATTTACCACCTGTGGAACTACTGGAAGCAGTGATAAACGCATTTTTTGCGTTGTATTGTAATTTCCTCGCTATAGTGAGAGGAAAAGTTTTGTGTTACACTCGGGTGCAAATGTATTTTACTTCTCGTGTGTTAAAAAACTCGCAAGTTCAGGATTCTATTCTCGAACCACTCGCTTCGCTTGTGGTTCAACTATAGAATCCTTTCACTTGCTCGTTTTTCAATTCCACACTCGGCATTAAAATACAACTTTGCCCCTTTGTATAACAAATAACTATTATAACCCCTAATGGTTAAATGAACTCTACTTATTATTACTGTGTAGTGTAGATTAGTCACTAATTACACATATGTACTCGTATTACTGTAATAATAATATACTGATGATTTAAATTTTGTCTACTTTTACGTATCCTAATGTCCAAATACCAAACTAAAGCCTGACCAGAAATATACGATACGACTACGAGCCATATTGCCGAATGTCAATAGAATTTTTTACAAGCTTTTATTTATTTTATAACTTGCCTTGGTTTGGTGTGCGTCAAAACGTAGAAGCTAAATTTGACCCACTTTCCGGTTTCCGATTGAGCTGAAATTTTTCACACGTATGCAAATCACGTGACAATGTAATATTTTGGTATCATGGAGCTGATCTGACGATGGAGCAGAAAGGTGGTCATAGGCATAGGCACTCTGTTATGAAACGTCGTATCCCCATCGAGTAAGGGGTATTTAAAACGTCTCGTAGAGCAGTAGATGACGACTGTTCAAAGAAAGGTACAGTCGGCGATAAAAGCTTGTGCCAAAAATGACATTTTTGCAAAAAATCTTTCATACTATACTGGCACTGTCATGCGTTATAAAAATTAAATTGGCAGCGCTTTTAACAGCGCCAACGTTGCAAATAATAGTTATTTGTTATACAAGGGGGCAAAGTTGTATTTTAACGCCGAGTAGGTATGGAATTGAAAAACGAGCAAGTGAAAGGATTCTATAGTTGAACCACGAGCGAAGCGAGTAAAATACATTTGCACCCGTGTGTAACACAAAACTTTTCCCCTCACTATAGCGAGGAAAGTACAACGCAAAAAACGCGTCTATATCACTGCTTCCAGTAGTTCCACAGGTGGTAAATCATCGTCATCACTAGATTCACTCACTTTTATCAATTTTAAAGCAGAAAAACTGACTATATTCAAGGTCAAATTACTTTATCCACTAGTGGATAAAATTCGTTTTTAGCCGCTGGAATTAAAGGACAAAACACGTTTCCGAGCTAGTAAGGGGAAAAAATTATGAAACTATGACGTTTAGGCTTGAATCGGCTTGATTTAGACGGCGTGCGAACTTGCATGCGATTTTAGTTAGATTGCCGGCTGTTGAGGTTACATACAATTTTGCACAGCCATCAAATACCGCAATGTAATAAAACTCGTTCGAGCCGTCTAAATGGGCCCTTAAGCAACACACCCTTGATATGGAACTCGTTGCCAACTTAGTCCGTTTTCACATTATCCGATCCGATATCGGATGTTGGAAGGATTTCAAGGGATAAAATCCAAGATGGCGCCTGTAGTCAATGTATGGGATATCGGTCCTACATCCGATATCGTATCGGATAATGAGAAAACGCACTTAGCTTGCCCTGACTAATTATTATAATTATCTAAACAACATAATAATTTTAAACAAATAATTTATTTTGCTTATTGATATAAAGTAAGCTGATGGTATACGATGCAGTCTTCAGTAGTTGAAATTTTGAGCCTTCATCTCTTCCCGTGTCTTTTGGGTGTCGGGCCACAGGAACAACAGGGACCCCGTCACTAGAAATTATAATTACTTAATACTTATTAACCCTCTACTCCGTAGCCAAAACATAATAGGTAAGTATATGTAAATAAAAACGCATAGGTATTTTTAGTTAGTGATGTGCAAGTTGCAGAAACTTTCCAAAAAAATCATATATTTCATGAAAAATTCACGAAACTTTCACGAAAAATAAAGGGAAATTAAAAAGTAGGACCCCACGATGGCGCCCAATCGCCCTAACATAAAGACTAAAGAGATTAGAGAGAGTGCACGCTCCATAGCTCTGTGGACAAATTTACCCATCCTACTGAGATACAGAAGGCAACTAACCAGTAGTACTCACTACACTACACCGTATGGTGATGAGCAGCACTATAACGACACAGTTGTGCTCGAGGCCCCACGCCAGCGTGTGGAACCCCACGGAGGCGCCCAGTCGAGAACATAGAGATTACAGAAAGTGCACGCTCTGTTGACATTGACAAATCTGCCCATCTTCCTATAGGTGTGCCTACTGCTTACAGAGATACCTACAGAAAGCTACCAACTACCAACCAACCACCAACCAACCAAGATGCCTACCACTACTACTAGTGACTAGTGAGTACGGTGACGGTGATAAGCAGCACTAATGTATAACGACACAGTTTTGATCGAGGCCCCTCGCCAGCGTGTGGGACCCCACGGCCATAAAGAGATTAACGAGAGTGCACGCTCCATAGCTCTGTTGACTAATGTGCCCATCTTCCTATAGAAGTGCCTACAGAGATAAGGCAACTAACCAGTAGTGAGTACGGTGATGAGCAGCACTATAACGACACAGTTGTGCTCGAGGCCCCACGCCAGCGTGTCGGACCCCACGGCCGCGCCCAGGCGCCCTATCATGAAGAGGGTACACATCGACAGGGCTCTGTGGACTAATCTGCCCATCTTCCTATAGAAGTGCCTACCGAGATACAGAAGGCAACTAACCAGTAGTGAGTACGGTGATGAGCAGCACTATAACGACACAGTTGTGCTCGAGGCCCCACGCCAGCGTGTGAGACCCCACGGCTGCGCCCAGGCGCCCTATCATGAAGAGGGTACACATCGACAGGGCTCTGTGGAAAAATTGTTGTTTATTTCTGAGTATCACTACCTAATTCGTCATTTGATTTCATAATTCATGAGTAGGAAGGTTCTATTTTTTTTTTGTTATTTGACATTAATATTTTTATTAAGTAGTGGATTTTCAGTTAACATATCATGTCATGTAAATATTAGTGGGTAGGAATGCGTAGATATTTAGTTTCACGAGAGCGACATATTGCAGATCGTAAGAACGTATAAATAAGGTTCACAGACACTGCTGTCGTGAGACGAAGTAGGTACGCAAACGCATGTTAGTTGTAAGTTGCATTGTGGTTTGTGGTAAACAACTTAATTAAGGTAAAATATATTTGAGAGCGCACTATTCGCCAACAAACTGGTTCCAGTTTGGCGAAAAGAAAAAATGTAATATAGTCATAAGTTTTTTTGAAATAAATAAATAAAAAAAAAATTATCTACATTTTAAGGAGAGATTATTAGGTATTGTCATATATTTAGTCGAGAGAATATTTTAATACTTAACCATGTTGGTCGCGATACCGTACACACCCAGCATGAACAGACGATGCGATGTACGGTAGCAACACCAAACTACTGAGCTACTATACCTCAGACTGGTGGGAAACACCTCCACAACGGCTCCCGCCAGCGCCGTGTTTCCCGCGATCTCGCACACGTCAGGCTCAAATAGCAGCATGTGGTCTGGCAGGAACACCAGTAACACCACAGAGCTGAGCTAGCTACAATACCTACAGCACCGTGTTTGCCGCGATCTTGCACACGCCCAGGCATCATATGAACAGCAGCATGTGGTCTGGCAGGAACAACAAACAGCTAAGCTAGCGAATACTATACCTCAGGCTGGTGGGAAACACCTCCACAACGGCTGCCGCCAGCGCCAGCACCGTATTTGCCGCGATCCTGCATACGCCGGGCACAAACAGCAGCATGTGGTCTGACAGGAACACCACACAGCTGAGCTAGCTACTGTACCTCAAGCACGTTGGAATGACATCTATAACAGCGGCAGCCAGCACGGTATTGGAAGCGATCCCGCACACGCCAGGCACGAACAGGATGATGCCCGCGATGTAGTTTGGTACCAACGCCGCCGCCACGATGAACAAGGCGCAGGTGCCCATTATCATACCTACAACAACACGTAATACCTGTACATACCATTCCATTACCCAGCATTGGATCTAGACTCTTTTCGAGAGGGGGGCAAAATTAAAATATGTTGAAGTTTGCGCGCCGTCGACTTGACAAAGTTCAAATTTGGTAACCCTGGACTTGACGCCTGGGGCATACCCCCCCCCCTAGCCCCCCTAGATGCGGGCCTGCCACTCGTAGGTACCATTATTGTACCTAATGGACCTTTATCTACTCTTGCTTTGGTACATGTCGGTTACACCAGTATCCGCTTAGCAAGGATTTCCTTAGCAAATAGTGAAATGTGAATTTTTTCACGGTATTTAATTTTCTGAACAATTTGACATCTAAAGCAACTCAAAAAACCTGAGATCCTATTTCATCCTCATGTCTCCTAAAAATGGAAATCCCTTCTGAGAGCCCTATTGTCCCTGATGTGGGATAACAGGATATTATCATCTCTCCTACAAAACCTCCCGCATGATTACGCTGAAAAAATAAACACTAAGATGACATTCAACTTTTAAGGTCCAAATCGATAAAAAATCAATGTGTCGATTCATACATGAGGGATTCATACTCACAATTCATACTTACAATGAGGGAACAAATGAGGGAATGAAAATATACATGTGTGTGACAGATTAACCTATAAAACAGTGACTTTTGACGGCTACAACATACAGATATACGACAGATATCACTCAATATAGTCAAAGTTTTGTTCATTTAATTCAGGTCTAATACTCTCACGGATCAACCTGTAAGTGAAAAAAATATAACAAATACATTTTTATTAAATGTTTTGATTAATGTGTACCTAGTTCAGACACTAATACATATAGGTATACGTACTTTAAAAAATCGTAAAAACCATCTTACAGTACATTTTAGCCTTTGCCCAGCCTCTCCTCATCCCAAAACCGATGCCGGCGTATATGTTGGCCGTGATAGCCCCGACGACTATGGCTATCGGATACATGGCCTTTTCCATCGAAACCGGGATACACTCGTCCATTACCAACTGAAGAATTAATAAATAAGTAAATTATTTATTTTACACTTCACATAATTATGCAGGTGCTACTCTCCCACACTAGTGCTAATCTGTTCAAAAAAGGAGTCCTAGAATTTATTGGATATATCCAATAAATTCTACCTCTTCTTTATCCACACAGATTCTATAATTAGCACATTACCTACGTGTTTAACTACATAATACATCATTTGAAGGGCCATACGTACTGTAACACGTTATACATGTGTACATACATGTGTAAATATTCGGAACTACATAGAATCGATTCCTTGATTTATCAATTTATCATCATTCGTACAAAGTAGGAACTTGTCGCATTACAATAATTATGTATAGTTGTTTTACAAATAGAAGATAGTGCCTACAATACTAACACAATAACTAAGTACTTAAGTATAAAATTGTTGCTATTTAATATTGTCAGGCTCGTCGCGTCTTCCACGCGGTCTTAAGAGGAAAGGGGACGGCCGCTTCTACATATCGTCGCTGCGCGTGCAAAATTCGCTATGTGATTTTTAACGATTTTTCGTTTTCAATGCCATTTTAAACCTTATTTCTAAATACATATGCTCCAAAAACAGCGTCGAGCTCATTTCAGTATTACAGGTTTTATCAAAAGTAGGTATGTGATGCCCATACATTGAATGTTCCTCCTATAATCGCTAACTGCAATAAATCACATAACTACATTATCTTCTTATAACAGCAGTTTTGGAATTGCGCCTGCTATGTGAATTATAACACATAGCTATATTTTCGGAAATATTGTATAAAAAGATGTGTTAGACGTTTGTGCCCGATTTGTACAATCTCATACACAGCGATAATTTTGTACTATTTGTAGAAATCGTGAATGTTTCCAGTTCGTGTGTTTTGCGTCACATAGCAGGCTTTTCTTATAAAAATCTAGCCTACTCTCTTAAAACTTGTTTAAATGGTGTAAGGTAGGTGGGTTTGTAGTCAAGTATAACCTCTATAAATGAGACAAAGAGTGTAGTTTCCCTTTTTATTGAGACTATGTCTGAAAGTACTCACTCTGACCGAATAGTTATTTTTTAATATTTGTTAAAAATAAATCATTTCAAATTGATTTTTAAGATTAACTGTCAGAAATTTATTAGTGTTTAGTATACTGACAAATTTCGTGTAGGGTTCAGTGCGTGTAAACGTATATTACAAACTATCGAAATACGATAAAGTTATGCTAAGTAACTCAAAAAAATAGCAAGTGATTTAACATTGCATTGGCAAGACATCGTTTTGTATGAAATTTTGTGTGATAAGATCTATCTATCCTTTCAGGAAACATTTTAAAATAAATAAATGAAAATAAAATGTTTAATAAATGAAAAAAAGCTGACTTGAGAAATCACACAAAGTTTTGAGTGACAAACATTGTTCATCGTTTTCGGATCAAAAAAGAAAAATGGAACCCTTATACAATTATGTACTTTCTTGTCAATCCGTTTATCAATTTGTCAATATTCTTTATTTCGGAAAAACCCTATACTCAAGTGTACTATACCGTTCCTTGAAGCTGTAAAAAAACCTTATTTCTAAGTAAATACAACATAGGTTAATTGAGTTGAAAAAAAATCTACACTCTCCAGGAAGTCAAAATTAATAGGGTACTTCCGGTTGACCTAAACTATGAAATTTGGAAAATAAATCGTATTACACCATACAAGATTATTAATATAGTTGTGAGAAAAAAAAATAGTAAAATATACACGTAAACTTCGGTGTTCGAGCCAGACTAGCATTATCCAGTTTTTTCAAGTTAAAAAATGTATAATGAAATCTTATTCAATACATAAATGTTTACATAATACCACATTGAGAAACTTTGTAACTGAAATAACCTCCATTCATAAAAATTAATGGAAAAAATATATTATTATAGTTGTAATACATTGGTAGTAATATATTAATTTAATCGAGTTTTTTATTATAGTATTGTGTATTAAGCTTATAGTATTAAATCGTGTTTTTTTCTAAAATAATTAATTCGAAAATGAATTGCTAAATTACAAATAAACAACAACATAGTTAATTCAAATCATATGATTAAATAACCATGTGACGATAAAGTGCACAAATTGTATTTTGTTCCTTAAGAATAAAATCTAGTTAAGTGATTGTAAGACACATACCGGTTTTTTATGACTCAAATTATAATCGCTATGTAACACATTTATGAAAAAATATTTTTTTAACCTTATAATAACTGAAATAAAATTTCAAGTTATTTCTTAATGTATGCAAAAGTGAAAATACTTATGCCATAAAAATATTGATTTATTTATGTTCAATAATTGCCGAAATAAACAGTTTTTTGTGTCTCCTGTAAAGTAGGTTAAAAACACATAGCGAAATTTGCACGCGCAGCGACGATATTAACGTAGTCCCCTTTTCCCTCTCTGGACATTAAATTAAATTATTATTAGATAATTTGATGCATATTAACGTAACTGGAATGAAACCTCGTAGGGCCGGGAACACTGGCGGGCCGCCGCGGACGTCAACACACAGTTTGTTTTTCTGCGCCAGAGAAGTATAGGTTACGTTTGAGTTATGTATATTTTTGATGATAGTATAAAAAGGAACGAAATACAGATATTAATCATATAATAATCTCCTAAGGATAGCGGTGCCGTGATATAGCGGCCGTCTCCATATTCGTACTTACTTCGTAATAGTACGTATCGTGACTGCCGCTATCCTAGGAAACCGGAGCTTAATTGTATCGCTTAACTTCAAAACTGGGTAAATCCATTCTGCTATAAGGTTGATTATCTTTCAGATCATATTATATTTTTAATATATTCAACCTTAAAGCAGAATGGATTTACCCAGGTTTGAAGTTAAGCGACACAATTCTAATAAACTAAAAAGTAATATAAAATAAAACGTCATTGACGTTTTCTAAGTATATAAGTATTTGTATATTATGTATATTATTGTCTCAGTGCCCACAACACAAGCCTTCTTGAGCTTACCGTGGGACATAGTAAATCTGTGGAAGAATGTTCTATAATATTTAATTATTTCAACTTAAAGGCATAGCTATAATTTATGTAAAATATTTTCAAGGCAAAAAAAGACTTAATTTGTTTAAAATAGCGATCTCGAGTCCTCCACTTTCGTCTTAAGACCAACCAAATTTTACCTTTAATTTGTCTATCATTTATATTCTTGAATTCATTTTGATTGTAGGTATACAATAAATAATATTATCGGAAATCATCGTGAGAAAACCGGACTAATTCCCAATAATCAGGCATAGTTTAGTTACCCTTCTGGTTGGAAGGTCAGATGGCAGTCGCTTTCGGAAAACTACGCCAAATTTTGGGATTTTTGTCAAAGCGGAGCCCTGGCCATGGGAATGAGCCGTGGCAAACGCCGGGATAACGCAAGGAGGATGACGACAATAGATAAATATTATTATGTTAATATCGACGTACATTGACAGCGCTGTGTATATCGTTCATGATCCGACACAAGCTGGCGCCAGGCCTGCTGGGGCCGTGCTTCAAGAGTTCGTCCACGATGTGGGGCAGCCAAACATAAAAAGCATTGCTCCTGAAAAACTAGGTATTTATCTTGACTTATATGTCACCAAATGTATTTTATAATCCAGTATGATACTTATTTTTCTATAGGATATTCATTCTAAATTTTGATCATTTCTTTTATATTTCTATTATAATTATGTATCTAGAGAAGCGTTTTAGCTTTAAAAATGGCAAATTAGTATAGACGGTCAAGCAAATCTTGTGACTAAAAAGGCTCGAAAATTTAATTTTCTATGTAACGATAAACCTCCGATTTTACATTTTAATACACATGAAACTTCGCCAGTCAAACATAGAACATTTGATATATAAGTCCAGTTGGATGGAGCATCATGAAAAATTCAAACATTTTCTTTTACATTATTATTTTTTCAAAGAAAATCACATTTCTGCATAATCCAACATTCGCATGTATTTTTCACCAGAACCCCAAAACTGTGCCTAGAAGATCATACTATTTAATTTGAATGTACGCCATCATGAAATGAACTTACTGCATAAAAACCATGAAATTACAGATATGACTAATAAGTACACATCTCAGCAAGGGTGGCTTTATCATGTACTTGATCCGCGCTAAGGATTCTTTTAATTTCGGACTATGAATAGGAGGGGAAACTATTTCCGTGATCTGAAATGAAAAACAGTTTCAATCACAAGTTAAGGCCGATAGTACACCATCCAGTGAAGAAAAAGGAGGGCATGTACATAGTTTAGTTTTATGATAGTGTAATAACGGAAAATCCATCTTATTTGATACATCGTCGCATAGCATTCACGACACAAGACTTTAGATTGAATTATGTATAGAAAGGCAGAGTTGTTCGGGTGCCAAGCCAACGGTAGTTAGGTACTACGATAAATGAAACGATTTGTGTCTCTCTCATTATTTTTAACCGTCGCCTCAAATTTCTTAAAAGAAGGTGGTTCTCTATTCGTCTGTTTTTAGGGTTCCGTACCAAAAAAGGTACAACAGGAACCCTTATGGTGCGACTCTGTCCGTCTGTCTGTCCGTCTGTCACATTGTTAAATATCTCGAGAACTACTTATGCTATCGATATGAAATTTGGAATAGTTATAAACATTGTGAACCTCTACAAGTTGAAAGATTTTTTTTTAATTAATTAATATAAATGATAGAAAATGGCCAAAATGAAAGGGGGTCAAACTGAAAATTTCAAGTAACTAGGTCAAGTGGGGTATCGTTAGAAAGAGCTCAAACTGTACATATCAAAACTATTTTTTATAATTTTTTGGTTGTGGAAAAAAAAATATTTTTTGAAGGAAAATGTAAAAAAAAATACCGTTCCCCCCCTTATCTCCGAAGTTTACCAACATAAATTTATGAAATTTTCACCAAACATGGCTATTATAATGAATATTACAGTAAAAATAAAATCGTACACGTATCTCGAAAACTTTTTTTTTTTTTATAAAAAACCTTTCAGATTTACATTTTCAATTTCAACACCCTTGCAGGTGTTTATTGTACCTGTATTTTTTAACAAAAAAAACAATGAAATTACCTGCTTTCAAATAGAGGCAAAATGGTTAAAATCGGTTCACGCAATAAACAATTATTCTATAAAAATCATCTTCCATACTAGCTCTCGCGCATTAGTTTACTCAATTTGCCGATAGATGTCGCTGTACGTTGAACGCTCATTTCCTACATCGCGTTTTTCCTGATATAATGAGGTCGGATCAGGAGCGTCCTTGCGACATGTCGTAAGTCGTAAACTATTGAAGTCGACTAGTCTTGCTTGATTTTATTTGGACGTTGTCTAACAATAAAATTGTATATTAAAATATTACTTGTTATGTGGGAAATTGAGTCTTGAGGGATTTAGTCAAATCTGTAGAGTTCTATGAATAACATTTTGATGATTCAACTATTGAAAGTTTGTACGGAACCCTCGGTGAGCGAGTCCGACTCGCACTTGACCGGTTTTTTTTTTTATGTTTGTTCCTCGATATCTCCGTCGTTACTGGACCGATTTTGAAAAATTTTTTTTTGATTGAATGTATATGCATACAGATTGGTCCCATTTTTCTCAGATCCCAGTTCTGATGATGGGATCCTGGAGAAATCGAGGGAACTCTTCAAATCTGAAAGGCATACATATGGCGATTTTTGTGTTTTTTAAAGAAACAGCATGCAATTTTAACTATAAAACTCCCGTGAGACTCATACATATTTAAAAATATTTTAAGCGGGTTACTCACGTATTAAATATGAACAGCATGCATTTACGTACGGAACAGTGACATTTGGTGCAGTGGAACTGCTGATGATGGTCAGAACGGAACTCCTCAAATCTGAACGGCACGCTTATTATATAGTGACTTTGATATTTTTATAAGAACAGCATGCACTTACGTCCAGAACAGTGACATTTGGTGCAGTGGAACTCCTGATGATGGTCAGAACGGAACTCCTCAAATCTGAACGGCACGCTTATAGTGCCTTTGGTATTTTTATAAGAACAGCATGCACTTACATCCAGAATAGTGACATTTGGTGCAGTGGAACTCCTGATGATGGTCAGAACGGAACTCCTCAAATCTGAACGGCACGCTTATAGTGCCTTTGGTATTTTTATAAGAACAGCATGCACTTACATCCAGAATAGTGACATTTGGTGCAGTGGAACTGCAGATGATGGTCAGAACCGAACTCCTCAGATCTGAACGGCACACTTATAGTGACTTTGGTATTTTTATAAGAACAGCATGCATTTAAGTTCAGAACAGTAACATTTATTTAGTTATATTTGTTAAGCATATTGACTTTTCAAGTCAAATTTTGTCAAGCTTCGATTTCTTATAATCGGATTCATGAGGAATTGAGGAAACTCCTCAAACCTTAACGGTATACGTATATTGATTTTTGTTGCCATCAAATAATTAAAGCATTAAAAGCAGTTTAAAAAAATACCTACACATTTCTACATAACCCAACATTCGCAAGTAGCTTTCACCAGAACCCCAAAGGCGGCGGTTTTTTTTTCTTAAAAATTATTATATATTAGCGAGACAGTGACAATATATTAGTTATGTAATTCGCTTTGAAGCACTGGTCAAGGTAAATTTATTTACACTAATACGGATACCTTACCGGGTATTCAGCGGGTGGTTTCTTCTGGTTCCACGAGTAGAATTTAGCCAGCACGGCTAAGGCTTCCGGGCCGCCCTTCGTGCCCAGCACGTACGCGGGACTCTCGGGTAGGAGAGCCATGCCCACACAGGCCAGTATGCCCCAGATCGTGGATGCCCACATCAGGACACGCCATGGCACGATTCTGAGTCCCCCGCTACCAAAAGAGAACTTCAGCGGCAACAGCATCCAGGCGAATACTAAAAGTTACAAACTTATTGATTGGAAGAAATCGAAATTGGTATGTTGAAGTGACTGCTATCAAATTGCCCACACGACAATTGTGTGCGTAGCCAAATGCACAAACGCTCACGAAACGCTCACTATAATATCTCTTTCGTAGCTATCTATCTCTATCGCTCTTGCGTATTGGCGCGACAGAGCCAGCCCAGCAAACATTTTAGGTAAAAATATCGATAAAACTACCTATTATAGGTCGCAAATCTGACAGTGACCAAAATGAGTTACCTCGAATCGACCTCGAATCCACGTGGAGTCGACCAAAGTGGGGAAAAAAAGCACGTGCCGGCTACGTCGACTCCACGTAATTTAAGTAATTGCGACCTAATGGTCGCCACTTAGGTGATTCTTGCGACGTGGAATCGACGTCGACACGACGTGCCATGGGTTGCAATGTACTAAATTGGTAAGACTTACCATTTTTCAACGTTATTTCAACGTGGTTTTTACCATTAAATTACTAAAAAAGGTTATTTTTTTACGAGGTATTATGCAAAGAAAGAGACAAACATATTACGAGAGTATTTTCTTTTCGCTCACAAAAAATGTCTGGCTAAAAATCTATCTTGAGTTTTGCAACGAGAATGGCGGCCATTACTTTACGTAAACTAATTATCTATTTAGGTCGATTACGCAGGAATTATACGATGAAATCTTGTGCGCTGAAAAATTTCTCGTGCAGTATGTTAGGTTTTTATTCAAAAGTACTGATGGGCTTTCGAAATACTTAAGTATTACTTATTTTAAAGCTCATAAATAGTATGTATTGCTTGTAAATAGGTTTCGTAATTTTGTGTTCGGTGTTTGTAATTATATTAACTTAACTATATATATTTTTATCATATAAATGACAATAAAAACACCGTTAAATGTTATCGTTTTAGTATTACAACATACCTATAATATGCAATTTACAATAACATGTGGGGATCGGAGTCAGGTTCGATTAATGGTGAACACGTGTTGATAGTTCAAACGATTTATTAATACTAACTCGCTTACACATGCATGCAATACTTATGCCCACTACATCACCGGGCTAATAAAAGAAAAAAAAAATAGTACTTATTACAATTTTTTTTTTTGTTATATTTCTATTTAATAACAAGAAAAACCTGGAAAAAGTCAAAATGACTCAAATTGATATATATATTCCTATACCTGAATCTATTACACAAATAATAAATCATTGAATTTTACTCAATAAACAATTTTATACGGTTTTTATGAATTGTTTCAATTTTTCCTTTATTTATTATTTTTATATTTGGTCCACAATCTTGAACAACTTTAAATGGTCCTTTATATAATTTATCCAATTTCTTTGCAGTTTCGTTTTTCATTAATACTAAATCACCCTTATTGTAAACAAAAGAATGAGCATTCTGGTCATACAATTTCTTATTAGCTAATTTACTCCGGAGCAAATGCTCTCTGGCATCCTTATGTGCTAATTGTAGCCTATATCGTAATTCTAACATGTAGTTATTAGGATTATACAATGGATCCAAGGTGTTACTTAAATTACTAGGTACTTGGCATACTTTTCCAAAAACGAGCTCAAATGGTGAATATTTAGTTGAGCTATGAATTGTGGTGTTGTAGGCAAAACACCAAAAGGGTAGCCAACTACTCCACGTATCAGAACGTTCGTCACAATAAATTCGTAAAAATGCCGCTAAATGTTTATGCATATTTTCTATTGATCCTAGGGATTGATGATGGTAAGCTGTCGAATGAATTTTATTAATTTTTAAAAGTTTACATACCTCACTGAATATTGTTGACGTGAACTCGGTCCCTTTATCTGTAGCAATGACCTTGGGGATACCATACCGTAATATGTAATTGTTGACTAAAGCTCGCGCCACGCTGACTGAGTCCTTATTGCGTAGCGGGTACGCTTCTATATACTTACTTAGCTCGCATTGTACGGTTAAGATGTAGGTGAATCCGTCTGAGTCTGTTTGTAATGGTCCTACGATATCAAGAAATATTTTTTCCATTGCCGCAGTGGCTGTTGTCGTTATTTGCATTGGTTCCTTATTTTCTCGCGAATATTTCGTAAATTGACATTTACTACATTTTCGTACAAAATTTTTAACATCGTGTTCTAGTTTTGGCCAAAAATATTTACTTTTGATATTATTTATCATGCGTCGTATGCCGGCATGCCCACTCGTTGGCAATAAGTGATAGTCGTTCAATATGATAGTTTTTTCTTTTTCGTCAATTATCCTTTTAACATTTCTGAGAATGCTAATGCGTGGTCCGGACCACTGATTATTATTCATTATTTCTTCACTGAGATTCTTTAAAAATAACGCGTTATCTACTGTCTTGATGACAAATATCTCATTTATATTTAATTTATTACAAAAAACACTCAGTTTATTCGCAAAATCGACTCGCGTATAGTGCGACATGTAACTAAGGTTTATGTATATAATTGACTTTGCCTCAACATACGAAAAACATTCCTGTTCCGTAGTTACTTCACCTCTTTGTCGTAACTTGTCTGATTCTATATTTTTTATAAATTGTAACTCAACAGAATTACTCGGTTTTCTTAATATTTCCGAAATTTGAGGTTGATCAGGCCCCGAATCATTGGATATATTAAGATCCGCGGTATTTCCCGAATCTGCGTTTTGTTGTAAAGCTTTTTTGCTTTGCGCTCTAGTTGTAACTAAAACTTGTTCTCCTATACTCTTTAACTCATCCGAAGTGATGGTCACTCTACTCAACGCGTCTGCGACGACGTTATCTTTGCCCTTAATGTAAACAACTTTGTAGTTATATTGTTCGAGTTGCAATCTGAATTTAATTAAACGGGTGGACGGGTCTTTCATGCTGAATAAATACAATAAAGGTTTATGGTCGGTCATAATGGTAAAACTTCTTCCGTACAAATATGGTCTAAAGTACTTGACGCTCCATATCACAGCTAATAACTCTTTTTGAATAGTCGGATAATTTAACTCGGCTTTGTTCAATGTTCTACTTGCGTACGCCACTGGTCTCATATCTTTGTTACATAAACAAGAGCCTATCGCCAATCCGGAAGCGTCTGTTTGTAAAATGAATTCATTATCTTCTGAGAAGTCTGGATATTGCAAGATTGGTGGGGAAATAAGCTTTTGCTTCAGAGTTGAAAATGCTTGTTTACACTCATCCGTCCATTCGAAAGTAACATTTTTCCTACTTAATTTATTCAACGGTAATGTGATTGATGCAAAATTGGGTATAAATTTCCTGTAATAATTACAAAACGCTACGAAACGTCTTACTTCATCGCTATTTGTGGGTTCTGGATAATTTTTTAATACTCTAGTTTTTTCAGGATCTGGAAAAACTCCATCGGATGTTACTGTATGACCTAGGTACAAAAGTTGAGTTTTTAGAAATTCGCATTTCTGCGGATTAACCTTGAGATTTACCTTTCGCAATCGTTCTAAAACGTTAGTTAAATTTTTGTTATGCTGTTCCATATTTCTACCAAAAACCACGAGGTCGTCCATATAAACAAAACATTGTTCATACGAAAGTCCTGACATGGCGATTGACATGACACGCGAAAACGCACTGGCACTTATTTTTAATCCCATTGGGAGCCTTTTCATCCTAAATTGTCCTTGACTGGTGGTAAATGATGTAATGTTTCTACTGTCTTCATCCAATGCTGTTTGATAATAAGATTGTTGCAAGTCTAGGTGACTGAAATATACTGCGCCTGATAATGAGTCCAAAATCTCGTTGATGTTAGGTAGTGGAAACTTATCATCTTGAATTACGTTGTTTATTTTTCTATAATCTACGACTAACCTCCATTTTTTCGTATTACCGTCCGATTTTTTGGGAACTAAAAGAATTGGGCTATTCCAATCACTATTTGCGGGTTCTATGATGTCATCTTTTAACATATTTTTAATCTGTCTACTAATCTCTGGCTTCATAGTTTCTGGTAGTCTGTATGGTTTTACGTATATTGGTTTGGTGTTGGGTTTAACACTAATACTCTGACTTAATATGTTTGTAGTGCCTAGCTTGTCTTCATCTAAGTAAAAAACGTCTGCGTATTTCACACAAATTGATTCAATAAGCTTCCTATCGGTTTTATTTAAGTGATTTAACTTTAATGTTTGTAGCAATCGTGAAACCCTATCTACTCCATTGTCATATTTGTAAAAGTAACATATGTCATAGTCCTTCAAGGGAGTAAGTTTTGGCGTGAAAATAGGTATTTGAATGTCCCTGTCAGTTGTATTTAATATTTTAATCGGTATCCTATTATTTTTGACCTTTCCTATACTACCGGCTATAAAAACATTTTCGAATAACTCTCCTGCGCTAATTACATATTCATTTCCTATTTGAAAAGATGAATCGACTTTTATCAAATGCAATGTCTCAGTTCTAGCTGGTACTGATAAATGTGTATTGGTGTCACCATTTCCGTGAATTGGTAACACACACATTCGATCGTCAGAATGCAAAGTTAACAAGTTCGTCCGTAAGTTGATATCTGCGCCATAAGTTCGTAAGAAATCTGAACCGAGAAGTCCATCCGCATGACATGGCATTTCATTTAATACGTAGAACTTCTGTGTGAATGATATCTGGTTACCGTTCTCTAGCGATACATAAGCTTTGTTATTGCAGGTGATATCACCTCCCACGCCTTTTATTGTTGCATCTACCTTTTGCAATAAGTTATTTGGAACTCTATCTATATGAATTAATGAACACGTCGCCCCTGTATCAATAATGAAAATTAATTCTTGTCCTTGTACTTTTAAACTTACATAATTTAACCCTTCGCATGTAAACACGTAATCTACTCCGTCACATGTTAATACTTTATGGACGAAAAAATTCTGAAAGGTTGGGGTGTTCGTCACTTACCTGGTTTCCCTCTCTTGTTGTAGCAGTGTAGGTCACATTCCGTGAGGTGCCGCGGTTGTCCCGCGCACTCTGGCTCCTAGTACGCGAATTATTGCGCGTAGCTCGTCCTCTATATTGCTGATAACTGTTGCTACTTCTATACCTGTTAAAGTTATTTGGTGCCCAGTTGCTGGTATGGTGGTATTGGTTATAACGCGGATATGAGCCACGGCTATTAGATCGACCACTATAACGTTGAGAGTAGTATCCACGGCTGTTGAAGTGTCTACTTACCGGATATCCTCTCCTGTAGCCTCTCATGTGCATCACTACTGGTGTTGGCTGGCTGTTGTCCTCATCCTTCGCAGCCTGCACCGCTTCTTTCAATTCCTTGTAATTCCTTGCCGCAATGATAGTACCTAGCCTCCTGTTACGCAAACCATCTGCAAATCTTTTTACAGCTAAGTTTTCGTTTATAGGTCTCAGGATTTCGCAAGCTTTTGTATCATTGTCCGCTTGCGCAATCGTGAGATTTGTAAACAATTCCTCAATTTTATCGCCATAGTCTGAAAGTGATAGATTATTTTGTGTAATGCTATTAAGTTGCATTAACAATGAATTTGCTGACTTTTTCGGGAGTAAATATTTTTTAATGTCTGAAACTAATGCTGAAACAGTATCGTAGCTTGTCTTTAATTTGAGTTTCGCATTTTTAGTCAATTTTGTTTTAAGGACAAAAGAAATCAGCAATTTCTTGTTACTTGCCTCTTGTAATATGCTTTCCATCATTTCAATGCCTTCGATAATTCTTTCAACAGTTTCATCCTTGCCGTCGTACAAGGGAATCAGAGACCCTACTTCCTTTAAGTCAAATTTCTCAGCCATTTCGATTCGTTTTTGGATTCCGCAAGTACTGTAATTACTATACTCTAGTATTTTATTATATATTTTATCGATTTTATCGCATAGAACATCAAATATGCAGCCGGGAAACTGTTCCGCTGTACTGCTGCTTGAGGTAGACTCAATTAATTTTACATAACACAAATATAGTTCCTGGGCCTTTTTAATTTTATCGACCCCTATCTTTTGCAAACGGCGGTTGGGTCCTAATTTACTTAAATCTACTTGTAGTTTGCCAAGTTCACTTAATATGGTATTTAATTCTGCTTCCATAAGTAAAACATGCCAAGTTTTTATAGTAATTGCTAAACTACTTGCTAAAATTAAGAATAATCGCGTCAATTAATACGAAAAACACTCCTTTTATCATACCTCACTTTTATCGTATCTCACTTCACATCACACGTGTTTCTTCTTCTGCAACGTCACCGGGACCAGCGTCATCGCCTCGAGTCTGCCTGCGTCCGGAAAGCCTCAGTCGAATGCGCCGTACCATGTCACTTTGTATTTCTCGTCGTATCCATTTATGGTGGCATTTTCTATATCGGTAGAACGCGTAGATCAAAACACCGATAGCGACGATGGTCAATATGCATGACACTAAAATGTTGTTCACTCGCAGATGCTCTGTGTGCTCTGAGATGCCTTGTCCTTCGTTGGAACCTGCCGCATTTTGCGTAATTATAACTTCCTTCTCCTCTTGTTTCGAGTAGGATTTTCCCATCGTCCTTTAAATGTAGCACAACAGACGAAACGTCCAACACAACACGACGCGAATAGGTAAAGTTCATAAAATCAGTTAAATCGATCACCACGGTTGTTTCTGACCGAACGAACAAGTATTGTCTTTGCAAAAGTCATGAAGGTATTACTCAATAATATTAGTAACATCACTGCACCGGACCGTCCAAAATGCTGACGCGCGCGGCGCCGTCGCCTTGGAATGCACCCGGCGGCGGGCGATATGCGCGTTCATGGCTCAGGGTCGCCATGTGGGGATCGGAGTCAGGTTCGATTAATGGTGAACACGTGTTGATAGTTCAAACGATTTATTAATACTAACTCGCTTACACATGCATGCAATACTTATGCCCACTACAAACACCGTCTGATTGTAAGAAAACAAAATGTCGGCTCGACTAAGAAGTTAAATATACCTAAAAATACGACGTAATGGTATTTAAGTCAATTTTACGTAATATACACTTAATTCTACGACCTAATGGTGTCGAGTAACCATACAAGGTCAAAACGACCGCCATCATGACTAATGCTTCGACCATCGTGTCGCAAGACAGTATTTTGTTTGACAGCGCGGACGTAGGTTGCGTGCTAACGATTAGACGTGCCAAAGATAAGTGGAGGATGAAAGGAGAGTGCACGTAGCGGAAATGAGAATGTTGAGATGGATGTGTGGAGTGACCAGAATGGATCGGATCAGGAATGAGTATATTAGGGGAAGTTTGAAAGTTGCGCCTATAACGGAAAAGATGAGGAGTGGCAGGTTGGCGTGGTACGGTCATGTAATGAGGAGGGATGAGTGTCATATAGGCAAAAGAATGTTGGAGATGAATGTTGATGGATGGAGAGGGAGGGGTAAACCCAAACAACGATGGATGGATTGTGTGAAAGAGGACATGAGAAAGAAAGATGTGAGTGTTGAGATGACGAAAGATAGGGGAGAATGGAAGAGGAAGACATGTTGTACCGACCCCACATAACGTGGGATAAGGGTAGGAGGAAGAAGAAGTGGTTTCCCAATAGGTAAGTTATATGTGACAATTGATTTTGAAACGTTTTCGGGTGTTTTTAGGGATCAACATAATACCTGATTTGATGAATGTTTGCTTAGTTTAAAACATATCAACGTGCTTCACGCGTGTATGTAATAAAATTACATAAATATTTATTTTTAATTGACTCCAATTTTGGTTTTAGGTTTTTATTATTGCAATATGTCATATAAGATAGTGGCCACCCCGTCCCGACGGGGACTGGAAATAACGCTTTGCCCTTCAGCGTGGGAGGAGAACGGCGTTCTGTCGTGGCCTCCTACGATGGTGAGCCGGCTACAGAAAGATGCGGAAAGTTATCCGGAACCACACTGGACGAAGTACAAGTGTGTTCCAAAGAAATGCGGCATCAGTACATATCAAGAGGTGTTGGAATGGGAGAAAGCCTTCCAAAATGCGGACACCGACGCAGAGTCTGAGTAAGTACTGTAATTTACCTATAATTTTAGAACTAAACGGGCCTTAATCGCGTAAACACTTACTTTTACTAAAATTATGAGTGTAAATCGTGTTAGTTTAAATCAATTTACCTGTAATTTCTCCATATCTAAATTAAAATAAACGTAAGTTTTACGCGATTAAGTCCCGTTGTAATTTAATAATTTATAAATCAAAAAACTTCTTGAAGAGAAGATTAATAGTTATTTGTTTTACAAGGGGCCTTCGTGCCTTGAAACCCTCGCAACGCTCAAGATTAGGTGAAATTTGCGAGGTCCGGCGCGGCTTCCGTAGCTCAATTGGTTAAGAGCACTGCACGGAATGCAGAGGGTGCGGGTTCAAGTCCCGCCGGAAGCGTAAATTTTTCCATCTTTTTACGGTTATTTTCATTAGACTTATATGTATTAACAAAAAACATAAAGGTAATCACGGTCTATATCCCGGTTAACATAAGTCTAATAATAATATTATTTCATTGCAAGTTTGAGAAAAGCAGCTCTGTTTGTGTATATGCTGCTACAAAGCAAGCAAATCCTTGTTTCTTCGGCGTCTGCAGTGTGTACTACCTGTATGTTAAACACATTCTAATATCCCTACCGACAACCTATCTATATATATATATATATATATATATATATAAAATATATATATATATATATATATATATACAGATGTAGTGCGAGAAGGGTTTTCTTCGCATTTTTCCGGAAACTTTCGTATTTGTCATGCTAGTGCAGTCAATGTCAGTACATCTCGTACTGAGACTGACTGAAATAGCATGACACGTTCGTACGTTTCCGTAAAAGCTCGGCCACACATGCGCGTTTTGAGACCGTAGGCGGAGCGTTAGCGGAGCGCATTGATAGCGGTGCGCCGGAGGAACGCTGGCGTCCGCTGGGCGCAACGCCAGCGTCCGTCCGGCGCACCGCTATCAATGCGCTCCGCTAACGCTATGCTATCAAAACGCTTTATTTTATAATATATAATAATTTTATCAGCGCATTCCTAATCACATTTTAGGACTAAAATGTTACCCCATTGTAATAGTATTTTATGCAACCGGAGTTTAAAGGAGGTCAAAAAAGACGAGTGGCGTGGGTAACAATTTGAGGCGAAGCCGAAAATTGTTAATAAAGACGCCACGAGTATTTTTTGACTCAGTTAAACACCGTTGCATACAATACTTTTTCTACGACCATGCACTTAGTTTTTAATAGTTTTCTAGAATAACTTTCGTGAAATTCACACTGTTTCCTGTATTTTGACGCGGCGATTTGCACTGCCAGCGCTCGACCCAGCTGCCCAGAAATGCCTAGTTAAAATCTTTCGGGTTCCTCATGTTCCACCGTGTATAATATGAGTCGCTGTATGTAACTACTACCCACTAATAAGTTTTTTCTTTTTAGGTAAAGCATTTCAGTTCTTTTGTTGGGGCTGATGGTCAAGGAAGAGGAGATATTCTTGGCAAAAAAATGGCGGAACAAATTATGACCAGGGATTTAATGACAAAAATGTCTTGGACCGGAATATCAAGAACGGCAGACTTCCAAAGGAAGTTCGCGTTTCAATCTTTGGAAAACGTAGTAAAGCTCTTTTTTAATGTGTTGATTAATTTTTTTTTCTTCATGTATAATTTTTTTTAGATGTACTTTGACACTTAGAGACTCTATACATCTCTAACATCTCTTATTAATAATCATAATAGCTTTGTACTTTGTATAATTTCTTGTGTTAATATATTTTTTTTTATGAATACTTTTGCTTATTAAATTGTATCTTGTTTTTTTAATGCATGTTAATTATAAGATGTAATGTTTTGAAAAGAAGTGGCCCGCCGAGTTTCTTGCCGGTCCCATAGTGGATACCCTCCTCCAACTGAGGGGGGACTGAAATCTTATCGAGGTTGAGGCGTAGGGTTAGAGCCGGCGTAGTTTTATTTGACGTTCATAAGTGCATTGTAATATGCCTACTTGGAAAATAAATATTTCATTTCATATTTCATTTCAAAGCAGACTCCAGGTGGTCTCATGACAAAAATGAAAAACAACGACATGCCGTCTACGTTGAACATTAGTTCAATACTGGATATTGCATTTAAATCCATATCCGATAAAGATTTCTTTAAGCAATTGCTTACGCCTTGGTACCAAAATTTTCCTTGGCCCATTGGCTCTATAAAGACATCGTCAGTCTTCAGTAGAGCTCGCCCGTCTTTAGGCAATTTAAAACCATATTTACTCAGTACAGCTAACAAGTCGTTTAAAGATGACTTGGTGGGTTTGTGCTGTACTGTCCATTCTCTTAGGTCTTCCACAAGTTTCATATTTAAATAATCTTTATTTGTCACATACTCATCTCCAGAATCTTCATTTTCTGATTCCTTGTTTGAACAGATTTCTTCATCGTCGCTCTTCTCATCTATATTATCAGATGGCAAAAAATCCTTGCTTGTGTGTGTGGTATCAGTAACAGTATAGTAACGGTATCAGAAACACACAAAGTAGATACTCCTTGAAAACCGGATGTAGAAGCCAATTCACAATTTATTTCTTCCGATGTTTCACTCTGAACGTCCTTATAATTAGCCTTAGCCTTAGCCTTCTTAATCTTCCTATAATAACTACTGGAATGTCTATATTTTTTTCTCTTTGGCCATTGTTAACACAACACAACTTTTGATTTAAAAAACCGAAATAACTATGGAGTATATACGTCCTATTTCACGGAGAAATGACTTATTTGTGAGTAAAAATAACTTGATCTGAGGTCGCCTCGCAAACGTCGACTTATTGGTTATTTTTTAGGGTTAATTTGACTATTAGGTAAATCTAAATGAAACCTTATGGTAATATTAGTACCTTACAAGTATTTATAACTTTATGGTCTAAATTTGGTCTCTCAAGAAGGTAATATTTACTACGAAATTGGTAGCAAAAGCGACTTAAATCGATAACCTAAAGGTCCCCAGTTTAAGAAAAAATTACGTCGCATATACACCTAATATGGACGTACAAGTAAATATGAACAATTGGTCGAGTTTCGAAGTTAATTTTACCTTATATTTTGCTCATAATCAACCTTTAAGTTTGTGACCTTATGGTGCTTTGATGAAGGGAAATTTACGTTTCAATGGCTCTATATTTTTACCCAGAAGTATAAATGTACGAGATGTGAATTTATGTGGTGCGTATGATGTAATTTTTACCTAAATTAGTAATATATTCTAGAGCATGGGTAAAAGCACTTAGAATGTTTGCTGGGAGACTACATTTCTGCAGCGTTTCGATGGCGTTTCGCGTCACAGAAATGCCATTCAGTTACGGGGCCTGAATCTTTTTACAGTAAACTACTACGACATACGGGAGGAAAGGGGGTGGTGAAATTTTTATCCCGTCACCACACTGGGGCAGTACTACCTACAGACAGGGGACTACTGGAATTAAGTTGAAAGCTTGCTCTGTTATGATCTTTAGAGCCCCCGCACATTGGCCACTTAGTGGCGGCCACTAGTAGCTGCGGACGCGTTTCTCCATACATTTTGTATAGCATCGGCGCACACCGAGCGTTTGAGTGGCCGCGTCTGAGCCTGACTATCACTGGTGGTCGCGTTTAGTGGTGGCGACTAGTGGCCATAGTGTGCGGGGTCTCTTATTCTAGTCAAATGTCAATTTGAGTACTAACAGGGCATGACAAAGTAAGCTCCCGCGATGAAGGCAGAGCCCCACGCTATGGCCGCGGCACTTCTAGAGGGGGGATTCAGTTCCCCCAGGTACACGTACGCAGTAGCACATGATGCTGAAACCCTGCGAAGACAAAAGAAGATTGGAAGGAAGGGTTAAGTATAAGTATAAGCTGATGGAGCGCCAAAATGACACCGCTAAACACCTACTTCGATCTCTTTGGCCTTCAATATGTTAAAAAATGGATCCTGAGACTTCTTCCGCTTCTTGATGGGTCACTGCCGACTAGGATGGAAGGCCATCACTTTTACTAATATCTACATCATTCACAGGTTTCGCCTTTGTGGCCATAATATTTCTGTCTACGATTTAACTGTCTTCCGGTGTAAGTAATTTAAAATCGACGCTAGTTGAAGTTAAGTGATCAACGTTATAATCAAACTCGTTCCAGAGTTTTGTGGCTATGATAAGTTGTTAAAAGTGTCTATGAATAGCAATAAAAAATAAATCCTTTTTACAAATTAAGTATACTATTGTGTTAAAAGAGAAACTTACATAGTACCGGTGATCATTCGCAGCAAGAACATGGACAAGAAGTTCGTAGACAAAGATGAGCCAATTGAGAATATGACGGCTAGCACAGTCGCGGGCAGCATAGTAGTGCGCCGCCCGTACTTGTCACCGACGTACCCCCAAAACATGGCCGGCACCACCACGCCTTCCGATTGAGAAAAGAAACGATTTGGTTTAATAATTCGCAGTTGTAATACATGTATAGGTATATAGTACATTTTTATGTTCTGTCACATCATAAATGGGAAAGTGTGTGTCTGTTTGTTTGTCCGTCTTTCACGGCAAAACGGAGCGACGAATTGACTTGATTTCTTAAGTGAAGATAGTTGAAGGGATGGAGAGTGACATAGGCTACTTTTTATCTCTTTCTAACGCGAGCGAAGCCGCGAGCCAAAGCTAGTTTAAAATAATCCAAAGACCAAAATGACTGTCGTCATCATCCAGATCATCCTCCTTGCGCTATCCCAGCACTTGCAACGGCTCATGTTATAAGCCTCACCTATAAAAGTCGCAGCCGAGATCGCGCCCCGTTGTCCGATAGTGATTTTCAGGTCGCAGTCGGCCGTGTTCAGCACATAGCCCAAGCTCAGACATTCTACGGTCGCGTAGAGAAGGATGAACCCGTTGGTGAACAAGGCTAGGATATTGTATTTACCGTACCCTGAGAATATAAGAAACACTGGTAAACATTCAGCGAACGGTCTTAAACAGAATTGCTGTGGGTAGATAGATTAGTATAATTTAGGCACAAAAAATTGTTTTTGACCACAAAGGCTCATGTCTGCAAGGTAGGTAATTTTATTTTATACAAATTTTAACCTATTTTATTAAGTTGGTACCTAGGATGGTTATCGGGGTAGTTTTACTTCTACACAGCAATGAGGTGTATAATATTTACGACATACAAGGACATAATAGGTAATCAAAAAATATTAAAATATGAGAATGTTACCGGTAAGTTCATAAGCTTCTTCGAATGTTGTCATTTAATTTAGAAATGGATAAACCTGGTTCTCCAGTTAATACACAATTTAGTTTGTAGAGCATTAGTGCCCTAAGCTGCCACAAATAGATAGGTATAAGGCACACCAAATACCTATCTATAGACTTCTGAATGGACGCTCATGAGAACTGAGTTCTCATGCGATCTGACTTGCTAAAAAGAACCAAAGAGTTTATAAGTCACATAAGCATGCAGCAATCAGGGAAACGTTAAAAATACGTAATGAAAGAAAACGCTGGAAAACTTACCAATATACCTTTGAAAAGTACAAAAATTTACTTATCCGGATGTATACATCAATATAATGTTCGTTAAATGTGATAAATATATTGAACAGCAATGCATTCAATTCGCCTATTAATTCACATTTAAGCTAACATTATATAAAATATAAAAATATATTTTTTACATTAAATTTTCTTCGTGAAATTTTGACAGAGTTAAACCAAAAATGAAAGAAAATGCAACTTTTTAAACTCTATCGGCCCCGACGAGTTAAGAAGGTATGATAGAATTTTATAAAGAATTTAAAATGCAGATTTTTCTTGAAATATTTTTTTGTATTAGTAGTAGTAGGTACTTATTTAATGAAATTAATGAATGAATAACCATTTCTTTTTATTGTTAGTTTCATTAAAATGTAATAAACCCAAACATGTAGGTATGCTTGTTTGGACCGATCTATTAAAGAAAAAAATCTTTTATGATGCTTTTATGTACGTCATTGAAAACCTATGTTGAAAACTATAAACGATGTCTAATTCAACAATACAAGAAAGAACCAAGGAATATTTTTTCGCTGCGAACAAAAACTGCGACTGGGCAAAAGTAGCTACATTTTTACAGTTTTGTCATTTTTGGACAGTTGGACACTGCCTTCGTTGGTTGGGCTATGGATGGGATGGTAGTATAGTGTATTCAGCTGGTGCAGTTCCCTAGGGCGACCAACTGGGGGACGTCCGGCCGGAAATGGATAAATCGATGAGGCCCAGTTAAGGTGACTCCTGATTCTGAACGTCCTGAGCAGTCCAGCGAAGTAAGTGTAATGATGTTCGCTTAATATGTATTATAGGACGTACCGGTGTGTTTTGCTCGTAACAGAATTTTATCATCAGATAATGTTGTGTGCTACCTGCCGACAGGTGGCTTTATCTCGTTAATCTCGTTCACGCTCTACTCGCCACACAACATTCTAGTTCCGACGGTGGCAGCTAGGTGGCGCGGTTTACGAAGAGGTCATTGAATCGTGGCTGTTCCTACCATTCAGTTTTTTTTTCTCGTCAGTTCACTCACCATATGACAGCGTGTAGTGGTCGCCTGCGACCAGAGTGTTGTTCTATGCAAAACAATAGATTAATTTCTCACTAGTGAATGAAACAGGTGTGCAATGCTGTGTCGTATAATATACAGTGACTATCTCAAAGTTAATGCAAAGTTTAATTGAAGTGTTTTAAGAGTTGAACTAAGTTTTCCCGTAAAATTAATTTCGGAAGTGTGACAAAGTAGAAACTTTCCCGTGTTATCAAATTTTGCGGTGTTTTGTGTGAACAGTGTTTCTAAAATGAGCTGTGTTTATTGTTAGTGTTTCACTGGAATCCAAGATGACTACAGACAGGTTCCATAAGTAAGTGTCCTGTCCACTTGGTCCGTTTGATAAGATTTAATGATATACCTACCTATGTGATAATAATAGTTGATAATGTTATCGTTATCCTTACCTGCATACCACGATTTTAAGAAATTATATTTAATACTTACCTGGTATTTTCATAATTTGATAATAACAAAAAAAAACCGACCAAGAGCGTGTCGGGCCAAGCTCAGTGTAGGGTTCCGTAGTTTTCCGTATTTTTCTCAAAAACTACTAAACCTATCAAGTTCAAAATAATTTTCCTAGAAAGTCTTTATAAATTTCTACTTTTGTGATTTTTTTCATATTTTTTAAACATATGGTTCAAAAGTTAGAGGGGGGGACGCACTTTTTTTTCTTTTAGGAGCGATTATTTCCGAAAATATCAATATTATCAAAAAACGATCTTAGTAAACCCTTATTCATTTTTAAATACCTATCCAACAATATATCACACGTTGGGGTTAGATGAAAAAAAAAGTCCGCCCCCACTTTACACGTAGGGGGGCCAGGGGGGGTACCCTAATAAAACATATTTTTCCATTTTTTATTTTTGCACTTTGTTGGCGTGATTGATATACATATTGGTACCAAATTTCAGCTTTCTGGTGCTTACGGTTACTGAGATTATCTGCGGACGGACGGACAGACAGACATGGCGAAACTATAAAGGTTCCTAGTTGACTACGGAACCCTAACTAGTTGACTACGGATCCCTAATTAAGTAGTACCTAGGTACAATAACGTTAACTAGAGTTAACACCTGGTTAAGAATTGAGATTAGCACAGTGCCAATCTAGCAAATGTTGGTCGATAATAAAGTCAGAGATGTCATAGGAAAAATAAAAACATGCCTACCTACCTATCTTCTGGCAAGTTGCAAGTACCTAGGGTAATTTTACTAGTTTCCGTCCATGCTTTTCTTTTTGTCCACTTGGCTGAATACCAAATAATACACGTATACGTATCAAAAAGGAACAAATTTTTAATAGGTGCCATTGCTGTTTGCGAAATTAATTTTAATTATGTCCATGCGGCAAAGAAGTTTCATATTTCAAATGAATGTCGCCAAGTACACGAAAACTATGTATAAGTGCACGGAAACTAGCACAATGGCTAGTATGTTGTTGGTCAAGGGATGAATCTTGCAGATTGTGATATCTACCTAGCTAATTGCCTACTACTGCCCCACTTCTCGAGTGCATGTCTGAACATAAACTTTACTGTTATTACAGTGTATGTTTGACCACGAATAATGTTGAGTTACATACTTAATTGACATTAATTTAAAATTGTCACTTTCTCCTATTAGGCTAGACTAACAGCCCAACTGGTAGTTACTTCTATCATACACAGGGTGTCCGCCTGTCCGCACATGAACTGACTAACTTTTTTGGGGTGTTTGTGGTGTCATTTCCTTCCATTTCGTCATTGGAACCATGGTAGGAGCCACGGTTCTGGAGATGGGATTTTTTTATTTTTCTTCCTAAAGCATACATACACGTAGCCTATGACACATTATATACATTTCACCTTTCATATTTTTGTGTTCCCCTTCAGTAGCATTTTCATCCATTTTAGAAGTTAGAACCTTGTCATAGTTTATAACGTACATGGACGGTGGACGTACATTCAGCAATACTATTAGGTTAGGACATTTGCATAAAAAGTAAAAACTTCTTTGCATCAAATTTTCTGTTCACCTCGTAAATATACATCTCTCCACATGTATCCACAGAACACGCCTACGATATATAACCGGTGGACTCTCTATGTAAAACGTGGCTAAAACAGACCATTACACAGCCTACCTCATTACATTAATTTTCACAAAATTGTAGGTAATAAGTACTTATTTCAACAGCTAATATTCGCTAAACCAGGGCCAATAAAATGACATTATATGTATATTGAATAGACTAGAGTATAGTACTCGGAACCGGAAGCCATAGGAAGGAGATACGCTCCGTGCCCCGGCGGCGGCCGGTACCGAAAACATGACAAGTTCAATGTCCCTTCCATATTCATAGTATTCATACATCACCAACATCCCATTAAAATATCTATTATCTATGTATCTACAAGTAGGTACCTGTATAAAATTAGACTAATAGTTGAGTAATAGGTACGGTAATATTTACGCGGTTCCATTTTTAGTCCCTGAGGCCCTGACGCAAAAACGACGGGAGTTTGACGTGTCTGTCTGTCTGTCTGTCTTCTTCTTCTTCTTCTTCTTTCCCTGTTCCCTTTATTTGGGGTCGGGCCTCCTCACTCTCCTGCGCCAAGCTACTCTATTTTGGGTTGTCTCTTTTGACATCTGTGATCGTTTGAGGTCTTTTTCTACGTTTGACCACCAGGTCGCCGGGCGACGGCCAGGGCCTCTCTTTAGTTCCGGAATTTTTAAAGCGACCTTGACGACATGATCATCACTACGTCTGCTCACGTGGCCGTACCACCTAAGACGGTTTTCGGTGAGTTTTTCGGTGATTGGTGCGACTTTAAAGCTCCCCGTATGTACTCGTTCCGAACTTTATCCATTCGAGTCACACCCCCCGCCCATCTCAACATTTTCATCTCAGTCACATGGCACTTCTGCTCGTGTGACTTTCTGACTGCCCAGCACTCGGAGCCGTACATTAGTGCTGGACGGACTGCCGTCTTATATACTTTACCCTTAGTTTTTAAGGGCATGCGTGGATCACAAAGTACTCCCGTCAACGATCTCCATTTTTGTCAAGCAACGTTCACTCTGTGATTGACATCTAAGTCTATATTGGCGTCTGTTGACAATACGGAGCCCAAGTATTTAAATTTTTGCACTTCCGTTATAGGCGTCGACCCGATGTATATAGGTTCAGATGTTATTTGCCCGCTAAATGGGCACTTTAAATACTCGGTTTTACTTCGGCTGACTTTAAGACTGTATGTTTCCAATGAAAGCGTCCACGTGTTCAGCATTTCCTGTAGGTGTTGTGCTGAATCGACTACCAGCACTATATCGTCGGCGTACAATATAGCCCAGGGTAAAGGAGACTGAATATCCTTTGTCAAATAGTCCATCACCAGATTCAATAACAACGGGCTTAGTGCGGAACCCTGGTGCACCCCTACTTTAACTTCGAACGATTGGCTTAACCCAGCCAGGCTTTTGACCTTCGTGGTAACATTGTGATACATGTCTTGCACTAGATGGACGTAGTGTTCGGGTATATTCTGAGCTCTAAGGGCCTGCCAAACTAGTTTGCGAGGCACACGGTCAAAAGCCTTTTCCAAGTCTATAAATGCTAGGTGTAGGTCTTTCTTGTTTAGTCTATACTTTTCCATCAGGATTCTAACGCCCTTTATTGCATCAGTGGTTGATCTGGATGCTCTAAATCCAAACTGATTTTCTGATATATTAGATAGAGCAGAGAGTCTTGTATTTAGAATGCGTTCCCAAACTTTCAGTGTATGTGATGTTAATTTTATTCCCCTATAGTTTTCACATTGTGCCACATCCCCTTTATTTTTGTAGAAGGGAACTAAATAGCTCTGGCGCCACGACTCGGGTATGTGTTTCGTCACTAGGACAATATTGAACAACTTAGTGAGCCAGGTGATAGCCGAGCTCCCCAGTCTCTTCCATAGGTCTACTGGCACTTCATCTGGGCCAATGGCTTTGTGGTTTTTCATTTTTGACACTGCGAGTTTTGTTTCATCGAAGCTAACTTCGGATATTGGTCCTACCACTGGGTCTAGGGGGGTGATTTCTTCATTTGGGAACTCCTCATTTAGGAGTTGTTGGTAGTAATCAAACCATCTTTCATTAATTTGTTCATTGTTAGTTAGCAAATTCTGATTTTTATCTTTGATGTATTTATTTGTTTTTATGTCCAAGGTGTTTCGTGTCTGTCTGTCTGTATGCCTTGTATTGTATGTCTGTCTGTATGTCTTGTATGTGTCTATCTGTGGCATCGTAGCTCCCGAAAGAATGAATCGATCGACGTGTTCTTAGCGATTTTTGATGGAAATCGGTCCACTATGTGTCGGGGTGGTTATATTTAAAAGGTTCAATGGGAACGCTTAACATAATAAAAACATGCATAAGTTTTTGAGAATAAGCATTTACGCTGACTTAATATTATACTCTTGTTATTCAAACGAATATTTTTCCTTCCACAGGCAACGAATACAGGTACCTACCTACTGGAATTAATTAATAATTAGGTACTTACTTGAAATCCAATATATGCACAATGTAGGTACATACTGAATGACTGAATGTCCCATACAACCATTTCAGTCGCAAAATCTTCAAATCAGTAACTAACTGTCAAATGTGACATAACGCGTAGTAACGTCGTGCAAACAATGCGACCGTATTGATACAATAACAAAATGTAGTCGTCGTGTGCACTCGTTACGGTAACAAAATGTGTACGAATTTGTGGCTGTCAATGTCACTGTCAGAATGACTTTTAACGACACTTTATTAGTCGACGTTTGCACACATAACGGTAACAACATGTGGACGAATTTGTGGCTGTCATTGTCACTGTCAGAACGGTTTCTGACAGTGACATTGACAGAATTTGTACACACATGTGTAGGTCTGATTACCGAACTGCTCCTAAACCACTGTATCCGCAAATGACAATCTGAAATACGAAGGTTTCTCAAACTGTCTTGTGAAGTTGTGGACTGGTTGCTTTGAATCATTTAAATATGAGCGAATTAAATAATAATAAACGACGACGACCATTTAAGCACTCTTCGACATTTTATAGAAATGTGGGAAAGTTAAGAAAAGTGCAGAATGATAATACAAATAGATAAGCACTTTATAGTTACTTAATGTATTAAATATATAATTTTTAATTCTTATTGATAAAAATGAAGTGTAGTGTTGCTTTACACAATAAAGGTAGGAATCAAATGAAATTATTTACTGTGATATTAATAGAATTTCTGTTGCGCAATGATAGTTTTTTTTCAGTACAGATGCTGCTTTTTCTAACGCAGTAGTGCGAGCAAATCAAGCCATGATTCATTTCTTGTCTGGTCGAAACTCTTAGCTTAGATTTAGGTACTGAAAATCGTCGTACGATACACGTGCGAAAAGGACATTCACAACTCGTCTCGAAGTAAAACACTCCCTTCGTTCGTGTATTAATTTATCGCTACTCGTATCGATTTTCCTCTTTTCCGCACTCGTATCTACAAGTATTTTGTTTGGGTTACAAAAAAACACATTATTTACTCTACTACGTTTTATTTATGTCTCTTTAACATTACAAATTTGTAGACACTTATCTATACAAAAATCTTGACTTAAGAAGTACAGATCGCTGAAATTAATGTTGATAGTAATATTAATGACGACTACTTCAACAAGTGTCAATTGTGAAATGCCGCAAAATACTAGTTGCTCTATAGAAGACCATAATAATATGATCCCCGATCCTTTACAACCCAGCAGCTCGATACGCACGTTACAATTTTTTTTTAATCTTCTTTTAGTGAGGGCAACTGAGTACGACGGCATATTTAATTGTTTATAAAGTTTGAGGATACCTGGAAAAAATTAATACATGAAGCCATTTTGAAAATATAATAAATATTCACTGCTTTCGGTCACGCGTGTACGCTGCGACCATTTTGCGACCGTTTGTCGACCGTTTGGTGACCGTTTGGCGACTGTTTTTTACATGGAATATTACCGTCTTAATCCATATTTTAACAACTTTATTGGTTTTCTAGGCATTATTTTTATTATTTCAGTATAGTATATGCACCGGAGCACTAAAACTTCACCAATCAATATACATAACACGCAAACACCGAGTAGTCAATAATATTATTACTGGTTAAACTGAGGTAAATTGATGGCGCGTTGATAAATTTAGACTTATTTTATGAAATCACTCGAGCAATTTAATTGGCCATGGTAATTAGCCCACATTATATTACAAATGCAAACAATATTTTATCTTTAACAAATTCTTACGCCATTACATTTTAATGTCAAATGATTTTATTTCTTTTTTACTTTGACGTCTCTGACAGTCGCCATTTGAAAAGAATGAAATGAACGAATGATTTTGGGAAAGTAGTCGCCAAACGGTAACAATGTGTGCACGCGTAGTGCACACTTCTGTCACTTCTGTGACCATTTGTGCCTGTTACCAATCGTCCCCATTTGGGTCGCCGCGACTAAACGTCGACCGTACTGCGACTAAGCATTGAGACCCGAAGACCTGTGTGTACACAAAATAGGAGGATTTGCGTAGGAACGGCGACCGATTATGGTTATATGGGGTTCCTAAGATACCTACGTAAAGAGTGTATAAAGATGACGAAGGTGTCCTGCTCTTGTTTGTCCTGGTTGGATTTAAGCCCTAGAGAAAAACTGAAAACATAGTAGACAGGAAAACTGTTTCGGTAAACTTACCTAATTACTCATATCTGCATACCCTATTAGCCTTGCCTATTCAAATGCAATTTAATTGATACCAGCGCAATGTTTACGGACATTGCACACACACCTGGCGAGGGTGTTACTCCGCGGTCTCTGAAGTATGATCTTAAACTGCTAGCATTATGGTTCACATTGGTGTGGCGACGCTTTATCAGCTTATCGATTGTTATGGTTTAGGACTTAGGACCGTTGCCGCGGTGACGCCTGTGGCTGATGACTGCTTGCAGGTTATTGTTGCAAGGGTTCAACATTCAACAGCACTATATCACATAACATTACCACAAAATTAAAATTTTGAAAAAACCCCCGACATAGCAGACGTTTCAAGAAAACATGGCTAAGAACACTCCCTACTAATTCAGCTTTCAAACAAAACAAACTAAATCTAAATCGGTTCATCCGTTCGGGAGCTACGATGACACAAACAGACAGCCAAACAGACAGACAAACAGACAGGTCAAACTTATAACACCCCGTCGTTTTTGCGTCGCGGGTTAAAAATAAATATAGTTGTCAAAGCGGATTTTCCCATGTAAGGTACATATAATATTAAGACAATATGGATTACTTCACAAGCAATGCATTGGAATTTTAGGCATCCATGGCTACAGTGACTGTATGCTTGTCTGTTACCGTCATCGTATTTAACTGTCTAATTTTAGTTATGCTGAAGGATATAGAATAATCTTTAGACCCTGAGTCTTAAAGGATTTTAATGATAAATATTCACTTTATTGATTCAAAATTAAAAAAATAATTTTTCAAATTAATGAAGTTCCGCGAAATGGCTTGTACCTAGTCATATATTTCTGGTAATAAACTTTATATGACTGTGATTCAAATATGTTTTTTTCGCTGAACTGTTTATTTATATGGATGAATGGAAATTATTTTATTTTATTTAGTAAGAAAGACACAGAAGTGAACCATTCTAAGTTTTTCTGTGTTCTTTTATAAAACCTAACGATGCAATTGTAAACTGGGACTCACGCGTCAAACTAGCTACCAACCAGTTTGGCTTTCATCTAGCCAGGGTAATTGCTTGTCAGATACCTGAGTAATTCTTTCCACTGCCGTCCTAACCGAAGGCCGAAGTGGCAATCGTTGACGCTATGTGGCGAACGAAACGCGATTTTATATAGTTATGTATACCATAGATTGCTTGCATCTACTTAGCGTGCCCGAAATCTGACCAACCGCCAAGGTAGTCCGTAGTTACATACCTAAATACTCAGTCTTCGCGCGTCATCTTTTAATAAGTAGAAGTCATCGAAAATAAAAATGCCTCTTTATGTGATACTGATAGGAGTGATAGGTATATATTTAATTGCATTAACACAAAAAATATTAACACTCAAGGCACAGTATAATAAAGAGCACTATCGTACAGTATGGCCACTCCTGCTCCCCGCTGAAAGTGCCGCCCACCCCCTCTCGGTTACCTCACAGTTACCGCCTGTCAAAAACGCGAACAGTCGACCTGTCATATCTCACTCATACAAACACGGCACGCGTTCACCTACACGAGCTTAGACTGTATGCTAGGAACGCGCCTCTTTCATATATTTGATCGCCAGTGTCCGAGATGTGCTCAAGGGCCAGAGACATATTTCCTATCACAGGTAAGTAATCAGTAATCAGTAATCAGTAATTTATTGCAAATTCATAGGTACATAAAGTTATTACAGTATTTATTTTGTGAACATCTATGAACCCTGTAAGGGCACTGCAAATTTGTATCCTTATTGCTAGCTTACTATCTAAATTCTAATTAGTAAACTTATTAGTCTTATTACTAGATATATCTTTATTTATAACTATATAAGTTACAGTAATATTTATGAGATCTCTTTTAAATTTAATGTAGTTTAACTTTCAAAAAACTCTTGCATATTATAAAAGGTGTTTTCTAATAAATATTTAGTTAGTTTTTTGGTGAATACTTTGTCCAATTTTTCATTTTTTATTTCTTATTTCGGTAATAATGTCGGTGCGAAATGTGACACGCTTAGCCCCTATACAAATAGATTTATTATACAAATATATATTTAATTTATTTTATTTCATATTCAAAACATACAAACCATCATCCAAATCCACAGCGCAGGCTTCGTCAAACGCGTAGGTACATAACTCAGCTTTCAGACAAAAAAAACTAAATCTAAATCGGTTCATCCGTTCGGGAGCTACGATGCCACAGCCAGACACACACATAGACAGACAGACAAACAGACAGACAGACAGACACGTCAAACTTATAACACCCCGTCGTTTTTGCGTCGGGGGTTAAAAATAGCATCCACACCGTAACAAAATAGCTTTTATTTTATCCAATTATACAGTCCCGTGATCGCGCTAATACGGAAGTTTGATAGAAATAGATACGATACGCTACGCTACAGTCCCTAAGCGATTGTGAAGTTGGCTAGGCACTCTGGTATTATAAAATCCTCTAAAGGTGCCAAATTGCGGTAGCTTGCCGTTAATTAATTGCATAATCGTCAGCGTAACAAGCTCGGTCATGAAAAGTGAACCATACCTCATTGTTGTGACTTTCCCTCGGATGGTGTGGGTTCAGAATATCGCTTGCAAGTTTTTTTGGCTTGATCGACTTAGTAATAAGCCTCTTGTTTACACGCATGTCAACATGGAAGGCGATATGAAGTAACCTAATTAGAGCAATTAGAGGTATTTCAATTAGATGTGTAAAGCGAAACTAGGTAAATATCTACTTAGGTAACTTACAGCACAGTATAATAAAGAGTACTATCGTACAGTATGGCCACTCCCGCTCCCCGATGAAAGTGCCGCCCACCCCCTCTCGGTTACCTCACAGTTACCGCCTGTCAAAAACGCGAACAGTCGACCTGTCATATTTCACTCATACAAGCACAGTACGCGTTCACCTACACGAGCTTATACTGTCTGCTAGGAACGCGCCTCTTTCATTTATATTTGATCGCCAGTGTCCGAGGTATTAAAGAAGATCGGGGGTTCGGGGGTGATGTTGTGTTTTCATTTTTCACTCCGTATAGAATTTTTTTTTTAGAATTTTTAATAAGCGCTGGTAGCCTAGCGGTAAGTGCGTGCGACTTTCGTTCTGGAGGTCGCGGGTTCGAACCCCGGGAATCTTGGGATTAGTTGACAAAGCGGACCCCAGGCTCCCATGAGCCGTGGCAAATGCCGGGATAACGCAAGGAGGATGATGACTCCGTATAGAATTTGAAAAAAAAAAAATTACCGACTCACAAAGCAAAAAAAACGTTACTGTAACACTAGACACAATTCGGATCATTTAGTACCTATGAAGCAGAGACGAGGGTCGAGGTCTGCAAAGTGTATGCAAATGATGCTATTAATTTAGTATAATATAGCGCGTCGTTGCTGGTGGATTTCCAATACATATGTTTAACCCTTAAATGCATGACCTTGACAAAGATTCAAATTTGAATTTTGACATGTTGTCAATAGTCATTTTTAGGGTTCCGTAGTCAACTAAGAACCCTTGTAGTTTTCGCCATGTCTGTCTGTCTGTCCATCCGTCCGTCCGCCCGTCCGCGGATAATCTCAGTAACCGTTAGCACTAGAAAGCTGAAATTTGGTACAAATATGTATATCAATCACGCCGACAAAGTGCGAAAATAAAAAATGGAAAAAATGTTTTATTAGGGTATCCCCCCTACATGTAAAGTGGGGACTGATATTTTTTTCATTCCAACCCCAACGTGTGATATATTGTTGGATAGGTATTTAAAAATGAATAATGGTTTACTAAAATCGTTTTTTGAAAATATTAATGTTTTCGGAATTAATCGCTCCTAAAGGGAAAAAAAAGTGTGTCCCCCCCTCTAACTTTTGAACCATATGTTTAAAAAATATGAAAAAAAATCACAAAAGTAGAACTTTATAAAGACTTTCTAGGAAAATTGTTTTGAACTTGATAGGTTCAATAGTTTTTGAGAAAAATACAGAAAACTACGGAACCCTACACTGAGCGTGGCCCGACACGCTCTTGGCCGGTTTTTTTTTATACTGTGCTCTACGGCATCTTTTAAAAGATTTGGCCGGGTGTCTGCCGTACGTGGGTGGACTCCCTTGGGGCCTCCCGACGCAGCGAGGGTTTTATCGCGAGCACTCGTTAAGTGCGCGGGCACTACGAGGCAGTGTGTGGTGAGGTGATGTCAATAGAGTCAGCAATGCATGATCACTATGCATTTAAGGGTAAAGAAACACCGCTGCCGTTTCCGAAGTTTGTCACTAGGGTATGGTATGGACCTATATTGCCATGAGGTGGAAATATTGGCTGTGTTCGTTGGCGTCTTGGTAGCTTAGATGGAAGAGCACTGGGTTAACGAATCTAACGATCCAGCGGTCACGGATTCAAGACAGTGAATTTTTCCACTTTTAATTTATCTATTGCCTAAACACCGAACTGCGCTCCAAAACTGGTTTAATAGATGTGGGTGCTAAGACAGCCAAACTTAAGTGGGATTGGGCAGGACATGTTTGCCGGATGCACCCGGAACGGTGCGCCAAAGTGACGACTGAGTGATGGTTACCGCAAATTAGCCGGGGCAGAGGACGACCAAAGAAGAGATGGCGGGACGACCTCGACGTAATTTGCAGAGACTGGCAAGAGCGGGCATTAAACCGTGAGGACTGGAGAAAGGAAGGGGAGGCCTTTGCCCAGCAGTGGGACATCATATAGGCTAATAAAAAATAAAAAAATATATCTATATTAGACACAACTTCAATACCTAACGGCCCGGCCACGACATTGGTCTAATCGCGACAGCGGTGAGCGGCAGCCATACGTGCAAATGAAAAGTCCTATCGTTGTGTCTCGCTCCAATGTATGGCCGCCGCTCACCGCTGTCGCGCTTAATAGACCAATGTCGTGGCTGAGCCGTAAAGGTTCATTCGTAATGAACTTCATTCGAGCTTTCCTTTTATGACCGATGATGACATCAGATATTATTATTGTCTCAGATATCAAACCTAATCGTTAATGTTATAATGCTGTAAAAAAAAGATAACACCATGATATATAGGTACTTCAATAAAAGCCGTTTTAACAACAAGCCGTTCGTCTTATCTAATATCACGTATATGATTATCGAAATAATATTCCAAATATTATAATTATACAAAATTGTTAATACCGGAAGCAAAAATCAGTCTCAAGGAAATTAAGCGTAGGGGCTTCACAACGAACACTATGCTTTACTTTTTATTAGCTACGTATTATTTCCGTTTCACGAATAACATGACATACACGATACACATACTTATACATGATGATTATCATGATATATCACATTAACCCCGCAATAAAGGCGGGGTTCTACTTGCTCACTAGTTGTGGAAAAGAGGCGCTTGCTCGAACTCTTCTTTCACACGCCCTGAATCGCGACATAGCTTAACCCTGACGATAAAATATCAATAGGTACATACCTCTAAGGGCCGATACCGACTGCGCACTGACGTATTGCAGTTGGCGTACTGTCAACCAATTAGAATCCTAGGCCACCCTAGAACCCTGTCGTATTGACACCGTGCTTTATTCGCTATAGAAGTCAGTTTGACTTTTACTGTGAAAGGGTTCTACATTGGCCTAGGATTCAGATTGGTTGACTGTCAATCAGCGTGCAGTTCCCATACAATTTGCAGTCTTAACGATTGTATTTTTGGATTTCAGGGCGGCCAAAGACGGCCTGCTGGAGGTGCTTCGCGAGGCGACGCGCAAGGAATGCAATAACAAGGACGAGTCTGGCATGACGCCCACCCTGTGGGCCGCTTTTGAGGGCCACGTGGAAGCGCTGCGGCTGCTGTGTGGCCGAGGGTTGGTATTCATCACAAATATAATCCGATATATGACATGGCCAACTACTGGGAAATGGTTAATGCGAGAAGTGGAGATGATAAGGAAAACAACAGAATAGGTTTATTCCGGTATGACGTCTATGGTTTACTATCACAAGATACCCGAAGACGCGCAGCGTATGCTTCTCAGCTCAAGGTTGATATTCAATTTCGTGTAACTACTGGATTATTTGTGAGAGGTTAAAAGTTAAGGAAATTTACAACGATGACGAGTTCCGTATATCAACGAGTCTAGGTACGTTGCCGAATGGCCCAAACGCTCACGAAACGCTCGTAGATATCTATCTCTATCGCTTTTGCATATTGGCGCGACAGAGACATTTCGCGGTGTTTCGTTTTCGTTTCGCGTCGCAGAAATGCTATTTAGCTACGGAAGCTAAAAGTTAAATTATTTGTAACACAAAGTACATATTCGCATCCGTATCGATACGGAGTGATTAAGCGATTCTGCGTTACAACATAAGTGCAGCAATAAATACGTCATTAATAGCTAGAAATTTATTACCATCGAATGATAAAGATTACAGTGACAGGGAGCCAAGTCTCGATAGTACCTATGAGCCTATGACTTTATTGAAATAAGTAATGTTGCTATATGAGACTGTTGATTCTTATACATACAGCGTGTGTATTCTATACGGGCGAATATCTTAATAACGATTAGTATCGGACCTAAAGAGCCTGACTACATGTTTTTTTTTTTAAATAGATGAGAATTTTCTTTTCATACATAATAATTCAGCACGCAATGTATTACGTCCACACCAATTAGCGTACCTCCTAAACGTCATTACGACATGACGTTTATGTCATGTAAAATTAAGTTGGACGGCGTACATTGCTGCTTGGTCAGACTAAAGAAATTAGTTACTCTTAATTAATAACACTTTTTAACAAAATTATTATCCTATACGATTCGTATAATCAGATACTATAACATCATACATTATTCGCCCGTATGGAATCCACACGCTGTATACATGTTTGTAAGGGTCACTTGCACCACCGACAAAGGAGGGTTAACCAGAGGTTAACCCACCATTTTATATGGAATTTGACAGTTGATAGCCCACTGAACTGGAGTTAAGCGGGCGGTGCAAGTGGCCCTAATTAATGTATTATCAATGTTACGATCCATAGGCCGATGAGGGATTAATAACTACAAGGTCCACTCGTCCAAATGAGGAAACTAATACTTAGAAATGTATTCAACTATAGAATCCTTTCACTTGCTCGTTTTTAAATTCCACACTCGGCGTTAAAATACAACTTTGCCCCCTTGTATAACAAATAACTATTAAAAGTTAATAATGATTGGTTTCAGAGGAGAACCCGACAAAGCAGATTACTTCGGTAACACAGCGCTGCACCTCGCCTCCGCGCGGGGCCACAAGGAATGCGTCACGTTCCTGGTGAACTTCGGGGCGAATGTGTACACCATGGACGTGGACGGACACACGGCGCAGGAACTCGCGGCCATCAACGGGAGGGACGACATACTGAGGTTCCTGGATCAGGCTACAGCGAAGTTGGAGAATAACGATAAGTGAGTACGAATCAGGCATATTTTGTTACCTCTGGAAACTTCGGGGCGAATGTGTACACCATGGACGTGGACGAACACACGCCGCAGGAACTCGCGGCCATCAACGGGAGGGACGACATACTGAGGTTCCTGGATCAGGCCACGGCTAAGTTGGAGAATAACGATAAGTGAGTACGAATCAGGCATATTTTGTTACCTTTGGAAACTTCGGGGTGAATGTGTACACCATGGGCGTGGACGGACACACGCCGCAGGAACTCGCGGCCATTAACGACAGGGACGGCATACTGAGGTTCCTGGATCAGGCCACGGCTAAGTTGGAGTACGAATCAGGCATGTTTTGTCACCTCTGGAACTGGACCCAATAAGATTATGACACCAGGAAACTTCGCAGCTAAAATAACAAGGAGGCTGTCCAATGCACCTTCGTAAACACAATTCTCGTCAGCTCGTTCTTTTATTAAGGACCTAATTACATAGATTAAAATGAAGGCACACTTTTCTCTCAGTATCAACCAAAACCAAATACCTAAAACATTGTTTCAAAACAGGCAGTAGGGCTACTATTTTAAACTGCTCTCATTTCTTATTTTTTCTCAACGCAAGAACGGTGGCAAAGGGCATAGGCCAATACACTGTTGAAGATAATTTTCGAAACGATTTCTTTTTACAGAAAAAAGGCGAAATCCATGAAAGAGAAAGCTAAGAAAGACCACGAAAAATCTCATAAACAATACCAAAAGCGACAGAGCAAAGCTGAGATTATGGCTGAGAAGGAACTAAAGAAGTTGGCGAAGGAGTGGGACCAGGGGTACAACGAGGATGTGTCCACAATGCCCCATAGGCCCAGCACCGTGCTCATGGCACTCAAGCAGAAGATGACCAGGTCCACAAGTCAGGGTTAGTTCTACTATCATTTGGTCTTATTTTTCGGCGTTTGGTACAATATTTATTCCACTTCCCGGCTTCCACATGAACTACAATGTTTTATGATAATATTGATGAATTTTAATTCCAATAAGGTCTAGTTTCCCTTCGGGTTGAAAGGTCAGATGGCAGTTGCTTTCGTAAAAATAGTGTTTGCGCCAAATCTTGGGATTAGTTGCCAAAGCGGACCTCAGGCTCACGTGAGCCGTGGCAAATGCCGGGATAACGAAAGGAGAATGATGATGATTGATGACTTTTACCCTTGTTTATTTACGCGCCCACATCTTCAAAATTGTGTAAATAAAATGAAGAAGAAGCCTATGGAATATGAGGCTTTGAACTACTGGTATTGGCTCGGAGAGAATTGATATTTTTCATTTACCGGTTTATTTTACAGTCAGTGCGTGATATCACTCTATCTCTCTCACACACACAGCAAAGCCAAAAATAAGTGTAAGGTTGGACTCAACCTCTTTTCTAAGCATTTGATTTGTTTTCCAGGTAACTTACTCGCCGACGAGCAGCCCCGACCAACGTACAGTGCCTTAGTCGGGACAGTAAACTCCGGCGCCCGCGGTCGCGGTGCTGTTTACAAGAAGGCTTTGGCTAGCAAGCTGAAGAACGGCACTGTGGGTCGCGCTGGGCCCACTGATGATTTCAAGGTATACCTTAACTGCAGCTCATCTGCTTTAAATACTTATCGTAATTTTAACCGTGTAGGACCCCTTAAGAACGAAAGTACTGAACTCACCTATTGTACTTGAACTGTCATTTATAAATAATATTTTAATGACAAACAAAAACTATAGTCGGTATAGTTTGCCCCAAACTTAAAACTCGCGGACCTATTCTATCCTGATACTTCCCACAAAAGGTCCCATCGCAGTGTCTCGCTCCAACTTCTACCTGGCCAGGCCGGTAGTTTTTCGCCACTGTTGCCTGTATGTAAGAACACCTGTAAATTCAATGTGCGATTGTTTTTTTTTACAACAGGTTGGTGAGGTGGAGCACGGCGGCCGGCGATCCGTGACGTCACTGAGCGGCGTGAGGCGCGACTCTGAGGTCATGTACGTGGGGACCTTCGGCGCCGGCCCTCAGGCTCGCGGCGAACTCAACAACGTGTTCCAACAAGCGCAGACGGAGCGACAACCACTTACTAGGTGAGCCACCTAGTTCTAGTCTATCATCTTACAATTCCATCAGGATCCCTCCTTCAAGAGGTTCTGGAATTTGACTCATGAGGTTATGTACGAGGGAACCTGCGGCGCCGGCTCTCAGGCTCGTGGTGAACTCAAAACAACGTATTCCAACAAACGAAACTTCTACGGAGCGGCAACCATTTACGTACTCCGTGAGTCACCATCCTAGTGACGATCCTAGTGTGTGTGTGACGACTCCAAGATCTTACCAACTCTTCAGAGGTCCTGGAATCCAACATGTGAAACTTCGGCGCCAGTACTGTTTACGAACTCGACAAAATGTTCCAACAGGCGCCGGCGGTAGGCGAGTCACCTTGTCCTAATGTGTCATCGGACGACACTATCATCTTCAGGTCTTCAAGAGGTCCTGGAATATATATGATTGTGAATGATTTCGACTAAATTGCATAAAACTTTTTCTAGTTTAGTTAACCTTCTAATTTCAAAATTAAACTGGTTTCGACATTAGTCAATAGCCCATTATTCGTAATAAATGTGTCATGTTCCTTTTTCCAGATCACTGAGCCAGCCTGATTTTACAGCGGCACAAGGGGAAGACAGCGGCATCGGCCAGGAGGTTCTACTGCAGGAACCCGCCAGCATATTCGACCGCCCTGGATTCGGGAGCGTCGCTTTCCGGTTAGTGAAATAAGAAACAATGTTTTTTAAATACCATATAATCATTGTCTTCAAGCAGCTTTCTAATAGTAGTATACCGTAGTATACCTGTGTACTCTGTCCACAGGCGATCAATAACAGCAACACTAGGAGCACTTCCCGCGGGCGGAGCACCAGGCGAAGACATGTCCATCGGATCCGCGGGCTCACTGGCCGCGCGCCACGCCTACCAACCAGCTGAATGGAACTCCGCGCAGTCAGGTATGTTAGCCTGTACTTTCACTGTTGCCACAAACGACTGATTAAAACATTTACTGGGGGTACTATCTGTGGGTGACGCACCCGACGAAGACATATTCATCGGCTCTGCGGGCTCGTAGGCCGCGCGCCAGTCGACAATATGGTACATAGTGTACATACGAGTACAACGTTCAATTACACTCCTAGCCAGGCGGTAGTAAAGCAAATAAGTAGTTATTGATATAAACTTCCCGCATCCCGCACGAGTACTAACATATGGATCAAGTAATTTGAACCTTTAGTTACTTTGATCACAAACAAATGTCACAATGTGAGCTTTGATTTACCCTACTTCACATAGCATTGTGTCTACCAACTACCCTTCTTACCGTTTCAGAGAGCTCAACAATAACATCCGACGAAGAAGGCGAAGCAGATGACTCGGGATACGCATCTCTCGAGCGTTTCCTCACAGCGTGGGGCCTCGCGCAATACGTGCAGAAACTGAAGGACGAGCAGATCGACCTGGACGCGCTCATGCTGCTGACCGAGAGCGACATGAAGTCACTGGGCCTACCGCTCGGCCCTTACAGGAAACTGGTCACCGCCGTGCAGGAGAGGAAACAGGCGCTCAGCAATCCGGGCGTTATTATTGATTCGGCTATTTAAAGTCTGGCCAAAGTATTTCCGTCACCACAAAATTAATAATTCCATAGAAATTTTCAAGACTTTTCTTAGTTACAAATTTGTTTGACCGGCTATAAAGCTTGCCTACTAGACGCCCCAAGCCATTTTCGTTTTATTACAGTATTTAGTCATCTTGATTTTACTCTGTAGGTATTTGGTAGTTAAATATCAATGTATCATATCATAATAACACCCAATGAAGGAGCTACACACTAACATATAATGACACCAGATGATGAGATGACTGGCTACGTTTCCTCACAGCGTGGGCCTCGCACAATATGTGCAGAAGCTGAAGGACGAGCAGATCGACCTGGACGCGCTCATGCTGCTGACGGAGAGCGACATGAAGTCCTTGGCCCCCCGCTCGGCCCTTACAGGAAACTGGTCACCGCCGTGCAGGAGAGAAAGCAGGCGCTCAGCAATCGGGGCGTCATTATTGATTCTGCTATATAAACTTGCCTATTTATAAAAAAAAGCTTATATCACCCGTCGTATCAAACCTTCTAATCAAGGGTGAACAGAACAGGCATCTTCTGGGTGAGCTCACTCCATCGTAGGCCACGTTTTTGCCTTTGACTTGGCTAGTCCGTGGCCAAGAGTAAGGTCATTTATAATAATAATAAAAAAAACCATTTCGGTGGATCAGGAAATTATATGTCATTAATTAATTACATTAGTGTTTTGTCCTTTAGGTGCGTAGATAAAATTCATTCTATTTCGTATCTGCAATAATACAAGTCCTCGCGGCGTATAAATGGGACTTATCCAATTTCTGAGTACCTATCGTTCTACTACTTATTCAAAAACTATTTCGTGGAAAATTTCATATAATATGGCGTAATTGTTTAGGTCATTTTTCTTTATTCTGTTTGCCTTATAGCGCAGTATACGCCACTGTTACAGCTTCATGAGGTATCTTTACCGACTTATATATTAATACATCCACCCTTTCAATGATAAGTAAGATTTACTTACTCTGAGATTTTCTGAAATTACCTAATGCCTACATTGCCAAGTGAAATTTTAAAAGAACCATATAGTTGACTATTATTATGTTTTGTATTTTTGCACTTTTTTCGTGTGTCAGGCGTTAATGCATTCCATTTTTTATTGTTTAATGAATTTATATGTATATTAGTTAACTGTAACAATCATTACCATGATTTTACAAAGTGTCTTTCAATACCTAGTTATTGCACCAACGTAGGTATGTGGCGATGCAGTTCCATTGCCAATAGGCCAAAGGATACCTAAAAATGCTCAATTCACTGATGTTATGATGTTAAGTCACATGTCACAAACTACATCTTATTCTTTGTGATGTAGGAGCATACTCTAGCAACAAATAAATTATTTTCATAGAAAATATTTTCATTTGTATCTTTAAACAGTCACACTACTATGTAATATACTTGGAATTTTCGACCCTTGTCTTCGTGATCCGATGTCCGAGTGGTTCAGGCATCCGTCCGGTAAAGGGAGGACGCTGGTTCCAGCTTGGGACACTCGGAGACCTTGGTCACTTTTTCTTTGTATGTGACATTTATTTCATGTTTATGTAGGAACCTAGGAACATATCATATTGTATGAATTCATGGTACTGATTGAGATATATTATTTAAGTATTAATTTGTAAAATGTGATAAGAACCACAAAAATCATGTCAAGTCTAGTGACAATTTACCCATGTGTCGCCATAAAATATTTTTGTACATTTTTAAATATATTTTTTATACGATCAGTTAGATTTTTATTTGCTACCTACTACTCATTTATTACCTCGAAGTTAATAATTAATTCATCGACTTAATTCTAAAAATTTTGAATAAGTACCTGCCTACCTACCTGCGTTATTTGTGGTGAAGGCTTAGTGATAAAATTAAACAAGGTATATTTCATTAAAAATTTAATTTGGAAATTTTAAATACAATATCAATTATCGCTTGTAATATAATTCTACAAATCTCTACTCTCGTAAAACGACGACGTACCCTAAATTAATTTACACATTTGCGACTTAACTAGTTGGTCCAGTACCTTTTCTATTTGACAACCGATTTTATTTAAATACATTAAAATTACCAGAAACGCTCGGAAAAATCACTTATATAGATCACAGTCAGCGGCAATAAAAAAAAGCTCAATAATTAACCAAAAAAATTAAGACTATTTGCGGCAAATTGTGAGCTTTAAAATTATTGACGAAGACTAGGTACAGTCAGGTTCAAAGTACATATTTAAATTTCTACCTTACTCAAAACTGTTTATCAACTCTATTGCACTAACGATGAAGTAGATATTTAAGTAAGGTAGAATAGTAAATATTTTTTAGAACTGACGACACAGGACGGATCGGGATCCTCAGTCACGTTTCACTCATACCAAACGGTACACAATCATCCAAACACCTACAATACATGAGAGAATTTATTAATTTGAAACGTATTAAAAACTAAAAAATAATCCAGAATTACCTTGTGTTGCCTTTATAATATAATAAGTAGGTAGGTACCTCCTCGTACAATATATTGAATAAAATTAACTATTACCAGTTGCTAGTTTATTCTACTTTTCAATATAAATGAGCATTGACGTCATAAGGCACACCATTCCAATACATATATAGAACTTGTTCTTTGTATTATCCTTTACAAATTGTGAATCGCTTACGACTGATCCTACCTCTACATTTGTTTGCGTCGACACACTTATGGCGGAGTGGTGACACTTCTTACTAAACTACTTTCGAATAAGTACACCTTGTAAAATATCGTTATTAACTAAATTCGTAACAGAGACGTTTGTTCGAAGTAACATCACATCGCGTTTTGAAGAGACCAGCTGTGTCGGAGTTTCGAAAAGCCGTGCTCAGGGGCCGGGAGTTATCAAACGAATTGAACTTGCAGAATTAACTATATGTCGGACACCTCCGGACGGGATCGCGTCTCGACGTCCACAGACGAAAATGTCAGTCAAATAAAATAGCTCTTAACTAGTAAAAATCTACCGACGTCGAAACAGTCCCGCGCGGAGGATGGAGCCCGAATCGAATCACTCCATCGGCCAAAAAAATCGTGCCAATAGTAACAGATTTATCACTTTTCAACCAGATTCGGGCCACCCATCGGAAGACCACGATTGCTTTGAGAGGGAGACTTATCGAAAAACCATGGGTGGGATCGCTACACTATGACGGCATTCGTCGAAACTCGGAACGTCGCTCCTTCGCCCGCGCGTCAGTACATGAACGCTAGATACAAATTGCTGTGCTTCGCAGACGCTCGCCCGACTCGCCTGTTGTACTTCCACCAGCGGCCGCGCCCTTCGTCGTTGTAGTACGAGTACTCCGGGTACGGGATGTAGGCCCCGGTCGCGGGGTCCACCGGCACCATAATCGGCAGATCGCTCATCGAGGCCGGCCGGTCGTACGACGAGGCCGAGTCGTAGCCTTTAGGCTCCGCATACTGCGGGCTGTGGCACTCGTTCTGATTCTCGATCTCGTGGCTCTCGTTGCAGACGGGCACGCTCCTGCTCGTGTCGGCCGAGATGTTGGACCGCGAGCGGAGGATGGGCCGGGTGGAGGAGAAGTCGGTGGAGTGCTGCAGACTCTTGGAGCGGGTCCGGAGGGTCTGCGGCGGCGTCTCGTCGATGCGGGAGAGCGTGTGCCGGCGCACGGGCCGGTAGACCCTGCGGTCGCCGAGCTTGGGGCGGCGGAGGCGGCGGTGCGAGTTGAAGGTGAGCAGGCTGTCGTGGCGCTCGAGGTTGCGCGCGGGCGCCTGCGGGGCGGGCGCGTTGCTGAAGTGCGCCGCCACTAGTTCCCTCATCTGGTCGCATGCTCAGTAGTTGTAGGGCCCGTACTGCGAGCCGTGGTAGTAGGGGCCGGGGTACGCCTGCGGCGGCGGGTAGCCCGCGTACGCGTACTGCTGCTTTTGCGGGTACACTGAAATATCACAATGTACCTTTAGCCTGGTGGCCTACGTTCAAATTAAATCCTCAAAAAAAAATTTGGTGAAAGTAACTTATGAAACTTTACTTCAAATATCATTTAGGTATTGGAACAAAAATATATTTCTCTAAAAATACAAATATTCACCAAGCGAACCCAAAGCAAAATTTTACCATGACGTAGACTGAAAAAATATTTACAACAGATTTTTTGTGTTTGTGTTTGATATTCTTTGTTTTAATGATTTAAATTGGATGTTTATCTGGATGGTTTTAAATGAATATGTTATTATCTTGCAAGACTGCTACAGTCTGGTAAGAAGAAAAGTAGAATTTAAAAAGTGGCAACATCGTCGCATTTTCTTATAGTTATATGATTCGAATGCGACGACCCTAATGTTCTACCAAGGACCATTTAATACTAGACTGATATAGCCCATACAAAAAAGCGTACCCCTGAAAAAAGCTTAGTTTTTGCTTTAAAACTAGATGGCGTTGTTTCGTAACCCGGGAGTAGAAAAAAACATATTTTCACACATATTTTTACTTGTTTTTATATTATACTATGAATAACTATCAGAAAACTTTATTTTAATATCAAAATATTGGCTCAAAACACAATTTTTACAAATTATATTTTTTGGTCGGCCTCGACGTAGTTGTGATCACTTCGCTGGCTAAGTTTGTTCGCATGTTGTCTAATTATTGCCAAATAAAATGACTAGATGACGTTGGTGGACTAGGAAAATGTCACATCCGTTTCGTTGTTCATTAATATAATATACTTAGTGATAATAAACCTATATGTTGAGCTCAAATACGTTCAACAAAACGCAATCATTGTGCCAACAGATGTGACATCTGACATCCATGTCACATCACAAATGTCATTGTATGATTTATTGAATATTCATAATATATGGATATTAAATATTTTAGAATCGCAGCAGCAATGCGAGTAGAGATACAGAATTAATAACTGTATAAATTAATAATTGTATGACCAATGACCTCATACATAAAATTACCAGTTTAGGTGACAGAAGGCGAATCCAATTTGTAAACATTAAATGTGCTAAGGAAAAGAATCTTTCCGATTTTCAACGGGACACGGCTGAAGGGGCGAGCTGGTTTCGACTGCGCCCATGCATCTCAATTGTCCAGAAAGTTCATTCGAAGATCATTTTGCTTATAATAATCTGAGTAATCACAGTGAATGGTTTGACAGTATTTCAGCTAACATGTAGAGAGACTTGCTAAGCTTCGTCGGTCAGGCTTCGTCTTGGACACAACGCGGATAGTTAGGCCGCCAGGTGTGGCACTTTGGATTACGTTTTTATAATAAATTAATGATAGTTTGTATTGTTTTGGTAATATATTTTCTACTCGTATACTACTCGTTTGGTACTCGTATAAACCTAAACTGAGATAATAAATTAATAAAAGGAAATAATTAGTGAAACTCTGACATAAGTAATAATTAATGAGACTAAATGCGTTTTCACATTATCCGATCCGATATCGGATGTAGGACTGATACCCCATACATTACAGGCGCTATCTTGGATTTTTTCCATTTAAATCCTTCCGACATCCGATATCGGTTCGGATAATGTGAAAACGGACTAAGACAATAGATACCTTGTTAGTGTTATATACCTATGCCTATGTATATCCCACCAAAAACATTCTGTAAAAAATAGCCGTCTCGATGGAGCTGCTTGTTTATCTCTAAAAAGTAATGAAATCTACATAAAGTTCCTTACTGCGATTTCTTTATAATTATAGTTAACTAGACTTTTCCCGCGGCTTCGCTCGCGTTAAATTCGAAAATCTCTCCACAAACTTCCATCCTCCATTCTAAGGAAGTGGGGGGATATAAAAAGAGACAAAAAGTAGCCTATGTCACTTTCCATCCCTTCAACTATCTCCACTTAAAAAATCACGTCAATACGTCGCTCCGTTTTGCAGTGAAAGATGGACAAACAAACAGACACACACACTTTCCCATTTATAATATTAGTATGGATGTTGTGTGACTTGGCCGTTGAAGTGTAGCGGTGCTGGCGACAGATTGGTGCAATGGTGTCATGGAGCACCTGGTTATAAACTTCTTTATACCCTTGTGTATAAAGAAGTTTATAAGTTTCATATTCGATGGTCCGAGCTAAGGTTCGTAAAGCCATGAAGCCGAGCTGATAATCATTGTCGCTAAACGCCGATCGAAACGCAGTCTGAAGTGGGTGATAAACGTAGGTACGATACGAGCAGGTATGCGTACTTATGGCTCGACGACCTTTTTCGATTGTGTGTCACCGTAAGTACGCGTAAAAACCGCTGCGCATAGTAGTCGACCATCCAACGCGTACTTGCTCGTACGCCTATCACCCACTTGACGTCGCGCCAACACTTTATGGAAAAAGCGGGTTTTCAACAACTACCAATAAGATTTTAGACATTCAAAAATCTTCAATAATACTCAACTGTTTCGGTCGCACTCGTTCAAATATAGGATAGGATTGGCATGAGCGAGACGGTCAGGAGATTGATTGTCAACATGATATATAGATATCATGTTGACTATCATAAACACCGTTCGAAATGGCCTAATTAAAATCTAAATTTTAAATATATTGAAAGTAATATTACTAATCATTGACGTCACGCTCAAAATGAAAGAGATAGAAAATTTGACAGTATGGTACTCTTTTGCATGATTGTCATAATTCAAAATAAGAACGATGGCTTGCGTTGTAAACAGGGACTGAAACATGACACGGGCCCCTAGCGTCATCTATATACTTTTCACTGTATCACTTGTAACGCCGTTGAACTACCGCGTGCGTATTTAAAAAAAAAAAACGACATTTTTATTCAAATGACACTCTTAGTGACATCTAGTGACATAGATTTACGGCTGCCAACGGGGTACGGTATTTAGTATGGACTCTGCTGGTCCTTTATAATCGTCCTTGGTTCTACTATTTCCTTCTCACACTATAAACACATTCATTAATATTAATTTTTGACAGATTTGTGGAAATAGGATAGGCAATTAAGGTTTATCTAAGTAACCACGGATGTGAGCCTCATGTTCGGTGGGAACTGTGGGAAGCGACTGCATACGTAGCGTTATATGCGCCGCTGTACTACCCTCACATAAACTGTATATGTACCCAAATCTAATTAAATAGCTGTAATTTCTCGTGTTTCTATCTGAAAACGCATGTTGTATTGCAAGACAATAAAATACCAATTAGACTGCTTTTCACCAGATATGTAAATAAACGGGGTACACTGGGATTGTCAAAGTAGGAACCTTTTGTACGTAAACGTACCTCGAGCATCTCGAGTGAAAAAACAGCCTTGATGACTTAAAACTAAAATGAGAAGCGTTACCCGGCATGAGATACTGCATGTTAAGCGCCTCCTCCCTCTCGCGCTCGCCGCGCAAGCAAATGGCGGCCGACGAGAACAAGATGGCGGACAGCAGCGAGAGCCCCACGCCGCACCACGCGACCATGTACGACCAGTCGTACCACACGCGAGCGTTATCTCGCAATATCTGGTTTAGCGCAGTGCGTGTCGAGTTATGCGATTGGCATTTGTTTTTGTGTGTTTTCAGTTGTTTAGTGTGTTTGTTTGGCGAGGATTTATGTATGCGTGTAAAGGGATATGTCCAACATCAAAAAGTTGAGGTTCATTTGTTCCATAAGAGTTGGTCGTAATTGAATAGTGTAGTAAAAATCCAGAGTCAGTAGTCAAGTTTATGTACATTTGTTGAAGTTTGAAGGAGTTTAGTCAATGTTACGTCGAATATATACAACACCGTGTGTTAATCCCGGTTTCAAAGCGTGTTAGTATTGCGTTTGGCGTAAACCAGATATTAAGAAATAGCGCAATTATTTATAATGCAATTAATGGTCGTTTCCGTCCGTTATACGCAGTAGCCAAGTTTCATAGATACATGAAAAGAAAGAAAAAGCATTTTGTTAGTTTCACATACTGGGACATCCATTTGTAAACGATTGCCTTCAATAAAAATTAACGACCTTATCAATTGTCAATGAATGCCCACACTAGAGTAAAGATGTTCTAATCCCCATTGACAATGACAATCGAGAAAGTGTTACATTTTTACCCAAAAACGTTATATATCTTGGAAGTCAAATATGTATTTACAAATGTCCAATTGAAACAAAAAACTGACCCGGATAAACATATAAATAAATATAAGATACAAAATCTCCCGAAAATCCTGGAAAGAAATTCCGTAACCGCCAAGCGTTAGTAACCGTCAAAATGGCCGACACAAGATGGCGGCAATGGCGGCTGACCTGGCATTATGTACTGCACGTTATTCTGCTGTTCGCGCCGCTTCTCCTTGCTCAGGCAAATGGCGGCAGAGAAGAAAAGAATGGACGCGCCGAACGATACGCCCACGGCCATCCACGCGAGGATGTACGACCAGTCGTACCATATTGAGGAGTTGTCTTTTAGCACCTGTTGCGGGTCGGTTAGAATTACACTAGGGCTTTGAGAGGACGTGTCAATGGTTTTTCGGAAACTAATATGCCACATCATGACGTCAGTTATTTGGGATTCGAACCCAACACTGAAAACCAATAGGATGCTCGTATATTGACGGTCCTCGTAATCAATGGACTACTTATCTACTGAAAAGAGTCATGCATGACTCATTAGAGTAGGTAGGTAGGAATTATACATTTAATTTGGTCCATACAAATTAGAGTTGCTACCAAATCCATTCTTAATTAAAAATTTCAACTACAAATAGGTTACCTATATCATATTGTATCTTTGATCAACATTAGCAATATAGCTGCACACAAGACTTTTTGCAAAGCCTTTTACTTTCATAGCTTGTTGTCATTTTAAGAAGAGTCATAGTGAATAATGCCGTCTTGTTGTCCGTATCTTTTCGTTGTGATATTAAACTTTCCTTATAAGTATTCTTGGAGTGAACACGGATTGTAGGTATGCTACTTGCTATATTTCAGCTATGATATGTCACTCCATCTATACGAACTATCGAGATAGTTAACCCGTGGAGCGTCCTATAGACACACGGTCTCCATAACTAATATGTAATTTAAGGGGGCGGGCGCGCCACGGGTTAAACTCAAAGCAGAAGTATATATAAAGGCTTACGTTGGGCCACTGCTGGTAGTACTCCTCCCCGACGACCTTCTCCTTCTCATAGAATTCGACGCCGTGCCATAACGCCATCGCACCGGCCGCTAGTAAACCTGCAACAAGAATGGACTTTCTTTACTTGGGCTGTTCGTCGCAGCAAGTTCAGGGTAGACAAGTTGCAAATATGTCATTCTCTAGGAGTCATCCATAAATTACGTTACAGCGTGGGGGGGGGGGCACGCCGCGGGGGCGGTCATACTAAATGTGACAATCCATGTTAAAGGGATACAAAAAAGCGTGACAGGGGGTGGGGGGTAATACTTGAAATTTAGTGAGACCTAATATGTGGATAGTCCCGTAATGTTGTCCATATTTCGTAGTTCATACTTGTGACACCACAGCGTTACAGTAAGCGCGAAAATGTACCAGTTTATACTTATTAATTACGATTTACGAATGATAAAGATATGTCAGTTACTCAACAGTACATTGGCAATGTTAAGCACAAGTGATTGCTATTCGCGACCAGGTAATATGAAGGAAAGCAATGTCATATAATAGTTCTAATTTAAATGAGAAAGCAGAAATTAGTCTTAATCAGACACACTCGTTAACTGATCTAAGACTTTCTTAAGCAATTAAGTAAGTCAAGTCTTACGCGATTAAATTTCAATTATCTATCCATATAGCATGAGTTTCATTTCCGTTTAATCACCTGAATTTAGATTAAACTCAGTTAATATAGGTAAAGGCAAGTTTCCAGGCTGAGCATAATGCAGAGTTTCTTTTTTTTTTTAGTATAAATAGGTAGACGTTTGACCACGATCACACCTGATCATCAGGTCCTGATGGTAAGTGATGATGCGGTCTACGGTGGAGCACGCTTACCTATGAGATACCTATTTACTCTTGCTTTAAGGATTGTACTCATGTGGAAACACAGACTCAGGCAGGGCATTCCACTCCTGCAAAATAAATGTTGAAGCGAAACGCTTAATGCGTATTTTTGGAATACTAACCGTGAAGCGATGCCGCAAATTACTATGTGACATAGGTATAAGTAAATACGTGCATTTAATTTGAGTATAGGCACATTAATGGAGGGATGGAGCAAATCGGATTAGGTACATGCATTTAGAACCAAAATTTACACCTCAAAAGCTTATTTTGGATCTAACTTGACTGGACTATTGTCCATTATGTCCAATACATTCTATAATCCCTATACGACACACTGTCATACATAAGTAAGCTTCTCACGCTTGAGAAATCTGGGCCATGGTGGTACATTGGTTATGAACGATGAAGCGGTTTGGTTGCCAAATTGTGGCACGGTGTCAATCGACTAAGCCGCTTAATGTGACATCATGACATGGTGAATTTGAAACTCGGGGCGAGTCGCAAAGCCAGACTTATTTTTGCTTAATACTATATTCTGCGGAAGTCGTGACGGCCGAGTGAAGCTGACGTTGGACTTTTAACCCGGAAGACGCAGGTGTGCATCATGGCTCAATTAAATGTGACATTATCTGGGTAAACGGACCTTATTGTCGATGGCGCTTACGGCGTTATAAGCGATGTTCGTGTACAAATACGACGACGCAGGACGTAAGCGCCATCGACAATAAGGCCCCTTTACCCAGATAATGTCACAAATGTGTTAGATATTAGAAACTTATGTTCCTTTCCGCTTTTCAAATGTATTCAAATGTGACGTAGCCCAAATCCTCTAGAGGATGAAGGAGGCCAGTGCCCTGCAATGGGACGTATAGAGGCACGCACTAGCTATTAAAGAGTCAACTTACAAGTGACGAGCATCAGGAGCGGTGATGTTGCCCGGGCTGCGCTTCTAGCAGCCGACGACGCCGGTCCAGAACGCCACGAACAGAGAGAAGAACGCCACGATGAACAGAGCTACCGTGGAACACGCCACAGACTACTATGAAGTTCAACTTACACGTGACGAGCATCAGGATGGCCGTAGCGGTGATGTTGCCCGGGCTGCGCTTCCAACAGCCGACGACGCCGATCCAGAACGCCACAAACAGAGAGAAGAACGCCACGATGAGCAGAGCTACCGTGGCACACGCCACAAACTACTATGGTGTTCGACTTACAAGCATCAGGATGGCCGTAGCGGTGATGTCGCCCGGGCTGCGCTTCCAGCAGCCGACGACGCCGGTCCAGAACGCCACAAACAGAGAGAAGAACGCCACGATGAACAGAGCTACCGTGGCACACGCCACAAACTACTATGGTGTTCGACTTACAAGTGACAAGCATCAGGATGGCCGTAGCGGTGATGTTGCCCGGGCTGCGCTTCTAGCAGCCGACGACGCCGGTCCAGAACGCCACAAACAGAGAGAAGAACGCCCCGATGAACAGAGCTACCGTGGCACACGCCACAAACTACTATGATGTTCGACTTACAAGTGACAAGCATGAGGATGGCCGTAGCGGTGATGTTGCCCGGGCTGCGCTTCCAGCAGCCGACGACGCCGGTCCAGAACGCCACAAATAGAGAGAAGAAAGCTACGATGAACAGAGCTACCGTGGAGCGCGCCATGTGCAATCTGGAATTTTATACAAAAAATTTAGGGTCTTAATTCTTAATGGTCTCGAAAATTTAAATGTTCTTGCAATGCTGCTTCGTCACACTGTGGAACGATGCCAAGAATATTTTGTTTATTACCTATAACTTTTAATTATTCTAACAAAAATCTATCAATTAAGTAAGTACTTTATAAGACTCTGGTTGAGGATTCTTTGTCAACAAACGAAGAATCAAAAATATTCCTGTTAGTAGGTAGTAACTGATCAAATATTCCACACACCAGTATTACATGCCAACTGCGTTTCTCCAGAAACCGAGCTGATAAAACTAAAACTAATACAAGCCCGACTGTTACAGCCCAGGGCGGCAATTACAACAGACACGGATGCGGAATGCATTCTCTATTCCGTGCATAGTTAATGTTTTTACTGCGTATTAACAGTACATCATACTTGTAAACACCGTGGTAGCTAGAAAGAAAGGACTTTGTGGTAAAAGTAACGGAGAAACCAAGTTGAATTGATGTTCTAGTTTGACATTTTCAACACAACTTAAATTTTCCCCCAAAACTTCGCAGTTGAAGTGGTTACTGCAAGTCACTACTGAGATATGTAATACAATATTCAATTTTCAGCAATTTTTGGTCTTTATAGTGGAGGGGTAATTGGAAGTTTCGTTATAACATAAAAGTAATTATTAATTATGATAATTTTGCGCATATTATCCGTAAACAGTACCTACAAGAAACTTTCGAGCCTAATTAATTCTCTTATCCCGTACAGGCGTTCACTCCTTCGAATTCTTCAAACTATGTATGATTATGATAGATAGCCTTCGTATAGGTAACCTAGCCACATTGACATTTACCTGTTCATCGCGTCGTCAGAAAGCCCCTTGGTCTCGTTGTTCTCGTCCGGAATGAAGTAGTCCACATTGCTGCAGTGAGTTTCCACGGGGGACAGGTAGATCTCAACTGGAACAGAACAGATACTACATTGTAGGTTTTACAAAATCATAAACATAAATCTCTCAAAAACATAAATTTCTGAATCTGAATCTGAAAAACGCTTAGGTTTTTAAAAAACCGTGATCAACATCCGTTGTTAGATCATCGCACACATAATATTATTGCTTATTGGCAGCAAAAACTATTGAATAAATCAACATTCGTAATGTAAGATAAAATAAATCATACATTATTTTCACAATGACTATAAGATTGCATTGTAACCGTAAAATAAGTTATAGCTATGTCGCTAAGGCATTGGGTGCCTCTTCACAGTCATCACCACAGAATATCAAAGGAACAGAAAGAACAAGAGAAATGGTATTTAAGTTGTTTTGATAGTTCTGTCTCGGAAGGTACTTACGCTACGTAGGAGCTTGTTGTGTCTTTATAATTGTTAATTGTGTAGGCCTAACTAAACCAACAATAGTCGCCGGTATGCAACGGCAATTATTTATTTGTGATGTGATACAATAACAATACTGCCATCTGTTATAAATATGTTGCTTTCGTCAGACACAAATAATCGTATAGGTATGATTTGAGTTTATTTGCAACAATGAACATTAAATATGAACTCTCTTGGTCTACGCTAAATACGCCGTGTAAGTATATAAAATGTTTAAAGAATTTCCGGACTTTCCTTTCGTTTTTCTTTTGGTGAGCCTACAGCTACAATCATTGTTGTGTAAACTAGCGTGTGCTACTAAACAATACATTGGTAACCAAAGGTGATTCAAATACGGGCTGACGATTTTAAAACAAATAGCAACAATGGGCTAAAGTATTCAGTTACTAGGTCTGTTGTGCCACTTAGTTCGAGAACTTTGAAGAGGCTAGCTTTTTCCCAAACTGATGAGTCACGAGTCGCTAGATTATTTAGATCTAAGAATTTTGCTTTTGAAAACGTAGGTACATTTTCTATTAGTTACCTCACAACTCACAACATAGCGACTCGCTAGCGAATATAGAATGATTTCAGTCATATGCGTCCTTGTCCCCATGTTGTGTTCCGAAATTGAGAGTTTTTGTTAGGTGGGTTCGAAGACCATTCCACTTTAAAACACTAGGTTAAATTAATAAATATACCTTAGTTTAAAGAGCAATGTCCGAAATTAGAAGAAAAATATCCATAAAAATAACCATTATAACGTTAAGTACTCATTTAAATATCAACTATCTAATGCATAATCGAATATGTTGTGAGTTGTGAGGTAACTAATAGAAAACGTAGGTCGCAAGGCAAAATTCTTAGATCTAAATAATCATTATATTACAGCTACTTAATCATACACTAGCCTACCAGACAAATATGGTCCTACACGCGATTGATTCACGGCAACCTTGATCTAAGGAAGAGGCGTACTCATACGCATAGCTCGATGCGCGTTGAACCAGGAAGACAATGCACACAATACTCCGGAGACGAGCCGTCACCATTGTTCTAGCGGATCATAGAGATAAATGCTATGATTTCAATTTTGCCTTCAATAGTTGTGGGGAATCAGCGGAAATAATGGATAATTTTACATCAAATTAGTGACTGATTTAACCTAAGTGTTTTCCTATTTAAAATGTATATCTAATTTCTGACAAGATAATGAAAAAGTCTTGAAATAAATACCTGCCTAAAGTCTATGCACCCGGTCACTGATGATGATGAGAAAAAGTACTGACATGACTAACCCGCAAAAGTTAGTTGTTTAGTAACTATACCTTACCCATACCTTAATGATTTTTAGGGTTCCGTAGTCAACTAGGAACCCTTATAGTTTCGCCATGTCTGTCTGTCCGTCCGTCCGTCCGTCCGTCCGTCCGTCCGTCCGCGGATAATCTCAGTGACCGTTAGCACTAGAAAGCTGAAATTTGGTACCAATATGTATATCAATCACGCCGACAAAGTGCAAAAATAAAAAGTGGAAAAAAATTTTTTATTAGGGTACCCCCCCTACATGTAAAGTGGGGGCTGATATTTTTTTTCATTCCAACCCCAACGTGTGATATATTGTTGGATAGGTATTTAAAAATGAATAAGGGTTTACTAAGATCGTTTTTTTATAATATTAATATTTTCGGAAATAATCGCTCCTAAAGGAAAAAAAAGTGCGTCCCCCCACCCCCTCTAACTTTTGAACCATATGTTTAAAAAATATGAAAAAAATCACAAAAGTAGAACTTTATAAGGACTTTCTAGGAAAATTGTTTTGAACTTGATAGATTCAGTAGTTTTTGAGAAAAATACGGAAAACTACGGAACCCTACACTGAGCGTGGCCCGACACGCTCTTGGTCGGTTTTTTTCAGTACAGATGGTATTTTTTCAATAGTGCGAGAAGTGGTTCATTTCTTCTCAGGTTGTACCTTCGAAGGGCCATATGTACTGAAAGACGTCGTACGATACACGTGCGAAAAGGAAATTTGTAACTCGTGTCGATTTAAAACACTCCCTTCGGTCGTATCTTAATTTATCGCCACTCGTTTCAAACTCGTTTCGTTTTTTTCGCACATATTTATATGATAATGTACTATTTTTACCAAGATATATACACACTAGTGTACCTAGTATCTACAGAGAACACTAGTTCTCTGTAGATACTGGGTACCTACACGTCCCATTCATGGTAAGATAGAGCTCAACACCGCAAAACCACATTTCCTTCTATTCTTTATTACTAACAGATTCTCCGAAAAAATTACACAAGCCATTAAACTTAATGTTGAAACCAGTTCCTAGTTCCCACCAATCAGCACTGCAAGTGAGTTCAATTAATTAGCGATCTCTTTCTAGCTTTAATATATTTGCTATTAAATAAAAGTGATGGAAGATGGAATTGTCTTCGAAAGCGTGATCGTGTTTCAATTTATAAAAAACCGCGTAAACTGACACTGAGTCCCATGACATGACTCTCAGGCAATGCAATTCTTTGGCATACACGCGTTGAGGAATACATTGTATTGTTCCATGTTGATGACATAAGCAGTGATGTCATTTTTGTCAGATGTGTGTGTAGATACAGAGGTATCATAATTAGATAATTACTCATCGCCAAGGTGGCAAAACATAGCGACAACAAATAAACATTCTTAGTTTATGGCATAACATAACGGATCTGTAAAGCGATACCTACATAACATCCTTAAATGAGCATTTCTTTTTTTTGCCATTTTTATATTTTTAGGGAAATTGTACTCAGAATCACGAGTACTTTTAATATCACTGGGAGACAAAAAGTGTCCCAGAATTTCCATACATTTTGTTACTTTCCTCTTTTGTTACCCCACACAACATGTACGTAAAATGGTAACAGAATAAGAAAAATTCGTATGGGACAAGTTTTTTAACTACTAGGATTGAAAAAGCTAGTGATTCTGAGTAGAAATAGCATATTTTTTTCAAAAATATCACATTTCATAAAAGTAGCAAAAAAAAATGCTCAAATATATTGATGATTGATTACAGAAACATTATTATGAAGACCTTCTAGAAAAGGCTCAAGCATATTGTGGCTCTAAGAGAGGTGTTGGACCGCTTGCTTGCTTGCTTGATGGTGGTCCACAATGATTTGGGCAAGCTCAGCTGTCAACAACGACAACCCAGGACAGGCAGTTCTGTCACGTGAGAGAACTAGGAGAATCGACCCAAAATAATGGGATAAGGCCAAGACAAAGAAGAACAATTAAATTTTGACCCTTTTTGACCCAGTCGTTACTTTCTCTGAGCAGGCTTTGTCAGTGCAGGTTTTATTTGAAGATAAACTAAAAACAAAAATATAACAAGACTATGGAGAATACCAGATATTGCCTACCTATAGGTAGTGCAAGATTTGTAGATACTCTGCATGTTTAGAATTGCGAAGACAGAATTACACAAAAGGTGCCAAGTACATGAAGTTACCACAATAAAGCAATAGAAAGGGCAACCCAACTGGCACAAAGCAAGTACACGACATAACGACATTTAGTGCGAATGAATATTCAATCAGCATAAACATTAGCAGCACAGAGGCTTTGTCCCGCCCACGCGGAGGCAGTTAAATATCATAGTAAATATCTCAGCTATGTATGGGCCAAGGTGAAAACACCTATACGTATGACGTATCACACGTCGATCACAACGTGCTTACGATGTAGGCAGGCTGTTTCACTGCGGTGACAATTATTCAATTCAATTATTTATTTCGGATTTAAAAATACTAATCTTAACATTTTTTTATGAGATAGGAGGCAAACGAGCAGGGGCCCGTTTCTCGAAAGGTACAAGCCTTGTATTACAAGTGCGCGAACTGTCAAATCATATGGGTTTCCATGGAAACACACTTGTAAAACAAGACTTGTACCTTTCGAGAAATGGGCCCCAGATAGGCCTCCTGATGGTAAGCGATCACCGCCGCCCATGGACACCCTAATAACTAGAAGGGTTGGGGGTGCGATGCCGACCTATATTATGGGAGTATGCTCTTATCTTGAAAGTTTGAAGGTCGAAGAAATACCGCAGGCGACAGTTCTAGTTCTGTCCGAGGTAAGAAGATCCTGGAGAAACGCACAGTTGAGGACTGCCAGCCATGAATAGGTACTTAATTGAGCAATTGATTAAGATTAAGACAATTTTGTACCTATTGGTCGATATTAAAACTAGTTATGAGTAGTGAAATTAGTAAGACAAATAAGTTTCATTTTAGGATAGGTATTACTGAAAATGAATCAACAAACAAATCAAAAAGAATGACACGCGTAACATATTCCCTTTACATAAAAAAAATACAAGAGGATGTGCATACCGGCACAGTACGATTAATAAAACAATTGCGAATCGCCGCACGTCCGTATTTGGACCGCCGCCCAATATGACGAGTGCGCGAAATAGGTGACCCGGTCCACGCGACATTTCAGACGGCGGCTTAGAGAAAGTTTGTCGTCCTTGCGAAGCACCTGCTGAGAACGATTGCTTAAGCACCTCGCTCAATTAATGTTAGTTAAGCAAATAATTACATTGAATCTTTCGGACTTTGAATGGTGAAAGGCTGAAAATGTTACTTATTTTATCTTTTGCCGCTGGTTCTTTATAACGAAACGAACACATCCATCGCTACGCATAGTCCTACGTCGTCTGTTGTATAAACGCTGACCCGGCGCTGTCCATCATGACTCAATTCTAAAGGTTCCGTCTGTACCCGATAGGTGAAAACTATGACTGAGAAGCTATAAATAAAGGCCACGTGATAACTTTAAAATTGCAGTATGCGGAAGCCTCTTCACGTATTATCCATTACTTATCGTAATTTTATTATGTCAATGATTAAATAGTCTAGCCCACATTGCCCTCTAGGGTCAACAACGGTGGCAAACTAGCATCACTAGAAAGCAGACGCATTCCGAAATCCTACTTTCTTCGCAATCGGGCTTACATCAGGAGAAATTATTACAGCATTAATTTATGGCCAGGTGAAAGCCAGCCAGCTATCGGTCAAACGAAGAAACAAAATGCAGTCGCGACTTGCATACTAAAGAATTTTTAAGTCAGACTGAACTTCCTTGTTCTACATTATGTAATATAATAGTTACATAAGGTTTATAATAACACCTCTTAAAACAATGGATATTAAGATTAATCTGCGAATTCGCGAATATGCAAGCCATGGGCGTTCACTTGTTTATGGTCTTTCATTATTAACAGACATTACTTTGCTATCGGAGCGAAAGAGGCATAACTCCACATGATTGTTTACACCATTTACATATTTAACCTTTATAACTGTTAGCTTTGTAATCGTGTGCACGTGTAATGTGTATACATTAGATGATGCTCATTCAAGTAATAATCAGAACACATTTAAACAACCATGTATTTATCGCTTAAAATTAACATAAATCGCTTTCTCTTCTTACAAGAAAATAATGATATGCGTAAGAGAACTACTGTAACCGAGCCCTTTTGGAATGTCGAATACTTTAAGCCTATACTACTATACCTCACCGAACATTTAACACATTTATTTATTTATTTAACCTTTATTGCACAACATAAAGTACAAATGGCGAACTTAATGCCTTAAGGCATTCTCTACCAGTCAACCATTGGACCAAACAGAAACTTACAATTGGTGCGGAAAAGAAAACAGAAATTTAAATAGATATAAGTCACTATCTAAATACTATATGCATCATCAATATACATACCTAAATAAATACAATCATATACATACATAAACTAACTAAAATATATAATATACATATATATATAGTACCCATTTAACCATTACTGTCTAACAACGTTGGTGTACCTGCGAGAAGTGTTTACGTAATTGACTTGTTTGTAACAGACATTGAATAATTTTTAAGAAAAAAAAAACCACCTTCCTTTGGGGTTCTGGTGATAAATAGCTACTTTCGAATGTTGGATTATGTTATCAATTCGTCTGTATATTTTTTAATGTTTGTTATTCGATATCTCCGTCATTTCTGAACCAATTTTGAAATCTGGATGATTCTGAAGTACTTACAGATGAGAATGATTATCAGAACGGAACTCTAACCAGGGGCGGCTCACTCTTCATCAGCAGTTCCACTGCACCAAATGTCACTGTTCTGGACGTAAGTGCATGCTGTTCTTATAAAAATACCAAAGTCACTATAAGTGTGCCGTTCAGATTTGAGGAGTTCCGTTCTGACCATCATCAGCAATTCCACTGCACCAAATATCACTGTTCTGGACGTAAGTGCATGCTGTTCTTATAAAAATACCAAAGTCACTATAAGTGTGCCGTTCAGATTTGAGGAGTTCCATTCTGACCATCATCAGGAGTTCCACTGCACCAAATGTCACTGTTCCGTACGTAAATGCATGCTGTTCCTTTAAAAACACAAAAATCACCATATGTATGCCTTTCAGATTTGAGGAGTTCCCTCGATTTCTCCAGGATCCCATCATCAGAACTGGGTTCTGAGAAAAATGGGACCAATCTGTATGCATATACATTCAATCAAAAAAAAAATTTCAAAATCGGTCTAGTAACGACGGAGATATCGAGGAACAAACATTAAAAAATAAAAAAAAAATAAAAAAAAAAACATACAGACGACTTGATAACCCCTTCCTTTGAGATTTGGAAGGCGGTTAAAAAAATGAGAATAATACATAAAGATATTAGCTTTCAAATTAAAAGTAGTCTTCTAATACTCGACGCGCAAATGCCCAATATATGACATTATTCCATCACATTCATTGACAACTACTGGTACTGATATTACATTGTCGAGCATTTGGTACTTTTATTTATTACTGTTCTTTTGCTGGGAGCGCCGTGGGGCCATATACTGCTACAGTGTATTAATTTCTAGAGATAATTAGGTATAAGTATCCCGTCATTCAAGCAGTAAACGACAGGAAAGAAAATCAAAAATGGCGATCCAGTAACGGGTCACTTTTCCCGGCCATTACCAGTTTCACTTTCCCCGCCGTTTTCATCGAACCTAGAAGGCCAACAGGTTTTAGGATTTACTCAGAGCTCATAGTATGCTGTTTGGAATGTAAAGGCGTGGCTTAGGTATACTGATATAGCTGTAAATACAAAGTAAGTAAGTCAGCCCAGGCTAAATCTACATGACATTAGAGATGACAAAGTGTAAATAAATGAAAATATGACATAAACATACCTTTTCACGTCTTCCTTACTTTGTTATCTATGTGTAAGTTATACATAGGTGTAAGGTTATAGACGGACTTTAGTTGTCATAAATCTAGGATGTAAAAGTGATCAAATCAGCATTTATAAGACTAGGACATCGAAATCCCGTTAGATAAACCTCTAATATACTTGTTTATGTAACAAAATTACACAGACAGAAAAAACTACCTGTAGATATCATGATTCATGCTATAATTATAGGCAAAGCAAAGCATTGAATCATTTTAACTACTTAGAAGGCGTTGTTTTACTTGTTTTAAATACATATGTCTTAATACCAAATTGTTCAAAATTCGTACTGTTCAAAATTCGTACAGTGCACAGTGTAACAACCATTGCAAATAGGTACTAAAGCGATGTGTTAGACAGAATCTGTGTTCAATTATATCTGGCATTTTGATTTTTATTGCCTTACCGAAGTTGCAAAAGTCCGGACGAGCTCAAGAGCGCAGGATCGTATCTCAATGTGCCTTGCTACCTTGGAATTTATTGTTTTTATCTCACAACCACTTCCAGTATGGAAGTGTAATTTATTTTTAAATATCTATTGTTACTTTATTGTTATTTGAACTATGTCATAGTGACCTTATAAATCAGATATTGTAAGAAATCTCTTACTGCTTGTCATTTTGACATGGTTGTAGAGTGGCCTAAGGATCCAATTGGTTGTACATGATTGTTTTTTGTCATCATGAATTACTTATTTACGAATTACGAATAGCTGCCTATAATAATAAATAAATACTTTATTGCACACTACAGAAGAAAAAACATAATTCAGAACAGATACAACGTGGTAGGTAACAACAGGCGGTCTTGTCGCTAAAACAGCGGTCTCTTACAGACAACCTTCAGATAGTCGAGTGGCGATCGGAATGAAATTTACGGGTGGTGCAAAAAAGAATAACAGAAGGCTAGTAAATGTACAGTATAATAAAGTACATATACTACAACACTACTGTAACTCTATCGCCTCTAAAAAGCAAATTGTCCACTTGAAAGAAAGCAAACTAATTAATCAAAACTTGTAGTAAACGTTGTGTATATCCACATACATGAGGCACGATATGATGCATAGATCCAGTCGAAAAACAAGTGATTCGTGATAGCGCAATTGGCCAAAATGGAAAAGCCAACAAAAACGCGTCACGCATTAATTGCCATGTAATCGGGTTACTCGTAATATTAGTATTGGGGCTTCGTAGCATAAGCACTAATACTTGGCACTAATAATAGCCACAAGGTGGAACTGTGGCCACCCGCAGAACGTCGTGTATAAGAGGACATATTGGACACAAAAAGCTCCGCATCCGCACCAAACCATGCGCCTTCATAATCAGGGTGTCCACTACTAAACCCAAAAAAAATTCCCTGACTTTTCCCTGACTTTCCATGACCATTTCAGAAAATTTCCCTGACCATTTTCATTCTACGATGACATTTGCTTAGGGTTGCAAAAAAACAGTTTTTTTTTCTGTCTTAAAAAAAAAACCCGAAAAAAAGCACTTTTTTACAGTTCCTTTCCTCAAAAAGGAAAAACCACTTTTGCTTAGGGTGCAAAAAAACAGTTTTTTTTTTATCTTAAAAAAAAACCGAAAAAAAGCATTTTTTTTACAGTTCCGTTCCTCAAAAAGGAAAAACGGAACCCTTATAGGATCACTCGTGCATCTGTCTGTCCGTCTGTCACAGCCAATTTTTTTCTGGAATATGTTTGTTTTCTAAAGTACGAAATATTAAAATTTGCAAGGCAGTTCATACTTTTATACCTAGGGTTTATTTTCCTTTATTTTTTTTAATAGTACGTCGGTGGCAAACAAGCATACGGCCCGCCTGATGTAAAGCGGTCACCGTAACCTATGGACGCATGCAACTCAAACAGTGTCACATGCGCGTTGCCACCCCATTAGAAACTTGTACATTCCCTTTTGCTGTGTTAAGTACACAGTAAAAAGGAGTGTACAAGTTCTAAGGAGGGTTCGGGTTGCCGACGACTCAAAGGACAATAGACGGAACAAGTTAGTTCCGTAAGTCCTCCCGTCATCAGCACACCGCACCCTCGTTGAGCTCTGGCAGCTTATGTTAACTATTAAACTTTAATTTTTGGTCTTATAAGACTAACATTAACGAAATAAAATGTAGTTGGTTGGTAGTTATCGCCATTTACTTTTGGCTATACCAGTGCCGGCCCGTGCACTCTCAATGAGGGATATCAGGGTAAAGCGAGTTTGAGTTTCGGCGCCCTTGGATAGTCTAAGCAGGAAAAAGTCGCGAGCGCAGCGAGCGCGAAAATTTTTCCCCTTTTATACGGCCCTGGGGCTGATAGTAGTTATTATATACATAACATAGCAAACAAAATGGGGTACCTAGCCTATCAGAGCAGAGTCAGGAAAGCAGGCTTGAAATGAAAACGAGATTTCGAGCGTATAGTGAGTGCGAAGTATTGACTAAGTAACAAAAATATATAACCTGTGTAGAAATAGTAAACGCGAACGACGAGCGCGAATTTTTTTCTCTGTTGTCAGCGTCGGGATGCCCATTTAGGTGTTTTGCCACTACATGCCTTTAGGTTTCCAAGTGCTTTAAAGTTCTCTAATCATCACGCTTATTATCCTCCTATGCTCCTTTGACTAATACAAAATTGCGCACCTATGTGACGTTTTGGGCCATTGGCTTTTTAAGGAACTCCGCTTTGGATTGTCGGATCGGATAGATTAGATACTTAGGATTTGGACAGCGACATAACTTTGTCTTTGTCGTTTTCACGTCGCCCTAGCAAAAGCACCTTTCCAGTTAATCTGAATCACAATATCTGAATTCATACCCGACCCCCTCGCCATTTTGGAATATGTGGGTGGGGCACGCAATGTAAAAAAATCTGGATTTTGGGCCTGATAAATTAAGGTCAAGCATGAAGATATCCCTCATTAGCAATCACTGGGATGGACTATATTTATTTGTCGTAAAAAGTCTAAAGAGACAATTCTAAGTTGCCTTAAAATTACTACCGGGAATCCATCTTTGGTGTCATGGACGTGGCCAACCCAAGAAATCATATATTTTTTTTCAATACTTTTTGATTTTTTTTCTTGGTGCCAAATTTTTCCCTGACCTCCAAATCATTTCCCTGACTTTCCCTGACTTTCCATGACCACTATGAGCTTCCCTGACTTTTCCTAAGTGACTTTCCGAATATGACTTTTATTGGCCAGAATTTAGTGGAACTTTCCCTAAGTTCTCATACAAGTTATATGTACGCTCCAGGGGTGGAATACCGATAAGGCGGGCTGACACCGTGAAGAAAGCCTGTGGTTCTATGCAAATAGCAGTCCATATGGCCCTAGACCACGTCAAGTGGAAGGAAATCACTGTTGGTCACGATCCTCAGCCATGAGGGAACGAGAAGAAGAAGAAGACGTTATGTGGGTTGCGGATATTTCAATTATTCGTCTGCGAGTAGTCAGTTCATCGTGTTAAAGGTAAGACGATTTTCGATGCTAAAAGATCCGCTTTAGTAGCTTTACACTACTTTACAGTCAATAGCAAACGTTTTTGCTCCAGGAAAATATCAATTTCAACTTACAGCTACTTCAGCTATCTCATAGTTTACAAATTATAACTGTAATTTAATTTCGTTATTATTGAACAATAAGTAACAAATAAATATGAATCACTTGTAATGTATGTTATAACATCCTTGCTTACAGCTAAACGACTTGACGTTTCGGATACTTCGTACATAACACAGTGTTATGAAAGGGAAGAAAGGCCGTGAGTCATAAACAGAACTATAATTTTACATATAAGTAGTTTTTCTGAATGTGGTTTTTTGAAACGAATTACATCTAGGAAACATTAGTTAACTGAAGTATTTTTTTAAATTATTAGTTTATGATATAATGACAGATTGTATGTATAGGCAGACATATAATTTCAATCAATATTATTTGTGCATATGTTTGTTTGTGTTTTTTGAACTTTCGTTTCATATTACTATGTGAACATTAGAAAGTGCACAAAATATAATAAACAGTTATAAAACGTAAAAATGTTATTTTTCATTTAAATTGCGCAAGAGCAGCAGTCGATAGTCGCATTAATCACATATTAAATGTATTGCATACTTCCTTCTTTAAGAATTAATACCTACATATTTATAAATTACGAGATTTTTTTTTAAATAATTACTGTAAGCTGCATACAATAGCGTATTATATAGGTTACTCTAGGTTACTACTAGTATAGCAAAGTTAAAAAAAAATGCCTCAAGACGCACATAATCTAAATATAATATGACGCTTTTCGCACAATAAAACGGTAAAGAAAGTACTTATGTAATAATCGATAAATCCCAAACTGTCAAGACCCACTTAACAATCATGTCAAACAACGCTACACCATAGCTTGTCTGCAAAAACGCTAATATAACCAGCTGGCGTATAGCCGAGTGGCAATCGTCGACGCCAGAAGCCGACAGAAATGTAGTCTGGCTCTGTCGCGCCAATACGCAAGAGCGATAAAGATAGATAGCTACGAAACAGATTTTATCGTGAGCGTTTTTGCATTTGGTTGCGTACCCAGGTCCCTGGAACAGACATCTGCATAGCATGCAGATACCTGTTAGTTTTTGCCTCTAATCGGCCCGAGGGTCCCCATTAGCTATGCATGAGCTTGTGCGTCCATCGCTATACAGAACCATTATAAACGTGCTCTCCGCTTATTTGCTTAGCATCAAAGTAATTGAAATACAAGTTAAGAGGATTATAGGTTAAATAGAACAGAACACTATATTTTACGCTTCACTGAATTCTAATCTTCTAATCCAGCACAGTCTCAATAATCATAAGAATAATAAAAAAAAAGGAACAAGAGAAGGTATTATACCATACGTAGATAAAGAAACAACCAATTTTTTCGCTTTACTTGTACCGAAACAATATCGAGAATGAAAATGCATCTTGGCAAAATTTCACACTTTCAGCACAATACCTATATTTTCGAAAATTGTGTGTTGCTTAAATTAGATAAAGATAAAAAGACTATTTCTGACAATCCTGAACAAACATGAACATGCGACAAAAGCAGAAGTTATAGTACATTACTACAGAGGCCGGGACAAAGGGGGTTGCCGGCCGAAGACATATAGACGGGCAACCCCATTTCCCGCCGAGGTATGTATAGTGCTTTTCTCAAACATGGTATGAAATAAATAAAGTCTACTGAAAATAGTAACTTTGGATGGCTGTATCTCCTAAACGGTGCGTCGTAGCGCAAAAATAATCGAATTTTCGTTCCCCTTTGGTACCCCGTATACGCTTATAAAAAACAAAAAGTTAAAAAAAATTCAAAAAAAAACGAAAAAATTTTTTTTTGTATGAAAACGCACCCAAAATCAAATATTGTCTAGGGCCCGTACCAGTTGCAGTCGGCACGTCTATATACCTGAATGTTATGTCACAATTATCTGTGTTTGGAAATTAAAAAAGAGGACTTTGCCGGCCTTGGCCTGCAAGGTTTGTATGAAATTCCATTATCTATCAATCGTCCTAGCCGCACCTGCAACGTCATACTTCGCTGCCAGTTATAAGGCACATAACATCAATATTTCATACCATGTTTGAGAAAAAACATTGTGTGTGGATCTCAGTATTGACCCAACAAATTTTTAGTACTTTGTGTCAGTCCTCATGTTTACAGTGGTCTGCCTCGGGGTACGATTCACGTGCACTGAGCAATGGCATGACGCGGATTGAGCATACAAGCTCGTGTCTGCTGAGCGTGGCTGCGAACGGTCAAGCAACGGGATTGGACAGTCGGCACGCATGCCGAGCTATATGAAGTGATAATATCGTTGTGATTGATTGTGCATTACCGATGTAAACTTGCAAGGATGCCATGCACGTCGCAGCAAATTTCAACATATTGTCAAGAAGCTACGTTAAAAAACAATAATCCGTATAAGTTGAATTGAAGGTTTCTCGATAGTTTAATTGAAAATATGAAAGTGTATAAGCAATACCCAAAATAATTAGGATTATATTTCCACAAGAATTCCACCATCTTAGGTATCCAAACGATATATTTGTTCTAACATAGGTCTGCATAACTTAAACCGAAAGTCGGTGCATACCGAATGCAGCATACTAGCCTAGCCTTCTAACTGCCTTAAGTAGCTCTCTAACTCGTCTGATCAAGTATCCAAACTAGATCCACTAGGTTTCGGGCAACATTCTTTCCCAGCCACCGCTGTGGTCGTTCGCCAATAATCACCGTCTATCACCGTTACAATGTTAATTTGATTATAAGACCTTTTATAAGTAATCTGCAGTGTGACGTTGGACGTTGGTCAGTCGAATCGATTGATTACCCTAACCCAGTGACATCGGCTCGGTTGGCTTTGTCATATCGAAAGGTTGAGTGAAGATTTTGCAGTCAAAAAAGCTAATTGAGTCGACTGATTGACGTTGTATTGTTGGCCATCCGTAATAGGTGTCGTTCGGGGGTGCGCCAAAGTTCATATAAAATTGGTAAATAGATTATTGGTAGTCCGAAAATGTTTCTCATACAATTTTACATTATAATGATCATTACTTATAACAATTTTATGTTAATAACTATCGTAACTTCGAATGACTTATGTTCATAATGTCATTTATCATAAATACATTTTATACTAATGTTAATTCTTATATACTTATTGGTCATAACGATTGCGAGTAATATAATTTATCGTCATATTATTGTTAACAGAACAAAAATCACATGTGACAGTCCAGTTAGGTGCGACGACGAGCGTAGCGAGGAGGAGCGTGTTAGGTTGACCGTGATCAAACCAGAAACGACTTTTTAATGCAAATTGTATATGTCATTGTAAAAGCTCCAAGCGCGCTTCTATGAATGGCGCACACTTTTCATAGAACTTCTCCAAAACTTTTTAAATAATTGTATGATGAATGATTTTCTTAAACACAAAATTATGAATGTTATTAAATATTTGTATAGAATTTATGATTAAAAATTTTCGGCTAAATGATTTTTATGAACAGTGATAGTAGTACAATTGATAATAATGAAACAAAATTATGATAAGTAAAATTATGAGAAATGATCATTCGGAGCACAAATCGGTATAAACAATAATTTTATAACAAATAATTTTATATGAGCCAATATGGACCCGTCGTTCGGCGGATAGAGTTGGGGCTGATCTTCGGAAGTTTAGCTCTGGCGAAAGTTGTGATACCGCTGTAAACGTGCATATTTTAGATATTAACAGCCTCTTATGCGACTTGAAGGTATACTATTAAATTAACATTATCATTCGACACATGAAGTTTTTAATTCCCAAGAAGTGTTTTCTTTGGTACTTTGGCATAGAATGCACTAGTTGCAACACTAGATTTGGACGTAGATACAGTTTGCGAAATCCTCAATGCCGCGTCTTCGCACATAATATGCATCATTAACTTGGTTAACAGTGGAACAATACCTTCTAATTGACAGCTTGACCGCAAAATGTTTTGAATGTGATTATTGCAACATGTACGGACAACATTTTATTCCCTTCTTCTTCCTTCCTTCCTTATGTTGATCATATTTTTTGACACGAAAATAAAAAGCTGGATTTTGGAATTGAATATAATTGAATTCTGGATCGGAATCAGATCCGTCCAAGACATTTTCATTACATGGCAACAAAAACCTTTATATTGATCCATTATTATAGAACAAAGTACTGGACTGTTCTTCTTTTCGTAATACAATACAAATAATCTTTATTGCTCACCAATATAACAAGATGACATCAAAAAATTAAGCACATAAATTTAAGTATGGTAGACAACACTGACTATGCAATGGGCATTTTCGCGAGAAAAGAATGAAAATCTTTATTTCGTAAAGTCGAAAGGACTCGTGATTCCGAGTAGGAAAAACATAAAAGTTAGCTACCTTAGAAAAAAAAAATTAGCCTTATAGCACCTTTTTGAGACACGTGAGATGAATTTAACGTCTTAATTTATGTTACGAATGCCTAAAGTGAATGAAGCGTAGGAACAGTCAACCAATTTGATTTGAATCCTAACCTTTTCACAGTAAACGTCGAAGTGACTTCTTTGACGAATACAGCACGGTGTCAATATAGGACAGGGTTCTAGAGTGGCCTAGGATTGAAATTGGTTGACTGTACGCGTTTTCAGAGCTTGGCGTGTGGTTTTGATAGCCTAAAATGGGTCAAGCACTATCCATAAAACTTTAATTGGGGACCGACATAGCATAATTTACATTGTACACAAATTGTACATACATACCCTTGACAGGATGGATGCAATTTATGCCCTTAGTCAAAGAATTAACGTCTGATAAAAATGACACCGTAAGAGCCTCATTTTCTTGATAATCTGGTAATTACGGGTATTAAATCTGTTTGCTTGCCACAATGCCGCCATCAAGTCAACATGATAGCCATGTCATGACATCATTCTTTGACCACGTAGCCTTGTACGAAAAACAATTTAGTTACTTTCAATCGTTCATTTTCAGGAGACTACAAAATTATGTTTATGCTGCGGTGTACTATATAGAGGTAATATAACTAACACCGTCGCTCAGACCGAGATATATTCAAAAATCACTGATTTCTAATACCTTTAACAATAAATCTGAATCATTATTTTTTACCAGTCTGCTTAGCTCACTTCAAATACTTTAGTCTGTGATATAGCTTGCAAAAAAGCCCCGTATAAAATCATGCACAAGTGTGAACTGGCCGTCCTTCCGTAATTTTCGTCTTCTAAAAATGACGTGCCGAGATATAATAATCTTGGTAAATATCCGTACAAATGATGGAGTAGGCTAGCAAGAGTTGCTTCAAAGTGATTTTGTTTTTGGTTTGGTTAGGTTGGTTAGGTTAGTTTGCTGATAGCAAAAAAGACAACTAAGAACTGACTATAACTGACTTAGGGCCCATTTAGACGGTACGAGAACTCTCATAATACGAGTTTTATTACATTGCGGAATTTTATGGCTGTGCAAAATTGTATGTAACCTCAAAAGCCCGCAATGTAACTAAAATCGCATGCAAGTTCGCACGTCGTCTTTATAGTCGTATTCTTGCACAAAATTACAAGGAATCCCAACCCCACGCTGCTCGTTATAACTCATAAGAGAAAGAAGAAAAAGCAGTGTGTTTTTTTACACTAAATATTTATCTACTTATAAACAAAGATTCAAATAGCAGTCAAGAAAATATGTGCATAAAGACCTACCTAAATATGGACATCTGTCTGAAATAAAAGATATCATTTCATTTCATTTCAAAGAGAACCAATTACGACAAGATACCGACATCAATGAACCAATATTACAAAATATCAATAAGGAAAGAAAGACAACACAAAGTATCATATGAAAACATTTGCAATTGCTTATTCAGATTACATGCAGTAAATACATTCCGATCGCTGTAGAATTGAATGGTGTTAGTGAACGACACTATATTGATTTAAAGAAAATTTAAAAGGTGCCTAATTAACATTCACCAAAGTACTCGTGTGACCATCCAGCCATGTATTAAACAAGTACTTAATGTAAACTACGGAACAAAAAAGCTACTACCTAATACCATAGACTAAACTAAATAAAGGAAGACGTGTAACTCAGTACATCGTTTTATATGTTTGACTCGTAAAACAATAGATGGCATTACTATACTCTCGCGACAAATGGTATTGTTCAATTCACGAAATAATTTCATTTAAATGACCTAAGTCGTATTATTTCAAAATTTGGAACATGATCGTACAACATTATCACTATATAACACCGAAATTAACAAAAACAATTAAGTCATTTTTTACCAATCGGGTACTTGAATCAGATTCAATTCATGGGAAGTGTTTTGTACGTTTGATGACTAATAGCAAACATTATAATCCGGTAGATGGCGCGTATGCAAGATGCACAACACTGCATGCTAAACAAAGTTGGCATATTGAAGATAAGTTTTAAATTCAATTTATTTATTGTTCGAATGTGAGTAGTTAAAATCGCTGTCAATAGAAATTGCCAACAATGTAAACAAACCATTATACAAAATATCAATATTTTAGCACAATTTTATTATTTCAAAGGTTGGATTTAGCCAGTATCTGATGAGTTAGAATGAAAATTAAAGACATTTTGACAACGTACAAGGTTTGTTTACATTGTTCACAAATTCTATTGACGGCGACTTTATAAATGATGAATTGATGATAGGGTTAGTATTTTGTAACATCACAATCTGCCAGAATTTGGCGTACAATACTCTTGACTCTCAATATGCACATTCATTATCATTAGTATTTGTTCTTTTTTTGCACAAGTTTTAACGATTATTCTAAATTATCTTGGACGTACATCCCAGAATAGGCAAAATATGCTACGTAAAATATTACAACCCTAAGTGCGGATGTCAGGAAGGATTTCAAAGGCGAAAATCAAAAATGGCGGCTTAAATATATGGGATATCGGTCCTGCATCCGATATCGGATCGTATAATGTGAAAACGCACTAAGACGGAAGTATTACTTTCAGATTATTTTATTTTTATTACTATAAAAATGTTTTACCACAAACAGCTACATATATCAGCACGACAGATTTTTTTAAATATATGAATGTGGAATAAAACAATATATTATAAGTCAATTTTATTAATTAAATTCTTTGAAAAGTTTCTTAATTATCATGCTAAGTGTTGAAATGCATTGAAATATTTATTTTCAGTACAGATGGTGTTTTTTTTTACGCACTAGTGCGAGAAGTGGTTCATTACGAGTATATGTCAGGTCTAAACTTCGGAGGGCCATCTGTACTGAAAAACGTCGTACGATACACGTGCGAAAAGGAAATTCGTAACTCGTGTCGATTTTTACGCACTTGTATCGTAATGCACTATTTCCAAGTAGGCATATTACAATGATATGAACGTCAAATAAAGCTACGCCGGCTTTAACCCTACGCCTCAGCCACTTTTTTTCAAAATACACATGCAAAAGTATTCATAAAGAAAATATTAACAGACTGCTCTATGGAAATTAATTTCAATAAATTATACAAAGTACAAAGCTACTATGCTTAATAAGAGATGTTAGAGATACTGTATAGAGTCTCTAAGTGTCAAGGTATATCTAAAAAAATAAAAAAAATATACATGATGAAGAAAAAAAAAACGAACTGATACAAATAAAAAATAACTAAAATAACTTTAGAGTTTTAAAAGACTCTTGATGTCTCAACTAAAGAAAAAATATATATAATGCCGCCGCGGGGCGGAGCGGCGGCGGGGGGCCGGCGGCCGAGGCTCAGGTTCGGCGATCAGCCACGACAGCGCCAGCTGCAGAAGGCTCGGCGGTCAGCCGCGACAGCGCCAGCTGCAGGAGGCTCGGCGGCCAGCCGCGACAGCGCCAGCTGCAGAAGGCTCGACGGCGACGGAGCCGGCGCGACGGCGCACGGGCGCGGGCTTGTGGGAGCGGGGCTAAGCCGGCTCGGGCGCGGCTCGAACAAGCGGGCGCAGGCGAGTCCATGCACACAGGGTACACGCTCGATGGATCTAGAACGTTATTCACAAAAGATGTACTCGTGTAATGCTTTACTTGTCAGTTCATACCTATTATTCAGGTCTTTTAGTTTCAATTCTAATTTGTGAAATTCATCGGAGCGATGGTTCAACTCCTGTGCTGTCAGGTCAAGTTGGTATTGACAGTTTAGAAGCTCATCGCTTAAGGCAGCTGTTACATTTTGATGTATTTTGAATTTGCTTAGCTTTAGATATTTTTTAATTTTATTTGACCCTTTCAACGTCACTCTGGGATCACTGCCGCCCTCTATGTGCACAGACTGTTTTAAATCTACAGGGTCTTTCATTGGGGAGCATGATGCACTGTCATGAACCACATCTAAATCAAATATATTATATTCAGCAAATATACTTAAATTGTTTTCAGCCAGAGCGGAGTTCCCGGAGCAATACTTGCAATACCATTTTGAATCCGACTCCTGCAGTTGCTGCTCGAGGTCCCGGATGCGTTGTAATGCCTGCTCATGTATCTCTTGGCATTGCTGGAACCGATCAATGACTGCCTAGAGGTCATCCCGTTGTCCTTGCAGGTCTTCATACTTGACATCTTGGTTGGCTGATTGCTGATTTTTGAGGCTTGTGTTTGTTTCATTCTAGCCACCATCACATCCCGGTGTGTTGTAACCTTGGTAGTTTGTTCTGTAACATTATTCATCATGTGAGATATTGAAGTCTAAATGTATTGTTAAAATATATTAATTAGGGCTTATAACAGGATATAATGTGATTAAGATACAAAAATATCCTTGATTTTGTTAACAAGATTTCATATAACAAACTTTGTAATTCACTTTGTTGCAAGTTACACGGGATAGCAGTGAGTAAGGTTTTATTATTTCGAGTTGGTTTAACAAAGAAAATGTAAATATGGAAGTTAAAATACTATTATGTACTTCAAATGTTTACAAACAGAAAACACAAAAATAACCTATGACAGTTACTAGTTCTAGACAAATAATCTGAAAAACTACACTTAAATATTAAGTAAGCTATACTCATCTGTAAAAAACGCTAATTAATTATTATAATTGTAAATCTTGAACGCTACTCCGTTGACGGTTGGCGTAGTTTTTTCGTCAATATTTGGCTTCTTAGGCTGCATGAAAACTTATGATAACACTTTCTCATTTTAATTAAAATACGATACATCACTGTAATTCCTTATATTTTACATTTTTAATATTTATAACACATTATTGAAATGATATACGCACGAAGCTTGAATTTGACGTTTGGCCTGGTTACGAGACCTTTAAGCCAAGTCTTTAATTTTATATAATAAGTCACTGGTTGACACTTCACTATTGTTATGATTAAGTTATTAAAGATTTATCACTGTATTTTTAATGAACTTATAAATTGGCTTATATGTTTGAACGTCTTTTAGTATTGAATTTGACGTTTAACCCGGTCGGTGTTGCCTGTCCAGGCGTTGGTATCTCCTGCGAATTGCAAAGTATGCGTTAGGGCCCGCACAGACGGGCGACTCAACTTTTTTGTCTGCGGAGATCGGTCTATGGGCTAGTATGAAAGTGCGCACACGTTGCAACGCAACCTTTTTGTCTGCGGGTTCGACGAGTGACGACAAGCCTGCGACGTAACTGTCTCATTCTCTATATGTTTCAATGCAAGTGCGCACACGGTGACAAAATAGTCGCCGGTCGGTTGTCATTTTGACAGTTATCACTCAACCGCCTGGGCAAACGTATGTTATTATTGGAAAAAAAAAATATAATTTTAAATGCCGATTGTTGAAGTCGACATTGATACCTGTCGTTTAATTTCAATTCTTCAGAAGTAGAGGTAAGACCGACTTTATATGACAAGAATTTAAAAGAATAGTCCTACAATATTGAGGAAAACGATGCCGGGTTGTAAAATTCTAACGAGTTGATCAAAACTTTTAAACACTTATTCTGAAGTACCAAAAATGTTTTTTGGATAGGCTCTTAATTTCATGAAAAAAGAAAAAGTTGCGTCCGTAGTATCTTCATAGTAGTCTGTGGTTGCATCGCTGTCGTTCCCGTGTGCGCACCTTTGAAATTGTCGCAAGGAGTTACGACAGAGACAAAAAAGTCGTCGAGTGACTTTGTCGCCCGTCTGCGCGGGCCCTTATAACAAATAGTTTAATGTTTTGTGAAGATTAAAGAAATATTGTTTGTTGATAACAATGATAACTATGACGGGAACTATTCCTCTCACTTCTTGTCACAGACAAAATTATCACTGGATTTAGTTTTACGCGCCTTGGCTAGCTATCAATAGTGAAACAAAAACGAAAAGAGATATAAGGCTTACGGCGAAATTGTGGTCAAAAAAGCTGCACTTTATGCAAAAAGCAAGCCACTTTGTACAGTGATACTAGGGACCAATATAAATGATTTCTTCCGAGGAAACACAAAAAACCATAAGATCTAGCTAGATGAAGACGTTGCTTTGATGATGCATAAAACATGAGCAACGCTACTAAATTAGAAACACGTGTTAAGTTTAGTTTCGGACGATACGCCTATAAGCAACCTACATAATTTGGTCGAGTTAATTTGAAATGTCAAAAACAGTGCTAAGTAATTTGACATTTCAATACTAGGTAAGTATAACCAAAGATATATGGAATAAAATAAAATACTATATACGTATTTCTAACAACGATTCTATTAAATGGGCAGGGAATCAAATTCCTTGACTGTATAGCTGTAGGTGCCTAAATAAAGATTTTTAATACTTATGGGTACCGATAAATTTATATAAATACAGTAAAGGGCGATAAAACTTGCACATCGGTCTTTGGAAAGAGACAACGTCACATAAGTGATTGGAGAGTAGAGTAGGTAGATAAGTACCTCCCTATGGGCCTATGGGTTTTATAAACACACAACAAGTAGGCGCGAACAATTCATACTTACTTTTCTATGATTCAAACACACAACAAGTAGGCGCGAACAATTCATACTTACTTTTGTATGATTCAACTTCACATCATACTTATTTTTCTAATATTCAACTAGAAAAATAAAAAAAGCGAAAAACAACAACATAATTCTTTTTAAACACATTAAAAAAAAAACCGGAGCTGGGTCTCGAACTTGAGATCTCAAAAATGCAAGTCAGATACTCTAACCCCTAAGCCAAAAAACGAGGTGCCGCAGGCTCAAAATATTGAATCATATTCAGATGTGGTTACTCGGCAATGTAATTAATTATTATCTCACTAGGTGGCACTTTTTAACATTGAAAACAGCGCCATCTGTAAATAACTCGAAAACTAAGAGGTACCAGCGACGATAACTCGCGTTAAGTAGGTCGCTACACGATGTACTGAGTTACCAATCTTTGTTTATTTAATTAATCTATGCTAATACATAGCTAAAATAATTCAGCGTGGTCGGTATTGTATACAATGCTAATCGCTGATAATTATTAGGCGAGAACAAGGCTTAACCTTGCGCACTTTGACAATTGCAAATATTGAAATGCAAGTAGAAGTTGATTGCGACGCCTACAATGTAGGTATTCATTTAGTTAATTTCTAAATTCGAGGTCATAAATGTCTTGTAGCATGGGTTGTTGCACGCATTGCAAACTGCCTTACAAGTTCAGAAATATCGCTAAACATAATAATGTACCATCGGCAACACTGTAAGCTGTACATTTGTAATACGTAAAATATTACAAGGGCATAACGTCCACCGATGGTCGTTAAGTGTTGCTGTTAGTATTATGATAGTTATGACACGTACACGTATTATAATAAATATAAGTACCTACTGGGTTGTAGTAGGTTTCTAAAGGCTTCCTAGCAGAAAGAGGCTTGTCAATCAACACTAAAATGGAAAGGAGACATATAATTATATGTGTCATGAGTCATGAGTTCACCCTCACCATATTCGCCATGAGGAAATGCCAAAGCATTGGCCACAACATCAAGATACACGCAGTAAAATTTCACCACTGACTCATTAGTCATTACCGTTTATCTACCTGACGTGAAATTCTGTCCAGAATCCGTATCACCAAGTAAATATCACAGTCGACAATAACACATGTATAATTTTAATTATAAACTCTGGAAATATTATAAATTGAAATAGATATCATACACGAAAGAAAAAACGACAAGGCCCACTGGCGACCGAGCCGGGAATCGAACCCGGGTCTTCAGCTTACGCGGCTAATGTCTTTACCACTAGACCACTCGCCGCGATTTAGCCGCGTAAGCTGAAGACCCGGGTTCGATTCCCGGCTCGGCCGCCAGTGGGCCTTGTCGTTTTTTCTTTCGTGTATGATATCTATTTCAATTTATAATTTATATATAGTAGTGTGACTATACTTGAAAAACAGAACAAATCAAAAAATATTCAATAATTTGATTTGTTCCCTAGTTGTCTTAAAATATTGTTTTATTTTAAATTGTGTACTTTTTTTGCATCTTTTTATCTATACTTCCTGTTTGTGATGTGTGTGTGCTTTCCGTGTTTTCACTCGCAATGGCCCCGACGGAAGATCAGCGTTGGCCCTCCCAGGCTAACACCATGCTGAGTCGGGACGCGACCATTTCGTGGCAATTATTATGTATGTAAGTACCTATCTTTTTGTGTTATGTGTAAATAATTTCTGTTGTCACTTGTCACGAATAAATGATTTCTATTTAAATAAATGTGATATTTTTTTTCTTGAAAATGTTCTTATGCATAGTCGTGTTATCGTGTATCCTAAATGCACGTCCCTAAGGCAAATTAGGCTCAATATATAATTTATTTACAATTTCAGTTTGAACAACGCAACCCGAACCCTCCTTAGAACTTGTACACTCCTTTTTACTGTGTACTTAACACAGCAAAAGGGAATGTACAAGTTTCTAATGGGGTGGCAACGCGCATGTGACACTGTTTGAGTTGCAGGCGTCCATAGGTTACGGTGACCGCTTTACATCAGGCGGGCCGTATACTTGTTTGCCACCGACGTAGTATAAAAAAAAATCAGGATTTGGTAAGCTGAGTTAGCAACTTACCCAGTATTTAATCATAATTAAGAAACTGTTTATTACCTTATTATGCTCCACCAGTAAAATTTCCATACAAAGTGAAACTTAGCAATAGTAAATGACTCACAGACCTTATCTCTTTAAGGGATATTAGCCTAGGACAGCATTCCGAATGTAAGAATGTTCATTGTACGTTCTGAGCTGTTGTTTTGTAATTATCTTATGTCTTTGTACCGTTGTCCATACATACATTGTTTTTATAAATACACACGCCACGTGACCTCTTTACCTTTAGGCATCTACTTCTGTATACGGAGAATACAGACAAGCATAACGCATTTGATAAAGTCATGGGATTATTTTTTAATTAAAACCGAAATAAATTACACATATGAAAGAAAAAAGTGACCAAGTCCTCTGGTGCCTGAGGCTGGAATCGAACCAGCGTACTTCCCTAGGGATGGACAGAGGGCGCTACGAGTCCTTGTATAGATTACTCATATGAGAGATAATTTCGACCTCGACAGCTGTGACCTGGGTGGCCGAGCGGATTAAGAGGCATTTCCCGCGATTGGAAAGTACGCTGGTTCGATTCCAGCCTCAGGCACCAGAGGACTTGGTCACTTTTTTCTTTCATATGTGTAATTTATTTCGGTTTTAATTTATATACATAGTAGTGTGACTACTTTAAGACAGCACAAGTTGAAATATTTTCAATAGATTATAATTTAACTTGTGTTCATTAGTATTTTTTAATTATTTAGCGGTGGCATTGGCATACCAACAATGAGAATGATGTTTACCTGCTTTAAGTTTGTCGGTTTCCTAAAAACCATAAGTGCCCTTTAGTGCCCATTAGTGTACCGATGTCATCCGCTTCCACAAATAACTTAAACAATTAACATCCCAGTGACAATGAATACAGCGGAAACGTGACCTTACGACTGAATAGTCCTAAACGAGTAGCGATAAGTAGCCAGCTTACTCGACCTAAATCGCATGTTTAGTGGCTTAGTGTTGAAATAATTATTAGGCTCAGGTAACAATTTAACCGGAGAGTTCTTTAGAAGCCAACCGCATGCCGCCGTGGGCTCGGCGTGACCTTCATTTGCCTCAAACTTATCTTAATCGCCCATAAAAAAGGTCCGCGCATCTCCCTTCTACACACGACCAAGACGAGAGTATAGCCGTCTCAGGACCGGTTGTCTCTCGGTTTGTAGAACGAAGATTTCACCTGTGATACCTCGCACCAACGTTTTTGCTGTAGAATGATACAAAGCGATTATAATCTTCGTACACCGAGAAAGCAATGAAACGACGATTTGTAACCGAGAATCTAATGCAATCTCAATTGGTTCTCGGCCACATGATCGATTATTTATTATTGCAACTCGTCAATCTAAATTGTCTTTTGATCAGTCATAATAGATAGTCTGGCCTAGCAAGATCAAAAACTAGACGATGGCCTACATGCACATTACATATCGCCGTAATTTTTGACAACATTTGAAGTACAAGTAAATAGACTAATGAAATCACTGGTTGCATCAGATACTTACGAACATACATATTATTGGGATAGATGCTCAGCCCTAATACATGACAGGATGCAGCCTATGTTTACACCGGAACCGATAGATGATTGAGATGACGCAACATAAGAGGTATTATTTTATTTGTCGAGAGCGAATACGATTACGTTACTGACTTCTTTCCTGAACTATTTGTCTCAGTACCTAATACCTACATGACATAAACCTACATCCAAAATTCTGTATGCGTGATGACTAACTTTATCATGAGTTATTGGTTTGCGTGACGCAAGGCTTTAATATGGCCGTTTGCTAACATGCATCAAAGCTGGTTCTTGCTTAACCGAATACTTGAGTGTATTGTCTCGAAACCTGCGCCTGCGACGTTACAGTCTAGACAGAAGCGGAATGCTGTTAAGTTACTAATAAGTCGACAGTTGCTCAAATTATAGTAACTATTTTCTTTAATAGCTGATGACGAAGTCAACGTTGACGATGTGGAAAATTTAATTGATATTGTAATTTAATAAATGAACCTATATTTATCCGGATGCGGTGAAAGTGAATGCGAATGTTTTGTCCGCTGAGCCGTGATTTTAATAACACTACAAGCAAGAACACACATGTGGACGCAAAACATCTGCGCAACCAGCATGGTCGCGCGATAGACGATAAAATATCAGGCCGTCCCTATCGCACTTACATATAGTGCGATTGGGACGGCCTGCTATTTTATCACTTATCGAGCGACCATAATTGCTTGCCTGGTTATAGGTAGGTATGATATAAATTAGCCATAACATGAAGGCAAAGACACATACTGATTTACGAATTCATGACAATATTGACAATGTTTCTAATTTGTAACATAAGAGACAAACGAACGAGGATATGCATTGCATTGGTATTGGTACAGTCACGGACTTTAATCGTTGATCCACTTCTAGCTCATTTTATACTGGAATGTCATAGCTTAACTATGAGTTTTCCAGTATAAAATGAGCTAGAAGTGGATCAACAATTAAAGTCCGTGACCGTACATTTGGTACAAATAATTGAAATACTTACTTTAATTTAATATGACTCGAAGCACATATCCGAGTTAATCACACAAAAGCTCTTACCGGGTTTTGGACCCAGCACCAACGGCCTGGGCCTGACTGATCGTCAAATATAATTACGGTCAATAGGCCATTATACCAACAGCCCAGACAAGTAATACTTCAATTTAGCTTGTAGATTCGATTGTTATCTAACTTGGGAGCTTAAACTAACCATTACAACAACCGTTAGAAGCTACGAAGGTCAACTTGACTCAAACAGCATGGTAAAACGACAATAGCTCACCAATTACGAAGGACTCCTCAAAAACGAGCGGTCAAGGTTATGGCCTCTGCAGGTCAACTTGAAGTGCAGTGGCGGACCTATTGTCTGCGATCTGTGACAATCTTACAGACGAGCGATTTCAACATTACCGTTTAATTCAAAATGTTAGATTCCAAAGTGGCAATATCGATCTTTACACCCACTTGAACAAACCAGAATGAAGGAGAGTCGTTATAATAATGTAATAATGTAATATGCATATCATCTGCAACGAAGTTTTGTCAACAGTTACCTACTCAATGAAGACCTGTCCCTTATCCGCCTCACCTACCACACTCATTCGCAATTCTGTGTTGTTTTATGTGCTAAGTCAAACAATGCAAGACTAAAAACACAACATTGGCATATAAACTGGTCATATCCTGACTGCAAGTATGTTTTTCTCTAGTATGTATGTATCCTCCTTGCGTTATCCCGGCATTTGCCACGGCTCATGGGAGCCTGGGGTCCGCTTTGACAACTAATCCCAAGATTTGGCGTAGGCACTAGTTTTACGAAAGCGACTGCCATCTGACCTTCCAACCCGGAGGGTAACTAGGCCTTATTGGGATTAGTCCGGTTTCCTCACGATGTTTTCCTTCACCGAAAAGCGACTGGCAAATATCAAATGACATTTCGCACATAAGTTCCGAAAAACTGTGTTTTTCTCTAGATGATGAAGAAAATGGAGTGAAATAAGGTAAACTAACGATTCAATCATGTCTTCATCAGCTTATCTATTATTAAGAAACTTATCTATTATTTTCCTAGCACGAACGTTATTCTTAGCTGAGCACCCTTGAAGTTGTGTCATTGTTATCGGCGCAGTGACAATCTAAACGTGATTCGCGCGCAGAGCCTTGGGCCTTGGCGCAGTGCGCAGCACGTACATGCGTACACGCAGGCGAGCCCTACATACCATCAGCTATGTACGTAGACTAACAATGTGTACCATACACAAAAGCTACAATATAATATGTTAGTAGCACGAAATCATGTTGGTATCGGTTTACTACTAAATGTATGTATACAGTCGAATTTACAGTCAATACAACATACGAGTAACAAAGGTTGCAAAAGTATATGACACGACACGAGCGTGTCAAATATTTTTGCGGTCTTTTAATAGAAACATAATTATTATTAGAGGTGACTGTCCGACTGTAGAGTTATACACCCGGAGAGAGTTCTACCGCTGGTAAATGCTTATGTAAAGAAGAGGAAAATCACGATAGGCACAAATCAAACATTTTTTTTAACATTCGTAAATTTCATAATACTTGCATGATGCTCATAAAATGTTTATGATAACTAACTCTAATAAATTGATGATATAAGAAATTACAGTTAAAGAGCATGCAATGCAACCAGCTAGCATGCTATTTATTGCTCCTAGTTAGACATAAATATGTATCTTGTAATGAGTGCTGATAATTTGAAGTCAATACTTCAAATGGCAATACTTAACAGTAAAATTAAAAATCTTTGTAATGGTTATACTGACTGAGATATTGACATTTTGCATGCTTGAGAAACATCATCATGCTCACGTAAATTACTACTTGCAATTCTTGCGGTCAAATAACGCCGCGTGCTTCTACTGTAATACGGTCCGTCACACACGGCTACCGAAATAATGTCATAATTTTGCAGAACTTAAATTTACACAAAGGGTCAATCGACACAATCTAAACTTTTAATCAAGTCGGGGCAAAGACGAATTTAATATCCACGTACGACCTAGACCTTAGGAACTATTTTGCATACAAAACATTTTCATGTACAAAATCGATGTCCAACCTTGCAAGTATGGCCGTCGGCGTTAGGCGCGTCTTACTCGCGCTGAATATATGAGAGGTAATTAAAGTCCGGCCACTTTCGAAGGCGACGTTGGCCGGACCGGAAGCAAACGAATACCAATAACCCAAAAATATTTAAGAAAAGTTCATGAACCACGGACATAATGAAGATCAAATACTATAGGGTACCAAAATAAGTATAAGTACTTAAACCCACTTTGATTGTAGTTATAACTAAATTGATTAGATGCACTACCAGACTATGATGGGTGCACTTTCCCTATTTGACCTTTCACGTAATTCTCAGAAGTAGCTACATTGCACCTATTCGTCTATACCTATATGACACAAACTTTCTTCTATTATCTTCAACTCTTCAATAGTATGCACGGAGATGTCCAATACAATGTCAATTGAGTTTGTTATTGTAGTATGGAAGTCACGAGTTTGCTAACACGCTGTCACTAATTTCAATCGCCTCCCAGTCAAGGTCTAAATTAATTAAAAACTCGGCGCGTTATACTATAATCTAACACATTTAATACTATCTCGTTAAATTAAAACGAATCTATGTGTTATTAATTCTCATGACTACTTTTTTTTATGGGCCGAGGCGTGGTACTGAGACACTGAGCTCGTTTCATGTATCGCTTTCTATAATTTATAATTTCGGTTTTTAGTTTGATGGATGACGATTGAAAGTGAAAATCGGCTGCAAATTTAAGGTGTCAATAAAGAACCTCCGTTAGTTGAAGGGGCTTGATTTTTTACTAGCATAGCAATTTTATCTATTGACTCATTTGTTATTTGTTTCTGGCATAAATCTTGTTTTTAACTACTTTAACTTTACACTTCCTGGTAGAAATCTAACATAACACCCAGAATCAAATGAATCTTTACAATTAAGGAAATATCACCATATACACCGTGGTTTTATGTTTTCCGTTAAATTCGTCATGTCTTTAGGTTCGTTATCAGGAACCACCCTGTATAACACTTTTAGTTAAATTCGCAAAAAAATATTTTTCATAGTTTTCATACATAATACTTAAATGAATTAATTAGTGTGAGAGACCCTTAAGAATAATATTCAAGTTAGTATCAAGTGATTGACGGCACATGTCAAAACAAATAACATTGAGAAGCGGTAAAGGCTGTCACACACGTGTTCAGTAATTATTTTTATTTTTTTAATAACTCGATAACCAAGAGTTAAGACGCTAGTTTCTTAGAGAAATTAATTGTATTTGATCTAAAGAACCATCCCTTAAAATTAACGGAATTCAATAAAAACAGGGTGTATATCATCAAATCAAGTCAAGGTAACCTAAACCTTATTTTCAATAACCTTCCAACATTTTTTAGGCGTAATACTCAATCTACAATGTGGTCAAATGACATTGGTAGTCCAATACAAATGGGACCAGTTATTTAGGACGTTATGTTTATTGTATTTATTAGCAACAGTTAGCGATTAACCGCACACCTGTTCCACTGACCATAGCAATGAAAGTCATATCATACCATTGTAAGTCATATTTCTTGAGTATTTGAGTATACACTTCGGTAGAATTCAGTTTACGCTCCAATAGGCTGAGATGATCATTACCATGGGCGTTCATTAGAGTTAACACTGTGATGATTGTTTTGTGGCGTTTCTGAGAAATTACGGAATGTGTAATTATAATTGAGTCCATACAATGTTTCGATGAAGATGGTATTTAGCACGATTATATCCATACCTGTTATCAAGTATGTATTACTAACTATTTGTCTTCCAAACAGAAAACCTCTTTCAAAAGATCTAAAGAATGATGGTATAGCAGCCATCTCCCTATAAATGTATGGATAGATTATGGAGACATGATGGAGACGGCCGCTATAAGAAGGCACCGCTGTTCTAGGAAACTCGAGAACATGTCAGTGTCGACTAACCTGTAGGAGGCCGCTCCTTAGGGTAGCAGATCCGGAATAGCCCCCTCGTCCGCGTGTAGAAGTAGTACTTCGTGTTGAGGCTGTCGAGAATGGCCTGAGCTTGCGGGTTGATGCCCGACGAGCTCTCAGCTCCTGCGTACGTCTGAAACAATTATTATACTCTATTAAACTCAACGTTTTGTGTGAAGCAACAGTGGACGCAATATTGGATGGTATGTAAGTAAGAGTAAAATGTAGTCCAGCTCAGCTGTAGATATACATTGCTATAGGGTGTTTTACAGAAAGCCGATAAATAGGACAGAACTGTTGCTATTATAGATTTACTAGTCGTATGTAGGTATTGAACAACCATACCGTGCAAAACACCTAAGAAAAATCTTCATCTATCCGAAATTGTAAAATTGTTTCATAATTGTTTTGACAATTATTCAGACATCTGCCATAATATTGGCATTTCCCAAAGATCATACAAATTTTATGTGTGCATTTTATTTTATTATCTACATCATAGACAATTTATGACTTACAAACGTTACTCGAAAAAGCAAAGATAATAGAATTTCAGTCTTCGTCTATGCGAAAAAGTCAAAATTGTTATACCTGTACTTAATTGTTTCTTCTGTTTTATTAAATATTGTATGTTTGAGCTGATGGCTAAGTTGCCAATGCTCCCAATAAAAAAAATCAAACTTATTATGTCAATATCTGGACATTTATTTGCAAATACGCAACAATTATTCATCTCGAATTTAAGGAATAGCGGCAGCCACGAAACTTCACAAAGGGTAATTACAGAGCCGAAAGCTTCCTACACACGCATTCTTGAGCCGTTCCCAGCCGTGAAACGAATTGGTTCGAAAGCATACAGTGGGAACCGATGAAATTGTTCTACGGAGGAAATTAACATGTATTCATCATGTGAATGGTATCAGAGTTTCGCTATGACGGTGCAGATCCTGATATTGATAGTAATGAAGACCGATTTATCGAGGTATCTCTTGACTGTCTACATTTGTCCTCTTTTTGAGCCAAAATAGAATAATATTAAGAGATGGCAACCAGTAACATAACAATAACATAGATATAATAAGCGCCTCTAAGCGGCGATAAGACCGCCTCTTGTTTTACCTCTTAAGTTGTTGTTTATACTTGCTATGTTGTTTCGTGTATTGAGGTGTGCAATAAAGAGTATTTGTATTGTATTGTATTGTATAATCCACGAAATGATTCCGTGTCCGCATATAAGGTTGATAATATTGTAACATAAACTCTCAATGCTGGAGCCTCTGGTTGAGCTCGAATAATAATATGCAGCATCATAAAAACTCTGGGGGATGAAAACAAAATTAAATTGAAGAGGCTGAATTTCTCGAAAAAGTTGAGTGTTAGAAGTTCCAAGAAGCGCTTATACTTAAGTAAAATATGATGTGAGGAATTTAGTATATAATTAAGTAATAACAGGGGCGGCTCACTCCGCGATCCTTTCACCGCGCTACAAGTACATGCCAGCGGCCGCGAGTTCGCGGCCCATTCAGTGGCGACGACCTTCGCGCGGCGCAATAGAATTCAATGTCGTCTGCACGCGTGCGGTCCGTTTGTTAATGTAGGTAAGAATTTAGAATGGCGGCGTTTTGTGAACTTCAAAGGAGTGAGCCTTCTGTACTTGTACTATTATATATTCTGTGGTAATAACGAAAAATCACCTATTAAAACTGGAATATTCTAATATGCTGGTGTGACATAGGGTTACAGTTAGCTCGAGTCCTCGGCGTCTTGGTCAACATCGAAATTCTAATTTAAACAGGTTTTACTGTTAAAGCCAGAAATCCTGTCTCATAAAATATATATCTACCTATCTATTCTACCTACACCTTCTAGTGCTTCCAAGTACTATATTAGGTCTGTTGGTTCTACTCATTGCAAAATTGAAAAGGATCGATAATCTACTGACGAGTAAACTCCTATAATTTCTATAAAACCTACAAGAAATCATAACAAAATGGATAATAACATCCAGTTTCTCAATAAGAAATTGTGTGAATCGACAATAGTGCTATAAAGATTGTTTTCCCAGGCCGCTTTGTTATGGAGATTCTTAGAAGGTCTCGACTTATGTCCATTCATTGGCAATCGCAAGCGCAGACAGAAAAATCATATCCTTGTATAGGTACATGTTACTTACATATTACATAATCTTTAAACAATATACATTCTCGCCCTGTATTGCTCCTACTTTCTCAACATCAGATAAAACGTTGATTGTCAATCTGCAAGCATAGCAACAACCAAAGAGGATCGAGTATTATAGAGAGTTACTGTCGAAGTAAAATATGTAATCACAGTGCATCTCTCGACACAGGCTTAAAACTTTTGAACCTCAGTTTTGACAATTTGGCCCATATTCTTAGCTTGATATGTGTTAAATTAAAATGTCAAATATTAATATTAGCGCCATCTAGCTGAGCGTACCCCAAAGGTGTAATGATTTGCCATCTAGGCCACCGTACCTGTTTCTGTATGGTATTGAGGTACGTTTTTTTCTTAGACTTTATCTGTCTATACGGAGTTATATACGTCTTTGGTAACAACTAACCAAAGAGACAAGTAAAACACTGCGAGCAAAGACAGCGCAAAAAGCTATTAGTAAAGCAGGTAAAACCATGCATAAAATACAGTCTCGTCTTCATCAGCGTGTACACTCGACATCATAAATAAGTCTACATTGTAGCACTTTATTCTCTTGCAATATGGCCGACATTGTATACAAGTTTTTGCAGTGTGCAGCCCATATTTTAATATTCTTTCATGCGCCGGTGGGTCTCGTTTTTGCGGCGCACCGTTGCGCCTTGTTTTGATTTGCTGGACACGTTTCGGCCGTGCCGTTATTTACGAGCACGGGTTGAACACTGGTTGTGACTACTTTTACTTTTAACAAGGGTAGTAGGTAACGTGAGTGGATATTCCTCCCTCATAGACGTAACCCGTACGCCAACTCGTAAAACAACGATCGGCGATCGCCTGACATGTTCCGTACTTCTCTACAAAACATATAGGTCGGTAGCAACTAATAGCCAGCAGTTTTGAATGGGAGCCATTCTATGAAAAAGTAAAGTTTATTAGCAAAGAAAGGCACATTCTGCAATAAAGCGTGTATAACTTTGTTTATGTTTGCCGCCAAGTAGCAATAGTACATAGATATCATTAAGTACATGTATTGTAACTAATTAAGTAGCTTTACAAAATATTTAGGCCACAGGCACAGATCACTTGCACCACACCACACATGTCATGTATTACAATACAATCTGAAAACCTGCTCCAGTTGTTTACCCGAAGTAATTACTATAATAATAGAGTAAGTGACAAAAGTGAATTAGAGTTAGACATGAACGATTGCGCGACTATCTTATCGTCAAGATTACCAAAATCTCGTCTTCCGTAATTTTACTATTTCATTCGTGAATGACCGTCAAAATTGAGCTTTCCCCATGCTCTTGAAGCGATGCCTCTGATGATCTCGGTTATTCAAACATTTTATTTTCTCTGTCGGTGTGCGCCGCGAATTCCTAGGAACCGGTTGGAGACGGGGTACGACGCAACGTCACCTGTCTGCGACTGGGCAAGAATGAGAGAGAATCCGGACGAACTAGGGCTTATGGAAGATTCCTAGGCCCCTAATGCTTCTGATGCTATGTTTAAGGATTAAAATTTAACATATGTAATAGCACATTTGATTTCGAGTTGAAACATCAATCCAGTTTTATTTTGTTGTTTGTCCAATTGGTCCAACCATACATTTTTCAAATTCAAATTTTTGTAGGTCGACGTCCTGCAGATCACCTGTTAGGGCCTGTGATACAGAAGCTAGCTTTGATTCGTATCCAAAGAATAGTCCAATATTAAGTGCAGCAACTTGCTATAATCATATTTGCTGATTTATTCCTATGGTCTGATCTGACCCGCATAACTCAGGTACCATGTGGCATTACAGCCTATGGGAACACGACAGTAAGTATTGTATAACGTATCGGCTGTCATGTTTCGTCATCAAATCCTCTTTTTCCCTGATAGTTAATAAGAACAATCCGAGCGCATTCCCACGAACATTAATTTAGTAATTCTCACCGGCATCGGCTATCTTAATAAACCTTATGCCGTAGGCCTATGGATGTTAATGTTGAATTACAAATAGTAAAAGAGCGCGATCAGCCAACCGAGCGAGACGTTCCTTCAACTTGGGTTCGTCGATCTTTGAATCAGTCTTTCCGGGGCCCGTATACAAGTAGCTACTTAGCTAGCCAATCGCTCAGGCTCCATGGAAGACTATACTTGACTCTCTCTAACTCTATCGCTCTTTCGTATTAGCGTCACAGACAGTTGCGTATCGTTCGCTATGGAGCGTTAGCGATTATTCACTTGTGGGCCCACCGGCCCAGTATCGGATGCTACTCGATGGGAAAATAAGAAAGCCCGATTAAATAAACACTAATTTGACGCCATTATATAACTCATTACAAATTAATAATAGAAAATCGGAAACCTAATGAGTGAAAGATGATTCGATTATGTAAAATGTTTGCACAGTGTATTATCGTCGTGCATTTTTAGTGCTCCATATGTAAATTGTAGTAAAATTTGCATATGTGTTGCAACAAAAAAAACAGCAGTGCGTTTTCTGTTACGGAACAAGTATGAAATATATGGATAATTCCATATAGTCACTTCCGTTTCATTTCCACAAGTTGTCTACACTACACGCATACGTCAAATGTGTGGATACTTTTACGTCCTTCCGTCTGGAAATTAAATTAATTTAATTGCAAAGAGATATCATTTATATCAAACACTAATAGCAGGAAAATATAACAGACAATAAATGCTTGATTTAGCTTTCTCTTACTTTTGACTAATTGTTTGCATTTTATTGCACTTATTCAAGTGATCGTTTCTTTAAGCTTATTCGAGTATTGATAACTACATATTTAATGATAAGTGAATAATTAAATTAATTAGTGACATGTTACTGTGACGACGTTTATTATTTTTGTTACTGTTTTGTATACAAACTGATTGACTGTTGTATAACTAACACGATGATTCAGTATTTATTTATAGTATTATTTCAAGGATGATACACGTCGTGGGTAGTTCTTAATCTGTGAAGGCGTATAATTACAATCCAATCGATTATAATTATAACTGCAAAACTCAGCATCACACAAGACGTAGTTCAATTCCTGCTCGATAAAGTATTATGAAAGGTCAAGTGATTCTGGCCGAATCGGACCGTTTTGTAGTAATTAGTATACAATTTAAGCGTAACTTACCAAAAGCGACCTCCCTTTCAGTTGAGTGGCGACCAAAAGCAGGCCAAGGAAGTGGTCAACGGTCGTACGGTCGTGACGCTGGTCCCGGTGCACGTGCAGCCGTTAATGGCGTCGAGTGAATCGACAATTAAGTTGTCCACTTGTGTTACGAAGATTCATGGGTGAGCTTTACAGCTTTATTACGTAATATAATCATTTTGGCAAAAAATATTGGTATTGCTAGTGGCTCAGTACCTTGTTGCTCACATCCCTCCCATCCCATCTAGTGTACTCTGTCTTCCTTAACCAGTGGATACAGTGCCATCTTGTACAATTTTTTTTTACGTATGTTTTCTACTAACGTTTCAGCCATTCCAACATTTCCAACTCGAAGATACTACAGTCGAGTTCATAAATATGTGTACATTTCCTCACCTTAACTCTTTGCAATAAGAAGAAAAAATGTACACATATTTATGAACTCGACTGTACAAGCCGTAGCTGTTTTTAAGTACAGCCTCAACCACAAAAGTTTGTTAAGGATCCATGTCCATGATCCATGACGTATCGAGAATCAAGATCGCCATGTTCGTTTAATGCAAGTTTCGGAAAAATAAATTCGGTCATCGGTAATTTCAGAAAAAGTTCGTATCCCATAAAAACATGACACATATTTCTCTATTATGTGGAAATTTCACAATATTGTTAACTTTTTCGCATGTTATCCAGAACCCAAGAAAAGCCTGTTCACACCGATCGCTCGACACGACAGACTTACACACGTTGTTTCGGCTACTTTCCCCGTCCCACGTTCGATAATTACTAGCGCCGCTATTGTCTGGTACTTTCGCTGCTTGTTTAGCTTCAACTTCTCTATTTATACTATTGAAGAATATCAGCCTCTGTTTTATTTTTCTATCTCTCTGTATCTCTCTGTATCTGTATCTCAGTTCTTTCAAATATCTAGACCTAGATAACCCGACATCCAAGCCTAACAATAACATCATTCAAGGTCACCTTTTTTTTTTGTTGTCGGAGTGCTTTTATCCATTTCTCTCTGAATATGACTCCTTCTTTCGGCCCCCTCTGCTAATAAGAGGGAGGGAAAAAGAATATCTACTAAACCCCACTCCGGCGTCTCACCCTCTAAGACGTTGTATGGGGACATCATGGGCTCGCACAGTCATTCTTCCATGATGTCCCCCGATCATTCAAGGTCACCTACCAGGATCTACAACTACTCGTTCACGACGATTGTACAGTGAGCATTAATAGTATAGCGGATGAACCAATGCACCCAAAGGATAAAATCCTTATTTTTTTTCTCATTCGTCACGAAAAATACAATGATATGGTAAGCGTCGTAAACTTCGATGTAAAACATTTATTTCCTAACTAAAGTAAAAGTAAAATAAGTACATGTTATTTATAATTTGTTTTAGTAATTAGTGTAATTACCAACTACCTATGATTAACAAAATAGTAAGTAATAGATTCAAAATTAAAATTGTACAAAGTTTGGAAGTGAAAATAAGTTGATTTCATGCTCGTGGCTTGACGTAACGCCCGTTGATATCTTTTCTATTACGGCTTACGGCAACGGCGACCGAAAGTAGTTTTGAACCATCATCCATATTGTTCACTGATTTGTGAATCTTATTACCAGACATTGTAACTTTTCCAGCAATTTCGGTGCAGCAAGGTAGAAATAAAGGAATTCATACATGTGTTTTCTAGATAGATGATCAATCTCATTTTATTATTATTAATCCTAATGAACTATTAATATTGATTTATATTTGCGAATATATATCAATTATATAGTAAGTATATTTATTTATGTTTGCATATATATATATTCATATTTATGTATTATATTAGTATTTTATGAAGTTAATCAGTTGTTTTCGATTATTCTACCATTGTCATTTTTCCTTCTCCTTGCACCATTTTTACATGTCTCTGTTTAGCCCGATGGTTGACTGGTAGAGAATGCCATTAGGCATTAAGTCCGCCATTTGTACATTTTTGTTTTATTTGTGCAATAAAGTTTAAATAAATAAATAAATAAACTATTCCAGCTGGCTTCCGACAAATCTTATTATTACAAAGACGATACCTATAGGACCGTCGCCATCGCGTCGACAATCAGATAAGTGTTGTCTGTACTATACTTCTATAGTTGTGCAGTTTTTAGAGGTCTGACAAGTATCTTCTTTCGCGGTAAATAAAATAATTATCTAGAAATTGTAGTTAAACTAGTTAAAGCCTTAGTATTTGCATAAGTATGATGATCCGTGAACCGTGTTGTAAAGTGTAAATAGGCTAGTTTCCTACAAGTACTTAAAATATTTTATGCAGTCCACGAAATAAAGCACCACATAATTAGAAGAAAAATATGGACAGTACTTATTAAACATAATTTCTATTTAATAAGGCAAAGAGAAAGATATAAAGTAAATAAATTGACCGTCACGTCACTCCTCAGTATTTCATAGTAATTCCAAATTAGCTAATCGTTTTGACAGTTCTTACAAAGAGGCTGATTTGACTAGGAGGAAACTAGCCTATTGAAACAGAATTATGTATTATGGTCATGCGATATGATTGCGACGTAAACCAGCGAATTAAATTGATTCCTTGAGAATATAATGGTTGTCTGAGAACTGCTACCAGCGACGCGTATGAAAACTGATACCTAACGTACTACATACTCGTACATACCCTGAGCCACGATAAACGTGCCAACAGTAAGGAACTCATTAAACACTTAACTTGTACAGCCTAACACATACCTAACGGCCATTTTCACATGATGCCTAACGGCTCAGCCACGACATTGGTCTAAGCGCGACAGCGGCGAGCGGCGGCCATACATTGAAGCGAGACACAGCGATGGGACTTTTCATTCGCACGTATGGCTGCCGCTCGCCGCTGCCGCGCTTAGACCAATGTCGTGGCTGGGCCGTAACGGCCGAATGTATTAAGGCTCTGTATCTACATTACCGTATATTCTTGTGAATAAATGAAATCTAATCTACAGCTGATTGTCTTTTTACAGGTGTTAATTAAATAGTCACCGGGACGTATCCAAGGACCTTTTCCTTCCTAGGTCCATCATCCGCTTCCACAATCACATTGGTTCTAGATATAAGTTAGGTAACTAAATAAGTGAGCGGCTAGTTGTAAAGTAAATGCCGAGTACTTGTAAGGTACATTAGGGTAATTCCGAAAGTTGTCTAATATCGAAAGTCGCACAAAAATCACCATTATTTCCATCATATCAAGATTCCCCTTTCGGAATTACCAGAGCATTCCTGTCATTCGGAATTACCCTAATGCACCTGACTTACTTTTAAATGTGCAATTCCCGTTAAGTTTGTACATTTGGATCACGTCTCCGATTTTGATAAAAATCGGTAGGCTGATAGAGTCCATGATGCTGAGCAAGATCCACTAGGTTTCCCAAAATGTCCTATGTAGTTTGTATGAAACCTTCCTTTTTTTGTTACCAGATTTCTATATATTTTCGGAGACGTGATCCAAAAGTACAAACTTAAGGGGAATTGCTCAAATAATACCCGATCTTTTTGCTGTTGCATCTTCTGGAAATAGTTATTTGTTATACAAGGGGGCAAAGTTGTATTTTAACGCCGAGTGTGGAATTGAAAAACGAGCAAGTGAAAGGATTCTATAGTTGAACCACGAGCGAAGCGAGTGGTTCGAGAATAGAATCCTGAACTTGCGAGTTTTTTAACACACGAGAAGTAAAATACATTTGCACCCGAGTGTAACACAAAACTTTTCCCCTCACTATAGCGAGGAAACTACAACGCAAAAACTGCGTTTACCACTGATTCCAGTAGTTCCACAGGTGGTAAATCATCTTTATTACTAGATTTACCTACTTTTATCAATTTTAAAACAGTTAATTTGACTATATTCAAGGTCAAATTACTTTACCCACTAGTGGATAAAATGCGTTTTTACCCGCTGCTATTAAAGGACAAAACACGTGTTTCCGAGCTATTAGGGAGGGGAAAAAGTTTTATAAATACAATGGTCTATTAGACATCGATGACCTAGAACTTTAGTAATATCATCTCAAGATGCACACAATAGAAATCTATGTACCAATATGTGCAGTATTATAGGCACTAACTGGTACGCGTGCCTCAGGACCCGTCTCGTTCACCTTGCAATGCCAAGTGCGAGTTCTTCACCCCAAGCTTGTATGTATGTGTGCTCACAATACTTTGGTAAACGTCTTAAGTGGCCTTATATTTATATAGGGAACAGCCCTTCCGTACATGAAAGTCGGTACATGCTTATAGGCTTTTGTGTAGCTGCCGACAGACCGACAGAATTCTCATTGGGTAGGTATCGGATGTAGTATGTAAATATAAATATGGGTTGGTAGAAGTATTTGCTTTGTAATTTGTACGTGTATACTCTGGCGCTTTCGTGAGGAAATTACTACCTGTGTACAGAGGCATATTTTTCATAGGTATTGGAGGTAACATTTCATAATATTTTAAGTGTTCAATCTATGCGAATGTAACTTTTTTAGAAAACGTATCTACTCGTAAATTGAATTTTGTGGTAAGGTGGCGATACATTTTGTTTTGGATTTACTGTCCTCCAACGGCCAACGGCATTTTGCCCCAAACTCATTTTATCCACGCAGTTTCAACAGCTTAGATAACCCAAAATAGACTTTTTAATGAACACTTGTTCCCATAATAAGTTGTTTTGTTCCGGTAGTTTGTGTGTAGTAGGTATGCGTAATGAAACCATGACCATTACGCTCATATTAAGATCCACCAGACCCTAAAATGTTGTATACTATTTAATGTTACAAACGTTGACTCTCAAGTTCACTGCCACTAGTGTTTTGTTTCGAAGGTTTACTACATAAGGTACATCTTACCAGGGTGCGTAACTGCGTAGCCGAATGGCACAAACGCTCACGAAACCTCACGAAACGAAACACTAGTAGATATCTATCTCTATCGCTCTTGCATATTGGCGCGACAGAGCCAGACTACCTTTCGCGGCGTTTCGTTTTCGTTTCGCGTCGGAGAAATGCCATTCGGCTACGGCACCTGAGCTCCTTCAGAGCGCAGATCAGAAGAACAGAGAAGCAAAAAGTTTCAGACGTTTTTTTTTAGATTAGATAAACGTAATTTAGAATAGATAAACGTAAACGCCACTGACATCGACAATGTGATTCATTATATGGATGAAGTAAACAGTAGGTACCCTGAAACAGTTAGTTACTTACTAATACCACTGACTAAAAAAATATTAATAATGCAATTATCCTTGCTAAAAGAACCAAAAGTTACATACATTTTCCGTGACGTACCTATACCTATACTATCGAGAAACGTACTTTTAAACATCAAAAACTTATCGGTGCTTATGGTAGAAGTTCTCTTCTTGAATTTTCCCTAGCGGTTTTCCTTACGGCACTGCTATGTTCAGGACATTATATTCCTTGTTGAAGTAAACCGCTTGTGAGGCATAAATAGCTCACACCTGCCGTGTAGGCATCACGTTTCCTATCATCTGCCACAAAGTAATTTAACGCCATGACGTTGTGCACCTTTGAAACAATGGTCTGACATAGCCTTCGGTCCAGGTGATTATATGGTGTTGGTTGAGAAGACGTGTCGGTGACTGTGTAATTAAGGAGACTAAGATGATAAATGAGAAAATAACCGGACTGAATGCGGTAGTTTTGTGACGATTTGTGATTTTATTTTCGGTAATATTTTAGTTAGTCATTAAATACATATCAGAATACAGCTTATAATTATTAATTACAAGCTTTTAAATTACATATGTTAATTCTACATTTGCCCGGGGCATCGTCCCTAGGACGGTTGCCGCGTTTCCTCGCTGTATGGCTAGGCTCAGCCGTTTGTGAAAGGAAATTGGCAGTGCGTAGGTCACCAGACACCCAGACAAGTTTGGTGGAAACCTCCTTAAAGTTAATATGAAGATGGTTAATTAACGTCATTAGTAAATAATTAATCAAAATAAACACTTCAACACGACTTTATTCTTTTTAGGAAAAATAGTAAGAAATAAAGATATAAAGGTGTTATGGTCCTCACTCCTATCCTATCCGATATCCCTCCTATCCGATACTCCTATCCCATGCTCATATCCATGCTGATGTAATGATGGAAAACATCTCTTGACTGGAGCATGCCATAACTGCAATAATAACCTAACCACAAAATTAAAATTAAAAAAAAACCCCCGACCGCGACATAGTAGACCGATTTTCATAAAGCATGGTTAAGAACACTCCCGAGTCTCCCGACTAACTCAGCTCTTAGACAAAAAAAAACAAAATCTAAATCGGTTCATCTGTTCGGGAGCTACGATGCCACAGACAGACACACACACAGACAGACAGACAAAAAGACAGACAGACATACATACAGACAGACGGACAGACGGACAGACGGACAGACGGACAGACAGACAGACAGACAGACAGACACGTCACACTTATAACACCCCGTCGTTTTTGCGTCGGGGGTTAAAAAAGGTGTCATGTGTTTCATTGCAGTTATGGTAGATATCATTAAAACCTAATCCAACAAAAAAGTATACCTATATTGCCTTTCAAGCCTCGCGAAACGAGTTCGCAACCAATGACACAATCATGAGACAACGCGCTGTGTGAACAAACATTAGACAAAGATAAATCGTTGTCGAAGACATTGTGTACTAAATATTATGAATGATAATGACTCATTAGTACAGTTCCAAAATAATTAGGTAGACTATTCAAATAGTATGTTTAGCATTGACCTGAAATGTTAGCACAACATTGCCTACCCAAATAGACATTCAGGTACTCTAACCCCCTTATTCATAAAGTTCACTAAAGTTATCAAGCCGATAAAGTTAAACTTTAGTGAACTTTATGAATAAGGGAGTCTGAACTCTGAATGTTGTATTAACATCCTATATGGGCATTTTCACAATTTGGGACCCAAGATTAACGTAAGTCGTAAACAAAAATTAACTTGCTGTCAGTTTTGTGACGACAATTTAGCACAAAATCTGTCTAAAAATCTTCTTTTTTCAAGTTCTTAATGTAGATTATCGCTTTAAGTTTATGTAATTAACACAAAAACAATATTATTATTTAAATTTCATGCTTAATTATCAGTTAATTTTTGTTAACGACTTACGCAAATTTTGGGTTACAATCACAATAGAAAGACGAATCCTGAAAAATAGTAATAGCTGTCTATTTACACCTAAGATTGAGGTAAAACTCGTTAAGGTCAACGTAAACAGTGAAAGTCCGAAAAACTATAAAGTAAATGATGGTAACTCGCCCAATCGTGAAAGCAATGTAATGATAGGCTATTAGGCACACTTTCAAGCTTAAGCTTTATTATTTTATTTGCAAGTTTCCGAAATATGAAGTAACATAGTGGCGCAGCGAATCATATTAGTAGATACCAGTCCATAACAGTAACGTTACGTTACAGAATATTTTTAGGGTCTTGACCTCCAGTCACGGACGATCAACACATACAAATTTTATTATTCATTAGTACATATAAGTACCTCAATGTTTATTAGAGTTCCAAAGTGAAGTTCCAAAATGCCCTTTATTACATGCAAACTATGGTTCGAAGAGTACCTTCCTTAGTACTTAAATAATATAGGTATATGTATAAAGACTGTAAAATAACATCGACGACAGTGGCGTAACCGCATATAGCACTCAGATCCTTTATATCGTAACAGACTTCACAACTGGTCGCTTCCACACAACCACATGTGGTTAAGTTTCCTTTCTGCCCAAGAAACTGTAACCTCCCCCAGACGCTACACTACACCACCATTACCGGCCGCAATGACGCTTGACTGCAATATCCGCACGCAGCTTGGGCAAGCAAACGACAGATTATTACCACTTACCACACGGTTATACTATATTTTGCGACATACATCATGGACATGTGATAACAACAGCGGTGTCGCAAAAGAACCATAAAAGTATTCAGAACAGAAAATATGAGTAAAAAATTGCAAGTGTCCGCTACTTCGCGTGACATTCTTGCCGCGTCGCGTCTAAAGTACCAAGTTGCTCAAATTAAACCCCCACATATAAGTAATCCGATACTTCCGTCGATTATTTCACCACTAAATTATCTGTCTGTAAGAAAGCGAATAGCACAAAAAGTGTAGGCATCGTCGGAAGTCATGAGAAGTAGGTGACACCACGCCGAAGAAAGCAGGTTGCTGTATTTTAATTAGCTATTGTTGACGCACTTAGTGACAGCATCACGCATCGCCTAATAACCGTCTAGATTTCTAGATGGATTAGATATAAAGTCTTATAACATTTGTCTGCACTATCTTTGATATCGCCTCCTTTGATTTTGAATATCAAGATTCAAGATACAATACTGAGGCTAATTTAGCAACGCCTGTCTTTTAAATATCTTACAAAGTTCAACGGGATTTTACATGCTGATAATTCAGATATAAGCTTTGGTCATGCACCATAATTTAAATTTTAAATTAATCAGAACATTCGATTGTAGGAACAATCGTTTTACAAGATGGCTTGTTCAGACCACCCAAGCAGCCTTTGTCACAGGATGAACAAATCTCTCAATCTCAATAGTCTCAATCAATGGCACTTGGCACTTCCCGTACTTATTGCGGCATGCATTGCAAGAAATCATTAGTATCTATACAATCAAGTGTATTGCTTGTATCATTATTAGGTATGTTAATTGGAAAAGTCGTTCAAACTTAATTCTTCGTGAATTAGGTAATTGTTTCGTGGTTATGTAGCTTTACAATATACTTGCAAACTTGCATCGATATACATAACCAGTTGGGTTAGCTGCTTGGCTAGGTTATTAAGCTAAAATTTGGCAACACAGTTGACTGGCTCATAACAGTCATAACTAATTTTGAAAGTCTAGGAAGGGAAAGGTCCAAATTAGTCTTCCGTCACCATGACTCTCAATGAGCCATGCACAGTTACAAACCATCATCACCCCAGATGCGTTGTATTTTTAACGTGCATAACAAACATAACATCCGGTCCCTTCCCAGGTATGATAATAAACAGTCATGTTTACTATTTGTTCTCTTCCTGTCGTGTCGGTACTTCTTCGTTATTTTATCAGATTCACGTCACGATATCTATAGGATGACTGGATTAAATGATTCATTCGGACGCTGAGTTAAATCCGAATGCAGTCAACGTCAATTCGTTTAAGCAGACGAAATTTTTAAAGCCATTCAACGTGAACGTGACTTTTTTTTTAGCAATTCCGGTGACTAACATGACCATCAATAACCAACAGTATTGTATTTTTAGGACTTCAGAGGCCCAATTCAAATCGGGAAAGTAATAGTTACCAATAATGATGTCTCGTTCAAGTTTTTATTTGAAAGGTGAAATGTCAGATTACATGGCGACTTATTACAAAATGTTTATGTAAGTACCTACTAAGTATGGATTCCAGAAAACTGAAGTAGGGTCGCAGACTGATGTCTTTCCAGAGAATACATGAATGGATGTGAACAGCTTGTTTGAATCTATCCATATCCAATACCCAGTGTCTATTAGTATACTTATGCAATGTTAAGAAATTGGATAGCATAAAGTTTCTCACTTTTGCGTAAAACTTTCTTTGATCTTTGCATAATACATACCGTGGACGATGTCCAAACGAAAACCGATCGCTAAGCCAATAGAAAGTTCTCCTCTCAGTCCGTGCTATCTTTGTGAGACTTTGAAATACTATTACGTAGTACAAGCCTCGTTTACATTACTTAACAGTGTGGCATTGAGTATTTCCAAGGTATGCATGTTCGCGGATAATTTTACGGGCGTGACTTTCTCGATCGATTTCTCTTGAACTCTAGCTGTGGTTGCCAAATGCAAACCTGTGGTTTCATTAGATCACCAATTCACCACTCCATCTGACTTGGCAGCATTTATTTATTAAAAGTTTGATTGGTCGAATGCACTAATATCGAAACTTTTCTTTCGCACGTAAATACATTATACATAAGCATTACGTATCTCAATTCATGTTGTTTCTCTATTCTCTCACATGGGATATTATTATGATAAAAACGTTTGTTTCAATATTGCCTGCATTAACATTCTCCATAGCATACATACAAGCATGTATCAAAACAGTCTTCAATAAGTAGCACAGTTTTAAATACTACACACATAATTTGGTATAATAAAACAAAAGAATGCCGACTTCGTATTTAGTTAGCGGTCATTTAATTACCTTTACGCAAGCAGGTAACTAAACCTGACAATGAACTTCAAAGGTTCGTTCACAAACAGACATTCAAGGGCCGGAGTAAATTTGATTCTCAGAAAGCTTTCGAGATAATAAGAAGCTAGCAGGTACAAGTTAAAAGCAAAATATAGGATGTAAAGATAAAGTCACGTTTCGAAAAGATTATACAACGGCCCTGACGAAAAAAGTCAAGCAACGCAGGTAGAGGGGTGGCAAAAAAGGCTTAAAAGAAACGAGAATGCCAGACAAAACTTTCAAGCAAATTAAGCGTGAGCGATACCAGTTTTCGCGAATTATACACTCTGAAAAGTCAACCTGTAATAATAGGCGGCCTGTTTCTGTATTAAAATAACGTTGTTGGCGACGACAGGCTGCCACATAAATTAAGGTATTGGGCTGTGGAGGGGATAAGTAAGGGTTCATAATGAATACATCATGTAATCATATGTTTAATTGACACGACAGATAGCCCTTTCTCTGTATGAAGTCATGAAGTATGACTTCATCCAAAATGCAGTTGATGTAGCTAGTAGTAGCAGCAAAATGCAGTAGCTTGCTGTTTTCTAATATTTGATACCACATCGAGTGTCTTACTTACCTAAACAAATCGTCGGTATTCTCGGAAAGGTATTTTCTTTTCCAGCAAGTGGACAGACATTTTTTTCTAATTTATCATGATTGATGATGATTCCATAAGGGACCGACGCGACGGAAACTCCTCAAGAATTTGCCGGAAAAGAAAAGGCCTTACTACCTGTATAGTATACTTAGCCAGTGACAATCAAAGCGTCATGTCCGGGAAGGATCTTCGCGTGCAAAGAGTGGAGACGGACCAAGACAAGTAATAAAACAAAGTGTGGAATGTCCTTGAAAATATGAAGTTAACATTGACACCTTCCTACTTTATTCCATCAAATTCTGTACACAGTATGCTTATAAGGATAATATATCCCAATTGGGTCACCTAGTTTCCAAGTGAAGTCAGAATTGAAGCCCAAACCATACCCAAACAAACCAAGATGCGGTAGATAAGCTATCGGTCGTGTTTTTATCTTCGTTGGGCCCTCGCCGGTACTGTTACCAAATACTTATGCGTAACGCGCACAATGTAACGGTAACGCAAGGACTTGGAATTGGAATTCGTGGGTAGAGTGGTTTTCGACGCTCAATATGTCGCTCGGAGACAAGAATTTCATTTAAATTCAGATTTTGCGAACATTTGATTGAGGTGGGCGTTTGTCAGCAAATAATATCGTCAAACTGCATTGAGTAGGTATTTTTAATTTTGTGAGTACCTAAGTAAACCACAGTATGGACTGTCCATTGTCCATATCCATGAACTGATTGACAAAATTTTGTAAGATATGGCACTTTTTATCATCATCATCATCATTTCACACAAAAAGAGTGTTTACCTATTTAGACTCTCATGATACTTAATAAAGTTTATTGTATACCGGTCACGGTTATGCTATAGTAAATGTAGGTAAGTGTACCTTACGTTATCTGTAAACGTATCGAAATTGGGGTAGATAGCCATTTTCAAAACAATGGTATAGTGTTACACAAGACTTTTAGATTTGCGATCATCTCGATTTTTCCATTGTTCTTTGGGTAAGTATCTAAAAACAAAGGTACCTGTATACAATAGTAATCCAATTACCATACCCCATATAGGCACCGCAATTTCGCATCTTGTATAATCAAATCAAAAGCATTTCTATAGTAATAGAACAAGGGATTGTTATTGATTTTAGTCACACGTACGAGGGTACGATCAGCTGCAAAAGTGCGATTCGACGCGTCGCTAGATAATGGACGCACTTACAAAGTAAATACAGAAGGCGAATTAATGAGATTCGGCTCGGCGAGTCTAGTGGACGCCAGCTATTGATGTCAAAGGCGTCGGATCAGACTCGTGAAGTGTCCAGCAATATCTAAAATCTTAACAATTCTCTACCTTGGTATTTGGTATGATTTAGGTTCATTAGACAGAAGTAATAAACGTGTACAAAACTTTTAAAGGTGGAACTGGCAGTACCAGTAATTTGATTTTGACGGGATGTTCATCGTCGTCCAAACCGTATCCGGCTATGGCGACTCCTTGTTAGTCCATGTGGTCTGAGGTTTGGTTTTGGTGGGCTCTTAAATGACTCGCAAAACCGAACTTGGTTTTAAACGTGCGATTACACGGAGCACAATATAGCTGGCCAGCTGTGTTATATGTGTAAGTGTAGGACGGCTTTGGTCTGGACTTCCGGGAATGGCGTTTAGCGTCAAGGTTTTCTAAACGCTGTGTCTCAAAAAGCCCAACACTTTTGTGAACCGTACGACGCCATTCCTGTCTTAGAGAAGCACGTTCCTCCCACTTATCTGTGGGTATATTTAGGTACCAAAAAAAAACAATATCTGGGATAAGAATGGTTTAAGAGCAACATCGTAAGTCCGCTCCACCTGTGGATACTGGATACCAGTACCTATGTTGAATGTTCCGTTATTTCAAAAAGGTTACCAACTCCTTTTGGCTAAAGGTTTCAAAAGTTCGGCAACGTGCATATAACACATTGCAGACATCGATAGCATACGGTGACCTCTTGCCATCAGTAGGGCCATGGGCTTGGTTTCCTCTACTGGATAAACTTGGTTGTAAGAAACCTATGAATTATGCTCGTAATTATCTGACTGGTGATCTGTAACAAATTTAATTTCATGGAAGCGTGGTCCAGTTTCAATAAAGGAAAGTAACCATTTTTAAGTAGACGTTAAATAAAATTAAGGTTGATAAGTACATTAAAAGTTATTAACCTTAATAATTTCAGCCGGATTTTATTTTATCGGTAGATTTGAATAACTGTCATGAAAATTAAAGTTTTGTTACCGATCACTTCATAAGCGATAGTTTTTTACCTTCACAGTTATGGCTGTAAAAATAAGTAAAAAAAATTCCGACAAAAAGCTGGTGGGTAGATATCAAGGAAATTATTTTAACAATGAAATTTTAACGGCTTTTTAGTGGTTTAGAAAAAATGACAATTAATTCTTACTTTATCTTCAAATAAAAAAATTGGGGATGCAGTACCTATTAACTGCACTGAGTCAAATACAATTTCAACCTTATTGTGGTAGACAGAGCATTCATACTGGTTAAGCATCGAAATGGTTAATTTTATATGATTTCGCTATATCCTCGTATTGCAATGCCAAATTAAACGGATGTTAAAACCGGTTTTCGTGCGCAACATATCCGTGTAAAAAAAAAATATTTTTAAAATTATAGGTGCCTGTGTTTGTCTTACCTGGATATTTGTTCGTTTCACTTCAATGTAAAGCCAGTTATCCGTCGAAAATGCTATTGCCATTAAAGCAGCAGCCACGATTGCTGTAATGGTCGCTATAGACAAAGTTACCGCTGAGCAAGGCATTTTAACAACCTTTGAAAGACAGTAATAAGGAAGAGCTAGAAGATATTCACAATCACAACACTTGTCTATCCGAAAGTTCACCTATGCAGCATTTTTGTAAACACTTTGCGTACGAAAATCACGACAGCGCACTCACGAATTAATAAAAACTCATATAAATTGCGGTCATCGCCTGCAGCGTACCGAGTTCGCGCGCGAGACTTCTTTCTTTGCCTACTTCACTTTGCCTTGCCTTGCCGCTCTCTTGCGGATGTGAAACTTTCGAAAGCGATGCGACTCCTCCAAGTGGCGGGAATGTAAATTAAAAACAGGTTTTAATGATACCAGCTCTAAATATAGTTTCTACCAAATAGTAGATTATTAGTTTTACCGCATTGGCAATACTTGCATCCCATAATTTTAAATATTTTTTAGTCCAGGGAGAATAGAGGTAAGGAGGAAAATCTGTCGAAGTAGAAAAGTAGCAAAAATGACCGGCTGAGGCCCTTTAATTGCAGCACAGAGAACCTCCTATAGAGTGGCAGTCTTGTATATTTGGTTCGCGATACGAGTCACCAGTGTTTGGGGTGCGAGGAGCGGGCGGGGAATGTGTTAAGCGCGCTGTGATTGGCCGTTTCAAGGACGGCGGGCAGTCGCGCCAGATGAAAAGGGACAGAAGTATGACTGTCCCTCTACTGACGCGTAAGTGGCCAATGTAAGTTGACCTATGCCGGCTCTGAATAAATTATAAATATGACTTATTTGTGGAATGTAATGCCGTCTGTTTTTAAATTTGAGCTTCTTGTTACCTTTCCACACCATTTCACACTACAGGTGGACATCTTTAAGGCATCAAAATACCCTTTTCCAATTTTTTTGTGCGAAAAACACGCGCTGCTTTCGGGTCTGTTACTTGGTCGATACTGATCGGGCACGGCGAGCGCCCGCGCTTATATCAGTGCAAATACTAGGAAGGCTGGCGACCGCGAGTCGTCTTGTAATAGATGTCTATAGGGGTTGGTCTGTGAATTGCAGTTACAAATCTCTCCGCTTGGAGCGCATGTCTCGCTCAATGATCAGCGACGTGACATGACATTAAACGTTCTTTTCTCTAGTCTAGTCTGATTTCGTCGGACTGAGCAAGTCAAGACGTAATCCCATGGTAGTGCGCTGGCTTCGTATGCAGATGTTCTCAGGGTCGATCCTGACAGCGATCTCTTTGTTTTTTGATTGTTTTTTTTATATTTTAATTTTCTTTTTGTGTATTTTAATTGTGTTTAGTTATTGTTTTATTTATACAAATATGTCAACTTAAGCCCTTTTACATTGTTTACCCCATCTTAGGTAATATTGTAAGCCTTCGAATGAAATTTCGAAAAGTTGTAACAAAAAAAATATTTTTGGATATTAAAAAAATAAAATAATTCAGGAAAAAATATTAGTAGAAAAAATAAAAAAGCTCTCATCAGGATTTGAACCCGGGACCTCTTGTTCCGAAGGCGGGGTCACTACCGAGAAGGCTAAGAGATTGTCAAACCCTTATGTACCTGCGATTGCAGCGCCACCTATCTTTTCTCTTATAATTATGTGCACTTCTGATACTTAAAGCTTTCGCTCCTTACCTCTAATCTCCATAAAGTAGTCAAGTGACCTTGGTACACTTACGTCGAATCGAGTCTTCCGTCCTCCGTCCGTACATTTACTGTGAACGTTGAACGGTGAATTTGATTCGACGCGTCTCCAATGGACGCAGTTTCATAATAAATGCAGATGGTGAATTATTGATATTCGTCTCGCAGAGCCTAGTGGATGCCAACCTTCAAACAAAACTGTCACATCTTCAACTTATACTTAAATACTTAAACATGATAATGTTTTAACGGAATATTTTTAGTTCCGTTCAGTACAATTTTATGTCGCACTTCAATAAGACTTCAAAACGTCTCATACAATTTAATTTGTTTAAGTAGTCGTGTAAATACTCCTACCTAAGCCACCACCATTTAGTAGATGGGCATCGCTATTATAAGTTTGTATATGTAAAGATTTCTATGTACGGGTTTTTTAAGGAGGTAGCCCAAATGAGATAGTGGTTAATTGAACCACCGTGACTAGAATTTTAGTTATAGAAATCGTTTTTAATACAATACCTACTCTACGTTCATTGCCCGAAATAACAATGACACTTTTCTACACCATAAAAAAAATTACCAATTCGCTAATTTTAAGACTGGCAATAGTAGAACCAATGTACCACTAGCAACACTACAAATGTCACTAGTGACTACTGTCATTTTGACGTAACACGCCTGACCTGACGCTTTCCAGAATCAGCACAAAAACAAACGCGAGATCCTAATAAAACAGACCACATACTCATAGTTCTTTATCAATAACAATCAATATGTCGGTGGATTTCAATAGTACTAAATACGATGACGTTTTATCATCTATCTTAGTAAACGAACAGTCAATTCTAGGATTCTTATCGGCAATATTCAACTTCCTTGCTAGACGGTAACATACACTTATCTTGTTTAGTTTTTAACATAGAACTTGTGAAACTTAATAAGTCTGTTTTATTCCAGTACCGACTTTTATCATGTTCCCGACGGCCCCTACGAGAACATGGGCTTTCCTCCTGGAGTGGCAGAAGAGCTAGTAATAAAGGTTTTAAGAACATGCGATCCTAAAAACTGGAAGGGCACAAACGGTGCCCGGAAGCCTGACAACTTTAACAACGAGATCATGTGCTCCACGGTAGCTCAAGAAGTTGAGGTAGTAGCTGAGAATGGAGATGAAAATGAACCTATAGAAAATTATCCTAGTGGATCTGAAGTTGCTCAGACTACAGAACCGGAGAAGATTGTAGAAGCGTCATCTAGCGGTGATACAAAAACGGAGTACACACCACCAGTGATCCCTGTGCAAAAGAATAGTGAATCGTATAATGGTGCAGTGAGAGATAAATATTCCTGGTCGCAAACAATCACAGAAATAGGTAAATGTAACTTTTGTGATTTTGCCTCCATTCAAAAATGTTCTAATCCTTTTGTGTGTTGTAATCCACTGTGTTTCATGGGAACATTATTGTGCCCAATTTGATCTATAAATTACTAGCTTTTGCCCGCAGCTTCGCTCACATTAAATTCGGAAATTGCGGAATTCTTCATACAAACTTCCACCCTCCATTTTAGGGAAGTGGGGGGTTAGAAAGAGACAGAAAGTAGCCTATGTCACTCTCCATCCCTTCAACTATCTCCACTTAAAAAATCACAGATACACACACTTTCTTATTTATAATATTAGTATGGATAGTGCAGTATCTTTTAAAAACTTAAGTACAGTATAAAGTATACTTTATTTTCAGATGTGACTGTACCACTGCCTCCAGACATAAAGTCATCAAAGGACTTGAAAGTGACAATCAACCCAAATGACCTACATGTTGCATACCGAAACAGCGGCACAATAATCAAGGACATGCTGCAATACAAGATCAAAGCTAGCGATAGTGTGTGGACCATCAGTGGGGGAAAATTATTGATTCATTTAGGTAATTTTTAAATTAATATTTCATTACAAAATATTCTTACTAAATTGTAGACATGTTTCCTATATCAATTGCGTATTAAATATACCAATATGATGGATTTTCTATTTAATTCGTAATTCTAATCCTTAAAAACCTACTGTTACATAAAAAGTCATGACTAATGCAATTGTAAAAACTGTGGACTTGGAGTACTATTTATTTATTCTGTGATCCCAATTTTGACCTTATAATTACCATACAGTTTATTGTAGTCAGTAATCTATTACAAAAACACAATGCATCAATGAATAATATGAGGCAACCTGACGGTGTTTACTAATATATGAAATTCATTAGCTTTTTTGCATTACAGTAGATATACTATAGAGATAACTGTCAAAAATTCCTAAATTATCTAAACATCTATAATTTCAGAGAAGGTACAGGAACGATGGTGGACAAAACTAGTCAACAGTGAAGAAGAAATAGACTTGGACAAAATTGATTGTTCAAGGCCTTTGAACGAATTGCCTGAAGACCATATTGCAAAGGTACTTTAATTATTTTTACTTTATTACCCTTTGTTTTTTATAAGTCCACATTTTTATGATAAATAATATCTGATTGTAGGTAAGAGAGCTGCAGTGGAATCAAGAGCAGAAACTCAAGGGATTGCCAACAAGTAATGAGATTAAAAATATAGAAATTCTCAAGAGAGCTTGGAACGCCGAAGGCTCCCCATTCAAAGGAAAAGAATTTGACCCCAGTGTTCTACAGCCTCATTAGTGAATTAAACACAAGGTTTTGTGTAATCTGTTATATTATAATCGTTTTATTTACATACATAATAATGTCTGATAGACCATATAGAAATTTTGTTGTTGACTGGTTTCATTTGAAAATATGTCTCAGAATCCGCTAAGAACAATCTTTCCAATCGATTTTTTCTTTTCTATCAGTCTATGTGCCTCTTTTAGATTTTCAGCATTTATAGGTGACATGGTCTTAGTCAGTGTTGAATTCAATTTACCTGTTTCAAGCATCTTGCTTATATCCTCCAGTATTTCTCGATATCTATATTTATCTTCAGTATCATATTTAATTCTAGTTGCCATCATCTCAGCGACTAGCATAAGGCTTTTTTTCTTTAAGTGGTTTTATGTCAACTAAACCACTGCTGTCGCAAAGGAAGCAAATTCTACCTTGCGGCTTAGCAACCGCCATCAAAGTGTCCCAATAGGGATGAGGATTGTAGTTCACCAATATAAAATCTACCCCGTTGTTATGTCCTTGTGCTTTCAATTGGGGAAGTAAATCTTTAGTGTGATTCAGAACAATATCTGCGCCATTTTGAAGGCTGAAATATTCAGTTTCTGCTCGGGCAGCGGTGCCTATGACCTTTAGCCCAAGGTTCTTAGCTAACTGAGACGCCACAGAGCAGACTCCTCCACCGCTGTTGATTATCAATAGAGTTTTCCCTTTATCCTTTTCAGAGATCATCAACCGATCATATAAAGATTCGTAAGCGGTGACACCAGTCCACGGCATGGCAGCCGCTCCTTCAAATGATATGTTCTTCGGTTTTAATCCGACCATCATTTCATCGATCGCAACATACTGAGCGTTAGGTCCGTTCCTTCGCAAATCAGCTATGAAGAACACTTCATCGCCAACGTTAAGAAACTTACATTCTTCGCCTTTAGCAACGATGATGCCAGCGCCATCTGAGCCCAAAACCCGAGGGAGCTCAAACGTGGGAGGCACTTGTTTGGCTCTCTGCTTCGTATCAATGCCATTGACAGATATTGCTTTCACTTCCACTAGAACGTCTTTACATCTCAAAATCGGAAGAGGTAGCTCCAAATTCAAAAGGCTGTCTGCATCTACAATCGGTAAGTTTGTGTAAAGACCAACTGCTTTCATGGACTTAGGCAGGGGTTTAGACGCCAACATGCCAAAAATATGTCTACACGTCGTTTGGAATGTTTGTTTGTAAAGATGTCCTTACAAACCAACTCGACTGTACATTATTTATAGCTCCTGATAAGTACCTATACCTACTTAAATAATTAACTGTGCCAACAAGATATCACCTAGTTACTATTTTAAATATGTGTACGCAGGGCCGGATTAAGGGTAGAGCGAGTGGAGCGGCCGCTCTAGGCGCCACATGGCAAGGGGGCGCCAAAATCGAGAATATGGAAAAATCCATACAAAAAAATTATACGTCGCGCGGGCGCGCACATATGACAAAATGGCGAGAGGAGTCGGGAATGAATCCGCTATCGAAAAATCTAGATTTGTATTTCAGATTAAGTGGAAAGTTGAACCACGTTGCCAACATATACCAACATTCATAAGGGTGCTGTTGCTAGGGCGCTGTAAAAGGAGGATTCTAGCCCTTGACGAACCACATTGTTGTGCGGCGAACGACAAAGTCACGTCGCTATCCAAATGCAAAAATATGAGTCTACCCGACAGTCCAAAGCGGAGTTCCTCATAAAGCCAAAGGCGCAAAACGTTTCAGAAAGGCGCAATTTTGTGAGTCCCAGCAGATGGTGAGCGAATTTCAAAGCACTAAGATTACTTAGTGACAAAATAACGAAATGGATATCCCGACGATCGAGCCCGCAGTAAATCTCTTAATTAACTCTTAGTATTATAAGAATAATAGTGATGGGGAAACATAAGGCCTAAAAGTCGGGAACATAGGCGCCCTGTGAAGTCAAAATACCCCAAAATATGTCAAAGACAGCAGCTCTGCAGAACATAAAAGCTTGAAAGTTCGCGGATTCCCCGCTGGCGGGTTGAGTCTTCATAAATCGAGTAAAAAAAATCGCGCTCGCTTCGCTCGCACTTACTATTTATATGTTCTCTTTTAATTACTTAGGAAAAAATCCGAATGTTCTTTCCTGACTTAGCCATGCTCCAGCCAGTGCTCCTTTTTGTTAGTTATTTTATGTATTTACATGATATCCACGTTCAGCCACACGTGGCTATGCTAGGGTGCAACTACGAAAGTTCAACCATTTGTCCCTTTCGTACTCTGTATCTGTATGATGAAATCCATAAATTCTGTATTACGTCAATCTTCAGATTACGGCATTAGTATGAAAAAAATTTCGCGACTTATTTTCCTACGTAAAATCGCTGTCAATAGAAATTGTCAACAATGTAAACAAACCATTGTATAAAATATCAATATTTTAGCACAATTTTATTATTTTAAAGGTTGTGGATCATAATGTGATACGAATTGATTAAATAATACATGGATTTAGCCAATATCTGATGAGTTAGAATGGGAGTTAAAGACATTTTGACTACAAGGTTTGTTTACATTGTTCACAAGTTCTATTGACGGCGACTTTAGTAAAACCTTACCAAGGGGCGCCGAAACTCAAACTCGCTCTACCCTGATCGAGTGCACGGGCCGGCGCTGTGTGTACGGTCACGGAACTCACGGACTTTAATTGTTGATGCACTTCTAGCTCATTTTATACTGGATATTTCTTAGTTAAGCTATGATGTGTCTAGTATAAAATGAGCTAGAAGTGGATCAACAATTTAAGGCCGTGACTGTACTTAACGACTTAGGTACGAGTCCAATACAATAAAGGCATTAACGCATTACCTGACGGTGAACGCATGTATTCGTCGGTAGCAGTGAAGGAAGGAACTTAAGGTACTATATCTTCATTATTTAGAACCTTGTCATATTGCATCATCTTGTTCTACCTCGGAATCATTATTGCATTATTTATTTATGTCATATAAATATATAAGCATAGCATGTAGGTATCTACAGATACTAGTGTCTAGCGAAGGTGGGTATCAAACCATGATGAACACATTTAGGCTACTACTAAAAACTAGGTATGTAGTAAGTAAAGTTTATACTGTATTGACTAGCTGTATGATACCTTAATATTTGATCAATTGAGAAAAAGTAATAGTAATAGGTAAATTAATAAGTAACAAAATAACAACTGAATTGGTACTTTATTTTACAAGAACACAGATATATTAAAATAAGTTTAAAATCCACTGAGGACAATCTTCCCAATGACTTTCTTCTCTTCTAAAAGCCTATGGGCCTCCTTAAGATTTTCAGCATTAATTGGTGACATAGTCTTTGTCAATGTTGATTTTAAAATACCAGCCTCGAACATTCTAGTTACATCCTCAAAGATTTCATGATATCTAATCTTGTCCTCAGTTTCATACTTAATTTTGGTGGCCATCATTTCAGAGACAAGAGTAAGACTTTTATCTTTAAGTTGTCTTATATCAACCAAACCACTGCTGTCCACTATGAGGCAAATCTTGCCCTGGGCCTTAGCGGCTGAAATTATTGTGTCCCAATAAGGATAAGGGTCATAATTAACCAATATATATTCAACTCCATTTTTATATCCATGTGCTTCTAATTGAGGCAATAAATCTTTAGTATGATTTAGAACAATATCCGCTCCATGTTGAAGACTGAAAGCTTCCGTCTCTGTCCGGGACGCTGTCCCAATCACCTTCAGTCCGAGGTTCTTAGCTAACTGAGATGCCACAGAACCTACACCACCAGCGCTATTAATAATTAACAGAGTTTTCCCTTTATCCTTTTCTGAGAGGAGCAGCCGATCATACAAAGACTCATAAGCTGTGACAGTAGTTAAAGGCATTGCAGCAGCTTGTTAAACTAGGTTAAAACTAGGTATGTAGTAAGTAAAGTTTATACTGTATTGACTAGCTGTATGATACCTTAATATTTGATCAATTGAGAAAAAGTAATAGTAATAGGTAAATTAATAAGTAACAAAATAACAACTGAATTGGTACTTTATTTTACAAGAACACAGATATATTAAAATAAGTTTAAAATCCACTGAGGACAATCTTCCCAATGACTTTCTTCTCTTCTAAAAGCCTATGGGCCTCCTTAAGATTTTCAGCATTAATTGGTGACATAGTCTTTGTCAATGTTGATTTTAAAATACCAGCCTCGAACATTCTAGTTACATCCTCAAAGATTTCATGATATCTAATCTTGTCCTCAGTTTCATACTTAATTTTGGTGGCCATCATTTCAGAGACAAGAGTAAGACTTTTATCTTTAAGTTGTCTTATATCAACCAAACCACTGCTGTCCACTATGAGGCAAATCTTGCCCTGGGCCTTAGCGGCTGAAATTATTGTGTCCCAATAAGGATAAGGGTCATAATTAACCAATATATATTCAACTCCATTTTTATATCCATGTGCTTCTAATTGAGGCAATAAATCTTTAGTATGATTTAGAACAATATCCGCTCCATGTTGAAGACTGAAAGCTTCCGTCTCTGTCCGGGACGCTGTCCCAATCACCTTCAGTCCGAGGTTCTTAGCTAACTGAGATGCCACAGAACCTACACCACCAGCGCTATTAATAATTAACAGAGTTTTCCCTTTATCCTTTTCTGAGAGGAGCAGCCGATCATACAAAGACTCATAAGCTGTGACAGTAGTTAAAGGCATTGCAGCAGCTTGTTCAAATGTTAAATTTTTTGGTTTAACTCCTACCATTACTTCATCTATGGCAACATATTGAGCATTTGATCCATTTTTTCTCAAGTCCGCTGTGAAAAAGACTTCATCGCCAACATTGAAATATTTAGATTTCTCACCTTTAGCTGCAATTACACCTGCACCATCCCAGCCCAAGATACGAGGAAATTCTTGTGTAGGAGGAACTGGCTTAGGTGCCCGCTGTTTTGTATCTATAGGGTTAACAGCTGTTGCTTTAACTTCCACCAACACATCAGTACTTCTTACTTTTGGAATGGGAACCTCCAAATTCAAGAGGCTCTCAGTTTCTGCAATTGGCAGGTACTTATAAAGCCCAACGGCTTTCATGGTCTTCGGCAGAACTTTATCCATGATGCTGTCTTGAACACTTTTACTTTCTTGAACACTATACGCGCTCGGGTATCTGCCGGTAAGAGCGGTTAACAGTAACAAAACACAAAACATTGCTAACTAGACTATTTACCTATAGACGGCAAAACTGCAAGTCATTTACATACATTAAACATTACATAATATAGTTACTGATAGTAAACACGTACTTCAGATAATTTGAGTTATGAAAAGATATCAAACTACTTACCTATTTTTGTCCAAATCAAAACTAATTTTATGTGAACACATATACTTACTTTTTTTAACTTGCGTTGCGGTCCACTTGTTCGCTAATACCTACAGTATTCTATTTTTATATCTATTTTCATTTATTGAATTGTGACAATCGCGAGATTAATAATATGACGATGCGAGTTATATATTTGATGAGATAAGAAACTGAAAACTGACAACCAACTGAACCAGCCAACTCCGTGAACTACCTACGACCTACGATAAGTTTTGACAGCTTTGACATTGAATGACAATCGGTCGGAAGTCAAATTAAAATCTTTTTCACCACACCAACTGGTAAAGGCTTACTTTGCTATTCGAAAACAGATAGCAAAACTGCATTTTATCCACAAGAGTGCAAGGTAATTTCATACAAATTTTAACTTGATGTCTTTAGCTGGCTGGTATAATTTACGTGTAATTAATGATTTGAACCATAAATATTGATTAGATTGATAGATTTGATCATGAACCTACAATTCTATGGACGGATAAAGCTAGGAACACACTACGCGGACGTCCGTCGTGAATCGACCGCGGACGGGAATCTGGACAATGGAAATACACATAACCGTGCAAACTATCGGTCGACGGACGCGGACGTGGCCTTGAGCGCATGGACGTCCGATCGAAATCTGGCTCGCTGGATGTTTTGTTCCGTGCACACTGATCGGTCGCGGTCGCGGTCGATTTACGACGGACGTCCGCGTAGTATGTTCCTAGCTTTACTCCGAAGAAAAACCTGTGATTCCATCATCCACATTGATAGCTTTGTCTATGACCTCATCCACTAATCTCCCGTCAGTCGGATCGAGGCGCCAGTGGCGAAAACATCTCCAGAAAAATAAGAAAATATGCCTACATGCGTTGTCAAATTGTGTAAAAATGACAACAATCGAAAGAAAAAAAAATACGGAGCAACTTTTCATGCGTAAATTAATACTTTATCACGTTATTATGCGTAAAATCACAATATTAATTAATGTTCATAATCGTAAACCAACAAACTGCAAAACAAGAGTGTGACCAGTATTTTTTTTAAATAGTGTTTGCACACGGCGTACTGAGTGATTATTATTTGTTAAAAACAAGATATTTCTAAGTTTCAAGTAAAATAATTAATTTTTGATAAATTAAGTGAAGAGTTGATTTTATTTTGACCTGAATTATAATTATTTTGATTTTAAATCGTGTTTGCACATCGCAAACCGTCTGCCATTGCTGGCTTGAAAGGTGGCCACCAAGCCATAAAATAAAATTGAATGGCCCCTGTACACACATGGCCAACGGTTCCACCAACCCCCTTGGCCAAGCATGTAGAGGGCTACTTGGCCGTAAGTTGGCAGTTGGCGCTTGCGCTTGCCGGCCAACCGATTGGTGTCGGTTTTTTGTCCACACATCAAAGGATCTTGGCGCCAATGGCCAACTGCGTTTACACGTTGGCGCTTCATTCAGTTGGTCGTCAGCCGTCAGAGAGGACAGTAGTGAAATATTTACGAAAATAATAAGTTTATCTATGCCAATAATAGTGTAGATTTTAGGAAATAAAATAACCTTGCAAATGTTTAATGTATTTCCTAAAAAAGATAAATGTTCTTATCAGAATATTCAAAAAATTGTTAATATTTCAAATACTTTAATTTTACTACGGGGTTATTATTTTTTAATCAAATTTTTCTGACAACGTCTATGACCTAGAATTTCCTAGACTTTTCCATTCCACGTCCATCTTTCATGAAGAGCCAATGCCAAGTGATTGGTTCGCCAATGTGTAAACAGCGGCTCTTATCTTGGCCAAGGGGTTTCACAAAGGGTTGGTGGAACCGTTGGCATATGTGTACAGCGGCCATAAAAAAAAAACGTCCGCCATTGTTGGGTCACAGCCGGTCTTCAGTGAGACTCCCTCTGTTCTACTTAACAATAGACAAACTATTTTTATTACCATCATTGAAACCCGGAGGCTGCTCCATATATATGGTTTCTTGCAGCTCACCATGCAAAAATGCCGTAGTGACATCAACATGATTAATATTTAAATTCAACTCAGCTGCTAATGAAAACAACATTCTTAATGTACTATGCATAACAACAGGCGAGAAAGTATCATTGTAATCGACCCCCAAAACTTGTGTGAAACCTCTGGCAACCAATCTAGCTTTATATTTTTCAAATTTACCAGATGCATCAAATTTACGTTTAAAAACCCATTTACATTTGACTACATTTTCATTTTTAGGGCGATCAACTAATTTCCCTACCTTGTTTGCAATAAGTGAGTCATATTCACTTTTCATAGCTGTCTGCCAGTGCAGACAGTCAGAGCTAGAGATGGCTTCCTCATATGTTAGAGGATCGGTATGCAACCCAGCGCCATCTTGTGTTAGGAGAGAAAAATTAAGATCATAATCTTCATACCTAGTTGGTAACTTATTACGAGTACTACGAGCCGGACGTAGTGAAGACACTGGCGACACGGGAATAGAGACATTCTCTTCCCCTGAATGTGTCACCCCCCTCGACGGTGGCGTACCGCTTTGCGGCGGCGACTCAATGTCAGCTGACATCAAAGGCTGCCGCGGCGAGTCCTCGTCAGGAGACCCGGAGGTGTCATGTTCACTCCCAGTGCAGTAGTGCTCGTTATCTCCTGAAAACAAAGGCGTGACGGTTACATTTTGCTCACACAAAGACTGACTAGGTTTGATACTATTATTTTTTATTTGACTAGATTCAATTGATTTGTCAGATGAATTAAAATTATTGACATCAATTTCATTATCATCATTTAAAATTTCATAGTGTATAAATTGATTATTAAAATCATTAATAATAAAATTTAAATTATTCATGTCTTTGGTATAAAATTTACTCTCTATAAATGCTACATTTCTACAAATGTTAACCTTTCTGGGGTCAAGTGGGTCTGCAAGCCTGTAACCTTTTGATGTTTCACTGTATCCCACAAAAATATACATTTTACATTTAGGATCTAATTTTGTCCTTTTATGTTTAGGTAATAAAGCATATGCAATGCAGCCAAAAGTATGCAAATGACGGAGGTTAGGTTTAACTCCAGTCAGCTTTTCTAATGGTGTATGGCCAGAGAGCGCTGATGTAGGCGACCTATTTTTTAGGTAGACTGCTGTCATCAGTGCCTCAGCCCAGAAACGGTTATCTAGACCAGATTCAAAAAGCATGCATCTGACTTTATCTAATAAACTACGATTTAAGCGTTCAGAAACGCCATTCTGCGGAGCAGAATATGGAACGATAGTTTGGTGAACAATCCCATGTTTTGTGAGAAAATCAGTAAAAGCATGGCTGCAATACTCCCCACCCCCATCTGAACGTAAGGTTTTAATTGGCAGACCATATTGTTTTTCAACAAGATTTTTATAATTTATAAAAGATGTAAGTACCTCATTTTTTCTTTTGATAGCGTAGGCATGGGTCACTCTCGTACAATCGTCAGTGAATGTGACGACATAGCGAGAGCCGCCCCAACTCTCCACAGGCAGTGGTCCCAGAACATCAGAGTGGATGAGCTGCAGTGCTTGACTGGCACGGTGAGTAGTTGCCGAAGGGTATGGCAGGCCCGCCATTTTTCCTTTGAGGCAGGTAGCACAGTCCTTCAGCTCCTTTAGTCCCGCATCCTGAAAACATACACCGCATGCCATCCCATTTCTCAAAGATAACATTCCAGACATACCTAAGTGGCCCAATTTCCTGTGCCACTCTGCAGCTGACACCTCAATTGGTTTAGCACTCTGAGCCTTTTGCCTATGCAAGAGAGAAGAAGAGTGCACCACGGGGAGATATTTAGGGGCAATCTATAAATTCCATTCTTACAATTAACTTTATAAATTGGTTTGCCAGAGATTTGTAAAGAAGGAGCATTAAAAATCAGACAACCCTCCCTTGTAAAAACTAGATTATACCCCTGGTTAACAAGACAACTCACCGAAAGCAAATTAGCAGAAAGATCCGGAACCAACAATACATTATCAAGTTTCAAAGTTTCTTCTATGTTATTGTTAAATTTAAGTTCAAGGCTTCCTGATCCAACACATTTCAATTTAGAGTTGTTCGCTATGATGACGTCACTATTAATCGGCTTCATGGAAGAGACCAGGTCACTGTTTTGCACCATAGTCTGGCTGCAGCCCGAGTCAATCAGAAAGTCACTGGTAGATGCTGCGAAGGCAGAGGCAAGCAGTCCCTTAGAGGCTGCCTGATCTTCTTTCTTCTTCCTCTTCAGCTTAAAACAGGACTTCTTAAGATGTCCAATCTTGCCACAGTAAGAACAACGTCTTGAGTTGGAAACCGGCTTAGACATGAAGGCCGCTCCATTGCTGGGACTAGTAACGGCTCTTCTAGCCTCTTCCTGCAAGAGTCTAGTCCTTACGATCTCGCTACTGAGACTGGACGTCATACTGACAGTTTCGAGATTAGTTACCAAGGTTTCATAATCTTTTGGTAGCCTGGAGAGTAGAATTTCCGCGACCTCACAGTCTTCTATTATCTTGTTTATGTCGGCGAGCTGCTGCACTAGTGACATTGTCTCCTGGATGTATTCGGTCATCGAATTATAGGTGCTAAGCTCCATCCGGTGCAGCTTCCTTAATAATAACACTTTCCTAGCCAGACCAGAGTCTTCAAACACTTTCACTAGATTAGTCCAAGCTTCCTTACTAGGTTTGGCGTTCTGTACATACTGGTTGCAGGTCGACGCAACAGACAAACATATACGTGCAAGTGCTCGCTCGTCAGCGTCACGCGTGGGGTCATGGTCCTCTCCAAGGACGCATCTCCAAAGTCCCTCAATAATGAGGATATTCCTCATAACAAATTTCCACGAGTTAAAATTCTCATGACCACTAAGCTTTTCAACTTGATGACCGCCGGTGGCAGAAATCCCGTGACCACTTGAAGGCCCGGGCTGCGATGAAGGCGGCGTGGCAATCCGTACAGGTACTGCGGGAGCATCATCTCGCCTTGCAGGGCTTCTTCGTTCGTCATCAGACATATTCTGAAACACGCTTCGAATATCTTCTTAGCTGTGACGCAAATGGCGGCGTGCTAACTGGGCCCATAACCTATTGGAGCAGATAGGTATGCGAGGTGGAAGTTTGTCATAAAATAAACACAGATGGAGATTCTGATGATGCACGTTATTTAATTCATTAAATAACGACAAGATCCAACAATATTAGTAACGGATGCACACAGATTACACTTATTAAATATCGGAACTATCGGAAAGATGCTTACAAGACGGTGTCATTAGAGTAAGGGGGGCGAACCAGCGATCTGTCAACAAAGTGTCAAACCAAAAGCTATTCGGACTATGTATATGACCGCTGTGATCCTACATATTAACACATTGTGCAACAAGGGGAGGAAGTTGAATATTACTAACGAGAGTAAGTTAAATCGCGACGGCTTGCCGGAGCGATTTAAAGACTCGAGTTAGTAATATTCGTACTCCCCGAGTTACACACAATGTTTTTCATCACACTCGCAATGTAAAAAATAGTTAAATAGATGTAAAAAAGTTAAGTACGGTCATGTACGGTACAAGAAATTTCATTATTCCCTTGGGAGAATGATTTTTCTATAACTCACGCTCCGCCTGCGTGCAATAGCACATTTAAAGTGCGGGTGTGATGAAAATAACTATTTCTACTTCCGAACTGTTATTCGTAATTTTTCTACTCCCGAACTGTTATTCGTCATTTACAGTGCATAGATCTTTAAAACCCTAGGTACATAAAAGTATATTCCCCAAAGCCAGCGTCCGCCGGCTTTCCGCGCATGCGCGCAGTAACGAAAAAATTGAAAACGCATTGTTTGGGGCAGGTGGCTCGAGCGCTGACAGTGCAAACCTTTGCGTCAAAAAATACAGAACACAGTGTGAATTTCACGAAGGATATTCTAGAAAACTATTAATTAAAAACTAAGTGCATGGTCGTAGAAAATAGTAGGTAAGTACATTACGATACTAGTGCGAAAAAAAGGAATTATTATCGATAAAAGCAGATGGTTGATTTCATTGTTGCCGAAAAACGGCCGATATTTTCGGTCCAGTAAAAAACTGACTTATCTCGGACAAAAATGGAATAATTAAAAAAGAATAGCCAATGCTCATGAATACATTTATTAGTTATTAGGTACTAACAAGATATGACTATATTTTCAATACGTACATTGACTGTTTATTATTTCAAAACAAACGTTTATATATATGTACCTAACTATATTACGTTCAAGCAGATCGTATATCACAGAATATACATAACCAGGGCCCGTAACTTTCATGCCGATGACATCAATTTGACGTCACGTTGCATATAGGATGATTCAAATAGTTTTATTGTAATAATTAATCATTATTAATTAGTCAATTTAATCATGTACAAATGACTTCAAAAGAAATAATTTGTTTTGTTTTAATAATTTATTGAAATATGGTAACAAAACTATTTAATAAAATGTATGTATGAAAAATAAACAAATAATTGAATTTACTTGTCACGTATCAAGTAAATATTAATTATTTTAGTTATGAATAGATTAGTTTTGAAGTCATGATTCCACTTTTGTGAGCATGTGTGTGCGTTGGTATAAGTGCTAGCATTAGTTTAATTAATATTACTTTGTATCTATCTGTGAGATCCTGTAATTGGCTTTCTGAATCATGTCTTGTTGTATATTGCTAGTTTTATAGCTGTTGGTTCTCCATAACATAAATAAATAAATAAATAAAATGATTGATGAATAATGATTATTAATCATTGATTAATTATTAAATAAAACTCTTGAATCAGCCTATATGCAACGTGACGTCAAATTGATGTCATCGGCATGAAAGTTACGGGCCCTGTACATAACAATTCACAACATGCGAAAAATAATGTTATCAACAGTTTTCAAGTTATATTATGGTAGGTACCGCTGGTTTCCGTCCCTCAGTTATCATTTTAGGTACGTACATAATAGGGGTGCGTATCGATCGATATAACTTATTTTTATATATTTTTAGTCGTTATAACGATCATTTGATATAATTATTGAATCGTATAACAACAAATAATATATTAACATATTGTATAATTCTTATTTAATATAATGATCATTTTTTCGAATAACATTTATTATAACATACTTTGAGTATGATGCTTATTTCCGATAATAAATAAATTGTATAACACAAATTCTGTCTAAAGCACAGTTAGAATAAAAACAAATTATACAATAAATTAGATCCATCATGTACCAGAAAAGTAGATTAGGTTAGAACTGTGACCCCTACACACAACGCCCTGCCAATAAATTAGATCCATCATGCACCAGAAAAATAGGTTGGGTTAGGTTAGAACTGTGACCCTTAAACATATGTACTGCTATCAGAAAAGTAGGTTAGGTTAGGTTAGAACTGTGATCCCTTCAAAAAAGAATAAAATTAATTCATGAAATGTTTTATACTGTTTGCTAGTTATATGATACTAGTCATATATCAATAGATAGTTATACCATATAACGGTTATTATAAATAAGTGTTATACGAAATAATGATTATACAAAATAAAAGTAGATATTTTGTGCTTATACCAAATGTTAATTATGTTATGTCAAATTAATGATTATCCTTTAAATATATACCTAACAAATGTTGTTATATCAAATGTTACTATACCAAAAAAAGTTATACCAATCATTACACACCCCCAGTACATATTATATGTACAATCTGACACCAACATAAATTAAATTTAAGTGTGTTGACTAGTTACAAAATAGACTTATACACCTACCAATTTAACGATATGTCACACTTAAAATTACCTACAATGTCAAATTATTGTGAATAGTAACATTAATAATTGTCATAACAGTTTACTATGATTTTCATCTGTAGGTTTATATATATTATATATATTGTGTGTCGTATTTGTACATAATAAGAAATACATAAAAATCATGAATGCCAGCATGAGTATATAATATATTACTATAATTTGTAACCACAGGTATCTCATTTGATATGTTTTCTACGTAACATTTACCTACATAAGCCATTTTTATTGCAAAACTTTGTACCAAAACAGAAAACAATGGAGGCTCATTAATTATATTTTTTTATTAATAATGACCAAGATACTGACATAAGGTACAGCGGGGCAAATCTCGACTGAGGGGCAAATGTAACTGATCCATATTTTCCATGTTTTACAATGTTTGCATTATTAAATAGAGTGTCCTCCGGTTATATATGGTAGGCGTGTTCAGTGGATACATGTAGAACTCAGCATTATATATAATAGTGTAGTGATAGAAAAAAAATGGATCAGTTACAATTGCCCCCCAGTCGAGATTTGCCGTACCTTACCTACTAACTATAATGTAGTCTAGGTATCGGTAGTAGTAAGTATTTGTTCACAGTTTAATATAAGCGCCGAAATGGTACATTATATACACTGTAAGTAATAGCAGAAAGTTGGGAACTCGCGTTCGATTTCAAGTAGGTTAAGTATAATAAGTATAGATACGCGCCTCAAGTTAACGTCTATAATACTTTTTCATTAAGCAATAAAGCTGCTGACTATAGTATAATGGATCTAAAGCTTGTTTTCGGCACATTTACCCTGCTGGAGTTATCTTTGCGTAGACAAGCATTTTTATACCTACCGCCACTTAACAGGTTATGGGCCGAGAAATGCAACTTATAGCTACATACTTATGTCGTGTCATACAAGAAAAAGTTTCTTCATACCTTGTCTAAGCTTTTTTTATTAATAAGCCTGTTAAAAGGTACCTACTCTTGCAGTTAACATTCGTATTTTCAAATAATTGAGACATTCTTAATATACTAATATTTATTACTATTTATGTGCATTTTAAATGCAAATAAACTAAGGTAATTAGCGACATAAATCGTTTTTTAACCCCTGTCGCAAAAACGACGAGGTGTTATAAGTTTGACATGTCTGTCTGTCTGTGTCTGTGTGTGTCTGTCTGTGGCATCGTAGCTTCCGAACGGATAAACCGATTTAGATTTAGTTTTTTTTTATTTGAAAGCTGAGTTAGTTGGGAGTGTTCTTGGCCATATAGGTTTCATGAAAATCGGTTTACTATGTCCGGGGTTTTTTCAAAATTTAAGTTTTGTGGTCAGGTTATTGGACTTCCGTTTATTTTAATTTTCATTCTCAAAGACTTCTCAATCCCATAATTTCAACAATTCCTCCATATCATCATATTAAAAGAGCATATATAACAGACAGGTATCAACAAGTAATAAGCAGCTTTTTACATAAGGAGACAAATTTTGTATTAAACATTTTCCTATAATTTTCCAAAATTACGTAGTAATAAAAATAATGTTTAATTTTTAGGCAACAAATTTTAATAAAAGAGGACTTTTCTTGCACATGGCTACATAGTTGGAAAGATTCTGATTGGCATGCCTTAGTAATGAACATAATTAAATCTACAAGCAGTCTTGTATATTACGTATTTCTAAGCAACCAATTTTATATGTAGGTACCTATTATAATTAATCGCTCACTATTTAATGGTCATGTTTATATAATTTATGTCATTAGCAAATGAAATAATACGTACCGTTAAATTTTAATGCTAAGAAAAGATCACATTTATATTAACAGATTAGAAACGTCAAGTGGCCAAAGTGATGTTTAAAGCCTGGCGTCCACTAGGCGCACCGAGTCGACCTCGTTAATAGGCTAGTTTCCTACTAGTCAAATCAGCTTCTTTTTATTTTAAACCTTAATGCATGAATTTTTCTTTTAACTAAATATTAATATATGCGTGTATGTAAGAAATCGAGTAACATACATACAAAAAATAAATAAAAAATCAGTCGAATTGAGAACCTCCTCCTTTTTTGAAGTCGGTTAAAAACTGCATCCATTAATTAGCGACGTATCAAATGTACTCTAAATGTACGATTCAACCTCAGTGGACGCCAGGCTTAATATTTACTTTGGCAAAGAGTGGCCTGACCATAGTAGGTACTGCGACAATATCAATCATCAATCCTCCCCGTTCTGTCTATTTGTAGCACGAAGGTTGAACAAAATGGCAAAGCAACGCAGAATTGCATATTAATACAATAAGGCGCCCAGCATCAGGGTAGGCTGATGGCATCATTTTGCTCTGGATTGAGCAAGTTGGCGTGCTCTTGTGTCTCTAACACCAAGGCTCATTTTGGGTCAACGTGCCAACCAAGTAAGTCGCAGAATTATTTTCGGTACTGACCCGCTAGCGAGCAGGAGACGCGGACAATCCGGAACTGATGTAAATAAATCTTCTCGTGCTTTGTGAAGGATCAGTTGCTGTCCGCAGATTTTTGTAGTGCCACTATGTCTTGTCTGTTACAGTCATAAGCTACTGTACAGCGTATTTGCAGAAGTCGTGTTCTCCATTGCACTCGACGCTGGGCCGGTGTGCCGAGTCCCAGATGCCGGGGCCGCAGCGCTGACACAATCCGGCCAGAGAGCAAGGAATACGAACCAGCTGCCGGAACTGGTGGAGTAGGCCCCGAGCTTTGCGCAGGATCAGCTGACCGTCCATGTACATCGCTGTAAAACAAAGATAAGTTGTGTTGGTAAATGCCTTGAGCACCAGAATCGTAGAAATAGTGTTGAAGCTCTGTGCGATGTTGTCATAGGCGTAATAGACCACGTGTACATGCCTCCCACACACGGAGCGCTACAGCGTGCGTGGAATTGCGCGCACCAGGCGTTTGGACCATAGCTTTATGACCATCCTTAATTGAATTAGTCGGCCTAGGGCACGACTGACTAAACCGCTCAACGAGTACATCACATAGGGTACCTTAAGGAACTGAAGAGCGACTTTATTTCATCTCTGTTGAGGCCCTGTGCGATGACGTCATTGGCGTGGAAGTAGTACAGTCAAGTGCAAAAATACGTATCGATTTTATCCGCTCAAAAATATGTACCGAGACCTTATTCCGCCGACATAAAGTGCTATGGGACATATTTTTGATAAGTTGTACGCACCCATATTTTTACACTTGACTGTACACCACAGTGATGCCCACTACAAGTACCGGCAGTAGTTGTAAAGCACCCCAACAATACATACTTAGCAGCTGAATAGTAGCATCCCAACAAACCTACCTTGCCTTCGTCACCCGAATCATAGAGGAATAAGTTTACCTATTCTATGGCAACATCTACACACACATACATACCTAATGAACTGAAGTGCAACAGCATCTCATCAGTGTTGAGGCCTTGAGCGATGACGTCATCGGCGTACACCGCTATGATGGCCAGGCAGAGGAATAGGTGGAAGTAGTCCGTCTGGTAGTTCGCCCAGCACGCTTCCCACATGCGAAGCGCTACGGCTTCCGTGAATTCTCGCTTGAAACATCTGGAATGGGACATTTTACCTAGAAGTAACTTCTAAAGTCAATGGTTGACGCAATAATTGTCAGCATCAAAAACATAGGCTGGGATAACTATACCCAGGTAGGTACTTCTGAGGTGTTCTGAGGATACAGATTACATGGGCAATATATGTATCTAAAGTGGGTTACTAATGTATTACCGAAAGTTATTTGCCAGATTTTCACATCCCAAACAATCTATCCCAAAAATTTAAAAGGCAACTCATCATTTCCCAACTTATCATGTGCCATATACATATTTGCCAGAATAATGATATCCAAATAAATATTTAGACATTTCCTTTCTTTGGCAATGTTCATTATATCAAACTTTAATTACTCAAAATAATTAATTGCCAACGAATATTATCCCAAAAGAAAAAAAGCCAAATCTAACATTTAGTAAAACATTTCTTGGGCATTTTTTATTTTAACAAATCTCGTTTACTCAAAATGAGCAGTTGACAAAAATAGAAAAAAAAACAGTCAGGCTCTAGTGACAAGTCGGACTCCGCGTCTGCTCCGGCGCTGCGGGTAAAGCTACTTTCTTAGCAACATTTTGTGTGGGGGTCGCAGTTCTAACCTAACCTAAACCTACTTTCTTAGCAACAGTTTTGTTTGGGGGTCGCAGTTCCAACCTAACCTAAACCTACTTTCTTAGCAAAGTTTTGTGTGGGAGTCGCAGTTCTAACCTAACCTAAACCTACTTTCTTAGCAACAGTTTTATGTGGGGGTCGCAGTTCTAACCTATTCTAAACCTACTTTCTTAGCAACAGTTTTGTGTGGGGGTCGCAGTTCTAACCTAACCTAAACATACTTTCTTAGCAACAGTTTTGTGTGGGGGTCGCAGTTCTAACCTAACCTAAACCTACTTTCTTAGCAACAGTTTTGTGTGGGGGTCGCAGTTCTAACCTAACATAAACCTACTATCTTAGCAACAGTTTTGTGTGGGGGTCGCAGTTCCAACCTAACCTAAACCTACTTTCTTAGCAACAGTTTTGTGTGGGGGTCGCAATTCTAACCTAACCTAAACCTACATTCTTGGCAACAGTTTTGTGTGGGAGTCGCAGTTCTAACCTAACCTAAACCTACTTTCTTAGCAACAGTTTTGTGTGGGGGTCGCAGTTCTAACCTAACCTAAACCTACTTTCTTAGCAACAGTTTTGAGTGAGGGTCGCAATTCCAATCTAACCTAAACCTACTTTCTTAGCAACAGTTTTGTGTGGGGGTCGCAGTTCCAACCTAATCTAAACCTATACTTTCTTAGCAACAGTTTTTTGTGGGGCTCACAATTCCAATCCAACCTAACTTAAACCTACTTTTAGGTTTTTAGGCTATTTTTCGGTTTTTAAAGATTATTTGACTCGTCATAATTATGGTATTTTCGTCAAAAGTGTTTACAGTTGGAAGCAAACGTGTAAGTAGTGTTAAAATCTGTTTGGGAAATGAAATTCGGTAAATGAAAACAATCATGTTAAAACACTTGTCAAAAAGTGGTTTTACATTGTGTGTTTTTAAAGAAACATTTTTTTACTAAACAAATTATTTGACAAAATAATTTTGTCCAGTAATTAATTTGACGAAAGTAAAGTTGAGCAAACTTTTCTAGTCTAAGTGAAACATTTGCGAAATTAACAGTTGGGGTTATAAACGTTGCATTACAACAGTTTGGGAAATTATCATTTGACGGATTTTAACGTTGTCAAATGTTATTATGGGAAAGATTGAGTTGACAAACGTGTAGTTGGCAAAATTCGTTTGGGAAATGAAATTCGACAAAAAAATCTTCGGTAAATTAAAAGGATCCCAATCTAAACCTATACTTTCTTAGCAACAGTTTTTTGTGGGGCTCACAATTCCAATCCAACCTAACTTAAACCTACTTTTAGGTTTTTAGGCTATTTTTCGGTTTTTAAAGATTATTTGACTCGTCATAATTATGGTATTTTCGTCAAAAGTGTTTACAGTGGGAAGCAAACGTGTAAGTAGTGTTAAAATCTGTTTGGGAAATGAAATTCGGTAAATGAAAACAATCATGTTAAAACACTTGTCAAAAAGTGGTTTTACATTGTGTGTTTTTAAAGAAACATTTTTTTACTAAACAAATTATTTGACAAAATAATTTTGTCCAGTAATTAATTTGACGAAAGTAAAGTTGAGCAAACTTTTCTAGTCTAAGTGAAACATTTGCGAAATTAACAGTTGGGGTTATAAACGTTGCATTACAACAGTTTGGGAAATTATCATTTGACGGATTTTAACGTTGTCAAATGTTATTATGGGAAAGATTGAGTTGACAAACGTGTAGTTGGCAAAATTCGTTTGGGAAATGAAATTCGACAAAAAAATCTTCGGTAAATTAAAAGGATCCCATCTAAAGTCTGTCGAATTTCAGATCAGGCCTCGTAGCCGAATGGCATTTCTCCGACGCGAAACGAAAACGAAACGCCACGAAAGGTAGTCTGTCTCTGTCGCGCCAATACGCAAGAGCAATAGAAATAGATATCTACTAGCGTTTCGTTTCGTGAGCGTTTATGCCATTCGCTACGCACTTGTATCTGTCTCATTCGGAAAAAAATTAGAGTGTACCTACACCAAATCTGGAACTGATACAAAGATGATGGTGTACCCAAAAGGTAGTGTACTATCAGCTGCAAAAGTGGATGACAAATTTATCAATGAATTCATTCATAATTTCTCCATGCAATTTTGCAGCTGATATACATAACGTTATTACTTACAATAATATCCACCGATGACAGAAGAGAAGTTCCATGGCGTCCACGTGCTTTTCCAAGTGTTTGTAGAAATGCGGTAACATTATCCTTATCAATTCACGTAGATAGCTCTGAAACACCGAAAATTTATTTTTAGTACCTACAAAGTTTCAGAACAAAGTAGGTAATCGAGTTGTCATTGTCGCCATACAGAAGTATGGTGGAGTGATGTTTCGTACCAACACCGACTGAGGGAAATTCTGAGCTTACACTTGCATGGCTTTAATCAAGCGCGGATCCAGCTTCGTGCCCAGGGGGGGGGGGTCACGTGGTCTATTTACCCCCATGACCCCCCTGGATCCGCGCATGGCTTTAATATTAGTGCAGTAGTAAACTGTGTACCTATAGCGAAGCGTCTGGTTGAGGTAACTGATGGAGACCGAAGAGCTGGCAACTTCCTCGCACAACACAGGCCTATTTTAGACATTATAGCTAGCTTTTAAGTTTAGTCTTAGTTTCTTATATAATTATATAAATATGTTCATGTAAATAAAGACTCTCTGACTAAAATACTTACAAGATTAATATCCATATCATTGTCCGTAGGCGTGCAAACAAATATGGCGCGCTGCATCAGCCCCACAAAACACCAGAAGGCTTCGGCTTCGCATTTTATTTCACAGAGAACGGGCGCCAGCAAGTCACTCATGCCTTGCGTGTAGCTGGAACCAAAAAGTTTTCAAGAGTTTTATATTAGGTTTATGTATATTTATTATGTAACTTCTTATGTAGGTAACTTTGTAAAGTTTTAGTAATATAACCGCCCACAATATCTCTGCTTTGCCTAAAGGTTGACTGGTAGAGAATGCTGTCTGGCATTAAGTCCGCCTTTTGTACTATAACTTTTTTCTTTCTTTGTGTACAATAAAGATTAAATAAATAAATAAATATTGAAAATCTACACAAAGATTATTTCATAGGAATATCTTGCGGAGTCCATAGCTATTGGACAGTCTATATAATAAATAAGTGATAAGTTTGCTAGTAGAATAATAGGTATCCGTTGTTATTTAAGTTTTATTTGGGTTTGTTGGAAAATAAAAGGAACTTTACTTTGTTTACTTTTGGTACAAAGGCATCAAAAAGAAGTAAAGGGAAGGAGGAGGGGAGGAGGAGAGGAGGAAAAATCTCAGCTGAATACGGCTTTGTGATTAAGATAACAACGAACAAAACCTATTTTCGTACTTGCAAATATCAATATTATTACGTAAGGAGGTACAGTCAACCAATTGGAACCCTAGGCCACTGTAAAACTATGTCATAATGACGTTATAAATCAGGTTGTAAGAAATCTCTTATACCTGCTTGTCACTTTGACATGGTTGTAGAGTGGCCTATTAGGGTTCCAATTGGTTGACTGTACCTATATTTCAGCCGCAATATTATTAAAAGGGAGCTTTATAAATTACACGATTACTTCTTAGGACCGGTTGCATTAAACCGTCTGTCACCGTTAAAGCGTTCGTTAAATTTTATTGTATGGGAAGTTCCATAGTCATCTGCTGCGTGATGATCTGACGATGATGTGTCTGTCAAATGTGGTTGATGCAACTGGCCCTTAGTTAAGTTTTGCTTGTACTCACCCTAACACAGGATTATATACAGCATAATTCAGCAAAATATTCTTCATTAGCTCTACATTATAATTGTTTTCTCCGGCAAAGAATGGATTTCCCCGATCTGTCCTCACTACGTCTTTCTCAATAACGCACTGCACATTCTTCCAAAACAGTGCGTATTGTTCCGGGGTCATCTTCTCCAGCCTTTTCCGGGTAATTTCTTCATATTCTCTAGTCCTTAATTGAAGAATAATTTCCCTTTCGTCATAAGTAGTATTATATGGGTAACAATGCAGCAAAAAAGGCCAGACTTCTCTTCGTAATTCCTTATCTAACCCTCCAAAGAAAACGCCTTTTCTCAAGAACAAGTCGTCTTCAATCAACCCCTTCCCATTCATAACTTTTCCGTAAAATATTTCAGGTGTGATTTTCGGTATCTTTCCTTCTTCAGGATGCTGCTCTGATTTTTGTACTTCGGGACGGCAGACCATGAAATGTCGATACGGCAAATTGGGCTCTTCTGATCCTGTAATGGAGTTTATATTGGATTAAGAGCGGTGATGTTTCTTGGGCGGCGTAAGTGGCGTAAAACATATAAGGATAATGGAATTAAGTACGGTCTTGTGTAGCCACTCCATTTACGAGCCAAAATGGGAAATAAGGGTCGTCGCCCCGATGTCCTTATTTTGTTGAGTAAAGCAAGGTCGGACGAAAGATTAAGAAATAATATTATTGTACCTTAATTAACATTGACACCTATATTTACTGTGTTTGTACATTGGTAGAAGTTAAAGGCTGAGAGATGAATGAACCATATTAGATGTGGGCTCTTAATTCGACCTTGTCTAATACAATATCATGTAGGAACAAACACCATCGTGCCAGCTGGTCTAATCCGCCACATGAAACTTTATGGGCCAAGTCTAGAAACCGGAGAAAAGGGTATAAGAAATTTCTTACCCGGCGCTCGCCTGATGTTGTGCAGCAGTGAATGCCACCGATGTAACACTTGTGCCAGATGGTCCAGACCGCCATGATGAAAGTGCAGGATTTTGTACTGCGATTCCCGAGACGCAACCACCAGTTGCCCGCACGTGCAGTTGTCGTCGTTGAAGAATAGCCGTAGGGATCGCATCTGACTCAGGTCTACGGAGAACCTGGTGGCAAAATAATTGAAGATTAGAGAAAAGATAGCGTTGCATTCCCCTATTTGATATACTTATTACTATTATTTTGACGACCGGTCTGGCTCAGTCAGTAGTGACCCTGCCTGCTGAGCCGCGGTCCTGGGTTCGAATTCCGGTAAGGGCATTTATTTGTGTGATGAGCACAGATATTTGTTCCTGAGTCATATGGATGTTTTCTATGTATATAAGTATGTATTTATCTATTTAAGTATGTATATCGTCGCTTATCACCCATAGTACAAGGTTTGCTTAGTTTTGGGCTAAGTTGCGATCTGTGTAAGATGTCCCCAATATTTATTTATTTATTTTATTTATTTATTAGATAGCATTATTATCACTGCAATCGATAAAGTAAACTCTGTCAAACAAGTCTGTCAGTAAATAGGAACAAAGAAAACTATAGGTATCCTTTTCTCTAGCACCCTAAAGAAAAGGATGCATATAGTTTTCTTTGTTCTTATTTACTGACAGACTTGTTTGACAGAGTATACCTCACACTATTGTGTTAGCCAAACCTAAAGCCATACTGGTATTAAGTGGAGTTCAAAGTTAAAATTTTCTATGACATTTTCCCTCCTTTGTTAAAACATGGCTTCCCTATGAGGGACTACACGAACGTCAAATCAATAACGAATATCATTGTGATAGTCATGATTAGTATCGAACAATGCCATAGGCAGGATATTTACTTTACGTCACCATAGCTTTAGCTTAACCTGGTATTGTTGGTATAAGTCAATTAATGTTATTTCAGTACATATGATGTTTTTCCCGCACTAGTTTGCAAACTAGTAGGTACCACCTTTCTTGTCAAATCGAAACTTCAGAGGGCCATCTGTACTGAAAAACGTCATACGATACGTACGTCAGACACGTGCGATAAAATCATTCGTAACTCGTGTCGTCCGTGTCGATTTAGAACACTGCCTTCGGTTCGGTCGTGTCATCATCATCACCACTCGTATTGAACTTCGTCTTTTCCGTACTTGTAGGTATCGTACGTAATGTACTAATTTTGGTACAGAATTATCATAAAAATCCCTCCCCGCGTTCGGCTGTTTGTACTCTGTGTATGTATGTTAACAAATCACAATGACTACTGAATCTGAACGTATTTTTATATGGTTTCCGTTTTCGACTAATCAATTGCCCCAGCTCGGAGGTCTGCCCCGAAAATAAAAGTTCGCAAATTGCGGGCATCTTTCTCGTCAGAGGTACTCTCATTAACGTAACTTGGGTGAAGGAGAAATAATCCCGAAATTGACGAAGTTAGTTTTTCATCTGCGGCCTGCTGCCTGCTGCAGCAACGATATCCTTAAATTTCCGTTCATTCCATAGCGTATCTAGGACAGACCGCCTAAGGTGTCCGAAGGTCATACGATATGTCAGGGTTACCCCTTAAAGTAGGCGACGGATCCAGCCAGCAATAATGAAATTCTCAACATTCTTCGAGAACAATCGCCGGCCGGATTATTAAGATAAAGAGCGCTCGACAGCATACTTAATGATGAGTTGGCGATGTCATTCCTGAAACTTCACTTTCAAGAATGACAAAGATTGAATATCCTCTTAGAGACCTCGAAGCAATTGTTTTGTTTTTGAATTTAAAACCATTTGTTGGAAAATGTGCAAAAATAATATCATCCTAGGAGATTTACCTAAAGATGATCAGAATTACGTATTTCCCAATGATAATGGATAGAGAGAACGATCGTCAAAAAGATCGAGATCCGATCCATTTGCGATCCACGTTTTTTGTACGAACCGGACCGTTACTATAGAGTAATAAAAAAAAGGAATGGTGAAATTAAGAAAAGCTTTGGATATAAATAGATAGTTGCCTAAATGCCTAAAATAGATATTAGCAATTTTCAAAGGTACCCCATTACCCTATACAGCTAAGATACTTATTAATAACTAAGTATATTGTGTATTAGGCATTTCATTTATGGCTTTCACAGCAAAACATTGCCACAAATATACTTTGAATTCTTGAAAAGAGTACGATGTTTGAACGACAGGCGGAGTGCCTTATTTGCATTGAGAATACATTTAACTTTTGTTATCAACTAGGCTTATTTCTTATTGTCGTTCGACGTTCTGTTAAAAGCCATTTTCATTCGGTTTTATACCAAATAGTACCAACCAAACAATGTTATTCTTCAACATTATGTTGCTGTATGTATCCATTTTTAGGGTTCCGTAGTCAACTAGGAACCCTTATAGTTTCGCCATGTCTGTCTGTCCGTCTGTCCGTCCGTCCGTCCGTCCGTCCGTCCGTCCGTCCGTCCGCGGACAATAGCAGTAACCGGTAGCACTAGAAAGCTGAAATTTGGTACCAATATGTATATCAATCACGCGAACAAAGTGCAAAAATAAAAAATGAAAAAAAATGTTTTATTAGGGTACCCCCCCTACATGTAAAGTGGGGGCTGATATTTTTTTTCATTCCAACCCCAACGTGTGATATATTGTTGGATAGGTATTTAAAAATGAATAAGGGTTTTCTAAGATCGTTTTTTGATAATATTAATATTTTCGGAAATAATCGCTCCTAAAGGAAAAAAAAGTGCGTCCCCCCCCCTCTAACTTTTGAACCATATGTTTAAAAAATATGAAAAAAAGCGCAAAAGTAGAACTTTATAAATACTTTCTAGGAAAATTGTTTTGAACTTGATAGGTCTAGTAGTTTTTGAGAAAAATCCGGAAAACTACGGAACCCTACACTGAGCGTGGCCCGACACGCTCTTGGCCGGTTTTTTCACCTTATTGCATTGTAATAAGGTGAAAAAGTGTATACCTATCTTTGTAGTACGAGTATACGATAAAGAAAGATATCAATTATCAAAGATATTATTTTATGATCTACCTATATTCCACCTAGATTATTTTTGTAAACAGTGACTAAGTAGGTACAGTCTATATGGTGCGTAGAGATTAGAGATACAGCTAGATAATCTTGAATGATCATTACTACAACCTACATTATAGCTTGCCTGTAGTAAACTCTAAGGTCTCTAAGTTAGTAGACTTAACCAGGGGGCCGATTTTTGAGTCTCACTGTCACTAAAATACCGGTTGGAAACGGTGAATTGCCTACTATTTTCAGTGACAATTTTCTGAATTCGAACGCCGTGAGACTCAAAAATCGGCCCCCAGCCCCTGCCTCATCTCATGAGCTCATGACATGACTGTACCAAATCACTTACATTTTTCCTTCGGTTTGGAGTACTCTGAAGCATTCTACTAAAAATGTTTAGTATGTATTAAAATTGATATTTAGTATATGTTTTTTTTTTTATGAAATAGGCAGCAAACGAGCAGACGAGCCGCCTGATGGTAAGCAGTCATCGTCGCCCATGGACATAAGCAACATCAGGGGAGCCACTTATGCGTTGCCGACCTTTGAGAACCCTAAATACCTGCTTCTTGAAGAAGCCCATGTCATAGCGCAAGGGAAACACCTTAGAAGGTAGCTCATTCCACAACTTGCACGTTCTGGGCAAAAACGAGCGGGAGGCCCGTTTGTTCTTGGTTTGCCAAGTGTCGAGAAAGTGAGGATGAACTTTGTTTCTTTGGCGGGAGGTGCGGTGATAGAAGCGCGACGGTGGCACCAAGTCAAAGAGTTCATCAGAACATTCCCCGTTGTACAGACGGTAGAACAAGCACAGAGAGCCAACATCTCTCCGAAGGCTAAGAGGATCTAAATCGGCTGTGAGATCGGGATCGCCAACAATACGAATTGCCCGACGTTGGATAGAGTCAAGTGGAAGAAGTTGGTATGTTGCCGATATATATGTTTATAATTATTATAAGTACCTAGTCGTACTAAATATGTAAGTAATTACCTATGAACTAACATGTGTAGTACGAGTACCTACTACATACTTATGTGCCTCATAAAAATAAAGTTGGAATCGTAGCGTAGGGGCCAATCACGACTGCATAATAGTTACGTTTTACTTTATACAGTTAAATGTTAAATAGGTACATGTGAATACATGCAACTTAGATGTGGTACATGTGGTTTTCGTATCGTGTAACGCGTCCGTCCGATAGCAATGCATACGTTGCATTATTAATGAGCATAGCCACTTTAATGAGAAATCGATTTTATGTTACGAACGTAGATTTCAGATTTAAGTGTTGTTGATGATGACCTAATAGTTATTTGTTATACAAGGGGGCAAAGTTGTATTTTAACGCCGAGTGTGGAATTGAAAAACGAGCAAGTGAAAGGATTCTATAGTTGAACCACGAGCGAAGCGAGTGGTTCGAAAATAGAATCCTGAACTTGCGAGTTTTTTAACACACGAGAAGTAAAATACATTTGCACCCGAGTGTAACACAAAACTTTTCCCCTCACAATAGCGAGGAAACTACAACACAAAAATGCGTTTATCACTGCTTCCAGCAGTTCCACAGGTGGTAAATCATCTTTATTACTAGATTCACCTACTTTTATCAATTTTGAAGCAGTTTATTTGACTTTATTCAAGGTCAAATTACTTTACCCACTAGTGGATAAAATGCGTTTTTACCCGCTGATATTAAAGGACAAAACACGTGTTTAAGAGCTAGTGAGGGGAAAAATTCAATTCAGCCTGTCGACTAGGAGCTTACTTAAGATGATACGGTAGGGGTCAATTCTCCATACAAACGCTCTCGACTATTTCCTCCCTGGTTTTTGAAGATAGAGCAATGATTTTTTCAACACAGATTGTTATTATTTTTATCTGTGTCGGACCATTTAGATTTTTTGATATTCTGCATTTTAAAGATTCTAGAGCATTGGCTTGATTGTATGTCGTATCGTGAGGCAGCTCCGACACCAATTCGCAACGAATATTGTTATTTTTGTGTTAACGCGGGTAGTCGAATGTAAACAAACCATTTTAGTATCAATCGCAGATGATGTCGCGAAACATGACAGTTGTTATTGATTTTATTTTGATTATTGGTAAAAGGCTTTTGGAACGTCAAGTGGTTTTAACTTGGGTGTTTTCGGCACGAGGTGGCAATATTGTTGAGATTTAAAACGTCAATTGATTACTTGGAAATTAACGTCACTTTGACGGTAAACGGAAATGTGACCTGACCGCTCTGAGCGGGGATGGTGGGGATTCTTGTTTGAATCATGCCATAAAAAGGTTGTCAGATTCTTGATTCAACCGCGCTAGAGAAAGGTTGTAGATTCTTGATCAGACCGTTGTAGCTTACGGACGTTGACCACGCTCGTGCCAAATTCGCCTCGTTCCTGAAGGCTTATACCTGAAGGATTATTTCGATAGCTTATTGAATCTTATCGCTCTTTAACCGTTTAACTAAGTAAGTGTTCTATCTCAAGTGTTATTGTGATTAATAAGAAGTCTACTTTTGTAATAACCAAGATATTGTAATATGACTTGAAAAGACGTGACCCTCCGGGTTTCTTGCCGGTCCCAAATGGGATACCCTTCTGAAAATTAAGAGGGGACTGAATTCTTCCCGGGAAAGTGGCGTAGGGTTAGAACCGGTGTAGCTTATTTGAAAATAAAGTCTTAACCGTTTTCATGTTGTTTCTCATTTCTGAGCAATCCGTCTTTACTAGAGCAATCCTTATTGATTTTTGGCACTGAGTAATAAATAGAGGTTAGGTTAGGAATGGTCAACGTGGTCCAGAGTTTATTTCATGAAATGGTAGCATGCGAGTGTAGCTGTGAGGTAAGCAATACACGAAGAACCACCCCACGCGCCCATGCCGCTCATCCTTTGGCCATCCATCCCGAACAGGCGCCGCCGCCAGCCGGTGGCCCTCCGTCATCAGAAAGTGGGATTCGATGCGAGTTCTTCAATTGCTTACACAGCTAACATTGGCAAATTCCTGGTTGGTATTTCCTAACCTAGACACGTGGTAGTAAGGTCACATGTCTAACCTTGAATGCAGGTGAGTGCATTTCATTGTGTTATTTGGTGTAATAGTTGATTGCTATTTGTGGAAACTTTGATAAGAATGAAAACGTAGTGTCATATTACATTTTGAATTTCGTAGTTATTGTTTTGGCTAAAATTATTCAGTGATTTTGCTCATAGAACAGATAAAGATCCTTGTTCTGATTTTGTTAGTTTCACAGATCCTTGTTCTGTAACGCTGCGTAGTTTAATTTGACAAGTTATTGCCAGTAATGCCCCCTTAATGTCGTGATCTATCTCGGATTGTTCATTGTGTGAAAACACATGCTACGCATATGAAAATTTACGTTACAGTGTGCAGCCACAATGGAGTTTGGAGCCTTGGAGTCTACACAACGTGTGGTATCTGAGGGTCGTGTGTGCCTTCACGCTGATGTCACAGAGGCTGCACAACACTGAAAATCTCCAGCGCAGAGAGAATGAATGAAAAGGACAGGTTTCGTTCCTATGGTTTATTTTTGTATTTTGTTCAGAGTTTCATGGCTAAGCAATCTAAGCAAAGCTTTTTCATTTAGTGAAAGTTTAAAAACAAATACAAACACGTGTTCCCACTTGTTTGTGCATGGATAAAAGATAAACAGTTTTTGAAGTTTTTATTTTAGTATGAGAAAGTAATTGAGTCCCATATTTCAGACATGCCGCCGTTGTGTGCTTATTTGTGAACTTCTTTCCCTTTTTACTTCAGTAAACGATGAAACTGATACCGAGTAAATGATGCTTTCAGTAATGGCCAGCTGTGATAAACCACGTCGTGCTTCACTGCATCTGCTGCAGCAGTGGCAACTGCAGCCTGGCGCCTTCGTTCCTGAACTGGTCTTCGCGAGGTGTTCATTGGCTTCGACGTCTGCGTCGAAGCGACGAATGCATACACCCTTGGACACTGATGCTTTCAGCTGGTGAGCAGTTCCCATTTCGTTGGGATAATGTTGAGATTTTTGTTATATTTAGATTGAGAGTTCAAACAAAACGAAGCTTTGTGTTGCTAAAGTAAATTGATTTTTTTTTGGTAAACATTAGTTTGCAAACGAAGAATGAAACTCGTCGTTTTCATGGTTAACGTAATTTTTGTTTTGTGCCATAATGCTATGGGTTGCTTTGGCTCAGACTGCATACACCATTACAATCTTTCGTAAACGTAGGAGTAAAATTCGGATCTATTTTTCCGTTTCTGTACGGCCACGACTGTGGGTGGCGTGCGTTTGATTTGGTGGTGTAATCGGTCGATGTTATGGATACCGGATGGAGGTAGTCCATATTGATGTGATGAACACCGGATAGAGGTGGTTCATATGTTGCTGTGTGTAATATCAGCTGTATGACGTGTGTTAAGTTGCAGGATGGATGCAACTGTTAGAGCACTGTAACTCATTACTTTGATTCTGATTTAGTGATACTTTGATCAGTGAGATCAACACGTTGAGTTTCATTCGACTTTTGTTCACTTATTTTGGTACCTACATACAATTTTGAAGAAGTTGCTTTGAACTAAAAAGATAAAACGAAAACTGGTAAAGATTACTTTTTGATCATGTTTTTTAATTAGTCTCATGATAAAATAGTAGTGAAAGGATTTTTGATTATGGCAATTTATATTGCGCAAAATTTGAGACTTTATGATATCACCTAGAGGTTACTGATGTGTGCGAGTCTTATGGGGTTCCAAAGATTCTTTATTCTAATTGTGTGATCGTTTAATTCATAATGCTCAGTTCACGTTGTCATGCTTAGTCGTAAGCGTAAAATTCCGGGAATTGATTTGGCCTTGTGTGTCGCACTGCCGGATGGAGGCAGTTGTTTGTATGGTCACCGGATGGAGGTGATCACCACCTGATAGAGGTGGTTATTGTGATTCAGTTTCTAGCTGTAGCTTAAAGTTATTGTGAGCATTATGGACTTGACGATTGTAAATTTGAGACGATTAAATTGGGATCATTTTGAGATTCTGAAAAATCAATTGTGTGTAGACACTTGTTATTGTGACAATTGATTTTATTTGATGACTTTAGAGAGTAAAATTTTTGGAGTCAGGAATGACCGAGCAATTATACTCAGATTTTGGGTCAGGTGTGACCGAGCGATGTGATACTGTGCTGTGTGTTTTGTTCTAGATGCGTACCCACACACGAGGACGTGTGTATCGTCAGGACGGCCGTGTCGTATCGTGAGGCAGCTCCGACACCAATTCGCAACGAATATTGTTATTTTTGTGTTAACGCGGGTAGTCGAATGTAAACAAACCATTTTAGTATCAATCGCAGATGATGTCGCGAAACATGACAGTTGTTATTGATTTTATTTTGATTATTGGTAAAAGGCTTTTGGAACGTCAAGTGGTTTTAACTTGGGTGTTTTCGGCACGAGGTGGCAATATTGTTGAGATTTAAAACGTCAATTGATTACTTGGAAATTAACGTCACTTTGACGGTAAACGGAAATGTGACCTGACCGCTCTGAGCGGGGATGGTGGGGATTCTTGTTTGAATCATGCCATAAAAAGGTTGTCAGATTCTTGATTCAACCGCGCTAGAGAAAGGTTGTAGATTCTTGATCAGACCGTTGTAGCTTACGGACGTTGACCACGCTCGTGCCAAATTCGCCTCGTTCCTGAAGGCTTATACCTGAAGGATTATTTCGATAGCTTATTGAATCTTATCGCTCTTTAACCGTTTAACTAAGTAAGTGTTCTATCTCAAGTGTTATTGTGATTAAATAAGAAGTCTACTTTTGTAATAACCAAGATATTGTAATATGACTTGAAAAGACGTGACCCTCCGGGTTTCTTGCCGGTCCCAAATGGGATACCCTTCTGAAAATTAAGAGGGGACTGAATTCTTCCCGGGAAAGTGGCGTAGGGTTAGAACCGGTGTAGCTTATTTGAAAATAAAGTCTTAACCGTTTTCATGTTGTTTCTCATTTCTGAGCAATCCGTCTTTACTAGAGCAATCCTTATTGATTTTTGGCACTGAGTAATAAATAGAGGTTAGGTTAGGAATGGTCAACGTGGTCCAGAGTTTATTTCATGAAATGGTAGCATGCGAGTGTAGCTGTGAGGTAAGCAATACACGAAGAACCACCCCACGCGCCCATGCCGCTCATCCTTTGGCCATCCATCCCGAACAGGCGCCGCCGCCAGCCGGTCAGGTACGTTTTTAGGGTTCCGTAGTCAACTAGGAACCCTTATAGTTTCGCCTTGTCTGTCTGTCCGTCCGTCCGTCCGCGGATAATCTCAGTGACCGTTAACACTAGAAAGCTGAAATTTGGTACCAATATGTATATCAATCAAGCCGACAAAGTGGTGAAATAAAAAACCGGCCAAGAGCGTGTCGGGCCACGCTCAGTGTAGGGTTCCGTAGTTTTTCGTATATTTCTCAAAAACTACTGAACCTATCAAGTTCAAAACAATTTTCCTAGAAAGTCTTTATAAAGTTCTACTTTTGTGATTTTTTTCATATTTTTTAAACATATGGTTCAAAAGTTAGAGGGGGGGACGCACTTTTTTTACCTTTAGGAGCGATTATTTCCGAAAATATTAATATTATCAAAAAACGATCTTAGTAAACCCTTATTCATTTTTAAATACCTATCCAACAATATATCACATGTTGGGGTTGGAATGAAAAAAAAAACATCAGCCCCCACTTTACATGTAGGGGGGGTACCCTAATAAAACATTTTTTTCATTTTTTATTTTTGCACTTTGTTGGCGTGATTGATATACATATTGGTACCAAATTTCAGCATTCTAGTGCTAACGGTTACTGAGATTATCCGCGGACGGACGGACGGACGGACAGACAGACAGACAGACATGGCGAAACTATAAGGGTTCCTAGTTGACTACAGAACCCTAAAAAATATGAAATTAATACAATTTAAATATATGTTATTGAACCATAGAATGCCGTTCGCTAGTTTGCAGGTGGTACAGCGACATCTAACGAAAAATGTGGACATCAAAAAATACTTATACATTTTACGAAAACAAGTCATTGCCCAGTTTGCGGGGGTAACAGTGACATCTAGCGAACGACAGCGAACAACTCTATCGTTGAGTTTCCTAAACATATCCTATGTACATTGGGTTTCTCAACAATAAATAAATAAATAAAATTTACTTTTTCTTTTGACTGAAAACACCGTGTTGATAACCTCTCTCTCCTCCCTTTCTTCCCTTGGCATCTGGCTGGCTTCCTAAACTTTGACGAGCCATAACATAATATTAAAAATGTAGGGGCTAAGTTTTGATTCCCATAGAAAAATTGAATTACGCGCCATTTCCAGTGCCAAGTTTCGATTGATCGTCATAGTTGACAGACGTCAAAAATACAACGTTACCTCTTTAGTTTTCTAACAGATGGCGTTAGTTATACAAAATAGTAAACGATGTTTTCTTACTCCTTAGAATCCTAACAGATGGCGTTAGTAGTACAATATTGAACACAAAACTGAGATTTGATTTTTTTTTAAATGACAATAAAATAATATTTTTTTACAGATATGAAATCTAGATATGAATATAAATTACTATGTTTAACCACAACTTCATAGGCGTGATAGTTTTTTCAAAAAATGTACCACAAGGTTCGGAACTTTGTCGACTATAGGAGAGCTTCGCTACCGCTCGCCCTGATAAGTAGGATACTGAAATCTTCTTTCTTCGTTGAGCCATCACAGCAAGCACCTACACTTCTGAAGGCGCTTAAGTCATTTTTGCTAATAAAAAAAAAACCACAACGTTCTATGAACATTGGTCAAGTGCGAGTCGGTTTTCGACTTTTCCATACAAAGAACTCATGAGCGCCTGAACGACTATGATGGCAAAGTTAACGTTTCGAACTTTCAAGACTTTACGTATATATCTCGGAAACGATAAGAGATAGAGCAAAATGGACTTCAGATTTGGGCTTTCGGTGGCACAAATTCTATGTTTTCGTCAACAGACACCTTTTTTTGGACCGATTTGAATAAAATTTTGCTCAGTCAATTTATAAACGGTCTTAAGCGCCTCCTTTTTAGTAGGAACTTAAGTCATTTTGTACAAATGAAAAAAAAATTGAACAAGTTCTAAAAAGAAAAAGACAGAAATGAATTTCTTTATACCTGTCCAACTCGATTACACAATTTTAAGACGTTTAGTAACTACTTGCAGCGGCAGTGAGTGAAATTCGTAATCTGAGTTTTTTTCTCTTAAGTCCGACTTACGCTTGACTGTAGATTTCTAATAGGTTTTCCTGTAATCTACATGGAGAGGGCTATCTCGTGTATTTTTTTGAAAATTTTACGCTAAGTAGTTTCGGAGATAAGGGGGGAATGGTCATTTTTTGCTTATTTTCTTAAATTACTTCTAAATTACCAAAACAAAAAATATAAAAAATATATTTCAGATGCTGATAAAATGCTCTTTCATTTGATATGTAACACAATATAGTTTTAATAACTTTGATTTTTAATTTTCAATTTTACCCCCCAAAAGTGACCCCTGTGATTAAATTTCATTTAATTAAATTACATGTCCGTCTTTGGGCCACAGGTTTACATACGTGTGCCAAATTTCAAGTAAATCGGTCCAGTAGTTTCGGAGAAATCGGCTGTGACAGAGGGACAGACAGACACGCGAGTGATCCTATAAGGGTTCCGTTTTTCCTCTTTGAGGTACGGAACCCTAAAAATAAAAAGTGAGAAAAATGTTTTATTATGGTACCCCCCCCCCCCTACACGTAAAGTGGGGAGTGATTTTTTTTGTCATTCCAACCCCAACGTGTGATATATTGTTGGATAGGTATTTAAAAATGAATAAGGGTTTACTAAAACCGTTTTTTGATAATATTAATATTTTCGGAAATAATCGCTCCTAAAGGAAAAAAAGTGTGTGTGTCCCCCCCCCCTCTAACTTTTGAACCATATGTTTAAAAAATATGAAAAAAATCACAAAAGTAGAACTTTATAAAGATTTTCTAGGAAAATTGTTTTGAACTTGATAGGTTCAGTAGTTTTTGAGAAAAATACGGAAAACTACGGAACCCTACACTGAGCGTGGCCCGACACGCTCTTGGACGGTTTTTTTCTTAGACTTTATCTGTCTATACGGAGTTATGTCTTTGCTAATCCATACTAATACTAATATTATAAATGGGAAAGTGTGTGTGTCTGTTTGTTTGTCCGTCTTTCACGGCAAAACGGAGCGACGAATTAACGTGATTTTCTAAGTGGAGATAGTTGAAGGGATGGAGAGTGACAGGCCTCTTTTTGTCTCTTTCTAACGCGAGCGAAGCCGCGGGCAAAAGCTAGTAGGTAATAAAGTGATTGATTTGTCAACCTTAGCAGGTTGTGATAAAGTCTATTGTTGGGATGGTTCCTTTATACTTATCTAAGAATTACTTCTAGTTACAGACAATTCTCCTAAGCGATTTTCTGGGCTTCATTGGTACACTGACGGCATTATAAGGTGTTACTGACCTTCGACATTTAATCGGCGCGCGTCTCTGTGGCACCGGTGAGCTCTGCACACTCTCAGGGAACACCAGGTTGTGCTTCAGCGCCAGAAATTCCGGAGTGCTCATCCAATTGGGGTTGCCTTCGTCGCACGAGCTCATAGAGAGCGACCTTATAAACTTGTCACCAGACACCGAGTCAGGAGTCAAATCGATGTTCTCGACAGTCGGATTAGCAATAGTTATGTTGACTGATGTCATAGACTGCGACCTCACGTGTTTATCAAACATAAACACATCATCCTTGTTTTCATCTTTCTCAAAACTACCGAAAACGCTATCTTTGGTCGAATCTACGGTCTTTACTGTAGGTTTTGAGCTGGATGTCAAATCATCTTGCGTAGTAGTTTCATTCTGCGTGTATCGCATATCATTAGACTTAATACTATGTTTGTCGGAGTTAGAATTAATACTGGTTGTTTCCGAAGAGTCTGAAAATGCATTTTCGTTGTTAGAATCGATCTTTTTATTTGAGTCCTTTGGTTTGGTTTCTTTGGTAGTTTTGCGTAGTCCCAATTCATCGCTCGGACTTGTTTCTACGGCTGAAGGGCATTTCTTGAGCGTAGAATTAGGTATCCAGTTTAAGAATAGCGTGGGTCGTTTGGCATTGTTATGTTGATCTGTAAATACCTTGGTAGTGACAGTTAGATAGCCTGGATGGTGGATAACATCGAGCTCATGCCTCGCGACAGTCGGAGGATGTACGCACACGTTGTTTTTGCAGAACAATATTTCATTGTCGACATAGTCGGGCAGTTCTTCGTAGTCCTCGAACTCCAGTCCTAGGAAGTAACTCGAGGCCCTTTTCAACAGTTCGGGAAGCGGCATCATTCACATTTCCCGTTTACGTTATCGCGAGCGACCTCATCGGAGCGCGGCTGTGTGTGTACTACGCGCATAAACACCTACGCTCTGATAACAGTATTGATCCGTCGAGAATAGCGGCCCGATGTGACAGCTGTGTTTACCGTCCGGACCCAAAAGAGCGTAAGCGTGCGGTGTTCTTGAAATGTATTAGTACTTCTTTACCCATCGTGTGTTGTACCACTGACACAACTGGAAACATGCTGAAAACCTTTGTTTTACAATGCGTACCGCCTTTCGGGGTATCCCTGGAAGGACTTGATTAATAAATGTTTTTTAATTGAGAACAATAGTAAAAATTACGATACAAGTGCGTAAAAAAGGAAGTTCGAAACGAGTGGCGATAGATTAAAACACGACCGAAGGGAGTGTTTTAAATCGACACGAGTTCCGAATTTCCTTTTCGCACGTGTATCGTACGACGTTTTTCAGTACAGATGAGCCTCCGAAGTTTCGACCTGGCATATAATGAACCACTTCTCGCACTAGTGCGTAAAAAAAACACCATCTGTACTGAAAAATATATTTTGCTAGGACTTTTAGCTTTCCTAAAAATCCTACATTCAAAGTTTTAAAATATACATAGATACCTACTTATAGATACTGACAGACAGCCAAAACTATAGTTATTTGTTAATTTTGTTATACAAGGGGGCAAAGTTGTATTTTAACGCCGAGTGTGGAATTGAAAAACGAGCAAGTGAAAGGATTCTATAGTTGAACCACGAGCGAAGCGAGAAGTAAAATACATTTGCACCCGATTCGAGTGTAACACAAAACTTTTCCCCTTACTATAGCGAGGAAACTACAACGCAAAAAATGCGTTTATCACTGCTTCCAGTAGTTCCACAGGTGGTAAATCATCTTTATTACTAGACTCACCTACTTTTATCAATTTTAAAGCAGTTAATTTGACTTTATTCAAGGTCAAATTACTTTACCCACTAGTGGATAAAATGCGTTTTTACCCGCTGGTATTAAAGGACAAAACACGTGTTTCCGAGCTAGTGAGGGGAAAAATATCTAACTTCACTGTAGGCAATAAAGTCTGAATATGTCAAACAGCTTTGAGGAAACATCTATAGGTGAACCTACCTCTACCCTATCTAACGCAAAACTATAATTTTATTAAGTACCTATCTTCGTGAGGCGTCGGCGCTGCTCTGTTATATTTAGTTTTTGCTTTTGAGCCTTGTAGTAGTTGTACTCCTTGTACAACCGTGTTAAATTAGATACCTACCTAATTGAGAATGACGACTGAACTGAAGGTGGTTCGTGGTCATGTGTCATGTATGAATCGAAACTAGAATTATCTACCAACTATATGTATACCGACTGTTTGGTACTAGACTTGTACTATTATATATTCTGTGGTACTAGCTGTGCCTGTGTCTATAAGTCTGGTATATACTACTACATTGTAAAATTTGTAAACCCCAACACGTGCAGTACCTAAGTACCTAACTAGCATTGTGACGGACTACTTAGGCAAAATTCCAACGCACGGAGTATTTTTTAACCTCTTCATTAGCTTAGTACCTATAGCGGCGGCATCTCTTTCAGGTGCCTATATTCACCTAATTGTATTATTGAGTGTGTATGTAGTTATGATGTTAGATTCTATAGCCTGCTTATATGTATAAATAGACACCTACACAAACAGGTAGGCAAATTGTGGTTTGGTAGAAAATAGTGAAGAGTCTCCGCTATTTTCCCCGGAAACCAGTGGCTCTCGCGTCGCGTATACACATACCCGGGTATTTTCTAATGAGCCGCGGTTCCCGCGGTGATCCTACCTAATATTTTGTTAAAATGATATCGTATAGGTACGTTTATAACAATACTAGCTTTTGCCCGCGGCTTTGCTCGCATTAGATTTGAAAATTGCGGAATACTCCATACAAATTTCAACCCCCCATTTTAGGGAAGTGGGGGGTTAGAAAGAGACAAAAGTCGCCTATATCACTCTCCATCCCTACAACTATCTCCACTTAAAAAATCACGTCTATTCATCGCTCTGTTTCGCCGTGAAAGACGGACAAACAAACAGACACACACACACTTTCCCATTTTTAGGGTTCCGTAGTCAACTAGGAACCCTTATAGTTTCGCCATGTCTGTCTGTCCGTCCGTCCGTCCGTCCGTCCGTCCGTCCGTCCGTCCGTCCGTCCGTCCATCCGTCCGTCCGTCCGTCCGTCCGTCCGTCCGTCCGCGGATAATCTCAGTAACCGTAAGCACTAGAAAGCTGAAATTTGGTACCGATATGTATATTAAATCACGCCAACAAAGTGCAAGAATAAAAAATGGAAAAAAATATTTTATTAGGGTACCCCCCCTACATGTAAAGTGGGGGCTGATATTTTTTTTCATTTCAACCTCAACGTGTGATATATTGTTGGATAGGTATTTAAAAATGAATAAGGGTTTACTAAGATTGTTTTTTGATAATATTAATATTTTCGGAAATAATCGCTCCTAAAGGAAAAAAAAGTGGTTCCCCCTTCCTCTAACTTTTGAACAATATGTTTAAAAAATATGCCGAAAATCACAAAAGTAGAACTTTATAAAGACTTTCTAGGAAAATTGTTTTGAACTTGATAGGTTCAGTAGTTTTTGAGAAAAATACGGAAAACTACGGAACCCTACAGTGAGCGTGGCCCGACACGCTCTTGGCCGGTTTTTTAACATTAGTATGGATGTACCTCTACCAGTAAATATAATAAATAAATAAATTTACTTAATGTGTGTAGGTAATTTTATTTATTTATTAATTTAACCTTTGTTGCGCAAAAGAAAACCTTAAAGTACAAAAGGCGAACTTAATGCCATAACATAAGGCATTCTCTACCAGTCAACCTTTAGGCAATTTGACTAATATTATGGCCCCTGTACACACATGGCCAACGGTTCCACCAGCCCTTTGTGAAACCCCTTGGCCAAGATAAGAACCGCTGTTTACACATTGGCGAACCAATCACTTGGCATTGGCTCTTCATGAAAGATGGACGTGGAATGGAAAAGTCTAGGAAATTCTAGATCATAGACATTGACAGAAAAATTTGATTAAAAAATAATAACCCCGTAGTAAAATTTAATTATTTGATATATTAACATTTTTTTTAATATTATGATAAGAACATTTATCTTTTTTAGGAAATACATTAAACATTTGCAAGGTTATTTTATTTCCTAAAATCTACACTATTATTGACATAGATAAACTTATTATTTTCGTAAATATTTCACTACCGTCCTCTCTGACGGCTGACGACCAACTGAATGAAGCGCCAACGTGTAAACGCAGTTGGCAATTGGCGCCAAGATCCTTTGATGTGTGGACAAAAAACCGACACGAATCGGTTGGCCGGCAAGCGCAAGCGCCAACTGCCAACTTACGGCCAAGTAGCCCTCTACACACATGGCCAAGGGGGTTGGTGGAACTGTTGGCCATGTGTGTACAGCGGCCATTAGAGGTTTAGGTATACCCAAGGAATTAGAACGTTGATACATATTTATCATAATTATAAAACGGTGAAATACTTACAGAGCTTATAGTGATCGCTTTTTATAATAATATATACGTAGGTAGATACTAAGATATCCATCTCATAGCGTGTTGAAAAATTATCAAGTAAGTTCTACAGTATTATTATTACAAACTGCCGGCTTAGAGTTGGGCCAATTTCTTGTAAAAATTAAGATTAAAGACTGGCACAAAGATTAGATAACTAAATAGACCTATGTATCAGAAGTTTACTTCACTCTACTTGCTTATATTAAATTATTTTAATAATAGTAAATTTCAAACAAAACTATCAATCAACGAGAAATATGAGGTTAGTGTCGTTCCATTAAGACTAAGCAAAATATTGATTTATTTTATTTAAAAAAACTATTTCCTCTTGAACTTAGTTTATATTACACATAAAATATTCCTCGTGGGTTATTTTCATATTGGTATATATTTAATTTAATTACTGATCATGATTTTATTTTAATATTAAAACCTAATTAAACATGTTGTTATTTCCACGTGCAACGAAACGCTCCATTTTTTCAACAACGCCCGCACGATGGCGTTCCCGTTGCATAATTGTGTAGTGATGCCCGCAATCATTTCGCCATTCGAGTTCGTTAAGTATCGATACTATGGAATGGACAATTGTATACATATATTTAACATTGTATATTATTGCACCTCTCGTGTGTAAGTTGGTAAACAAAACAAACAAACAATAATTTATTTGCAAAAAAAGGTAAGGTTTACAGATCTTATTGAAGTAATCAGTCGCTTTTTTAGACGTGTATAAAAAGCATGCCGGGCATCTGTGAAGGAGTTTTAAAATAATGGACCGTTGAATTGAAGTAACTTATATATTATACAACGTGTTTTTTAGTTTTCCGTTAAATTCGACACGCAGTTAGTTCATCATCAGGAACCACCGTGTTAAGTAAGAGTTAAGAGGCTAGTTTCTTAGAGAAATTGTTTGTATTTGAACTAAATAATCTTCCCTTAAAGTTAACGGAATTCAATAAAAACAGGTGTATTTTAAATGATGACATACCACTGACATACCTACCTATATATCATTTATGATCGATGTAAAAGCGTGCGTAAGTAAAACTTTTGTTAGCACTTCAAAATAAAATTAACAAAATAACAACTTTACAACTTAGCAAAAAAGAGTAAAAAAAAAGAACTAAATTTTCATACAGAAATGTCTAAATTGTTGCCACATGCAAAGCAGTTTACATAAACGTTGGCGCCCCTATTATTTTCTACTCTTTTTTGCCAGTTGCCAGGCTATAGCATTTTGTTGGTAGACCAATACACATGTGTTAAATCATAAATGTGAGGTGTGTGTGTGTGTACTAATGGTCTACCAATCGTATACTGTAAGCAATAAACGGCGTGAAGTAATTTTGAAGCAACGAGTGCTACGACACTTATGTAATGGACGGTGCTCCCACACTGGCTGTTATATGTATTAAGATTTTTAACATCTGTCATTGTCACATCGTGCTATAAAACTATAACACGGTGTGACAGGGACAGCGTAATGTCAATGCCGTCGCGCTATCCCTATCACACCATTCCATAATATGTATAACATTTATAACAACCAGTGTGGGAGCACCAAAACTCGCTGCAAATTGCAAATCACAGCTGCTGGACGGTCTCGAGTATTCACACACAATCCCAATAAAGCTTGTGTTGCGAGTTGCGAGTTTAAACGAATATCTGAATTTAGAGCGTGTTCGGAAAAAAAGTAAGCGGCATCGTGGGATTCAATTCAAGGGGACGTATGACGTATACATTATATTCTGCGACGCTTCTCTTTCCGCAAAAAAAATATACATATGAAATATATCGAAACATTTATGACATTGTGTGCCTTTGTAAAATAAAATGTAATTGAACTTAAAAATTGCAATTTGATTGAATCGATAACATTTTACATTTTATCGATTCTTCAGTCATACGCGCATCACTAAATTGACGCATGCGCCACAATTCAATTGCAATCAGCTGTCAGAAAGAACATAATCACGTAAAAAACAAAATTATTTGTGTCTTTAGATAATTCCCGTCAATATGGCGGGGCAAAATCCGGGCTCGCCGACTGACTTTCAGTACTTTTACGAGGATGAAGTGTATAAAATCAACAATCACGGCCAAGTGGTCTTCGGTCTGGTACTCGAGAACTATGAAGCCAACTCCAGCGACCAAGAAAGCGATATGGAGACACCCATACAAAAAGGCGAAATTCGTGTTGTGTGGCACCCGTCAGGCACCGAACGTGTCATATCAGAGAAATCGGTGAGTATGACTTCTATGAATCGCATTAGTATCTTCCATGTTCCTGCATACATGTGCTGATTTATTCTTTTCAAAAACATCGAATTAGGTCGAGAAAAGTGCATCAACCCCTAAGTGACCGAGTAGGGGTTGAGTTATGCATGTAATAATCTCATTATGCATGAATGTCAGTTGTGGGGGTAAAGTCAACAATAATTATCAGGACTCTTAACATGTTGGTCTACCCACAGTTTGAAGGAAAAGAGTAATGGCATTCATAGTTAACCTTTTAAAACTTGATAACTTTTCAGTAAATTTCAAAATATCTAAGAAATTAAATTTCAATTTAGTATAACTTCTGATTAATTGACAACTGTGTTAATGATTGACTTATTTTAGAGCCCAACATGTTTATAATTTATTTAACAAATTCATGTATTTCCTGCAGACATGTCTTAGCTAAGAAGTCTAAAACAAATTTGTATTCTAGACCTTTTTAAGTGGGATACTTGTTTCAGTATTATATTTGTACCGATATAATATTTGATTATATGAACTCTTCAAGTTACATGCCTGATTTTTAATTCTATTTTGAATGTGATTGACATTAATCAATCTGCCTGACTATCTTTCCTAAAGTTAAGATAAATGCATTATAACATCAGTAGATACAATCTTTGAGCTGATTGATTTATGAATTTCTCTCTATGCCTAAAACCTTCTGATGCCCAGGCAGGCAAGTATGGTCAGGCCGTCCCTATCACACTATTTGTAAGATCAATAGGGACGGCCTGATGTTTTATCATTAATCACGCGACCATGACTGCCTGCCTGGTTACAAAATATGCTTGCTTAATTTTAACTCCGTCAAACTGACAAAGAGTCAAAACTTAACACGTTCAAGGTCAGCTAGTAACGTCATCTATCATAGGCCAAAGGAAACAAATGACTATGTGTCCGCGAATGTGTTAATTGGAGCTTATGTACTATGTGTAGGACGCAGGTCATCAGGTGGATAATGTAAACTCATAAACCGTAATTGACAATTTAACCATACACTATTGCAGGTTTTTTGCAAGATAAATCTGAAGTGGAGGGCAGAATAGGGTTTATGAGGGAGACAATAACTGAAAATTCATTTAAAACTGATGTAATTCAAACACTTGGTTGTATAAGAATCAGGATGTTATTGTTTTTGTTTTTACCAAAGCTGATATATCAATTTTTGATTGATAAAATTAATCTGATTGGTTTATGACCTGATCAAAATTTAAAACAATGATTGAATTTGGATTATTTCTACTAAGAATCAATAGAACTATTTCTTTAAGCAAAAAAACAGTTAAGGAACAGCTCATTTGTGTTGTATTTTCATGTAAAAGTGTGTGTACATTTTGTATAAACATCACAAAAGTATAAAAAAGAAAGAAGGAGAAGAAAGGGGAGGCCGTTTCCCAGCAGTGGGACACAAAAATAGGCTAGAAAGAAAATAAAAAAAATGTATAAGAACAGGAGATTTATTTTCTTTATTGTTATCAATAGTCCTTGATGATGAGGTGATTCCAACTTAAAGATTAAAATGCATGACAATTGCAACACTATCGTAACTTATGTTGTCAACTTGTCATATATCACATATATGTACTTAGTACCTGGGCGACCGAGCTTCGCTCGGTGTTCTATTTTATTATACTTCTTGTGTTTTTTACATGACAGATTTACCACTTCCAAACAAATTTGTATGAAAAAATCAACAGTAAATCACTTAAATAAACAAATAATTGATACACTATAGTTGTATAGGTACTTTATTTTACTTTAAACATAATTATCTGACAGTTTACACAATCAACATAACGCATAATAGCACTTCTGTTTGAAGTATTGAGTTTTAAAATAAATAATACTGAGATAACGGAAGAAGCTTAAAATTCGTAATAATAATTAAAACACTTAATGAATACGTAAGTTTTATCACCCGAGAATCATAAGACATAGAGTATATTGAATAGTATCAGGGGCGGCTCACTCCGCGATCCTTTCACCGCGCTACAAGTACATGCCGGCGGCCGCGAGTTCGCGGCCCATTCAGTGGCGACGACTTTCGCGCGGCGCAATAGAATTCAATGTCGTCTGCACGCGTGCGGTCCGTTTGTTAATGTAGGTAATAATTTAGAATGGCGGCGTTTTGTGAACTTCAAAGGAGTGAGCCTTCTGTACTTGTACTATTATATATTCTGTGATAGTATGGTATAGAGTTATCAGTCAAGATTTTCGAATGAAGCGCCATCTATTATTAAGTTACGACAACTTTTCATGTGACTTTCCATGCCTAAAGGATTTAAGAACATAAAGTATAAAGCATGTGGACCTCCTAGTGAGTATTATATTCTTTGATGTGGACCCTCTTAAACATGGAACGCCACATATTTATGGCAAGATTTCTAAATAGGTCCTTCATCTACCAGTCACATTAATTAATAAATATTTGAACGCTAACTTATTTGCCAATAAAACAGGACATTAACAAAATTTACAATTTAATACATGTAATTGGCCATAGAATGCCGTTCGCTAGTTTGCGGGTGGTACAGCGACATCTAGCGAAAATTTTGGACATCAAAAAATACTTATACATTTTACGATAACAATCATTACCCAGTTTGCGGGGGTAACAGTGACATCTAGCGAACAACTTGCACTACGGCATAAAATTGTTTTTCACGCCCTCTATCGTTAATTTTCCTAAACATATACAAAGTACATCGGATTTACTATTTCCTTTGACTGAAAACACCGTGTCATAAGATTCATAAGTTAGTCAATGTTTGTTGTTTCGTATCCTTGACCGGTGTCGCCATCTAGTTTTATCATAAATAGTACTTACATCGAGCGAAAGAATTCTGTCTTAACAACTCAACTACTCCACACGAGATGGCGCGCGTTTTGCCACGAAAGCTCAAATAGAGATGGCGGTATGTGCCTATTATTTCCGGATAATTCTAGAATGTAATAGCACATCTGTTTGAAGTATTGAGTTTTAAAATAGTACTGAGATAATACAAGAAGCTTAAAATTCGTAATAATAATTAAAACACTTAATGAATACGTAAGTGTTTTCACCCGCGAATCATAAAATTCATAAGTTAGTCAATGTTTGTTATTTTGTATCCTTGACCTGTGTCGCCATCTAGTTTTTTCATAAATAGTACTTACATCGACCGAAAGAATTCTGTCTTAACAATACAACTACTCCACACGAGATGGAGCGCGTTACACCACAAAAGCTCAAATAGTGAATTTTTCTATTCGTTTTAAGTATTCTTTTCATTAATATAAAAAGACTTGAAAATATTATAACACCTCGCCCGCGAATTATAAGTTACCTAATGTTTGTTGTTTCGTATGCGACGCCTTGATCTGTGTCGCCATCTAGTCTTTATAATAAATAGTACTTACATCGACCGAAATAATTCTGTCTTAACAATACATCTACTGCACACGAGATGGCGCGCGAAGAAAAACGCATGAAAACTCGAAAATTCGCGTTTTCCGAGACCTAAGGATAAGTTAGATCGATTTTTCACCTCCGAAAACCCCCACATAACAAATTTCAGCGAAATCGTTAGAGCGGTTTCCGAGATCGTCGATATGTATAAATAAATAAATAAATAAATAAATAAATAAATAAATAAATATACAAGAATTGCTCGTTTAAAAGTATAAGATAATCTTTACCTGTTTGCGTACATTAAGTAATTTTTTAATTTATTTAAGCAGTTTAGTACAATACCACCTACCGTCAACATGTAATTCTAATATGTACCATCACACAGTGCGGTTTGTGAGCCATTGAGCTCCTAGCTAAAATGGTTGTTCAATACTTTTTAATACTTATGCAATGTGCAAATTGAAAGTAGTGGTTAAGAGGGACAATGGTCTCCATAACCTAAACCATATTATTACAATCAACAAAACTAATTATAGTCTTTACCGAATGGCAGTTTCAACAACAAAAAATGAAAAATATGCAATGGAATGACACAATTTGGCTAGAACTCTAAATGGCTTAACAATCACAGAGTGTAAAGGTGGTTTTCCACCGGCAGGGCGTGAATGGGCAGAGCGGGCAGGGAATTGAAATCGCCCGGACCCTTTTCCACTAAAAATTGTCATTAATAGCCATCGCGGGCCTGCGCGAGCCCGCGCGTGCCTGCGCGTGCCTGCCGCAGATTGTAGGTTTCATACGATACTCTATGTCGAAAGCAATACGGTACATTTTGACACTAATAAATATCTCAATTCAAGTCTCGCACATCCTCTTCAATCCGCGCCTCGCCATGTCTCGTCGCGTTCTGCCGGTAGAATACCACCTTCGAGTTAATTTATACTCTAAATAGAAAGCACTACGGTTAATTTTTACACTAACTAATATTTTAATCCACATCCACGTCAATCCACTCCTCTCCACGCTAAGCCACTTTTCGTCTCGCTCTGCCGGTGGGAAACTAACATCAGAGTTAATTTATACTTTAAGTCGGAAGCAATACAGTTCATTTTTACACTAACAAATATCTCAATTAAAGTCCCGCACATCCAAGTCAATCTTTACTATTTCCACCAAAGATGCGCTGAGCGAGAATTTAAAATTCGCCATACAAATTTCAATTCCCTCTCCGCTCTGCCCATTCACGCTCTCCCGGTGGAAAACCACCTTAACTGTACGTATTTCACGTCTAGATACCTAATCTAATTTGTAATAGCTTCAAATTTCTAAAAACATATGGTTGACTTAATACATAATTATACGAAGTTGGCGTGTCAGATTAGGAATTCAAAGTGACGTCGAAAAGATTAATGTTTTCATTTGTAGTTGACATGAGAATAACAGTATTTAACCTAGGGCGAGGTCACAGTTACGCCCTTTAGTAGGGTGTTAACCTTTATGAATGGTTGGGCGCCTAAATGTCTAGCTATTCTAACTCCCTATGTATTCATACTTTATTTATTAACTACGAGGTTTCTCATTGATTCAGCTTTGGCGAGAGCGTTTAGGTGTGAAAAAAGAAGTTTAGAAGTTCCGTTAAAACGGATGATCGAAACGCGATGTGAACATTGCGTATTCTTTGCGTTAGAGTCAGGCTGAGATAAGTTGGCAACGATTTTGATAGCCCGCTTCTGCAATACCTTTGGTGAAATAACCTGAAAAAGATCCTAAAGATCGTGTTACTTTAAATCAATATAACCTGAAGAAGGTCCAATATTTTTAGCACACCTCGGACACTGGCGATCAAATATATGAAAGGAGCGGAGCGCGTTCATATGATAGCACACAGTCTAAGCAGTATGAGTGAAATATGATAGGTCGACTGTTCGCGTTTTTGACAGGCGGTAACTGTGAGGTAACCGAGAGGAGGTAGGCGGCGCTTTCAACGGGGAGCGGGAGTGGCCATACTGTACGATAGTACTCTTTATTATACTGTGATTTTAGACTCAATATTTTTGAGTAGTACTTAAAAATACGTTATATTTAAATTCTTAATAAGAGCTTTGCTGAAATGCCAATAAAGCTAATACTTCATTTACGAAAGGTTTGCTAAATGCTGCACAGCAGTTGCAAGAGATTCTTTAATGACCCGTTAACTATGCATTCGCTAGATCTATAGCTTCTAGATACACTATAAAAAAACTGTTATAATCGTCAGGTTGGTTTGGCCGATCGTTCCCTGATGCCGGGCGACGTGGTCCGCCGCCTCATCGCCGGCAAGGACACGCAGCGCGGCTACTGTCGCGACATCGTCATGACCGCGGCTCTGCAAGTCGTGGGAACTAAACATGTCATCCCCAGTGTGGCTAGCGAACGCCTGCAGCCGCTAGAGGAGTTCACACCCGACCTGGCTGTGTGTCTCGACTCGTGGGTCGGCACTTCTAAGGTAAGCGGCCAGTCACATGGCAAGAACGACCGACATCGTCATGATCGCGGCGCTGCAAGTCGTTGGAACTCACAGAGAACCTCCTATAGAGTGGCAGTCTTGTATATTTGGTTCGCGATACGAGTCACCAGTGTTTGGGGTGCGAGGAGCGGGCGGGGAATGTGTTAAGCGCGCTGTGATTGGCCGTTTCAAGGACGGCGGGCAGTCGCGCCAGATGAAAAGGGACAGAAGTATGACTGTCCCTCTACTGACGCGTAAGTGGCCAATGTAAGTTGACCTATGCCGGCTCTGAATAAATTATAAATATGACTTATTTGTGGAATGTAATGCCGTCTGTTTTTAAATTTGAGCTTCTTGTTACCTTTCCACACCATTTCACACTACAGGTGGACATCTTTAAGGCATCAAAATACCCTTTTCCAATTTTTTTGTGCGAAAAACACGCGCTGCTTTCGGGTCTGTTACTTGGTCGATACTGATCGGGCACGGCGAGCGCCCGCGCTTATATCAGTGCAAATACTAGGAAGGCTGGCGACCGCGAGTCGTCTTGTAATAGATGTCTATAGGGGTTGGTCTGTGTTGGAACTAAACAGTCATCCCCAGCGTGGCTAGCGAGCTTCTGCAGCCGCTAGAGGAGTTCACACCCGACCTGGCTGTGTGTCTCGACTCGTGGGTCGGCACTTCTAAGGTAAGCGGCCAATCACATGGCAAGAACGACCGACATCGTCATGATCGCGGCGCTGCAAGTCGTTGGAACTAAACAGTCGTCCCCAGCGTGGCTAGCGAGCTTCTGCAGCCGCTAGAGGAGTTCACACCCGACCTGGCTGTGTGTCTCGACTCGTGGGTCGGCACTTCTAAGGTAAGCGGCCAGTCACATGGCAAGAACGACCGACATCGTCATGATACTCATGATCGCGGCGCTGCAAGTCGTTGGAACTAAACAGTCATCCCCAGCGTGGCTAGCGAGCTTCTGCAGCCGCTAGAGGGGTTCACACCCGACCTGGCTGTGTGTCTCGACTCGTGGGTCGGCACTTCTAAGGTAAGCTGCCAGTCACATGGCAAGAATGACCGACATCATCATGATCGCGGCGCTGCAAGTCGTTGGAACTAAACAGTCATCCCCAGCGTGGCTAGCGAGCTTCTGCAGCCGCTAGAGGAGTTCACACCCGATCTGGCTGTGTGTCTCGACTCTTGGGGCCGGCACTTCTAAGGTAAGCGGCCAGTCACATGGCAAGAACGACCGACATCGTCATGATCGCGGCGCTGCAAGTCGTTGGAACTAAACAGTCATCCCCAGCGTGGCTAGCGAGCTTCTGCAGCCGCTAGAGGGGTTCACACCCGACCTGGCTGTGTGTCTCGACTCGTGGGTCGGCACTTCTAAGGTAAGCGGCCAGTCACATGGCAAGAACGACCGACATCGTCATGATCGCGGCGCTGCAAGTCGTTGGAACTAAACAGTCATCCCCAGCGTGGCTAGCGAGCTTCTGCAGCCGCTAGAGGAGTTCACACCCGATCTGGCTGTGTGTCTCGACTCGTGGGGCCGGCACTTCTAAGGTAAGCGGCCAGTCACATGGCAAGAACGACCGACATCGTCATGATCGCGGCGCTGCAAGTCGTTGGAACTAAACAGTCATCCCCAGCGTGGCTAGCGAGCTTCTGCAGCCGCTAGAGGGTTTCAGACCCGACCTGGCTGTGTGCCTCGACTCGTGGGTCGGCACTTCTAAGGTAAGCGGCCAGTCACATGGCAAGAACGACCGACATCGTCATGATCGCGGCGCTGCAAGTCGTTGGAACTAAACAGTCATCCCCAGCGTGGCTAGCGAGCTTCTGCAGCCGCTAGAGGGAGTCGGCACTTCAAAGGTAAGCATTTAAGTAACCAGTCACATGGCAAGAACAAGCGACATCATGATGAAGCAGCAAGTTTTGAGAGTTTAGCTCTAGTCAGCGTTTACAGCTGCTCGCAGAATTTCCCTTGGCTGTGTTTCTTGACTCGCGCGTCTCCTAATTGAGTTTCTTAATTTTCCAGATTTCTTATTATTTTAAAATAGCAAATTAACGAAAAATTCTTATTACAGTCAGTGAACAGCAAACTCCGTCTTGTATCAGCGGACGGCTCGCGGCTCGAATACCCCGACTTAGAGAACTGTCCCCTGGAAGACTACTCCCTTCGTCGTCGACGCTCCACGCCTTACTCGTCCTCCGAGTTCTACCCTGGACAAGTGGTGTACGGGCCCCTGGGCGCGCTGGACAGCGCCAACTGGCTTCACATGACCAAGGAGATGAAGGCTGCGAGGAAACATAAGATGCATGATCATAAGGTCAGTACTTCATACTTATATATGTTTATCAGAAATGGATGGTCACTGATCATAAGCGTGATCCAAATGGCTGTACGGCCCGGCATGGCCTATCTTTGATGAAGCAAAAATTTATCATTATAAGTCATTTAGAGTTCTTTTATCTGGTTCGAAATGATCAATCCAGCGAGGTCCAATCCAATTTCAGGCATTGATTGTCATCTAAAACACCACTTTATTGAATAAAAAAACTTGTTTACTAACTTAATATTTATTTGACAGTTCACCGTAGAAGCAGTGGTGACAGAGAGCGTCGGCGTCCACTGGCAATGCCGCGCCCTATCCAAGGAAACCAAAGAGGCCGCTCCGCAGCAACCCAAATATCTAGTGGAAGGTAAGGCTATACTTACATTATTAACGTAAATTTTTGTATAATTTTATTTCAACCTAAATGCGATTTATAAGTGGGTAGACCACTCCGACAGTGGACTGACGTCCCTGTCGAGGCTTTCCCGAAGGTCTATCGTATGGTGTTCTTCAAAACATCAGTGTAAAAATTTCTAAGGGGTCAAAAACACACCTGTAATAGGTACCACTGAGGTAGCATGCGTCCATTGGCTGCTTACCATGAGGCAGACCGTATGCTTGCTTGCCATCGTGTCAAAAAAGAAGATTAGGTACTATGCGTATTTTTATTTTAGAAGGTTTAATACATTGCTATTTTTCCTTCACAGGCGATGACCTGAAGAACCTAAAGCTGCTGAACGTGTTCGAGCCGTGCACGCTGCAGGTGGGCGACCGCAACTTCCTCACCATCGGCGCCGAGGACACCTTCGTCAGCAAGCAGCAGTGGCGGAAACAGCAGAGTGAGTCACTACTTCCATGTTAGATCAGGAACGGTCGCAGTCACCTGGAGAACCTAAAGCTGCTGAACGTGTTCGAGCCGTGCACGCTGCAGGTGGGCGACCGCAACTTCCTCACCATCGGCGCCGAGGACACCTTCGTCAGCAAGCAGCAGTGGCGGAAACAGCAGAGTGAGTCACTACTTCCATGTTAGATCAGGAACAGTCGCAGTCACCTGGAGAAACTAAAGCTGCTGAACGTGTTCGAGCCGTGCACGCTGCAGGTGGGCGACCGCAACTTCCTCACCATCGGCGCCGAAGACACCTTCGTCAGCAAGCAGCAGTGGCGGAAACAGCAGAGTGAGTCACTACTTCCATGTTAGATCAGGAACAGTCGCAGTCACCTGGAGAAACTAAAGCTGCTGAACGTGTCCGAGCCGTGCACGCTGCAGGTGGGCGACCGCAACTTCCTTACCATCGGCGCCGAGGACACCTTCGTCAGCAAGCAGCAGTGGCGGAAACAGCAGAGTGAGTCACTACTTCCATGTTAGATCAGGAACAGTCGCAGTCACCTGGAGAAACTAAAGCTGCTGAACGTGTCCGAGCCGTGCACGCTGCAGGTGGGCGACCGCAACTTCCTCACCATCGGCGCCGAGGACACCTTCGTCAGCAAGCAGCAGTGGCGGAAACAGCAGAGTGAGTCACTACTTCCATGTTAGATCAGGAACAGTCGCAGTCACCTGGAGAACCTAAAGCTGCTGAATGTGTTTGAGCCGTTAAACTTAAGGGGAAAATCTATAAGACGATTGTGAGGCCTGTTGTATTGTATGGATCTGAATGCTGGGCGACAAAGGTGGAGGATGAAAGGAGAGTGCACGTAGCGGAAATGAGAATGTTGAGATGGATGTGTGGAGTGACCAGAATGGATCGGATCAGGAATGAGTATATTAGGGGAAGTTTGAAAGTTGCGCCTATAACGGAAAAGATGAGGAGTGGCAGGTTGGCGTGGTACGGTCATGTAATGAGGAGGGATGAGTGTCATATAGGCAAAAGAATGTTGGAGATGAATGTTGATGGATGGAGAGGGAGGGGTAAACCCAAACAACGATGGATGGATTGTGTGAAAGAGGACATGAGAAAGAAAGATGTGAGTGTTGAGATGACGAAAGATAGGGGAGAATGGAAGAGGAAGACATGTTGTACCGACCCCACATAACGTGGGATAAGGGTAGGAGGAAGAAGAAGTGTTTGAGCCGTGCACACTGCAGGTGGGCGACCGCAACTTCCTCACCATCGGCGCCGAGGACACCTTCGTCAGCAAGCAGCAGTGGCGGAAACAGCAGAGTGAGTCACTACTTCCATGTTAGATCAGGAACGGTCGCAGTCACCTGGAGAACCTAAAGCTGCTGAACGTGTTCGAGCCGTGCACGCTGCAGGTGGGCGACCGGGACTTCCTCACCATCGGCGCCGAGGACACCTTCGTCAGCAAGCAGCAGTGGCGGAAACAGCAGAGTGAGTCACTACTTCCATGTTAGATCAGGAACGGTCGCAGTCACCTGGAGAACCTAAAGCTGCTGAACGTGTTCGAGCCGTGCACGCTGCAGGTGGGCGACCGGGACTTCCTCACCATCGGCGCCGAGGACACCTTCGTCAGCAAGCAGCAGTGGCGGAAACAGCAGAGTGAGTCACTACTTCCATGTTAGATCAGGAACGGTCGCAGTCACCTGGAGAACCTAAAGCTGCTGAACGTGTTCGAGCCGTGCACGCTGCAGGTGGGCGACCGGGACTTCCTCACCATCGGCGCCGAGGACACCTTCGTCAGCAAGCAGCAGTGGCGGAAACAGCAGAGTGAGTCACTACTTCCATGTTAGATCAGGAACGGTCGCAGTCACCTGGAGAACCTAAAGCTGCTGAACGTGTTCGAGCCGTGCACGCTGCAGGTGGGCGACCGGGACTTCCTCACCATCGGCGCCGAGGACACCTTCGTCAGCAAGCATCAGTGGCGGAAACAACTTGAACACTAACCTAGCCCTTTAAGTTTTCATACAAATGACATTTTCTGAAGATACAATACAATACAAATCCACCTTATTGCACAGCCTCATAAATGTACATAGGAACACACACATTACAATAAATTTTATTACAGAGGTAAACAACAGGCGGCCTTATCGTTATTATAGTGAGGTATGGGATTGTTTTTGTGACACAACATACAACAACATACAATCACGCCTGTTTCCCATAAAGGGGTAGGCAGAGCACATGAAACTGTTAAAGTTACAGTGGCACTCTTGGCAAATAAGGGGTTGAAAGAAAACTAAACTGTGACATTTCAGTGATAGGCTGCCAGCCTCTCGCCTACGCCACAATTTACCCCACCATCGAAAAGATTTCGATTTTGTGACACGCCCATGAAAAACCGATAAAATGCCTTTGTAAAAATATAGATACTCGAAAACGACGCACATAAATGCTCGTGGTGAAATGCAGTTTTAAGAGCTACATGAGCGAAGTATACAATTATCCGTACAATAAAATTGAGCGACTGTTTGAACGGTTATAGTCTTGCTGGAACAACCCATAATAAAATATTTTGCTTCAGGTAAATTCTACAGGAGCATTCGCAAGCAATCCCGCCCGAGCAAGAAACAGAACTCTGAGCACGTTCCCTCGCGGCCGAAGAAGCGCGCCTCTGCGCACCGCAAACTCAAGTCCGTCGATGTAAGTCTATTTGCCACGCCACTTTCATCCGACCTTTTGAATCTTGACACTGACATGATCTCTTTTTATAAACCCTAGTTAGTAATTTAAGTTTTTGACATGAAACATCTGCAATCGAAGCCACTAAAACTTAGGATAAATTGATAAGTTGAACATGATTGCCTTGAAGGGTGAGACTTCAACTCCTTTGCAGATTTGGTTGAGGTTTTAGTGGCTCAGATGGCAGAGTGCTGGAGTATCTATCCAGAATTCCAGAGGTTGTGAGTTCAAGTCTCAGCGAAGGCATTCACCAAAGAATTTCCAACTTTTAAATTTATTGTAAGCCTAGCTACTAATCTTAAATCTATCTTTGATCTCCATACAAAAATAAGACACTCCTCTCAATTGGAGAAAAAACTCACTGTAATTTTAGTGCTTGTGATGACGAGCTCGTCACTTGAGTCGACTGTATACCTTAAAATCTTACTTATAATAACCTCTCAGAACGAAATGGAAGTGGACCCTGCTGAGAACACTCTAGAATCTCTAGATGAAGCGCTGAAGGCGGACTCCAATTGTCCCAGCATCAAGATCGAACCCAGCGCAGATGTGTCTCTGCCCATCGTCAGCAGCCAGGAGGATACTGTCACTGAGGAGAAGAACGACTCTGGCATCAGGTGAGCTGTTCCAATGTTACTATGGAGAACATTCTAGAATCTTTAAATAAAGGTCTACTTAGTATCAAAATCGAGCACAGTCATATCTCTGCCCATCGTCAGCAGCCAGGAGGATACTGTTACTGAGGAGAACAACGACTCTGGCATCGGGTGAGCAGGGTGAGCTGTTCGAATGTTCCTATAGAATGTTCTAGAATCTATAAACTCCAACTGCAAGTATCAATAACGAGTCCAGCGCAGATGTGTCTCTCCCTATCATCAGCAGTTAGGAGGATACTGTTACTGAGGAGATGAACGACTCTGGCATCAGGTGAGCTGTTCCAATGTTGCTATAGAGAACATTCTAGACTCTAGATGAAGGTCTCCTCTAGACTGACCCCAGTGCAGACTTGTATCTGCCCATCGCACAGACCAATACAACAAGACGGCCCTTACAGGGCGACTCGCGGTCACCAAGCATACGACAAATCAGGTTTATAAAAGTTTGAACGCGTGCGACACCGATCAGTAGCGCCCAAGTATACGACCCGCTAACAGTGTTCGTGTCCGCTCGGAAAAAAATCTTAAATAATCAAATTTGGTTGCAAACAATGGTCTCTTGCAGCATGAAGTGGTGTGGCAAGTCTTCTAACACTTCTACATATAAAAAAGATGGAATAACATTCCACAGTTAAGTCAAATTAATTATTTTGTTGAATATTGTTTATTATCCGCGGAGTTCATTTATACTGGTCAATATGGTTGTACTGAGCGGCGTCGCGGCGCGTCCATCCCTTTTTGCCTAGTTAACAATGCGATATGCTATCCCTTTCACGTAAACGACTAGGGATGGGGCCATGTTAGTTTATGTCTGTTGCGGGAACTTCGTACTACCGTTCGTACCATGTGCTACCATTTTATGAAATATAAAAGAAAGCAGATTTGTAATTGTGAATAATTCTAGAATCTGTAGAGTCTGTAGTGTTATTTAGTTGATTGATTAGTTTAGAATATTTAGTTGGTAATTTAACTTAGAAAACGTAAGTAAAAATGCACAGTTTAGTTATTAGTTACTAGAATGATTTTTATTGAGGTGCTATCACAATCATCATCCTCCTTGCGTTATCCCGGCATCGGCATTCGCCACGGCTCATGGCAGCCTGGGGTCCGCTTTGGAAACTAATCCCAAGATTTGGCGTAGGCACTAGTTTTATGAAAGCGACTGCCATCTGACCTTCCAACCCGAAGGGTAACTAGGCCTTATTATAATTTAATTATAATATTATAATTTGTTGCAAAACAAATTCACCACAGTACTGGTACCGGTACCATTGTCTATAATAGACATGTCCCATTCCCATCCCTACTGCTAATCGTAAAGGCGCGCCATTATTTGAAACGACCAATGGCAGCACCGTGCGCGCCCGCCTCACCCCGCAAGGATTGGTGATTTGCGTCTCGAACAATATCGCTTGCATTAGGCTTCTAGTGGGGTGTTCTGTGGCCCATCGTCAGCAGCCAGGAGTATACTGTTACTGAGAAAAACAACTCTGGCATCAGGTGAGCTGTTCAACCTCGAACACTTAGAATCTTTATAAGAAAGTGTACTCAGTGTCAAGATCGAGCTACTCAGTATATTTTAAGGTCCTTTTTAGGGTTCCGTAGTCAGCTAGGAACCCTTATAGTTTCGCCATGTCTGTCTGTCCGTCCGTCCGTCCGTCCGCGGATAATCTCAGTGACCGTTAGCACTAGAATTAAGCTGAAATTTGGTACCAATATGTATATCAATCACGCCGACAAAGTGGTAAAATAAAAAGTGGAAAAAAATGCTTTGTTAGGGTACCCCCCCCCCCCCCCCCTACATGTAAAGTGGGGACTGATTTTTTTTTATTCCAACCCCAACGTGTGATATATTGTTAGATAGGTATTAATAATATTAATATTTTCGGAAATAATCGCTGCTAAAGGAAAAAAAAGTGTGTCATCCCCCCCTCTAACTTTTAAACCATATGTTTAAAAAATATGAAAAAAATCACAAAAGTACAACTTTATAAACACTTTCTAGGAAAATTGTTTTGAATTTGATAGGTTCAGTAGTTTTCGAGAAAACTACGGAACCCTACACTGAGCGTGGCCCGACACGCTCTTGGCCGGTTTTTTATGTTTAATCTGGGTTTTAACACTTTTAACCTTTGCATCACCATGCCAATCAATGTATTTAGGCAATAATTGCTAAGCGAATGTATTTAATCCACAGCGGGCTAAGTAAATCGCACATCCACAGCCCGGAGCCCAACAAGGAGGGCAGCGAGCTGCTGAACGGTGACAGCAAGTTGGAGCTCGGGCTCAACGACGACGATTCTGACAACTGGGAGAACACTAGCAGTGATGGCAGTGACACTGATAGGTAAGGACGAATCTATATTAGGTACCTACCAAACTTTATTAGATATCAAATAGCAATATACAAAAATTACACCCTTCTAATATTAAATTGAAAACATTATATCTATCTATCTATCCATACTAATATTATAAATGGGAAAGTGTGTGTGTCTGTTTGTTTGTCCGTCTTTCATGGCAAAATTGACGTGATTTTTTAAGTGGAGATAGTTGAAGGGATGGAGAGTGACATAGGCTACTTTTTGTCTCTTTCTAACGCGAGCCGCGGGAAAAAGCTAGTAGGCTATATAACGAACACGGTCTGGTGTGTTTTGGTTAAGTTTGTTTAGATGAAGTCGCGTAGTTCAGTGTGCCTGCCGTAGTTCCTCTGCCTGGCAAGTCTAGCTAGAAAGGCTATAATTATAGTGGTTATAATTCCGTCCTCCTTAATTGGGACTAGGAACCCCCCTAAGAAATTAGTGTTGCGTTTTTTCGTGACTACTAATTAGCGTACAGTACGTTGTGTCGTTAGTGTTTTGCAAAATGGTGTCGTCGAGCAGTTTTGCCAACATTATTTCGAGCAGCAGTGTGGTCATCTTTTAGCGTCTGTAGTAGTACTAATGTAATGATTTCTTATTACACAGCGGTGCGACATGGTCGTCCCGCTGCTCTTCCGCCGCGTCAACGCGCGGCAAACGCTCGCCGCAGCTGGCCGTGCGGCTGCTGCGCGGCAAGCGGCTCAAGCGCACCGTGCGCCGCGCGCCGCCCGCGCCGCCGCCGCGCCACGGCGATCGCGTCGTCGTCGAGACGCTGCACACTACCAGCCGCGCTAACGTCGTGTGGCAGGTACCGTACACACACCTACTACTACACTTATAGACTACGTTTGGTAAGCGCTCGCCACATCTGGCCGTGCGTCTACACACGTCATGCTCCCCGGCAGAATCACACTGTCTTTCGGAAACGTAAACATATCAGAAAATATCTATATCTATAAAATTCTAGGACCATTAGGAAAAATTCTATATGCCTAGTTTTTGTGTAAATCTAATGTCAAAGTGGTTCTGCGACAGAGCTCCTCCCAGCAGAACCACCAAGAATACAATACAATACCCGTCACAAAACGTGTAGACACGTCATGCTCCCCGGCAGAACCACATCGTCTTTCGTAAACATTAACATATCAGAAAATATCTATAAGATGTCTATAAAATTCTAGGACCATTTGGAAAAAATCTATATGCCTAGTTTTTGTGTAATCTGATTTCAAAGTGGTTCTGCTACAGAACTTCCTCCCAGCAGAACCACCAAGATATTATTCTAACTACACATGCTATATACACGTATACAACATCAAATAATTCTATATTAATGCTATATTTATCCAGATTACTATATCACTCTTTTTATTCTGAATACACAAATTTATAACATGTCAAACTACTATGTATCAAGCGCCTGCACAAATCATCGTAGCAAATAATGAGTACTATATCTGTGCAAAGCTTTGCATCAAGGCGTTGTTTAGTCTATTTAGTTTGACATATCTTAAATTCGTGTATTCGGAATAAACAGGTATAGTATAGTAAATTAGATAAATATAGAATTAATATAGAATTATTTGATGTGGTATGCGTGTAAATAGCATGTGTAGAGAAGAATATCTTGGTGGTTCTGCTGGGAGGAAGCTCTGTAGCAGAACCATTTTGAAATCAGATTTGCACAAAAACTAGGCATATAGAATTTTTCCAAATGGTCCTAGAATTTTATAGACATCTTATAGATATTTTCTGATGTGTTCATGTTTACGAAAGACGATGTGGTTCTGTCGGGGAGCATGACGTGTCTACACGTTTTGTGACGGGTATTGTATTCAACGCTCAATCGAATATTTATTTATTTATTTAAACTTTATTGCACATAAGTAAAAAAAAAATGTACAAATGCCGGACTTAATGCCTAATGGCATTCTCTACCAGTCAACCATCGGGCCAAACAGAGACAAGTAAAAATGGTGCAAAGAGAATGAAAAATAACAAAGATTAGAATTAATTGAAAACAACTGAAGTAACACGGGGTTGTTTTATACAATAGTCACAGTGTTAAACGCATGCGATCAAAGAAATGTGGGAAAAATAATACAGCGATAAGCACATTTTGTCAACTTTCATTCATTCCGTCGTAAATCCTCACTTTTATGTTTTATACATCAAGTTATTTTCGATTGCGAATTGAACTTGAAAGCGAATAACCAATGTCACGCTTTGTTCTAACTACGCGTTCAAAGTGCACCCGCGGAGCTACGTGCTTTTAATTAACATTTATTTTCTGCTACATAGGATGGCACCATAGAGATGGGGATCCCGTCGACCCAGCTGTACCCGATCCACCACCTGGACGGGCAGGAGTGCTTCCCGGGAGACTTTGTAGTGAGCGGCGCTGCCAACACTGAGGAAAATCAACATGTATGTACTCTATACCGATGTTATTTTTAACCCCTGACGCAAAAACGACGGGGTGTTATAAGTTTGATGTGTCTATCTGTTTGTATGTGTGTCTGTCTGTGACATCGTAGCTCCCGAACGGATGAACCGATTTACATTTAGTTTTTTTTTGTTTGAAAGCTGATTTAGTCGGGAGGGAACACTCCCATGCTATGTTTCATGGAAATCGGTCCACTATGTCATGAGTTTTTTCAAATTTTAATTTTGTGGTAAGCCCGAGTTCTATTTTATGGTTTTATACACGACTATCCGTCATTATTAACTCCTAGGGGCCCAGAAATGGGATCCAGGAAACAGGGATGTCCTACATTTTTGTGTAATTACTACATTAGACGGGTCCCCACAGAGTAAGCAGCGTCACTAGGTGATCCCCCATAATTATGGCCAAATACGTGCTTCGGCCGATGCAACGCACGCGATATTTGAAGCAGAAAAATTGTGTCGCTTAACTTGAAACTTGGATAAAAGCATTCTGCTATAAGGTTGGTTATCTTTCAGATCAATATTATATTTTTTATATAGTCATCCTTAAAGCAGAATGGATTTACCCAATTTTCAAGTTAAGCGACACAATTGGCAGCACGTCTTCATTGGACATTTGCCGCTCAAAGGAAAAAAATCCCTTAAACAAAAAACAAAGTAAGCTTTCTCTTTGAATACAGTTGAAATATATGTATAATGTTTGTGTACAGCTGAAACACAGAGAATACGGCGTTGTGCAGCGAGTGGACCACCACGGGCGCACCGCCATCGTTCACTGGTACCGCACCTACACCAGCGCCGACGAGCCTGTGTGAGTATTACAAGAACCTCATATCATTTCTACTATGTGCCGTCTCTCCTTACCGTGCATCAAATATGAATCCACTGTCGTACCTTTTCGCTGATAGGGGACAATATTGAGCGAGCAGCGTTGGAAGGCAATGTCCTTGCGCGGTAATCTATTACATGGCGACCCTGCAGAACTGTGACGAATTACGTAAAACTACTGAAGTTTTAAAATTTAGGATATTACATTGTGATTGAATTATGTCGTTTGTTCCTACAAAATAAATGGTAAAAAGGCGTATTCAGTATCTACATAAAATCATTTATCTAAGCTAATGAAGGCAGTGACTCGAGTGATCGTACGACCGTAGTAGTCTGTGCGATCGTTCTGTTCCTGTTGGTCTGTCTCGGTCTTGTGAGCTCGAAACGTTACATGGCGGCCCTGCAGTACGACTTGAGTAATATAATTTTGTAGCATCACTTTGTGATTGTTATTTTATTTTCATCGTTATTTCCAACAAAACCAATCGTGTAACAGATTTGTTGAGTATCTAAAATAATCACTTATCGTCCAAGCTAGTGGAGGCAGTGACTCGAGTGATCGTACGACCGTAGTTGAAGAGTTCAAGACGCTCACGACCTCCATAGTGGTCTGTGCGATCGTTCTCTTCCTGTTGGTAGCGGGTTGTCTCGGCCTTGTGAGCTTGGACGAACTCTGTGTGTAAGTGGTGTGTAGTGGAAAATTATTACTAAAATTGTTTTCTGTAGTTGTCTGATCAGGGTCTCTATTTGTTCCCATAAAGTCTTAAGTCATAATGTATCGTTTGTCCACATTTTCGTTAGTCATAATTTGTTTTTTTTTTGCAGAAACGCGTAACTTTTCAGGATTTCCATAAAACAAACCTAAGCTAACCTCCCTATCAGTAGCGCCTGGTCCATACAAGCTGATTCTCACCGGCTTGCCTAGAATTAATTACTAGTAAAAAGTACCTAATGTTAAGGTAGGTTTCTTTCTGCTCAGTGTTGCCTAACAGAAATTTTCACCAGCCGCCACTGCTACCTATAGATGATCTTAATGAAAACCCCGAAAAGTTAACCGTTTCAGAACCATGACTAATGATAATAATAATCTGGCAAATGTTACATTATGACTTTCGATCATTATGTCAATCAAAGGGATCCGGTCTGATCACTAAGGAGTGGAAGGATTTTAAATTGGTTCGTGTTTGAGTGGCGCATGTGACTGGAGTTTTAGTGTCTTTGAGACTATAGCTGGCAGTTTATACTTCAAATTCACTACATACCTAATACTCGTATGTTTGTATCATTCTTCATTAGTCTATCCCCTGATTTTCGGTTGGGAAAAGTGACTATAAATTTCCCACACCGCGAGTTTTTCTTTATTGTTTTCTGTCATCATCTAGGCTAGTTTTTTTAGATTTACTGACATGATAACAAAAGTTTGCGACCGACATAATATATATCCGTGTCCATAAGGTTAGAAACATTGCCCAGCGCGCTGGTCATCCATTGTTCATACCGTATATTGAGCGTGCTGTTTGTATGATTGGTCGAGTTTGATCCATCGCTTCGAACACTGTAAAGACGGTATACTCTTGGGTCGACTCGTTCGTTTTTCGTCACGTTCCTAAATTTGTCCTATTCTGCTTTCGTCGGTCATTCTTCATTCGTCAACTTAGTCTGCAGTCATTATCGTCTTTGACCATAATGAGTTGTTGGCTTTTTTCTTATTTCGACTCAATCGTTTTTCGTCATTTCGTATTTGGTCATATTTTAAGTTGGTACCGACCTAAGAATACGAAAAAACACGAAAAACATAGATCTAACAGCGAACATGCCGAAAGAAGATTATGACGAGTACAGAACGAAACGAATTAAGATAAAGATGAACAACGAAATTGACCGTAGTTGAGAAAGACCATCGATGATCGTGACGAATAAAGCATGGGTGACGAAAGCAGAATCGGACAAATTTAGGAACGTGACGAAAAACGAACGTGTCGACCCAAGAGTATACCGTAAAGACCACGTGCGTCAGTCGACCAGCGTAATTATCATACATTTAATTGTTACCTCACGGTCGATCACTAACCAGATGTGTTTTTTTGTTCACTTGTTTCAGTCCTCAAATGCTTCACGAAAGCGAGATGAGCGTATATGATCTGAAGGACCACCCCGATTTCCAATATAGACCAGGGACGGTCGTCATCCGAGTGGCCAACTTTACCGGCGAGGACTCCACTTGCACCGCGGGACAGGTATGTACATGTACAGCTCAGAGAGAAGAACCGCCGGACTTATCCGCGCTGTGTCCAAGACAAGTTCCTTTTGAGAATAGCCAGACTACAACTGCTGCAGTAGTATTAATTACAGGACACAACACACTAAACAAACACCAAAACACCTCAATAACATAGGTATGTACAACCGGCATCCCCATGTGCAGAGCGTGCATGGAAGCAGAAGAGACCACTAAACACTTTTTTCTGGTGTAAACAGTTAGTATACAGAAACAAATATTAGGTACGCCGAACACACTGAAATAGGTATTTTTTATATAGCCTATAATGTGTCCCACTGCTGGGCAAAGGCCTCCCCTGTATTCCGCCACTCGTCACGGCTCTGTGCATGTTGAAATAGGTATTTAGCAACCTAAAAATACTGCTAGGTTTTATAGAGGAGCTGGGGTGGTTAGAGTTAGCGCCACCTCGTCCTTCATGCAAAATAGGCACAATGGTTGTTGACTTGCAGAAATAAAAGTTCAAGACTACCGCCTTCTGCATCTGACCTTGATCCAACCACCTGGCAAGAGTTGGTCTTCACTATCAGATAAATTCAACTGACTAATGACTATTATTGTTACCAGGTGATCGACAACTTCCCGTCCGGGCGCGTGAAAGTGTGGTGGGTGGACGGCCACATGAGCATGTGCTGGCCGCAAGACCTCTACAAGGTAATTACTAAGGTGTGCATGCTGCTTTCTTTTAAGGAAATCTTTTATTTTCCTTTGCTTTTTCTTCCACTTTAGTTTATTCATTGCTTTGATCGGTAATAAAATGGCACTAACGCAATTTGATTTGCGATTATTTTCTCACTTTTTTAAGGTTATTCTGAAAAAATCTGACAATCTCCTTGATCCTTTGTCAAAGTAAACTCTAACATCCACAAATGTTCGGAAAGTTTTTGCTTGTGGGGTAGTGACAAACATTTTGCTGAAATATTTTTGCTTCAAACCTTTTAATTTGCTCCGCTTTCGGGCTCGAACGCTGCATGATGGATTTCGCCTGAACCTGTACAATAAGTTTTTGATATTTTATATTACGTAATGACTTTTTACGTTAACGAGTAGCATATTATAAAACATCAAAACTCACACGAGAGACGCTCTGGGCCATGATTTCATTTTATAATCGATAGCCGGGTCCACACTGACCGCACGCCTCGCCAGAACTACACTACCGTCAAAAAGTTTAAGACCAAACACAATGTTCAGTGTCATTGTTATAAACCCTTCTAAAAATCATCAAACTAAATTTGTAATCAATAGAAAACAACGTAATCTTATTATATTGATCGGCAACCCATTTGTTTTGCAAGACGACAACGATCTCAAACACTCAGCAAAGATCTGTAGAAGCTACACAGTCAATAAAGAACGCCAAGGTGTGTTAAAAAATATGATTTGGCCACCGCAATCCCCACCTTAACCCGATCGAACTTTTATGGGATGAACTCGACCGTAGAGTCCGAAGACAATGTCCGACATCTGCAACAGCTCTATGGGAGATACTGCAATACGAGTGGAAATCCATTAGCCAAGAAACGCTACACAAACTTATAGCATGAATGCCAAGAATCTGCTCGGAAGTGAAAAAGCGTCGAGGAGGATTTTTCGATGAGAAAAACGAACGTATGATCCCTTTTTAAATAAAATTACTGTGGAATAAATTGTTATACGCTTTATTTTGTCGGTTGTAGGTACTGAAAAGTAATATTCTCATAGGAACTTCATGAAATGTTGATTATTTGCATATATCGTGTTTGGTCTTAAACTTTTTGACGGTAGTGTATTTTGAACAGCTGACGCGAAGGCCGCCATCTTACCGAGCAAAATGCGCGCATGAGCACGGACGCTTTCCTCGCTAGGCGTGCGGCCAGTGTGAACCCGGCTAATGATAATCACTATTTAAATAATCAAAATGTACGTAGGTGGGCGAGTACGACTCTGAAGAAGGCGAACTTTGGGGCTCGGACGGATCTGGCTCCGAAGACTCGTGGGAAACGCAGAGCTCCGCCCACGACGCGGAACCTCGCACGCCATTGGCTCCCGCGCCCGACATGACCAGTAAGTACAAACACACGCACATACGATACACTTAGTGTCACGTACACTTGATACACCTACAACTACATGTTATCAGTCGTGCCATCACCGATCGAGCCTAGGCTAGGATAAGGCTGACCAGCGCTGCTGGCTTCATAACTCATCTTGTCTATTTCGTGATGAGCATTTAGTTAATTTTTATTGTTGCATGTGTGTACATGTTTGTGACTATCACGAATAATTGTCTTTCATCTTAACAAAGTCAACCAGCCAAATGAGTTTTATATCCATACCGTGTCGTACACAAATTTTACTGAAGGCTAAGAAGATAACAGGTCGGAGATATTGTGCAAGTGGTCCCTCGTATAGTAGAGGTTTTTAAGGGGCTTCAAGAGTCAAGACCACTGTCCTCTTGCACTGGACAAGCCATAGGACAGTGGTTGCTTATGCGGAGCTCCCTACGCTCCACTATAGTGTTTATGCACTACGATCGAATACAACACCAGATTCTGCTCATCACATGCTTGGGCTGTAGCGAAAATGCTCAATAAATCTTTAAAGTTGTTGGTGTTTCAGTGCGCCGCGATATGTTCGAGAACGTGGCTGCGATTAAGCTTGGCGAGACAACTGTGACTACCCCAGCGGTTCCCCGTCTCCTGGAGCCTAGAGTAGCGGCGCACATCGAGCGCGGCAGGGTCGCCATGCGCCGTCTAGAGGAGATGTTTGCCAAACACCCTACTTTACAAAGCCAGGAGGTAAGGACCGTACAAATAAACTTATTGTCTATTGTTTAACAAAGCTAGTGTAATCAAACTCTGCAAAAAGATCGTGACCATCCCAGGTAGTAGCCTGTCTTATAAATCCTCAAGTAGCGGCCCAGGCCGAGAGCTTTTTCGTAGCTATCACCACATCATTTATGTAACTATTTTAACGTTATTATTATATTGTTTATATTTCAGATCATGCGCAAACTACTGAATCTGTACAAAGATTGCAGATTTCTGGATCGTTTGATGGGCACGTCTTTCTTCCACGAAGATCATTTTCTGGTAAGTGATAACTTCCCCTTTGACGTTATTTTTGGAACGATAATACCAGCTCCTAATTGCTCTCGGCTGATCGTAGACCTCTCTTCCAGTATGCCATATATCTCGGTTCTAAGCTCATACATAAGTGAAATTATGAATTAATTAATTTTATAGTATTCTCTAACTCGTATTTAATCGGTGCAGGGTCTCCTCGAGCGTGTACGTGAGCGTGGCGCGAGCACACCGCGCGCGGGCGAGCGACGCGTACACGAGCAGCTAGCGCGCCTATTCGCGCCCACCGAGCCGACAGAAGAGGACCGTACCCTGGACGAGCGCCCCCAGCGCGCCATCATCACCGCCAACGTTTGCGTCGAGCCCATGGAGGTGAGCTGTCGTGTGTAACCATAAATTTTACAGGGAGATCTCGCGCGTGTCCGTGAGCATGGCAACACCAGATGGCGCGTCTGTTCGGCGGTGATAGAAGAAGATCGTTCCGTTGACAAGCGCGCCCAACGAGCCATAATCACCGGCAACGTCTGCGTCAACGCCTTTATATAATATGATGATGGCAATCGTGCGAAGTAGTAGCATAAGCCAGTCTTCATTCATTTGAAATAAATTTAAGTTCTTTTAAGACACGGGATCTAATTTATCTGGCATCTGTCCTCATTACCCCATTATCATAATATCCGTATTAATTAGAGAGGCGGCTATGAATATTTTGATGTAAATATTTTTTTATTGAGTTCGTTTTTGTTTTAGGTGGAAAACACAAGTTCCAAGAAGCAGTCGGACAGCCTGTCCATGGAAACCGCCTCCCTTCAGCCTTCAGGGTCTGATGCTGGCACTGATGATGATATAACCGTCATTGCGGATAACCGTAAGTTCTGATTTAAAACACGTGCGAACTCACGAACTATTTTAGTTACATTGCGGACTGCGAATACTTGCAGCCTGCATATGGGCCCTTAGGGCCAGTTGCATCAACCACATTTGACAGACACATCTTCACGCAGCAGACGACTATGGAACTTCCCATACAATAAAATGTGAAGGTGACAGACGGTTTGATGCAACCGGCCCTTAGTGTTCGACTGACAGTTAGGAAGTGTAGACGCCTTATAATTTACGGTATAACTCACCAGATGGTAGACCCTTGCATATTTTGCACGGTCCCTTTTTCCACAGTGGGAGTACAAGATTTTAAAAAATAACGAATTGATACTTGCAGCTGTTGAGGCTTCGGACGTGGACGGCACGACTCGCAACGTGTGCTACAAGCTCTGCTCGCTCATTCACTCGCAGCTCGTGAAGGCGCACAAGGAGGTCAGCCGGTATGTACGCACCCTTACACCGGCGGCTGGCGACTGGCATGCGGTATGGAACCATCTTATAAAACATTGTGGACTAGCGTTTGAGACGTCGTATGCGCCAAAGTCGTTAACTAGACACCTATGTACTTCCAGCCCCTTATTTATTTGGACGCCAATAATCCTTAATGGGGACGTACGCTTATAAACGATATGGAGTTTGTTTTACCTTTAATGTTTTCAGTACTTTCTATAGTTGCCAGTATACGCCTGATATTGGCGGTTATTGTGTATCGTTCTTGAGTAAAAGTATGAAATTCAGGATAAAAAATATATACTAAAACTAACTGTATACCAAATTGATTCAGACTGTTTTACGATACCTGTCAACATCCACGTTATAATTTTGGTAGAAGTTCTGTACTATTCGTTTTAAATTAACGACTTTAATGCAAACGAGGTCCTAGTCAAGCCAGCTATAGCAACTACAATGTTTTATTAAAGTGGTTTATTACAATCACAACAGAGTGCTGCTTTGTGTTTCTATGAGTGACTTCTACACCTTGAAGCTTTGTGATGTTCCATGAAACATCACAAATGTGACATTATCTGGGTAAAGGGACCTTACTTTCGATGGCGCTTACGGCGTTATGAGCGATGTTCATGTACAGTAACGACGCTGCGGGACGTAAGCGCCATCGACAATAAGGTCCCTTTGTCCAGATAACGTCACAAATATGTTTTATTTTCACTTCTAAAAGATCACCAAAAGGATTTCGTTTATACGAACAGGTTAAAATGTATTCTATTAATATTATCAATTACGATAAAATGCGGCATGAATAAAAACTTATTTGTTTTCCGCAGGAGAAGGCCCCAAGAATTGGCCGAATTTCTAAACGGCTTAATGGAAAAGCAAAACGTGAACGAAGAGAAGTTACCCTACCACTTTACAGTGTGAGCTTACGTTTATTTTTTATTTGTCACTCCCTCGCTCTGTGGTTTGTACTTTGATATTACAAATAATGTAAAGCAAATCAACAACGTCACTTGGTCTTTCGGGTACCGACGAAATATTAGGTATTTCATAAATTAAAATTTGCTTAACATATCTTGTCAAACTCATGAAATTTCCATGAATTTTTCTTGGAAAGTTTCAGTAACTAGCACCATTACTCTCGGGCATTGTCATAATAACGCTCACAAGATTTCATTCAGCTAATAAGCGTAATCTTATTGTATCTAACAATGTACCACTTGACTGAAAACTGAGTGACATATTTAATATTGTTTACATATTTTTTAATATCGTAAAGTACAGACATGGAACCCCATACATTATACATAACATACGCATTTGAACGCACATTTGTTTGCTTTGCGCTCATTTTGTACATCATTCCATACCATTTATGTTGTTTCACAATTTTCACATGTTTTTAGTTGATCCATTATTTTAACATTTCATTGTTCATACGTAATTTCCTTACACCAGACATACATAAGCATAACTGATTATATGTGTTTTTATTGAGCATACTTTCACAATTGACTGTGCTTACACATACATTCATTGTTAACATGACGCTTACTACCTTATCAACAATGTTATATATCTGCTTGAGATGTACAATGTTGGTGTTATAGTGAACATATTTGGGAGAAATACCCCTATTTATATAGTTTTGTTAACCCCATGTCGCAATACTTATATTAAATAATCCAATTACTGACCCAGATTTGTTACCCAGCAATTTCAAGTCATCTTTTATTTTTATTTCGTTTGTTTTTTACCTGGACCGTACACTGCGGACATTTATTTATTTATGCAATGAATTTTATTATACCTTTTTGGTAACTATGTTATGAAAATAAGAATCTAGGGATGACATCTCATTGATTAGTATTATATTTATGATTTGTAAACACTCCAGGCATAAGACGTCTTTACAAAGATATTGGAGATGGATTCTACACTACACATAAGTTACCTCATATTTTAGGTGAACACTGATCATTGAATTTCCGATACTTTTAGCATCATGTGGCCAAAGGAAGAACCAACTGGGTACGTACCACACTCCCGTCTCCCGTAGATTGACTTGCCCTGCAGTGTGCGGTTCCAACCCCTTACTTTCAGTTTTATGCATTGGCCTTTTATCAAGTAGAAAAACTGTAAAAAGTGGTAACTTAATTTCTCTGTTTTCGAATTGTTATGAAATTGTTAGCCCTATCGTTGGTTAGTATTTATAAGTAGACTCCTCGCGTAGTTTTAAAGTTTTTGAATTATTTAATGTGAGTCTTGCGTGATACCTATCTTTGGTTGTGTTTGTGAGGTGGACTTGATTCTGAGCATGTTTATAGTGTTTGTCGATATTTGTGTAATTTCGAAGGAAGATTTGGCCTATTGAATTGGTATTATATACATATTATATCTATAAAATTTGTAATATTGTGAGAACCTATTCATTTCAATTTTTTTGCGTTTTTTAAACTTAGTAACTAGGAATTAATGGAACTATTAATTGCATTAGTTGTCGGATCATAGGACACATATTTAATTAAATTCATATATGTATATTGACTGTGAATTCATGTTCTATTGATGAGTATCATATTTATGACTGTATTATCTATTATATCTTACATCTGAAGTTCTTACTTTGTGACTTGAGATTGTAATTTCAAACTTAGTGGTTATTAGTTCTAGCAAGTTTTGAAGATGGTAGGTTGTCACCGAGGATTTATCTTGCCGGTCCCGGATATCGTCCTTCAAATGAGGTCATATAATGTTATACGAGGCAGTGGTGTTGGAATAGAGCCGACGTAGTTTTATTTGGCATTTATTAGCCGGGTCCAAACCGCGAGTATCGTCGCAAGCAGGAGCGCCTCGGCCGAGGCTCGTTTAGATTGGCCGTTTGCCGCGCGAGCAAATTGCCTCTCGACGCTGCTCGCTCTCTGTAACCCGGCTATAAGCTCATTTTTATCTGCGTTAGGCACTGGTCCCACCGCGAGCTAGTAAGCTATGAGCTATCGGCTATAAATGCGAACAAAAGGTAATCACGGATCAAGAGACACGTCGGTATTGATAGTTCACCGCTGGGCGAGTAACTATAAATGTCGCCGTGTCTCTTTTATTTACACGGGAGTGATTATCTTTTGTTCGTTTTTATAGCCGATAGCTCATAACTTACTAGCTCGCGGTGGGACCAGTGCCTTATTAGGCGATAAGTCCTCGATTCGTATAATATTGTCCATGTAGTAATTATTAATAAGCGTGTGTGTGTGCAGCCAATACGGCGCGCTGGTGGTGAGCATGGCGGACCAGGACGCGGCGGGCGAGACCGAGCCGGGCAAGGAGCCTGCGCCCGCGCAGTCTACGGAGGGCGTCCGTGAGTACCAAAGACATATGTAACTCCATATAGACGGATGAGATTTAAGAAAAAAACGTACCTCAAAGCCATAGAGAAAAAGGTACGGTGGCCAAGATGGCGTTACACATTTGGGGAACGCTCAGCTAGATGGCGCTAATATTAATATTTGACATTTTAACACATATCAAGCTAAGAATATGGGCCAAACTGTCAAAACAGGTTCAAACGTTTTAAGCTTGTGTCGAGAGATGGCAGTCTATGGGATTACACTTTTTTCTTTGACAGTAACTCTCTATAATCACATCTCGGTCACTGGCGATCAAATATATGAAAGAGGCGCGTTCCTAGCACAAATTCTAAGCTCGTGTAGGTGAACGCGTACCATGCTTGTGCGAGTGAGATATGACAGGTCGACTGTTCGCGTTTTTGACATGCGGTAACTGTGAGGTAACCGAGAGGGGGTGGGCGGCACTTTCAGCTGGGAGCGGTAATGGCCATACTGTACGATAGTACTCTTTATTATACTGTGCTATAATACTCGATCCTCTTTGCCAAGTACACAGCTTCCCTCATACTGTTGCTAGTAATCGTCAAAAGAGTCAACTGACGCCACGTCTGATATTAATCTTGGTAATTTGGACGAAATTTTAAAGGTTTAGCATAAAGAATGATTTTGTATTAAGCAGCGACAGCCGACACGGCCCCGCTAGCGACGGCCGAGCCGCTGGACGTGGAGCCGGCGCCGGCGCCGCCCGCCGAGGACACGCAGGGCGGCGAGGGCTTCTGCGTGCTCGACGCCGCGCCGCCGCACCACCGCTTCCGGCTCTCCATGCTGCAGCCCTCCGAGCCTAGGAGCTTCTACTCGGCCGTCAAGCGCGAGATCAAGCTGCTCAAGAGCGACCTGCCGCCCGGGGTGAGTGACACTACAGCACACAGCCGAGGCTGGCCGGCTCACCACCGCTGCAGGCTCTCCATGCTGCAGCCCTCCGAGCCTAGGAGCTTCTACTCGGCCGTCAAGCGCGAGATCAAGCTGCTCAAGAGCGACCTGCCGCCCGGGGTGAGTGACACTACAGCACACAGCCGAGGCTGGCCGGCTCACCACCGCTGCAGGCTCTCCATGCTGCAGCCCTCCGAGCCTAGGAGCTTCTACTCGGCCGTCAAGCGCGAGATCAAGCTGCTCAAGAGCGACCTGCCGCCCGGGGTGAGTGACACTACAGCACACAGCCGAGGCTGGCCGGCTCACCACCGCTGCAGGCTCTCCATGCTGCAGCCCTCCGAGCCTAGGAGCTTCTACTCGGCCGTCAAGCGCGAGATCAAGCTGCTCAAGAGCGACCTGCCGCCCGGGGTGAGTGACACTACAGCACACAGCCGAGGCTGGCCGGCTCACCACCGCTTCCGGCTCTCCATGCTGCAGCCCTCCGAGCCTAGGAGCTTCTACTCGGCCGTCAAGCGCGAGATCAAGCTGCTCAAGAGCGACCTGCCGCCCGGGGTGAGTGACACTACAGCACACAGCCGAGGCTGGCCGGCTCACCACCGCTTCCGGCTCTCCATGCTGCAGCCCTCCGAGCCTAGGAGCTTCTACTCGGCCGTCAAGCGCGAGATCAAGCTGCTCAAGAGCGACCTGCCGCCCGGGGTGAGTGACACTACAGCACACAGCCGAGGCTGGCCGGCTCACCACCGCTTCCGGCTCTCCATGCTGCAGCCCTCCGAGCCTAGGAGCTTCTACTCGGCCGTCAAGCGCGAGATCAAGCTGCTCAAGAGCGACCTGCCGCCCGGGGTGAGTGACACTACAGCACACAGCCGAGGCTGGCCGGCTCACCACCGCTGCAGGCTCTCCATGCTGCAGCCCTCCGAGCCTAGGAGCTTCTACTCGGCCGTCAAGCGCGAGATCAAGCTGCTCAAGAGCGACCTGCCGCCCGGGGTGAGTGACACTACAGCACACAGCCGAGGCTGGCCGGCTCACCACCGCTTCCGGCTCTCCATGCTGCAGCCCTCCGAGCCTAAGAGCTTCTACTCGGCCGTCAAGCGCGAGATCAAGCTGCTCAAGAGCGACCTGCCGCCCGGGGTGAGTGACACTACAGCACACAGCCGAGGCTGGCCGGCTCACCACCGCTGCAGGCTCTCCATGCTGCAGCCCTCCGAGCCTAGGAGCTTCTACTCGGCCGTCAAGCGCGAGATCAAGCTGCTCAAGAGCGACCTGCCGCCCGGGGTGAGTGACACTACAGCACACAGCCGAGGCTGGCCGGCTCACCACCGCTTCCGGCTCTCCATGCTGCAGCCCTCCGAGCCTAGGAGCTTCTACTCGGCCGTCAAGCGCGAGATCAAGCTGCTCAAGAGCGACCTGCCGCCCGGGGTGAGTGACACTACAGCACACAGCCGAGGCTGGCCGGCTCACCACCGCTTCCGGCTCTCCATGCTGCAGCCCTCCGAGCCTAGGAGCTTCTACTCGGCCGTCAAGCGCGAGATCAAGCTGCTCAAGAGCGACCTGCCGCCCGGGGTGAGTGACACTACAGCACACAGCCGAGGCTGGCCGGCTCACCACCGCTTCCGGCTCTCCATGCTGCAGCCCTCCGAGCCCAGGAGCTTCTACTCGGCCGTCAAGCGCGAGATCAAGCTGCTCAAGAGCGACCTGCCGCCCGGGGTGAGTGACACGACACACGAACGCAACTGCCGGCCGCTAGGCAATTACAATCGTTGACGCTAGACGTCGATCGAAACGCAGTCTGCCTCTCTCACGCCAACACGGAAGAACGATAGAGATAGTAGATACCGATGTTATTGTAAGCGTTTGTGTGTTTGGCTAAGTACTCTGACGAGGTGTCACTACACACATCACAAACACAAAAGTGATCGAATGCTACCTCCTACCTGCTAGGTTCCTGAAATAGCAGATTTCCTTCTAAACTCTTTCTACATGCTTGGACTAGTTTGCTGTTTGGAACCAACTCTTGAATGCAATATACGTTATGACTAGGTGTTGCCCGCTGCTTCATTCGCGTTAAATTCGAAAATTGCGAAATGCTCCATATAAAGTTCCACCCCCCATTTTAGGGAAGTGGGGGGTCAGAAAGAGACTGAAAGTAGCCTATGTCACTCTCCATCCCTTCAACTATCTCCACTTAAAAAATCACGTCAACCCGTCGCTCCTGCTGTGAAAGTCGGACAAACAAACAGACACACTTTCCCATTTATAATATTAGTATGGATGTTAGACTGTGTCGAGAGTGTAAGAGCATTTCTTTTTTTTGGCCACTTTTTTTACTCAGAATCACTAGCTTTTTCAATCCTAGTAGTAAAAAAAAAATGTCCCATACGATTTTTTCTTATTTTGTTACCTGTGGGGTAACAAAAGAGGAAAGCTACAAAAATGTATGGAAATTCTTGGACACTTTTTGTCTCCCAGTGGGATTGAAAGTACTCGTGATTCTGAGTACAATTGACCTAAAATTCCCTAAAAAAATCAAAATAAAAAAATGGCAAAAAAAAGAAATGCTCGTAATTTCGATGACAAGTTTGAACATCCCTTATATTCCAGGTATGGGTCCGCGGCTTCGAGGACCGCATCGACCTGCTGTCGGTGATGATCGCGGGGCCGAGCAAGACGCCGTACGAGGGCGGGCTGTTCGTGTTCGACGTTCAGCTCGGCGGCGAGTACCCGCGCGCGCCGCCGCTCTGCCACTACCACTCCTACTGCACCGACCGCCTCAACCCCAACCTCTACGAGGACGGCAAGGTACCGAATACTTTAGATTTCGACCGCGTACAGTCACACGCATAGAGTTGCAAAAAAACGTGTTTTTTTCTGGCTTGAAAACATGAAAAAAACCGTGAAAAAAAAAAACAGTTTTTTTCTGGAGTAGGTGTTTTTTTTCTAAAGGACGAAATCTCAAAATTTGCAAAACAGTTAATACTTTTATACGGTTTTTAGACTTTATGTTAACTATTAAACGAATTTAATTTCAGGTTTTATTAAACTAGCATTTACACAATCTGTAGTTAGTTAGTAGTTATCGCTATTTACTGTTGGCAACACCACCGCCTCTCCTCTCTCCACGCCGCATCGGGGATTCCCCAATAAACGTTTGCATACTGAATGTTTATCGAATTAAAATGTTCATTATTGTTATTGAAACGTTACAAATCACGAAAAACCGTGTTTGTCGTATTATTTGTTCATCTGAAAAAAAAAACATTTAAAAAAAACCATGGTGCTTGGTTTTCTTTCATGTTTTTTTTTCATAATTCTGAAAAAAAAAATGTTTTTTTTTCTATTTGCAACCCTACACCGGCATAAATAAGTTATGATTTCTGTGCCTTGTCACATTTGAATCTCATACTAAGTTGTCAAATGATTAAAAGCGACAAGGTACAGAAATCATCACTTATTTTTGCCGGTGACTGTACTAAAACACTTTCTACCAAAAGCCGAAGAAAACACATGTTCCAATACTGAGAAATGCTTCAATCTTCCGATTTAGAACTCCTAATAAGACGTTGATAAACGAATGCAAGCGAGTGGTGCCTATCATCGGCGAACCTTGTTCATCGAATTGCTTACGAATCGAATTCTAGCTTGGTCACTAGTCCGCTTAAATTTAATCCTTACGGGTGTAAATCTAACATCGTCAAAGCATTATTTGGATCGAACTATCAATTGACTGATGTATGCATATTTAGGTATTGTCAACAAAATCTGTCACCGTTAAAGCGTTCATTAAATTTTATTGTATGGGAAAACGTCTGCTGCGTGACGATGATGTGTCTGTCAAATGTGGTTGATGCAACTGGCCCTTAGTCTCTACATACTACTGTGTGCCACTTTCATGTCAATATTCGATGTGTCTGTGTCTTCATTGCTATTTTTTTCTAGGTGTGCGTCTCTCTTCTGGGTACATGGTCGGGACGCGGTGTTGAAGTCTGGGGAAAGGACAGCTCGCTGCTGCAAGTGATCGTGTCGCTACAGGGGCTCATCCTCAACGCGGAGCCTTACTTCAACGAGGCCGGCTACGAGAAGCAGAAGGGTGAGTGGAAACTATAACTGACGGACCGATTTTAAGACGTAATTTTGTTGGATAACATGACCGTTCAGCCTAGCCGACAACTCAGTCTTTGTGGAGACACCGGTGACCAAAATCCCAGGTGATCATCCGGTAATGAATGGGGGCAAATACTAACATAACGTACACGTTACAGGCACGCAGCAGGGCACGGAGAACTCGCGCATGTACAACGAGATGGTCCTGCTGAAGCTGGTGCAGTCCATGACCAAGATGCTGAGCAACCCACCCGAGCCGTTCCGCGACGAGATCCTGCAGCACCTGCGCGCGCACGCCGCCGCGCTGTGCGTGCGCCTGGAGAGCTGGGTGGAGCTGTCCAACGGCGCCGCAGACGTCCCTCCGCCGGACTTCCCCCTGGTGCCCGCCTCGCGCGGCTTCTGCCTCACGCTAAAGTCCTCCCTCGAGTCGTTCCGCGCCACGCTGCGCCGCAACGACATCCCTCTAGAGTTATAGCCCGAGTAACGCGCCTAGATAGCGACTAGTACTTAAAATGTTATTTATACGCGCCCGCCCGTGTGCGGGAGCAAAAAAATACGCCGGACGCGCTCGGGCCTCTCAAATTGATGTAGTTATAGTATTTATTGTGATGTACTTTTTCGACTGTAGGAATATTTTAGTCCGACCCGGCGGCGGTGTTGTTTTCCTCGTTTTATTACACTTTTAAATTATTATGAGTCCGTGCGGGCGTGGTCGCGATAGTATTATACATGCCGGCGGCTCCGTCCTTCGTATTACTGGTCTAATATGACGCCACGGGGTCCGTCTGATAATCAAATTCTAAATGAATGTTCGATCTTATGCGAAATACCTAAATCATTGTTAGATTTAATGATTCGTAAATTATTATTATTGATTTGTTAAATTAATCTCTACTTTTCATGCGTCATCCTATAATGTTACAATAGATTAATTATTATTAAAATTTACTTGCGAGACAACGCTTGCGCTGTTACATTTTTGCAGCATGCTAGAAATTCAATGAAGACACGTATTTTTAGATTATTTAAAACAAACCTCTCGGAAATTCGAGAGTGGTTGTTGAATTTTCGACAACTGTCACAACCTGGCCCTTTAGCACAACTTGCCTTGTCGCGCGCGAGTCCATACATCAAGCGCGACTTCAAGTATGGACTCGCGCGCGACAAGGCAAGTTGTGCTAGAGGGGCTGTTATAAAGATGTATGTATGAATTGTGTAAGTTGTGTATCTCAGAAAATGTTATTTTGTGAAAGTGTGATGTTTCGTGGCGTGTTTAAACTCCTGTTTTTTATGTTATTGTAATTTCTTATTTTTATTTTATATAGCGAGAATTATTATTTTAATCAAAAGGCGCATGTTTTTCTTGTAACTCGGTACCTACTTATATTTTTAGGATGGCACTTGTTACACAGACAGTGTTTAGTTAATCGATCAGCCGCTTTCCTGTTACCGATATATTGAAAGTTTCCACGTAGCGGGTCCGTACCTCACAATAGTTAACTTACTTCTATCGGGCGACAGTCGTAGGCGATCACTTCACGCCATGTATTCATGTGTAGATCTATACGCAAATTATATTAGTGCTGTCAACCAGTGAGTCTAAGCTAATAGTATTGTTTCGAGACCTTAGTTCCTATCCAGTATCCATTCAATTTCAGTACTTTTATTTTGTCCAATGTTGTAAACCATTTTTCTTCCTCACAAATATAAAATGTTGAAGCAACTCTGTAAAATCAAATTCTGGTTCTGTAATACCAGTCTGTGACTGGTAATCTGGTGTTGCGAATGAAAGATATTCTAGTTAAATCTGTTGATATGTGGTCTCGGAGCGGGTGCCGCACAAAACTGTTTCATGCCAAAGTCAATTGAGCTATGGAAGGCTTCTGTCGCTTGTGTACGCAGTAAGTGACAACTATGTATAATGGTGATGATAAATAAAATAATTCTTCAACCTTCTTTGGAGTTTTTGTTCATATACAGAGTGGGGCCTGTAACAAAGGCGAAGAATTGAACTCTAGGCTATTCTCCTTATACTGATCAACATTTGTTCGGCGACTTTTAAAAATAACTTGTATTTTGATTTTTATCACCCTTGAAAGTTTTTTCTAAGAGGTAATGTATTGCGAATTCTGTTAAGTCTAAAGTGTGACAGACAACGTCAATGACAACAATAATGGCGTACATTGAAGCTAATATTTATTTTGTATAAAAAAATAAAAATTTAAAGACTTCATAATTTTTAAAAGTCACTTAACAAATGTTGATCAGTATAAGGAGAATAGCCTACAGTTCAATTCTTCGCCTTTGTTACAGGCCCCACTCTGTATATACTCTATATATAATAAATATTTCATTTCATTTATACAAAAATACAAAAATACAAAATCATTTATTCAGCAAATAGGCCACGGGGGCACTTTTACATGTCAACATTACAGAGTATTCATTAAAGTTAAACAAATGAAATTAATAGAAATATTAACTAAAAATATTAATCATAAGCAAAGTAGCTATACACTGATATAGAATTAGAGATGTATAAAGTCTCTAAATGTCATATTATTACTAACTATAATCAATACATAAAGAAAGTGCAAACAGATACAAAGATAAAAGAAATCTATAATACTTCAATAGTTGTAAAAGACTGAATATTACAAGTAAAAATATTATACTTAATCAAATAATCCATGGAGATGTATAGCGTCTCCAAGAGTCAAATTTTATAAAATTAAAATATTTAAAAGTAAAAACCTTTGTCAAATAATACAAAAAAAAAAACATACAGAAAATGAACAGCTAAATTACACATTTCAAGATATGTACAAGTCTCTAGTTGTCAATCATTAAAGAACAAATCAAGTTTACAAATAAGGGCCAATCAAGGTTACAAATTAAGTTTAAAAATATAATCAAAATCTCAGAGATGTATAAGGTCTCTAAGTGTCCAAAAAACTAACATTAACTTAATCAAACGACAACAAGGTCATTAAAGTAAGGAATCTATTTTAAAATAAAATATAATCAAAATCTCAGAGATGTATAAAGTCTCTAAGTGTCCAAAAGCTAAAATTAACTAAATTAAACGACAACGTGATGGTCTCTAGTGTCATCCTTAAGACATTACTTACTTAAGTTTAATTCTTACAAGAACCGAATGTAGTGTCTCGCAATCCGCTCAAAAGTAAAGTTAAATAATCTAACAAAACATGTGGCCCAGGTAAGCTTGAACAGACCAGTCTCCACAAACAGCACCCGTTCACGAGTATGACGCGTATCTCAGCCATCGCCTCCCTCAACCTCCATTCGGGAAGGTGGCGACCCGATCAACACGCCACCGTAAGCAAAGACTTTTTCCCCTCACTAGCTCAGAAACACGTGTTTTGTCCTTTAATACCAGCGGGTAAAAACGCATTTTATCCACTAGTGGGTAAAGTAATTTGACCTTGAATAAAGTCAAATTAACTGCTTTAAAATTGATAAAAGTAGGTGAATCTAGTAATAAAGACGATTTACCACCTGTGGAACTACTGGAAGAAGTTGATAAACGCATTTTTAGCGTTGTAGTTTCCTCGCTATAGTGAAGGGAAAAATTTTGTGTTACACTCGGGTGCAAATGTATTTTACTTCTCGTGTGTTAAAAAACTCGCAAGTTCAGGATTCTATTCTCGAACCACTCGCTTCGCTCGTGGTTCAACTATAGAATCCTTTCACTTGCTCGTTTTTCAATTCCACACTCGACGTTAAAATACAACTTTGCCCCCTTGTATAACAAATAACTATTAAGCGAGCATGACATGTTCAAGCTAACAGCAAATTGACAAAAGAAAAATCGACACAGTGAAACACGACATTAAGCTTGTAGGTGACATTAAAGAGGGCAACAATGCCTAGTATAGCTATACATAACTAATTACATGCTCAACGTGACTTAGAGATGTAAAGGTCTCTAAGGGTCAGTGTACTATCATACTTTAAATAAATTTTATATTACTACGCTATATAATGAAAACAAAAATCTTAGAGGTGTATAAGGTCTCTAAGCGTCCTACTAACATAACTAATGATACAATACAATCACATGAGAAAAATTACGCTGTGTCATTTTTACTGGATACTAGTACGGTTGTATTACAAACTTCTGCTACCATAATCAAGCTACTGGCTTAAAGGCATTTTTATCATCTATAAAATCATTTACCGTATAGTAAGCTTTACCTAGCAAACAGCGCTTAACATGTGACTTAAATTTGCCGAGTGGCAAGTTCACTACATCAATGGGGATTTTGTTATAAAAACGTGTACAGTTCCCAACGAAAGACGTACTAACCTTACGGAGACGGTGGAAGGGCACGGCAAGTTTATGTTTGTTTCTAGTGTTATAGTTATGGATATCACTGTTAAGCTTGTATTCATGGATGTTTTTCCTAGCATACATAATATTCTCAAGTATGTACTGAGAGGCAACGGTAAGAATGTTCACCTCTTTGAATTTCTCTCTTAGGGAAGCTCGAGCGCCCAGTCCATATATGGAACGTACAGCTCGCTTTTGCAGCACAAATATCGTCTGAATATCTGCGGCTTTACCCCATAACAGAATTCCATACGACATAACACTATGGAAGTAACCAAAGTATACCAGCCTGGCCGTCTCTACGTTTGTTAGCTGTCTGATTCTCCTTACTGCGTAGGCAGCTGAACTAAGTTTGTTAGCTAAAGTAGCAATATGTGCGTGCCATTGCAGTTTTGAGTCTAAAGTGACTCCCAGGAAAACAGTTTGGTCTTCAAACTCCAGCGTATCACCTTTTATTTGGATTTTGCTGTTATTTATCTGCTTGACGTTAGGTAACGCAAACTTGATGCATTTGGTTTTCTTGGCGTTCAAAAGTAGATTGTTTGCCGTAAACCAGTTAACTATAGTTGATAGGGCATCATTAATACTGTCGAAGCTATTTTCCTTCCTGTTCACTTTGAATATAAGAGAAGTGTCATCCGCAAATAACACTATATCATGTCTGCCTTTAACAAGAGTGGGTAGGTCATTAATATATACTAAAAAGAGGAAGGGACCAAGAATTGAACCTTGAGGCACTCCGAGGGCTACCGGGGACCCCGCCGAATGAGTTCCATTAATAACTACTCTCTGAGTCCTATCCGACAGATATGATGAGACTAAGTCGAGGGCACCGGCTTTTATCCCGTAGTGGCTTAATTTTCGTTTTAAATTTTCGTGATCTACGCAATCAAATGCCTTGGACAGATCACAGAAAATTCCAACAGCATCTTGAGCTTTTTCCCAAGCGTCAAAGATGTGCTTTAGGAGTACCGCACCAGCGTCAGTGGTTGATCGACCTTTGGTAAAACCAAATTGATTGCTATCAAGCAGTTTATTTCTGTTGAAATGCGACAGCAGTTGATTTAAAATAAGTTTCTCAAACACTTTGCTTAATGCAGGTAGTATTGAAATCGGCCTAAAGTTCGTAGGATCTCTCTTCGTTCCTGATTTAAACAACGGGATAATTTTGCTATGTTTCATAATATCTGGAAAAGTGCCAACATCAATGCATCTGTTGAAAATCTCAGCTAAATATGGTGCAATAGATTCAATAATGGAATGCAAAACTTTGACTGACAGGCCCTAAACTACATAAAAGTCTTAAGAACTATGTTCGGAGTGATATACGAGAAAATTTGAAGAATTCTGTACATTCCGCTACATTTCTCTTCAAAATTTCTTCAGCGATGTCTTCAGCTTTATGTCAGAGTAAGTGCGTTTTCACATTATCCGATCCGATATCGGATGTCGGACCGATATCCCATACATAACAGGCGCCATCTTGATTTTTTTCCATTGAAATCCTTCCGATATCGGATCGGATAATGTGAAAACGGCCTAAAAATAATAAACTATGTCGCAAGGGAGTCCCGAACTAATCAAAGAATTCCAAAATTGAATCCTGAGAGCAGCGGGTGATTCTAAAATAGTGTACTGAGAGCAGTGAGGGATTCCAATGTTTACGTCTAAGTAAGTCATTATGGTTAAATGTACTAACAATCGACGAGGTATATTTAGTTCGCACACAAAAATATATAATCTTTTTTACTTACATGCAAAAATTTTTCGCTGCGGCCTAAAGTCCCAAAAATTCGTAGCGATTTGTCGTCTAAAATTCGTAGCGAAATGTAGCCCTTTGGTCAACAAAAAAGTGCTATATTGTTCCCTCCTAATATGAACAAAACTCCCCTTTCTGTATAATATACAGAAAGGGGATATACTTATACTTACAATCCAAACTCAAGAGCGGCGCGCCTATCTTGCGATGTGTGTGCTTGTTTGCCACCGAAGTAGTTAAAAACATTAAATTTGATTATCTTTCAATGGAAACAGGGGCGGCTCACTCCGCGATCCTTTCACCGCGCTACAAGTACATGCCGGCGGCCGCGAGTTCGCGGCCCATTCAGTGGCGACGACCTTCGCGCGGCGCAATAGAATTCAATGTCGTCTGCACGCGTGCGGTCCGTTTGTTAATGTAGGTAATAATTTAGAATGGCGGCGTTTTGTGAACTTCAAAGGAGTGAGCCTTCTGTACTTGTACTATTATATATTCTGTGATGGAAATTGAATTTAGTTAAACGGAATAAATTTGCTTTTGTTTCGTTCGATTTTCAAACAAAAAAAATTAACACTATTTTCCTAACACCAATGATTCCAATTTGATCACCAATTTTACGTGTATGTGGGTTTCTAGACTAGAGGTTGATTAAAAAACGTCGTACATCACACAAAAAAATAAATTTATTAATATAATTATACTTTCATCTTAGATAAATAAAATAAATCTTCATCTTTTAACACGAATAAAATGGTTGCTCTATCACAGGGATAAAATTATAATTATTATAATATTTTACCCTAACATACCTGTAAATTCATTAAACTTATTGTTGACCAGGTTAATTGATCTTTAGTTTACAAACACTTAAAATATAGTACAGAATAAGAAATCAAATAAAAAAATCTTACTTATAATGTAATAAAAATATGAACTTTGGCAATGTTAAAGAAAATAAAAAACATTAAATTTTTTGTCGGATAATAAACACATGGAGTTGCTCGTTTGGAAGACTGCAAGCATTGAGCGCAGATACATATTTGACTACAATAAACTTAGTGTATTGAAGCCATAAGTAACACGCTTATACAATTACATAATTATAAAAAGACAACTAAATCTAAATAAATTATTACATTCTTTAGTATAGTTAGGTACCGAGTCTTACGTTACATAATTATTATCTTTGCGCTTTAACAATACAACAATGTTAATACAACATTTTTAATACAATTATTTCAAGTTGATATAGACAAATGAATGTTAACAGATGCTAGGAGTTGGTCCGTGTAGGTTAACGACTAGGCCACGATCGGCGCTGATGCCAGACACTAGAATTCTGATTCTATTAAAATTCATTTGTCTGCAGTTGTGCTATTAACTACAAGCTTACGGTCATGAATTCTTCTCAACAATGTTAACTGATACCAAAATTACGCACACAACAGCCCACACTAACACAAATAATGCCCAAGCCACATTTGAAAACGGGCTTTTGTACTGATTCGCAACCCCTAATCCTAATAAATTAGTACAGTGCCGCCGCGCGGACAAAACTAAAAACGTGGGTATCAAATACTGAATACCCGTACCCGCATAGGACCCTGTAAACTCAATAAGTACACCTATATCTTCTAAAAAGTACGTAACTACCAGAGGCGGCGCGACGGCCACTATAGGAAACAATAATTTACGTAGAACAAAATTGTAGGACTCCAAACGAGTCATATCAAGAAACAAACTTTGTAGATTGTTTCTTAAAGTGATAGCTATTATGGGATAACTGGTAGACAATGTGAACACTGGGAATAAAGCTAAGAAGTATTCAATGATTTTAACGAAGAAGTTGTCGTCATCTGTTGGTATAAAGTTTAGTGTATAAAGGTCGTTTAAATGTGCGAACGCGAAAGCTCCGGTGAAGGCTAGGAGTAGATAGAAGGCGCTTATGAGAGCGTAGTCTAGAGCTATGTGTAGGCCGAGTCGTTTCTTGCCTCTGATGGGGGAGATGAGACCTGGTAAGGAGTGGTGGCACATGAAGGAGTAGACGCATGCGCCGAAGAGCGTCGGCATGCCGCTGAAGTCGAAGGCGGGCGGGTGGCCTTGCGCGCCCGAGTGCAGCAGCAGGTGGATCGCGAACGATATCATTATGGTGAATGCTGGAAGAAATGACGGTTTTTGATGAGATTGTTCTTGGTTTTGGGTCTTGGAATTTAGGTAAAGGTATATCAGGCCCCGTAGCCGAATGGCATTTCTACGACGCGAAACGAAAACGAAACGCCGCTCTGTCGCGCCAATATGCAAGAGCGATAGAGATAGATAATAGATATCTACGAGCGTTTCGTTTCGTGAGCGTTTGTGCCATTCGGCTACGCACCCAGGCTTGTTTCAATTAAGGTACCTAATTACCTATCTAAGTAAGTACGCCTAACTAGTTATACGCGAATTTATTAGAATTACCTAAACCCTACATAATTACCACTAAGAGTTAAGACATATCTTAGGTTTATCACTACATAGTATAAAACAAAGTCGCTTTCTCTGTCCCTATGTTTTTTTTAATAGATAGAGTGATTCTAGAGGAAGATTTACATGTAGGTATAGTACCCGAGCGAAGCCGGGGCGGGTCGCTAGTTCGATCTCAAGTAGAGCAATAAAAAAAACGTAGTATTTAAATATTAAGATTATATATTTTTTTAAAGGAGACAACCTAGATATCGTCAGAAAAGTCGTCGTCGTCGAGTTACACGGTAGAAAGAGAGCGCACTTCTACGTGAATATAATTGTAGGCATTTAGCGTTGCACGGTCGGAATTTGAACTTAATAGTATCGTAGCATGAGTCGTTATTTCTTTAAATGGGTTTTTGGAGAGAGCTTTCTGTACTTGTACTAATATTTGTATTCTGTGACACGACCCAATGATGTCCGTGGAGGCCAGTAGAACGGTTCGGTAACAAGCCCGCCGAGTGTACGTTTCTAGTGGTATTAAAACGTGGCGGTGTGAGGGGACAGCTAAGGTATGGGCGATACAACTAAGTATTTACCTAGCCACCTCATCCCAGTGGTGAACAGCTGCAGATACTTGGTCTTCTGCACGTTGAAGAAGACAAACGGTCCAATGGCGGCCGTGAAGGACAGCAGAGCGGTTCTGTAGCAGGCCAGGCGGGTGTAGGGTTCCGAGCTCGTGGTGTTGAAACATGGCAGCGAGTCCCAGTCGGAAGAGTTCGTCGAGTTTGCGGGAACAGAGGAGCTGTGGGCAAACGTCATTTACGTCATACTGATATCCATAGTCTTTGACAAACACGTCTTAGAACAGGCCGGCAATGTAGGTATACCATTTATTAGCAGTTCCACATTATAAATGATTAATTCGAGATTTCATTGGGAAATATAAAAATAACTCGATAAGAGCTAGCTCAATTTCTTCACGATTTCGGCAATTGTTTTGAAGTATGAAATATTTTCACAGAGTTAGTAGAAGGAATTGTATTAGGTAGGTATTTTATTTCTATCTAGAATTTATTCTTTTGTTAAATTATGTCACCAAATCGGAGATGAAGGTGCTCAAAAATATGTGAAAATGGGCCATTTTTTTCAATGTTGTCCACCGCACTTTTTTTGGATTTGGAAATTTTTATGTGATTTCCACTCAGAATCGCGAGCTCTTTCAATCCTAATAGGAGACAAAAAGCACAAGACAAGGTTTTTTTCCCAATCCGTTACCATTTTTTCATACATTTTGTATGGCGGTAACGGAATGGAAGATCTGAAAAAGTATGGAAACCTTGGGGCATTTTTTGTCCTATCAGGATCGAAAGACCTCGCGATTCGCGTAAAAGATACCCATGTTACAAAAAAAGTGGGATGGACTTGGACAACTTTGAAAAAAATGGACCAAATGCACCTTAAGAAAAGGCTTTGTTCAGATTTTTGTATAATTCATATTTTACGCTTAGATATGTATGAGTACCTACGAGTATAAACTATGTTTAGTTTTAAAATATAATTAAGGGCGACTGGACTAATTAGACATTTGAGACATTTCCAAGCTCTCGTATTTCGCGTCAAGTAAAGCATGCCATGGCGTCACATAGCGCAGTATCAGCACTTGTTCCAATATTTGTTATCTGCATGCGTCGGCCAGACTGTTTTATGGTTTATATGCATGGCTAGTTGATTATTTCCATTAAATTACTGGCTTAGTTACTGTTCTATATTTTCTAATAACTCTGCTGTTTACAGTATAATCAGCGGTAAAATTGCTTATAAATAAATCCATACTAATATTATAAATGGGAAAGTCTGTGTGTCTGTTTGTTTGTCCGTCTTTCACGGCAAAACGGAGCAACGAATTGACGTGATTTTTTAAGTGAAGATAGTTGAAAGGGTGGAGAGTGACATAGGCTACTTTTTGTCTCTTTCTAAGGCGAGCGTGGCCGCGGGCAAAAGCTAGTAAATAAATAAATATTGCGGACACCTTACACACATCAACCTAGCCCCAAACTAAGCAAAGCTTGTACTATGGGTGCTAAGCGACGATATGCATACTTAAATAGATAAAAATACATACTTATATACATAGAATACATCCATGACTCAGGACATATGCTCATCACACAAATAAATGCCCTTACCGAGATTCGAACCCAGGACCGCGGTTTAGCAGGCAGGGTCACTACCGACTGAGCCAGACCGGCCGTCGTTATGAACAGATATTGGTTATCGTTTACGAAAAATGATTCAACACTTAAATAAAAAGTTAGGCATTTTAAAATGTGGAAACTATTGATGTTGTTTACTATTTAGGAAAAATGCAATATAAGATACAAGTAAGTATGCTACTAATTAAGGTCAGTGTGGGGAAGACCGTCTACCCGGAAAGACCGTCTATTGACTATAACTTTTGTGTTTATATATCTACGCTTCTCACACCTCCGGAGGTATAGCAGTTTTTCATCCTTAATCCATTGGTCATCAATACATATCCCTGGGACGAACACTGGTTAACAATAAACTTGTTTCTTGTTTCGAACTCGAACATCGAGTTCAACATGGTTCCGCAAAAAAATAAAATAAAATAGAAGCAGTCGGAATATTTGTATATCATGTATGTAACGCAGTCATTTAATAACCGTTATTTCTGACTAGTACTATTATTCTACTCAAAACGCGCTCAATTTCTAGTTTTATGTTTTGAAATATGTAACTTAGAAATTGTGCCTAATCAGAAAGTCCGGCATAAAAGAGAAAGGCAAGACCGGCATATGATAAACAAGGAGTTGCCAACCTTTTTTAGGCTTTATTGGAAATAAGTCGAGTGTAAACAATATCAATATATAGGTACGTTTTTTTTATTTTAACTTCGAAATACAGTTTTGATAATGATTCGTATAGTGTTACTAAAATCATTCGACATGGATATGTGACATGGTTGTGAAGAATGATAAGAGGTGAACAGAAGTAAGCCTACACTGCATTATTCATCATCATATTTAAGTTGGTAGAATTATCGTAAGCTCTAACCGTTTTTATTATTTTTGTTTAAGTATATTTAGATTGTGCAACATGCGGCGACAAATATTTCAAAAGAGAGTAGGGTTTCCAGTTGGTCATTATTTTTATAATCAGCATTACCCAACAGGGACCGTATATGGGTACCCTTTAAAACGGTTTTGACACTTTTGACCGACTATTTTACGGCTACCCGACCGTTAATTGACATTGCTGGCTGTCACTTTGACAAAAAGTCGTTATGGGTGTCGTCAATATGTTTTCGGGGGTGGTAGCTCAGGTAGGTGGTAACTCTGGTAGTAACTATAGAAAAACCAAGCATTGCTAAGCAATGTTACCAAACCAATTCACGTATCTTAATATCCTATTACCTTTTCTTAATAAAAAAGTTTCAAAAACAGATAAGTAGTTGGATTTATATGAGCCTGTAATATCGTGACTAAATTGTATCGCAGGTGTTCATTGGAAAAACAGTATTATGCAATATCTGCTCCTGAAAAGAAAAGGTTATGAACCCCATCTACGGGACTTATGCCGGTCTTGCCTTATAAATAGAAAAATGCTTATATGTTCAATATTTTAACATTATTTTATTAATTATCTAGCACATTCTGCCCTGTTATTACGTATAATAACAATGATCATGATTTTGGAACCTAGTCTCATATGAAATTACGCGACAACAAGCACTAGACGGTCTTTCTGTACTCATCGCGGGACAACGGTCAACCCGCCGAGCCTTATAAAATGTGATTTTTATGACTTAAAAGTGTGTGTGTGTGGTGAGTGAGCACCTTCCGAAAATAAAAAAAAATATGCTGATCATTTAGTAAAAGTTCTAAAACAATTGTAAAACGAATCTCTGAATTTGTAAAAAGATAAATCAAAAGATACAGCCATTAACATGTGCTCACTCAGTTCTCACAAACTACCAACGAAAACAGTGAATATATTCATTTAACATATAATATTTATATACTAACATTTAGTAAAAAATAGGCCAACCTACCTCTATAAATATTAGATCACCTAGTGACGTATTAAATTTTTTACAAAAAGTTTCTTATGCTCACTCAATCCACACACTTTTGAAAAGCCGAATTTTGATGAAAAACATAAGATTTAGACCGCTATTATATGTGTATAGTTTAGTAAAAGTGAAATGGGAATTTGTAAAATACAAAACGAACCACTAACGTGTCAGGTTTTTTTATAATAAATTTTTGTAACTGCTCACTCAGTCCACACGTTTTGAGAAAGTTAAAAATGTAAATATCTTACGATTTGTAGCACCTAAGACACTCGAAAGTACTTCAACATTTAGTAAAAATTTTTACTAAATATCCACCATCTAATATTTTATATTCGTTGTCTGGTTTTAAAGATATTCAGACATAACTTTTCTCATACAAATGTATCAAGTAGGGTGACCACACTAATGTCGGCTCCTGATTTTCCCCACCTTCCCATTGGGGAGTTTCGTTCGTTCAATTTTGATAATATTAAACTAATACCATATTAATTATCCATCTGCAAACTGTTTTTAGGTTATGTTCTTGGCCTAGTGATGATGTGTATTGTGTAATTTTTATCGACGTCAGGATAATAACCATATCGACATGCATGCATTAAAAAGGACATGAATGATAATTGGTAAGAAACAAAGAATATAATACTTCACTAGTAAGAAACCAGAACCTGGTAATCTATTCGCGCTAACAGATCAGCGTACCGGATTTGTAAGTGGGAGCGAGAAATAGTTATTCTTTTCTCGCTCCCACTTACAAATCCGGTAAACTATTATCAAAATTGAACGAAACTCCCCAATCTCAATATGACAATGGGAAGGTGGGGAAAATCAGGAGCCGACATAGTGTGGTCACCCTACTTGATACATTTGTATGAGAAAAGTTATGTCTGAATATCTTTAAAACCAGACAACGAATATAAAATATTAGATGGTGGATATTTAGTAAAATTTTTTACTAAATGTTGAAGTACTTTCGAGTGTCTTAGGTGCTACAAATCGTAAGATATTTACATTTTTAACTTTCTCAAAACGTGTGGACTGAGTGAGCAGTTACAAAAATTTATTATAAAAAAACCTGACACGTTAGTGGTTCGTTTTGTATTTTACAAATTCCCATTTCACTTTTACTAAACTATACACATATTATTTGTGCCGTTTGTATATCCGAGGTCTTTATAGAGAGAGCACGTCGCAGACGTCGCATCGGACCGATAGATGGCGCCATCGTTCGTTGTAAGTCGCTCCGGCGTCTCACCGCCGCGATGTTGGTAGTCCCGTTTTTCCCCACCTGCAACACAAGGCCCCCCCGCGCCCCGACTCGCCACCAGCCACCCTCTTTGTTTCGTCGAACGCCGAAGTGACCGGTTGTCGCGTATTCCGTTCGAACATTTTTACAGCATGGTGTCTCGAAATTAATCTTTTAGTTTCTATTTCCTTGTTATTTCTGGTCAAACCAGAGTTATTCGTGTTTTTATTTAAAAAGTGGCTTATAACGTTTCGGAATTATGAAATTTTTCAATTTCATCCGTCAATTCTTTCTTCCCTTTTAATTTGCGCTCGTTCGTCTTGAATAATGAGATATATTATGCCTCGCTAGCGATCATTATTCGTCTTTCGGGGTTCTCACTATAGAAATGAAAGAGCGGTGCTTTATGATTCTACCCACTTTTTTGTAAGAAAGTTCCATGCTGCAAAAATCGTTACCGTTAATCAGTTTTCTTTTTAAACTATTCGCATTTCCGAGACTAAAGTAGGAAGTGTTATCCGCGTATTAAAAGTTTCGCGCGAGAATATAAGCGGTAACGTAGGTAAGTTGCTCCGCCGGGGACCACGTGCTCCGGGGACCACGTGCTTCGCGACCGCGTGCTGCGCGACCTGCGGGCTGCGGCGGCGGCGGCGGCGGGCGCGGTGGAGGAATACCGCGCTTCAAGGAGGTTTGAATTTCTCCGACGAATGGGTGAGCAGATTCATATTATTTTAGAAAGAATATGTTCGGTTTCCGATTCGGTGCGGAGGCCCCAAGCCACGTGTCGGCGCCGAAACTTACTGTAGCGCTGCGATAGCGCCGCTGACCGCGGCAGTGTTGTCCGCCGCGTCGGCGCCGCCGAGGTTGCGTAGAAGTTCTCCTCGAAGCCTCCTCGTTAACGATGGCCATCTCTGCGGTGCCGCCGAACAACGTTGTGGCCGCCGCATAGGCGTCGCGTGCGACGCTGTAAGTATGTCTGCTGCTGCCCCGACGCGAGCGCCGTGCCGTTAGTGATCAGTCGTCAATACGCAGGCTACCAGCGCGGCTACCTTCTGCCCCCGCCAGCCAACGTCCATACCACGTTGAACACACCGGTTCTCGTCCGATCACCGAAGTTAAGCAACGTCGGGCGAGGTCAGTACTTGGATGGGTGACGCCGCGATCCTGCTGAAGCTGTCCACCAGTATCGCTGGCCGCCACGCTTATGCTGGCGCCTCGATGGTGATGCAGAGCGTTCGTCTGCCGTGACAACGCCGCGATCCTGCTGAAGCTGTCCACCAGTATCGCTGGCCGCCACGCTTATGCTGGCGCCTCGATGGTGACGATGCAGAGCGTTCGTCTGCCGTGACAACGCCGCGATCCTGCTGAAGCTGTCCACCAGTATCGCTGGCCGCCACGCTTATGCTGGCGCCTCGATGGTGATGCAGAGCGTGCGTTTGCCTTGACAACGCCGCGAGCCTGCTGAAGCTGTCCACCAATATCGCTGGCCGCCACGCTTATGCTGGCGCCTCGATGGTGATGCAGAGCGTGCGTCTGCCTTGACAACGCCGCGAGCCTGCTGAAGCTGTCCACCAATATCGCTGGCCGCCACGCTTATGCTGGCGCCTCGATGGTGATGCAGAGCGTTCGTCTGCCGTGACAACGCCGCGATCCTGCTGACTGTCCACCTGCTGTAGCTGTCCACCAGTATCGCTGGCCGCCACGCTTATGCTGGCGCCTCGATGGTGATGCAGCGAGCTCATCTGCCGTGACAACGCCGCGATCCTGCTGAAGCTGTCCACCAGTATCGCTGGCCGCCACGCTTATGCTGGCGCCTCGATGGTGATGTAGAGCGTTCATATGCCGTGACAACGACGCGAGACGCGACCCTGCCGAAGCTGTCCACCAGTATTGCTGGCCGCCACGCTTATGCTGGCGCCTCAGTGGTGATGCGGAGCGTAATACTGTTAACCGCTGCACAGGCGTCGCAATCCTTCTGCTGCGTCTGCCGTGACAACGCCGCAAGCTACTTGAAGTTTTCCACCGGTGTCGTCGGCCGACACGCTCATGCTGGCGCCTTGATGTCGCCTCGATCGCACGAGGTAAGATTGCAGACGCGGCGACCTTCATCGCGCCACCGAGCGCAATACTGCGGCTGCCGCGAAGGCGTCGCTAATTTTCCTGCCGCGTTTGCCGTGACGACGCCGCGAACTCTGTTGATGCTGTTCACCGATGTAGCTGACTGCCACGCTGGCGCCGGTGCCTCCCGCGCTGACGGTGGCGACCTCGAGAGGGCCACTGAGCACGATACTGCGTGACGCGACAGGGCATCGAGACGCCTTTCGAGCTGACGACGGCCGTCTCAATCTCACCGCCGAACATAACAGCGTCTGCTGCAGTGACAAGCTGGTAAGATTGCTGATGTGGGCCCTTGGTGCTGCTAGCCGCCACGCTGATAACGCCCGTCGCGCCTAAGATGTCACGCTCACCGCGAACACTGTCTTCCCCTACAATGGTGCCACGACCACGACTATCCAGGCTCCGTCTGCTACGGTATCGTTGCAGACTCTGTTGCTGACCAGGCTGATACTACCCTCCAATGTGACGCCGGGCGCCGCTATCAGCTGACATCCCGTACACTATGGTATCCACTCTTCTCTTTCCAGTTCCCGTGAAGTACGACTGTATTTACACTCTATTTTGACCAAGGACTCCTCCGTCGCCGAAGTGAGAACAGATAAATTCTTAAGATGCTACGTCCTAACGTGGTTTGGAGACCCATAGTTGAACGAGGTAAGACGTCAATAACCGGACGAGAAGCCGCACTGCTGCGAGGGTGTCCTGACGATGTTCGCGAGCTATCTAATCGGAGAGGCGCCTCGCGAGAAGACCCTGTGATTCCTGTACATCGCTCATTGTGTAGGTCAAAGACATCGTAAAGGTTTGCGGAATTAAAAAAAAAAAATCCCTTTCAGAATGTCCAGATCTGAATTCGAGCCAGCGTCCTGCATCCTGAGCGTGCGTCTGTTTACCGGGCGGACACCAAAACCGATCGGCAATCTGGCCGCGGGGTTCCAAGTACACGACGATTTCCCGGAGGCTTGTGGCGCCCCCTGTCCATTCGAGAGATTAACTTATTCGCCGAGCCTCTAATAAACAAATTGGGAAAAATAAACCTGCTTCGCCTTAGTGAACTTCAGATTCCAGCTCAAAGCGAAAGGGGCCAGGAACTCAGGAGTACTTCAGTAGTTATCATCTGGCTCGACTATACTCAATTAATATAGTGCTTGATTCGATCGTACAACCTGATTTCATAAATTTCACAACTTTCGTGGTCTACAGAGGAAGGTTGCACCGCTGCAGTTTCCAGCATTACCTCGTACAGCTGCCGATAGCTGTAGGCCAATCGCCCCTGTTTTGCTTGCATCTGCAGCCCGATAAGACCTTCAATAATCGGAACATTGTACGAAGTAAAGCTCTTCCGATGGAGAATAATCTTCAACAGGCGGTGGCGCTGGCGACTGAAGTGACATGCAGCCGGCTTAAGGTTCGCATAGCACTATATGCTATGCACAGTTCAGTTGTATGTTATGTTATGCTGTACGATGGCAGGACTACATCTCTTCTGTTACGAGTAACTACGACAGTAACTGCTGACTCCAACAGACTGTCGTACGAGGTCAGTATGCACCCCCTGGGAGCCAAGTAAGTGACCTTCGGTGACCTCGCCTTCTTCTGCTTCGCCCGTCATCGTACCTCTTCGTCTGCGAGAGCCCTGCATTACGCCGTACAACGGTACGTATTAAGCCTCCGCCACACATAAAGCGCATTCCGCTTCGCTATCAGCGCGCTGAATGCGCGTGCATTCCGCTCGCGTCCCGCGCGCGTTGCGCTCGCTATCAGCGCTCGTTCGTTCCCGCTAGCGCCCACTGGGCGCAACGCCAGCGTTAGTGCGGTGCACCGCCATTATTGCGCTCCGCCTACGCTCTTAAAGCGCGCATGTGTGGCGGTGTTAAATTCACCCCTTGACCTGCTACCACGACGTGTTCAGCAACCACCAGCGATGCGACACTGACGTCTCCACCTCTCAGTCTACTCTGTCGACCTTCATTGCACGAAGTAGAAATCCGTCGCATCGGGTTTTGGATTAGGTAATGGATTACCCTAAGAGTCAATGACTGACTTAAAGAAATCGACTGATACCTCCGTCCAGTGTAGTAGCAATCGACAGCGCTCGTACTTTTCATCTTCTAGGCTAGTCTTACCGAGCGATCGGTATCCTCAAATGCCCTCACTAAAAAGAGTTCAGAGTTCAGGAGTCTCGCTTGCAACCGCGCTCGCTTGACGCGAAATAGTCTGATCGAAAATACCAGTATTGTAACAAATAGCCCTTGGGCACGTGAGTGATGACCTTTTTCTGTGTTTGATATGGACGTAAGACGTTGGACTTTAAATAGTCATATCAAAGCTAATATTGATTTAGATAATTTTTACGAAGGGTTGACAAAAGCAGTATCAATTACGTTACCCTGCTACAGTACAGATAGTTACACTACTTTTACAGTTAATTTCCACACTTTGTGTCTGAAATTGGGTTTATAACCTGATAAAATAACGTGTCTGTTAATAATAATAGTGTATCTAAGGTTTTTGTATCTTGTTCAAGTCAGCCTCGCCTACATCTTTTTTTTTTGGTTTTGATCTGCGATGTATAATAATGTCATTTCTCTAACTATTCGCTGACTAAAGCTAAACGTCATCACGAAAATCTCTTTATGCGTTTCTGGCACCGAGATATTCGCGGATCGAAGGCTATTTCGACTGATACATCTGTCAAATCGGTTCAACTGATTCACTTATTCTTCTATGCTATGCCAATAGGGCTACCAAAGGCTTGCGCGCCAGCTGACTCGCCACCAGGAGATAATAAACAGGTCTCTATAAAGACCTCGGATATACAAACGGCACAAATAATATAAAAATTTTACCTTCCAATAAAATTTGTATTATTTTGCCTGGTATATCCGAGGTCTGAGTGATGCCTTCCTGGTAGGCTTAATATACCGTCGGCACTTCTCCTCAACAATGAGGGTGGCTGGTGGCGAGTCGGGGCGCGGGGGGGGCCTTGTGTTGCAGGTGGGGAAAAACGGGACTACCAACATCGCGGCGGTGAGACGCCGGAGCGACTTACAACGAACGATGGCGCCATCTATCGGTCCGATGCGACGTCTGCGACGTGCTCTCTCTATAAAGACCTCGGATATACCAGGCAAAATAATACAAATTTTATTGGAAGGTAAAATTTTTATATAATAGCGGTCTAAATCTTATGTTTTTCATCAAAATTCGGCTTTTCAAAAGTGTGTGGATTGAGTGAGCATAAGAAACTATTTGTAAAAAATTTAATACGTCACTAGGTGATCTAATATTTATAGAGGTAGGTTGGCCTATTTTTTACTAAATGTTAGTATATAAATATTATATGTTAAATGAATATATTCACTGTTTTCGTTGGTAGTTTGTGAGAACTGAGTGAGCACATGTTAATGGCTGTATCTTTTGATTTATCTTTTTACAAATTCAGAGATTCGTTTTACAATTGTTTTAGAACTTTTACTAAATGATCAGCATATTTTTTTTTATTTTCGGAAGGTGCTCACTCAATCCACACACACACCTTAAAAGTACCTTATTTCACCAAAATATTATAAAAGCTTTGTAAAATATAATATTTGCTATCTCATAGGACCATGCGCATTACGCCAGACTACATTAAAAATAGAGTTTTATCCACTCAAACTTTATTTCAAATAAACTATGCCGGTCTTGCCCGCACTGACCTTACCTACGTGGTTAGGTAAAAACATTGAGGTATATGTACTACGTACTAGAGGCGACGTTGCCAAGCGAAAACACTGCACATGCTGACAAATGCGCGGGGTGGGGGGAGCGGCCATTTACGCATAGAGTAGGTCTACCATCAGATGTGACACATTATTATATTCTGCCTAATGGGAATTTTACATTTAGTTAAAATACGGCTATTCTAGTCAAAATGATTTATTTATTTACAACTTAAACAATACAAAATAATATAATTGTACTGTACTTATTTTCTTCTTTAAAATACAATGAATGAACAATATGTGTGGTCAGTTGGTAACCAAGTTTCCTCAGCACAATTTTTGGATAAAGCGTATCCATTGTTCCCTTTTTTCATGACCAGGCCAAAGAAAACTGCAAAAAGTGAGCGTGCTACAAATACAATGTCACTCAAAAAATATTAACAATTTATAAACAAATAAACTTTTTTAATATTATAGTAACATAATTCATGAAGTAGTAAGTAGTTACCTAATAATTTTCCAAATAGAAATATATATATTTCGCAAATATATTAGAGGTGAAACACATTAGTAGGAACAATGTAAATGGCACATCTGCGCGGTTAACTTTTTCTAGTCTATGATTGCGTCACCAAAATGGCGGCAGTCCGCTCCCGCTCGCGTGTTTGTAGAATATTCAATCTTAAAATATTATAGACGAGTTTTTTGTTTAATTTACCGATGAAATGTCACACCTTGACTTTTATTTGATTTTTTCGAGTGATTAGAACAATTTTTAAGCACACAAGAACGCATTATTCACGTGGATTGTAAATGAATCACGGCACATCACTGCACTGCAAGGGCCTGTAGACGACTGACAACGTTGCGGTCCATGGACCGCAGTGGGGTGTGTTAAAAATTCTCTTAGTAACGTCGCCTCTAGTACGTAGTACATATACCTCAATGGGTAAAAAAATTTAAAAATTCATCTCGTTTTAAAATTATTAGTCAATTTATAATATTAAAATAAATGAGCAAATGAATATAGTCATCAATTCAACATTAGCTCGTTAGTATATTTTTGTCATAGGTACCTACATAACATATATGGATAATGTCTCGGCCATAATACTCTGTCCTTCTGAACTCGAAAAGATCCCTAAATGGATTAAGTTTGCCTTTTGTATTTTAAGGATATTTATGACGAAACAAGACAGACACAGGCAAGAAACAATATAGACCTACATCATGGACACATATTGAACAATTCAGACAACATAGACAGACGAGAGGTTCTTCCTGAATGTATCGTTTGACGGCACTCATTTTTATAAGTTTTCTTTTTATTTGAAGACTTACCAAACAACGTTCATGACAGACTTGGTCTCAGCGGCCGAGTATATAGACAGGTCGCGATACACGCAAAGTGTGCAGTATTAGAATAGGGTTGAGGAAAAGGTTGGCCATCTCGCCTAGTTCCACTCGTTGGTCTAAGCTTTAGTAACGAGTAGAAACAGAGGCACCTGAGGCACAGACGATAGGATCATCCGTATTTGTCGTCATTACTACCACGTCTAAAGCTAGTGTGAACACTTACCAAACAACATCCATGACAGACTTGGCCACAGCAGCCGAGTATATAGACAGGTCGCCGTACAGGTACACGCAGAGCGTGCAATAAAACAGGGTCCTTCCTGTACGGTTTAAGAAAAGGTTGGCCATCTCGCCAAGCTCGACGCGCCGGTCTAAGCTGTAGTAGCGAGAAGGAACGGAGGCACAGACCAGTGGCTCCTCCATGTCGTTTGATGGTTCGTCTGAATCGTGATTATCATGATCTTGAATCTGTAAACAAAGGTTTAATTGGATAGATAATAAAAGTTGGTTTACACGAATACTATTTTCAGACGCCTAAAAAAAAGAAACCGTATCAACACTTTCGGTGACATTTTTTCTTGGCATGATGCCAGCGCTGGCACTGGTTTCATTAGAACGTTGTTTTCATATTTGTAACAAAACTATCAGAGCGATAATAACAAACTTACACCCTCTTAATAGACTGCAGCAGCTTAATTCCACTTGTACACCGCGTTAGCGCACGCCATGGTCTCGATGACGTACGTGGCGTTCATAAATCTCATGAACGCCAGGAACACGAGCGAGATAGTACTCAGACCCCAGCCGATCGGTTTGAGAAGAACGTTGTTTTCATGCATCCAATGGTGTGTTAGAAAAGGATAAGAAACTTACGCTGTCCCTCTTAATAGACTGCAGCAGCTTCCACTTGTACACCGCGTTGGCGCACGCCATGGTCTCAATGACGTATGTGGCGTTCATAAAGCTCATGAACGCCAAGAACACGAGGGAGATGGTGCTCAGGCCCCAGCCGGCGCGCGCGAACGCCGCCGGCAGCGTCAGCGCGCCCGTGCCAACGATCAGGTTGAACACGTATATTAGCCCGACCTGATGGAATGTTTTACATTGTTAAACACAATGAGACAATAGATTAATACTTGTATACATATGCCTACAAAAGTTTCAGTTGACCAATCATGACTCAAACGAAATAACAAATTTGTCACTGGTACAAATGTGGAAGTGGTGTTATGTTTCAGATTTAGAAACCTAGGACATTTGCTATGCCATATATGTATAGAGACCCCTTTTTCCCATCTCTAAACCAGGTTGCTAAAGCCGTGAAATCCCTGTTTAAAATTGAAGCTCTACTGTTCTATTGAAAAATGGATGGCTGTCACCAAGGATAGGAAACAATGGTCATCACTGGAGGGGGTTTTCACCTTCACTTCACAGGAGGGGTTCTTGCATAAGTCAAGGCGGAAATACCTAAAGTAATGTAAATCTATAAGTGAGAAATAAAGTACCTGTGAGAAATAAAAGGCTTTTTTCAAATTGCTGTATAACCTGTTGAGTGCCTAAATAAAGACATGTAAAACCCTTAAACCCACTTAGTTTAACTTAGAGCATGCCTTGAAATTAGGGAATGCAATAACCAACCAAATTTCATAACTGGTTACGATTAAATTACGGTCAGTGTGGAGAAGACCGTCTACCCGGAAAGACCGTCTACTGACTATAACTTTTGTGTTTATATATCTACGCCTCTCACACCTCCGAAGGTATACCAGTTTTTCATCCTTAATCCATTGGTCTTCAATACATATCCCTAGGACGAACACTAGTTAACAATAAACTTGATTCGTGTTTCGAACTCGAACATCAAGTTCAACATGGTTCCGCAAGAAATTAAAATAAAATAGAAGCAGTTGGAATATTTGTGTATTATGTATGTACCATAGTCATTTAGTAGTATTGTAGCCGTACATAAGTTTACTTTAATTCACCAAAGTATTATAACAGCTTTGTAAAATTTGTAAGCCCATAGGACCATGCGGATTACTCCAGACTACTTCAATTGTCTAGTTTTATCCACTGAAACTTTATTTCAAATAAAGTATTCCGGTCTTGCCCGCACTGACCTTATGTGTACCTTTTCAGTGGAAGTGACATTAGATATTTATGTGACTGGTGCACAATGAGATTTTTTAATGCCTAATTTTCTACAATAGATAGATAGATAGATAGATCTTTATTGTTCAACCGTGTTACACAGGTGTTAATTCATTACATTGGTAGGTTACAACCCAATTCGGGTATACAATTATCACTTAAAGCTAAAAAACTATACTAGGTAGGTATACATTATTAGCAATCATGTCATGGCGAATCATAATTATCAGTCATATCTTTCAAAGAAGTCTTTTAAGGTATAAAATTCATTGTTAATTAACCATTTCTTTAAACTAGGGATAAATTTGGATGTACAGATATATTCTAAATTCAGGTAAAAGGTTTAGGTAATATCAACTAGTGATGGAATATCAGTTCACTTTTAAAACATTCAATATTTTAAAACAAATAATTGATCAATGAACTCTATAATCATAAATACGATTCTTTCTTCTGAACAGAATGTTCCAAATTGGATTTTAATTAGACTACTGGTTGCCAATACCATAAATTAAAAATTATGTATATGGATGTAGATAAACGTATGTTAAGCAAGGTGTCAATTATATGTTATTATCTGTATGTTATTAGATTACCTCATATCCAGTTTTAATTAAAATGCAAAACAATGTTTTAGCAGTTTATAATTTGATGATTTAGTATTAAGCATTTGAATTAAGTAGGCTACATTTTTTATTTCACATAAATGAGCAAAATATTGTAGGTGAAAGGTCTTATTTATAAACATCGATATGAAGGTCAATTCAGTATAAAACAAAGTATCATAAGTGGAGTATCAATGAACCTCCACGTTTCTAAATTTGTAATAGGCCACACGTGAAACATGTGGTTTAAAAGTATTGTTTTCGCCGATACTGTTTAATTTACAATAACAAAGAGCTTTTGGCTTACCCATATTGAATATTGATCCCCCGCCTCCGCCAACAGCATCCTTAGCAACCGTCTTATGCCCCAGAAACGACGCGACATAGCATTAAGTTAACCAAAGACATTTCTGACTGATACTTCGTGCGGTTATGATTCAAACACGGCATTTATCAAGCTCAAATATACGATTTTCGATAACGTAAAAGCCAATTACCAATGGAACGCGAATCAAATCAACCGCTGTTTGACGTATGACGTTGACGTATGATGAACAATTTGTTTGATGCATGGGCGTAAACGTCAACGACGTCAACGCTGGATGACATTTTAGAAAGCTATTTGAGTTAGCGAAATATTTGATTTCGAGGGATTTAATGACAGATTAAATAATGATGTTTGCACATGGAGCTTGATTAACAAGCAAGTGTGCATAAAATATAAAAGCAGAATAGGTTGAGAACTTCATACTCAGATCAGGTTGAGAACCAACTCAAGCCTCAACCGATTTGCGATGGGGCACAAACTCTTTAGGACTATCCTAGCGTGCAGCGCAGCAAAACATCTAGAGTGCGGCGGAAGGATCCTGAATTTTCCCCAGGCTGTAGTCGACCCACGATAACTGATAAGTTTGCAACAATTTAGACAACCTCACTGGTGCAAATGTTATTTTAAAAGTCAAACTTCAATGAAATTATGTCGTTTACTTAACCCTTTACAGAGGCAGGGCTTTACTTACAGTCCGTTCGCTCTATCGGCCAAGGCTATAGGAGACCAAGTTGGGTTAAAAAAATGCATAGGTACCGTACCAAGGTCACCCCTAAGGAAAGTGACAAAGGTACTTTATGTCACTCTCACGTATGGGTGGTCTTGTCTTGACCTTGGTGCGGTGCGGGTCTGGTCGACCTTAAAGTTTTTAAACCATGACAGACTAACGCACCGCCCTGTGACCCCGGAGCAGAACACGCACCGTGTATTGGGAATAGTTGCCATACATCCTCCACACATGGTTATACAGTGTTACTTGTTAGTGTCAGAACGATGCGATCTCTATAATTATTATAGACAACGGTTGGGCCAACCCTTGGACCTGCCCCTTGGCCAAGCGTGTAGAGGGCTACTTGGCCGTATGTTGGCAGTTGGCGCCAGCGCTGGCCGGCCAACCAACTGGTGTCGGTTTTTTGTCCGGTGGGTGTTCTGTGATCTTTTATGAAGAGCCAATGCCAAGTGATTGGTTCACCAACGTGTAAACAGCTACTCTTATCTTGGCCAAGGGGCTGGTCCAAGGGCTGGCCCAATCGTTGGGCACATGTGTACAGCGGCCAGAAAATTTGAATTTTACGCCTTGTTTTAGTGCCAATATTTGGTTGACCGTCTATATTTACATACTTGCGCTTGCTTAAAGCAGTAACATTGAAACGTCGCTACAAATCAACCATACAAATGAGCGGTAAAGACGTATTTTTAGGGTTCCGTAGTCAACTAGGAACCCTTATAGTTTCGCCATGTCTGTCTGTCCGTCCGTCCGTCCGTCTGTCCGTCCGCGGATAATCTCAGTAACCGTTAGCACTAGAAAGCTGAAATTTGGTACCAATATGTATATCAATCACGCCAACAAAGTGCAAAAATAAAAAATGGAAAAAATGTTTTATTAGGGTACCCCCCCTACATGTAAAGTGGGGGCTGATTTTTTTTTCATTCCAACCCCAACGTGTGATATATTGTTGGATAGGTATTTAAAAATGAATAAGGGTTTACTCAGATCGTTTTTTGATAATATTAATATTTTCGGAAATAATCGCTCCTAAAGGAAAAAAAAGTGCGTCCCCCCCGCCCTCTAACTTTTGAACCATATATTTAAAAAATATGAAAAAATCACAAAAGTAGAACTTTATAAGGACTTTCTAGGAAAATTGTTTTGAACTTGATAGGTTCAGTAGTTTTTGATAAAAATACGGAAAACTACGGAACCCTACACTGAGCGTGGCCCGACACGCTCTTGGCCGGTTTTATTTTTTGTGTTTCGCGGATGGTTTTCAGGTACATGCGACGTGTGCAAACACCAACAATAAACAAAATATTTTTTTTCTTGAATAGGAATTAGGTAGACGCGTCAATAAAAAAAAATGACAAAGTAAATTTCCCCGTCTACAAAAAATCGAAATTCAATTGTATTATGTACTTGTAGTTATAAATTTATAATTATATTTATCTACCGTTACAGTAAACGGAACATTGAACTCGTTCGCCTTTCACCGGGAGCTCCACGATCATGTATATAGCTCAGATCCAACAAATACCTAGGGATCTAAGCTAAACACCTATTTTGAAAATTTTCTAATGTAAGTTACTATTGAATACAGGTTTAAAAATATAGTACAACCTAAACAAAATAAATACTAATACTAAATATTCTGATACGAATTAAAAAGTTGTTATTTATTAAGTAGTTGTTTTTTATTATTTTCACTACTACATACTAGCTACCTTATACTTACCTATTTCTTTAATTGTATAAATATTTAAAACGGTATTAAACTACAAAGGTACCTACCTACCTAAAAATTCATTGTTTTTGTACCTTTAGTTACCTAATTACCTATAGAGCAAAGATAGGGACTTGCCTAGGCAGGTAGTATACCCATCTAGTTAATCTAGTAATTTTTTTTTTTTTTTTATTTATTAAAGAACAAACAGTCATACAATATACATATGTAAACTTAGCTATATTGCCAAAATTTTATTAATTATAGACCTATAGTTCTCCAATTTACAAAAATCGAGTTACAATAAGAGTATTAAAGTATATTTATTACCTACTATATGATAGGCAGTGTAGTTAATTAATCAGTATGTAGTTAAGTAATCTAATTCAATAACTATTTAATAAGATGAAATTAATGATGGAGAAAATCTGAAGCACTCGTGAAGTAACTCCTATGAAGTCGGAGCATTATTTGGTGTTTGTTGTTTACTGTACAATATAAAGTATTTTAGTTAGTAGGTATACGCTGATTTGTATATGTATAGCTATTGCTTGCTTCTATTCGCACGATAATGCGCCTATAGCTATAGAAGAGCAAGACACTATGTTAGTATAGATAGGTATGTAGAGAATAGGTACAACTGTATCATGTACATATATGCTTAGGAATCTATAGCTATATAGCAAATTGTTATTAACCGACCATGATAAAACGTCATGCCGTTCTATGTATTACAATGCCTTCAACAAGCCTCTTAAATTTATCGCGTGTCCCGCTCATCGTGCGAACCCCAATCGACGACGAAATCATTCCATCCAGCCGTCGAAGCTGTTTTCTCGGGGGGTTTGAAACAGTGTTTTTGTGTAAATCTCTAGTGCCAACAAGTACACAAAACGAAGGTATGGTCTGAAAAATCGAAATCTTTCAGAAATTGTGGACTTTACAGTCTTCTATTGCTTTTGGCATTTATGGCATCGCTTTCTCAAGCGTATCTTTTGTCCCGCTTCAGTGAACGAAAAGCTAGCATAATGTTTAATTTTCCGTCTCATTCTAGTAATATAACACCGTTTGCTCGGTCGTGTCACGTAAGAATTTTTTTGTATTTTTGCTAGCAGTAAAAATTCTAAGTGGTAGTTTATTGTGATAAGTTTAATAGTGTGTTTGTTTTTAAATAATCATGGTTTGGTTTAAATTGGCTACTCCCATCGTTTCATATAGGTCGTACTAACTTTCACTCTAGATATAGATAGATATGTACACTGTGGATGTTACAGATACATAGATACAGTACAGGTATAACATCGAGTCGCAGAGTCTCAAGGCCGAAATACACAAATATCTATGTTATATACAGGGGAAAAGAATATAATAGTGTTATCTAGAGGACCTTACGAAGATGTAAATCATAAAATTCTGATAAGTTTTTTATCTGGTGAGCAATCTTGATCTTTATGGTTACAAGTACACAGGCTTCTATTTGTCGAATGGCGTATTAGCTAGGTAGGTACCTAGCGATCGTTTGATATCCAACCTATTGCTTGATTTTAGTTTTGTAAAGTGTAGAATAGGTTCTTATCGCGGCCGAACGTTCGTCGCGACGTAAATAAAGTTCATATTTGTTGGCACAAGCACATCAATCCGTAATATTATTTTATTAGTCCTTGAGATAACCTCAAATTTTGTCGTACTACAAGAAGGAAACTCCGTCTGAAAGTGATTTTTAGGGAGTGCATTTGAAGTTTCTCGGTAATGAGATTGGTTTTGTGCTTCATGCAGATAAGCCGAACGTCGAGCTGACTGCGAAGCTGCTCTAAAGGATCTGCCGAGCCCGCATTATCTGTGATATACAGCTCAGCCTCTCGTCCGTCCTATAAGGTGCGTAAATTGAAGAATCAAATTTTATTCCTTCTTGCTTGGCTTCAGAAAACAACGTTGGTCTGATAACACCTATTTGATTAAATTTGAATACAATGCCTCAAAACGGCATATCGTTCTGATACTTAATAGTTGAATAAATTCAATCCGTTCATTCACATCACGTTTTCTGAAGCTGGTAGAAATACTTGTACATGTTGTATGTCACTGGGCTCTTTTTGAGCTGAGAGATGGTGCTGTGCTGACTTGATATGTTTTATAGGGCTGGGCCACTCGGGGCTAGAGGCGAGTCCGCAGCAGCTTCAAGCGGTGATCTCACCTGCCCTCTGCCACAGAGGCACTAAACACTGCTACCTGCTTTATTGACTGCATCACTACGAACCATTGTTACTTAGTCTATAATTGAAACAATATGCAATCTGTGAAAATAAGTATAATTCTAGGTGGATATTGTAGAAAATTATTCTATTAAGGGTATTTATGATAATTGTCTGATGTCTAATGTTTCTGTAATATTATGTGTTCCACATCTAATTAAGGATAATTGTTACTCCAATATTTATACTGTTACCGAACCAATGCAATGTAAAATCTCCACCTCAATGCTGGTGGCGAACACAAATAAATTTGGTGCTTTGAAGCGAGTCGAAGAAAAGAATGAGAGTCAGCGAGTTAGTGTAAAAATGGTAGATAATAATATTTATAATGTAGAGTTTGTTGATAGTATCCAACAAAACCAAATGATTGGCGATACGCCTAACTACTGCATTCCTTTAACGATTAACGCCATAACAGTCCAGGGTATCTCATACAGTGACCCGTATTTCAGTAGCTTTAACTTAAAGTATAAGATGGCGTTTGGAGCGCCCAAGTATATGAACAAGTCTGATTACGCTTTTAAATCTTCAGTTTATATTATACGAGATGAGCCTTGCATGGATAACACGCAACTACTAAACGAAAAGTCTGCTCATATGATATGCAAAACGAAAACTCGAATGATAAATAATGACGAGAAGTCGATAAGAATAAACCATGACAATAATGTAATGGAGGTCAATGTAACATCAAACTCTCAGTCCGCCTTGAAGACTTTTGCTAACGGTGATCTCACATTGGACGCGATGTTGGAGTTGATGAGGAACGAGGATGTTACCAAAGTCAAGATGGGCGAGACAGACAGCTGGGGCGTACCGCGGAGGATGCGCCTCTGCGGCGGCGGCGAGAGCTCGCTCAACGCCGCCTCCGGCTGGGGCAGCCCGCCCGCTTCCAACAATAACGGTAAGTTGCTCTGAATAACTAAAAAGCGCGTTTACCCTGACTGTCTTATTCCGTTGAACTTGAACGTGCAGGTAAACGCGCTCTTAGGGGTGGTTGCATTGAACTGTCTGTAACATTTATTACCTTTGATTGTTATAAACTCTACCTATAGTCTAGAGCCAATTTGGCCACAAGTCGTCTCCTTCACGATTTTCGTCGACATCTCTTCTAAATACCTAAAACAGGTATGGATATGTTCCTTGTTCTCTGCAGATTACGAATTGACCTGTTTTAGTTTAAGGAGGGGGGGACGGGTCGAGAAAAAGGGGGAAAGATGGCGACCGCCCATCATAGATATTTATTCACATCTCGAGTCCTATGGCACCAATCTGTTCGTGCGAGGTGTCATTTGAAAGCTTATTAAACCTACTTTAATTGTTTTCAAATAACTATGCTCATAAAAGTAACCGTTTAGGAAATATTTGAAAATATGTGTGTTTTTATCGCGCATGAATTGCACAAGTACTAGTAAAAAATGCGTCTAACTCAATAAACAATAACTTTAGCGCAATTGATGTTATTATAAAATTTTCGCGTCTATTCATGCTGTTTCTAAAAATATAAGTTTCATTGGTATATGATAATATATAACCATGTAATTAAGAATTTTGTTTGGCAGGGGTTATCCTCCAGGGGCCCGTTTCTCGAAAGGTACAAGCCTTGTATTACAAGTGCGCGAACTGTCAAATCGTATGGGTTTCCATGGAAACACACTTGTAATACAAGACTTGTACCTTTCGAGAAATGGGCCCCAGGTCGCATAAACGGGCGCTGACCGTAGTAAAGTATTCAATATTTTTGAGGTCTTATTTTACGGATCCATATGTGAGAGGTATCGTTTGAAAGATAATTAAACCTACTATAATTGTTTACACATAACTATAGTATTAAAGGCAGCTGTTTACATAATATTTGAAAATATGTGTTTTTTATCGAGCATGAATCGCACAAGTACTGGTAAAAAATGCTTCTAAATCAATAAACAATAACGTTACCGCAATTGATGTTATTATAAAATTTACGCGACTATTCATGAGCTTTCTAAAAATATAAGTTTTATTGGTAAGTGATAATATAACCATTAAATTACGAATTTTGTTTCGTAGTGGTCACTCCGCCGGTCGCATAAAAATGAGCGCTGACCGTAGTAAAATATTCAATATTTTTAAGTTCTTATTTTACGGATCCATATGTAAGAGGTATCATTTGAAAGCAAATTAAACCTACTATAATTATTTTTGAATAACTATAGTTATAAAGGTAGCTGTTTACAAAATATTTGAAAACATGAGTTTTTTTTTCGAGCACGAGTTGCACATATACAGATAAAAATTTCTTCTAACTTAATAAACCATAACTTTACCGCAATTAATGTTATTATAAAATTTACGCGAAATTTCATGCGCTTTCTAAAAATATAAGTTTTATTGGTGTATGATAATAAATGACCAAGTAATTACGAATTTGGTTTAGCAGGGGTCACTGCGCCCTGTCACGATATTGGGTGCTGACTGACCGTCGCCAAATTTTCTACGTTACTCAGATCCTATTTTACTGATAAATTTGTGAGAGGTATCATTTGAAAGCATATTATGCGTACTATCTTTATTTCTAATATTTCAAGTCGAAACTGTAGAAGTTTACAAAATATTTGATTAGTAATATGTGTATTTTACTGTGCATGAATAGCATTGGCATTGATAAGACACGCTTCTAGCTCAATAAATTATAGTTTTCCGCAATTGAAATAATAACAAAATAAACGGAAAATTTATGACTTACACAAAAAATAAGTTTGGTTTGTATTGCATAAACAATTAATTTGAATTTGTTCAGCTCACCTACTGCGCACCATCATATAAATGGATGTCCACCGTCGTTGCCTTTTTTCATGATTTTTTAGATTTTATTTCACTAATCGTATATTCATAATAAATATAATCTATCACGTATCGAATTTACTTATATACTTAATTGATCAGTAAAATAAAATCTGTAACATGATGAAAAAATTAAGGCAACGGCGGTGGACATCCGTTTATATGACGATTGACCGTGCGCAGTGGGTATGGTGGACAAATTAACATTAATTGTTTAAGCAAAACTAACAAAACTCATTTTTTGTAAAGGCCATACATTTTGCGGTTCATTTCGTTATTATGTCAATTGCGGAAAAATATAATTTATTGAGCTAGAAGCATGTTTCACTCGTATCAGTGCGAATGCTATTCATATACAGTAAAAATACACATATTGTCAAATATTTTGTAAACTTCTACAATTACGACTAAAATTATTAAAAAAGTAACGATAGTACGCATAATATGCTTTCAAATGATACCTCTCACAAATTGATCGCTAAAATAGGATCTGAGAAATACATAAAATTAGGCGACAGTTAGCACCTATTTACGTCACGGGGGTGCAGTGACACCTGCTAAACCAAATTCGTAATTACTTGGTTGTATAATATCATACATCAATAAAACTTATATTTTTAGAAAGCATATGAAATGTCCTGTAAATCTTATCACAACATTATTTGCGGTAAAGTTATTGTTTATTGGTCATGCACCAAGATACAATCTTAAAAATTATGAAAAGGCAACGAAAATGGCCATCCATGTATATGACGGTGCGCAGTGAGTATGATGGATAAATTAACATTAATTGTTTATGCAATACTGACAAAACTTATTATTTGAAAAGGTCATACATTTCGCCGTTTATTTTGTTATTATATGAATTGCGGAAAAAATATAATTCATTGAGCTAGAAGCATGTTTTACTCACATAGGTTCCAATGCATATTTTCAAATATTTTGTTAGCTACTACAGTTACAACTAAAATTATTGAGAACTAATGATAGTACGCATAATATGCTTTCAAAAGATTCCTGTTAAATAAAATAGGATCTGAAAAATATAGAAAATTTGGCGACGGTCAGCATCCATACGTGACCGGGCGCTGTGGCCCCTACTTAACCATATTTGTAATTACTTGGTTATATAATATCATACACCAATAAAACTTATGTTATTAGAAAGCGCACGAAATTCCGCGTAAATCTTATACTAACATCAATTCCGGAAAAGTTGTTGTTTATTGATTAAGAAGCATTTTTTACCAGTAGGTACTTGTGCGACTCATGGTCTATAAAACACATATTTTCAAATATTTTCTAAACAGCTACCTTTATGATTATAGTTGTTTATAAAAAAATATAGTAGGTTTAATTAGCTTTGAAACGATACCTCTCGCATATGGATCCGTAAAATAGGACCTCAAAAATATTGAATACTTTACTACGGTCAGCGTCCATTTCTGCGACCGGGCAGAGTGACTCCTGCTAAACCAAAATCGTAATTACATGGTTTTATATTATCATATACCAATGAAACTTATATTTTTAGAAAGAGCATGAATAGACGCGAAAATTTTATAATAACATCAATTGCGGTAAAGTTATTGTTTATTGAGTTAGACGCATTTTTTCTAGTACTTGGGCAATTCATGCGCGATAAAAAAACACATATTTTCAAATATTTCCTAAACGGTTACTTTTATGAGTATAGTTATTTAAAAACAATTAAAGTAGGTTTGATAAGCTTTCAAACGACACCTTGCACGAACAGATTGGTGCCATAGGACTCGAGATGTGAATAAATATCTATGATGGTCGGCCGCCATCTTTCTCCCCCCTTTTTCTCAACCCGTCCCCCCCTCCTTAAACTAAAACAGGTCAATTCGTAATCTGGAGATAACGAGGAACGCATCCATACCTGTTTTAGGTATTTAGAAGAGATGTCGACGACTTTTTGTAAAAGAGGTCGTTTGGTCCCTGACTACTAAAAATTCATAAATGTTTGCAGAGTTATCTATGGGTGGTATTTAAACGCAAATCAAAAAAATAACTTTTTTTACGCAAAAATAGTCCAAATTCATATCAAAAATACTAATTGCACAGCAAAATTTGCAACTCAAAATATTACTAAATACACTACAATATATATTCGTGGCGTACATCTATTTTAACTTTTAGTAAAGCTTTTTCATTAATGCATCGCTAATAATTACCAACGCACATCATACCTAGCAACGTTTTTTTTTTTAATGTAGCTTCTATTTTTACATAATATACAGCAGTTTATCTAAATGACACAGCATTTTTTTCTAATTGCAATCAATTTTTTTATTAATTACAACATAAAGTGACCAGCAAAAAAACATAAAATTTAAAGCGCAAGCGCACAGAGAAGAAGAACGGCTTTTTTGACTGCATTAAACAGCTTTTACGGTTCAACGAGTGATAGTCCATCCCTACGCAAGATGACGCGATTGGCGGATCGAGCAAGTTCTAACCTAACCTAACCCACTTTTATCACAAAAGTTTTATTCCGTGAGGGTTACAGTTCTAACCTAACCTAACCCACTTTTCTCACAAAAGTTTGTTTCCGTGAGGGTCGCAGTTCTAACCTTTTTTTTTTGTTGACGGAGTGGGGAATGTTTTTACGCATTTCTCCCCGCCCGTGGGGAAGGCCATGATGGGGAGGGTATGTGGGACTCACTCATTCAGCTCCCTCTCCTAGCGAGAGGGAGGGAAAGAGAATACCCACTAAACCCCACTCCGGCGTCGCACCCTCTAAGATGTTGTATGGGGACATTACGGGCTCGCACATTCATTCTTCCGCAATGTCCCCCGTCTTTCCCGACGTTAGGCCAGAAAACCCGCACTAAGGAAGGGGACAATCAGGGACGCTTTTGATTCTCCCCCTAGTCACGCGTGTAAGGCCGTGCGATGTGGGCCCCAACCCACTGGCCCTATTGAGGGAGGGCGCCGTTTATTGCGAACTGCGCGCGTCTTCTTCCTCTACGTCTTTGCCGATGCGAAGGCGCATAGGCCGCATTTTCGCGTTCTCGCTCCTCTGTCTCCTTCTGCGAGATGATGTCCTCACAGAAGGAGATGACCGCTTTCCAGTTCCTCTCGCTACGGAGCATGGCTGCAACGACGCTGTGCAGCGATAGGTCCGTCGTTCCTATTGCTGCGGTGAGAGCGCGGCGCTCTTGCTCCCAGTGGCTGCACACCTCTAGCGTGTGTTGGGCCGAGTCGTCAGGGTCGCCGCACTGATGACACTGGGGCCCCAATTCCCTCTTTATCTTGTGCAGGTAATGACCGAAGCAGCCGTGACCGGTCATCACCTGCGTTGCCCTATATGACAGGGCCCCGTGCTTCCTCTTCAGCCACTCCTCCATATATGGGAGGACTGCCCCTATGGTGTGTGTTCCATACGGACTGTCCTCCAGACTGGCCTCCCATAGCTCTCGGAGCCTGACCTTGGCCTCTCGGTCTGCCCGCTCTGCCACTTCTGGGTCCAAGCGTTGTCCTCTAGCTCTGGCCTCCGCCCTCATCGTATACCTCTCCGCCTGGACCTGGGCGTCGAGCTCCCATGGAGGAGTGCAGGCGAGGAGACACACCGCCGCATGGGATACCGTCGAGTAGGCCCTAATTATTCTTAAGGCCACCACTTTTTGCGGCCGCCGGAGCAGGGATTTGTTTCCGCTCGACAGCCGGTCCGCCCAAATCGGGGCCCCGTATAGGGCCATACTTCTTACCACCCCCGCAAAAAGGCGGCGGAATGGGGCTCCTGGCCCTCCCACGTTGGGTAGCAGCCTGCCTAGGGCGGAAGCCGCGCCCACAATTCGTGGAGCAAGTCGGGTGAAATGTTCCCTGAATTCCCATTTTCTGTCCAGGACCAGGCCAAGATATTTGATATTGGCCCTGACCTGGACAGATTCCCCCTCCGCCTGAATCGTCAAGCCGGCGGGCAGGCGCCATCCTTTCCCCCCGAAAACTATCGCTTCCGTCTTCGAGAGGGCCACCTTTAACCCAAGCAGGCGAATGCGGCCGACCGTCAGTTCTGTGCCAACCGCCGCCCTCCTCAGTGTCTCCTCCAATTCTCTTCCCCGCATAGCCACCATTGTGTCGTCCGCGTAACATACGGCGGACATGCGGGGAAGCGGCGCCCCCCTTATCATCCAATCATATCCGATGTTCCACAGGAGTGGTCCTTAGACTGACCCCTGTGGAACACCGCAGGCCATTTCTCGTTCTGCTCGACCTTCTCTTGTTTCGTAGAGCACTACTCTCTCAGATAGGTAGTGCTCCACGATTGTCCTCAGGTGGTGGTACCGAAGTGCCTCCTTGATTACGGTATATGAGAGGGTGCCGAAGGCGTTGGCGATGTCGAGTGATAACGCTACGACACCCTGCCCTCTCCCCGCTGCATCCTCACTAAATTTCCTAAGAGGGGAAAGTGCGTCCATTGTGGACAGCCCGCCCGGAACCCGAATTGCCTGTCACTGACGTCCGGGCCGGTGTTCTTAAGATGTTGGAGAATGCGGCCAGCAAGGATACGCTCCAACATCTTCCCTACCTCGTCAAGGAGCACTATTGGCCGATATCCGGAGGGACTGTCCGGCGGGCGGCTGTCTTTCCTGAGGAGGCACAACCTACTCTCTTTCCAGCCTCTCGGAAACAGGCCCTCCTTCAGGCAGTCATCAAAAAGTTCCCTAATTCGGTTTCCGAGATGCTTCAGCATGATAGGTAGGACTTTTCCAGGTACCCCGTCAGGCCCAGGAGCTTTTTTACCTCCCCTCAGGCGGATGTCTACCCTCATCATCTCGTCATCAGAGACCCCAGGGAGTCGTAGTTCTAACCTAACCTAACCCACTTTTCTCACAAAAGTTTGTTTCCGTGAGGGTCGCAGTTCTAACCTAACCTAACCCACTTTTCTTACAAAAGTTTGTTTCCGTGAGGGTCGCAGTTCTAACCTAACCTAACCCAATTTTCTAGCAAAAGTTTGTTTTCGTGACGGTGACAATTCTGCTCCTTTAGAAATAATGCAATGAATTAAGATATTGTAGCTATAATAATTATTAAATTAGCTGAACGTCAATACTTAAAAAATAAGAAAAAAGGATGTATGCTCTTCGAATTAAATAATTTGCTATGAAGACGGGTAAATTGCTGCGCAATTAGTATTTTTGATAAGATTGTTGTATTTTTGTTCCTAAAGGAATTTAATTGTCTTGCATTAGAGGAAAAAAGTAATGTCGTGCTGATGTGTATTTTGGAATAATCTGCATTACTAGTTTTGTTAATCATTTAGTTTATTTGCAGTGAAGTAATTAATTTGATGTACAGAAGTATATTATTGATGACGATAAATTGATAGGCGATTATTTTTTTGCTGTGCGTTTAATAATATCCCGTTATCTATTAGCTGTCGGCGATCAACCCATGGATTCAGTTGATGCAACCATACCCATTTTTGATTTCCCACCAGAATTAAGCTGAGCTGTAAAAATAGAACTTACAATAACCTAAATTATACCTATTAAAATCATTCTTAGTACCTATTTAATTTAAGCATTTCTCTGGTGGAAAACTAACTTAATTATTATAAATTATAACATAATTTATTTATCATTAAACACCATTCCTCAGCCAACTGGCACACTCCAACTTAATAAACACAAACTTCATTACGACAGACATGTTGTTTTGGCCTCAAAATGGGGCTCGGCGTTCGCATAATAATGAGGGATAAAGTCTGAAATATTTGATCCTAAAATAAACAATCTCGGGTTACTATATAAATATAATTTTCCTGCAACAGTATTATTGATTGTACTTATTGTTGCATTGTGTTGACGCGGCGGAATGTGCGGAAACGGAGTCGGCGCCGTTTGAGGTATACAAACCGCGAAACCAAATGGGCCGCAGCGATATCGTATCACGTCAACATCACCTGATAGTGTCCTTTCAGACATATTTTTTATTATATATTAAAATTACTATAGAGGTGCAAGGAAGCAAAATGTCACGCCCTAATGAGATATCTAACAGAACCACTTCCTTATGCTCTCGAGCCCACAATTTGAGAACTCTGGGACAAAATTAGAACAATACAAGTAGGTCTCGGGCTCACCCTGGGGCTCCGCTACGAACTTCGACTTAGAGAAATCAACCTATTAGTGAAAACATATAGTAATGGCGAGCTTATATGTACCTATGGATGTCCATATTTACGATTGAAAGTATTTTTATAGCCTAGGATACCTATAGCTATTTGGGTACAAATCACATCAAATTGACACGATGGTATGACAATGATTTCCAATATATATTTAGATACAGTCTCTTTGATCAATGTTTAACTAGTTTCTATTGTCTTTCATCGGCAGCAGGCAACTGGGGTGCTAACTCCAGCAGCAGCCAAGCCAACAATCCTTCAAGCAACCAGCAATGGAACGCCGCGCAGCGCCCGCCCACCTCACAGGCCGACAGTAAGTAATACCGAAATGTGGCGGCGTCTGTAATCGACCTACCTAATTATGTAATTGATGGTGATTAAATTAAACCAGTATCGGGAACTCGTAATTACCATGCATTGTTTCCCCATTAATGAATAAAATAAAATATCTATTTAACCTAGCCAGTCAAGTAGTTGCAACTTTTGTGTGTTAAGAACTTGTAAAAGACATGTAAAATTATTTAAAAAAGCCCTATTAGGAATGAAATATCAATGGTTTAGTAAACAATTATCTGATAATTGATTTTTCAAATCCTTTGATAATCGATTTACGATGTTTTCGTATTGATTGATTGACTACTAGCCATTTTACACATTAGGTACAGCGGGGCAAATCTCGACTGGGGGATAAATGTAACTGGTCCATTTTTTCCATGTCTTACAAAGTTTGCATTATTAAATAGAGTGTCTACCGGTTCTATATGGTAGGCGTGTTCAGTGGATACATGTAGAACTCAACATCATAGTGTAATAATGGTAAAAATGGATCAGTTACAATTGCCCCCCAGTCGAGATTTGCCCCGCTGTACCTTTATCCTTTTTATGAAATCTGCATTGGACCACTCTATGCATATTATGCAAAGTTCTACTCAGAATTTATTACATGAATACTGATCTAAACGGATTAGCTTGAGTTTCAGATCCTTGAGCTATGATTTCGAACTTTAATGTGTTTTCCTTACGCTCCTATTCACCGACGATTAATTATCGACTAGAATGGAAGTAATATATTTTGTATGTGATTACCATAAACCCCATTCAAACGCCTCAAGTTTACTACGTAGAAATAAACTTATCGTTTTCCATAGAGACCGAATAGGCTGCGCATAGCAATAAAGAAGTAATATCAATGGCCATAAAACATCGCATGGTTACAGGCGAGCTCGCAAATCGTTTCACGTGCATTGATAAGAGATTTTCGTTGCAGTGAATAGCAACAAGGGCAACGCCCAGATGCCACCGACCAGCGCTGCCTCCCAGAGTTGGCAGAGCAGTCCCCCAACATGCCAAATGCACAGCCAAACAATAATGGTGCGCCTCCGAGCAATGGTTAGTCGCATACCGATCGAATTGTTTAGAACAATACATACAAACATGCAGTCATTGTCTGACGTTTTTCATTGAATGATTCTCAGCTATAACTCCCAACCATTTGCACAGACTGGGAACGATATCAGAATCGTAAACATTCCTGTAATCTGTAATTGTAGCCACAGTGGTATAAGTCACAGTTCTGTGACATTGTAAGTGTAGCATCAACATCTCCCAAACAACTTTTTGATGTTACGAATGTTTGCGTGGTCAAGGTCAAATTATAGAGGATAATATATTATTCTAAGATGGTGATTAACTCTTTCTTTTCATTGATATAATATTATCAATTAGGATGAGCCATAGTTAATTATTTAAATTTGAAATTCAGTAATGGTATTTCAATGGCTGTTTGGGGGATATTTTATGTTGAATGATAAGGCATGCTGGAAACAAACACAATATATTACAGTAGGTACGTCTTGAAATAATGGACAGTTAAGGCTCCGTAACTAAAATTATACAGTTAGGTAGCAAATATATTTATTTTAATTTTTGTTTGAATAGGCACGAACCCCAACAACGGTAATAATGGCGGCAACTCCCCTAACTCGGCCGCTCCCAACATGCCGCCCGCCGCCAACGGCAACGGGACATCGAATACCACGTCTTCCGCTAAGATAGAACAACTCAACTCCATGAGGGAGGCGCTGTTCAGCCAGGATGGCTGGGGCGGTGTAAGTAACTTAACAACTAATAAGTCGTATATTTTCAACTACTATCTCAGAAACATATAATCACAAACCCATTTTTTCACAGCAACACGTAAATCAAGATACGAATTGGGACGTGCCAGGATCACCAGAGCCAGGATCGAAGGTGGAACCCACCGCCGGTGGCCCTCCAGCTTGGAAACCGAACGTGAACAACGGCGCCTTCCTCGGCACAGACCTCTGGGAGGCCAACCTGAGGAACGGCGGCCAACCGCCGCCGCAGCCCGCCGCCAAGACGCCGTGGGGCCACACCCCCACCACCAACATCGGGGGCACCTGGGGCGAGGACGACGACGCCGCCGAGTCCGCCAACGTGTGGACCGGGCCGCCGCCGCCGCAGCAGCAGTGGCCCGCCGGCCCGCCGCAGCACGCGCAGCAGTGGGCCGTGCCCAAGAAGGACGACTGGAACGCCTGGGGCGAGCCGCACCGTCCGGCCGACCCGCGGCTCGAGCATCGCGCGCCCGACCCGCGCCAGCCGCCCGCCGACCCGCGCCAGCACGACCTGCGCGGCGGCATCTCCGGCCGCCTCAACGGCGAGATGTGGAGCCAGCACCACCAGCACGGGCCCGCCAACAAGGTCATGCCCTCCGCCGTCAACCAGTGGGGCGCGCAGGGGCCCAAGGAGTCGATGAAGGGGTCCGGCTGGGAGGAGCCGTCGCCGCCGGCCGCGCGGCGCGCGCCCGCCGGGTTCGACGACGGCACGTCGCTGTGGGCGCAGCGCGGCGGCATGGGCATGGCCGGCCGCGGCGCGCCGCAGGGCCCGCAGCCGCCGCAGCGCGTGCCGCCCGCGCCCGCCAAGCCCGACGGCGTGTGGGGCGCGCACGCGCAGCGCAACGGCAGCTGGGAGGACCCGCACACGCCCGCCTGGCCCGACCGCGACGTGCCCGCGTGGCCCGACGCCTCCAACCCGGGCCTGTGGCCCGTGCCCAAGCCCAAGCAGAACCCGCCCGGCGGCTGGCCCGAGGACATCGGCGAGTGGCCCGGCCCCAAGCCCCCGCAGAGCGGCGGCCCGCTCGGCCGACAGATCCCGAAGGAGACGCTGTGGAACAGCAAGCAGTTCCGGTTCCTCGTCGAGATGGGCTACAAGAAGGAGGACGCGGAGGCGGCGCTGCGCCGCAGCGACATGAACGCCGAGGAGGCGCTGGAGATGCTGGCGGCGCCCAGGGACGGCTGGCGGCGCGACGAGCACTTCGGCGGCCACCACGGCGGGCCCTTCCAGCCGCCGCCCGCCGTGCCGCCCGTCACGCCGGCGCTCGTCACCAAGATGCTGCAGCCGCCGCCCCAGGCTCTGCACCACCACCAGTCCTACAATCCTAATAGGTACCATTTATTTAGATTAATGTGACCTGTTTTGAGATTTAATCTTTGTTTAAATTTTGACTTTTGTTTGTTGTTCTAACATGTGGTGTTTGATGTGACAGTGGTACCGGCAACAGCGGGCAGCCGAGCACGGCGCAGCTGCGCATGCTGGTGCAGCAGATCCAGATGGCGGTGTCGGCCGGCTACCTCAACCACCAGATCCTCAACCAGCCGCTCGCGCCGCAAACCCTCGTGCTGCTCAACCAGCTGCTTCAGCAAGTACGTTATGTCATCATGTGCCGTACTTTCGCTACATTTTTAACACATTCATTCTTAATTCACGCCTGTATTCCCAAAGGAGTAAGCACAGCACATGAAACTGGTCAAGTATCAGTGACTTTTAGCAATTAACGGATTGAAAAAACAATTTTTAAACTGTAAGTGAGTTTTAACACTCACTTATCAGTTATAATTAACGAAAAGTGGCCATGGTAGCGATAAAATAAAATACTTGCAAGATCCTTGAAAGATATAAGATAGTTTTTGCTATACACGATTAAAATATTAGTATGTTTTTGTAATCATTAAAAATATCACTATGCAGTGGAAGTCGTATTTATTTTTCGTCTATTATTTTCATTTAGAGGCAATTAATAAAATAATAGAAACTTAATCGTGTTATAATAAGTATGTCTTATGATTATGACGATTTTTATACTAGAAAAACATTTAAGCAAGAAAAAAAAAGCATTTGATTGAAAGCGAAACAAGGCCATCTTATGATTTGAAAACTTCATTACGCACACAATTCTCGTTTCTAGGTCACAAAGTACTCACCCCATGATGTACCTTACCGAGCGGAGAAATTGTGTGCCCAACCGAGCGGTCTTTTTCCGCTTCATAAACTTGTTTACGCGATCATTACTGTTGTAAAGGGATAATTTGTGATTGGTTTTGTTAGAAAGCAGTCAATGATAAAGATAGCTTTATCATGTCGAGAACGAGAATACAATTCACAGTTCACAAAAGATTCGTTGCTTTTATTTACGTTCAAAGTAAATCCTTTCTGTTAGTTTGTTTTATCAAAGTAAATAAAATCACGATGCTTTAGTTACCATCGACAATATTTACAAACACAGAACACACATTATAAGTACTCATTATGACTAAACACCTCACACAATAGAAATGAAAGGAACACATTGTTTGAACTTAATTTTAACGGTCAAATGATGACTGTTTTATTGTATTGTTAATCCGTTCGAGCTGACTCTGCTCTGTCTGGAACTGCCACAAAATTCGATTAACAGTTGTAAGTCAGAACTCAATAGTACATTACATCAGAGGCCGGGAAAATGAGGATTTCCGCCAAGTGGGTATATACCGGATAGGGATACGAGGCCGGGAATCCGTTTTCACGCCGAGGCATGTATAGTGCTTTTCTCAAACATGCAATGAAATAAAAAAAAAATGCTCTAAAGGACAATATTTTATAAAAAAAGTTAAGCCTAAGGCCTCTTGTCCACGACACGGTTTCTCGCCGTGAAAACCTACGGTTAATTCGCCGCGTGTAGGCACGGTCGTCAGTGTTGTATGGATCACTCAGGCCTCTTGTAGACGCGCACGGTCGCGCCACGGCACGGCGCCGCGGCCGTGTGTGCCGTGACTGCCCTCGGCTCGCCGCGCCTACGCACGGCGTGATTTTCATCAGTGTTGTATGGCAATCTATGGGAGCGTGTCGACGGCGCTGGACGTACGCACGGATTCGTGACTGTTTACATACGCTGATTCCCGATTTTGTTATAAAATGAGCAAAAATCAAGAATTAGGTATTAATTACATTTATTCAAGAAAGTAATAATATACGACACACTTTAAAAAGATTCAAGTAGCCTACGTATATGGGATAAGACCATCGAAGATTATAAAAATAAGCTGCTCAAACATGCCTTTTTTCTAAAATCGGATGTATCCGAAACCGTCTTTCCCTTTTTAACTGCCGACGCAAAAACGACGCGGTGTTATAAGTTTGACGTGTCTGTCTGTCTGTTTGTCTGTCTGTGACATTGTAGCTCCCGAACGGATGGACCGATTTAGATTTAGTTTTTAGGGTTCCGTAGTCAACTAGGAACCCTTATAGTTTCGCCATGTCTGTCTGTCCGTCCGTCCGTCCGTCCGTCCGCGGATAATCTCAGTAACCGTAAGCACTAGAAAGCTGAAATTTGGTACCAATATGTATATCAATCACGCCAACAAAGTGCAAAAATAAAAAATGAAAAAAAATGTTTTATTAGGGTACCCCCCCTACATGTAAAGTGGGGGCGGATATTTTTTTTCATTCCAACCCCAACGTGTGATATATTGTTGGATAGGTATTTAAAAATGAATAAGGGTTTACTCAGATAATTTTTTGATAATATTAATATTTTCGGAAATAATCGCTCCTAAAGGAAAAAAAGTGCGTCCCCCCCCCCTCTAACTTTTGCACCACATGTTTAAAAAATATGAAAAAAATCACAAAAGTAGAACTTTATAAAGACTTTCTAGGAAAATTGTTTTGAACTTGATAGGTTCAATAGTTTTTGAGAAAAATACGGAAAACTACGGAACCCTACACTGAGCGTGGCCCGACACGCTCTTGGCCGGTTTTTTTGTTTGAAAGCTGAATTAGTGTGTGTGTGTGGATTGAGTGAGCACCTTCCGAAAATAAAAAAAAATACTCTGATCATTTAGTAAAAGTTCTAAAACAATTGTAAAACGAATCTCTGAATTTGTAAAAAGATAAATCAAAAGATACAGCCATTAACATGTGCTCACTCAGTTCTCACAAACTACCAACGAAAACAGTGAATATATTCATTTAACATATAATATTTATATACTAACATTTAGTAAAAAATAGGCCAACCTACCTCTATAAATATTAGATCACCTAGTGACGTATTAAATTTTTTACAAATAGTTTCTTATGCTCACTCAATCCACACACTGTTGAAAAGCCGAATTTTGATGAAAAACATAAGATTTAGACCGCTATTATATGTGTATAGTTTAGTAAAAGTGAAATGGGAATTTGTAAAATACAAAACGAACCACTAACGTGTCAGGTTTTTTTATAATAAATTTTTGTAAGTGCTCACTCAGTCCACACGTTTTGAGAAAGTTAAAAATGTAAATATCTTACGATTTGTAGCACCTAAGACACTCGAAAGTACTTCAACATTTAGTAAAAATTTTTACTAAATATCCACCATCTAATATTTTATATTCGTTGTCTGGTTTTAAAGATATTCAGACATAACTTTTCTTATACAAATGTATCAAGTAGGGTGACCACACTATGTCGACTCCTGATTTTCCCCACCTTCACATTGTCATATTGAGATTGGGGAGTTTCGTTCAATTTTGATAATAGTTTACCGGATTTGTAAGTGGGAGCGAGAAAAGAATAACTATTTCTCGCTCCCACTTACAAATCCGGTACGCTCATCTGTTAGCGCGATTAGATTACCAGGTTCTGGTTTCTTACTAGTGAAGTATTATATTCTTTGTTTCTTACCAATTATCATTCATGTCCTTTTTAATGCATGCATGTCGATATGGTTATTATCTTGACGTCGATAAAAATTAAACAATACACATCATCACTAGGCCAAGAACATAACATAAAAACAGTTTGCAGATGGAGAATTAATATGGTATTAGTTTAATATTATCAAAATTGAACGAAGGAAACTCCCCAATCTCAATATGACAATGGGAAGGTGGGGAAAATCAGGAGCCGACATAGTGTGGTCACCCTACTTGATACATTTGTATGAGAAAAGTTATGTCTGAATATCTTTAAAACCAGACAACGAATATAAAGTATTAGATGGTGGATATTTAGTAAAAATTTTTACTAAATGTTGAAGTACTTTCGAGTGTCTTAGGTGCTACAAATCGTAAGATATTTACATTTTTAACTTTCTCAAAACGTGTGGACTGAGTGAGCACTTACAAAAATTTATTATAAAAAAACCTGACACGTTAGTGGTTCGTTTTGTATTTTACAAATTCCCATTTCACTTTTACTAAACTATACACATATAATAGCGGTCTAAATCTTATGTTTTTCATCAAAATTCGGCTTTTCAAAAGTGTGTGGATTGAGTGAGCATAAGAAACTATTTGTAAAAAATTTAATACGTCACTAGGTGATCTAATATTTATAGAGGTAGGTTGGCCTATTTTTTACTAAATGTTAGTATATAAATATTATATGTTAAATGAATATATTCACTGTTTTCATTGGTGGTTTGTGAGAACTGAGTGAGCACATGTTAATGGCTGTATCTTTTGATTTATCTTTTTACAAATTCAGAGATTCGTTTTACAATTGTTTTAGAACTTTTACTAAATGATCAGCATATTTTTTTTTATTTTCGGAAGGTGCTCACTCAATCCACACACACACGAATTAGTCGGGAGTGTTTTTAGCCATGTTTCATGAAAATACGAGTAGGTAGGTCCACTATGTCGGGGGTTTTTACAAAATTTTAATTTTGTGGTTATTCTTTCCGTTTCCTATTATATAATAAGCAACGATAATCTTTTTTTTTCGTAAGAAAATTCATTGACGCAGCACGTCTTACACAGGCCGGGATAAAAACGCTACTAGCCCGTACTTGGCCAAAGTCTCGCCCGATGGCTTTGCCGTGTCATGTACAAGCTCGCACGTTTTTTCAACCGTACGGCTAACACTCCGTACGGTTGAAAAACCGTGTCGTGTACAAGAGGCCTAAAAAATAATATGAAATCCCTTTACAGTCCTCTCGAGTTGTTGCGCCCAAAAAGCGATACTTCCCAGCCCATTTTAAGGAACGTAAAGACAATATTTCATTGCATGTTTGAGAAAATGTATTTTACAGGCGTAGTGCAAAAAGCTTTTCCTTCGTATTTTTCCTTAAACGTTCGTATTTGTCATGCTAGTTCAGTTCAGACAGTGTTGGTACGTTTTGTACTGAGACTGACTGAAATACCATAATACGTTCGTACATTTCCATACAAATACGAAGGAAAAGCTTTTCGCACTACTACACCTGCACACATATATTATATCTTATAATTTTAAACGAGCAATTCTTGTATATTTATTTATTTATTTATACTCGGAAACCGCTCTAATGATTTCGCTGAAATTTGTTATGTGGGGGTTTTCGGGGGTGAAAAATCGATCTAACTTATCCTTAGGTCCCGGAAAACGCGAATTTTCGAGTTTTCATGCGTTTTTCTTCGCGCGCCATCTCGTGTGCAGTAGTTGTACTGTTAAGACAGAATTCTTTCGGTCGATGTAAGTACTATTTATTGCAAAGACTAGATGGCGACACAGGTCAAGGCTAACACGAATAGAAAAATAAACTATTTGAGCTTTTGTGGCGAAACGCGCGCCATCTCGTGTAGAGTAGTTGTGTTGTTAAGGCAGAATTCTTTCGCTCGATGTAGGTACTATTTATTTTTGAACTAGATGGCGACACAGGTCAAGGATACGAAACAGAACCGAGCGAAGCTCGGTCGCCCAGATATTGTATTTGATGATAGATAATTATAGATAAACATGTGTTTAAAAAGGCGGAAACTTATTATATATTTATTTGCAGATCAAAGTATTGCAGCAACTGGTGCAACAGCACACGCTCGCCATATCGAAGGCTAACTCGTCTCTCGCACTGCAGTACTCTGTGCAAATCACCAAGGCCAAACAGCAGATCACTGCTTTGCAAGTAAGTTGGTTTGCATAATCACTTTCTGGAACATTGCTATTGTCTCGTACGAACGGGGATTTTCTAAACGTTTTAACTTTCTTCCTGCGAGAACTGGTCAAAAATTTGCTAATAACAAACATCATTGGCTACTTATAAGATCCCTCAAAAAGTTGCACGTTATATGAATTGCACAAAACATACGACAACACAAAACATAAATACAAGATAAGTCTTACACGATATAGTGCGTCTGCACGGGACAGCTCATCTGCATAATGATTTATCTAAACACATTTCTTAATTCCTAGGTTTTTTAAGTCCCCCGCATAAATCTAGACTTGGACCATATAATTATGTTGTGTGAGTTGTGTCACTCTTACAAGTGACTAAATGCAATGGAATCTTAAATAAGGTTTACTTAACATGAAATTATCTATAGTTATCCTTAGACATAAAATGACCTAACATTATGTTATGTCACAGGATTATTCCACCCTAAACTATCATAAACTTATCTCAAGTGCCTTTTACAACTGAAAGCCGTAACGGCGCATAATGACCTCTTGATTATTTCTCAAATATTTACAAGTGGTTTTGTTTGAAGAGTCAGACTTTTGACGTGTGATACTATACAGCACGACCACGGATGATTTTATTAATTCTGATGCGGTACAAATTCACGAAAAAAAATGTACTTTTTTGTACTGACGTTTAAAAAAAATGTACCGTTATGATTTTGGAGTTTCGACATAGGGCCCGTGGTCGTGCTAGGTAGGTACTCCCTGGCACGACCACACTATATTTAATGAGATTTTAAATTTCTGTTGCAGTACAAATTCACGAAAAAAAATGTACTTTTTTGTACTTACCTTTTAAAAAAAATACCCTCATGGTTTCGGAGTTCTGACATGGAGTGTGGTCGTGCTAGATAGGTGGTACTTCCTGGCACGACCACACTATATTTAATAATTTTTTTAATTTCTGTAGTGGTACAAATTCACGAAAAAAAATGTACTTTTCTGTACTTACCTTTTTATAAAAAGTACCCTCATGGTTTCGGAGTTTCGACATGGGTTGTGGTCAGGGTTGTGGTCGTGCTCGATAGGTACTCCCTGGCACGACCGCACTAAGTTTTTGAAGTAATTTACATGGTACAATTTCAAAACACTTGTTTAGTATTCATTTAACCATCAAATTAAACATAAATATAGTGTGGTCGTGCCAGGAAGTACCACCTATCTAGCACGACCACACCCCATGTCAAAACTCCGAAACCATGAGGGTATTTTTTTTAAAAGGTAAGTACAAAAAAGTACATTTTTTTCGTGAATTTGTACTGCAACAGAAATTTAAAATCTCATTAAATATAGTGTGGTCGTGCCAGGGAGTACCTACCTAGCACGACCACGGGCCCTATGTCGAAACTCCAAAATCATAAGGGTACATTTTTTTTAAACGTCAGTACAAAAAAGTACATTTTTTTTCGTGAATTTGTACCGCATCAGAATTAATGAAATCATTTCACGAAAAAAAATGTACTTTTTTGTACTTACCTTTTAAAAAAAATACCCTCATGGTTTCGGAGTTCTGACATGGAGTGTGGTCGTGCTAGATAGGTGGTACTTCCTGGCACGACCACACTATATTTAATAATTTTTTTAATTTCTGTAGTGGTACAAATTCACGAAAAAAAATGTACTTTTCTGTACTTACCTTTTTATAAAAAGTACCCTCATGGTTTCGGAGTTTCGACATGGGTTGTGGTCGGGGTTGTGGTCGTGCTCGATAGGTACTCCCTGGCACGACCGCACTAAGTTTTTGAAGTAATTTACATGGTACAATTTCAAAACACTTGTTTAGTATTCATTTAACCATCAAATTAAACATAAATATAGTGTGGTCGTGCCAGGAAGTACCACCTATCTAGCACGACCACACCCCATGTCAAAACTCCGAAACCATGAGGGTATTTTTTTTAAAAGGTAAGTACAAAAAAGTACATTTTTTTCGTGAATTTGTACTGCAACAGAAATTTAAAATCTCATTAAATATAGTGTGGTCGTGCCAGGGAGTACCTACCTAGCACGACCACGGGCCCTATGTCGAAACTCCAAAATCATAAGGGTACATTTTTTTTAAACGTCAGTACAAAAAAGTACATTTTTTTTCGTGAATTTGTACCGCATCAGAATTAATGAAATCATCCGTGGTCGTGCTGTATAGTATCACACCTTTTGACTACTTTTGAAAATGAAGAGGTTTATGTGAAAGATAATTGTAAAATAAAATGAGCAAGATTTGTCAGTTTTGCATTGTTACTGGAACTGGATTTCGGTTTTAGGAGCTGCAATATAATGGTCTAGACTCTACATCTCTCTGGACATTTTGATTATCACAGTGTCAATTTCGGAGAAACATCAGAAAATCTTTATGCCTAGGTGTCTTGACAGTTGTACAATGGTGGGTTTGTTGTGACAGAACCAGATCGCGACGCAGCAGGCGTTGTACATGAAGCAGCAGGCGGGCGGCGACCTGTTCAAGCAGGGCCCGGACCCCATGTCTCAGCTGCAGAACAACTTCGGCAACATGGACATTGCCAAGGACTCGCAGGCCGTGAGTATACTCAAAGAAACGAGTAAGGGAATGCCGCCAGTTCAGTAACACGAAGCTCTAGGGAATTGGGCAGAATGAACTCAACAAGCGATCAAAATCCCTATTATTAGGTTTAAATGTTGTTGGTCATGTGTCACATTTAAACCTATAATCGTTAACAATAAAGTATTAATTACCTATCTGCATGTCCATGTCGTACCATTATTCATACCATGTTTTGATTGACTGCGAATTAAGTCCAGCAATGGTAGATTAACGACCACACCCAATGGTAACTATTACGTGAGCAGTCCAGCATGTAAGTCTTGACAAAAAGTAAAGCATCTCTGTACATGGTACATCTTGTGGAAATATTTGTTGTAAGGAATTGGTATATGTGAATTTAGTCGCACATCAGATATGTGAATACACACATAATTCTAGTCTGCCGAGTTTCATTATTATTGTTATAGCCATTTTTTTAAATAATTTCGTAGATTACCGCCGGTTGCATCAAACCGTCTGTGACCGTTAAATAGTTTGTTAAATTTTATTGTATGGGAAGTTCCATAGACGCCTGCTGCGTGACGATAGTGTGTCTGTCAAATGTGGTTGATGCAACTGGCCCTTAGAGACACACGATTATCGGGCTAGGTAGATTTGACGAGACTATGAATAACACAAGTGGCTTTTAAATAATAAGATAGTGGCATGACTTTGCTAACTATAAATCATCAGACACTGTGTGACATAGGCTCATCAGCTGAATAGCTGCTCGCCTATAATTGAATGATAATAACATAAATATTATATTTAAAGCAGGCGTACGGCGCGGGCCAGCAGTCGCGCCTGAACCAGTGGAAGCTGCCGTCGCTGGACAAGGACGGCGAGGGCACGGACTTCCCGCGCGCGCCCGGCGCCGCCAAGTCCACCACCAGCCCGCAGCTCAACCAGCTCGGCCTGCAGCCCGACCCGTGAGTACTACTCTCCCGTTGAGCCGCTTGCGGTACCTGTAGCATGAGAACGGTTACTGAACAGCCGGGTCCACACAGCGAGGCACGTCGCATAGCAGCGTCGCGAGGCAATTCTCTCGCGCGGCGAATGGCCAATGTAGACGTTTCTTTTGTGTATTTTAAAATCTAACCTCGTCAGGGCGTGCCGCCTGAGCCGTGATTACGCAGTCGTGTTAAGGACACCTGGTTAAGTATTCACATATAGTGCTTATGTACACGACTAGACTGCATTCATAAACTCGTTCCACATATTAAATGCATAGTTACATTCGTGTTTGTGTACAGAACATGGACGGTGGGCCGCGGCGAAGGCTGGGGCGAGGCGGACGTGGCGGACGGCAAGGACGCGTGGCCGCAGCACCCGCAGCACCAGGCCTTCGACATGGTGCCCGAGTTCGAGCCCGGCAAGCCCTGGAAGGTCGGTGTCCAAGTACCCACAAACACAGTCTACACTCCGTTACCTAACCATGGTCGTTAACATTCGGGAACATGAAAAGTAACTAATAAAAAGCTTACCTTAAAAAAACACTCGCCTCTCCTACCTGACCCCTGTCATTTTCGCTGGATAAATTTCATTCACCAACATATTACTATCAAGAAGCTTTTAACAGCTTAGGAATTTTCGTGCCAGCGCTGTTACGAACGTCACGTTATTGTTGTTATGGACTCTTGTTTCATTGTTAAAATATTTTTCACCACACCAACTTGTAAAGGCTTACTTTGCTATTCGAAAACAGATAGCAAAATTGCATTTTATCCACTAGAGTGCAAAATAATTTCATACAAATTTTAACTTGATGTCTTTAGCTGGCTGGTATAATTTACGTGTAAATGATGATTTTGAATCATAAATATTGATTAGAACGGGACTTAATCGCGTAAAACTTACGTTTTATATTTAACCCGACGTTTCGGACATGACATTACGTCCGTGGTCACGGGTAGACTGGCTGGGAGTTGTATCAACATCTTCTAGCTGTACGAGTTTTTCGAACTACCCGCACTTGATTGTCATCAGTCACTTTTACGCTAGGGTTGCCACTCTGCCTACATACAACACTCACGACATCCGATGGTATGAGACGGGAAGTTTTCTCACGTTTACACTTGCTAATCACTGGATTCCACGAAGATGAAATCCCTTGCCCTTCAAAACGTAAGTTTTACGCGATTAAGTCCCGTTTTAATTTAATAATATGAGTGAAGATCGTGTTAGTTTAAATCAATATAAATATTGATTAGATTGATAGGTTTGATTTAGTTTGATGTTTTATAGTCAGTATTTTGTTCGTGTTGGTGTGGTATCAATATTGGCACGTGCGGTTAAACAACAACTTTGCCTCCTTATAAAACAAATAACTATTATTCTTATAACTTTAAGTCCGAGACGGCCGTCCATCGGAGCGGTCCCTAGCCTATCGATAACCGCTACAAAAAGTTCCTTTTAACCTACAACTATACGAAATACAGGGCAATCAGATGAAAACCGCGGAGGACGACCCGTCGATGACGCCCGGGTCCGTGGTGCGGTCGCCGCTGTCCCTGGCGGCCATCAAGGAGTCGGACATGCTGGGCGGCAAGACGTCGCCGCCGGGCGGCGAGCGCTCGCTGTCGTCGTCCACGTGGAGCTACGCGCCGCCCGCCGCCGGCAAGGACGCGTGGGCCAAGCCGCGCGCGCCGCCGCCCGGCCTCAAGGCCTGGCCGCAGCACGCCGCGCACCCGCAGCCGCCGCCGTCCACCCGCAACAACCTGCCCTCCTGGCAGGCCTCCACCTGGCTGCTGCTCAAGAATCTTACCGCGCAGGTCACTCATATTTCTTTTTCTACTCCAGCACTCAAATCTGCCAATTAGATTATTGTTAGCGGTATCCAAATTAAGTTCATTTGAGTAACGATAAGAAAGTCTATTTGTCTATAGGCTTATCTGCTTAGCAGTAATCATATGAATATAGGAGTTCTGTTAAGTTTTTTTTAAAACACAACTTCCAATTTATCAGGTATGTTTTCATTTGTAACTTTTAATAAATAATATGATGTTAAGGTTCATAATTTAAATCAAGATGAAAAAATAAACTAAAATGCGTTTTTCATATTAGATATTGCAAAACAAAGGTAAAAATCATAAGTTTATCAAATAATTTTACATTCGACATTTAAATATTCTTGAACGCAACCACATTTTTCGTAATTGAAAACCGGCTTATTTTCTATTTCTCTTGTCTATGGCATGTTTGACATTTGTAAACTTTTGACGAAACTTTTTGAACTAAGTATTTTAGTGTTGTGTAGTTTATTTTAATTCGACTTTATTGTGCAAAAACTTAAGTAATTATAAGTGATTCTGGTGAACTATGTACTTCCGAAGAAATCAAGGCTATGGCGATCAAAGTGACTGACAATTCCTTACCTGAAAAGTCGGAAGCGCACCAAAAGATTGTTTTGAAATGGAAATTGCAAAAAAATGTTTCGACTTTCTCCGAAACCGCGTTGTTGGCATATTTTGAAGAATTGTGCAAGAAGTTCTCGCCATCAACATTGTGGACAGAATATAATAGTTAAGATCCACACAAATATTCCCATTCATTATATGAAGTAGGTAAGCAACCCATTTTATTATTCTCGAATAGGTATTTATATGGCTGTCGTAGAAAAAGTATAGTATACAATCGTAACATTATGAAGGCTATAAAAGTCTCGTACCTTACTTAGGCCACTCGGCAAGCTTCGTGACCTAACCGCGGTACTCAACTTTTATAGCCTTCATAACGTTACCGTTATATAATATACTATTTTGACAGATGAATAATTAACGTTCATTCATTACTTATAGGTACCGTGCGCTCATAATCAGTTATGATACGCTCGGAAATTGTGAACATATTTTTTTTCTTGTTTGACAAGGATTCAAGAAATTTGCAAATACACAAAATTCACAGTTAGGCAAGCGATAGTTACTCCACTTACTCAAATAATTATTCGACATTCGTTCAACCAAAGAGGATAGAGTATTAAAGAGCGTTACTGTCAAAGTAAAATGTGTAATCACAGTGCATAGACTGCCATCTCTCCACACAGGCTTAAAACTTTTGAACCTCAGTTTTGACAATTTGGCCCATATTCTGAGCTTGATATGTTTTAAAATGTCAAATTTTAATATTAGCGCCATCTAGCCGAGCGTACCTCGAAGGTGTAACGCCATCTAGGTCACGGTACCTTTATCTATTATGGTACTGAGGTACGTTTTTTTCTTAGACTATCCGTCTAGATGGAGTTATATAGGTCTTTGGTTCATCTTAAATGTGATGTGATACCCACCCAGAGGCAATTAGAAAAAATAAGTGTTACTAATAAAAATATTATTATATCTTTATGTCGTTGAAACAGATCGACGGCTCGACGCTGAAGACCCTGTGCGTGCAGCATGGGCCGCTGCAGAACTTCCACCTGTACTTGAACCAGGGACTCGCGCTCGCGCGCTACTCGTCTCGCGAAGAGGCAGCTAAAGTGAGTATTCATCATCTCCTCCTGCCGCCGTTTTCGGCTACGGCGACTGCGTTTTACAGTTGAGAGCGTCAGTGGTGTGCTCTCAGGTGGCTGACGTAGCCAATTTTTGCTACGAATGTGCGACCACACTCGCGGCAGGTCAGCACCCCTCCGACATAATTGTAAGTAATAGCCACAGGTGGTCTGGCTTTTAGCTCATCGCGCTTAGCGTCGAGTTCTGTGCGCCGTCTAGCTTCAAACTGACGCACCTGTGTCTGCACAGTATGCCTCCATCGTGGACGATCACTGGTCAGACTCTTCCATTTCGTTGGCTCTATATGAGCTCTCTTCATATGTCGCTTCAACACATCTTTGAACCGCAAGAACTGCCCGCCTCGCTTCCGCTTACCAGTTTGCAGTTCGCTGTAAAAGATGCGTTTGGCGACTCGGTCTTGGGACATGCGAGAGACATGACCGCACCATCGTAGCTGTCGTCTCATAAGGTAGGCCTCTATTCCGGCGACATCGGCGCGCCTAAGGATCTCCGTGTTCCTAACACGGTCGGACCAGTGGACACCCATAATGTCGCGGAGGCACCTAAGATGGAAGCTATCTAGAGACCGAATATGCTTACGATAGAGGCACCACGTCTCAGAGGCATCCTGGCAGTTTACTGATAGAAGCTTTCACAGCTTTACGCGCAAAAAATAAATAAAACAATAGGCGTTTTGCAAGTAGTCATGTCAATCAATTACAAATTAACTTTTTAATATTTTTAACATTTATCCATATTAGGTATTAGTGTGATCAAATCGTATTAAATAGAAGGTAAGACCTTTGTCCTGTAACTGTCGAGTAACTTGTGACCGTTTTGGACTTGTGTTTCCGGCGAAACTACGAATGTGGGTCGGAAGTAAGCGGTAATGTAAAGAGTACCGCACCCGTCACCGTCACACGTCTTCATCGTTCTTATGTTTTATTCAAACTGGGTTGTTGTGCCTGCTTGTAAAATCGGCAGTCTTGAATGCTACATTCCTCAACGCACGCATATTGTATTAAGTAACTAGGAAAAGATCTAAAAGTATTGACTTGTTGCTTACCCTGTCGATTCTAATTATGTATTTATCAAAGTATTTACTTTGTTACTGAAGACTATTCTTTGACTGTATTTTCGGTGACAGGGTCAAACTAAACAAATTGTGTAATAACGCACTGATAGTGTCACAAAGGGTAAGGTCTAGTTGCACCAACCATGGTTAACAGACTGATCAATATCAAGCAGCGATCTATGAAACTTTCCATAGAACAAACTTGCGAACTCTTTAACAGTGACAGACGGTTTGATGCAATGCAGCCGACCTTAATACAAAGAAATACTATACATAATAACGTGATTACTACAAAGTGTATGAAGAGTTTGGACGGTCCCTAAAAGGTACGCTTTTCGGTCGCAGGCTCAGATGGCGCTGAACAATTGCGTGCTGAGCAACACGACGATCTTCGCGGAGTCGCCGGCCGAGTCGGAGGTGCAGATGATCCTGCAGCACCTGGGCTCGGGCGGCGGCGGCGCGTGGCGCGGCGGCGGCGGCGGCGGCAAGGACTGGGCCGGCTTCCCGGGGCTGTGGCCCGACCAGCACGAGCAGCGCGCCACGCCCTCCTCGCTCAACTCCTTCCTGCCGCCCGACCTGCTGGGCGGCGAGTCCATCTAGGCCCCCGTCTAGTTGTTGTAATTACGCTTCGAGTCCCGCTCCGCCTGCGGAGAGGACGATCGCCTAGTCAGAGCGCGGGCCGCGTCGCGCCGCGTCTCGGTCGCGCCGCGACGCGCCCGCCCCAGCCAACTGTCCACAATACTATTATCTACTGTGTTGTAAGTGTTCATGTAGATTATTTAGTGTACATAAGAATTATACATATACAACGGCAGACATATAATGTATCGACGGTTATACCTGTATGAAGTATATATAGGATAGGGTCGCGGGGGCTCGGTCCCCTTACCAAATAGAGCTAGGCATGGAGTAGAGTAGTTGCGTCGCGGGCTACCTCAGTCACTCGTCCCGTGGCCTTATTTTAGTGTATTTATTTTGTTGCGCTCGAGGGCTGTTGCTGTTTCGCCCGTCGAGATGTTTCGTTCCGAGTTTCTTTCGTGTTTTTACTTCTCGTTTTACATACTGATCGTATTTTAATTATTTATTCGGTTTCGAATTCTCACTCGCGATGAGCCTTTGTTTTCCATTAGTGATATTTTTATTCAGCAATAAATGAGTAAGTGCATTTCGCAGACTAACAAACGTTTTATAATTAGTTGGTAATTTTTATAAAGATAACAAAATTTGAAAATAATGAGATTCGAAGTGCATTCTTGTAGTGGTAAATTCCTTTTAAGTCTGAGACGGAAATGAGTATAGACACGTACGCGAGAGCGCCGCCGCGCGCCGCGCGCTCGCCGTCGCGCCGCCGCGCGGTCGCCGCGCGGCCGCCTCGCGCCTCCGGGCGGCGCGCTCCTGCAATCCAGTAATCCTGTGATGTAAAGTATCTTGCCTAATGTAAGGATAATCTATTTTGTTGGAGAGTATCAGAGTAGAGCCGCCGGCGGCGGTCGGCCTCCGCCGATGCTACTGTTTCCCCAAATTTTTTCCAGTATTTGTGATTCAAGTGCCACTTTATGTTTAATATATGAAACGATTATCTAGATTATACGATTAATGTAAGGGTAACCTAATATATTAAATTGAAAATTGTTTTATCATTTTATATTACATACATTTGTGAGAAGTGTTATAAAGTACTATAATTGACAGTAATTTAAAATATTACACTTTTGTGTACCTATAGGTAAGAATAAAGTTCTAACTTAAATTTAGCCATATCAATATCTATTTAATAAAAGATTTGTGGTATTTTCTATAGGCTCAATTTGAACGTTATTCAAAGTGACATATGCTTTAGATATTCTGTTAATAATATATTGTAGCAGTAGGCGTCTCGGTATTACATCATTGTAGGTATAAGATTACACTTAAGTCCTATCGTAGGTTTCGGTAAGCATACTATTGATATTTTACGGCAACGATCGCACGTGTAAATGTTCGTTATCATAAAGTTTATTTACATTTTTATTTACTTTTAATTTATTGATGGTGTGCCACAGAGATACTCTGCCAAAATATATCATTACCAATACGTTACGGGACAGCCAAGTCGCGAGGCGACCGCCCCCGCCCGAGGCGGCGCGGCCGCCGCAGACGGACCCACCACGCTTTACGATCCCGACCTACGATCACAAAAGCGAATGACTATAATAAATAATGTACATTATCTATTCTATTTCGTCATCTTCCAGTGATCTTACGATTAAACATAACGATTGTAGTGCTAAGTTAGGTGTAAGTAAAGCTGTACCTTGTCGAGCCGCACGCTCGAGAACTCTTTCACAAATTAATGAAGTAAGTTAGGAGGCGCTTGGACCTGTAGTACTTTAGTGTTAAATGTGTTGATGTGTGATGTGTTCATTTTGGAATCGATCAGCATTTCTCATTAAATAGACTACCTATACTTACCCTCCGCGGCGAGGCGCGAGTCCCGCCGCGAGCTCGGTGTGACGCGGAGTTCTATTTTTTACTGACAGTACAAGTAAAGTAACACCAATATAATTTAACATTTTTTTAAGTATAGCTTTCGTTTTAAGCCCCTTCAGGCGACGATCGCGAAATTATTTTTTTGCTATCGACCTACAAATTGAATGTCGGCTCGGAGGGGTCGATACGATGACAATGTCATGACGTTTAATGTTAGGTGCCAAAGAGTGAGTATCAAAGATAAGTAAGAGGTGTCTGGGACGATTGGTTTGCATCTCTTCGTTTAGTGACAATCTTCCAAATCGTTTTGAAATTATTTTTGCGGTACGGGTAATCGATCTGATGTTCCTATCTCGGCGCGTCCGCGCAACCGACAGATCAGCGTCAATTCTATTGTCGTGAAGCTCAATTTAAGTGATCAACGTGTTCTTTTTGACAGTTTATTGAAGTAATAACTAAATTAAAATAATTATTTTAACAGAAATCGTTCTGTCCACGTCTACACCAATTCGATAATGCCTCAATTGCAATAGTTTTCTGGTGCAAATGTGAATTTTTATAATACAGCAATAAATGTCATAATTATAATTTTTATAAAGCGTTTTCCATTTTAAAGTTAGATAAAGCCAATAACGGAAAGTATAACGTTCCAGTGCCCTGTAGAATACGTTGTCCATAGACTTAGACGAAAGAAGTCATGCCTTGAAATGTTTAGTCAGTTAAAAAGTTATCAGTACTTAATAATGGGTATAATATTGTAATGAAACATTGTAAGTGTAGGGGCGTCGGTATAGTGGTGTTAGGTGTCGGTATAGGCCGCGAGCACGGCACGCCGGGTGGCTCGACCGCCGAGGCGGCCTCGCCCGGTCGCATGCGGCACGCGCCCTGCTGTCACTGGAACACACGAGCGGCGGTAGACGCATAGCATGCAGGGTGGTCGGTCGTGGTCGCCTGACCCGCAAACCGGCTGCGCCAACATGTCGTCCCTCGCTCGTTTCGCACAACCTCCTCGCTTGGCGTTGACGCCAGAGGCGTCGCGTCGGCGTGGTTGGCCTGTGTGTGCCAGTGGCAGCCAGGAGGCCGTGCCCCTGAGTGGAGTGCCGGCGGCAGCTAGGTTGTGAGACGCGGCCCGCGAGCCGCGGCGCGCCGCGTCACTTGAATCTCCTCTCGGTTCAATGACTGCATCATTATTTCCTGCACACGATTGCGTCACGTGCAATTTTAGTATATGTTATTATTATGTTGTTGTATATTTATACTTAAACCTATACTGTAATATGTGTATATTGTGAAATTATATTCTTAAAAGATTTAATACGCTTCACGCTTTCACTTTTAAAAACATTTTTTCGTGACTCGTTTCTGTTATTTAGAATAAATTTACGTACCTAAAAGTAATTATAATAATTATCATAGGTAGGAGATGTAAGAAAAAAAAAAAAACAAGAAAAAAAACAAAAAAAATATAAAAAAAGAAGCAATTAAAAGAAACCAATGATTGTGCCTCAATGAACTGTGGTACGTTACCGTAACCGATGGCAGGTGTAAACGTTTCCTTGGAGAGAAATATAATGAATTGTGCGAAATCGGCGCGGGAGCCGGGCGGCCGGTCCGGCCCGGTCCGGCGCGGCTCGGCTCGGCAGCGCTGCAGTCGATACTCGGCCACGGCCGCGGGGCCCGTGCCCTCGCCTTGTGTAATCATTAATGAGCTTAGCTATGTTTTACTTTTATCGTAAGTGTTATGTCATCAATCAACATCTAATAGTTATATATATTTTATATAAAACCTATGTGTAAATATTTTTATCTATTTATTTATTTGTTTTTCATGAAGTTTACCCGAATTAATAAGTAATTTAAATTTTTTCGAGTCGGTTTCTTTTTAATTTTAGTCTAGCGTCTGTCTCTCGTGTGGAATGTGAATCCAAAATTTGTGTCTATTCCATAACACTATGCCAAAGTCTATGTGTAATTGCCATTTGAAACATAACGACCACTGACTTTCTTAGATAGTCCCGCGTAGATCTCTATCATCACATCATCTATACTGTATGATCGTACAAACGGAGCCCGCCTGCGGGCGTCTCCAAGCTGCTCTGTATTATTTTAGCTCAAGTATTCAATAGTAGTTTGCTCATAATATTGTTGTTAATTTTTATGTTTATCTCTTAATTAGTGCTTTTAAAATTCTTGTAATATTTTGTAATCTCCGATGTTAGGTCTTAATTATAAGGAGCCGTTATCGAGAGTTGTGTTTGGCGAATCACACATGCCGCCTGATTGCGTGTCAGACCGCTGTCACCTGTTGCCGAGCACGCTGCTTGCCAGAGTGCATAAGTACCATTTGTTATGGTTTCCACTTGGACAACCCTTTGTCTCTAGATAAAATATATATTTACATTTTGCTAAGTCAACGTTGCCTTAATTATTCGGCCAATCCTCATGAATTTAAAAATCTCATTTTTATACCTTACCAGTAGATTTACTAACTGTATTATGGTGCGGCAAGCGGTGATGCATGAAATCGGCGTTGACGAATTTTTAACTGTAATTCAGCAGATATGTGTAACACGCATCTCGAAGGGACCAAATATGTGTGCGGTCGCTCATTCTACAAAAAAATCCTGCCTGAGCATTAATTTGGTGACCTCTAAAAGACAACCATTTTTCCATAATGTTAAATACGTTTTACCGAACGCATAAAATCTCTTGTTAATGAATACTTACTGTAACGTAACGTAACTTTATTATAGTGATAGTGTACAATATTCAGAAGGGCCTTTTTAATTTGATAAGGTTAAAGTTTTGCTTGTTGTCTTTATTTATTTATATATAAATATTTTTGTACGTTAGGGCGTTCGTCGTCGGGTCGTCCCGATCCCGATCAATAGAAGCACATTAGTGATATCTACTTGTAAAACTAGTCTTCCTTGTTTGAGGTTACGGCACGTGTAGGCGAGGCGCGCGAGAGGCAATCATTCCTCTAGTCTTGTTATGTGGTGCGATTACATAAGAGATAGATACCAAATATAAATAACGAAGGCTTTGACATACGTAGTGTTAGCGCTAATGTTAGAGGCCCGAGCAGCTTGGAAAGGAACACGTTACAAGGGAATGGTTGGCTAGTATTATTATATGCATTTATTTCTCTTTTGTCATAGTCACTCAAGCATATATTTAATTATTGATTGAGCTAACGCCTAAATTTGGAATATCAAGAGTTTATTTAGGATGTTTCATATTTTACATTTTAGTGTTTAAATATCTAAAATTTACCTTAATTATAGTGAATGGATTTTTGTATTATTGGTATATAGCTGTAAGAAAAAGGGTGTTCTTGATAAACACTAACAACTGATTAATACAAAATAAAAAAATGTACTGAGTGACTTTACGTGTAAACAGAGGGCCATTGATAAAAAAATGTTGACTAAGCTAAATTCTCTTTAATGTGGTAATTTAACTTGAATGTGATTGCTGAGAATATTTTTAACTGCTATATGTATAGTTGTAGATCGGTAAGTCGCCATTATCTGTTAGTTCCCTCGCGGTCCTTGCATTATATTTGTGTAGCGTTGATGTCCCGAGCGGGTGTGTATATAGGTACCGCGAACGGCCAACCCCCTCCACCGGTTAATTGATGCAGTAGACTCCAGTTGCTGCTCGCTAACTACAACACTGCTTCTCTAGTCTCTCGCATTCAAACATCGCTTTAAATAAGCTTTTGTTATCGAGCATAATTATCAATCATATCCTATATGAAACTAGTTTATATTCGTATTATTCTTTCATTAGATCTCTGTTGTACCTGTGTGAAATTGTTTATATTGAATCATTTGTACTCTAAAGAAGTGTGCCGGTCTCGACTGGACGTCGTGTTAGAATACGTACGTGCTCGCAGTTCGTACCGCGCGCGTTCGCTGCTGCACCCAGACTCGTACTTTATCGGCGTCGACAATACTCTGCGCTCGTTATTTAGTCACTTTTGTACCTTGATTGTACTTGAATAATAAACCTATGTAAGTGAGGAACGACTAATCCAATTCTGAAAATATACTTAATTTAAATTTTGACAGACTGATAGCTGTGATTAAGAAAATATTTTTAATATTATCCAGTGAGTCGGATGAAATATTTATTTTGTTAGAGGTTTCCTACTGCCAGCTCCACGTATGTGAGTGACGAGACAACCGCTTCGTATATTTTTACTTAGTTATGTATCAAGTGTACATTTCGAAGTGCATTATACGAGTGGATGACTGCCGTTACTGGATAACGTCGTACAAAGACGAACAAGCTAACCTAGTAATGACCCCACCACGTCTAAAGTAGCTATCCCAATGTGTGAATCAAAGAAAATGACTAGTAATTGAATGTTCATGACATCCACCGGCCGCGCCGCGCGCCGGCGTGAGCGCAGCGCACACGCGGCGCGGCGGAGACTGATATTATACTTAGTGTCAATACCACCGATGTCAACTGAAATTTATTTTTCCTACATATTTGATCTTTGAACGTTGCATATCTACTACATTTCTAATTCGAATTAATTTTGTTCTATTCATATCCGTAATTCCCATGATATGCGTTAAGTTTGATATTGAAACCCTTGTGTTATAATAATGAGTACTAAATCAAATGCCTTGTAGTGAGTGACACTCTAAAGTAATGATTGGCGTTGTTTTATAATAAAGTATATATTTTTCGGTACCACCTTTGAGTTAAAGTACAATGTAGTTGTAAACTTGTATTCATGTAACGATATCAGCTGTAACTAAGGCTAAGTTAAGAGTAGACGTAGCGTGGTCTCCTCTCGCGTGCATCTACTAAACATTGATCCTCGTTATATATCGTACCCTATGTATTGGAACACTTACTATGATAGACAGATACTAAATTTATGTCATAATTATTATATCAATAGGCTTACAATAAGAGATTTTTCTGTGCAAATCTCTGTGATGGGAAAATTTATTCTAAAGATCTAGTATTAGCTGAAAAGTGAAACAGTTTCATGGTAACTTTTAAAGTTAAACTTATCAGTCTTTTCGCGCAAAAGGTTGTGTATTATTTTTTATGTAGTACAAATGTGTTCGCAATTTGATTGCTGCTCTAGTGTTCCTTATGTTCTTATTCGAATTAACTATTTTGGGTATTTATTTAAACCTTGTATTCTCGTGTCTAAAATTGATTGATTTAATTAAATTAATATCTTAATATATTGAGGCATGCGTAAGGGATATTCGAATAGTAAGTTTTAGGAATGGCTGCCTTATTTAGTAATACTTGTAATCTATACTGTACACCATCCATCCTGAATGTTCCGCAGAGGACAGCTCGTACCAAATAATAGAGTAGCGGCGTCGTCGCGGCGCGGCGGCCGACGCGCGCGGCCAGCCACGTTCCGTCTTTATACCTCATGCATAACCTCACCTAGTGTCCTATATCAGACTTATTTATCGACTCTCCGTACTTACCACGAGCACTGCACTGTTATTTGGTACACACTCATATTACTAACCTCTCTTAACTTAATTTAAGGCGTTTATTATCATCATCAAACTTATCAGCGTAATGACTAGTTGATGTATTTTACTGTTATTTTTCTGGGACTACCTAAAAGCAATGTATTTTACAAACAAAGCAGGAGAACAATAATTATTATGTAAGTGTAACAGTTAGTGAATTTAAGTGTGCTATTTTCCATTCCAGAACTCAACGATATCAATGTTCTTGTAATACTTACGTTCGGGTTTTAAAAAGATGTTATTATTATGTGTAATTAAACTAAACCTTATGTGATTGAAATGCAATGTTTAGAAGTATTTTATTCTTTATTTTTTACCATTAATAATAGTTAGTAGAGATCTATTTGAGAGTCTAATGTATCAATTATTTGTAAAGTTGGCTGTAACTAATTAGAAGTTACAATAAGTAGAAATATTTTAATATAAAAACATTTGGAGCAAATTTTATGTAGATGACAAAATAGTTGTTTTGAGCATTATGTGAAGTGTTGTATCGTATCGTATCGTATCGTTAGCGCAATGTGTACGCACAAGGCGCGGGGCGGCGCCGGCGCCGGCGCCCGCGACTCGGCTTGCCTCGCCTCGCCTCGCCTCGCGCAGGCGCGCTCGCCTCCGCTCGCCCCCGCTCGCCCCGCCCCGCGCCGCTCCTCGACCGTACCCTCGACTGTCACTGCACAGCACTGGTAGACTAATTCAGTTATTGCGTAAGGATATTTTTCTTACATTTCATAAGAGTAACATTTATAGTTATAGGCAATAAATAATGTTTAACAAAAAGTCCCTATGTAATCGAACTGACGACAGAAACGCATGTTATATTTGTGGCCTCTTTATGAATAAGATCTAAGTTACATGTTAAAAGAAAATTAATTTTGCTATGCACAGAAATGATACTCAATTAATTGCCAAAAAGTTATATGTATATTCATAGTTCAACAATATTTCTTTTGGGCATATTTACTTTGAATTTATGCAAGACGTAGATTATGATTAAGTAGGTTGTAGATTAATATGTAGAGTGAATGCATATATAATATATCTATATATTTAAAATAAGGTGAATTTGAGATGTATCAATTTCTTGTATTGTTCATAAGTTTAGATAATAAATGGGTTTAGCCATACTTCGGCTGGTTTGTATGTTATATGATTATATGATTAATTGTAAAAAAAAATAAAAAAATCAATAAAAATGCGTCGTTTTATTTTCTCCATCACCCAAATTTGATACCTTTCAAATATTTGACTTCGCTACAGGCACACCTCGGATACTGGCGATCAAATATATGAAAGAGGCGCGTTCCTAGCACACAGTCTAAGCTCGTGTAGGTGAACGCGTACTTATGCTTGTATGAGTGAAATATGATAGGTCGACAGTTCGCGTTTTTGACAGGCGGTAACTGTGAGGTAACCGAGAGGGGGTGGGCGGCACTTTCAGCGGGGAGCGGGAGTGGCCATACTGTACGATAGTATTCTTTATTATACTGTGCTACAGGCCTGCATTAGTTCCATTATATTGGAAAGTTATAACTTATAAGTATATTTTAATTTGTGATAAATATCACTGAAAGATAATCAAGGATAATTTCTATAGGATTTACAGTCTCCATACCGTACCTAATTTTTTTAGCGCCACCTATTAAATATAAATACCATCATAACTACACTGATGATGCCTACAAATATTTTTTTTTTCAAAATGTGTACTGACCTGATATTATGATATTAAAATAAAGAAGAAAGTCATTTGTTCTTATAAAAAATAAAAACACGCAATAATATTTCGGGAAAATATGATTTTTGCCACTTCCAGGATGCGAACAGCGCCATCTAGTTTTAAGCCTGAAGGGCCCATACATATGAATATGTACCTATTTATTTGTTACGACATTAGTAAAGTTCACTAAAAAAAAGTAGTGTCGTGTCTAAACCATAAATCAAAGTCTTGTATATATTGTGTTTCTCCATTACCATTATTAGTGTTCACTGAAAGTTAATGTATCAAAACCATTAAATCAAAACATTGTCTTGTATTTGTTACCCTATCAGTATAGTAATGTTGACTGAAAGTACTGTCGTGTCAAAACCTCGCCACAAAACGTAAAACAAAGTAATTTTGTATTTGTTTCTCCATTACCATGAGTAATGTTCACTGAAAATTAGTGTCGTATCATAACCACCGAATCAAAACATTGTCTTGTATTTGTTACCCTATCAGCATAGTAATGTTGACTGAAAGTAGTGTCGTGTCAAAACCGTAAATCGAACTCAAATTGTATTTGTTTTCCGATTAGCATGTAGTAGCTAGCTAGTGTTCATTGAAAGTTAGTGTCGTATCAAAACCATCAAATCAAAACGTTGTCTTGTATTTGTTACCACATCCGTTTAGTAATGTTGACTGAAAGTAGTGTCGTGTCAAAACCATCAAATCAAAACGTTGTCTGGTATTTGTTACCACATCAGTTTAGTAATGTTGACTGAAAATAGTGTCGTGTCAAAACCGTAAATCAAAGTCAAATTGTATTTGTTTTCCGATTAGCATGAGTAGTGTTCATTGAAAGTTAGTGTCGTATCAAAACGTTGTCTTTTATTAACCGACTTCAAAAAAGGAGGAGGTTCTCAATTCGACTGAATTTTTTTTTTTTTTGTTACCACATCAGTTTAGTAATGTTGACTGAAAGTAGTGTCGTGTCAAAACCATTAAATCAAAACGTTGTCTTGTATTTGTTACCACATCAGTTTAGTAATGTTGACTGAAAGTAGTGTCGTGTCAAAACCATCAAATCAAAACGTTGTCTTGTATTTGTTACCACATCAGTTTAGTAATGTTGACTGAAAGTAGTGTCGTGTCAAAGCATCAAATCAAAACGTTGTCTTGTATTTGTTACCACATCCGATTAGTAATGTTGACTGAAAGTAGTGTCGTGTCAAAACCATCAAATGAAAACGTTGTCTTGTATTTGTTACCACATCAGTTTAGTAATGTTGACTTAAAGTAGTGTCGTGTCAAAACCGTAAATCAAAGTCAAATTGTATTTGTTTTCCCATTACTCCCATTAGCATGAGTAAGGCGGTCCACGCCTTGCAATTTTCAGATGAAAGCGTCCTTATTGTACCTTAAAGACCCTTGTGACCGTTTTGTAATGGATTTACCAACTCAAAAATTTAAACATCTAAAGAATTCTTGAACAATGCACGCATCTTACCTAGTTTTAATAAAAAGTTAGGTCTGCCTGGTGTCGTTAAGATTAAGGAATTCGTGTTTTCCCAGAGTGCCTTTGTGAGCCAAGGGTTGTTATCAAGATCGCTATACTGACATTTGACTCCTGAAACGCGAAGTACATATATTTTTAACCGAATTTTGTACCCAAAATGTTATTCGGTTTCGGCTTTTTTATGTATGTTTGCCGATAACTTCGAGACCGATTTGAATATTTTTTGTTCTTACGAATAGATCTGTACCAGAAAGGTAGGTATGCATGTATTAATCGGATTCTAATCTGATGATGGAATTTATGAGTTGAGGGAACTCTTAATTTTTTAAATGCCTTTAAGATGATTTCCGGGATCCTTTTAATTTACCGAAGATTTTTTCATTTCCCGGACGAATTTTTCCAACTACATCTTCCCAACTCTTTGTCAACTCAATCTATCCCATAATAACATTTGACAACGTTAAAATCCGTCAAATGATAAATTCCCAAACTGTTGTCAGTAATGCAACTTTTATAACCCCAACTGTTAATTTCCCAAATGTTTGTGCGAAGGGGTTGCTTTACCCGCAGCGCCGGAGCAGACGCGGAGTCCGACTCGTCACTAAAGCCTGACAGCCCGCAAAATGTCATGTCCTGATTTGGGTTTTTCATTATGTATTTGGTAAATAATAATTTCGAATAATTAAGATTTGGTAAAAAAAAATGTCAACGTATAATAAATAAGGTTTTTTCTATTTTTGTCAACTGCTCATTTTGAGTGAACGAGGTTTGTTAAAATCAAGGACGATTATAAAGGACCAGCAAAGTCCATACTAAATACCGTACCCCGTTGGCAGCCGTAAATCTATGTCGCTAGATGTCACTAAGAGTGTCATTTGAATAAAAATGTCGTTTTTTTTTTAAATACGCACGCGGTAGTTCAACGGCATTACAAGTGATACAGTGAAAAGTATATAGATGACGCTAGGGGCCCGTGTCATGTTTCAGTCCCTGTTTACAACGCAAGCCATCGTTCTTATTTTGAATTATGACAATCATGCAAAAGAGTACCATACTGTCAAATTTTCTATCTCTTTCATTTTGAGCGTGACGTCAATGATTAGTAATATTACTTTCAATATATTTAAAATTTAGATTTTAATGAGGCCATTTCGAACGGTGTTTATGATAGATATCATGTTGACAATCAATCTCCTGACCGTCTCGCTCATACCAATCCTATCCTATATTTGAACGAGTGCGACCGAAACAGTTGAGTATTATTGAAGATTTTTGAATGTCTAAAATCTTATTGGTAGTTGTCGAAAACCCGCTTTTTCCATAAAGTGTTGGCGCGACGTCAAGTGGGTGATAGGCGTACGAGCAAGTACGCGTTGGATAAATAAAGTTTTTTGATAGTTATTCATAGTATAATATGAAAACAAGTAAAAATATGTGTGAAAATATGTTTTTTTCCACTCCCGGGTTACGAAACAACGCCATCTAGTTTTAAAGCAAAAACTAAGCTTTTTTCAGGGGTACGCTTTTTTGTATGGGCTATATCAGTCTAGTATTAAATGGTCCTTGATATAAGCATGGAAGCCGCCATCAAGAACATTGCCGTTCAAATTCTCGGGACCGTTTAGCACACATACACAACTACGCCAACATTGACACAAGACAATACGTTTACAGGCCCTGTAATCAAAACTAGTAAACGAATCAATAGTCATCTCTTTTACACTAATGTAGACAGATAAGTGTAGCTGAAATGCATATAATGTCAGCAACTACCAATCAGTGATTTTATTTGGCTAATAATAACCTTCTTGCTGTGCGTACTGGCAGCTAAAATTTTTCGGTTCATATATGATTAAAATATGACATGCATATGGATAGGTTTATGCAATACATTAAAGAACCAGCGAAATAATCTCCGTATAATAATCCGTAAATTATGTGTAAATGAAGATAACTAGTTAGTACCTATGTTGTTATGAAATGTGAAACTAACCCTACATAATAAAATATTAATTATTATGTACCTAAACGAGTAAACGTATTCCATTATAAAAGGTATTTTATGACTAAATAAAGTTTATTATGAATCGATGTATACCAATGAACATGTATTGTTTAGTTAACTTATTTATACTTATAAGACTCATTTCCACTTTCACTTCTAACGGAAATATATTATTTTAGTTATAAATGGTGACTGTAGGAGGAGATTGCGCTGCGTAAATGCAAGACAGGGGAAAGATTTGACCAAAGTCTTAGTAATACTGGGATATATCTACTATACCTAGACTGGATGAATGTGACAGTAGAGGGTGGGTGTAAAAGATCAACATTAAGAGATAAGTATATTTATTAAAATAATTCATGAATATATTATGAAAGATTGCATATGCCTATTTGAATCAATAAGTTATTGCTCTTTGAGTTACATTATTTCTTCGGAAAATACTAACAGTACAAATCGGTACAACGGTTTCATTAAGCTGCGTGAACCCTTTTTTTGACACGTAGAAATCTTCATCTTTGAAGTGTCTGTAACTTATTCTAGATCTCTTGCCAGGCATTCACTAGCATTTCTCTCTAATTGGGGAGCTTTTTTCCACAGTTCTCAGCGAACAGCATCTTGTCTTGTGAGAATCTAAGTGGAAAGTATAACAAATATTGATTATCAATTTGACATAACTTAGAACAAAAAACAGAAAAGGAAAATACAAATATGTATGTAAAAATAAATTTATTACAATATAGAAAATAAATAAGTTGATAAAATAATCTACTTCATTTGGCATAACACAATCCCTATTATCACCGTAATTTAAAAGGTCGTATGTCGTATGAAAATCGTAATCAGTTGTTACGTTTTTACTTGTCACCGTATTATTAAAACATGTTACCAAATTTATTCATCATTTTACTGAAGTTATCTGTTTACTTACATGTGGAATGTGATTCCACTGGCTTTAGAATGGCCAAAAAAACTTTTATACCACTTAACGGCATACTAAAACATTTTTATTTATTAAAAAACATCGTTTTCGTGCAACGATTTTGCCATCCGTCACTGATTGTCATCTCGGCCGAACTGAGGTACCCAACCGAGTACTTTTTACGCCCCGCCTACGTTAGGGTAGTTTACGTTGGGCTATTATTGAGCGGACAGAATGCTTCCATGGTTTTTTCGTTCACTGATTTTGATTAATTAAAGTTTGGTAAAATGAACATTGCCAAAATAAGGAAAATGGCTAAATATTTATTTGGATATAATTATTTTGGCAAATATGTATTATATATGGCACCTGATAAGTTGGGAAATGACGAGTTGCCTTTTAATTTTTTGGGATAGATTGTTTGGGATCTGAAAATCTGGCAAATAACTTTCGGTAATACATTTAGTAACTCCCTACAGTTTACATTTAACTTTCGATTAGCGCTGCCCATAAACAATTGTTAGACCAAGCCAAGTTGGCAGCAATTTTGAATGCCGTTTCAAAAACCCTTTTTCAAACACGTAATTACATATGGAAAGTCCAAAGGGGGGTTAAGTCAAACATACAGGACAAAAATCCTAGATCGAGCGTTGCGAGCGCAAATTTCATAACTTGGCAACTTATCTTGGTCTAATTCTAGGTCTCTTGGTATCAACAGTGTTCCTACCAAGACTTGAAGGGAACGGCGCCCCAAAGGGGTCCTTTAAAATTACGAGTATATAGTGTAAATTTTCATAACGAGTACCACATATATTACTTATACTGCTTTTTGCGAGAACCTAACATATTCGAAACTCATGTCATGGTAGTGTCACTCCACTCACTGGGACGTTTCTCAGCTACTTAAGCTACGTTCGTTATGCAAAGGGAATGAGAGCTCTTACCTCGTACCTTTGTCACCAGCGCAGTAATTAAAATTACGTTGATTAAAAGTAAAGTAGTACCATGCTTTGCGTTACTTGTGTTCTTTGAGAGCAATCCTTTTAAAGTAGGTAGGTAGTTTATTTTCATTGCAGTCTCTTATGTAGGGTGTCGGCACTTCGTTTTTAGGAGAGTAGGGATTTAGATGAGACATTTGAAGTTAGCGCTAGAAAAATCTGCTAAAGATATTGTGTTAGAAACTAAAAAAATCTACTAAAAAAATATAAAATAAAAACAAAGAACAAAAACAAAACAATGAATTTGACAATCTAAAAAATTCGCTAATGTCTTTTATTATCGTATGTATTTTCTATCTCGCGCAATATCCCTTTACACCCGAGCTGATAAGGTCAAAGAGTGCGGGAATCCATAACAAAAATCATTTAATTCCATATAAAATTTATTGAGTCAACTACATTATTGAATATATATTTACATATTTGGTGAACAGCTAATCTTAATTTTGTTATTTTAAATATATTTAAAATATTTACATTCCGTTCAATAGGTATTTACAAAAATAGAAATACAGCATTATTAAATTATAAAACAAAATTATTTAAAGTGATAAATATTGTACTCTAGTTATATTTATCAATTAAAAACGCGAGCAGATTAAACGGGTGTACACTTTAACGTCATAGAGATATAACTAAATAACTCCAGTACAAGAAATGGTCATAAAACTCATAAATATGCGATGCAGGTCAATAAAATAAGTAGTTCATCTACAATTCTACTGTATGCGTTAGAGCTTCTCACGGATAACAAATAGGTTGAGTGGTCTGGACTCCATTCTATATTTAGATACGTAGGAACTACGTACCTACACTAAGTATATTTGTTTTCACACTACAGACAAAAGTAGTAAAAAATGGTAAAAGCACTTTCTATGGCGTTAAGTACTTGAATAGCATGTTATAAAAAAGCGAAACATAGAAATCCGGAGGCCGCGAGTTCAAATCTCACGCAAGGTATTTTCTCCACTTTTAAATTTCTTCCAAGCTTAACAATTGAAAATACAACTTTTTGAAAATTTGTAACAAACTCGTCAATTTCTGTATTACGTACTTACCTAAATACTAATTTTACCCGTGATTTAATCCAATATTGTGTACATCTACTTTCCTAATTAATTAGACCATATTTGCATTAGTACCTACTACTCGTATCTGCACTGACATAGGCACTGGTCCCACCGCGAGCTAGCAAGCTATGAGCTACCGGCTATAAAAACGAACAAAAAATAATCACTCCCGTTTAAATAAAAGAGACACGGCGATGTAGTTAGTAGTTAAGCGCCCAGCGGTGAGCTATCAAAATCGCCGCGCCGTCCTTCTTTTGTTCGTTTTTATAGCCGATAGCTCATAGCTTACTAGCTCGCGGTGGGACCAGTGCCATGACCTGCGCAAATAATGTGACATTACCAAAAAGGCAGCTTATGGCGGAGGGCGGTTATAGTAATTGATACGTCATTAAATAATAGCGTAAGTGCCAAGTGCCATAAGATGCTTTTTCCCGTGGGACTTCACAAGTAGCTAAAAAATGATTTCAATTAAAATATTTTTTCGGAACATTTACTATAATGGTTAGTCATAGGTAAGGTACAGCGGGGCAAATCTCGACTGGGGGCCAATTGTAACCGATCTATTTTTTCCATTATTACACTATGATGTTGAGTTCTACATGTATACACTGAACACGCCTACCATATATAACCGGTGGACACTCTATTTAACAATGCAAATATTGTAGAGCGTGCGCAGACAGAGAGCGGTCTGGAGTTCTGCGTTCCGCGTTCAGAGTTCTGCGTTCTTTAGAATGTACCGAGTCAGTAGCAGCAACGCACACAGCGGGCAGACTGCCCGCGGCGGTCGAAGCGGAACGCCGCGTTCTAGCGTTCTTTTCCCGCCGAGACAGAGAACGCCGGAACGCGGGATGTCCGAGGTTGCAAACACGGAAAAAATAATGAATTGGTTAGGAAAAAGAAGAATTTCTGAGGTCGAATCTACGGATTATATCCTTAATAAATAATTACAATGTCCTAAAAATACAGCCAGCCTTTATTTTTCTCAATTAATGAAACTATTCATACAATTCAAAAATATCGAATCGCTGTTCATCTGAAAGGAGAATTTAATAGGTGGAATTTTTGAGCAATAATTCTTCATAGAAAACGAACTTTTCAGTGACATGTTGCATGTACAAAGACACAAACGAAACTAGAACGCGAGAATTTGAACGCCGACTGTGTGCGTTGGAGCTCTTGAGCGGTCAACGGTCACCAGAACGCGGAACTCTGACAGAACGCAGACCGCTCTCTGTCTGCGCACGCTCTTAAAACATGAAAAAAATGGATCAGTTACATTTGTCCCTTAGTCGAGATTTGCCCCGCTGTACCTTATTCGATATCTAAGTAACTATAGCATTTGTATAAAAGTTACAAATAGCTTCCTAGACAGGTGTAAAAAGCCTCCATTTTACTTACAATACAAAATATAATATATATTATATAGTGAGTTTGTTATACTACCTATAACTGAAAATTAAACAGTGAAACCAGGGACCGGAACCGCTTACCATAACCGGGGTTTTTCATAGGCTTATTTTAGAAGTTGTTTTAAAAACCCCAACCATAATGGTAACCTTTTGTAAGGGTGACTGTTTGATAGGGTAAGCCTATCTGATACAGTTAACTTAAATAACCTCTAACGAAAACCAAAATCAGTCTTAAAGGTTACCCTATCATTTTAGTTATTAAACCGTTTAAGCAACTTTAATCTCTGCGCACATTGAAATTCAACTTATTATTGAATAACCATAGCGAGTACAAGCTCATACGTATCGTCTCTAAACAAGTTTATGTCGATTCAAATAACGTAGTTTTATGTCGATTCAAACAATATTGGACTTTAAAACCTTACACTAAAATTTAAAACATAACTGACCTGAATTATCATAGTGTGTTTTGGCATTGAATGCATTCGTAGCGCGCGCCGGGTCGTTCTATTGTTTATCTATCTTACCTGTGCGTTTCCGAACAATTCTAGTTTTAGCTTTTTAAAGATCAACCTTTTGTTTGGCCGTCGGACCGGTCGGACCATCTCAGCAAATACGCTCATATTCGAGAGCAAATTTTAGTAAAGAACTAACTAAAAAAAATATTGTGAAAGAACAAAGCAAATAATTATATCGATATCTTACGATTAGATAATTGAAAACATCTTCTCAATTGGGCTTTGTTAAAAATGTCAAAATAGCTATTTATGCAACAAGTGCGGAAAGTAGGTGATTTCTGATGAGTGTCATATAAGCCGATACGAGTCGGAATTTCGGAAATCATCTTTGCGCACATGTTTCAAAGTTTTCAAACAATGCTTTACTTTGCATTGTGCGAGTAAATAAAAAAACATAATAAGACAAAATACTTTAGTAATTATTAAAATTAAAAGTTATGTTAGTACAATTTTCGAATTTGAAAGACATTGGTTTTATGGGACTTATAATAGTAAAGTTCAAAATAAAATAAAAAAATTGAAAATTAAAAAGCACTAGTGCGGAAAAGTATTACTTTCCACACGATTTTTATGGGACTGATAGTGAAGTTAAAGTTAAGTTTAACTTCACTATCAGTCCCAGTCATCAGTTAAGTTAAAGTTCAAAGCAAAATAAAAAAAAATGTTAAAAGCACCAGTGAATATTGTGGAAAAGTACCTACTTCTTTCCGCACAATTTTGCTTCATAGAAAACTCACTTTTCGAGCACATACATTCTAATAGCTATTTTTATGGTACTAATAGTGAAGTTCAAAATTTAAAGAAAAATGAAAAGTAAAAAGCACTAGTGCGGAAAAGTACTTTCCGCACGATTTTGCTTCATAGAAAACGCACTTTTCGAGCACATACAGTGCTATTTTTATGGGACTGATAGAGAAGTAAAAAATTAAAAAAAAAGTAAAAAGCACTAGTACGGAAAAGTACTACTTTCCGCACGATTTTTCTGGGATAGACAGTGAAGTTCAAAATTTAAAAAAAAATTAAAAGTAAAAAGCACTAGTGACTAGTGCGGAAAAGTAGGTACTACTATCCGCACAATTTTGCTTCATAGAATACGCACTTTTCGAGCACATACATTGTAATAGCTATTTTTATGGGACTGATAGTGAAGTCCTAAATAAAATAAAAAATTAAAAGTACCAGTGCCGAAAAGTACTCTACTTTCCGCATCTTACTTTATAGAAAACGCACTTTTGTAATAGCTATTTTTATGGGACTGATCACAGATGTCATATATACCATAGATCAAGCAAACGTATCTACTTAGCGTGTCAAATGAACTCAGTGAAATCCACTGAGTTGTCCGTCTTTACTCGCAGCTTGCAGCTTTCGGGCGTCAATTTTTGTAAGTTGAAGTCAACCAAAACATAAAAAATGCCTCGTTACGTGATATTCAATTGCAACAACACAAAAATTATGAACAATCAAGAGCCTGAGACATATTTAAAATTACAGGCAAGAATCAACTTCAGTACAAAATTTGACACGCTCGGCCCCTATACAAATATATGAATATGTTTCTTCTATCTAAATTAAGTTCTGTGGGACTGATAGTGAAGTTCAAAATTAAAAGTAAAAAACACTAGTGCGGAAAAGTACTACTTTCCGCACGATTTTCCGGGGACGGATAGTGAAGTTCAAAATGTAAAAAAAAATAAAAGTAAAAAGCACTAGTGTGGAAAAGTATTACTTTCCGCATGATTTTGTTTCATAGGAAACGCACTTTTAGAGCACACATACATTATAATAGCTATTTTTAATACAGTTGCTCAAAAAGTGCCCGTTTTTTGGCTGTTTAGCGTGCGAGAAGTTGTATTTTACGAACTAGTGCGTAAAAAGTTTATACGTTCCATTTTACGACTACTTACCGAGCTGTTTTCATATTAGTCTAGTTTACTAAGACAGAATAAAACTATAAACATATTATTAAGTGATTAATATTTAAAACGTTAATATTTCATATGTAGGGTGAGGTTGCCAACAATGAGCCACCAAAAATTTAAATCTTAATAAGTCAGTCATAATAGGTCCAAATTCAATTTTTTTTATTCAGTGCATTTGTTATTTATCTAGCTCTAAATTTTCATCATTATTTTTTAATAAAACTGAATAGAAGTCGAGATATTTTAGTTTTTTTAAAAGATGAACAATGGCTCATTGTGTACAATCTCTGGTACAGACTGAACCGGCACTATGTATTCAATGAACCGGCCTAGTACACAATGAACCTACCATTATATAATTGCATAGTTTTTGATAAATAATTGCAAAATATACAAACTGATTTAGGTAAATTTGGGGCAATTTAATAAATACAACATTTACAATGTCATAAATGCTTATTTATTTAAACTAAGAGTAGTTTACTAATGTAATCGTCACAATATTCTTCGTTATATGAAAAATAAAGTCTTGCACTTCAAAAAACTTAAATAATATATGTATTATCATATATTTTTGTACTATATAGTAACGTTATATTAGATATATTTATATTAACTCTTAAACATGGCAAAAAATGTACAAAATAGACCTTCCAAAGGCTAACTAGAGAATTACCTAGAGAACCTCCTGGTTCATTGAGTACTCTAGCCTTGTGGTTCAATGTGTGCTAGATATACATTTTCACTTTTTAAATTCTATAAAAAATAAACAGCACAAGAAAGCCGCATCAGTGAATGTCAAAAAGATAGAGAAATAGTCACTCCGCACAACTGATTTATTAGATAAATCAAACATAACTACATTCTGAGAAAATAAAAAAACTAAATACTTAATTTTTTTCTGTTTTCTTGTCCAAAATCACAAAATAATTCACTACACGTGCAATTTCAACGCGGACCGGCCGCCGACTGGGGAGCGAGCGGGGCAACCTTAGCGGCGCGTGCCTATGTTCGCAGTGCAGTTTGGCAACGTCGCATTTTAGAATAAAACCGTTGGTTCCTTGTGTACCACTGGTTCTCTGTTGCCCACCTTACCCTAATGGTTTACTTTTAGTCATACTAAACATAATTTATAAAATGGTTTATACTTTGAAAAATCGGTCATAATGAGTCGTGTAAACAGAACATGGTTGGAACGAAACGCGTCTTCTACTGTCAAAGTAGAGGCGTCTACCATGTTTTAACTTAATGCACGTTCAAAAAACCTCAATATGTTACGCGATTTGTCATAATTATTTTACGTTATTTGCAATACGTCGGGGCATAAATGGATCGATTAAATTAAAATGTAGTTGTACATTAAACAATCGTCCCAAATCGTAAATGTTTATGTTTTTATGGCACCCCAATGAAATAAATTATGTTATAGGTAGATGAATAGCAAACTCGAAAATATGCACGCAAGTTTAAAAGCTTCAAAAATACGCCTTTGAATTGTCAAATAATCCGTCAATGTCCATGGGAAAATTGATAGTTCGGATTGTTTTATTTCGTTGTAAGTAAGTAGTAGTGTTTTTTCGCAACTGTATTAAAAAACGTCGTTCGTCACACGTGCGAGAATGTCATTCTTCACTCGTCCCGAGTATGCCACTCGCGTGCCGCTCGTGGCAAAATGTCTCGGGACTCGTGAAGTAATGACATACTTCTCGCACTTATAACGAAATGTACTATTTTATGAGACTCATAGCGAAGTTCATAATTAAAAAAAAATTTAAGTAAAAAGCACTAGTTTGAAAAAGTACTACTTTCCACACGATTTTTCTGGGACGTATAGTGAAGTTCAAAATTTAAAAACATTTGAAAAGTAAAAAGCGCTAGTGCGGAAAAGTACTACTTTCCGCACAATGTTGCTACATAGAAATCGCATTTTCCGAGCACATACATTATAATAGCTATTTTTACGGGACTGATAGCTAAGTTCATAATTAAAAAAAAAAAGTAAAAAACCCTAGTGCGAAAATGTACTCCGAACGATTTTTCTGGGACGGATGGTGGCCTTCAAAATTTAAATCACATACATACAACATACAATCACGCCTGTATCCCATAAAGAGGTAGGCAGAACACATGAAACTACTAAAGCTTCAGTGCCACTCTTGGCAAATAAGGGGTTGAAAGAAAACGAAACTGTGACATTGCAGTGACAGGTTGCCAGCCTCTCGCCTACGCCACAATTTAACCCATATCCCACAGTCTACGCCTACGATACCCACGGGAAGAAAGGGGGTGGTGAAATTTAAATAAAATTGGAATATAAAAAACACTAGTGCGGAAAAGTACTACTTTCCGCATGATTTTGTTTTATAGAAAACGCACTTTTCGAGCACATACATTGTTATAGCTATTTTTATGGGAGTGATAGTGAAGTTCAAAATTTAAAGTAAAAAGAACTAGTGTGGAAAAGTACTACTTTAAAAGTACCTACTACTTGCTGCACGATTTTGCTTCGTAAAAAACGTACTTTTCGAGCACATGCATTGTAAACGCACTTTTTGAGCACATGCATTGTTATAGTTATTTTTATGAGACTGATAGTGAAGTTCAAAATAAATAAAAATTAAAAGTAAAAAACCGGCCAAGAGCGTGTCGGGCCACGCTCAGTGTAGGGTTCCGTAGTTTTCCGTATTTTTCTCAAAAACTACTGAACCTATCAAGTTCAAAACAATTTTCCTAGAAAGTCTTTATAAAGTTCTACATTTGTGATTTTTTTCATATTTTTTAAACATATGGTTCAAAAGTTAGAGGGGGGGGACGCATTTTTTTTTTCCTTTAGGAGCGATTATTTCCAAAAATATTAATATTATCAAAAAACGATCTTAGTAAACCCTTGTTCATTTTTAAATACCTATCCAAAAATATATCATACGTTGGGGTTGGAATAAAAAAAAATTCAGCCCCCACTTTACATGTAGGGGGGGTACCCCAATAAAACATTTTTTCCATTTTTTATTTTTGCACTTTGTTGGCGTGATTAATATACATATTGGTACCAAATTTCAGCTGTCTAGTGCTAACGGTTACTGAGATTATCCGTGGACGGACGGACGGACGGACGGACAGACAGACAGACAGACAGACATGGCGAAACAATAAGGGTTCCTAGTTGACTACGGAACCCTAAAAGTAGGTACAAAACCTTGCTTGCTGTAAAAACCTACTTCATTTTATTCCCTTATAATATACTGATGAGTACGAGTAGGTCAATAATTGTACTATCAAATACAGAAACTAAATGACGTACATGTCAAATGGTAATAACGACGCAAATTCGAGTGCATGCGTCTGAGACAAGCTCTATCTATAGCAAACCAGTTTAAATGTAGAAAGACAACAAGGAACGGATAAAGCTTACCATAACTCAATGAAAACAGGTTTTAAAAACCCTATCGCGATAGGGTTTCGGAGTTAACTTAGTTAGTAGTTATGGTAACCTCATAGTAACAGATTCAATAAGCTTACCGTTTTAAAAGGTTACCTTTAAAAAAGCTTACCGTTTTATTTAGTAAGAAAATTGATTGGGTAAGCAAATTGATGAAGTTAAGCCTAAAAAGGGGTTTTCCGGTCCCTGAGTGAAACATCAATATGGTAATGACCTACTTTTAATTTAAAGTAAGTATTTTACACTTTTAAACTCTGATTTACCAGTATCAGTGACATATTTTTGTCAAAGTAGTAAAATATTTGGCAAATAAATGATCATAACATACACGTTAAACTTCCGTGAGACATATTCAAATAATAACGATAATAGCGATATAATAACGTGAGTACAACCGTATCTCAATTAATTATTTGATCATAACATGTCTATTTTGATTATAACCAGAAACTTATATTGCCTATGTTTTATATTTAAAATGTTCAGGGTGGGTATTTATTATGCTCTCGTAGAGCTGCAAACATACTCTATTCTTGGCATTTTTTCAATTTATGAATATAATGATTTTTGACGAATTGTCTAAACATGAAATGAATGATTTGTGCACTACTTCTAACAATCAGTACCCGAAACTTCCCGAGAGATAAGGACATGGGTGAATAACATAACTGAAATTTTTCGCTTAAGACGATACAGGAGGGGTCAATTCTCCATACAAACGCTCTCGACTATTTCCTCCCTGGTTTTTGAAGATAGAGCAATGATTTTTTTCAACACAGATTATTGTTATTTTTTATCTGTCTCGGACTGTTTTGATTTTTTGATATTCTTATTTTTGAAGACGTTAAGAGGTGTGGTATTCAAACTTTTCACAATTAGCCAAAAAAACTAAACGGTCCGACACAGATTATTTCATTGTTACTCAGATAATCAAATTTCGTTACGATTGATTAAGGTTTGAAGGAGGAAATAGTCGTGAGCGGAGCCTCGATTTTGAAGATTTTTGCGCAATATCTTTTAACTGAGTTGTTCTGAATGGACATTTTTTTTTCTATAAATCTAGTTAATAAGTTTAATAACACTAGTATATTTAACTAAAATTCACAAATTGAAAGGGGGGCTCCTTCCCATTTCAGCATTTTCGCTCCTGTAGCGTCTTAAGTTCTTTTGATTAGCGCTTTTTGGTACCTATCTAGAAAATGTTATGTACTTATATGATCTTCGCAAAACAGAACAAGCTCGTGTCTTTAACTGTCGAGACCGGACATTTTGAGTTCCAGTAGGTATGAGTATGACCCAAAAGCCACAGTTCGTTGAGAGCAAATTCAGCCGCTGAGCTCATGTTATCTTGCCTCGGCGTTGAGGGTTTCGAAAACGTGCTTGTACCAGAAGTCGACGGTCTTGCCCCACGCACCGAGAGTAGCGTCGTCCAGTTTCAGCACTTCGATAAACATCTTCACTATTACGTCTTTTAGATCCTGGAAAATATATAATGTAGCTTAATATTAACACTTTCGCTACCAAGAACCCGACTGTCGGGTACACCGCTCGTAGAAGCGTAGCCGATTACATGGCTTTCCCCGTATGTAGCGAAAATGTCGTAGCGCCGCGTAGAGCCCGGTTTCGAAAGTGTTAACTGGCTAATTTCAGTTGTTTTTTAAGTGGGATTTTGTTCTGATAATAATTTATAAACTGAAATAGATGTCATAATCGTACACCCAAGAAAAAGTGACTATGTCCACCGGCGGCTCAGGCGGGAATCGAACTCGGGTCTTCAGCTTACGCGGCTAACGTCTTTACTATTGCACCACTCGGCTACTGCGGTATTCGCCGTCTTCTCATCATGAAAACGATGGCCTCTGTCTGGTTGAGATTAGCGTGTGTGTGTGGATTGAGTGAGCACCTTCCGAAAATAAAAAAAAATATGCTGATCATTTAGTAAAAGTTCTAAAACAATTGTAAAACGAATCTCTGAATTTGTAAAAAGATAAATCAAAAGATACAGCCATTAACATGTGCTCACTCAGTTCTCACAAACTACCAACGAAAACAGTGAATATATTCATTTAACATATAATATTTATATACTAACATTTAGTAAAAAATAGGCCAACCTACCTCTATAAATATTAGATCACCTAGTGACGTATTTAATTTTTTACAAATAGTTTCTTATGCTCACTCAATCCTCACACTTTTGAAAAGCCGAATTTTGATGAAAAACATAAGATTTAGACCGCTATTATATGTGTATAGTTTAGTAAAAGTGAAATGGGAATTTGTAAAATACAAAACGAACCACTAACGTGTCAGGTTTTTTTATAATAAATTTTTGTAAGTGCTCACTCAGTCCACACGTTTTGAAAAAGTTAAAAATGTAAATATCTTACGATTTGTAGCACCTAAGGCACTCGAAAGTACTTCAACATTTAGTAAAAATTTTTACTAAATATCCACCATCTAATATTTTATATTCGTTGTCTGGTTTTAAAGATATTCAGACATAACTTTTCTCATACAAATGTATCAAGTAGGGTGACCACACTATGTCGGCTCCTGATTTTCCCCACCTTCCCATTGTCATATTGAGATGGGGAGTTTCGTTCAATTTTGATTTATTATCCTGACGTATATTTGGGTTATTATCCTGACGTCGATAAAAATTACACAATACACATCATCACTAGGCCAAGAACATAACCTAAAAACAGTTTGCAGATGGAGAATTAATATGGTATTAGTTTAATATAAACTATTATCAAAATTGAACGAAACTCCCCAATCTCAATATGACAATGGGAAGGTGGGGAAAATCAGGAGCCGACATAGTGTGGTCACCCTACTTGATACATTTGTATGAAAAAAGTTATGTCTGAATATCTTTAAAACTAGACAACGAATATAAAATATTAGATGGTGGATATTTAGTAAAAAATTTTACTAAATGTTGAAGTACTTTCGAGTGTCTTAGGTGCTACAAATCGTAAGATATTTACATTTTTAACTTTCTCAAAACGTGTGGACTGAGTGAGCACTTACAAAAATTTATTATAAAAAAACCTGACACGTTAGTGGTTCGTTTTGTATTTTACAAATTCCCATTTCACTTTTACTAAACTATACACATATAATAGCGGTCTAAATCTTATGTTTTTCATCAAAATTCGGCTTTTCAAAAGTGTGAGGATTGAGTGAGCATAAGAAACTATTTGTAAAAAATTAAATACGTCACTAGGTGATCTAATATTTATAGAGGTAGGTTGGCCTATTTTTTACTAAATGTTAGTATATAAATATTATATGTTAAATGAATATATTCACTGTTTTCGTTGGTAGTTTGTGAGAACTGAGTGAGCACATGTTAATGGCTGTATCTTTTGATTTATCTTTTTACAAATTCAGAGATTCGTTTTACAATTGTTTTAGAACTTTTACTAAATGATCAGCATATTTTTTTTTATTTTCGGAAGGTGCTCACTCAATCCACACACACACGAGATTAGCTACCCTTTATTCATTTTATTAAATGCATCAGCTATTGGTTCACAGTATTACAGGTGGTTCAACCGGTTAATGACGCGTGCATTCAACTGGATGTTGTTCGAGAAGTTGTTGTGTACTAGCAACACCACTAAAATACAATTTAAAATTCTTATATACTCACATGAAAGTGGCTCTCTTTAATCTGTCGTTTTTTATGAGATTCACCGAGTTTCCTCATCATAGCAGCAACAACCTCTGGCTGGTTGAGGTTTGCCACAGCCTGGTCGAGTGCAGCCATCAGGTTGATGACGTGTGCCTTGAATTGGATGTTGCTGGCGAAGTCCTCTTCTGTTTGGTTGCGAAGCATTTTGAAGAAGTCTTTCGTTTCGGGGTATGCACGGAATAATCTGTAAAAAAGAGTTTGGATTTGTGTGTATTTAAATAAAATAGTATTTTATACAATCGTGATATAATACAAAGCTTTTCAGTCGAGTACCATGTTTAGTCCACGAAGCTTGCTGAGTGGCCTAATAGTACGGTACGAGAGTGAAAAGCTTAATTATATCACTATTGTATACAATACTTTTTCTTCGAGTCATCATCTTCATCATCAATGGACGGAAATATCATCATTCATGCAAGTTAAAATTAATGATAATAGAGTCGTTCACCGTTGTATCAACATCGAATTACCTAGCAACCAATTGTTTGTAATAACCGTCTCTGATTGGCCGATAACGCGACGGATAAAAAAATGTGTTTCAGATGCAGGAAAATTTGCCAGGTATCGCAAATTAGTATAGAAATTGTATGAAGTTCTATTTTTGAAATTATTACAGTTAATTAAAGTCAACTATAATGAGCTTATTATAATTGAGTCGGAACTGCCATAGAGTATCAACACTGAAAAGTTAGCACTTATAGTTTAGTCAGTGGTGTCCTAATTGACAGATTACAGTCGACAAGTAGAAAAAAGTCATTGTAAGTTACATGTTCTATCTAATGCAGATATGTATAAATTTCTACACAATTTTTAAAAGAATAACACTGCTGACCAACTTTTTTACTGTCTAATAAAAGTTTTTCGGTTAAAAGATCTTGTGCCGTTTCACCTTTTCTACACTGGGGAAAAAGGGAAATATGAAGACAAATTCACACCGTGTCATGTTGAAATACGTACACAAAATTAATAAGTTTCTGTTTGTAAATTGTAACCGAATGATAACATTAGTTAACATGTGATTTCTACGTATATCCACCTACGTATATTATGGATGCTGTAATTCTAACATTATTAATCCGCAAATCAATCACGATGGTGCTGTATATTTCCAACAGTAGATACCTAATACACTTTTGAAATTAATTATGCTAATACATTTTTCTTCATTACCTATTTATACCATTTTATAGTACTAGTAATGCCCCATAGCTTATCAGTAGCCACAATTAATAGTACTTTATACAATCGTAATATAATACAAAGCTCTTCAGTCGAGTACCATGTTTAAGCCACGAAGCTTGCTGAGTGGCCTAATAGTACGATACGAGAGTGAAAGTGTGTGAAGCGAAAGTGGTTTGTCAGGATCGTAGTAAATGGAAATCCGTGATCTCTGCCTACCCCTCTGGGAAACAGGCGTGATTGTATGTATGTATGTATGTATGTACGAGAGTGAAAAGCTTAATTATATCACTATTGCATACAATACTTTTTCTATGAGTCATCATCTTCATCATCAATGGACGAAAAATATCATCACTCAAGTTAAAATTAATGTTGATGGCGTCGTTCACCGTTGTATCAACATCGAATTACTTGGCAACCAATTGTTTGTAATAACCTACTGTGATTGGTCGATAACGCGATAGATAAAAAAAATGTGTTTCAGGTGCAGACATTTTTTTTCAGTTAACTTAAGTGAAGTGTAATGGAATATTATAGTTCTGTTGACTAAGTGTCAAAGACTATCCAACACTGAAAAGTCAGCACTTATAGTTTAGTCTGTGGTGTCCTAATTGATAGATTATGATTAAAGTCGACGAGTAGGAGAAAGCCCAGTACAGCCTCCAATTAGGTGCTCGCTGTACCGAACATAACCCATGAAACTTGACAATAAATTAATTAGGAGGACTGCAATTAGCAGCTCCGGCTTAACGATGCGCGAACAAACTGAATACTAATGGAGTTTAATGAAGCTCCCAGTAGCGTGTTCTGCTTTGCTTAAAGCGCTATGAGTTGTAGGCTAGGCGTCTGCGTAACGTGTTCGTAGCGAGCGCGCAACGGGTTCGCGGCGAGTAGGTACGCAACGAACTCGCTCGAAAACAAGTAAGTATATAGGTGCACTAGTGGTTAGATACTTCCGATCGGGCAATTCCGGCAACGTTCGCCTCGCATTGCTACGTAGCAATTATTAGAGTCAATAATGTCAATATTACCTCTCCTTGCGTGCCCATAAATTAGAAATTATAATAATTTCGTTATTTCTGTCAACCTTTAATAATCGAAAGGGATACCTAGTGCCATGCATTATAGGGGCAATTTGATGAACCTGAACTGCTTACAAAATTTGGTTCTAAAGGACGTATTGGTTACTATTATTTATTCCGTGGTTTGACAGCGCCCTTTTAATTTATAGCTACTTGTATATCTACCATTAAAGGCTTGCTATATGAAAATTATCTTAATTAATTGTATTACCACATGCATAATTGCATATGAAATAAAAAATGTAATCCCACCTAAAATAACAGCAACATGTATATTTTACGGCTGCTCAGTTTTACGAGCACTCGCGGCGCCGACTGCTCCGGCTGTAAAACTCGCACTAAACCACTCGATCGAATCCATTGCTTGACAGCTGATGGCCTATTTGTTCCTTTAATATTTTACAGCTGCTATTTTCCATGCGACTACACCCTTTTTGTCAGAAAATATCACTTACAATTTAAAGCAATAAATACTGTAATCTGAAAGCGGCAGAAAAGTTCATTGACACAACAAGAAACGGGCCGATTCGAATTTAAATCTACGTCAGAAAGCCCTAAATACGATATGAATTGCATCGGTTTCTTCAAATAAAAATGTTACTTTGGGTAATGTTTTTACCGAACCCTAAAGATTGAATATGCCTACTTGTAAGAAACTAACATTGCAGCTACGTATCTATTCAGCATCTACCACATCTGTCACTTGCATCAATGCGGACGTATCTCTCCTTGCCGCTTGATTTGTCTTTCATTTGCACTAGATGGATCGATTTTTTTATTATTACATATATTTTTTTATAAAGATAACGCATCACCTATTAAATACACGGTTTAGTTTCGATGTTTGAGGAGCTCTGTCCCATTAGTCACGGAGTTTGCAGAGCCCGTCTCGTCGTCGCCACGAGCTTTTCACGCCGCGTGAGACTCAACTTCACTCTAACTTCACTATATGAAGCTCAACCAGCCAATAGATACATACATACATATAATCACGCCTGTATCCCATAAAGGGGTAGGCAGAGCACATGAACTACTAAGTTTCAGTGCCCTCAATGTTATTTATAATACACGGTGTAGTATCCAAAGTTATACCTTTTAAGGAGTTCTGTTCCATTAGCGACAGAGTTGGCAGAGACCGGCGCCCACGACCGCTGCACGGCGTACACCTCCCGCCGCGTGAGACCTGACACCTCGTTCACCGCGTCTGGGTTCCCGCCCCACCATATGTAGCTCAACCAGCCCCCTATTGTTATCTATGGTATAGTATCCAAAGATATTCACCTCTTAAGGAGTTCTGTTCCATTAGCGACGGAGTTGGCAGAGACCGGCGCCCACGACCGCTGCACGGCGTATACCTCCCGCCGCGTGAGACCTGACACCTCGTTCACCGCGTCTGGGTTCCCGCCCCACCATATGTAGCTCAACCAGCCCCCTATTGTTATCTATGGTATAGTATCCAAAGATATTCAACTCTTAAGGAGTTCTGTTCCATTAGCGACGGAGTTGGCAGAGACCGGCGCCCACGACCGCTGCACGGCGTACACCTCCCGCCGCGTGAGACCTGACACCTCGTTCACCGCGTCTGGGTTCCCGCCCCACCATATGTAGCTCAACCAGCCCCCTATTGTTATCTATGGTATAGTATCCAAAGATATTCAACTCTTAAGGAGTTCTGTTCCATTAGCGACGGAGTTGGCAGAGACCGGCGCCCACGACCGCTGCACGGCGTACACCTCCCGCCGCGTGAGACCTGACACCTCGTTCACCGCGTCTGGGTTCCCGCCCCACCATATGTAGCTTAACCAGCCCCCCATTGTTATCTATGGTATAGTATCCAAAGATATTCACCTCTTAAGGAGTTCTGTCCCATTAGCGACGGAGTTGGCAGAGACCGGCGCCCACGACCGCTGCACGGCGTACACCTCTCGCCGCGTGAGACCTGACACCTCGTTCACCGCGTCTGGGTTCCCGCCCCACCATATGTAGCTTAACCAGCCCCCCATTGTTATCTGTAAAAACAAAGTTAAATTTTTGACGCCAGCTGAAAGTACTAGAAGTTAAATAGAAATTAGAAATATTAGAATAATGTTGAGAATAAATTCTTAAAAATTACACGTGCCTACATTTAGGTGCCTAAATATTTACGTCCATAATAACGACTATGATAATTATATTTTGATAAAACGGTTTAACTCACTTTTATTATATGGCTATTGGTGACATGTTCCGAATCAAGGTGGTTGATTCAGTCAGGCCATGACCTGAGTGCTCGCGGCAGTTACATTACACTCAGTACCTACACGCACGACTGGCAGTTTATTTCAACTAATCGAACAATGTAAAGCATAAATAAATAAATAATTAAATATTATAGGATATTCTTACACAGATTGACTGAGCCCCACGGTAAGCTCAAGAAGGCTTGTGTTGTGGGTACTCAGACAACGATATATATAAATACTTATAACTATACGTAGAAAACGTCGATGACTCAGGAACAAATAGCTGTGCTCATCACACAAATAAATGCCCTTACCGGGATTCGAACCCAGGATCGCGGCTCAGCAGGCAGGGTCACTACCGACTGAGCCAAACCGGTCGTCAAAAAAGCAAAGCATGGAAAGTCAATACTGTAAACTCTGTAAAGTTTACATTATTGATTTTTGATGATTGATTTTAGAGTGTCATATATGTCTACTAAACTCGCGTGCCATAAGTGTCCCACACATTGATTAACTACATAAATCTAAAAACATGGAAAATATTTATATTAATTGAAGTTTTCCACCAATCGAGACTGCCCCCCCCCCCGAACCTTATAATAAAAGTGCGTTAAACCGTTTAGTCAATATTTAAAATATGTAATGAATGCTTTAATAATAAAAGTGGGAACGTGAAAATATATTTTTTTATTCTTAATCCCAATTTCAATTAGCAATTAATTTGTTGGTACTTTATTCATTAATTGAATTTCACGAAAAATACAAAAATATTTAGTACTTCGTAGATGTGCTACGCCGTAGAACTCTACAATCGAAAATTGTAACATTCTAATAATTAAGCGACCTAAAAAACATTAGGCCACTAGACTCTTATCGAATTTGGCACAAGAAATGATTATTTTCTGTAGTATTTGACACAAGAAACCAATTTTTATAGATTTTGGATATTAAAAGTGTATGGTGGCTATGTATTTTCGATTAAAAATGTGTGTAGGTAATATTTATTTTAACTTTGGCCACCGAAAACGCTGTCAGACGTGTAGTCATAGAACCTAACTTAACTTCATGCCGAGTCAATCACTGACATGATGAACTTTATGCCTCATAACTTAAATGTCAGAACATTTTGTGCTCAATTCCATTTACGTCATGCGCAGACAATCTATAGATTAACATGGCTAATGATGTTTTTGCCTAATTAAGTTAAAGTAAACTTTATAAATGTTTTTTTGTGGTTTTCAAGTCGTAATAAAATATGGTACCTAGTATTTTTTTTCGGTTAATTGGACAATAATAAATAATATGTATAAAATAAACTTTAAAAAAGGGTCAAGTAGCCTTTTCTTATGACCCACTGACATCAAAGCAAGTGCACATTAATTATTTAAATTATAAAATTTGGTTCAAAACTGCTAGTTGTAAAAATAAATGTACCTATATCTTGTTACATCCCTACTATTTTTATTCGTAAAGTAGTATTAGATAATGTAATAAAATTTAAACATAAGATTAAAAAATATTACTTGCAAAAAATAAACAATATAAATAATTAAACTACCTTTGCTCTAAACTTTTGCCCGCTCTTCAGTCTTTTTAAAACAACAAGTGCCGTTAAAAGAAAAAATATTGACGATAAATACACACAAAGTAACATCTTGCAGCCTTCTCCTGGTATCCGCCAATTTAGACTGAGGCATGAAAATCCAACATTTAACTGACAGTGTTCACAAAACAGCTTTATCACTTGTATCACGGGACAAAATAAATAGGAAAACGTTTGAGTGACACTGTGAATGCAATGTTGGTGTAAAATACACAGGCAGGTGTCCCGTTGTTTATTCTTTAGTCATACGTAAGTATACTAGGAATTTTACAGACTAAGTAACTATATATTTACATAATACAAAACATAGATATACTTACTACTGTTTTTGCTACGAATGGGACTTCGAAAATTAAATTTTAAACAACGAAACCGTAATATGTTGGATAACATTAAATATACCATATAATTTACGTTTATTAAATCCGGGGCCTCTGTAATGAAGGCAACAAACAATAATAACTTTAGGACGGAAAAACTTTTAGAATAAAAAAATAATTGCCTTTATTACTTACCTTCGCAATGACCTGTCAAATGACGGAGATGACACTAAACAATACTAGTCATACATTTCTTTTATATGTTATACGTGTAAATATTTATTAGTATTATAGGTATACACTTAATTAGGGCTGTATCTTCGCTATACAGGAGTTATTAAGAATTTTTATCGGTACCTACATAACATACCTAGTTAGTCCAATGGGTTTAATTTAATAAATTAAGAAGATTTCGTGCGGCATACGTTGTTAGAATAGTTAATTAGTTAATTATTCAGATACTTTATTGATAAAAAAAAATTAAACTGTTTATTTCTATAAATAATTACAAATAACATGTTTTTTCTTAACTACTAATCTTAACTAATAAAGATTTTTTGAGTTAAGGAGTCCTATCTTTTATGGCTAAATTACGGTATTTTATAAATATGATACTCATACAGGTCTTATAGGGTGGTACAGGCATGTCCTTCGCATCAAGGTTTAGTATTCTAAAGTGGATGTATGTCTAGATTCCTAAAGTTTTTTATTCTATTTTTGTTTCGCCTAAAACTCTTTGGTATAATGATCAGTTGGCCTAACGATGATATGGCCTAATTGTGGTTACCCTATTCAGTTTTGGATGAAATTTAAATGTCCTAAAATTTCGTGTTCTAATGTTAATTGTCATACTCATTAGTTATACTAATACAGTTTTTCATAACTATTCATTGTCATAATCCTTTTTCTCCCTAATGCATTGTATGGCCTAATAACTTTTACTCCTATAGCGATTTCAACTGATATTATATTATACTAACCCATTTTTCTTGCAAAAAGTTCTAACCTAACCTAACCCACTTTTCTGACAAGTCGTTTCTTTGATGGCTACAGTTCTAACCTAACCTAACCCATTTTTCTGACAAGTCGTTTCTTTAATGGTCACAGTTCTACCTAACCTAACCGACTTTTATTGCAACAAATCGTTTCTTTAATGGTCACAGTTATAAACTAACCAAATTTTGTGCCAAAAAGCCGATTTTGTGGTTGTCGCAGTTCTAACCTAACCTAACCCACTTTTCTTGCAGCCAGTTTTTTCTTTAATGGTTACAGTTCTAACCTAACCTAACCCACTTTTGTGGCAACAAACACACAACAACAACAATTAGGTAGTATTATACTGGTTATATTCGGGCAGGCAACAATTCAGCACACAAAATATTAGTTAGTTATGCCACATATCAGACATTATGAGCCTGACATGTTTTAGAATAATGAATATGTGGCCAATCATTATTATGCGCATTATAGATTAGGCTAATACCACACCTCGGACACTGGCGATCAAATATATGAAAGAGGCGCGTTCCTAGCACACAGTCTAAGCTCGTGTAGGTGAACGCGTACTATGCTTGTATGAGTGAAATATGACAGGTTGACTGTTCGCGTTTTTGACAGGCGGTAACTGTGAGGCAACCGAGAGGGGGAGGGCGGCACTTTCAGCGGGGGGCGGGAGTGGCCATACTGTACGATAGTACTCTTTATTATACTGTGCTAATACATACGAGGCGAAAAGAATTATGGAATAATATTAGTATAGATCAAAAGTTTTTATGATCATAAATTTTATTGCAAATTAAATAAGGCCTTTAAAGTAATATAGTAAAAATAAATAGGACAAATAAAGATTAGGCCATCCATTACACTATGCCAAGTATGATGTTATGCTAATTGATTATTAGGTTACATGCCCATTAGGCCAAAACGGTTAGGCCAAGTGATAATATTATAGAACAAACGTTCTTAGGAATGTAGAGGGACACCCTTCTAAAGTATGTCCTTCAACTCCACTTTTTCTAAAATGTGATCTTTCGTTGACAGTATTGGTTGGATTCGAAAAATTTGTCAATTTGTTTTGGTCAAAGAGGATCGAGTATTATAGAGAGTTTACTGTCAAAGTAAAATGTGTAATCACACTAAAACTTTTGAGCCTCAGTTTTGACAATTTGGCCCAGCTTCTTAGCTTGATATGTGTTAAAATGTCAAATATTAATATCAGAGCCATCTAGCCGAGCGTCTCCCAAGGGTGTATCGCCATCTAGGCCACCGTACCTTTTTTTGTATGGTTTTGAGGTACGTTTTTTTCTTAGACTTTAACTGTCTATACGGAGTTACATATGTCTTTGGTTTGGTTTGGTGGTCTGCACTTTCCGCATAACTGTTCGACAGGTAACCAAGTGCCCCAAGTGGCAACCCTATTGAGCACTTGATCGCATTATCATCACAAAAAAGTACGTGTGGTCACATTAATGTATACCTTTCTCGGTAAACAGTATTCGCTGAAACTTATCGCTGATATAATATTTGAGCTGTAACTCGGCATCACATGCTCGAAGCAAACACACTGAACTAATATTTACTTGAGACCTAATTTCTTAGCAGGTACGATTTACTTACTCGTGTTTACATTGTTAATCCTTAGACTAAGTGAAATAAATCTATGTGAGCAGAAGCAAAAATCTACGTGAGTGCCTTATGGATTTGTTAGCAAAAAGGTAAGGTCCTACAATATTTTTTGCAAATGCTTTGTACCTAATCGTTTTATCGGAGATACACGGCTGGATGCAACGGACCCCCAGTCGTATTCATTTACGGATATAGAGTAGATGCGGAATATCATGATCAGGACCAATACAGATCCTCCAATTAGCTTTTGAGTAGATATTTAAAAAACTGTATCTACCGGCTGTCGGTGTCCCGTCGGCTCTATGGCCGCTACTCGACGCAAAATTAGCGCCACAGCGCAGCAACACTATAGCGTTAGTTAGAAACTTAACAAAACGAGTGTGGAAAAGGCCTTAGTGACATTCATTATGTCCGGGCCTCCGGGCGGTTTCGTATGTTTGTCTCCTCGGTTGACAGCGCGGCACGGGCCACTAATTAAATTGGAGTTTGCGGCGACCTCGCGCTCACGCCTGGCCCTCTAGCTAATAGTACAATCGTTGACGCACCGTATCCTATAATGGTTATCTCTCCCTATCGCTCTTCCGTATTGGTGTGACAGAATCCGTTGCGCATCGTTCGCCACGGAGCGTCAACGATTCCCGCTTGGCTACAGGCTCTGAACCCCAATAATTGCATTATGCGGGGTTGGACCGCTCGTTTAACGCAATTGGTCGATCATCGGTCAATTAATTGAGAGTTTTATGTCTTCGTTATATGGCATCTGGAGAGTTGGAATGGCCGGAATAAATAGGTAGTTAGAAAATTGAAAAGATTTCAGAGGACTTATATTGACCGGGATATATACCGTGATTACCTTGATTTTTATTGAGGACCCGCTATTTTGACGCAGTTGCATGCATCAAGATCACGGGCAATATAAGTCTAATGAAATTAACCGTGACTCTTAAGATTTCAGAGATTCACTTTTGCTGCTGTATATTTCATTTAAATAAAATAGACAAGAAATTTTAGCAAAGAAACTAGCCCTAGTTAGCGCCACTGTAGATGCAAGTTCAGAAAAACAGATTTAAAAAATCTAATTATTTAAACGCGGTAGCGTAGCGCTCATTCAAAAATATTTTGAATTTTGATGGACTTTTTACATTTAACTAACTCTATTAGTAATCATATACTTGAAGCTGAGACTGCATGTATATTATTCCTGCGTTCTTACTTTGTACTCTTTAACATGCAGAGTAGGTACCTAAACTAAGTAATTTGATTGCACTCCACTATCGTGCATTTGTAGTAAATGCAATTTGCTGAAAATCGATAAGACTTTATAGAAGGTGTACATTGATTCGTTCGAGGTAGGTGTATCGCAGCAAATCAATTGACTTAAGGTGAATTTGAGACTTTTCTTCAAAAACATATTTAACTGTGAAATATATCGACACCGACTAATTGGTGACTCGACTTTAGAGAGGGGAGGGGGAGCAACAATCAAAAGAAAATACGAATTTGGCGCCTCCCCTGAACATAATGCGCGGAGCATGGGCCTGCATGGGTGCCGCTGCCATGTATGAAATAGGCTACTTGACCCTTTTTTAAAGTCTGTCTACCTAACATATTTTATTATGACTTAAAAACAACTAAAAATATTTTTAAAGTGTTCTTTTACTTTACGTATCAGGCGAAAACAATCATGATTGTGTTGACATGCAGTAAGGTTCGAATTCGATGACGTCACTACATCGCTGACAGCGTTTTCGGTGGCCAAAATAAATAAATAAATTACACACATTTTTAATCAAAAATACGTAGTCATCATACACTTTTAATTGCCAAAATTTATAAATATTGTTTTCAGTACAGATGGCGTTTTTTTTACGCACTAGTGCGAGAAGTGGTTCATTATATGCCAGGTCGAAACTTCGGAGGCTCATCTGTACTGAGAAACGTCGTACGATACACGTACTGTACTATTTTTTTATATGTCATATACTACAGAAGACAATCATTTATTGTGCAAAATTCGATATCAGTCTAGTAGTTAGTCTATTATTGACCACTTAAATTAAAAAGGTTACATTATTGATTCCGTTTTGATTATTTAAATTAATATTATGAGCTTGTGTGAATTGGTGAAAGCAGTGCCCTTACAGGGTTTAAAGCTGTTGCGTAGTGAAACGTAGCACATGTAAACCTTTGTAACTATTAAAGTACTGATTACTGATAGTTAGGTAGTGTAGGTGTGCGGTACATTTAGCCATAAGACGTGGTACGAAGGCAGTGCCCTTGGGGTCACCCTGCAAATAGCCAAGGTAAATACATAGATAGCGCTGACCTCGCCGCGCAAGGCATTCAGGTACATCTACCCCTAACCTAAATGAAAATGAAGCTCTAATGGAAGACCACTTTTTCGATTTTCAAGAGACTGTTTGTTCTAAGTTTTTTAAGTTTTTTTTTTTACTGAACTAAAACCTTTACTGACAATAATTTGTCTCCGGTAAGCGCGATAGTTACTCATGACAGTCTATGTCTACTCACTATGAAAACGGTTTATATCCCTCTATTCTTGTATAATGATGAGTGCTTGGTCAACGGGTGACGAGAGTTCTTGGCAAACGTCGTGAAGGATTCGAAACGTCGGGGTGTATTTCCTAAAACCTTTATTAAGTTTTATTTAACTTTAGAGAAAGCGCATAGGTATTATTTTTTTGTGATTATGCTACTTAGGATAAGACTTTATAGAACTTTATACCTATACATATAAATATGTTTTTTTTTCAGTTATCATTGCCACGGCTCAAGAGCCTGGGGTCCTGATTGATGATTGACCATGTTTTTTTTTTCAGTTACATGTTGTAACAAAATTTAAGATATTGCACTGAGCTTACTTTTATTTCAAAGTATCCGTTTCATAAATTCTCATTTCAGCGGTATGCTACATTTTTTTAAAAAATTCGGCTTAAAAGTAAAAGTTGATCGAAATTTCGACTCTACAAAATATTTTTCGTATTTTACATAATTAACTAGAGTGCCAAATGTGTCCAACACTCGTGGCACGCGTGTTAAATAAAATCAAGATAAATTATTGCAATAAGTAAATAATAGCGTGCTATTTCTGAATATGTCCACTTGTTTTCAAATTAAATAATCATTATCTATCTACTCGTAATACAGATATGTAAAAAATGCACTCAACATTATTTACCTAATATACATAATGTACCTAATGAACGCGGTAGTTGTTATGTAAATAATAGCGATAACCTAAAATAAAATAAACTTAGCAGTTTATGTTGCCAAATTTATAAATAAACCAGTCATATGATGTTATTGCGATGAAGCAATAATAACAGATTTTGATTTTTTTTCTATAGGTACCAGTGGCGGCTGGTGAAAATTTGAATACCTACCAAGTGCAATTTGAAGAATCACGTCCAGAGAGAGAGAGAGTCAGCGAGTTTCAGCGACGCAAAGGATTTTACGAAATGGTAGAGCCTAAACGGGGGAAGACGTTGAGTCCCCTGAACCCCCCTTTATACACATTCCTGTCGAATGAAAATGGCAGTCACTAAAAATCTTCAATACGAAATAATTCAATAGTTATTTTTGAGGTAGGGTGCATTGGGGTAATTTCGAAAGTCACATAAAAATCACCCATTATTTCCATCACATCAAGATTCCCCTTTCGAAATTACCCGAGCACTTCTGTGCTTCGAAATTACCCCAATGCACCCTACGCTCAAAAGTTGACACAATTGATCAAAGCAATCCACAGGGATCCCACTTTTCTACCAATTAACTTCGTGTAGTGTAATTACAAGTTTCGCCTACGTATGGACAATTTAAATAATTATATACGTCAGTGTGGCTACCGTGAGTTTTTTCACTAGGTACACCAACTGGTAAAAGGCTCTCTAAATCTTCGAGAATGGACGAGAAAGTTGCATCCTATCCACAGTGAAAATCAATTGTTGTAAGAATAAGAATGTAAGAATAAGAATAGTTGTATGTCTTTCCCATCACGGATGGTATTCCGGACCTTTGGGAGGCGTGCGGTGCGCGGGGCCGAAGCCAACACGTAGAGGCCCTACAATTTACAAGAAATAACTACAATTAAGTACATTTGTCCTGTGGCCCCACACTAGGCTAAGCCTGTCATGCGGCAGCCAAAATTAAATGAACATTCATGGGACAACATGCCCATTCTTCTTTGTTATTCTAGTAACATTTTTATTTGTGACACAAATATGTACCTACATATCGAATTTTTATGTGAGTCATGAGAGTATTTTTTCTTTTTGGTAGAATCTTTTAATTTTAAATGTGTCACAATGATGGGATGACAATAATTACATAAGCACGTTTTAGGGCTAGTTGCATCAACCACATTTGACAGACACATCATCGTCACGCAGCAGACGTCTATGGAACTTCCCATGCAATAAAATTTAACTAACGCTTTAACGGTGACAGAAGGTTTGATGCAACCGGCCCTTACACGTACATAGTAAACGTAGTATTTTGGTTCGATCAAGTTACAGTTTGGGGGCACTGTTCACATTCTCCATACAATGAATGAACGTTTATCGTGACGTGAAACTAGAAAACTCATGGTAGCAATATTGTACTCACGAGGCAAGTAAATTGATAGGGACACAGCTAAATTAGCCACCGTTCCAGTTTAGTTGTAAAATTAAATGTTGTTTCATAATTTGGACATTTCCATTGGACAGCATGTTACCTATGTATGTCATGGGATGACTTTGTAACTGTTGTTTAATATAGGGTGTTTTTGGTAGCGGGTCAATTAGGGCAGCTAAAAGAATTAATGGTCTTAGAAGACCTTTCTTCGATTTCAAATTAATAGACTTGGCGTTTACAGATTTAAAAAAAGGCTGCGAGTAAAAGGTTTTAGGTAAACTTTATTTGGTGCCAATCGATTCCATTCCTATCTCGAATCAAAAGCATGTATGGGATCAAAAAATAGAAATACTTAATTCCCCATTGGATTACGGGAAAAATTAAATATAATGTCTATGAATAATAGCTAAATCATAGCAGTGAATGAATACCCACTACAACTGATAGCTTTCTTTCGTTCTTATCAAGGCGTAGAAAATTCAAAACAAAAGAAAAATAATCCTGACGTGAGGTTTTAAGAAAATCTTGAGAAAGAAACACAATAAAAATAGTACAATATAGAAATACAATATAGTTGAAAATGTCAACTCTATTTTAAAGCAACAATATTCCTTACCACATATGTGACATTATGACACAATAGAAGAATCTGACCCATCTCAATCACGCATTGTAGGTATTCTATTATTGAATGAGCTATAATATATTATAACTCTCAAACGGTATCAAGTAACCTTTTGAACTAGTGAGAGGAACTATCCTTTGTGCTCAATTTGACGTTATCGTCACGAGTTATTTCACCGCCTGTTATCATTCATATGCGTTTTATTGGAGTGCTGTATTTTATGTCGCTTGTAATAAGAGCATGTCTTTATGGTATGCGCTGTGTGATGTTTATTTCTATTTGTTAAAGGAGCTTTTAGAGGTTTTTTTTAATCTGTAATTTCCGATTCCAGTCCCCGCGAATGATACGGGCGGCTGAATTCAATTAATCAGTATTTTTCCCGTAGGCACATATAAAAATCTGCGTGTAATAATGAAATTTGTGAAGTAATTTAATGATGAAAATGATGAATAAATGAATGATAATGAGTTATGTACCGTTAATTTTTTGAGTTTATTAACTATATAAGTGATAAATTTACAGAATGAGTCGAGTTTTTTGTAATGATTTCCAAAAGGTTATAAGGATCAATTTTGACATTTTGACAGACGATTTCGTGGGCGAGACGTGGGTTCATAAATTTAGGGCAATATCTGAGGAGATGATCTATGGATTGTGGAGTGGTTTGGTCGCATGGGCATAGGTCATAGGGGGTGACTTTGAAGCGATGGAGGTACGTTTTACGTACGTTAGCTTTTAGAGGTAAAGACTTTACGCATCGTTTTACTTCAAACTTAAATAAATGAAATATACTAGGAAAAAGTGTCTAAGGCATCTAGTAGCCCACGGCCAGTGGGCCACGGCTGGAATCGAACCAGAGTGCACTGCTATCGTGACAGATATGATGAAATTGATGAATATGAGTTTATGTCGAACGAGTCTGACGTCGTACCGTGCGATAAATACTGCGATGCCTACAAATTTCAAATATTAGATCTAGGTACGATATGCACCGGATACATTAGTGCCAGATTATTACATATTATGGCCCTTTGTAAGTTTGTCGTTTCGATACAGGTACATAAACTAGTTCTCTCGCACTAGTGCCATACATTTGCACCACATGAACCTACACATAGCTGTGCCTAATTAGTTTCTTATTTTATTTTGTGCTTGAGATTGTGGCGAATCCGTTTTTATTCTGTTTTAACTATTTGGTACTATTTGGTGTGTTGTGTGTCACATACACACAACACACCAAATAGTACCAGTGGTGGTCAGTGGTCACCAACAAGGAGCAAGCTGAAAATCAGCGCTGCAGCCGCTGGAGCAGAATGCTGAGCTTGATCCTTTTTGCTGACACACGATAGTCTATTTATTTTTTGTTGTTTGTTCTTACTGTACTGTTTATGTTGATGTATTGTGTGTGTGTGCAAATAAAATATTATTTGTTTCTTTCTTTCTTTTTTTTTCTCTTTTCTTCATTTTCTTTCGTTACTTGCAAAACGACGATTGGTATTTTGGAATTTTAGTGTGTAATTTGTTAATTTTTTGCTATTACACTGGTTTGAACTTCATTTTTACAAATAAGTATGACTGAAAGATAGCATATTTATAAGAAAGTTTTAAAATAATAGAGAGCACAGAACTTATTTCCTTACTTATTCAATTATATAACAATTTATTATCCAGTTTCAGCTTTAGTAATACCAAGGACGATTATAAAGGACCAGCAGAGTCCATACTAAATACCGTACCCCGTTGGCAGCCGTAAATCTACGTCGCTAGATGTCACTAAGAGTGTCATTTGAATAAAAATGTCGTTTTTTTTTTAAATACGCACGCGGTAGTTCAACGGCATTACAAGTGATACAGTGAAAAGTATATAGATGACGCTAGGGGCCCGTGTCATGTTTCAGTCCCTGTTTACAACGCAAGCCATCGTTCTTATTTTGAATTATGACAATCATGCAAAAGAGTACCATACTGTCAAATTTTCTATCTCTTTCATTTTGAGCGTGACGTCAATGATTAGTAATATTACTTTCAATATATTTAAAATTTAGATTTTAATGAGGCCATTTCGAACGCTGTTTTTGATAGATATCATGTTGACAATCAATCTCCTGACCGTCTCGCTCATACCAATCCTATCCTATATTTGAACGAGTGCGACCTAACAGTTGAGTATTATTGAAGATTTTTGAATGTCTAAAATCTTATTGGTAGTTGTCGAAAACCCGCTTTTTCCATAAAGTGTTGGCGCGACGTCAAGTGGGTGATAGGCGTACGAGCAAGTACGCGTTGGATGGTCGACTACTATGGGCAGCGGTTTTTACGCGTACTTACGGTGACACACAATCGAAAAAGGTCGTCGAGCCATAAGTACGCATACCTGGGTGGCTAGCCGAATGGCACAATCGCTCACGAAACGCTCACGAAACGAAGCGCTAGTAGATATCTATCTCTATCGCGCTTGCGTATTGGCGCGACAGAGCCAGCGGCGTATCGCTTTCGTTTGGCGTCGGAGAAATGCCATTCGGCTACGGGGCCTGCTCGTATCGTACGTTTATCACCCACTTCAGACTGCGTTTCGATCGGCGTTTAGCGACAATGATTACCAGCTCGGCTTCATGGCTTTACGAATCTTAGCTCGGACCATCGAATATGAAACTTATAAACTTCTTTATACACAAGGGTATAAAGAAGTTTATAACCAGGTGCTCCATGACACCATTGCACCAATCTGTCACCAGCACCGCTACACTTCAACGGCCAAGTCACACAACATCCATACTCATATTATAAATGGGAAAGTGTGTGTGTCTGTTTGTTTGTCCATCTTTCACGGCAAAACGGAGCGACGTATTGACGTGATTTTTTAAGTGGAGATAGTTGAAGGGATGGAAAGTGACATAGGCTACTTTTTGTCTCTTTTTATATCCCCCCACTTCCTTAGAATGGAGGATGGAAGTTTGAGGAGAGATTTTCGAATTTAACGCGAGCGAAGCCGCGGGCAAAGGCTAGTTAACTATAATAATAAAGAAATCGCAGTAAGGAACTTTATGTAGATTTCATTACTTTTTAGAGATAAACAAGCAGCTCCATCGAGACGGTTTTTTTTACAGAATGTTTTTGGTGGGATATACATAGGCATAGGTATATAACACTAACAAGGTATCTATTGTCTTAGTCCGTTTTCACATTATCCGATCCGATATCGGATGTCGGAAGGATTTAACTGAAAAAATCCAAGATAGCGCCTGTAATGTATGGGGTATCAGTCCTACATCCGATATCGGATCGGATAATGTGAAAACGCATTTAGTCTCATTAATTATTACTTATGTCAGAGTTTCACTAATTATTTCCTTTTATTCATTTATTATCTCAGTTTATGTTTATACGAGTACCAAACGAGTAGTATACGAGTAGAAAATATATTACCAAAACAATACAAACTATCATTAATTTATTATAAAAACGTAATCCAAAGTGCCACACCTCGAGGCCTAATTATCCGCGTTGTGTCCAAGACGAAGCCTGACCGACGAAGCCTGACCGACGAAGCTAGCAAGTCTCTCTACATGTTAGCTGAAATACTGTCAAACCATTCACTATGATTACTCAGATTATTATAAGCAAAATGATCTTCGAATGAACTTTCTGGACAATTGAGATGCATGGGCGCAGTCGAAACCAGCTCGCCCCTTCAGCCGTGTCCCGTTGAAAATCGGAAAGATTCTTTTCCTTAGCAGATTTAATGTTTACAAATTGGATTCGCCTTCTCTCACCTAAACTGGTAATTTTATGTATGAGGTCATTGGTCATACATGTTATTAATTCTGTATCTCTACTCGCATTGCTGCTGCGATTCTAAAATATTTAATATCCATAATATATTATGAATATTCAATAAATCATACAATGACATTTGTGATGTGACATGGATGTCAGATGTCACATCTGTTGGCACAATGATTGCGTTTTGTTGAACGTATTTGAGCTCAACATATAGGTTTATTATCACTAAGTATATTATATTAATGAACAACGAAACGGATGTGACATTTTCCTAGTCCACCAACGTCATCTAGTCATTTTATTTGGCAATAATTAGACAACATGCGAACAAACTTAGCCAGCGAAGCGATCACAACTACGTCGAGGCCGACCAAAAAATATAATTTGTAAAAATTGTGTTTTGAGCCAATATTTTGATATTAAAATAAAGTTTTTTGATAGTTATTCATAGTATAATATAAAAACAAGTAAAAATATGTGTGAAAATATGTTTTTTTCCACTCCCGGGTTACGAAACAACGCCATCTAGTTTTAAAGCAAAAACTAAGCTTTTTTCAGGGGTACGCTTTTTTGTATGGGCTATATTAGTCTAGTATTAAATGGTCCTTGGTAATACCTATGTTTAGACTTTATGTCATTTATGATTAACAGGGCCAGAGAAACAATAATGGCTGAACCAACATGCAAAAGGAAATAACATATATTTAAATACATTACTTATTCAAACAGAATATTATATTCAGTCATATAAGTCGTTGCATAACAGTCATTTGTTATTGTTTAATTATATGTATTAATACCCGACTAAAGTAGGAATTGAAATACTTATAACTAACTAGCTTTTGCCCGCGGCTTCGCTCGCGCTAAATTCGAAAATTGCGGAATGCTCCATACAAACTTTCACCCCCATTTTAGGGAAGTGAGGGGTTAGAAAGAGACAAAACGTAGCCTAACGTAAAATACCCTATAATGGACGGTGATGCCATTATGGACAAAAAAACACAATCCTTAAAAATAAGTATCTAAAATTAGTTTCTAAAAACTGACGGCATTGTACCATAAACAAGAGTCATAGAGCTGCTTAATTTTAAAATTTCATTTACTTGATTCGGATATTTCTGAAGGATTTGGCGGCAAGATAAGTCATCAGTTTACTGAAAAAAATATCAGGACGGATTCTTAGTAATGTTGCTAAGAGAGTTGAGTTCATGTATAAAATAAAATAAAAATAATACTCGGTGTAAACTTAAAGTGTTAACTTACTGCAGTAAGCATGAGATAAGGTATAAAACATACTAGTTTGTTGCTCCAAATATATAAAGAAACAGTGTTATTTTGCGAGTGTCCATAACTGGAACCGGAAAACTGCGTATCTCCTATGATGGACAAGGGACAATTTACGAAACCAAAATTGACAAAAAACAATCCTATGTTAAAATAACCCAAACTAATTTTATTTGGGGTATATAAAATTTACTCATTGAGTATCAGTTGGCTTTAAAAGTAAAATTTTAAACTTATTTCACTGTCCATAATGGGGGATCCATTACTGGAGAACTGCCGTCCATTATTGGAGAAAAAACACCTAGTTTTAATTTGTTAACTATGAAGAAACCAATAGGAATATCTATTCTGCAATACGCTTGAAATGTAAATGTAGAAGAAGTTTGTAAAGAAAGTCAAACATGTTCTGAATTCTTTGAAGGTAACAGGAGAGTAAATACTCTATTTAGAAGTTTTAAAAACCCACGCTTAGGTATTTTACAAACTTGCGGCTACAAATCGTATCCAAAACTTAAAACAAACAATAAAACTATAAATACTCCATAAAATGTCGCTCAAACCGTCCAGATTTACGAATTTACGGCTTGGCCTATTTCCAACGAAGTTTGTCAAACGAACCGGAGTAAACGTTTATGATAATTAACTACGGATATATTCGGCGTTTTAAGGCCCTGTAGGTTTATTTTTAGTAGGTGCATTGGGGTAATTTCAAAAGTCGTCTAATTTCGAAAGTCACATAACTATCAACATTATTTCCATCATATTAAGATTCCCCTTACGAAATTATCCGAGCATTTCTGTTATTCGAAATTACCCTAATGCACCTTATTCTTCCCTCACTGAGCGTAAACGAGTTCAATATATGGGTATGTATGCAGGGCCGGATATGATTATTATTTTATTAAAAAAATTTATTACTTATATTCACCGGAGGTCGCGGGTTCGAACGGGCTCATACCAATGAGTTTTTCTGAACTTATGTGCGAAATGTCATTTAATGTCTGCCAGTCGCTTTTCAGTGAAGGGAAACATTGTGAGGAAACCGGATTATACCTACTATTCCAATAAGGCTTAGTTCTGGTTGGAAGCTCAGTCGCTTTCGTAAACCTAGTGCCTACGCCAAATCTTGGGATTAGTTGTCAAAGCGGACCCCAGGCTCCCATGAGCCGTGGAAAATGCCGGGATAACGCAAGGAGGATATTATATATTCACATTATAAGTGACTGCTCTGATTAGGGTAAGATTATAAGTTGATTAAAAGATAAATAAAAAAAACAATACTTTCAATTTGTAGAGGTTCACGATGTTCATAAATATTCCAAATTTCAAAGCGATCGCATAAGTAGATCTCGAGATATTCAGTAATGTGACAGACAGACAGACGGACAGAGCGACACCATAAGTTTATTCCTTTTTGGTACGGAACCCTAAAAAGTAATAGTAACACTCTTATGGCTCATTTTAACGTTTTACATAGGTAATTTTTAGGTTTTATGCACTTTTATGGGTACCTAGCCCATAAATTTTTATACCTGAATTTCTTCTATCAAATAAAAGTCAAAAACAGAATTCAAATCGCAAAAGTCCCTAGAGATAACATCTATATTGCAAATTTTTGGCAACCAATTATTCTGATCCAAAACAGCGCTACAACTTTTCAAAACTCCACTGTCTGCTGAGCTATAACTACTGCACCTTAAGACTTAAGTGATTACAATTTTAGACTAGTTTGTACGCGTGTAAACTATTCTGAGTAAAACTAATTTATTTCATGAGTCTTAAAATTGTAGCAGCAACCTCGGGTATGCAAACTAAGTACAACTCCTGCGGGCCTAGCACGCTAATGTGCTATCGGGTCGGTTAGGTCGGTGTGTCCTTTTCACATTCACAAAGAAGGTGCGACCGACGCGATAAGCTATATTAGAGGTACATTGGCGTTCTAGGCTCGCTTCTGACTAGGTAATTTACTGTTTTTCTTGTTCAAACCGAGAGAATGACCCACATGTAAAAAAATATTCATTCCAACTACAGAAGTTCCTCTGACTTCGACAGCTGAACAACTCAAGTAACTATGAATTAAAATGGAAAAAACACATAACAACGCCTGTATGAATGAACTTACATTTTATTACCCAATTGATTCCACTCAATCTTTTTTAGTAGCTCCTTATCTGTCCATTTTAATTAATAGCTTCTTGTATAGAGTTCGACCGCCGATAAGGACTGGCGTTCGACGATATAGATCGTGTCATTCATATTGACGCGAAAATTTGACAAATCTAACCTTTGATGGTATTAAAATATGATAAAGGCACGCGTTATAGTGAATGACAAGCTGTTTGTGTGCTCACGCATAGCACGTGCACTAAGTGTTAAAGCAAATAACTTTAATGAGTTTATTCTGCTCGAGTGGACTGATGTGATAAGTTAGCTGGTGTCTTTAATTCCATTGTGGTTAGAGTCATTTATTGAAACACCTTCAAAATAAACCCACGCCACTATATAAAAAAAGAATAGAAGAAAAGTGCCGGTTTTCTTCCAATTGCTGTATTTGCTTCTTTTGCGTCAGGTGTTATAAGTTGCCGTATGTATAAAAAATACCAAGAATATCAGGTAGTGAACGTCGAACTATATAATGTTATCCACAAGAATGTAAAGATATTTTTTATTTTGGTAATTGATAATGATAAGTACGAGTTTTGTTTTCCGTGATCATGATGCATGCAACTGCGTCGAAATATCGGGAGCTCGACAAAAATCAAAAAGGTAATCACGGTCTATATCCCGGTCAATATAAGTCTACTCTAAGAACAAATTAAATTACTTTCATAGAAAATATTAATTAATTAATTAAATAATTAATTTAATGTTTAATATAAGTCTAATGATAAGTACACTAAAACATACTAAATAATAAACTAAAACTAACTTAAATTATAAATATGTATGTAAAAATGTAAAGTAAGTAATTTCATACAAATTTTTACTTGATGTTCAAAGCTGGCAGGTAGAATTGACGTTTGAATTATGAGTTTGAATCATAAATGTTAAATAAATTGGTATCATTAATTACCTACAGTTGATATTTCCCTCGCGTTGATGTGATGAAAAATATGTGTTTCACTCGCTGGCAACATTTGTTTAACCTAAGCAGTACCTTGAAACCCTCGCAACGCTCAAAATTTCACATTTTGAATAACATATAAGTACCTAAATTTTGACGACCGGTCTGGCTCAGTCGGTAGTGACCCTGCCTGCTAAGCCGCGGTCCTGGGTTCGAATCCCGGTAAGGGCATTTATTTGTGTGATGAGCACAGATATTTGTTCCTGAGTCATGGATGTTTTCCTATGTATATAAGTATGTATTTATCTATTTAAGTATGTATAGAGTCGCTTAGCATCCATATTACAAGCTTTGCTTAGTTTGGGGCTAAGTTGATCTGTGTAAGGTGTCCCTAATATTTATTTATTTATCTATTTATTTATTTACCTAAATATTCTATATTTCGGAAGCAGGAAATTAAACATGATTAAAATTAAAAAAACTGGTGTTTCTTAAGTTGAAGTTAAAAGGGACCGGGACTTGTAGTGTGTGTAGTGTGTTCTTGGATAGAAGAAAAACCAACAGTTGGTTGAAGTTGAATCGAAGATTATCCATATTATCTTGAAAACGATTATGATTAGGTAAGGTATAAATAACAGATTGATTTGTTTAGTATTGGGTTGGTAAGAAAGTAATGAGCGATCGATTGAATTCCACATAAAATTTTTGAGAGAGTTCTAGAATCTTCTATGGTCGAAAGTATATAAAGGGCGAGTCGCACAGTTTCTCGTCAGTCATTCACTAGCTGTCGCCGAGCTAATATAAGGAAGAAAATGGACGAATTAAAAGTGCATGTAAGGCATTGCTTACTATATGAATTTCAGTCTGGCCATTCAGCCGCCCAAGCAGTGCGTAATATATGTCAGCGTGTTGCTTCTGAAGTTGTGTCTGAGGCCACGGCGAAACGATGGTTCCAGCGGTTTCGTAGTGGCGACTTTTCATTATCAGATCAACCTAAGTCTGGTCGACCGGTGAAGATTGATGTAGCCAAATTAAAAACCTTAATTGAAGGAGATCCGAGGCTAACGAGTCGTACTCTTGCTACCGAGTTAGGCTGCTCTCATGTCACCATAGAAACACATTTACACGAGTTAGGAAAAAACTACAAATACAGTGTTTGGATACCGCACGAACTTGATAGAGATCAACTAAACCGGCGTGCCGATATCTGCATACAACTTCTGTCTTTTCGCCGCACATTCAACTGGTTGGACCATCTTATCACTGGAGATGAAAAATGGGTCTTATATATAAATCACACACGCAAACGTCAGTGGCTAGCTCCAAACGAAAAAGGAATAGAGGCACCAAAAACAGAGCCTCACCTGAAAAAAGTTATGCTGTCCGTTTGGTGGGATATTCATGGTATTATTCACTGGGAACTCCTACCAAGTGGAATGACTGTTACCGCATCAGTATACTGTAATCAGCTTGAAAATTTAAACCAAAAAATCTGTCAGAATCGTCCACAGCGTGCTAAAGTTTTTTTCTTACACGACAATGCTCGCCCACACATTGCAAAAGTGACTCGGCTAAAGCTATTGGAGCTAGGTTGGAAAGTGATACCTCATCCACCGTACTCTCCAGACTTGACACCTACGGATTACGCATTGTTCAGATCGCTAAGCAATGCCTTGTATGAAAAAAAGTTCGATGATCAAGCCCATCTACGACAGTACATAGCTGAGTTTTTTGAATCTAAGCCTAAGAACTTCTTCGCCGATGCTATTCATTCTTTACCAGAACGATGGAGACAAGTAGTAGATAACGAAGGCCGTTATATTTTTGATAAATGATTAAAATAATAAATTAAATAAAAATTACAATATTGGTTATGATTCGCTCATTACTTTCTTACCAACTCAATATATTATAAGGTCCTACGTCCTACCAGTTCGGTTTGCTATAAATAATATGTGATGTATGTTATTATTTTTACTTAAATTTTTCCTTGTATTGTGGGCCGCTGGTTACAGGATATACACGTAGGTAGAGAATATACCTAATATATTCAGGTGCCACTCAGCGTACGGCACAATGTTATGAATATGATAATTTAATTATTTCCAACTCTCACTCAGAAGTAAATTGCCACGCGACGACGTTGACGACGATTTTTTAAATATTTAATTTATTAGCAGTCTACGCACATCATGTAGAATAGTAAGTAGATTAGGTATGATGTTTATCAAGAGTATTTTATCAACACTTGTATTCATGATCGTATAGGAATACTGTCTTTTGTTTATGTTTCAGGTGTACAAGGTCAAGTTCACACTACATATCAAGCCGGAACCGTGTCACTGTTTCATAAATCTCCAGCGAAATGCACTTCAAATCATAAACAAACACGATAGCATAACTCGCGGGAAGAATAAAATACTTACGATAGGTAGCACAGAGCCGATAGAAAATTTGGCGCGCTTTTTTCAACGACAACGTTTGTGTTTTTTGGCGCGCTGCTCGGGGCCAAGGCGCGCGCGTTTCAGCCTGCGGGTGGTTCGAGACTGAGCTCAGCTGTTCACTACAGCCGCCCGCCCTCCGTACTATCGCCTCGCCACTTTAATGCCTAGCCTAGATGAATGCATAAGTTTAGTTGATAACGTCTAGACGCAATTTAAGACCTGGAAATTGAATCCCATGTGCTGTAGATGGATGCAATTTATACGAAGTTAATAACTTGCTCGTGTAACTTAAAATAAGCTACCTAATATTGAGACCATATCATATAACGCCATCTAGTTGACCTCTCAAATCGGCAACACGATTTGGTCTAAACGTCGAAGAAGATTCATACTTATTTAACATGACCCGTACAATGAGTGGGATTTTTGTATTACCAATTCCCTAATTTCCAGTGCGACTTCTTAAAATTTTGCAGTAAGTAAACATATTTGCACATCAAAGTACCAAGGTCCCTGCCATCTTTGGTGTTTAGGTACAAGTAAATAAATGGAATTTCGTATGCACATCCAGTTCTACAATTTAGGCACAACATAAATTATGCAGCTTGTATATAATAATCAACATATTTAATTCCAAGGCTAATATAATAGAACCCTGTCGCTTTGAATTCTTACTATGGCGTCTATACACGTGTCGGTCATTGATCGTAAGATTTGGTTGTGCTAGGTAGGTATATATATCATCATGAAACATAAAACTCTTTTCATCGTAGCCCCGAGTCGGCGAAGTCCCGCTCAGCGGGGCTCCTTTCTCTGGGAAAATTTCCCTTCGGGCACTTATAGCATCCTAATAAACCTAATTACAGTTTACCATATAAGCCACCGACATATACCTACAATATACATGACGTATGCCACTCAATAGGCACAGTAGTATACTATAAACAACTCGACTCATTATGATATGGTTCTATAGTGGCGTTTAGGATTCGAATTGATTGATTGTAAATAAAGCCGGATTAAAATGCTACTTGCAACGTCGGCCCAATAAATAATGCATTTCTGCCCGTTCTTAAACTTAGTCACGTAGCCACAAATTGTAATACAATAAGGACCCCAGACGAATACGGAATTAACAAATCCAATCAAAAACTTCCATTATCCATAACTTCTTGGCTCGCCCAACTTGGCCTCTGTACAGTATGTACTTGTGTTCATCTTGTGTTGATCTAAGGGCCAATAGTCCTAATACTTGATGTAGTGGCAAATAAGCTTACATGGTCCTCATGAGAGGTTGTCATGGCGGTGAGTTATAGTAGAAGTCAAGATAAATTTCGGAGTTGCGCGATAAAACAATTCTTGCTTGCAGGTTTGGTGTATGTTGCTTATAAAGGTGATTTTGTAAGTACATACTAGCCAAACTTTGCATAGAGGCGTTTGAGGTCATAATGAACAACTTTTATTATGGAACCAATGCTGAAACGCCAATTTTTTTTATTATTAAAATAGAATATTTTACTTGCTCGGGTATCAATATTGTAAAACAAATAACTATAATAAAGACGTAATTGCAATTTTGAACGGGAAATCCCTTATTATATTTACTTTTTATATGACATTGACAGTACTCAAGGTAAAATCAAACAATACTAACGACCCGCATTATTCCTTCACGCGGAATGGAACTTGGAAGTAATTTTCTGTATACTTACTCAGGAAATATACAGATACATAACCCCTCTAACGGTCACTTGCACCTCCCGCTTAACTCAAGGTTAGTGGGCTGTCAACTGTCAAATTCCATATAAAATGGTGGGTTAACCTCGGGTTAACAATTCATTTTCGGTGGTGCAAGTGACCCTAAGGCCCACTTGTACCAACCACTTAACTCAGGGTTAGTGGGCTGTCATCTGTCAAATTCCATATTAAATGGTGGGTTAACCCTCCATTTTCGTTGGTGCAAGTGACCCTAAGCTAACTACTACTGTTTGATAGGGACACATTTCTATGTTTTGTTAAATAAAATTCAATGTCTGTGGAAAACGAGTACTAGCCGAAGCCCGTCTAAACTTAAATGCATAGTGTAGTGTTGTCTTACTGACAACATGTTAAAATTCAAATTTGAACAAATCTCTGTCAAGGTCAAGCATTTAAGGGCTAAAGCATGCATGATAAAGTGAGAACGTCACAAAATATTTTTTTAAATTGTTGTTTTAACTTTGAGATGATTATTCCTAAATATATTTAAGTTAGTTAATATTTATCTTATTATATCGCATATGCATTCATAATACGACACCTATTATCTGCGTTTAGAATCGATAAGAATCGTTTAATGATCTATTGTCCTGCGTAGCGGACATTCGGATATGAATACTAAACATATAAACACTACCATTATTGACACTGCTTAACGAGACAACGAGATAGCCACAAAATTATGTAAAACTTTTGAATTTGCTATTTGCTTTTGTAGACATAGTTGAAGGGATGGAGAGTGACATAGGCTACTTTTTGTCTCTTTCTAACGCGAGCGACGCCGCGGGAAAAAGCTAGTATTTCTATAAAACTACGCAATGTTATTTGGAGTTAGTTAGGTTTGTCTTGTTACGTATAGAATTTTCGTTATTTTTCAGATTTTGTTCTTCTGACAAGCTGGATAAGCTCTTGAATGTTAACTACTAATTAAGTGAAACAACTCGGGTGGTTGTCTCGTTACAGTGTATAGCTTTGGGTAGGCGTAGGGAATACGCACACTAATCAGGCTAATGCTAAATAGTACCTATTTAGCATTAGCCTCTACTTACGCGCCATAATCATATGACGATTAAATTTATTGTTTACGTTTAGGGAAGGCGACCCATACCTACTTATTTGATGTACCTTTACCTATCTCTATCTATCTATCTATAGCAGCATTTAAAGCGCCCGTCTTCGGACATAAGCCTCCTCTCCTCTCCATTCCTCCACGCTTGTCGATCCATTGCCATCCGCATCCAGTTATCGCCAGCTAGTTGGCAGAAATCAACTCTCCATCTAAGGGGCGGCTTGCCGCGACCGTGGGTGTTAGCGGGCTTCCACACCATAGTTCGTCTCGTCCAGCGACTATGGTCCATCCTGGCAATGTGCCCAGCCCATCTTCTCTTTCTGTGTTCAATTTCCTCCTCCGTCTTTAAGTTTTGTGACCTGCCTGATCCACTCGTTCCTTTTTCGGTGCATGAGCGTGATTCCGAGCATTGACCGCTTCATACTTCATAGCTCTTTGTGCAACACGCAGTTTCTCAGCCGATTTATTTGTCAATGTGGTGGTTTCCATTCCATAAAGAACCTTTACTTATAATTCTTTATATTTAAATATTTTAATATAATTATGAATGTGTATTAAAAGAGACCAAATACATACTCGTGCGATATAGCGTAGCACGTCGATGCGTCCTTTTCGCACTTACAAAAAGACGCACCGTCACGATAGGCCATATCACGCGACGACGGTGATCATAGAGTTGCAAATAGAAAAAAAACCAAATGTTTTTTTTTCAGAATTATGAAAAAAAAACATGAAAAAAAACCGAGTACCAGGGTTTTTTTTTCAGATGAACAAATAATTCGACAATAACGGTTTTTCGTGAGTTGTAACGTGTTTCAATAACAATAACATACATTTTAATTCGATTAACATTCAGTATACAAACGTTTATTGGGGAATGAATCCCCGATGCGGCGTGCAGCGTGGAGAGGCGGTGGTGTTGCCACCATACTTACCAACTACAGATTTCGTAAATGTTACTTTTATAAGACCAGAAATTAATGTTATTTGATTTAATTCGTTTAATAGTTAACATTAAGTCTAAAAAAAAATCGTATAAAGTATTAACTGCTTAGCAAATTTTGAGATTTCGTACTTTAGAAAAAAAATATACTCCAGAAAAAAAAACTGTTTTTCTTTCACGGTTTTTTTTCAAGCCAGAAAAAAACCGTTTTTTGCAACCCTAGGTGTTCATCCCGCAAATCTGCGAAACAACGTACTTTCAACGATCAAGTCGTGTTTTGTTTTCTGTGGCATACAAACTTGAATGTGAGTACCTATAGCTAAAAGCTAGATAGATACATTGCATACTTTTGAGGCTACCTCCAATTTACTTGCGAAATGTTTCGACTTTTCTGTTGCTGAACTTTACGATGTCGTGACATGATTTTGCGATGACAAGCCTCGGCCGTCCTGAAGAATCTCTGTCCTATTAATATTGATGAAGGCACGGCAGGCTTGTAAAATTCATAAGCAACATTTTCCTCATAAATAATGGATGTGGTTAACCAATTCCTTCTAAAATTGAAAATAGTACCTGCGGTGGCGTATTCAAGTAGTAATCTGGAAAACATGATCTTGTTAAAAAATGTATCATAATTTTTAAGTTTAATTAGCTTAGTTATAAACTGTTCCCATCTATGTGATATCTGGACCGATAAACAGGTCTCCCGCGGTACAGGCCTAGCCTAGTGCGGGGACCCCTGGAAACTTGTGTTAACAATAATTAGGATATGCACAAATGGATGTAAATTTTACCTATCTTTTGTAACAAATGACTTTGTGTTTATGTGCAACAATAAACGATTTTTACTTTTACTTTACTTTTACTTTAAACACGATCGGTTGATATCCACGAAACACATATCTGGTGGAGAGACACCGTACGGTTTTAAATCTGATTTTTTTTATTATTTACATTGTCGTGGTATATTATTATTAGTGCATAATTCTTTACAATAGTATTTTTTGGAGACGTTCGTATTTTCTGTTAAATTCTAATTTCTTTTGTTTGCTTATCTAATTTCTTTTTATAAAAGGTAATAAAAAAATAAAATTATGAATACTACGTACTAATAATTACTTTTATTCACACGTAAGCACTTGTAAATGTAAATTATATAAACACTAGTACATAACACCCAACGCGGATTAAAAAGTCAGTCTTACTCTATGTACAGTAATTATTTAAAATATTTTACATAATATTTTGGATTACTATAACATGTCAAATTATAAATAAAAATAAAAATTACTATAACTTGTCAAAAATATGTTTGTAAATAAAAGTTATAAATATTTCCCATGCCTTCATTTGTTCGATTGTCAATTTGAAGTCATTCTTCAGCATATCAACCAACACATCTCTTGTTTCCTGTAAATTAAAAACATATTAGGTGTAAACGCGTGTTTTTTAAAATAAAAATACATTATTTATTCAAGTGATTCTCTTTCCGAATAGGTTTGGCCTGATTCAAACTTTCATATACATATTTCAAAGTCAACTTTTTCTCCAACAAAAATAAACGCTTATTTATTAAATTTTCTTCCACGTGAAAATTTACAATTCTGCATTTATTTGTCACTTATCATTTATTTTGTAATTTACTACAAACCACTCGCTCCCATTCCCACTATTACTACTAACTGCCATTTACAGAGTACCTAGTGATATTATGCAAATTTAAACGTAATGGCACAAACACCAACAACGACGGATCTCATTCACTTGTAAATGTTTCTAAACCAAATGGACAAACAAAACTATATTCGCTGACACTGTGTTACTGGAACTTACATGGAAATATTTCGTAGATATTTTCCTGTTGCCATGCGACTGGCCAAGTTTCTCCATCATCGCGACAACCACCTCTGGTTGGCCTAGGTTGTCAACAGCCAGGCTGATCGCTGACATGAAGTTGATGGTGTGTGCTTTAAACTGATAGCTGCCTCTTATTTTATCTTCGTCGAGGTCGCGGACAGCTTTGAAGAAAGTCTTTGTTTCTGGGTCGGCGCGGAATAACCTGGAAAGAGTTTAGGTATTGTGTATTGTTTGAAATAATGCCATATATTCTGTGATAATGCATACATAAAGGTCTACAGTAGACGGGTCTGGCCCCGTAGCCGAATGACATTTCTGCGACGCGAAACGCAACCGAAACGCCGCAGAAATGTACTCGTAGTCTGGCTCTGTCGCGCCAATACGCAAAACTCGCAAGAGCGATAGAGACAGATAGCTACGAATGAATTATTATTGTGAGCGTTTCGTGAGCGTTTGTGCATTCGGCTACGCACACGGTCAAAGAAGGAAGGAGATCGGACATGTCCGCCGGCAGCTTGGCCGCTCTATAAATATTATGCTCTGAGGAGTCAATTTGCACCGATTGCGATAGAAAAAGGTTAAAAACTCTTATAAATGAATGTCATATCTTCACACTTTCAGACTTAGTTATTATCCATTGATAGCTTGATCCGACTCTACATAAAACATTTTCGTAGTGACACGAAATTAATAAAATCACGATGCCTCCTATATTTTTCTGGCCAAATCAAAAGTTATGTAATCCTAATCTAGCCAAGGTTTTTTTTATTTAGGACGGTATTCAGTAAAACAAAATGCACGGTAAATTGAAACATTGAAACATTTATTTAAATAACACAGTGAGTTACATTTTAGTCTGGTCCCCACACTAGGCATAGTCTGTCCTGTGGTGGACATAGGACATAAAAAGTGTTTACAATTAAATAAATACAAGATTAAAATTAATGAATAAGCTTTTGAAGACAAAAAATATTTCTATCTGTCGCTTATTGTACCTACCCCGGTCGTTGTGGGTCTTTTTATGATAAATCCAATTTGTATCCTAATTTTACCACAGATCATAATATTCATAATAGTATTGGTCCTATATTTACGCACGGGTTGGGTCCGCGATTCTTCCGCGTCGCATACCTACTTTCAGGAAGGGCCGTAGCAGTGGCATTGACCTTTCGGCCCGCGTCGCGAAAGGCCCGATTTAGCGTTTTATGGCTCGTGAACGGGAATGTGATGGGTCTTGGTGGCATTGTGGAAAACATGAATCCAAGGTTCTTTAAAGACGAAATATTATAAAAATATTTTTTGGGTTAGGCATTAGGGTAGTTGCCAATAATTGAACCGGGCAACCGTACTGGCTTCGTGGCTTCTGACAGTTCTGAATTTCTGATCTGACTTCACGGTATTATTACGCCATATGATAAATAGAAAAAATAACTAAAATAATTATTCTCGCAGTTAATAAAAGGATGTAATTTTTGGTAAGTAAGTAGGTACACGGTTCTAAGATCTTATTTTTACTCTTCATATTCTTTATATTCAAGTTTTATTACTCTGAACTTTAAGATTCGTCAAATATTAGCTGTATATACGATATGGATCGGAATCGTCAGTGTCAAAACCTAAAAATTCGAATCGAGAGAGTGTCATCAAACATTCCGATCTATTAGGGCTACTTGCACCACCCGCTTAACCCAAGGTTAGTGGGCTGTCAACTGTCATAAATATTCCATATAAAATGGTGGGTTAACTTCGGGTTAACCGTCCATTTTCGGTAGTGCAAGTGACCCTTAAAATATTAAAGTTAAAGCTATAGTTAGCTAGTTACCTTAAAAATAATTCCATTCCGTATTTCCCTGCGTCTGCGGCCACGGGTCGCCAGGTGCTTTGGACGTGGTAGACCTGGCGGAGCGTAAGGCCCGAGACCGGGCTGGCGGCGTCGGGGTCTCCGCCCCACCACCACCGACTCACCACTTGCCCCATGATGCTGAAACAGAAGCGAGAATAAAATAGGTTTAGGGTAGGTTCAGATGACAGGCGTTCAACGCGCGTTTACAACTACATTACATGCGCGGATCCAGGCGGGGGGGGGGGGGTTATGGGGGTCATGACCCCCTCCCCCTGGAGCCTAGGTTGGCCATATAAATAGACCACGTGACCCCCCCCTCCGGGCTTGGGTCTTTGCCGAATATTGCCTTAGGTAGTTGTAAGTGTTGTAACTTGTAGTAGAGACTGTATTTATTCATAAGAACTTATTCCTCCTTGCATTGTCCCATGATTTGCCACATCATGGGAGCCTGGGGTTCGCTTTGACAACTAAACTAATTCCTAGATTTGTGTAGGCACTCGTTTTACAAATGATATTGCCATTTGAACAGGTAGACATTTACATGTATGATACATACGAGTTTTAATTTGAATTTGTGCCTTTTTAGTTAGAATAGGAGCTACGTAACTGACAAAAACATTCGTTAGACGACGCGTGACGTTGTAAAAGTATCAAAATACAAAAGCGATTTGAACTTATCGAGATAATTATAAACGTTAATTATTAGCTCTACCATCGATATGGATCGGATATGTCAGTGTCAATAATGACGCTTCTTCTAGCAATAGCGACACGTTTATACATTGTGTTTAGAATCGTTGGACGTATCCTCAAATCCAAATGGCGCCCAATATCACTATCACTACAGCATTACAGCCGGCGTATCATGTTTCTAATTTTATCACTTATCCACGTGGATAAGACTTCTGTCACGCTTTGGCAAGTATGTCAGTGTGAGAGTGACAGATGTCTTATCCACGTGGATAAGTGATAAAATTGGAAGCATGGTACGGCGGCTGGAAGTAATTCTAAGCCAAATGCACAAACGCTTATGAATACATCGTTATCTATGTAGATAAGTATCTCTATCGCTTTTCCGCATTGGCGCGACAGAGCCAAACTGCGTTTTGTTCGGTGTCTATCGTCAACCATAGTCAATTCAGCTGGGCCGGCAGGTCTGTTTAGTGAATTAATATATATTATGTGATGTGCAACATACGAGCACACACGTCCACCTAATGTAGCTAATTGCCTCCTCGGCCCTCGCACATTCGAAGGTCAGGAGATGACATTTAAGTTATGGGCAGAATTGGTATCAAATTGCACGTGTAACTAGTACCAAATACTATATACTATAATACGTGCAGCTTCTGACGTTTCCCATACAATTGAGCGGCAACAATTTTACTAGCGCCATCTAGCGGTTCGAGTTGATCAAAGTAGTTGTTCAGACTTTTATTTGAGTAAATTAAAATAGAAAATGCTATTACTTGATCTACTTTAACATTTTTAGACGGAATAAAACAAAAAAATAAGAATTTGTAATTTTTTTTAATTTTATGCTGTATGAAACTAAACTATTTTGATCAACTCATGCCGCTAGGAGCGCTAGTGTGCCTGTTGCCAACTTTGGCACCGAGCTGCACGTATTAACTCGTAGAGTTTACATAGTATTTGCTAGTACCTACCTCACCTATTGCAGTTGATTTACTCAAGACCAAGATCCAAAATTTTTTATATAGACATTTTGACTTATGTCAAGAACGATTTAATACTGGACTCGCATACTGGATATCGCAGTGACAAATGGCGCTGTTCGCAGCCTGGAAGTGGCAAATCATATTTCTCCCAAATTTTTGCGTGTTTTTATTTTTTATGTTTACAAATGACATATTTCTTTATTTTAAAATCGCGATATCACGTCAATACACATTTTGTAAAAAAAAATTACAGTCATCATCAGTGTAGTTATGATAGTATTTAATAGGTGGCGCTAAAAAATCGAGGTACGATTCTTAGTATGTAAAATCCTATATAAATAATCCTTGCTTTATGTTAACTCAAGGTGACTCGACCTACAATATGATGAGATGAGCATGAATAACAATTAATTAAATTTTCTCTTTTGAATACCTACTTAATCAATTAAATCACTTATATGAGTAAAAAAAAAAAAAAAAAAAATTATATCCTCAAATTTAATATGTATATCCTCTGCCTAGCTGTAAATAACGTGTTTAACTGTAACAGTACTAATTGTCTATCTTTGTGTTGGTTAAATTAAACCAAGTTTAATCCAAAGATTATTTTATTTGAAATCATCATAAAATCTCCCGGTAATTCGAATTTCGCGATCACGCTAACTCGACGCGCTTCGGGCTTCGATCTCCTGAGTTCCAGCCAGCAGCAGTTGTACGAGCCAGCAGTTCCAGTGGCAGATCTACGAATTGGAGTGGCTGGCTTCCCCTAAAGCCCCCTCCAAAAACGGGTACGTATCACAATATCTAAAGTTAAAAAACCTAACGTTAAATGACCTACGTTCAAAATACCTAAAATCAAAATACATAATGATGTTTCGACCGAAATTCAAAATACCTAAAGTGTAAAAAGGTGCATATTAAAATGTCTAAAATAAAAAAACTAACGTTAAATTACCTACGTTCAAAATACCTAAAATTAAAAAAACTAACGTTAAATGACCTACGTTCAAAATACCTAAAATCGAAATGCCTAATGATTAAATCCGAAAAGCAAAAATGTATAATAAATGGGGCTTAAATAACCGGTTCACCCTTGAATCGTCGACAGACAATTAATCGAATATTATTTCAAAGACAACGTTTCAACTAATTTCATTTCATCGACAGTTCATATCGTAGAATGATCCATATAAGTCAAATTAAACCGTGGACTTTTACTTCGTAGATAACTTATTCCGAGTATACTTTATATCGTGGTATTTTGTTTTGTGTTTTTTTATTTCATTTTGTTTTACATTAAACAAAATTTATTACGCATAATATTATTTCAATTTTGTATACCTATTTCAATTGTTAATTTTTCTAAAATTTTACAATTTGTAAATTATTTATTTTATGTTTGGTCACAATAACCTAACCTTCTTCTAACCTAATCTAAACCTATTTTAAACGTCGTGCGTTGATGTGTAGGGTCGCAGTTCTAACCTAACCTAAACCTACTCTGTAAGCCGTTCTTTTCAGTGTGATCGCAGTTCTAACCTAACCTAAACCTACTCTGTAAACTGTTTGTTTTTGTGTGTGGTCACAGTACTAACCTAACCTAAACATAATCTGTAAACTGTTTGTTTTTACGCGTGGTCACAGTTCTAATCTAACCTAAACCTACTTTAAAAGCCGTTCGTTGTTGTGTAAGGGCGGAGTTCTAAGTTCTAACCTAACCTAAACCTACTCTAATATAGGAATTAAACCAATCGGGTTCCCTCTATTTGGCATACCTTTAATTGTCCGAAACGATTTTCGCATAACAGACTTCGCATATAATTGATTTTCGACGAATGTTAATTTGGCAGAAAACTTATTTGACATAATCTAAAATAATACTAATATTACTTTGTCCGAAAATAAGTTCGCATAATACTTTTTACACCGATTGTTTTTTATGAATAACATATATTGATTTGCATAATTGTATTTGGCATATTTCTTTAAATCAGAATAACCACCCATACTAAATGCAGTCAGGAGTGTCGGTTAGGTTAGGTTAGAACTGCGACCTCAAGAAATACAATATTTTGTTAAGAATGCACGAATGTCGGTTAGGTTAGGTTAGAACTGCAACATCAATATAGTAGTATTAGCTATGACAAAAATTCTGCGTGATAAATTTGGACTAAACAATGTTATGCATAAAAACCACTCGACGAAAAACATATATTCGAACAAACAAAAATATGCCTAGATAAATTATGCGTAACTATACTATGCTTAAAATTAATACTTCAATATACCCTAAAAGAGGCTCGCGGAACCTACACTACTACTTCGGTATTTTGACCGGTTAATCATTTTAGGTATTTTGACCATAGGGTATTTCAAATGTTGGTATATAAAATTTAGGTGACATAGTTTTTGGTATTTCAAACATTAGGTATTTAGTCCAATAGGTATTTTAAATTTCGGTAATTCGTGCGTAGGTGTAACTTACTTAGGTTATTAAAATCATTAGGTATTTTGATTTTAGGTATTTTGAACGTAGGTCATTAAACGTTAGGTTTTTTAATTTTAGACATTATGATACGTACCCCCAAAAACATATTTACATACCTACAGTTTGTGTTTTCTGATGTCCCAATTAATTTGGACAAAAAAACTTTCTTTTGGTTGTCATGGTAAAGACAGTACGTCAAACACGAGGACGCGTCTCCATTCGTAATATCGTCACTACTTTTAAAAAATCTCGTATCTCATGCTTCTTCTCAAAGTTAAAACGCAGTAAGTCTATATGCATTCCATACACACTTACTACAATTATCTTTTCATTGACAGACGAAGATACAAGTTTTTTTAAGAGTAGTGACGATATGACTTTTATGACATGACATTAAACTAGATTGAATTACAATAACAATGACAATGACATCTGTAAATCCGCGCAGATTTTTTAAAATGAAAACGATGCCTAAACAAAAACATGTTGAATTAAATATGTAATCCATACTAATATTAAAAATGCGAAAGTGTGTGTGTCTGTTTGTTTGTCCGTCCTTCACGGCTAAACGGAGCGACAAATTGTCGATTTTTTAAGTGGAGATAGTTGAAGGGATGGAGAGTGACATAGGCTACTTTTTGTCTCTTTCTAACGCGAGCGAAGCCGCGGGCAAAAGCTAGTCCTTAATAAAGGAACAACCGGTAAAACCGCGGAATACCACACTAAGCCATAAATTAAGCGCAGACGACGTCGTAGACAGCAAATGAATGGGTTGAACGAGGAAAACCGGCGCGTCGGTGCCTATTACCTTGCGAATTCGCAGCTTATTGAATAACGGCGTAACCGCCAGGGCTGTTGTTCATGTTACTGGTGCAAGCTTTGCTTCAGCGAACTAGTATAATTGAACAACTGGAGAATAAACTTCGCTTCGCGATAGGCAAACGTGAAAGCTATTTTAGTTCTGAAACTATTGTGACATTTTGTAACAGTCAAATCACGCTGGTCACGGTGGTGGTCACGCTGGTCTGGTCAATAGACTGTATGACGCTTAAGTCCTATACAGGGTGTAAACCTAATACGGGCGAACCTCTTAACGGTGGTGAGTATAGGACATAAAAAATGGAATTAGATAACTTTTACTTAAAATTGAATTTTTTTTTTAAATTATCAAATTAATTCGGCCCGCAACGTAATGCAAACGGGTACGTATCACAATGTCTAAAGTTAAAAAACCTAACGTTAAATGACCTACGTTCAAAATACCTAAAATCAAAATACATAATGATGTTTCGACCGAAATTCAAAATACCTAAAGTGTAAAAAGGTGCATATTAAAATGTCTAAAATAAAAAAACTAACGTTAAATTACCTACGTTCAAAATACCTAAAATTAAAAAAACTAACGTTAAATGACCTACGTTCAAAATACCTAAAATCGAAATGCCTAATGATTAAATCCGAAAAGCAAAAATGTCTAATAAATGGGGCTTAAATAACCGGTTCACCCTTGAATCGTCGACAGACAATTAATCGAATATTATTTCAAAGACAACGTTTCAACTAATTTCATTTCATCGACAGTTCATATCGTAGAATGATCCATATAAGTCAAATTAAACCGTGGACTTTTACTTCGTAGATAACTTATTCCGAGTATACTTTATATCGTGGTATTTTGTTTTGTGTTTTTTTATTTCATTTTGTTTTACATTAAACAAAATTTATTACGCATAATATTATTTCAATTTTGTATACCTATTTCAATTGTTAATTTTTCTAAAATTTTACAATTTGTAAATTATTTATTTTATGTTTGGTCACAATAACCTAACCTTCTTCTAACCTAATCTAAACCTATTTTAAACGTCGTGCGTTGATGTGTAGGGTCGCAGTTCTAACCTAACCTAAACCTACTCTGTAAGCCGTTCTTTTCAGTGTGATCGCAGTTCTAACCTAACCTAAACCTACTCTGTAAACTGTTTGTTTTTGTGTGTGGTCACAGTACTAACCTAACCTAAACATAATCTGTAAACTGTTTGTTTTTACGCGTGTTGGAAAAATCAGCATGCTTTGTAAACCAAAGAAAATGTTAGCTAACCACATAAACGCACTTAGAACATAATTTAAATGTTTGAATAAAAAGTCAGATAAATGTTCTGGTGCGTTGGGAATTCATTCTTGTTTCGATCCTACTACTATTAACATCCTAAATTGTATCAGTGTCTTCCGTTCTCCGTTCATGTAATAAACCATCTTCATAACCAAGTCATCGTTTCCTTCCTTCAGGTTATGGGCCTGCGCTCTTCCAATAAAAATCAAGTTTTGAGCGATAAAAAGTGAATATAGTTAATACGGTTGCCGACGGCAATGGCGTCGTCCAGTATAAGTTCCTCAGCTCCACTCGTAATGGAAAAACTAAAGGGAATTGAAAACTATAGTTCATGGAAATTTATGATGAAAATGGTGTTGATTCACGAAGATCTATGGGAATTTGTGGAAAAAGAGGTTGACGAGAAAAAATCCGAAGATGTGAAGAAAAGCCAGAAAGCGCTCGCACGCATTGCATTATCCGTGCAATCGACGGCCTTCGTGCACATAAGGAACGTGACCTCGGCACACAAAGCATGGAAGAATCTTCAGAATGCTTATGAAGATAAGGGATTATGTCGGAGACTAGGCCTGTTGCGAACTTTGTTTAGCACAAAGTTGACGGAATGTCAAAGTATGGAAAAATATGTCAACAGAATCACGAACGTCGCACAACAATTACAAGATATCGATGCAAAGTTGGATGATGACTTTGTTGCGGTAATCATGCTGAGCGGACTTCCTGAGGACTACGACCCGCTGATCATGGCAATTGAGAACTCAGACCTCAAGTTGACTAGCGAAGTTGTATCGGCGAAGTTGCTGCAGGAGACGTTGCGACGTGAGGACAGCAAACGCGACGGAGATGGAGTTACAGCTCTGGCGGCTGCGAGGAAGCTTCCCAGGTGTTTTGCTTGTAAAAAGATGGGACATATCAAGAAAGATTGTCCGACGTTGAACAAAAAGAAAAGTAGCAAGGTGATGTCATCGTCAAAGGTTCTGCTCACGGCGCTGTCGGTGAACGTTGAAAGTGATCTTTGGTACGTGGACAGTGGGTCGGCGAGTCATCTTTGTCGAGATGTGAACATGATGAGTGACATGAAGTCAGATAAATCGTTGCAAGTGACTGTGGCTAACGGAGATAAACTATTTACGGCTGGTAGAGGCAATGTTAACGTGGAACAACGTGATGGCAATGTAAAGACTATAAGTGACGTGTATTATGTACCTAACTTAGCAGCTAACTTATTGTCAGTAAGTGCCATGGCTAAAAAAGGCTATAAGATAGTATTCGACTCCGATGGTTGTGAAATTTTAGATAATGGGGTTATTGCCGCGACGGCTACTTTGAAAAATGACGTGTATATCCTTGACACTGTTGAGGCTTGTTCGAAGGTTCCTTTACAGAACAAACAGGTGGCCAACGCAGCAGTGGAGGAGGAGCGTGCGGTTTCTAGCGACGAAACTGTCTCTGCAGCTTCAGAGAAAGTTTGGCATCGTCGTCTTTCGCATCTCAACAGGAGAAGCATGGAACTTTTAAAAAAAGGTATGGCTTCTGGTATATCGTATGATAGTAGAGATTTTGAAACGTGTATAGCGTGTGTCCAAGGCAAAGCGAGTAAGGTACCGTTTCCGAAGAAATCTCACAACAGGGCTAAAGAGGTCCTGGGTTTAGTGCATACAGACGTCTGTGGACCGCTACCATCGGCCTCATTCAGCGGTGCTAGATATTTCTTGCTCTTCATAGATGATTATTCTAGGAAGACGTTTGTGTACTTTTTAAATAAAAAAGGTGAAGTATTTGATAGGTTCAAAGAGTTTAAGGCTTTAGTGGAGAACCAGACAGGTAAAAGGATAAAATCGCTACGCAGCGACAACGGAGGGGAATACACCAGTTCTGCATTTCAGGCATACCTCAGGAGCAATGGCATCGTGCATCAAACAACAGTTCCTGGCTGCGCTGCCCAGAACGGGGTCGCGGAGCGCGCGAACAGGACAGTGATGCAGGCGGCAAGGTGCATGCTACAAGATGCAGGCCTGAGCAACGAATTTTGGGCGGAAGCTGTCAACATGGCAGTCTACGTTAAGAACCGTTGTCCTACGAAAGCTGTTCTGGGGAGCACTCCTGAAGAAAAGTGGAGTGGCAAAAAGGTATCACTGAGTCATTTACGTATCTTTGGTTCTGTGGCTTATGCTATGACTTCAAAGCGTTCGAAATTAGATCCGAAATGCAAAAAGTACATTTTTGTTGGGTATTGTGAGCATACAAAGGGTTACAGGCTCGTAGACCCGGAACAACCAACAAAATGCATCAAAGCCCGAGATGTAACCTTTTTAGAAAATACGTTCATTGAAAAAGCATCAAATGATGACATTGACAATGTCATTGTGTCAACTGAAATATTTACACAAACTAAAAGTGCAGATGTAAATAAAAATGTTGAGTTCAAATTGTCTGACCCATCTTCTGTACAAACAGAAACGTCTGTAGTGAGTGGTACGTCTGATGTTGTTAATTTGACAACAAATTCTCAGAATACAAACGATCGAACGAGTACAATCACAATTCATGATTCGTCTAGCTCTAGTGAATGTGATGATCCGGCCGATAAAACTTATATTCCAGAGGAGGAGAGTACGGAAACTTCGGAATATGACAGTTCATCGGGTTCGATACTTTCCGGATTTTTGGCGGGTACGTGCGATCCGGATGCTCCACGAACTGTACGAGAAGCACTGAGTGGTCCAGATGCAGACAATTGGAAAGAAGCTATGTCTTGTGAGTACAACTCATTTATTAAGAACAAATGTTGGACATTGACAGATCGACGAGAGTCACAAAAACCTGTCAAATGCAAATGGGTGTTCAAAGTGAAACGTGGATTGAACGGTGAACTCCTAAAATATAGGGCACGCCTGGTAGCTAAAGGCTTCACTCAACAATATGGCATAGACTATGAGGAGACGTTTTTCACCAGTTGTCAGATACTCCACAATACGTATTTTGCTAGCTTTAGCTGCTGAGTATGGTATGCAGATTGAACATCTTGACGTAAAAACAGCATTTCTCAACGGTGATTTGAAGGAGACTGTGTTCATGGAACAACCGGAAAGCTTTGTAGTTAAAGGTCAAGAAAGTAAGGTCTACAAATTAAATAAAGCTATTTACGGGTTGAAACAAGCTTCAAAGGCATGGTACGAGAAGATTGATCATGTTCTCTGTAATAAGTTGAAGTTCAAGAAGTCGTCATCTGAGCCTTGTGTCTATTTTCAGCGCCAAAAGGGGTCGCTTATAATCATTGCTCTTTACGTTGACGACATCATATTGTTTTCAACAGGTAATGAACGTGATAAGCTAGATGTCAAAGTCAAGTTAATGAAAGAATTTGACATGACAGATCTAGGGCCAGCTCATCAAGTATTAGGTATGAGATTGTGTAGGGAAGAAAACCAAATTACTCTTGATCAATCGAACTATATCGCGATGGTGCTGAAGAAATATAAAATGGAAGAATGTAAGTGTTCGCCTACTCCTATGGAAACCGGACTTAAATTACCTAAGGGAAATCAAAGAGATGATACCTATGATTATAGAGGTTTAGTAGGTTCACTAATGTATATTGCTATCTGTACCCGACCAGACATTGCGTACGCAGTCAGCTACTTAAGTCAATTTAATGAATCATTTACAGAGACCCACTGGAAAGCGGCGAAAAGAGTCCTGCGCTACTTGAAAGGTACCATGGATCTCCGTTTGACTTTTAAGAAAGGCAAGCAGCTGGAAATCACTGGATTCGCAGATGCAGACTGGGGTGGAGACACCGTGGACAGGCGGTCGTACACGGGATATGTCTTCAAAGTAGGTGAGTCAATTGTTACTTGGGCAAGTTGTAAACAAAAAACAGTTAGCCTTAGCTCAACCGAAGCCGAATACTATTCTTTGTCGAACTCCTGTAAAGAGGGTTTGTTTATTCGTACATTTCTAAAAGAAATTATTAACGAAGAAATTGTGCCGACAATTTTCAATGACAATCAGTCAGCACAGAAATTGTGTAGGAACTCTTTACATCATGCTAGGAGTAAGCATATAGATATTCGCCACCACTTTATTCGGCAACTTGTGAATAGTAATACGATTACTATTGAGTATCTTAATACAAATGATATGTTGGCAGATATACTGACAAAGGCGTTGTGTAAAGTTAAACACTATAAGTTTGTGAGACAGCTCATGTTACTTTCATGTAAGTAAATGCGTTAAAACTCTGTATTTATTTGATAGTTAAGAATGTGTTCTTAATGTAATTACCATCATGGTTATTTCAGTTACTTGTTAGTTTGCTTATACATGATAGTGATTACATGATATTTAAATGATTGCATATCAATATAATTACAATTCATAATGTGAATAACTGAACTTGGTTGATGCATTGTAGCGAAAGTTCAGTGCATATGTTTTTGTTAATTGATTTATTGTTACTGTGAAGTGTAGGTCACTTCTTTAGTTATGAATTTGTTTGTGTGTTGAAACAAGACTGTTTTTGGTTTAAGGGCCAGTGTTGGAAAAATCAGCATGCTTTGTAAACCAAAGAAAATGTTAGCTAACCACATAAACGCACTTAGAACATAATTTAAATGTTTGAATAAAAAGTCAGATAAATGTTCTGGTGCGTTGGGAATTCATTCTTGTTTCGATCCTACTACTATTAACATCCTAAATTGTATCAGTGTCTTCCGTTCTCCGTTCATGTAATAAACCATCTTCATAACCAAGTCATCGTTTCCTTCCTGGTCACAGTTCTAATCTAACCTAAACCTACTTTAAAAGCCGTTCGTTGTTGTGTAAGGGCGGAGTTCTAAGTTCTAACCTAACCTAAACCTACTCTAATATAGGAATTAAACCAATCGGGTTCCCTCTATTTGGCATACCTTTAATTGTCCGAAACGATTTTCGCATAACAGACTTCGCATATAATTGATTTTCGACGAATGTTAATTTGGCAGAAAACTTATTTGACATAATCTAAAATAATACTAATATTACTTTGTCCGAAAATAAGTTCGCATAATACTTTTTACACCGATTGTTTTTTATGAATAACATTGATTTGCATAATTGTATTTGGCATATTTCTTTAAATCAGAATAACCACCCATACTAAATGCAGTCAGGAGTGTCGGTTAGGTTAGGTTAGAACTGCGACCTCAAGAAATACAATATTTTGTTAAGAATGCACGAATGTCGGTTAGGTTAGGTTAGAACTGCAACATCAATATAGTAGTATTAGCTATGACAAAAATTCTGCGTGATAAATTTGGACTAAACAATGTTATGCATAAAAACCACTCGACGAAAAACATATATTCGAACAAACAAAAATATGCCTAGATAAATTATGCGTAACTATACTATGCTTAAAATTAATACTTCAATATACCCTAAAAGAGGCTCGCGGAACCTACACTACTACTTCGGTATTTTGACCGGTTAATCATTTTAGGTATTTTGACCATAGGGTATTTCAAATGTTGGTATATAAAATTTAGGTGACATAGTTTTTGGTATTTCAAACATTAGGTATTTAGTCCAATAGGTATTTTAAATTTCGGTAATTCGTGCGTAGGTGTAACTTACTTAGGTTATTAAAATCATTAGGTATTTTGATTTTAGGTATTTTGAACGTAGGTCATTAAACGTTAGGTTTTTTAATTTTAGACATTATGATACGTACCCAATGCAAACACACTCGCGTTAAACGCTCGTTGACAGTTGTCATTGACTGTCATCGCAACCACGTTTACAGTAGGTACATTGCTGCTGGGAAATTTTTCAAAAATTCTCTATGAGGTGAGAATTAAGAGTAACTCAAAAACACCTCTTAATTAATGATAACAATATTGAATTATATGCCTGGTTTCATTTATCGCCCTTATTACGTTTACGCGCGTATAACAACTTCCAAATTTTGAAAAAATTCACAAAAGGTCTGTGAGGTGAGTGAGGAGTTCGCGCATACAAAATGTAGGAGGGTATATCTAGAGGAACCCGAATTAACATGCACACTTTAGACAGCCACACTTAAATTTTTAAACATTTCCTCTCAGTTGATTTGCTTTGGCTTCCTTGCTCAAAACAATTGGCACTTTCGCTTTCGATAAAACTTTTAAATATTTACAACATTGTGTGCTCAAAACTAACATAAGGTTAGTTAGTGCGAGAGAAACACCATAAGTCAGTCATATAGAGGTTCTCATTTCGTACTTTTAACTATAGTCAATAATATTTCTGATATAAAGTATTTCTCTGATTCCACATGATCATAGAGCGTATCAAAAATTAAATTTAACAGATGTTGGATTCTGCTTCGCCTCGGTAAGCGATGAATATATTTACTATTGGTTTAGCTTATACACTTGTATGTTATTAAGTATACCTACAAACCTACATACTGTTATTACTGTTGAGGCCAACGTGCATATAGTTTTTTTGCTCGTACGCTGCCTACAACTGGTCATAGTATTTGACTCATAATACTAAGAAATAGTGTTTATTCGCTGAACAGTGAACATATAAATCATGTGAATGAAATCCACTAGGTACTACACAATGGAAAATCAAATTGATAGCTGCTAACTGGTTAAGTAATACGTGCTTATAATAGAGGTAAAATAAACGAAGAGGTCTTGTTAAAAGATTTGAGGGCAGACTAAATAATATATGCATATTATGTTATGTCCGAGCCATTTATTAGTATTTGCTTATGATAATACTGCTAGCCGTACTACATATTATTGTGTAGGTACAGTAGGTATGGGTGAATAGGTATAAACTGCTTGACACTTTCTTAATAATTACGCAGATATTTTCGATCAAAGCATACTTTTTCTGTGAATGTCTTTAAAATAAATCATATTTTAACTTTCGTTCCTATTTACCTCGGCCAATGCTTTGTATCCTGGGTATTGGTGCACCTTTGTATTAGTTAGTGGCTAACAAGAATCTCTCATACGTGTAGGTATATTTTTTATAAGATGGCATTTTTGTGATCGCACCTCCCGATCGTAACCTTATTTGTAATAAATAATCAAATAAACAATTCAATTTTATTTTTGCGTCCACACCATATGCGATTTCATCATATGTTGCGAAAATTTTCACGATGTTTCTTACAGAACACTTCTCTATTTAATTTATAATAAATGGTTGAATAAGCAATCCTTTTCCTTCTGGGGATTTCTTGACAGCATATTCTACTATTACGATGGTCATTAATCTATCGGAGAGTATCTATTGTGACAAGTGACGCATCATTTATGAGAATCTCGTATATTTACCGTCCTCAACAGTAAACAAGTTTTTATTACATCAATTTAAGAATTCAGTGCGCTTGCGTAAATAAATACTCACTTCGATAGCCGTTTGTTATCGCGCTCTTTTTTCCCGCGCAATCTGTATTTGTAATATTTTGAGGTTATAATAATATAGGGAACACGCGCGATTCACTCTGTGACAAAAATAATACTGGCATTCTATCGTGCATGATAATGATCACGTATGTTTTACGAGCGAATAAAGCAACTGACAAATAAAGGCTCATTTTAACGGCACGCGAACTCGCTTGCGATCTTAGTTACATTTCGCACTGATGATATTACATACAATTCAGCACATCAATCAAAAACCGCAGTGTAATGAAACTATGTAGTATGCGAGTTCTAGCACCGTGTAAATGAGCTTTTATTAAAACGCAATGTTTGTCCACTGCGATTTGCAGTCGAACTCTGCAAAGCTAGCAATTCCTGGCAGGTTCATCACAAGGTAAAGATAATTTGTTTTCCCCTCACTAGCTCGGAAACACGTGTTTTGTCCTTTAATACCAGCGGGTAAAAACGCATTTTATACACTAGTGGGTAAAGTAATTTGACCTTGAATAAAGTCAAATTAACTGCTTTGAAATTGATGAAAGTAGGTGAATCTAGTAATAAAGATGATTTACCACCTGTGGAACTACTGCAGTGATAAACGCATTTTTTGCGTTGTAGTTTCCTCGCTATAGTGAGGGAAAAAGTTAAGTGTTACACTCGGGTGCAAATTTATTTTACTTCTCGTGTGTTAAAAAACTCGCAAGTTCAGGATTCTATTCTCGAACCACTCGCTTCGCTCGTGGTTCAACTATAGAATCCTTTCACTTGCTCGTTTTTCAATTCTACACTTGGCGTTAAAATACAACTTTGCCCCCTTGTATAACAAATAACTATTCTTTCGAGAAGGACAAAGTCATCAAACATTATTATGAATGTACAGGGTAATAAAAATGAAGTGTTCATTCAATAATTCTATAAGTATCTCATTAAATAGGTACAGCTAGTTTTGTCAAATCATTGTGGTTTTTGCGGACAAACAGTATGACTGCTAGGCGCCGCACGCGCACCCGGTAAACAAATTACATACTTAGGTACTTACATTATGCTTTTCCAATGAAAATCGTGTTTTTAACGCATCGTCGTGTATGTACAGTGGCGATAAGTAAACACGACCAAAGGGATCTTATGTATCGCAGCAAGCATTCTTTTGTATGATCACGAGTTGCGTTTTACCTATTCAATTGTACAACGTTTTACATTACATAGGTCTCGTTAAAATTTCGACTTAGGTAAGTAAAATACTATTTGCGCCCTAGTGCAGTAAAGTAGTGATAATAATATACTTTACGTAATACCAATTGAATCCCGAGTGCCGCGATTTCGAAGTACAGAATGAGATGAAGAGAGCGCGTTGATGTCATTTATTTTATTGTGATAAAGAGTTACAACTTACAACAGATTGTAAACAAAATCATTGTTTGATTTTTTTTGGACAATAGTATTATTTATGTGTCATAAACGTCGTCAAGATGGCAAACGTTTGTAGAAAACGAAGTAAGACTCTAATAAGTAAATAATAAATTATCTACATACATACATGAATTCACGCCTGCACGCCACGGCACATGAAACTAAACAAGTTTCAGTGGCGCTCTTAGCAATTAACGGGTTGAAAAAAAAAAAACTGAAATTGTGATATCGCAGTGACAGGTTGCCCGTCGCCCACATCACAATTGAAACCCAATCCCAGAGTCGACTTATACTAAAGACTCCCACGAAAGTTGGAATTCTTAGCCCGTCACCATAATAATAAACATACACAAAAATAAAATACAAAATTTTAAAATCCCCTGTAGAAGAGCGCCATAAACTACCCACATTAGAAAAAAACATGTAAGGTTTAACAAAAGAGTCGGAGACGATGGTGCCCCGTAGGCTGGCAGCGTTGCCTTTTTGAATGGCCAGACTTAATCGCAGGCCAATGTAGCTGCCAGCCCTGATCACCGGGCACGTTGATGTTGAATAAGAGAAAAAACATTAAATGGAAATATTTTATTAGGAAATAAATACCTATTGCCGCTATTTTATAAAAATAGCGAAATACATAACAATTAAAATAATGTAAAAACGAACGTCACGGTAACAGTGTAACATTAGACCGTTTTCACATTATCCGATCCGATATCGGATGTCGGAAGGATTTCATATATCCGATATCGGTCCGACATCCGATATCGGATCGGATAATGTGAAAACGCACTTACAGTGCCTCAACTACTTCGTACACATATACATATATGTATGTCAGGTAAACATAGGATTGTTTTGATTCTTTTACATATACACGTCAATTAGGATTTAGTTACTATTACTATGATACAGATACTAGAACTTTATTAATAACGGCAAAGTTACAGCTCATTAAAATGCTTAAAATGTTCTACTTAAAATGTTATTTAATACAGAATAATTTTATTTAGTAAGATCAAGTGAGGTTCGTAAATATGTGCTTGTACCAGAAGTCGACGGTTTTGGTCCAGGCACCTGATGTCGTTTCGTCCAATTTTAGTACTTCTATAAACATTTTTAGTAACACTTCTTTCAGTTCCTGTAACAAAACAATTATTTAAAAACTGACGGCCCGATTCGACCATTAAGATATATGTCAAATATTAGCTCTAGATAAGATACGATACGGATCGGTTAAGGTGGATGTCCCAGGCTTTCCTGCCAACCAAGCACCAAAAGATGGCGTAACTGTGCACAATTTGAGAATTATCACCATCTTTTCCATAAGTCAAGTAATTTTCCAAGACGTGTTGGATGGGGCGAAGACAACAAAAATAGTCAGTGTGAAAATAGAGTTTGTAAACGAATAAATATATGCATATGCTTAGTGCTAAAATTAGTTTTAGTACCTATGGAGTTATTGAAAAATTTACTGGCAATGGCATGGCAATAACGTGTGCTGTTAAAACTTGACAACAACTTTATGTAAATGAATACAGTTCAAGTAAAACTTACTAAAAAGTGTCGTTCACTAATCTTCCTCTTCTTGTGTGAGTCTCCTACTTTCTCCATCATAGCCGCGACCACATCTGGCTGGTTCATGTGCCTCACGGCCAGGTCGATGGAGTTCATCAGGTTTATGACGTGCGCTCGGAACTGCAAGTTGGACTCGTATTCGTGTTCTGGCAGCTTTCGAACCATTTTGAAGAACTCAAGCGTTTCGGGGTACGCGCGGAATAATCTGCAAAAATGTATTTAGTCTTTTTATATTCTTAAAATCAAAATAGGATTAGGTACCTATTTTTAATTATAAATATTTTAAAATTGTAATGTTAAATTAGTATATAAAAGATAGAAATACAAATAGGTTAGGTTAGAAAAAAAAAACAATGAAAACAGTAGTTGATTGTAGGTGCTATGCTACTTATACATATTTTGCGATCGTATAGTTAAGTTAGTATCGTCGGTGTTACATATGACCTTCTTTGTTAATAATTTACATAATATCAATGAGCTAAAATACAACACATTGACCTTTAACAATAATGTAACACCTTTATAATTAATTCAAGAATAAATGGTATGAAACAAAAAAATCTGTGACCCGTGATAAAAATAAACTTTGACCTTAGTGCTTTTTGTTGACGAATGTAGCAAAAACAAATCATGGTTTGAGTCTAGGAATAAATTATAAGTATTTTAATAATTACAGCTTCACAGGCATTAATCAGTTGTTTACCTACTTCTACATAGGTACTTAATAGGGTCTTTACTTTTTAATCAAATCTGGTATTTTTTTAGAAAATATAGGTACTATATAATATAAAATAGAAATTGTATCTAAACATAACTGTCGTCTACATTTTTATAATAATCTTCTGGTGCTTTATTTCAAGCTTGGTGCGAAATAACTTATTTATTAACGTAAGTTACATATACCTAAATCATATAATGTTTGACTTGCTCGAATTCAACTTCGAAAAATCAGGACATCGCTTTTGGTGGCTTTGGATTGTTTCATTTAAGTAAGTATTTTTTTGTAAGTACTTATACCGACGTGATACCGACTAACTAATAATGCTCATAAACAAAACAACACATTAAATATTTTATTACTTTTTGCTCTCCCGAAACTAGTACGATATTAGTTGCATGCATTGTATATGTCATGTTTGACGACCGGTCTGGCGCAGTCGGTAGTGACCCTGCCTGCTGCGCCGCGGTCCCGGGTTCGAATCCCGGTAAGGGCATTTATTTGTGTGATGAGCACAGATATTTGTTCCTGAGTCATGGATGTTTTCTATGTATATAAGTATTTATATATTAAATATATCGTTGTCTGAGTACCCACAACACAAGCCTTCTTGAGCTTACCGTGGGCCTCAGTCAATCTGTGTAAGAATGTCCTATAATATTTATTTATTTATTTATTTATGTTGCAGATATTGGTCAGCAGCTTTGACGCGGTCTATAAAATAAAACTAATAACACTTTTGCACTTTTACTATGTTTAACACGCTCATTTGTCCAATTATTAAGTATGTTTTTAACACTTTGAGCTATTCTAAACATGTAAGTTGTCAAGTGTTGAAGAAATAACTTTATGTGAGAATTGAGTGGTAAACAATTGCATGAGTTTCAGCTCTAAAATATTATCGAAATATTAGCTCTATGCGATAAGGATCGGATATAATTTAAGTGTAAAAATGACGTTTCGTCAACCAAAAACGTCACTTTTGACACATTAAGGGCCACTTGCACCACCCGCTTAACTCAAGGTTAGTAGGCTGTCAAGTGTCAAATTCCATGTAAAATGGTGAGTCATTGAGTCAACCTCAGGTTCACCCTCCATTTTTGGTGGTGCACCAAACGTTTAACTCGGGGTTAGTGGGCTGTCATCTGTCAAATTCCATATAAAATGATGAGTTAACCCTCGGGTTAACCCTTCATTTTCGTTGGTGCAAGTGGCCGTAAGTAGTATAATTTGATGTATCTTAAAGTTATCGTACGCTCATCCGCGCCAATACGGACCAGCGACTAGCTACGGTAACGACATTATCGTCAGCGGTTGTGACGTTGGGTACGCTACGCACCCTGAAGGTTATAGCTATACGAGTAGGTACTTTAGGTATATATACTATAGCTGCCACTCTGATTTCTGTATACAAAGCGTATTCAACCAGTCGCTCAATAGGAGGGAATTGAATCGACTTGTATTCAATTGGGGACACTATATATATTCAATACCAATTAGAAGATGTGACACTTCGTCCCGGTCGGACAGTATGTTAGACATACCTACTTACAGTTTAAATTCCTTGAATAGAATATGTTTCTAGTGATTTTATAACGATATGATAATGTTTCGACCCTTACCCATTAATGTGTGTTATGAAAAAAATATTTGAGATTTTCCATTACAAAAAAAAATATCTTTATGCTTCAAGTGTTCGTAACAAAATTCTGCTGAAAGAGGTCCTTATGAAACAGCACTCGTCTCTGATGGAAAGCCACAGAGCCGGAAATATCTTGTTTGAAAATGAGTTTTCCAATGTCTTTTGGTCACATTAAAATAACATTGCTTCTTGGCGAACTTAAACTTGGAACTGTACGTAGCGCTGAACCGTGGAACCACATAACGTCGTTGCTACCAAAATTAGTTGTTTTCTAAGATTATTATAATACTAGAGGGATTACCCCGGCTTTGCATGGGGAGTACAGCATTAAAAATGGGTATACATAGTACCTAAGTTTTCCTTAAAAATAGACATATATGTCATGTCATATTAGCGAACTTTTTGTAGATCTATTAGGTCTCAGCCAGCGGGATTTGGTCCCTCTTAGAACTTATCGTCATATTTTAATTAATTTACATACAAACAACAAATTATATGCATAAACCTTCCTCAAAAATCACTATAATTCATAGGTGAAAACCGCATAAAAATCCGTTCAGTAGTTTTGAGTTCATCGCGAACACATACACACACAGACGGACGCACCGGAGGACTTTATTTTATTACGTGTAGTGAATTAGTGATGTTACCTTTTAAGAAGTTCTGTCCCATTAGCCACTGAGTTTGCGAAGACGGGGGCCCACGAGCGTTGCACGGCGTACACCTCACGCCGCGTCAGCCCTGACAGCGAATTCTCCGCGTCTGGGTCTCCGCCCCACCACAGGTAGCTCAACCAACTGCCCATCGTCTCTCAATGGTGATCCTGGAAAACAAAAGATTTTTGTGTTCATTCCCGATAGCCAGAATCATAATTATTATTATTAAGTCATTAGAGCTTCTGCCACCGAAAAGCTCAAATATACTTAGAAAGAACTTTAATTCAAGGGACGAACGTTTTTTTACTATCTGAAGGACATAAAGAAGCACAATATAGAAAATATGAGATAAGAATTGGGGTTTACGTGGGCGTTGGGTTAGGTTAGGCCCTGGTATCGGGATCGAGATGATTAATAAAAACTACTTCATTTTATTCTGAAACGTTAATTCTATACAGTTTGATAGCAATACTTTTTGAACCCCACGTAAGCTAAAACTTACAACGTACTTACCTACTTCATAACAGTAACATGCAAAAAAAATGGCCCGGCATGGTCAGAGGTTGCAGGACTCGCAGGTTCGAGCTCCGAGTCCTGCCGGCGGAGGTGTGAATTTTTCATTTTTTTTTTCTTTTTGCCTAGAGTGGCACTGAAACTTAAGTAGTTCATGTGCTCTGCCTACCCCTTTATGGGATACAGGCGTGATTGTATGTATGTATGTTTTTTTCATTTTTACTTTAATTTTAAAATAAGTACCTAACATGCCATTTATTAAGTAAATCCGTTGATTGTATACTCGTATAATCCATAAAACAAAACAAATGAATTTCGATCCAACAAGAACAAACAAAATTCCAATTTCAAAATACGTACGTCGAGGCGGCGCGTTTCGAAAGCGGCGCGTTCCGGCGTGTTTCGAAAAGTTTTCGCGGTTAGGTCTGCGGCGCGCGCGCTGCGGTCAACTTCTGCACGTGTACTAAAGTCAGCTGTTTGTTTTACTACATTTATGCTACACTGGACTGTGACAGCGTTCTCCCACTGTCTCGTCATTCATGGGAAATGAAAGATTGTTATTGCAATAAAAGTCTTGTTATTGCACTCTTGCATTGTGTAATTGGTAGCAAATATTCTTTAAGAAAAGGAAAACCGACTTATGTTGAGGAAGTATACCTATATGCTTGTGACTGTTGAATAATGTAAAATGTGATTTTATTTTTAAAAAATGTACTAAATGAAGTAAGTCTTTTGTTTACACCACAACCAGTCGACTTCTACGATACCTACGCGAAATAAGCGGTGTGATGAAATTCTTAGCCCATATGGGCTAGAATATGTTGTAATGTAACTATGGAAGCTTAAGAAGAACATCTTTTCTCGTATGTTGTTACATACGTATATACATATAACGTACGTATAAGTACAGCTCTGTAAATGGCAATCTAAAATCCCATTACCTAAAGACGGGAATGGGTTAAGGTAAAAGTGCTGGAAATAACGTGAAAGTGAAAACATCACTGTGCGTTGTCAGGTAAAACGTTTATTTTCCAATGTCACATCCAATGTAGTACAACAACAGTATTAATTAATACCTGTATTCCTATCCAGTGGAGCAATACACCGCGACCAGCCTTCTGGACACCTTACCCAACGAACAGGACCGGCCAAATTTTCTATTTGTAAGTTTTAATGTAGGTAAGTGTTCAATATTGTGTTATGTTATTTTATACGTTGTACGTTGTTAATCAATGGCAAAGACATATATAACTCCATCTAGACAGATAAAGTCTAAGAAAAAAACGTACCTCAGTACCATACAGAAAAAGGTTGTAACTAAACCTCCGCTCACTTACTTATTTACTTACTTCCTTGACTAACCGACAGTATAGCTGCCCCCCTTTAAATATACCCCGTAAATTTTGGCCTCGTGTCGTCTAGTGTGATTATGTAGAACCCTTCGATGTGAACCGCGATAACACAGATCCTTTAATGAGTATCAGCTTTATTTTTGACTAATATTTAAATTTTTATTTTTTTCATATTTTAAAGAAGAATAAAGGTTATTGTAGCATAATAATATAGTGTTATAGAAGAGTATTTTATCAGATTTAGGCCTAGAAAGTTATAATTATGTGAGATAATTAATGACGTAATGAAGAAATTTTTAGTATAGAAGTTAGTGAGTGAAACATACATGAAATAAATATTAAAAAATATTTTGGTAATCATCCACTACGCCTTATTAGTGGTCCTGGTTTGGGTACGAACTTGCGATGTGGTATAGGACCCTTAAGCCCAATCAAACCGCTTTATCGGGCATCCTAAGCAAGTAAGCCTGAAGGGCTATCTATCTACGAACTAACCCCCTTTTTTTATTTGTTTCTTTTCCCTAGCTAAAACCCCCCTTTTCCCCAATACTGCTAATAGACCATAACTTCTCGATCTTTCTAATGTTTTATCGAAACACCGAGCAGTCGCTAACTTTTATGAGAACTAAGTAAGTCTATTAACTTTTCTAAGCTTTTGACTTTCCATCAGTGGACGGCGCTCGCATGTCACTGGACCCTATAACAAACCTATGCTTTTTATTCCAAAGAATAGTTTGTTTTCCTAACCAACATGATAGAATTTACCTTGAAAAACCAGTTAGCAACACTAAGTGTCCCGCAGCCACACCGAAAGATCAGAAATTGCTACCACAATTATTAATTTCACTCAAATAAATTAAGTAATAAGAGATTTTATAAATTACCAGTTTTACCACATATTTTAAGATAGTAAACACCACATTTAAAGTCCATTTAAACCATATAAATAGTAGTAGTTAAATTATTTCTCCACAATACACGTTGACCAATTATATTTTAAGACCAATCATAAAAGAACTCTACTTTCATAGAAATAGTGTGTGACTCTACCCTAATCCTATCGTTTACCCTACCTAGCATATCTGAAACACAGACCGTCACTTACCATAGATCTTGTGTTCAAAATATGCACAAGTGTATCCCTACCATAAGCTGTACAGTTCAGCCAGCGAATCTGAGATAGGCAACCTATAGGCTTGAGTTGGTTAGATCCCCCCCTCTGCTTTTGCCCGCAGGCTAGGGTAGCAGAGAGTAGATCGCCCTATCTGTGTATATATCCAGTATTCTAGGACACACCGGTACCAGCCACATGGGAGACCCAGCTGCGACCAAACTTTACTTAGATATGGATCGATCACAACCGAAATCCCCAGCAACCAACGCCAGCATGAACCAGAGCACCGAGTAAATAAATATATATATATATAGGACCCCAGCCTCAAATACTGTCGACTTCAGTGAGCAAGGATTACTCCTAATGTCTTTCGTCAATCGAGAAAGTCCTCACTTTCATCTAACAGTTGGACTCTTTGAGACCGGTGAGAAAGTACGCCTTTTGTAAGTAAATAAAGGCGCCCAAGCCTCCACTTGGAACAAAAAGACTCCTAAACGCCTTATGTTTAACAGCCGCAAGGTATAAGGCGCTTAGCAGGACAACAGTCTGTCACAAACAATGATCTGGCTTATAACTTTCACAAAATAACCCCTTAGAAAATTACTAAGTTCAATTTTACTGACCATATAAACAAACGAGTGAAGTTTCCTTTATGTGCTATAATCTAAGCTTAGTTTTGCAAGAATTACTCCCTACAAAACCAAACACAGACTTATCTCCAAGCACCAGCTATACATCAACCCAGTCTTTGTATTGCTTGACGGCACTCATAAAATAAAGCACAGAAAACTTCACTATACACATCAATTTAAATGTAACACTACACTATAAATAGAACACTAAAATAACCCCACAACTGACGGTAAAGCAATTCCACCACAGGCCTAAGTTCAACTGTACGACGATATTGTCCCCGCACAATCAAATAGAGACACAATTTCAAAGTTTACAATCACTTAGAATAATTTCCAAGTAAAAACAAACAGAGAAACAATAGCAGAACAACTTCACTCACCAGTATAACACACGAAAGCCAGGGACACTGTTAGTCTTGTATATATTTTAAGAATGACCCGCGTCGGCTCGTTCCGACCCTTTTATAGCCTTTAATCCAGACATAATACGGACTGCAGACGTTTTGCAGACATACCGCGGACTGCAGACGTTTTGCAGACACAATGCAGACGTTTTACAGACATAACGCGGACTGCAGACGTTTTGCAGACACAATACAGACGTTTTGCAGACATAACGCGGACTGCAGACACAATACAGACGTTTTACAGACATAACGCGGACTGCAGACATACCGCAGACTGCTTTGTTTACTAAGCCGTACGCCTTATACATTTAACGTCCATGTTCTCTCAGCAAATAATTGTTTACCTATCAGTAGTAACACCTGCATGATTGCACGTGTTTTAGAGAGAGACAGAGCTATTGATATTGATACCTATCTAGTTCAATAGTGGAGCGTTCCGTAAATCGATAAATATTTTTACGTAAATATTATTTTGTGAAAGATTGTGTAATGTCACGCTATTACACTATATACATCGGGTTGGCTCGCCAATACACACCGCACGTCCGTGCTCCATCGCACTCGGACACCGACTCCATATGTACTCGAGACACCTATACACTACATCCCTTTCTTGTTTTAATTTTTTTTTTTTATAAATATTTAAATAATAGGTCAATTTAGTTTTCATTCAAATACTTGCCATGCTGTGCCGTGTATCTTTTTTTTTTCTTTTTAATGAACTACGTTTCTTCTAATTGTCTGCCCACTTTCGTCATTCCTAACTTGATCATCTTCGTCTTTACCACTTAGTACTGTATGTGAAGTAGTTATAACTAGGGATTAATTTTCTATCTTTAGTCATATGTTTAGGACATTCCGGTCTGAGGGTTGACTCAGAGCGGACGCTGCACTACCACCTGCAGTGTATACTCAAACATACTTGTGTGTTTTATTAACTACAATTCCTAGATGTCAGTCTCACTCCTTCTTCTTTAAATCTGTTACCTTTTTCAATTCAGACTGTTTTGAAAACTAGATTAGTAAATTTTTTTTTTATACATATATGATTTTTTTTTCTTTCTTCAATAGCATACAATATAATTGTACAATGCAAGCATCGCACATTTCTCGCGTCAGCATTAAAATTAATATAATTATGACTTGATTAGAATTGCTTTGCATTGCTTGATTGCATTTGCATGCATTTAGTTATGTTTTATTGCAAATAAATAATGATTGATTGATTGATTGATCGCTGCATTTGCGATTACGCTATACATCGATTTATGCATTAGTTTATGTTTATACGTGCTCCTAGCTAGTACTCAGTATACCTTGGTTATCAATAAATTTATAAGTGTATCAAAAATCAGTGTTTCTATCAAGACTACCATCAACCATCAAGAATCATATCATCTAAGGTGTACGGCTCGTACAGTAATATTTCACTAATTTCATACCTTTTCATGATTTACATTTTTTTTTTTTTTTAATAGGTCGCTTGTCAGGCGTCTAATGTATATTAGGTAATTATTGATGATAACATTGATAAATGATTGTATCGGCCCTATACTTCATTATATGCACCTATTATTGCTAGTAACTAGTAAATAGTACATATAAGTATTTAGTTATAGAACCTAATGTATCTGGAGCCTCGTCTGCCGACAAACCATACTCTGGTTTGGCAGAAGATAAATTTAGTTGTAGGTTTAGTTTTTGAATAAACATTTATTTCATTTTATTTCATTTTTCATTTCATCTAATGCAATTCATAATACTTACGGATATTATAATGTTTAGTTAGATCTACTCATAAATTTAATTATAAATTGCAGTGCATAGTTATTAAAACTTTTACTGTCTACTGTTTTTTTTTTCTGGATCGAAAGGGCTCGTGATTCATTGCATTGTAATACATAGAGATACTATATAGAATATGCATTAAAATCCTATTCAGGGTCACGTATCCACTTTATCGTTTTATTGATTTTGTTTCATCATGATCAGCTTTCTTTCTCGTAGATACTTTGTACCACACAGAGTAATCAACGATTAATTTTCTAAAATAGATAGCTGTTCATATACTATTTAAGAAGTGCTTACCCAATTGACCCAATTATACTAACATCCGATTTATATCTACACAGTATGTATATATTTTAGATAACACTTTTCTTTTAAAGTATTTTATCAACATCTTTTTTTTTATTATTATTATCTCTTTATCTATCTTAAGATCTTAACTCTTAGGCTAGGCTATTTTATAATATGATTATTAAAGAAATTACAAAACCACTTTCTTTTTTTTTTGGCTGATTGGCGATTGACCATAGTCACACCCGATGGAAGGTGAAGATATAGTCGAAGATGGAGCTCACCGATTCAGTAATACTTAGCATATTCACTTTTATCTTAAAGAGACCGAGGTCGTATTTTTCTGGGAACATCTATGGTGGGAGTGCATCCCATTCCTTTGATAAAATATTATCTAAATTATTACCCAAATATTATCTCCTTCATTTACTTTCTTTGCGCTGTTAACCGAACAAATCAGCATGCCCATTTACAAGGCATCAAGTCATACTGAAATTGACCGGAGTAACAGGAGTAACAGAATACTTATACAGCTCACCGAACTACGAGGTAACTACCTCGTAGTAGGTAAGCACAGTGTTTCTCCCCAGGTACCACGATTTGAATTTGTTTTTGCAGCTGTGTCTTTAAATTCCTTCAGGAGATGTTATATCTTGACAGACTCAGCGTTTATTTATGTGTCACACGGAGAGAAAAACAACTAGATTTAATGTTCGTTCAACATTTCTATTTTTTTTTTGTTAAAATTGCGCCTACGTGTTCTTTCATTCCAACTACAAGTTTGATGTTGTTAAGTGTAGTTACACTTCCTTCTACATTTTTTTTTGTTTACCACGTCGGTGGCAAACAGTTATAGGGCCTCCTAATTGAAAGCGGTCACCGTAACCTATGGACGCCTGCAACCCAAGGGGTGTCACATGCGCGTCGTCGACCCATTAGAAACTTGTATACTCCTTTTTTTTTTTTTTAGAACCCCATACTGTAGTTCATCGGGGAATACCTTGACATAGCTCATTCCACAGCCGGAGCGTTCGTGGGAGGAAATATTATTGTTTTTTTTTTTGAACCAATCTTTTATTTAAACCAACAAGTCGATTTTGTAAAAGCACATATGTTTGGCTGATTCAATAAAATATGTTTTAACAAGTTTGACCTTGTTGTTTGGTTCGTACAAATTCGACTTGTATCATCAATATTGTGATTTATTCCCTTTACTAAAATACTATTGTTTCAAACAGATAAACACGCAACAAGACGAGTTTGTTAGATTCACAAGGCAAATTTCTCTCAGTTGTACCACTTGTACCCTTAACTTCACATCCCTCTATCAATCCATTTATATATAGAATAGAATCATGTTCCCTAACTTCTAAATAATGTGCATTGTAAGTAGTTAGGTACCTAGATAATTGACGTGAAGCATTGAAATCTGTGATTATTTAACATTTTACAATCACTACAGACAAAGCTGATTCAGCCGCTGATTGTTGTCCTTTTGTTCATTTTCTTGACCAGACGAAATAAGGTCACTAGTGAGATTTATTTTATAAATTTACAAACTTAGGTTACTAGTTCGCTTGGAAAATCTTATACAAATTTAATATGTATTCACGAAAGAGAGACCACATTTCAATATCCTCCCGTGAAATTACGCAAACAAGTTCAGCATTTTTATTTCTTATTTTTTTTCTATATTAGTTCAATAGAGGCTCACAGATCCATTAGTTTATTTGTTTATAATCATAATCATAATCCTTTATTGCAACCATGGTAATAATTATAGGCTTGTTTCACATGGGCCCTGTTAGGGCAAAGCAAGGTTGTATGTACACAATAGTAATGCTTAAAAAACATTATCATAATTTAAACATTTGTAGTAATTTGAAAAGTAATAAGGTATATAAAACTGATATGTCAAAAATCCCAAAATAAAATCCTAATATAAAATTCAATTTGATAATAATTATTACAAAAATTATATAATACAAAACAAGCAAATAATAATAATAATAATAATAACTGGACACCTGACTTGTATGAGATTCACCTACATGAATCTCTGCAGTATGTACCTATTACCCTAACTGATAACGAGTACCTTCAGTACCAATATATTTTGTAATGATTTTCAACTGACGTAGATTGTCTTTGAAAATCTATCATAGATCAACTTAAATAGGCATGTCTTTCTCTTGAGGTCACCCATACTGACAAAGCCTTGTTGACGGTAAGCAGAGTTAGCAACTTCTTTTTTTTTCCGCGTTGTTGAAATGTATCAAGCGTTCGCTTAATTTTATTCAATTCAGCTGCACCACTACGTGTTTTTTTTTTATATACAATGCAATGTCAAACCAATGAACTGTCTTTATTTATTAATTTTTTCACTCTTTTCACTCTGATTGACGTTAGCGGCATCTAGGTATATAAAGAGTGCTCTTTTCCAGCGCTCCCACCGAACTCCTACTGATGTAGGATCACCTTCGCTGTCAAATGCCTCCAACGACAATTAAGAAGCCATACTGGACTTTCTTGGGGCAACCTGTACCCAATCAATTTAATGATTCTAACTAACACAAGTCAAAATATATTATATTGAAAATATTTCAACTTATGCTATCTCAAAGTACTCAGTCATTGTACTTGAGTGTTTTACTGGGGTAGTTGTCTCAGACTCTCAGGCACTGGATGCCTTGGTATTTTTTTCTTTCATATGTGTAATTTATTTCGGTTTCAATTTAATGATATTTATTGACCGACGTCAATCTACTATTATGACAATTGAAGGCTCAGATAGCATTTATCATCTGATCTAAGCGTCATTTAAGCGCACGTTCAACCAGTATACTAATATAATTTAATGTGTTTTTTTTTTTTGTCTCTTTTATAACGTGTAAATAACCTTTATGAATAAATGACTTATGACTTATGACTTATGACTTATAACCGTAATTTACTTCGTGTTTAGGTTATTATCATTAAGCTCATATTTGCAACAATTCAATGTTCAGTTTTTTTTTTTTTTTTTTTTTTTTTTTAATTGCTGTTTAACTATGTTTACAACAATTTAATGACCAGATGAATATATCTGTCTTAACCAAGGTAAGTATGTTTTTTTTTTTCATTTATTTTACATGACAATTAAATGTCCGGATTCAGTAATCTGCTGGTTCCACATATATCTATATTTATCCTCGTAAGGCTAAAGTCATGTCAAATTAATGACCAGATACATTTTATCTGCTTTGAATGAGCCGTGCACACTGTACAGGTCAGATCATTGTTATTCTGTTACCAGTAGGTTTTTTTTTCCATGACAATTTAATGTCCAGATTCGGTAATCTGCTGTATTAACTAGCTTAATAACCAGAATTTCTGTTATCCAATTCACACACATGACAATTAAATGTCCAGATTCTGTAATCTGCTGTTTCCAAATTCGCAATTTAATGCCTTATTTTCAGCCACAAATGGCATAAAATTTCATAGTATTTAGATGCCAATTAAATGTTCGATACAATTGAATGTACAGAGTTGCATATCCGTTTAATGCCTCTTTTTTTTCTTCAAGTTAACGTAATCCAATAACAACGGGGTGTATATTTCTTTATTTATTATAAGTAGGTATATTTAGCACTTAATGTGAACCCATCTAGTTTTCTGGTTTTTAAGTAATTAAATACTCAGATAAAACTGCTCGAAATCGGCGTTAGGAATGTTTACGTAAGTCAATCCGCGACAAGAGTATTAGTCACGATTTTATGGCATGTTCAATCAATTCAAAAGATTCACGTTCAAGTGATAATCTATCTCTAAATAAGTGTTACTTTCCCGACATTATGCATAGATCCTTTCATTTGCAGCTGTAGTTCAAATAACCACTTAATGAAGTCGTGACTTACGTTACTTTTACGTAAATTCACCCCTGTAAGGAAGTATACTTAGGTAAGTATTTATCTAGTTTGTTTTGGTTTTCACCTTACTCTCAAACATCGACTAATGCTACCATAGGACATTTAAGTGTGATGGTTGTACAACATTTTATCATTCAAGTAAATGCCTTATTTAGGTAAATAGCTTAACCATTCATAAATTTAGCAACATCACATAATTTTGTGTATTAAACCAACCAACAGGTAGATGGTAACTTCACTAATTAAAAATAAATATCATTTCTTTTGGTTGGACGGAAATTATTGTAATGATTCCGGGCTGTGATTTATGTAAATAATAAATCAATTTTATAAACCCACTACACATAAATTCAAATAACATTTTGGTACCTAAAAACATTTGGCAATCTAGGTAGGTAACCAAACCGTTTACTAGGTAGGTAGGAGCCACACACCGACACCTGTATAGGCATGACAATCTAGGAAGGCTGGCCGTATGTTGTCAATTGCCTCAAACATTTTATTAATTGCATCGTTCGGTTACCTGCTTAAGGTTTATATTCGCACGGTTGAAAGAAATAACATTTCATTTATTTTTATTTGGTTTTGACTTAATTCTTGAAAAACTGCCGTTATAATCATTTCGCTTTGTAGTATTTAATGAACACTTTCATTTAGCTTCATTACGTTCCGAAACTACTAAGAATGCCAGTAATTTAAAACGGCAGGTAACCAAACCTGTTTACAAAAAGATAACGGTGCATCATGGCGCATCGTTACTCGATTTTATAGGTTATGTTACTTATGTTTCTATCCCATCTTTTCCGAATACTAGATTCACGTGGTAAGTACTTGCTTTTATCCTCGTCGCCACTTGTAATGTCACGCTATTACACTATATACATCGGGTTGGCTCGCCAATACACACCGCACGTCCGTGCTCCATCGCACTCGGACACCGACTCCATATGTACTCGAGACACCTATACACTACATCTTGTTTAAATCAATTTAGTAAGTAACTTCGCAATAAAAGATCACATTTGTTCCTAATTGTTACATTGAATGATATATTTTTTTTTATACTACGTCGGTGGCAAACAAGCATACGGCCCGCCTGATGTAAAGCGGTCACCGTAACCTATGGACGCCTGCAACTCAAACAGTGTCACATGCGCGTTGCCACCCCATTAGAAACTTGTACATTCCCTTTTGCTGTGTTAAGTACACAGCAAAAAGGAGTGTACAAGTTCTAAGGAGGGTTCGGGTTGCCGACGACTCAAAGGACAATAGACGGAACAAGTTAGTTACGTAAGTCCTCCCGTCATCAGCACACCGCACCCTCGTTGAGCTCTGGCAGCCTTACTCACCGGCAGGAACACAACACTATGAGTAGGGTCTAGTGCTATTTGGCTGCGGTCTTCTGTAAGGCGGAGGTACTACCCCAGTTGGGCTCTGCTCTAGATTCGAGCGAGACGATATCCGCTGTGCTGTGCCCTACCACACAAAGCGGAATATCATTCGCTATGCCCTACCTCCTACTAAATATTCAGGAAGTATAATAATCAATATTAGTGAATTACCTATCTGACTTGTAATTGGAACCAAGACGCAATATCGGAACGCCATGCAGTTGACAACTGTCAGTGTCAGTATTTCGTCCATGTGAACGTAGTTTGTTGATAAATACGTTTTTCCAACCTGTTTTACATTAAATAATAGTGAATTTTATCAGTGATGACGTAACTAAACATGTGATTAACCATCAAAGATATTATTTGTTAAAATATTCAATGAAATCCCGAAGAAAATATGCACCAAAAAGTTGGTCAAGGAAAAGTTGATTTGCCGTAAGTTTTATATGTAATAACGAGTCCATTTACCCGTTATAGACGCTTGTTCTGTTACAAGGTACGGTGGCCTAGATGGCGTTACACCTTTGGGGGATGCTCAGCTAGGTGGCGCTAATATTAATTTTAACACATATCAAGCTAAGAACATGGACCAAATTGTCAAAACTGAGGTTCTAAAGTTTTAGGCCTGTGTTAAGAGATGGCGGTCTATCGGGTCTATGCACTGTGATTACACATTTTACTTCGACAGTAACTCTCTATAATACTCGATCGTCTTTGATCAATAGTGAAAGGGACATTACTACTGATGACAAAGTAAGTAAATTATCGCATCTCTCAGGACGGATGCTCTATCTCGCTCTTGGCCGGTTTTTATTTTAAAAAGTAGCTAGTATATTATTCAGCTTCTCTATTATTCTCTATGAGTATAAATTGTCATTCATAAATCAATTCATTCAAGTTCGTTACACAAGTTATGTACACATCAGCAAGTCAGTAGTGTCAGTACCTATATCCTATATCTTAATGACTCATATTTTTTATAGAACTCGATGTCAAGGAAAAGGAAACAACAATCAGCCAGTGGGAAATCCTCTTGTCCAATTATCCTGCGGGTTAATTAGGGCACTACAAAAATAGTTGTAAGGTAACGGACCCAATCATGGACAGTTTACAAAATTTTGCCTATTTATGATATTTCACTGATACATTTAAAAATTCTACCGCCCAGCGTGTTAAAACTTTCATTCAGTCTTACCCTTCTTTTACATTTCAAGCGTATTGCAGATTAGATACTCCTATCGGTTTCTTCATAGTTAACAAATTAAAACGCGGTGTTTTTTCTCCAATCATGGACTTCAGTTCTCCAGTAATGGATCTCCCATTATGGACAGTGAAATAAGTTTAAAATTTTACTTTTAAAGCCAACTGATACTCAATGAATCAATTTTATATAGGTACCCCAAATAAAATTACTAGTTGGGGTTATTTTAACATAGGATTGTTTCTTGTAAATTTTGGTTTCCTAAATTGTTCCTTGTCCATCATAGGAGATACGCAGTTTTCCGGTTCCAGTTATGGACACTCGCAAAATAACACTATTTCTTTATATCTTTGGAGTAACAAACTAGCATTTTTTATACCTTATCTTGCAGTCAGTAAAACTCATTCAAGTTTACACTCAGTATTTTTTTTTATTATTTTATACATGAACTCAACTCTCTTAGCAACATTACTAAGAACTCGTCTTGATATTTTTTTAGTAAACTGATGATTTTTATCTTGCCGCCAAATCGTTCTGAAATAACCAAATGAAATGAAACTTCAAAATTAAGCAGCTGTATGACTCTTGTTTATGGTACAATGCCGTCAGTTTTTAGAAACTAATTTTAGATACTTATTTTTAAAGATTTGTGTTTTTTTGTTCATAATGGCATCACCGTCTATTATAGGGTATTTTACATTATTCGGTACATTGAAAAACTTTATTGGGGCATTTAGGGGAATTAAACCGTCTGTCACCGTTAAAGCGTTCGGTAAATTTTATTGTATAGGAAGTTCCATTTAAACATCTGCTGCGTGACGATGATGTGTCTTTCAAATGCGGTTGATGCAATTGGCCCTCAGCCGAGCGTGCAAAAAGAACAATCGCGATACTGTCTCATCGGCAATTGGGTCTCAATTTAAATGTAAGAAATGCGGACGTTCATGTCGCTCCCGAATAGGTCTTTATAGTAACGAGAGGAGTTATCTCTCGCATTCAGACGCTGTTTAAATCATCTGTCAAGATGTACGAGGCGATGATGATGATTTAGTACAGTAAGCTGAAAGGAAAAAAAACATAGGTAGATATCCTCCTGTTTCAGTAAAGAAAACTTAATTCACCTAGACTGACCTGAACTGGGAGAATAGACTCATCTAGAGGTTATTTTCCTGACTTAAGTTAATTTTTTTTTTATTATGGACTGATCGGCGATTGATTCGCACCTGGTGGAAAGTGAAGACAGAGTTTAAGATAGAGGTCACCGATTCAGTAAGTAATATAGTAGTATACGACATACGTTGATAACTAACGTATCTCACTTGCGATACAAAGAGGTAACGCCGCCAGTGTCATGGGGTCCATGCCGCAAGCCGACCTACTGGAAGGGGTATTTTCCTTATAACTGGGTTATCACTGTAGGTAGGTAAGTATTTTTATATGCATATAGGTATAGTTCGTTGGTAATATATTGAATTATGTTTGCCTACGTGCTCTACGGCATGCCTGGGATGACGATGCGGATTCTAACCCTCGGTATTTCTTATAGTAACTTTAGAAGTACTTTCCTTATGAATGAATGTTGTGTACCTAGCTAATCGTCATATGATGACGCTACTAATAGTGGGTGTGGCGGTTCAAGTATGTATAATACCGATAGATACAAGGAAAATGACAAGTGGCAATAAAAATCATTGATGGGTCACAGTTCACGGTATTCTTTACTTTAATTGCCGGCCTAGTCAAGGTGACAACCGTTGACGCTATGTGGCGATTGAAACTCGCGCCACCACTACAGAAGAGCGATAGGGAGAACTATACGCTTACGAAGCCTCGGTAAGCGATTGTGATATTGGATAAGTAATAACTTAACTAAGTTTGTAATAAGATCAAATAAGTTCTAATGAAGCGTAGTGGAAGATAATAAGTAATTAAATAACTGAAGTAGTGCCTTATGGTAGTGTTTTCATATTTAGTAGGTATATTACAAGTATGCTAAGTTGGTCATTCATTACATTACACACGAGGCAATGTTATCAATGCACACTTGCTTCATACGCCGCTTGTGAGGAAACACAGCGAAATTTATTAATAAATAAACTTTTAGCTCCATAATCGGTAGTATCGCTACATTTCAAAATGGTAGCTTACCTTACAGTTTTAACATTGAATGGAACATGTAATTATACGAAATGTGCTGAGCTTGTATGTCTGCTCATTCGTCAGTTCATTGAAGAAAACTAAAAAAAACTTTTAAGAAAGCTCCACCGTTTCTCAAAGTTTTTGTTGATTTTTCGTTGTATTTAAAGTTTCTATAAGCCCCCAAGTCCTTCCCTCAATTTTGATGAAAAATGTCTTAAATTTACATGTTCAAGCGTTCAAGCTCTGTTTATATTTATTACCGAATCCGAATCATATTAATGTGTGTTTCATTTACAACATTTGGAACAGACATTTTATCAATTTCTAAATTCAAAACTTGCAAAACTAACATGAATATTGTAAGAAACGAATATGAAAAATGGCGCGTATATTTTTTCTGTGCGCGACCAGAATGCGTAGCAAAAGGCGCGAACAAAATCAACAAACGGCACAATGAACAAAATCAAAATTTGTGAAAAGAAAATTATTGATATAAATAAAACAAAATTAATGTTTATTCAATTTCAATTTCAATTTCGTTTATTTCACATATAAGCTTACAGTGTAATACAATTAACCAAAACACTTATATGGTAAAACACACATATTATTAAACAAAATAAAAAATAGCATATCGAAAACCAGACACGAGACACGAAATAAAATCTAACAAATAATATTTATATTAAAAGCCAACATAGCATACCTAACGAACTTGCCTAATTTGTCCGCAAATATGTCGGCATCCGGGATCTGAGTCTGTATGTTGTTAATGACTATTATCATACAGGCCCGAGTAGTAGGTGCGTTTGCAGCTTGTGCGGTACGAGTCTCAGGGATCGCCAGTGGGCGCCGAACCCGCCGCGCTGGCCGCGCTGCGCCCAGACTTGCACCAGCTGAGGATAATCTCGGAGATGGGACCGCCAAACCCACTCGACCAAGAACACTAGGATTATTGACTAAGTGCGTTTTCATATTATCCGATCCGATATCGGATGTCGGACCGATATCCCATACATTATAGGCGCAATCTTAGATTTTTGCCATTGAAATCCTTCCGATATCCGATATTGGATCGGATAATGTGAAAACGGACTAACGTGTATACCTATTTAATAAATTTGCTTCCTGCTGCTTACTTATCAAATCAAAGTGAATGGCAGCGTTTTTAATTGTATCTGAAATAGCTTGAGATGTCATTTTGACATTGACAGTTCGTTCCAAGCAGAAAAGAAAGTCAAAGTCACAGAATTGAATAAAGAATTCGCAGGTGTTCATTTGTTTATTAGTCACAGACCACGTTTTACTGTTTTCTTTCATATTACTTCTACGATGGTGAACGTTACTGAATCTGCTGTTGAGAGTATCGGCAAGGTTCTCAACAATGCTTCGAGGCCAATGAAAGAGCGCTTTCGTGCGCTATTTACTCTCAGAAATATTGGCGGCGAGTCGGCGATAGAGTGCATAAGCCAGTGCTTTGGGGATGAATCAGTTCTGTTAAAACATGAGCTAGCCTACTGTTTGGGCCAAATGCAGGATAAAAGGGCAATACCGATTCTGAGGAGCGTATTGGAGGATAAAAGTCAAGACCCCATAGTGCGCCATGAAGCTGGTAAGTTTCTTATCATAAATCCTAACCTAATCTAATGCACGTACACAAAAAGTTATGATAAGCTGTATTCTTGAAAAACACGTTTTCATAGTTATAGCTATAATACCATAGAAAAAGCAGTCCATTAAGAAGACAATTTAGTTTTAGTTGGTACAACAAATTATACTAAAATATTAATTGTAAAATGATAACCTAACATTAAAGTCTTTGATTCTGTATTTAGCGTAATTTTGTCTCTTTAACCATGGCAATTGTGTTATAAAATACATTCCTATGATTTCAGGTGAAGCTCTAGGTGCTATTGGTGATCCAAATCTTCGCGAGCTGCTAGAAAAGTATCAACATGACCCAGCGATTGAAGTAGCAGAGACATGCCAAATAGCCCTACAAAGAATAGATTGGGTTGCAAAAGATACCCAGAAAGAGAACCTGTCAAAGAGCTTGTACGCTTCAGTGGATCCGGCTCCGCCCAGTACCGAGAGTGACATTCCCAAGTTAAGCCAGACATTGATGGATGAAAATAAACCTTTATTTGAAAGATATAGGGCTATGTTTAGCCTTAGAAATATTGGAACTGCAGAAAGCATAAAAGCTTTGGGTGAAGGTAAGCTATTGCTTTTATTTAATACATGTTTAAATTGTATATTGATGTAGACTAACATGATTTGCACTCATATTTTTAGAACAAAACGGGACTTAATCGCGTAAACACTTTCCGTTTATAAAATTTTGTTTAAATTCTGTTTAAAAACTTACCTTGTTCCACCTGGTGGCTTACCAATCTTTGTGTTTTTTCATCCTACAAATGAATGATTATATTAAAGCCATCCTATAAAAAAATCTTTTGATGTATGGAGTTCTAGAAATGTTTATTTGATTTATACAGTGGGTTAAAAGTAATAGACTAACAGTTGTAGGCAATTCTTCTACTTATTTTAGTCTTAGCCAACTGGGTTTAATTCAGTTTCTATACCTGTATGCTACATTCAGTAGTAGATGTTTTATTTATTTAATAGTTTTATTTTCCACTTTTCAGGTTTCAAAGCCAGCAGTGCCCTGTTTCGGCATGAGGTAGCTTTCGTGCTTGGCCAGATGCAGGATGAGCGAAGTGTGCCGTTCCTGGTCAAAACCCTGGAGGACACGAATGAGCATGAGATGGTCCGCCACGAGGCTGCAGAGGCCATGGGATCCATTGCCAGTGAAGAATGCATTGAGGTTCTCAAAAGGTATTGTGATACTTTAAATTATCAATAAATGTATTTTAAGTAGGGATGTACCGACTATTGATTTGGCCGACTAGGCCGACTACCGACTAGTCGGCGGTTGGATGGCCGATTAGTCGGCCGACTAGTCGGCTAGTCGGCCGGAACATAAATTTCAACTAAAATCACCAAAATTTTTAGTCATTCAATCGCAATTTTAATTATTTTTACAGGCTCAAAGTTCTGTGAGAAAATTTTATTTTTTTGACAACTGGTGTGGCTTAGTGGGCACGGGCACTGATCCTGACTATGAAACCGATAGTCCTAGGTTCGAATTTCAATGAGGGCCACTTATTTCTGTGATGATTAAAGATATTCGTTGTTTTGACTAAGAAAGGACTAATCAATAGGTACATAATACAAATATACCGGCTGTTAATTTATTTTCGTCCTATTTTTCTATCACTTATAAGGGGCCGACTGAATTTATTTTCGTCCTATTTTTCTATCACTTATAAGGGGCCGACTAAGGCCTTTTTTGCCGACTAGTCGCCGACTAATCGCCGACTACAAATGTGGCCGGATAGTCGGCTTTCCCGACTAGTCGTCGACTAGTCGGTACATCCCTAATTTTAAGTGTTTAAGAAACACAAAGAATGGTAACAATTTATGTATGTGAACGCCAATCTGCCACTAATTGCTGAGTAGGCCAGGTAACTTATTTACTCTTATTTTTAGTGTCTTGGATGATAGGGACCTAACTTTTTATTACTTAAGTATTCAAACTATAAAAGGCCATAAAGGCACTCCAATTTAAAAATAAATAGTTCTAATGTTTAATTGTGGCTTCTCTTAACAGTACAGTCTTTTTAAGCTTCTTATGTAGTGCTAGCGCAATAAGGATTCCTATTATATCAGATGAAAGCTACCATTTTGTACTTTAAGCATACACCTATGTATTTATCTATTTAAGTATGTATATCGTCGCTTAGCACCCATAGTACAAGCTTTGCTTAGTTTGGGGCTAAGTTGATCTGTGTAAGGTGTCCCCAATATTTATTATTTATTATTTATTATTATTATATACCTTTCTGTTACATGTGTTTTGTTGATTGGACTGGAAAGGCATTTATGAACTTGAGATTTTGTGGCACTAGTGGATATGGACATGAACTCTTGCCAGTAAAACAGATCTTCTTTGTATGAAATAGACATGCTTAACACTTTCGAAACCGGGCTCTACGCGGCGCTACGACATTTTCGCTACATACGGGGAAACCCATGTAATCGGCTACGCTTCTACGAGCGGTGTGCCCGACAGTCGGGTTCTTGGTAGCGAAAGTGTTAAAAACTGGACCCTTTCCGATGTCTTAACGGTTATTACTATCATTTCAGGTATTTAAACGACCCTCGCCCAGTGGTCCGAGAGAGCTGCGAGGTGGCCCTGGACATGTCAGAGTACGAGAATAGCCCCGAGTTCCAGTACGCCAACACGCTGCTCGCCGTCCAGGGGTGAATCTTGCCCACTGACAGAAAAAAGAAGTCTCTTTTTTATATTCTCAGTTAGTCCCCGATTCACCGGATTCCTGTTAAGTTTATGAGCCGGTTCGCACTTGTCTAGAGTCGGGTCCGGATTTTAATCGGATGTTCTGGTGGCAGAACATTTTATATGAAGCTATTCACATTTGCCCGACACCGATTTTGTGTTGGAGCCCACAAGAAATGACGGCCGTTTTGACAGTCGACATGACCGGATAAAAATCAGGAGTATTCACACTAGTCGGGTGTCGGAACCGCGCCTCCGCACCCGGCGGTACGAGCCGACCGAACCGTTTGAAATACGGGCCCGACACCAGACATGTGAGAATAAGAGGCGCCAAATTCCGATTAAAATCAGGATCAGGATCCTACATCAGACATAGTGGTAACGGGCTCTGTGTTTCTTATACTCGATTATGCGTTCTAAAACAAATCCTACGAAACAGGAATATGGTGAATCAGAAACTAACCCTACTTTCCTTTCTTGCATATTTGAGAAGAGAGCAAAGTGACGATTCGAGTTTCGCGTTAGGCCAATTAAATTTTCGTTAACCAAAGTGCATCCGATCTAGCGAATACATCGCAATTCCGCTAGCTATAGCTAAATTATGTAAAAAAAAAACTAGGTTTATGTAAAAATAATTGAGGTAACCACAGCTTACCAAAATAAACCATGTCTAATAATAGCTACTGTGAATGCAATGAACAACCAAGTTTACCTAATGCTGTAGATTGTGTCATTTGCGAGGACGCGTACCTTGGGTCGTATTGTCATGACAATAAACGCTCGTTATTGTGAATGGCACCATCTATAATATGATTGCGAGAGAGATTACGAGGAGATTGGAAACGAACACTGGAAATCGTAAGCGATAAAGTTTATTCAAATTTTAATTTATGTTGAAGTGATTTTTAATAACTTACCCATATGACTTTCTTGCAACCGGCTGGTCAACTCTTTTTATACAATACTTGCATTTAGAAAATGTGACACCAGTGGTTTGGTCGCTTAGTTAATTTATTTCTTCTTTATTGAAAGTAGGTAATACTATATTTATTATTTTATATAATTTAAATATAGTTATTCATATTTACCATTCATTCACTTACCTGGGGCCCATTTCTCGACGCTACAAGTTACAATTTACAAGTGGTTGTCAATGTCTACTATGACAAGTTGAAAACAGACTTCTTCTTGTAACTTGTAACTTTCAGTTTCAAGCGGAAACTTTCAGTTTGGACTTTCGATTGATCCATGGAACATGGCGGATCGTTCTCCAAATATGTATTTTTTATTTTTGCATTCTGCTGTTTAATGTATAAGTTTGATAGGATATTATGCAGTAAATGGCCTACGCAAAGGGTGCAGTTGATGAAGAATTCGTTTGGCGATGCGAATATCCAATTCTACGGACATCGGCAGTTCGTTGTCCCGGCCGCCATCATGCTTTGTACTGCTGCTCCAGCTATCCTTCAGTGCAACATGAAGGCCTAATCACTTACATGCAACATCGGTGTTTTTTATATCTATGTAATACACTTGTCATTGGCAAAGGCCCACGAGGCTGCCATACTAAATAAATAACTCTCAGTTTTGAGAAATGGGCCCCTGGTAATATTGTCTTTGATAAAGATGATCCTTTGTCATACCATACGTCTGTACGCGAGTATTGATTTAAACATAATTTTGAATTGGACACTATAGGTCAAAGGAGTATTTTTCAAATAAATTATTAAGTAATGTTTAAACACTTGTTTCATTGCCTTACAACGTAGTAAATTGAATAATAAAATTGTATCCATGGTCACACACCAGTACCTAAGTCAAAGTGGGAGCGAGAAAACGATTGAACAGTGGGAACATTAATTGTGATTAATTCTAGCATAGTTCAGAGCACGTCAAATTAAACGAGTAGTAAAAGTAATAAATGTGGATGTGGCTCAATATATATTTAAATGGTATGCCGAATATTCTATTATTTTCTAACTTACCTATATAAGAGGTTGTTGCTCGCAGTCTAACCAAAAAGAGTAGATATTAAAAAGTGACAACATTGTAGTGTCATCAAATGTGTGAGTGATCGGGACGACACTATGATGTTGCCACTTTTTGATTTCTACTCTTTTTGGTCAAACTTTACAATAAAGCTTTTTTTAAACTTTACCTACCTCCCTTGCCACACATGTTGTCAGAAAAAAAAAGTGACAATATGGTGATAATATGTAATTTTTTAAATAATTTCGGTATAATAAAGGACTTGGTGTATAGTTTTTACCCTTCTAAAGTTTGTGCAATGAAAAATTACGCTGACCGGGTAGAGCAAACCTTAAGGTTCTCGCGCGCTCGGTTTCGACATCATAAAATTGTGACTATTTTGCGTGAAAAACAAATATTTAATTTGTGTGTACTTTTCAAGCCGGAGTGCATGCACTAATGCAGTCACCGCATGTAGTTAAATCAGGTATGTTGATTGATATTATGTTTTCACACTATTATTAACTAATAAGAATGTAATTTTTATTAATGGCCGTTGTACACATTGGCCAGCCCTCGGACCAGCCCTTGGGCCAAGATAAGAGTTGCTGTTTCACAATTCTAGGTAATTTACGTTGGCAGCTAAATTTAATTAATAAATAATAAACTCGTAAAAATAGTATTTTATGCAACAGGCGTTTAAAGGAGGTCAAAAAAGACGAGTAGCGTGGGTAATAAACACGCCACGAGAATTTAAACACCGTTGCATACAATACTTTTTCTACGACCATGCACTTAAAGCTCGGCCACACATGCGCGTTTTGAGAGCGTAGGCGGAGCGTTAAGCGGAGCGGAATGATAGCGGTGCGCCGACGAACGCTGGCGTTGCGCCCAGCGGACGCCGGCGGGAACTAACGAGCGAGCGATGCGCGCGGATTGCGAGTGGAACGCCTTTCGTCCGGCGCACCGCTGTCATTGCGCTACTCTATCAAAACGCTTTATGTGTGGCGGAGGCTTTAGTTTTTAATGGTTTTCTAGAGTAACATTCGTTTAATTCACACTGTTTCCTGTATTTTGACGCAAAGGTTTGCACTGCCAGCGCAGTTGCCATGGTTACAGAGACAAACAATGCGTTTAAAATTTTTTCGTTACTGCGCGCATGCGCGGGAAGCCGGCGGACACTGGCTTTGGGGAATAGACTTACCTATGTAGGGTTTTAAAGATCTATGCAGGACTCTGTAAATGACAAATAACAGTTCGGGAGTAGAAAAAATAACATTTTAATAAGCACGCATCCTTTTTAAGCAATTCATTAAACATTTGCATGGATATAGTTTATTTTCTAAAATCAACACTATTATTGGCATAAGTATTTTAATCTACCTAGATTAAAATATTATTTTCGTAAATCTTTTAGTACTGTCTTTTCTGACGAATGATGACAAACTGGATGAGGCGTTAACGTGTGAACACAGTTGGCCATGTGCGCCAAGATCCTTTGATGTGTGGACAAGAAACCGACACTAGTCAGTTGGCCGGCCAGCGCTGGCGCGCCTGGCTCCAACTGCCAACATACGGCCAAGTAGCCCTCTACACGTATGGCCAAGGGGACGGCCCAAGATCTTGGGCCAATGTGTACAGCGGTCTTTTGACGCAACGATAATGGCCGATGGGAGCTATCGCGTATGCACGCGACGGCGGCGTAAGGTCCAAAAAATTCAATTATCACTGGTTTTGGTGGGCTTCATGACATAAATTATAATTTCTTTAATTTACCTGTTGAAAAGTGATCTCCTTGTGAAATTATCGCAAATATGGATTATTTTGGCGATGAATGTGAACGCTTTGAAAGACGAAATAAGAAAAAGAGGCGTAAAATATGATGATAAGTTATTTTATAATGAATAATCTAGATATTATTTATAATTAATGAGATTCTAAACTTTGTTTCGGCGCCGATCTTATAAGTCGCCTTTAACTTTGACAGCTATATCTCTGGATCTTACTCAACAGTGGCGCCAACTGGTGTGCAAAAAAACGTTCTCGAAAGTTTTCCTCTCTGGTTTTTCAAGCCATACCTATTTGTTTCGGAAAATTTAACTTGGTTGACAAAATAAAACTATGGGAACGGATTATATCGCGTATAATGAATTTACAATTCATCCCGACGATTCATACGCGATATAATCCGTTTCCATTATTTCATGAGTAACTATCGCGGTATCCGAAGACAATTGGTTGACATAATTTTTAGGGTTCCGTAGTCAACTAGGAACCCTTATAGTTTCGCCATGTCTGTCCGTCCGTCCGTCCGTCCGCGGATAATCTCAGTAACCGTAAGCACTAGAAAGCTGAAATTTGGTACCAATATGTAAATCAATCACGCCAACAAAGTGCAAAAATAAAAAATGGAAAAAAATGTTTTATTAGGGTACCCCCCCTACACGTAAAGTGGGGGCTGATATTTTTTTTCATTCCAACCCCAACGTGTGATATATTGTTGGATAGGTATTTAAAAATGAATAAGGGTTTACTAAGATCGTTTTTTGATAATATTAATATTTTCGGAAATAATCGCTCCCAAAGGAAAAAAAAGTGCGTCCCCCCCCTCTAACTTTTGAACCATACGTTTAAAAAATATGAAAAAAAATCACAAAAGTAGAACTTTATAAAGACTTTCTAGGAAAATTGTTTTGAACTTGATAGGTTCAGTAGTTTTTGAGAAAAATACGAAAAACTACGGAACCCTACACTGAGCATGGCCCGACACGCTCTTGGCCGGTTTTTGTTTATTATTTAGCTTATAATTTAATCACTTACTTGACATTTCACGGTTTTATTGTTTCAATAGCTCCGCAGGGACACGTTGTCCAGCCTAATGTAGTCCTACTAGACTTTTATCACTGTTTGTGATATAGTGCTTTTGTTTTGTCCATGAGGGAATGAACATAGGGCGGCTAGGTTCGCATATATTCGGCACATTTTCAGTCAATTACATTGTGAAAACTGTTCGCCAACAGCAATGTTCCACGTTTATAAGATTTGATTTACCTATGTTGCTCTGAACTAGTGAACGTGCCTGAAAAATTTGGGCAGCATGGCACATTTTGCAAACGAGAGTAGGCATTCAATCGCGACGGTTTGTCTCACCCTAAGCATCCGAGGCTCATCGACGACATCGACCACACACGGTCACCTCTTAAGCTAATATAGAGTCACGTTCCAGTTTAAAAGTACGTTTACATCAGGTAGGTAGGATTAAAAACAACCTTGTTTTTAATAACAGCTAGCCGTAATACAATACGGCGGATTATACAATCCGACTGCGGAACACACACAAAGCTGTACAAGTGTACACGTATGTCTCCACATTAATCCTCAAAGTATTCTATTTCAGCATACGAGACCTGAACACCCAATCAATAACCTAAGTAGGCCTCATGTGCCTAAGCTCCGGGTCGTATAGAGAGCGCTTGATGTGATACGTGTCATCCTCGGGAGTACTTATGCGACCCCTTGAGTTCTGTTGGACACTACGTTTGTGTGTCTGATTTAAACTTTGTTATACGTCTAATCTCGATCTACACGCTTTTATGCACATATATAATTAGGAAGTCAGTAGTATTTTATGCTCGAACTTTTATCGACACGGGGATATCGCCGTCCTCCAAATGAAGGAGCCCAAATATGCAATTTAGTTTCGCTTTATTTTTATAATAACACGAAATCATTAAACAAGCCTGCCAAGCTTTAAGAGAATAATTATATCTATTTATGTCACAACGTTATGTTCCTCAGAAAATGCTAGTGAAGTGTTAAATTCCTTATGTAAGCAATGTCGTTTCAAATTTATTCAATAGACCCGAAATAGGTGTACATAACGAAGATGAAACCCACAACAAAATTGATGAGGCAGCCGGGAAGGGTTGACAGTTCGCGGCGTGATCGATGCTTCCTAATTACTATTTAAATTATACGTCTTATGATCAATGAACTTCAGCCGTAAACGTGATGCTTATCGGTGTAATATGGTTTAGTTTGACGTAATCAAACGTTAAGTGAATGTGCTGAATTTGGTGATTGAACTGCGTCATAATAAATCTTTCCCGCAGATGTCTGTTGACATAATTGATAACGTAATCACCAATTCACCACAACAAGTCTTCAAGTCACAAATTTTACTAAATTGCAATAAAAAGTAGGCGGAAATTTCAGCTTTCACAAAGCCATGCGATGTTAGGTATACTAGGCGTGACTAGCCCAAGAGACGAACGGACGTTTCATAGTTGAACCCTTCAAAGATTACCAGTTTCTCGGACCATATCGACCTGTGATTTCTTCGGCGGTGTTCATTCGGCGGGGCAAACGACGCAACGGAGCCACGCTGTTACGTCATCGCCCAAATCAATTGTTTAGTTGTAAACTTTTATTGTTTGTTTTTCTTCATGTTCTTATTTACTGTTTTTTTTTTTATTTAAGTTTCATGACGCATTGGATTTATCTGTAATGTCATTGAAATATGTTTTAAAATAAATAAATAAATAAATAAATAAATTTTAGATTTTATCTGATAGGCCGACGTTGTCCGATGAACCGATAATCTTTAGCAGAGCTGAGAATAATTTGACTGAAGCAGGTTGGCTGTTAAATCGCAGTTTTAAATTAGTATCTTAGTTATAAATCTTCTAATTAAAAGAAACTCGCCAATTTCCGTTAGGATTCAAACTGTGGCAATGTCGTGAAGAGGTTTTCAAGCTCGGCAAAGGCGCCATTCACGACGGTATAATCCTCGTCAACCTATTCAGTGCATCGACGCGACGTATTGAATGGTCTAGTCAATTTTAATTTCCCTATGAAACTGAGACACATACCAGTATATCCATTTTTAATATTTACAAGTTTAATTAATTACTATATCGATTAATAATTTGCTTTAATGTTTGGTCTTTTTAGGGTTCCGTAGTCAACTAGGAACCCTTATAGTTTCGCCATGTCTGTCTGTCCGTCCGTCCGTCCGTCCGTCCGTCCGTCCGTCCGTCCGCGGATAATCTCAGTAACCGTAAGCACTAGAAAGCTGAAATTTGGTACCAATATGTATATCAATCACGCCAACAAAGTGCAAAAATAAAAAATGGAAAAAAATGTTTTATTAGGGTACCCCCCTACATGTAAAGTGGGGGCTGATTTTTTTTTCATTCCAACCCCAACGTGTGATATATTGTTGGATAGGTATTTAAAAATGAATAAGGGTTTACTAAGATCGTTTTTTGATAATATTAATATTTTCGGAAATAATCGCTCCTAAAGGAAAAAAAAAGTGCGTCCCCCCCCCTCTAACTTTTGAACCATATGTTTAAAAAATATGAAAAAAATTATAAAAGTAGAACTTTATAAAGACTTTCTAGGAAAATTGTTTTGAACTTGATAGGTTCAGTAGTTTTTGAGAAAAATACGAAAAACTACGGAACCCTACACTGAGCGTGGCCCGACACGCTCTTGGCCGGTTTTTTCTTGGAAGTCTCATTGCAGGTTTGAATCGCGTTAATTTTTAATATTTACTGCATAAAAAAATTAAGGTATAAGTAAAATGTGGTAGACAAATACAAATACAAAATACAAAATCATTTATTCAGCAAATAGGCCACGGGGGCACTTTTACATGTCAACATTACAGAGTATTCATTAAAGTTAAACAAATGAAATTAATAGAAATATTAACTAAAAATATTAATCATAAGCAAAGTAGCTATACACTGATATAGAATTAGAGATGTATAAAGTCTCTAAATGTCATATTATTACTAACTATAATCAATACATAAAGAAAGTGCAAACAGATACAAAGATAAAAGAAATCTATAATACTTCAATAGTTGTAAAAGACTGAATATTACAAGTAAAAATATTATACTTAATCAAATAATCCATGGAGATGTATAGCGTCTCCAAGAGTCAAATTTTATAAAATTAAAATATTTAAAAGTAAAAACCTTTGTCAAATAATACAAAAAAAAAATACAGAAAATGAACAGCTAAATTACACATTTCAAGAGATGTACAAGTCTCTAGTTGTCAATCATTAAAGAACAAATCAAGTTTACAAATAAGGGCCAATCAAGGTTACAAATTAAGTTTAAAAATATAATCAAAATCTCAGAGATGTATAAGGTCTCTAAGTGTCCAAAAAAACTAACATTAACTTAATCAAACGACAACAAGGTCATTAAAGTAAGGAATCTATTTTAAAATAAAATATAATCAAAATCTCAGAGATGTATAAAGTCTCTAAGTGTCCAAAAGCTAAAATTAACTAAATTAAACGACAACGTGATGGTCTCTAGTGTCATCCTTAAGACATTACTTACTTAAGTTTAATTCTTACAAGAACCGAATGTAGTGTCTCGCAATCCGCTCAAAAGTAAAGTTAAATAATCTAACAAAACATGTGGCCCAGGTAAGCTTGAACAGACCAGTCTCCACAAACAGCACCCGTTCACGAGTATGACGCGTATCTCAGCCATCGCCTCCCTCAACCTCCATTCGGGAAGGTGGCGACCCGATCAACACGCCACCGTAAGCAAAGACTTTTAAGCGAGCATGACATGTTCAAGCTAACAGCAAATTGACAAAAGAAAAATCGACACAGTGAAACACGACATTAAGCTTGTAGGTGACATTAAAGAGGGCAACAATGCCTAGTATAGCTATACATAACTAATTACATGCTCAACGTGACTTAGAGATGTAAAGGTCTCTAAGGGTCAGTGTACTATCATACTTTAAATAAATTTTATATTACTACGCTATATAATGAAAACAAAAATCTTAGAGGTGTATAAGGTCTCTAAGCGTCCTACTAACATAACTAATGATACAATACAATCACATGAGAAAAATTACGCTGTGTCATTTTTACTGGATACTAGTACGGTTGTATTACAAACTTCTGCTACCATAATCAAGCTACTGGCTTAAAGGCATTTTTATCATCTATAAAATCATTTACCGTATAGTAAGCTTTACCTAGCAAACAGCGCTTAACATGTGACTTAAATTTGCCGAGTGGCAAGTTCACTACATCAATGGGGATTTTGTTATAAAAACGTGTACAGTTCCCAACGAAAGACGTACTAACCTTACGGAGACGGTGGAAGGGCACGGCAAGTTTATGTTTGTTTCTAGTGTTATAGTTATGGATATCACTGTTAAGCTTGTATTCATGGATGTTTTTCCTAGCATACATAATATTCTCAAGTATGTACTGAGAGGCAACGGTAAGAATGTTCACCTCTTTGAATTTCTCTCTTAGGGAAGCTCGAGCGCCCAGTCCATATATGGAACGTACAGCTCGCTTTTGCAGCACAAATATCGTCTGAATATCTGCGGCTTTACCCCATAACAGAATTCCATACGACATAACACTATGGAAGTAACCAAAGTATACCAGCCTGGCCGTCTCTACGTTTGTTAGCTGTCTGATTCTCCTTACTGCGTAGGCAGCTGAACTAAGTTTGTTAGCTAAAGTAGCAATATGTGCGTGCCATTGCAGTTTTGAGTCTAAAGTGACTCCCAGGAAAACAGTTTGGTCTTCAAACTCCAGCGTATCACCTTTTATTTGGATTTTGCTGTTATTTATCTGCTTGACGTTAGGTAACGCAAACTTGATGCATTTGGTTTTCTTGGCGTTCAAAAGTAGATTGTTTGCCGTAAACCAGTTAACTATAGTTGATAGGGCATCATTAATACTGTCGAAGCTATTTTCCTTCCTGTTCACTTTGAATATAAGAGAAGTGTCATCCGCAAATAACACTATATCATGTCTGCCTTTAACAAGAGTGGGTAGGTCATTAATATATACTAAAAAGAGGAAGGGACCAAGAATTGAACCTTGAGGCACTCCGAGGGCTACCGGGGACCCCGCCGAATGAGTTCCATTAATAACTACTCTCTGAGTCCTATCCGACAGATATGATGAGACTAAGTCGAGGGCACCGGCTTTTATCCCGTAGTGGCTTAATTTTCGTTTTAAATTTTCGTGATCTACGCAATCAAATGCCTTGGACAGATCACAGAAAATTCCAACAGCATCTTGAGCTTTTTCCCAAGCGTCAAAGATGTGCTTTAGGAGTACCGCACCAGCGTCAGTGGTTGATCGACCTTTGGTAAAACCAAATTGATTGCTATCAAGCAGTTTATTTCTGTTGAAATGCGACAGCAGTTGATTTAAAATAAGTTTCTCAAACACTTTGCTTAATGCAGGTAGTATTGAAATCGGCCTAAAGTTCGTAGGATCTGTCTTCGTTCCTGATTTAAACAACGGGATAATTTTGCTATGTTTCATAATATCTGGAAAAGTGCCAACATCAATGCATCTGTTGAAAATCTCAGCTAAATATGGTGCAATAGATTCAATAATGGAATGCAAAACTTTGACTGACAGGCCCCATAGATCTTCAGTTTTCTTTAAATTCAGTGATCTAAAAGTCTTAAGAACTATGTTCGGAGTGATATACGAAAATTTGAAGAATTCTGTACATTCCGCTACATTTCTCTTCAAAATTTCTTCAGCGACATCTGGCGACGAATTAAGAGACTTTGTTGTTTCTACCGGTATATTCGAGAAAAACTGCTCAAAATGATCTGCCACTTCACGGTCGGAACTTACTAAAGCGTCACCAATTCGTAGCTTGTAGTGCGGATCCTTCATTTTACGTTTCCCAGTTTCATTGCCGATCACCTGCCAGGCAGTTTTAACCTTATCACTAGAATTTAGGATCTTTTTAGACAAGTGATTAGCTTTCGCGGCGACACACATCATCTTAAAAGATTTTGAAAAATTCCGAACATGCTCCAGAAATTCCGGCCTTTTATCAGTGGCTTTTAAATCGTATAAGTCGTAGAGTTGGCGTCTTGTCTTATGAATATCCGGCGTAGCCCAGTCGCTAAATTTAGTCTTGGTCCTGCTTTTTACTTTCTTTTTAGTGAAACAGACATCAAATTCATTTTTAATGCAGTTAAATAAATCAGAACTCAAACAATTGGGGTTTTCTTGCGTACATGAAAGACAACATAGTCGTTTGGTAACATTACGATTAAATAAATCTAGGAGCCTTTGAGAGATTGGCCTACATAAAGTATCTTGCGGAATTTCTTCTGTTTTCTCATTGAAAGAAGCTTTTAGACCACAGTGATCAGAACTTAGGTTGTTAATAACAGATTTACTAATCGCATCCTTGTTACTAAAAATGTTATCTATACATGTAGCACTGGTTGCTGTGATTCGAGTGGGTTCGCAGAATAAGTTAACCAAGTTAAAGGATTTGAAGGTGTTTAATAACCTTCCACATAATGGCGAATGTTCAAGTATGTTGACATTAAAATCGCCACACACAATTATACTTTTTTGGGTTCTAAAAACACTACTAAGTACGTCATCGATTACTGATTCAAATACATTATAGTCCGCCGAAGGGGGCCTGTACACGCATATAATGATAAATTGGTCCATCTCAACACAAGAAAGTTCAATATGGCGTTCTACAGACATGTCAACAATGTCTCTGCGCTCTTTACTTTTTAAGTTATGCTTAACCATTATTAATGACCCGCCACGGTTACTAGATTTCCTAAAAAAAGAACTAATTATACTATGATTCTTAAAATTAAACATAAATTCATGTTCTTTAAGCCAGTGCTCAGTAATACAGAGTATGTCAATATTCGACGACTGCAAATACAAATCAATTTCAAGTTCCTTACAAGTGAATCCTTGGATATTTTGGTGAACCAGGTTCAATAAATTGGTTTTACCTATTATACTAGCATCGCAGTGATCAATAAAAATGGAGCCGGCTGGTGCACTCGTTGTCGGAGCTGTTAGTTTAAATTCAAATCACCAGACGGCTTCATCTCGAAACCCTCGCTACCGGGGCATGAAAAATTAAACCGTTTCATATTATTATTAAACGCCGTGCTAGCCACGTCGGGGCCTTTAATGTTATACGCTAACAGGTCAGCACATTCTACTAAACATCTCCTCGGTAGGTAGGTTTTCTTATAAGGCATAACAAACTCATCTATAAATTTATTCGTATCAAAATACGAAATCGTACTACTGTACAACGCCAAATTATATAATAAAGAGTTGTAGTGAAACACCCTCTTGTTGACTTTGCTAGACATTCTGTACGGGAGCGCACAAATAATGATCTTCGCAACCTCTTCTCGGTCGACCTTCGACAGAGTAGCGGATAGTTTTAAAATATCTCGCTTAGTACAGTCGACACTGTTCCCTATGAAAACTACGAGCGTGGAGTCGCAGTCAAACTCGCCTGCAGAGATACATTCGATCAGTCGATCGACGGTGGCCCCCGGGTGACAGTCGTTGATGACTCGGTGGTGGAGGCGCTCCGCCAGCAGCGCGCCCAGGCCGACGCCCGCCTCGTCACTGTACAGCACGGTGCGGGCGGCGCGCGGGCGCGGGCGCGGCGGCGGTGCCGGGGCAGTGGCGGGCGCACGGCAGGGTGCGGCGCCCGGCGGCGGCGGCGGCGCAGTGGCGGGCGGCGACGGAGAGGGCTCGACGTAGGTCAGCAGCGCCAGAGCCAGCTTGGCGAGGCTCGGCGGCGAGGGAGCCGACTCGACGGCGCGCGGCGGCGGCGGCGGGGCCGGCTCCGCGAGGCGCGACCGTGACGGCGGCGAGGCCGCGGTGCGGACGGCGGGCTCGCGGTCGCGGCGCGGCTCGGACGCGAGGGAGAGGCGCTTGGCGAACAGGGCGCGCAGGGAGGGTGTCCCCGGCGCGGCCAACGCGGCACGCAGCGCGGGCGACTCCGGCTCGACGGGGCGCGTCGTAGGCCGCGGTGACTCCATGCGCAGCGGGTACCCGCTGCCCGGCACTAGAACATCATTCATAAAAGCTATGTATTCCTGCAATGCTTTACTTGAGAGTTCCTCTTTATTATTGAGGTCTTTTAACTTTAGTTCTAATTTTCTTATTTCATTAGAGCGATGATTCAACTCTTCGACTGTCTGGTCCAATTGATGCTGACAAATTAAAAGTTCATCACTTAAGGCCAAATTACTGAACTTGGAGTGAAATTTCTTGAATACTAAATTATGGCGTTTCAGTAAAAGTTTTGATTTCCTTATGAATCTACTTAATTTTAGATATTTTTTGATTTTGTTGGATCCCTTCATACTAATTTTATTAACCTCATTGGCGGGACATTTTACAGGACTTGTTAAACTTTCTACTATTGGGGAACACACTGTTTCATTATGAACAAAATCTAACTCAAAACTATTAAGTTCTGCAAAAATACTTAAATTGTTATCCGTCGGTCTGGCCTGGCCCGAGCAATACTTGCAAGTCATTTTTGCTTCCGACTCCTCCAGCTGCTGTTCCAGGTCCTGGATGCGTTGCAGTGCCTGCTCGTGTATCTCCTGACATTGCTTGAATCTGTCAACGATGGCCTGTAATTCATCTCGCTGCCCCTGCATATCTTCGAATTCGACATCTTGAGTTGCAAGCTGGGCTTTGAGACTTGTATTTGTTCGAACAATAGACTCAATTTCCTGCTCACATTCTTCCTGTTCTTGAAGAAGTTTTGTGTTCAACTCATTGGCCGTTTTGAGCTCTCTCTGTAGTTGTTGCATTTTGGCTAGTAGGACGTCCCTGCGTGTTGTCATTTTAGTGGTTGTTGCTGGAAGCATATTTATATGTGAGATATATGAACAAAGAAATGTAATAATATGTAATGCTTCTAACAAAATATGGTGACTAAAAAGAAATAAACTATAGTATTTGCAGGTTTTATTTACTATATAAGAAAATCATTGAATAGCCTTTAAAATTCACTATTTTGCAAGTTAAATGATTACCAATGGGTATGATTATGCTGTTTTAAAGTGATCCACAAAGGTATTAGTATGTAATTCAAATGTTAAAAACCTACTATGTTTCAATCAAGTTTCTCCTCTAAAACATGTAAAGTAACCACAAAAGGAAGTATGGCAATGAGTAATTCTTTGCAATATGGGCTAATAAACTAAATACTAGGCTTATAGATAATGAAAACAATACTCATCTGTAAAAATCTTCGGCGAAATACAGTATAATTTTAAATCTGGAACGTTAGGCCGTTGACAGTTGCCTTGTCCTCTGTCGTCGATATTTTGCTTCTTGCGTTTGACGTAATGTTAAAATAACATTTGAGCACTTTAATTACGACGTGAACTTTCTAATTATCACTAAAACTATAGGTGTTTTTATGCCTTGTGGCATTCTCTAGCAGCCAACCTAGGAGTTCAACGAGAAAATAAATAGGTGTTTAAAATATGTACCTGAAACTATTAATATAATAAATAAATATACACATTTATAAACACAGTATTTTTCTTCTTGTCTAACCGAGGTACTAACAGCAACACCCTTAACTAATCATCGGTAGATCTTATGTCCTTGTAATAAGAATTACAACCTACAGCTATAACAGTGTTGCCGATGGTACTTACGTGTTTTCTTAGAAAATATTATTATACGTATGTGTATGTTCCTTCAGATGGCACCTTTGATTAATTCCCACCTGTACATGTACAGTCACCGGCATAAAAAAGTGATAATTTCTATACCTTGTCGTAGTAACATCTTGTTTGTAATGTATTACGAAATAGTCAAACGATTAAAAGCGACAAGGTAGAGAAATTATCACTTCTTTATGCCGGTGACTGTACGTAACGTAATATTGGCATTGATCGTGGGAGCAGAGATTTCGTTTAAAAATCAAATCCTATTAAAAGCTACACCGCCTATTTATACGACCCCATTATTTTTTTAAATATTAAGTCAGTGGAGAGAAAGGATTAATAATCTGCCAATCTCTCGCCTAAAACGATTAAATTGCTTTTGCATACCTTGTAGATAACTCGCTTTTGCTTTTGATCTCTCTCGTTCTCGTTCAATCTGCCTGATTAACTTTTAATAAATAAACTATAATAAGACTAGCTTTTTCCCGCGGCTTTGCTCGCGTTAGAAAGAGAAAAGTAGCCTATGTCACTTTCCATCCCTTTAACTATCTCCATCTAAAAAATCACGTCAATTCGTCGCTCCGTTTTGCCGTGAAGGACGGACAAACAAACAAACACACACACTTTCCCATTTATAATAATTATTAGTATGGATTTCATTGTAGTCATGTGCATGATACAGTAGGTGTTACAAGTATATATAGGTACTTAAATCCAATATTTTTTATTTTATTTTATTTATTTACAAAAACGGTACATGCCTACAAATACAATATAAAATTTTCGCCAAACTGTAAGGACCAGTTTGTGGGCGAATGAAGCGCATGAGCTTACTGATAAAATGAAAAATAATGTACATCTTATATGAATATCAATATATTTTGTTTTATATAAGCTTAATTTTAAGAAATTGCATGACTAGTTTTAGCAATGACTTGCTAGACGTGTTTTGTTACTTGGCCAAATAAAGAAAAAAAAAAATGAATTAAACTTCCAACTTTTTATTTCCAAGAACACACGCAAATACATTTTACACGGCATGAAAAAGTGCAAAGAATATTTAATACTAGCTTTTACCCGCGGCTTCGCCCGCGTAATAAAAGTATTCTTATTGAAACGTTTACAAAAAATAAGATTTTCATTTGGATCCGTAGGTTTCTTTGTAGGTACATCTGTCCGCGATTATTTCGATTAAGGTAAAGCGGGGCAATTCTCGACTGGGGGGGGGGGCCATTGTAACTGATCTATTTGCTGTACGGTCAGCCAAGAAAGTGGTTTCCCACTTTTCGACTCTATTGATCGAAAAGTGGTAAACCACTTTTTTGGCTGACTGTACCTTACACATATTACTATTGTTTTAAAAGAAATTCTTGCAATGATTGTAGAATTGTTACACAGCGACCACAGCGTAGGTAGTAGGTACGAATATGTATGTATTTTACCTATATAAATATTTATACTGGGGAAACTTCATACAACCCACATAGCCAGTATCTCGACGCTATGGTCGGTAGGGTAAAAAGTACTTCCTTGCATTATCGCTTACATTTTTTTCCATTTTGCTTATACTTATTGCAAACGTAAACATATAAAAGGCAAGCAAACAACGATCTTCTTACAGCACATTGAATGTAATAGTTATTACGGAAATACAGATGCAGGATACTCGCCGATGCCTACTTACTAATCCCTTCCCACTGAGCCACCTGCATTTTACACTGCCCCGATATCGATTGCCGACCGATTATTCCGACCCCAATCCCTATTCTTATCCCCGTCCCTATCTCTATCCTTGTCCCTGTCCCCGTCCCCGTCCCGTCCCGTCCCTGTCCCCGTCCCTATTTCTATCCCTATCCCTATCCCTATCCCTATCCCTAACCCTAACCCTATCCCGTTCCCGTCCCTGTCCCTGTCCCTGTCCCTGTCCTTGCCCCTGTCAAATTATCATGCTAGGAGGTGAACTTTGAAAAATCCTTTCTTAGTGCTCCTCTAAGGAACTTCCGTGTCAATTTGAAATCTCTTGAACCAGAAGTAAAGATGAAAACTAAAGCTATACTTATGGCTATTTTGGATATTTTAACCCCATTGCACAACAACAGGGGAGAAAATCTTTTTTCCACGTCATTAGATTTTAAAATCGTTGTATTTATCGTGATCAGCGACCCGATAAACCATAAAAACGATACCTATATTGTGTTTTTGACTTTACCCCCTTTGCACCCCTTTAGGGGTCAAATTTTCAAAAAACCTGAAACATGTATTTAGTCATATGTCTTTAGGAATCCTCCTGTGAAGTTTCGAATAAAATAGTCAAACTAATCTTGTTTCCCCATACAAACTTTGAACCCCCATTTCACCCTTTTAAGAGGAGAATTTTGAAAAATCCTTTCTTAGTGCTCCTCTACACCATATAAGGAACCTATGTGCCAAATTTGATATCTCTAGGACCAGCGGTTTCGGCTGTGTGTTGATATATTATGTCAGTTAGTCAGTCAGTTTCTTCTTTTATATATTTTTTGATATTTAAACCCAATTGCACTACAACAGGGGAGAAGGTATTTTACTTCCGCCTCGTTAGATTTTAAAAACGTTGTATTTATCGTGATCAGCGACCCAATAAACCGTAAAAACGATACCCATATTAGTTTTGAATTTATCACCCCCTTTTCACCCTTTTAGGGGTTAAATTTTCAAAAAACCTGAAACACGTCTTTATTAGTCATATGTTTTTAGGATCCCTCCTGTGAAGTTTCGAATAAAACAGTGAAACTAACATTGTTTCCCCATACAAACTTTGAACCCCCATTTGACCCCCTTTGGAGGCGAATTTTGAAAAATCCTTTCTTAGTGCTCCTATATAAGGAACCTACGTGCCAAATTTGACATCTCTAGGACCAGCGGTTTCGGCTGTGCGTTGATATGTCAGTCAGTCAGTCAATATCTTCTTTTATATATTTTTTTGAGATTTAAACCCCATTGCACCACAACAGGGGAGAAGGTATTTCACTTCCGCCTCGTTAGGTTTTAAAAACGTTGTATTTATCGTGATCAGCGACCCGATAAACCATAAAAACGATACCCATATTGATTTTTGGACTTTATCACCCCCTTTTCACCCTTTTAGGGGTTAAATTTTCAAAAAACCTGAAACACGTATTCAGTCATATGTCTTAAGGAATCTTCCTGTGAAGTTGTTAATAAAATAGGCAAACTAATCTTGTTTCCCCATACAAACTTTGAACCCCCATTTGACCCCCTTAGGAGGTGAATTTTGAAAATTCCTTTCTTAGTGCTCCTCTACACTATATAAGGAACCTACGTGCCAAATTTGAAACCTCTAGGACCAGCGGTTTCGGCTGTGCGTTGATATGTCAGTCAGTCAGTCAGCTTCTTCTTTTATATATTTAGATAATTAAATTTGTTTTAAAGTCAACATAGACCTTTGTCAATAACAAAAAAACAATAAATACATTAAAAAAAATATTGGGGACACCTTACACATATCAACTTAGCCCCAAACTAAGCAAAGCAGTACAAGCTTTGCTTGCTATGGGTGCTAACCATCGAGTACATAATGTCCTCGATGGTGCTAACCGATGATATACACACTTAAATAGATAAAACCACACTTATATACATAGAAAACATCCATGACTCAGGAACAAATATCTGTGCTCATCACACAAATAAATGCCCTTACCGGGATTCGAACCCAGGACCGCGGTTCGGTCGTCAAAACTTAAGCTCTACATTTAATTCTAAACGATATGGTTAATTTGCATGACAAAAAGGAGACAAGTAAACATAAGATTAAAGAAGGACAAAAGAAATGAGCTGTCCAAAGGAATGACGCGAAACAGTTTGAACTGAAACGGCCGCATCTTAAAGTACAAAATGCTTCGAAATATAGCGGCGCGTAGATCCTGGGTGGCTAGCCGAATGGCACAATCGCTCACGAAACGCTCACGAAACGAAGCGCTAGTAGATATCTATCTCTATCGCGCTTGCGTATTGGCGCGACAGAGCCAGCGGCGTATCGCTTTCGTTTAGCGTCGGAGAAATGCCATTCGGCTACGGGGCCTGATCTGGAAAAAAAATTGAGAATGGAATCACATCTATCATTAGCATGTGTAATTGTGTATGATACGACGTTTTACGATACACGTGCGAAAAGGAAATTCGTAACTCGTGTCGATTTAAAATACTTTCTTCGGTTGGTGTTTTAAGTTAAGTTTAGTCAGTTCCTCTTCCAAAATTTTAACCAATTATAAAAAATGACATCTCATCTCCCGCATAGCGCATATTGTTTGCTTAAATTAAATCTGTGCACACATGTTTAGAGTTATAAATAGGCCAGCTAAGGTACTTTAAGTAAAATTGTAATTTATTTTTCTATTAATGTCTGTAACTTGTTTTGTGAGCCAAATAAATAAAAATAAATTTATCGCCACTCGTTTCGAATTCCTCTTTATCGCACTTGAATCGTATTGCTTCTACTTCACCTTCCCCCCATCAAAATTTGACAGATATTTTTAGGCAAATTTACACATAGTGAATATAATTATGTGAAAAATAAAGATACTACTCTCAAAATATATGTATGTATGTGCTCATTGTCTTCGCAATTATATCTGGAAAATTGTTTTTAAGACGCTACAGGAGCCAAAATGCTAAAATGGAAAGGAGCCTCCCTTCCAATTTGGGAGTTTTAGTTAAATACGAGTATACTAGTGTTATTAACTAGATTTATCGAAAAAAGTTGTCCATTTAGAATAACTAAGTTAAAAGATATTGCGATAAAATCTTTAAAATCGAGGTTCCGCTCTCGACTGTTTCCTCCTTCAAAACTTAATCAATCGTAACGAAGTTTGAGAATCTGAATAACAATGAAATAATTTGTGTCGGACCGTTTAGTTTTATTTGCTAATTTTTACCAATTTTGAACTCCACACCTTTTTTGCGCCATAATCAATAAGGCCGTTTTTGAAAATTTTTGATGGGCTCTAGCGTCTTTAAAAATAAGAATATCAAAATAGTGCATTTTCTTTATAAGTGCGAGAAGAATGACATTCTCGCACGTGTGACGAACGACGTTTTTTAATACAGTTGCGAAAAAACACTACTACAACGAAATAAAACGATAAACAATCCGAACTCCCAATTTTCACATTGACATTGACGTACCTATCTTTGAAGCTTTTAAACTTGCGTTCATATTTTCGATTTTGCTATCCATCCAACACAATTTATTTATTTCATTGTGTGCCATAAAAACATAAAAATTTACGATTTGGGACGATTGTTTAATGTATACCTACATTTTAATTCAATCGACCATTTATGCCTCGAAAATTGCAAATAACATAAAATAATTATGACAAATCGCGTAACATATTAAGGTTTTTGAACGTGCTTGCATTAAGTTGGTAACGTTGGTAAGACGCCACTACTTTAAATGACAGACGACGCGTTTCGTTCCATTTCACGACTCATTATGAGATTTATGAGCCACTTTTTCAAAGTATAAACCATTTTATAAATTATGTCTAGTATGACTAAAAGTAAACAATTACATATGAAATATCAATATTTTAAACATTAATCACTTAATAGTATGTTCATAGTTTTATTCCGTCTTAGTAAAATAGACTAATATTAAAACAGCTCGGCATGTAGTCGTAAAATGGAACGCATACTTTTTACGCACGAGTGCGTAAAATACAACTTCTCGCACGCTAAACAGCCAAAAAACGGGCACTTTTTGAGCAACTGTATTAAAAAAATTAAAACGGTCCGACACAGATAAAAACAATAATAACCTGTGTTGAAAAAAACATTGCTCTATCTTCAAAAACCAGGGAGGAAACGAGAGCGTTTGGAGATGGAGAATTGACCCCTCCTGTATCATCGTCTTAATAAAGTGTATCAGTTATCAGTTATCACACAGAAGATTTCAAATGTTATTTCTGAAAATACAGATAATTACCCAATCAATTCGGGCGCGAGCGTACGTTATCTAGGATATTTTTTTAAAGGCCATGCCAGGATAAGCTAAGTGAATCTGCCCCCAGCGAGTTTTGGCTTGAATTTTTTTTATTGATTCGTCTTTGTATTAGTATCGAGTATGCCAAATTTCCAAAAAAAATAAAACCGCCTTCAAAAAAAGCGTGTTACAAAACACGGAGAAACTAAAAAGCCAAAAATAATAAACCTTCGAATTCAGATTTCTTATCGGATTGCAATAATCTAAACATCCAAATTATAAACAAATCAATTATTTTTGGAGTCGGGGCCAGCCTGCGTATGGTTGGGTGGAGCAAACAGGAAATAGCAAGGCGACGAACAGGTCTGGTACCGACTACAAAAATAATTGATTCGTTTATAATTTGGATGTTTAGATTATTGCAATCCGATAAGAAATCTGAATTCGAAGGTTTATTATTTTTGGCTTTTTAGTTTCTCCGTGTTTTGTAACACGCTTTTTTTGAAGGCGGTTTTATTTTTGGATGATATATATGTTGTCATTTTACAATTTTTACATGCTAGGTATAGAGTTCTTCTTCTTTCGAGTCATCACTTGTAGTTTCAATGCGTCTGCCACGGAATGGTCAAAAATCTTCTTTCCTAATATCAAGATGAGAAGCATTTTACGAATGATTAAGGAAGTAAACGTTGATCGATTTTGTTACAACGAAGGTTAAACCCAAATTCGATGATCGTCAGCAACGGTTTTAGCTTGAACCAGTAAAAGGGAGTTTTAATATCGATGTATTTTTTGTCAGCATTGAAAATTAAAGCAGAAACGTTCGACGTGGCTAAGTTAGGCAAAGAATTCTGAGGTATCAATCTCAAAAATTCTTGAAACAATACACGATAGAATGTTCTTTGGTAAAGATCGAGTTTAGCAATCCCCTTCTGTTCTACATTTATTAAACTTACTGCTGGTGTGATGATTTGTGGTCGGTTTTTAGGTATTAATTTTATTCGCGGATCTCTGTTATCGTTTGTATCCTGAAGTTCGTAACAAGCCTAAAAGAAATAACATTAATTAATTTGATTTTTGACTGCATTATTAAATCAGCTTGACGGTAATATAATGTTGCGCAAGTAATCCATACCTACATAGGTACTAAAACATTGTAAGGTAAATAAATGCTTACAAAATGTATGTGGCTAAGGCAATGCCTACATAGCAATAGGATGGTACAATGTAATTTCTTGACTTTTTTGTTTACGATTTATTTGTACACAATAGTTTTAACTGGGCTCTTGATCGAATAACTTACGAGTTAGGTATTTACTTGTCGCGGCAAACGTGTGATAATACGTTAGCAAAACGCAAGTTGTGCTTGAAAAAAAAAGATATTCAACACTTACCTGGTCTTCGGTTTATTAACATTTTAAGGAGAAAATGTTCATTCATCGGTCACTACAGCCTTCGCACAACCTTCTGCGCGCGAGCCGCTCGGCCGACTGTCGGACTGGCGCAATAACTTTGGAGGGTATACTTTTACAACTAGCGGGGTTTTAGCGTAGCTTTGCTGGTTTGTCCTGTTTCAGTGTCGCATTATGAATATTTTTTAGTAATAAATTCACCGTAAAGCGCAGTAACTAGGTTTTAGTGATGTATTTGTAACCGAAATTACAATGAAAGTCTTTAAATACACGGTTAAAGGACTTTAGCCGTGTTTAAGCGTAGTATTTTATTTAAAAAAGTGAATGTTATAAAATGTAATAACGGAATTAAACGGCTTTAATGGGAATTTATGAAGCTTATGTCAAGTAACGTTGTTTTAGTTATGTATCGTGTAATAAAAATATGAAGATAAACAACCGCTAAGCGCTTTAATATAAGTTATAGACACAGACCAACCCCTATAGACATCTATTACAAGACGACTCGCGGTGGCCAGCCTTCCTAGTATTTGCACTGATATAAGCGCGGGCGCTCGCCGTGCCCGATCAGTATCGACCAAGTAACAGACCCGAAAGCAGCGCGTGTTTTTCGCACAAAAAAATTGGAAAAGGGTATTTTGATGCCTTAAAGATGTCCACCTGTAGTGTGAAATGGTGTGGAAAGGTAACAAGAAGCTCAAATTTAAAAACAGACGGCATTACATTCCACAAATAAGTCATATTTATAATTTATTCAGAGCCGGCATAGGTCAACTTACATTGGCCACTTACGCGTCAGTAGAGGGACAGTCATACTTCTGTCCCTTTTCATCTGGCGCGACTGCCCGCCGTCCTTGAAACGGCCAATCACAGCGCGCTTAACACATTCCCCGCCCGCTCCTCGCACCCCAAACAGTGGTGACTCGTATCGCGAACCAAATATACAAGACTGCCACTCTATAGGAGGTTCTCTGTGGTTATAGAAGACAAATGTGGGTTTGCGGTTTTATACTATTGAAAAGGGTTATAAAATAGTGCACTTAGCGAGGTATGTCGACTCTGTATCTCGGTAACTAAAAATGATAAAAATATGATTCCAAGACCAGTCGATGGGGAATTCTTTCCTATTTAAGAATATTTATCCAAATGAAAACTGGTAATATGCAGCTTAGAGCGGTTCTAGTGATAGGACGGCAGTGCGATACCACGGAATACCCTTTTATCTCAGGAAGATTGTGGGGCACTACTTAACCGAAAGGGCAGTACTCTACAACGAGCGGGGTGACCGGAGGAGAGAGAGAGCAATGACCTGCGGCTTTCCCCAGGGGTCCGTTCTAGGACCCTTGCTGTGGAATATAGGATTTGACTGGGCAATCAGAGCGACTCTACTCCCTAGGACAACTGTTATCTGCTACGCGGATGATACGATGGTAGCTGTCCGAGGAGCTCAGTTGGAGGAAACCTTAAGAAAGGCCGCAGTAGCGACAGACTTGATGGTTAGCAGGATCAGACTACTGGGACTCAAGGTGGCTCTGCCCAAAACGGAGGCTATCGTCTTCCAGAAAAGAGGCTGGAGAGTTCCAGCTGGGACAACCATTCCTGTAAGCGGCGAGATGGTTCAAGTAATGCCCCATATCAAATATCTGGGCATTGTCTTGGACAAAAATTTGAATTTTGAGGAGCACTTCCTCCGATTGGCTCCGAGAATTGTAGGTGCTGCCTCTGCACTAGGCCGACTGTTGCCTAACATAGGGGGGCCAGGCGCTCCGTGCCGCCGCCTGTATGCCGGCGTGGCTCGCAGTATGGCGATGTATGGTGCTCCGGTGTGGGCGCATCGCTTGAACACAACCAACAAAGCTATGGTGGTGGCTATTCGATTGATACGGGGCTACGTCACAGTGTCTTGGGCGGCGGCGTGCGCCTTAGCGGGTACTCTACCGTGGGAGCTAGAAGCTCAGGTGTTAGCTGATGGGCGTTTTCCAAATTAAATCCCGAAAATCGAATTTCACCTGATCTGGACGTGTTTCGGCTCATTCTACTCAGAATCATGAGCTGATTCGATCCCGACGATAAAAAAATGTGTCCCAAATTTTCCATACAAAATTCGAGTTTCCAATACGTCACGCTCGTAGTAAGTTCATACTAAAATCGTGACGTAAAAGGAAAAAAATATTAGGACACATTTTTTTATCGTCGGGATCGAATCAGCTCGTGATTCCGAGTAGAATGAGCCCAGACACGTCCAGATCTGGTGAAATTCGATTTTCGGGATTTAATTTGGAAAACGCCCTGATGCGCATAGGGAAAGGGTTAGTTGCAGGGCTCTAAATGAATTGCCTGCGCCTGAAGAACTGCGGAGGGCGCGTCAACAAGCCCACTCAAGGGCCCAGGAAAGGTGGAAGGAGGACTTGGAGGATTGTCGCTATGGAACTTATACCTTAGAGGCACTCCTCCCGTCCTTCATGGAGTGGGTAGGAAGATCGTACGGAGCAATGACTTTTAGGTTGACACAGGTAATGACCGGACACGGGTGCTTCGGTCATTACCTGTGTAAAATAAAGAGGGAAGCCAACTCAGCTTGCCATGAATGTGGCGCGCCGGATGACACAGCTCAACACACTCTCGAAGTATGTAGTTGTTGGGCTGTTGAACGTCACGTCATGATCGCGGAGCTTGGAGTTAGAGATCCTTCGCTGCGCAACATCGTAGCGGCTATGTTGCACAGCGAAGAAAAATGGAAAGCAGTTGCCATCTTCTGTGAGACTGTCATCTCGCAGAAGGAGGCCGCGGAAAGGGAGCGCGAAAGTAGAGCTGACGCGCACCCGGACCGACGCAGACGGCGGGGAAGAAGACGGGCACGTTTTGCCGCTCGAATAAATCCCTAGCAGGGTCGGCGGGCTGTGGGAGCCCGCTTTACACGGCGTTGCTCGCTAGGAGAGGGTCACGAACTTGTGTTCCTCATTTTCAGCGGTGTAGGGACTCTGGCACTAGACCAGGGCCGCTGGAAGGAGTCGTGGTAGAATCTCCGGCAACCCATGGCTCCTTCATAACAGGAAGAAAGGCGACGTAGGAGTGGTTTTTAGTGGGTATACCTCCTCTCCTCCTCTCCTTGGAGAGGGCGGTAAGTAGGAGGGAGTCCCACATATCCCCCCAATGGCTTCCCTGGCCGGGGGGAATGCGTAACGCATTTTACCACTCCGAAAAAAAAAAAAGGTTCCGTAGTTTTCCGTATTTTTCTCAAAAACTACTAAACCTATCAAGTTCAAAACAATTTTCCTAGAAAGTATTTATAAAGTTCTACTTTTGTGATTTTTTTCATATTTTTTAAACATATGGTTCAAAAGTTAGAGGGGGGGACGCACTTTTTTTTCCTTTAGGAGCAATTATTTCCGAAAATATTAATATTATCAAAAACCGGCCAAGTGCGAGTCGGACTCGCCCACCGAGGGTTCCGTACAAACTTTCAATGGTTAAAATAATCATACTACTCATACTCATATTCATTTATTCATATTTGTAACGCCATTTTACACGTCAAGATTTGATTTAAAAAAATAATATTCATACAACAATAATACTTAGAGAAAAAATAGACAGAAGATTGAAATTACAAAAAGTTAGGCAATATTCACATAAAAAATGCACAAAAATATTTTTCTAATTAGGTAATAAAAAATTGTCATAAGTGTAGAACGGGTACTCGACCAGCCAATTTTTTAAGCGATAGGTACTTAAAGTTCGACACACTAGGCGCTTCAACCATATATTGCGGCAATTTATTATAGACGGCAGGGTCCATCACATGTGTTAATTTGACCGTAAATTGGATTTCGCCAATTTACGGTCGATACCTACTAACTTTCCGGCATTTCGAATGTTGTACTTGGAACACATTTTGTTAGTTTTGTCACAGAATATATGTATAATAGACATAATAGTACAAGTACATGCAGAAGGCTCACTCCTTTGATGTTCACAAAATGACGCCATTCTAAATTCTGCGAGCAGCCAACATTGAATTTTTCCCCTCACTAGCTCGGAAACACGTGTTTTGTCCTGTAATACCAGCGGGTAAAAACGCATTTTATCCACTAGTGGGTAAAGTAATTTGACCTTGAATAAATTCAAATGAACTGCTTTAAAATTGATAAAAGTAGGTGAATCTAGTAATAAAGATGATTTACCACCTGTGGAACTACTGGAAGCAGTGATAAACGCATTTTTTGCGTAGTAGTTTCCTCGCTACAGTGAGGGGAAAAGTTTTGTGTTACACTCGGGTGCAAATGTATTATACTTCTCGTGTGTTAAAAAACTCGCAAGTTCAGGATTCTATAAATAACTCGCAAGTTCATGATTCTATAAATAATATTATACAAATAACTATTATTGCGCCGCGCGAAGGTCGCCGCCGCGAACTCGCGGCCGCTGACATGTACTTGTAGCGCGGCGATAGAATCGCGGAGTGAGCCGCCCCTGGTTTTGTGTGCTGCCAAGTTCTCTCTTACATAAATGGCTACCTGCATGATAACTATTGCAGGCAGTGTAATGAGTGTAAAGATTCTTATTTTTTAAAGAGTTCTTTGGCCGGAGTGTCTACTGTCTACAGGTACCTGAGCAACGATCCTGACAGCTCGTTTCTGAAAGCAAAAGACCCTCCCTCTCGCATTCAGCACAACGTCCCCAGAGCTCCGCACCGTATACTGTATTAATGAATGGACAGTGGCGAAATAAAATAATAGATGGCGCTGCATTTGAATTTCTTGACTGATAACTCTAATACTAAATTAGAGCAGAGTCTAACTGGGGAATTACCTCCGCTTTACAAAAGACCGCAGTCAAGTAGCACTAGACTTTACTCATTGTTGTGTTCCTGCCGGTGAGTAAGGCAGCCAGAGCTCAACAAGGGTGCGGTATGCTGACGACTGGAGGACCTACGGAAGTAATTAGGACAATAGATCCTTCCTCCTTCCTTCCTTCCTCCTCCTTCCTTCGGTCCTTTGAGTCGTCGGCACCCAGGCCCCTTCTAAGTACAGGTTTGTACAAGTTTCTAATGAGTCGAGTCGGCAACGCACATCTGCCACTCCTTGAGTGGCAGGCGTCCATATGTAACAGTGACCGCTTTCCATCAGGCGGACCGTATGCATGTTTGCCACCTACGTGGTACGAAAAAAAAACTCTCGACGAATTCACCTTAAACATTAAAAACTAAATCAAAATCGATTGATTCGTTCGGGAGCTATGATGCCAGACAGACATGTCAAGCGTCAAACCTATTATTATTATTTTAACACTCCGTCGTTTTTGCATTGGTGGTTAAAAACAAGAAACCTCCTTCAAAACTATAATAAAACACAACTTTCTATGAAAATCGGTCAAGTGCGAGTCGGATTTCGACATTTCCATACAAAAAGGTCATGAGCGCCTGACGACATGTGATGGCAACGTAGACTAGATTTGTACTTTCAATATTTTGCGTATATTTTGGAAACTATAAGAGATAGAGCAAATAGACTTCAGATTTTGGTTGTCGGTGGCACAATTTTTTTGTTTTCGTATATATACACCATTTTTTGGACCTATGTGGGCAATATTATGGTCAGTGCAGTTCTAAACAGTCTTAAGCGCCTCCTTTTTAGTAGGAACTTAAGTCATTTTGGCAAATGATTAAAATTTTTAACAATTTCTAAACAGAAATGAATTTCTTTCTACCTGTCTATGGCGCTCACAAAATTTCAAAACATTTAGTAAGTACTTGCAGCGGCAGTGAGTGAAAATCTCAATTTGACTTTTTTTTCTCTTAAGTCCGACTTACGCTTGACTGTAGATTTCTAATAGGTTTTCCTGTAATTTACAGGTAGAGGGCTATCTCGTGTATTTTTTTTTTAATTTTACGCTTAGTAGTTTCGGAAATAAGGGGGGGGGAATGGTCATTTTTTGCTTATTTTCTTAAATTACTTCTAAATTACCAAAATAAAAACTATAAAAAAAATATATTTGAGATGCTTATAAAATGCTCTTTCATTTGATATGTAACACAATATAATTCTAATAACTTTGATTTTTAATTCTCAATTTTACCCCCCAAAAGTGCCCCCTGTGATTAAATTTCGTTTAATTTCATTTAATTATATTACATGTCCGTCTTTGGGCCACAGGTTTACATACGTGTGCCAAATTTCAAGTAAATCGGTCTAGTAGTTTCGGAGAAATTGGCTGTGACAGAGGGACAGACAGACACGCGAGTGATCCTATAAGGGTTCCGTTTTTCCTCTTTGAGGTACGGAACCCTAAAAACGATCTTAGTAAACCCTTATTCATTTTTAAATACCTATCCAACAATATATCACACGTTGGGGTTGGAATGAAAAAAAATATCAGCCCCCACTTTACATGTAGAGGGGGTAGCCTAATAAAACATTTTTTTCCATTTTTTATTTTTGCACTTTGTTGGCGTGATTGATATACATATTGGTACCAAATTTCAGCCTTCTAGTGCTAACGGTTACTGAGATTATCCGCGGACGGACGGACGGACGGACGGACGGACGGACGGACAGACAGACATGGCGAAACTATAAGGGTTCCTAGTTGACTACGGAACCCTAAAAACTGGTATTTTTCCGATTTTGCAAAACCTTGTTTGTTCTAATACTGTTTATTAACCAACTCTAAATTCAAAAATCCTTTAGTCTCAAGTATTATATATTATATCAATGTGTCAGAAATGCATACTTTGCCTACTTCCAGTCAATTGTGATTTACGGAATCGATATGTGGGGACAAGCTGCGGACAGACAACGGGTATTTATGATACAAAAAAAGGTAATTAGGATTATGGCTAGGGTGCCCTGGGACACACCTGCCCGCAACCTATTCCTAACTCTAAAAATCATGACTGTTCCGAGTCTGTACATACTAGAAACTATAAAAGTAGTTCGCAAAAATCTGGAGCAATTTAGAATGCGTGGCCCTAACTACCGAAATGGAAACAATCTCCTCCCTAACAGACACAGACTTAAAAAGTCTGAACAATGTGTGTGGTACATTGGTCCTAGAATGTATAATCGTTTGCCCAATAATCTAAAATCAACGGAATTAACCTATAATATGTTTATAAATATGCTCAAGGAATATTTATTAAATAAAGCATTTTATTCAATAGACGAATTTATGAATCAAAATAATTGTATGTGAACTATCGAATTTTTATATAGTAATTAAGATAGACATATGTAATTGTAATCTTTGTAAATATGATTGTATTGTATTGACGTGTGAACTTCTGTCATGAATAAATGAATTGAATTGAATTGAATTGAATTACTTAGTTCTACTGTATTTAGATCCCGCGTTCTGTAACAACAGAATGAAACGACAGAGCAGACTACTACTAATCCGCCCGCCTGTAAAGACGCTGCAAAGCTTAGTGAATCAACCGGAGGGATTTATTGTCAACCAATTGAATAGAGTAGCGACACTGAGAGGTTATTTGATCCTGAATAAAACTCTGTAATATGTTGGGTTGGATTTCTTTTGTGGTCCTAGAGGTAGTTACATCGGGCGTCGAGATAATCAATGAATACGTAATTGAATAGATGCTGACTCGCAACATTTTTATTTATGCAACCACAGGGCTAGCACATGATTGACGCGATATTATATCGCCGCGACATAGACTAACTGTCCTTATGTTGTTATTATTAATACAATTTGGAAAAAGAAAATGTCGCGGCGAGATACCCGGTCTAGTCCTGCAGAGGGTTTTAAAGATAACAAACGAAATTCAAAATCACTAGTACCTACAGCAGAAATATTATACACATATATGCATTCATTCATTTATAAATTTATTTATTCCAATTACTAAAGCTACGTAACCAAACCCTTTTAGTGAAAATTAAACTTACTATTTTTAAAAGAGAAAGATATTAATAACCTAGATACTCAATGTTACGACCGTCGTTTCCATGGAACTTTGTTCATTATACTATGATTAAGAACATATCTTTATTGTATAACATTAGAAATGATCAATATTTTAATTAATATTACATATTTAAATATTTAAAATGACAATAATCAGGTACTTACACTTAAACATAATTTATATACTTAATACATTTGAAATTTGCTTTTAATAAGCTAATACAGCAGTGTTACTTATTAAAAATATTATAATAAAATATATGCATAAACTCACGTCCCTATTCACAGATGGTGTAAGTAGAGCACACGAAACTAATCAAGCTTCAGTGCCACTACCGGCAATAGGCTACTTGACCCTCTTATAAAGTCTGTCTTATATGATTAAGTACTGTCCAATTAACCGAAATAAAATATTACCATATTTTATTATGACCTAAAAACAACAAAAATATTTTTAAAGTACCTATACTTTTACGTAATCAGGCGAAAACAACACAGTCATGTTAATCTATAGATTATCTGTGCATCCGGTCATTCTACTCGAAAACAACTTTTTCTGACTTTTAAGTATGAGGCATAAAGTTAATTAATGTTAATGATTGTTTTAACATGTAGTAAGTTCGAATTCGATGACGTCATTACATCGCTGACAGCGTTTTCGGTGGCCATAATTTAAAAATAATTACACACATTTTTAATCGAAAATACGTAGTCATCATACACTTTTAAATCGGTAATACCTAAAATCTGTAAACATTGGTTTCTTATGTCAAATACTACAGAAGACAATTATTTATTGTGCCAAATTCGATATGAGTCTAGTAGCCTATTAAGGGGTTGAAAGAAAACGATATGGTACAGTGACAGCCCATCCACAATGGAACCTATGGGCCAGTACGACTACTGCGATACCCATGGGAGGAAAGGGGGTCACCACACAGGCATCTGAACCCGTCACTACACAGGAAAATAAAATGAAATAATAATAATGAAAAGTTACACATTAAAACAATATTGTAACGAGGAGTAAACAATGAAATAATATTCTTTCTTTGTTAGTTTTATATAACTGTCTAACAAAATATCATTGCGCGTAGATAATCTGATTACGGCACGTTGATTTCTGTTCATAGTCTTGTCTGTTTAGTGCTTATCAATAGTTATCTTACACGTGGATAATGCTGATAAACAATGACAAGTTTGTGAGCAATATGAGGGCTAACTTGGATGATTGATTGATATGGACGTAATATTCAGTACCTTAGAATAATAATATAATTATATGCAACAGTTGCAATGCATACAGTCAGCTGCGAAATTGCATGGATAAATTATGAATGAATTCATTCATTGATAAATTCGCCTTGCACTTTTGCAACTCACTGTATAGAAGCTTACAGTGCAAAAATGGTATATTTTACAAAAGAACCTACAGCATAAGCTTCTTTGAGCTCCAATACTTAAAACGAGAACTTCTAAACTACTAAGGATTTTAACTTCTTCTCAAAAGACAGCGCGGCTGCAAATAAAATCCATTTAAATAAATGCTAACAGATACAAAGTTGGTGCATTCGCTTTAACTGACGACGGAAGAAGTCTTAGATTAACTTTTTACCATTTATAAGCGCCGGTCAATAGTTTTAGAAATAAGGGCCGCGGCAACATTAAACGCTGATGAAGCTCAAATAACCGCGCATATTGACAGAGCGTCGTCGATTTGATTCATTATTAGAGCTTGGACTTATATTGGAAATATCCTTTTCTTTAAGAATCTGTTGGTTAAAACAGTAAATGAAAAAATGGCCAAAATCAATGATCTTTAATTTAAATAACATTAGTAATAACTTTTTGAATTGTTTATGCGGTAATAAAAGCGTCGGATATATTTTTCTAGACATCATTAAATATGAATCTAATGGGGTATCACACATATTTTAAAGTGATCTACTTATTTTTATTTTTAGCGTTTTCAACATATTCCAAAGCAAATGACAGTACAATTCGAATGAAATGACAGTTATTATAAAATCCAGGCTCTGACCCAAACTGTAGTAACGATACTCCTTTCAAACTTGGAAAGAAATTGCAAAGTCGCTCGAAATTGAAAACTAGATCCATTCCATTTTCAAACCGAGCAGTTCGGTTGTTAAGTATATTTACAAGTTAATATAATAAGAAAATTCTTGAGTTTTATCCGCAAAGTTTCCTGAGTGAGATGGGATTGCAGCTAAGCGGGAGCAGATTCACTCTGCACTCTGCAAGTGTTTTGTATACTACTTATGCACTATATTTATCCTTTCATAAGTTAATAACATAAGTTGCATAACATACAATCACACCATCCCATAAAGGGGTAGGCAGAGCATATGAAACTACTCTAGTTTCAGTGCCACATAAGTAAATATCCCCTAGAAAGAAACACATCCGTCGGTTTAGCAGTGTTAGTTGACTGGACGCGTAGAAAGTAGTTCATGTTTCGTAGCATGCGGATCCAGGGGGGGGGGACAAATAGACCACGTGACCCCCCCCAGGCCTGGGCCTTTACCACGTGACCCCCCCTGGGCACGAAGCTGGATCCGCGCTTGAATTCGTAGCTTATCGTAGTTATGTCGAGACCGTTACTGACCATCGACGATTGACTACTTCGTCGTGTAACGCAACTTGGAGGTCAATAAGAATAGGCACTTAGCATAAAAACGATGTATGGAATAATCGTTAAAATAAAATTATTGCACACTCCGAAGTATTCGTATTCCGACAATCACTAAGTGTAAGGCACTGGTCCCACCGCGAGCTAGTAAGCTATGAGCTATCGGCTATAAAAATGAACAAATGATAATCACTCCCGTGTAAATAAAAGAGACACGGCGATGTTTATAGTTACTCGCCCAGCGGTGAGCTATCAATATCGCCGTGTCTCTTTTATTCGCACGGGGGTGCTTATCTTTTGTTCGTTTTTATAGCCGATAGCTCATAGCTTACTAGCTCGCGGTGGGACCAGTGCCTAAATAGCAAACCATGAGCTTTATTCGACTAGCCAAAACTCACGTTTCGTTTTGATTGCAAGTTGTCGAATCAAGACCATAATAGAATCATACACATCATACACATCACGCCTGTATCCCATAAAGGGGTAAGCAGAGCACATTAACTACTAAGTTTCAGTGCCACTCTTGGCAAAAAGGGGCACTCTTGGCAAATAGAATCAACATGCGATAATATCCACTGTTGATTTAAAAATGATGCTACTCTGACAGTTAACGTGAGTCGAAACCCCTTGGCTACACGTGCACTTTACGAGTATAAAGCATCAGAAATGCTTCATGTAAATCTCAGTAATAAAAATCTCTTCAGATAAAAATGTCGTTCGGTATAATTATGCGGAAACCGGCGCGTGCCGGACAATAGGGTGTTTAGCCATTGTCGTCACGTGGAATTAGCGGATAAAAGGAACCGCTCAGGAGCTGGGGAGCTCATTTACTTCGTGTCAGCTTGATGTACTGCCGTATTTTGCGATGATTTTGCCGCGTTTGCTCGTAGAACATGACTCAAATAAATTGTGTTTACATTCCTACCTATGTGGCTACCGTGAGTTGTTATTGATAGCGTAAACGTTACGGAAAATGACATTTATGGTGAAAGTAAACAGAGCCATTTTTAGGGTTCCATAGTCAACTAGGAACCCTTATAGTTCTGTTTCGCCATGTCTGTCTGTCCGTCCGTCCGCGGATAATCTCAGTAACCGTTAGCACTAGAAATCTGAAATTTGGTACATATATGTATATCAATCACGCCGACAAAGTGCAAAAAAAAAATGGAAAAAAAATGTTTTATTAGGGTACCCCCCCTACATGTAAAGTGGGGACTGATATTTTTTTTTATTCCAACCCCAACGTGTGATATATTGTTGGATAGATATTAAAAAATGAATTAGGGTTTACTAAAATCGTTTTTTGATAATGTTAACATTTTCGGAAATAATCGCTCCTAAAGGGAAAAAAGTGTGTCCCTCCCCCCTCTAACTTTTGAACCATATGTTTAAAAAATATGAAAAAAAATCACAATAGTAGAACTTTATAAAGACTTTCTAGGAAAATTGTTTTGAACTTGATAGGTTCAATAGTTTTTGAGAAAAATACAGAAAACTACGGAACCCTACATTGAGCGTGGTCCGACACGCTCTTGGCCGGTTTTTTTAAATTATGAATGGGCTTAGGTACTCTTTACCACAGACTAGCCAAAGGCAAAGATGTGGCCTACGAATTTTTGGCGTTTTTGAATACGTTACTGCTGGGTAGCTCAAATTGGACTGCGTTATGGAATAGCGAACTAAGCGACAAAATCCAAAAAAAAAACAAATGTGCAAGAAATCTTCGTTTACGTTCTTGGTCTCGAATTCGATCACCTACCTTACTTAGGTAGGTTTACATATGGAGTCAGAAGAAGTCTGCAGACATACCTATTCAAGGAAAATCATTACTGTAACAAATACTCGTAATAAAAATATTTGCCTGATTGATTGATTGATTGTTTTAACTCTCGAGTCTGATCAATCAGTGACACAAGATTTCATTGCTGGTGAGCTACACGTCATTTTATACGTAATTTTAAAATAAGCTCTTAATCAGGTATATTTTTTCATTTCAATTTCGTTTATTTTCACTCATATAAGTTAACAGTAAACACCAAGACACTTACACGGTAAATATAAATATATATAGTTAGTTAAAACAAATTTACACAGTTCAACAAACTTGAATTACAAGAAAAACAAATAATAGAAAAAAGAAACAAATGAGACAAATACAAACAACAACAAAATAACAATCAAAACATATCTTTATCAATAACTACTCTAGATATAGCTCAGAGCTGACATTGTGGCTTTCATAAACTTGCTCAACTTATCGGCGAATACGAGTATGTCAGCATCCGGGACCTGACTTAGCATGTTATTTATTAGTGTAATAGCACGGGCAGTATTTGTTTTTATGGTGGATGGTGGCTTTAATTAGGATCTTTTGCACCACCGAAAATGGAGGGAATTATAAGGAATTTGACAGTTGACAGCACACAAACCTTGAGTTAAGCGGGTGGTGCAAGTGGCCCTTAAAGTATTGTCAATAGCAATTCCGAGTTACGAAGTAATACGTCAGACTTTCGATTGGTCCTCCGATATATTTTTTTATTTTTTGCATTCTGCTGTTTAATGTATAAGTTTGATAGGATATTATGCAGTGAATAGCCTGCGCAAAGAGTGCATTTAATGAAAAATTCTTTTGGAGATACGAATAACCAATTCTACGGACATCACTCGGCAGTTCGTGGTCCCGGCCGCCATCATGCTTTGTACTGCTGCTCCTGCTATCCTCCAGTGCATCGTGAAGGCCTCGTTCGCAAAAAACTACTTATACTGTTTTATATATCTCTGTAATTTACTTGACATTGGCAAAGTGCCCTGGTAGCAGAAAGCCATTATTATACGAATAAATAAGTAATACGTCTCGTGACCTAATAATCGCCTAATGAGTTGTCTTTGCTCCCTGCTCAGGGATCAAAGGCAATATGCTAATCCTGTCCTCAAATCTTTGTCTGTCGTTTGATTATAGGCGAAACGCGAAAATTCTTTGTTTTCGTCACAACAAAGAAAATTGTTGAATACGATTGAATATATTACGAGCTTTAATTAAAATATTGGAAGATTGTTGGGTCCATGGAATAATCCTAATTCAGTAACCGAGTAGGTACAATACAAACATTTACCTAACCTAGGTACCTATTACGTAGTTTAATTATTCACCTATCTAATTCCTGTATTTCGACAGAGCCAGAATTTTGCATACCACTACGAATATTAATCGATTGCTGATGCAGTATAATGCCATAACAATACATGAAGCCGTTCTGCAGACAGACAGACTAGACAGAGGTGTCCTACCTAAATTTGAGTCACGTAATTGAGTTAGGGGTTTCTTAGAATTCTATCGATAAGTGTTTGTCGATAGAAGAAATGAAATTTTTAATCACTTCTCACATAACATCAGACGAGTATTTTATTACAAAAAGCGTGTTTTTACTCGTCTGTGCGAATGTTTTATTTAAATCTGCCTCATCCCCTGTCACAAAGCACCTTTATCTGAGAAAAGTAAACCTGCAAATACTTCAATGGAGAAAAGAAATCTTTCTTTCATCTCTCGATTGCAAAAACTAATTCCAGATCAAAATTGCGTAGCGTTTTTCAGGGTCTTTGTTCAGCTTACTTGGGGGATTGCGAGGAGCGTTCAGTTGATCTTTGCGTGTATTTTATTAAGGGAACGTATAAAATAAATGAGAGTGGGTCGCAGGTGGGGGATGAGTGCTCGCTGGGGACTCGTGCGTCGGGATTGCGCAGATCATAGCAAGCGTTTCCAGATAATCGCTCAGGCCGCTAGTCTCCGTCGCTACACTTTTATTTCAACTACGTGCCGCTATTTACTTGATGGTTAGTTTCTGCAAAGTTTATAAAACTTGTAGAAATTTAAAATGTTATTACGTTTTGCGAAATGCCTTCTAACATTGTCGCCATTGAACTGCATTACAATATTTTCAATTCGTAAGTAATATATACAAACGAATCAAATAATAACATACGTTTTTTGCAGCACCATCACTAATGTGTAATGATTAATGAATGATGTTATAATTCTGTTATGATCTTATGTACCAAAGAAATACGTTTTATAAAAAATGTGAAGAATTTAATCTGTGTGTTTGCTTATAGTCACTAGCACTTACCTACCTCTTCACTGTAATTTCACACTGAAATAAAACAATGATAATTTTCACCATTACATTGATACTAGAATGATATTATTATTAAGAGCCTCCGATGTCCCACTGCTGGGCAAAGGCCTCCCCCCGCTTTTCCCATTCCTCCCGGTTTTGTGCAATCCTCGGCCATTCTTTCAAAAAGGAGTCCAACTCGTTCCGCCGTCACATACGTGGTCTGCCGGGTCCCCGTTTTGGCCTGGGCTGTCACTCTGTGGTAATCTTGATACTAGAATAATAATGGAATTTTGCCAACTGATTTCATAATTATTTGTAGATTACTCACAGATGGCCTTTACGTTTGATGTTTAAAATGTTTAATTATTATAAGTCGTTCTGATTTACTCGACATGGCGACTAGATCGGATACGTAACGAACACATCCGTGGCAGCCTCGGAATCCGTGACGTGGCGGATAAGCTGCAGGAAAGTCGCCTCCGATGGTATGGCCACATACGCCGCAGACCGGTGGACTACGTCGGAAACAGATGCCTCAACCTCACTGTCCAAGGCCCTAGGTCACGCGGCCGCGGTAGGCCTAAGAAGCTCTGGCTGGACGTCGTGACAGCGGACATGGAAGAGAACAATCTCTCACCTCAGGATGCCGAAGACCGGGCAAAGTGGAGAAGGCTGAGCAGGAAAGCGGACCCTAGCGCTAGGCCGGGAAAACGCTAGGTTGAAGAAGAAGATAAAGAGTTCTGATTTAATAGTTTTACATATTTAATTATACACAGAGGTAAAACGTAAGTTTTTATTGAGAAGCGTCTGTCCCCTTTTAAGGGCTGTGATAAGGGAATTAGAATTTCGATGTCTTTTAAATATTTATGAATAAAATCAGGGCGCTTAATTGAAATACTTTAAAATAAAAACTTTCAGTGACGTAGCTGAGTCTGTACACTACTCATCACCAATGGGGACAGAGCTACTCTACACAACACATATAGTACCTACATTTAAACCGGAATGAGATCTGTGACACTTGAAAAATGAAGAAATTGGTAAGTACATACGCTAGCGATTGCAAAATAATCGCTAAATATTTGAGAAAACTGATATCGCAGATATTTGTTTTTAATTTAGTTTCGTATCTTAAATACTTAGCTGTAAACGATTGCAAATATAGGACAGCCCTCCAAACCAATCCAAATATCCAAGTATTATTATACCTACTTAGGTACTAAATTGTCGAAGGAACTCTCTTAAAGAGACTACTGTCAATACCTAGTAATAGATGGAGAAAGGGTCTAAGTTCTAATATTTTACGGCAGTGCAGCAGTGGCCCAGGAAATTGCTTCATTTTATAGGTGAACGGCGAAAGCTGGTCGTAAAGTATAGTTTTACTGTTTACAGAACGTTATAGACTTAAATAATAACTGGTTGTAAAGCGTTTAACGGATGTGTTTGTACTACTTATTACAAGTTAGTTGAGAAGTTTGGACATTCAAAGAAATGTAGAACAATAATACTAGGCTGGACGATAAATTTTCCTATATAATTAAAACTTTCCTAATCCATGGATTAATAAAGATATTTATTTCTAAAGAATAGGTACTTTTAGTCTAGCCTATTGCGCTATAGTACCGTTAATATTATGAACTTGTTTCAATTCAATTGGTATTGGTATTCAGTGGGTATTGTTGGTTTATAGGTACATAGTACATATTGTGAAATGAATGTCTTCATGCTTCTGTATACGTATATACTTATAATCGAATTAAAAAAGTATGAGTAAGTCTGTACTTTATTACCACTAGCGTGCGAGCTCATATGCCATTTTAGCTACATAGGTACGGTCGACTACAAAGAGATGTATACACTTTTTCACCTTATTGCATTGTACCTGTACGTAAGTAAATACATTACGGTCTGTTAAGATTATATGTAATATAACGATTGATTATATAATCTTAAAGCATTATTAAATATGAATGCGGTTTAGTATGAAAGCCCAAAAACAAATACATTAAAATAGGCACGTATTTAACCGGGCGACAAAATAACCATAGAAATGGGTATCAAAAATAATAGTTTGGCGACTAAAATGGGGCCTCAAAATATTTCAATATGAGGTAGCATTTTAATGTCATTACGGCTACGGTTTATTCAGACGCGAGTACCAACTATTTATTTGGCAACTGAATTATTATATTGGAAACAATTTAAGAGATACAGTTTAATAGGAAAACGGCTGTCTATTAATATAAAATATACAGTTCTTTTAAAATATTTATATAGCAAATTAACATAAAAAGTACATTTAAAATTTATACATCGGCACTCATCACCTGAGCTGTCATTTTAATAAAAAAAAGGATTCTTATAAAATATAACGGTCGACAAAATATTATACTTATGAGTAAAAAATTAGGTGTTTGGGGGTGCTGGCAACTTCGTCTATACAATTAATTTAACTTTTCATGACGTTTACTCTATCAAATCTAAGGCTGGCCTTACGCAGTCTTAACATCACTCTGAAAGATTAATTTTTTTGGCAGGAAAACCTTACTCAGAATATGCTTTGGCATAAATCGTTCCGCAGATTTTATGATATCGAATCTTATGCTGGCATAATGTTCATGAGCAAAATAATCCTCTAAATTAAGAGTACTTCCGTAGATTTTTGTTTGCATAATATTTAGGCGGTAAAAAGTTGTCCATCTTCTTCCTATTTCTGTTTTCATAGCGAGTCATGTGTGTTGGCGATGCATGCCTCTGGGACTGTATTTCATTTCCTTTTTGCTATCGTTGTTTTGTTCATACAAAGTACCTAAGAATAAACATACTTAGCTAATTTGGTAGGACTTATATTCTACTAAAAAAATAACCTAACCCTAACCCACTTTTTGCTAGCAGAAAATAATTCTGCTCTTGTAATATTATATGTACTATAGGTACGATTATCATGGCAATTTTTTTGAATACCACGTCGGTGGCAAACAAGCATACGATCGGCCTGATGGATAGCGGTCACCGTAACCTATGGACGCCTGCAACTCAAGGGTGTCACATGCGCGTTACCGACCCATTAGAAGCTTATACAGTCCTTTTTGCTGTGTACTTATTATAAAATGATTTGGCACGCGTCGCTTGCAACTCGCTCGAAAATAGATGTGAGATATTTAGATACTACCCTGGTTTACGGGTCGCAAATACGATGTTTGAATAGAATAAACATTTATTCGTGAACACAGGCAAGACAAAATACACATAATAACAACAAGACAGAAAGGAATAAGTGCCACGAAATGGCCTCACCTCAGCGTGTTGCTGCCTGCTGGTGACTTCCAGCGCTGATCTTCCGATGAGACCATCGTTTCCATAAAGAAACGATTTTATGTGTTTTAAAAAAACCTACTTCCCAATATTTTTTTTAGTTGCATCCGCATTTTAAATACTACTTTAAACGATGAGCTAAGTATAATTATTTAGGTGCTAACATCTATATGACTACAAATAATTATTAAAAATCTTACGCTTTACAATACTAGGTGCCAATTATTATTTTAGTCGCCAAAGTATTGTTTAATGTTCCTCGGCAATATTTTTGTCGCTTGAAATTTGCTGCCGTTTTTTCAATAATAATGATGCTTAATATTTAGCACTAGCACAGTTGTTTTGTTCATACAAAGTACCTAAGAATAAACATACTTAGCTAATTTGGTAGGACTTATATTCTACTAAAAAAATAACCTAACCCTAACCCACTTTTTGCTAGCAGAAAATAATTCTGCTCTTGTAATATTATACTATAGGTACGATTATCATGGCAATTTTTTTGAATACCACGTCGGTGGCAAACAAGCATACGATCGGCCTGATGGATAGCGGTCACCGTAACCTATGGACGCCTGCAACTCAAGGGTGTCACATGCGCGTTACCGACCCATTAGAAGCTTATACAGTCCTTTTTGCTGTGTACTTATTATAAAATGATTTGGTACGCGTCGCTTGCAACTCGCTCGAAAATAGATGTGAGATATTTAGATACTACCCTGGTTTACGGGTCGCAAATACGATGTTTGAATAGAATAAACATTTATTCGTGAACACAGGCAAGACAAAATACACATAATAACAACAAGACAGAAAGGAATAAGTGCCACGAAATGGCCTCACCTCAGCGTGTTGCTGCCTGCTGGTGACTTCCAGCGCTGATCTTCCGATGAGACCATCGTTTCCATAAAGAAACGATTTTATGTGTTTTAAAAAAACCTACTTCCCAATATTTTTTTTAGTTGCATCCGCATTTTAAATACTACTTTAAACGATGAGCTAAGTATAATTATTTAGGTGCTAACATCTATATGACTACAAATAATTATTAAAAATCTTACGCTTTACAATACTAGGTGCCAATTATTATTTTAGTCGCCAAAGTATTGTTTAATGTTCCTCGGCAATATTTTTGTCGCTTGAAATTTGCTGCCGTTTTTTCAATAATAATGATGCTTAATATTTGAGGCTCATATATTTTTCTTGTCGCCACTATATTAAAACACAGCCAAATTATATTATTGTATGCCCGACATAACTTCCCGTTTAATATTTTAGTTGGCCGGTTAATTATATGCCATTTAAATATACCTGGTCATAGATACAATTTTCTATACCAAAATGTGTCCTCAGACAGCACTATTATTGCCACTTATGCCTGAACAAAGATTGAGTGGAGTGGACCACTCTGCGACTCTAATGGATATCGTTTTCTAGTTTTAAGATCGATTGTTTTTATTAAAAAACTTATTTCAATCTTCTCCGACTTTTGATAAATATTTACTTTAAAAACTATGTTATGAATAAACTATAGGTAGGAAAAAGGGCTACGACATTTGTAGCATCTATATGTACAGCGGCCGTTTTATCATGGGCCGTTTTATAGCACAGCCCTGTGCGCAGTTATGCGTAATATAATATCCCCTATTGAAATTGATGAGAAGACTAGGCTTTGTATTGATTGACATAAGGATTTCGAATCCTCCAGCCGGCGTGGCGTTCTCGCCATTGTCTGTATTGATACAATTGTTTCGTCTGCTTCCTGCAAAGCTGGGTTGCCACTTGCCCCAACAATTGGATCGTTTGAATACTTCATTAGATGAAGAGCGTCTTATTGAAACGCCCTGTGACCACTCCCCATTTATAGGATCGTATACTCACATAACGTACTTCTATTACCGACTAACCTACAAGTCCTACAACTAACCTAAAAAAAGTACCTACAACATATTTTTGTGCTTTTTTCATGTCGTTTACTTTTTTCGTGTCGGTCGATCGGTAGCCGCGTGATGTTTTCCATAGAAAAATAAGGGTTAGAAGCTCCGGACAGAGTTAATACAACTGGAGCCAACCTTGTACATTATGTTTTAACTCAGTCGTTATTGGATTATTCAAATGGGCAACAATAATTACTTAGTCAAATCGAAAAGGTAATATTCAAATTAGATTTTATAAAAAAAATACCCCAATTAAACTGAGACTAGGCAGGCTTAATCCGTTTGATCAGATCACGCACTCGTATATTTTATATATATATGCATCATGTAATTTTAACTCTATTGACAGCATGTCAAAATTCTAATTGGAATAAATATTTGTCAAGGTCATGCGTTTAAGGGTTAGGTCAAATGTGTGGTATACGAGTGCGTGATCTGATCAAACGGATTAAGCCTGCCTAGTCTCAAATTAATTGGGGTATTTTTTTATTATGCATTTAAGGGCTAATTTACAACAAGTCACAAGAAACATATAAGTATATCAAACATTCTACATATTTTCAGCACTACGAGCTACGGCACCATCTAACAAATCTGTGACACTTCAAGTGTAAAATGGACGGATGCTGTTAGCTACTGCAAAGGAAATTCCGTCAAAGTGCTGGCCGGGCTGGGAAATAATTCTAAAGCTCATGGTGACCGTCTCCTCATGTGAACCAGGATAATATAAATCAATGTGTGACTTACATCATCATCCTCCTTGCCTTATCCCAGCATTTGCCACGGCTCATAGGAGCCTGGGGTCCGCTTTGACAACTAATCCCAAGATTTGGCGTAGGCACTAGTTTTTATGAAACAGTCGCCATCTGACCTTCCAACCCGAAGGGTAACCAGGCCTTATTGGATGTTTTCCTTCAACGAAAAGCGACTGGCAAATATCAACATTGAAATATGTCATTTCGCACATAACTTCAGAAAAACTCATTGGTTCGTACCGGGTTCGAACCCGCGAGTCGCGACCTCCGGATCGAAAGTCGCGCGCGCTTACCGCTAGGCCACCAGAGGATTGTTCGCCGCCACAGCGTAAAGCTTTCGAAAATGGAACACTCAACGAATTGGTTAAGGCACTGGTCCGACCGCGAGCTAGTAAGCTATGAGATATCGGCTATAAAAATGAACAATAGATAATATGTAATACTCGGCCAGCGGTGATTCCTAACTCGCGAATAGATATGGCCCAATCAGTGGTAATCTATTATATACTTGGGCCTGATTTCATCGAGAGGTTAGAAATATAGTTGATTACAGTGCAAACAGTGCAATAGATCGCGTAAGGCGTCAGGTAACGACGACAACGACATACGAATTACTGCTCTCGCATGTGACAGGAGCACAACAGCGCCTCTGCATGCGTAGCCGAATGGCACAAACGCTCCCGAAACGCTCACGAAACGAAACGCTCGTAGATATCAATCTCTATCGCTCTTGCGTATTGGCGCGACAGAGCCTGACTACCTTTCGCGGCGTTTCGTTTTCGTTTCGCGTCGGAGAAACGCATTCGGCTACGGGGCCTGTTCTGTTCTAACTGTGGAGTCTAGATAGCATTAAACTAAGAGTGAGTGGGTTTGTCGTCTGTTAGCATATTTTAGATCGGCTTGACTTAATAGTTAGACACCTTATGCTCGGGCTACGTAGAAACGCCTTATCTTGATTTTATATCCCACGAATTAGAAGGAAATTACCATCCTTGGTAATCCTTGCAGTTTCTTTCCGCGATCTCTACTCAATAACATTCCCATTTTCGTCACTTAAATGGTTAGCAACTTAGCAGTGTTCAACTTAGCGTTTCTCTGGAAACTTCCTACTTAACATCGCTTACACCGCTAAACTTTGCAATGAACTGTCGCCCGCGGCATTTACGGGCGGATTCAACCTTCAAACTTTCAAAAAATGGCGAACTCCGATCATAATGTCTGAGAATGCACTTAAATACTTGTGTACCTATAATATAATTTCACTTTTAGCTAGAATAGATATGATATTATATGTTAATCATTGTCGTAAAACACGCCATGCATAATCAAGTGAAAAATATACAGAATGAAACTATAATTGACACAAAATACCACACCCTACGCGACAATATTCCCATTTCCATCACTTTGGCAGTCCTCAGCTGTGCGTTTTTCCAGAAACTTCTGCCTCGCACATCTAAACTGTGGAATGAACTGTCACCTGCCGTATATTTATCCGGGCGATACGACCTTCAAGAAAAGAGCGTACACCCATGTTATATGCCGGCAACGCTATTTTGAGTGTCCATGGGCGGCAGTGATTGTTTACCAACAGGTGACCTGTCTGTTCATTTGCCTCCTATCGCATAAAAAGACACCTTTATAAAATTGAATTATAAATATTAAATGTTCAGAAAAATATCTAGCTAACTAGGAAGCTAAATATCTAGCTATCTCTAAGTCGAGAGCGGAACCTCGATTTTAAAGATTTTTTCTCATATTTTAACTGAGTTGTTCTTAATGGACATTTTTTTTTTCGATAAATCTAGTTAATAACACTAGTATATTCAACTGAAATTCTCAAATTAAAAGGGGGACTCCTTTCCATTTTAGCATTTTCGCTCCCGTAGCGTCTTAAAAAAGTCAGGCTCAGAACCTAATATCAAAAGGGACTATGCTTGCCTTACATCTTACGAGTTGTGCTGATTCGGGTTCAGTACTGTGGTTGTAACATCGTATTCTTTGTATTCAGATTTTTCTCTTAAAGCGCGTTGTTTAAACGACCTTTACCGAAATAATTATAGTAACACACCATTTTTACTGCCAAAATAAAAAAGGTTGAACGTTTTCTGGTTGTAGGAACAGTACCTAATGAAACCTTATATAAGAGTATGAACAAATCAATTGCTTTAATTAATGATTAAGTACCTTTTACCTATTTTCTACTTATACATAATTGTAATAGGCTAGTTTCCTACTACTCAAATCAGCTTCTTTTTAAGAACTGTCATAACGATTTGCTAATATGGAATTACTATGAAATACTGAGGAGTGACGTAACGGTCAATTCATTTACTAAAAAAAATTACACAAAAATTAGCTTGACGTCAATAACATTTTACGTTTATTTTGCCCTCAAAAATGCGTAAATAGTAAAAATCTTTCTATTCTATCCTAAAATCTTTCGGTTTCCTGATGTTACACCGTGTATATTTAATTAAGAAATGTGTCAGTGAAGTTTCAAATCGAATCGTATAGGTAAAACAATTTGGCAAGCGGCTTGCACCTCGTGTCTGCACACGAATGAGCCTTATCAAGTTATCATGCCAGAAAATTTTGACACGTTCTGGGAAGCGATTGGAGGATCCTAAGGGCTGAGAGCCTACCGCGAACTACGTGTTCCCTTTCCCACATGTCATACTTACGAATGTATAAGTGTAACAGTGGCAATAAACCGAACGTGGTTCGCGGTAGGCCCTCAGGTTCCTCCAATCGCTTCCTAAGCTCGGACGTGTTTGACTAATAATCTAATGTAGATTTGCACTTCTTGCCCTTCTCGGTGTCCTACTTATTATATGGTCGAGGTCGATAAAAGTACATTACACTGGAGGTCTGGTTTCATTTCTTTTCGCCGTGGGAAATCACTAATTAAACTAGTCCCAATAAAGCCTAGCTTCTCATTTAGGCTTAAAATCGCTGTTGTCGTTTGAATTTTTATAGAAATCAGAGAAAGCTCAAAATTCAAATCGGAAAAATTGGCCTGGGTCTTATGTGGCTAAGATATTGGCTAAAGTTGACATCAACATCTTCTATTCGGAGTGTGAAAAGATTTTGAAAAACTTGTAGGAACAGTTCTGTACGGTACAATTATTTATTCTGTGGCACAGTCTGTGTTCGTGTGACTTCCTCGAAACAATTCTAATCCCCGCTATTAACGCCCGCACGTTCACAACCTGGATGTTCTTTTGTTTCTTGAACATTCTTAATGCAACGCCAACATTGCGCTGAATTTAAATTGCACGGTTTTAATGTCACTGTGGACTTTGGTGTGTTTTAGCGAGATATTGAAAATTTTAAATTAAATGAGACTGCTGCAAGTAATACTGATTATATTGCATATTATGATTATACAGTGACATAGTCAGCAGTAGGTATTTGAAATGCCTTCCACCAGAGATATACTACGTAGATGTGTTTGATAGGATTACCTATTTATAAGAGGTTCATGCCAATATCGTTTCTTTCTATTCGCAAATGTGCACAATCTGAATTCTTATTTGTAATACACCAATCACGTTCAATGGCCTAGAAAGTATAGTACCTAGGTACTATTGAGTAGGGTTCAATTAAAGTGATTGTAGGCCTACGTCTACAGCCACGTTACACATCTCTGGCATAAAACCTTTTTTGTGTATGAGTGATGCTGATGTAATATTGCCTTTTGATGTACTTAAATGATAGGCATATTTAAAATATTAAAATAAATCCAGCCGACGTATATTAATAGTATGGCACTACTCTATTCATCATCCTTGATACACGAAATTGCTACACTTTTACAGCTTTTTAGGACGCAAAAATCCAACATAACAAGAAAAATAACTTAAATTTCGTTTTGGTTTCACTTTTTAAATTATAGCACTATGATGTTGATAAAGTTCTTTAATAATCGTAATATTCCAGTGACAGGTTGCTAGCCAACGCCCACAACGCAATTGAACCCAAATTTCAAAGTCGACTTCTCCGACACCTAAGAGAGAAAAGGGGGTAGTGAAACTCCTAGCCCGTAACCACACGGGGGTTAGTAGTAATTTATACCTAAATTATCTTCAAGTAAAAGATGCAAACAAATTAAATTCCTTTTACTGGTTTGCCAGAGACATTAAGCGAACATTATCCTTGATAGTCGCCTCCAAATAGCAAAAAGTTATGTTAAGAGCCGGGTAAATTTATTCTAGTATCTATTATTCTCTATTTGGCTCGACTTTGCGAGTAAAATCCCTTTTACACTCAATAAAAACGCAAAAAGTGTGCAGTAAACGAGCAGTTTCTCCATTTGAGTCAACGGCGATTTATCATTGATGGCGATACAAATACCATGTATAGCCTGTCAACCAAATTTTGGCAGTAGCAATGTACATCAAACTAAAGTATGGTATCCCTATGAAACGAACAAAAACCAGCAATGTACGTCGAACAGCCACAGATTTTTTTTCAAGGGGCTTGTTGGGCCTGCAGCATTGGAATTGAAATGGTAGTCGGATCAAAATGAAACATTAGTTTTTGATGTTTTTTATAGATTTCGTTATGAAGTTAAACAATTACAACACAGAAGCTGATTATGCGGCCAATAAATATTGGATTCTAGTGGAAAAGTGTACAAACACTGTACATTGTACAAATATCAAAACGTGAAAAATCCTAAACCAAATCTTGTAGGAGTTTTATTTTTGTCGAGAGAAATGTGATACATTAGCATTACATTATTTGAGTGTTACTTTATATCCAATAATTTTGTGCGTACGTACTTTAAGGATGAAAACAAGATATAATTTCCTTATTTTAATTTTATGTAAGGTGATGTACATATTGTTATTGAATAAAATACTATGACTATGTGACTTGTAGAATTCTTAATAAATTTTTGATAAATTAAAAACATGATATATTTTTAATTTGGTGTTTATTTCTTTTTTACACGCTGTTGATGTTGTAAGAATAGGTAACTGTACACATTTGCAGATTAACATCAGAGGCTAGGTACTCTTCATTCTTTGCTTTTTGCTTCTTCTTGGACGAGGTTCTTGTAAACCTGTAACAATAAGGGTACGTAAGAACTTAGCGATAATCCGTCTAAATATAAAGTAAGTTAAGTATAATGATCATCTTTAATATAATTGCTAGATGTTTAAGTAGGTACGTACCTTTATAATCTTTTCAAGATCCTTTGACGGGAAAATGTTATACGCATCAATATCGTGTTCCTGAATAAACGTATTATTAGGGTCCAGCTATGTAATACATTGATGTATATTGTTTATAAATAGATTTCTTGACATCCATTTCTCTCTTATAGGTACCTTTAACACAAAGGAATAATTCGTTTCACTTTGCATGTATAATAATAAAATTATAACCTCTTCACATCACTGAAACATTATTATGCCTGCCACGGCATCAGTTTTTAGCTAAACTTTGCCAAAAACAAGACGCACAAAACAATTAGTAAATTTTTCAATAGCCACATTAAGATTTTATACAGTTTTCTATAAAAACCGTAATTACAAACTTTCAATCAAAATATAAATGTAAACAATGGCGGTTTCACCAAGCCTCCCTAATAGAAAAAGCATATGAAACGCGTATACTCATCCTTTACTTCCTTACGAATTAGATAATGTATTAGAAAGGGACGGATATATGCTAGTTATTTCTCGTTTAGGTAGGGTGGAGGTTTCCACAGATAGGATAGAAATGACTCGCGAATTTCCACCGATTTTCAAAACTAGTGTTGCTAGCCCGCGATTTTTCAAATTTGCCGCCTTTTCTTAGTGACAAGTTTTGGTTGACAGTCTATAGTAGATATACATATGTAGATAGATAGATAGATAGAATTACTCTTTATTGGCACACCTCAGCAAAAGATACAGAAAAAAGTATATCCTGTATTCTGTGTACAGTTCAAAAAGTATTTGTTTTATATTAATATTATAATATTTTCCCGCGGCTTCGCTCACGTTAGAAAGAGACAAAAGTAGCCCATGTCACTCTCCATCCCATCAACTATCATCACTTAAAAAAATCACGTCAATTCGTCGCTTCGTTTTGCCGTGAAAGACGAAGAAACAAACAGACACACTCACTTTCCCATTTATAATAATTATAATATTATATAATGTTTATTATATTAAATTTATATGGATTAAATTTATCTTTTTACATACAGTTGTAAATACTCCAGATTTAAAATTACTTATGTTGACCGAAATATAAAGAAAGTATTTACGTTTTTTTTTTTTTTTTTATATACCTAAGGTCTATCTATATCCGGGTTGAAATAATTCCAGTGAAACTGGCAGCGAATCATGAGAAAATTGTTATTGGAAGACACTTTCCTTTCACTTGTTATGGATATTTTTGTAATCTTTTAGTTTACGGGTTTGCCCATCACTAGACTGACCCGACCACAGGTTAAATTGCTACATATCTTACCTTAACAATAAGTAGAGCATTATGCTAGGTTCTAATAAAAAAGTCCCCCTACTATCTTTATAAAGGAACAGGTAGCACGTAGACATTATTATTCACATCGGTCTCCTTACTTATTTCCATTCACCGTTTTCCTTCCAAATTACTGGAAGGATCCCCGCCCGTTCGCGATTCCCTTTTTTCTGCCTATCCAAAAACTTTTTAGTCATTAGCCTGGCTGAATAGATGTTCCAAAGTTCCGTGAGACCGCGGAAAAGCGTTGTCATCTTTAGGAGTCCGCGGTGTCCAAAGCTTAGAAGGAAATTTACAAGTTTTTGGAATGTGTGTTGATACTTTTTAGGGTTCCGTACCAAAAAGGTACAACAGGAACCCTTATGGTGCGACTCTGTCCGTCTGTCTGTCCGTCTGTCACATTCCTAAATATCTCGAGAACTACTAATGCTATCATCTTGAAATTTGGAAGAGTTGTGAACATTGTGAACCTCTACAAAAAGAAGGTATAATTTTTTTAAATTTATTCATTTTAATTGTAGAAAATGGCCAAAATGAGAGGGGGGCAAACTGTAAATTTCAAGTTACTAGGCCAAGTGGGGTATCGTTAGAAAGAGCTCAAATTGAATGTAATTAAACTATTTTTTATAATTTTTTTGTTGTGGAAAAAAAAAAGAATTTTGAAGGAAAATGTAAAAAAAATACCGTCCCCCCCCCTTATCTTCGAAGTTTACCAAAGAAAAATTATAAAAAATTTAGGAAACATTGGTTTTATGCTAAATATTACAGGAAAAATATAATCGTGTTTGTATCTTGAAAACTTTTTTTTTAATTCACAAAAAACTTTTCAGATTTTTACTTATAATTTACCCACCTTTGCGGATGTATATAGTACTTCAAATTAATACGATATGTTACGTAAATCATGTTCTTTCCAATAAAGTAAAAATTGTTTAAATCGGTTAACATTATAAAGAATAATCCCTGAAAAACCAACATACTATAGTCGCGCAAATTAGTTAGCGAATTCACCGAGAGATGGCGTTATACACAATAATGCTCATTAGTACCTATACTTTTGTATTCTAGTCAAGTCGTTAGAGGTATGTGAAAACATGAGATTATTTTAACTGGGGAGTTTGAAAGTTTGTACGGAACCCTCGGTGGGCGAGTCCGACTCGCACTTGACCGGTTTTTTTTGTTTAGTGCATGCTCCGTCCCGTATCAGCGGAAGATAATTGTCTAATTGATCCCTCAACCGCAACTCCCGACATAGTGGACCGATTTTCATGAAACATGGCTAAGAACACTCCCGACTAACTCAGCTTTCAAACAAAAAATAAATAAATCTTAATCGGTTCATCCGTTCGGGAGCTACGATGCCACAGACAGACACGTCAAACTTAAAACACCCCGTCATTTTTGCGTCGGGGGTTAAAAATCGTACGCTCTCACTACTAGAGTAAGTAAAGTAAATACTTTGTGATCTAATTTCATGTGTCACTACATGCCTAAAATGTCCCTATATTAACTACATGAGTGAACTGTAATAGCAAGATATGGATAATACAAATAATATTCACTATCGGAAACAATTGAAGATTCCCGAGTGGTGCATAGCTTTAATCATACCTACTAAGTTAAAATACCTGTAGTATCTGATGCAGCCGGGATACAGCGAATTCTTGCCCGACTTAGATTAGTTCGTTGTGTGACATGAATATCCAAATTCAAATTAAACCAACTTGCAAGATATGGCGTCAAGTCGAGGTACCTAGCCAATGTCACAATCGCTTACGCTTAGTAAGTGTATCGTACCTAGCTCCCCCTAACGCTCTTCTGGCCCCGTAGCCGAATGGCATTTCTGCGATGCGAAACGCCTCAGAAATGTAGTCTAGCTCTGTCGCGCCAATACGCAAGAGTAATAGAGACAAATAGCTACGAAAGAAATATTATCGTGAGCGTTTCGTGAGCGTTTGAGCACTCGGCTACGCACACTGTAGTGGAGCGACAGAGCCAGACTGCGTTTCCATCGCCACGTAGCGTCAAGTATTGTCACTTCGTCTAGGCAAGCTGGTTCAGAAGACCGAGCGAGAATTTATGCGAAGTTACTTCAGTACCTATATTAACCAATTTAATTGATAAACATGTAACGGGAATGTTTTACACTTTAAAAAAGCTTATTTCAAACTTGTTTCATATAATCACACAATGTTTATATAATGTTTATGTTTTCATATAATGTCACAGTTTCGTTTTCTTTCAACCCCTTATTTGGCAAGAGTGGCACTGAAGCTTTAGTAGTTTCATGTGTTCTGCCTACCCCTTTATGGGATACAGGCGTGATTGTATGTATGTATGTATGTATGTTTCATATAATATGAAGTTCTTACCTAGGTTATTTTTCAAAAAGTAATCATAAATTCATCCTTTGCCCAGCAGTGGGACACTCTAGGCTCATATAAATAAAATAAATAAAATAAATCATAAATAAATCATAATGTTCAAGCGCCGCAAATACGCTTTTCTGTCAAATGAGTACGAGTTTGCGGCGCTTGCAATGGAGACTTTCGGTCCGTGGTCGAGCGACACCAAGAAGTTCGTTAAAGAGGAAGTTCGGTCAGGCTTGTAGGCGTCTCAGGAGACCAACGAGCGGGCGCTTTCTTTGCACAGAGGCTGAGTCTGGCGGTGCAGAGAGGAAACGCTGCGAGTGTCCTGGCGACCATGCCAGAGGGAGGTGAATTAGGGGAAGTATTTTATATTTAGTTTTAATTTTAGGTTAAGTTTTAATTGTGTGTATTAGATAAGTTTGTAATTGTTCTGTATGTAAATGGTTGCTTTTTGATGTAAATAAAAGCTTGATTTTCAAAAATTATATACAAATACAAGATATATACAAAAAAAAATCATAAATTCACGAAATTATATAAAAATTTACCGAGCTCAATACATACCCGACTAAAAAACTAAATTTAAAAATTCTGCAAAGTTTTTAATGTTATTTTGCGAAGTTTTATTACTGTACTTAGTCCTTAAGTATCTATGGTAAAACTAAATGCTAATAAAAACCCATTTACTTACCCCACATTAATTGCGAAGTTAGCTGGATTGAATTTAGTTTTAATAGAGTTTTGTAACTTAATCCAACTTACTTAAGGCCTAGAGAGGACTTCTCTTGTTAATAAGCAATGACTACGTACCTATGAGTAGGTAGATATTATACTTATACCTACTCGTATTAAGACATAATTCCGAGGCTTCTTTGTTTCAAAAATGGACATCAAAGTCGGCTTTGAAGATTAAAAAATTTATTGCTAAGTGCATAAATTATAAAAAAATTATACTAAGTAGTTCCAAATAAAACGTAACATGATTTTCATTCGTGTAGGTACATGATTTTGATTTAGTGCAATATGAAGCCTTGACTCATTCTATCCAATTTTTTTTAATATTTACATAAAGCTGGAAAGGCCACATCAAATAAAGGCAAAGGTCCACTAAACAGCCAAACAGATGATCAATTTATAAATTTTTAAAATTTTAGAATGTTGCATGATGGTACCTTTAAGTCTTTTGTGGAGCGATTATTTGTATTCGGTTATTTGTATCCGTGATGAGAAAAACCTTCCGTAGACCTTTCCCTATGCAATGAAATGTGTAAACGCATAATTATTACCAAGAATACAATATATGTGTAACAACGACTGTCGTAAGATTTTGCAGAAAGTTTATGGCACAGACATTATATTTGTACGTAGATCACGCAAGTCATTTTCTGTGGTAGGCAGAATATCATTATATATTAAACAAGTCAACAACGTACTTTAAAAAATAATGGAAAAGATAACAACGTGTAAATAAATAAATATAGTTCTTACACAGATTACTACACAGATTGACTGAGGCCCACGGTAAGATCAAAAAGGCTTGTGTTGTATACTCAGACAACGATATATATAACATATAAATATTTATATATATAGAAAACATCCATGACTCAGGAACAAATATCTGTGCTCATCACACTAATAAATGCCCTTACCGGGATTCGAACCCGGGACCGCGGCGTATTTAGCAGGCAGGGTCAACTCACTGCCGACTGCGCCAGACCGGTCGTCAAATAGATTCAAGTGCAAAAATAGGAAATTTGAAACGAGGGTCGATAAATTTAAACACGAACACGAGTCCGAATTATCTATTCCCACAATGATTTATCGTACAACGTTTTCTGTATATTATGAGCAACATGAGGTGATTGAAACTATGGAAACTTTGTACGGAGCTCTCGGTTCGCGAATTAAACGGGCGCGCACTTGACCGGTAAAACTACCAAGGGCCGGTTGATTCAACAATAGATAGTAGACACGTTAACTTCACGCAGCAGAAGTCAATGGAAATTCTCATACAAAAAAAAATTGTGTATGCTAAATTCAGTAACAGACGGTTTGGTACAACCGACTCTAAAGCCTCTGGCAGACATAAAGCGTCTCGATAGCGTAGCGTTAGGGGAGCGGAATGCGCAATCCGCGCATCCCACCAGCATCCGGCGCACCGCGCGCCGCGCTATCAATGCGCTCCGCTAACGCTACGCTCTCAAAACGTGCATGTGTGGCCGAGCTCTAGGTATGGCGACAGACTTATCTCTTTTGATTGTTTAGTAGGTACCTGTCTTTATTGGACTGGTATATGTCTGAGGGCTCAACCGTAGCTTTGAGGCACGACAAAAGAGGCAAAAATGCGGAGCTTTGTTACCTCCATGTTCTCGTCTTCTCTACTGAAATATGTAAAATATTTCACATTCGAAATAATGTAGGTACATAAAAAAATGCTACAAGCTTACGTTATTAAAAGACAGTTTGCAAATGAACGGTTATGGCTTATTAATAATTAAAACCTACGTCTAAGTAGTGATTTATTTATTATTTAAGATGAAACAATATTTTATTAGGCTATTAGTAGTAAACAAAAAAAAAAGATAGCATTTTTCATTGGATACGCAAGTTTTCTTCGCTACCTACCAGAGTAAAAATAGTATATTCAATTTATCTGACCCTTTAGCACAACTTGTCTTATCACGCACGAGTCCATACGTCAAGCGCGACTTCAAGTATGGACTCGCGCGCGACAAGGCAAGTTGTGCTACATGGGCTGATTGACGACTGACTGACAGAAGGTTAGTGATAATGATAACCATAAAACGAGCAATGAAATATGAAGAATGTAAAACCAAAATACAACGTTGTCTAGAAAATGTTTAAACTTATGGCATTGTTACCTTCGTGCTGCGAGCTCCATACTGATACTCGTGCAATCTCAATCACTTTTCTGTTCTCTTAGCTCCAAGCGCAGCGGATACAAAAACAAATAAAACAGCCTTACTACAAGTTATTTATTGCTTACAAGTTTTCTCCTATATTTACAGAAAAGGAAACAATTTCCTGTGAGAATCCCCACCTTTACGTCGTTTCGTATCAATGGTATCAGTTGTTGAGTAATGTTGCCATTATTGCAACTTTCGGCCCTGTTTTCGGTTTGTAGGTGGATATTAATTTTAGTGGGAGCTTTTATGTCTTAACTGCGTGTTGGGTGATGCGGAACTAGTTTGTGCGAACTGGATTACGGTGTACTTAGGGCCATTTCTCAAAATTTTGGCACCGACAGGTGAAAGATTTGCTTTTTTTTAAATGTCGCATTTTTTTAAAAAAAATTGTAGGGATCGTTTGAATGCGTCTCAAACATTTCAAAAATGTCAAAGGCACCGATATCAATTAATTATTTTAGAAGTTATAATCGATCAAAATTCAGGTGAACGACATCATGATCAGGTGAAGGATAAATAAACACAGGTTATCGACAACAGCAGCAGGTTAACGACAAATTAGTACAAATTTGTATGACACATTTGACAAGTTAACGACAAGCGTCGCTAACCTGCGTCCGTAGTCGATCACCTGTAGTTTGGTGGTCATTCACCTGATATGGACGTCATTCACCTGCCCATCAGCATTATAATAGTTTTTAACCGCCGCCCAAATCTCAAGGAAGGGGGTCATTAATATTTTATACCCAACCTTTAAATAAAATTATAATATAATAGCTACTCTGAAGTTTAATGAAGTGACTTCACTTCAAGCAATCACTTGCTTACTTACACGGTTTATAGACTATAATTAGTATAATTAATATTTCATTTTTTAAAGGGGGCAAAAAACAAATGAAAAAATTAAAATATGTAAATAAATCACAGAAGAGTTACTTTTAATTATAAAAATATAAGAATACTCATTATTATTATTATCATAATACTCATATTCTAGATTATGTTTTAATACTCATTATCATTACTTATTGATCCGATTGATCGCCCCTCGTAATGGTTCATCTGGCTTATGACAAGTGATCGACGTGTCGGTTTCCTGTCACTGAGGCGTTCACCTGGCTTTATCGCACAGGTGAAGGACACACACCACAAAAAAGCAACAATCCTTTGAGAAATGCAGCCTAAACCGATATAACAGTAATACTTTTCTCATTTAACGCACAAAACAAATATTGAAGGTGTAAAAAAGTATTATTACGATTGGTAAATTTATCATTATTGTCATCACCCTGTCCCAAAATGTCGTTCACTTGCCTATTTTAGCCAGGTGAACGATGCACAGGTGACCGACAAAATGCCAGTTATTTCGCCAAAACTCAAAAAGTATTTGCCAAACGAACTTAATATTTAGGTGCCTAAAAATAAGCAACAAAATACGAAACATATGTTACAGTTAATGCATTATCTCAAACAATAACCAGTTTATGATTGACAGAATAACGACTACTTACCCGTTACAAACTCCCGTTCGAGGTAATTAAAAATTTCTATTTTCTAATCAAGGCGTAGTGAGCACGTGCCGTTGCTTGCAGGTGATGGCCGATACTGGCGGCTTCGATTCATGCGGGGTGGGGCGGCAGAGGTGGAGTAGGGATCGCACAGTGCTTGCGAGTTTGTCTCGACAGGTCAACGACAAAAACGGCCGTGGACAAACTTTAAAGCCAAATAACTTGGAACATAAGTGTAATATTATTATCAGATACTCTAGTTTTAAAAGTTAAGGATATATGCAAATAAAATACAGCAATAAAGGTAAGTAAAGTTAATAATTTGTGTACTTTTAACAACTCGAAACATGAGTACTCCGCGTTGGGACACGGAAGGTGAACGACAAAACTTTGTTACAATTATTATTTATTTCATTAATATAAAATAAATCGATTTCAAAGCATCAGGCCTCTATGTAAAAACTGTCTTTTAATATGTATTGATAATTTATTTATGAAGATATTGTATACTAAAAAAAAATTTCTAACATAAACGTACTGACAGGTGGGGGTGGCAAAATTTTGAGAAATGACCTTAGTATGTTTATCCATACTTTCATACTAATATTATAAATGGGAAAGTGTGTGTGTCTGTTTGTTTGTCCGTCTTTCACGGCAAAACAAAGCGGCAAATTGATGTATTTTTTTTTAATGGAGGTAGTTGAAGGGATGGAGAATGACATAGGCCCCTTTTTTAGGGTTCCGTACCAAAGAGGTACAAAAGGAACCCTTATGGTGCGACTCTGTCCGTCTGTCACACTTCTAAATATCTCGAGAACTTCTTATGCTATCGACTTGAAATTTAGAATAGTTATGAACATTATTAACCTCTACTATACAAAATTGCCAATATGAAAGGGGGGCAAATTGTAAATGTCAAGTAACTAGGTTGAGTGGGGTATCGTTAGAAAGAGCTCAAATTGTACATTTCAAAACTATTTTTTATAATTTTTTTGTTGTGTAAAAAAAATACCGTCCCCCCCCTTATCTCCGAAGTTTACCAACATAAATTTACGAAATTTTCACCAAACATGGCTATTATAATGAATAGGTATTACAGGAAAAATAAAATCGTACACGTATCTTGAAAACTTTTTTTTTAATTTATAAAAAACGTTTCAAATTTACATTTGCAGTTTCAACACCTTTACGGGTGTTTATTGTACATATATTTTGTAACAAAATAACAATAAAATTACCTGCTTTCAAATAGAGGCAAAATGGTTAAAATCGGTTCATGCAATAATCAATTATTCCATAAAAATCATCTTCCATACTAGCTCGCGCACATTAGTTTACTCAATTTCCCGATAGATGTCGCTGTACGTTGAACGCTTATTTCCTACATCGCGTTTTTCCTGATATAATGAGGTCGGTTCAGGAGCGTCCTTGCGACATGTAAGTCGTAAACTATTGAAGTCTTGATTTTATTTGGACGTTGTCTAACAATAAAATTGTAATTATTAAAATACAAGTAATATTTTATTATGTGGGAACATGAGTCTTGCTCTTGAGGGATTTAGTCAAATCTGTAGAGTTCTATGAATAACATTTTGATGATTCAACTATTGAAAGCTTGTACGGAACCCTCGGTGAGCGAGTACGACTCGCACTTGACCGGTTTTATTTCTTCTTCTAACCCCCGACTTCCCTAAAATGAGGGGTGGAAGTTTGTATGGAACAATGCCCAATTTTCGACTTTAACGCGAGCGAAGCCGCGGGCAAAAGCTAGTATGTATAATAAAGATAGTAGTACAAACAATGATTGACTGTTAGAGACTGGTAAGGTTACAATTTTGTAGGTATCTACTTTATATAGTGCAATAAAGGTTAAATAAATAAATAAATAAGAAGATAGTACAGTTGTTAACACCTACTTATCACGAATGGACCTACGCGATAAGCATACAAGATTGGAATTACATTTTATGAAACCTCGTGAAAAATTTTAATATTTGTGTCTTCTATTGTATCTTATTGTACTTACACTGATTAGATGAGATAGCTACGATTCCTTATATTTTTTCGGCGATGATCATTATGATAAGAAAAATACTTAGTATCAACTCGTGATGTGTGCTTTGTAATACAAGGAAATCCTTATGACACACAAGCACACAGTTTGCGTCACAAAGTTTGCTACGAGGTATGTAAGTGCTGTGCTGAACATTAATCGATTAAAAAAAAATAATCGTCAAAATTAGTCGACCATTAATTTATTCGCGATTAACTTAATCGATATAGTACAATTGAAATTGATTTGATCCTTATGTTAATCGATTGATTTTACGGTTAATTCTCGATTTAAATTGACAGGTAGTCAATTTCGATTTGTTAGACCTGTACCCCAAAAGCATAAAATTGTTGTAGTAGTTCACCGAATCGCATTTCAACTCGATCTCATATTTATTTTTCGCATTGTGTCTTAATAATTTTTTTTTCAAGTGGCTGTAAGTTTTAGTCGCATTTCACCTCGATCGTGCATTTAAATATCGCATTGTGACTCAATCGTTTATTATTTTAGTCGTTATTAGTTTTAGTCGCATTTCACCTCGACCGTGCATTTAACTTTCGCGTTATGACTCAATCGTTAATTACTTTAGTCGCATTTCACCTCGATCGTGTATTGTATTGGCGACGTGATTCAACGCAACAGTATGAAGATTGAGTAGATTGATGATTCTGTAGACTTGGGTGTAATTCTTAATTTCGGATACTTGGCGTTAAAGAAAGCAAAACAAATGATCTAAGACACAAAGCTGCTTTATTACTCCTTAAAAGAAACCTTAATCATACAAGTACAAAACGTGTTTAAAAAAAAATACTTCATTTTAGTGCAAGCATCAAATTAACGTATCAATTTAATTAGAGTCCCAAACAAACATCAATCGCGGCGAAATGCGTCTACGGTAACATACTACACAAAAAAATTAATTCTACAATTTAATTATACTAATGTCAAAAGCTACGCGAAAAAGTCGATCACGGCGAAATGCGTCTACGGTAACATACTATACAAAAAATGTAATACTACAATTTAATTCTACTAATGTCAAAAGCTACACGAAAAAGTGCGTCAAGTAAAAAAATCTAGTGATATCTTTTTCATTCAAGGTTAAATGCGATTCGGTGAATTACTACAACAATTTTATGCTTTTGGGGTACAGGTCTAACAAGTCTCAAATTCTACGAAAAGTCAGGCTTCAAGTTGGTCACTATTTTTATAATCAGCACTAACTAACAGGGACCGTAAAGGTACCCTTAAAAACGCTTTTGATCCCGACCGTTAATTGACATTGCTGACTGTCACTTTGACACAAAAGTCATCATGGGTGTCGTCAAACAGGTTTTTGGGGGTGTTGTTTACAAAATTAATGACCAATTGAGAATCTGACATTGCTGACTGTCACTTTGACACAAAAGTCGTCATGGGTGTCGTCAAATAGGTTTTCGGGGGTTTTGATATCAAACTCGTCAGTTGGTCATCAACAATTTAGAATCTGACATTGCTGACTGTCACTTTGACACAAAAGTAGTCATAGGTACGGTCAAATAGGTTGATTGGTGTTTAGTTTTGGAATTAACACCCCCGAAAACCTATTTCACGACACCCATGACGACTTTTGCGTCAAAGTGACAGTCAACAATGTCAGAGTCTTGATTAGTCATTAATTTTGGAATTAGCACCCCCGAAAACCTATTTGAAGACACCCCTGACGACTTTTGTGTCAAAGTGACAGTCAGCAATTTCAGATTCCAAATTGGTCATTAATTTTGAAATCAGCACCCCCGAAAACGTATACTTGTGGTATATGCACCTCGCGCATACAGTAAAGAGTGATAGAGATAGCACTATCGTTATTGAAATTCGTGGTAGTAAGAGTGAGGTGAGACTTCACTATGTATCGCTACCGCGCGGTCGCCGTCGTCTACGCAAGACACCTCGTAATAACCGTTCAGCTCATTTTTCAGTCGGGTACCCGTAGCTACTTGAAACGGTTGAAACGGTCAACATAAGGGGTTTGTTTTAAATAATTCAATCGCCCGTATTAGATTCACACCCTGTATTTAAAATATTAAAGACCTTGCCTGGATCAGAGATAGGTATTAATCGATTAACTTTTTATTCGACTAATTAATAGAATAAATAATTTAATCGTCAAAATTAGTCGACGATTAATTTATTCGCGATTAACGTTAAACGAAGATCTTCGATTACAACTAATTAACCGTCATTTTCAATCGTTTAAAACTAATTAATCGTCTTATTTTAATCGTTAATCGTTAGTCGGTTACTTTTTGCCCAACTCTGGTGCTGAATAGCCAAAAAAGCGTTCGAATATTTAGTAGTAAAATGCTACGCGAACCACCAAAAGACAAACCAGAGACCAGTTGGAACTCTAATAGTCTGGCCCCGTAGCCGAATGGCATTTCTCCGACGCCAAACGAAAGCGATACGCCGCTGGCTCTGTCGCGCCAATACGCAAGCGCGATAGAGATAGATATCTACTAGCGCTTCGTTTCGTGAGCGTTTCGTGAGCGATTGTGCCATTCGGCTAGCCACCCTGTTCGGAAAGAGAAGGGTAGAGGAATGTATTGGACCCTATCATATTTAAAGTAATATATTTACTCCCGAGCTCACAGGCAGTCGCTGTCCGAAATCGGTTTAGAGAGAATCAATCAAACATAATCAAAACCTTAAAATATGTATTGCTAAATCTGCGTAATATCGAACCTTTTTTCTAAAACTCGGTTTTAACTGAGTGAACGAAGTCTAGTTAACTAAATGAGATGTAAAGTTGAATCGGGGTCAAACAGTAGTGCAACTTCAACCGAGATGACAAATTGGGTTAGCTCGAAGCGCTTCCTTATCCGTCCGTCTGTCCAACTTCCTGAGCCATTTTATCATTTAAATGTTTAACGCAGTTTACGAATTATGTAAGGCTTTCTCAGAAATACCTTTATAATTAACAAATGTTAAAAATGGTTACGTGCTCTGTAAAGTACCTACCTGCTTACTCATGGTTTCTTTTCAAGGGTTTTTCATAAATATAGAAGCTGCTTAAACCACACTAAGGAAACCAACCTACTAGCACAAATATTGTATAATAATAATTACTATACAAACAAAACCCATTACGTGTTGTTTGAATAGAACCTGATTGGACACCGAAAGCCTTTTAATATTTTGTTTCGAATTTATGGGTAAGTAAATAATACATTCTACCAAATAACTCAAAATAAACGTAACATTTTATAAAAATAAATACATGAAGTTGTGATACACATTTACGATTACGTAGGTAGTCAAACTATTCGTCTTACTTAGGCTTGGAATAAAGTTTTGCAATGTTTTTCTTGTAAAATAACGTTTATATTTATTTACCTATCCATCCCATATCATTGGCCTTTGAGTCTTTTACAGATTAGGAAGAGTAAGAAGTACCTTACCTACATACCTGACCTCACGAGGACTTGAGATTGAGAGTGGCATGTTTCTGCATGTTTTGGGAACATTGTCGAGCAGGGTTTTACCTAGTTTTTTACCTATTTTAAACAGCGTCAGGTCCATATTCAGCTCGTATTTATTCATTATCCAATACGAGAGCGGTAAACACGACCACAATCAACCTACCTCAATCATTTAACAAGCTTTTTTTTGAAGAAGATACCATGAAGCTCTCTGTAGTGAAAGTAAAGAAACAAAAAACATACTTTTTTACCGCGTTTGACTACCTACGTAATCTTACTTTCTTACGTAGGTGTTTTACTTTTCAGTACTCGAAATTAAATATGCTATCCCGTTATCATGTATAAAGATTACCATATACCATAACCCGTGTTTGCCATCCCATATTCCTTATTCATAATACAATTCAATACAATATAATTTTTAAGAAAAAAAAAAACCGCCTTCCTTTGGGGTTCTGGTGATAAATACTTTCAAATGTTGGATTATGTTATCAATTCGTCTGTATATTTTTTTCATGTTTGTTATTCGATATCTCCGTCATTTCTGAACCAATTTTGAAATTTGGATGATTCTGAAGTACTTACAGATGACAATGATTATCAGAACGGAACTCTAACCAGGGGCGGCTCACTCTTCATCAGCAGTTCCACTGCACCAAATGTCACTGTTCCGTACGTAAATGCATGCTGTTCCTTTAAAAACACAAAAATCACCGTATGTATGTCTTTCAGAAAACAAAAAAAAATACAGACGAATTGAGAACCCCTTCCCTTGAGATTTGGAAGGCGGTTAAAAATACAATACAATACAAATCATTTACTCATGAATTTCATGATAAATACATTTAACTATTACAACACAATAGAAAATTGACGATTTACTTCAGCATAAGTGCGTTTTCACATTATCCGATCCGATATCGGAAGTCAAAAATCAAAGATGGCGGCTTCAATGTATGAGATATTGGTCCTACATCCAATATCGGATATCGGATAGTGTGAAAACGCACTAATGCTAACCATACGGTCAGCGCTGATCTTCCGGCGAGACCATTTGTGGGCCACGGACACAAACGTGCAACACATTTAGGTATATCATCTTATTGTGCTTTATGAAGTTTTATATTGCTTAAAAAGTGTTATACCTACGTTTTGTTACAAAACTTCTATGAAATTGTGACGTTTCTTTAACCCTTTCATAGGAGGGGCTTTCAGAATCGTTTCCAATTCTGCTAGTTGGTGGACTTTAGATTAGAAGAATCAACGACATAAATGTAACTCCGTATAGACAGCTAACTACAGTCTAAGAAGAAAACGTACCACAGAACCATATAGAAATAGGTGCGGTGGCCTAGATGGCGTTACACCTTGGGGGACGCTCGGCTAGATGGCGTTAACACGTTCACTACGGCATCGGGTCGAATGTAACCGTTGTAGAACTTTCCTTCGGTGCGAGAGAGAATTTTCTGTTCCGTACGCTGGTGCGGGATAGATATCTCTGGATGTAGCAAGAGTAAAAAAAGGATAGGTAGTGTTTTGACAATGTCTACTGGAATATAAGCAATATAGGTAATAAAATACGTATCGGTTACTTTAGACCCCATGCCGATCAGGGCGAAAAATGTTTTCATCTGGTACGGCCATCGGGTCGTCAAGATCCGATGCTCGATGACCCGATAGCCGTACTAGATGAAAGTGTAGTTGAGCTAGTGCAGTCCAAGTGTGTGGGTGCTTGCAGTGACAATTAGTGAATTATCGATCATGAAGCGATCGAGAAAACATTGCTTTTTAGTGAAAAACAAGAAATCGAACATGAAACGGTTAAAAAGAAAAAAGGGGATGTAACTGCCAGGAGGATAATTATTGGTAAGCGTAACATATTGCCAATCATATTTACACATGGGCAACCGGGCAGATGTTGCAAGTACTGCAAAATGCAGCCCCTGCGACTGCATCTACCAGCAACCCTGCCAATCGGCTTGTGCAAATATTAGAAGATAAGATTATTCAACCCGCAATCATTATTACTCCAGACAAATAATGGTCGATTACGTTTCATTACATACCTACTCTTCTTATTCTAAAAAAATGGACATTATAAAAAAATAATATGAATATTGTGTAAAACTAAAATTACTTTAAATAAAAAAATAAAATTTATAACATACTTTCACACGTAACACGATTACTACTTGTTCACTAGTTGCAATATTGTCTTTAGTAGGTATCGCATAAGTGTGTCACCATATTAAAATCAATATTTTTCGATATCGATATTTTATTTCTACCCCCAACACTACAAAAATATCGACAATCTAAACAACCAGTGCGGATATCGGGTGTAAGAGATCCGACAAATTGTTTTTTGTCCAGCAATTTCATTTTAAAATGAATCTACCTACGAATTGAATAGTGACTAGGTTGACTATTAAAGAATATGTTATTTAAAAAATATATGCATAATTCATCGTAAAAACGTAGATAATAACAATTAATTAAGAGAATACCCAACGGTTATTATCGACCCGTTAACGCCATAGAATAAAGTCATGCGTCGGATCTAACAGACCCTGTGCCGTGCCCAGGGAAAGTCTTAAAAATTCTTTGCCGTTGCGAACGTGTTAATATTAATATTTGACATTTTAACACATATCAAGCTAAGAGTATGGGCCAAATTGTCAAAACTGAGGTTTAAAAGTTTTAAACTTGTGTCGAGAGACGGCAGTCTATGTACTGTGATCACATATTTTACTTTGGCAGTAACTCTCTATAATACTCGATCCTCTTTGGAAAAACTTACCTAACACAATAATCAAAGCCCTATTCGTATTAATTGTCAAGATCGTCTTTGACAGCAATTACGAAGCACCAGTCCGAACACTCCGAACCAGCCGCCTTTATGACATGCTTGTGAAATCAAACCTCCTAGGGCTGTCACTTAGGTACTTAGTAATCGGGATATCGCTTAAAAGGTGTTTGCGAGTGGTGATAATCGTGTAACACGTGTACATTTACATAATTATGGCCCTTTTCAGTTTCTACAGAACACATAACGTTCACAAATCACCTTTTAGTCTTGAGGTATTGTATCATCAGTAACATCAACATTAAACATCAATAAAACCGGCCAAGAGCGTGTCGGGCCACGCTCAGTGTAGGGTTCCATAGTTTTCCGTATTTTTCTCAAAAACTACTGAACCTATCAAGTTCAAAACAATTTTCCTAAAAAGTCTTTGTAAAGTTTTACTTTTGTGACTTTTTTCATATTTTTTAAACATATGGTTCAAAAGTTAGAGGGGGGGGGGGGACGCACTTTTTTTTCCTTTAGGAGCGATTATTTCCGAAAATATTAATATTATCAAAAAACGATCTTAGTTAAACCCTTATTCATTTTTAAATGCCTATCCAACAATATATCACACGTTGGGGTTGGAATGAAAAAAAAAATATCAGCCCCCACTTTACATGTAGGGGGGGGGGGGGTACCCTAATAAAACATTTTTTTCCATTTTTTATTTTTGCACTTTGTCGGCGTGATTGATATAGGTACATATTGCGGTACCAAATTTCAGCTTTCTAGTGCTAACGGTTACTGAGATTATCCGTGGACGGACGGACGGACGGACGGACGGACGGACGGACGGACGGACGGACGGACGGACGGACGGACGGACGGACGGACGGACGGACAGACGGACAGACGGACAGACAGACAGACAGACAGACAGACAGACAGACAGACAGACAGACAGACAGACAGACAGACAGACAGACAGACAGACAGACATGGCGAAACTTTAAGGGTTCCTAGTTGACTACGGAACCCTAAAAACCTATAAAATACCCAGTGAAAATATTAGCAGAGCAGACTAGAGAAGCAGATCAGAAAAAAAAAAACCGGCCAAGAGCGTGTCGGGCCACGCTCAGTGTAGGGTTCCGTAGTTATCCGTATTTTTCTCAAAAACTACTAAACCTATCAAGTTCAAAACAATTTTCCTAGAAAGTCTTTCTAAGTTCTACTTTTGTGATTTTTTTCATATTTTTTAAACATATGTTTCAAAAGTTAGAGGGGGACGGACGCACTTTTTTTTCCTTTAGGAGCGATTATTTCCGAAAATATTAATATTATTAAAAAACGATCTTAGTAAACCCTTATTCATTTTTAAATACCTATCCAACTATATCACACGTTGGGGTTGGAATGAAAAAAAAATATCAGCCCCCACTTTACATGTAGGGGGGGTACCCTAATAAAACATTTTTTCCATTTTTTATTTTTGCACTTTGTTGGCGTGATTGATATTGGTACCAAATTTCAGCTTTCTAGTGCTAACGGTTACTGAGATTATCCGTGGACGGACGGACGGACGGACGGACGGACAGACAGACATGGTGAAACTTGAAGGGTTCCTAGTTGACTACGGAACCCTAAAAACCTATAAAATACCCAGTGAAAATATTAGCAGAGCAGAGGAGCAGATCAGAAAAAAAAAATGTGTATGTCCCTTTTCGGCGCCATAAAAGCAATTTACGGCCTGACTGTTATCATTATGGAGGAACCATAGATACATTAATTCCAAAAATCTTCGAAACGCGTGTACTTCCCACCAACGAGCTACGTGTCTGCTAATAATTAAAGGTACAGTTCAATTTAATGACGGCGTCCGAATATCCTAAACCATACCACCAACCCTATTCGCCATTCGTTGGGCTCGTGACATCGATTACCTCCCGATAGCTATTGAGCCAGGGTTGCCAGCATTCAATATTAACGGCCCTAAATCCCGCCACCAATTAGCCGTGACGTCAAACAGGCCAGATCATTTGCTTCCGTCGGAAATTTATGTGCAGACGTGTTCTGTGCGTGGCTAAACAGCGGCGTGTTGGGTTTACTGTATCTAAAATAAATTACTTATTTCACAATATCCATGAATTAAATTTTTTTCAACTTAGTTTATGAGACAAAATTTCTATTTTATAAATCGTATATTTATAACTGATAGTTATAAGAAGTGGTTTTTGACAGTTCTGAAAAAGATACCGATTTGAACTGTAGTTCATAAATATAACCTATTGTAAATATTTAAATGTGCTGGGTTGGTTTAGTTACTCCTACTGTGCTCCTATGTATTCTATGTTTAGGTCTCTTACATAAATAAAAAAGAACATACACATTGAAATGTATCGTCAAGCATGAAATGATCTACCCATTTACCAGTCTACCTACATACCGTCGGTGGTAAATGTCTAAGCTTTTTCGTGCTACAGCTTATGTTATGTACAGGTAAAGTCAGTTTAGTTATATCTATATGTTTAAACTCAATTTTTGTCGCCATTGTGGAATGAATATAACGCACAGCCACAAGCCTACAATTTCCCCAAAGATGAATCCGCCAGCGTTCATGTAAATGGACAAAAATGGAATCATAAAACGGCCTTTAAAAAGATAAAGTGCGGTAATATGTACGTGTTTTCCTATTCCTCCGGTAGAAAGATACAAGCGATATTATTTATCACGCGGTTCGGCGTTTGACCCTTGCGTTGTACGCGTCGGTGGTGGTACAAATTATAAATTAGTCGCGGTGACGGTTAATTGTACAAAAATCTTTTTGCTTCTAAATGTATGGGCTCATTTAGAAAACGTGAACTCGATACGCGATTTTAAATATATTAGAATGTTAAGTTACATACAATCAAGTACCGTAATGTACCTCTAAAGCCCCATTTAGATGGTACGACTTTCTCGCCCGTTTTGGTCGAGAAACTCGTATGATACTATCGTATCGTATGAAGAAAGTCGTACAATCTAAATGGGCCTTAATAAAACTCGTTCGTGTAAATGGGCATTATTGGTGCCATTTCGGTAAAGTCTTAATGTAAGGTTTAAAGCGTTAATACAACGACGAATCGTTCCGAGAAAAAGTAGGTAGCCGGTTGTGCTTGGCCATTGTATAATTTTTAATTATGATAGTTTTAAGTAGGTATTACTCTATTTATAAATCTGTAATGTAATTTATTTATTTTTTAGTTGAATACCTATGCACATGATATCAAATAATTTCCCTGTTTTAGTTTGTAAGTTATTTTTTCTGCCTGAGATACAAGATCTCCCTAGTTCAGGCACGGACGTGGTGAAGCCTATTTTGTATTAATATAGTTTATGGCCTTTTTAGAACTGCTATTTTGGGTACATGAATAAATGATTTTTTTTTATTAAATAATCTCTATCTTTTTCACCTTGCGCCACTTCTTTAGATCCTGATAGGGGATGTACTAAATCACATTACACGGTTCTTTTATTTGTTCCGACGCCATTCTTTACCGGCGGAGTGCCGCAATTGAATACAAAGACGCACCTAATATTTGTAACGCGTACATCACAAATGAATACTTAGACTAGGAGTTCCCAAAGATCTTTGAACAAAACTATTCCTAGCAATGAGGAAGCAGACTGACATTTTATCCCGCCAGGCGGCGCCTGTGCAAGTGTCTAGGCATGTCACTGTCATTCATATGTGTGAGAGAGAAAAAAAATATCATCTTCTCGCTCTCACGTATGAAATTCTTTATCTGTGCCCTGATAAGCCGAAAAGCGCCATCTCAAACGAAAATCCATAGCTAACTTATACTTAAGTATCTATAACTGACAGTTCCATTTTGAAAATCATTTGGTTTTGAGATAGCGCCACTGCAGATTCTGTACAATGCAAGTGCTATGGATTAATAGGGTGGCGCCATCTATCATAACCTCTGAGTGTGCCTTCTCATTGTTTCATTAATAATGTCAACAAGGTCAATTTATTCGACCGCTTTAACATTGAAAGTGAAGGACGAATCAATATTGTAGGAGTATTATTGAAAATTAGTAAATACCTCTCGAACTTGTTTATTAAGAAATTATTTTGATTAAAGCCAAAATGAATGAAAGGCAAACTTCGAGGTTGACGATATAGTTTTCTGTTGTATTATTAAGTATTAAATTAACAATCTATTCTACAATACTCGTACCAATTCTGTATACAGTGAGTAATATAATATTTGATGAACTATCAGCTGCAAAAGTGCATGGCGAATTTATCAATGAATTCATTCATACATACTATCACGCCTGTATCCCATGAAGGGGTAAGCAGAGCACATGAAACTTCTCAAGTTTCAGTGCCACTCTTGGCAAATAAGGGGCTGAAAGAAAACGAAACTGTGTGACATTGCAGTGACAGGTTGCCAGCCTCTCGCCTACGCCACAATTTGCCCCATATCCCACAGTCGCCTTCTACGACACCCACGGGAAGAAAGGGGGTGGTGAAATTCTTAACCCGTCACCACACAAATTCATTCATAATTTTTCCTAATGCACTTTTGCTGCTGATAGTATTTACAGCAGTTACAGCACCAGGTTAGTTATTGGTTCAAGAGCTGGTTTTCAATTTTAGGGTCCGGTATTTCAGGTAAACTCGAAAGTCTCGTACTTCACTGTTATATCAACTAACAACACACATCTCATAACTAACAACATCTATCATAACTAACAACTAATAATTACTACTAACAATTAAAAGTAAGGGTTATACATAATTTGAAAATGCTTAAATACATTCTAAAGGCTTTTGTTTAACAGTAAAAGCGTGTAAAAATAATACACGTAGGTACATTCTTCTGGCCAACACTTGGCGGCCAAGGCTAAGAAAGAAACCACTTTCTTTCTGTCAACAAAAGCTTCAAAACGTTCCAAATATTTTTCTACTTCTTCATAACATTCAGTAAATTGTCACACAAACAACGTGAATAGCTTTTATCCTGTTAATCGCGCAAAGGCTTCGATAATATTGTTATGAGGAGGGGAAAGAAAAAGTTATACGTTATTATTTACAGCGTATTTATAAACCCTTACTTTGTTATTTTCCTCTCTACATGACTGAGTACCAAATTAATAGAAAGGTAATAAATTATATTACGTTGCAAAATATAATGAAGTATAAAAACCGGCCAAGAGCGTGTCGGGCCACGCTCAGTGTAGGGTTCCGTAGTTTTTCGTATTTTTCTCAAAAACTACTGAACCTATCAGGTTCAAAATAATTTTCCTAGAAAGTATTTATAAAGTTCTACTTTTGTGATTTTTTTCATATTTTTTAAACATATGGTTCAAAAGTTAGAGGGGGGGGGACGCACTTTTTTTTCCTTTAGGAGCGATTATTTCCGAAAATATTAATATTATTAAAAAACGGTCTTAGTAAACCCTTATTCATTTTTAAATACCTATCCAACAATATATCACACGTTGGGGTTGGAATGAAAAAAAAATATCAGCCCCCACTTTACATGTAGGGGGGGTACCCTAATAAAACATTTTTTTCCATTTTTTATTTTTGCACTTTGTTGGCGTGATTGATATACGTATTGGTACCAAATTTCAGCTTTCTAGTGCTTACGATTACTGAGATTATCCGCGGACGGACGGACGGACGGACGGACGGACGGACGGACGGACAGACAGACATGGCGAAACTATAAGGGTTCCTAGTTGACTACGGAACCCTAAAAAGGATAAATATCGTTAAAATATCGAAATAGAAAAGTAAATATTTCTACTATTTCAACCATTTTTCAATACGACAAATATTCTAACAATCGCATTTGTTCAAAAACTTCTCTAAACTCGGCAGAGAAATGAACATCCCGATGTGTGAAAGCATTTTTGCTCAAAGAAATCAGAGTTTTGCTGTTGCTCGGTATTTTGCTGTTTATGTCCACCCAATAAACATAGTGAATAATCACCTAAACCTAGGTACTGCTAATTAAAAGCGAGTGCAATGATAATTTTACATACTTAGATATCTATTGCATGGAAAGCGATAAGCATCGTATCCTCAAATAACATGCAAATAGGTCTGTATCATAAACCATTTTAGGAATACTATTTAAACATGTATTATTGGCATAGATATATAAGTACCTGGCATCTCTCCATTATAAATATAGTCATAATGACTATCAATATTTTCATGACGTAAGCTAATAGCCGTAATAACATTCTTGATTATGAGACGTTCTTGAAACAGGGGAATGGTATTGTACATTTGGCTACGAGTTTGCATATAAAATACAAAACATGACCGACCGCTAGCCATCAATCATCCTCCGCAAAAACGGAATCGTCGAAAAGCATGTTTGGATAGGTAAATAAAAAATGCATCGGCTCCCAACGGCGGCCATTACTGTAATGACCCACGAGCTCTGAATTTATTTGTAGACCGCTATTTCTCTCACTTAGCATGAGGGATTTGGGGCAACAAGGGCCTATCTTGATGAGAAAATCGCGAGTTGACTGCTATTGTTTTACTACGAGTGATACATTTTGGCTAAGTTGTATGTAATGTAACTAAGTTAGATGGCCTGTCAATAGGTTTCTCTGCTACACTTATAATGAATAGTCAAGAATCGAAAACTACTTGCGGCCTGAGGTTTTTGTTTCAAGCGGACGATCTCGAGAGTCCGTTTAATTAGGTACCTACTTATTTCAGTTTTATAATATTAGCCCTTAGAAGCAAATAAAAAAAACATACAGGGAAATTTTCTAGAGATCTATCATTTTCTGCGTACATTTTTGAACAACAACGACATACTTTCAATTCAGAGCGTACAAAAATAAAAGTTTCATATCATTTACCTACAGAATTTATTTGTTTTCATTGCTTATTGATACCAAATTCAATTATTAAAAAACATAAATTGAAAGATTGTAATATTTCCCACGAGTAGGTTATTTTCCTTTTTTCTGTAGAAAAACAAGAAATCGTATCTACAGGTTGGGGGGGTGTCTAACTTTTAATTGTGAACATGTCGGTTATTTATGTTCTTTCTAAAGTTTTTAAGGAGTATTATTTTATCCTAGTTTCGGAATTAGCTAAAAAAATATTCAAACTGGTTTGTTATGTGAACCGTTTATAAAACATAACCTGTGTAAGAAACCATAAATATCTACCTATTAGGTATATTTTACAGTACCCCAACTTTTTTGAACCCATTCTTTTTCTGCAGCAGTAAATTTTACAAATTTTACATATACTGGGGACGCTATTGCTATGTCTTGTATGGGAACCCTGCATTTTATGATTAAGCACTGAGACTTGGCACAGTTGTTCATTGGGTGGCCCTGAGTAGATAAAGATCGGGAGGCATCGAGAGCCCCCCTTAATTTAGGAGGGAGGAGGGGGGGAAGGCTGGCGCCTCCGCGCTTCCTTTGAAACCATATTTCTCTAAAACTATACAAAATAGGGCATGCGATATATCATTTTCGGATAAATGAAGGACGAGGAATTCATTTTTGGAACAAAAAAAATGTATTTTAGAACAAAAATACAAAATAAAATGGGAAAAATCTAAAAACGAGATTTTTTTTTATACATATTACTGCACATTTTATGAAAACTGTAATGGTTTTTTTTAAATAAAAAATATTATTTAATAGCTACATTTATCTAGTTTTAGAAAATGTATAATTTGTTATAGAAATATATTATAGGACGAGTGATAAAAAATAATTTACATTGCCCGATAGGGTGATTTGAATGCTCATTTCAATAAGTTTTGTCAATGATTTCAGGTATAATCACTATTTTTAACACAGGAAAGCCGTAATCATTGTAGTTTATGGCTATTTTAGTGATAAATGTACTTAAAATAAAAAAAATACAAAAATAAAATAAAAAATTAAAATGTGATAACTTTTTTATAACATTATCCTATTTTGTTCTTTCTATACAATATATATCTAAAAGCAATAAATATGAATGAAAAGCCACAATTATTTAGTTTATAAAAATATATAGTTTGTTATTTAAATATATTACGAAACGCGAGATAAAAAATAATGAAAGTGACGTGGCAGGGCGATCTTGATGTACGGTACGGGTCAGCTTGTATGATTCGATGAGGTGAGGTAAAGGTACTTCAAAGCTCTCAAAAAGTGCAGTTATTTAGAGTACTTCAAATTAAACAACATACTCCTATATAGTCTGAATTTAACTATTTATATCACATGAAATGATCGATTGATATGATAGGTCAGATATATACATCTGATCCTAATACATCTTGTGAAATAGTAGTTATCTATATGATTTGCATAATTTATGGATAATTCTTACTTGACATATTTATTATTCCAGATCTGCGTCCTGTACTTTGGTTAACGTATGCCGAAAATAGTTATTAACCAAAAAAGACCGCCAAATTAACAGCATTTCACCGACAAAAGCTGCCTTACACCATTTTTGTAAGGGTTATAGGTATATCAAGGTGTCCATGTATGGGGTCAACTAAACCCAATTCAAAATTTGTATATCAAGGTGTCCATGTATGGGGTCAACTAAACCTAATTCAAAATTTGCCATTATTTGCTACTTGTGGCTGGACGAAAGTCTGTAACAATTGGGATTTGGGAGCCTACTTGCCCGCAACGTTGCCTGTTGCTGCAGAAACATGCCTCGAAATTGTCGGATGCAGGTGTAAAAAATAGTGCCGCGTAAGGTGCAACCGTAAAAAAAGACTTTTTAAATTAAATGTTCGGAGCTGATGTGCTTATGCTGTGGATGTTGTGATATATACATAATTAAATTCAGACTATTCATATTGTTTTATTTGAATAACTCAAAATAGCTACACTTTTTGAGAGCCTTGAGTACTAGCCCCGATACACATGTTTTCGTCTAGTCAGACCATTTTTTGAGGTTCTCCTTTGTACAAAAGCAATGTCTTAGTTCAAAAATCATTAATGTTTAATGCTAATACGAATCTAGTTTATTTTTTATGGCACTATTGAGCAATAACTAACTACCATTGATACTGAAAGGAAGAATATGACGATTTTTATTTTATCTTTTATGGACTTGTAAAACCAATTTAAGGGGGCCCAAAGGAAGTAAAACTAAGTTCTGCTAGTAAACTAATAAATCTTCAAGTCTATGCATGCAGAACTGCTTTAGGAGAGGAGAACGTGATTAAGACATTTTTTTTACAATATAAGTGCAATGCAATTTTATTTTACAATCAAAATAAACTGTATTATAGGACTTTTACAATTTTCTGTACTGGGTCGTGAGATACCTACATGTGTAAACGTTATTAGAATAAGTATATTTCTGTATTACTAGACGAACTCCACTGCATAACGGGTAGTACCTTTACCTCACCTCATCGAATAATGCAAGCTGACCCGTACATTAAAATTTTCATTTTCATTATTTTTTATCTCGCGTTTCGTAATATATTTATGTAACAAACTATATATTTTTATAAACTGCATAAATGTGGCTTTTTATTGATATTTATTGCTTTTAGATATATATTGTGTAGAAATAACAAAATAGGATAATGTTAAAAAAAATTATCACATTTTTAATATTATTTAAATTTTTGTATTTTTTTTTATTTTAAGTACATTAATCACTAAAATAGCCATAAACTACAATGATTACGGCTTTCGTGTGTTAAAAATAGTGATTATACCTGAAATCATTGACAAAACTTATTGAAATGAGCATTCAAATCATCCTATCGGGCGATGTAAATTATTTTTTATCACTCGTCCTATAATATATTTCTATAACAAATTATACATTTTCTAAAACTAGATAAATGTAGCTATTAAATAGTATTTTTTATTTAAAAAAAACTATTACAGTTTTCATAAAATGTGCAGTAATATGTATAAAAAAAAATCTCGTTTTTAGATTTTCCCATTTTATTTCGTATTTTTGTTCTAAAATACATTTTTTTTGTTCCAAAAATGAATTCCTCGTCCTTCATTTATCCTAAAATGATATATAGCATGCCCTATTTTGTATAGTTTTAGAGAAATATGGTTTCAAAGGAAGCGCGGCGGCGTCAGCCTTCCCCCCCTCTTCCCTCCTAAATTAAGGGGGGCTCTCGATGCCTCCCGATCTTTATCTACTCAGAGCCACCCATGGAACAACCTGTGCCAAGTCTCTGTGCTTAATCATAAAATGCAGGGTATTGTGCAATAGCGTCCCAGCTAATATAAATTTTTTACAGTGAAGATAACAATGTTTTCGAGCAACTTGGTTGGAAGAGGATATTGGTAAATTTCTAAACAGATAAGCTTTGTAAACGTTCTTTATAAACAGATACGCTTTGTAACATGATGACTGCAAATTACGAATAGCATAAAATTAAACTGTTTAATAAAATCAAGTTGTATTTTTAACCGTCGCCTCATATCTCTCAAGAAGGACGGTTATCAAGTCGTCTGTATGTTTTTTTTTTTTTTTTTTTATGTTTGTTCCTCGATATCTCCGTCGTTACTGGACCGATTTTGAAAAATTTTTTTTTGATTGAATGTATATGCATACAGATTGGTCCCATTGTTCTCAGAACCTAGTTCTGATGATGGGATCCTGGAGAAATCGAGGGAACTCCTCGAATCTGAAAGGCATACATATGGTGATTTTTGTGTTTTTAAAGGAACAGCATGCATTTAGGTACGGAACAGTGACATTTGGTGCAGTGGAACTGCTGATGATGGCCAGAACGGAACTCTTCAAATCTGAACGGCACGCTTATAGTGACTTTGGTATTTTTATAAGAACAGCATGCACTTTCCTCCAGAACAGTGACATTTGACGCAGTGGAATTGCTGATGATGGTCAGAACCGAACTCCTCAAATCTGAACGGCACGCTTATAGTGACTTTGGTATTTTTATAAGAACAGCATGCACTTTCGTTCAGAACAGTGACATTTGGTGCAGTGGAACTGCTGATGATGGCCAGAACCAAACTCCTCAAATCTGAACGGCACGCTTATAGTGACTTTGCCATTTTTATAAGAACAGCATGCGCTTACGTCTAGAACAGTGACATTTGGTACAGTGGAACTGCTGATGATGGTCAGAACCGAACTCCTCAAATCTGAACGGCACGCTTATAGTGACTTTGGTATTGAAAAAAAAAAAAAATGAAAATGAAATATTACGCACAGCATGCACTTACGCAAAGAACAGTGACATTTGGTACAGTGGAACTGCTGATGATAGTCAGAACCGAACTCCTCAAATATGAACGGCACACTCATAGTGACTTTGGTATTTTTGTAAGAAAAGCATGCATTTAAGTTCAGAACAGTGACATTTATTTAGTTATGTTTGTTAAGCATATTGAGTTTTCAAGTCAAAGTTTGTTAAGCTTCGATTTCTTATAATATAATCGGATTCATGAGGAATTGAGGAAACTCCTCAAATGTTAACGTTATACGTTCATTTGTGTTGCCATCTAATAATTAAAGCATTAAAAGCAGTTTTAAAAAATACTCACACATTTCTACATAATCCAACATTCGCAAGTAGCTTTCACCAGAACCCGAAAGGCGACGGTTTTTTTTTCTTAAAAATTATTACTAATAATGGTTTCATTCATTCATTCATTTATTTATTCATAACAATGTACATTGTGTTGAATATTACATACTAATAAGAATAATACTTATAAACTACCAATATCTAAGCCATGATTCAAAATTGACGATAGTTAATTAATTAGGTACTAAAATAATGTCAAAAACATGTATGTATGTATGTCAGTCATAAAATTAAATTATATAATGACATAGGTATTACAAATTCGTGTAATATATAGAATGTCATCAATTTTGAATTATGTTGTAGGTGAATTAAGCAGTACAATAAGTTACGATGTAATAATAATATGTAATTGTTACAAATTACAGAAAGGTTTTTCTTTCTCATCACGGTAGGTACCTTTGGGTATTCCAAAACTTTGGGCGGCGTGAGCCGAAGCCAATACGTAGAGTCCCTTTTGAAATGTAAGGGGTACACCGATGTTAAATTAGTCCGTTATTATTATGTATGTTCCTGATAATTAGAAATTACAATGTAGGTAGTAACTGACGCTAGTATTTTAATGCTCATTATTTATCAGTCCATAAATCTGTCTTATCTATGATGTTACCGCATTACTTACTAAACATTATCACCCTGCCAACACATGCTTCACACTTAAGACCTAAAGAAGCTATAACTGGCAACTAGTTGCTCCGCTGTATAGTAGTCGTGTGGCTATACTGAGGCCACAGACCACCTCAACAGTAGTTGCACCGCAACAATACATTTAATTGGCTTGAATGCTCCGTCTAGTAAGACGGAGCATTCAAGCCAATTAAATGTCACCACACTCACCACACATGATTTCCCGCATTAATTTAGTATGGGAACGCAATTGCTTTATCCAGATGTCTCAATTTTAAAAACCAGTGGGCTTAGAACGCTTGTGTGATATAGTTGTGCGTCTTTTTCACTCTTACAGAAGGTGTGAAAAGGACGAACTGATGTGATATGCTATATTACACACTAGTGTGCTTGACCCGCAGCACTCGTGTAATCTCGTGTAAAAAAATAATTTGTGTTGAACCTGGACTACTATGTAATGGTGTAAGAAGCTACTCAATTGTGCTGTTTAAATTGTGGTATTTTACCATTAAAATTTGCCATACGAGTACGCCCGGCGGTCGCCGCTCACACGCTCTTTGTAAACGCTTCATATTATAAGTATACTTCGACAGCATTTGACATTTTTCAAAGTCTAGTGATGTGATAATGCCGGTTCTCTGTACAAGTCGTCTAAAGAAAGCAATTAAATAGACATCTTTTAAATGTCATTTAATGTACGACAGTGCCACATTCATGATTATTTATATTCATGATAATTCCAATTACATTTGTCAAAATTTTTAGAAATATGCGCCTTTATCTGAAAAAAAATCACTTGGTGTCAGAAATTGATGTTTTCACAATTTTATTCCTCCTTCCTTTTGATTTCAACTTCAATATTCGAAGAGTTTCGATCGTGACAAAGATCTTAATATTTATTAGATCCATGAAAATGATCACAGTCATACCTTTTCATTTGAAGCCCAATTCATTTATCCCGCGTACTTAAGGTAAAACTACCGTATCTAGAAAGACATGTCTCATCACTAGTGCTACCTACTTGCCACGAGTCTTCGATAGAGATATTTATTTCTAATGCGGTGTCTGGGTACTAGGTAGTCTGTGTCCGCTGTATAGTAGTCGTAGTCGTGTGGCTGTAGTGAGGCTCATTTTTCACGAAAGCAATTTGTCGGTGCCGCACTAAATTGTCATCGTGTTTTGGGAGTAAAACATTAGCGAGGCGTGTACGGACTACCCGGAACAGAGGATCTACAATAGGTTTATGACGGTTTATATAACTTTTTTTAATATGAATTTTTACGGTTGTAATCACGTTAAATATATATCGCGTGCACTCATGCCTGACGAAATGAAAGAATTAAATATTTTACACGTAGATGCAATGAGATCTTTAAACAGAAAATGTGATGAAAAAATATTACCCAAAATTAATATATTTTATGAAAACTTTGTCCTTTGTTTTTCTCTGAAAACTGGGGGGAAATTTAAGAATTCAATAATTTCATGTTCATGCATGTCAGTGCGAGTACAGCCTTGTTACTAGCATCTACATGACTAGACGGTGGTTTCGACATTATCGAATTTCAAATTTAATGAAGATTAGCTTTTGCAGATTTTGAAAAAAAAAAAGTTTTTTCTCATGACAGTCAATCCCATTCCTCTTGCAATCTGACTTTGCTAAAAAGTTGCCTCTAAACTTGAGCCGCCTTATTGTATAACGTACCTATCGTAATGACAAATATAAAATGATAATCCGGCCAATTCTTGGACCGCCGTATTACAAAACGCAATTTTTTCGAGAACCCGTAGCCGTAATTTAATACCGCGTATTATAACAATCGACTAAAACAAATATAAGAAATGAAATAGGGTTTGATTCGGGTAAAAGACATGATGCCTTTCTTTGCTCAGTCTTGGACTATAGAGATATTTTAACCTCTTGGGTGTACCTTTCCAGCACTTCTCGGATTTTTTATACTAAATATAATTTTCGTATAATTTAACCTCGCTGTTTCGCGTTGTCTGTGATGCTTCTCCCATGAATAACTAGCATTTTCCCGCAGTCGCGCTCCAGTATTCATTCACAGGGTTCTGTGCTAGTTAATGAAATTCTCCACTTGCTTTGGGCAATTTGTAGCAAAATATGGGTTTTATTGTGATTTCTTACAATTTACTCAGTATTTGTACATAATTATATTTTTTTTAATTATCAAATACAGTACATTCTCACAAATATTTACATAGAAAGGGAAAGAAGGGCATTGTCTGTAAGAGGAAACATGCTGGTTCTCAGATTTGCAGGTTGTACCCTCAAGGGACCTCAAGGTCAAGGTCACGCTCTTTAAGGCATACTGCCAAACTTTCGGTATCGAATATTGACAATAATCTGTTCCGGGAAATGGTGGGGCTTCCTTGATACTGCAGCGCGTCTGGTATGTTAAATAAGAACAAATAAAAACAAAAAATACCTATAGTAAGCTAAATCGAAACCAACTATTTAATCAATATAGGACAACCGCACTATAAATTGTCAGTACCGGAGATGTCAACAATCTATATCGGAACATTGTTATCGAAATGCTGTGAAATCCTTCATCTTTTTTTGTTGTAAGTAATAATTATTTTCACTTTTTAAAATATTTTGGATATTTGCGATGAAATCGTTAGAAAATAAAATATTTACAGCTTGTTTACATCACTGACATTCGATGACTTTCCATGACGGGTGTCAAATAGTAATCCTTGCCAGTAAAATAAATTAGTTCAGCTGAAAATCCGCAACGTGGCTAGGTTCAAACAAAAACTTGTCAGGCTAGTGTTGCCCTCTATTTAATGACTCAGTAGAACTGAAATGCATATATATATATATATATATATATATATATATATATCAGATCTATATATAAATATATATATGCGATAGTTTATTTTGTGACGTTCTCAAGAAAAAAACCAAAGACAAGGACGCTTTGACGGGTCAGATACGAGTCAATTTTGTTTAAGGCCTACATTACGAAGTAAATAGGTACAGAGGTACACGCACGAAATGTAGACAAGCGGAGCAAATGAATTGACAAATTAAGTCTAATCACAAAACTAGTGAACGATGAATACGTGTTTGATTATTCCGTTACATAAATTATGTCGCGGAGGTGTACCGTCGGGCTCGCAAGTGTTTCAGAATTATTCTCAATAAAGGACGAGTACTTATATGTCATAGGTAGACGCAGGCAATTTAGATTTTAAAATAGTGCCAATAGTGGAACCATATATGAAATATGTATAATTGTATATGTATATTTCGGCATTCTTACTTAAGTTACCGTCTTACCGTATCATTTTTAGTTTCAAGTCGTATCCGCTTGGTTTTATTTTTCATTTGGCGTTAAAAACACATACACGGTGTTTCTGGTATCACTCGAAACCTCAGACACCCCAACTGATTTTTATTTTTTTAAACTCATCTAGAGTATTCATCTTTTAATCTGATGGTTACTTTTTTTTTAATTCAATTTTTAATTTTCTGTACAGCTCTACTTGACTTTTAGCTCTACACTCAATAAAATAATTGCTAACTACCATCATAAACCATAAAACTATTTATTTGTGTACGTTACTGCAACGACATAAGGTTTATCAATAGACAGCTAAGATGTCACTGTAAAACACTTTAAAGCTTTGTCACAGTAAACTTCCAATTGGACAGGTAATCGCAGTAAGCTAATTTAAACCCAATATTCAAAATGACAAGGTTGTAATTAGGTACGAGTTCAATTTGTTATGATTTATGATAAACATTAAGATTAAACTGACAAACAACGTCAAACTCGTAGCGGAAAAAATAATCGTTCAAGTAACCAGCCAGTATTAATACCGCCAAATACTGAAAAAGGTAAACAACCTCTAGCAATGCGATATACATAATGTTGTATTACGAATAAAATAGAATAGGCACATAAAAAATAATTAATAATACTAATTTAAATAAAAATATTACCCCCGTCAAGATATATCTCAATCGATTCTACTCTCGATTCTGGACAAACGGTTTTCAGGTTTTTAGTGTTAAGTGAAACACGGTGTATATGTCAAACTCTCCGTCCGGTGTGTCACAGATAAAAATAATTCTCATTACATTATAAAAAAAATATAGACCCAGGGGTAAGTCTAGTCCAGGATTCGATCCTATCGGCTCAAATAAAGCGACAAAAAACGTCTGCAAATGTGACGGTGTGTACAAAGGTTTTCTTATTCGCACTTGGACAACTCCGTCTACAATTAATCATCAGTATCATCACCTTTTAAAACGTTCTATGTCCACATACTAAAAGTTCTCTATAATGCTTAGGTTAGGAGCGATTAGCAAATGGTCTATAATACTCGAACTTATATTAAGAAGTCTGTATCGGCAATTGCATCGTAACTTTTTACAATATCGGCAACCGAATAGGTAGTTACATTCAAATTTAGAACGTTCTGTTCAAAATAAAGAATAATATTTGCGATCGGAGATCATCGATCAATAATTTGATTCCTTTCAAATATCGAACGTTTTAAAAGCGAACTGACAATGAGCCAATCACTAGTTGATATTACCTCTTACCTGAATTCAATGGAGTAAGAAGTGGGTCTAAGTTAGCTTTTACGTTTAGATACCAACATAATTGTAACAAACATGTGAAATTAAATAAAACATAAACGAGGGGTTTCATTTTTTTTTATGAGACAATTAGGAAATAGCTATTTATCAGTACCTAATGTTGAAAAAGCAGAATTGGCACGTTAGCACATAGCGTCGTCGTAACATAGCGTTCGTTGTCCAAATATTTATTATATTTTTACTTATGTACCTATGCACTTTCGACGCAACTATCCCCACGCATGGCTCGTTTTCCCCGAATATGGAGCCCGTACGAGGGTTCCGTACATTTTCACATCGCCGGCTTTCATTAATCTTGCCATGCATGTCAAGTGAGGTGGGCGGTGGAGCGAGACGGAATTTTTTCAGTCTCGCTCGTGGCCTGAATGACTGGAGTAAAAGAGAAGAGACGAGTGGTGTTTTTGTATCCTTTTCTGGAGACATTGATTGTTATTATTTGAATAGTAGCTTAGAAAGGTCACCTACGCAACGTAATATAATATTTGATTTCATTTTGCCACCTGCGATCCTACTGCGACGAATTTCAGATTTTCGTTTTCCGTTCTCTTAGGCACGGCAAGGAAAGGAATATATTAATAGCATGCCGATGGCAAAACGCCCATATAACCATAATCGGTCGCCGTTCCTACGCAAATCCTCCTATTTTGTGTACACACAGGTCTTCGGGTCTCAATGTTTAGTCGCAGTACGGTCGACGTTTAGTCGCGGCGACCCAAATGGGGACGATTGGTAACAGGCACAAATGGTCACAGAAGTGACAGAAAGTGTGCACTACGCGTGCACACATTGTTACCGTTTGGCGACCATTTTCCCGAAATCATTCGTTCATTTCATTCTTTTTAAATGGCGACTGTCAGAGACGTCAAAGTGAAAAAGAAATAAAATCATTTGACATTAAAATGTAATGGCGTAAGAATTTGTTAAAGGTAAATATTGTTTGCATTTGTATTATGTATAATGTGGGCTAATTACCATGGCCAATTAAATTGCTCGAGTTATTTCATAAAATAAGTCTAAATTTATCAACGCGCCATCAATTTACCTCAGTTTAACCAGCAATAATATTATTGACTACTCGGTGTTTGTGTTTATAACTATTTGATTGGTGAAGTTTTAGTGCTGTGGTGTATATACTATACTGAAATAATAAAAATAATGCCTAGAAAACCAACAAAGTTGTTAAAATATGGATTAAGACTGGGTAATATTCTATGTAAAAAACAGTCGCCAAACGGTCACCAAAACGGTCGCAAAATGGTCGCAGCGTACACGCGTGACCGAAAGCAGTGAATATTTATAAGATTTTCAAGATGGATTCTTGTATTCATACGTCGACTAATAAAGTGTCGTTAAAAGTCATTCTGACAGTGACATTGACAGCCACAAATTCGTACACATTTTGTTACCGTAACGAGTGCACACGACGACTACACTTTGTTATTGTAACAATACGGTCGCATTGTTTGCACGACGTTACCACGCGTTATGTCACATTTGACAGTTAGTTACTGATTTGAAGATTTTGCGACTGAAATGGTTGTATGGGCGTATACCGACCTCCTAATGATAAAAAGTCATCGTACACTATGAAGGGCTGAAATTTCATAGGTGTTACATACGTATTACTAATCCTGAAGAAAAATGTAGGTTCATCAGATTTTGAATGGGAAGTAAATATTGTATAATTAAAATCAAACTCAATCAATAAATAACTATTTAAATATAAATAATTTACGAGCGCTTAACTTTAACATTACTTAAACCTAAAATAAACCTAACAGTCTTGTATAATATAAAGGCCACCGCTAGGACGAGAGCCGCGGCTATAGTCAGCAGGGCGAGGACGAGGTCCAGGTCGTAGTACTCGCGCCAGCTCATGTTGGCGGCCGGCGCGCGCAGGTGCCGCCCGCCGTGCCGCAGCACGTGCTCCGTCCACCACACGGCGCGCGCCAGCGGGCTCAGCGGCTGCTCCGCCATCAGCGCTCTGAGGCGCGCCACGTTCTCGCGGTACCTGGAACACACACGTACATTTATTAACGTGTACTTGAACTACCTACTGAATTTATAGCTATACGTCAGAATCGGGCTTTTCGCACTTGGCTACTTATTGGGGTTCAGTACCAAGACGGTACCAAAGGAACCCTTATTATATTAAGATATTGTGGAGATACTGAGAGATTTCGTTTGTTCCGTTTGCGGTTTTCCGCCTGTTTAAAATGGATTATCCAGTATTTCCTATCTCATATACTACATGATATTTTAAGGGGGTGATATTGTAAATTGTAAGGGGAAATCTTACGTCTTATCTTCAATAACAGTTACGACGGCACTTTTAAACGATTCTTCATTGAGATCGGGAAGGTTTATTTGCTTCCCAATTTTGTGATGAACGTATTTCTCGACATTAAACCACTGATCGCCCAGCATTGGAACGCCGACGACGGGAACCCCGGCGGCTATGGTCTCGTCTGTAGACTGCAGACCTCCTTGTGTTATAAACAGTTTGACTTTAGGATGTCCTGTAAAAAATATTAAATATTACTCGTGGCTGGACATGCTTATTAAATATGTTACCTAGGGTAAAAGCACCAGTGCCCAGCCGTGCGCCAGTGGTCAGCCTTTTTGTACATTTCGGGCTGTAATTATCAAAGTTGTTGTCCAATTCGTGTCAAAATTAGATAAAATCATAGATTGATTAAATGGTAATTGTAAAATATCTCAATATTTACAATTGATTTCACGAATTAAGCACAAAAAAATTCAAAGAGGTGCAGTCTTCTGACATGAAGCATTATGTGCGTCGCCATTTTTTTTAGAATGTCACATGGTATTTTGCGAAGATGTTAGCAGCCAAATTATGATTTATTGGTTAAAGAAGAAGAACTTTTTCGCTTAATTAATTCTTAAACTATCTGAATAAAGTAAAAAAATAATAAAAAAGTATGTGAAACCCAGATTTTTAAGGGGGCTGGTTATTGGAAACTACTTTTTTACACAAAATCTAATAGTCAGCCACCTGCGGCTGACCACTGGGTTTAAGGAAATATGACATAATTCCAGAAGTCAGCCTCCCCGGCTGACTATCGGATTTAAGGCTTCTTTTTGTTTTTAAAAGGTACGTACGTCTATAAATCAATGACCCTTAAATATTTATGCACTTATAACTATATTTGCTTGACATACATAAAATATCCAGTAGTCAGCCCATGGTTGACCACTGGGTACTCAGGTTACGGAACACAGAACCCACTAGTCAGCCGAGGGCTGGGAACTGGATACTTAGTAGGCTGTATATTGGTGCTCAGGGGGCTGAGTACTGGCAAAAACGCCCTTTTATTATATTTAACGAAATATTTCTAAAACAAACAATAAGTTAAGGTTCATTATTTTCAAAAATTAATCTTAATTAAATTCTTGAACTATGAAAATATTAATCATTCAAATCGGTCTATTGGAGATCAACTTAGACGGCTTTGAAAATAGAATTTTCGATTTGATGCTGACTACTGGTGCCTTTACCCTATATTTATTTGACTGGTGCATAATGTGAGGCATTAAAACACGAGTTATACAGTTTCATACGTAGTTTTATCTACAAATAATATGTTCTCTACAATATGTACAGGATATAGCCTAAATAAGGTAAGTAAGTGGTATTTATCAACTACTGAATGTATGTCAGTTCACTTTGAAACGTTTGATATTTAATAGTATTTTATGCAACTGGTGGTTAAAAGAGGTCAAAAAAGGTGAGTGGCGTGGGTAACAATTTGAGGCGAAGCCGAAAATTGTTAATAAAGACGCCACGAGCATTTTTTGACTCAGTTAAACACCGTTGCATACAATACTTTTTCTACGACCAAGCACTTATTTTGAAAGAAAATTATAAATCAACAAATACCTACTTTCAGTCATCTTAGTTATCTAGTGGACCGCCTACCATTTTGAATATGCAATTTGAGTGCAAACATGAAAATAAAACTGTCTATGGTATGGTTCTTTGAAGCCTGGCCACTAAGACGAATCGAGCCGAGTTGAATCGAGTTCTCATACATTTGAATGCGATTCGATGCGTCGCCAATGAACGCAGCAGAAAACGAAGGAGTCTCGACTCTGCGAATTGGTTTGTTAAGTTGGTAGCAATGTATTTACTGAACTGTAACAGCTATATCGTGCTACTTCTACTAAATGTTTTCAGGGTATAGACTATATAGATAGACTTGTCCTGACATCTTTTATGTAGGGTTTTTAAGTTCTATGCACGACCTTGTAACTCACGAATAACAGGCCCCGTAGCCGAATGGCATTTCTCCGACGCCAAACGAAAGCGATACGCCGCTGGCTCCGTCGCGCCAATTCGCAAGCGCGATAGAGATAGATATCTACTAGCGCTTCGTTTCGTGAGCGTTTCGTGAGCGATTGTGCCATTCGGCTAGCCACCCAGTACGGGAGTAGAAAATAGTATTCTATGCAACTGGTGGTTAAAAGAGGTCAAAAAAGGTGAGTGGCGTGGATAACAATTTGAGGCGAAGCCGAAAATTGTTAATAAAAACTCCACGAGCATTTTTTGACTCAGTTAAACACCGTTGCATACAATACTTTTTCTACGACCAAGCACTTATTTTGAAAGAAAATTATAAATCAACAAATACCTACTTTCAGTCATCTTAGTTATCTAGTGGACCGCCTACCATTTTGAATATGCAGTTTGAGTGCAAACATGAAAATAAAACTGTCTATGGTATGGTTCTTTGAAGCCTGGCCACTAAGACGAATCGAGCCGAGTTGAATCGAGTTCTCATACATTTGAATGCGATTCGACGCGTCGCCAATGAACGCAGCAGAAAACGAAGGAGTCTCGACTCTGCGAATTGGTTTGTTAAGTTGGTAGCAATGTATTTACTGAACTGTAACAGCTATATCGTGCTACTGCTACTAAATGTTTTCAGGGTATAGACTAGATAGACTTGTCCTGACATCTTTTATGTAGGGTTTTAAAGTTCTATGCACGACCTTGTAACTCACGAATAACAGTACAGGAGTAGAAAAAATGAAATTACTAATTCATTCTTCTGAACAGGACGTTTATGATATGAATGGATGGTACATACGATATTGAAACTGACCCTATTTTCAACTTTCTCAGAAAGAGTAGCTAGAGATCATGTCAAAGTGTTGTTCATAATGTTAACTATGAAGTGTCATGATAATTATGTAATTTGCCTCGGCAAATTGTCAATCAATCAAAACAATTTTAAAAAGAGACTTACTTAAGATGTCAGGTTGGGGAAACCATTTTGAAATCCTGATGTTCTTCGTCCGTCCGGGGAGTTCGTCCTGGTTCCATTTCCAGAGGACGTCGTAAGGTAGTTGCGAGAAAACGTTTATGATGGCTTGCACTTTCTCTGCGGGAAGAGTCGTCGTGTCGACGTTTGAACCGAAGCTCAGGTAGATCACGCCGTGCTCGGAGGAATCGAGGTACTGTTGCAAGTCCTAGAACACGGTGTTTAGTCATTGTTGCATACTGATTAAGAACAAACAATCCGTAAGGAAACTAGGTATTTTATAATTTTTAATTATGTCTGGCGAGATCAAAACTTCTTTGCACTTTGGAGGCCGCTTAAACCGTGGAAAAAAGTAAGTATACAAGAATACAAAATTCTTTATTTCTTAAAAAAACTATAAGTAAAGCAATATATTTGCCTGTCTTAGGGTGGAGTACCTATTACTATTCAGGAGTTTCCGTTTTGTAAATAGTCGCCGGATTATCAATAAATACGCACTAGTTAAACAGAGATGTACAAAATGGTTTTAAAAAAGCATTTAAATACAAAATGCAAAATACTTTTCAGATTTACTATTTCAAATGCAAAATACCAAATAGTTTTGAGTTTTGTATTTCAAATGCTAAATGCAAAATAGGTATTTTCAAAATACTTTTTGAAAATAAAATACCTTTTGACCAAATCGCAGATACTTTTATTTATTTTCGGTATTAATAATCATGAGAAATAGAGTCGCAATGCCGAACCAAAACGTCTAATAACATGGCACCTAATGAAAGTAATGAATGACATTTTCGTCATATTTATCAGTAGGCAATCTATAAATTATGTTATATTATTTTATTTATTAATAACATAACAGAATTTATTAATCGCCTACTATTTTTAGGTATAATCACTTAAATAATGGAAAAAAAACTAGACTAACGAAAAGAGAGCCATAGCCATGGAGCCCCATTTTGTTGATTGTGCATCTAGTTCTTATATTTCATACCTATATAATATCACCTAAATGCTCTTTATTTATTTTCATTCTATAGCTTAGGATTTTTACAATAGGAATAATAACTCAGCACTTAAAAGTAGATAGGTAATTATAATATTCGTTTTCGTTTGACATTGACAGTGTCAAATTGACACTAGTCAGTCAGGCGCGCATGGCTAGCAGGCGCCTCTATCGGTCAAATTCGGCAATACAAGCGTCATTTGTTCACATTTTGTTTGACTGATAATGTTGGCTAAACTTAATTTAATCATAAAGTATTTTGCATTTTGAAATGCATATTAAAAATGCAAAATACATCTCAAAAAGTATTTCAAATAAAATACAAAATGTTTTTTACTAAAAGGCATTTAAATGCAAAATACAAAATAGGTATTGCATTGTATTTGCATTTTAAATAGAATTATTTCAAATAAATCGCATCTCTGTAGTTAAATAAAAAATAAAAATGAAATAGTTCACGTGTTTACATACCTAGGAGCATGATGTTGAAAATAATTTTGTCGAAAAACAACGTGAAGAATCCATAATAAATGTAAATAATTGCATGGGAAAATTCTTCTTATTATATAATTATATTCATAACATAAAGTATCATTTTGGTTTTGAGATGACCCTACTGGGCTTAGTAGCTACTCGTAGGATACCTAAAGTATCCGTATGATTTTGCATTTATACTATGTAAATATGTACCTTTGGCAACATCCTCTTAGGAGTTTGGTGTATTCCTCCGATATGCACCACATCAGCCTACTTGGCTTACCAATAATTAAAGTAGGATACCAATATATAATGTATCCGTATTATTTTTGAGGTGGTATACTAGTACATACTACATACCTGCGGCAATTTCTTCTCTGGGATTTGGTGTATTCCTCCAATATGAACCACGCTGGGAGGTACGGGACGGTTACCTTCCCAGATAGGGTGAATGTTTAAAAACAGCATATCAATATTATTTTGTAGCTCACTCAGATCAGGAGTGTCTTCACCAAAAACTCTCCTGACGACAGCATTATCTTTTGGTTCAGCTTGCATATGTAGATACAGTGTATTGTATGCAGTATAGTACATGCTTATCTTTTCCCAAAGAGACAGGTTGTAAATACGCAAACTCATTATGTCAGGGTAAAGTATAGGGTGAGTTGGTGCTCCTAGAACATGGTAATTATCAAATATAGCACCGAATGAACTCACAGCTATAACGGGCGCTCTAATAATATGTGAGAATCCAAGAGCTTGTCTACAGGCAGCTTCCACAATGAGTAAATCAAAAGTATCATTTTGATTCATTATTATGTCTTTCACTTCAGAAACTGACATTTGCTGTTCGAATATGGTTCTGACTGCTTCACTGAATCCATCAAATTGTGATGCCATGTCATTTTGTTTTTTGTTATCCATTTTTGACATAAAATGTTTCCATGGTCCATAGGATACGTCGTGTAAGTCGATTTCCTTGAGGTTTTCTGGCGCTTGTCCTTTAGGAAACGCAGGATCGGCTGTGATCACTACCACCTCATGTCCGCGCCGAGCGAGCTCTTGTGTAAGGGGTCTGAAGGGTAGTTGGTGACTTATTGACGGAGTTGGAATTACGGCCAATATTCTTGCGGCATCTCCCGAACACACTAGCGCGCACAAGCACACGAAGTGTTTTAGTTGAGACATCGTTACACTATAGCTTGATATATTATCGTCTCTATTATATATTTACATGCGGCAAGGTCATTACTATATCTAGATGACTCGCCGAAAGTTCCAAAAGTGCCGAATCATCATGTTTTGGACGTATTGTATTAATGTAGAGTTAACTTAAAAGCGCTAGTATCATAGAAGTCTTAATTTATCCAATGTTGGGCGTCTAGATATATAAGGGCCACCGGGGCAAATCTCGACTGGGGGGCAATTGTCACTAATCTATTTTTTCCATTATTACACTATGTTGTTGCGTTCTACATGTATCCACTGAACACGCCTGCCATAAATAACTAGTGGACACTCTATTTAATAATGCAAAAATTGTAAAACATGGAAAAAATTGACCAGTTACATTTGGAATCTTTCGCTTGCTCGGGTATCAATATTGGCACGTGCGGTTAAACAGCAACTTTGCTCCCTTGTAAAACAAATAACTATTGTTTCATTGAGGTATATATACTACGTACTAGAGGCGACGTTGCTAAGAGAATTTTTACACAACGCACTGCGGTCCACTGGACCGCAACGTTGTCAGTCCTTACCGGGTCCTTGCGGTGCAGTGACGTGCCGTGATGCATTTACTTACTTTCCACGTGAATAATGCCTTCTTGTGTGGTTAAAAATTGTACTAATCACTCGAGGAAATCAAATAAAAGCCAAGGTATGACATTTCATCGGTAAATTAAACAAAAAACTAGTCTATAATATTTTAAGATTGAATATTCTACAAATGGTGACGCAATCATAGACTATAAAAAGTCAACCGCGCAGATGTGCCATTTACACTGTTCCTACTATGTAATGTGTTTCACCTCTAATAGAGTTGCGAAATATAAATATTTCTATTTGGAAAATTAATAAGTAACTACTTACTATTTCATTAATTATATATGTTACTAAAATATAAAAAAAAAAAATTTTTTAATATATACCTATAGTTAATAGTTTTTGAGTAAAATAGTATTTTTAGCACGCTCACTTTTTGCAGTTTTCTTCGGCCTGGTCATCAAAAAATGGAACAATTTATACGCTTTGTCCAAAAAAATCGTGCTGAGGAAACTTGATTACCAACTGACCACTATTTTAAAGAAGAAGATAAATACAGCACATTTTTTTTGTATTAATTTGTATTGTTTAAGTTGTAAATAAATAAATAAGTTCGACTAGAATATCCGTATTTAACTATAATGTAAAATTCTCGTTAGGCAGAATATAATAATGTGTCACATCTGGTGGTACACCTACTCTACGCGTAAATAACCGCTCCCCGCACCCCGCGCATTTGTCAGCATGTGCAGAGTTTTTGCTTGGCAACGTCGCCTCTAGTACGTAGTACATATACCTCAATGTATTGTTTCTAAAATTTTTCGAACAAATGAATCTCAACTCAACTTCAAGTACAACTAGAATCAAAATTCCTTAGCAAAAATGTTGTATGGTGGGCGTTACGAGGTTAAGGTTAAGGTTAATGTTTTACAGTAAAGTAAGTATCATCTGTTAAAATATCGGCAACTAATAAATTAACAGCTTATAGGTATTTACTTTTGAGGTAGGCACTTACTTAATTTAAAGCACCTAGGGAACACTAGACTGTTATTTGTTTAACAAGGGGGGCAATGTTGTTGTGTAACTGCTCGTGCTAATATGATGTAATAACCCGTGGAAGGGAAATGTTACACATATCACATCTACACATTTCATACACACATGACATCTATTCACACGTATATATGACATCTTATTTTTGATTTTTATGTACACGGTGTAACATGATATTAGAAGAGCAAAATGTCATATAAACTTTTTTGGTATTCGCCTAGCTACTTTTAGAGTTATAAGCATTTAAAGAAATAACAATTTCTTATTATTTCTCTGAACAAAACGCTGTTTTGATGGCGATGATGCAGTTATCAGACATAATCTAACTATCATCGTTGAAAGATATCAAAAAGTAATTAGTGACTCGTTGCAAAAAAATAGGTACTTTTTTTAGAAAAAAAATGTGAATTTTTATTTTAAGTGCCAGTTTTACCAATACAATTTACTTTTTATGTAAAAATACATCCATAAAGCCCGAAGGCTTACCAAACCTTGCCACCAAGTGAAATAAAACATTTTTCACCTCATAACAAGAGGAACATACTAACCCTAGAAAATGAAACTAAATCAAATCCATCAATTTATTTAACGTTTTGATTCTAAATCATAAATTCGACTCTGAAAATCTTAAATGTTAAGGGAAAATTTCAATTTTTCAAAAATTCAAAAGTTGATATGAGTATGTAGGTAATTACTTTTTAACCGCCGCCTCAAATCTCTCAAGAAAGGTGGTTTTCAAGTCGTCTGTATGTTTTTTTATTTTTTTTAATGTTTGTTCCACGATATCTTCGTCGTTACTGGACCGATTTTTTTTTTATTGAATTTATATGCATACAGATTGGTCCCATTATTCTCAGAACCCAGTTCTGATGATGGGATCCTGGAGAAATCGAGGGAACTCTTCAAATCTGAAAGGCATACATACGGTGATTTTTATGTTTTTTAAGGAACAGCATGCATTTACGTACGGAACAGTGACATTTGGTGCAGTGGAACTGCTGATGATGGTCAGAACGGAACTCCTCAAATCTGAACGGCACGCTCATAGTGACTTTGGTACTTTTATAAGAACAGCATCCACTTCCGTCCAGAACAGTGACATTTGTTGCAGTGGAACTGCTGGTGATGGTCAGGATGGAACTCCTCAAATCTGAACGGCACGCTTATAGTGACTTTGGTATTTTTATAAGAACAGCGTGCATACAGATAAGTTGAAATTATAAAGAATCAAATGTCATACAATCTTACTTTACAACGTACTTTATAACCCCTGTTCTCCTTCTTACCTTACCGAGAGATTTAAGTATCTGGCTGAGGGCAGTGAACACCGTTTACGTTCAAGTGCGAATCTCACGCTTGCTATTCCTATGAATAATACACGTACGTACGCAAAATCATTCACGGTGCGCGCTGTGAAATTGTGGAATGAGGTGCCTCTGTCGCTCAAACGGTCTCAGTCTGTGACATCACTCAAGGTGAATCTGAAGAAACTTTGGCTTTCTGAACAAGTATGATAATGGTTGGGAATTTTATATTTATATTATGTTTGTATTGATATATTTATATATTGGTTAGGTACTTATTATGTATTTTATTTATGTACTCTAGTATGTAATTTATTTAATAGTGTCATTTTGTATTTATGTAGTTTATATAATTGTTAGCAATAATTTGGATTACTTTTGACCTTTATTGTACTCCTGTAAGTTTGTCTATCTTACGTACTGGAACGATCCTCTCATCTTCTCCAAGGTTAGCTGGAAGAGATCCCTTATAGGGATAAGCTCGCCTTTGTATCTCTATTCCTACAAATTGTATATAAACTGTTGTACACAATAAAGTGATTACTACTACTACTACTACTACTACTACTACTACAATCTAATAGGTACCTACATAGTTTTAGGTACCCGTAGGTAACAATTTGGTTAAAATATTCTAAAACATCAAAAAATCCATTACTTATTTACAAAATCATTATTTAAACGTAAATTTTACCAGCCAGCTAAAATTAAAAGTTGTATGAAATTACTTGCACTCTTTTTTATTCATTTTAGAAGAATCAAGACAGCCTTCACAAGAGAGTCAGATTTATACCTCTATAAGAAAGAAAAAGAAAATAATACAAACTATTATTTAATCAAAGCCATACTTTTAGGCGAAATAAATTAAAATTTATTTAAATATTACCCTACTTATATAATTTATGAGCGCTTAACTTTAACATTACTTGAACCTAAAATACACCTAACAGTCTTGTACAATATAAAGGCCACCGCTAGGACGAGAGCCGCGGCTATAGTCAGCAGGGCGAGGACGAGGTCCAGGTCGTAGTACTGGCGCCAGCTCATGTTAGCGGCCGGCGCGCGCAGGTGCCGCCCGCCGTGCCGCAGCACGTGCTCCGTCCACCACACGGCGCGCGCCAGCGGCTCAGCGGCTGCTCCGCCATCAGCGCTCTGAGGCGCGCCACGTTCTCGCGGTACCTGGAACACACACGTACATTTATTAACGTGTACTTGAACTACCTAAGTAGCATTTGTACATCAGAATAGGATTTTTCGCACTTGGACAGATACTTAAGAGGATACGGTAGCGAAAATGCTAAAATGGAAAGGAGCCCCCCTTTCAACTTGGGAATTTTATTAAATATACAAGTGTTATAAACTAGATTTATCGAAAAAAAAATTGTCCATTAAGAACAACTCATTCAAAAGATATTAAAAAAAAAACATTAAAATCGAGGTTCCGCTCTCGACTCTTTCCTCCTTCAAAACTTAATCAATCGGAACGAAATTTGAGAATCTGAATAAAAATGAAATAATCTATGTCGGACCGTTTAGCTTTTTTGGTTAATTGTTACCAATCTTGAGTAGGTAATCACACCTTTTTTGCGTCACAATGAAAAAGGCCGTTTTTGGAAATTTTTGATTGGCTCTAGAGTCTTTAAACAGCAGAATATCAAAAAAATCAAAACGGTCCGACACAGATAAAAATAATAACAATCTGTGTTGAAAAAATCATTGCTCTATCTTCAAAAACCAGGGAGGAAATAGTCGAGAGCGTTTGTATGGAGAATTGACCCCTACCGTATCGTCTTAATTATATTGACTATAAACCTAGCTATTAGGATATTGTGGACATACTGAGCTCCGAAACTATATTTTGAAATCGATTGCGTTTGTTCCGTATTTTATTGAGATACATACCGGCTTTTGCCAAAGAGTCACCATTAAAATATTACATCGTTTCCCTCGAACTTACAATTCCATTCCCTTTTCTTGCTGGTTACAATTACGATTTTATTTTTTGGTAGTAGTGCGTAATCTCAAAACTGTTTCCAACCCGGTGTATAATTAAGAAAATGCTGATTTTAAACTGTGAGTAATCAATGAGTAAACATTGAGTGCTAGAATTAAAAATAGAGCGTTTTATAATAGATCCGAGAACTAGCCTCCAAGATAGTTAACGTATTTTTCCTAAGTGATTAAAATTTGATTCATGTTTTTCACACTAAGTGTGTTGCTAAGAAACGGAGGGAGTGGCGCAAGTGCATTGAAGATGGTCGCAAGTTCGTCCATGGACCTGGTTTGCGGCACTTGCAGACAAAAGGGAAACAAGGTAACGTAGCAAACCGTCTTAATTGGTTGCAAGCTTCCCTTGTCAGCTATGTGACAAAGTATGTCGCTATCGCATAGGTTGTCGCTATAATTACGTTGAATTTAGTCAGAACGAGTTTTAAGTTCTTTTTTTAATTTCGTTTTCTTTCAACCCCTTTATGCCAAGAGTGGCACTGAAACTTGAGTAGTTCATGTGCTCTGCCTACCCCTTTATGGGATACGGGCGTGATTGTATGTATGTATGTACGTAAATATATATTATTAGTAATTGACAAGGAAGGTCTTTAGTTTTGTCAGATACTGACATTTTCCTTTGGATAATATCATTTATTTCTGATACAAGTGATTGTTATATCATGTTGTTTTGTTTTTATTACCCTAAACGCACATAACTTACTCTGATAAACCTCAAATGAACAGTATTTATGATTCCTTTGTGCATGACTTACACATATGTATTTAGTAAGCTCAAAACCAATACCCATATGTGCACAAAATTAAGAAAAACGAGTATATCTTAATTTGTGATTTATTATTTCCCATGTTTTTTCACACAACATATTTATTGCTATTTTTGACACATTTTGGATACAAATTGAAATGATGTTTGTACCTATTTCTCTAGTAAATCGATTTTTTGTCTCTCCTGAAAAGTAGCTAAAATGCACATAGCGGAATTGGCAATCTCACCGACGACTTGTCATTAAGTTAGTGGTTTTAATGCAAATAAATTCCGCATTAGGTATCGGGCTGATAACGTACTACTCGTAACATGTCTACTGGCTTATGTGTTAGTACTAGTACTTAAATACATACACACCAGTATCCTTACAATGTAATGTATGTTTGTTAAGATAACTGTGCAATTTCATTTTATCTGCGTATTAAAAATGGATTATCAAGTATTTCCTGTCTGCCAAGATGCTATTAGATACGGTACGGTACGGTAGGTACGTTCTAGCTAACATACATTGTATTCACACATGGAAAATCTTACGTCTTATCTTCAATAACAGTTACGACGGCACTTTTAAATGATTCTTCATTGAGTTCGGGTAGATTTATTTGCTTCCCAATCTTATGGTAGACGTATTTCTCGACATTGTACCACTGGTCGCCGAACATCGGCACGCCCACGACTGGAACCCCGGCGGCTATGGTCTCGTCTGTAGACTGCAGACCTCCTTGCGTTATAAACAGTTTGACTTTTGGATGTTCTGTAAAAAATATTGAATATTACCGGAGTAGAACAAGTAGACATTTTTTATGTTGGGAATGAATGGTTAAAGTTATTACATTTTTAACTAAGGTTACGGTTAAGGTTAACGTCTCTGTGTACACGGACAGGATCATATCATTTACTTATTCTATATTTATGTTTTGGACTGCGCTTTTGGGACAGCCTGAAACGATAAATTTAAGTGAAATCTAGTGCGTTTTCACATTATCCGATCCGACATCGGATGTCGGACCGATACCCCATACATTACAGGCGCACTCTTGGATTTTTTCCATTGAAAGCCTTCCGGCGTCCGATATCGGATCGGATAATGTGAAAACGGACTTAAGGCGAACCACTTGTAAGCCTAGTATAATAAACAAGAAGAACTCTGTAGGAAGTTATATCATCTAACTTAGATAAGGTTATCTTATGTTTGACACTTACAAGCGTAGTTAATTATGATAGGTAACTATAGAGGGTAAACATATGTAATTTGTTTAATATTGTAAGTAAAAACGAAATCAATATTTAAAAGGACAAGGAGACTTACTTAAGAGGTCGGGCTGGGGAAACCATTTCGAAATCTTGATGTTCTTTGTCCGTCCAGGGAGCTCATCCTGATTCCATTTCCAGAGGACGTCGTAAGGTAGTTGAGATAAAACGTTTATGATGGCTTGCACTTTTTCTACGGGAAGTATTGACGTATCGACATTTGAACCGAAACTCAGGTAGATCACGCCGTGCTCGGATGAATCAAGGTACTGTTGCAAGTCCTAGAAATTAATGTTTACTCATTATTGCAGACTGATTAAGAGCAAACAATCTAAAAACGAACTATGTATTTTATACATACATACAATCACGCCTGTATCCCATAAAGGGGTAGGCAGAACACATGAAACTACTAAAGCTTCAGTGTCACTCCTGGCAAATAAGGGGTTGAAAGAAAACGAAACTGTGACATTGCAGTGACAGGTTGCCAGCCTCTCGCCTACGCCACAATTTAACCCATATCCCATAGTCGTCTTCTACGACACCCACAGGAAGAAAGGGGGTGGTGAAATTCTTAACCCGTCACCACACAGGCAATGTATTTTATACTATACATTTTCAACAATATTTTAGAATGCAATGCCTTAAGTAACGTATGTGTGACGAGATAAAACCTTGAACTTTGAAAGCCACCTAAACCGCGGAAAATAGTTATTTGTTATACAAGGGTGCAAAGTTGTGTTGTAAAATACATTTGCACCCGAGTATAACACAAAACTTTTCCCCTCACTATAGCGAGGAAACTACAACGCAAAAAAATGCGTTTATCATCTATACATCTATATCTTCCAGTAGTTCCATAGGTGGTAAATCATCTTCAATACTAGATTCACCTACTTTTATCAATTTTAAAGCAGTTAATTTGACTATATTCAAGGTCAAATTACTTTATCCACTAGTGGATAAAATGCGTTTTTAACAGCGGGTATTAAAGGATAAAACCCGCGTTTCCGAGCAAGTGAGGGGGAATAGTTATTTGTTATACAAGGGGGCAAAGTTGTATTTGAATGCCGAGTGTGGAATCGAAAAACGAGCAAGCGAAAGGATTAGGAACGAGAATAGAATCCTGAACTTGCGAGTTTTTTAACACACGAGAAGTGAAATACATTTGCACCCGAGTGTAACACAAAACTTTTCCCCTCACTAAAGCGAGGAAACTACAACGCAAAAAATGCGTTTATCACTGCTTCCAGTAGTTCCACAGGTGGTAAATCATCTTTATTACTAGATTCACGTCCTTTTATTTTAAAGCAGTTAATTTGACTTTATTCAAGGTCAACTAATGAGGGGAAAAAAGTATTACCCAACACATTCTGGAGGTTCCGTTTTTACTCGTACCTACATACAATATTTATCAGTACAGATGGTGTTTTTTTTACGTACTAGTGCGAGAAGTGGTTCATTATATGTCAGGTCGAAACTTCGGACAGCCATCTGTACTGAAAAATATTTTCCACCACGTACTGACACATGCAAATAATACCTTCCTATTTCAACCGGATTATCATTATTAATAATTTAATTATAATTTAATAAAAAAAGTACTCGTGCATGTGTGTTGAAAATGATTGTATCGTCGGATAAAGTTAGGGGTCACAAAATGTACATCAACATCTTAATGGCTCTACTTCTGAAAGCCATTCTTGTGTTGTATGCAATGTCCTAATTTTAGACCGCCACAGTTTACTACTTAATATTAACTTTGCGGTGTTTTTTTATAATTACGTAATTAATAAAAATAAGATCATGGAGACATTATTATTTTAATATTAATATTAATATTATAAAATATTCATTTGGTTTTGACATGGCCCTACCTTGCCTACTAGGATAATAAAATTAGAGGACCCGTTTAATTTTTGCGGTAGTATAAATACTAGTGGGTACATACCTGCGGCAACTTCTTCTCAGGAGTTTTGTGTATTCCTCCGATATGCACCACACCAGGAGGCACTGGACGGTTTCCTTCCCAAATAGGGTGAATATTTAAAAACAGCATATCAATTTTATTTTGTAGCTCGCTCAACTCAGGAGTGTCTTCACCAAAAATTGTCTTGACTACAACATTCTCTTTTGGTTCTGCTTGCTTATGTAGATATAGATTATTATACGCATTATAGTACTCGCTAATCTTTTCCCAAAGGGACAGGTTATATATACGTGTACTTGTAGGGTCAGGGTACAGTAAAGGGTGAGTTGATGCTCCAATAACATGGTAATTATCAAAAATAGCACCGAATGAACTTATAGCTATCACTGGCGCTCTAATAATATGTGAGAATCCAAGAGCTGGTCTAAAGCAAGCTTCCACAATGAGTAAATCAAAAGTATCATTTTGGTTTCTGATTATGTCTTTAACTTCAGAAACTGACGTCTGCAGTTCGAATATGGTTCTCATTGCAATAAACATTCGGTCCATTAGTGCCGCCATGTTATTTTGTTTGCCGTTATCAATTTTTGACATAACCAGTTTCCACGGTTCGTAGGAGATGTCGTGTAAGTCGATTTCCTTCAAGTTTTCTGGCGCTTGTCCTTTAGGAAACGCGGGATCGGTTGTCAGCACGACCACCTCATGTCCGCGCCGAACGAGCTCTTGTGTAAGGGGTCTGAAGGGTAATTGGTGACTTATAGACGGAGTTGGAAATACGGCCAATATTCTTGCGGCATCAAGGCCCGAACACGCTAGCGCGCAGAGACACACGAAGTCTAACAGTCGATACATTCTTACACTGTGCTTGATAAGTATTCTGAGCTACTATATATTTATATGCGGCAAGGTTAATTATGATTACATAAATATTATAGACATTTGAGCAAGATGACTCGCCAAAAGTTCTAAAACCGCTTAATCATTATTCATTAAGTAGTTATCGTACGTAGTAATGTAAAGTTGACTAAAGTCCGCTAGTACTTATCTAAGTATAATGTTTGGGATCTAGGTTGGTTCATGTGTTTATTATACAACTTACATTAATACAGTATATTGTAAAAGAATAACAACATGAAACTTAAAAAAATATATTTGGAAGCTGACAGTGTAAACCTACTAGGTGAAAAATCAAATGATTTTACTTGTTTTGAAGGTCCAATTTAATATAAGTATATATATCATACACCTGATACACCACATCAAGCTAGTCCATCGTTGGCAGAGTAGTAGACCAGACTCTGGCGGTCGGGTGGTCTATTGGTTAAGACGTTATCCGCGTAGACTTACTTCTCTACCAGTTGAGGTAGTTTAAAGACTGGTGACTGGGGCTCTAAAATATAAGTATAAGTACTAAATTTTGTCAAATTAGATGGACATCTTTTTATAATTAATTTACATTTAATAAAAGTTTATGAATAAGGAGGTATTATGAAAAGTTACGGACCTGATTTAGTTTAAATTATGTTTCATCCCTTTCTTATCAAAAATACACAAGTGAATACGATATAAACACAAACGATTATAAGGTAATTCAGGCTTGTTAAGCTGCCTAAAAATGCATGTGATTAGTTCATATTATCCAAATTAAGATTCTACACCACTAAAATAATAAAAAAGTGCTGGAATGGATATTTCTTTGAATAATGCTAGAATATGGTTTGTTTACGTTGTTCGCAACTGCTATTGACGGATGTTTTATCTGGTATTGCTAAACCGGTACTGGTAAACCGATGAATCTATTTATTTGAAGTTAAGTAATTTAAAACATAACATTTTTAATATTGTAGTGTTCTTGCTGGATTTATGATTTTTTGTCGCTTCAACAGTAAAAAATGTTTGATGGCGACTCGATAATTCGCCTGTTGTTCGCCGATAGTAAGAGACCCTTCAATAAATTTGAGTCGATTTTTTTGTGAGAGGAAAGTGTAAGATAAGTGTGCTAGCTTTTATGGTAAATAATATTTATGCGGAGTATCAACATAAATAATAATACTAATGACCCTTTTTGACTTAAGTATGACTTTTTAAAGTTTTTGCTTTGAAGTATCTATCGTTTTTTCGTTCCTAGTTAAATTATTTAAAACTCTAGACTAATTATTGTGCAACATTAAATAATATGATACAATTTATAATGTATAATAGACCCAGAGCCCAGGCCCGCCAGACCTTCCTCAAATTCTCAAGGATGAAACTTTGGGACAATGTAGAGTTCATATCGGCGGTTAATGTGTGCATATTTTCTAGTTCGGCCCATCGGCCAATTTTTTGCTATCAAGTGATGAAGGTGAAAAAAAAGTGCTTACTTTCCTTAAATTCTCAAGGCTGATTTTTATATATGTGTTAGAGCACGTTGTTAGAAATTGGTTATCATCAATGCCAGACCGTTTCCGCCGGCCATAACTTTTACCAGACGCGACAAAGTTGGCAAAAAACGACTCTAACTTACCTCATTTTCTCAAGCCAGATTTTGATGTATGATACGCAGGGATCTGTAACTAGACCGTTTGTAAGCAGCCAGACCAATCGGATGGACCCAACCATCCCCCAGACCGACTTAAAGTTTCGATATGAGCATTAGTAGAATTGAAATATTCCGGGTCTATAAAAGCTAAAAACTTGAATTTTCTACATTAAGCTACGTGTACTTATATTGTATACTTGACGTAATAAGCGACTTTCAAAAATTTTACTTCTAAGGAAATAAAAAAATGAAAGTTTATATGTGGTGCAAGATTAATTTTAAGCTATGAATTTTATTTACACTGCGTAAGTACATGTGTATTTTATTATAAATATAACTTTTACCAGACGCGACAAAGTTGGCAAAAAACGACTCTAACTTACCTCATTTTCTCAAGCCTGATTTTGGTATATGATACGCAGGGACCTGTAACCAGACCGTTTGTAAGCAGCCAGACCAATCGGATGGACCCAACCATCCGCCAGACCGACTTAAAGTTTCGATATGAGCATTAGTAGAATTGAAATATTCCGGGTCTATAAAAGCTAAAAACTTGAATTTTCTACATTAAGCTACGTGTATATTGTATAATTGACGTAATAAGCGACTTTCAAAAATTTTACTTCTAAGGAAATAAAAAAATGAAAGTTTATATGTGGTGCAAGATTAATTTTAAGCTATGAATTTTATTTACACTGCGGAAGTACATGTGTATTTTATTATAAATTTAAAGCTCATATGCTCATATCGAAACTTTAAGTCGGTCTGGCGGATGGTTGGGTCCATCCGATTGGTCTGGCTGCTTACAAACGGTCTAGTTATAGGTCCCTGCGTATCATATATCAAAATCAGGCTTGAGAAAATGAGGTAAGTTAGAGTCGTTTTTTGCCAACTTTGTCGCGTCTGGTAAAAGTTATGGCCGGCGGAAACGGTCTGGCATTGATGATAACCAATTTCTAACAACGTGCTCTAACACATATATAAAAATCAGCCTTGAGAATTTAAGGAAAGTAAGCACTTTTTTTTTTCACCTTCATCACTTGATAGCAAAAAATTGGCCGATGGGCCGAACTAGAAAATATGCACACATTAAACGCCGATGTGAACTCTACATTGTCCCAAAGTTTCATCCTTGAGAATTTGAGGAAGGTCTGGCGGGCCTGGGCTCTTGATCTATAAGATAAGAATATCAATGTATAAGATAAGAATACCTGAATCTGAATCAAAGACGCTTGGGGTTACCTATCAAAAAGTCGAAAATTGTAATGTCGAATATTAGTAGCCCGAAAACGCTTCCCATTTTATTAATTGGCTTAAGTTTTGTTTGCCCGAAAGTACTTTTCCCCTATTATTGTTTTCCCGATTTTTGTTTCGCTGTAATTTTGTTTCGCTTATGATTCGAATCTACACTTATTAAAATTCCTAAGAATCATTTGACAACTACTTTTTGTCGCGTAAAGTTTTTATTCCGAAATATTATTTAACCGCTATATCAAAAGTTCGAAAAATGAATGAACACTTATTAAAATTCCTAAGTATCATTTGCAAGCAATTTTGTATGGCGTATAGTTTTATAATTCGAAATATTACTAAGCCGCTATATCAAAAGTTCAATAAATCCTTAATTTTCTAACAAAAGTTTGTTCCCGACCCTCACGGTCGCAGTTCTTACTTGACCTATGAGGCCTTGCCATAAGAGTTTGTGGCAAAAGTTCGTTTCTGTAGGGTCGCAGTTCTAACCTACCCACTTTCTTACAAATGATTATTTCTGTGAGGGTCGCAGTTCTAACCTAACCTAACCCACTTTTCTAGCACAAGTTTGTGTCTGAATGGTGGCAGTTCTAACCTAACCTAACACACTTTTCTTGCTAATGTTTGTTTTTGTGAGGGTCGCAGTTCTAACCTAACCTAACCCACTCTTATGGTAAGGGTTTGTTTCTGTATGGTCGCAGTTCTAACCTAACCTAACACAATTTTCTTAGCAAGTTTGTTTCCGTGGGAGTCGCATTTCTAACCTAACCTATTTTTTTTTGTAATGTTTCTATAAAATTATATTAGGGAAAATGACATTTCGACGTCGTCGCGTAGCATCGGATTTATGAAAAGGTGGTTAACGAAACGGTTGTCAAATGATAAGATTGGCAACCGTTCTTCTGGTTATTGAGTTTCTATAAAATTATATTAGGGAAAATGACATTTCGATGTCAAGTAGCATCGGAATTATGAAAAGGTGGTTAACAAATTGGTTGTCAAATGATAAAACTGGCAACCGTTCTTCTGCTTATAGAGTTTCGGGAAAACGATAATGTGGCATAGCAAACTAGCGACATTTTAAAAATATGGTAAACAATGTATTTGGATTATAAAAATTCTGTCAACCGTTTTCGGACAAGTGATAATCGGACAAAGGATTTTCGAAACATCGATAGGTTACCGTCACTACGAGGTCAATTTGAATGTACACTAAAACCAGAATGATATCTATCGTGATATCTCGCTATGGTACGTGTCGCTCGTGCCATTTCCTATTACGTTACTTAAAAATGCGAACGAACATCGCTTTATCCAAAGATATCAATTACTTGTCAATATATTAAATTATTTATTTATTACTATTATTCTAATATCAGTGCGTTTTCAAATTGTTGAGTGCGTCATTAAAATAACAGTTTTATTATTAGAATTTATCCGAATCGAGTCGTTAACTTCCTTATTTTGACTATTACGAGTATGTCATCATGATTAATATTATTATCATGATATAAAAGCGTGATCAGACTGGTCACGTAACAAAATGATGTCGATCTTACACGTACTTATATTTATCACTAATATATTTATATTTGCCTTATTAAGTATCTACGTATAGAGTCTATACTATAGACACGCGTATTTGGAAGTATGTATGTCAAGCGTGGGGATTTTTTTTAGGGCCACTTGCAGCACCAACCGCTTAACCCAAGGATAGTGGGCTGTCAACTGTCAAACTCCATATAAAATGGTGGGTTAACCTCGGGTTAATCCAGTGACTTTTATAAAAGTCAATACTACCAGTGTGGCCATTTCCAATTTCGAACTATTATCGGTGCCTGTCGTGTGCAGCGGAATAAGACTGCAATAATGTATTCTGAACGGCATACGGCCGGTGTCTGTCGTGGACACGTCGCCAGCTTCGTGCGGTTTGACAGACGGCAGTCCTTACGCCGTGACCTGCGTGGGTGACAGTCGCGCGATGGTCGCGCGACGGCGATGCGATGCATACGAAATCAAACCTTATCGATATGGAAGTATGAGACGCGAGGGCGATGGTCGCGCGACGGTCGCGCGACCGTCGCCCACGCAAGACACGGCGTTAATCTGTAGCCCAGACATGAAAAATGGTCAATGTATAAATTTTCTGATGATTCTATAAAAAAAGCTATACCTACCAACCAATGGCGTTCTTTATAAACTTTTTATAGACCTGAATTAGCTAATATGTATGTCTTTAATCTGTCATGCCAGTAGCCTTACTACATGTATTTCTGAGAAAGTGATAAAACACAATTCAAGTAATCAGAACTGTAAGATTTTTATGAATAAGGTGATTACTAAAAGTTACGGACTGTTTCAATTAAAAAACATGTATACAATTGAGGTTCTTTTATTCCGTTACCGACTTACAAATTTGAAGAAATAATACGGTAGAAACATCTAATTAATTAAGTCATCCCCAAATTTTAAAAGTTTAGTCCCATGTGTGGGAACCTTTTCAAAATTAATATAACTGGAAGCAGCTGTATTATAAAAATATATTCACGAAACACTGAAGAGAAAAATACTAACAGGTTATAGTAGAAATAAACTTTATCGACACTAACTGTTCCATTCCGAAGATTGGCCATCATTGCGCTTTTGTAGCCAATCACATATTTATGGGAATGAAAAATTTGTCATCCGCCCGTCCCTCGTCAACTATATAATGCTGTCGGACAGATTGCGGCTCAATTATTCATGGTTGCTATCTTACTTTGGTTGTGGTTCATCAGGATTACTTATATATTTTTTCTGTTAGAAATTTTTTGTTATAAAATTAATGAATCTGCGGGCCTACTTTTGAGTCTCACGCGTTCAGAAAATTGTCACTGAAAATAATAAGCAAGTCACCGTTTTCAACCGGTATTTTAGTGACAAAATCCCGTATGCGAGATTCAAAAATCGCCCTCGGCTCGAGACTAGAAGCAGCTGCAATTAATGCAACCGCATTACTGTCGGTCTACCAAAGTGACAATCGTTGACGCAACGTGGCGATCGAAACGAATGCATGGATGACGCTGGCTAGCCCTTTCAAGTGTGCAACGTGAATTAAAGTGCAGTTAACGCTGTGGCGACATCTAGGTAGAACATGCGTTCGGTTAGCATTGAGATAATGGTTTGCGGTCCAGAGAATGTCTCCACAGAATAAGTACTTGTACTACGAGTATTATACAGCGCGTATGTTTGATATTACCTCAAACTTTAACCAGACCAAAGTTTTAGTACTAAGAACCCAAACAACAAGTAATTATTAAGTTTGATCATAACTACTAGAGCGTAATTTTTGGAAAAATATTGAGCAGCAATGTGTTGCGTGCACCTATTTGACATCTGGAAGACGCGGAAGCGGAACTAATTGACAGGTTCTTACGTCAAGTCACGTTGTTGAACAAACATAAAGTAGCAATACATTGCGTGCTGAATTATTTTGTATGAAAAAATAAAGTAGCATTTTTTAATTAAATCAAATGAAAATATGTTCCGTAGGGCTTTTACTAATGACCCTTTAAGTATGCGGTAATATCAATAACCTAACCACAAAATTAAAATTTTGAAAAAAACCCCGACCGCGACATAGTGGACCGATTTTCATGAAACATGGCTAAGAACACTCCCGACTAACTCAGCTTTCAAATAAAAAAAAACTAAATCGAAATCGGTTCACCCGTTCGGGAGCTACGGTGCCACAGACAGACACACACACAGACAAACAGACAGACAGACAGACAGACAGACAGACACGTCAAACTTATAACACCCCGTCGTTTTTGCGTCGGGGGTTAAAAATACACGCTGTATATTCCGTGCTACTACTTAAATTTACATCATTTTGAGGCTACTCTAATGGTGCCTGCAGTAAATGTATGAGCTATGAGGTATTTGTTTACTATAAAAAATCTGACTAGGCGCCTTTCGGAAGAAAAATATGTGACGGGTAAGACTCAAAAATATCCTCAATTCTCAAACCTCATCACTACTTTCATAATAGACTGTGACAATGACTTTGTAAGACGTTGGACGGTTACAGCCGTCTTATGTTATGTCTCAATGTGCAGTCACCGGCAATAAAGAAGTGATGCTTTATGTACCTTGTCGCTTTTAATCGTTTGACAATTTCGTATGATATGACAGACATTTCAAACAAGACGTTAAGATGACAAGGTACAGAAATCATCACTTATTTATGCCGGTGTCTGTGCTTTGTCACCTAATATTGTGTGTTTATGAAACAAATTATTTCTGCATGTTAAATTCACACTATTTACATCGCTAATTGAAAATGAATAAGATGTTTGTTCTCTCTACAAATAACATCAAACTTATAAATGTTTATTATTTACTTATAATTTTTGAATAAGTGAAATACGAGTATAAGGTTGTCAAAGTAAAATATGAGTTTTAATTTGAGTGTGGCCGGGCCACACCCGGTTCTCTGAGATCGTTAGGGACGTCGTTAAAACTTCACTCTGCCGACACCTACATTGTGAAGCAATTATTATTACGCTGCACAAATTCCTTCAATGATATATATTAACTTGTAGTACGCCGTAGTACATACAGCCCCTAGCCATGATATTTAGAGTAAATATTAAAATTTTTGAACGAAAATTCAAAAAACGTTGCGTCACATTTCCGAACGGCGCGTCTCCGTCACGCCGTTCGGCGCTACCAACTTCATTGTCGTTTTCATGCAGCCGACGGCCATTACGCGTCATCTAATTTTTAAGTGTTTTCTGCGTATAAAAGTGGAAAAAATGCGAATTATAATGTATCGAAGAAAATTAGACAGTGTGGAAAGTAATCTGTTTGATAAATTAGGTGAGAAAATAAGAAGAGTAGGAGAGGAAGATAGAAGAAAGCCGATCAACGCGGGCGTCCCTCGCCGCCATGATCGCGGGCATTGCGGACTTTATTGTTTGCGTTATCTTACAAGATCCAAACCGCGCCCTAGGTTTGCCTTATATTCGAGATCACCATCTCTGCCTGCGGCGTCGAGAAGTAGTAACAGGTCTCCATTGGTTGTCATTGAGATTCTGAAGACCTCCATAATGAAGCACAAATGGTAAGAAAAGAATTTACAATTTCAAACTTCTAATATATTTTTGTGAGGTGACAGTGGTGTGTGCTTTGTTAAACGCATTCTGACCGCTAGTGAGATGTTGGTGTTGTATGTTTTTGAAGGTCATGCACATGAATTTTACACCTTGCACTGCCAATACTGCCATGAAACAACAATTATGCTGTGCAAAATTGGAATACTAGACTAGGTATCTCCGTTTGCTTACTGCATTTGGCGCTGTGTTTGAAGTTTGTGCTGAGCAGGATTGGAATACTGTACTAGGTATCTCTGTCTGCTAACTGTATTTGGCACTGTATGAAGTTTGTGCTGAGCAAGATTGGAATACTATACTAGGTATCTCTGCTTGCTAACTGCATCTGGCACTATGTGTGAAGGTTGTGCTGAGCAAAATTGGAATACTAGACTAGGTATCTCCGCTTGCTAACTGCATTTGGCAATCTTGGCGTACTATACTAGGTGCGTTCGCTGCCAGCAGTCTTAGGCATTGTGGTGTTGTCATACTAGACACATTCCTTGCCGACAGCACTGAGTTTTTTACTCAAACCTACTGCTACTTGCTGTGGATGTCCAAACTTCTTGTTGGATTATGTTGGATATATCTACTGGGTTTTGTGGCGTGCTCGGCTAGGCACAGCTCTTTATCCTAGAGTTAATCAAAAGTGGTATGCCAACCTAGGCTGTCTCATTGCTTTGTAAGTGCACTAAAATGCTATTCCTATTTTTCAGCAATTGAAGATCTAAGCGATGAAGTCTTAACCTCTCGGTGAGGCACTTGAGCAGGTTGTTTTTTGGCAAAAACCTTTTTTCCAGCTTACAAAGAGATAAATAAAGAAAAGAAAGGACAAGTCAACTAAGAAACATCCTGCTCCAGAAGTTACAAAGTATAAAGCCATAGAACAGAAATAATCTGAAGTCTCAAGCGCATTATTTGCCACTGGCTTGGCCCTCATAACATTTGCTGAATGAATTGGTCATCTTTTGTGAGACGCAGGGAGTTTCAACTTAAAAGGATGTTTATAACGTCGGGTCTTTACAATAAAATGGTATGTGGGACCTTAAAATATTGTGATGTTGACTAGTGTTTTTAGAGAAAACATAGCTAAAAAGTTTTTAAATGCCATTGAATAATCTAGGGAAGATCTGAAGAGACCTAAGAAGATATAACCTAGTAGAAGATACAAATTCAAGGGCCCAACCAATAACACAGAGACATACCCAGAGCCCAAGGTCAGAAGCTGTACCACAGGAAACCATAACAACACCACCTCTTCTGCCAAGCCACATCATCAGCGGAGGTGTCGCACTCAGCAATATTACTATTACAATAGCTGTTAAATGATCAGGTTGGTATAAGTTACTGCGATCAAATTAAATATTTTTTGGCGCACTGGCAGAATATGACCAATGACCCAAGGGTCTGGTCTTGGCCATCTGGGAACAAAATCTCATTTTTATTTATGACATTACAATCAGTTATTCCTAAATTGATATCTTTCTCTGATTTTGACAGTGTGGTGTTTACTAAACACTTATGTCTGAACTGTTAATAAAAGGTATTGTAAAACATTTACCTTGTGAGTTGTAATTCTTTTTGGAAAGTAATATGTGTCTAAAATATTGTTGTGGCAGAATCATATGGAGATTAGTGATTTATTTTGACTTTTTAAAGAATCTAAAAAATTAATTGAATTTATTAATTTACATGTCAGGACTCAGGAGGAAACTAATGGCACAAAAATTGCTTCATGAGCACTTTAGATTTTCAAGATGCCCTATTTTTTGACATATATATATATATATATATATATATATATATATATATATATATATATACATACATATACACCATAAATAGGAAATACCTGTTTCTTGTCCAATACTGAAATATTTCAGTTTCAAGTTTTACCCTTAGAATTAAATGTTTCCTTATATGTACAGTGACTACTCAGACCTGTCATGAAACATATAAGATCTAAAAGGTTGCATAATGAGCAACTATCTAGGAAGTTCTCACGACGAATATTTAAATAGTACACTAAGTTACATTTGATATCATTTCCTATCTGGGGCTTAAAGGAAGAAAAAACTGCTTAAAACAAAGATATGCTGTCTAATATCTAGGTTTCATATTAGACTCTAAGAAATTGCATATTTCTTTACCAGATTCGAATAAATCTAAAGTTAAATAAGAAATAAATTTATTTATAAACTTGTCAAATTGTTATATTAGGGATGTTGCCCGTTTAACTGGCTTGCTTGTCTCTATTTGTCCTGCCACTGAATATGGCTACATGTATACAAAATAACTAGAGACAAAAATATACATATTTAAGAAAAAATAATGACAATTATGATTTCATTATGTTTATATGCTTAGTGTAAAAAATGAATTAGAATGGTGGCAAGAACTATAAATGAGGCTAAATGCAAAATTTAGTGTAATAAATCTTATAGAGAAATTTATAGTGATAATTCATTGACAGGTTGAGGCGGCTCCTGTGGTAGGGAGACAGCTGCCGGGTTATGGAATGATGTTGAGAGAGAACATCACATAAATTATCTAGAGCTTATAGCGCATTTCTTATCTTTAAAGACATTTTGTTCTGATCTGATCCTATCTGACTGTGAGATTCTTTTAAGAATAGATAATTCAACAGTTATCTCATATATATTCATCGCCCGGGGGGACATGTTACCTGCACCTTAATTCAATTGCTAGGCAAAATTTGGCAGTGGAGTGAATGTGAAGATAGACATATTACGAATACCACAATATTTGCCTCATATGTTAAATCCGAACGTAATGTGATAGCCGATAGGGAATCTAAAATAGTCGGGTAGCGATAGCTTTTGAGGTTTCGATAATATTCACGTTGCTTCTTTTTTGCATATAGTTTTTAGACTATTGATCAAATATAAAAATAATATTTTGGGTCGTCCTAGGTACCTGCTTAGCTCGAAATTTAGGTATTTCTATTTTTAAGCAGTGTTCAGTCAAAGAAATATTCGAGAAGAAATTATTTGTATCTATATAAAAACAACGTGGTTGCCGATGTACATATGCATTTTGGGTCATTTTCATCCATGGGTTTAATGATATTTTAAAAATGTCTAATATTGGCCCTAAAACACCTAACAAAATATTAGAGTTGGTAAGTGAAGTCTTATACCATTCAGGACATTATTATATATATATTTTCTTAAAGTGTGTCACATTTTATCCATTGCTTATATATAAAAAAAAATTTTTTTAATAAAAACCCTGTCAAAGCCTGAAAAAAAATTTCATGTTAATAAGTTGACGTCTATATTATTATAAAATGATATCAAGTCATCATTTTTAATTTGGGTCACTTTCATCCATGGGTTTTCAATATTTGGCAGAATAAAACGCAACGCAATAGAGTAGTATTTTAAATTTTTGCGCTGTGTGGCGCGCAACCGATAGCCAATCAGGTTGGCGCATGCCGCTGGCGCGACGCCGCGCTGTGACACGAGGCGTAGGTACCTACTTCTCGTGCGCAGTCATACATAATTTAAGATTGCCAGAGGGTCGAGCTTTGGCGGGATTCTCCCGATTTTTTTGTAAGTCTTCCCAATTAAAACTTATACATAGTAGGTAACCTTAAGAACTTTATTACATTAGTAACGAAAACAGACCAATTATAAATGTCGAAAACACGTAAAGGTCTACTATCTAAAATAAACGAAGTAAACTAGCTAAACTATCGTAAATTTTTATTATGGTGCATTAGGGTAATTCCGAATGACAAAAATGCTCTGGTAATTCCGAAGAGGGAATCTTGATATGATGGAAATAATGGTGATTTTTATGTGACTTTCGTAATTAGACGACTTTCGGAATTACCCTAATGCACTATTATTTTACATTTCCCTACGAAATCCTCGAAACTCCAGAACCTTTTGTCCCGATATTGAAGTACCTAATTCGATCCGGCGCTCCTATTCATACACCGTGATTATATTATTGTAACTATTGATTTCAGTTTTTAGTTCCACAATACAGGGTGTAATTTTTATGACGGGAAATATTTATGGATGCAAATGGATACAAAACCCAAAAACAATAAATTGTAACTTGAATATTATTTCCTATATTTTCCTTAATTTTCATTTATAATGAACACGAAGCGCACGGCGGCATAATATATCTGTACACCTTATAAAACAAAGTCCCCCGCCGCGTGTGTCTCTGTGCGCGCGCGTGTGTGCAAACACTGCGGTAGCCATTATTGTAATTATTCTCATTATATGGCATTAGTATCCTTTTTACAGATTTTCGACATTACCTCAATTGGTTTCGAATTTAACCCTACCTTAGAAAAATGGTAATCAAAATACGTATGTATTTTTTTTACTTACATTTATCTATCCATACTAATATTATAAATGCGAAAGTATGTCTGTTTGTTTCTCCGTCTTTCACGGAAAAACGGAGCGACGAATTGACGTGATTTTTTAAAGTGGAGATACTTGAAAGGATGGAGAGTGACATAGGCTACTTTTTGTCTCTTTCTAACGCGAGCGACGCCGCGTGCAAAAGCTAGTGTAATATAAAGCTGCAACACGACTGACATTTTTCAAAAAACAGCCAGAAGGAGGTTCCGCCGGTGGCAGTGTTTGGTGTGGCCGTATAGAGGTTTGTCCTGCAACCCTGTAAAAATCCGACCGTCGGTCTACCTGATCCAGGTAAAAAAATGTTGGACGGCCTGACCAAACGGCGGGAAATAGCCAAGGGATGTTCGACCAAATGTCATAGAGGACCCTGGGTTGTTTTTGACGCTGCCATTTTTTTTTCAAAATGACCGTCTTTTTTAGACGATTTTTCAAGTTTGTCGTAGAGCACTCTAATTTTGGTCGTAGAATCTCCAAGCAGCTTTGATTAGAATGAAATAAAAAAAAATTGAAAAATGCGACAAATGTGAGAAAACTGGCTACTTTTGTTTTGTATGGCAACTTTTAAATCGTAAGAGATAGCCGGGGGTGCTCGACCAAATGTCATACAGATCTCGGAGTAGAAAAAAGTTGTATTAAAAAAAATTCAAAATGGCCGACTTTTTTTTTAAATTTCAAAATGGTCCTAGCGCGCTGAGATTTGGCACACGAGTGAACGGCCGACGGATTAGTATTCAAAAAGAATATTATTGAAAAATTTCAAATGGCGGCCTTTGTGGGCAAATTGAAATTTGTATGGAAGATTTTTTTTAATAACCATATCTCCGTAACGGTAGGAAAAGGTCAAAAAAGCTTGAACTACACAATTTCAAAATGACCGACTTTGATTTTGGGAAATTTGACTTTGTCCCCTCTCGCCGCCGTTTTTGACTTTTCCAAAAAAAAATTCTCATTCCTATTTTTGGCCCCCGTTTTTACCACGTGCCAAATTTTACCGCGCTCGGACCGAAGATAAAAAATAATAATTCAAAGTCGGCCATTTTGAAATTTTGTAAATGCCATTCGATGGACCTAAGATAACTGTACAACATTAGTTCAAGCACTTTAACCTTTTTCCTACCGTTACGGAGCTATGGCGATTAAAAAAACCTCCATACAAATTTCAATTGGCGTTCAAAGGCAGCCATTTTGAATTTTTAGAAATTTTCTTTTTGTATACTAATCTTGGGGCGGCTATCCACCCGTGTTGCGACGTACAGACTTGCAATTTTGAGTTTTAAGTATGTTATTATAGCTTACTAGACGACGAAAATTTCTGCGTTCCGGTCTTATCCAGAGGTTCTCAAATAGGGGCCTGAAAATGCGGCGAAATGGTTCCAGTAAAGGATGGTACGGCAGTGTTGGCTTCGTGCTCGACTTGGCGGGGGTACTGCCGTGCCCCCAGATTAAATTATAAGATAGTTAAGTTTAATGAAAATGTTTATCTATTTGTATTCTTTTGCAGCAGCGTCTCAGCGAATCACAATGAGTTGTCTTGCCTTCGGCCGACCAATCGTATTAGTCTCTCGTATCTAAGTACTATTTAACGAGAGCTGTGATAGGCCTGTTTAAAATTATGGATATATATTAAAATCAAATGAAAATGAAAATGAAAATGAAATATTTATTTTTCAAGTAGGCATATTACAATGCGCATATGAACGTCAAATAAAGCTACGCCGGCTCTAACCCTACGCCTCAGCCTCGAGAAGATTTCAGTCCCCCCTCAGTTGGGAGGGGGGTATCCACTATGGGACCGGCAAGAAACTCGGCGGGCAACTTCTTTTCAAAACATTACATCTTATAATTAACATGCATTAAATAACAACATACAATTTAACATGCAAAAGTATTCATCAAAGAATATGAACAGACTAGGTACTCTATGGAAATCAATTTCAATAAATTATATTATTGCTTAATAATACGTCGTTCTTCTTCAGAGAAAACATATCAAATTGTCATAGAAGAAAAAGATAATATGAATCTCAATATCATTAAATATGTAATTTACCTACACAACATAAAATATAAAATATTTGATGTGCTTTCTTATCTGAACTGTGTCCTCTATACATAATACAATTATTTTAATTGCTATTCGTTTTTTGTAGTTTCTGGTTCGGGCCATGCATGTTTGTCTGTCAAATAGTCCTCGACTCTGTAATAAGCCTTTAACATCAATGATTTTTTTAAGTAGTTCTTAAGAGCTGGGAGGGGTAATCTCAAAGCAGTGTCAGGTAACTTATTATAAAAATGAATGCATTGCCCAACAAATGACTTCTGTACTTTACGGACACGAAACTTCTTTATGGCAAGCTTATTTTTGTTTCTAGTGTTATAATTATGGATATCAGAATTCTTAGTGAAACAGTCTAAATTCTTAACAACATAAATTATACTATCATAAATGTATTGGGAAGCTACAGTTAAGATATTAATTTCTTTGAAGAGTTCTCTTACTGATTCACGTGTTCCTAAGTTGTAAATAGAACGAATGGCTCTCTTTTGTAATACAAAGATAGTCTGTATGTCAGCTGCTTTGCCCCAAACCAGAATACCGTATGACATTACACTGTGAAAATAACTATGATACACTAGGCGAGCTGTCTCAACATTAGTCATAGTTCAAAACGATGGTTTTTGCCATACCTTTAACAGGCTTTAACACTGGCGTGTTTATTTTTGATAGGGGATGATTTTATTATTTCATAGTATAATTCCTCAATAAGGAAATGATGTATCTATTATTTTCGAGATACCTACAGTATCAACCATTTCAAAAGCTTTAACTGTTGTTTTGTGAAAACTTTTTATATAGTACTTTGGAGACTAGTTTCGAAGTCGTAACAGTTTTCAGACGTCCGTGACTGGCATCGCCTCGGTCATTTTGTACAACCGCGTTAAGAGCAAACGTCACCCAGCGTAAAAATCAACAAAACAAATCATGCAGTGATATCATAAAGAGATACCCAAAAACGCTGGCTACGCTAACAGGACTCAGGGTTCAGCATGAGCTAAAGCTTAGGTACTACTTTCCCAAGCGCTTATCATGATGAGTCGTACCAAAACAGCGTGTCTTTATATAATCTCTATATTGTACCAAACCTGAGTTCTACTAGGTACAGCCGAGCCAGTGTCAGCTCAGTGTCAGCTCTATCTTGGATACTGCTCACCCACGAACTCACCGTGACGATTTCTTTAATTACGATGTTAATTTGTTTGTTATTTTTCGAAATACATTAACTTTAATGACAATTGGCGTTCATTAATTTTTAATGGTTAATGACAATTAACCTTTTGACTGTGTAATTTTTGTTAATTACCGTTCGGCCAATACTCCTAGGCATTTCTTGCAGCCAATCAATAAATAATATCCTAAAACATCTGGACGACCGAGCTTCGCTCGGTTCTATTTTATTATATCACGTCTTTAGAAAAAAAAACTTATAAATACAAGAACAAAAAAAAACAAAACAAAAAATTAAAACTTAATTTCTGGCCGGGATTCGAAACCCTGACACCTGCAATCTGTCTGCGAACATTAGACCGACCTCGTACGACTAAGCTAAGCGCAGCCGATGTGCGCGGGGCGAAATTAACGACCATATTTAACGTTTACTAACGCGAAAGAAAAACTCATTAAAACTCCATAATTCGCCGTTTTCCGGGACCTAAGGCTACGCTAGATCGATTTTCCAACCCCGAGAACCCCTACATAACAAATTTCAGCGAAGCTAATCTTCGGGTGACCGTCCACCCGTGTGACAAATCTCAGCGCGCTAGGACCATTTTCAAATTTTTCAAAAAAAAAAGTCAGCCATATTGATTTTTTTAATGAAACTTTTTTCTACTTAAAACCCTGTATGACATTTGGTCGAGCAGCCCCGGCTAACTCTTACCGTTTAAAAGTTGCCAAACAAAACAAAAGTGGCCAGTTTTCTCACATTTGTAGTATTTTTCAATTTTTTTTATTTCATTCCAATCAAGGCCTATTGGAGATTCTACAACAAAAATTTGAGCACTCTACGACAAACTTGAAAAATCTTCAAAAAAAAGTCGGCCATTTTGAAAAAAAAAAAAATGGCGGCGTCAAAAACTGCCCAGGGTCCTCTATGACATTTTGGTCGAGCACCCCCCGGCTATCTCCTGCCGTTTGGCCAGACCGTTCAACATTTTTTTACCAGGAACCGGTAGACCGACGGTCGGATTTTTCCGGGGTCGCAAGATCAACCTCTATACTACCACAGCCACACCAAATACTGCCACCTGCAAAATCTCCTGGCTATTTTTGGAAAAATGTCAGTCGGGTTGCAGCTTTATATTATATAGAAAAATAGAATAGAATATAGAATTGATAAATAAATGAATATACAAGAATTGCTCATTTAAAAGTATATGATATTCTTAAAGAAAATATATAAGTTATATTTAACCAAATTAACATGCAAAGAACTAAGTTATTTTATTTCATCTTTGTTTAAACGACAGGTAGGATAGGATAAGATTGGCTTAATAGTAATTTGAGGAAAGATTTCGTGTAGGGTTCCGTAGTTTTTCGTATTTTTCTCAAAAACTACTGAACCTATCAAGTTCAAAACAATTTTCCTAGAAAGTCTTTATAAAAATTTTTTTTCATATTTTTTAAACATATGGTTCAAAAGTTAGAGGGGGGGACGCACTTTTTTTTCCTTTAGGAGCGATTATTTCCGAAAATATTAATATTATCAAAAAACGATCTGAGTAAACCCTTATTCATTTTTAAATACCTATCCAACAATATATCACACGTTGGGGTTGGAATGAAAAAAAATATCAGCCCCCACTTTACATGTAGGGGGGGGGGGGGTACCCTAACAAAACATTTTTTTCCATTTTTTATTTTTGCACTTTGTTGGCGTGATTGATATACATATTGGTACCAAATTTCAGCTTTCTAGCGCTTACGGTTACTGAGATTATCCGCGGACGGACGGACGGACGGACGGACGGACGGACAGACAGACATGGCGAAACTATAAGGGTTCCTAGTTGACTACGGAACCCTAAAAACACTACGTGACGTCACGCGAGGCAAGTCCATTGGGCGTTTAGTGTTTTGTATTCGATATCAGTTATATGACTTCACCACGTTAAATATTGCCGGTTATAAAAAGTACATCCTGTATTTTGCTTTATAATCCTGTATTTTCTACATATAAATTCCTCACCATTTTACGATATAATATGATCTCGTACCAACGTCGATCCCCACATGTACTTCAAAATAAAATATGAATAATCGGCGGCGCGTGTGTTAGCTCATTGAATTATATATATTTTATGTATGTGGATTCATATTGAAAGATAAGCGCTCAGCTACCTGCATAGTGAGTGACACGCTTAAATATAAGTCTAAAGTACTTAGATGATAAATCGCATTATTTTATTTGGCAGTAGTAGTAGTAGATTCCACGATGTATACTAAATTTATTATTTATAAATTAAATTATTTACTGACGCATGTGGAAAATAGGTATATTAAGTTAAAATTGTTACTCTAGTAGTCTTATCAAATACAACCCTTTCAGGCTTAGCATTAAATAGCGTGATGCGCACAGTTGAAATAAATTTTGGCGTTTTGTACACAACGTGCGGTTTGTCGAATGTCGAGAGAGGTCATTGCCCTTCCCCGCTGCCGCGCCACGGCCGCGCGGTCGGTATCATAATACCTACACTACCCGCGTCACTGCGCTCGCTTGACTTGATCGAACGCAAATATTAATACCGTATTATTTTTCGAAGCATTCTATTAAACTTACCCAAATTCACGTATCTTATTTATCTTGTCTTTTTAGTTAATAAGATAAGAACTCTAGTAACTTTAATATTTTTTGGAATGGTAAAAACCTATTTTTGCTAAATTATCGCAAATTTTATCAAGCACTGGAGTAGGAAAACACAATTTCAGTTTATTGATATATTTAAAGGAGGCAATGCGACGTTTCTTATTTTTTTTAACATGAATATTTTTTTGTGTCTGTTTCGCTAGGTATGACAAATTGTCATATAGCACTCGAGTAAATTGACCCAAATTACGTATACACGCTAAAAATATCATTCTAAATGCAATACAGTTACATTTTTTCTCTCGAATATTTTTTTTACCACATTAGGTCAAATTAAAAATTATAACCACAAATTACCAAATTACTAAAAAAGCACCCTAGGAATGTGACCCAAAACGAAATGTTAAATTTATATGTTATCAATGTATTTATAAACGAAAACAAAATCGACTTTAATATTTTTTTAACTTAGGGCCCAAAATATAGCCAGCGCCGCAGGACTAAAAAAGGCTCATTCGGAATTTGAATGTGAATTAAATGATGAATGTTTAGAGGGTGTCCTGCAGTGTTTTAGAAATCTGGATATAGACTTATCTGCTAGTCGCGCAAATGCTAAATGCATTCACTTTTTCATGGACACCCTATTTTTTCTACGATATTTCCCCCATTCACACTAATACCTAAAGTAAATGATTTTTCTAAAACATATATGTATATCTATGTATTCTACAAAAATCAAGAGGTATTGTTATTGTACCAAGTGGCAAGCTCAATTTTATAAAACTTGTCAAGTCAAATGCAAAGAATTGGGCCCCAGCTCTCATTTATATATATGTTATTCCAGCAACCAGCAGTTTCAGCGACGTGTTATCCTGTTTGCCGCGGGGCTCTCCGGGCAGCGCTGGCGCTGAAGGGGGCGGCGGTGACGTCATGCTGCAGTCCCTCGCGCCCAACACCGTCAAGCAGTATCACACGTACTTGACACGCTGGTATTAATATACCAGCATATTACATATTAAATATTATGTAATATGTTTTGTGGAAAATAATATTAATTGTTTTAAGACATCTATTCCACAAATACTAGGTTTTAACAAATTGTGTAACGAGGTAGCTGGCTAGCTGGGTATGAAAGTGTCAATTGTTGCACATCTGCTTTGGTGCTTTTATTGAGAGAAAAGATCTCATCAGATGATAACGTGATACGCTTTATGAAGGTGCGTTTTTTCGTATATACCCACCATAACCTAAATATCGAGACGTAATTGGTTTTAAACAATTTGTCAACGTTGTCAACAAGTGTGTGAAATATCCGAGTAAAAAATTAGTCACCCTATTAGCAATTGTCACAGCACACGGAGTGCAAAATCTGTACTTGATAAAGTTATGTAATACTATTTACCATTATCCTGAAAAGATCCTTATAAAAATTTCAGACTTTATTAAAACTTCTAAAGTAGGTAGCTGTACGGATCAACGAGTGCATAACAACATAGTTATATGTGGTGGGTGTGAACGACTATTTATTGCCTATGAGAAACCACTTAGATTAGTAGGTGGATTAAGTAAATAAGATAGTGGTATTGACACCTCCATTTTCACCTCCCATTTGACCCACCATGCGTCGGTGTTAGCCGCAAATCGATTAGGAGTCAATATTGATGTAACCAGAAAAACATCAGGCCTGATACTTCTAAAGTTATCGATAAATTTTATAATAGGCCCTTAGTGTCTACAATTGATTTTGATAGAGCATCGATGATCGATGTCTAGTTAGTTAGGAAACAAGTGTTTCCGTCAATTAACAATGAATGTAAAATTGTAAGCAGTAATATATTACGAAGACTTGTTTATATGTACCTATAGTTATTGAGTTGTTAATTCTTAAAAACAAAGATAGTATGTATCTTTGCTGATTGTGATAGTTATAAAACATAAGTATTATAAGATGGTACTAGATGAATATTAATAAGGAAGGATTTCCTTTTGGTTTAAATACATTTATTAATGTTTGGTAAACGATGATATCACTAGAAATTTGAAATTTAAGTGATTAAGGATTATCACGTGTTAAAAATTCACATAATCTTGACATAAAACATAATTTTGCTAGGCTAACATTGTATACCTAATACAAAGCCAGAAATAAACTTTGTATATCTCTAAACATCTACAAGTTAATATATATCATTGAAGGAATTTGTGCAGCGTAATAATAATTGGAAATTAAACGAACTTACCTGTAAGTGAAGTTCTATTTCAATTATATTAGCTGCACAAATTCCGAAATGATAACCCTCCCGCCCAGGACCCGCGTTGTCCTAGACAACCAGGGATCCCGGAGCTATCCCTGACAAAGTTTAGGATAAGGCTGGCTTTGCTGAGTTGTTAGCCAAATTATTTTATATCAGTTGGCATATTCACTGCCAGCGCGAGTTACGCGTTACAAGATAAGCATATACTTATGTAGCTATTATGTAGCATATTTTTTCCCGCTCTGTAATCTTGCGATTGAGGATCGCCTAGCGGGTCGCTGGCAGTGAAGTTATATGTCCTGGTATATCACTCTAAACTAAATGAAGTTGGTAGCGCCGAACGGCGTGACGGAGACGCGCCGTTCGGAAATGTGACGCAACGTTTTTTGAATTTTCGTTCAAAAATTTTAATATTTACTCTAAATATCATGGCTAGGGGCTGTATGTACTACGGCGTACTACAAGTTAATATATATCATTTCGGAATTTGTGCAGCTAATATAATTGAAATAGAACTTCACTTACAGGTAAGTTCGTTTAATTTCCAATTATTTTTACTATTGTACCATTAAAAGTTCAAAGGGACGATTAGTAACTATTTCACATCAAAGCTAGGTTTGTCTAAAAGTTTTAATCTAATACCTAATTCATGGAACAAAGGAGAAGAGTGAGTTGTTTGAAATTAACATACACGCTTAGTCGGACGTTCACTTGACTGACAATAGGATTTTGCTCGTATATCGAGATGGTACTTACTTGTATTATTAGTTATCGTATGTTCTATATCAATAGAGTATTAGGGTGTTTATTCAGTCAGCTGCAACAATTGATCGGGAGATTATTATATAGGTCATACCTACACACTAAGCAACTTTGACCATGGGACTAGTAAAGCTGAAATATTTATATTTTACTATTTATCTGTGTATATAATTGTATTACTTTTTAAGGTATGGCATTCATTAGCGACTCACCTATTGAGATCCGCCTTTAACGGTTTGTATAATGGATCGTTTTTATTTTGGATTCCCGTTGCTTTAAAAAAATAACATGAATTCTGCTGCAGTTTGAAAAACAAATAAATAATTCGAGTTCAGTTGGCTTACGAGTTTTCACAGTAATCAAGCTTACATTTGTTGACTGAAAGAGAGAGCTATTTTTGCCTCTTAATTGCCGTGAGCTCCTTTATTTACGTCATTTCGACGGATCATTTCCATACCATCGTCGTTCGAACGATTATTGTTATTTTTATTATAGAAACGTAATTTTTGTTCGCAGGCTCAGTTATAAATAAATAGGTGCAGTATTGAGAATTCACTAATTACAGATTATTATCTCTATCTTCTCTATATTTACACCTTATAAGACAAAGTCGCCCGCCGCGTCTGTCTCTGTGTGTGTGTGTGTGTGTTCGCGATAAATATAAAAACTACTGAACGGATTTTCATGAGGTTTTCACCAATGAATAGAATGATTCTTGAGGAAGGTTTAGGTATATAATTTGTGGAGATTTTGTTTAAATTAATTGAAATATGACAATATTTGCTAATCAAGTCGGACAAAATTCCGCTGGTTGAAAGCTTTAATCGAAAATGCTGCCCAAACCGTTTGAGCTATATCAAAACAATGCATGGCGAAATAGTGTCTCTCTCATAGATCTACAAAAAAGTCCGCGATGACATACCTATGTCTATCTTTTACGGATATTTTTTTAATATCTAAACTTACGCCTTATTTTTGCTATTAAGTGGTAACACTGATTTCCGTGTATGTAGGTGAGAAGGGGTATATTGTTACATAAAAAGGAAAAGCCACAACAACCCAACCAACAAAATAACTGGCACTTAATTTAAAACAAAAAAAAAACAAGGAAAAGATACAAGACGTAAGCTCGAAGTCTACAGCACTTTCAAGTAAAAATGTCTTTTAAAAGTTAAATTGACTTGTAACAATGGGAACTCTTAAATAACTATTGGTAGAACAATGCGTTCAGGATATGTCAAGATTCCCAAGATAGGTTGAGAATCAGGGCACGTAGCCAATGTGCCATTCGCCCACGTTTTGTTACCAAATGCAAGTACAATGTCGCGCTTTTATGAACTGCACTTTCCGTTTCGTTATCATAGCACAAATGATTCTCGATCCTTTGGTAGGCCGCCCGCGCACGCGACGCGAACAGGAGTTAGGATTTTGCCAGGAGTTTGACCACGACTAGGGTTGCAAAAAACAGTTTTTTTTTCTGGCTTGAAATAAACATGAAAGGAAACCGTGGAAAAAAAGGTTTTTTTTTTCTAGAGTACCTATGTTTTTTTCTAAAGTAGGTACGAAATCTCAAAATTTGTAAAGCAGTTAATACTTTTATACGGTTTTTTGGACTTTGTTAACTATTAAACGAATTTAATTTAATAACTTTAATTTCTGGTTTTAAAAACTAACTATTCTATAATTCTTAATTAGTAGTTATCGCTATTTACTGTTGGCAACACCCCCGCCTCTCTACGCTCCACGCGGTTCGGGGATTCCCCAATAAACGTTTGTATACTGAATGTTTATCGAATTAAAAGTTTCGTTCTTGTTATTGAAACGTTAGATATCACGAAAAACCATTATTGTCGTATTATTTTTACATCTGAAAAAGAAAAACATATTTAGAAAAAAAAACAATGATGCCCGTTTTTTTTTTCATAATTCTAAAAAAAAAAATTGATTTGTTTTCTATTTGTAACCGTAATCACGACGACTTGGACTCACGCATGCACTGTCCGCGAAAAAAATATCATCACTTCCATAATTTAACCTGATTCGGAGAATTTTTTAGGTTATAATATGGGAAACGTAACTTTAAAAAAAGTATAATATGGAAAAGTCACAGTCACCGATCCCGACGAGTTTGTAAAATTCTATAGAGTTCGTATTACTCGCCTTGATAACGAGTCATAACTGTCTAATATTTTGTATTTATGTAATCTTAGAAAAAATCCACTAAATACCTAAGCAAAAAATGCCAACGCAAATGAACACCAAAACCCTGTCATACAATCTATTCATTATCAATTATAATGTCATAACCCTGAAGTTAAATATTTGCGTCTTTACCGTCATGGGTCTTGAATTCTGTTAGAAATATGAGGGAGCACACATTATTAAACCATTATTTTATGAGACGGTAAAAAGGCCTTTAAATGACTTTCTCAAGAACCTTTTTCTGCTCAGGTATATTAAATACATATTCTTAATATAGGTACGAGTTTCTGATACTCGTCTTATAGGCATATATATTCTGCTTTAAGGGTACATACATACATACAATCACGCCTGTATCCCATAAAGGGGTAGGCAGAACACATGAAACTACTAAAGTTTCAGTGCCACTCTTGGCAAATAAAGCTTGGCTTTAAGGGTATGCTATTAAAAACTAGATTGAGTTACAATAACCAACTAAGAAGTTACCTTCTCTTTATTTACATGAACATATTTACATAATTATATTAGAAATTATAAACTTAAAAGCTAGCTAATGTCTAAAATAGGCCCTTGAGGCATTGTACCAAGGATACTGGCGACATTTCCTCGCTGTATGTATCGCTCGATTGAGTTTGGGTAATTACAATAAAAATTGTTCATTTAATTATACAAATAATTCTCCTGCAGGTTAAAGTTTACTTACTCGCAAAACTGCTTATTTTTATGACAGATGACAGACACATATTTCCAACAATAGGCTACTAGACTCATATCTAATCTGGCACAATAAATGATTGTCTTCTGTAATATGTGACATAAGAAACCAATATTTAATTTTGGGTATTAAATGTGTACGATGACTACGTATTTTTAATCCAAAAATGTGAGTATTTTTTTTAATTTTGGCCACCGAAAACGCTGTCGGCTGTGTAGTGACGTCATAGAATTCATGTCAAATCAATCACTGACATAATGACCTTTATGCCTCGTACTTAAAGTGTCGGAAAGTGGTGTTTTCGCACAGAATGACTTCATTCACAGAAAATCTATAGATGACAGGGGTGATGTTGTTTTTGCCTGATTACGTAAAAGTATTCTTTAAAAATATTTTTTGCGGTTTATAAGTCATAATAAAATATAGTGATATTTTTTTTCGGATAATTGGACAGTAAGCAATAATTTATTTATTTAGTCAAAGAAAATTTTACAACATTACAGCTTATTTATATATTTATAGGCCAATGCGTTGTAAAATTGAAGGAATTAAGCTAATATTAATAACAAATAGAGCATTATTAAAAAGATAGCTCACAGAAGCGTAAAAAACGAGAGCGAAGTTGTCTAAATGTAGTCAGTCAAATAGTTGTATAATATAAGACAAACTTTAAAAAGGGTCAAGTAGCCTATAGTGGAAATTAAGGCAATGCTCTTCTGCCGTAGTGCAGCTTTTTAACATACATAGGTACAGTAAACATGCAGTAAACCGTAAAGTAACAAACAATACTATGCCATGCCTATGCTGTCTCTTAGGTAACCAGTGAAGAAATTAAACTAGGTTTCTGCAGTAAATAATGTGGGGATGGTGGCGGTGACGGTGACAAACAAGCATATGGCCCTCCTGATGGTTAGTCGTAACTGTAACCCTTGGAAGCTTGCTACTCCCATGTAGCCGAATGGCAATCGTCGACGCCAGACGCCGTCAGAAATGCAGTATAACTCTGTCGCGCCAATACGCAAGAGCGATAGAGATAGATAGCTACGAAAGAGATATTATCGTCAGAGTTTGTACATTCGGCTACGCACACTGAGGTGTAACATAAGCGTCGCCGACCTTTTAGAAATTTGTGCACTTTTTTGTAGAATCCTTTACTGTCTCCTTGAGAAAACCTCAGCACTCTTAGCAGGGAGTTCATACCACAGTCGAAGCGTCTGCTCTTAAGTTGAATAATGCGTCGCCATAATTAGGTTCAAGATGTTGAATCCCCAGCCGACGAGCGGTGCGGTCGGTGATAGAAAGTAGCCGTTTGCATCATGTCAAACAATTCGTCAGAACACAGCCTATTTATTGTTACAAGCGCTAGACCACATAGGTACTGGGAAGCAAGGGTATTCTCCATTCATTTAAAGATTCAAAGCCGCTTGTAAGCCTATAACTAAACTATCTCTATTATATAAAGGGTGTTTCAATGAACGTAATACAAAACATGTTTTTCAAACTCGTCTTCCTATTGCTAAAACACTTTAATAGGTCGCGTGTTGTTAAACTATGTAGTTAATAATCATTAGCATCATTGTTTTCCTAAATTCTGTTAATTTGGCCACAACATGGTTACCCTACCTAGGTTGTTAAGAGAAAATAGTTTGAACCTAGTTTTGTAGTATAAACTCACCTTATTGTTTATCTACGCTGATATTTTATAAATAAAATGCATTCTGACGTATTACTTGTCACAACCCAACTTACGTTAGCAACACATGCCATGACGTCACAATGAGTGACCACACTTCGAGATTTTGATTTAGCAAAATTTAATTAATTATGTAGTTTCTTAAGACTTGAATACGTGCATTATATACTTCGTCGTTAACAGGGCCGGAATCACTAATTTTGTATTACGTTCATTGAAACACCCTGTTTATTGACTTACAAAATTATTGATAGAGTTATTTTAGGAGCCTATTCATTCAATTTTGTGTTCTGTAATATTATCCAATCGAAGACATATTTTTATTTAAAAAGATAGTAATACACTTATCAGAATAAGTAGGTACTTCTTAAAAGACGGCTGAATATTTACCTACTTCAATTCGACTCGAGTTGATTCAAACTTCGTCTTCTGCATCCTCTGGGATCCATCTTAGCATTTTAAAATACTTAGTTGTTCAAAGCCGAACTGCAGCTCAAAGAAAAAAGACGAGATTGAAACGACGGAAGGAAAACGTTAAAAAGTACAAAACATTGTTTGATTCTCCGACGTTTGTGAATGGAAAACAATGGCGTCTCTTATCTTGCTGGAAATAATCTTAAAGGGATTTGATTATTAGCCACTTTACAATTAATCTTAAGTACCTATTTAAAGGTGTCAATTCCAACATCTAATCTTCGAAACTTACAAATATAGCGACAGTTTTACGGAATACACACATGGTTCGGTTCGGACTTGATATCGTAGAACTTATATGAAACATAATGGAATGACGTCACGGTACTCACTCGAGTTACTATTCTTTATGTAGGTAGATCTGTACGATTTATAAAAATCTTAGACTGCTGTCTATTGATTTTTTTTTAAATCTTCTGGTGCTTTATTTTCATGTTTGATATGAAATTTAGATGTGAAAACCTATATTCCATAATGTTGTCTATAGAGTATTACCTACTTCTACTCAATGTTTTGAAACCAAAGTCTATTCTAAAATTATTTCATAATGAAATACTGGGAATAAAACATGAACTTATTGACATTAAAAAAATACGAATAGCAATAAATATTTCCAGCCAGGCACTCTTTGGAGCGACGGTAATGAAATTCCGCTTTCAAACTGCAGCAGCCTTATCAACGCCAAGAAGACGGGGCTAAATTGCGACTTTTTTATCAATTTGAAAGAGTTAAACTGAAGTCTTTTTGTCTTTTTCTTATGTAATGGTATAGACTGGCCGTAAGTTAATAACAATATTTCGTACAGAAGGGCCGCGCTAGGAATGAATTCACGTCGGCAGGCTTTGTACACTTTATACAGACTTCGAAACTCAGAGCTCAGAGCCGTTGCTATGAGGTTTTTTTTTACACAAACTTTTCTTAAATTCTCAAGGCTGATTTTTATATAAAATGTGTTAGAAAAAACTATTAGAAATTGATAATTATCATTTCCTGACCATAGCCGCCAACAAACAAACGCCTGCAGGCTTCGACGTTTGTTTGTTCGCTTTGTTTCTGAACTAAGAGCCCAGAACCCCAGATCTTCCTCATTTTCTCAAGAATGAACTTTGGTATAAAATTAACATCACATACACTGAAAGTTTGGGAACGATTTCTAAATAAAAGACTCTCTGCTCTATATAATATATCAGAAAATCAGTTTTGGGTTCAGAGCATCCAGATTAACCACGAATACAGGGTGTTAGAATCCTGATGGAAAAGTATAGACTAAGTAAATAAGAAATACCTAGTATATTATATTATACATTTAGACTTGGAAAAGGCTTTTGACCGTGTGCCTCGCAAACTAGTTTGGCAGGCCTTTAAACCCCAGAATATACCCGAATACTATGTCCATCTAGTGCAAGACATGTTGTATCACAATGTTACCACGAAGGTCAAAAGCCTTGAGAATTCAAGGAAAGTTAGCGTTTTAAAAGCGGCGGCAGCGGCTTTGGGCTCTTAGTCCATTTGGCTCGCTTCGTAAATACCATTATAAAAAAAATAATCCTCCTTGCGTTATCCCGGCATTTGCCACGGCTCATGGGAGCCTGGGGTCCGCTTTGACAACTAATCCCAAGATTTGGCGTAGGCACTAGTTTTACGAAAGCGACTGCCATCTGACCTTCCAACCCGGAGGGTAACTAGGCCTTATTAGGATTAGTCCGGTTTCTTCACGATGTTTTTCCTTCACCGAAAAGCGACTGGCAAATATCAAATGACATTTCGCACATAAGTTCCGAAAAACTCATTGGTACGAGCCGGGGTTCGAACCCGCGACCTCCGGATCGAAAGTCGCACGCTCTTACCGCTAGGCCACCAGCGCTATCTAGGCCACCAGCGCTATCTAGGCCACCAGCGCTATAAATACCATTATATTTTCTAAATATATTCCTTTTCAAAAAAAAATTGCCATTAGATGCCGATAAAGACTACTTGCCCCTAATTGATGATATAGACTTTTATTTGAGGAAGTACATCACTTTATGTACATCAGGGTACGAACCCCCACGAATTTGTCGAAGAGACATATAACTGAAGTTGGCATACCAAAATTCAGAAGTGAATTTAAGACGCAACAGGAGCGAAAATGCTAAAATGGGAAGGAGCTCCCATTACAATTTCGAAATTTTAGTTAAATATTCTCTAGTATTATTAACTACATTTATCTAAAAAGAAACCGACCATAGGAACAACTCAGTTAAAAGATATTGCGAAAAGAATCTTTAAAATCGAGGTTCCGCTCTCGATTGTTTGCTCCTACAAAACTTAATCAATCGTAACGAAATTTAAGAATCTGAATGATAATAAAATAATCTGTGTCGGACCGTTTCGTTTTTTTGTCTAATACCCCAAGAGCTATCCGGTCTTGCTACTACTGGGAAAATAACTTAATTCTATAACAGTACTTTTTATGTCACCAAAAATTAAGTTTGGTAATTTGGTATAGTTTTTTTAGTTAAGCCACCAAAATTTGTGACAAGAAACGTATAATATAATAAAAAAAAGATTATTTTAATTCACTAAAAATCAGGTGAAAATGGTATCAGGACTTTTGTTTTAAATTCGACTACTTTAATTTATGACATTTGTAACACATTAAGAAACCACCTATTTTTGTGAATGATACTTCGTAGTAACAAGAAGCGGAGTAATTAAATTATTTATGACACAAGCAATAATAGGACAAGTGAAGTTATGGTTGTTTTGTACATACATTATGTGTTGAAACACTATTTCTACTGAAACCACCCTAAAAACAAAACGGAAGTTAAATTTTTTACTAGCTCGGAAGAACATTCACGGCAAAAATTATATCAGCAAAAAAATTGGAACAGACTTTACGTTAAGATCATAATAAAGAAGTATAAAAAAATAAGCCACCTTTAAATGCACGCCAAGAACCGCTAAAACCTGTACTAAAAGAAGTATTTTCATATTTTTCATTTATCTACAAACTCTGCTATTGACGATGTCATTTTCTGCATTATTTCAAAAGTTAGTTATTCATTCGTATTTTCATTACATCGCGGTATAGTAATATATTTCGCCACCTTTACCATCGTTTAAATAGCTCAGTTATAGTAGCGTAAGACGATGGGCGCGCTCCTGACCTGACGTCGTGGGTTCGATCCTCGGCAGTAGAAATCTTTTTTTCTTGTTATTATTTTTTTATCTTTTATACCCTTTTCAACCCTCTCTTTTTAAATATAGATTTTTTTAGTATTAGATTTACAGCCCATTTCATTGAAATTTTGTTAGACACATGTAATGCAATAAGTTTAAAAATTGTCTTTCAGTATTAGTATTGATTGAAGGTAACCCAAGGTTCAACATCGTTCCTACTAACCGCAATACTCTGTCTTAGCTAACCATCGCTAGACGATATGCCCTTGTAATAAGGATTACAAATGTACAGTGACAGTTGTCCGGTATGACTCATAGATTTATATATTATTCAGCTAGATTGAGTTGTTAGGCCAAAAAGTGTGTCCACGTGAGAGGGTAAAGTTCTGTTGGGGCTGGTGTCCCTCTCGCACTTATTGCCACTGTCAAAATTATTTAAATAACGTCATCACTGTCATTATTTGGGGATAGCAGTCAATATTCAAAGTTACTACCAAATCTACTAATACCGAATTAAAGGTTTTTTTTTATTTTAATCTTTTGTTTTATGGCTTCATAATAATGACTTACCAATTCGTTCCAAGGTATTAATATCCTTGCCTCGATATAATACAAAAATCATTTAAGAAGTTTATGAACTTAGTTATCATAGAGGTAAAAATACTACTACTATACTAATCTCTTTGACACTGGTCACACGTGCGAGAGGGACACCAGCCCCAACTTTGACCCTCTCATGTGGACACACTTTTACTAGTCTAATAAGAACGCCTTTCTGCACCGGTGATAAAGTTCAATTTAGTATGACAAAAAAAGTGTGAGCTCAGTCCCTATTGAAAGTCCATGGTATGACTCAATGAAAAATTGGCTAAATAGTGATCGGAAAACAAGCAAAAAGGGTAGAATATATTTCTATAAGTTATTTCTTTGGATTACATTACAAAATGAATTTATTATACATTATAATACTCGTATAAATAATTTTATTAGTTCAAATTAATGACCGTCAAGGTACAAAAACTATTGAGTCGCTATTAGACCGTTTTCACATTATCCGATCCGATAACGGATGTCGGAAGGATATCAATAGAAGAATCCAAGATTCCGCCTGTAATGTATGGGATATCGGTCCGACATCCGATATCGGATCGGATAATGTGAAAACGCACTTAGGTCTACATTTTACACTTTTTAAAACCAAGATTAATTAGAGTCAGTTGTATGGTCGGTATGTAGTGTAAATAAAAAGTCGAAAAGTTGTAGGTCCTTTCTATACTATTTGCTATGCTGAACCTTACAATTCAACCTGTTAACATATCAATTGTACCTACCATATTCTTAGAAATAAATATTATGATTATGATTACGATGATTATGTATAATAGGCAGGCTTTTGTACCCATATTACAGTACTTTCAATATGTGCTATCCTATAATTAAATTCGAACACTCGCGTAGACACTTCTAATATTATTTGAATGGCATTACCAACATTAAATCTCCTTTTGAAAATAAATTTTAAAGAATATCCCACTATCAGATCAGAGCCACTGGTATTTAATTTAAAACAAATGCCTATAATAAATAAATCCGATTAACCTTTAGGTTGTCTGCTGTCGAATTTAATTATTTTCATAGAAAATATTTTCCTTCCAGCTCGAGATTCTTTGAAGCCCTGTAAATTTTTCTTTGTGACAACAAGATATGACATTTATTTCAGGAAATTTACAAATACATACATTACATACATTTATTGTAATAAATAAGAGTACAAGTGACCAAGATAAAGATGATACAGTAGGGTATTTTTAAAGTTTATGTAATGAAGAAGTAAAATTGCGGCCTTTTTTAGGTATTTCTATTTATGGAATAAATTGGAAATATCTAATACCTACATACTTATTATATATTGGTAGCGGCTCCATTCGTTCAATATTCGTTCGCAATTCATTTTGACATATAAGTCACTTGAGCATATTCTGACAAAAGGTATTTTGATAAAGAGTTTTTAGTGTGTCGCAGTTCCATTTGCAATTTTGATACTTAGGTCTTTATACACAAAGTTGGTTATGGCATGAACGATTTTTTTCCTAAGCAGATAAGAAGTTAACGTTATTAGCATCAACAAGAATATTATAAATTCAATTTAGACCCAGATTTTTAAAACATTTTTGTTATGAATTGTGCGTCCTTGTATTTAATGTCATTGAAGTAGCTTGTACTCAATGTCATTGCAGTAGCTTGTACTCATCAACTTATAATATAAATAAAACATTAAAAAAATGAATTAATAAAGCTGTAATATCTATGTATGCGACACTGAGATTTGAACCCGTGACCTGTGGCTTGTAAGTCTAACGATAATCGCCGGGGCTATACCTGGCCGTGACATATGGGTCGAAATTAGACTTTGCATAGCTTTCGCGTGTTTGTAACAAGCGTTGCTTCAACGATTCTGAAGAATGGAAGAATACATTTCACAAGATGACGGAGATCTGTCAAATGGTAGAAGAGAAAAACGTGAGATAGATGCACTGACAAGTATATACTCTTTTCGACGACTGTCAAATCGCATGCCTAAAATAAATATGTAATTTTTTTAATTACTTTGGACTTTATTATCGGTGGGAAACGTCTGTTTTTAATTTACCTAAAATATTACTTATGTAGAAACAGGCATGTAATGAGGAGGAACACTCAAAGGATATGACAGATGGCGCCACCCTATTAGTCCGTGAGACGTGAGAGCGAGAAGCTGATAATTATGTTTTTTTTTCTCTCTCACATATGAACGACAGTGACATGCCTAGACTCTTACATAGGCGCCGCCTGGCGGGGTAAAGTGTCAGTGTGCCTCCTCATTTACGCTAATGTGTAATAGAAGAACAGAATAAAAAGCATGCGACACGGCTCATCACCTACTCTCGACCCAGCTCCACTGGCGTGGTGGTTTGCCATATGGATTCCTAAATGTAAGACACTAAGGTCCAAACCAAACCACGCAAAAATGTAAATGTATTATTAAATTAAAGTATTAAATAAAGGTCAAACTTATTGGGTGGATTATCATGCTGTTAATATTGTTAAATAGGGACAATAAAAGTCAACCTCGTACTATTATCTGTTTCGAATTTGCCCGGTCAAATATTTAGATTTTTTTATTTCCATATAAATATGTTGGTGGTTTTTATATGTTAAATATCTGAAAAATTATGTGCTATTCATTTCTGCTTAAAAATATCTGTTATTATATCAGCTCTAGAGCACGTTAGACAAAATTCAAAAAGTCTATATCAATAAAAATAGTCTTATTTTCCGTCATATGTTTAGGTGGCTTCGGGTTGTAAACCTTAAAACTGATTTTTTTCTGCATGTTTCCACCATTAAATTACTGTGAGGTATTTTGCTGAAAGAAAACGCTTATTTTCTGGGCGTAGTTTTTTCTAATATCTTCCATTCCAAACTATTGGTGGATTCGTAAATATAGGTTTTTTAAATTGCGATTAAGCGCTGTATATGAAATAAAACTGCAGAATTATTTTCAAAAATATCGTACCGGTCTTAGGCTATAATTGTTACCAATTTTGAATACCACACCTATTTTGCGCCATAATCAATAAATTTTTGATAGGGCGTCTTTAAAAATAAGAATATAAAAAAAAATCTAAATGGTCCGACACAGATAAAAATAATTTGTGTTGAAAAAATCATTTCTCTATCTTTAAAACCCAGGGAGGAAATAGCGTTTCTATGGAGAATTGACCCCTCCTGTTATGTCTTAAGGGCAAGTTCCGTAAAACGATTATTTAGGATCCTTTGAAAATTCCTTTGTTGGTTAAATTTAACCTTATTATAAGTTAACGTTGTAGATACAAAACTGGGTCGCATGACCCGCATGTTGACATAGAAGGATAATAAGCACGTTCTCCAAGATATTTTATTAAAAATATTGTTTCTAATGAAGGAAAAATGTTCATGTATGCCGGAAAGTGAATCTGCGTGTGACGAAACTCCGCCACGAGGGTTATAAGTACAGTACATGTGTCACAAAATTGATGTAAGTTTTTTTTTTCTGCCACTATGTTGTTTTTTGGTTTGGGAATATATTGTGATTGTATATGTTTATTTTAAAATAATATTACGTTTACAAAATAAAATTAATAACTACATGCAAACATGTGAAAGGTAAAATAGGAGATATTTTTTTTATACAAATCGCTTCATATCTCTTTTCTCATTTCTTGTATTTAGTTAAAAACGAACGAAGCAAAATAATGAGAAAACAGAATTCAATGACAAATAATGTTGTAGATATTTTATTGGCTTGAGGCTTTAAGTCCACCCTTTGTACCTTATTTTGTTGTGCAATAAAGATTAAATAAATACATAAATAATATTTTATTTAAACACCTATTGTTGTATTATTTTTTAATTAATTATAAGAGTTTTAAGTCTGTGCTCCGTTATCAAGGGAATCCCAGGAATAAAATAATATTTTCCATTAAATATTAATAACTAACAATCAAAATTAACTGTTTAAAATAACTAGTGTGGCAATATCAAATTATAAATAATGTGTACAATATTTAGAATAAATGTCTTAAATACTCAGAATCGAATACTATGCTTATTAAGATCTTATTCATTTATACTTAATAGGTAACTATGAATATAATATTCGTAATTCGACATTAAGTAGAAGCAAAATAATTATATAAGAGACAAACTTAGATGACGTTCATTCTCAAGGTTAATTGATATTAAAACCTCAGTTGTTGCATTTTCTTGAAATTGAAAACGTAATATGCATGACAAAATGTATTAAGGCGTATTAATTTTTAAGGTCTATATGGTAAGACAACGTAAAGACTTAAAATAAATATCGTATTTAAAAGTCTGAAATAGTTGTCTGTGCTAAGCATTAATGTATATCGCGCCATCTAGCGGTGAATCATCTATGTAACTTCCGCAAATAAATTTGTGCGACCTGTGTCTGTATCTATCTTTCAGGAATAATGAGGAGGCACACTGACATTTTATCCCGCCAGGCGGCGCTTGTGCAAGTGTCTAGGCACGTCACTGTCATTCATATGTGTGAGAGAGAAAAAAAACATATCATCTTCTCGCTCTCACGTAGGGACTAATAGGGTGGCGCCATCTGTCATAACTTTTGAGCGTGCCTCCTCATTTCTTTCACTGCACAGACTGGTACAAGTTCTTTTGGTTTTTCAAAGGAATGTTGTGGTTTGGAATGGTTTTAACTCATTAATGTTCAATAAACTGGTGAATTTTATTTCATTATTTCATTAATTTGGTAATTTTCAGTTATTATTTTCATTGTGTTGGTGTGGTGAAAAATGTTGTGCTACAGTTAGTGGCATAATTTGTTTAACTGTCCTCGAAACACTCGCTGTGCTAAGGGTTTCAAGTTAAAAGGGATATACTTATTACGAGACTTGTCAAATTAATTTATATTTGGAACCTTTAAAATGAGATATTTTTAATCTTTAATAAAATATAATTATATGATCAAAGGAACTTACCTGGAACTTACTATACGAAGCTTCTTGCTCGGTACGGCAGTCTCGTGCCCTCCCATAAGCCTGACGGCTTTTATCCCACATAGAGAGGGCTGTTCATATAGAATAGCGTTGAACCAAAGACATATGTAACTCCGTATTGGGACCGTGCGCGACGACAACGCCACGTGATAGGTGACCATTATGGACAATATTGTCGCCGCTGTTAAGCGAGAAGTAAGTAAACATTGTAAAAAAATTAATGAAATTTTGTGTTATTTTACTATATTAGACAATTTTGGACGATGATGGTTATAACATTATCGCCAATAACATTAAAATTGTTATTTTCAGTGAGAAAGTAACAAACAGTAGGCCTAGCACATGATGGCCGCGGGAGTATGTCGCCGCGAGATAGACTACCCGTCCTTATGTCATTAATACAGTTAGAAGAAGACGTGGCATCTATCTCGCGGCGACATACTCCCGCGGCCATCATGTGCTAGGCCTACTGGTGACTAAAACGGGGTTTCGTGCCATCACTCACGAAATCATTTTCCAACCCGAGACGATGAATAAATGCAAGAAATTGGTGCTAGCTGGGCATTTTATAGAAATCGAAGACATTATTCCACCATTTGTACTTATGTGCAATAAATCATTGACTTTTGAAATTGTTGATCAGTTCACTGCTATGCTATGTCATTTTCATAGGCTAACTGTAGGTATTATTTATAAATATCATTTACAGGGTACAGGGTTTATTGTAAAATAAAAACAATCCATTTCGATTTGTACACAGGAGCGCACATGAGAAAACAACTCAAATGATTTAGGAACATACCTAACTGGGATTGGCTTCCACATCGGCATTTCTACCTCCAATAAAGTTTGCACTACAAATTCACCGTAAATTCAATTCAATACTTGTATCAAATGATTACGCACTTTATGTAAAACTTCAGAGGTGAGATGACACTTTTCTTCTTACGGCAATTATCCACTTAAACGGTGGTTACGTTTCCACCACGGTCTTGGAAATAGCTAGAATTTAGTTGCTATTTTTCTTGGAGTCATTACAATTCACCACAACAAACTTTACTAGGCCCTTATTAAATTTATCTCAAAAACGATATGAAAATGTTTACTGCAATATGGATTTGACAGCGTAAGTCAGCGACAACAATGTCAATTTTGGCCGTAGTGAGCGCTGTGATCGTTTTAGTTACCCCCTCCACCCGCTTTGCACCCTGCCAATAGACCGATAAAGTCTAAGAAAAAAACGTACCTCAAAGCTAGATGGCGCTAATATTCATATTTTACATTTTAACACATATCAAGCTAACAATATGGGCCAAATTGTCAAAAGTTTTAAGCTTGTGTCGAGAGATGGCAGTCCATGCACTGTTATTACACTTTTTACTTTGACAGTAACTCTATAATACTCGATCCTCTTTGGTTGAACTAAATGATTTAATGATTTGATGATATGTCAAAATGCAATTTTTTTAACTTTGAAATAGTGACCTAGGCGCTGTGCCGCAGCGCTACCATTTGTAAACCCGTATCGAACAAGAACGGAGTAGGTAGCTATAATACTGTTTTAGACAAAACATCACTGGAGTTATATCGTAACCACGGATCTTATTTTTAACTTATGATCTTTTATTCTCTAACGTATTTAATCTAAAACGTTTAAACTATAACAAAGTTAAAATGCTTTTATCGCCTGTAGGACTCACGCCTTAAATGGCTTACCGCGAATCCTACACAAGATACTCAGTTTCATATGGTCGTATCTCATTTATTACTCCTTTATAATATTAACCATTTTCCGGGGATATAAGGATGAGTATTCATTATGGCATTCTTGTATCTATATTCGTTCTTTACAAACAGCTAAATGCTAGGCTGAAAATTTTAAAAGGGTACTTTGAACTAATGGATATAAATATTGTATAAAAGTAATGTTTCTTTCTTTGATAAAGTTATAGTAAAATATTGTACTTAGCAAGTCTATCAGTTTTTAAAAACATTTCTGATAATCGTATGAATTCCTTATTTTATTTTGTTATAAGTAAAGTCTAGCCAAAAAGGGTAGAAATTAAAAAGTGGCAACATTGTACCTAGTGTCATCCCTTTTAAATCAATATCTGTGAGAAAACGAGACGACATTACGATATGTTGCCTATATCGACTTTTCAATCTTGGGAAAATATTCCTGATAGTACTCTTGTTAAATAGCACACTCAACGAAGCCTACCTCATCGGAAATAATTCGTGTATAAGCGAATTTTGGTATAATTGTAGGGAATGGTGTCATAATCCACATACTCAAAGTACTCGGGGGTGGGGGTGGAGATAATGAGTGGAGGGGGGTGTAAAGGTACCTTTTTTAGTTTTTCGTGAATACCTCTTAAACTGTGCCACGTAGCAAAAAATGTTCTAAGACACAAGTAATCTTCAGAAAATTCTCTACAAAAAAAGTATGTACACTTTTTATCTGGGATCAATTTTTAATTTTTTATTCATGAAATATGGAGAGGAAAAGATGGACAGAAAAGATTTATTTTTATAATGCAAGTGTGATCAAAAACATTGTGTGTAACTCGGGAAGTATGAATATTACTAACTCGAGTCTTTAAATCGCTCCGGCAAGCCAACTTACTCTCGTGAGTATTATTCAACTTCCTCCCCTTGTTGCACAATGTACTATTATTGTCCATCTTTTCCCCTCCATATTTCATGAACTATTGATCCCAGATAAAAAGTGTACATACTTTATTTGTAGAGAATTTTATGAAGATTACTTGTGTCTTAGAACATTTTTTGCTACGTGACACAGTTTAAGAGGTATTCAGGAAAAACTAAAAAAAGGTACCTTTACACCCCCCTCCACCCGTTATCTCCACCTCCACCCCCGAGTACTTTGAGTATGTGAATTAAGACACCATTCTCTACAACTATGCCAAAATTCGCTTATACACGAATTATTTCCCCCGAAAGGCAGTTAAGTGTTCGTTGGGCGTGCTAAAAGTGACTTGGCCATTTTAATTTTAATTTTACTAATTATAAATCACATATTTCAATAAAAGTAATAAATCACTATTGATATAAAATTGAAGATTCAAAGGCCCCTACAGCGACATCCGACGTTGAATATAATTATGTATACCCAGTTATATCAGTCGACTGCTCACACACACATTACATTGTTTTACAAAAGCTCCCACTGCCTTATATATTATTATGTCAGTCTAGCAAGTGGTGGAAGCACAAGGTCATTCTAGCATTCGAAATACTGTACTATTTTATTTATAAAGAAATTTATTCTATGCAACTGGAGTGCAGAGCCTAAACCAACACTCCAAAACAAAAAAAAAACTTGTAAACAGAAATCCTGCATGTGTTTATTATGTTATGGCGCTGCCCACAATGCCCAAAACATTTCCTGTGCCTACGACAGTCGTTTGTTTTTCCGCTCGTGGTCGCCCGTCGTACCAGTGCCGGTTGTTTTTGGTTTTTATTTTGAATATTATGTGGGTACTGCGAAGCTTTCTCGTTTGTTCTATATTTTACGAATACTGTTATGAACACTTTCTGGAACTGACGTCGTGCCCGCGTACAGAAGTAATTCGGAAATACTATACTTACTTAATTGCCTTATGTGATTTTTATTTAATGTTTGTTTGGTATTTTTTGTTACTTCTATTTCTAACCTAATTTGTCGTTTGTCATCACCATGACCTGACGCTAGGATGAATTCCGTCTCCTCATATATTAAACTTAGCACAACTTCAAGTACACACTCGCGCGTGAAAACGAAACTTGTAGACTGTCAGAAGTGAAACGAGTGAGTTGCTAAAATGTTTACAGCCTACCAAAACAAAATTATATTTTATTTCACAGAGCACATTGCGTTCATAATTATGTTTGCATCAGTAATAGGGCTGTAACGGACAGATAAAGTTAACAGCCGCACTCTGGGACTTAATGATCGTTTATCGCAACCGACGCGACGCTAACGGCCTGCAGCGCGTTTTATAATACTCCATTTTAATTGTGCTACAATTGACTGTCGTAGCAATATGGTGCTCTGGCAAATGCTTGTTACTGCTGTATCGATCGTTTCATTTAGGAAGACACGTATGGCCTGTATTGTCAATTTATTGGCGACCGGTCTGACATTTACTCGATTTTACGAGATCTGCATTTGACGCTCTCGTTGTTTCGTTGCCTGACAATGGACAACTTTTCTAAACTATCAAGAAGTTTCGTGCGTCCTTATCGTATGTTTTCCTCGGACATATATTTCGCACAAAACCAATAATAATATTAAATACCTACCTGAGGGCACCATTCATAAGCGCGCATCCTATAACATAACATATTACGTTCTACCGATGTTTTTATTTAAGGGGCAGGTAAAAATCAGATATAGGTACCATGTCGAAGGGACAATTAAACTATTGCTTTTATGTCCTTGTGCTTTCACAAAAATATGCACTTTTATCGTGTGGGAAAAGAATCCTGGTAACCGGCAAACGAGCAGAATTCATGTTTCATAGTACTCTGCACTTCCTGGAATTCAAATGCTTTTTTACGGCTCCAGTTTTAATGTTACCTTACGTTTTGCATAGGGTTACCACTTTATTATGGTTACAATTTTGTTGAACGTAAATGTGCACTCGAATATATTTTATTTATTTAATAATATATAAGGATGTGTGACTCAACCTCGTATAGTTTTAAGTGACATCAATATGGTGCGTCTTTTATGAGTTTGAGTTGTAAGGCCGAATCAATATTACATATAGAACATTGCTGTGCGAAATATTTAAGCGTTTAAAATTTAGCTTTCTAATTTCTAATTGGTTTCTAACTGGTCTTTGACGAAAGCTCAGATGTCCAAACTCGGGGTTTGCCAGAGAGCTATGGAGCATATTAAGTGTAAAATTAAGGGATCGGATCCGGAACACCACGCTGCGCTCTAAGACTCAAATAATAGACGTAGCTCGGAAAGCGGCTAAGTTGAAGTGGGACTGGGCTGGCCATGTCTGCCGAATGCCGGAAGACTTGTGGGCCAAGATAACCACAGAGTGGGAGCCCCACGAGTCAAACCGGGGATCCGGCAGACCACACCGGCGATGGCGGGATAACCTGGACTCATTTTTGATTGGCTGGCCAGAAATAGCACTAGACAGAGAAGATTGGAAAAAGAGGGGGGAGGCCTTTGCCCAGCAGTGGGACACAGTGGGCTCTGAATAATAATAATAATAATAAAAAAAAAAAAAATTGACGCTGTCAACTTCAAACGTGTTTTTCTAATCTCTCTAAAAATTTTTTGTATATTTTGTATTTACATGTTGATTTTTGAGTTACTTTTTGTGGAAACCAGAACCCAAGCCAGTTCTACATGTGACCAAACTTATATTGGGTATATTTCACCATAAAAATGATCGACATGTACAAGACAAATATCACGGAATGATTACGAGAAGTAAAGCACGCGGACAATCAGCGGTTCTACAAAGCGCACGCCCACCACCCTCGCCCGCCTCGTCCGTCTCCTCGCAACCGCCGTCGAGCGACGAGTTCGCCACCGCCGCGGCCGACACCAGCGAGTCGAGCGACGAGAGCGGGCCGCCGCCGCCGCCGCCACGACCACCTGCGCGACGAGGGCGGCCACCGCTGCCGGCACGCTTGGGGCCTGCGGGACATCCTGCCCCGCCCACGGCTCCCGCTGCCGGTGGTGTAGTGCGCCGCATGAGATGGTCTCAGTTGATGAACGAGAACGTCATGCGAGCGTACTATGGGGCTACAGAGGGGGGAACTAGGCTGTCAGCGTATCGTCCAAGAATGCTGCTTCTGTTTCAGACGCTTGAACCCACCACCACCGTATCGGAGCAGCGACTATCGGATCAGGTGCGCGTCATTCAGCGGTCAAGGCGGTTGGATGACGCCACACTTGATCGGCTTCGCCAGGAGGCTCTCGCTGCTCGCGCGGACCCCGCCTCGGGGCGGAATTTGCCCGCCATGTCGCCGGACCCGGTGCCCGAACCCGACCTGGCACCGGATGCGCCGCGGGTTGATTCCGGTAACGACGGCGGGGACTTCGCGAGTCAGAGCGTGAGTGAGCCTGCTAATGAGCAACTGAGGAGGTCTTTGGAAGAGGCGATTACGCAGTATCGCTCCACAAACAATCCTAGGCCACGATTACCACGTCTGCCTATGAATAGACGCAATCTAGCGTTAATGGGAGCCTTAAACGCTTTACTAGAGCCATTTATACGGACTAGTAAAGATCTAGATGATACACACTCGATCATGTACTGCGGAGCCATCGCGGCGTGCCGTGTTGCTCGAGTCAAGTTTCCGGACGCTGACCGTGCAACTAGGACCGCCGGAGGTGTCCCTGCATGGCAAGTACGGATCGAGCGTCGTATCAACTCGTTTAGGACTCTCATTGCAAAGCTGATCTGCTTCAGAGGGGGTAATAATCGCCCTCGAGTAATGCGTTTTGTGAACCAGGCATTCGCGGGGACGGACATCAGGCCCCGCGACTATTTGGCCAATGTCACAGAGCGCATCGACTTCCTGAAGCAGAAAGTCTATGCATGGGCAAGCCGTATTCGCCGCTACAGAAAGCGTGTGGACCGATTCCAGCAGAATCGTCTTTTTCAAAGCGACCAAAGGAAAGTATACCGAAGGTGGGAGGAAACCGACCCTCGTGTGTCTGACGTGCAGCTGCCGGATGCTACTGCCATGTCTGATTTCTGGCGTAGCATCTGGTCGGTGCCCGTCGAACACACGGAGAGTGAGTGGATGACCGTTGTCGAACGCGAGTGCGAGAACATCGAACCTATGGGGGCTATCACCATCAGCCCCGACGACGTAAGTTGTGCTACCCGTACGACCCAGAACTGGAAAAGTCCTGGACCGGACGGATTGCACAACTTCTGGCTAAAATGGTTTCGATGCTCGCACTCGCGTTTGGCAACGCAATTTCAACAAGCCCTCGATCTTGGTTCTCTCCCACCTTCCCTAACAACTGGTGTTACTTTCCTGCTCTATAAGTCCGGTAGTACCACGGAAGCAAAAAACTACAGACCCATTACGTGCTTGCCTACACTTTACAAGCTCCTTACATCCATTTTGAGAGCAAAAATTAACGCGCATATTGTCGCTAACAACATTCTGGCTCCCGCTCAAAATGGATGTAGGGTTGGGTCCCGTGGTACTAAAGAGCTCCTCCTCATAGACATGACCATCTGCCAACAAGTTCGGCGGAACAAGGGAGCCATCTCGGCCGCTTGGATTGACTATAAGAAGGCCTATGATTCGGTGCCTCATTCATGGCTGAGAAGGGTATTGGAGCTGTATAAACTTGATGCAGCTTTAATATCCTTCCTGGCTGCATGTATGAGGCAGTGGATCACAGTCCTTCGTCAACCAGGAGGCAGGGATGGCCCCCTGGCCCGCAGGACTTCATAAGGATTGAGCGAGGAATATTCCAGGGTGACAGTTTGAGTCCATTATGGTTCTGCCTAGCTCTGAATCCCCTCAGCACGCTGCTGAAGGATTCTGGGCTAGGTTGCCGGCTTCGGAGAGAGGGTGAAGTCATCTCTCACCTTCTGTACATGGACGATCTCAAACTATTTGCACCGAACACCCAAGACCTGATGGTGCTATTGAAAACCACAGAAGTTTTCAGTACCGCCATCAGAATGGAGTTTGGTGTCGATAAGTGTGCGGTCATGCATGTACAGCGGGGGGAGGTTGTAAATTCAGAAAATTTACAACTTTCTGAGACGATGTCGTTCAGATCTATCTCTGAATCAGAAACCTATAAGTACCTTGGTATGTCACAGTCGTTGGGTATTGAGGATGTTGGCATTAGACGGTCGGTGAAGGAGCGCTTTTTCAGTCGGCTCACAAAAGTCCTTAACAGTCTTTTGTCAGGAGGCAACAAAGTGCGCGCCTTTAACGCCTGGGTAATGCCTCTACTCACATACTCCTTTGGCATACTACGGTGGACCCAGACTGAGCTGGACGCCCTGGATCGGAGGGTCCGTTCACTGCTTACCACACATCGTATGTTACACCCGCGCTCGTCTGTTATGAGATTGTACATCCCACGGAAGTGCGGAGGTCGAGGCTTCCTAAACGCCAAAGATCTCCACAACCGTGAGGTGTACAATCTCAGGAATTACTTCCTTAACAACGAGTGTGGGATGCATCGTGATGTGGTGGCAGTTGACGGAAACCTCACGCCGCTCTCCTTGGCGAAAGAGAACTGGCGCAAACCTGTGGTACTAAGTACTGCGGACCGCAAGGCGGTATGGGAGAGCAAGCAGCTACACGGGCGGTTCTACAAGGCCCTCACGGGACCCGATGTAGACCTGCTCGCATCGGTGAACTGGTTACGATTCGGGGACCTCTTCGGAGAAACCGAGGGTTTTGCCTGTGCAATTGCGGACGAAGTTATGATGACGAACAACTACCGGAAATATATCCTGAAGGACGGTACGGTCGACATTTGTCGGGCATGCCGCCGTCCCGGAGAGTCACTCAGGCATATCATTTCCGGTTGTTCTCATCTTGCTAACGGCGAGTACTTGCACAGACATAATCTCGTAGCCAGGATTATTCACCAGCAACTTGCTCTTCAATACGGCCTTGTGGACCGCGAAGTACCGTACTACAAGTACTTGCCTGCGCCAGTTCTTGAAAATGGTCGTGCCACGCTCTATTGGGATCGATCTATTATCACTGACAGGACTATTGTAGCCAATAAGCCTGACATTGTGATAATAGATCGACCGCAACGCCGGGCCGTGCTCGTTGACATCACCATCCCCCATGATGAGAATCTCGTGAAAGCCGAGAAGGACAAGTCCAGTAAGTACCTAGACTTGGCTCACGAGATAACCGCCATGTGGGATGTTGATTCAACGATCATTGTTCCGATAGTCGTTTCAGCGAACGGTCTCATAGCGAAGAGTCTCGACCAACATCTTAAGAGACTCTCGCTTGGTGGCTGGATCAAGGGCCAGATGCAGAAGGCGGTGATCTTGGACACGGCGCGGATAGTCCGACGGTTCCTCTCTCTGCAGCCCTAACCACCGGCAGCTTGGGCCCTGCCCCGCTGCTGGCGGCACCCTAGGTTAGGTTTTTTATAATATGTTTATATGTTTTTATATTGTTTTGTAAATGTTTTTATATTTTATTTTTATATACATATTGTAAAAAACCTAGTAGCCTAGAGAATGAAAATAAATACAGAAATAATAATAATAATTTCTAATTGATGTCTGGAATCCGATTTGATATTGAAATCCAAAAATTGGAAATGGAAGAGATTACATACCTTGCAACTTTGACCAAAACGACAGTATTAGGATTTCCCGGATACCATACATTATTATTCGCCACCGAAGTAACAATTTTGAAATAACATTATGTAAATATATTGTAAGAAATTCATTTTTGTTTACCTTTGAATATACCTTACAAACAAAAATAACATTACATGTAGCATTTGGAGTTAATTAACTTTGATCATTCATTTTGAACAGAAGCTCAGATTCCAATATCTTAAAAAGTCGAAAAAGTAATTAGAGTGAGTGATTCTGCCAACCCTGGGATTTGAGTTTGGATCCCGGGAGGCCGCATTCTGTTATGAAATGTATAGGTTTTCGGCACATGAGGTTTTTAGCGTAATGAAACTGCGATAAATATTTGCACTTAACTTAGATTATGCCGGTTTGGAGACTATTAAAGCCGGCCAAGAATGCCGAGTTTTATTTTTCGTGCTCTCCGAGACCTGTATTTTTTTGGAGAACTGAACGGGGCGCCAGCTCTAATTGATGTTTGAAAGCTCTGGACAGCCATCGAATAACCATTATTGACACCAAATAGAATCTAGGAAATATTAATAAATACCTTTTTAGTATTGGTAAATATTCATTTTTACTTAACATAAAAAGTCTCATAAAAGTACCTATGTGCAAGTATTTACTTTCGCAGTATTTGAAATGATTTAACTCGGATGAAAGGCACCACTTCAGTCTAGGAAAATTAATACACGCAAACAAAGTTGTGTGCAACACATTACATATTGGGTGTATTTTTTTATAACGGGATTTATATTCTGGATAATTATGATATTTATGATAGGTTGTCAAAGAGCTGCCTATGTAAAAATAATACATCTAAAATACTTATTAATACATATTATAAAAAACACAATCCCCAATGAGGGCTCTACTGCACGAACGAAGCAGCCTGTTTGCCACCGAAATGGTAAAAAAAGCCTTAAAATCGATCATAGGAGTAAAACCGAAAATCTTATACAGTGTATAGTCCGGCTGTTGAAGTTTGCATAAAGGGATATTGCGAGTGCAGCGGTCTTAAAACATTCACAATAGCAACAATTATTCGCATTTTCAATCAGTGCAGCCTATATAATGCAAAGTTGTATAATTGTATATCTACATAATACATATAAGTACCGCAACGTAGAAGTATGATGTATAACAATATATAGAGGTACATACATAATAAGTAGTTAGGTTTTAAAAGGTTCTCAAAATTGCAAATTAATTGATTTAAAGTTACGAATTTCCCTTAGTTTTCATTTTCTTATGGACTGCTATTATTTTGCACTCAACTGCACGTAGTCTGTCTAGTTATTTTATAGCGTTTGTGGCGTATAAACCAACTAATTTTTATAAAATAGCATAATTCTCCGTTTTACTGCAACTTTCAACCACTTTGAAGCATATCTCCTCATTAAACGAAGAGCAGCGACCTTTCATTACGTACCAGAATTTTAATTAGTGCTTTAGGTCTGAACATTGAATATTACACGTTTTATAATTAAAGCAGTCTGCAGTGAAACTCATCAAGTAAAATGATAGCAAGTCATTTTTTATTTCGTCTTAACATTGAATTAATAATATAGGTACAAAAATGTATAGGTACCTTTCATAGTATAATGAAAAAATTGTGAATAAAATACAAAATAAAATAAATAAATATTGGGGGGACAACTTACACAGATCAACCTCCCCAAACTAAGCAAAGCTTGTACTATGGGTGCTGGGTGACTATATACATATTTATATACATAAATACATACTTATATACATAGAAAACAACCATGACTCAGGAACAAATATCAGTACTCATTACACAAATAATTGCCCTTACTGGGATTCGAACCCAGGATGGCGGCTTAGCAGGCAGGGTTACTATTACTACCGACTGAGTGAGACCGGCCGTCAAAAGGACATCAGAATCAGAATCAGAATCAGATCATAATAACCTAAAATGATTTTAGATAATCTCTCCCAATGTTTAGGTACTTTTGTCTATTTAAAATTGGATGGTTTTATTTTAGATAACTAACATGCAATTGACTACCATTCATTTTTCATTTAAAAGGCTCACGCTCAGTGTGTTATAACAAATTAATAAACTATTTGCCTACAAAATTAAATAAAAAACTGGCTTGTAAAAACGAATGTGTCAATTGCATGCAAAACAAGCAATACGGGTTATCTCTCGACTTTGCAGAAATTTTCTTCTTTGTCGAAATTGTAATTTATGACTAGTGAAAATCAGGCGGCTAGCCAAAGTAACAAATAACGCTATGTGGTGATCGGAACGCAGTGTCGCGCCATTACGTGAGAGCGATAGGGAGAGATAGCTACGATACACTTACGAAGTGTAAACGATTATGGCATTGGCTAGGTACCCAGGCCCCGTAGCCGAATGGCATTTCTCCGACGCCAAACGAAAGCGATACGCCGCTGGCTCTGTCGCGCCAATACGCAAGCGCGATAGAGATAGATATCTACTAGCGCTTCGTTTCGTGAGCGTTTCGTGAGCGATTGTGCCATTCGGCTAGCCACCCTGATGATATTACCCCTTTGTCCTTTCAGCTTGCGTTTGACACGTTTCGCAATTTTGCTTTGTCGCACCGAGTAGCAATTTAGCGTTATAATGGGAATAAAAACGAAATTCAGTTGCAAAATTTAAAATCAACTTGCATTTGATGCCTATACCACCCTATACCATGTGTAACATGATGATTGCATGTGAAGAAAACTATGAGAGCAAGCGTATCTAATAACAATAATAGCTACCTTTCGACTTAGCTTCACAAAAATTACTAATAAATATAAATGTCCTAGGATTCCTAGGAACTACCTCATTATGATTATGGTATTATTACTATTAACTACTATAACTGTTTAAACCGGTCTGGCCTAGCGTGTAGTGACCCTGCCTGCTAAGCCGCGGTCCCGGGTTCGAATCCCGGTAAGGGCATTTATTTGTGTGATGAGCACAGATATTTGTTCCTGAGTCATGGATGTTTTCTATGTAAGTATATAAGTATTTGTATATTATATATATCGTTGTCTGAATACCCACAACACAAGCCTTCTTGAGCTTACCGTGGGACTCAGTCAATCTGTGTAAGAATGTCCTATAACATTTATTTATTTAAAATTTATTTTGAGCTTTTATCGAGTAATAAAAGGTCTCAAATTAAAAAATATGCGAGTCTGTAAGTGATAAATAAAAGTATGGAAGAAAAACATATTTAACCAATTATTATCATCGGTTTTATTTTAGCTGTCAGACTTAGATTCTTATATTACTTGTATGCCGTTGCCCGCTTTTATGTCCATAACGCCCACATAACTACGAAACGGTTTGGTAATTCACTTATTTCACGACTAGGGATTGCAATCCCGTCCAGCAAATCCGGTCATCCAATACGGGTCTGGGTTTTTTAAGAGCTATTATGCGTCCGGTTAAAACCACTAAATCCGAAAATATATACATTTACACCTGAATTCGATGAGATAAAGAAAACTATTGGGAGGTTGTATGTGTTGAACAGAACAAATGAAAAAGTAGCGTACCTGCTTCAGCTATTTTCTTATGAATAATAGATACAATCAATTAGGTAGATTTAAAGTTTCATGTTACAGTGAAACTGGCGTTCTATAGTAGTTTTACTGTTAACTTTTATGGAATCGAGAGAATATAAAAAAAAATATCTTATCAGTACGAAAATGTGGAAAAAAAATCATTAAAAATCATCTTTCATCTGTCTATAAAAACCGGACTTTGTCCGGTCGGATCCGATCGGAATACAACCAAAATCTGTCCGGATTTGGATGAGAATAAATTCGGTTTGCACTCCCTATTCACGACGAAGGCCGTACTTCAATAATCGCCTTTCCAACCGCATGTAAACAGAACCATTACCGAGGCGGGAATAAATCCCAACTAAACTATTGCTTAATTCCCCGGACGGGCTCTGGTTTCAGCGAAAGGTGAAAGGATTAACATTCCACAGCAGTGAGGTTTACATCCCTTGTTATGCCGGAATATTTACTTTAACCTGTATGTTTCGGTTAAAAGGAATTATCGTTTAATGGGGTGTAATTGTCTACGGAATATACGAGACTTTTATTATGCTAGAATAATATTAAACAGAGAAGTGAAACTGCTCCAGTTTGCCACTAAAGGCTTCTAAGTTCTTCTAACCTACCGCCCACACATCCTAAAGCAAAATTAAAATTAACCTCCTTGCGTTAACCCGGCATTTGCCACGGCTCATGGGAGCCTGGGGTCCGCTTTGACAACTAATCCCAATATTTGTAAATAAATCCGTCACCATACGGGTACAGGACAGGGTAACAAAATGCATTCGAAGGTTATTAGGGTTTCCCATCACAAGGCAATGACTGGGTTTTTTAAATTTCATAAAAAGTAACACGCATCGTTTACAGGTAAGATTTGCGTGAGATTTCGTTCGCATGGAAGCGTCAGCTAAATACCAGCAATACGCGGCAATCAAAACTGTTGCCAACTTGGCTTACAATTAGTACCTACGTATACATAACTCTTACTTGTTTTTTTTTAACATAATGAGAAAGGCTTGTTTGTTTACTACGAGTAATAGTAACCCAATAAAAATATACAGAAAAAAAAATAAAAAAAAAATTATAGGACATTCTTATACAGATTGACTGAGGCCCACGGTAAGCTCAAGAAGGCTTGTGTTGTGGGTACTCAGACAACGAATCAAATCGAAATATGAATCTTTAGTTGATAATTTATTAACTTACCACTAACTCTTTTTATAGAGAAGTCATTACGACTGTACAATGGCAAATTAATTACTTTTTGAAGTTTTGTATCTGTATACAGATACACTTTCATCAGCTTTCATCTTTTAAGGGCTGCATAAAAATAATGACGTTTTAGTAACTTGACGAGGAGTTTCTTAATTTATTGTCTCAAAAGGACCCAAGAGGAGATTCAGAATAAGCTGTATTGTTCTGTGAAGTTTAAAAATGTAAATGTAAGCTTGTGTTAGTTGGCACTGAAATATCAACTGGAATAATAAATTAACTATTTATATCATATTTATAGATTAAAACATATTCTATAAAAATATTTTTTTGTATATTAATCTTTTCCACCTGGAACAAAGATGCCGAACACCCATTCTTCGGAATTTCTGGGAGGTCTTTGCGGATCCGAATAACTACAAAACGTAGAAAGAACCCTTTTGACACTTTATCACTGAGGACGTTCTACTATAATTATCTTATACTATTAAACTAGCAATTCTTGTATATTTATTTATTTAATTATTTATCTATTTATTTATTTATACCGACGATCTCGGAAACCGCTCTAACGATTTCGCTGAAATTTGTTATGTGGGGGTTTTCGTGGGTGAAAAATCGATCTAACATATCCTTAGGTCCCGGAAAACGCGAATTTTCGAGTTTTCACGCGTTTTTCTTCGCGCGCCATCTCGTGTGGAGTAGTTGTATTGTTGAGACAGAAGTATTTCGGTCGATGTAAGTATTATTTACTTCAAAGACTAGATGGCGACACAGGTCAAGGCTAACACGAATAGAAAAATACACTCTGAGCTTTTGTGACGAAACGCGCGCCATCTCGTGTGGAGTAGTTGTGTTGTTAAGACTGAGAGTTCTTTCGATTGATCGATGTAGGTACTATTTATTTTCCAACTAGATGGCGACACAGGTCAAGGATACGAAACAGAACCGAGCGAAGCTCGGTCGCCCAGATATTAGACATTAAACGTCCAAGTGGAGCGGAGTGGAGTCTAGCCGCCGCGGGTACCCCTACCTACTCATACCAGATGATGGGTCTTTAACTCTTCATATGACACAACACATGTCGCCAATCGCTACATACGATTATTCATGTCTGTAAATTCTGTCCGTATTTTTAAATATTTATAATTATTCATGTTCTATAATATTTATTAACCGACTTCTTTTTAATATCTATTTTATTTATTGAATATGAACACAATCTACTTAACTATTTGCAGGTCAAAAAAAGATATGCGACCTTTTAATCTCCTACGTTTTAACAAAGGCAGGCGTCATTAATACCGTTCAGTTTGGTAGAAACGTTTTGGTATTTAAATTTCAATAGTAAAAATTCAAATGCCAAGCGTTCGGTCGTGAAATTTCCAGTTTAATTCTTTAACAACTTATTTTATCGTTTCTTACATCTAAATGTGAACTGTATTCTACAGACAGTAAAATCGAGTTTGCATATGTTCTCAATGTATAATACAGTGTTTTGTACTGAACGTGTTAAAATTGTTAAGCTTTTTTATAGGCACTCATGGAAAAGGGATTTTTGGCGTTTAAAATGCATGCATACGTGTCATACCTATGTGTGCAAAATATTAGGTATACTCAGGACTATGCTAAATTTAAAACTTAAATAAGTAGTTAATATTATAAAAGAAGTAAGTACTTATGAATTAAGTGGGCTTTTAGAACAAAGATAAAAGAAAATCAAAACTGTACTTTCATAAATATTCTACTACATTACCTTTCTCATAAAAGATGAATCGTTAAAGCCTTATTATTAGACTTTGCGCTCAATTTAGAAATGCCGTACAAACTCTAAATTTAAACAAAAGGTGTGAATATTTTAACTTTTCGTTAAATATTTGTTTTGCTCGTTTCGAGAATCTGAAAGAAATAAAATAACGTGGTGACGGGTTAAAAATTTCACCACTTCCTTTCCTCCCGTCGTGTTGTAGAAGCTAGATCAGCGAGATGGATCACACGTCACCTTCTAATCGACATAAGGACGAGTAGTCTATCTCGCGGAGACATAGCAGGTAACTCTCGCGCGAATCATGTGCTAACCCTGCAGATGTGGGATGGGCAGGCAACCTTCTTTCAACTTCTTAATTTGCCAAGAGTGGCACTGAAACTTACAGTGTAATGTGCTTTACCTACCACGTTTAAAAATAACGACGTGTTTTTACGCATGTCATGTACGTATTTAAAAAATATTCGTAGATTTTTCTATTGCTTGCCTCGCAATTCGCAGCTTTGACCGTGACATTGAAATTATTACACGGTCCTCGAAATTTCAAATGATAGTACCTACTTACTGTCTTTCATAATAATAACAGTTTCACAAGAAAAGTGATTGTTACGGCTGAAAGGGTGAATTTATCGGGTGAAGGCTCGGCTTAACGTTTCGGAAAAGTATTAAGAAGCGCAAATACTGTCTGAATAAATTAACTACCTTTGAAAACTGCCGTCAAATGTTTATGAACGAAACTTGATGAAATTTATTACTATTTGACATGAGAAAACATTTATTGTATTATAATGAACCAAGAAATTAATCATCTTTATCCATGTCATATTTTACCTGCCTCAAAAATGCATTGAGATAATAATAAAAGCTACATTTTCATTCATTAAACGTAAAATGAAATGACCGTATTCCGCAAAGCAAAAGAAAAGCGCACTGTGCCCAAAGTATTTTGCCCCATTTTTAGGGTTCCGTAGTCAACTAGGAACCCTTATAGTTTCGCCATGTCTGTCTGTTCGTCCGTCCGTCCGTCCGTCCGCGGATAATCTCAGTAACCGTTAGCACTAGAAAGCTGAAATTTGGTACCAATATGTACATCAATCACGCCAACAAAGTGCAAAAATAAAAAATGGAAAAAAATGTTTTATTAGGGTACCCCCCCTACATGTAAAGTAGGGGCTGATTTTTTTTTTTCATTCCGACCCCAACATGTGTTATATTGTTGGATAGGTATTTAAAAATGAATAAGGGTTTACTAAGATCGTTTTTTGATAATATTAATATTTTTGGAAATAATCGCTCCTAAATGAGAAAAAACTGCGTCCCCCCCCTCTAACTTTTGAACTATATATTAAAAAAATATGAAAAAAATCACAAAAGTAGAACTTTATAAAGACTTTCTAGGAAAATTGTTTGAACTTGATAGGTTCAGTAGTTTTTGAGAAAAATACGGAAAACTACGGAACCCTACACTGAGCGTGGCCCGACACGCTCTTGGCCGGTTTTTTTTAGATAATATTATTATTTAATGAAACGTCACATTCAATAAATGTATATATTGGGTTGGTAAGAAAGTAATGAGCGATCGATTGAATTCCACATAAAATTTTTGAGAGAGATGACTCTCTCAAAAATTTTATGTGGAATTCAATCGATCGCTCATTACTTTCTTACCAACCCAATATATACATTTATTGAATGTGACGTTTCATTAAATAATAATATTATCTAAAAAAAACCGGCCAAGAGCGTGTCGGGCCACGCTCAGTGTAGGGTTCCGTAGTTTTCCGTATTTTGAATGATCACTAGCTGTCGCCGAGCTAATATAAGGAAGAAAATGGACGAATTAAAAGTGCATGTAAGGCATTGCTTACTATATGAATTTCAGTCTGGCCATTCAGCCGCCGAAGCAGTGCGTAATATATGTCAGCGTGTTGCTCCTGAAGTTGTGTCTGAGGCCACGGCGAAACGATGGTTCCAGCGGTTTCGTAGTGGCGACTTTTCATTATCAGATCAACCTAAGTCTGGTCGACCGGTGAAGATTGATGTAGCCAAATTAAAAACTTTAATTGAAGGAGATCCGAGGCTAACGAGTCGTACTCTTGCTACCGAGTTAGGCTGCTCTCATGTCACCATAGAAACACATTTACAAGAGTTGGGAAAAAACTACAAATACAGTGTTTGGATACCGCACGAACTTGATAGAGATCAACTAAACCGCCGTGCCGATATCTGCATACAACTTCTGTCTTTTCGCCGCACATTCAACTGGTTGGACCATCTTATCACTGGAGATGAAAAATGGGTCTTATATATAAATCACACACGCAAACGTCAGTGGCTAGCTCCAAATGAAAAAGAAATAGAGGCACCAAAAATAGAGCCTCACCCGAAAAAAGTTATGCTGTCCGTTTGGTGGGATATTCATGGTATTATTCACTGGGAACTCCTACCAAGTGGAATGACTGTTACCGCATCAGTATACTGTAATCAGCTTGAAAATTTAAACCAAAAAATCTGTCAGAATCGTCCACAGCATGCTAAAGTTTTTTTCTTACACGACAATGCTCGCCCACACATTGCAAAAGTGACTCGGCTAAAGCTATTGGAGCTAGGTTGGAAAGTGATACCTCATCCACCGTACTCTCCAGACTTGGCACCTACGGATTACGCATTGTTCAGATCGCTAAGCAATGCCTTGAATGAAAAAAAGTTCGATGATCAAGCCCATCTACGACAGTACATAGCTGAGTTTTTTGAATCTAAACCTAAGAACTTCTTCGCCGATGCTATTCATTCTTTACCAGAACGATGGAGACAAGTAGTAGATAACGAAGGTCGTTATATTTTTGATAAATGATTAAAATAATAAATTAAATAAAAATTACAATATTGGTTATGATTCGCTCATTACTTTCTTACCAACCCAATAGATTATTACGTGACAGTTACACTTAATAAAAATAAACCGTCATAAAGATCATCAATGGACCGATCGAAATAACTAGGCTAAGAACTTTTTATCGCATACCGTGGTTCTAAAATCTGCGGAGTCGCCATGTGAGAAATTTTCGAAGTCAAACTACGTTCGTTTAAAATAAACTCAGTAACAATGTGATGGCATGTATAAATATTTATATTTAATAATGACATTATACTGTTGGACTTTGACTTTGAATTCGAAAGTTTTTCATATGGCGACTCTACGGATTTTAGAACCACGGTATGCGATAAAAAGTCCTAAGCCTAGAAATAAGAAATAACCCGTTCACCCCAAAACAATACGCGCAAGATTCCACGTGGCAGCATTGTGATGTATACTCCTCTTACGGCCACAACCTAACGATTTATGTGCCTCTTTGTACACAAGGTGAACGAGACCACTTTACAATTCAAAAACAGGAACAATATGCACGCCCCAAGAGGAAAAGACGCAGATAAAGTGTACGAATGGGGCTGTTAAGGTGAATTTACACGTTGAGTGTCTGTGAGTGATTTTAAGCATGCGGCACTTATTTATACGTATGCATCGTGTGCTTACTTAGACCTAGATTTTACGTATTTGTCATGGCTATTTAAGATAAGAGAATAGAAGTTAAGTTAGGAATTTAATTTAGAATCATATAGTTTTTCTTACTGTAATACTCATATAATTAAAAAGAAACTGTGTACTGAAGTATATTTTTTTTTAATATATGTCGATGTCTGCGGATTATTGAATAATAGTATGATGTCCAATAATATTGGAGTGTTTAATAACTGTAGCAGCTATACATTTAAATTTTCACGCAGATCTGTGTCTAAGAATACGAGACTTTAAATAATGGTCTGTGCTCGGCATCAAGAATAACTCGTATGTCTTTGGATTTGAAATAATTAAACTCAAGCTAATAACGATACTTTATATTTTTATTGTGATAAAATAATAGAGACGCTGACCGTAGCATCAACTGCGAGAGTGCAGTGAAGTGAACTGCTGTAGTTTAGCAAGTTGCAAACTATGTAAACATAAAGCAAAGTAACACTTGTATTGTTTTAACGAAGGGAGAGTTCAAACTTACTAAAATCACATCCGATTCATCGCTTTCTGTCTTGTTTATTGTTTTCCTTTCAAAGTAGGAGTAAAAAGTGCACTACAATGAGTGCAGTAGATAAAACATGATAAAACAATATTTTTTTCTTTTGATTTTAAAAGTGCTGTATACTGTCCAGTTTAAAATAAACCCATAATTATTATTGGCATAAGCATTCTGCATAAACTTAAGAGGGCTTGTGTTGTGGGAATTTGTAGTTTACCAGCAAATGAGGTGCTTTATGCTTTTTTGTTTAACTGTTTCATCAGAAAATACCCCTTTCCTCCGTATGCATGTCGAATAGGTACACATGCTTGAACATGCAGCACTGGATCCATTTTCTAATATTATGTGTTGTATTATTTTCTTGTACAATAAAGTGTTTACTTGCTTACTTACCTACTTACTTACTAATGGAAAGGCGCATTTAGTGTCATAATAGGATTCCTATGTTATAGAACTGCAATCTCAAGTTATGCAACGCAATCGCCATAACTTTACTAAGACTTTAAGTATGATAAATGCCATTTTGAGAGGGATTTCTGCGAGTCAGCACTTGACTGTGGCTGCGAAGCCAACGGCACGAAACAAGTCGCTTAAATAAGTTTAATTGAATAACTTTATTCTCGGCATCGACGAATACGGAATATTATAGTGGAAATAGATGTTCAAAGAGAAATAAATGTTAATTGTTCTTTGTGTTTCTAGGTAAGCCACTGCGTATGGTAAGTTTCTTGGAATTTATTGGTAAGGAGCTGACCGATGATGGTAATTAGCTGTTTTTTTTACAAATTGAGATCCTTGGATGCCAATGTTTACGTGTAGTCTTAAATTAAATAGTACATTACTACAGAGGCCGGGACAAAGGGGGTTGCCGGCCGAAGACATATAGACCGAAGGCCGAAGACGGATAGGTCTGAGGCGGGCAACCCCATTTCCCGCCGAGGTATGTATAGTGCTTTTCTCAAACATGGTATGAAATAAATAAAGTCTACTGAAAATAGTAACTTTGGATGGCTGTATCTCCTAAACGGTGCGTCGTAGCGCAAAAATAATCGAATTTTCGTTCCCCTTTGAATTTTTTGTATGAAAACGCACCCAAAATCAAATATTGTCTAGGGCCCGTACCAGTTGCAGTCGGCACGTCTATAAAGCCCCTTAGTTTTTTTTTAATTGGCTAAATACCTGGATGTTATGTCACAATTATCTGTGTTTGGAAATTAAAAAAGAGGACTTTGCCGGCCTTGGCCTGCAAGGTTTGTATGAAATTCCATTATCTATCAATCGTCCTAGCCGCACCTGCAACGTCATACTTCGCTGCCAATTATAAGGCACATAACATCAATATTTCATACCATGTTTGAGAAATAGTACATTACTACAGAGACCAGAGGATAGGTCTGAGGCGGGCAACCCCATTTCCCGCCGAGGTATGTATAGTGCTTTTCTCAAACATGGTATGAAATAAATAAAGTCTACTGAAAATAGTAACTTTGGATGGCTGTATCTCCTAAACGGTGCGTCATAGCGCAAAAATAATCGAATTTTCGTTCCCCTTTGATACCTCGTATACGCTTATAAAAAAACAAAAGGTAAAAAAAAAATAAAAAAAAAAACGAAAAAAATTTTTTTTGTATGAAAACGCACCCAAAATCAAATATTGTCTAGGGCCCGTACCAGTTGCAGTCGGCACGTCTATAAAGCGTCATAGCGCAAAAATAATCGAATTTTCGTTCCCCTTTGATACCTCGTATACGCTTATAAAAAAACAAAAAGTTAAAAAAAAAAACAAAAAAAAAACGAAAAAAAAAAAACTTTTTTGTATGAAAACGCACCCAAAATCAAATATTGTCTAGGGCCCGTACCAGTTGCAGTCGGCACGTCTATAAAGCCCCTTATAGTTTTTTTTTTAATTGGCTAAATACCTGGATGTTATGTCACAATTATCTGTGTTTGGAAATTAAAAAAGAGGACTTTGCCGGCCTTGGCCTGCAAGGTTTATATGAAATTCCATTATATATCAATCGTCCTAGCCGCACCTGCAACGTCATACTTCGCTGCCAATTATAAGGCACATAACATCAATATTTCATACCATGTTTGAGAAATAGTACATTACTACAGAGGCCGGGATAAAGGGGGTTGCCGGCCGAAGACATATAGACGGATAGGTCTGAGGCGGGCAACTTTATTCGGGGTATATAAATACCCCGAATAAAATTGGTTCGCGTCATTATAACATAGGATTGATTCTTGTAATTTTAGTTTCGTAAATTGTTCCTTATCCATATATCATAGGAGGTATGCAGTTTTCTGGTTTCAGTTATGGACACTCGCAAAATTACACTATATCTTTAGATCTTTGGAGTAACAAACTAGTATGTTTTATACCTTATCTCATGGTTAATGCAGTAATTAAAACTCATTCAAGTTTGCACCTAGTATTATTTATTTATTATTTTATACATGAACTCAACTCTCTTATCAACATTACTAAGAATTCGTCCTGATATTTTTTTCAGTAAACTGGTGACTTTTAAATTGCCGCCAAATCCTTTAAAAATAACCGAATTATATGAAACTGGCGTAGAAACCAGGGACGTTGCGGATATTCGCATCCGCATCCGCACGCGCGGAACTTCCGCATCATTTTCAAAATCCGCATCCGCATCCGCCTCCGCAAAAATCAAAACGGAGCATTCGCATGATGCGGATGTTGAACAGGTCGGTACAGGAACGACTTAGACGCGGCCCACGTGCACGGTAAATTCACCATTGGCCAATACGAGTCTCGTTACACGTCTGTGATTCGTGGATCGCGAGATTTTTTAGTATCGTTGGCCCACCTTTATCTTAATTTCTAAGATTTTTAAATATGAAAGGTTATTTTTTTGAATAAATATAACTTCTTTGATCAAATTTTGTGTTTTTAATATGCCTGAGTAAGTGCCTATCCTCACATTCGCATCTGCATCCGCATCTGCAGATGTGGGACTTGAAAAATTCGCATCTGCATCCGCATCCGCGGATGTCAAAAAATCTGCCTCCGCAACATCCCTGGTAGAAACACTAGGTCCATGGGGTCCCAGCGCGAACAAGTTGTTTACAGAAATCGCGAAGCGTCTGGTTGAGGTAACTGGTGACCGAAGAGCTGGCGACTTCCTCGCACAACGTATCAGCATTGAGATACAGCGAGGAAATGTCGCCAGTATCCTTGGTACGTTTATTTTAAGCGCAACATTAAAGCAGCATGGCCGAATATCCTTCAACACAGATTATAATAACAAAATGCGGAAAGATATCGTTTGTATTCAAACCGTACATAGAAAACACGTTTTCTCATCCAGATTTTTCGTCTTTCTGGGGCCATTTCTATACAACAGGTTAAATGCAAAATTAGACTTATATCCACTTAGCTATGTTTGTTGTAAAAGTGCTCTACGACGAGGCCTGCAAAATATGACGTACGATGATACAGAAAAGTTACTTATGGTCGTAAAATAATTACCTATTGAATATACAATGAATATATATGTAATGTAATAGTTCGGAACCAACGAAAATAAGTCTTGTGTTTATGTGTAGTTTATTACGAATAAATGTTTTGATTGATTGATTGATTTTCTTATAAGTTTTATTTTAGTGAATAATTAAAAATAAATCACTAATTTAGTCCTTCCTCTGCCTGAAACACAGGAACTATCCTAGCTCAGGCATTTGTATAAAACATCTCTTATATGTATAACAATTCTTAGCCTTTAAGAACAATCACTGTACAATTATGTTTTTATTAATACATTATTTGTATTTGTATTTGTAATGCCTCAATGGCCTATTTTAGACATTAGCTAGCTTTTAACTTTAGTCTTAGTTTCATAAATAATTATGTAAATATGCTAATATAGATAAATAATAATAAAAATTAAACTTCAAAATTAATCGGATCAGGAAGGCAAAGGTCGAGAATTACAAGTATTATGGCGACGAACCTTCGAAAATGTCATATACGTACTTGGAATTTTACAATGTCATATACTTGGAACGAAGCGATACAATTTATACTCACTACCTACTCTCCATTATTTATAAACAAATATAACAACAAACACAAACAATACAATTGAAGGTACTTTTGCCTATTCAAAGAGATTGCTGTTTTTGGTGACTACTTCAAATAACAATCGGGTTTCGTCTGAGCCCGCATATTGAATTGCCCAAATTAACGACAAAGCGACCCTTGGAGGCTAAACAAAGTTTTACTTACTCATAATTTCTGTTAAATTTGCATTCGCTTTGTGTTTATTATTTCTCTCTGGCTTTAGGTACTTAGGTCCCAAAAGGTTACATTGGATGTAAAATTTAAACCAGTGTTACCCTCATATGGTGACGGGTTAAGAATTTCACCACCTCTTATCCTTCCGTGGTTGTCGTAAAAGTCGACTCTGGGATGTGGGGTATGATTTTGTGGGGTGTTGGCCTGCATTTTCCTTTTCCTTTACATTATTATCTTCACTCATCGCACCGGGTAGTGAGAGTAAAGAGTGATCTCAATATTTCATTTTAAGTTTGAGAAAAGTAATGTTGCATTGGTTGCTCAATTATTTTATGTTGGTAGAAAATAAAATCGTTCATTCATACTAAAAATATCAAAAATATGCTATTATTATATTTATTATATGTGGATGTACGTTTATTATAATACTAAGTTACACAGAAACTTATATAATATATCTATAAAATATTTGTTTAGTCTATATGTGGAAGGGCGGCACCGTCATCAAAGCAGTACTATCGGGTGATGGCCTTGAAGCGGTGGCATGTGTCTCGAATGCACAATTGCACTTGCATATGCTGGACGCGCGTATTATACAGCAATATTGATGCGTGCACGAAGCCAGCCTAAAATATCAAAAATGTGCGCTCTGTCTGTATTTATAGTATGAAGTATTTGGGTTTTCTTTTTATGATTTTTTTTCTTCTTTTTAGTACCTATATATTATTTAACTTTTAGTATTTTTATTTATTATAAGTTTATATTTCCTGAACCCCGGCCTGCACCCTCCACGGTGTTCCGTGGGTCCCACTCGGTAACCATTTTGGCCCACCGTTCAGGGTGCATGCGGCAGACATGTCCAGCCCAGTTCCACTTAAGCGTAGCGGTCTTGACACCTACATCTGCAACTCGAGTTCTGGAGCGCAGTTCCGTGTTTCTGATTCGATCAGTTCTGCGAACACCCAGTATACTGCGCTCCATCGCTCGCTGGCAGACCTTGAGTTTGGACTTTAGAGCTTCTGTTAGTGACCACGTTTGAGCGCCATAGGTTAGGATAGGTAGGATACACATGTCGATGAGTTTGCGCTTGAGACACAGAGCCGAAAAAGAGATGGCGGGACGACTTGAACGCATTTTATCCAAGCTGGCAAAATTACGCACATGACAGGGTTGAGTGGAAGAAGCGAGGGGAGGCCTTTGCCCAGCAGTGGGACACTACAGTAGGCTAATAAAAAAAAAAAAAAAGTTTATATTTAAGTTATTTAGTTTAATTAGTTATATTTAAGTTTTGTATAATTATTTTTAAATTGTTGGTTATTATTAAGACGATTTCCTGGCGGTTTCCTGGGAGAATAGAGGAATAGTCGTCGGAGACAAAAGGTTATCAAACCTTCGCTTCGCCGACGACATTGTCCTCTTTGCTTCCTCGGAATCCGAACTGCAAGAAATGCTCCAAGATCTGAGCAACGCAAGCCTTCAGGTTGGACTTCGAATGAATCGTGCAAAGACACAAGTGATGACCAACAGCAAGAAAAGTAGGGTCGAGGTAGACGGGCAGAATATACAATATGTCGACGAGTATATTTACTTGGGCCATATTCTGCCTGTCCTAACCTACGGCGCCCCAACATGGTCACTCACAGAGATTCAGAAGTCCAAACTGAAGATTTGCCAACGCGCTATGGAGTGCAGCATTCTAGGTGTCAAGAGGACCGATCGAGTCCGAAACACTACGCTGCGCTCCAAAACTCGCATTGCTGATGTTGGCTAAAAAACCGCCAGGCTTAAATGGGACTGGGCCGGCCACGTCTATCGCATGCATCCGGATAGGTGGGCTAACATAGCCACCAAGTGGATGCCGACGAAGAAGCGTGGGCCGGGCAGGCCCAGGCAAAGATGGCGAAACGATCTTGACGCCTTTCTGAAGAACTGGCCGGAGGAAACAGAGAACAGGGAGTCATGGAGAGCCAGGGGAGAGGCCTTTGCCCAGCAGTGGGACACTCAAATAGGCTAACAAAAAAAAAATTAAGACGATATACGGTAGGGGTCAATTCTCCATACAAACGCTCTCGATTTCCTCCTTGGTTTTTGAAGATAGAGCAATGATTTTTTCAACACAGATTGTTATTATTTTTATCTGTGTCGGACCGGTTTGATTTTTTTGATATTCTGCTTTTTAAAGATTCTAGAGCCAATCAAAAATGTCCAAAAACGGCCTTTTTCATTGAGGTGCAAAAAAAAGTGTGCAAAAATACTCAAAACGGAACCTCGATTTTAAAGATTTTTTTGAAATATCTTTTGACTGAGTTGTTCTTAATGGACAATTTTTTTTTCGATAAATGTAGTTAATAACACTTGTATATTTAACTAAAATTCCCAAGTTGAAAGGGGGGCTCCTTTCCATTTTAGCATTTTCGCTACCGTATCCTCTTAAGTTTTATATTGTACCTAAACAAAATACTCATTAAAACAATGAAGTTTATATGAAGTATTAGGTACATAAAATATATGAATCTGTCACTATACACATTTCTAGCATGAATATCAAAAAGTTTTCCTATCCATGTTACTGGCTAATCATATGCGGTTTGAATAAAACCATCCAGGTTCCAAAGTTCGCCTGCAAAACTGACAGGGATAAATGCCAGTTGTCAAAGTTCCTCCAACAGGTAAAATTCGATTGGCCTATGTAGATTTGGAATGGTGCCAAGCTGCATTTTTGAATTTGCGTTCTTCGATGGCTTGAAAATCTTTTGACATGACCGTAGTGGCCGTGCACCGTGTTTTGGTAGAAATTGAGGCTCACTAGGAAGTCTGGCAGTGAGAGTATTCTGAATTGTTTTTTTTTCGCCAGGCGGCGATACTGAGGCGCTTTTTGAGAGCAAATTTCAAAACCTACCAATAAAATAAGATATCGATTTAATATGGAGCTAGCTTTATAGTAAGAAACTACTATAATTACTCATATCGTCATTTTATCATTAAATGACATACATACCTTCTTCTTAATTTGAAACGGAGCGGAGAAAATAGAATTCACTGTAAACGATTCAGACTTCGAATGTGGACTTAAGTCACTAATTAAAGTGGGTGCGGTATGCAACTATTCTAGGTAGATGTCCCATTGAAGTAAGTAATTATGGTAATGTGTGGACAAAACTTCCGGTAGCTTAGCCTAGGCATGCCAAAGGAAAGCGTGCCGTCGTTACTTTTTTCCAAAAATAAATTTGATGACGCGACGCCTAAGAGGACTCGGTTATTATGTTCTTTTTAAAATATATATATATTTATGAAGAGAAAAAAACTATGGATGGGGGCCATTTTAGGCGCCGCCGGTAGGTACTTTTTGTTACATTACGACAAAGACACAGGTTCTTATTTCGTTATCAAAGGTAGGTATATGTTTGACAAATTCGCGCGAATTATACGATATTGAATCCACTTCGGGCCGATAAGTATGATACAGTAACCTTAGTGAACACCTAGCACAGTTTACAATACCTAACACAAACAATAAAATATATAAATTATATAATAAGTAGATACAGGAAGTATATTAGAATTGATACTTATTTTTGATTTGAGCTATCTATTGAAATTTAGATAACTTATAACATATGAACAGGAACTGGATCGCTAGCCCAGTGATCACCCAAGACAGTGAAATTTCCACTTTTAATTTATCTCTAAGCGTAATTAATGTCATCGCCTGCAGATAAAATTTGACTGAAAATTAACTTTGTATCTAGAACGGAAATTATAGCAAGGAAAAAGAGGCCACTTTGATCTCTACTAGCAAAATTTATAAAAATACTTACCTAATAATCAGACACGAATTTTTTAACCTGCAATATATTTTCGATGTTCTAATTTGAAATATTTTTTGCAAACGTGGAGTAGATATACTCAAGCCACGCCACGAACAGGTTTTGATGATTGAATCGAGAAAGACGGCTATGAATACCTACTACGTGTTAAGGAATGATATCCACTAAAACATAAAAAAAAAAATTCAGTCATCTTCACCCATTTCATACTTTGTCAGATGAGAATTTAGAAGCTATTATGAACAAATAAAATGGTCAGGATGATTGACGAAATTTGCGCGGGGATTAGAGGGGAGACACTGATCCTTATATCCATACTAGCCTTTTCCCGCGGCTTCCCCCCGCATTCTAAAATAATTCAAACTTTAGACCCCCATTTCATCCCTCATCAGGAATTTACGTGCCAAATTTGGAATCTCTATCAGCAGCAGTTTCGGCTGTGCGTTATGTCAGTCAGTCAGTTTCTTCTTTTATATTATAACCATAACCCATAAAGGACAATCCTGCACTAACTAAGGTTTCTGTTTGATCCAATGGTTGACTGGTAGAGAATGCCTTAAGGCATTAAGTCCGCCATTTGTACAATTTTATGTCGTGCAATAAAGTCTAAATAAAATAATAAAAAATAAATAAAAGGTCATCTGGCAGGCAAGCATGGTCGCGCGTAAAACATCAGGCCGTCCCTATCGCACTATTTGTAAGTTCGATAGGGACGGCCTGCCTGGACGCCAACTTCAACGTCGGCTTGTAAGTGCACACAAGATGTAGTTGGTCCTTTGTATTGGATGTAACTAACTAGTAATATCTTATATAATAATATCTATGTGGTTTCAGTGTCGTGACAAGCTAGCCGCGGTCCTTTGAGTGTGGGACAATTCAATTAGACAGCCGGCCAGCCACACTCCAGATTATTGTCTCAGTGCAAACTCGTTATCTATTGGGATAAAGCTAAAGCACAAGCCTTAGTGTATTTTGTATGTACACAACTACACACTCAGTATTATCCAGTGAATTACGAATGAAACCTATTGTTATAATAATTTAATTTAATCTTATCCACAATTTGATGTATTTTAATCAAATAGTACAGTACGATACAAGTGCGAAAAGAAGGAAGTTCGAAACGAGTGGCGATAAATTAAAACACGAGTTACGAATTTCCTTTTCGCACGTGTATCTCATCTCGGATTCGAAACATAAAAATAAATATCCGAGAAAAAGTCGATTTTTGGAACACTTCTTCACATTTGTATTCCTAGTAAGAATCAAAAGCGATTAAGATGGTTTTAACAGAATGTGATAATGGGCACACAAAATGGCGCCATTTGGGTGACCCCGAGCATTTCCTATTCATAAATTCACGACCAACATCGCCAGTAATGGCGAAAGAATATTATCGTGCGGAATATTATGTTACTTACATAATAAGGAACCAAAAAAAACTTAAATAAATGACATATTATTATACAAAGAAAAAGTGACTGAGGCCACTTAGGGCAATGCCATTTATTTAATGTTTATAACATAATTATTATGTTATTATTATGTATTATTGTGTTGTGTAGTGTGACTACTTAAACAATCTCTTCCTCCTCCCCTTATCCCACGTTATGTGGGGTCGGTACAACACGTCTTCCTCTTCCATTCTCCTCTGTCTTTCGTCTCAACACTCTCATCTTTCTTCCTCATATCCTCTTTCACACAATCCGTCCATCGTTGTTTGGGTTTACCCCTCCCTCTCCATCCATCAACCTTCATCTCCAACATTCTTTTGCCTATATAACATTCATCCTTTTTATAAATAATACCTTAATAAATATATATATATATATATATTTATAATTTAATGTAATGATTTTATTGTGATTTTGAAATGATTATGATTATTTTACCTAATTGTAAATAGTGTATGAAAGATGAATGTGTATATATATGTATATATATATATATATATATATATATATATATATATATATATATATATATATATATATATATATATATATATATATATATATACTACCTGAGGTCCCCCAAGTCCGTCCCCTGTGGAAGTGTGCCCATGAGGCTGGCTACATTCCCTCGCTGAATAGCAATGCCAATTCTTTGGCCAAGGAATGAGCCAGCCCTAGGATCACCTGAAGTCTCCCGGATTCTTTTTTTAAGACGTGGAAAAAGTTGTTCTTAGAGCAACCAAAAAAATTACATTCATGATATATAGTTACAATACATACATATTCTATGTCGAGTATCGTCATAGCAGCCACGCAAACATATAGTTTATGAAAAAATGTATGTTTGCGTGGCTGCTGTGACGATACTCGACAGCGTGTATGGAAAAAGTGAATAATGCTCCAAACGGTTACTTAATGGAGCCAAAAATGACATGAACTTTTTGTCACATTATTGAATAATATCGTATTCCTAAACATATTTAAAGTTGAACGCCATTAATTAACATTATTTTATCTTTTTTTCCAACGTTTCGGCCAGGTTGCAGTGGCCTAGTCGCACAAAGCGCGAGAACTTAGTGTTATATCGTACCTATTCATAAACTTCAAAAGTTTATAGTAGTGGCAAAAATGTTACCGCAATGTAAGAACAATATAATCGTACACACGAAAGGAGTGTTGAATCATCTTCGACTGATTATGCTCTTTGAATGTAAGAAAATGGGGGTTTTCCCCGATAAAACCCAAAATTATCTGGACTTAATTAACGCCATATATTTTATATAAATATTTATTGAACTCCATGTCAAAGTTTAATAAAACAGAAATCATTTAATGATTTCTGTTCTGAAGCAGCCGGAGCGGGCTGAGTTTGCTCCGAGACCACGTGGGCAGTGCCGTCCTTGAAATGTAGGAAGTTAAATAGTTTTTAAAACTTAATACACGATTTAGTCCCGTTTGCAATTTTAAGGGCCAGTTGCATCAACTACATTAATTGACAGACATCATCGTCACGCAGCAGATTTCTATAGAACTTCCCATACAATAAAAAAATTACGAACGCTTTAACGGTGACAGACGGTTTGATGCAACCGGCCCTAAGTATGTGTAAAAATCGTGAAAGATTAAATCAGAAATTCCAAAATTGTTGCCTACTAAATAAAACTTGGCCAGACTATTGTATTGTCATTCAATGTGGGTAATATTTCAAATAAATCTCAGAATGGATAGAGATCTAACAAGGTTTCATTCACTATTGAAAAGACGGATTAGATATATAAAAGCTTGACGAAATTACATTTGCAGTAGCGCTGATATTGCCTTTTGAAATATAGTTATTTAGTCGTGGGCGTATCATACAAGAACCGTTGTCAGGATCTTCCGTAGTTATTGATGAGTTCATACCACAGAACTTACTGCACAAAACTGATTACACATCAATTCACATCATAGAATAAATTCCGCCTGTTATTTCGAGCAAACCAAATTAGGCTTATGAATCTTCAAAAATGCCAGGACTCCTCAACCATTTCCCCTGCAGATCGATTGATAGCCTTCAATCATCTATTTCTCGATTATGTTCTTTTAGACAGTAGCGTCCTCTCTGACGTTTTGGCAGAACTCAGTCGAATACTAGTCAGGTGGTACGAAGTTGTAAAACCCTTGTTTGTGAACCACATGTTGCTCGTTCTCCGACATATATGTAAATAGGTACATCCACCATGCTTTTTTGTTTTCCGTTAAATTCGACACGCAGTTAGGTTCATTATCAGGAAGCACCGTGTATTTTTTTTTTTTATGGGATAGGAGGCAAACGAGCAGACAGGTCGCCTGATGGTAAGCGATCACCGCCGCCCATGGACACCCGAAACACCAGAGGTGTTGGAGGTGCGTTGCCGGCCTTTAAGATGGGTGTACGCTCTTTTCTTGAAGATTTGAAGGTCGTATCGGTCCGGAAATACCGCAGGCGACAATTCATTCCACAGTTTAGCTGTGCGGGGCAGGAAGTTTCTGGAGAAACGCACAGTTGAGGACTGCCAGCCATCTAGATGATGACGATGGAAATGTATATCACTTTTTGTTAAATTCGACAAAAAATCTTTCGTTTCCATACATAATAAATGAATTAATTAGTGATTGAGGACCTTAATCATAACAATAAAGTCAGTGTCAAGTGTCTGGCTGCACATGCCAAAACAAATAACATTAGGAAGTGGTATTGGGATGCCACACACGTGTTTAGTAATTATTTTTTTTAATAATTCGATAACCGTTACAGTTAAGACGCTAGTTTCTTAGATAATTAATTCTATTTGACCTAAAGAACCTTCCCTTAAAGTTAACGGAATTCAATAAAAACACGGGTATAGTATTAATCACCAATAATTGTTATTAATATTTTTTATATAAATATTATTTGCTTTTTTTATTTTTGGTTTTTGGAGAAGGATCTAATTATGTTAAGTAATATATTGGAATAATATATTTTTGTTCAAATATATAAAGTTGTTGGTTGAAAATTTAAATGGATGTGTCATTAGCACTTATTACATCGTATCAACAACATAAAAATGTCGATACCAAGATACTTCAAAATTATATGGTCCATCTTTTTCCAGATCAGACTCAGAAGTTAGTATCAATACGTACCTAAAGGTATTTCAGAATCTTTACATCCTAAATATTCGATGTTGGTAAAACATTGTCCTAAATTAAAGATGTTTTATGCCTAACTGTCAATTTAAACTAAATCAAAGAATTTATGAATTTGCAGTGCATGTATGCAGTTGGCCTGATGCTGATTGGATGCTAATTTCAATTTAAATTTCAGAATAGGTATAATCATATTGGTTCAAACATGAGAATCCGGATCAGCTCGGATCGAGTGTTCCTATTGATCCAATATGGTCGGACTCACTTAAACCAGTTTAATGGTGCTCTCACACTGACTGTTATAAAATGTTATACTCGTATAACACAGTGTGACAGAGACAGCGTAATGTCACACCGTATCACAGGTGACGCACGTCGTAAGACACGGAAAGGACGCCAGCGCAGCGCCGCCCGAGTGTAATTTAAAAAACGTCTCCTCAGTACATTCTGTATCTTAGGCGGCTTACATCGCCTGAGTGTGGGTTGCCGCTAACACCGTTCGCACCAAGCGCTCAGATTAATCCAGGCCACTTTTTACACCATCGCTCTACTAGGGGTCCATATTGGCTCATATAAAATTATTTACATACATACATACATACAATCACGCCTGTATCCCATAAAGGGGTAGGCAGAGCACATGAACTACTCAAGTTTCAGTGCCACTCTTGGCAAAAAGGGGTTGAAAAAAAACGAAATTGTGAAATTATTTGTTATAAAATTATTGTTTATACCGATTTGTGCTCCGAATGATCATTTCTCATAATTTTACTTATCATAATTTTGTTTCATTATTATCAATAGTACTACTATCACTGTTCATAATAATCATTTAGTCGAAAATTTTTAATCATAAATTCTATACAAATATTTAATAACATTCATAATTTTGTGTTTAAGAAAATCATTCATCATAAAATTATTTAAAAAGTTTTGGGAAAATTTTTAATCATAAATTCTATACAAATATTTAATAACATTCATAATTTTGTGTTTAAGAAAATCATTCATCATAAAATTATTTAAAAAGTTTTGGGGAAGTTCTATGAAAAACTTGTGCCATTTATAGAAGCGCGCTTGAAGCTTTTACAGTGACATACAATTTACATTAAAAATTCGTTTCTGGTTCGCTCATGGTCAACCTAACACGCTCCTCCTCGCTACGCTCGTCGTCGCACCTAACTGGACTGTCACATGTGATGTCTGTTCTGTTAAAAATAATATAACGATAAATTATATTACTCGCAATCGTTATGATCAATAAGTATACAGAGTGGGGCCTGTAACAAAAGCAAAAAATTAAACTGTAAGCTATTCTCCTTATACTGATCAACATTTGTTCAGCAACTTTTAAAAATAACTTGTATTTTGATTTTTATTACCATTGAAAGTTTTTTCTAAGAGGTAATGTATTGCGAATTCTGTTAAGTCTAAAGTGTGACAGACAACGTCAATGACAACAATAATGGCGTACATTGAAGCTAATATTTTTTTTGTATGAAAAATAAAAAAATTAAAGACTTCATAATTTTTAAAAGTCACTGAACAAATGTTGGTCAGTTTAAGGAGTATAGCCTACAGTTTAATTTTTTGCTTTTGTTACAGGCCCCACCCTGTATAAACATAAACATTAGTATAAAACGTATTTATGATGAATGACATTATGAACATAAGTCATTCGAAGTTACGATAGTTATTAACATAAAATTGTTATAAATAATGATCGTTATAATGTAAAATTGTATGAGAAACATTTTCGGACTACCAATAATCTATATAACAATTTTATATGAACTTTGGCGCACCCCTCTACTAGACTCTTCATTATCACCATAGCTTTAAAATATACAATAATAGCTTTTGCCCGCGGCTTCGCTCGCGTTAGAAAGAGACAATAACCATAAAATTAAAATTTTGAAAAAACGCCCGACCGCGACATAGTGGACCGATTTTCATGAAACATGGCTAAGAACACTCCCGACTAACTCAGCTTTCAGACAAAAAAAAACTAAATCAAAATCGGTTCATCCGTTCGAGAGCTACGATACCACAGACATACACACACACAGACAGACAGACAAACAGACAGACATACACACAGACAGACACGTCAAACTTATAACACCCCGTCGTTTTTGCGTCGGGGGTTAAAAAGTAGCCTATGTCACTCTCCATCCCTTTAACTAAGTATCTCTACCTACATAAAAGATTACAACAATCCATGAAGCGCGGGCAAAAGCTAGTATTTTATAATAGTAGTTAATAGTTAATAGTTCCGTAGTTTTCCGTATTTTTCTCAAAAACTACTGAACCTATTAAGTTCAAAACAATTTTTCTAGAAAGTCTTCATAAAGTTCTACTTTTGTGATTTTTTTCATATTTTTTAAACATATGGTTCAAAAGTTAGAGGGGGGGGACGCACTTTTTTTTCCTTTAGGAGCGATTATTTCCGAAAATATTAATATTATCAAAAAACGATCTTAGTAAACCCGTATTCATTTTTAAATACCTATCCAACAATATATCACATGTTGGGGTTGGAATGAAAAAAAAAAATATCAGCCCCCACTTTACATATAGCGGGGGTACCCTAATAAAATATTTTTTTCCATTTTTTATTTTTGCACTTTGTTGGCGTGATTGATATACATATTGGTACCAAATTTCAGCTTTCTAGTGCTAACGGTTACTGAGATTATCCGCGGACGGACGGACGGACGGACAGACAGACATGGCGAAACTATAAGGGTTCCTAGTTGACTACGGAAGCCTAAAAAGGCATTTGAAGTCATAAAGCGAGCTAAATGAGATGCATCCGGTTTTCATCTACAATAGTAGGTAAGTTGTAAATTTTATAGATATGGTAAATGACTAATGATAAGTGAAATTAAATGTTTGTAAATAAATACAGAAATATTGAGTAGTAAATGTCAATAATTCTAGTCAATATTATTTAAGTAGGAACTGCCTAAAAGTACATTTGAATACGTCATTTTGAATAGAAAATTATTCAAAATACGAGTATTATTGTATTCACAATGTAGGTAGGTAAAATATGAGGCCATTATTTGTTATATTGTTGGAAAAATGGGATTCATTATGACACTGAATTCCATTTTCCTTTCGGCTTATTTCTTGAAAATTACATCTGCGTATCTTATTTCTCGAAAATTTTACGTAAGTAGGTTGTTAGCTTCCCATTCATGTAATAGCTTTTAAGAAAAATTAATAAGGTAATATAATCTACTTTGCCTTTCTGTATTCTTCTAAATGAATTAAAGCAAAAGAGCGATAGACGCCAAGTCACTACGCTTACGAAGCTTATGCGTTTGTCAGTCACATACCGAAAGCAATAAGTATGAGGTTTTCCGACAGCAATGGTTAGTGTGCAAAATCATTTTTTTAATGTAAATTTATGAAAATCAAATTTTAGCGATTGAATTATATTTAAGTACTGAAATTGTATATCGTCACTACTTTTAAAAATCTTGTATCTTCGTCTGTCAATGAAAAGAAAATTGTAGTAAGTATGTATGGAATGCATATAGACTTACTGCGTTTTAACTTTGAGGAACAGCGTGAGATACGAGATTTTTTAAAAGTAGTGACGATATAAGTTTGTGTACCTTATTTCCCAATTTGACCGGGTAACTAATACCTATATCTTCTTCTTCTAAATACATATATAAAAGAAGAAGCTGACTGACTGACTGACTGACTGACTGACTGACATATCAACGCACAGCCGAAACCGCTGGTCCTAGAGATTTCAAATTTGGCACGTAGGTTCCTTATGTAGTGTAGAGGAGCACTAAGAAAGGATTTTCCAAAATTCACCTCCTAAGGGGGTCAAATGGGGGTTCAAAGTTTGTATGGGGAAACAAGATTAGTTTGACTATTTTATTCGAAACTTCACAGGAAGATTCCTTAAGACATATGACTGAATACGTGTTTCAGGTTTTTTGAAAATTTAACCCCTATAAGAGTGAAAAGGGGGTGATAAAGTCAAAAAATCAATATGGGTATCGTTTTTATGGTTTATCGGGTCGCTGATCACGATAAATACAACGTTTTTAAAATCTAACGAGGCGGAAGTGAAATACCTTCTCCCCTGTTGTGGTGCAATGGGGTTTAAATATCAAAAATATATGTAAAAGAAGATATTAACTGACTGACTGACATGTCAACGCACAGCCGAAACCGCTGGTCCTAGAGATGTCAAATTTGGTACGTAGGTTCCTTATATAGTGTAGAGGAGCACTAAGAAAGGATTTTTCAAAAATCGCCTCCTAAGGGGCTCAAATAGGGGTTCAAAGTTTGTATGGGGAAACAAGATTAGTTTGACTATTTTATACGAAACTTCATAGGAGGATTCCTAAAGACATATGACTAAATACATGTTTCAGGTTTTTTGAAAATTTGACCTCTAAAGGGGTGCAAAGGGGTAAAGTCAAAAACACAATATGGGTATCGTTTTTAAGGTTTATCGGGTGGCTGATCACGATAAATAGAACGATTTTAAAATCTAATGAGGTGGAAAAGTAATTTTCTCCCCTGTTGTAGTGTTATTAGGGTTAAAATATCCAAAATAGTCATAAGAGGAGCACTAAGAAAGGATTTTTCAAAGTTCACCTCCTAGCATGATAATTTGACAGGGGCAAGGACGGGGACAGGGACGGGGACGGGGACGGGGACGGGGACGGGGACGGGGACGGGGATAGGGACGGGACGGGGACGGGGACGTGGACAAGGATAGAGATAGGGACGGGGATAAGAATAGGGATTGGGGTCGGAATAATCGGTCGGCAATCTAGGCAGTATAAAATGCAGGTGGCTCAGTGGGAAGGGATTATTAGTAAGTAGGCATCGGCGAGTATCCTGCATCCGTGATAAGTGATAACTATTATATTCAATGTGCTGTAAGAAGATGGTTGTTTGCTTTCCCTTTATATGTTTACGTTTGCAATAAGTATAAGCAAAATGGAAAAAATTGTAAGCGATAACGCAAGGAAGTACTTTTTACCCTACCGACCATAGCGTCGAGATACTGGCTATGTGGGTTGTATGAAGTTTCCCCAGTATAAATATTTATATAGGTAAAATACATACATATTCGTACCTACTACCTACGCTGTGGTCGCTGTGTAACAATTCTACAATCATTGCAAGAATTTCTTTTAAAACAATAGTAATAATTTTAAGGTACAGTCAGCCAAAAAACAGTGTAAGGTTCTTGGCTGACCGTACAGCAAATAGATCAGTTACAATGGCCCTCCAGTCGAGAATTGCCCCGCTTTACCTTAATCGAACAATCGCGGACAGATGTACCTACAAAGAAACCTACGGATCCAAATGAAAATCTTATTTTTTGTAAACGTTTCAATAAGAATACTTTTATTACGCGGGCGAAGCCGCGGGTAAAAGCTAGTAATAAATAATAATACTAGCTTTTTCCCGCGGCTTCGCTCGCGTTAAATTTCAAAATTGCGGAATGCTCCATACAAACTTCCAACCCTAAAACGGGGAAGTAGGGGGTTAGAAAGAGACAAAAAGTAGCCTATGCCACTCTCCATCCCTTCAACTATCTCCACTTAAAAAATCACGTCAATTCGTCGCTCCGTTTTGCCGTGAAAGACGGACAAACAAACAGACACACACACTTTCCCATTTATAATATTAATATGGATAACTTAACGTCATTGCTGCCGTAGTACCTAAAGTATGATAGAATTTATAACATATATAGACTATACTAAGTCCAAGGATATAACTCGATACGTCAGAAGCAATTAAATACAAAGGGTCGAACCCAGCTGTGAATCGGTCTCAAGTATTCGGAGCCGATTATACGACCCATTGTGCCCGCCGTTAACAATGCCACGTTGGAACAAAACGGGAAATTGGGGCTTCCTGTAAATATTTAACCACAATACTAACGAAAATTGTTTAATGTTTGCTTTAAGGTCATGTCTGAAGTGACGGGGTTAAACTGCGGTGTGAATGCGAATGACCACTGCTGCATAAGAAATATACAATAAAAGAGCGCTTTATCTGGTAAAAAAACTATTTTCAATTTAGCGGAGTCTCATGTCAAATCACCGAAGTTTCCTGTTATATTAACCTCGTATGTCGCGGCGTACTTGTAAAAATACAAATTGTGCTCAAGTTTTCAACTCTTTTAGAAATTAAAGAAAACTAGGTACGGGGTATAAATTAAAATAAAAAAGTAAATCTAAAATAACATTACAGACGCCAAGCTTAAATGGGACTACACGCCACATCTATTGCATTCGGATAGGTGGTCTAGCATAGCAGCCATGAAGAAGACGCGAAAGGGGCATGTACACTAAAGATGGCAGCACGACTTCCAGAATAATTGGCCAGAAGAAACGGGAAATCGACCAGCAGTTCAATAGGCAAGTAGGTATAACGGGTTAGCACTGATTAACTTGCACGTTATTAATTCGCGGATTAGCAAAGGAATGTTCTAGTTTACGATTAACATGGATTTCCGCAAAGTAACGCCTGATTCCATCGAGGTTTTCTTTACTGAAACTTTGTTAGCATTTCTTCGCTAGGTTGTTTTGGATAGGTTGAGCGATTTAAATGGTTGATATGCCATATCCGTTATTAAAACATAGAAACTCCACAGTTATATCTAAGAATACTTTCTTAAAGATAATATGAAAGTTTAATACTTGAGTAAAATTGTATTATCGTCAGTACTTTCAAACTTCCACTTTCCGCAATTTTATGTGAACGACCTGCATTTTCTTAACTTGAATACTCGCTGGAAATGTGCCTGATATATGAAAACACATGTAGCAATTAAAAGTTAATTTTTAATTAGAAAAATATAAAAGTTTTCATTTAAAAATAAATCCGAGTATTGAGTTGTGCTTGATATGAAAATACCTGTAACCTGTATCGTAGATTATACGATTACAAGAAAGGAATAATGGTAGTCGCGAAAATTTATAATTATGTATGATGTTTATTTATGTAATTACATACCTAGTGTAACATTACATATTTCAAAGAGGATCACTATGAAATAAAAATAAGTAAGTACCTACTGCTTATGAAGGGAAACCTTCCACTGTCACTCAAGCGAAAACTCGTCGACATGTGTATTCTGCCTGTCCTAACCTACGGCGCCCAAACATGGTCATTCACAGAGATTCCGAAGTCCAAACTGAAGGTTTGCTAACGCGCTATGGAGCGCAGCATTCTAGGTGTCAAAAGGACCGATCGAATCCGAAACACTACGCTGCGCTCCAAAACTCGCATTGCTGATGTTGGCAAAAAAACCGCCAGGCTTAAATGGGACTGGGCCGGCCACGTCTATCGCATGCATCCGGATAGGTGGGCTAACATAGCCACCAAGTGGATGCCGACGAAGAAGCGTGGGCCAGGCAGCACATTGCCCAGCAGTGGGACACTTAAATGGCTAACAAAAAAAAAAGTACCTACTTACCGAAAATGAAAATATTTACAATAATGCCTAAGGCGTGAATCAAAGGAGCGTCCTCTACTATCGCGGCAGATGCCTGAAATAGCTCTGTCGATCCATCGGTTGTATTCCATTTATAACAGCACGACTGCAACCACATGTGTCGATGTTATTGACAGATTCCATATTAAAATGACTTACATTGCTGCACGTAGTTCAAAAATGTCATCGTATCTGCGATCGTAGCTGCACAACTGCCGCGACAAAATAAACTTCACTAGTGGTCACTCATGGTGATTTTTGCGTACCTATTTGGCGTAATATGTGTTGCCATCTGTATGGCAACTGCGTCAGAAAGTCTAATCTGTCTTCAGGCACAGATATTGAAGTTCCAGGGAAATGTGATATAAAACTCTTGCAACACCAGGCAGGCAAGCATGGTCGCACGATAAATGATAAAACATCAGGCCGTCTCTACACACTATTTGTATGTGTGATGTTTTATCATTTATCGCACGACCATACTTGCCTGCCTGCTCTGTGTGGCACACAAGGCTTACCTTATACTCATATTATGGAAACAAACAATAGGCTACTTGCCTCCTAGTCAAATCAGCTTCTTTTTAAGAACTGTCAAAACGAATTTGAACGACTTGCTAATATGGAATTTATATGAAATCGAATTGAGTGACGTCACGGTCAACTCAGTTACTTCATATATTTCTACCTGACTTATTAAATAGAAATTCGATTTAAAAATAACTTCTGTTCATGTTTTTCTTATAATTATCTGAAGCTTTATTTCGTGCATGGTATAAAATATTTTATTTTAACTACAGTCAAGTTCCCTATTGGCAACAAACTGACAAACGCTGCAGTCGTCGTGCGGTTAGAAATGGACTGGTACCTTTACGCGTTACGCTCTAGTGCTCAGCTCCATTTACAGCTCTTGTCTAAAATTACGTTTGACGATCCTCTTGCCCAGCCTATTTGCTACGTAAGTGTAAACCTTTATCGGTCGGTTCCGTTCTATTCGAATTGCTGCCAGTATTCACGCGACTAGCTTCTAATAAAGACTGTATCGTTAAGTATGAAGACAACTTTGAGTAGCCGTATTTATTTGCTATTATATTTTTTTCTTATAACAAGCCATGGGCTTAATAAGGCACATAATAAGGTACACATTTTGTCCTAGAAACTCGACGTAAAGTATATGGTTTAGACAGTATTGACTTAATCCTCCCGAGTACCAATTACGATTCCGGACAAATGCTACTAGAAAATTCACAAAGTGCGTAAAAGACGATACGATTGCGAAAAAAAATTGTATGGTGCGAACCTCAACGACACATGATCCACAAAGCAGAATATCTGGACATAGTCTAGCCACTGTTATTTAAAAAATATAGTTCAGGATCTGTGTATGGCGGCCATTTAGAGAATGTGGCATGGTGCTTACTCTAACTCCGACTTTGATGTCGAATTTGACTATCATACATTGTTTATATCGATCTGGTTTAAGCACTGTTCAAACACCATGAATGTCAATTAGACTTTGGCCTATGGCTAATTTTTTTATCTGTTTCTCTCATCCTGCTAGCATCAAAAATTTACGGCAATCCGGAACGTTGCTCAAAATTGCGTTTTTTTAAATTATATAAATTCGCCGCATTTATTCTACAAGTACCCAATGGAAAAACCATGAAGAGGACTCTTAAAGAATATATTTTGGCAGCATATTAACCTTTGTTTGTTGAAATCGTACAAAGAGTCATTGAAATATTCTCAAATTAAGCCAGATAGGGGTTGTCCGAAATTTATTTGCTAGACCTTAATGAAAGTACCATAAAGTCCCTAAAATAAAAAAAATATCAGACCTTCTTATATCAAATAGTACTTACCAATACCTTAAGATCATACTCTCGGAACATAATAATACAAAATTATGCACATGTCAACATTTAGACGAGGTTTGTTTTGTCCTTATACTTAACGATACAGTCCTTAGCTGGTCATTAGGCTGCCAGTTCTAAAAGGGTCACTGGTTTACTAGTTACTTAGTTACAAGTGGCCTGGTAAGATTCAACACAAGGAGGTACAGTATTGTGATTCAAATTTGCCCAGATTATTGTGAGTTTGTCTTGGTTTTCATTATTGGCTCGTTGCAAGCACTAGTTATGGAGTGTTCGTTTTTTTTGGTTTGTTAACGCGTTGACGCTATTGTTTTAGAGATTTATTTTGTCGAATATCTCAATTTGATTTACAAATTCACTAACGAGGTTTTATATTTATGTATATAGGTACACTAGCTTTTGCCCGCGGCTTTGCTCGCGTTAGAAAGAGACAAAAAGTAGTCTATGTCACTCTCCATCCCTTCAACTATCTCCACTTTTAAAAAATCACGGCAATTCATCGCTCCGTTTTGCCGTGAAGGACGGACAAACAAACAGACACACACACTTTCCCATTTACAATATTAGTATGGATAAAAGTGGGTGATGTGTTTCGACATTATTATTTATGTGAAAGTCCATCTCCATCCTCCTGTTCAGACGAAAATCAGTGTTTAACAATACAATAAGATACTGGAGATAAATTTCAACTAGCGCGTAATTTCAAGGAATCGAAATATTTTCAATGTTTTACATTATTAACTAGAGTATCAAATGTGTCCACTGACCATATCGTGCCATATCAGCCATAAATTATGTTTAAAGCATAGATGATCTATTTGTTATTAAAGATAACTTTTCCCGATTCCAGTTGCCGATTTTTGAATCTCGGCCATTCGATTTCGTGAAACTGGTTCAATAATATCTCCACTACTAGCGATCTATATTCTACTAACAGAATCGAGAACGAGTGGTCATTACCACTAGTTTTAAAATGGCTAGCCGTTCTTTTTCAAAAATAGCATTAAGTACGACGTTTTCCACAGACTTTCGAACGGCGAATTCGTGCGTTCGAAACTCAAAAATCGATCCCGTGGTAAATCTAAAACTAAATAACTTGTGGGTCCGTCCGGTCATGAAAACCAGCAAATGTGTCAGTATATCTGGTTTTCATTTCAAGATTAGGTACCTACTTTACAATATTTTAAGCGGGTTACTCACGTTTTTAATCAAGTCGAAATAACGCTCGACATGTTTCGATCCATTTCCGAGGATCTTTTTCATAGAGTAACGACCCCGCCTTCATTAGTCGAATGCTCGCCGAAAACGTTACTAACCCGTTTAAAATATTGTAAATATGTTTCAGTTTCACGGGAGTTTTATAATTAAAATTACCGCTCGCGTTAGAACGAGACAAAAAGAAGCCTATGTCACTCTCCATCCCTTCAACTATCTCCACTTCAAAAATCACATCAATTCGTCGCTCCGTTTTGCCGTGAAAGACGGACAAACAAACAGACACACACACTTTCTCATTTATAATATTAGTATGGATAATTATTTTTTGAGACTAACTAAGAGTTATCACATCACAACTTGAAAGAGAAAGAAAAAGCCTTACTCTAGTCTGTAATGTTGAGTATATTCTTAAGCAAGTAAGTTCTTATAGATCGATTTGCTATTTGCAAATTTCCAACTACATACTTACTTACAATATTTTTTAAGAGCGCTATGACAAAAAAAGGCGATATATTGTAAAATGCACAATATTTATCGACAAAATTGTACACTTTACTCATACTAAAAGACAGTGAAAGTACTTGTTTCTGTTAGAACATCTTATTAACTGTCGGTTAAATAAAAAACATATGAAAAAAAAAAGCTTTTTCAATTAGTAATGATTGTTTTTCTGATGCTCGTTTAGGAAAAACCGCGTGAAGCACAGAATTCGGAGCTCTTATTATGTACAATTTGATAAGATCACTCTCATAAATGAGGTAAATTTAAGTTCCAAATATCTTGTACTTAAGGCCCATTAAACAATATTTATCATTTAATCCTTTGAAATTGAGAAATTGAAAGTAAAACGAACTCAATTTTGTCTTGAAAATACATCGAAACAAGTGATCATTTCTCCGAAAATCTACATGTTATCGAAGTTATTTTAGTATATAAATAATCTGCACAATGTGCTTAAACTGCTGTTATCCATTTGTCGTTATAATATTTTATCATGATTTTTTGCCAATTTTTTGAAAACTAGCCTTCCTGTCGCTATTTTACCGGCGACGGACGCCTGCGATTTCAGTGCCGCGCCGGAGCTCGAGCAGGTAAGACGTATGTCGCTTTGGTCTCCGAGTTTTCATCGCAAACGTCGAGAATATTTATTGTTGTGTGGGTCGGACGCCTTGTTTCTACACGGGCTATCCTCGCATTGTGTGTGTGTGTAAACAGCGACCAACGAATTTGATCCTAGATCCGTAAATATTTGCTTTTGTAATACTTTGTTATGTTTGAATGTTAAAGTATTACAACGTTGTGATGATAAAAATGTGAAAATTACAATACGGTCAAGATGATAAGACACATCAAGATGGTACTCGGGATCTGATGATGGAGCCAGAAGGTGGTCACCAGTACCAGTGAACCATGTAAGTAAACGACTTCGTGTTTAGGCTCGTTGGGTTCGTCTCAACAAGACCTTTGACAAGAGGTGGTACTCAGGGTCTGATGATGGAGCCAGATGGTGGTCACCAGTACCAATGAACCATATAACTAAACCCAGAGATGGGGAAATCGTAATCGATTCCGGATTACACGATTACTTGATTTTACTTTGTAATCTGACACTACTGGGTGTCAGATTACTTGTAATCAAGTGAAACGGTAAATTACCATTACATGTAAAGGAATCACTAATCATCTATACAATCATTACTATTACCAATAACTCGGAATCATAGTCGATTCAAAATAACTGAAATTATTGACTTGATTACTTTCAGATTACGAATATGTAGTACCTCAGATTGCCGACTGTCACTTTGACACAAAAGTCATCATGGGTGTCGTAAAATAGGTTTTAGGGGGTGCTGATTCCAAAATTAATGACCAATGTGGAATCTGACATTGCTGACTGTCACTTTGACACAAAAGTCGTCATGGGTGTCGTAAAATAGGTTTTAGGAGGTGCTGATTCCAAAATTAATGACCAATGTTCAATCTGACATTGCTGACTGTCACTCTGACACAAAAGTCGTCATGGGTGTCGTAAAATAGGTTTTAGGGGTGCTGATTACAAAATGAATGACCAATTTGGAATCTGACAGTGCTGACTGTCACTTTGACACAAAAGTCGTCATGGGTGTCGTAAAATAGGTTTTAGGGGGTGCTGATTCCAAAATTAATGACCAATGTGGAATCTGACATTGCTGACTGTCACTTTGACACAAAAGTCGTCTTGGGTGTCGTAAAATAGGTTTTAGGAGGTGCTGATTCCAAAATTAATGACCAATGTTCAATCTGACATTGCTGACTGTCACTCTGACACAAAAGTCGTCATGGGTGTCGTAAAATAGGTTTTAGGAGGTGCTGATTCCAAAATTAATGACCAATGTTCAATCTGACATTGCTGACTGTCACTCTGACACAAAAGTCGTCATGGGTGTCGTAAAATAGGTTTTAGGGGGTGCTGATTCCAAAATTAATGACCAATTTGGAATCTGACATTGCTGACTGTCACTTTGACACAAAAGTCGTCATGGGTGTCGTAAAATAGGTTTTAGGGGTGCTGATTCCAAAATTAATGACCAATGTGGAATCTGACATTGCTGACTGTCACTTTGACACAAAAGTCGTCATGGGTGTCGTAAAATAGGTTTTAGGGGGTGCTGATTCCAAAATTAATGACCAATGTTCAATCTGACATTGCTGACTGTCACTCTGACACAAAAGTCGTCATGGGTGTCGTAAAATAGGTTTTAGGGGTGCTGATTCCAAAATTAATGACCAATGTTCAATCTGACATTGCTGACTGTCACTCTGACACAAAAGTCGTCATGGGTGTCGTAAAATAGGTTTTAGGGGGTGCTGATTACAAAAGAATGACCAATTTGGAATCTGACAGTGCTGACTGTCACTTTGACACAAAAGTCGTCATGGGTGTCGTAAAATAGGTTTTAGGGGGTGCTGATTCCAAAATTAATGACCAATGTGGTATCTGACATTGCTGACTGTCACTTTGACACAAAAGTCGTCATGGGTGTCGTAAAATAGGTTTTAGGAGGTGCTGATTCCAATATTAATGACCAATGTTCAATCTGACATTGCTGACTGTCACTCTGACACAAAAGTCGTCATGGGTGTCGTAAAATAGGTTTTAGGAGGTGCTGATTCCAAAATTAATGACCAATGTTCAATCTGACATTGCTGACTGTCACTCTGACACAAAAGTCGTCATGGGTGTCGTAAAATAGGTTTTAGGGGTGCTGATTCCAAAATTAATGACCAATTTGGAATCTGACATTGCTGACTGTCACTTTGACACAAAAGTCGTCATGGGTGTCGTAAAATAGGTTTTAGGGGGTGCTGATTCCAAAATTAATGACCAATGTGGAATCTGACATTGCTGACTGTCACTTTGACACAAAAGTCGTCATGGGTGTCGTAAAATAGGTTTTAGGGGTGCTGATTCCAAAATTAATGACCAATGTTCAATCTGACATTGCTGACTGTCACTCTGACACAAAAGTCGTCATGGGTGTCGTAAAATAGGTTTTAGGGGGTGCTGATTCCAAAATTAATGACCAATGTTCAATCTGACATTTCTGACTGTCACTTTGACACAAAAGTCGTCATGGGTGTCGTAAAATAGGTTTTAGGGGGTGCTGATTCCAAAATTAGTGACCAATTTGGAATCTGACATTGCTGACTGTCACTTTGACACAAAAGTCGTCATGGGTGTCGTCAAATAGGTATCCGGAGGTGTTTGAAAACTAATGACCAATTTGGAATCTGACACTGTTGACTGTCACTTTGACACAAAAGTGATCATGGGTGTCTTCAAATTGTAAGGTGAGGGTTCGGAGTAGAGTGGAAACGACTGTTTAGATTAAATGATGATTTAATACTACTCTCATACATGAGTAATTGGTCCTTATATATAACTTATCAACTACGTACATAACTATACATAGTATACACTACACCATCCATCGCATGTTAAAAATAAAAATAATAAACATTTTATTTTTATTTTTGTTTAATATTAACTTCTTACAATAATAATATATTCTCCAATTATATTTAAAGTTTATAGTAAAATGAAGCTAAGACATAAAAAAAAAACTTATAAAATACAAGGTTTGGTGCGATTTTTATGCACGACATCTTCTTTTCCATTTTTAAGTATTTTTACATTACATCCTAAATCCTCTAAAACTAAATAAGGTCCTACATAAATGCTTTGCATTTTATTATCTGATACATTTCTTAACCATAAGTAACTACTTTTGCTATAGCTAACAGGCTTTGAATGGGAATCATATTTCTCCTTCCTTTTAAGTTTGCTGTTTATTAAATGAGTACGCGCATCTGCCTGTGCCAGCTCTAATCTATACTTTAATTCTAAAGGATAACTACCATGATTATATAAGGGATTAACGTTACTATTTCTTAAATTGCTAGGAAGCATGCATAACTTACCGAAAACTAATTCATGGGGTGTGTACTTCGTCTCCGTGTGCACGGTGTTGTTATACGTAAAGCACCAGTAAGGCAACCAGTCACTCCAAGAATTTGGTTTATTTTCGCATTGTATTCTTAAATAAGCTCCCATGGTTTTATGCGAATTCTCTAGAGCACCGATTGACTCATGGTGATACGCTGTGGAGGGTAAATGAGTAATTTTTAATAAATCACATACCTCTTTCATCGTGTTACTGATGAACTCGGTTCCTCGATCAGTGGCTATTTCCAATGGAATTCCATACCGCAGTACAAAGTTCTCAACAAATGATCGAGCTACAGTAACTGTATCTTTGGAACGTAATGGATACGCTTCCACAAACTTTGACAGTTCACACTGTAGAGTTAGCACGTAACAATAACCATGTTCATCTTTTGGCAAGGGTCCTACTGTGTCTAAATAAATCTTTTCTAACGCGCTATTGGCTGTAGTTGTTATTTCCATCGGCTGTTTAGTTGGTGCGCAATATTTTTGTTTTTGACATTGGGTGCATTTTGATACAAAATCTCGTATGTCTTTTTCCATACTAGGCCAATAATAGTGCTTTTTTATGTTATTAGACATCCTCCTAATCCCCGCGTGGCCACTTGTGGGGAGTAGGTGAAAGTCATTAATTATTACGCGTCTATCATGTAAATCATTTATTCTTTGTACATTACTTAACACACATATTCGTGGTCCGGACCAAACGTCATAGCTATTTATTTCTTGTATTAAGCCCGCAATAAAATCTTTATTGAATTCATTTCTTATGACGCATAATTCTTTTATATTTATTTTCTTGCAAATTGCATCCAAATCTCTCGCTAATTCGGCTCGCGATAGTAGCGATTGAGATGTTGGATTAAAATAAATACACGATTTGCTGGGCACGTAATTAAAATATTTAGACGTCTCTTTTACGAAATTCTCTCTCATATTTTTTTTATAATCTCTACATGACGTAATACACAACTCAGTAAAATTTTCCGGTTTTTTAATGATATCCACAATTCTTGGGTGATCAAGCCTCGAATTAGTAGGTATATTAAGAACCGAAGAACTTGTACTGTCTGTACCTTGCGTACTCTCGATCTTTCGTCTTTGCGCTCGTGTCATCACATTTATAACTTGCTCATTCATTTGTTTCAAATCCTCTGACGTAATATTTATGCGAGACAGAGCGTCTGCTACGGAATTCTGAGAACCTTTTAAGTATTCAACTGTAAAGTTATACTCCTCCAATTGTAAACGGAACTTTAATAACCTACTGGTAGGGTCTCTCATAGTAAACAAATACACTAGTGGTCGGTGGTCCGTTTGTACTTTAAACTTTCTACCATATAAATAAGGTCTAAAGTAGCGAATGCTCCATACTAACGCTAATAACTCTTTTTCAACTGTAGGGTAATTTAATTCTGCCTTGTTTAGACTTCGACTAGCGTAAGCGACTGGTCGACCATCACCGTTACACAAAACTGAACCTAAAGCTTTTCCTGACGCATCACATTGTAAAAGAAATTGGTTTTCCGCCGAAAAATTTGGATATTGCAGTACCGGTGGTTTAACTAGTGCAGATTTTAATGTTTGAAATGACTGTTCACACTCTTGGGTCCATATAAATGGTACATCTTTACAACACAATTTATTGAGTGGATAAGCTTTATCTGCGAAATTGACAATAAATTTACGATAGTAACTTGCAAATGCCACGAAACGTTTAACTTCGTCAGCTGTCTGAGGAGTCGGATAATTATTTAGAACTTTGGTTTTTTCGGGATCTGGCAAAATGCCCTTTTCTGAAACAACATGACCCAAATATAATATTTCTTTTCGTAAAAATTGACACTTGGCAGGGTTAAGCTTTAAATTTACTTTCCTTAATCTACTGAAAACGTCTAATAAATTTTGATTGTGTATGGCTAAACTTCTTCCGAAAACAACTAAATCATCCTGATATACCAAACACTGCTCATAATTGAGGCCTGACATGGCCACAGTCATCATGCGTGAAAAAGCGTTAGGTGAAGTTTTACAGCCTTGGGGAAGTCTGGTCATTTGATATTGATTTTTACTTGTTTGAAATGCTGTGAGTGGTCGGCTTGATTTATCTAAATTTATTTGATAAAATCCTTGATATAAGTCTAGATGCGAAAAATATATAGAACCTGATAAGGAGTCTAAAACCTCAGTTATATTTGGAAGTGGGAATTTATCATCTTTAATTTGATTATTTAACTTTCTATAGTCGATGACCACGCGCCATTTCTTTTGTTTTGAAGCATCTAACTTTTTAGGAACCAATAATAACGGACTCGACCACGCACTTCTTGCCTCTTCAATTATTCCATCATCTAGCATTCCTTTAATTTGCCTATCAATTTCAGCCTTTTGCGAGTGTGGCAATCTGTAAGGTTTGACATAAACTGGTGAACTACCCGGTTTTAATTCTATCGTCTGGTTGTAAAGCATTGTAGTGGTCAATTTATCGCCCGGTAGGAAAAAGACATCCGGATATTTTGCGCATATATTCTCAATTGATTTCTGTTCCTCTTCGTTTAATTTACTCAAATCTAATGCAGAAAACAACGATTTTACCCTTTCGGCGTTCATAGTTGGCTTGCTAAATTCACAAATAAAGAAATCACTCAATCTACTCTTATTAATTGTGAAACGGCTTAAATTTACGTCACTATCCCTTGTGTTTAATATTTTAATGGGTATTTTACCTTGAATCGGTTTGACTATAGCACTCGCAACGTATATTCCGTCGCATAATTCCTGACTATTTACTACAAAATCCTCCGTAATACTAGTATCCATGTAATGTATGATTTCACTACGCGCGGGTATAGTAAGGTAACTATTTACCATTTCTGATGAGCTTCTAAAATCTATGTTAACTACTTGTCCGTGTCGTGATAATAGTCGTAACGTGTTTGTTTCAAAATTAATATTTGCTTTATGCTTTCCAAAGAAATCCTGCCCTAAAATACCATCCGCGTTACATGATAAATTTTTAAAAACAAAAAATGAATGTTCGAATTCGCAACCGTTGTAATTTAATTTTAATATAACATATCCGTTAGATGTGACTTGTCCGCCTATACCTGTGACATTTATTTTCTTGTCATGGAACGGAATGTCCCAATTTTGTATAATTTCATACTTTATCGCGCACAAAGATGCTCCCGTATCCAATAACCAGTTATAAGCGGTTTTTCCTATATTTAAGGTTGCTCTATTTAAATCATTGCACGTGTAAATGACATCAGTCTCGAAAAAAATGATTCAGCGATTCCGTATTTGGTGCACTCGGGTGTTGACCGGTCGAGCCATTCTCGCTGTGCGATATCACGTGCAGGCTGCCACGAGCGTTGACCCCTCGGGCACGGGACCCGAAATACGAACCCCCTCGTGCCGGCCTGCCTCGTGATTTGTTTCCACGGCCACCTCCTCGCGAGTTTCCTTGCGCGGTTTGGGATTGAGCATATCGACAATAAGAAAACTGTCGCGGACCCCTTTGCTTACGATAACGATGACCTCTGTGCGAGTTGTGAGCGAATCCTCTGTGGTACCTGTTAAAAGAGTTATGTGAGCGGTACATACCCATGATCTCCGGCTGGCTGGACGTTGTCGGTCTCGATACTTCTTCGTCCTGCGCTGCCTGGATCGCGTCCTTCAGGCTGTTGAAGTTACGCGCTGCAATGATAGTGCTGAGCCTTGGGTCCTTCAAACCATCTGTGAACTTTTTAATACACATTTTTTCGTTCAACGGCTTTAGCACATCATAACTCGCCGAATTACCTTCTGCCTGAGTTATAGTTAACTCGGAAAAAAGTTTTTCTATCTCGGATCCATACTGATCTATACTACGCCAACCCTGACTTATATTCTGAAGCCGGGAATGGATTGCTGTAAAAGACTTTTTAGGTAAAAGCGAGTTACGTAAATCACTTATAAGTTGCTCTACGGTCAAATAAGTAGCTGACACACGCAGTTTCGCACTTTCAGATAACCTTCCTTTTAACACAAATGTAATAAGCGACTTTTTGCCTATCTCGTTCAACATACCCGAATACATATCAACAGCACCGATCAATCTCTTTGTTGTTTCCTCAGTATCATCCATGAGAGGTATAAGACTACAAGCTGACTTTAAATCGAACTCCATGGTGTCACATTCACTATATTCGCTACTTGTACTCGTATTTTCCTCTACCTCAGGCTTTGAACATAATTCTAAAATTTCTTTATGCAGAGTAGTAATTTTAATGTACAATTTATTGGTCTCCTCGATAACTCCTGAATTTACGTCCTTTAACTGGGAAAATTGGGAGATAATATTGTTACACCTATTTATAATATCATTCACTTTTGACAGTTGATTTTTTGTTATGTTACCTTCAAACCTTGATTTCCCTTTTTTAACTAAATATTTTTTTATGACAATTAACTCGTTGTAACATTTCAATAATTCATCTGCCATCACAAAATTATATCTAAGTACCTAATTTAATACATACCTATTTTAACTTACATTGACGTCACATTATTGTCCTTAACTTACTTCACGCGAAATGATTGTTCACTGTATCACTTACTCGTAATAATAGTTCATTTACTGTCCGTTGAAACACTGGCACCAAAAAAAAAACGAAACGCACATTACACAATTTCCGTTAACACTTCAATCAAACACTTATCGGAGCCGTACGAGCAGCACACTGCAGCTCAGCTAGAGCGACCTCCTGGCGCATCCATTTTTTGTAGGTTTTCTTACACCTTCTGTACAGGGCGTAGCCTCCTCCGATGACGATTATGACGAGCAATATACCCAAGATAATATTAGTGACACTTGCGTGGAATCGAAGTTCGTCGGTGCTCGCAGAAGCCTTATTGTCACCTCCGGCCGCAGTTTGTGCAATAATTACCTCTTCTTTTGATTTTGTAGCCCCCATAGTGAAAATTTTTTAAATCAGAAAACCTTAACTGCGAGAAAAAACATCACGTTATTTACTTTTGTTCTAATTGTCCACTTGAGTTATGTTAACATGGTAATGAACTGCGCTCTCAATACCGATCGGTGACTGACCGCACGCGCGACACCGTATATGGCAGGGTCGCCATGTAAGGTGAGGGTTCGGAGTAGAGTGGAAACGACTGTTTAGATTAAATGATGATTTAATACTACTCTCATACATGAGTAATTGGTCCTTATATATAACTTATCAACTACGTACATAACTATACATAGTATACACTACAAATAGGTTTTCATGGGTACTGATCTCAATATTAATGATCAATTTGGAATCTGACATTGCTGACTGTCACTTTGACATAAAAGTCGTTATGGGTGTCGTCAAATAGGTTTCCAGGGGTATCTTATCTCATAACTTTTTAAATCATTTCATTAATTTTGGAATCAGTACCCCCTAAAAACTATTTGACTACACCCATGATTCCTTTTGTGTCAAAATGACAATTAGCACTGTGAGATTCCAAAATAGTCGTTAATTTTGGAATCAGCACCCCTGGAAACCTTTTTGACGACACCCATGACGACTTTTGTGTCAAAGTGACAGTCAGCAATGTCAAGATTCCAAATCGGTCATTAATTTTCAAATCAGCACCTCCGGAATCCTATTTGACGACACCCATGATGAGTTTTGTGTCAAAGTGACAGTCAGCAATGTTAGATTCCACATTAGTCATTATTTTTGGAATCAGCACCACCTGAAACCTATTTTACGACACCCATGATGACTTTTGTGTCAAAGTGGCAGTCAGCAATGTTAGATTCCACATTGGTCATTATTTTTGGAATCAGCACCCCCTAAAACCAATTTTACGACACCCATGACGACTTTTGTGTCAAAGTGACAGTCAGCAATGTCAGATTCCACATTGTACATTAATTTTGGAATCAGCACCCCCGCAAACCTATTTGACGACACCCATGACGACTTTTGTGTCAAAGTGACAGTCAGCAATGTCAGATTCCACATTGGTCATTAATTTTGGAATCAGCACCCCCTAAAACCAATTTTACGACACCCATGACGACTTTTGTGTCAAAGTGACAGTCAGCAATGTCAGATTCCACATTGTTCATTAATTTTGGAATCAGCACCCCCTAAAACCTATTTTACGACACCCATGACGACTTTTGTGTCAAAGTGACAGTCAGCAATGTCAGATTCCACATTGTTCATTAATTTTGGAATCAGCACCCCCGCAAACCTATTTGACGACACCCATGACGACTTTTGTGTCAAAGTGACAGTCAGCAATGTCAGATTCCACATTGTTCATTAATTTTGGAATCAGCACCCCTAAAACCTATTTTACGACACCCATGATGACTTTTGTGTCAAAGTGACAGTCAGCAATGTCAGATTCCAAATCGGTCATTAATTTTTAAATCAGCACACCCGAAAACCTATACTCGTGGTATATGCACTTGAAATGTGAAAGTGAAAATGCTAGAATGACATGTAAACCACGAAGTTGTATAGTCATATTGTTCATTGGTATTGGTGACCACCATCTGGCTCCATCATCAGACCCTGAGCACCACCTTGAAGTAATTAGAATTGTATTTGTCTTATTTTATCATCATATTAATATATACTTTACTCTAATACTTATCATATAACAAAAGCAAATATTTGGGATGGGATCTACTTTTATAATTATTACTTTAATTTTTTAAATAAATTTTAACATAATTAATATTATTTCGCGCTATATTCTCGTATTTTCGTACAAAATAATGTTTATTAGAAACCAAAAGTTTATATCGAGATAGTAGATTGTGGTTGTTATCAAAATTCCATAGAAAGGATCAAGATTGTTTTGTCCATTATTGTAGTGCGAGCGAGTGATAAGACGTGCTAGAAAGGGTCGGCATATTGGGCTCGCGCGGCGAGTAAAATACCTAATTTCGCCCGACGCCGAAATGTTATAACGCTCTTAACTTCTGATTAGCAGAAAAGTCTGCAATCGATGCCATTAGGCTTAGAATAAATTTAAAAGTGGAAAATGTCTGCCTTGGGTGAGACTTGAACTCACGGCCTCTGGATCGATACTCCAGCGCTCTGCCAACTGAGCCACCAAGACGTCAACCAAGCCAGCGAAATTTTCCACCACTTAGGTCAATGGGACCCGTAGCGACATCTACCGTAAGAGTGTTAAACTTCCTAAAGTCCTCCTATGTTATGTTCCTTCCTATGGTTAGGAAGTTTTTAAGTAAGTATTCAAATATCTTCGCAGTTAAGTCGGATGTCCAGCTTCTACACATCTTTTTTTTAACAAATTGATAATAAAAAAAGTAAAATCTATTTGGCACGCTTTGGCTTTAAGTACCTAAGTCATTGACACGAGCAAGGGTTTGAATTCGACTACCGGATTTTAAATCCCACGACCTCGCTTCGCCTTCGATTCGATGTTTTTTGTATTTTTTATTCAAAAACACTGTTTTATTCGCGGATTAGCAAAATAATTTTTTTGATTGTAATTAGGTAGCATGATTTCCGTTCAGGATTCTATCCATTATTCGTAGAAAATATTTCAAACTTTTCGCTTCAATGCTTGAGACCCTTTCTCTGATGGGGTCGTCAACTCGTCTTAGTGGGCGTTGTTTATGTTAACAAGACGCCCGGGGAGGGACATGTGGAATGCAGCTGAAATGACGAGCTTAATGGCTCATAAACGTAGTGTGCCCAAGTCCCCTTCCCAGTTTACGATCCCTGCAAATGAATCTGTTAGCGTTCAGGATTTTGAGATAATCCTGTTGTGTGAACTTCCTAGTTATCTGGTTTGTAATTATGTGTTGGTGTTGATCATTATGCATCATCAATACCTATTATGTTCAAGCACTGGTTTGTTCACTATTAGAAAATTATCTTACCATCGATTCTCATCGTCATCATTTATTGACACTACTGACAGTGTGCTCTTGGCATTCAGTGTTTTTTTTCCACACCCTACCATCAACTGCCATTATTGAACGTTAAATATCAAATCTATTTATTATATTGATTATTATCGTAATCATTATTTAAAGTATATGTATATTATATAGGTATATAGGTAAACTAAGTAAGCAGGACTTAAAATATTACTCCGTTTTCTCCCATAGGTCAAAACACTAGACTTAGTTTGTTAAAAACGTGGACAAACAGAAAGATACGAACACGCGGAATCCTGACACCAAGTCCTCTATTACTAACAATTTTAATTTCACAAGTTCCAGCGAACTCGGAAGTATCCTTAAGAAATGTCGGAACAGTCATTAGCCTCGCCTCTGCAATGCAGACCGAGTAGGTATTCCTATTGCTTCATACGCGCGGACGAGTTTTGGTTCCAGTTTTATTTTTTTGGTTCAAAAATACGTACTTAGGCATTTGTGCCCTATTCCAAATTTTATATACATCGGAGTATTGCTCTAGATATTGCAGCGAGTTAATATGTATCCACATTTGGCACTAGAATTAATAATTTAAAATATGGAAAATATTTCAGATAATTAAAAAAATTCTCAATCAAGATTACTGTACATTATTTTAAAATTCCATAATCCCGTTGTAATTATATGATGCTTGACACCCGACGCAGTTTTCTGGCTTAATGATCTCAAACCTTATATACACTGATTGCCTACACATGCATGCCATACCAGGTCATTAAATAGATTACATTACTAATCTAAATCTAAACTCTCTGTTATGTATCCAATCCTTCCTCTGTCTTCTTCTTCCTTCGAGCGACCAGCATCTTATGTCTATTGTGGATGTCCATTCGTCCAGCGTAGAATAAACTTAATCTGGGCATCTTCTCGATCTTCGATCTCTAGGTAGTTCGCCATCCACCATAATGACAAAATTTCAGGCAAATGACTGAACATCTAGTTTTATTGTTGTGTTCGCATAAGATCGACTTATTTCATACCTAGTTAAATGAACTTAGAGTGAACCAAGTTGTTGGGCTAAGTTTCTCAGTACCAGGCCCCGTAGCCGAATGGCATTTCTCCGACGCCAAACGAAAGCGATACGCCGCTGGCTCTGTCGCGCCAATACGCAAGCGCGATAGAGATAGATATCTACTAGCGCTTCGTTTCGTGAGCGTTTCGTGAGCGATTGTGCCATTCGGCTAGCCACCCTGAACCCCTAGATATATATTATGACGTTTTGGGAACAAAAGTTCGATAACATAAAAGTTCGATAACATGTTAATAACCTACTTGACATGACATAGATACTATATTTGACGAAGCCTGTGCTGTGGATTTTTTTTGTACTTATTATTTACTTTATTTGCTTATTTATTAAATAAAACATAAAAGTCACGAAAAATGTATATAATTTTTGGTTACTCTCTGGTTCCAGAAATAACCGTTCACTTTCACAGTTATCTATTGTGTGTGAAGAAAACTCTTATAGTGGCCGATCCGACGCGAGTGCTTAGTGAGTAGTCTCTTACACTAACCATTTTCTTTAATTTTTTTTTTCTCTAGGGTTGTACAAATGTGTCGCTTAACTTCAAACTCGGGTAAATCCATTCTGTTTTAAGGTTGATTATGTATAAAAATATATATAGTCTGAAAAAGAATCAACCCTATAGGAGAATGGATTTATCCGAGTTTGAAGTTCAGCGACACAAATGTACATGTACACAATGCTAGGGTTACAGGGTACTATCTACATTTATGGCCTGACTTCACATGTAAATATTTAAGCATCAAGAATATTTTACGTTTCGCAATTAACACAAGAGTTATTCTATTAAGATTTACTAATCTTTTGTCAAATAATGTCCAGTTTATAACTTAAATCCCTTTGATTGACGCCAAGTGCGCTAAGTCGTATTTATCAAGACTGGTACCGTAGAAAATGTTAGTGTAAATTAACATAACGATGTTAATTTACCACTACCAACCAACCAACCACCCAAATGGCCATTTGACCAAGCCGTGGCCAAATGACCAACGGGTCATCACAATTTTTTTTTAAAACTTTCTTAAAATATATTTGCTGCCATAAACTATTTGACGCTGACTATATACTTACCTAACGCAACCTACTTATACATGTATATGTAGTTACAATTGTAGATATCCCAAAGTTAAATCGAATTACTTAACTAAGTAGATTTTGTTCGTTTTCAAGCTCTAAGCGAACAAAGCGTCTATAATTACTTTCCTAAACACTTGTTTACTATGTAAATAAGTGATGAATAATTAATAAAATAAATTGTATTATTCCTGCGACTCGCGGAAACTTTGTTATTCAAAGTAGTATATTACGTACTGTGTATGCTTTACATGTCGTAACTCATTTGAGTCTGGGTTATCTGCAGGATGGGCTGAGTCTAGTGCAGGAACCGGAGTAGGTAGTTAATCCAGAATATGGTAAATTCATTTTCTTAGCCGAGGTAGCTTTGACTATACATAATATACCTATGTCAAACACACCGATTTCTTTAAGTTTGAAGCTTGTTTTGTGATACTATAATGGAAGAAAAACATTTAATAATGAACCACAACAAAAATCTTGGATTCCCTTTAAAGACGTATATTACGTATTTCTGTCGTCTTACATTAAGTCGTGTTTCAATAACACATCGAGATGCGAGTACCACTCGCATACACAGACTGACTTGTTTGTGTACCTACTTTGTGTGACTTTGTATAGCAAACTCATTGGGGCGTTTACGATCCATACACGCATAGGATTGCCAAATGGGCCCATGAAAAAGAGATTCGGGACCGATACGTATAAGGAATATGTAAATGTTTTTCTTTTGCTGGTTCATTGAGGTTAAAAAAGTGGCCTTGAAAAAACCTGATGTATTAGAAATATATTTGTTTGACATAAACACGTGAATAAGCTCAGCATGAATCGTGTCTAACAAGCGCGGCAGAGGATTTCAGTGAAACACAGTTAAAACATAAAATTTAAAAACAATAGTTAATCTTTTAGTCTGCGAAAGTAAACAAATAATTTGCTAAAAGTATTTTTTATTTATTTAAAAGTATATTAAATAGGAAAAAAAAAGAAATACTATGATTTCGAAGTTATTTGTTAATAAGTTAAATCTGTCACTCCTAATTCAAATTAAAATATACTACATATTTAAATGAGCGTAACGTGTAGCCAGATTAGATATAAGTACTTATTGCTCTCGACGACAAGTCGCCAAGTACAAACAAAAGTTTTCTGTGAATAGACTTATAGAAGGGCAAAAATTGCGTCAAAAATTCTAGACATGAGGACAATAAAGTAAACCTTTTTTTATTAAAAATATTTTGATGCCCCATCATTTAAATTAACGACAGAAACTTCCGACGCGCGCGAACTTTAGCAATATGGCCGCTGCCGACAATATGGCGAACAATTTTAATAATTCGAGAGTGACGTTGCGTGCGGTTTTGCGATTTTTCTATAGGTCGTTTATAAGTTGACGGGCGGCGGCGGCGCTCATTGTTTCCAGATAAGAATACTTTGTAAAGTATACTTTGAATTCTTTGTTCTTTTGTAACCTGCCAATTGAAATTTAAATGGTCGCACTAGTTTGTTAAGTGATTTGTTAAAGTTGATATAAATTTGCTCAGTTGTGCTTTTGGTAATTGCAAGAAAATGTTTATATTACAATTTTATTAAATATTCTAAGGCATCTGACTGGACGCACAAGGAGGGCGGTCCAACAAACGACCGACGTCACTTTTAGGGTTCCGTGCCAAAATGGCATAAAAGGAATCCTTATGGCGTTTGCTTCAGGTCTCGCGACTCGCCGCGATGCTTGTCGCGCCACTCGTAAAACTGTATGAAAGTCGGTTGACATAGAAAAGTGTTTTTATCGAAATAAGTCTTTTCGATTTTGTACATTTTAAATTGGGAAAGATTTGGTCTAGATATTGATAATTTAGGATTTCAAGAAAATAGAAGCTATTTGTTTAATGCTCTTAAAAACCAAGGAATCAATTCGAACTACATAAATCTAATTAAATCCATATATCATAACAGTACAGCAGATATTAAGTTACAGTCATCCGGTCCATTGTTCAAAATACACCGAGGCGTCAAGCAAGGTGACCCATTATCTCCAAAATTATTTACAAGTACCCTAGAGGAGATCTTTAAGAGTCTGGCAGTTTCTTGGCAGGATAGAGGAGTGGTCGTCGGCGACAGGAAGTTATCAAACCTCCGTTTCGCCGACGACATCGTTCTCTTTGCCCATTCCGCCGAAGAACTTCAGGTTATGCTTCAAGACCTGAGCAATGCGAGCCTTCAAGTTGGACTTCAAATGAACCGAACTAAAACCCAAGTGATGACCAACAGCAAGAAACGTAGTCCAATTGCGGTGGACGGGCAGACTATACACTACGTTGACGAGTACATCTACTTAGGCCAGTTAGTCTCTTTCAGCAACAGGCAAGACAAAGAAATTGAGCGCCGTGTCGAAAATGCCTGGAAGAGCTACTGGTCTATGAAAGAGCTAATGAAGGGTAGCCTTCCATTATCACTGAAGCGAAAACTCGTCGACACGTGTATCCTGCCCGTCCTGACTTACGATGCACAAACGTGGTCACTTACAGAGAGTCAAAAGTCCAAATTGAAGGTTTGCCAAAGGGCTATTGAGCGCAGTATTTTAGGTGTGAAGAGGACCGATCGTATCCGGAACACCACGCTGCGTTCAAAAACCCGCATTGCCGATGTCGGCGAGAGGACTGCCAGGCTCAAATGAGACTGGGCTGGTCACGTCTGCCGCATGCATACTGACAGGTGGGCTAGTGTAGCTACCAATTGGATGCCACAATTAGAGCGCGGACGCGGCAGGCCCAGAAGGAGATGGAGGGACAACCTAGACATTTTTCTCACTAACTGGCTGGAAGAGGCACCAAACCGGGAGTCATGGAGGTCAAGGGGAGAGGCCTTTGCCCAGCAGTGGGACACCATTATAGGCTAACAAAAAAAAAAAAGATATTCTTACACAGATTGACTGAGTCCTACGGTAAGCTCGAGACGGCTTGTGTTGCAGAAACTCAGACAACGATATATGTATATAATATACGTTTGTATATTATATACATATAAGTGTTTACTTATATACATAGAAAATATCCATGATTCAGGGAGTCGAATTTCGTCCCACAACCCACAGTGCGTCGAGTCTGTTTTGTTTCGCCGCGCGCCTCGTTTGCCCAGTCTGCGGCATTAGTAAATACTTAATAAAATCATTGTAACATGTATTACTTAAGTAGAAGATTATTTGTTATTAAGACGCTAAAAATAGAATCTTGTATGTACCTCTATAACTATAGAATAAAAGTTTATTTAAATCATCCTATTTTCTTTGGAACGGCTAAGCTGACTCGTGCCAAAATGGTTATAGTGCGAAAAATATCGAGTATTTAACTGTTTAAAACGTGATAGTTTTAAAAATATCGAAATTTCTACCGCTTTTAGAACAGCAGAGCAATTTAAATTCAATTTCCTACAATAAAGAAAGTAAAGTGTTTGTGTTGTCTTCAGTTATTTCAGTTTCTTGGAGTAAATCAGATTTGTTACTGTGAATTTAAACATTGCTTGATAATAACTTCGACATCGGCATGATAATATCAAGATTTAGAAACAAGTTTAAAAAACAACTAGGGAACAAATCATTTTATTTATTTAATATTTTTTGATTTGTTCTTTTTTCAAGTAGTCACACTACTATATATAAATTATAAATTGAAATAGATATCATACACGAAAGAAAAAACGACAAGGCCCACTGGTGGCCGAGCCGGGAATCGAACCCGGGTCTTCAGCTTACGCGGCTAACGTCTTTACCACTAGACCACTCGTTCGCCCCGCCCAGGCTATCTATTTCAATTTATAAGTCTAAAAAACATAGAACTTATCATAGAACAAACATCGCAAATATAACAAAAAAGCTAAAAACTGTTTCGATACTTTTCTAATATCCGTAAACCCATTCATCGCTTAATACTTATGAATAAAATTGACAAAAATACATAAAACTGTTTATAAACCTTGACTTTATGAAGCGCAACAACATTCCGCGCAGATCATAAAACATAGATGAGGCGGATCAATCATAGCTACTTCTTATTATTTTATCTGTGACCGGGCGACAGTCTGTCTCCTATTCAGCCCCTCTAGCACAACTTGTCTTGTCGCACGCGAGTCCATTTTTATAATGCCTATGGACATTTTTATAATGCCCTTCTTATCCAAGATTAACGTTCTATGACGCAACACAAATTGAGAAAAACTTGAAAAAACGTTTACTTAGTCCATACGTTATGATCGCTACTGGTGACATTTCATTTTGTATTGGAATTCACAGAGTCATCAAACTAATATTAATATTTAAAGCTATTGAATATTGTTTCTGAATAGAATCGCCGCATTATATCACGAGCTGATAATTACTGGGCCCGTAGCCAAAAGTACCGTCGCTGACGTTTATTAGCGAAGGATACGCAACACCGCACCAATACGGAAGAGCAGTAGAGAGAGATAACCAAAGACATAATACATAACTGCGTATACACAGATTAATGGTTTTTAGTTGACTCTCGGCTACTTAGATGGCACAAATATTTGTCAATTTTAGCTCATAAACAAATAAATAAATAAATATTGGCGACACCTTACACAGATCAACGTAGCCCCAAACTAAGCAAAGCTACAATAAGTGCTAAGCGCCGATATACATACTTAAATAGATTTTCACATACATACATAGAAAACATCCATGACTCAGGAACAAATATCTGTGCTCATCACACAAATAAGTGCCCTTACCGGGACTCGAACCCAGGACCGCGGTTTAGCAGAAAGGGTCACTACCGACTGAGCCAGACCGGTCGTCGGTCGGTCGGTCGGTATTAATTTAAGAATTTGGGCCAATTTGTCAAAACGGAGGTTCAAAAGTTTTAATCCTGATGTGTCGAGATATGAACTGTGACTACACATTTTACTCGATCTTGACTTTGTAACTTACGATGACGGAGTGCGAATGATTGTACTGTTGGTTACGGTCTTGGAGATAGTATTATCGCAATTAGTATTGGCGGCGAGACGGCAATAACGGAACAATCTGTGTACGGACTCCCCTGGCATCTCGGCACGTGACCGGCTCGATGGGGTTTATTTTATATCGGAGGTGGCTATTGATCAATATGATCATACATAAATGCATTTCTTGGACATCCATTATGCTCGGCAGACCATTTCTAACAATAGTGAATGTATGTAATGTGTGGGAATGATTCGTGTTTGGAACGGAGTGTGAATGACAAATTACCTACTAAGGTGAGAATATTATATTTTTGGAAGCACTAAATGTAATGTGTTCGCAATCGTACTTCATGAATTTCATATATGATGATTACCTACACTATTTATTTGACCTACAGGAATCTGTAAATTTTTGTAGTATCTTTCGTCTTTAGTTATATTTATAGTTTATTCCATCTTAGCCTCTGTCTTCACTTGTCATCAGATCTAATTGGGGTCAATTCGTAAAAAAAAATAGGAAAGGGTTTGAGTCTTAGGTAACTCACTGTACCCCGCTCTCGGTGCATTCGTTGTTAGTAGTCCCTGTGTGCACAACCTCTCCCGAAACGCTCACGATAATATCTCTTTCGTATCTATCTATCTCTATCGCTCTTGCGTATATTGGCGCGACAGAGGCCAAACGGCCGTAGAGGCTGTAGGGCCTATATGGAAAAAAAATCTATAGTAGGCTACGAGCGTAGCGCTACGAAATCTTAGGTAGTAGTGAATTTATTAACACATCGACCGCAAAGCTAATACTAGGTATCATGTTCATCATTATTGTTGTTATGTAGTTCATCGTTGTTGTAGCACCTTAGGTCTTGGTCGCTCTAATTTTACAGAAGACCAGAAGACCCAGAGTGCACCCCTCTATGCGATGGATTGACCAAGTGAAGACACTTAAACAGAGTCACACTTAAAACTGTGCATATGAAACGCGTACGAAAATCATGGCGAGGAACCATTAAAAAGACAGGACAACGAACTCAATGACTACGACTACTCTGACAAGAATAGGAACACGGCTAAGATGAAGAAGATTAAAACAGCAACGGAATGTATTCGAATACCTAGTATTTTCATGTTATCAAACTCTTATGAATATGAGTCGGTTCATATTCATGGATAGCTCATTCTATTCTGAAAATCCAATAACAGAAATTCTAATAAAAAGTCCTTATTGCAAATGATTCATAAGGATTTAGGAATGTTTATGCATGGAACGCGACTTATTGTCCTTGGTTACTCAGCAATATTGACTTGAATATAACCTCGAGAGCCTAATAATACTAAAGAGCTCGAGCTGACAAGCCGCCGGCGTCCGTATGGTGGTTAATTGTTAGATCATTGAGCATACACTTGCCGTTGTGTGTATGTGTAATGAATGACAGAATTCGCTGGTCGTTTTCATGTATACAGACATGGAAATGATGCGCGTGTATTGCTCAGCAGGTTTTTTCCAGCCCGTTAATTGCTAAGAATGACACTGAAACTTGAGCAGTTCTATGTGGTCTACCGACTTCTTTTGGGAATACGAGCATGGATTTATTTATGTTTGTAGTATGCATAACCCATATATAAGAAGAAATGAATATCTCCTCCACGTGTCGCAAGTACTGTAGTGCTGGTATTTGATCATTGCTCGTTATATAGAAACTCCTTTATAATATTAAGTTGCCGCCAAATAATTACTGGTTGTAATATTAAACCAGTGTTATAGATACACAATATAATCAATATCATCATAGTATCTGGTCACAGAATTCCACGAAAATTGGCTGTGAAGTGCGGACTTTCCACAAGGACAACATAAATACAAGAACCAAATTGAATTAAACTGTAGACCAACCTGTCAATTATATTCTGCTTATTGAAATAATCGTTTTTTTTATAATATAATTTTATTTCTAATTCTTCAGTCAATGAGGAAAAAGAAAACTTAACTAGGTCATTGGAACAATTATCTCGTTAACTAGCAATCTTGTAAAATTACACTACCTATAGGTAGGTATCGATAAACCTTATAATTATCATTGAAGACGATTTTTGCACACAATGTTGCATACAATTAAATAAATTGTTATAATTTACAATCTGACAATATAAGTAAAAGGTAACTTAAAATAAATATTTACAAATAAACTAACTATTAAACCCCGCTCCTTATCGTTTCTGGTGCAAAAGTACCCATAATACCTACTTATGGCGTTACCCCTTTGGATGGTTATGGATGGATAACTTTTGCGTAACGTAACAATTAATTAACGTAGGTGTTGCCCTTGGGCCATCTTAGATGCCACTTTTTGTAAAGCGAGTCACCGTCTGCCGGAAATAAAACTGAATACCGTTTTATTAGAATTATTAGGCAGGCGTCCGGTTTTCCATCCCATAGCCCAATATTTAGTCCATCACTTTCATCCAATAGGCCAGTTAATTTTAGATTCCATTAACACTCAAATAATCCTTACACCCTGGCGGGTGCTGCCTCTGCGTGCGTCTCATGACACGGCCAAGGTCAGCATCCATACGGTGTGGTAATAAAATTTCATTAAAGAGTTAAATGGGCCTCTAGACGCGCTGGTTTCGGCTCTGCGCACGCCTCCCAAAGGTCCGGAACACCATAGTTCCGTGATGGGAAAGACATACAATCAAAGTAGAAGGATGATAAATAAAACTCGGGTTGTGAAGTTTTTTTACACCATTACTAGCTATTATCAATCTTGACTTCGTAACTTACAAGAAATAGAGTCAAATTGACAATCAAACTGAAATTTTGGCAAATATGATATAACAGGTGATAATAAATATGGAGCCCATACTTTTATCGTTGTCTCTTAAAATTAAGAAAACACTTATCGCTTTTGTAAAAACGAATTGTCGGAATGTGCTCTCCATGTAAATACCTTGAACCATATACACTAGTAGATACTCATTGTTGATTAAGCTTATCCAGATTATTCAGCGCTGTGTACGCTGTATAAATTAGGCGCAGCGACGGTTGCGTAAATGTTGATAATCTACTCAAAACAATAGCTGACGAGAGCGATGAGAGCGTGCTGGCGGTGAGCTTGGTTCACTGAGTTTACAGACTTGGGATTGGTATGTACAGTCATTGGCAATAATCATTATCCTCCTTGTGTTATCCCGGCATTTGTCACGGCTCATGGGAGCCTGGGGTCCGCTTTGACGACTAATCCCAAGATTTGGCGTACACACTAGTTTTACGAATGCGACTACCACCTGACCTTCCAACCCGAAGGGTAACTAGGCCGTATTGGTCCGGTTTCCTCACGATGTTTTCCTTCACCTAATATATAGTGACTAGCAAAACATCAAATGACATTTCGCACATAAGTTTCGAAAAAGTCATTGGTACGAGCCGTCTGACTCAATCATATTTCTGGAACCATGAGGACTTGGGTATGCAGCCTTTTTTTTGTACAATACCTATTATTGCCGGCGACTTTCCACCTTTTTAGCATTTGAATGACGATATGGGAGTATTCCCATGTATATGAAGCGCAAATCAACTGAAAATTACGAATCATAGATTACTTATCTATGATTCGTAATTTTCAGTTGATTTGCGCTTAAGATTACTTGTTTGTGGTATTATTTATTCCTATTTCCGTCATGCTCCATCTTCGGAATTAGACCTCCTCTCCATTCCTCCACGCCCATTGAAAAATATGCGAAATAAAAACAGATGGCTGCAAGTTTACGCAAATGTATTTTCAGTTTTGCATCCTGGGTTTAGTCTTGTAATGTACGCGTGTGTCTCATGAATATAATTTCGAATCACCCCCTTTCCCCCTCTTGGCATTTGAATGCCGAAATTGGAATACGGAAGCGCAATTCCGTATTGCTTTTGATTTCTACCAAACTTCACCACATTCATGATATAAATAAATATAAATAAATAAAAAGCTTTTATTTCAGGCATAATCTAAATATATAAAAGAAGAAGCTGACTGACTGACTGACTGACTGACTGACTGACTGACTGACTGACTGACTGACTGACATATCAACGCACAGACGAAACCGCTGGTCCTAGAGATTTCAAATTTGGCACGTAGGTTCCTTATATAGTGTAGAGGAGCACTAAGAAAGGATTTTCCAAAATTCACCTCCTAAGGGGGTCAAATGGGGGTTCAAAGTTTGTATGGGGAAACAAGATTAGTTTGACTATTTTATTCGAAACTTCACAGGAAGATTCCTTAAGACATATGACTGAATACGTGTTTCAGGTTTTTTGAAAATTTCACCCCTAAAAGGGTGAAAAGGGGGTGATAAAGTCAAAAAATCAATATGGGTATCGTTTTTATGGTTTATCGGGTCGCTGATCACGATAAATACAACGTTTTTAAAATCTAACGAGGCGGGAGTGAAATACCTTCTCCCCTGTTGTGGTGCAATGGGGTTTAAATATCAAAAAAATATATAAAAGAAGATATTGACTGACTGACTGACATATCAACGCACAGCCGAAACCGCTGGTCCTAGAGATGTCAAATTTGGCACGTAGGTTTTTTATATAGTGTAGAGGAGCACTAAGAAAGGATTTTTCAAAATTCGCCTCCTAAGGGGGTCAAATGGGGGTTCAAAGTTTGTATGGGGAAACAATGTTAGTTTCACTGTTTTATTCGAAACTTCACAGGAGGGATCCTAAAAACACATGACTAAAGACGTGTTTCAGGTTTTTTGAAAATCTAACCCCTAAAAGGGTGAAAAGGGGGTGATAAAGTAAAAAAACAATATGGGTATCGTTTTTATGATTAATCGGGTCGCTGATCACGATAAATACAACGCTTTTAAAATCTAACGAGGCGGAAGTGAAATATCTTCTCCCCGTTATAGTGCAATGGGGTTTAAATATCAAAAAATATATAAAAGAAGAAGCTGACTGACTGACTGACTGACTGACTGACTGACTGACATATCAACGCACAGACGAAACCGCTGGTCCTAGAGATTTCAAATTTGGCACGTAGGTTCCTTATATAGTGTAGAGGAGCACTAAGAAAGGATTTTCCAAAATTCACCTCCTAAGGGGGTCAAATGGGGTTAAAGTTTGTATGGGGAAACAAGATTAGTTTGACTATTTTATTCGAAACTTCACAGGAAGATTCCTTAAGACATATGACTGAATACGTGTTTCAGGTTTTTTGAAAATTTCACCCCTAAAAGGGTGAAAAGGGGGTGATAAAGTCAAAAAATCAATATGGGTATCGTTTTTATGGTTTATCGGGTCGCTGATCACGATAAATACAACGTTTTTAAAATCTAACGAGGCGGGAGTGAAATACCTTCTCCCCTGTTGTGGTGCAATGGGGTTTAAATATCAAAAAAATATATAAAAGAAGATATTGACTGACTGACTGACATATCAACGCACAGCCGAAACCGCTGGTCCTAGAGATGTCAAATTTGGCACGTAGGTTTTTTATATAGTGTAGAGGAGCACTAAGAAAGGATTTTTCAAAATTCGCCTCCTAAGGGGGTCAAATGGGGGTTTAAAGTTTGTATGGGGAAACAATGTTAGTTTCACTGTTTTATTCGAAACTTCACAGGAGGGATCCTAAAAACACATGACTAAAGACGTGTTTCAGGTTTTTTGAAAATCTAACCCCTAAAAGGGTGAAAAGGGGTGATAAAGTAAAAAAACAATATGGGTATCGTTTTTATGATTAATCGGGTCGCTGATCACGATAAATACAACGCTTTTAAAATCTAACGAGGCGGAAGTGAAATATCTTCTCCCCGTTATAGTGCAATGGGGTTTAAATATCAAACAATATATAAAAGAAGAAACTGACTGACTGACTAACTGACATATCAACACACAGCCGAAACCGCTGGTCCTAGAAATTTCAAATTTGGCACATATGTTCCTTATATGGCGTAGAGGAGCACTAAGAAAGGATTTTTCAAAATTCTCCTCTTAAAAGGGTGAAATGGGGGTTCATAGTTTGTATGGGGAAACAAGATTAGTTTGACTATTTTATTCGAAACTTCACAGGAGGATTCCTAAAGACATATGACTAAATACATGTTTCAGGTTTTTTTGAAAATTTGACCCCTAAAGGGGTGCAAAGGGGTTAAGTCAAAAACACAATATGGGTATCGTTTTTATGGTTTATCGGGTCGCTGATCACGATAAATACAACGATTTTAAAATCTAATGAGGTGGAAAAGAAATTTTCTCCCCTGTTGTTGAGCAACGGGGTTAAAATATCCAAAATAGCCATAAGTATAGGTTTAGTTTTTATCTTTACTTCTGGTTCAAGAGATTTCAAATTGATACGGAAGTTCCTTAGAGGAGCACTAAGAAAGGATTTTTCAAAGTTCACCTCCTAGCATGATATTTTGACAGGGGCAAGGACAGGGACAGGGACAGGGACAGGGACAGTGACAGTGACAGGGTCAGGGACAGGGACAGTGACAGGAACGGGATAGGGTTAGGGATAGGGTTAGGGACTATTAATTAAGATAATTTTGTAAAATATACTTGTGTACTGGATGTGTAAGTATTATCGATAACAATTTGTGCCGCTGTGGCCTTAGCTGTTAAGGTACAATTGTATACTGTAAGTAAATAAATAAATAAATAAATAAATAGGGATAGGTAAGGGATAGGGATAGAGATAGGGATAGGGAAGGGATAGGGATAGGGGTAGGGATAGGGATAGGGATAGGGATAGGGATAGCGATAGGGATAGGGATAGGGATAGGGATAGGGATAGGGATAGGGATAGGGATAGGGATAGGGATAGGGATAGGGATAGGGATAGGGATAGGGATAGGGATAGGGATAGGGATAGGGATAGGGATAGGGGAGGGACGGGGACAGGGACGGGACGGGGACGGGGTCGGGGACAAGGATAGAGATAGGGCCGGGGATAAGAATAGGGATTGGGGTCGGAATAATCGGTCGGCAATCGATATCTAGGCAGTGTAAAATGCAGGTGGCTCAGTGGGAAGGGATTAGTAAGTAGGCATCGGCGAGTATCCTGCATCCGTAATAACTATTACATTCAATATGCTGTAAGAAGATCGTTGTTTGCTTGCCTTTCATATGTTTACGTTTGCAATAAGTATAAGCAAAATGGAAAAAATTGTAAGCGATAATGCAAGGAAGTAATTTTCACCCTACCGACCATAGCGTCGAGATACTGGCTATGTGGGTTGTATGAAGTTTCCCCAGTATATTATTTATATAGGTAAAATACATACATATTCGTACCTACTACCTACGCTGTGTAACAATTCTACAATCATTGCAAGAATTTCTTTTAAAACAATAGTAATTTGTGTAAGGTACAGTCAGCCAAAAAGCAGTGTAAGGTTCTTGGCTGACCGTACAGCAAATAGATCAGTTACAATGGCCCCCCAGTCGAGAATTGCCCCGCTTTACCTTAATCGAAATAATCGCGGACAGATGTAGGTACCTACAAAGAAACCTACGGATCCAAATGAAAATCTTATTTTTTGTAAACGTTTCAATAAGAATACTTTTATTACGCGGGCGAAGCCGCGGGTAAAAGCTAGTGATCCCATAGGTTACAACTAGCTTAAAACTAAATATAATAGAAGAATCAAATTAAGTGTCTTGACACTGTAAAGGGGTGCCACTCATTTAAAGCTACCTAAAAGCGCTACATTATGCTTCAACAAACTTTGAGTTTAATTCATTAAGCCATAATCCATATAATAATTAATTCGCAACTCGTGTCGATCTACTTTCCTATTGCTATGCGGTAAAGATTAAATTCGAAAGGAATGGCAAGACACACAAGCGGAGGGATTGTTTTAAATCGTCACGAGTTGCGAATTACTTCTTCGAACCTGTATTGTGTTTAGATTACATCGCCCATTAAAGTTTCGACATAAGAAAGTACCTACCTACTGCTTTGCGCCCTAATTGTATTGAAAGTACTTAATAATTGTGTAGCTTTTTCGAACTCGTTATTTTCTTTTTAAATCCACCTCCAATAATTATGTACGAATTAATTTAGGTATCCATTTTATTCATCTTTCCCATCACGGAACAATGGTGTTCCGGACCTTTATTCATCTTATTATTATACTCGTTGGTGCAAGTGGGCCTTATAGGGGTCTAATTAGATAGGAATACATCCTTATACACTGAGAGAAATTTGCATTGTGAATTTAACAAGTTCGACTTGTTGCGGTTTATCCGTTTGAATCAGCCAAACGTATGTTTAAAACAATATGTGTCAGGTTGTTTTTATAAAATCGACTTGTTGATTCAAATATATTGCCGATTCAAATGACAAGTAGCTTGTTGTTTGAACCAAAGAGCACGTAGGCGCTATTTTAACCAAAAAACTTGTTGAACGAACATGAAAACTGGTTGTATTTTCTCTCAGTGTAAGACAGTAAATAATTATTGTACCTATCGTAAATATTATCCCACTCAACATATTATCTGTACACTGTATGTAATATAATACTTAGCTTCGTACAGTACCTACACACGGTCACAGTATAAAGGCGACTCAGAAGTTACTCTTCGGCAGCGGCGACGTGAAAGGTACTTACTGCGTTCGAAAGCACGTGGTCGAACAAAATTACTATAAATGTTACTCGACATCGTCCAAAGTACGATGTTGTTATTTAATACTATTAATAAGTATTAGTATAACAATACCACATTTTTTTCAGTCAGAAAACACATAAATATATCATTATGCATGCATATTATTCTTATCCACGTTTATCCAAATCCGCTTGCATGTGTTGCGTACGTACACGACGCGCTTGTGTGCACCCCGCGCGGTGCACGTTTGTTAGGCCCATTGCACCAAACACTTAACTCAGGGTACTGGGTTGTCATCTGTCAATCTGAATTTGACAGTTGGTTAACACCATTGGCACCATTTTGGGTGGGTTAACCCACCATTTTATATGGAAAATGGCAGTTGACAGCCCACTAACCCTGAGTTAAGTGGTTGGAGCAAGTGGGCCTTAGAAGAGTTATTACTGGTTTATACTGTGACACGGTGCTACTTTCTCGCACTAGTGGGCAAAGTACCTAAATAATTATGTTGAAATATCAAAGGGCTTTATCTACTGTCATACACGTGCGAAGAGGCAATTCGCAACTCGTGTTGAATTTTCTCTTTTACGCATTGTATCGTAATGTACTATTCCACTCCAGTGAACTTACGAGGGTACGGAACTGTAAAGTACCTATTAGTAATTTAATAGTAACAAAATACTTGAATTTACTATAAGGTGCATTGGGGTAGTTCCGAAAGTCGTCTAATTTCGAAAGTCGTATAAAAACCACCATTATTTCCATCATATCAGATTCCCCTTTAGAAATTACCCGAGCATTTCTGTGATTCGGAATTACCCTGATGCACCTTACATATCTTTGTTTGCGAATTATTAGCGAGCAAAATACTGTCGTAAATAATGAAATTAGGCGTGGCATTTTATAGTGATACTGTACATATATGAATACGAGTAAAAGTCTAATAAACAAGTGATGAATTCAGTTTTCTACGGTAGATGTCGCTACAGGTCTCATTGACTAGTGCACTGTGGAAATTTTCGCTGACTATGAATGGAGTCTTGGTGGCTCGAAAGTAGATCAATGGATTATCGATTCAGTGGCCGTGAGTTCAAGTCTCATCCAAGGCAGAAATTTTCTACTTTTAAATTTATTATAATGACATCGATTGCAGACGTTTGTTTCTGTTTGTTAAAAACATAATACTCTCTCGTCTGTAATAAGCTTAAACATTAGCTATACCTGTGTACGTATTATTAAAATACATACTAGCTTTTGCTCGCGGCTTCGCTCGCGTTAAATTCGAAAATTGCGGAATGCTCCATACAATATTCCACCCCCCGTTTTAGGGAAGTGGGAGCTTAAAAGAGACAAAAAGTAGCCTGTGTCACTCTCCATCCCGTCAACTAAGTATCTCCACTTAAATAATCACGTCAATGCGCCGCTCCGTTTTGCCGTGAAAGACGGACAAACAAACAGATACACACACTTTCCCATTTATAATATTAGTATGGACTGGATACTTACTATCTAGGCTGGCACACAATAAATGGAGCGACGCATGATACACGATAACTAATTAAAGCCATTAATCAAGATCGGGACTGGCCCATTTGTTACGCGATATGATTTGCTCAATTATGTTCAATTAGAATTGGCACAAGCAACATTATTCAGGTAAGGTGCATTAGGGTAATTCCGAAAGTCGTCTAATTACGAAAGTCGCATAAAAATTACCATTATTTCCATCATATCAAGATTCCCCTTTCGGAATTACCAGAGCATTTCTGTCATTCGGAATTACCCTAATGCACCTTAATATTTACTGCTGCCTAAAAGTTGTCAGGAAGAGATTGCTTTTTAGAAGCTATGAAATCACCGTAAGTTTCTACAGCACATGATTGGCACGACAGTATCTCGCCACGACGCGACAAGACAATTTTCTAGTTTGTTAATAACAAGGACGAATTTAAAAGTGGAAAATGTCTGCCCTGCGTGAGACTTGAACTCACGGCTTCTGCAGACACAGAGTTCAAGTCTCACAAAACGGCCTTTTTCCACTTTTAAATTTATCCTAAGCCTAGTGGCATCGATTGCAGACGTTTCTGCTAATCAGAAGTAAAAAAATTTAGATGAGTTTATCTTGGGGCGACATAATCTAACGCTAATCGTGTGAAAGATCGGCTGTAAAATGTATTGTGGTGTGAAATAATACTTATTTATGATACAAGAGTGAGAAAGAGTAAATTCATTATTAACTACATATTATTTACACAGTACCAACATAATATTACTATGATATGCATATTGCATACTTGTTTCAATTTTCGATATGCATGACATATCTACAGCAAAACTATTTATTAATGATAATTTTGTTGTTGTTAGGCATTTTCAAAAATTGGGACCCCAAATTAGACATCGAGTTAATTTTTGTTAACAACTGTCACTAATTGTGGGTCCCAATTTCTGAAAATGCCCTGTTTAGTTTTTTTTATATTAGTGAAGCTCTACTAACTCATTGGTTCCATCGCGGCTACTGGCCTGGCCTGCAAGTAAAAATATAATAAATGTCAAACTTCAAAATAAAATCAGTGTCATCTCAAAATCTGTTTAATCAACAGCCAAATACTATTGTAAATAATTTAATAACAGCGTAAACCAGAAATACAGTGCCCAAATCAGCAAAATGACCATCGACGAAGAGGCCTCTACCAGCAAGCTCAATTCACAGAACCCGGTCATCAGAAGCTCTACGTTGTCTTACCGGGTTCTGATTCAGAAGCCCTACGTTTATCTAGTATGTCTCTTCATACTTACTTACATTTACGTAAGTATATTTACAGTTCACATTAATTTTGTTCAAATGTTCTATTTATTGACTGCTTCAGTGTACGTAGCCGAATGCACAAACGCTCACGAAACGCTCACGATAATATCTCTTTCGTAGCTATCTATCTCTATCGATCTTGCGTATTGGCGCGACAGAGCCAGACTACATTACTGCGGCGTTTCGGTGGCGTTTCGCGTCGCAGAAATGCCATTCGGCTACGCCTCCTGTGCGTAGCCGAATGCACAAACGCTCACGATAATATCTCTTTCGTAGCTATCTATACTTATCGCTCTTGAGTATTGGCGCGACAGAGCCTGGGTACGTAGCCGAATGGCACAAACGCTCACGAAACGAAACTCTCGTAGATATCTATTTCTATCGCTCTTGTATATTGGCGCGACGGAGCCTACCTTTCGCGGCGTTTCGTTTTCGTTTCGCGTCGCAGAAATGCCATTCGGCTACGGGGCCTGGTAAGTTAAAAGCAAGCCTCCTGGCAAGGTCGCCATGAAGTGTACGGCGTTGGAGGCGTTACGGGAGAGTAGTGAAAAACGTGACTGTCCAGTATAGAATTCTTCATTAAAGAACAACGGTTTCCTTATATACTATGTAAGTTCTTTGTTCATGTGCAGTCACGTGTAAGATTGACCTTGATATGGAAATTAGAATTATAATTAAATGAATATAATATCAAGTTACAGGCATATCGGATTACAGATGCAGGTGCATTACAAGGTTATTGGAAATGTACAATGTAGGCCAAGGTTAGCTGATGCAACCTACATACCTATTCTTCGTGGGTGGTCTAAGTACGTATGTGTGTGTGTACCTACACCTCAAAAACTAGATACAACATTTATATTGGTACTTCCTTTATACCAAACTACCTAATTATTCTAAATAAGTAGGTACTACTACGCATACCTAAGTGTCTATTACCCTGCAAGATATTCACTACAGTTGGCCTAGAGGTAAATCAAGAAAATGAAAAGGCAACATGAGTTGGGTTGATTTTCGCATTCCGCCAAGATTTATGTCAACAAGTCAGGCCCTTTATCAAAATCGTTGAAAGCTGAATGTCAACTCCAAAATAAAGTCTTTTGTGCTTTATTTTTGGTTAAGTAAATGATATCTGCGTACGAATTCTAAGGATCAAGTTTTTTTATACCTACACAGTTGTTTAATTTTATTCTAAATTGTCGTCACAAAACTGACATCGAGTTAATTTTTGTTAACATCTGTCACTAATTTTGGGTCCCAATTTCTGAAAATGCCCAAAGTCGTGGATTTTATTTGTTTAATGATACGATTGAGAGTCAAATTATTATCTACTCGATTTTAACAGACAGTTTTTTAAACAATATTTAAATAATGCCCCAGACACAGCCCATGTACCATGGCGTAACGAGTTACTCCATTTCTAGTGTAAATTGTACGGCAAGTAACTTTTTCAACGAGTTCCAAATATACCGCATTTGAGATTGAAAATTCTCTACTAGTTTAAATTACACTGTACACTCCGTTTATTGTTCGCGTAAGCTAACTTTCAATTCTCACAGAGTTTATTTTTTGTATCGTTTACTGGTAGTCCTTAAAACGATTACTTAAATTTCAATGTAGCTAAATTTGCGTAATACATTTGTGTACCTACAATTGAAAAATATTTACGTTAGTTGAAACACCTTCCAAAGTGAACTTTGTATGCTTGGAGAACAAGGTTCATGTTGTAATAAAGCTAGTGTAATCATGGTACTCTTTGGTTGGGCATTGCTCTGGTTAATGCTTCCTGTGTTGTTTGTGTGTTATTTTTGCAGTTATCTAGTGAGATTTATATTTATTGCTTCCATATGCTGAATAAAGTTAATGTTTTTAGTTGAATAGTGTACACGTTTACCAAACGAAACAATTTTGCAGCGGAACATGTGATGAACTTTGTTTACATTAAATATGATAATTTGGTAAAAGTCGCTCCGGAAACGTTTATAACTTCGCAACGCGTCGCAATTAGGGATTGCAATCCGGTCCGGCGGATCCGGTAATCCGGCCGGATCCGGTGCTTTTTTCAAGCTACCGGATCCGATGAAATTCGCCGGATCCGGTACCGGATCCGGTAATTTATCTTAATATGTTAAAATAGTGCAAAAAAATTAAATTTACGCTAACATTTGAACGTACCACAACAGGGGATTGCAATCCGGTTTAATTTCCAATCAATAAATAATTTAATACGTATGTTCTTTGCATTATTAGGCCGTTTGGAAGTCAAAAAATGTGCTCAAGTGACGCGTCAAACTTTCCGTCTTTGAATCTGTAGTGAAATCTGTGCAATTGTTTGTTTGGATGCAAAACTTTTCGTTAACATGGCACTGAGGTCGATCCTTCGCGTTTTCTGGGCAAACACTATCCGAAATCAAGACCTACTTCTGGAGTATATGCCAGCAAACACCCATTGGTGAGGAAACCGCGACACAAAAAGTACATTGATAGCACACAATTCCGAGAGATCCCTGTCCTATAACGAAATAACAACCATTGCTTTCGGCTGAAAATCGCAAAATGCAAGACGTGGCTCCGGGCGCCCTGTAAACTCATGCAAGCGGTCAGTTGAGGATGAACTACGAGCGACCGGGTCGAGCTAGGGCGATGCTACGAGGGTAGCTGAAGATAACGAGCGGCGCGAGCTTGTGAAGGCCCTTTGCACCTCTGTGGGCCTGTGGTACGTAGGACTACAAGAAAAACAACGTTTTCAGCATAATATGAGAATTATTAGGGCACATTGCTACAAGAATAATAAAACAACAATTCAAAGCTTAAAGATGAACATTTTTAAAAGGTATCCAGTAAGATTGTGGATCCAGCAATAGCAAATAATTCTAAGGTCAATTACACTTGCTGACTTTAATTTAGCTACTGTAGTTTTTTTTAATCCGAGACTGGATATTTTTATACAGACTGAGAAAAAGTTAAAGCTGACTTTAATAGTTATGCTCAATATACATTCATATATGATTGTAATACAATTTTTTGTTCTTCTTTGTATGTGAGTAAAGTTAACTGTAAAATAACACAATACAGTCATATCTTTTTTTAAATACTGATTTCATAATGAATGTATGTAATGTTATAATGTCCGTTCTTAATCGTATCTTAAAAGCTCTATACGTAGGTATTACCTACTGTAAAACAATACAGTAGAAAGAATTTTATTTGCGACTGATTATTATAGTAAATATTACTTGTTACCTGGTAAAAATGTTGATTTCTAAGCTTTCAACTGTTGGTTTATTAATCGTGAAGCAAAATACCATCAAACTTCTCATATTTTGCTGAAAACATGCAAAAAAGAGACTATTTGAGTAATTTTAATCTTCAAGGCCAATCCGGCCGGATCCGGCCGGATCCGCCGGATTGGGGCCAAAATCCGGCCGGATCCGGCCGGATTGGATATCAGACCGGATTGCAATCCCTAGTCGCAATTCAGTGCGAGTAACGTAACTCAAAAATAAAGATACAGATCGGAACATGTAAATACAAGTAAATCAAAATCAAACAGTAGGAGTTGCACGTGTCAATATTGATATCCGAGCAAGCAAAAGATTTCAATATTCAACCGCGAGCGTAACGAATTCCAGGCACAGTAGATTAACAAAGTTTGCCACCGAATGAAACACACAAATTTTCACCACACCGACATGAGCAAAATCCAATTCAATTATTTGGTTTAGTTTTATACTTATATTTAGTTTATAGTATTGTAACAAGTTTTTTTTTTCCAAATAAATATAAATACCTTATGACATGACGTATGAGAAATAAAAAAATCATATTTTTTTTACATTTTTGATTCTAAATTGTCATTTAAACCTGAATTCTATCAGTCAGCTTTGGACATCAAGTTAAAATTGGTATGAAATTACTTTGCAATTTTGTGGACAAATGTGTCATTCGTTTGTGTAGTATCTAGAGACGAGCCTTTGCCAGCCAGCCTTTGCCAGTTGATACTTAGTCCATTTAATTTTTAATTTTTTAGTTTTTATCTTTTAGAAATTTTTATGGTGTCTATTTTGCACAAAACTTTATGCACCAACTATAATCTGAATTTGGTCCGTCCACGCTCGCTGTCCGTCTTTGGGTTATTGGATCAGCGATCCGGAAATCTTACTCAAAGCCAACTTTCATCCTGTAAGCATATTAATCAAGATATTAGCTCATGTAACCATCCACTGGACCAGTGGATCTTAACTAAAATGAGCGGTCAGTGTGTAGGATGCCTATATTGATGTGGATCTTAAAATCTAGGGTGATCAGGCACCTTCTGGGCGAGCAAACTCCAACGTAGGCCGCGTCGGCTAGTACATGGACATGAGTAAGCCCATTTATATTTATAGTAAAAAATATACTTAGGTCCGTAATTATAACATTGTACCCAGCTACGGATTGATAAAATTTTGACTTCCTACTTAGATTTTCCGTAAACATAATTGCAATGTATGAAGGTACTCGTATTGATGTGCGGGTGAGTAAGTATTGTGACCGTGTGCGACGACAACGCCACGTGACAGGTGACCATTATGGACAATATTGTCACGTAACATTAAAAAAATAATGAAATCTTGTGTAATTTTATTCTATTAGACAATTTTGGACGTTGGTGCATGGGTACATTATCGCCAATAACATTGATGTTTTCAATGAGAAATTAGCAAACTGGGAACTAAAACGGCGTTTCGTGCCATCATATCATTTTCCAATCGGAGACGATGATGAATAAAGGCAAGAAATTGGTGCTAGCTGGGCATTTTCTTGATGTTTAAATCAATTATTGACTTATGAAACAGTTGATCAGTTTACTGCTATGCTATGTCATTTTCATAGGCTAATATTATAATTAATATCATTTACAGAGTACAGGGTTCATTGGTAAAATAATAACAAACTTTAAACTAAATTATAATAACTTTTTTCTACTCCCGTACTACAGTGACGACACTGTAAATGACGAATAACAGTACGGCATAGATCTTTAAAACCCGATAAAAGATGCCAGCCCACGGCCGGCGCCCCGCGCACCCACGCATACGATATAGTTCTTAAAGCATTGTTAGGAAGCCTTTAAGGGATATAGTGGGGGCGCGGGGCGCCGGGGGCTGGCGGCGGCGCGGGGGAGTGCGAGCGACAGGTTCAGTGCAGGAACAGATGGGAGGCCGACAAGGCAAAATACAGGAAACAGCGAATTTCACGAAAGTTATTCTAGAAAACTATTAAAAAGTCAGTGCATGGTCGTAGAAAAAGTATTGTATGCAACGGTGTTTAACTGAGTCAAAAAATACTCGTGGCGTCTTTATTAACAATTTTTCTACTCCCGAACTGTTATTCGTCATTTACAGGGTCGAGCATATAGATCGTTAAAACCCTACATAAAAGATGCCCGCCCCCGCCCGGCGTCCCGCGCACCCACGCATACGATATAGCTCTTAAAGTATTGTTAGGTAGCCTTTAAGGGACATAGCGTGGGTGCGCGGGCGCCGGGGGCTGGCGGCGGCGCGGGGGAGTGCGAGCGACAGGGTGAGTGTAGGATCATTACAGAGGACAAGTCAAAATACAGGGAACAGTGCGAATTTCACGACAGTTATTCTAGAAAACTATTAAAAAGTAAGTGCATGGTCGTAGAAAAAGTATTGTATGCAACGGTGTTTAACTGAGTCAAAAAATACTCGTGGCGTCTTAATAAAAATTTTCGGCTTCGCCTCAAATTGTTACCCACGCCACTCGTCTTTTTTGACCTCCTTTAAACGCCTGTTGCATAAAATACTATTTCGGGTTCGCCTCAAATTGTTACTCACGTCACGCCACTCGTCTTTTTTGGCCTCACTTAAATTAAACGCCAGTTGCATAAAATACTATTAACAATATGTATGTAATTTAATATACATTACAAAAACTAGTTTCATTTACTTGAAAATATTGGACGTTTACCAGATCACATCAAATTTGTAATCATCAATGTGATGAAACGAATCAAAAATGTGATAAATCTTTAGTGGATGGACTGCTTCTGCTTTTATTGTTCTCGTGCTCCTTCGTTCCATATAACATTAAAACCTCGATATTTACGCATTTTGTCAAAATTTAATCAAATCCGTACGAAGCTTAACCCTTAAATGCATGATTTTTTCTTTTAGCGAGATATTAATATGTGATAGACAATGGTTTTCTGACTCTGGGAAAATAATAAAAACAATATTTAAAATCGTTTTTTATACTCAATCATTGTTAAAAGTTAAATAGGCCAAATTTTATTTATATAAATATATCGTAATTGGTAAGTTTTATTTAAAAATAAATTAATAGTTTAAAAAACACTATAAAACACGCTTTTATAAATGCACGTAAAAGCCAAAAATAAATTATGGATCGTTCAAGTTGTCTCTATTTGTGAGCTGAAGTTTAAAAACTATGTGCTTTTAATTATAATATTTGATTGTAAAAGCGTGGGGCGCTGGAACAGGAAAGACTTTTTGTATAACTTGCTGATAAATCAAATTATGCTATGTTACGGGAAGGAGGTTACACAGATTGACGCGCTAACTGGAGTTGCAGCATGACTAGTAGGTTCTACATTAAACAGTCAAATCAATTAAAAGTCAGTGTTCAAAGTAGGTACCAGTTTGTCGAACTCTGACAAAATATGCGCTAGTAGCGAGGAGAGCCGACAGTCACCGACACTTAGAACGCCGCTTTTTTCCGGTAATCAAAGTACAAAAGGGGAAAGTGTCTACAGTGACAGGATGCAGAGTTCTTGTTCGTGGACGAGATATCTTTGGTTCTCTTTGGTAACCCTTAGGCGGTATATGTAAACGTTATGTTCTTATGCAACTTCATTCGCCAGGAAGTTCGGATTAGTATTTGTTTACAAGAAAGTCTTTCCTGTTCCAGCGCCCCACGCTTTTACAATCAAATATTATAATTAAAAGCACATAGTTTTTAAACTTCAGCTCACAAATAGAGACAACTTGAACGATCCATAATTTATTTTTGGCTTTTACGTGCATTTATAAAAGCGTGTTTTATAGTGTTTTTTAAACTATTAATTTATTTGATACTTTTTAGTCATTTTAATGAAATACTTTTAACATTTATACATAAATTTATTTCAAGTAGGCGGATTTTACATGCCATTTGTGGCTTAACGTGTACTTATTGCTAATTGCTACTTAATAATAACTAGCGGCTACCTTCTTATTACGGTATTATCATAAAAATGTTTATACCTAGTAAGTTATCCGTAAAAGATAGACAATATAGACATGTGCCATCGCGGACTTCTTGAAGACATTAGAGAGACATACTTTCGCCATACATTGTTTTGAAGCTCTCAGCTAGTGGGATTTTTTTTGACTCGATTAGAAAATATTGTCACATTTCAACTAATTCAAAACAAAATTTAAGTATTTCTTTTTTGCCGAGCCCCCCTTTATTTGCTCTTAAGGGTCACAGGAAAACCATTACCCAACTTATTTTAAATACAACGTTGATCTTTTTTTATGCGGGGGCTTCGCCCCCCGAGCCCCCCTTTGTTTGCTCTTAAAGGTCACAAGAAAACGCTAACCCAACTTATTTTAAATACAACATTGATCTTTCTTTTATGCGGGGGGCTTCGCCCCCGAGCCCCCCTTTGTTTGCTCTTAAAGGTCACAAGATAACGCTAACCCAACTTATTTAAAATACAACGTTTATCTTTCTTTTATGCGGGGGCTTCGCCCCCCGAGCCCCCCTTTGTTTACTCTTAAAGGTCACAAGACAACGCTAACCCAACTTATCTTAAATACTACGTTGATCTTTCTTTCATGCGGGGGCTTCGCCCCCCGAGCCCCCCTTTGTTTGCTCTTAAGGGTCACAAGAAAACCCTAACCCAACTTATTTGAAATACTATGTTGATCTTTCTTTTATGCCCGGGCTTCGCCCCCCGAGCCCCCCTTTTCGTTACTCTTAAGGGTCACAAGAAAACCCTAAACCAACTTATTTTAAATACAATGTTGATCTTTCTTTTATGCGGGGGGCTTCGTCCCCCGAGCCCCCCTTTGTTTCCTCTTAAAGGTCACAAGAAAACGCTAACCCAAATTATTTTAAATACTACGTCAATCTTTTATGCGGGGGCTTCGCCCCCCGAGCCCCCTTTTCGTTACTCTTAAGGGTAACAAGAAAACCTTTTTTTTTTTTTTTTTTTTTTTTTTGCGTTGGAAAAATACTTTATGTATACCCACACACCTGGGGGAGGTTGTGCGGGTTATGTGGGACTCGGCAAGAGGCGCCGCTACCCACTAAAAAACCAACGGTATGCCTGCGCGCCGCCAATGGAGCGTGGCCACGGGAACTCTTGAGTACGCAACCGTGACCACGCCGGCGCCGCCCGCCCCTACCACTTGCAGCGGGCCCTTCTCTGTGAGGGCTAGAGAGGAACCTCTACCCCTGCCTCCTCAAACGGCATGTGGGCTACACGCGCGCCTCCTCTGTGCGGCCTTTGTAATGGACAGTGACGCCCCCGCGCCACTGCCCAGACTTCACTAGGTGGGGGGGAGGAGGTGGGCATAAGCTCTTCTCCGGGCCCCTGTGCGCTTACGGCGGATAGGGTGCGAAGCTGGGTCTGCCTCCCTTTCCCTTTCCGCCGCCTCCTTCTGCGACATTACATCCTCGCAGAAGAAGAGGACCGCTTTCCACGACCTCTCGTTGGCGACCATAGCCTTAACCACGGCCGGCAGGGAGAGGTCGTCTCCCACCACTGCCACGAGGTCCCGGCGCTGCCCCGCCCAGGCAGGGCATTCCTCCAGAGTATGCTGCGCTGTGTCCTCGTCGCATCTGCACTGATGGCACTCGGCTGTCACCTCCCGTCTTGCGAACCGGTGCAGGTAGCTACCGAAGCAGCCATGACCCGTAAGCACCTGCACCAGCCGGTGCCAAGGTGCGGTAACAAGAAAACCCTAACCCAACTTATTTTAAATACTACGTTGATCTTTCTTTCATGCGGGGGCTTCGCCCCCCGAGCCCCCCTTTGTTTGCTCTTAAAGGTCACAAGAAAACGCTAACCCAACTTATTTTAAATACAACGTTGATCTTTCTTTTATGCGGGGGGCTTCGCCCCCCGAGCCCCCCTTTGTTTATTCTTTAAGGTCACAAGAAAACGCTAACCCAACTTATTTTAAATACTACGTTAATCTTTCTTTTATGCAGGGGGCTTCGCCCCCCGAGCCCCCCCTTTTCGTTACTCTTAAGGGTAACAAGAAAACCCTAACCCAACTTATTTAAAATACAACGTTTATCTTTCTTTTATGCGGGGCTTCGCCCCCGAGCCCCCTTTGTTTGCTTTTAAAGGTCACAAGAAAACGTTAACCCAACTTATCTTAAATACTACGTTGATCTTTCTTTCATGCGGGGGGCTTAGCCCCCCGAGCCCCCCTTTGTTTGCTCTGAAAGGTCACAAGAAAACGCTAACCCAACTTATCTTAAATACTACGTTGATCTTTCTTTCATGCGGGGGCTTCGCCCCCGAGCCCCCCTTTGTTTGCTCTTAAAGGTCACAAGAAAACGCTAACCCAACTTATTTTAAATACTACGTTGATCTTTCTGTTATGCGGGGGGGGGCTTCGCCTCCCGAGCCCCCCTTTTCGTTACTCTTAAGGGTCACAAGAAAACCCTAACCCAACTTATTTTAAATACTACGTTGATCTTTCTTTTATGCGGGGGGCTTCGCCCCCCGAGCCCCCCTTTGTTTGCTCTTAAAGGTCACAAGAAAACCCTAAACCAACTTATTTTAAATACAACGTTGATCTTTCTTTTATGCGGGGGGCTTCGCCCCCGAGCCCCCTTTGTTTGCTCTTAAAGGTCACAAGAAAACGCTAACCCAACTAATTTTAAATACTACGTCAATCTTTCTTTTATGCGGGGGCTTCGCCCCCGAGCCCCCTTTTCGTTACTCTTAAGGGTAACAAGCAAAACCCTAACCCAACTTATTTTAAATACAACGTTGATCTTTCTTTCATGCGGGGGCTTCGCCCCCGAGCCCCCTTTGTTTGCTCTTAAAGGTCACAAGAAAACGCTAACCCAACTTATTTTAAATACAACGTTGATCTGTCTTTTATGCGGGGGCTTCGCCCCCGAGCCCCCTTTGTTTGCTCTTAAAGGTCACAAGAAAACGCTAACCCAACTTATTTTAAATACAACGTTGATCTTTCTTTTATGCGGGGGCTTCGCCCCCGAGCCCCCTTTGTTTACTCTTAAAGGTCACAAGAAAACGCTAACCCAACTTATTCTAAATACTACGTTGATCTTTCTTTCATGCTTCCCCCTCGAGCCTCCCCCCCCCCCTTTTTCTGTTCTTATCTTCCGGCGCCATCATCAGGCCTTGAAACCTAATCGTAGTCATAGTTCATTACAAGACTTTTCTAAGAAGCCCAAAAACAGCTATGATACGATGTTCCATCATGTAGTTCCAGTTCATATCTTCCGGCTCCATCATCAGACCTTGAAACCTAATCGTAGTCAAAGTTCATTACAAGACTTTTCTAAGAAGCCCAAAAACAGCTATGATACGATGTTCCATCATGTAGTTCCAGCTCATATCTTCCGGCTCCATCATCAGACCTTGAAACCTAATTGTAGTCAAAGTTCATTACAAGACTTTCCTAAGAAGCCCAAAAACAGCTATGATACGATGTTCCATCATGTAGTTCCAGTTCATATCTTCCGGCTCCATCATCAGACCTTGAAACCTAATCGTAGTCAAAGTTCATTACAAGACTTTTCTAAGAAACCCAAAAACAGCTATGATACGATGTTCCATCATGTAGTTCCAGTTCATATCTTTCGGCTTCATCATCAGACCTTGAAACCTAATTGTAGTCAAAGTTCATTACAAGACTTTTCTAAGAAACCCAAAAACGGCTATGATACGATGTTCCATCATGTAGTTCCAGTTCATATCTTCCGACTCCATCATCAGATCAGCTCAACAGTACCATATTATTGTATTGTCATCGGAACTACATATAGCTGCCAATTTTCATTACGCTACGACTCCTGGAAAATGGTTAAATTAGCTTCCTTAGATTCCATTACATACATAGTTACATACACGACGACCTAATAAAAGCGTGTTAAAAAACTGCCTACTATTAAAAAGGTACACTATTTGTGAAACCTCTATGATAAAATGTTTAAACATAAACTAATTACTAACTCCGAAAAAATCAGCCTAAATGACATACTAAAAATCGCCATCGTCCTGTTTTTTCACACTTTTCCGCCATTTCATCTTAATCCTTAAATAATAAATAGTAAATCATTATATTATTTAATTTATATAATTGTTTATTAAATAATAATGGCGGAAAACAGGGGAGGCCTTTGCCCAGCAGTGGGACACACTATAGGCTATAAAAAAAAAAAAATAATTAAGCAATAAATGTGATTTTGGATAGCTACATATCGAGCCACGGACCATCAAATATATTTATGATGCATATATACATCACCATGCATAGGGTTAAGACTCGTTTCAGACCACAGTTTTCGGGCTAAGTTTTGAAACCAGGACCTATCATGGGTTTCACGGCCTCTTAAAAGGCTGTCCCTCTACTCGTCGTGGTTTGCTGCTTGGTCTTCCCATCAGGCAAGCGTAATGTAGGACGTCCACTTCTCCGCTTCAAGGACTGCGTAAAGCGCGATATGGTAGCGTTTAACATTGATTATTATAGCATATAATAATACTACTAATAGTACTAACCTACTAATACTAATATTGTCTTCGGTTACCGCGATAGTTAATCATGAAATAAAACTAAATATGTATAACGGGTGACCCGTCACCCGTCACCCGTTGACCACGAACGCTATAAAGTATTCGAAACGTCGGGATGAATTGTAAATTCGTTATACGCGATATAATCCGTTTCCATAGTTTTATTTCATGAGTAGAAACTAATACTAATCCAAACTTTACATGGATTTATTACCTCAAACCTACCTACTACATTTTACTTATCAATAATAATTCGAAAATGCAGTAATAAATTTGTCTCGTGTATAACATATTCAGTTCGATTCAATGAACTGAAGCACTCGCATCTGCGATACAAGTACCTAAGTAAAGGTTTCTCAACTATCCTAGTAATGGTTTTGATATTTTCCTTAAGTATACTCGTAAGTAATTATTGCGAGCAGTTTTAGAATCACATACGCACATTTATGTTAAACCATTATTTAATTAACTTTTTGACAAGCAGGAACGTCTGTAATTAGGCGTAGAATAAATTTAAAAGTGATACTGTAATTTGTATAGATACTTTGCGCTATACGTGTCCGTTCAATACTGTCTATGATTTTGCCAACGTCAAAAATATTACGTGGGATCGAATGCACATGTTCACTAATAAGAAAATTAATGGAAATGAGTTTATGTCCATACCTAGGTGGCGCCAGAGTTGTGGCTAAAAGCGATTTAAAAAAATATCGTCCGTTTAATACTTTGCTGCATAAAAGGTCAATTTCCCGATTCACCGGATTCCTGAAACACTAGATTATTATTTCGTCGAATTTACTTTATAAATAATTATAATAAAGCCTTTATTATTTATTTTATCCTAGTTACATACATGTTTATAATAAATTTGATACAGTTTACAGGGATCTTTTGTAGGGTAAGTATATTTATTAAGGCCTCCTCCAGCTTCTTCCACCTCCTTCTGTTTTTGGCTATTGTTAGCCAATTTACTTTATCACGTCACAATTTGAATATAATATAATCCGACGAAACAATAATCCGGTGAAACGAGATTTAACCCACTGTGACCCCGCTATCAATTTTTTACTTTAAATGAATCACGAGGCGTTGTCACCAATAGAACAGTCGACAAATAATCGATACTTGTATTAGAAACTGGATTAGTTTGCATTGTTTCGTAGAGGACTTCTTACTTGGAAGACGCGTGTTGTGCTGAAAGCTGAAGTGAAGTGCCCGGCTCTGCTTTGTAATCGTATTACCACAATCTCCAATGTCGCCGAAATTGAAATAGTTGTCGCTGAATGCAGGCAGTCAATACGTAATCGAATCTAAGCTGTTGGCAGAGACACAATGGTAGACAATCATGGGGAACAATGCGGCGCGGTGTACTCACATCGTTAACGTTGTATAGGTCCTCTACTGTATGATTTAAATGGGCTGCTGTTTTATACCTAAGGTTTAATATTCACCACATATATACCTATCTACTATGGTGCTAATATTAAGAGGAACTGTCGATTGACGGGCGCTTTTTCAGTTTAGACACGCGAATGTTTTAGCATTTGATAATCTAGCACTGATATCTAGCATTTATTGAACCGTTTTTAAAAGGACTTCTGTATATCCCGTTGACGTATAGCGTGTGCAATTAATGTTTTTGGTATTTTTCGATATCTAATTTATCCGCATTGTCTATGTCTGATGTCTGTTCGAGCCCCGACAACTGACTATTCAGTAGCATCAACATCTCCAGCATCTCCTAAGTGACCGACCACACTATAGCGTCGCGTGTCTCGGGCGGGGCTCGCAACGGACGCTTGGCGGCGCGCCCTACGTCCTTCCTATACAAAATGTACTGAGGAGACGCTTTTTGAATTACACTCAGGTGGCGTGGCGCGGACGTCCGTTGCGCGCCCCGAGACACGCGACGCTCTGATGTGGCCGGTACCTAAGGATGCCTGGGTACGTAGCCAAATGGCACAAACACTCACGAGACGCTCACGAAACGAAACGCTGGTATAGATATCTATCTCTGTCGCTTTTGCATATTGGCACGAAAGTGCCAGACTACCTTTCGCGGCGTGACGGTTTCGTTTTGCGTCACAGGAATGCCATTCGGCTACGGCACCTAGTGGGGAGGCGAAACACGTGTCGAGTTCTGTATTTTTGGTGGTGATTTGTTATATTTATTTGTGTATTATATTTGTGTATTATATTTGGAGGTACGATAATACGCAATAGTACGTAAAATACGCAAGTAAGTATAGCGGATTGGCAACTTAACTGTTTGACTAGCACGTTAGGCCCCCCCTGCCCCACATATAGCGTCTCGCGAGCGTAGCGTCGGGCCAACTGTATGGAAAAAGACGCCGCGTCGATGCGACGTCGAGGCTTTGCCATACTCGTACAGTTGGCCCGACGCTACGCTCGCGAGACGCTAGATGTGGGCCCCACAAACATGCAATGAAGGCCCGCTTTAATTTTTTTTCCCCGTGCTTTGACGTCTATTTATCTACGCGCAAAAACGCGTATTTTTGTATTTATAAAAAAACTAACCCGTCCATAAAATCAAGTAAAGTCCAGTCTTTACTAATGCACTAAAGCATCTATGTAGTCTCTAAAAATGTTCTTTATAAATAGACATAACAGCCATGATATTATGAGACACATTTTACTTTCTTTGACAACAATGTCGTGCCGTTCCGAAAGTGGTCGTTAGTCTTAACTCGTGTCGTTAATTGATCGCCGACCGTCGCCACGAGATATTCGTTAAATTAATCGAGTCATTTGCGATTGAGAAACGGCTGTTGGGTTTAAAAGTGATTGTCACTGGAGATCAGCTAATTGTTGGTGGTTGATGGTTGCCTATCTGTCACAAGACTGAGAAAATTGATGAACGAATATTTGAATTATTGGATAGACTTATTCAAGTTCTGTTGGATTATTTAATTGCAAAGATTGAGGTTTTTTTAAATAATTTAATTTATCAATATTATTTGTTGAAGTTTGTTCCGTAGAAAAAAAAATCACAAATAAATATATAGATCTAAAATGCAATATAGAAACTAGATTTGTAAAAATATGAAATATGGACCTAGAAATACTTTATTTATGTAAGGCGATTATTTAACCGTCACGTTTTTTATTTATTTTGAATGTATGCATTATTTTAAGGGTTGATTTGATTTCTTTCATACTAGGATTTGTCAAAATCACATTAAAAGCGAACGATTGACTGGAAAATCATTAATCTTTATTAATTCGAAGGATAATTTACGGTAACACAATTAAAATGTGGTTTCGCCGTAAAATGAAGGTTGTTCCGTACCACAACTTAGGTATTTTGAAGGTTCACAAGTGATTCATTGAAGATTCAATAAAAAGATTGTATCTACAAATTTTTACTAATATTAATATAATTCATAAATGTCGAAAACTATGCCTCTGTGTTTTTTTTTTAAATTTAATTTTCAAATATTGTAAGAGGAGCCAAAGAGCATTGAACCACTACGTTTTAAGAGTCGGCACTCTCGAACAACCATCGAACCGATTTATGCAGGCGTTTTTTCGACGGTCGTGAGGTCATGTCACTGCTACCAACACAAAGAAAAAATCGCTAGGGCTCGACCAACCCAGTCCCTAATATTTATCGATATCGATAAATTTGCGATATTTTGCAGTATGGCGACTTAACAGTAAATTTATAGTATTTATACATATATTTAAAAAAATGTCTGGGATGGCTGTCAGAGGCGTATTTTAAGGATTTGGCGTTGGCATCCTGAGCCAGTCAGGATTACCGCCCCGTTAAGTGACGATAATTAGTATGAAATTTAAGAAAAAACGCTGCTTCGCTACCCTAAAAAGAGCCTGCCGCCTTTAATACGCCCCTGTATAAAATGAATAAAACAAAAGCAAAATATACCATCACTTTTCTTTTACATGAAGTAATTTTTCAACTACTTTACAGCACTTCTCAGTTGAACTAATTTTGAGGCGTTTGCAGAAAATTCCTATGATTTACTGTGCCTGGACGTTCATATTTGGCACTGCCTCCTAATTAAGAGTTTTGTTATAAGCCAGTATTTGTTGCTTCAATCTTCGTGTTTCTTGCATGTTTACCAGGGAAAGTTAATATTTACTGCAAAAAGCCTTGAAAAGCTTTGCCCAACATTATCTTCATACAGGAGATGGATAAATATGCCGATTCTTCGTTACCTGTTAAAATTACCCATAATCGTCATCTGAAATAAAGAGATTATCGATAAGTTGGTCACACTCTATTGGTATTTTAGGTTATTTGTTTGTTTACGAAAAAACTTATTTACAGAATGTTTTCGCTTAAATCGTAGACTGTACATGATAAGTACTACTTTAAATTGATTAAATGAGTAATTGTTAGCAACTCGAAACGAAAATATAATAAAATACTAGTTACCGACCTGCATATATCCAGTGCAAAGCTAGGCAAAAACAAGCCACAAGTTGATATTTTCAAATATCTAACACCACAAATTTCACACTTTCTTATTGGTTTGCCCGAAATTTCAATAATAACTTTAGTTATTTTATTATTTACTTAACTTACAAAATTCAAACAAGTTACGACATATTTGACGTTGACGACTTGACGTTTTGAAAAAAAAAAACACGTAGGTCAGGCCATAGACTAAGGAAATATGAAACTCTATTATCTATGTATTTTTGCTACCAAAATATAATGGACTTTAGTACTATTTATAATAGATGTAATTTTGATTTGATAGCATTTTTTTTGTGTCGTAAATGTCGTAATGTTGGCAATCATCGCTTGATGATATTATCATACTATGGAGTGACGACGGGCTGAGAGGAGCTTTTAAATATCTATAGTATGAAATGAGTTTTCGCTCCTGTCATAATAATTAAAAACTTTAAAAATATATCATCAGCAATACATCTAATTGTATAAAAACATTTCCAAGAATGTCAATCAATAATCAATATCCAAGAACACATAAAGCGTTCACAAAGCGTTCATGCAAAGAAATTAATGTTAGATCACAATATAAATACAATATGGTACTTCCGAGAGCCAGCACCTTCATTTATAGAAAAAGTACTCTCATATCTGCCATAAATGTATTTAATCATTTGCCTAATGATATAAAAAGTCTCGAAGGAAATATTTTTAAAAGATCTTTAAAAAACTTTTTATTAGAGAAAGTTTTCTATAATTTAAAAGAATTTTATAATTATGTAAACCTAAATTAAAATTTAGTATAGGATATAAGTTAAAAATTTAGTTTAACGTTTTACGTTGTATGCCCGAAAAGGGTAAAACTGTTGATACTCTCACTGAAAAATGTACCTAGTGTTACTTCCTGTACCTACACAGTTTAAACAATAAATATTTCTGATTTCTGATTTCTGAAAAACGAGGACTACTTTTTTCCGAAAACCTTGTTTGGGCACGTTCGGCCCGTTTAAAGTCGCTGGCACTGTCTGTAAGCACAAATATGTTCAAATATTGCACAAGTCAGTCAGGCCGATTCGAACGAAGAATGACATAAAAACCATATCTGAAAGAACTAATTTTGAAAATCGTTCGTCTCGTTTGCGCCAATATAGCTACGGGCAAGTATGAGCGATGTGCATTCGAATGATATGCTTTAGAATTTATAATACTTATATTATTGTATTCGAATTGGCCTGAGTGTCTGGCTGCGCGAAAGAATAAAATGCTTCATCTTACTGACACACAAAGCTTCTTACCAACCGACGACAGAGCTGTAAAGGCGATTTAAATTGCTTCTACACGGCGAACTAAATGCGAAGTTTTGCGGCGTATTTAATAAGTGTTTTCTAAGACATTTTCCCAACTTGGCTACATCATACATATGGTGCATGGATATTAAGTTTTCAGAGACAAACATGATATTTTCTGCTTAATGCTAAAATCCAAGGTACCCTCTGTTGCAAATCTAAAGGCGCTAGGTTAATGCAAGTTTACAAAGACTAGGCAATTTTTTATTATTATTTTATTTATTTCGTGTAACAGAGACACATATTTTGTTAGTACATACATGAATGAAAGTGACAATTAATTAAGGGTTAGTAGGAGCCTAAATCTAAAATATTTACATATAAAGTTAACCTACAGAGCTACCACTGTATGGTGGTCAAAGGGGAATGTAATCCCGCACAGTGTAGCAATAGCGGACAATCAGGCTTGTCCGCTATCATTCTCAGGATGACATTGGGACTGTCCCGCACCCGGCGCACCAGGGATGCGGCGCGTTTGCGCAAGGTCGTCTGAAAGCAATCAACGCGCGCCTCAGAAAATATACCTGATGCGCTACAGAAGCGAGGCAGTCCCACTATCACCCGGAACGCGTTATTATACTGGACCCGAAGGGCCCTATAGGCCCGTTGCGTGTACTGAACCCAAAGGCTGCAGGTATACAGAGACAGAGACGTACAAAATGCTCTAAAGAGTGTAATCTTAACTCCCCTTGAGCAACCAGCAAACCTTCGTGCTATCATATTCGCCCGCACCGACAGGGCCCTTCGTTCTCGCTCCATGTCTGGGTCGTCCCCGAGGTTGGCCGTCGCAATGCAAAGATGCTATACTATAAGCTAGATTTAAAAAAATGTTTACTTTCAAGCAAACTTTCTCACCGCCATCATATTTGAAAGCTAAAACAAGCCTCGTTAAAAAGGGGTCTTGAAAAATAATACTGCCTTTTATTTCATGACTTGTGAAAAGCATATACCTAATCTCTTATTACCTACCTATTAAGCTACAAACTTCAAGATAGATAAGTGTTAAAACTGGTATTTATAACGAAATTCCGTTATAAATAACAGTTTAAACACTTAAAGTCACACACAGGTCGAACGCGATTAATTAACATTATTTTTACCTTTTTTCCCAACGTTTCGGCCAGGTTAAATACTTATGTGTACAAAGCGCGAGAACTTAAAGTGTTAGTTTAAACACTACCTAGTCTTTATACTTTACTTATTTTATTACACTCAGCGTTTCGCTCTCAGAAACTATGCAATATTAAAGCTATTCTCGAAGGAAATGAGAATGTTGAGCAATTTTAACAATATTAAATATCACGCTTCACTGGATTTTGTTTACCACGCCGGGTGAGTTCGTCAAAAATAAGGCCTTTATCACACTGCGCCGCATAATTTGGGACCGACAAAGTCCAATGCTGGATTTTTACTGTGTACTTCGTAGAACCTAGATTTGTATGCATGTATCGCTTGGTAGAATAATTCATAATTGGCTTCATGTTTCCCTGAAAAAATGCGAATCTCACGATGATGCCTATGCTGTGCCATTGAACTACTGGCTGTCTAGTCAAGCGCAATTTATGTTTTGTATCGTATCATATATCGTACATTTCTCTTTACCGCTTTTCCATATCCCCGACAAAGCGGGTTGCGTATCGTTCACCACGGAATCAACGGTTATATGTGTAGCTAGAGGCCCTGGCCCCGTAGCCGAATGGCATTTCTCCGACGCCAAACGAAAGCGATACGCCGCTGGCTCTGTCGCGCCAATATGCAAGCGCGATAGAGATAGATATCTACTAGCGCTTCGTTTCGTGAGCGTTTCGTGAGCGATTGTGCCATTCGGCTAGCCACCCTGGTGCCGTAGCCGAATGGCATTTCTGCGACGCGAAACGAAAACGAAACACAGCGAAAGGTAGTCTGACTTTGCGCCAATACGCAAGAGCGATAGAGATAGATATCTATACGAGCGTTTTGTTTCGTGAGCGTTTGTGCCATTCGGCAACGTACCCTGTACAGATTTATGTAGGTAAACATGATTCGTCGCGCAACTCCGCTTAAGATAAACATGCGGAGAAAACCGGAACATGATGCTGTTGCCGTTGTCGGTCGCTGCACGAATTCGTTGCTTTGCATTTGCACGCAACAACCTGCGACAGCAGTATCGGAAACATATGCAATTGTTGCTGTATTGTGAAAATTGTTAGGATCTCGTAACACACGGTAGATATGTAGAAAGCGATTCATTTATGTTCATTTTGCAACTCCAGTTTCTTGTTCGCTCACGCTAAATCTGTATTTTGTGCCTTGTGAACAAAGAAAAGATTGAAAAAAGAAAACCACCGTTTGTGACGTGAAAAACATTTATCACATAACAATCCCATAATGTGTAAACTCATCATCATCATCCTGTCCCGGCCGGTTTCGGCCTCGCGACTGCTTTTGTACCGGTTAGTGAGAGCGACGGTCGTGAGCTCTCACAGGTGACTGACGTAGCCTATTTTTGCCATGAATGTGCGACCACACTCACTGCAGGTCAGCACCCCTCCAACGAAATTGTAATTTATGACCGCTGGAGGTCGCGCCTTTAACTCGTCGCGTTTCGCATCGAGATCCACTCGCCTCTGGTCTTCGAGTTGTGTAAACTTTATATATATACCAAATCAAATATACCAAAGCTGATGACTCATTGTTTTTATGATATTTTATAGCTCATCACTACAGTCACCGGCAATACCGGCATAAATAAGTGATGATTTCTATACCTTGTCGCTTTAAATTGTTTGACAATTTCGCATAGGTTATCACTACAAAAATCACCGTTTTATTTTTCTTAATTCGGAGAACGACTGTCCATTATCCAAACATAAAACTCGCAAAACTATAAAAACCAAAGAATTTTATTAGACATTATGTTGATTAAATCGAACTCTTTTTAACCGGGTCAAACTTCGGTAAACAAATTAAAACTGAGACAGAAAAGTCATTAAAAGTAGGAAACGATTCTGGGATTCAAATGAGCGGAATAGGCGAACCAAATAAGAGATTTAATGATATACGCTTAATTATACGGTTGCTGCACTAATATATATCTAGTGGTTTGTGGATTACCGTACGGTTTTGCCACTATTGACAATGAAGGGGTTGAATGAAGACGTAATACGTAATCATGTATCACAAATATACTATTATGTACAACATTTCATGGCAAATCATAGTCTTTTAGGTGTTAACCAAAATTCAGTAAGTTAGGTATAATTTGAGATTTCATAAGAATTTGATTCGATCGTATGCAAATGATATATTTAATGATATCGTTATTTTGGCCATCTGAACTCCATTCCAGGAGTTCTATATTTCAGGAAATAGTTAACACTTTTTTACTATCACTTAAAACACCAGCTTAAAAGTTTTTTAATGCATATAAAAACATACCAAACAACCGTTCCATGGAAATGATTCTCGAAATTCATCTTGTATTCGTAGGTACATTCGAGGTCATTTTGCATAATATTGACTAAGTTGGATTTGAGTTGAGTGGAATTTTGCAAAAATTCATTTAGGGTATTTTATTTACCTGAGGATGAGGGAATATTACACGTGATTCTGAGCCACGACACCGATACCTAGCAAGATGTCTCCATCGCACGGTACGGTAACGGTCTAGAACGCAAAATTACATTTTTATATTACCAACCACATTTATATAGGCACGTTTGATTCAAATTAATGAATGGTCAAAGGCCAATCTGCTCAGAATAGCGAATCTATGAAATGATGGCGTTTAATTAACTTGCACAGACGGAGTATCAAAATCGCCATTAACTTATTTAACTTGGTATCCATGGCTTTAGTCTTGTACGTATTTTTAACTGCAGAAATTATTTTCAATACCTACCTACATTTTAAATTGTGTCATCTCATATCAAAATAACAAAGTCACCCGTCCGTGTATGTACATTCATAAACTCAAAAACAATGAAAACAGCTCTCAGGTAGTGATTTCAATACAAAATATGAGGGCAGGTTCTAAACTTTGCGTACGTAAGCGGAAATTATACGGAACGAGATGTTTTGAAATACACCTGACAGGCTGTCACTACCAATATCTTGTTATTTTTCTATACCTACTAGGTTCGTAAGTAAACAATGATATGGGATGGGCCGGATGAGTAAGGTGTTATTCTAAACTAGATTCCTGCACTCCACAATTATATGCGCCAGACCGATTCTATTATTATTTTCACACAGATGTAATACTTACAAAAGCATTCATAAATCCTTTACTGGTTAGTTCCTTTGCGCAACAAAAATAAAGTATTCGGCTAGCCGTCTTAAAATTAAGTGTAACAATATTTGACTTTGAGACTTCAAATTTGCGGTCTTTTCATTCGTGAACAATCCCGTAGTCTCAAAAGGCCTGTGGACTTATTATTTAACACAATAGAACCGCTTGCGACAGCACCGACATCCTGGTGTAATAAATTAAAGGTGTAATACCACGTTCGCAGCGCAGTGTCTACTTTGAAAACAGTAGGAAAACTTACTATGAAAAGCGTGTCACGCACAGTAGAGATGTTTATTTTTATTTTTCACGTGGCGTGTAATTAGAACCGTGAAGTCAGAAAAAGGTGCGGTTGCCAAGTTGATTGATGCCTTTTACCACCACCCTGGAGGAATTAATAACAAACACAGGACAGATAATTTCATTATGTAAGCATCGATATTATATCGAAATACGGCGATAATTTGCGTATAAAATGCGGCGATTTACTTGGAATATTCCGTTTACAATTGATAAATAATCCACACCAGAGACAAGCCGTTATAAGAATTTAAGTGTATGATACATACAGATAATTCAGTTTTCATACGCAGCTTAAATATTATCCTATATTTCTAGTGTGTCAGAGCTGCAGGGTTTACCCACAAATGCGTCGCTCGGCGCGGCTGATATCGAATTGAAAATTCAATTCAGGAATCCCGCGTCAACAGGTATGAGGCAACACTAACTGCCAGGCCACAACCAAAATTTCTAGTTTCAAATCGCATGACAATTCTTATTAAGGAAGACTTTACCAGGTGTCGACTGAAACAATTTCATTAAAAAAAAAATTGGTTTTGTCAACAATCCGATATTCGCCTGCGAACGATATCGACATTGAACATGATACATTTATTTATTTAAACTTTATTGCACAATAATGAAAAAAGTACAAATGGCGGACTTTTAGTCTTAAGGAATTCTCTACATGTGCATGAATTAAATATTTTTCATTTTGACACTTTTCTTTATATGCTGGCTAAAGTCTCCTGTCGCGACGTTTCGCGAGTTACCTGGCAACACTACCAATTGAACGAAACAACCTCCATTCAAACTGGTAAGAACCTGTTTGTCACTTTATGGCGTGTTAAATTTAATTATGTAAATAATGTTAGAGTCAGTGCTCATCGAAGGCTGAGTCATCAGGGAAAGCTAAGTGGTGTTTTATATCTCTAGGTTAAAAGAGGAGTGGTTCTCCCAAAACTTTCTTGTTCATTTCACTTATAACTTTAACTTCTCATGATGGACGATTATTGCTATACATTATTACAAGCTTTATGATAATGATGATGTTTCCGTTATGGATGATATATTGAAATGAGTGTGGCAGAGAGTTGTTACACGTTTATGCATATAAAGGATAATTTAGTTAGCATGATTGCATCACAAAATGGCGCATGTTGAATGCGGGAAAGAGCCAACGTGGCTGTAAGTCAGCGCGGCCCCAACGAGTTTGGGACCAGGCATCGGGTAGCCCTGATGCTGGTATGACCGCCACCGGGGGCTGGGGGTGCGGTCCAGCCTTGGTAATTGTGCTATCTATTTAATATGAGGAAAGTTATGAGTTTGGCTGGGGTTGGAGTCGCACCCCAGGCCTTGGTAAACGCCAGTGAGTTTGTGAGACCTGGCCGCTGACACCTGAAGGCCATGGGTTCACGCATCCTCTGGGAGGACCCCCCAAGATGGTGATCACTGTAAGGGCCGTCGGGCATGTGTACAGACTAGCGCTACTCTGAGAGGGTTGACGAACCTTCATACACATTTTGGGTCCAAAATGATATTTGTCAGGCGTTGGCCACTAGTGTGGAGCGTTGTGACACACCATGTAAATGTATAGCTTTAAGTTTGTATATTGTATCTAAGAAAATGTATGATTTGATAAAGAAGGATTTGGTAATGTGCCAGATGAAAGAATTACCTGATTTCCATATGGGTTTTCAGGTGTTGACAAAATTCATGTTTATAAAAGTAATCACTGATGTGATAAAGGAATTGCTATTCATACCAATATGAAGTAGTATCTTTGAGGTACTTTACATGCCTATTTAATATATTTGTTTAATACAAAAGGAACAAATATGATGATGGTTAAAAGGAATATAGAATTATGTTCATATCAGTAATCTACTCTGAACATAAGAGTGAGTTTGAGAACATGTATTAGAAAGAATACAACATGAGATGAAACTTGTAATAATTCTTAAACAATACTATATGTTATAATGGAGAGATATCTTAGTGACTTGTAAGTCATAGTTACCCCCTTTTTATACAGGACTTGACATATCAACCACGCTGACCTGGCGTACCATCAGCGGAGACAACGGTTAGAGGAGGGCTCTGACAGCTCTCCACATATGCCGTGTAGCTACTGCCAACCACAGGTATGAATCAATCGTTTACTTGACTGACGTTCATACTGAGAGATTCATAATAATAGTATTATAGTAGATATAACCTTTGGAGATGAATTCAGGCAATGTTTAATTTCCCTTTGTTCCAAACTTATTCCCCAGAGTTTGAAACAAAATGGTTGAGTTAGTCTGGGATATTTGGTAGTGGCTGGGGAGACGCTGCTAAAATCACAGAAAGGATAAAGTTAAAAGTACATTTCATTTGTTAAAATTCTATTATGGTATTTGAGAAATTGCATAATATAACGAAGACGTCAGTTCAGGGAATGCGTGGTTCATATCACTTTAAAATAATTAATAAATAATGATTGTTATCTATTTACGTTCTAAATTCATAAATTTCATGAAGAAAAATAAACATATTAGGTACTCAACGGAGTTGATTCGAAACAACTAGTGGCATCTAGCGTCGAGTAGAGGTAAACATGAGAATACAAGGTCGAGTTGAACGAGCAAGACGGCGAGATGGACGCCGAAAGAGCAGCGCTGCATTTGTATCATATGTGTTATAATAAAGAGATATTGTTCTTTTATTCAAGTGTAAATGGTATACTCTATTTATTGTGATTCCCTTTAATACCAATGTGTGAATGTATACGAAATATAATAAAAGGAAAGTTGTTTGATAAAGTGAAATGACACATCATGAGACGTCAAAGGTTGGTACCGTCGGTACAAGTTTACGAGGTTTGTTAGCACATCGTTCTTTTCTGAAAAAGAAAAATATATAATATAATAGAATTAATAAATACATTAAACATTAATAAAATAAACAAAATACAAATTAAAAGGGACAAATAATTGCTGTATGCAATTATTCGTTCTTAAAAAACAAAATGATAAAATCGATTCAATCGATAAATGAGTATAGAAAACAATCGACTTCGAAACTTCTAGATTACGTCACATATATCTTATCTGTGTCTATGACGTCGGAAATATTTACAAGCGACCGGCAAAACGTGTGTTTATATCAACGAAATAGTGAAATCTCTTGTTAATTACGTAGAAATATTATGTGGAAGCTGTCAACGAAACTCGGTGAGTGTGCACAAAAGCTTTTAACTACGTTTAAGCAAGAAATCGAAGGGATAGGTTAATGGCGTCTTGTACATGTTTGGTTTGAGTCTTTTAACAAATAATACAATCTCACTAAAATTTGTATTGCACGTATGTGTCCATCTCGAAATTATCTCTACGAATTAAGTATACACATCACTATACGTTATTATTATGAATCGCTCTGGTTGACGTCATATAAAATCAAAATACTGATATGATTCATCATTTACAATTTAATTACATGTTCATTTCTTTATCGTTTCTTAGGATAGGAGATATCCAAGAATAATCAGAACTCTGAAAATTAACTGTCAAAATAACTACATAATTAACGTCATCAAAGTATTTCTTATTGGAATCTACCATTCTATAGCAATATGGACGAAATTCTACTTACCCGATTATCCACGTTTGTGAACAATATAGAGAAACTGACCACTGACGCCAAGTTACTATGCACGCAAATACCGTGGGACAAAACCAAGACGGAACAGAGTGCCATCACTTCAGCTAAATTACATACTGTAATAAACCGGTTCAATACTGAACTTTATCAATATTTCAAATTAGTTAAAGAACCAAGTGCAGATGATATTTCCAAGTTAACTACCTCACAGCTCGAAGGGGAAGAAGCATTAGCAGAATTAAATACCCTCATTCAACAGTTTAACAAACAAACACCTAATGAACAACCGAACGGACAACATGTCAACAAGCGAAGCAAATTACCTGAACTAACTCTCCATAAATTTAAAGGAACAGTACTGGACTGGTACCCCTTCTGGGACCAGTTTCAGTCCAACATTGGTCAGCGGGATCTATGTGAGGTTGATAAACTACTTTATTTAAAAGCTTCTTTAGAAGGAGAACCTAAAAATTTAATAGATGGTCTGGAGACAACCAACCTCAGTTACCAAATTGCCGTTGATATACTTAAGAATAGGTACGGAAAACCCGAACAAATAATAGATAGGCATTATGCCACCTTATATAAGATAAAGGGTGCTACCAAGTTCGAAGACTGTCGTAGAACTTTAGACGAAATTGAAAGGCATCTTAGAGTTTTGCATTCTCTGGGAGAGAATATTGATCATCACCATTTAAGGTTTATCATTACTGAAAAGTTTCCAGAGGATGTGATATACGAGGTAAAACTTAAGAGCAAATCTGAATCCATACAGGAGCTTAGAACACAGCTGGACATTGTTATTAACGCGAGAGAAGAAGCAAAGGGTCATAGGGAATTTAACACAAAGGAGGAAGTGCCATTTAGCACCGAAGTTCTACATACCAGAGATGAGAGAAAAGTAAAGACAGTCAAGAAAAATAAATTCTCTCATACTAATAAAAGGTTCTTAAAACCTAAAGCTAGCATGACCACCTTTACTAATACCTTTGTAAACCGCAAGAGACCCTGTGATAACAAAAGGGAAAATAGAGATTATCAACCTGAACAGAAAAGGAAGAAATTATCTTGTATATTTTGTGGCGGAGGACATTTTAATGACCGCTGTCCCAATTATGAGTCTCTGGAAAATCGCAGAAGGAAATTAAGAAACAATTGCTTTGTTTGTCTTGGAACGGGACATAGAGCAAAGGATTGTTGTAGACCGGTCAAATGCTTCCACTGCAAGGCTATGAGAGATCATAATGCAGCTTTATGCCCAAAGTTATTATCTTCAGACAATAAAATAAAACCTGTTAATACCCTACATGTACATGGAGAAGGAACCACTGTTTTACAAACAGCTGTAATATCTGCCATAGGAAGGAATGGAATTGTTAAGAAATGTCGCTTATTGATGGACAGTGGTTCCCAAAGAAGTTACGTGACACAAAGGATAGAAAAGGAGTTAAATTTGAGCACAGAGGAAGAAAATCACCTATTTGTTTTCACATTTGGAACTGAACAACCAAAGAAATTAAAAGTAATCTTGTTAGAATTTGTTTGAAGACTAAAGAAGATAAATTAAAATTATTATATGCAAATGTAGTACCAGTCATCACTCAAGGGGTATCATGTCCCAAGGAAGAACTACTTAGATATGTGAACGATTATGATAAAAATCTCATTTTAGCAGACGACAATTCGTTATCAGACCGTATAGACATACTTATAGGAAACGATTATTATTATTCTTTTATGAATACTAAGAAAATTGAACTTCAAGAAAATTTATATCTAGTCGATTCAGAGTTCGGCTGGATCTTAACAGGGAAACCTGATCATGCAACTGAAAATGACCTGACGGTTTTGACCTACTTTCAGACTTCCTGTGAGAATAAATTAACAAATCCTGACCCTCCTCTAGATGTAGGAAATGTAAAGGTTTTATGGGAACTCGAATCCATTGGTATCACAGATGCTCCAAATACCGACAGAGATGAAGAAGCTATTAAGAAATTCAACGAAACCACCACCATTATGGACAACCGTTACGTAGTCAGTTGGCCATGGAACGAATACCCTCCAAAGTTACCTACAAATTTCGGTTTAGCCTATGGTCGCCTAGTGAGTCTAGTGAAAAGGCTAGAAAAAGACGCACTACTCCTTTATGAACGAACCTTACAAGACCAATTGGACAAAGAGATTATAGAGGTCGTTCCAAATGACAGACAGGTAGACCATCCAGTGCATTTCTTGGCTCACCATGGGATTTCATCTAGTGAAAAGGCTATGAGAATTGTATATGACGCGTCTGCGAAGGGAAAAGAAAGTAAAAGCCTGAATGAGTGTTTATATCGAGGTCCTATAATGCTAGAAGATCTCACTGGACTCTTGATCAAGTTCAGATGTCACCAAATAGCTTTAACAGCTGATGTAGAAAAGGCTTTCTTACAAATTGGACTAAATGAAAACGACAGGGACGTGACTAGATTTTTATGGTTGAAGGACATCAACAAACCGGTTTCTATGGATAATTTAATTGCATATAGGTTCACACGGGTACCATTTGGTATCATTTCTTCGCCTTATTTGCTCAACGCTACAATAAAACACCATCTATCCAGATCTACATCCGAACAGATCAAGAATCTAGCCAACGACATATATGTAGATAACTTGTTAACGGGAGTAAATAACATCAAAGAAGCCACTCAACTATATAATGATTGTAAAATGACATTTAAGCAAATCTCCATGAATATACGGGAATGGAATTCAAACTGTAAAGAATTAGGAAAGGCCATACCAGAAATAAACAACAAAGGAACAGTAAAAACATTGGGATTGGACTGGAACTTGTGTGAAGATACACTTAAATTAAGAACAAAACCAGCAAACAATACCTTCACCAAAAGAGGAATACTGAAAGCCATAGCTTCTATTTATGATCCGTGTGGGTTGGCAGCGCCTGTCGTCTTACCAGCTAAATTGCTCTTACAATCCTTATGGATAAAAAATGTTAAATGGGACTCTCCCTTATCAAAAGAAATTATTACCGACTGGACAAATATATTAAAGGATTTAGAAGCAATAAAAGAAATATGTGTACCTAGAAACATATCTAATGAAGAAACGTGTCAAATACATTGTTTCACGGATGCATCAGTCAAAGCCTATTCTGCGGTGGTGTATATACTGCAAAAGAATAACCTGAAATTTATCATAGGAAAAACAAGATTGACTCCCATAAAAGATCAAGACAACTTAAAAATAGCCCGTTTAGAATTGTTAGGTGCCATAATAGGAAACAGACTGATACAATATGTAATAAAATACCTCCCAATTAAAGTGACTAAACAAACATTATGGTGCGATAGTCAGATAGTTATCCACTGGTGGCAGTCAAATAAATTACTAGCACCATTTGTTGCGAGGAGAATAGAAGAAATAAAAAAGAATAAAGACTTGGACTTGCGATATATACCCTCGGAATTAAATCCGGCTGATGTGGCAACAAGACCATTAAAAGATAAGGAAGAGTTACAGTTTTGGCTAAACGGTCCGGAGTTCCTACTACAAAGTCCAACCAAATGGCCAAGTAAACAGATAACTGACAATTCTTTTTTAGCGCGGGAGGGTCTCTCGAGTAACGCAGAGAGAGGCCCAGATGATATAATTGATGAACAGGAGCAAGATATTATAAGTAAAAATAATATACATAAAGAGATTTCAGATAACGACCAGTCACAAATAAAGTCTTCAGGAGCAGATAATAGAATAGAATCAGAAATTCAAGAAATAATAAGACTTCAAAAACAACATTTTCCAGAAGAGTACAATGGGAAGAAAACTCACTTAGGTCATAACTTAAGATTATTTACCGATGTGGACGGGGTGATCAGATCTGAAGGAAGATTGACCCATACAGACTTATCATATGAAACAAAACACCCAATCCTCTTACCTAAGAATTGTGAATTTACTAATAGAATAATAAAACAGACACATGAAGAAAATTACCATGTGGGAGTTCCACACACATTAAGCAAAATAAGACAAAAATTTTGGATTCCGCAAGGTAGAGCTCAAGTTCAAAAAATTATTAATAAATGTCCACAATGTGTTAAATACGGAGGTGGACCATACACCTTACCAAAGACTCCTGCGTTACCTCCAGAGAGAATAAATTATGAAACACCCTTTACCTATGTTGGAGTGGACTATTTTGGACCAATGTTTGTAAAAATGGGAAATAATAAAGAAAAGAGATGGATCTGTTTACTCACCTGTTTAGTGGTTCGAGCGATACACCTAGAGGTAGTGAAAGATATGTCCACTGAAGAATGCGCTCTTGCTTTTCGAAGATTTATAGCAGATAGAGGTACGCCTTCGTTAATCATATCAGATAATGCTCTTCAGTTCAAATTACTTTCAGAAGTGATAAAGGAAGGAAACTTACCCATACAATGGAAATTTATACCTCAGCTTGCACCCTGGCACGGAGGCGTTTACGAAAGACTGGTGGCTGTGGTAAAGCATTGTCTTAAACGAACTCTCGAGAAACACCTACTAGGAGATAATCAATTGATAACGGTAATAAGAGAAGTCACAGCTATTGTTAACACCAGGCCTTTGACGTATGTGGGAAATGATTTAGAACATGTCTTAAAGCCTGCAGATTTTTTGACTCCCGGAAAATGTATCAATATTGACAATATTACTGATAACATTTCATCATCTAGTACTTCCACCAAACAGATATTAATAGAGGGTTGGAAAAGAGGAGAGATGATATTAAAGGAATATAAAGACATGTTCGTCAATCAATACTTATTGAGCTTGAGAGAGCGATATAAGCAATCTCCTAAACAAGCGAGAGTTCAAGCTAAAGATGCGCCACGGGTTGGGGACATAGTTCAAATAAAGGGAGATCAAAAGAATAGAGGTACTTGGAAAGTAGGTCGAATATCAGAATTAATAAAAGGAATAGATGGGCAGTGTAGAGTGGCTAAGGTAAAAGTAGGCAACACTATCTTTATAAGATCTCTCGCACATTTGTATCCTTTAGAGGCAGAAGATGCCACAGTGTCCGTAGATCCAGCAAAGGATATATCAAATGATCAAAGTTCTAGGGACGAAGAGGAAATGGATCTCGATATAGATGTAAATATACCTGTTCATATAGATAATGTGAAACCAAGAGAAAATAGGTCGACTGAAGAAATAGTGCAAAATAACATATTAAGTGGTCAGACATCGGATAGCGTGGATATGGGTTTAGAAGTAGACGGTTCTGATAAAGTAGAAATTATGGATACCTCAGAAGATATGTCAGAGTTATTATCAACACAAGGAGATATCAATGAGGAAGTACAGAACACAGAAGATAGCATGGTGTCGGGGATGCCTAGTAACGAGAGACAAAAGAGAGCAGCAGCGGTCCAAGCAATGGAGAAGATCAAACAATGGTCTCGCCACCTGTTGCTCACACTAACTTCTCTTCAGTGAACTTCCTTCGCCGGGTGTGTCGCGACGTTTCGCGAGTTACCTGGCAACACTACCAATTGAACGAAACAACCTCCATTCAAACTGGTAAGAACCTGTTTGTCACTTTATGGCGTGTTAAATTTAATTATGTAAATAATGTTAGAGTCAGTGCTCATCGAAGGCTGAGTCATCAGGGAAAGCTAAGTGGTGTTTTATATCTCTAGGTTAAAAGAGGAGTGGTTCTCCCAAAACTTTCTTGTTCATTTCACTTATAACTTTAACTTCTCATGATGGACGATTATTGCTATACATTATTACAAGCTTTATGATAATGATGATGTTTCCGTTATGGATGATATATTGAAATGAGTGTGGCAGAGAGTTGTTACACGTTTATGCATATAAAGGATAATTTAGTTAGCATGATTGCATCACAAAATGGCGCATGTTGAATGCGGGAAAGAGCCAACGTGGCTGTAAGTCAGCGCGGCCCCAACGAGTTTGGGACCAGGCATCGGGTAGCCCTGATGCTGGTATGACCGCCACCGGGGGCTGGGGGTGCGGTCCAGCCTTGGTAATTGTGCTATCTATTTAATATGAGGAAAGTTATGAGTTTGGCTGGGGTTGGAGTCGCACCCCAGGCCTTGGTAAACGCCAGTGAGTTTGTGAGACCTGGCCGCTGACACCTGAAGGCCATGGGTTCACGCATCCTCTGGGAGGACCCCCCAAGATGGTGATCACTGTAAGGGCCGTCGGGCATGTGTACAGACTAGCGCTACTCTGAGAGGGTTGACGAACCTTCATACACATTTTGGGTCCAAAATGATATTTGTCAGGCGTTGGCCACTAGTGTGGAGCGTTGTGACACACCATGTAAATGTATAGCTTTAAGTTTGTATATTGTATCTAAGAAAATGTATGATTTGATAAAGAAGGATTTGGTAATGTGCCAAATGAAAGAATTACCTGATTTCCATATGGGTTTTCAGGTGTTGACAAAATTCATGTTTATAAAAGTAATCACTGATGTGATAAAGGAATTGCTATTCATACCAATATGAAGTAGTATCTTTGAGGTACTTTACATGCCTATTTAATATATTTGTTTAATACAAAAGGAACAAATATGATGATGGTTAAAAGGAATATAGAATTATGTTCATATCAGTAATCTACTCTGAACATAAGAGTGAGTTTGAGAACATGTATTAGAAAGAATACAACATGAGATGAAACTTGTAATAATTCTTAAACAATACTATATGTTATAATGGAGAGATATCTTAGTGACTTGTAAGTCATAGTTACCCCCTTTTTATACAGGACTTGACATATCAACCACGCTGACCTGGCGTACCATCAGCGGAGACAACGGTTAGAGGAGGGCTCTGACAGCTCTCCACATATGCCGTGTAGCTACTGCCAACCACAGGTATGAATCAATCGTTTACTTGACTGACGTTCATACTGAGAGATTCATAATAATAGTATTATAGTAGATATAACCTTTGGAGATGAATTCAGGCAATGTTTAATTTCCCTTTGTTCCAAACTTATTCCCCAGAGTTTGAAACATCTCCCACCTGATAAATTCTTCCGAAATTCCCCTACACGTATTATGATATCATCATGGGCGTCATTCGGATATCGCACTTGTCCGCATTGGCACACACAGTGACTGTCGATCAGTTTTAGAGAAATTATAAACTAGGTATGTTTCAATAACAATAATATTTCACAGTAAGTATATTTGAAATAAAAAACCTCTTATTTGGTTTTAACATTCTAAATAATGAGCAGTCAGCATTATACAAAGTCAAAATCGCATCCAAGCAAGATCATGTTTATATCTTATTATTATAGTAGTTTATTCAACTGGCGTTCAAGTGAGGTCAAAAAAGACGAGTGGCGTGAGTAAAAATTTGAGGCGAAGCCGAAGTTAATAAAGACGCCACGAGTATTTTTTGACTCAGTTAAACATCGTTGCATACAATACTTTGTCTACGACCATGCACTTACTTTTTAATAGTTTTCTAAAATAACTTTCGTGAAATTCGCACTATTTCCTGTATTTTGACGCGTCGACCTCCCCTCTGTTCCTGCACTCACCCTGTCGCTCGCACTCCTCCGCGCCGCTGCCCGCCCCCGGCCGGCGCCCTGCGGCCCGCTATATCCCTTAAAGGCTTCCTAACAATGCTTTAAAAGCTATATCGTATGCGTGGGTGCGCGGGGCGCCGGGCGGGGGCGGGCATCTTTAATGTAGGGTTTTAACGATCTATGCACGACACTGTAAATGACGAATAACAACACGGGAGTAGAAAAAATCTATTAAAGGCTTACTAACAATGCTTTAAGAGCTATATCGTATGCGTGGGTGCGCGGGTCGCCGGGCCCCGGCTGGCATCTTTTATGTAGGGTTTTAAAGATCTATGCACGATACTGTAAATGACGAATAACACTACAGGAGTAGAAAAAATCATAATCGTACTCCTGGAGACGTTATGCGTGGCCTGCGCGGGTAACTGAGTAAATAATAAACATTAAGTAATCTTTTGTTGTTCTTACCGTATCGTTTTACAACAATACGTGAAGTACAACAAAATATCCATTGATGGATATATTTTGATAAGTGCTACTTACTTTCTTCACTAGCTCAGCGACCCAAAAAGGATCTTGGCCTCCGACACAAGAGATCGCCACTCTGCCCTATCCTGCGCTACTTCACGCCAGTTGTATTACTGCAAACATAAAATCAATGGAAGGCGTCGCCCCACTCAATGAATCGGGTCTTCGTTAACATGGAAATGCTATTCGCCCACCTGAAACGCTATCTGACGTCAATCTAGTCTTGCAAAAGACGAATCAGTCTGATAGGCTTTTTGATTAATCCTGGATTAGGTTAGCCAAACTCGTTACGCTTTTTGTAAGGGTTCGTTTTTTCTAGTCTTATCTCAATATATATTATTATAGTTGCCAAAAGGAATGAAATAAATCTAAATATATAAATTTTTGCGACTTTGTTAACCTTAAAACTCAATCAATTCTAGGTTTCAAGGTAAATTTACAAATTTATACAACAGTTTGAGTTAGTATTTTCTTTGTAATATTAATAAATATAATCTTCTACTAGATGAGAGGCATTTTCAGAATTTAGGACTCCCAATTAGCGTAAGTTGTTATAGTATGAATTTTCTGAGATGCACTTTTCGCTTTTGCCCTAATCTGTTAAACAAAGGCCTTTGTTTCTATTATTCGCTGCGGTTAGCTCCCGTTTAAACGCCACGTGCTATCATGATAGCAATAAGGTTCAAATCCATGAAAAGCCTTTTCGGAGATAACACGTTTTGTCATCTTCAAAAAAGTTACCTGCACACTGCAAACTGTTTAATAAATTTGAACCTTATTGCTATCATGATAGTTGCTTTTTAACTACACTGAGACTTTAGCACGTGCTGTGGAAATGGGAGCTAACCACCGCGAATAATAGAAACAAAGGCCTTTGTTTAACAGATTAGAGCAAAACCGAAAAGTTCATCTCAGAAAATTCATACTATAACCAAAATTAACTCACTGTCAGTTTTGTGACGACAATTAAGCATCACTTTTTTCACATTCTTAATGTAGATAATCGCTTAAGGTTTATATAATTAACACAAAAACAATATAATTGAAATTTCATGCTTGATTATCGTCACAAAACTGACAGTGAGTAATTTTTTGTTAACAACTTACGCTAATTGGGGTGTCCCAAATTCTGAAAATGCCCCTGAACAAAACAAACACGTCACGAATGATGTTTAATTTAGCATAACTATCCCTCAAAGCCGTAGAGGAATCAATTGGATTATAATTTTGTTATATCTTAAGGATTAAACAAAAAAAATATAATATTTGAAAAAATATTTTACTAATAGTCAACTTTGTCATACATTAAGACACGAATTTGTTTATGTAGCCAGGTTTTGTTTGTACAAAGAGGATCGAGTATTATAGAGAGTTACTGTCAAAGTAAAATGTGTAATCACAGTGCATAGACTGCCATCTCTCGACACAAGCTTAAAACTTTTGAACCTCAGTTTTGACAATTTGGCCCATATTGTTAGCTTGATATGTATTAAAATGTCAAATATTAATATTAGCGCCATCTAGCTGAGCGTTCCCCAAAGGTGTAACGCCATCTAGGCCACCGAACCTTTTTCTCTAGGGCTTTGTAGTACGTTTTTTTCTTAAACTTTATTCGTCTATACGGAGTAACGAGTTACATAAGTATGTCTTTGATTTGTAGGAAACGACTTACCTATCTTCTGACATGTCATAAATATAAGAAATATATGCGTACGTACAGGAATAGTTATTTAACTCGTGAGATCGTACACATTTGTATTGTTGGTGTGAAGACAATCGCTTCTGGTTAAGGATGGGCTGTACAGACTTAAGACATAAATTTAACAATGAATGGAAGAAATGGAACCTTTTTTTTTGTATTATTGCAACACCTACTTTTCTCATATAAAAGTGACTCAATAGGAGTTACCAGATGCAAAGCGGTTTACATAGACAGTGGCGCCCCTATTTACTTAATTATTTTACACTCTTTTACACGCTAAATCTTAAATTATATGCCCTTCAGGCTTCTATTTGTATTTATGTGTTTTTAGTCATAGAAATAATAATATTACTTCCGATTCATTGCCGTCACCCTTTGATTGACGCCAAGCGCGATTAGTCGTGTCGCGTCTTGCACAGTAGCAAATGTTCGACAGGCATCGCATGAGATATCCGATCCATATCAATCGTTACTTTTAGCTTATAGGTACTTGTTTAAAAATTCATAACAATAAATGACAAAAAGTAAAATAGGGTGCATTGGGGTAATTCCGAAAGTCACATAAAAATCACAATTATTTCCATCATATCAAGATTCCCCTTTCGAAATTACCAGAGCATTTTTGTGCTTCGAAATTACCCCAATGCCAGCCCCAATACTTACCAGAAAAACTAAACAATTAAACATATACAATTATATACATTCAATATTCAAAGCATTTTGTTTGAATATTTCTTTTCTAAAAACAAATAAGCAAATCCGTAAGGTATTTCCGCTGAATCCACTTCAATCACACCGAATGATACCTCGCCAGTCTCGCCACATCCCTACTATCAACCACAGACAATCGCGTGTGATAAGGGCTCGTGTGGTAATATATTAGTTAGACTAAGTCTATTGTCCCTTTTAAGCGTGGCTCGACAGTATTAACTTAAAGTTTTGTTTATGGTTGTTTTAACTTTGCTTTATTTTGAATTAGAATTGTAAGAAACTAACATTCAAATAGTCCATTTTGTATTAACATAATTCAGATTTGTCCTGCCTTCAAGCATTGTCCGATTGGTTTAAAATTTGCAATAATTTTACGCTTAATGAAATTGGTTTTGGCTTAAGTCAAAAAACTATCAAAACCCTTTTTTTCCATCACCATATTCGTCCAAGCCAATAAAAATGTAGTTTTTTTTTTCTTCTAGAAAAATTGGGAGTTCAGTTCAGTAACACATTGTTTTCTGCAATCTTAGCAGTAGTCGGACACTGTCCCGACCGGACCTATTCGGCTGTCATTGCTCATTAGTAATCATTATGGTTGGTATAACTTGACGATCCTTTGCGCGTGCTACCACAGCCAAGATAACTGATTGATTATTGACAATCCTAAATAGAATCCTAAAGGAATGCTGCCATGCATTAGAAAATGCCAAAACGATTATAAGTAATGAAAAATTGTAGGTCATTATTTATTTTGACCCTGAACTCCTTCCAAACTTCGGTACGTTAGTACTATAATTTATTCTGTGGTATTAGTAATCTGTGACAAAACCGAAGGCATACAATCTCAATTTAAAATGCAAAATTAAACTGATCACTTAATGGACTTGTTCTGGTTTTATCCACGACCGTTTTCTCAAAATTAATGTGATATTAATCCCCCTACATCGGACACAGACAAATGGCAATCTAAGTAATACGGGGGTGGTAAAAACCACATTTCTTACATCAGCTTGTATAGTACTTAATGACAACTTTTTTCCTCTACTCTTTGATGAGAATTAAAGGTTGTCTTTTAAAACATTTTCACTTGTGATTTGGTATTTTTTGGCATCAACTCAACGTGTATTTTAAGCAGCATTGTTTCTCTTTTGTCACATAAATATAACTCACGCTTTTACCAAAACTCAATCTCCACATTTTGTGTGTCCGTATTTATTGTAGATGTGCCTTAGGCGCCACCTGAGTGGGATTTGTTCCGTGTTATTTCCCCTTCCCTCAGAGGAAAAACAATATGTAGCCGATGTTTATACCCAGGTAATCCGTTCAGAGTAAGTACATACATAAATAAACAATAAATAAACATGGTGACCTGGCCTGAAGCATCAGTATAAGAAAATAAATGCCTTTCTTAATAAGAAATAAAAGTAGGTAGTTTCACACAAAGCAAGAATGGAAAATCCAGCGCATTATTTTTCCGCCTTCGTACATCATATTCATAATTGCTATCAATGGCCAATGATAAAAGTAAGTAGGTAGTAACCAAAACTTAACAATAACGAAGAAGAATACAAAATATACAAACGTAGTCTACAGACTTTGGGGTTCATTCTACTACGCTAAAACAGTAAGATGAAAGTACCAGTGCTCAACAGTGTCCCAGTATATGCTGCTTCCAATCTATTCTTAATTATTGTCAATGGTCGTTGAATGATGTGATTACAGTGTGCAGTGCAATATAGATAGGAGCCAATGCAATTTATTGTGTTATTAATATCTATTATGCACTGAGGATTGTACCAAGAGTCAAATCGTTGACGCTCCGTAAAGAATCGTAGTTATCTCTCTATTCTCACTTATCTCTCTTTCGTATTGGTGTGACAGAGCCAGTAGGGTAACGTACACTACTACTGGTCAGAGGATCTGATATGAATATTAATTTGCTAATGTCACATTATGATTTTTTAAAGTTTGCGTTAGTCATTATGATTAAATTGTTAGTGATAGTGAATAAGGGGAAGAGGAAGACCTAGGAGAAACTATTTCAGCCAAATTAAAGAAAAGGTTCAGGCCGTGTCGTACCAGAAGGTGAAGGATTTGGCAGAGGACCGGACGAGTTGGAGATTGCTCCACCGACAAGAGCATAGCTCTTAAGTTAGAAGAAGAAGAAGATTGAATAAGTATTTAAATTATTCTCCAGAGACAATGACCGGAACACAACATTTTTCTATTTTTATTGTTTAAACTCGACTGTAACAAAATGACACGTACACGCAAACCTTTAAAGGCACTTTACATTCCTAAAATACTTGAAATCGCTAACAAAAGCTGTCTTCAATTCGGCAATGTCTCCAAATCGTAAACCGGGAACATAGCGGTGTCTGCAAGAATTTGAATTGAAATGGCACTTTACTTGCTCCATACAGCTACTTTGTGAATAGACCAATTTGAACGGCACTCTTAGAAAATTGTCACATTTGTCACATTTAAACTCGACTGAGCTTTCAATATAAGCACTCACTTAAAACTTACCCGACTGGCGATAAAAAGTGAATTATCATAATGTTTTCATATTTTTATACAGCGTGTACGCGTAACACGGGAATAGGTTACGGAAGTAGGGTGTTTTTGAATACATATGTGACGTTATCTGGGTAAAGGGACCTTATTGTCGATGGCGCTTACGTCCTGCAGCGTCGTATTTGTACACAAACATCGCTCATAACGCCGTAAGCACCATCGACAATAAGCTCCCTTTACCTAGATAATGGCACATATATTTATTTAAACTAACACGGTTGATAAATAATGTGGTGTTCTTGAGTTATCTTCTGTTAATTTTCACCACATAATAAATTTTTGAAAATTTTCTCAGCAGCAATGTAGTAAATATGGTCGCGATGACAGGCGATGACAAATGTCAACGAGCGTTTGCATTGCATTTTGTGTGGATATTTTGTTTTTATTTCAATTTGAAGTAAAAGTTATCTAATTACATTTCTTATGTCATATACTCACTACTGTTAAGATATTCGCCCGTATTAGTTTTACACGCTGTATACGTAATCCCAAAATATGCCCATTGCCCAACTAAAATGAAGCGTCGAATTTATAATACAGAGGTGTTACCACAACGTATATAAATGCCGGTATGGTCGTTCTAAGAGGAGATAACGGTTCGACCGGATGCATTTTTCAGCAACTGAACGGATGCGACACTTAATCGGGAACATTAGAAGGCTAGAAGAGAGTCTTTTGCCTAGTGGTATAATATTATGGGCTATAAAAAAGTGGTTTCGGAGATAATGGGCTGTGACAGACGGACAGATTTTGGCATCGAACCATTAAAAGTACAATTAGAAAAGGTCTGTCATGCGATTTTAATATGGACAGGTGTAGCTACGCTAATATTTCATACAATTTGCAATATTTTTAAACGTCTAAATGGACGTCACTTACACAGTACACACCTACAAGGTATAATTTACTACTTACACTTTACAGACATATAAATGCTGTATTTATATAGGTTCCCGAGGCATAAATTCATGGCCCTCATCTACAGATTGGAGATTACCCTAACGATCCCTGACCTGACCTATCTGAAGTCATTATCCCGTTTCTGAGACGCGAGCTCGGTAACTAGATCAACGGTCAGGGCCTGCCAAAACTGATGAATCCGAATATCAGGTTCCTATTCATACGAATATTACAATTATCACAAACTAGCTTTTGCCCGTGGTTTCGCTCGCGCTTAACACTCGAATATTGCCAAATTCTCCATACAAAACTTTCACCCCCATTTTAGGGACGTGGGGGGTTAGAAAGAGACAAAATATAGCCTATGTCACTCTCCGTCCCTTCAACTATCAACACTTAAAAAATCACGTCAGTTCGTCGCTCCGTTTTGCCGTGAAAGACGGGCAAACAAACAGACACACACACTTTCCCATTTATAATAATAAGTATCCGGATTACTTAGTAAGAAGGTTTGTCTGAATATCTGTGCGATTTACCTATTATAAATATTTTACATTGCGATTTGCTCAAATTATTGAAAAAACAAACATAGACTCATTTTGCACTCGATCTAAATATAAAACACACACATTCCAATTAATTTCTTGTTCTCACACTGACTGAGTGAATGACAGGAAATTTTCTCTTGAAAATAATTATTTGGGAAAGGTAGACAAATTACAACAGTAGCTGTAATTTAAATTACAGCAGAACCTAAAAATATTCAGAACTATGTTAGCTCAACTCAAATAAACAACGCTCGCATAGACGCATGCTTGTATGATGAAGCCTGACCACAGTTATATTTCGTAACATATACTTTTAGATTCTGTTTTTTTTTCTACGCTGGAGTTTGTAATTTTTCATGTTAATTTTATTCTTTTTTGAAGGGATCACAGTTCTAACCTAACCTAACCTACTTTTCTGATAGTAGTACATATGTTTAAGGGTCACAGTTCTAACCTAACCTAACCTATTTTTCTGGTAGCAGCGCGTTGTGTGTAGGGGTCACAGTTCTAACCTAATCTACTTTTCTGATATATGATGGATCTAATTTATTGTACTTACAATTTTTTTTTTCATTCTAACTGTGCTTTAGAAAGAATTTGTTTTATACAATTTATTTATTATCGGAAATAGGCATTATACTCAAAGTATGTTATAATAAATGTTATTCGAAAAAATTATCATTATACTAAATAAAAATTATAAAATTTGTTAGTATATTATTTGTTGTTATATGATTCAATAATTATATCAAATGATCGTTATAACGACTAAAAATATATCAAAAAAAGTTATATCGATCGATACGCACCCATCCTAAATATATTTAAGATATAAAACCGGCCAAGAGCGTGTCGGGCCACGCTCAGTGTAGGGTTCCGTAGTTTTCCGTATTTTTCTCAAAAACTACTGAACCTATCAAGTTCAAAACAATTTTCCTAGAAAGTCTTTATAAAGTTCTACTTTTGTGATTTTTTTCATATTTTTTAAACTTATGGTTCAAAAGTTAGAGGGGGGGGACGCACTTTTTTTTCCTTTAGGAGCGATTATTTCCGAAAATATTAATATTATCAAAAAACGATCTTAGTAAACCCTTAGTCATTTTTAAATACCTATCCAACAATATATCACACGTTGGGGTTGGTATGAAAAAAAATATCAGCCCCCACTTTACATGTAGGGGGGGTACCCTAATAAAACATTTTTTTTTCATTTTTTATTTTTGCACTTTGTTGGCGTGATTGATATACATATTGGTACCAAATTTCAGCTTTCTAGTGCTTACGGTTACTGAGATTATCCGCGGACGGACGGACGGACGGACGGACGGACAGACAGACATGGCGAAACTATAAGGGTTCCTAGTTGACTACGGAACCCTAAAAAATACCTTTTATGGGTACTTTTGCACCAGAAACGATAAGGAGCGGGGTTTAATAGTTAGTTTATTTGTAAATATTTATTTCAAGTTACCTTTTATTAAAATGTTTTATCATTGAATAAGTTTGAATATATTTTGTAAAAAAAACTGTAACTGCTACTAATTATAATACTTAAATTTACAATTACCCGTGCATTTGAAAGATGTATTAGTGTTAAGCAAGTTTTTACATAGGATTGAATATTGATAATGCGTAAATAGAGTCCGAACTCTAGCTGTAAACATGCCATTTCTGGCTTAACAGTTAAGATAGGTAGGTACACGAAACTCTGCGCATAAGTTAAGATTTTGAACTTTAATAAAAAAAATGTAATCATGCATTTTCACACATATAATTTAATAATAAAAAACACAACTAATACAGGTACACCTTTACCAAAGTTTGAATTTTTAACCTTGATACGTTGGGAGATCTGAGAGATTCATTACCTAGGCTATCTTTTCTTGCAAAAATACATGTAAGATTTAAAATAAAATAAAAATGATAAAGAAAAGGGCCAAATCTTGGGATTAGTTGTCAAAGCGGACCCCAGGCTCCCATGAGTCGTAGAAAATGCCGGGATAATGCAAGGAGGATGATGATGAAAAATGATAAAGAAAATAAGCACCAGCTAAGTATTGCGTAGCGGTATAATAGTTATTTGTTATACAAGGGGGCATGGTTGTATTTTAACGCCGAGTGTGGAATTAAAAAACGAGCAAGTGAAAGGATTCTATAGTTGAACCACGAGCGAAGCGAGTGGTTCGAGAATATAATCCTGCACTTGCGAGTTTTTTAACACACGAGAAGTAAAATACATTTGCACCCGAGTGTAACACAAAACTTTTCCCCTCACTATAGCGAGGAAACTACAACGCAAAAAATGCGTTTATCACTGCTTCCAGTAGTTCCACAGGTGGTAAATCATCTTTATTACTAGATTCACCTACTTTTATCAATTTTAAAGCAGTTATTTTGACTTTATTCAAGGTCAAATTACTTTACCCACTAGTGTATAAAATGCGTTTTTACCCGCTGGTATTAAACGACAAAACACGTGTTTCCGAGCTAGTGAGGGGAAAATATTATTTGATATTCATACTATTAATATAGAAAAGTTGCGTCAGCTAGAGGTAACTTTACCCTCTTTTTCTTGGGACGAACTTTTTGTAACAAAAAGGCAATTGCTGAATCAACTAGACGTCATACCCTTAATTTGTCACCGAATATCATTTTTTCATTTAGGTTAACACATAATATTATTAAGCACTTGGCTAACTCCGGGTAAACTGTACATAATCCATACTAATATTGTAAATGGGAAAGTGTATGTGTCTGTTTGTTTGTCCATCCTTCACAGCAAAACGAAGCGATGAATTGACGTGATTTTTTAAGACGATACGGTAGGGGTCAATTCTCCATACAAAAGCTCTCGACTATTTCCTCCCTGGTTTTTGAAGATAAGAGGAATGATTTTTTCAACACAGATTGTTATTATTTTTATCTGTGTCGGACCGTTTTGATTTTTTGATATTCTGCTTTTTAAAGATTCTAGAGCCAATCAAAAATTTCCAAAAACGGCCTTTTTCATTGTGGCACAAAAAAAGGTGTGATACTCAAGATTGGTAACAATTAACCAAAAAAGCTAAACGGTCCGACATAGATTAATTCATTGTTATTCATATTCTCAAATTTCGTTCAGATTGATTAAGTTTTGAAGGAGGAAAGAGTCGAGAGCGGAACCTCGTATTTTAAAGATTTTTTGGAAATATGGTTTGACTGAGTTGTTCTTAATGGACATTTTTTTTTATAAATCTAGTTAATAGCACTTGTATATTTAACTAAAATTCCCAAGTTGAAAGGGGGGCTCCTTTCCATTTTAGCATTTTCGCTACCGTATCCTCTTAAGTGGAGATAGTTGAAGGGATGGAGAGTGACTTAGGCTACTTTTTGTCCCTTTCTAACCCTCCCGCTTCCCTTTTTCGAGTTTAACGCAAGCGAAGCCGCGGGGAAAACCTAGTTATATATAAATCTGTTGCTTCATTATAGGTTAGGCACTAACTATTACCTTAATCACTACAAAAATAATATTGTAATAGGATTAAATATAAATTACTAGACTTTCTAGTATACTAGATCTATAATTCGGTCTTCAGAGGGCTTCGCAGAATATTTTTTCTTACAACACTTGGTTTTGCTTTGCGCTGCCACAGGTTCTATGCCAAAATTTTATTTGACCGCCTTAGAAGACTTAGAGAACTTATACTCTTAATAAAACAGTGCAAACGTATATAACTTCTCCTTTTAAACGTCTGTTTGCAAAACAATGTTCTTCGAGCGTCTCAAAAATACCACAAACAACATCATTAATCTTACCGATTTGCATTCATTTCTCCGGGGTAGTATCGATACTGCATAATTTGTACCCTTTTCAGGCAAACTCCTTACGAATTGAATCCGCCCAAAAGTACTGACGGCCAAACCCATTCATTTTCCCTATAAAAGTAATAAAGCCTTTGCAAGTTGCCGATGCGTAAATAAAACCTATAGACTATTCCCTTCCCTCAACAACTTCCTTGGCACTCTAACAGTTTCAATAGACTCACAGTCATAATGTGGAACAGTACTAATGGAGAGAAAGAGATTGTGATGTTTACACAACGCCGCCGCACTCCGTTGATAGACGTGGCAGTTGAGCAGCAGTTGTTTTGTAGAGTAGGTACCTACATAATAAGTAAACATCGTATCATGACATGACATATACTCGTATTATGTAAAATGAGCCCAAAAGTCAATGTTCTGATGACATGAGTGTAATGTACAATGGATTGTTGCTTGCCATGAGAACGTTCTGGCAGACTATTTGTATCAATTTACCTACCAAGAAATTTCGTCCTCATGATTGAGATCGTCCCAATTAGTTTTTAATATCTGTTTTATGTTCTGTCGTTCATTTCATTTCGTTCTCAGATTCATTACATTACTTTCATAACGTATGTGTGTAACATTTCGTTCTCAAATTTTTCGTACGCTACGTATTAGCGTAATTTTCTGTTCAGGGTACCTAGCCAACGTCACAATAACTTACGCTCTGCAGCGTATCGTAGCTATCTCTCTTTAATCGCTCTTCCTTGGCGCGACACAGCCACTTGCGTTTCGATCGCCACGTAGCGTCAACGATTAGCAACTTGGCTAGGCTGGCTGGTCAGGTACATTTTATTGCTATATTCTGGCGGGCGATTATGCTTCCAATTTTATTGAAGTATTTGCCAGAACGTGACGGATGCTTTATCCACGTAGACAAGTGATACAATTGCAAACATAATTCCCAATATGCGCGGTTTAGTTTGGATATCAAACAGATTGACAATTTTCTTACACATTGCCTTACTGTTTACTCATCAACTAGTGACTTCAAGTTTTGCGAACAGGGTATGGGACGCGTAAATTATGCCATTACGCGCTCCGCCGATAAGCGCGACTTACGTAAGCACAATATTTGAAAACAACAATGAAATAACATATGCCCGAATTGCTCGAAAATTAAGAGACCCTTGTTATTTATAGCGCTACGATGTTATTTCACGGGCCGATTCTTAACTGAGCATTTCTTTTTTTTTTGCCACTTTTATGAAGTGTGATATTTTTGAAAAAAATATGCTATTTCTACTCAGAATTACTAGCCTTTTCAATCCTAGTAGTTAAAAAAATTGTCCCATACGATTTTTTCTTATTTTGTTACCATTTTCCGTACATTTTGTATGGGGTAACAAAAGAGGAAAGTAACAAAAATGTATGGAAATTCTGGGACACTTTTTGTCTCCCAGTGAGATTGAAAGTACTCGTGATTCATAGTACAATTGACCTAAAATTCCCTAAAACAATAAAAAAAAATTATTGGCAAAAAAAAGAAATGCTCAACTGAAAAAAATGCAATACCTTTAGAAAAATTGCCTAATGCCTCTAGTTGTCCACTTAATCGAACCAACGTCTACTGCTATTGCGGCAGGTGCCTGAGCCACTCGGTTCCAGCCCTATCTAAAATATGTCATTTGTTAAGACGATACAGGAGGGGTCAATTCTCCATACAAACGCTCTCGATTATTTCCTCCCTGGTTTTTGAAGATAGAGCAATGATTTCTTCAACACAGATTATTATTATTTTATCTGTGTCGGACCGTTTTGATTTTTTTGATATTTTTATTTTTAAAGACGCTAGAGCCAAACAAAAATTTTCAAAAACGGCCTTTTTGATTATGGCGCGAAAAAAGGTGTGATACTCAAGATTGATAACAATTAGCCAAAAAAAACTAAACGGTCCGACATAGTTTATTTCATTGTTATTCAGATTCTCAAATTTCGTTCCGATTGATTAAATTTTGAAGTAGGAAACAGTCGAGAGCGGAACCTCGATTTTTAAGATTTTTTTGCAATATCTTTTAACTGAGTTGTTGTTGAATGGACAATTTTTTTTTCGATAAATGTAGTTAATAACACTATTATATTAAACTATAATTCCCAAATTGAAAGGGGGGGCTCCTTTCTATTTTAGCATTTTCGCTCCTGTAGCGTCTTAACCCGCATGGGGCCACATATTATAATTTTACTAACCATAACAGGATGAAAGAATAACACTCTAGTCTTGTTTAGTTAAGCTTGATATCTGATATTTTGGCTACGATCCCAATCCAGAAGTGTTGAGTTAAAATGGGGCCAACATCTACACAATCTGGTCCAAACGCAGACATGCTTTCTCTGATCTGGTAAGTGCTTTTATGTAAGTACCTACATATTTGTCGGTTCTTTTTAACCGCCGCCCCTAATCTCAAGCAAGGTGGTTCTCAATTAGTCTGTATGTTTTTTAACCGCCGCCTCAAATCTCTCAAGGAAGGAAGGTTTTCAATTCGTCTGTGTGTTTTTTTTATTTTTTTTATGTTTGTTCCACGATATCTCCGTCGTTGCTGAACCGATTTTGAAAAATTTTTTTTTGATTGGATGGAATTTTTTGACGACCGGCCTGGCGCAGTCGGTAGTGACCCTGCCTGCTGCGCCGCGGTCCCGGGTTCGAATCCCGGTAAGGGCATTTATTTGTGTGATGAGCACAGATATTTGTTCCTGAGTCATGGATGTGTTCTATGTATATAAGTACATATTTATATATTATATATGTCGTTGTCTGAGTACCCACAACACAAGCCTTCTTGAGCTTACCGTGGGCCTCAGCCAATCTGTGTAAGAATGTCCTATAATATTTATTTATTTATTTTATTTATATGCATACAGATTGGTCCCATTTTCCTCAGAACCCAGTTCTGATCATGGGATCCTGGAAAAATCGAGGGAACTCCTCAAATCTGAAAGTACAATACGGTGATTTTTTTTGTTTTTGTAAGAACAGCATGTATTTACGTACAGCAGAACGTTACGTGCAGTGGAACTGCTGATGATGGTCAGAACGGAACTCCTTAAATCTGAACGGCACACTTATTGTTTGGTATTTTTATATGAACAGCATGCACTTACGTCCAGAACAGTGACATTTGGTGCAGTGGAACTGCTGATGATGGTCAGAACGGAACTCCTTAAATCTGAACAGCACGCTTATAATGACTTTGGTATTTTTATAAGAACAGCTTGCGTTTACGTTCAGAACAATGACATTTGGTGCAGTAAAACTTCTGATGATGATCAGAACGGAGCTCCTCAAATCTGAACGGCACACTTATAGTGACTTTCGTATTTTTACAGGAACGGCATGCATTTAAGTTCAGAACAGTCAGATTTATTTGTTAAGAGATTTGTTCTCTTTGTTATGCTTACATTATTGAGTTTACAAATTTTGTCAAGCTCGATTTCTTATAATCGGATATCGGATTCATGACGAATTGAGGAAACTCTTCAAACCTGAAACTGTACGTTTTACAGCACATATGGTGCTACTTTACTAGTGCGCATAGTACTAGTAGTAGTACTTCATGGGTCTATGTTGAAACTTCAACGGACCATAATACACTGTACAATACACGTGTGAAGAGGTAATTCGTAACTGGTGTCTCGAGTAGATTTGAAAGTCTCTTCGGTTGTATTTTATTTAAATTATTGCCACTCGTTTCTCCTCTTTTCCGGCGTGTACCGTATGTAATGTACCTACTACTTATTTCAGAGTGCGTAGCCGAATGGCACATACGCTCACGAAGCGCTCACGAAACGAAACGCTCGTAGATGTCTATCTCTATCGCTCTTGCGTATTGGCGCGACAGAGCCAGACTACCTTTCGCGGCGTTTCGTTTTCGTTTCGCGTCGCAGAAATGCCATTCGGCTACGGCACCTGTAATGTCAATGTTTTAGTACTCTAATAGGTCACATGAAGTTTTATCTGGTGATATTAAGTTATCGCTCTTTAATAAAAGTTAAGTTAAAAAAATAACCTCGATATGTCGACACATTTGATCGACATTCACTACCAAAATTTTTTGTCACCACACCAAAAAGTGAAGGCTCTCTTGATTCTTCAAAAATGCACGATAAAAGTGTTTTTTACCCATAAGAGTAAAAAGGCAATTTCATACAGATTTTATCTTCTTGTTCTAAACGACTAGAATTATTAATTTTAATTTATTGTTTAATTAAATTGATGGATTTGATTCGATATTTGACACATAGTATTTTTCTCGTGTTGATCTGGTGACAATTATATTATTTGGTTAACTCGGTGATAAAATTGTATTACCCTCTAGCCTCGAAAAATTCGCATCCAAGATTCCATTTTTCAACAGTGGGATTTCGCTTGCCAGGTATCATTATTGGCATGTGCGGTTGAACAACCTTGCTCACTTGTAAAACATAAGTATCAATAGTATGTACAAATAGCGTCGTGACAGGGTGTGCCACGAGGAACTTGGAAGATGATGCACTGAACTGCCTTGTTGGTGGTTTTGGATATCACAGAATTGAAACCAGTAGTAATTTTATAATTACTATATATTTAAGAAATGTTAGTTTAGGATTTACAACTGAACTGAGAGAGGAGCAAGCCCGGAATGAATCATGGAGGGACGCAGCCTCCTTTTATACCGAAAGTACAATAGGTCATTTTAGAAATTTGCAAATTAACATAGATTTCTTTAGAAGTCCTACATTGTAAGTTTTACGATTCCTTGTATGTGACTTTTGGCCTCCGATACGGATTAGTTAAATGACGGAACTAATTTACATTGGAAACGCAAATATTATACAAAGTTGCAAGTTCTAGGGTTACATATGAAAGTGGTGGGTTCCTTAACTATGTACCTATTTCAAATCATAATAAAATAAGTAAATGTTTTTAATACTGCACTGCACGCGTATTATATTACGTGTACCTATATAGTATGATTTTAATGCGTTTCCAACAAACTGCCGAGCTAACTCATAAAATAAGAAACCGAATATAAAATTGTCGCCATACTTATTGCAGTCACATTGAGTACGTGATGTTGTGAAATAGCATGTGTTCGTGAAATTTGTTAAACAAATGAAGCGGAAAACATATATATTTGGAATCGAGTTTTCTTTGTTGGTTTTAACGGTAATATACAAAGTGGGGCCTGTAACAAAGGCGAAGAATTGAACTGTAGGCTATTCTCCTTATACTGATCAACATTTGTTCAGTGACTTTTAAAAATTATGATGTCTTTAAATTTTTAATTTTTCATACAAAATAAATATTAGCTTCAATGTACGCCATTATTGTTGTCATTGACGTTGTCTGTCACACTTTAGACTTAACAGAATTCGCAATACATTACCTCTTAGAAAAAACTTTCAAGGGTGATAAAAATCAAAATACAAGTTATTTTTAAAAGTCACCGAACAAATGTTGATCAGTATAAGGAGAATAGCCTAGAGTTCAATTTTTCGCCTTTGTTACAGGCCCCACTCTGTATTTGTATTGAAATATTGATGTAACTGGTGTCGATTTAAAACACTCCCTTAGGTCGTGCTTTAATTTATCGCCACTCATTTCGTTCCTCTTTTCCACACTTGTATGTACTAATTTCACGTTACCTATTCGCTTCATTTCCATCTACGAGTACTAAACGTCGTAGCTTTTTAAGTTACCTAGTAATAGTTGAGTGTTTTGGGTTGGAAGGTCAGATGGCAGTCGCTTTCGTAAAACTAGTGCCTACGCCAAATCTTGTAATTAGTTGTCACGATGAGCCGTGGCACATTCCGGGATAACGCAAGGACGATGATGAGTAGGGAGTGTTTTATTTATATCGACACTGTTTACGAAATTCTTTGCACGTGTTGTGTACGACGTTTTTCAGCAAAATTTATGGCTATTTAGTGCGATGATGTTGCACCATATACTAGTATACTCAAAAATATGATAAAACTAACTATTAATGCCTAATGTGCCTAATGTGTGTGTAATTTTATCTCAGTTACCCGATTTCACATGTTTAATACTAAAATAGTACATTTCGTTATAAGTGCGAGAGGACATTTTCGCACGTGTGACAAACGACATTTTTTAATACAGTTGCGAAAAAACACTACTACAACGAAATAAAACGATAAACAATCCGAACTCCCAATTTTCGCATTGACATTGACGTACCTATCTTTGAAGCTTTTAAACTTGCGTTCATATTTTCGATTTTGCTATCCATCCAACATAATTTATTTATTTCATTGTGTGCCATAAAAACATAAACATTTACGATTTGAGACGATTGTTTAATATATGCCTACATTTTAATTCAATCGACCATTTATACCTCGAAGTATTGCAAATAACATAAAATAATTATGACAAATCGCGTAACATATTAAGGTTTTTGAACGTGCTTGCATTAAGTTGGTAACATTGGTAAGACGCCATTACTTTAAATGACAGACGACGCGTTTCGTTCCATTTCACGTTCTGTTTACACGACTTATTATGAGCCACTTTTTCAAAGTATAAATCATTTTATAAATTATGTTTAGTATGACTAAAAAGAAACAATTACATATTATGAAATATCAATGTTTTAAACATTAATCACTAAATAGTATGTTTATAGTTTTATTCCATCTTAGTAAAATTGACTAATATTAAAACAGTTCGGTATGTAGGTAGTCCTAAAATGCAACGCATACTTTTTACGCACTAGTGCGTAAAATACAACTTTCTGCACGCTAAACAGCCAAAAAACGGGCACTTTTTGAGCAACTGTATTAAAAGTATGTTTCATATGTTTCAGATTACGTTTCCAAACTCATTATGCCAAGCTAGCAACAGCTTCATATCATTTTTTGAACATGTGCAATACATTTCTATAAGGTGAGTAAAAAAATATTGCTATTTTAGAATACCCCAGTATTTGCATGACCATAAGCTATAAACTTCTCTACCTATATTGTGTATTAATTTGACTTGACATGATTTGACATTTTACAATAAATGCCCTTACCGGGATTCGAACCCGGGACCGCGGTTTAGCAGGCAGGGTCCCTACCGACAACGTCAGACCAGTCGTAACTATTGTTTAACAATTAGAAGTTAGTGCTCAATAAATTACGTCAGAAGCCAGTTATTCATTTAACTCATTATTAACTTTTTCAGCTCCGCCACACATTCTCTAGCTAGTGAATTATACAACGAGACGATAAAAATGAAAGAAGGAGATATTCCTGTAAAGAGATATTTCACACATTACAACAGCCCTTTTGTAAAAACTGTAAAAACTAGCAGAAAACAATCATTTGCTGACAGATTTTAAATAAAATTAAAAGCAAATATATATATTTTTTATAAATTATAAGAAATATAATATATTTTTGCAGTTCGTATTGATTAAAAATTTATTCCAGCTGGCATTGTTTGAAATTGGTAAAATTTGCAAAATTTAAACTGTTCTGTTAATGTGTTTATATATGTTACAACGAAAGTATTTACTATACATACATGTGAGTAGGTACCTACTGAAAGTTAAACTTGTTAATGCGAAAAATAAAGTGTCAAACACACAACCCATTTTAAATCAGATAATCTGATGACCACATACACATGACACGGGTAAACAATGTTATTTCGCTATCAAATGTGAGTTCAGGTATACAATGACGCCGACTTCTAATAACATTATCATGAAGTATATGTAGGTACTTACTCACCTATTGACATCATGATTCAGAATTATCAAGTGTTAAAATGTTTTAGCACTTAACTTTATAAAAAAAGCAATAAATTTAAAGAAAAACGAGATTTCTTATTCTTTTTTAAATCGAATCCAACCTGACTTATGGTAGAGAATGCAATTCAAACTAAGTTTAAGTGGCCATTTCAGAGAACTACGTTCAACTTTTGACCAAAGAATATATTTCATGGTGTCATCAACTTTATTTCCGCATCTTAAATTCCTCCTGATATTTTTTTCGTTTATTATTTATATTATGACACAACTATATGAAAATCAATTATTTCATTATAAAACTATGACTAAGATATGTTCAAATCCCCGTAGTATACATTGTATACTACGGGGATTTGAACATCTCTTACCTATAAAATGTGATTTACGTGTTTCCGCCAGACACTATTACCTATTAAAAAAATACTCAGAATTAGTATTAGCTATTTTTTATAATTACTGTTTTGATTGTAATTATTTTATTTTCAATAAAATTACCAAGTTCACCGAGAAACTCTTACCGAGTACCTATCACTCCTGGATTTTATATAAGTAAAACGAAAAAATTGCGGCAGACACGCGCATATGTTTTAACTGATGGCACATGTTCTTTCCCGTGCAGAAATGCATATATCACTGCGCGGAAAATCTCTCACAAAGAACTCACTCGAATTTCCTCTCTATTGTAGCATTCATAAAGTTTCTAATAGGAATCATTCACGCCGGCTGCTTCGCAGTGCGAACTCGGGTTAAGAAAAATTACAGCCAATTTGCACTCTTGCCTTCTAACATTTAAGAGTGATTATTCTAGCCGTCACGTGGGTGTTTTAAGTCGTGGTGTTTTCCTAAAGAAACCGTTATAAATCAAGGAACGTCAGGAAAGAAAAAGCGCAGACTTTGCACAGACAATGAATAAAATTATTGTCGGCTTTAATAACTGACGAAACGTTGGGAAGAATTTAGATTAAGGAAAGTTGGAAAATTCTGTACCTATAACACTCAACATTGTGAAGTATAAATCAGAAACAGTTATCGATACTCAAAAAATGTTTGGTCATTTTGAACGAAGTTTCCGTGGTTGGTGAGTAAAAATAAAAATGAATGAATTTATTCATAAATTTAAACAGAGGCGTGTAATCGATAAAATTGGGCTTTAATTTGCGGTCAAATACTTCCATCGGCGCCGATGCTGAACCTGAAGTTGCAGGTATACATAAGCTCCCCTAAAATTGTGAAGTAAGTAAGATAACAATATTATCATTATTTCATTATAGATCTAGGTGTAGCTAGATTATATTGTCTAAGGTCACGAATTCGAATATACGGTTACGACTTGGCATTAATATTGAACTTGCCCCATTATTTCAGACTATTACACCAAGTTAGGTAACGATAAAACGATTAATTTTAAGTGCATGGCGGTACATAAGCAAATTTAATCAACATGAGTTTCACTTCTGAATATAAGTTTCAATGATTTATTTTAGTATAATAATAAAAATCACCTTCTAAAATATGACTTTTCAATTATAGTTTTTGCATTCACTGGCAGAACTTATCATATCATGTCAGTGAAGTTCAATCCAATTGAAACAATCCAAATGATGTACATACTCGTACAGTGCAAAAAGTTTATACTGCCATATCCTTTATAGCCTATTTAATCCAAATAATATATTGGAGTTAATCAGGATCTTGTATTCACATACTAACCTACTTACTTGGCTGGTGCGATAAACCAAAATGAGTTTTGGACACCCACAACATTTAGATTGTTCTTGACCTAAAGATAAAATGAGGAAAATTTATTTGAGATAGGTACCTATAATCTCAACTTTACATAACACAGCTAAATTACAGTTGAAATCAGCGTATGACCCCATTTCTCGTATCCTATAATCGCGTTAAGCTTTATTAGTCCCAGACACACAACCTCAAACCGCCACATCCTGGTTACATTAAGAGCCCGCAATCGACTGTCTTCCAGGCAAATTCAAACACCCTGACATTCGAACGATATCTAAAAGATGTAAGCTATCGCGCGTCTCTCGCCTGCACAACTGCGAGCAAGCACGAGCGAAATACACGATATTTGAATGATATCCTTTAGATGTCCTGAAGATTTGAGAGTAAGGTGGAATGGACCTGTTCGTGGTACGCTCAGCGCTCCCGAAGCTCCGGCGATAACGATAAAGTGATAGTCGGTTGGGGTGGGATTTGGCGACGTCCTGACAAAATGAAAATAAAGTTCGTGTAACTGAGGAAGGCTTTTGTTGCAAATAATTAGACGTGCATTATTTTATGTACAAATTGTACATACATATTTGAAAGATAAAGACCCTTACGTTTAATGTACCTGTATAACGTTTTCTCAAATTAAAATCACATACTTCTACTGTAGTGTACATTGAAATGAAATGAAACTGAAAACAACTGAAAAGCGTTTGATGCTCTTTACTAAACACTTTTTACCACAGACACTCGTCGGTTTAACACAGTGAATGTGGATGGGAGCCACAGTCACTTATGTTCACATTATACGCGTATCCCTTTTAGGATACACCCCCGGCTATCTTAATTGCAGGGTTTGCCCGAATCGGGTCAACTCTTTTGTAATAAAAACTGGCTACGCCCTATTAAATGCAATGGGATGTTAACAAGATAAGTACATAATTGTAATGATGTTTCTTAATTATTAACCCTTTATGGCCTACGCTTTCCAAACGGTGCCGCTTGTTCGGGGCTTTTGCCACTGATTTGGACTGATTATAGCTTCGTTAAAATATTGCTAAGACTTCGCTAACCGTCCGTCGGTCTGCCATCAGAGTGTATCTCATGAATGATGATACGTATTAAATTTTCACTTGATTGCAGCTAAAACAGAAAATATTATAAAATAAATAATTATTGAAAGGGAGGCTGGTATAATGGGATAAAATGAAGAAGAGGCTCCGATTTCATAGTATTTTTATCACATTTAAACAACAGGTATAATTTTTAGACTACTACACACATAATATTGTATCCTATGTGCTACATGTAATTTGTTTTGTGCAATGGAATGTTTTACTACTACTACTGCTGATACTACAACAACATATTTAAGTATTGGCTCAGATTATTAATAAATTACTAACGTAACATACCCTTCACTTGCCCGCAAAACGACAAATACCTACGCTTAACTAATATGTACTAATAAGTTACTACGTAAAACTCAGAAGAATAGTAAGTACGTGCCACACGACTACACAGGCGGGGGCGTGGCACCCCTCGGCCACTTGTTCATTCGAATGAACGGCTAGCGTGTAGGTACTTAATCCGCGACCGCAAGCGAGTGACGTAGGCCTGGCCCCGTAGCCGAATGGCATTTCTCCGACGCCAAACGAAAGCGATACGCCGCTGGCTTTGTCGCGCCAATACGCAAGCGCGATAGAGATAGATATCTACTAGCGCTTCGTTTCGTGAGCGATTGTGCCATTCGGCTAGCCACCCTGGTATTGGGTCTTATATATTGCCTAATAAGCAGATTTCATTACTGTGACACACGGACAGATTGAAATAAAGAAACTGTACCCAAGGGCTCCATTTTTGTCATTTTACTGTACTGAACCCCAAAAACAACGCCAAGGGCATTTACATTGGACATGACTAGAACTTGAAAAGATATAGTGTTATAATTAGTTTTCAATCAACTAATAAACAAACTAAAGCAAATCTTTACTCTAAGTAATTTGCGTCATTAATCTTACTCTCCAAACTAAAACCGAAATAAGCAGCAAAAACAATATCAGCATTTCAACAACTAATATTTGATTTGGCCATAACTAGCTGACGCCATAACTGTAGGTAATAAATAGTTATCGGTGCTTCAGCCCATAGATCGTAGAAACCCCTAGATGACGGATATGTGATGTCATCATGGCACTACTTTCCGTTACGACATATACCCGTAGCTGATATATGATAGCTGATATGGCAACTGGCGTTGCTCACCAAAAATTCATAAAATTTTCCTAATGTTGGAGAGAATAAGCGGCAGGTACAACGATACTGATTGAAGATCAAGTATATCAGCTATATCCGATTCCTTCACTATAACTTGTATTTTGATTTTTATCACCCTTGAAAGTTTTTTCTAAGAGGTTTTTTCTAATGTATTGCGAATTCTGTTAAGTCTAAAGTGTGACAGACAACGTCAATGACAAGAATAATGGCGTACATTGAAGCTAATATTTATTTTGTATGAAAAATTAAAAATTTAAAGACTTCATAATTTTTAAAAGTCACTGAACAAATGTTGATCAGTATAAGGAGAATAAATAGCCTACAGTTCAATTCTTCGCCTTTATTACAGGCCCCACTCTGTATATGCGTATACTAACGTTATTTAGATCTTGCTTAAAGCCCTAGGTGTATATTTTTTTCTGTCTATATTTCAGCCTGTCTTTAGGTATCGATTTGCACAAGTTTCGACGATAATGTGCTCCCGAACTTCGGTGTGATCGAGGGATAAACAAGGACAAACAAATCTATCGAATATGCTTATGTATGATGCAATAAATTTGCTCTTGATGTAATAATATTTCTTCAATGCTTATCGCTATTTGCCAAACGGTTTAGTTCTGGCGAACCTGGAGTTTGTATTCTTATTGTTATAGAAGGACATACAATTTGATCTTATTATTGTCAAAAATTACATGGATGGTTGTAGGATTATTATCAATAACGACAACTGTGTCAACAACGATCCGCAAAAGTCAATGTGTGTTAATATGAATAAATGTTTTTTCCGTTTTTCTGTACATAAGGAAAGGCATTTACGTAGAATAATAGAATAAACGTGAGAAATACAAGAAAATAGTTATTTGTTATACAAGGGGGCAAAGTTGTAATTTAACGCCGAGTGTGGAATGAAAGTGAAAGGATTCTATAGTTGAACCACGAGCGAAGCGAGTGGTTCCAGAATAGAATCCTGAACTTGCGAGTTTTTTAACACACGAGAAGTAAAATACATTTGCACCCGTGTGTAACACAAAACTTTTCCCCTCACTACAGCGAGGAAACTACAACGCAAAAAAATGCGTTTATCACTGCTTCCAGTAGTTCCACAGGTGGTAAATCATCTTAATTACTAATTCACCTACTTTTGTCAATTTTAAACCAGTTAATTTGACTTTATTCAAGGTCAAATTACTTTACCCACTAGTGGATAAAATGCGTTTTTACCCGCTGGTATGAAAGGACAAAACACGAGTTTCCGAGCTAGTGAGATACTTATACTATACGTCCAAAGAATGCGAGAAATCGTACAACTCTACAAATGATGACGAGTTGGTAAATAAAAGATAAAAGTAGTTTTTCATTAGATCTTACGAGCAACGAAATAGTTCTTGGCATACTGAGTAGGTAAGCAATTTATTTTATTAACAAGGCTCAGAAAACAAGGTCTAGTCAACTAAATTATCCGACGTTGTTTACGAATTGTATAAACTAATCTAAGTAGATTCTTAACTAATGTAGTAGGTAAAAAACAGGGGTTGGGTTACTTTTCGTTCATGTCATTTCGAATATGGATGACTATGGTATCAATGCATGTTTTGAAATCAAATTATGAGATATCAAGCGCGAAAAAAAAGTGGTATGACGTAGAGAGATAGAAATGAAGATTTTTTTCTACCTTTTAAATATGTATTTAAATAATTCTTCCCACGCTCCGCTAGTTATCCATTTAAGTTTTAGTAATGATTAAAATAATACGATGGACTATTAGTCTATTTTTATTAGCAGATTTTAGCATTATTTATTAAGCTTATTCCCTTAAAAAGCGCCCTCTACTTGGTAAAAGTTGCGACCAATTGCCACTATGCCGAGAAATTAGGACAGTCATAGATAATTTTAACTGCAACGCTCAAGTTCTCAAAGAGAAAGAGCGCATCAATATAACCAAATCTTACGACACCCAAGACGCAAAAAAAAAAAATCCACAGATATAATGTTTATTGTGTCCATTTATTAGCAGTAAAAACGGTTAATTTGTTTGCGGTACAGTAAAACGGTTTACGAGGCCCGACGTGATTACAGTATGGAAACGGTGCCTTGGGGAGCGAGCACTGTTTGCCCACGATTGTATTGAAATGTATTGTCGGGTGGATAACGCTTGTCTACGTTTTTGTCGATTCCTGTTTGGGAACGCTTAGGTAGTAGTATTTTAATGTTTTTTTTTTTAACGTATCGGCAATCTGCGACATTATATGCAGAATACCTGGTAAATTTAATCACAGGCCTTTAAAGTTTACGAAAAACGCTATGTCTCTCGGGGTAGCAATTTTTAGCGTAATATTATATGTAGGTATTTTATTTAGGTGTCCGTGCCTTCGCTTGAACCACTAATGAGATTAACACCTTCATAACTCGGCCCTAATCGAGTGAATTCCTCGACTAGTAGCGCCATCTGGCGCGCCAGTCAAGTACTAGTGTCGCCCGGTTACCAGCGCTCGGCTGCTTTTTCCTCAGTACGCTTTTGTAACTCGGCCGAGCAACACGTTTACAAAAGCAAGTCTTAAAAAGTTCGAGAAATTTAAAACATCGAAAAGATTATGATTACTTCTAACTTCGTGATATTCCGCTCGGTGCCTTTGGCCCAGCGACGAGACGCAGTGACCTCCTGTAGGCACCGTCATAAGTACGCGGATACATATGCCTCACTCACGTGAGACTGACATGGCGTCGTCCCGTGAGACGACAGACATCGTCCGGTGAGACGACAGACGTCGTCCTGTGAGACGACAGACGTCGTCCCATGAGACGACAGACGTCGTCCTGTGAGACGACAGACGTCGTCCCATGAGACGACAGACGTCGTCCTGTGAGACGACAGACGTCGTCCCGTGAGACGAAAGATGTCGTCCCGTAAGACGATAGACGTTGTCCTGTGAGACGACAGACGTCGTCCTGTGAGACGACAGATGTCGTCCCGTGAGACAACAGACGTCGTCCCGTGAGACGAAAGACGTCGTCCCGTGAGACGACAGGCGTCGTCCCGTGAGACGACATGACGTCGTCCAGTGAGATGACATGGCGTAGTCCCGTGAGACGACAAGCGTCGTCCCGTGAGACGACTGGTGTCGCCCCGTTAGACGACATGGCGTCGTGCCGTGACACGACAGGCGTCGTCCAATGAGACGACATTGCATTGTCCCGCGAGACGACAGGTTTGTTCCTGTGTGGTGGCATGGAGACGATGAAGAAAATTGACAGCGATGGGACGCAGTGTAATCCTATGCACCGTCATAAAGAATATAAGGGACAAATGCTACGCTCACGTAAGACGAGACAGAGCGACGTCCCGTGAGACGACATAGGTTCGTCCCTTGAAAAGTCATAGCGTCGCCTCGTGAGGTGACAGGACACAAGAGATGTCTTGAAACGACAGATGAGGTCCCATTAGATAACCTGGCCTATGAAAAGATAGGGCCCAAGATCCGATAGGGCATCGCCTCGTGATATGACAAAGGAGATCATTCATTGTGCAGACATGATTCGTCATTAGAGACAACATGAGTAAAGTTGTGCTGTGCGAAAAAGTACACTGTCATATAAATTGACAAGCGTCGCCCCGTAAAAGATTAAACTTTGCAGCGACTTGGAATTTGGATTTCGTTGCCCTATGCGATGATTTACGACATCCTGTGAGAACCCATTGGGTTATTACATGCTATGCACTAATTCACCTTTCGTGTCATGAGACGAGCGTTATGATCACGAGGCAAAATGTTGTATTTGTACTCGAATCTCAATGAGATTATGTCGCTTTAACATCTACTTTGCGGTAATTAGCACAACTCTTAACTAAACATACTTTGTAGAAGGTATTTCTAAACATATGTACTTCGTAGAAGGTCTTTCGAATCAGAACCACAGCGTACGTGTTAACCTGAGACATACACAATTACACAGTTTAGTCATTGTCTTATTAGACAAAAATCATCACGTGATGGGTTCCCATAAGTGGGGTCGTTTTAGACAGGTAAAGTGAACTACATCGGCGTCGTCTCAATTGCCTAATTAGCTAATACATAATCAGCGTGGTCACCTGACCAACAGATGAATGATTGTGAGGAATGTCCAAATTGATCTCACTCGTGAATATCTGAACGGCCATAATGATGACGAATGTGTGATCCAATTACTGTAAAGCAACGCCGTTATTGCCAACCTAATTTGTCATGTCAACTGTTAGAATGCTCGTCATGATAGAGGTTTATTAGCAGGTTTGACGTTGTGAAAATACACTTCCACATCTAAAAACGTGTGGGTGGAGCTTCGGTAGCAATTAAGTAGCACTTTGTTGCCAGATACTAAGCGAATTAAGAAATATACATAATAGTGATGCTAAACAGAATGAAAAACCACTTTATATTACAAAGCCCTTCTTGCCCAATCAGAAAGGGAGAGGGGGCGGCGAAGATACCAATGGGAAAAAGAAAATCCATTAATTTATGCCACTGTTTTACGCTATTCCTAGAGTGCAGATTCTTTTAAATGAATGATTAGAGCTCTAGTCTCATCAACTCTCGGGCGTCAATAATTGACGCATGGTCTTGGGTCTTGATACGGACTTTAGAAATGCAGAAGAACCACTCAGGTACTTAGCAAATGTTGACTATTAGCTACAAAATAACTTACCGCAAAGGAAAATTCTTGTACTAGGCTCATTACTCTGTGAAACCTGGATATTCGTCTGTATTTCAGCAAACTTATAGCTGTCCGGCTGAAACATCCAATCGGACTAATGGCGGATAATGTTCCAGTATATGTTGTTCAGTATACCGAACTGACAAAAGTATTACTTCTGTAACAATCGACCCAGTAGAGACTTCTGAACCAATTCATTTAGAAATAAAAAGCTACAGCTCGGAAGGTTTTCTAAGTACGATATATACATATATGTACTACAAATTGACCTCAAACTGCCGTTAATCGACCAACGGTTAGAATACTCAATCATGCATTATTACTAACGTTAGCTAGACCAAGGTTACAGACAATCCTTGAAGAGGTTAATTACAAAGACAACAAACTCGTACCGGAAAACTGACTCCCAAATATATACGATATTTTGTGGATAGTTTGGCAAAATGACTTAAAGGATATGTTATTTAGTACAATAGCATTTTAGTATGCCTTGTTGCATTGTTACTCAGGACGGACTCTCGTCGTAAAAGGATTTGTCGGTTGCCCAGTTCGATGGCGTAATATTACGAATCCTATGTTTCTATAAATAACTAACGAATTAGATTAAAGAGACGACCGAACAATATTCTCAAACTATTTACAGCGAAGAACTATGGCTTACATCTCTAGACCGAAGTAAATGAAGTTGCTCCTAAACTTAAACAACTACACAAAACAAAGCAAGAAACCGTGTAGGTAAATTGTATTCAAAGTGCTTATTTGTTGTATGAGTATGATATATCGAAAACACTTTAAGCTCATTAAAACCAATAGGGCAATACATTTTCCGAGAGAAGCCGATTTTCACAATTTGCTAAGGCACTCTTATGGATAAAATGTTGAAAGGTAGTCACTAAATGTGGAGGCCTGTTTCGGAAATAATAAATTAAATGGAAATTGAAGGATGAATCTCTTTCGATTTTAGACCACAGTTTCCTCTTACAAATAAAGAGGCGCTCGCATCCTAAAATTATCGCCCGCTACTGCGGTATTACTAACAGAAAGTTCCCGTTTATTTCATTTGACAAATGTTTTCTGAATAGGTTTCTGGGCCTAGAGAGATTAACAGAAGTTGTATATTTACAATTAACTTTTGGAACTCCATTAGCGCGTTGTAGGATCGATACACATTTCCGCAGTTGCTTAATAAGCGCCATTTATTAGAATTTTGCGGCGCGACTATTTGTCAGTAACAGAGGAGACGCCACAACGTATTCAAAAACGGTTCGTAAGGTCAGAGGACGAGTCCCAGTCCCAATTGAATTTAGTGTAAGGAACTAGAAATATGATGTTTATAACATTACTGTGCTTATGACTTAATTTAGAAGACTTCAGACTCCTAATATACCTGACATACAAGAATTTGTTAGGACACTCATAAAAGGGAGCGCAGATTCTAGGCAAAATGGGTTTCTAGTGGTAACAGAAAACTTAAAATTATTGCCGTTTAAATAGATATTGATGAACTATATTTATCAGAAGTAAGGTCTAGAAACCTAAATGAAAAATAAAAGCTCAGCGCTTAAGGTACGCAGTAGGTACTTATAGCTACGATATTTTGACCTATTGGTCTCGAATGACAGGCAAGTGTAAATACCATTGTCCTCGTCCGTGGCGCTACATGCTACAGCCGTGCGTACCTACGACTTTTAAGAAAATTCTAATTATATGCCATACGATAAATAAATAATTTTCATCTCGATATAATTGTAGAATCAGGTATTACCCTACATAACAGTTGCATCTTGTTTATGGGAAGTCCCGCTGCATATGGATTTTGGGAAATAAGCAAGAATACAGTAAATATTAACCCGTATGTTTATGTGTATACATCAGTTTATAAAGAACGTGAGACATTTATATTATTCGCACAAAAGAGCAATATAGAATATATTGCTTTGCAATTTGGTGATAAATTACGAAAGTTCTGAAAAGAAAACTATTTACTATCTTAAGCTGATGACTTAATTTTAATTATAAATGGGTAATCGTACATCATTAACCCTTATTTGAAGAGTTATTTGTCGTCTTACATTCTTATTAGAATATCGAAATGGACGAAAGAGCCATAAGTCGTAATGTTTTAGAATTTGACTAGCTCACGAATCGTACAATTTTCCCTTTATAAATTCGGCTAGTCAGCACATAAGTCATAAAAATGATAAGCCTAAAAATATATGCATCACATATTCATAATTATTCAAATACAAATTAAATATTTCAAATATCGAAAAAAGCATACTAGCTAGACATAGTAAAAGACTAAATAAAATTGACGAGTACAGTGTAGAGAGGATTCCCGCATTAACATTAATGTATATTCATGGAAGTATCAAAGTCAATTTAATTAGAAATAATTGCCTTCATTTGATCTTCGCCTAAGTATGTGTGACTCATTAGATCATTGATTCGTTTCAATCGCTTGTATCCCAAAGCTTTTTGCTCAGTTGACCCATTTTAATTTAATAGGAAAAATTTGCATAGTTTCCGTTCTCGTAAAGACTTTGAGTAGGAGCTTACCTTTTATTATATGGATCCTTAGCTAATCATGGCCATGGTATTGTCAATTCAGTCAGAAGCCGAAAATGTATTATCATCTTATTTGCAATTTTGCTACCAGTCCAGCAGTAACGCATACATTATCGTGATGTGGGTATACATTACAAATTAACATATGATAGCGTGCAATTTCTCCCAACTCAAGCGTCCATTTCAATTGTTTTGGCAAATATATATTTCATATACAGAATTCATAACACATTATGCAATGGGAAATGTTGACATTTGGCAGTGGGCTATGTAAGACAATGTTTAAGCTATGTCAATATTGCTTATTACTCAGTATACTAACAATAATATGTGCATATTCGGATATACATATAGGCGCATTACTTATGGTACAGTAATCAATATACATGAAAAATAAAAATTTCAACATAATGTCATAATGCTCATGGCAGTGCTATGATATAATTGTGTATCATAGTTACATGATATAATTATAGTTATCTTAAGCAGAAGAAGACTAGTATCTTGGTGAATTTATAAGACAAAAACATGTATATGATCTTGTTCTGACTAGGGACTGTTGTATGGGAAACGTGAGACAAATTTTGCCGACGTTGATGTAACACCCATTGATGAAGGGAAGCTCTTCAGAGTTTGGGTTGCTACAGATATTTTCTCACAAAAATGTTATTGAAATAACAGGTTATATTTCCGTAAATATTGTAATACCGATCTATTAACTACTGGCTTCCTGTCGGTTTTATGTTATACATAAATTAAGTGATTCGCCACCATCATAGAGTCATAATGGATAACTGTGCTGTGCTATCAGTTTCAACTCATGAAACCTTAGTAGCTAAATTTTGAAACATCCCTTTGTATACCTTCCTATTTCTTATTATGACATTTCTGTATAAATAAATTATATCAGTCACAGTACGCCCTAACCAGCGCCGGCAGAGGTTTAAACACGTCTCATTAGTGGTTCAAGCGAAGGCACGGACACCTAAATAGAACCGTTTTTCCCCCGAAGGGTAAAAAACGGATATTTAGGTTCCTGCCGAAGCTTGAACCACCCTTAAGGGCCTTGCCGGCTAAAGGTACTGAGGAAAAAGCAGCCGAGCGCTGGTAACCGGGCGACACTAGTACTTGACTGGCGCGCCAGATGGCGCTACTAGTCGAGGAATTCACTCGATTAGGGCCGAGTTATGAAGGTGTTAATCTCATTAGTGGTTCAAGCTTCGGCAGGAACCTAAATATCCGTTTTTTACCCTTCGGGGGAAAAACGGTTCTAAATATGATCGGTTCTATTTATTATGCACCATCTTATTTGAAGTTGGTTTTAATTAGCCATTAAAATCCACTACCACCTAGTCTCGAAAGTTGCTGAAAAATAATGTTTAGCGGCCCGCTACTTGGTCGCCCAGGTACATTTCCACAGTGATAGGTACCAGTGCAATAAACAAATTATCCGACAAAAACTGCTTTTTAATTTCAATAAATATACCATAAAATGTTTTGTGTTGAAATTTATTTTCGTTTAAACAGTCATTATTTGTGTAATGGAATATGTAAAGATTTTTAATAAACTTGAAATATCGGCAATTTTAATATCTCGAATGGTGCAATTTTTTTATAGCACCGGCAACACCTTTGTTTACAATAATTCCGGCTAATTCAAAATAGGAATTATAGGTATGGGGTATGGGGTGACAGTTCAGTATAGTGTAGTATGAAGAATATAGTTCTAGCAAGGATTATTTATATAGGATTTAGAGTCTCCATACTAAGAATCGTACCTACCTTATTTTTTTAGCGCCACCTATTAAATTCTATCATAACTTACTGATGATGCCTACAATTTTTTTCAATGTGTATTGACTTTATATTATGATATTAAACTAAAGAAGTATGTCATTTATTTTGTTCTTACAAAAAAATAAAAAATGCAAAAGTATTTCGGGAAAATATGTGTTTGGCCACTTCCAGGCTGTGAACAGCGCCATCTACTTTTAGACCTAAAAGGTCCATACGTTTCAGGGGTGAGCATTTCTTTTTTTTTTTTTGCCAATATTTTTTTTAAATTGTTTTAGGGAATTTTAGGTCAATTGTACTCAGAATCACGAGTACTTTCAATCTCACTGGGAGACAAAAAGTGTCCCAGAATTTTCATACATTTTTGTTACTTTCCTCTTTTGTTATCCCATAAAAAATGTACGGAAAATGGTAACAAAATAAGAAAAAATCGTATTGGACAATTTTTTTAACTACTAGGATTGAAAAGGCTAGTAATTCTGAGTAGAAATAGCATATTTTTTTTCAAAAATATCACACTTCATAAAAGTGGCAAAAAAAAAAGAAATGCTCGGGTACGCTTTTTTGTATGGGCTTTGTCTGTCCCGTATTATATGGTCCTTGGTTCTAGTGAAAGTCCGCAACGTGGCGCGTAGTCGTAAGTACATTTCTGGTCAGGCTGCGTAGCCGAATGGCACAAACGCTCACGAAACGCCCACGAAGCGAAACGCTAGTAGATATATCTATCTCTATCGCTCTTGCGTGTTGGCGGGACAGAGCCAGACTACCTTTCGCGGCGTATCGTTTTCGTTTTCCGTCGGAGAAATGCCATTCGGCTATACTTAGTTCAGAGTTCAGTGATACTTATAGTACACCCGTTCGAAACACTCGTCAAAATCCTAGCTACTTCTACTCTTCTTCCCTTCTTCGGGCCACTCTGAATGGTAAACTAACATCCATTATCTCTATTCCTAATGCATTCAGCCATCTAATACCTAGAGAATGGCTTAGCGTCCAGGATGCATTGTTATCTAGAGATCCGTCGAAATGAACCATTAGCTAAGCTAAGGTTTGCAGCAGTAATTGCGTGGCTATTTGGTTTACTCATTACTAGCGACCACCACCGGTTTTGCATGGGTATTTTACCTACATATAAACCTTCCTCTTATAAGACCCTGTCTAAGAAAGAAAATATATTTTTCGTATCTCATTAACCCTTAAATGCATGGTGATGTATATATGCATCATATATTTGATGGCCCGTGGCTCGATATGTAGCTATCCAAAATCACATTTATGGCTTAAATTATTATTCATTATTCTCAGTATTTATTTTCTTTCTTAGGCTAGGCTGTTTATAATATGTTATTCATTATTTATTATTATTTAATAAACGATTAAATACATTAAATAATATAATGATTTACTATTTATTATTTAAGGATTGAGATGAAATGGCGGAAAAGTGTGAAAAACAGGACGATGGCGATTTTTATGTGTAGATATATTTATGTGATTTAAGCTGATTTTTTCAGAGTTAGTAATTAGTTTATGTTTAAACATTTTATCATAGAGGTTCCACAAATAGTGTACCTTTTTAATAATAGTATTTTTTTTTAAATAAAACTTACCAATTACGATATATTTATATAAATAAGATTTGGCCTATTTAACTTGTAACACTGATTTAGTATAAAAATCGATCTTAAATATTTTTTTTATTATTTTTCCCAGAGTCAGAAAACCATTGTCTATCACATATATTAATATCTCGTTAAAAGAAAAATTCATGCATTTAAGGGTTAAAAACTGTTTTTATGAACAAAAGGACACGATAGTTTTTTTTTTTTTTAGTATGAATAGGTAGACCACGATCACACCTGATAGTAAGTGATGATGCGGTCTACGGTGGAGCACGCTTACAGTATGAGATACCTGTTTACTCTTGCTTTAAAGAGACCTACATTGTACTCTTAAGGAATTACATAAAGGTACCTATTTCAATACCGGTTCCCAGCCCACTTTCCTGGTAAACTTGCTTTGAAACATTAAATAAATATTTTAATTATAACTATAAGAAATTTATTCCATGAACAGAGAGGATTACTTTATTTAAAAAATAGAGAAAAGTCACGTTTCTGAAAACTCAGCAATTGATAGCACCGCTGTTCCAAAGAGGTTGCCACTTAGATTCCTGTAGGAAACAGTATATTTTTCCATTTTCCCTTTAATTAAAGACTATTCTTGTAGTTTCCTTATCAATGCTTTTCTTAGAAATCTATTTTAAAGTAACTATACTTACCGAGAAGAACTAAACTTCTCCGCCGTTGTTTTCCAATTTGATCAAAGTACTGAAATATTTGTATAAACAACTAAAATATACGCAACTATGCGTCGGAAACAAGTCAAATTATTTTTAAGAAATATTTTGATTTGTCTTCTTAAGTAGTTACACTATGTTATGTGTTTTTTTTTTGTATTAATATGCAATATATGACATGTTATTTCGATTTTTAATTTTACTAAGATAAATAATAAAAAAAATAAACAGCATAAAATGATATACCCGGTAGCGTCTAACGACGTGTCGAATTTTTCGAAAAAAAATCGAATATAACTTATTTTCATTGAATTTAGTTAACTTTAACCTTTCCTTGAAATTCTTCTTTACGTCAAATATAATTAATTTATCTAAGAAACTGGCGACTTAACTCTTTCTGTTATAGAGTTACTAAAAAATAAACAAATTTAATGTTTTAACAAATAATGAAAGCAAATATAAGAAGTAACTGTAATGTAATCATGATCTTAACTTAGACTTAACTCAATTAGAAGGAATCTAAATAATAATGGATTAAGGGTTTTGTTTTTAAAATTTCAATAAAATTACTGAAATAAACAGTTTAATTGTTTTTAACAATTGTAGGTATTCCTAATATTAATTATTTTGACATGTCCCGTCAGACACTTCACACAAATTTTTATGTTATTCTTAAGGTTCCCTAAAAACTTATTCATTAATTTATTATATACTTCTGAACCGAAAAAAGATCTTTTTTTAATTTGACAAAAAGTGACATGCCGGGTGATGGTTCCGTGAACTTAACGGCCTGTCGAATTTGACAAAATATAAAAGAAACACGGTGTATATACAGGCTAAAAAAATACACCTTAATGTGAGCATAGCACAGTTCCCCTCTTGCTATTATGCACGACAGAGCAAATAAATACATAATCTTTTTAAACGTTTGTGCCGCTCCGGTGCGTTACACGTTACACGTGTGTGACGTGTATGTAGGCAAATAATAAATGTACCGACATAAATTCTAGCTTGCTTAATATGGAAAGTGAATGTTTGACTTGTCGAATAACGATTAAATACGACACGTTTATCCTGGTATTATGGCCGCTGTACACATGGGCCAACGGTTGGACCAACCCTTCGATCAACCCCTTGGCCAAACGTATAAAGGGCTACTTGACCGTAAGTTGGCAGTTGGCGCCAGCGCTGGCCGGCCAACCGACTGGTGTCGGTTTTTTGTGCACACATCAAAGGATCTTGGCGCTAATGGCCAACTGTGTTCACACGATGGCGCCTCATTCAGTATGTCCTCATCCGTCAGAGAGGACAGTAGTGAAAGATTTACGAAAATGATAAGTTTATCATGCCAATAATAGTGTTAAGTTTAGGAAATAAAATACTCTTGCAAATGTTTAATGTATTGCCTAAAAAAGATAAATGTGCTTATCAGAATATTCAAAAAATTCTTAATATTTCAGATAATGTAATTTTATTACGAGGTTATTATTTATTAATTAAATTTAGCTGACAACGTAAATGACCTAGAATTACTTAGCCTTTTTCAGTCTACGTCACTCTGTTATGAAGAGCCAATGCCAATTGATTGGTTCACCAATGTGTAAGTAAACAGCGACTCTTATCTCGGCCAAGGGGCTGCTCCTAGGGTTGGCCCAACCATTGGCCCCATGTGTACAGCGGTCATTACAGTTACAGTGTAGGTAGTACCCATCTTGTTCAATATCGTTGTGTTCAGATATTTCTCTATTAAACAAATTTAAAGTGCTTGATCCTTATACGAGCGATAAATTAAACCAGGCATAGAATTCATTGGTGTTATCAACTTAGAGGTCTTTTTGAGTCACCTCATAATTAATGTTTTGAAAACTCAGCAACAACAGTCAATGACAACTGTCAACAAGCGTTTAACGCGAGTTTGTTTGCATTACCACGCGGGCCCTAATTATTTTGTATGGAACACATATTTTCTATCTCAATTCTAAGTAAAAGCTATCTAATTATTACATTTCTTATATCCTATACTCACCATCGTTGAGAGATTCGCCCGTATGAGCTTTATACCATGTAAGTGTAATTACACAGAACTGCTATGAAATAATTTTCTTTCAACAATGTTAACATCCAAGGAGTGATGAGAATTACGTTTACATAAAAAGGTAGTTTCGCGCAAATTGTCTTCTTTCGTTTTAATATCTTGCCGGCTTATAATGAGTAGCGAGAGTGCATCAAAGCCGAATACTGTAAACGTGAAATCCGATTAAGTAGTTAGGTAGGTACATCATTCCTTTCCTTCCCCTTGGTGAGTTTACTCTTTTTTCGTCTGGTACACCGAGATTTAAAGCTTTCATAGAAATATCATATCCGGCATCTTTAACTAAGTACATATTAAGTATATAGTCGATAAAAAAAATTAAGACATACTTAGAGGTCATACAATGTTGCTACCTTTAATTTATTTATATTTAGTTACTATAGCCACTTAATAAAAATATTTTATTAAGTGTTTTCATTGGGTATATTTGCAGCAAATAATATATTTAAAACTTTAAAAAAATACAGAACACTTCTCGTGACTAGGTGGTATATTATACTAATCTTAATGCGTCTACGTCGCAAACGGTCTGGAGGGCGATTTTTGAATCTCGCATACGGGATTTTGTCACTAAAATACCGGTTGAAAACGGTGAATTGCTTAATAATAGCCTTTTATTTCATGCAACTATAAATTCCATTAGGTACATTACAATTTTTACTTTTTCAGTAGGTAACATGCATTTACCTGCTTAGTTAAATATGTAATATTATTGCGATAACAAACTGCTTAACTATGAGATAATTAATTACATTAATTGTTTACGAATTCTTATTTGTTTACTAATAAGTTACTAAAGTATGATAAGTTAAATGAATTTAATTGTATAATAAATAAATAATTAATTAATTGCATGGCGCTTTGCGCGCAAAGGCCTCCCCCAAACGTTCCCACTTTTTCCGATCTAGAGCTGATCTCCACCAGTATTTGTCTTGGCTTCTCAGGTCGTCTCTCCATCGAAGTTTAGGTCTATGGTTATTCCTTTTGCTATATCTGGGCAGCCACTCTGTGATAACTTTTGCCCATCTATCATTTGGCATTCTACAAACATGACCTGCCCATGCCCATTTAATTTTTTTGGCTGCAATGAAACCAGTTGTCCAAGATAAGTAAAGTTTTCTACATATTGCATCTCCTCTTGTCCAAGCCTAATAGGCGTCTCTGGTCCATTAGTCATAATTTTACATTTGTTCTGGTTCATCTCTAAACCTGCTTCTTTGCATGCCTCCTTAAATTCGGTCATCATCGTTTCCAGTGATGCGGGGTCATTAGCGAATATAATAACGTCGTCAGCAAATCTTAGATTATTTAGGAATTTTCCGTTTATTTTTAGGCCTCTTTTTTTCCCAACGTAGATTTCTAAATATCTCTTCCAGACTGGCGTTAAATAGTATTGGTGAGATAGGATCACCCTGTTTGACGCCTTTTTGCAGTGCAAACGAATCCCCCTGCTTGTCAGTTCTGATAGATGCCTTACTGGTTCGGTAAATGTATTTTAATATGTTTATATACTTTTGTTCTACATTTTGGCTTTCTAGGGTCTTAAAGAGAAATGAGTGATCAAGGGAATCGAAGGCCTTAGAGAAGTCTATAAATGCTTGTTATGTTTTCATATAGAGGGTAGTTGTAACCCATGTCAGTCTGTGTCCGAGCATTAAACGTAGCACATCAGTGTTCTATAAATCTGGAGTTTTCTTTAGAAACCTACGTCTAGAACACAGCAATTGGCGACGAGATCGATATCTACGTGTGCAGAGAACGTTTTTTTCAATTAATTGGTTGGAAAAAATGACTACATCAAGTGCAAATGTAATGTTCGGCGGCAGTCTCAATTTTGACCATCGGATTCACGAATGGAGTATCTTCAGGAGCAGATTGTTTCAATTCTGCACTGTTAATGATATTACGGAAACAACAGACAAGTCAGAAGTGAAACGCCGTGCCGTGTTATTGTCGGCCTTATCGGAAGATACCTACCGCATTCTTCGAGACTTAGTGGCGCCAAAGGAAGTTGACAGCGTAGAATACAAGGTTTTGTTACAACATCTGGATACGCATTTTACGCCAAAGAAGAGTACATTTGCTGAACGCTACACTTTTTATAAGGCTGAACAGCGACCGGGTGAAGAGTTGCCAGATTGGGCCGCACGAGTGCGTAGCCTGGCCCAGTACTGTGGTTTTAAAACGGAGTTGGACAGTGTATTACGCGACAGGTTTGTCTTAGGGTTGGAAAATGTAAAAGAAAAAGAAAAGTTATTTGCCGAGAGCGTTGACACTTTAACGTTTAGCAAGGCATTAGAATTAGCGCAAAGTGTGCGGTGCGCGCGAATAGCGTTGCAAAAAACACAACCCGCGGTACCCGAAACTCCAGTGTTTGCCGTCAACACGTCGCGCGCGCAACGTAACCCTCGTAGTAACTTGGAAAGTTGTGAAGTTTGCGGCTATAAAAATCATACAAAGGATCAGTGTCGTTTTATTAACTATACATGTCAAAAGTGTAAACAAAAAGGACATTTAAAGCGAATGTGTAAAACCAAAGTGCGAAGGAATTATTTTGTAGCAGAGGAGGATGACGATATCATTCAAGGTGAGAGTGTTTACAGTATTGTTACAGTTTATGGTGAACCGATGGTACAGATCGTTACGATAGCGAGCGAGCCTATTAGTTGCGAGATTGACTGTGGGAGCGCAGTGTCACTAATGCCCCACGACATCTACGATAGGTATTTCTCAGAATATGAGTTAAAGTCGCCGAAGCTCGTATTAAGGTGCTATAATAAAAGTAAGCTGGCACTTAAGGGTACCGTTAGCTTACCCGTCACCTACGATGGGGAAACTAACCAGGTTATGTTCTATGTTTGTGTGGAGAGCGAGGATCGACCTACTTTATTGGGGCGCGATTTTTTTAGAGCATTTCGTTTACAAATTTGTAGACAAAACGTTAACAATATAGTAGGAGATGACTTAGGCTCTAAAATCATGACTAAATATTCTAAGTTATTCACAGACGAACTGGGGTGTTTTAATAAATATAAAGTCACTCTTAAGGTTAAACCGGACATGCCATTGAAGTTTTTCAAGCCTCGCCCTGTGCCATTGCCTTTAAAAGGTAAAATAGAAGCTGAGATTCAGCGTTTAGTAGATTTGGGGATCCTTGAGAAAGTAGACCACGCCGATGTCGCTACGCCGATAGTGCCCGTGTTGCGCGCCGACGGAAATATTAGGATCTGTGGGGACTATTCGGTTACGTTAAATAAGGCGTTATATGTTGATAACTATCCGGTTCCACGTATTGAGGATTTGTTTGCTAAGCTATATGGAGGGGAAGAGTTCTCAAAACTTGACCTGTCTAGGGCGTACAATCAGCTGGAATTGGACGAGTCGCGTAACTTAACTTGCATAAATACGCATAAGGGTTTATTTCGCTATAACCGTTTAGTGTTTGGACTCACGAACGCGCCTTATATTTTTCAACAGACGCTTGAAAGCGTACTAGGTGACATAGACGGCGTTTGTATATTTATTGACGATATATTGGTGACCGGAGAAAACCGCGATATTCATATAAAAAGGCTAGAACAGGTTTTAAGTAGGTTAGAGGATGCCGGGTTACGATTGAAACGCGAGAAGTGTGATCTATTTAAAAAATCAGTCGAATATCTCGGTTTCATCATTGATAAACACGGATTGCATAAGTCACCAAAGAAAGTTGAAGCCATTTTAAAGTGTACGCCTCCAAAGAATGTTACAGAACTTAAGTCTTTCCTGGGCTTAGTCAATTATTACAGATGTTTTGTGCCTAACACTTCCAGCGTTTTAAAGCCTTTGTATTCACTTTTAAAAAATGACGTAAAGTGGGAGTGGGGGGAAGAACAAGGAAAAGCGTTTAAAAGTATTAAGGAGGAGATGGGTTCCGAAAGGGTTCTCGCGCACTACAACCCCGAGTTAGTGACGATAGTGACAGCTGACGCAGGGCCCGCCGGCCTCGGGGCGGTCTTATCACAGACGCAGCCCTCTGGCGAGGAGCGCGTAGTGGCTTACGCTTCACGGTCACTTTCAAAAGCAGAGTGTAATTACGCTCAAATACAAAAGGAGGCTGCGAGCTTAGTGTTTGCGGTAAAAAAATTCCATCACTACTTGTATGGCCGTGACGTGCCATTTGTCTTACGAACGGATCATAAACCACTTATTACTATTTTTGGCGATAAAAAGGGCATACCGGAAATGGCTGCAAATCGTTTACAGCGATACGCATTGTTTTTATCAAGTTACAATTTTAATATTGAGTATATAAAAAGCGAACAAAACATCGCGGATTTTCTTTCGCGCTCGATATCCAGTTATTCATCAAGGGTTGAACAATGTGATAGTGAGCTCGTAGATACGTGCTTATACGTTAATTACTTTACGGATAACATGCTCAGGCCGATTACGTTATCAGAGGTAAGAGAGGCGACCACAGCTGATAGTAATCTCAATGAGGTTAAACGGTACGTCATAAATGGGTGGCCGCGCAAAATAAAAAATGAAACTTTGAAACCGTACTTTAAATGTAGGTTTGAGCTTCATGTCGAAAAGGGGTGCATTCTAAGGGGTCACAAATTAATAATTCCACGGGAGCTTCGCGAAAAAATGTTAGACGAGTTACATAGTTCACATTTCGGCGTCGTCAAAACAAAGACCGAAGCCCGATCACGAATGTGGTGGCCCGATATTGACAAACACATAGAACAAAAGATAGGTTCTTGTAGTATTTGTAACGCAATGCGTAAGACCCCGCCGCGCGCACCGCTTGCCGTGTGGCCTTACCCTAAACGACCTTGGAGTCGTGTGCATATGGACATGTTTTCAGTTGAAGGAACGCAATTTTTGGCAATCATTGATGCACACTCTAAATGGGTCGAATGTTTTCTAATGAAATCAACGGAAACAAAAGCGATCATTGATAGGTTGGTAGAAGTAAATAGTAGATTTGGATTAATGCAGGTTTTAGTATCCGATAACGCAGCGAATTTTTGTTCGAAAGAAATGGAAGTTTACTGCGTAGCAAACGGCATAAAACATTTGACTAGCCCCCCCTACCATCCGCAGTCGAACGGCCAAGTAGAAAATAGTATTGGTTTTTTGAAAAGAGGTATAAAAATAATAATGGCGAATAGCAACACGGAGCCTGTCTCCAGGCGAATACATCAGCTGTTATTTAATATAAGAAACTCCGTTCATTGCACAACCGGTTTTTCGCCCGCACAGCTGATGCTTGGGCGCTCGCTCCGCTGTCGTCTCGATCTGTTGCATCGCGATAACGCGTCGCTAGACAACAACTATGACTCATCACACTCACAATCACCTAACATGTCGTTATCATCCGAAGCTAACCAAAATGTTTGTTTTAAACAGATCTCACAAACTAAGAACTATGGAGGGCGGCGCAAGGTGTGTTTTGTGGAAGGAGATCAGGTGTTAGTTAAACATATATTTAGTAACGGAAATAAGCACGTATGGAAAAAAGGTTGTATACAAAAACTTATAGGTAATAAAATGTACTTAGTTCGTATAATAGATTTAAATATATTAGTTAAGAAACATGTAGATCAGTTACTGTTGTATAAAGGTAATAATAGCGTAGGTACTACTAGTGATACCCAAGATATTTCATCTGACCTGGAAATAACAATCAACGAGTCGTTATCTCCAAGTCATGATGCAGTGTCACCTCCAGCGATTGAAGGCCAGACCTCTGACTCAAGTTTAGTTGAAAGTGGAAATAATTTAGATGAGCCTTGCCAGTCGCTGATACCACGGGAAGGTGTACCCCCCGACTCCATAGTCCCGCCTGCTGCCACATCGGTGGCCCAGAATGATGTTTTTCTAGACGGTGAGGCGGAGGGTACCGAGACTCCCTTAGACCCTATGACGCATGCAGATCGTCGTAATATCCGTGCCACTCGCAATCCTAACCCAGTGTACAGATAAATACCTACTATACCTATGTTTGTTAGTGTGTAACCTTTCTAATGTATTAGTATGCTTAGATAGGTCATATTTTAATTTTAATTTTAAGCTTTCTTTACTATTGGTGGAGGAATTGTTATGTTTTCATATAGAGGGTAGTTGTAACCCATGTCAGTCTGTGTCCGAGCATTAAACGTAGCACATCAGTGTTCTATAAATCTGGAGTTTTCTTTAGAAACCTACGTCTAGAACACAGCAATGCTATATATATACTGCGATTGTATTCTATACACTTTTCTATAATTTGGTTTAAGCTGTGGAGGTGGTCAATTGTGCTAAATGAGGATCTAAATCCAGCTTGTTCAACTGGTTGTTGTTCTTCAAGAGATCTTTCTATTCTTCTTCTTAATATTGTCATAAACAGTTTGTACATACAGGATGATATACTGATCGGTCTGTAGTTATCCAAATTGTCCTTGTTTCCCTTTTTATGCAGTAAAGTAATTTTTGAGATGTTCCATTGCTCGGGAGTAAGTTCTTCTTCTAATATTTCGTTAAAAACCGAAGTAACAGCTTTGTGTAGTTCGTAACTTGAATATTTTAAGATCTCGTTGCTTATTCCGTCCGGACCTATTGCCTTTTCAGATTTCAATTTCACGATGGCCGACGTAATTTCATCGACAAGGAACGGACTCGGTGTTTCGCATAATTTTCTGTTATATATGGTGTGATCGAAGTTTTCTGCGGAATAAATTTGTTTAAAAAACTTGGTTGCTGCAGTGACTATGTCTTTTCTGCTCTCTGTATTGCCTGTCGAATTTGTTAGGTTCGGTATTAGCTCCTTTCCAATAGCCACGATTTTCTCGGCTTTTTTTATTCCACATACGTTGGTAAGTACATTCTCTATTTCTTCCATTTTTGATCTTCTAGGTCTTTTTTAATTAGTTTTCTTATTCGTTTATTAATAGCCTTCAATCTGTTTTTTTCTGCTCTAGTTTTGTTTTGTTTTTGTCTTAATTGCAGCTTTAGTTCTATCAATCTATTTGTCTCGTCCGAGTATTTATATTTCTGTTCTTTTTGTGACTCCGTACATATTTCTTTCATAGCTTCTTGTATCGTTTTTTCTAGGTTATTGTATTTATTCTGAACTGAGTCTGGGTCTTTAAATTGTAGGCATTTTAGAAGCTTGCTGGTGACCTCGTTTACTTGGGTTGCAGAGTGTTTCGTAATTTTTGTCAGTTTATTTCCTTTATTAACTCTTCTTTGTACATTTCCTAAGATCATTTCTACGGGTCTGTGATCAGAAGTAAACTTCAATTTTCGTATTACTGATATATTAAAGATGTGCGTTCTATTTGGTATAAGAATGAAGTCTATCTGGGCTTTATTAAGCTGGTTAGGGTGCTCCCACGTCCATCTTCGATTTACTCTGTTTTTGAAGAATGTGTTGCCAATTTTCAGATTAAGTGTCCGTGCTAGATTTATTAATCCTTCACCTCTGTAGTTCCTGTTACCGTAGTTATATGGGCCCACCGTATCTTCCTCTCCGGGTATTCTATTACCTATATGACTGTTAAAGTCTCCCATAACATATTTGTTTTTAGACTTGCTTTTCCAGTAAGTTGATTCTATATCTTGCTTGAATGATTCTACTTCCAGGTCAGATGCGTTAATAGTAGGAGCATATACTTGTATAAAGGTATAGGTATTACTTTTTACTTTTATATCCAAACTTATAACTCTAGCTGAAGTGAGGGATATTTTGGTCACATAATATTTTATTTCTTTATTTATTAAGAATCCAACTCCATGTTTTCCTTTGTCTATTCCGTAGTAGTACAATAGGTTTCCGGACTTCAGCTCTATTAAATTTTCTCCTTTTTTTCTTATCTCACTCAGTCCAATTACATGCCATTTGTGATTTTCTAGACTGAGCTCTAGTTCTTGTAATCTATGATTCCTCATAAGGGTACGGACGTTAAACGTCCAAATGTGTATTTTTTCTTCTGATTTTTTTCTCGTTGGGGTATTGGTCTTTATTGGTCCCCAGACTGACCAGGATACCTGAGGACTTGTTGTGTTGTGTTACTAATTCTTGTTCGCGCTTGATCCTATACATAGCACGTCCTATCTACAAGTCATCCAAAATTCGCCAAATATTAATTAGCCCAATTCCACTTGAATTTCATTATATACCTGTCTACTTATCCATTATTATCTGTCCTGCGGTAGCTGCCACGCAGTTTTATTGATGACAGCTAATATCAACTGCATTCAGCAAATTAGTGTTTAGATGATTGGTTGGGCGTGATATTGGGTGCGTTTGACGTCCACCTAACATTATTAACATCAATTTTGATAAGTGGGAATTGAACAGCCGTGCTGAATTAAGGTTTCATAATTACGGATCATGATCGATGGAATCAAGCGCTACTTGGCGGAAATCCATGTTAATCTAACTCAAGAACGATTTAATACATACATATAATCACGCCTGTATCCCATAAAGGGGTAGGCAGAGCACATGAACTACGATTTAATACTGGACTGACAAAGCCCATACAAAAAAAAGCGTACCCCTGAAATTTATGGGCCTTTTAGACTTAAAACTAGATGGCGCTGTTCGCAGTCTGTAAGTGGTCAAAATCATATTTTCCCCAAATATTTTTCGTGTTTTGATGTTTTATAAGAACAAATGATATACCAATTTCTTTATTTTAAAATCATGGTATCACGTCAATACACATTTTGAAAAAAAAAAAACATTGTAGGTATCATCAGTGTAGTTATGATAGTATATAATAGGTGGCGCTAAAAAATCGAGGTACGATTCTTAGTATGAACTAGTTATGAAGTATGTAAATCCTATATAAATAATCCTTAATTTGAATCAAAAAGATTAGGTACTTAGCTAATCCTTGATACGTCGCACTCGCACGTCGACACTTGGAGAGGCGGAACACGTGTCGAGCTTTATATTATCGGTGGTGATTTTTTATATTTTATTTGAGTATTTACTTTTACAAACGAATACGTGGAATTAATGTTCCCTAATTACTTGTAAAAATACGCAGGTATAACGTTAAGCGAAGCTGATGGGTCGCCCAAGTACGAGTACTATGTGTAATTCAATGATCTAACACAGATAGATATAACAGATAATTTATATTTTATCTGCGTATACATATAATGTGGTAAGATATTAGAAAGTAATCTCTTTTAAAAATCCACAGAAACAACAAACCAGTTAGAGTGATTTAGAGCAAACGTATTGCGACCGTATCTGAGTGTATGATACACATAAAATACAGTATTACACGTGTGTGAGAGTATTATTAACCTACTTATATAAAGTAAAATCGTGCGACATATTTTGACATGTCTTGTGATGGGTTGCCATGGATACACTACTATATCTCGCCTAACAACGGTGCCGACACGTGTCGGAAGGTTTCCTTGATATTTTCAATTCAGTAGCTCTCAATCAACCGATTTCAGTCAACCTTCCGTCATTTATGCCGCATCATTTCAATAGGGTGCTTAGCCATTCACATCAGCTTCTTTTTCCGAACTGTCAAACTCAAATCGATTTGTATCTATGGAATTTATATGAAATACCGAAATACATACTATGCAATGATGTCGCGTCAGTGACTGTCGAGTTCTCTAAATGATTTATAAAATAGAAAATGTACCTAACACTGAATGCTGCCTACATGTTCCTATTAATATTCTGCAGGGCTAGCACATAATCTTATGGGCCCGATACTCACCCGACAGTATCTCGCCGCGACAGAGATCACACATCTTTTTCTAATTGTAATAATGACATCTAGGTGGGTATTATATATCGCGACGTGATAATCTGACACCAATCATGACTGCGTGGGGGATATCCCACAGGTCTAACACTATATAGCAGAGATCTATAGCACAAGGAAACCAAGAAAGTGTACACTAGGAATTTATTCAATGTTTACATGAGAACTGTTATTGACCGACTGACTTACAAAACGTAAATAAACATGTCAAAGAATCGGTTGCTATACCAAATACAAAATATGACAGTAAACCTTCTACAGCCAGTACTGTAGCCTCTTAGGCACAAAGCATAACTCGATTCTATCATAGATTAAATAATGCTACTTAGTACTTATTTCATGCTCTGTTTGAAATAATTTATTTTAAATACAGTCAAATACCCTATTCACAAAATTCCTCAACTAAATATGAAACTAGTGATACAATCCGTTCTGCGTCAAATGTAAATTAGGACCGAATTAAATATCTCTTATGCCGCGTTTGCTACATTTGACTAAAAGGTCGACGGCTCGGTCTTTTTCCTTAATTTATTCTACTCACCTTTTGGAGTTTCCCTCCTCATAATATTTTCATTAGGAAGAGGAAATTATTAATAAGGTGGAAAAATATTTTCCTTATGTTAAGTAAAAGTTGGCTTGCCGTTAAAACAACAGCTAGAAAGATTTTGTTTATAAGCTGCTAGCTGATTGGTTTAATAATACGTGTGATGCAAGTAATAAATAGTTTTAATTAGGTTTCGAAATAAATTATCAAATTAAATTACTATTAAACTTCTTAACTCCAATGAAGACTAATTGGGTATAGAAAAGAACTCACCTACCTACATAATATATCTGTTGTAAGTGTTTGTTAAAATTTGGTTCACAATTGACTTCAAAACAGAGTAATATTTTATTTAAAAGTAAAATTCTAGGTATATCATAAAAAACCGGCCAAGTGCGTGTCGGGCCACGTCAGTGTAGGGTTCCGTAGTTTTCCGTATTTATTTCAGAAACTGTTCAACCTATGAAGTTCAAATAATTTTCCTAGAAAGTTTTTTTAAAGTTCTACTTTTATGATTTTTTTCATATTTTTTTAAAGTTACGGACGGACTGACAGACAGACATGGCGAAACTATAAGGGTTCCTAGTTGACTACGGAACCCTAAAAAACAGTCCCGAATAAAATTCCATTATCAGCATTGTGCATAGTCGTTTATTTTGTTGTGCATAAATTATAGGAGGTAGGGCACAGCGAATGATATTCCGCTTTGTGTGGTAGGGCACAGCACAGCGGATATCGTCTCGCTCGAATCTAGAGCAGAGCCCAACTGGGGTAGTACCTCCGCCTTACAGAAGACCGCAGCCAAATAGCACTAGACCCTACTCATAGTGTTGTGTTCCTGCCGGTGAGTAAGGCTGCCAGAGCTCAACGAGGGTGCGGTGCTGATGGCGGGAGGACTTACGGAACTAACTTGTTCCGTATATTGTCCTTTAGAGTCATCGGCAACCCGAACCCTCCTTGGAACTTGTACACTCCTTTTTGCTGTGTACTTAACACAGCAAAAGGGAATGTACAAGTTTCAAATGGGGTGGCAACGCGCATGTGACACTGTTTGCATTGCATGCGTTCATAGGTTACGGTGACCGCTTTCCATCAGGCGGACCGTATGCTTGTTTGCCACCGACGTAGTATAAAAAAAAAAAAACAACAGTAAAGTATCAGGGTGCTTTGACAAACAAATTTAATTAAAAGTTTCATATCCAGCTCTTTCACTGCCGGCCGTTTTAAACTTTAGATAAAGTGTTAATTGCTTTCAATTTCGTTACCTACTGTGGGGCTTCAGGATATGGACAAGTTTGTTCATTATTATGGAAAATATATAACAACATTCCTTAGAATAGAACGTTTTATACCTCTTACGCGGACACTTCATGAAAATGGGTCTAAAATTTAGTTCCTGCAAAATCGTCATATATTATGTTAGTTTTAACCCTCTTAGGGCCACTTGCACCACCCACTTCTCAAGGTTAGTGGGCTGTAAACTGTCAAATTCCATATAAATTGGTGGGTTAACCTCGGGATAACCCTCCATTTTCGGTGCTGCAAGTGACCCTTACAAAAGGTAGCTAATAAGAATACAGTAATATTTTTTTGAAAATATTAAAAGCAAAACTGTGACTGTGTATATATTGCAAACTGCCGATCTTAGCCACATTAGTAATATTTACAAGTGAATACTCGGCACGCTATGATGTATACTTACCTATGTAAATAAGGCCATCAAACTTTCAACAAGGTTTGGAGGTAAGGTACTCCAGTCTGAAAAGCTGGCTACGCACTTTGGACTACTCTGGGGATGCGGTCGTTTCTATGCGGCTTACTGGTTGCTAATTAGATGATCCATCTGCTTGTTTGCCTGTTATATTATATAATTATATAAAAAAAAACAGGCAATTACAGAACTTAGACTGATACTTAAGTTCAGTTCGGTTCGAACATGTAACTTTGCTCGTAGCCGAAGTTTCTAGTTCGGGACTGAATAAGTAGTTAATACCCATAGATGCAAATGGCTCATTTGTATGTTGGAAACAACTTAAAAGTTACCTCTTTTACACACTACAAGGTCATTTTAAGCGTCCACTAACACGAACGTGATATTTTAACTAAATTATTTTCGTAGAAACTCTATGTCCCAGCGTGAACAAGTTGTTCACAGAAATCGCGAAGCGTCTGGTTGAGGTAACTGGTGACCGAAGAGCGGGCGACTTCCTCGCACAACGTATCAGCATTGCGATACAGCGAGGAAATGTCGCCAGTATCCTTGGTACAATGCCTCAAGGGCCTATTTTAGACATTAGCTAGCTTTTAAGTTTAGTCTTAGTTTCTTACATAAATATTTTAAGTAATCTTATTTATAGTGCGAAGCAAGCATTATACCTGATTTAGACGGCGTGCGAACTCGTATGCGATTTTAGTTACATTGCGGGCCGTTGAGGGCACATACAATTTTGCACAGCCATCAAATACCGCAATGTAATAAAACTCGTATGCGAGTTCTCGTACCGTCTAAATGGGCCCTAAAGCATTTGTTTTCAGTTGTGTAAAACACAACTGCGAATAAAATTCGCGAAGAATTGAAAAATGGGAAAATTATCTGTCTTGGGTGAAACTCGAACTCTGGATCGTCAGCTATCCAGCTACCTACCGAAAATGGTCTACTTACAATGAATCCTCTCATTGAGCAGATCTTTTTTAAATAACCTCTAATAGTTTCGTCGTACCCGCCTGTTTCTTTATCTGAGTAGTTACTCCGATTGTCCGTGGTCGTACTAAAAAGCTAATTGATAATTTGAAACATAATTATCAATCATGGCGACAACGTGGTAAAAAAACGAAAGTTTTTTTTAGAATACCTAACAGTCAGTATTTAATTACGTCTGAGTTTTCAACTGGACAACTAAATCGAGTAGTTGAAAAGTCAGATATCAAATAAGTATTTTAATTTATTCTAAACTAATTTTAATAATTTGAAAGGAAAATCATAATTCGCAACTCAAAACTGGCTGCATAGATTAATTTTCCTTTTGACATGAAACAGCTCTCATAAATTCCATTAGCTCCACCAGTTTTCTATGGAGAGGGATAAATTGAGTCAGATGAATCGCGTTTCAGCTGACTGTACCGATCAATAAGGATTAGACCCTAATTAGCGCGGCAAGATGGGATGAATCGTGACTTGTAATGAACTTACATTACGAGTATACGTCAGCCTTGTCACTGGGGATTTCAATCCGGTCTGACGGATCCGGTAATCCAGCCGGATCAGACACTTTTAGGAGCTACCGGTTATAATCTCCGGAGCCCGCTTGTATAAAAGTACCAAGCACAGCATTAATAAAAGAACCTTTATTCTTTTTATTATGAGTACACCGTGATTTTACTGAATTCCGTTAACTTCGTCATATAGTTAGGTCCATTATAGGAAACAGAATAGCATAGTTCGTTTTTTTAATTCGTAACTTTTTTCTGATAAACACCATACACCTGTGATAGATATTACATCAATTGTTGTTACGAAACGGGCTTTGTGTGTTCGATATGCGATTGACATGTGATAGTTTTGACACTTACTTAGTGTGAGTTAATTGTAAAGCCCGTTTCTCAATCAGCAATTGAAGTAACATCTATCGCAGGTGTATGTTTTTTTTAGAAAAAAAAAAACGAATTTTAGAAAACTAACTACCTATGCCATTATGTTTCCAACAATGGACCTAACTATATACCGAAGTTAACGGAATTCAATAAAAACACATTTTATATTGATAAGAGATTCAGGATGATCTACTGTTTACTAAATACATTATCATTAAATGATGAGAAATGGGTTTCATAAATTTAAGAATGTCTAAATATTATGGTACCTACCAAATATTTAAGCCATTTACTGATTAAGTGGTTGTGGCAGTTTCCATGGTTTAGCTTCGGTTTTGCTTAGGGTGTAGAGTAAGCTAGAAAATAGTACAAAATACACTGAATTTTGCTCTTTTACCAGTAAATAATAGTTAATAACATAAGTTTTATTTACCTATGTTTACTGGTATCGTTCAAAATTTTTTGTCAGCAACTACACGTATCAATCAGGCCCCTTGGCAGTGAATGTGTTACACGGACGCGTAAATTACGGAAGATTACATCCTAAGTTAATAAGGAGAACATTATATTAACGTCCGTCGCCGTTGAATGAGTCATTATTATGGGAACAGTTTCAAGTCATGATCAGAATCAAAATATTTGATGTTTAGACTAGAGATGCAACGCATAGTGTTTGGCCGAATACCGGACGTATCCGGTGTTCTTTTTTTACATTTAATTTGTTTACCCCAAAATCATTAAAAAAAAATAGCACATTCGGTATCCGGCCGGATAGTACGTCACTATCCGGTATCCGGCGGAATATTAAACAAAGGGCCGAATAGGCCGGATACCGAATAGTAACCGAATATTCGGTGCATCTCTAGTTTAGACGGAACATCATTATATGAACAACTAACGAGCATTTCTAACACAAGCACTACAAGGAGGCATACAATGAAGGTACTTGATCATCTACGTACAATTGTACATTTACTAGTTCTAGCCCTCTGTTAAAGGAACTGGTAAAATATTAGCAGGACATTTTTATAGAATAGATACTGAATTAGTCTACGGAGAGAGATTTCATGATCGTATTTACCTCATGTGTGGTGATGGATCTCTATCGCTATCTAATTTACTCTTAGATTGAGAGTCTGATGTCGATCAAAGTATGTCCATTTATTGTTTTGGCTGCACAATTTATTGCATAATACACACACACACACACACACACACACACACACACACACACACACACACACACACACACACACACACACACACACACACACACACACACACACACACACACACACACACACACACACACACACACACACACACACACACACACACACACACACACACACACACACACACACACACACACACACACACACACACACACACACACACACACACACACACACACACACACACACACACACACACACACACACACACACACCGCGTGCGAAGATACGCACACTTATATATGGTATCTTACACCTTTAACTGTAATCTGAAATCTGACATCTTTTGTATTCTCCTATTCTGTAGGTAAAGGTTCTAAATGTATACGTGTACCTTAGATATATATTAAATACATGCTGTACTACTTTCGTAATCAGGCGTTAGATGAGCGGGTCGTCTCAACACAGGCGCTGTAAGCCTAAAGAGAAGTCCCAGCAAATTGTATAAGCATATGTTATTATTTAAATAAAGATATTTTTCATTTTTTTTTTCATTTCTTTTTCCATTTTTTTTTCATTTATAATACATCGGGTATTGGGTCATGAAACATGCAATATCATCATCTGGTAAGACTAATTCATGAACAAATTACTTAAATCAAATCTTGATAGGTACATTAGGCAAATTGTCCTCTTTTACAAAATCACTTGCCCGTTCTGCTATCATTATTGTGGGTCCGTTTATGTTACCACTAGTTAACGTTGGCATAACACTAGCATCTATCACTCGAAGTTTACAAACACCATGTACGTTAAGACGACCATCCACTACTGCAGTCTCAGGTGAAATACCCATTCTAGCAGTGCCCACTGGATCATACATAGTCAATACCATATTCATTGCTATACACTTCCAATACTCATCAGTGTCAAGGTGGAAAATATCACAGGCAGGCCAATTCAGCCTGCCCAAAAATCCCTCAATGTATGTATAAAATGTAGTATTGACAATTTTGGTCAACATTCGAATACCATCGGATGTATGCTGCAAATCTCTTGGATCGTCAAAGTAATTGGCGTATATAAGAGGGGCATCTTTTGGATTACTCGTACGTAGAGATATATTTCCTTTCGAATATGGATGCAAATTATGAAAAAGATACAAATAAAGCGCGTTACCTTTACTATTTTCGATGATGGAGTCAACTACCACAGACTTGTATAAATATTTAAAATAAAGTTCTGCTATTTCGATTTTTTTGGGAAATACAGCTACAAGGTTTTGAAATTCTGGAAATTTTGAATCGTTCGAACGACTATAAAGCGAGAGCACATTTTGTATAATATTTGTCGCTAAGATACCTTTGTTTTTTTTAATATACTCGAAAGTTTGATACTGAATCTCGTTAAAGATGGGAACTTCGTCTTCAGGATGTCTTCCAAAGATTGTAACAGGTACGTAAATATGATCTTGGAGGTTTTGACCTACAAGCGGTGAGTCTACTAAACATTCAATTCCTTTGGATATTAAGTGGTTTCTAGGACCAACACCAGACAACATTAGTAATTGGGGAGTGTTAATTGCCCCAGCGCTTAATATAACTTCACGTGTAGCATAAAAAATAAATTCTGTTTCGTTAATTTCCACCTCCACTCCCATAGCTTCTAAACTTGCTTCGTCTATTATGATTTTGGTAACCAATGCATTCTTTAATAATTTAAAATTTTTTCGGTTCCTTAGTGGCTTCAAATAGGCCTTAGCTGTGCTCTCTCTGCGCCCGTTTACGGCTGTTGCTCCGTATGGGCCGGCTCCTAATACATTTCGTTCATTAATATCGGCAACCGTCTTAATACCAATTTCATTCCACGCACCTAATAATTCTTGTGTGAGATCTTGGGATGTGCTGTTAAAATAATTGATACCTAAAGGTCCATTTTGTCCATACGCGTATTTAACTGCAGGATTATTCAGTCCATTTATATTCTGGAAAGATTCAGCTTTTCTATAGTATTCGCGAACAGTTTTAGGATGCCACTCCTTATTTCCTTGGTCATACCATTGTTGGAAGTCAGCGTCATTGCCTTTAACATATATCATCATGTTCATGCTGCTACACCCTCCTAACATTTTTCCTCGCGGCCAGTGCACTGTCTCATGGATATTGGCTTGATTAGTTTTTCTGGTTTTTACTGTAGTGTAGTTCCAATTGTATTCCGTATTTTCTAGAAAGGGGTATAACGCAGGGATCTGGAATAAAAATAAAATAGAATAACATAAAATAAAACTCTAGAAACGGATTATATCGCGTATAATGAATTTACAATTCATACCGACGCCGACGTTTCGAACACTTTACAGCATTCGTGGTCAACGGGTGACTGAGGAAAAACACAATGTGCAAAAGCTACCCATATACAAGAATAATGTTCTTCTTATATTTAATCTATGGTACTGGTGAACCGAAGGGATGCAGACGATCTACTTACATGGCTAAGCACCGGTGGATCACCTCCAGCTTCAATGAGCAATATTGACCATTGATCTATTTCACTGAGTCGATTCGCCACTACACTGCCGGCTGATCCAGCGCCGATTATAATGAAATCAAACTCCTCTAAATCTAGAAAATTAAGGATCACTAATCGCTTTCGTTTCGCCGAATTCACTACATATTTGACAAAACATTACATTAGAGGTTACCATGAAATTTTGCATTTGGTGGCCAATAATGTTTTATGATCCTTATGTTGGCAGCAACAATAATAGCATCAAGTAGTAATATTTTAAAAGCTGCGTCCATCATATATTGTATGTTGATGCTGAAATAAAGAAATAGCTCCATCTTACGCCGTGTCTTGCGTGGGCGACGGTCGTGTGACCATCGCGCGACCGACCATCGCTGTCGCGTCTCATACTTCCATATCGAAAAGGTTTGATTTCGTATGCGTCGCATCGCCGTCGCGCAACCATCGCGCGACCATCGCCCACGCAAGCCACGGCGTTAGACTCTGTCTTCACTTCCCATCAGGTGTGACTAGGGTCAATCGCCGATCAATCGTAATAAAAAAAAAACTGCTTATTTTTTTGTAAGTGTGTAAGTAACTATGTTTTTGATCATTGCGCACGTGTAAACACTGGTTAAATTTTATTGTTGTATACCTACTTACAATTCTTGAAAGGCAAGGACTGTATGCAATTATTCTCGTTTCTTGTAAATGAAACTCGCCTAAATGGGCCTTTAAAGTATTACTAGCACTGAAGGCCACATTCGGACATTAACCAGCGCTGCAGCGGCCGCGGCAAGAATTAGCGCAGGCAGCACTCACCCTGCCGCAGCTGTAATGTTGACATCCGGACTTCACCTCAAGAGTAAGGGGCATCTATAGTAAACCTTATACGAACTATAAATTACAGCAGACATAGAATGCGTTAGTTTGAATGTTAATTTTCACCCCCCAATATTTTTTTTAAAACTTTCTGGGTACGTAGCCGAATGTCACAGTAAACGCTCACGAAACGAAACGCTCGTAGATATCTATCTCTATCGCACTTGCGTATTGACGCGGCAGAGCCAGACTATCTTTCGCGTCGTAAAAATGCCATTCAGCTACGGCATCTGAGCAGCAATGTCTCCATAATTACAAATGTTTAGGTAGGTACTTGTGTGGCTAACATTTTAATTTCAATTCTAACCACCATTATGAGATTCACCCATATTTTTTGATTTACACACTGTATACAAAACGAAGTCCTCCCTGGATATTTATATTATTAAAACTTACGTGTATTATGGACACTCACAAGAATTGTTTTCGCAAGTAATAAGACTTCATATTAAATCACTAACTAATGTAGAAATAAGTGGCGGTAGAGACAACTAGACACATCATATAATAGGCATTTGTTTTAAGGCAGCGTGCAGCGGTCACCATGGGTGCAAGCCTCAAACTGTTGCTTGCATAGGTATCTCGCGAGCGGCTGCAGGGTATAAGTCAATAATAATATTATATGGATTAGGCATCTCATACAATACCGGTCGAATGTTTTTTATTAGGCTTGTTACGACACGGTTGAGAACATTGAGAACAATTGATGTCAATAAAAGCGATTTGTACGGTATGAATCGGTCAGTCAGGACATTGACATCTGCTCGTAGGGTCAAGATGCAGTTTATCTAAGGGACGAAGGGTTTAACGAAAATGAAGGGTTAACCCACAATTTTATATGGGATTTGACAGATGACAGCCCACTAACCCTGAGTTAAGTGGTTGGTGCAAGTGGGCCTAATGAAGTACTGGAACACAGCCTGTTCGCTAAAAGAATTTTCGTAAGAAATCAGATTATTTATTTCTTTATGATATCACAACATCATTCACACCCAAATTGATTTAAATGTGTATTTGACAAATAGACGTGCTATAGAGAAAATAAACTTTTAAAAACACGAAATGATACAATAATAAATAGAAATAGATATCATACACGAAAGAAAAAACGGCAAGGCCCACTGGTGGCCGAGCCGGGAATCGAACCCGGGTCTTCAGTTTACGCGGCTAACGTCTTTACCACTAGACCACACGCCCGCCCGCCTAATAACCCGCCGCCGTCTAGTGGTAAAGACGTTAGCCGCGTAAGCTGAAGACCCGGGTTCAATTCCCGGCTCGGCCACCAGTGGGCCTTGCCGTTTTTTCTTTCGTGTATGATATCTATTTCAATTTATAATTTATATATAGTAGTGTGACTACTTGAAAAAAAGAACAAATCAAAAATATTCAATAAAATAATTTGATTTGTTCCCTAGTTGTATGATACAATAAGTTATTGGTATACGACCGTACCTAAGTATACATATTCCAACAAAGTTTATCCACTGGGAAATCTGTGTTTACTTGTTACTAAAAACTTAACATCTACACGTGGCAAACCAAGAAGCCAAGAACAAACGCGACTTTTGCTCGTTATTGCCCAGAAGTTGTGGAATAGCTACCTTCTAGCTTCTAAGTTGATTCCCGTGTGCTATGACATGGGGTTCTTCAAGAAGCAGGTATTTAGGGTTTTCAAAGGTCGTCAACGTATAAGTGGCTCCCCTGATGTTTCTTATTTCCATGGGCGGCGATGACTGCCTCCCAAGTCCCATCCCATCAGGCGGCTCGAATGCTCGTTTGCTGTCTATATCATAAAAATATCTCAACCAACCATGAAAAATGATATTTCTTTTGAGTTCTTTTTTGTGAATGAAAGTAATTCAACACATTTAGTAATATAATAGTGTCTTCGGTTACCGCGATAGTTACTCATGAAATAAAACTATGGAAATGGCCTATGAAGAAGATGTCCCAATTCCTGAGGCCTTGTGAAATGTCAAACTCCTCTACAAAATGCGGGAGTGTACAGGCTAGACTGTGAGTGCGGCCTGTCATATGTGGGACAGACGAAACGAAGTATTTCCACACGGATGAAGGAACACATAGCGGATGTCAAGCACCGTCGGCAAAGGTCTGCAGTCTCTGAACATGTCATGGATAAAGTCAATCATGCTATAAAGTTTGACAAGGCTCTGGTTCTGGCTAAGGAGAAGCGATATATTCCCAGAATGTTGCGAGAGGCCATTGAGATCAAGAAATATCCAAACTTTAATAGAGAAGATGGCTTTACTTTACCACCGGCTTGGGATCCAGTAGTACATCTGATAATGGAACAAGCACGACGAAGGCTGTGAGGCATCTGTGTTGTATGGTGTTGGACATTTGCAGTTTGTTCTTTGTCAATTTCGTGTAGAATGGTATTTTTTTTGAATATTGTATAACTAGCTTTATTAATAGTGTGTGAACCTGCCTTAGAAATCTATATTATTTGTGGTCATGGTTCGTACTTAATATTTCTTCTATGTGGGTAGCTTTTGCACATTGTAATTTTTCCTCAGTCACCCGTTGACCACGAACGCTGTAAAGAGTTCGAAACGACGGGATGTATTTTAAATTCATTATACGCGATTTAATCCGTTTCCATAGTTTTATTTCACATTTAGTAATGTTATAGTGCTAAACGTATAGCCATAGCCAGGCTTTTACGCTAGAACAAACCGTGTGCACCGGACAGACACCCGATATCCTCCTAGGATTTCACTAGAAATGACATACTCGTTATACAACTTCTCAAGCCTCGGGGATACGAACACGCTGTACAATGTATGTTTGTTTTACATTGTAATGCCATTCGCGTAACATAAATACCGACCAAGGTTCTTCTGAAAATATATACTTGGCCGTGTATATGTATAATAATATTCTTTCTCGGTAGGTAAGCGAATTTTTAATACTCAATGGCTGTACTTAGTTACTCGTACCCGTATCTTTAAAAGGTAATACTGTTCGTGAATATTATGTTCTGATGATGAAAATTATATTAACCGTAAGTATTTGTCATAAATAGCTAGGGAGACTAAAATCACGGCGTAAGCTATTTATAAGTACTTTTACTATTCATAAAAAAACCGGCCATGTTAATGGACTCTCCCACTGAGAGTTCCGTATTACCTTACATATATTTAGAGGAAAACTCCTTGTTGCGTAGTTAAAAAGCAAATGATTTGCAAAGCATTTCTTAGTTCTAATCAACAGGAACAACCCTATTAACTTTTATTCCCTAGAAAGTGTAGAAAAATACCTACGTTTTTGCGCCTTAAGTGGCCATAACTTTGGATTCTAATGTCCATTTGGTGCAATTTCGTTTGCTTGGTATCCTGCAGTCGTAATCGCCTAGCCGGATTTCGGTTTCGATTCTCGTGCATATTTATTAAAATTTGCTTAAAAAGGTAATGTAGAGGTGGAATGCAATGTTTTATGTATTAAAACGCGTAAGTTGTCGTCTTTTGCGCCTTATGCCGGATCATTCCAAAATTAATTGTAAATAAGTGTTTGATTTGGCAAAAAACGCTCAAATTTTGAGTCTAGGCATAAATTAAATAGAAGAAGATCATACCATCCCGTACATTAATTATTTTATTTTATTGAGAAAGAAATGATTGGCCTTAAGTGTCATTTTCGAGCCATAAATCTATGTCAAAAGTGACACTTAACGCTATCTACAAGTATAATCAAAAGCTACAGGACATTTTTCTGTGGCGCCATCTATGTGTGGTGTAGTGTATGCGCGTTCTTAGGCGTTCATTTTAATGTATGGGATGGTATGATCTTCTTATATTTAATCTATGGTCTAGTCAAAGGTGGTGAGGAACGTGCCAAGACTGGAGTTCGAGTGACTTCTCGATTTGTACACGTTTTTGATAGCTTGGTTGGGTATTCTTACAAAGTAGTTTTTTAAGCTTATACTAGATGTCACTACGTCTTGGCAGCATTTCAAGATGTAGGTACATTCTGTGAAAGCTATCTGTGGAATAGTAAGTAGCGGACATGATATCTAAAATGTATTTTGTTACCTTTAAAATCTGTTTTTTATATCAACCTAGTAAAGATGAGTTTTTAGTAAAGTTCAAACAGTTCAATCTATTAACTATTATTCAATTATTTAATCAATAAAAAGTTGTACTTACTCACGATATTATATCGCGACATTCGCGACTGTTGCGACATGTTTCGAGTAATTTAGGAATTAGGAGACCCGTCCTCAGGCACGAGTGTTTGAGGCGGCTAGATTCCATGTACGATGACACGAAAGTTTAACGTCCAAGGTACAGCGGGGCAAATCTCGACTGGGGGGCAATAGTAACTAGTCCATTTTTTCCATTATTACACTATGATGTTGAGTTCTACATGTATCCACTGGACACGCCTATCATATATAACCGGTGGACACTCTATTTAATAATGCAAACATTGTAAAACATGGAAAAAATAGACCAGTTACATTTGCCCCCAGTCAAGATTTGCCCCGCTGTAGCTTACTATTTTTATCATAACTTTCCGGAAATCTTGTATTACGTTATAATATTTCCATAATACCATAGTGTTAATTAAAGTTGACTAGTTATCGCCACCCATGAACTGAACAGCCACATTATGGTTCTTTTATGTTTTAAAGATTATTTTGCTTAATTGCAATTGAGAATAATCTTAATCCATTTCTGATCCTAGATGTCAGCAAACAAAGTCTCTAAAAGTTTAAGTAAAGAGGCTTGGCAGTAGACATCCTATAAATCAATAATGTTGGCGCCGTTACAATTCAGGCATGAAACGGTTTTGGCTCTGAAATTTAAAAAAGTTGATGAGGATTGACAACTCTAGATTCTTTTCATTAAAATGTCACTGGATCTATGTGTAAAAACACCCAATTGGCTGTCTCGATTAGTCATAACTAATCGAGACTGCTAAAGTAGCGTGGAATCTGTCTGTAGGAGGAAAGTTGTGCAATATTATTAGTTCCCATAAAATATATTCCACGACTCTTTTCTTTCGCACTCTTTTTTGCCAGGCTGTACGAGTATGCTAGAAAATTGTTAATTCGTTTCTGTGGCAATAAAGAAATTTCAATTTCAAAATATAACAAAATACCTAAATCTTTTAACTATATAAATTAGTGTTGGAATTAACAAAACTAAATCTATCTTATTCTAACAAGTATATTGTTATACTTTCTCTCTCATACATGTAAACTATTGAATAAAAAACAATAGCCCATAGTTCCTAATCTTAAGGACTTCGTTTGTACTTTAGTCCCTTGGTAGCTATTCATAGGAGCACACCTTGCCTTACTATATTGCGATAATATATTTCAACTCTTATAAATCGCCATGTGTCTTTTAATTAATTGCCCTAAATCTAATAGGTTATGGGCCCAGACACATTTAATTAGATTTTTGTAAATAGTGTTGTGAGATTTGTTTGTGAACAATGGAAGTGAAATTTATGTGATTGTGAACATTTAAATATTAAATGGAACATTAACCCTTCAGTGGTGAATTGGTAATAAGAGAAGTTAAGCGGAACTTACAAGTTCAATAGTTACCTAATGGACAAAATCTATATACGTTTAATGGTGGATTTGAAAGTCAGGAAAGCTGAGGCAGCCATTGTTTAGTATTTGATTTACAATTTGAAAAAACATACCTATCTACAGTCCTACATACGAGAAGCAAATTAGAAAAAGAAAAATGATTTTTGTTGTTGCTGGTTTTTATGTAAATAACAGTATTTGAAGAGGTGGGATAACTGTACCTACATCTTCAAGTTTTCAACGAACGTGTGCGAACTGACAAAAACGGATGCAATATGATACCTATTGTTAAATGAAACATAATACATTCTGACTCAACTGACGTTTGCCGTATTTAAGGACCAAAGCTTCGAACCTTCAGTAATAACGCGTACTCCTCTTTTCACTGCCAGCAACGCATTTACAACATTTGTGATATTACGGATATATCTGTCTGTGATATTAATTGCTTAACATCAGTGACTGCTTACTGATCCGTCCGCTCGTTTGCCTCTTATCTCATAAAAAGGGGCATATTATCAGAGTACGAGCAATTTGATATACTTAGTAACTACAACGACATGAAAGTTGTTCCATTATCTGAGAAGGAGTAAGGAATATTTTTGTGACCAGGAAAGAGAGTTAACTATGCAGCGCAGCGCTCAAAGTTAATGCGCTAAAATGGTAACGACGAGAGACAACTGTAATATTGATCGTTGATCGACGTGAGTGCTACGTGGGCTACGTCTATCACATGTTTCCTGACAGTCGAAGTAATCAGCAAATCTGAATTTACAGCACCTTCCTATGCTGACACTTGTTAGCGTAATATCCAATGATGGTATCATGGCATTGACTTACACATTAGTAAGTGTAAGGTGTGGTACGTATGGTATAATTATATTTATTATTGTTTTACATTCCCTGAGTCATGTTTTGGAATACTTGTCGTCACTTTAATTAACAATACAATTAATATTATAGAATTGTGACTTTTGAACAGAAAGTAGCCATTAATTAGTATTTGTACTTTATTTTTGGGTCACTACACAAGTACGAAACATCTAATGCTATAAAATTTAAATACACTAGCATTAAGTACAACAGTGGAGTTAAAATACGCACGTCAAATATTTTATTTCCGTTGAAATTTGTTATTGTTGAAGTTCCATTTTTGACGTGTTGTGAATAGTGACGCTTCATTTGACTTGTAAGGGCAAAACAAAACACATGTTTTTGTTAAATTGGCCCACTGGTGCGCCCGAAAGATACTTGAAAGCTCATAAATTAGTTTTTTGTTTTATTGCTAAAGGAGCTCAGTTTTTTTTTATATTTGTCAGATTGTCTAAAGAAAGTATGTGTCTGCGAATGATGAGATACGTATTTAAAGTGGCACATTTACAGTTTCATGTGCTCTGCCTACCCCATTATGGGATACAGGCGTGATTGTATGTATGTATGCATATTTATATATATTAAAAAGTATATTATTTGACAGTGATGTTGTCTTAAATAGCATTATATATACCTATACATATGATTGTTGATGATGTAAGAACGAAATAACACTTTAATGTTGTGTTACTTCATGAATAATTAGATTGGCACTGGTATAATAATTGTAATACATCTTTGTGGTCATATAAAAATCCTCGAGGTATTTGGTTCTGTGTTTATAAACATAATTTAGTTATGTTTTGAGCCATATGACCAAGGTGTGAGAAAAATGATAGTGCAGTATGTTATGACTCATGAGAAATTTGGCCACATAATAAAATTGCATGTGAGCTAGGAGGAAATTCCAAAATGACATTCAGAGTTTTTCTGAAAAGTCTGATTATCGACCATGTGAGCTAGGAGGAAATTCCAAAATGGACATTCAGAGTTTTTCTGAAAAGTCTGATTTATCGGCCATCTGAGCTTGAGGGAATTGGAAATTTCAATGTGGACATTCAGTTTTTCTGAAAAGTCTGATTAATCGGCCGTATGAGCTTGAGGGAATTGGAGATTTCAATATGGACATTCAGTTTTTCTGAAAAGTCTGATTTATCGGCCATATGAGCTTGAGGGAATTGGAGATTTCAATATGGGCATTCAGTTTTTTCTGAAAAGTCTGATTAATCGGCCATATGAGCTTGAGGGAGTTGGAAATTTCAACATGGACATTCAGTTTTTCTGAAAAGTCTGATTTATCGGCCATATGAGCTTGAGGGAAATGAAAAGTAAATGACATTCGGGAGTTTTCCGAAAAGTCTGATTTTGAGCCACATGAGTTTGAGGGAAATTAAAATGTAACTGACATTCGGGAGTTTTCCGAAAAGTCTGATTTTGAGCCACATGAGTTTGAGGGAAATTAAAATGTAACTGACATTCGGGAGTTTTCCGAAAAGTCTGATTTTGAGCCACATGAGTTTGATGGAAATGAAAATGTAACTGACATTCGGGATTTTTCCGAGAAGTCTGATTTTGGGCCACACGAGTTTGAGGGCAATGGAAATTTGAATAATGTCTTCAGGATTTTTTTTTGTTTTATGGTTAAACACTTGTGTGTGTTTGTATTTGTCCATCGTGGTTCAGCGTGGAAACGCAGCCAGTGTGATGGGTACCTTTGCGTCGCATCGGAAACGATCCGGAATGTTTGTTTGACCGACTGCTTTTATGCAAGATTTGAGATAAAATATTCAAGCCCCGTTTTTAATTAAAATATTTATAATTATAGGTGTTTGAGAGGAGATAGATCAACGAAACTTAAATACCTATTTAATAAAAACAAAACAGTTTAGAGCAAAAATAATAAGTACATTATTCATTGTAGTACATGTAGTTATATAAACAAATTATATTTCTTTGTGAAATACATGTGCAGTTATATTACTAGTTAAAGTTATTTGTTTCCAAAGCAAAAATATTTTCAGAACACATAAAATTATACGAGTACCTAGACCTAAATTGTATAAATCGGTATCTTTGTTGATAAAAATCATAACTCTAATTTTCTTTTAATATCTAGTCATTCACACAAAGATTGTAAGAAAATATCATAATGTTGCATTGTTTTATTACAGACGCAGGTATATAATTCTTGTAGCCGCTCTCTTATTTTTTTTTATTAGTTCAACTAGGCAACAATACATAATATTATTTATCTTAAAAATTTACAACTCTGTCTAATACTCATTTAAATTGAAAATGATGTTTTACTTATTATAATGATTGAAAGATAATGACTTACCTACAAATTTTATACTCGAAAATTGCAAATGAAAGAGTCGTATAAGTCTTTCAATTTTATTTTATTTGGTTAGCTAAATATGACCTCCTCTCAGAACACAACTAATACCTAACATTTGGTTATAAATAAATATAAAAAAACCTAATTCTATTTTAACCATTATCTAGTAGGTACAGACAGTGATATATTAAATAAATTTCATTTTAAATGATGTAGATACATTAAAAATTATTAATCATAAATAACAACACACAATAATAAGTAAAATAAAGCAATACTCGTATTGCTGTAGCATTTTAAATAACTATACTTAGCTAAACAAATCTTTGCATTTGGAATGTGAAGTAGAATAATGCAAAGAGTTCCAATTGAAGAACAAAGGACTTTGTAGAAATGAAGTGTGGGGTGTTCTTAGCCAAATTAAGCTAACGTAAACAAGGCGATACGTTTCGTTATGCTAAAGAGTGTCAAGTTGATTCTCACGGATAAGGAAATCATAAGTGAGCCGAACAGTGGACACTCTATAGGGGTGACAAACTTCTATGAAGTGGTTTTCGGTAATTGTCCAACAGCAAAGTGGCATTGATAAAGCTGAACTTTTAAGTTCATTGATAAAGGATCAATAAGATTGTTTCTAATTCTATTATATAATTGGTGGTCATTAATACAATGTGCATGTACAAGCACAGACAGGTTAGTTCTAAAATATATCTATGAACCTGTCAGAGATAATGGTATATGAGAAATGTATAGAAAAGTGAACCTTAATATGTATTCCAGTAGAATTTTACTGAATGGTTATGAAAATAATATACAGCTTGTGGTTTATATACCTATAATCAATTGAAAATAGTGTAAGCTGAAACTACGTATTATAATTGATACGTATTTAACTAATACTTAATCATTATGTTATGATAAATGTATGATTGATTTATTGTGAAAGTAATATGTTTCATGAGGTACAGTTAAATATAAGAAACTGTGTAGTAGTAGTAGTAGTAAATTATTGTACAGAACATTTTTTTATACCACGTCGGTGGCGAACAGGTATACGGTCCGTCTTATGTGAAGTACAGTAAATAATTTTAATGGTTATGTACAAAGGCGAGCTCTCTTCCAACTAACCTTAGAACAACTGAGTTTGTACTTTCAATTTGTTCATGACGTACAGTTTGTATGAATGTTATACCTATGAAACATTACAATATGAATACATGTCATATACCTGTTGACATAAATGTAAGCGTATAAAATGTCAGCGTTAATATTAAGACTTAAAGGTTATGTCGGTGTAATTTATATTTATGTGTGTTTTTATGTGGTTATAAATGTTTTGTATTTGTACGACTATGTGTTGACTTATAATTAACTTGAATCGATCTGATCAATCGATTCTGGTGTGTTAAACTACATATGCATATGTGTTGAATATAATTGTAAAATATGGTACCATATAGATAGGACATGTCAAATAAGTTGGATTGTATTTTAGAAATAAGTCGATGACATGGCTGGTAAGGTTTTACTGGGTTTCCCTTACCTTTGAACAAATGTTGGCCATAATGTTTCCCAGAAAAAGGCGGGTGATGCTGTTATTGTTTTGTATAATGATTTTCATCATAGATTTATTTTTGAGGGGGCGTGTTGGAATTAACAAAACTAAATCTATCTTATTCTAACAAGTATATTGTTATACTTTCTCTCTCATACATGTAAACTATTGAATAAAAAACAACAGCCCATAGTTCCTAATCTTAAGGACTTCGTTTGTACTTTAGTCCCTTGGTAGCTATTCATAGGAGCACACCTTGCCTTACTATATTGCGATAATATATTTCAACTCTTATAAATCGCCATGTGTCTTTTAATTAATTGCCCTAAATCTAATAAAAAGTGGAACTCATGAATATAGATGGCAGCACTGACGGCGTATTTCCTGTATTTACATCGGGTGCGGTGACGTGTGGCTCTGTAAACGGTTGCGGGCATAGGGCCCGTATTGAATTCCGATATTTTTTATCGCAATCGAATTTAGACTGGGATCGAGGGTGTGGACAGATCGGAATTTTCCACACGTCTGCATGATTTCGACTGCGATATTTACTGAACTTGGGTGTTGAAATCAGCAACGTCATTCTTAAATAAATTAATTTATTAGTTATTTACAAAACGAAATCTAATCGTGCTAAAATATACTACAATATTCATGGATAATTTATCCGTCCATAACTTTTGAATTATTTTAATACTTAACGTACATAAACTAACTCCCATGACCCGTAGAAAATGCCGGAATAACGTAAGAAGCGCCAGTCTTCTCAATTGAAAAAGTGGAGCATAATATATGAATCTGCTAAAATTTCAGTGATATTCATAAAAATGAAGGTGTTGGAAAAAATATTATTAGGTTCCCTTTAATTCTAAGATTCATTGAAATTAGGCAAATTATCTGCTTTTATGAAATCACTTGCACGTTCTGCTATCATTATTGTTGGTCCATTTGTGTTACCACTTGTTAACGTTGGCATAACGCTAGCGTCTATTACTCGAAGTTTATGAACACCATACACTTTAAGACGACTATCCACTACTGCAGTCTTACGTGAAATACCCATGCGGGCAGTGCCAACGGGATGATAAATAGTCAACACCATATTAATCGCTACACACTTCCAATACTCATCACTGTCATGATCGAAACTGTTACAGGCTGGCCAATTTAGCCTGCCCAAGAATCCGTTGATGGATCTATAAAATGTAGTATTGACTATTTTGGTCAACATTCGAATCCCATCTGATGCAGCCTGCAAATCTCTTGGATCGTCGAAATAGTTAGCGTATATAAGAGGGGCATCTTTCGGATCACTTGTACTAAGGGATATATTTCCTTTCGAATAAGGATGCAAATTATGAAAAAGATACAAGTAAAGAGCGTTATGTTTACTATTTTCGATGATGGAATCAGCTACTTCAGATTTGTACAGACTTCTAAAATAAGTCTCTACTTGGTCTGCATTTTTGGGAAATATACCTACAAGGTTTTGAAACTGTGGAAATTTTGAATCTTTAGATCGACCATAAAGTGAAAGTACATTTTGTATGGTATTTGTAGCAAAATAGCCTGTGCTATTTTTGAGGTAAATTTCATACTGAAGTTCGTTATAATTCGCGGCTAATTCTTCAGGTTGGTTTCCGAAGATTGTAACTGGTATGTAAATATGATCCAAAAGATTTTGACCTACGGCCGGCGAGTTTACTAAACTTGCAATTCCTTTGGATTTTAAGTGATGTTTAGGACCAACACCAGATAACATTAGTAATTGGGGAGTATTGATTGCTCCAGCACTTAAAATAACTTCACGTTTAGCGTAAAAAATAAATTTTGTTTCGTTCATTTCCACTTTCACTCCCTTAGCTTCCAAACTTATTTCGTCAATTATGATTTTAGTAACCAAAGCATTTTTTAATAATTTGAAATTCTCTCGGTTCTGTATTGGGTTCAAGTAGGCTTTTGCTGTGCTCTCTCTGCGCCCGTTTACGGCTGTTGCTCCGTAAAGGCCGGCTCCTAATACATTTCGTTCATTAATATCGGCAACAGTGTTGAAACCAATTTCATTCCATGCACCTAGTAATGCTTGTGTGAGCTCTTCGGATGTGCTGTTAAAATAATTGATACCTAAAGGTCCATTTTGGCCATACGCGTTTTTCACTGCAACATTTTTTAGTCCATTTAGGTTCTGGAAAGATTCAGCTTTTTTTTGGTATTCACGAACAATTTTAGGATGCCACTCCTTATTTCCTTGGTCATACCACCGTTGGAAGTCAGCGTCATTGCCTTTTACATATATCATCACGTTCATGCTGCTACACCCTCCTAACATTTTTCCTCGCGGCCAATGCACAGCCTCATTGACATTAGCTTGATTAGTTATTCCGGTATTGACTGTAGTGTAATTCCAATCATATTCCGATTTTTCTAACCGGGAATATAATCCAGGGATCTGTAATGAAAAAAAAAATTAGAACTATACCTATACATATAATGTACACGTAAGTATAATAAACTCGAAACACCTCAATCAGTTGGAAAAGAGGTATTACTCTTTCAATTGCCAAAGCAAATTTTACCGAACATTATCACTCGTCTAACAAACAACCACTGCAAAGAAACTCGCTTTTTAAAGTCCAATTTGTCCATTTGAGATGCAAGGCGTCCTTTTTTTATGAAGTGCCTGAATAGTTCTTTATGCATGTCTGCTGTAAACGTGTTCAAAGAAAAGACTGGTTCATTAAATGAAAATACGAAATAAGAACCTAACTACTACACGGTTCATAGTTTGCTTTAGTTACGAGAGCCGTTCTGAAAAGTAGTTTGCTTCTTTTACATCTTTACAAATACACATGCTTTCTTTAATGTTTTGAAAGTGCTTATCAATAATCATATATAATTCTTGTGATGCAATTGGCATATTTTGTGATCTTTCAAAAGCCTTTGATTGTGTGGATCATGGAACGCTCATTTTGAAATTAGAACACTATGGTTTGTCTATAAATGCCCTAAACTTTATGTCTTCTTACCTTAGCAATAGAACACAAACAGTAGTTGTTAACAAAACTCGCTCTAGCGGGACTGTAGTCCAATTAGGAGTGCCACAAGGCTCAATTTTAGGTCCATTCCTGTTTTTAGTTTATATAAATGATTTGCCATGTATAGTGAAAAACTTTTGTGAAATAGTACTTTTTGCTGATGATACATCACTGCTTTTTAATGTTGACCGAAAATCTACGGATTACAATGTAATTAATAGCACGTTAGCTGATGTACTGCAGTGGTTTACTGTCAACAATTTACTTCTTAATTCTAAGAAAACCAAATGTATTCGATTTTCTCTGCCGAATGTTAAACCAATCGATACAAAAATACTTTTGAATGATGAATGCTTAGAGATGGTAGATACAACACTGTTTCTTGGTTTAACATTGGACAAAAATCTACAATGGAGTCCTCATATAAAGAAACTAGCAAGCAAATTAAGTTCAGCCGCATACGCCGTTAGGAGAATCAGGCAACTGACTAATGTTGAGACAGCTCGCCTAGTGTATCATAGTTATTTTCACAGTGTAATGTCATACGGTATTCTGGTTTGGGGCAAAGCAGCTGACATACAGACTATCTTTGTATTACAAAAGAGAGCCATTCGTTCTATTTACAACTTAGGAACACGTGAATCAGTAAGAGAACTCTTCAAAGAAATTAATATCTTAACTGTAGCTTCCCAATACATTTATGATAGTATAATTTATGTTGTTAAGAATTTAGACTGTTTCACTAAGAATTCTGATATCCATAATTATAACACTAGAAACAAAAATAAGCTTGCCATAAAGAAGTTTCGTGTCCGTAAAGTACAGAAGTCATTTGTTGGGCAATGCATTCATTTTTATAATAAGTTACCTGACACTGCTTTGAGATTACCCTCCCAGCTCTTAAGAACTACTTAAAAAAATCATTGATGTTAAAGGCTTATTACAGAGTCGAGGACTATTTGACAGACAAACATGCATGGCCCGAACCAGAAACTACAAAAAACGAATAGCAATTAAAATAATTGTATTATGTATAGAGGACACAGTTCAGATAAGAAAGCACATCAAATATTTTATATTTTATGTTGTGTAGGTAAATTACATATTTAATGATATTGAGATTCATATTATCTTTTTCTTCTATGACAATTTGATATGTTTTCTCTGAAGAAGAACGACGTATTATTAAGCAATAATATAATTTATTGAAATTGATTTCCATAGAGTACCTAGTCTGTTCATATTCTTTGATGAATACTTTTGCATGTTAAATTGTATGTTGTTATTTAATGCATGTTAATTATAAGATGTAATGTTTTGAAAAGAAGTTGCCCGCCGAGTTTCTTGCCGGTCCCATAGTGGATACCCCCTCCCAACTGAGGGGGACTGAAATCTTCTCGAGGCTGAGGCGTAGGGTTAGAGCCGGCGTAGCTTTATTTGACGTTCATATGCGCATTGTAATATGCCTACTTGAAAAATAAATATTTCATTTTCATTTTCATTTTTCAAAAACAATATACTTATTTCCCGATTAATCAATCGTACGTTGTATTTTAAGTCTGTACGATGACCGTAATTGAAACCAATATTTCTATATTTACTAATATAGAAATATTGGTTCACGCAACATACATTATTGTCGAAAATACTTGTAGTGCATCAAGTTCTACATACATGTCATAAAAAACCCATAACAAGCAAAATAATTCATAATCTGCTGAGGTCGCCGTCATCGAAACCGATGAGGAGGACTATCCATAATTCATAATCCATATCCATCCATAATCCGTACTAATATTATAAATAGGAAAATGTGTGTGTGTCTGTTTGTTTGTCCGTCCTTTAAGGCAAAACGGAGCGACGAATTGATGTGATTTTTTAAGTGGAGATAGTTGAGGGGACGGAGAGTGACATAGGCTACTTTTTGTCTCTTTCTAACGCGAGCGAAGCCGCGGGCAAAAGCTAGTATTATATATATATATATATATATATATATATATATATATATATAATTATTATTTATTTATTCTTAACAATAAACATTGTGTCGAATATTCATTCATGCATATAATAATTACATACAACACAATACTAAAACTACTACAAAAATATTCATCCTACTAGTATTTACTACATTAATGTCCATAACTATAGCAATAAAGTAAAAATAAAACAGAATTAACAATCTATAACCTATTTACAAATCATAAGATATCAATACAATCTATAAGTTATTTACATTGTATACAATTACCAAAGAAAACATAAATAAAATAAATAAGTAATTATCACATACCAATTAAAACATGTTATTTAGAAAAATCATAATTGAGTTATAACATTTTTCTACTAGAAAAGTCTTTAACTTGCGCTTGAACAATTTACAATCAGAGATCTGCTTAAACTCAATTGGTAGTTTGTTAAAAAAATGAACTGCCTGGTAGCTTGCTGAACGTTGCACAATTTTTAATTTAGGCACTAAACTATTTTTAAGGTCTTTTCTTCTCGTTGCAAATCTCAATGCTCTGTCATAATCACTTTCAGTTTCCTCCAAATTTTTGACAAGCCCTGATAGGAGAACCAAGATGTGTAGGCGAGGCACAGTCAATATTTTAAGTTTTTTAAAATGCGGCTTGTACGATTCCCACTGCGGTATTCTGACAATAATTGGTAAGGCCCTTTTCTGCATATACATATATGTACATGTCATAAAGTAACATTTACGCAATCAAAAAATGATCTAGAGCTCTTTGCCTGAAAAACAGATTGACTAAGCTCCACAGTAAGCTCAAGAAGGCTGTGTTGTGGCCCTGTCGAGCTTAGTCAATCTGTGTAAGAATGTCCTGTAAAATTCATTAATTAATCTTCGGTAATGAAAATTGCTTACAATGCTCTCTACCGGTGGATCACTTCCAGCTTCAATGAGCAATACTTTCCATTGGTCCACCTCACTGAGTCGGTTCGCGACCACACTACCGGCTGAACCAGCGCCGATTATAATGAAGTCGAACTCCTCGAAATCTAGAAAAAACGTGGCAGTCAGATTTCATGTGTTTATCGCATTATGTTTGATGATAAATGGTAAATGAACATTTTAGAGGTCCGATTGACAAGAGTGAATTAAATTTGCGCGCTTGTGGTGTGTTGCTATGCAAATAAAACTGCACAAGGCCATGCACTTAGCGATGAATCTTAGCTTAGGACATACTTATTCTTATTCTTCTTCATAAATTTATTGCATCCATGGTATTTATAATCATGGAACCTTATCTCCTGATTTTCAGCAAAAATACACAAAGTCACTAAAACGACTGAAGAAAAAGATAAAATGCATTATTTACCATGAACTTCTGCATTTGGTGGCCATTCTTCCGTGATCTCGCAGTTGGCAGCACCAAAAATAGCAGCAAATACTAATATTCTTACAACGACTGCCATGTTGTATTGCATGTTATCGCTAAAACAAAAAACTTAAGTAGATGGTTAAATTAATAGTCTAAGGCAGTGGGGTAATTTAGAAAGTCACGAAAAATTACCATTATTTCGATCATGTCAAGATTCCCCTTTTGAAATGACCCGTGCATTTCTGTAATTAGAAATTACCCCACTGCACCTTATTACATTTTCAAATAATTGATTTTCCAAAAACGCATTTTTTTTAACCTTTTAGCGTACTGCGTGTAAAACACAATATTACCACCACCAACATAAAAACACAGAAAAAAAACATGTGACCATAATAGATGTTTTTCAAGCTGTCAATTTTTATGTCAGAAAATCCAGGAAACAATGTGTTTTTCACCAAAAGTAATCTAGGAAACTATTAATAAAATAAGTGCACGTTTGTAGAAAATAGTACCTACTTTACGATACAAGTGCGGAAATAAGGAAGTCCGAAACGAGTGGCAATAAATTAAAACATGACTGAAGGGCGAGTTTTAAATCGACACGAGTTACGAATTTCCTTTTCGCACGTGTATCATACGAGGTTTTTCAGTACAGATGGCCAACCGAAGTTGCGACCTGGAAAATAATGAACCACTTCTAGCACTAGTGGGTAAAATAACACCAGCCGTACTTAAAATTATTGTATGCAACGGTGTTTAACTGAGTCAAAACACACTTGTGGTGTACCTGCACTGCACCCCTCGCCTTTTTACCTCTTTTAAACACTGATTGCATTAAATACGTGTATGTCATAGGTACTTATAATATAGGCTCATCAGCTGAATAGCTGCTTGCCTATAATTGAATAATAATAAATACCTACTAATGAGAACTTAAATACAGGATGGGGCCTGTAACAAAAGCAAAAAAATAACTTTAAAAAAAATTAAATCTTTAATTTTGTAATTTTTCATACAAAATAAATATAAGCTTCAATGTACGCCATTATTGTTGTCATTAACGGTTGTCGGCCATACTTTTGACGTAACAGAATTCGCGATACAGTCATAACCTCTTAGGAAAAACTTTTAAGGATGATATAAAGTAGCTGAACAAAATATTGGTCAGTGTAAGGAGTATAGACTAGTTAGATTTTTTGCTTTTCTTACAGGCCCGACCCGGTTACGCAACTGCTATATTTATTACATTTACAACTATTTAATAGTTCAAATAATGTTTACGCGCGCTCTAGAAATTTATTTTATTAAAGTAATTTATTATTACCTACATACGAATATAAATTATATTATATTACTTATGTTTTTGAACTTTGACTCACCGTAGAATTCTCGCAATTATTAAAAAAATAAACATAAACACACACATTAAACTATATTGATTTAAACAACAACTAACCGCGGAAACACAAACTTAATTTCACAAAATGTAACTCGATAAACGTCCTATTCCTAAAACAAGTCACTACTAATTATTCTCTTGAGAGTTAAAATATAAAATATAAATGTAATATTTGTTAGAGGCCTACGCCAATGCCAAGTGATTAAAGTTTAAGGTTACCCGGATTTAGCATATTGGATATAATGCATATGCATTTTGAGTGTGTGGTAGGTTAGCATCGCGTATTAACCTTAGGTACGCGCATGTTTCAATGACCATGACCTCAGAGAATATAATAGGTGTACTATTAGGGAGCGGACAAGCCGCCGGCGGGCGTGTCGCTATTGTTAGCTTATTGAGAATATTATTATACTACTGAACCAACATGCACAATCTTGACACGTTTCTCTATTGTTTTTCAAAAAGGCTAATCATTTCGTTTCTGTTTTATTATTAAATTCTAAACACACTTCAGAACTAACTGTCCCATTATGTTATTGCAGATAAATATAATCATTGTATCCATTAGATAATATTTTGTACTGAATCACTTTTGCACCGGCATAATATGTCGGAAAATTAATCATCAGTAAACTATAATATAGTTTTAGTTACAGAAATAATGAAAATTATTAGGAGATAAATTAATTAAGAATTATGTTCGTCTCGGTATAGCTACGTACCCATATATTATGCGCAACAATGAAAAATGTATAAATGAAATAACATCATTTGTAAAGCAGTTTTGTAGCAGCGCTCAAGTACTAATATACTGCATGTGTTTAGAATTTAATGATTCTCATAATTATTTTTAAATCGGGACTTAATCGCGTATAACTACATATTAAACTGATCTCCAACGTTTCAAGGACGGCGTTGTCCCCGTGGTCTCGGAGTCTTCTCCGCACACAACGACAACTACAGTTAGAAGCACAACTGAGTCAATATTGGTCCCTTGGTAAAATGTACATAATTTGACGAGAATCATTAATTTTAATATTGACTCAGTTGTGCTTCTAACTGTAGTTGTCGTTGTGTGCGTGCGTGATGACACGATCAGCGTCCTTGGCACGCACACAGTCATAGAAATGATGCACGTGTATTGCGCAATAGCAGGGGCGGGCGGTTAACTCCGGGATTCTATCGCCGCGCTACAAGTACATGTCGGCGGCCGCGAGTTCGCGGCCCATTCAGTGGTGTCGACCTTCGCGCGGCGCAATAAAATTGAATGTCGGCTGCTCGCGTGCGGTCCGATTGTTAATGTAGGTAAGAATTTAGAATGGCGGCAATTTCTGAACATCAAAGGAGTGCCTTCTGTACTTGTACCTACTATTATAAATATCTGGGCGACCTGGTTCTATTTTAATATATCACGTCTTTAGATAAAAAAAAACTCTTATAAATACAAAAACAAAAAAAAAACTTTATTTCTGGCCGGGATTCGAAACCCTGACACCTACGATCTATCTGCGTACATTAGACCGACCTCGTACGACTGAGCTAAGCGGAATCGATGCGCGCGCGGCGAAATTAACGACCATATTTTACATTTACTAACGCGAAAGAAAAACTCATGAAAACTCGAAAATTCGCGTTTTCCGAGATCTAAGGCTACGCTAGATCGATTTTTCACCCCCGAAAACCCGTTAGAGCGGTTTCGGAGATCGTCGGTATATATAAATAAATAAATAAATATACAAGAATTGCTCGTTTAAAAGTATAAGATTTGGATTTTTTTTCTTTACTACTATAGAATTTACATTTAGCTGATGATTAGGTACTACTAAGAGTGAAAAATAATACATTGCGAAACGTGGGGCGGAAGTTGAATATTGCAAATGAGAGTTAGTTCTTACAATAATTTTTAATTTCACTTTAAACAAAAAAATGAAAACGATAAAAAAAAATCATAGTGGGAGAACGGTTTGTATGAGTCATAAGTAATACATTAAGATAGAAGTGCGGAAAGGAGGAAGTTCGAAACGAGTGGCGAAAAATTAAAACACGACCGAAGGGAGTGAATCCACACGAGTTACGAATTTCCTTTTCGCACGTGTATCATACGACGTTTTTCAGTATAGATGGCGCTCCGAAGTTTCGACCTGACAAGAAATTAACCTCTTCTAGCACTAGTATCTTAATATACTATTAAAGTCAATTGTATTTTTTTCGACATAATATAATTAGTTAGGTACTTATAACAGGATTACCAGACGTACTAACAATGTAAATAATATTCGTACCCGCTATTGTCACATAGCACTTACGCAAAAGCGTAATGTTTGGTGATTTAACATTATACTAATCAAACTTTTTTGGCGATTACGGTAATTACGGTTATCAAGCTTCGTATAATTTTTAAAAGTACAGGGCTGTTAAACCTTTTTTTAAGGGGAAAATTTTATTAATAGGGATTTTTAGCAAACATTGTATCGAATAAAGTACTTAATTTCGCCGGCCTGTGTTTACTTGAGCGCTTCACGAAAGTCGGTACTGAACCTTTTTTTATTGGCAATGTAGGTACCCTTTTTTATTAATATTTGAGAGCTTGTTAAGTATCTGTATTTTTTTTTCCACCCTGTTCTGAATTTGTCCATTCTAGAGTTTTGAATTGAACTTTTATGTGAAATATTTTAAAAATAAATAAAATTCATATTTACAAAGCAATACATTGATTAAAATGAGTGTGAATAACTTTTCAAAATTGATATGTTTACTGAATTTTATCACATTTACAAACAGGTAATGATAAATTTTATAAAATATTATATAAGAAATGTATTAAAAATATCTCCGAGTACGCGCCATTTTGAAAATAATATATTAAACACTAATATAATATAGGTACTTATTTACTTAATTATTGTAACATTAGATTAAAATGTAGATACACGTCGTTTACTTACTGAAAGCCAGCCGGCGTATGATGGTTTTATCATTTAATTACTGACTAAGACATCTGATAATACGATTACTTTTATAATTTAGGCAGGCAAGCATGGTCGCGTGATAAACTACAATACGTCAGGCTGTCCTTTTCTCGAAATATACGTAAGTGCGATAGGGACGCAACGGTGCGATAAAATTTATCCAATTAGTGTACTACGTTAATTATAATAAAGTCTCATCGCAGAGCGAAGTCGCAGGATAATATTGTATTTATTTATTTTAAATGTAAAAACCAAAACAATGTGAACTAAACATCCGTACTAATATTATAAATAGGAAAGTGTGTATGTCTTATAGCATTAAGTCCGCCTTGTATACAATTGTATTTTCTTTGTGCAATAACGATTAAATAAATAAATATGTATGTTTGTTTGTCTGTCTTTCACGGCAAAACGGAGCCACGAATTTACGTGATTTTTGAAGTAAATATAGTTGAAGGGATGGAGAGTGACATAGGCTACTTTTTATCTCTTTCTAACGCGAGCGAAGCCGCGGGCAAAGGCTAGTACGGAATAAAAACACAAAAGTACGAAAAAAAACGAAACACAACAAAACAAGAAATTAACTAAATTTAGGTGACGACGTAACGTCGAGGCTTCGTCGTCTGTCCCGACATAGAATTCGGCAGGTTGCCCCGGAGCCGCCGAAAGACTAGGCCCTTCGGCCAGAAGTCTGCGCTTCCGAATGCGATGGTGTCCTGCAGCGGCCGCGGCACGCGCACAACGAATGAACTGAAGTGCACGCACGTAGTGACGCAACTTCAGCTGCTGCACCCTCAGTGCGAAGCTAGTCTTCCGGGGAAATTAATCCACCACTTCGTTGTGGCCACGGCGGAGTAATGCAGAGGAGACAGACGAGTGACGTAGAGCGCCTTACGGTCGTGGTGTGAGTAACGTATACATGATTTTTTGTATACTACGTCGGTGGCAAACAAGCATATGGGCCGCGATCGCGGAAAGCGATCACCGTCACCTATAGACACCTACAACTCAAGGAGTGTCACGTGCGCGTTGCCAGCCCATTAGAAACCCATTAGAATAGCGAAAACGAGACATTTTATGTTTTGAAAAAAAAAAAAATATAAATATGACCACTAAGGTGAATTTGGAAAAAAGACGTTTTATCATATTCAAGTGACACCACAGAATATATAATAGTACAAGTACAGAAGGCCCACTGCTTTGATGTTTACGACATGCCGACTTTTTAAATACCTACAAAATTCTAACAAAGAAACGAGCCGCACGTGCGCGGCGCCCGGCGATAGGGTTGCCTACGGATTAAAACGATTTAATACTCAGATAAAATGTTATACTATTATATTCAAGTCTTGGGTACTTTCTAGGTATTTCTAGGTATATGGTATTTATATATTTTTGTTTAAGTTCCAACATCACAAGCCTTATTGAATCTTTTTGGGGGACTTAATCAATAGTAGATCTGTGTAAACATGTCCTATGGTATTTATTTTATTCATGATATCTATTTAACTAAGCATTATTAGCCATTCCACACGCGGACATAGCATATGAACCTTAAAAAAAACTCGCGACGTAAAGTAACATTAGAAAGTGCGAACGTGCGTTCCGTGAGAGCACGCGCCACCCCTGATTAGGCCGCGAACTCGCGGCCGCTGGCATGTACTTGTAGCGCGGCGATAGAATCGCGGAGTGAGCCGCCCCTGGTGACACTACAGAGTCAAAAATTATCCATTGTTGGAATTTTTAAAAAATAAATTCCAAAACTATCTTCTTTAAAGAATTATACACATTGACAAATATTTATTTCATCAAATGACAGATTACCCACCTATCACCTCGATACCTATCACAATGAACCTTGCCTTATAAGTAAGACTACCTTGTGTCGAATAGAAAAACTGAGTTGACAGCTAGAGATATAGCGTCACTACTTTTAAAAAAACTTGTATCTTCGTCTGTCAATGAAAAGAAAATTGTAGTAACCCTTTACGACCGAGAAAATTATTTTCTAAAATCTCATAAAAAATGCATGTGAACAGTTTTAACTGGTCGTCAAATACTCGTAAAAAATAATATAAAAAATTTTATTGCCTTTAATCAATAAAAAAATCGCATGCAGGAAAGTGACGTTCAGGACCTATATGTAAATGCACAAAAGTGCAAATTCGGAAGGACACGTAAAAAGTGACTAAATATCTTATTTTAGATAATAAAACTTTTTTTTATAATCATCTATTATTCGTTTTTACATTATACAACGATTAAAAAAACTATAAAAAAAAAACAATTGACGAAAAAAATCTCATTCCAACTATCACTTAATTCGTATGTAAATCTTTCAAACATTTCTTTTTGCGTGTAATGCAAAGGTACACGTTGTTGCAACGTTGATGCAACGTGTTAATCGACTGGATCAGGATTCGAATGGGGAATGGAGGTTTTGGAGGATTTCATATCGTCAAATTTAGGCAAATGTTTAATAACTATCAAATATGATAGATGCAAGGGGCTGGCGAGCTCTGACTCTTTCTGGGCCTCACAGGTGTTTATACCATGTGAAACGTCATTCGAACATGCTTCTCTATTCATTACGCCGTTTTCTTGGTGCTTTAATGAGCATTGCAAAGATTTCCAAGCGGAAATCTAGTATAAGTACTTTGCGTCTAGGGAGGCCCATGGCGTCGCAAACAATTTTGTACGTATGCCCTCCATGCATTCACCAAAGCTAAATCATTATCATTGCGTCTCAGAAACAATTGACGGATCGTGTATTTTTAAATCAGTTAAAGTATTTGAAGACGAAGGTTCAAAAAACAGCTGGTCAACCTCCAAACTTTCGTTGTCACGCCATTCAAAAAGGTAATAAGTTGATTCTTCCAGGCCCTCGTCAAAATTTTCAGTGTCTGATATTTCACCATTGCACAAAATTTCAAGGATTTGTTCATCACTTAATGGACGCCCTATAGAATATAAATATTGAATTACAAACCGAAATTTGTAATAAACCGCGAAAATATTTGATTATTTGTTCGAAATTCATTTTACGCCCAAAGGCCGAATACACATAAACGTGCAGATATTTATGGCAAACGGATTACGGGCTACGACCGAACCTATAAATTCGTGCACTTCTTTTTTACGATCTTATTAATAACACGAAATCACTTAAGTAATTTTAGTCTTAATTCATAATTAATAAAACCACTAGCTCTTTAACAGTAAAAATCATGCATTAAATAAAAGGTTTGTCACCAAAAATATACGAAATTATGAACTTACGTGGGTCACTATCACTACTCTCACCAAAATACCGTGCCATCTTCAAACATGTCCTGCGATCGACTGACCCGGCCAACCTAAGGTATTTACTAATTATTACGTGTTGCTAGTGTCTGCAGATTCGATCGGTATAGGTTTGAGCCCGAAAATACAATTTACTTTCTGTCAAGATTTTTTTTAAATACATACATACATACATACATACATACAGTCACGCCTGTATCCCATAAAGGGGTAGGCAGAGCACATGAAACTACTAAAGCTTCAGTGCCACTCTTGGCAAATAAGGGGTTGAAAGAAAACGAAACTGTGGCATTGCAAAGACAGGTTTTTTAAATAATTTGCAGGATTATATCAAACCGGTCGGAAAGGGGTAAGTATGTATGGAATGCATATAGACTTACTGCGTTTTAACTTTGAGGAACAGCGTGAGATACGAGATTTTTTAAAAGTAGTGACGATAGGTGCCTAGAAGATAATGCTAGCTCAATATAGTCGTTTATTAACGCTCAAAAGCAAGAACTAAGTAAATATTTTAAAACAAACAAATGTTTGCCCTCGGTCATTTAAATATGCACGAGTTATTGATGTTATATTTTTGCCATATTAAAACAATCATTATTTCAACGTAGAACGTGTAAAAATAAAAAAATGTTCGGTAGAAAATATACGTTGGTAACAAACAAGAGTAAATAAACATCCTTTTCAGTACAGATGGTGTTTTTTTTACGCACTAGTGCGAGAAGTGGTTCATTATATGCCAGGTCGAAACATTGGAGGGTCATCTGTACTGAAAACCGTCGTACGATACACGTGCGAAACGGAAATTCGTAACTCGTGTCAATTTAATACACTCCCTTCGGTCGTGTTTTAATTTATCGCCACTCGTTTCGAACTTCCTTTTTTTCGCACTTGTATCGTAATCTACTATTGTAGCGGATAAAAAAAATCTTTACAGTAAAACTTAGTTAAATTTAAGAAAATCATTTCTCATATTACGTCAACATAAAAATGTTTCAAAATAAGGTATACCAAGTTATGTTTTTTAATTATCATGGTAACTTTTTCTATTCGCAAAATATATTTTCAATAACGAATTAAAAAGTTTGCCGTTGTTGTCACGGAGCAAATATTAAAAACAGTACACCAGAGCATTGGTTAAGAAGATGTGTTTATTTTATTAAATATACGTTATAAAAAGAGGACATCAAATTAATTTAGTTTACTAAACCCCATTATTATCTACAAGCTATGTATGTAGGTATACTATGTATGTAAATATATTTACTATGTATCTTATACTTTTAAACGAGCAATTCTTGTATATTTATTTATTTATTTATATATATATTTATTTACACTGACGATCTCGGAAACCGCTCTAACGATTTCGCAGAAATTTGTTATGTGGGGGTTTTTGGGGTGAAAAATCGGTCTAACTTATCCTTAGGTCCCGGAAAACGCGAATTTTCGAGTTTTCATGCGTTTTTCTTCGCGCGCCATCTCGTGTGCAGTAGTTGTACTGTTAAGACAGAATTCTTTCGGTCGATGTAAGTACTATTTATTGCAAACACTAGATGGCGACACAGGTCAAGGCTAAAACGTATAGAAAATACACTATTTGAGTTTTTGTGGCGAAATGCGCGCCATCTCGTGTGGAGTAGTTGTGTTGTTAAGGCTGAGAATTCTTTCGCTCGATGTAGGTACTATTCAGTTTTGAACTAGATGGCGACACATGTCAAGGATACGAAACAGAACCGAGCGAAGCTCGGTTGCCCAGATATTGTATATTATAAGAAATATATTTAAGTCATCACACGAATAATTACTTACCTATTCGCTATGTTCACGTCTGGTACTGCCTTCATGTTGTCGGCTTTTCCGTAATAAATTGTATAGTGACAATTTTTTTTTTGGAAAAAAACCCTCGACATAGTAGACCGATTTACATGAAACATGGCTAAGAACACTCAGCTAACTCAGCTTTCAAACAAAAAAAAATCTAAATCGGTTCATTCGTTATGGAGATACGATGCTACAGACAGACACACACACACAGACAGACAGACAGACAGACAGACACGTCAAACTTATAACACCCCCATGTTTTTGCGTCAGGGGTTACCTACTTAGTTAACGGCACCCGCTAGCATTCATGTGTAGGAACAGTATAGCTATGTCAGCTCATATTCAAGTACGTGCGCACCGCGATATGAGCTGACTAGCCAAAAGCAATATCCTTTCAATGTGAGAACGAGACGCCAGTCTCACTCCGACCATTGTAACGTTAACTGGTTATTTTAATATACGGAGTTAATTATAAAGTGCTTATTATTCCACACCAATATATCACCTCTTATAATATAGAAGTGCGGACAAATAACTTCTAAAGTGGTGACCTCCCGACGTGAATCAGTGGACGATCAGTGAATAATAAAAACAGTTAAAGTGATTAAAAATGAGTCCGGATCCCAATAAATTAACTTCGGGCAGTGAGACTCAACCGGGCGCGGACAATGTACCAGCAGCAGAAACGACCGATGTGGTAGCCATTTCAGTGTCGAGCCGGATACCAGATTTCTGGGTGGACCAGCCCAGAGTTTGGTTCATCCGGACGGAAGCAGTATTAACACCACAGCGGATAGGGGACGACGCCAAATTCGACATGGTGGTGTCGAAGCTGCCAAAGGACGTAATACTGCGGCTGGCGGATTTTCTAACAAACCCGCCCGCCACCAACCGATATCAGGAGCTTAAGGCGAAGCTCTTGAAGATGTTGGAAGATTCCAAAAACAGGCAAGTAGAGAAGGTCCTCGGGGAAATGGACCTGGGCGATCAAAAACCGTCCCAGCTATTGGCCAAGATGCGCAACCTGGCTAAGGACAGCTTCCCCGATGCCACACTGAGAATAATGTGGCAGAATCACCTACCTACGGCAGTGCGCGCAGTTTTGGTAGCATCCAGGGAGAGCGATCTTGACACACTGGCCAACATCGCCGATGACGTATCGGAAGCCACTAGAACCCCTAACGTGGCAGCAGCGGCAGTACCACAGAGTCAGGCGCACAGAGCCGCAGCGAACACCTCAGGAACCGCAGATACAGCAGTGATACTCGCTGAGATTGCCAAGTTAAGCGTCAGAATGATGGACTTGGAACGGGCAAGGCCAAGAGGTCGCAGTTACGGAAGGAGAGGACGCGGAGGTCGTTCAGCGTCCAGACCAAGGAGTACGTCACGCCACCGGAACCAAGCCGAGAGGAGACCAGATTGGCTTTGTTACTACCATTTCCGATTCGGTCCTGCCGCCACCAAATGTCGCCAACCCCGCGCATGGGTACTCAACCAACAGGAAAACTAGCGGAGATAGTACAGAGTGCGACTAGGACGGAGATCTGTACTATCAAACCAAGCCGTCGTTTATGCGTAACAGACTTAAACACTGGACTGCATTTTTTAGTGGACACAGGTGCTGACATTTCCTTATTACCAGTGCAGAACAAACAACGTGCGGGTGAGTGCTCTGATCTAAAACTGTTTGCAGCAAATGGCTCAGAAATCAAAACATACGGTGTTAAAGTTTTAACGTTAGATTTAAGGTTACGTAGACCGTACAAATGGGAATTTGTTATAGCCGACGTTAAACAGCCAATACTGGGAGCCGATTTTTTGAGTCATCACAAGTTAGTAGTAAATTTAACTGATCGCAAATTGCATGATCTGGTGACTTTTCTTAATATAACCGCACCGACCGTACGTAGCAACCAACCAACTATTAATACTGTCAATGGTAACCACCCGTATCATGATTTGTTATTGCAGTTTCCTAGCATAACAAAGCCACCGACATACAAGGAAACACCCACACACAATGTGGTACACCATATCGAAACGACGGGTGCACCAACATTCGCGCGGGCTAGACCATTACCACCTGACAGGTATAAAAAAGTTAAGGAGGAATTTCGTCGTATGCAGGAGTTAGGCATTTGTAGGCCTAGCAAAAGTCAATGGGCCAGTCCTTTAACGGTTGTAACAAAAAAAGAACGGCGAAATTCGCCCTTGCGGTGATTATCGTGCCTTAAATGCACAAACTAAGCCTGATAGATACCCAATACCGAGATTACATGATTTTACGTTCATATTGGCAGGTAAAAAGATATTTTCCAAGTTAGACATAAATAGGGCGTATCATTGCATTCCAGTAGCTAAACAGGATGTTGAAAAAACCGCCATAATTACCCCTTTTGGGTTATTTGAATTTCCAGTAATGTCATTTGGGCTTCGATGTGCTGCTCAAACGTTTCAGCGTTTCATGAACAGTTCAGTTCTGGAAGGTCTCGACTTCTTGTTCAATTACTTAGATGATGTTCTTATCGCGAGCGATAATGAGGCGCAGCATAGGGACCATCTTAGACTGGTTTTCGAGCGTTTCGACAAGTACGGCATAACGATCAATTTAGCCAAGTGTAGCTTTGGACAATCGAAGCTGGAGTTCCTAGGACATGAGGTAACTACCACGGGCATTAGGCCGTTAGAGGAGAAAGTGCAAGCCATAGTCGACTACCCAAAACCACAGAACGTAGAACAATTACGTAGATTTTTAGGAATGCTAAACTTTTATCGCTCTCACGTCCCTGGAGCAGCGAACATGCAGGCTAAACTCGACCGATATTTAGTTAACGCGAAAAAGCGAGACAAGACCCCTATAATTTGGACGAGCGAGACCGAAGAGGCGTTCGAGCAATGTAAAATGGGCCTTAAAAAAGCCGTTACGTTGTCCCACCCTCGGTCCGACGCAGTCTTAGCCTTAATGTCTGACGCGTCAACTACGTCAGTAGGATCAGCTTTGAATCAATTGGTTGACGGAAAATGGGAACCCTTAGGTTTCTTTTCAAAAAAATTGACTAAAGCTCAAAAAAGTTATTCTGCATATGATCTCGAACTATCAGCTATTTACATGTCACTGAAACATTTTCGTAAATCATTCGAAGGTAGGCCGCTGATAATTTACACGGACCATAAACCCTTATGTAGAGCATTCGAAAATATAGGCAAGAATAATAACGAAACACCAAGACGAACAAGGCAACTATTGTTCATTAGCGAATTCAGCACTGACATCCGGCACATAAGTGGGAAAGAGAACGTTGTTGCTGACACACTCTCTCGCATAGAGACCATTGTTTGCCCCACATCACTTGACTACGCAGAACTCGCCGACGAGCAAGCAAAAGATGAATGGTTAAAAAACATGACGCAATCGGATCAGCACGACGGAAATAGCAATATAAAATTAAAACTAATAGCGATACCTACATGTAGTAAATCTGTCTATTGTGAAATTTCTTTAGAAGAAGCAAGACCGTATTTACCACAAAAGTTTAGACGTACAGCATTCGAAAGTGTGCACAACTTAAGTCATCCTGGAACGCGTGTTACTCGTAAGCTAGTTACAAAGAAATTCTTTTGGCCTAGCATGAACAAAGACGTAGTTAATTGGGCAAGATGTTGCATCGCTTGTCAGAAATCAAAAATTAATCGTCACACGATGTCTAAATTAGGAACGTTTGAAGATGCCGACCGTATGACACATATCCATGTAGACCTAGTCGGACCCCTTCCGACATCTCCACATGGAAACCGTTACCTAGTTACAATAATAGATAGGCGTACATGTTGGCCGGAAGCATTTCCCATACAGGATATGACAGCAGAGGTTGTAGCCAAAACTATATTCGACGGTTGGATCGCACGTTACGGTTGTCCGACCAGACTTACGACAGACCAAGGACGCCAGTTTGAAAGTAACTTGTTCCGCGAGCTTATGAAACTGTTAGGCATAGATAGAATTAGGACCACACCGTTCCATCCCCAGAGCAATGCTAAGGTGGAAAGATTCCATCGCACCCTTAAAGCAGCCCTTATGGCTAGAATGGACAACGGCTCTTGGGAAAACGAATTGTCTACTGTGATGCTTGGCCTGCGTGCCGCAGGACGTAGCGATAACGGCGTAAGCGCCGCAGAAATGATGTTCGGACGGGCACTACGGTTGCCCGGAGACTTTTTCAGCACACAGTCAAACGAACCTAGCGATCCTTGTAGTTTAGTTGACAACATTCGCGATACAATAGCTCAATACAAACCGATAACTATTGGTTCTCGCAATAACCGTACTCTATTTGTTCACAAAGAGTTGCAAACTTGTGAATATGTTTTCGTACGAGACGATACCGTGAGGAAATCTTTACAACCACCGTATATGGGACCATTTAAAGTTTTAGAAAGAGACGATAAAGTATTTCTCATCCAATTTCAAAATAGGCAAGCTCGCATTTCAATTGATAGGTTGAAGCCAGCTCACGTTTGGAATGATGACGTCAACGATAGCGTGAACCTACGTAAGGTAAGCGACTCCACTACAACGCAGAGCGAAAGCGAAGCTAACTCGAAACCGCGGACCACTAAAAGTGGTAGGGTTATAAATAAACCCGTAAGGTTTTTAATCGATGAATAAGAGAACGTGACATTCGGGTCCGCTACTGTGTTTAATTTAGCATCTCCTGGATGGAGCCTGGACCCCGGGAGCAGGAAGTTTTTTCCTGTTTTCCGAAAAGTAGCATCGGTAGTTTATCTCTCGAGAGGGAAGACTACGTTCAAACTCATTACACCGGTATAATCAGTTTCAAGTCGGACTCTGCAACATGATGTTCCGCACCCTAGTTAGGAAATCAGATACTTTAAGTTTTAAGTTGAACTTTACGTCAGTAACGGGACTTATATTACATACGAACGGTCAAAACAGACATTATCCGTCTTATTTATCATAGTAAGGCAATGATGTGATGTTGTTTTATAGCAAAGCATAGCGGTTACAGTACTGGCTGGGTAGCGTTAGTCATGATGTCGTAAGTGTTTACGTTATGTATAACAGCATAAAATGCTGAAGAGATTGTATTGTGAAAGTATGAACTTTGATCACAGAATTATTTTTGTACTAATTTAAATGAATTTTGCAATGTATGTGTTACTAATATATTGTCTTATAAATATGTATTTGTGTCAACTATAAGCAATTGTCGTAAAATATTGGTACTAACAACACACAACGTGTGTCATATATTTACCGTGTAATAAAAGTAAATTTTGAATATAATTAAAATGGGCTATGCACAGAGCAAAAAGGATGGTTCACATAACAGTATTGCAATTGCTGAAGTCCATAGTGTTACTGGACAAGTAGACACGAAATTGAATTATTTTGGAATAATCCTCATAATTATCTCAGTAATATTGGCACTGTTTCTCTTGTATTTCATACAGTCCAAATGCAGACAATGTATAAGAAGTTGGTTACTAAAAGCAGTAGCTAGAGTTCAGCCAACAGCAGTCGTAGTGCACAGGGAACCAGCCCAACCCCAACCGAAACAACAACCTGTGATTTACTAAGTGAAGTGTTATAAATAAAACAAATAATTCAGTGCTATCAAAATGATCAAGTGTATTCAGTATATAAATGAACATGTTTGTTAAAAAAAAAAAAAAATCAAACATTTTTGTAATAAACTTAGTTCTAATATCTAATTATAGTTGTGTAACGTAATCATATAATACAACCTCCATTGTGTAACATTGTACTCATATCGCACAGCTGCGCGTCACGCTATGTCAGCGAAACGCGCACCTGTCCGATAGCTGAATAGCCACAACATACGAAACATACAGGGTGTAACAAATATCAGATACTATTCAATTGTATGTAATTTTTTATGTAATTTTTTTTTTCTTCCCTAAGGGGGAAGTAATGTAGGAACAGTATAGCTATGTCAGCTCATATTCAAGTACGTGCGCACCGCGATATGAGCTGACTAGCCAAAAGCAATATCCTTTCAATGTGAGAACGAGACGCCAGTCTCACTCCGACCATTGTAACGTTAACTGGTTATTTTAATATACGGAGTTAATTATAAAGTGCTTATTATTCCACACCAATATATCACCTCTTATAATATAGAAGTGCGGACAAATAACTTCTAAACATGTTTGACATGGACAATTGGACATGCCCATTAAATTCATGACAACCATTCTGTTACGCACGTTGCCAATTTTTGATAGTTAATTTTTCTCAAACTTGCAATGAAATGTTGTCATTAACGTACTTCAAATTAGGTCGGGAAGTACTACGTATCTGGTGCGCTGAGTGAGGATGGTATGTAATGGAATTTCATAGTAATTTCCCCACCTAAGCCTGCAATGCTCGAGTCATTTGTTTCTAAACGTCAAATTATGACACAACGCCACAGCATAAATAATACTTACGACAACGCCATCATCGAGGTTTACATGGTCAGTTTTAGCCTATTTCATTGCAAGTTTGAGAAAAGCACTATGCATTCCTCGCCGTGAAAATGGCTTACAGGCTTCGTATCACTATATACCTACTCACCCTGTAAGTCCTTCTTTCCAAGCGTCTGACGTAATGTACAATTTACTTATACACATACACAGTGTTTTACAGGATTTATGTATATGAAATATATACTTGTATAAACATGAAAAAAAATTATGACGGACTGTTGAAAACTGTGAACTGTTTCTCAAAGGTTGAAATTCAAGCGACGTTGTAAGCTTAGTAACTCAGTTTATTTTGCCTTCGTAACAGTGAAACACGATTTTGAACTGTGACCAAAGTTGCCTGCTAGGGAGAGGGGTCGATTGGGGAATTTATTTACATATATGTAGATCAACCAATTCCACCATTGGCTTAGGTGAACGAGCGCCCCAGTTAATGTTTGCTTTTCTTTGACAAAATTGTTTGAAGTTTAATGTCTCTCGCAGAGGCTGATGACTACATACGAGAACACTGTTATTTATTTTATTCTACACATTTGACAGTCATATCAAATGTATATTTTATACATTCAGATATTTGTCTTAAAACATGAATATCTATAAATACGCATCTGTATTGTGAATTTCTAAGTTTTGTTTAAGTTAAATAACAAATAATTACTTTCAGCGGCCATTTTAAGGTTTATTTTATTTTAATCTTAAATATGTATAAGTTTTAAACACAAATATTTACCAGTATTTTACGGTAAGTTATCGGATACGTAACAAATAGTAATATTTCGGCTTCCACATGCTACACCGTGTATAAGACATAAACATAAAATACGTGAGTTAATATGTTTGTTTAGTACGAACTGTGCTGCACGATATCTTATTCTAAGACTGGAGATAAACCGTCGATTTAAAAGTGAAGTTGCTAAGCAAAGCAAAGTTTAAAACCAGTTGTGTAAGAATTCTTTTACACTCAGATAGAATAAAATACTTGAATCGCAGTACTGAATGTTGCGAGTCTCGAGACTGGGAGAAAGAACTGGCAGTTCAACGTGAAAGCAGCTTTGTTTAATGCAAACAATGCTCTTTTTGCTTGCAGGCGGTAAATAAGTTAAGATAAAATTCGGTCAGAAATGGGAAATATACCTAAAAATATAAAACAAGAGCAAGAATCATCACATGTGAACGCTCTCGTATTACATAAGTACATGCTGTAATTTTCTTTTGACGACCGGTTCTTGGTTCGAAGCCCAGTAAAGGCTATTATTTGTGTGTCCTCACAGATTCACTGTCCATTAATTACAAAAGTAAAATACAAAACCACTTACAAAAAAATACAAAATATATAAACACATTATAAAATACCTAACCTAGGGTGCAGCCAGCAGCGGGGCAGGGCCCAAGCTGCCGGTGGTTAATTCTTCAGAGAGAGGAACCGTCGGACTATCCGCGCCGTGTCTAAGATCACCGGCTTCTGCATCTGGCCTTTGATCCAGTCATCTAGCGAGAATCTCTTAAGACCGAGACTCTTTGCTATGAGACCGTTGGTTGAAACGACTATCGGAACAATGATCGTCGAATCAACATCTCACATGGTGGTTACCTCGTGAGCTAAGTCTAGGTCCTTACTGAACTTGTCCTTCTCGGTTTTCACGAGATTCTCATCATGAGGGGATGGTGATGTCAACGAGCACGGCCCGGCGTCACCATATTATATGTATATACACCCTGTTTTTATTGAATTCCGTTAACTTTAAGGGAAGGTTCTTTAGATCAAATGCAATTAATTTCTCTTAGAAACTAGCGTCTTAACTCTTACGGTTATCGAGTTATTAAAAAAACCGGCCAAGAGCGTGTCGGGCCACGCTCAGTGTAGGGTTCCGTAGTTTTCCGTATTTTTCTCAAAAACTACTGAACCTATCAAGTTCAAACCAATTTTCCTAGAAAGTCTTTATAAAGTTCTACTTTAGTGATTTTTTTCATATTTTTTAAACTTATGGTTCAAAAGTTAGAGGGGGGGGGGACGCACTTTTTTTCCTTTAGGAGCGATTATTTCCGAAAATATTAATATTATCAAAAAACGATCTTAGTAAACCCGTATTCATTTTTAATTACCTATCCAACAATATATTACACGTTGGGATTGGAATGAAAAAAAATATCAGCCCCCACTTTACATGTAGAGGGGGTACCCTAATAAAACATTTTTTTTCCATTTTTTATTTTTGCACTTTGTTGGCGTGATTGATATACATATTGGTACCAAATTTAAACTGTCTAGTGCTAACGGTTACTGAGATTATCCGCGGACGGACGGACGGACGGACGGACGGACGGACGGACGGACGGACGGACGGACGGACAGACAGACAGACATGGCGAAACTATAAGGGTTCCTAGTTGACTACGGAACCCTAAAAATAAAGATATCTACTGAACACGTGTGTGACAGCCTTTACCAATTCCTAATGTTATTTGTTTTGACATGTGCCGTCAATCACTTGACACTAATTTGAATGTTATTCTTATGGGTCTCTCAAACTAATAAATTCGTTTATTATGTATGAAAATGATGATTTTTTTGCGAATTTAACTAAAACTGACTACGTGTCGAATTTAACGGAAAGGTGTATATTATTATATCGTTCTGGGTACCTAAAATAAAAGCCTTATTGAACTTACCGTGGGACTTAGTCAATCTGTGTAAGAATGTTCTAAAATATTTATTTATTAATGCCAATTGCTACTTGTCACAGTTACGAGTACTTATTATATCTGTCAATAAAGATCAAACAAATCCTAGTTTGATCTTTATTGACAGATATAATAAGTAAGGTATCCACCCAGACTAGACTTCCGGTACGGGCGCCATCTTAGCGGTATCGTGTCGTGAATAATTTCTCCTTCTTTTGCTCATTAATGTTGTTTAAAGTGTAATATCGGTAGCTTATTATGCAGTACACTAATGTTATAGTAAGAAGCTGATGAAAAATTAATCTCGAAACGCGTTTAGCCCCTTTTTTGTCGTCAACGGCCGATAGTCCACGTGCCCTTGTAAAATCTAGCTATCAATTTACAAGTGCCAACTACCGAACACTGTCGTACTTACCGTACCACAATCTAAAACAATTAGCTTAAATATCACCTTGACACTGGCAAAACAGTCCCACCAATGGGACTGAGGCCATTTAATTTTAAAAATCTAATCTACCCAGACTAAACGCAAACGTTGCCCACATTTCTGATTATTAACGCAGATGACTACGGCCTTCCGATAAACAGACAGCTACTCTATTAGATCTTCAATCAGTATCGTGGTGCGTTCCGTAGTCAACTAGGAACCCTTATAGTTTCGCCATGTCTGTCTGTCCGTCCGTCCGTCCGTCCGTCCGTCCGTCCGTCAGCCGGTCGGTCCGTCCGTCCGCGGATAATCTCAGTAACCGTTAGCACTAGAAAGCTGAAATTTGGTATCAATATGTATATCAATCACGCCAACAAAGTGCAAAAATAAAAAATGGAAAAAAATGTTTTATTAGGGTACCCCCCCTACAAGTGAAGTGGGGGCTGATTTTTTTTTTCATTCCAACCCCAACGCGTGATATATTGTTGAATAGGTATTTAAAAATGAATAAGGGTTTACTAAGATCGTTTTTAGGGTTCCGTAGCCAAAATGGCAAAAACGGAACCCTTATAGTTTCGTCATGTCCGTCTGTCCGTCTGTCCGTCTGTCCGTCTGTCCGTCTGTCACAGCCGATTTACTCGGAAACTATAAGTACTACAGTGATGAAATTTGATGGGAATATGTGTTGTATGAACCGCTACAAAATTATGACACTAAATAGTAAAAAAAAGAATTGGGGGTGGGGCCCCCATACATGTAACTGAGGGATGAAAATTTTTTTTCGATGTACATACCCGTGTGGGGTATCAATGGAAAGGTCTTTTAAAATGATATAAAGTTTTCTAAAAACATTTTTCTTAAAGTGAACGGTTTTTGAGATATCAGCTCTCAAAGTCGTAAAAAGTATGTCCCCCCCCCCTCTATTTTTATAACTACGGGGTATAAAATTCTAAAAAAAATAGAGGTGATGCATGCTAATTAACTCTTTCAACGATTTTTGGTTTGATCAAAGTATCTCTTATAGTTTTTGAGATAGGTTGATTTAACTGTAATTTTGGCAGGTGTATAAATTGACATAATAAGTTTATTATATTTGCTGCTACGGAACCCTTTGTGCGCGAGCCCGACTCGCACTTGGCCGGTTTTTCTTTTTTGATAATATTAATATTATCGGAAATAATCGCTTCTAAAGGAAAAAAAAGTGCGTCCCCCCCCTCAACTTTTGAACCATATGTTTAAAAAATATGAAAAAAATCACAAAGGTAGAACTTTATAAAGACTTTCTAGGAAAATTGTTTTGAACTTGATAGATTCAGTAGTTTTTGAGAAAAATACGGAAAACTACGGAACCCTACACTGAGCGTGGCCCGACACGCTCTTGGCCGGTTTTTTTTTTATACTACGTCGGTGGCAAAGAAGCATACGGCCCGCCTGATGTAAAGCGGTCACCGTAACCTATGGACGCCTGCAACTCAAACAGTGTCACATGCGCGTTGCCACCCAATTAGAAACTTGTAGGTACACTCACTTTTGCTATCCTAAGTACACAGCAAAAAGGTACTTGACCCTTTTTTTAAGTTATTACCATATTTTATTACGACTTAAAAACAGCAATATAGTACATTACGATACAAGTGCGTAAAAGAGGAAATTCGAAACGAGTGGCGATACATTAATTAAAACACGACCGAAAGGAGTGTTTTATATCGACACGAGTTACGAATTTCCTTTTCGCACGTGTATCGTACGATGTTTTTCAGTACAGATGAGCCTCTGAAGTTTCGACCTGTGTGAACCACTTCTCGAACTAGTGCGTAAAAAAACGACCATCTGTACTGAAAAATATTTTTAAAGTATACTTTTATGTAATCAGGCGAAAACAACATAGTCATGTTTATCTATAGATTATCTATGCATCAGGTCATTCCATTCGAAAACAACATTTTCTGACTTTTTAAGTATGAAGGCATAAAGTTCAATAAATATGTCAGTGATTGTTTTGACATGCTGTAAGGTTCGAATTCGATGACGTCACTACATCGCTGACAGCGTTTTCGGAGGCCAAAATAAATAAAAAAATACACACATTTTAAATCGAAAATACGTAGTCATCATACACTTTTAATACCCAAAATCTATAAATCTTGTTTTTTTTTTATGTCAAATACTACAGACGGCAATCATTTATTGTGCCAAATTCGATATGAGTCTAGCCTATTGATGAAAAATTTCGGTGTGCAATTTTAACACTAAAACAGATGAAACTGTGCTACTGCGTACAAATTTAAATGGGCATAATGCATGGCACGATAATTAATTAGTTAATTAACCCAGTAATTTGCAGAGTTCTGGTTCTGACAGTCGACTTGACCCTGAGAATAATTTGTGTTACGTGTTTTTAGCGTGCGTATTTTAGATAACAAAAAGATATAGCCTGGTTTAATCTATCGCTCGTATAAGGCTTTCACACTGTAGATAACCTCAATCTTAGTATTATAATCAGAATAATACACTGTGTTTTTATTGAATTCCGTTAACTTCGCTTCGGCATATAGGTCCATTATAGGAAACAGAATGGCATAGTTTATAGTTTTCTTAAAAACATTGTTTTTTCTAAATAAACCATACACCTGCGATAGATGTTACTTCAATTGCTGATTGAGAAACGGGCTTTACAATTAACTCACACCAAGTAAGTGTAAGTGTTCGGCTAGGCTTTATCAGTTAATGGCCTAGCTCCCTGTCAGGCAAGCACGGCCGCGTGATAATAGTTATTTGTTATACAAGGGGGCAAAGTTGTATTTTAACACAGAGTGTGGAATTGAAAAACATTTCAAACATTCAGAGAACTAAAATACATTTGCACCCGAGTGTAACACAAAACTTTTCCCCTCAATATAGCGAGGAAACTACAACGCAAAAACTGCGTTTATCACTACTTCCAGTAGTTTCACAGGTGGTAAATCATCTTTATTACTATATTCAACTACTTTTATTAATTTTAAAGCAGTTAATTTGACTTTATTCAAGGTCAAATTACTTTACTCACTGGTATTAAAGGACAAAACACGTGTTTCCGAGCTGGTGAGGGGAAAACGATATTTCACCACACCAACACAAACAAGATACTAACTATACAATATCAAATTAAATCAAATCCATCAATTTATCATATATTTATGATTCAAAATTATCATTTATAGGTAAATTCTACCAAAACATCAAATTAAAATTTGTATGAAATTTCTTTGCACTCTTGTGAATAAAATGCAATTTTGCTATGTGTTCCACGGAATGGCAACACCGCGCTGTTGTCGTTAACATCGGCTTCCCGTAAATTAAATTCTAAAAAATAGTATATTATACTTATTAAGTTATCAGAATTAGTACAGTTCCTACATGACTCAACACACACTTACGTGATCAACCCGAATTATTGAAGTTTAATCAATACATAACGTGTTTGAAGAAAAATTTAGTGTATAAAGTTGGTTCGGTCAACGTTCATAATTAAGTGCAGTGTGCGGTAGATCTCGCTGTGTGCCCCCGTACCACGATAACGCCGCGAATATCAGTGCGTTATCGCTCGCCGTACTGTCTCAAACGATTATCGCCGCGCGATTGGTCTCTTGGTACAGGGTGTTAAGAACTATCAATCAGCAATTATGCCGAACAAAAAACCCCTAGTATGTGCCGCTGGGTGCAAAGACAGTATAACGGACCTGAAAGATGTTTTACGGTGTAAATACGATACGTGCCAAAGGGTGTTTCACAGACTGTGTATCACTTCAAACAATGTGTCAACAGCAGAAAAAGTGAATTGGACTTGCAAAGCGGCATCGAAGAAGGGCGGTGATAATTCCAACTCTCCGATTCGTAATCATGTCGTCGATAACGTTACGTTGCGAAAAAAGGCAATACAAAAGTCCGTGGAACCTCTGGGACCGCAATCCCTTTCGACTTTGGAACCCAAAACCCAATCGTGTGATGTGACGGCCGTGACGGGCGATAGTGAAAGTAGCCTTGCCCGTGAATTACAACTGTTTCGACTAGAGTTAGCGGGCATGCGTCAAGAACTTAGTTCGATGAACATCAATCTAGAAAAACTCACAAACACCGTCAATGGGGATAGACGACCGACTCACTAGTCTCGAACAAAGGGTACAGGCGTTGGAAGATCAGCCCGTGCAGCCAGCTGGCGTGCCGCATGATATCCAGGATTTGATGAATACCGTAGATCGCCTAAAGCTCGAGCTTAACGATCGGGATCAAGAGCTCCTATCAACCGAAGTCGAAATAACGGGAATTGAGGAAACAAATAATGAAAATCCGGTCCATTTGGCAGTTCTTGTGGCGCAGAAGTTGGGCGTGGAAATGGATTCAACAGATGTGGTTAGTGCTGAGCGCGTGGGCGTGAAGCGCGCCCCGAATGACGGCGACGGCAGCGGCGGCGGCGACGGCTCAGCCGGGCGGCCGCGGGCGCTGGTGGTGCGGCTGACGCGCCGGGTCCACCGGGACAACCTGCTGCGCGCGGCCCGCCGGGCTCGTGGCGCAGACACCTCCGGCTTCGAACTTCCTGGCGCGCCTCGTAGGTTCTATGTGAATGAACGACTTACGCGCAACAATCGGCAGCTCTTCTACAAGGCGCGCCGCGAGGGCGCGCGCCTTAACTGGAGATACATCTGGACTCGCGACGGTCGGGTATACGCCAGGCGCCAGTCTAACACTCAATCTCACAGGGTGCGCTCGGAAGACGACCTAGTAAAAATTTTTGGTGTTGCTTCTGTTGGCTCGTAATATGTTGGTTATGTTATGTAGTAGGTCGTTTCTTAGGCACTGTCATATTAACAGTATTGTATAATTTAACCCTAGTAATAACCGTACTATTTAGTTTTTGCTACATAATAAGTATTATGGGGGAAATTTTGTATAGTAATTGTTGGCTTACAATGTGCAAAATTAATAATGCAAGTAGTCGTTCTATAGTAACGTTTGCAGTGTTGTATAATTCTATTCTGATATCAATCATAAAAAGTAGTTACGACGATCTTAAACATATAATGGCGTTAACTTTGTATACATTCTTACATTTACTCGGAATAACCTATTATTTTAAATTATATGTGGAGAAATATGATGAGTATGATGTTATATCGCTTATATTTCTACAATTCTGTCCCGGTCTCAACATAATAAATGTCACACTATATATTATCTACTATACTATATTTCAGCATATTATGTTTCATATCTTATCGTATAAGTATATTATTTATTGGTTTATTATTTTACATTGTAAAGATTATCATAACATATATATATGTATCAGGTTTTGTACGCCGCATGAATCTATATATGAATAAACCGGTTTCTTTGAGAGTACTTGTTATTTTTCATTTTACATTTTTGCACTTTCATTATGACTATTTCTTACGGTTTCAAGGGCGCGGTTAAGCAAAGAAAATTGAAATTAGGATTCTTAAATGCAGGTTCTCTCGGAACTGGTCATAATGAATTTATAATTGGTGTACAACAACGTAATATTGACATAATGGCTATCAATGAATCCTGGCTCCATGAGGGGAGGAGGGGAGGGCGCCGGTGGTGCCCGGCTACCGCCTGCGCCACGTCCCGCGGCCGCGGGCCGTGCGCGCGCGGCGGCGGCGTCGGCTTCTACGTGAGGAGCGGCGTCACCGCTCGGCGCCACCCCCACCCCCCCGACCTGGGAGTCGAGCAGATGTGGCTCAAGTTATCAGTTAACGGGTTGACTTTATTAATTGGAACGGCGTACCGGCCGCCTTGGCTAAGTATTGATACTTTTATAGACGCAATGACAGACACTATTTCCTCGTTTTCTAAATATGATCATATTTTGTTGATGGGCGACTTCAATATAAATTTATTGATAAGGGATAGTAACTCTTCGAAACTCTTACAATTTTTAACCTATTTTAACTTGATACAGCATGTTGACGAGCCTACGCATTTTACTAACACCAGTAGTACATTGATAGATGTGATATGCAGTAATAACACTTCCGCGACAAATGTTCTTGTAGATCATATTCCTACCTTGAGTCATCATGCGTTTTTATCCTGCGAATTAAATGTAAAAAAATGCAAACCTATACCACATAAGATAACTTTTAGACCACTTAAGGATATTGACCTAGTTCTATTTGGCCAGTCACTAGAGACCATTCAATGGGAAAACATATCTTCCTTGATGACTGTTAACGACATGGTTAATGCCTTTAATTTCATAGTGTTAAATTTGTTCAATGCGTATGCACCTCTTAAAAAAATCGTGATTAGAGATAAAGGCTATCCATGGATAACTAATACGATTAAAGAAATGATGCGCTTACGCGATGAAGCATATAATAAGTATAAAGCAACTGGCTTAGACGAACATAAAAGATATTATCTTGACCTAAAAGGCTGCGTAAATAAAGCACTGTTTAACGAAACTCGGGCCTATTTTAACCAAAATATTAATTGCAATGCCAACAACCCTCGAGCTCTCTGGAACAATCTTAAACGTAACGTCCGAATAACCGATAGCTCGCACAAATCAGAAATACCTGACAATTTATGTGATCCGGATACTATTAACGCTCATTTTTTAGAAGTTGGGGGCAACACAGTCGCACCAAAATCATACGTCACTAAATTCGTAACTAATCGGTTCCACGCCGCGACCTTCACACTAGAGCCAGTGAGTGAAAACATAGTGCTTAAAGTAATCAAGTCACTGAAGTCTGCTGCTTTGGGTTATGACGGCATCTCTTTGGACATGTTGCTTCTTACTCTTCCACATTCTCTAGGCGCGATAACATCCATAATAAACAAGTCCATTATGTCCTCTGTTTTTCCTGATGCTTGGAAAGTGGCATTAATAACGCCACTTCCTAAAAAAAGTAATGTCTCTAACCTTAAGGATTTAAGACCTATTAGTATTTTACCGTGTTTATCTAAAATACTCGAACGAGTGGTATACATGCAACTATCAGCTTTTCTTGAAAAACATAAAATGCTTCCCTCCCTGCAATCAGGTTTCCGCAAGGCCCGTAGCACCACAACGGCATTACTGGATGTGATCGACAACATCTTATCTGCACAAAACGTGGGCCAAGGGACGATAATGACTTTTCTCGTGCATTTGATGCCATTAACCCTCAGTTGTTGTTGTCTAAAATGGAGTATTACGGTTTTGGGTCACATACAGTTGCATGGTTTGCCAGTTATCTTAGTGGTCGTACGCAGGTTGTTAAACTTCAAAATGACAGAGGTGTAAGTGCAAAGTCAAAGCCTTCCGCTGTCTCCAGAGGGGTACCGCAAGGCTCTATCTTAGGTCCACTGCTTTTTATACTTTATACAGCGGATGTCCGTGACGTCATAAAATATTGTAATTATCACCTATACGCGGACGACATTCAGATCTACATCTCCTTTAATCCAACTTATACGAGTCAAGCTATAGCCAAATTAAATGAAGATTTAGAACATATTACAGCTTGGTCAGAATCTAACTGCTTGGTGTTAAATCCAAATAAGTCTAAGGTTATGTATTTCGGCTCCAAAAACCAGATTAAGCTCATCGAATATCATAAACCAACAGTTATAATCTCGGGAAATGAAGTAGAACGTGTATCCGAAGCACGTAATTTAGGACTACTAATGGATGAGTCATTGCGTTTCGAAGGGCATATCGCAGAAGTGACGAAAAACGCATTTTATAGACTCAAAATACTCTATAGAATACGGAATTTTCTTAGTGTCGATTTGCGTATTAAACTTTGTAATTCTTTAGTACTTTCCAAATTTGATTACGCTGACTTGGTCTATGGTCCTCGCTTGTTAGCCCGCACAGACCGTGTAGTACAGAGGGTACAGAATGCATGTGCTCGATATTGCTTCGGAATTCCGCCTCGCGAGCATGTGACGTCTTACTTGAACTCGGCAGGAATTCTGAAAATGGCACTACGCAGAGAGCTGCACCTGTCATCGTTATTGTTTGGGGTGTTTAAAACCTCAGAGCCACAATATCTGTACGATAAGTTCAAGTGGCGTTCAAGCCGATCGAGCTTATATGGCGTCAGATCGGTATGTAACGATCTGATATTACCACGTTGTCAAACTGCTGCGTTTCGAGGTAGTTTCAAATATACTGCAACTAAATGTTGGAACAATATACCTCCACCTCTCAAAAACTTAAATATAATTACCAGTTTTAAATTAAGGGTAAAAAAACATCTTTTAAGTATTCAAAACATGCTACCTCCTGGTACTAGAGCCACACCAACATATTTATAACAATATTTATATTGATTGTATCTTAAAATTAATATTAAATTATTATATGTTTTTGCCATTTTATAAATATTTCTCTTTTTTATATTTATTTCCTACACGTACTCCGATCTTGTGACTATATATATTATATTATTGCGAACACTACTCCAAAATGCCATTCTACCATTTCTTTATTTACACACAACTCCACATTCAGCACAATTTTCAAGCCAATCGGTTTTCGACTAACAGCTGTAAGGTGACAATATACGTAGGTCACTCGATAAATTGTGAGATGCTCGAAATTTTAAAAGGGAACGCACCCATATTATATGTTTTTAAAAAGCAAATTTATTTGGAAATAGAACACAATTAGAAGCCAATTCGGTTCAATTTAAAAAATAAATTTGTTTCTTTTGTTTTACTACAACGGTTCCCGCGTTTTTTCTTTGAAACGATGGAGCTGACCCGCGAGCATTTGCGTGCTATGATATTTTATGATTTTAAATTTGGTTTAACCAAACAACTGAGTTTGCAACGATTACAATCAGCATTAGGAGAGTCTGCTCCATCCCAAGCAACTGTTTTTAGATGGTTTAGTGAATTCAAGAGGGGTAAAACTAACCTCGAAGATGACCACAGAAGTGGTCGCCCGCAAACAGCAGTAATTGCAGAAAACGTATGGACTACTGAAATGTTAGTGCGAGAAGACCCACGAATTTACATACACCGACATCGAGAAAATCCTAGGCGTTAGTTCGCCACAAGTTTTCCAAGCAGTGCGGGAGAGGAGACCAAAGGCTGGGCTTCGGGGAATCATGCTGCATCACGACAACGCCTCCTCCCACACGTCCCTCAGAGCAAAGGCGTTTATTGAAGAAACTGGGATTGAAACCTTGCCTCATCCACCCTACAGCCCTGACTTGGCTCCCTGTGATTTCTTTTTATTCCCGACAGTAAAGGAAAAAATAAAAGGAAAGTTTTTTTCGAGTGCCGAAGAAGCAGTGGCTGCCTATGAAGTAGCAATTTCTGACCTAACCGATGAAGACTGGCAAAAGTGCTTCCAAAGTTGGTTTAGACGTATGGAACTTTGTATAAAAAATGACGGAGAGTATTTCGAAAAGATGTAAAATAAATAGTGTTAATATCTTCAATAGTTTTTTTGTATCTCAAAACTTTTCGAGTGACCCACGTATCAAGGGTCTGCCTGAAAACCAGCGTTGTAGTTAGCATGCTGCAACATTATGCTGAGGCAAGCTCCTATTTAACGCACATGAATATTTTAATCTCACCTGTATAACTCATTTTCTTAGATGCTTAATCTACATAGATTTAAGTTTTTTTTACTTTATCAAATCCAAATGTAACACTTCATTGTTTGTAACATTTTCATGTGATGTTGAATAAAAATTTTCTATGTCTATGTCTATGTCTATCTGTTTTCGAATAGCAAAGTAAGCATTTACCAGTTGTTGTCGTGAAAACGTCAGGCTGGCCTTTTTGCACTATTTATAAGTGCGATAGGGACGCACCGATGCGATAAAGTTTATCCAACTAGTGTGCTACGCCCGCTGCACTTATCACCGACTTCAACCTGATAGTTCACTGATTTTCTTGGTGACTTCTAATCTATACACCGTGTTTTTTTTGTTTTCCGTTAAATTCTACACGCAGTTAGGTTCATCATCAGGAACCACCCTGTATATTTTTGTTAAATTTGAAAAAAAATGTTTTTTTGTTTCCATACATAATAAATGGATTAATTAGTATCATACATAACATTAAAGTCATTGTCAAGTGTTTGACGGCACATGTCAAAACAAATAACATTAGGAAGTGGTAAGGGATGCCACACACGTGTACAGTAATTATTTTTTTTTTTTTTTAATAATTCGATAACCGTCAGAGTTAAGAGGCTAGTTTCTTAGAAAAATTGATTGTATTTGAACTAAAGAATCTTCCCTTAAAGTTAACGGAATTCAATAAACATGGTGTACCTAGGTATAGGAGCGGTTATCTCTTAATACAAGTACCTATGAGCAATACTTAATAAGAAACTTGCATGAGTTTGTAAACACTAAACATTGTTTACTTTGTATAGTTTCTACCTACCTTTGTTTTTTTCGTAACGTAGAATTACAATGATCAGAGCTCACACAGTATTGGATCGCGGTAGAACTATATTCGATCAAACAATCAACAAGATACATGAAGAGGTCGAACTCCTACCAAGTAGTCTTTTGTAACAAACTTTCATGTTTTCCGTGAAGTTGTGATAAACCCTCATACCTTTGTTCTACTTAATTGTTCAGCTAATAGGTTTGTTAACAGCTGGTGTCGATTCTTAATAAGTAAAAGTTGTGGTAGAATTCGCTCGTTACTTGAGTTTTTAGCAGGAACACGGAAGCTACGTTACTACGTATACTTCTGCAATTCCCGAACTTTGTACAGTCGATTTCATAAATATGTGTACATTTTTTCACCTTATTGCAATAATTTAAGGTGAAGAAATGTACACATATTTATGAACTCGACTGTGCATTTGGATCAAGTCTCCGATTTTGATAAGAATTGGTAAGCTGATAGAGTCCATGATGCTGAGCAAGATCCACTAGGTTTCCCAAAATGTCCTAGGTTGATTGTATGAAAATTTAATTTTTGATACCGAAAATGTATAGAAATCTGGTAACAAAAAAGGAAGGTTTCATACAAACTACGTGGGACATTTCGGGAAACCTAGTGGATCTTGCTCAGCGTCATGGAATCTATCAGCCTACCAATTTTTATCAAAATCGGAGAAGTAATCCAAATGTACAAACTTTTCGGGAATTGCTCACTTACGATGTTTGTACTTGTAAAAAAATTACTTAGAGGGTAGTTATTTTTTAAGAGTTTTTGGAATTTGTCTATGTACAGTCAACCAACTGGAACCGTAGGTCACTGTAGAACTATATCATAGTGTCGTTTATAAATCAGATTGTAAGAAATCTCTTACTGCTTGTCATTTTGACACGGTTGTAGAGTGGCCTAGGGTTCCAATTGGTTGACTCTACATACAATGCTCGTAGATACATAGAGTAGGTATTTAACCTTTCAATGCATAATATGGTATCCATCATATTGCGTCTAGAAAGTTTAATTTACTGCATGTCACATTGGAGACTCTGCATTAACATACTTTAAAAAATATTATGGAACAAACTTAAAAATGTAAGGTAAGAAGCCTAAAATGCCCCGATTCACCAGATTTTTCATTGGGTGGTACTATTGTCCGACAAATGACAAGACTGACAAGTAAACATGAAAATTGACTTATTATCATAAAAGTTGATTTAGTAATAAGAAATTAGTATTGTTGAAAACAGAATGTAATTCAGGGAACTATAATTTACTTTTCACCACACCAACTGGTAAAGGCTTTCTTTGCTATTCGAAAACAGATAGCAAAATTGCATTTTATCCACAAGAGGGCAAAGTAATTTCATACAAATTTTAACTCGATGTCTTAATCTGGCTGCTAGATTTTACCTATAAATGATGATATTCAATCATAAATATTGAATAAATTGATGGATTTGATTTATTTTGTTAGTCGGTATTTTGTTCGTGTTGGTGTGGTGAAAAATTTTGTGTTTCACTCAGTGGCAAAGTTTGTTTAACCTCATTGTTTGTTTGTTTTAACTTGATACCCTCGCAACGCTCAAGATTCCACTTTTTGAACCTCTCGCTACGCTCGCGGTTCAATATTGGAATCTTTCGCTTGCTCAGGTATCAATATTGGCACGTGCGGTTAAACAACTACCTTGCCCCCTTGTAAAACAAATAACTATTTCTGGCCCCGTAGCCGAATGGCATTTCTCCGACGCCAAACGAAAGCGATACGCCGCTGGCTCTGTCGCGCCAATACGCAAGCGCGATAGAGATAGATATCTACTAGCGCTTCGTTTCGTGAGCGTTTCGTGAGCGATTGTGCCATTCGGCTAGCCACCCTGGTCCAAATTTCGGAGGGCCATCTGTACTGAAAAACGTCGTACGATAATGTACTATTTCAGTAGAAATTAGGTATGTAGAAGAAACAATAGATAAATACATTTTTTTTATTTACTCTTAAGTCAAGGCTCCCAGGTAAGGTAAGGTGCATTAGGGTAATTCCGAAAGTCATCTAATTTCGAAAGTCTCATAAAAATCACCATTATTTCCATCATCGTTCGTTTCGATTTCTTTTAACCCCTTATTTGCCAAGAGTGGCCCTGAAGCTTTAGTAGTTTCATGTGCTCTGCCTACCCCTTTATGGGATACAGGCGTGATTGTATGTATTTATTTCCATCATATCAAGATTCCCCTGTCGAAATTACCCGAGCATTTCTGTCATTCGGAATTAACCTTATAAATTATTATTATTGGCTTCGTGCGAAGTGCATGGAGGGGGTAAGCAAAGCGATCGCAGTGCTTGCGGTGGTCAAAATCGACACTGATTTTGGTTGTCATCTATCAAAACTCATAAAATATAATACAATGTGTAATGTTTGATATGGGGCACCAATGTTGTTTCGTTGTTAATTGTAAAAATAATGGCATAAATAGTCGTTGCACGTTCTATGCGTTTCTTAGAGCACACTGGAAATTGAATCAAAGAACTAAATGGATAGCTACCGTGAAAAGAAAACGTAAGTGACATATCAAAACAAAACATTATAATAAATTATATTTAAGCTTTGTTTACCTAATATTGTTCAATACGCTCTTAGTATTTTTCCTACCGTAAAAGATTATGCTTAAAGATTCAGGCCTAGCCTGGGAATAGGCCCGTGTCGGATATTTCTGCGGCCGCGGACATGACTAGGTAGTTACGTTTAGACTTGTTTTATATGGCATTAACGGGACGGAGGTTTAGCGAATACCATATCACTCGCTCGTAGAACTTCTACCATTACTCCTATGTTCTTCAAGATTCCTTATATGCCCTGCCAGCACCAATTTATTGCCTCTTTCTGTGGTCTGGGGTTGGAAGTTTATACCGTGAGTAATGCTTTGGAAACTGGTTTTTAGGGTTCCGTAGCCAAAATGGCAAAAACGGAACCCTTATAGTTTCGTCATGTCCGTCTGTCCGTCTGTCCGTCTGTCCGTCTGTCCGTCTGTCACAGCCGATTTACTCGGAAACTATAAGTACTACAGTGATGAAATTTGATGGGAATATGTGTTGTATGAACCGCTACAAAATTATGACACTAAATAGTAAAAAAAAGAATTGGGGGTGGGGCCCCCCATACATGTAACTGAGGGATGAAAATTTTTTTTCGATGTACATACCCGTGTGGGGTATCAATGGAAAGGTCTTTTAAAATGATATAAAGTTTTCTAAAAAACATTTTTCTTAAAGTGAACGGTTTTTGAGATATCAGCTCTCAAAGTCGTAAAAAGTATGTCCCCCCCCCTCTATTTTTATAACTACGGGGTATAAAATTCTAAAAAAAATAGAGGTGATGCATGCTAATTAACTCTTTCAACGATTTTTGGTTTGATCAAAGTATCTCTTATAGTTTTTGAGATAGGTTGATTTAACTGTAATTTTGGCAGGTGTATAAATTGACATAATAAGTTTATTATATTTGCTGCTACGGAACCCTTTGTGCGCGAGCCCGACTCGCACTTGGCCGGTTTTTTTTGGTATTATATCCATGTCTTTACAATCTATCTACATAAATTACACTTGAAAAAGTAGCTCTTGTTATTCGATTTATTTAAAATTAACGAAAAATCGTTAAAATATATGTTTGTTTACATGTAATTTTTTGACATTTTCCACTTCAAGTTCACATGGTAGTGGGCGTAATTGTCGTGCACGTAGCCAATAATGCACCTTATTAGTATTTAATGATCCTGCCTTGCTCTCACCGAGTTCTAAAAGAGCATTTATCAGTGTCTTTTCACCACTTTTACCATCATATTGAAAAATAAATCTACATTATCACAAAAATCCATTCAAACCCATACGAATGGTACTATGTTTATTCTAACAGGCAAAAAATGACAATAAATCTTTGGATATCTGTATAGTGTGCCTCAATCTTGCTATATATATGTCGCAGGGAAATGGCCAAAACAGAGATTTGATCAAATCTCTAAGGGATTTGATCAAATCACGCAGGATGTCAAAATGGCGAATCCATTTCATCATTTCTCTAGAAAATTTCAGTCATTTGACTAAATCCCTGACTCTGTTTAGTGAGATCACAAAATCGGCCAATAGACACGCCACGTTTTGTCATTTCACTAGATTTGTTTAGGGATTTGATAAAATCCCTGAACCACGACAGTGAGTTGACGAAACGAACTCAAAAAGTCAACTAGTTTTAACATTTCCCTAAACAAATTTAGGGAAATGATAAAGTCTCAACTGGTGATTTGATCAAATGTCTGAACTGGTTTCGTGAAATGACAAAGCCAAGAATCTAATATATCCAATTAGATTTATTAGACTCTTGCCTTTGTCACTTGATTTGATTGAATCCTTAACTAGATTAGTGAAATGGTAAAATTGAATCCGTTTTTAAGAGTTTTTGGTTTTCTATAAATAAGAAAAAAATAGAATAAGTGAAGAAACAAAGCTAAAAATGTTTCATTTTAAATTATTTTCATATTTATTAAAACATTTTGTCTTTTCACTGAACTTGTTTAGCGAAATGATAAAACTAGTTGACTTTATAAGCTCGTTTCGTCAACTTACTGACGTGGTTCAGGGATTTTATCAAATCCCTAAACAAATCTAGTGAAATGACAAAACGTGGCGTGTCTGTTGGTCGATTTTGTGATTTCACTAAACAGAGTAAGGGATTTAGTCAAATGACTGAAATTTTCTAGAGAAATGATAAAATGGATTCGCCATTTTGACATCCTGCGTGATTTGATCATATCCCTTAGTGATTTGATGAAATCTCTGTTTTGGCCATTTCCCTGCGACATATACATAAATTTATGAAATAGAAAGTTTCCATCCATACAATTGTTCATACAAAGTATTGAAAGTTTGCGAAGTTTTCCTATGTGAAAATTTCAGAATTTTGGAAACTTTCCGTCGGCACATCAGTAGTTGTGACAAAGTCAGTTTCTGGGAATTTATTAACTATCATCAACAAGTTCGCAATAGCGCGCGTTTGCTAGGTCAAAACCTAAAGTAATAATTTTTAAGAAAAAAAAACCGCCGCGTTCTGGTGAAAGGTACTTGCGAATATTGGATTATGTAGAAATGTGTAGGTAATTTTAAAAACTGCTTTTAATATAAATCTTTCATTATTTGATGGAAACACAAATTCAATGAATATACGTATACCGTTAAGGTTTGAGAAGTTTCCTCAATTCCTCATAAATCCGAATGAAATCCGATTACATATAAGAAATCGGGCTTGACAGATTTTGACTTGAAAACTCAATATGTAGGCATAACATAGATTCGTTCAGATTTGAGGAGTTCCGTTCTGATCTTCATCAGCAGTTCCACTGCACTAAATGTCACTGTTCTGGACGTAAGTGCATGCTGTTCTTATAAAAATACCAAAGTCACTATAAGTGTGCCGTTCAGATTTGAGAAGTTCCGTTCTAACCATCATCAGCAGTTCCACTGCACCAAATGTCACTGTTACGTACGTAAATGCATGCTGTTCTTATAAAAACACAAAAATCACCATATGTATGCCTTTTAGATTTGAGGAGTTCTGATAAAAATGGGACCAATCTGTATCCATATTTACATTCGATCAAAAAAATTTTTTTCAAAATCGGTGTAGTAACGACGGAGATATCGTGGAACAACATAAAAAAAATACAGACGAATTGAGAACCACCTTCCTCGAGGTTTGGGCGCGGCGGTTAAAAAATCAGCGCTGTTTCGAGCTTGCTGATAGTTAATAAGTTCCCAAAAATCGACGTTGTCACAACTCTGTCACAACTGACCTCGGTCTCCCTACGTGATTTTGGTTACAAGTAGGTATTTATTTTGTTTTAGGTAACCTTAATTGTTATTCACGGCATTTTCAAATTTATAGGTAAAAAATATACACGGAATGGTTCATAAGACGTAAGAAAAACTAAGCCTAAACACTTTTTTTAAGCACAACTCTTTTTTTATAGGATTGGAGGCAAATGAGCAGACAGGTCGCCTGATGGTAAGCGATCACTGCCGCCCATGGACACCTGAAACACAGAAGTGTTGGAGGTGCGTTGCCGGCCTATAAGATGGATGGACGCTCTTTTCTTGAAGGTTTGAAGGTTACTAAACGTTAACGGATGGTTCACCGGTATGTGTATAAGTAAAACGATTACATATTTTTCCCTTTTCTTATTCCAAGGTAAGGACAAATCAACTTTTTTACAAACATAAACATCCTTCATTACATTAATAATGATACATTTTGAAAAAAAAAAAAAAAATATTTGCTACAATCTGACGCCGTATGTTCCAATGGATAAGCGTAAAAACTTCCTCGGCGGGCACGCATGGCGCAGCGACATTTACAAATCGTCCCATTTTTCACACGCATCTGATTAAAGTTTTCGCCACGATCTGTGGCTGTGTTTTCCTTACACGCCCTATATGTCCAAGAAAGGGATGCCATCAACGGGATTTGGGACACCAAAGGCGCAAACATCTTCGTTTAATCAGAAGATTCCAATTGTTGCCTATAGACGTTAATAAGTAATTTGGTTTCAAATAAAGGGTCATCATTGTTTTTGTTTCCATCCACATATTTTTTAGTTTTTGTCCACGCGCGTACTAGTTATAGTTAACACAAAATTAAAATGATACTCGTGTTATACTAGGCTATGAAATATCAATATAATACACAAGTACAGCATACACCTTAGCCCAATTGAGCAGTATTGTTATTATTTAATTTTTTATTTTGAAATCTTTATTATTTCTCACAACCTTTCTAAAAAACTTATCGTCGTACAGTAAAGAAGTAATATGATAACCCTTTTCAATCCGTATGTCTTTGACGTGAGACTGTGACCAATAAGTTGTGTGCCTGTTTGTTTGTCCGTCTTTCACAGAAAAACGGAGCGAATGAGTTAACGTGATTCTTTAAGTGGAGATAGTTGAAGGGGTGGAGAGTGACATAGTGGGAATAATATTCTTTCACAAATTTATGAAATAAAAATATGGAAACAGAAGGACACCACATTATGTACCTACAGTTAATTAACCATTTCCATAGTTTTATTCCACATGTTAGTAACAACATTAGCTCATTCAATGCAATTACGATATTTGCCAGACTGGGCCTTCTCTTCTTTTATTTGTTATATTTAAAGGTAACGGAGGATTTCAAATTTAAAAAATGTCAAAAGAAAACATTATACATATTATAATACTCGATTGAAATATCACGCTTTGGTTTAAGTACACAAACACATACTAAGGTTGTGACGGAATATATCGATGTACCAAAACAGGTATTTTATAGTACATTACGATACAAGTGCGTAAAAAAGTTTCCTTTTCGCGCGTGTATCGTACGACGTTTTTCAGTACAGATGAGCCTCCGAAGTTTCGACCTGGCATATAATGAACCACTTCTCGAACTAGTGCGTAAGAAAACGACCATCTGTACTGAAAAATACATTACGCACTTATTTTTACTACTGTTCAAATACAAACACAATTAGTTCGCTTTAAGTCCCTTTTAGCTATGACGACAGTATAAACTTCAAGATGACGGGTATGTGACATTCCGCTCCGTCAGTATATAATATGACTGATCTGAAGATTCTGAAGCCATCTAACAAACAGTCATTATATTTAATGTCCATAAGAATATTGAATTATTTATGGTCATTATGGGCAAGTGTGTTATAAGTTGTATTATCTGTGCCTAAATATAATTATTTAGTTGTTAGTTTCTGAACGCACCCGTTTTAAAAAAGTTTGATGTAAATGTCACCGGGTGACCACACCCTCTTCGCTGCCAAGCTAAGCATGGATCAGCACGCATTTTACTTGTAATAATAATTATAAGACTTGAAGAATAAATACTGTGTTCCTCCATTCAAGAGACCTTTTATTTAATACTACATGGCGCAGTCGTGGAAGAGCTAAGCTCCATTTTGCTGTAAGAACATAATAAGAAAAGAAGATAGACAATCAAGATGTCGGGCATTGAATACCGCATGCCGACGCCGCTGAATCTCGAGGTAATCGAAGATTTATACCCTCAATGGCTAAGATTTAAACAAGCATTCAGAATTTTTGTGTCAGCGGCGGGTTTGGAGAATATGACGGAGGCCAGAAAAGCATCGGTTTTACTTAATTGCATCGGTCAACCGGCACAAGAGCTATATTTCAATACGTTAAGGAGTGAAAATAATGAAGATACTCCCAAATTACAAGAAGTGATAACACTCTTTGACGAGTACTTTAAGCCGAAAACGAGCGAAGTCATCAACACGTGGCAGTTTAACAAGAGGACACAAGAAGAAGGAGAAAGCTTTGATTCCTACTACACAGAGCTCCGACGAATAGCAAAAAACTGCAATTTCGACAAGCAATTAGACCGGATGCTTAGGAACAGAATTGTAGTGGGAATCAGGGAACAGCGAGTTCAACAAAAGCTGTTAGAAATAAAGGATTTAACACTTGAAAAGGCAGTGGATGTCTGCAGATCAGCGGAGCTGTCTCGGGAGCACGCGCGAGTCCTAGCCAAGCAGACCCTGGCGGAGGTAGATGCAGTGCGGAGCCACACACCAGCGCAGAACACCAGGTCATCTCAGCCGCCTTCAAAAAATCAAGCTAAGTATAACCAAAATTCACTGAGTAATAAAAAATACAAATGTAAAAAATGTAACACTGAACATGGCCCACGGGCGTGTCCGGCCTATGGCCAAAGATGTGAAAATTGTAAAAGGTACAACCATTTTAAGGTTGGGTGTAAATTTATTAATCAAATTGAATGTATTGAGCAGGAAAATGAGGAGATGATTTGACTAGTACGGGTTTGTCACTCAAGCAGTGAATGCAACTGTGAGTGGACAGAGTCTTTAAACGTAAATAATAAGTCTGTAATAAACTTCAAATGTGACACAGGGGCCCAGGCAAACATTTTGTCATTAGATGATCTTAAAAAAGTTGTCGATGATGAAAATAATATAAAATTATCTGAGACAAGAAGTATTTTAGTGGCTTTTGGAGGAGCACGCATTGTTCCTGAAGGAAAAATAACATTAACACTGACACTTAATGATGTTCAGTACAATACACAGTTTATAATAGTAAAACAAAATGTAAAAGCCATTCTAGGTCTGTGTTCCTTGTTCAAATTAAACTTCATTCCCAATAAAAATATAAACACAATTGATAAGACTCAATGGGATAAAAGCTCAATTTTTAAAAAATATGGTGAACTGTTTCAGGGTGTCGGGGAGTTTAAAGAACCTCTGACGCTACACACTCAACCGGATGCAGAGCCTGTGGTGCGTCCGCCACGTCGGGTGCCTAACGCAATCAAACCCCGGCTTGCGGAGAAACTAAAATCGTTGGAAGAGCGACAGATCATCACCAAGGTCGAACATCCTAAGAATTTTGTGAGTAATCTTGTAATAATTGAAAAGAAAGACAAATCACTAAGAATATGTCTAGATCCTAAGGATCTTAACAATGTGCTAGTCAGGGATTATTACTTAATACCTACTCTTGAGGAAATTGTTCCCAGATTGTCAAATAAAAAATACTTCTCAGTGCTTGATCTATCTGAAGGATTTTATAACATAAAACTAGATGAAAAATCCAGTGACCTGTGTACTTTTAATAGCCCCTTTGGCTGCTACAAATTCAATCGGCTACCCTTTGGACTCTCTGTAGCGCCTGAAATCTTTCAGAAATACAATGAAAGGGCATTTGGAGACATTCCTGGAGTAATAATTTATTGTGATGATTTACTAATATGTGCTGATAATGAAGCGGAACATGATGCAATTTTAACAAACTTCACTGACTGTGTGTTGACTGTGTGTGTTGTCTGACTTTCACGTTTTGACCTTTTTACTCATTGTCACAGGTGTTCAGTTTTTGTGAGTTCATACTTTTGCCACTTGCTACTCATAATTGAGGATAGACGTACGAACTCTCAATAAACACTGATAATTGGTTTAAATAGGCCAAATGTGAAGACCAGACACACTTCTCCTTATGACACACTTATCCATATTGACCTCACTGTAATGTAAAAGCGGTAACACGGTACTGATTGAAAATACAGTAGCTACATCTGTCTCTTTCAGTATATACTATGCTTCCTGAGAGCGTACAGGATGACATAAGGTTAAAACCTTCTGTCTATATATTTTGTGTATATGATGACGACACAAATGTCTCGTGAATTACACAGAAGGACGAAGGGCCGTTTACTGCCGTATTTGTTACAGGAAGGGTTTCGGGACGATTTAGATTATTTGCCTAAGTTATACAAAGGGACACAACACAATGTCGTCAAATATACTCACGGTAGAAGTTTTATTGTGATACGTTTCGGAACGCATGCATTATTAATTTATTAATCACATATGGGAAACATGGTACGACTTTAACTAACTTTTTTAAATCATCCTCCTCAATCTCGTCATCAATGTCATCATCCAATGCACGTAAGAATGTCCTGTATTTATATTTGTGCAAGTTTTTGACTGTAGGTACTTGCTTTCCGTAGACAGAGTTCATAAGGCCAGCAGCGAGTCTTCATCATCAGATCAGCTCTGCTCCATGTCATGATAATATGATTAACAGTGCATTGTCATACAAATGACATATGCGAAGTGGGTCAAATAAAAGTTGCAAAAAAGTCTTAAAAAAATTGTCATATAAATGAAATAAATAATTTCATATAAATGTACATGAAATTGAATCTGCTCATTCAAATCCTATACTATACACAGAAAACAAAAAGCGCCTGTTAAATTTATACTAGCACAAATTTCGTTATAATTATTCAAAGGCACATTTGAAACTGCTGGTATTTTGTTTTAAATAATGTAGTGATATTTAGGGAATACAACAATTCCCCATTATTAGCACTTAGTAATCAAATATTTTTGGTAACGTTGTGCAAAACATGAAAACCACTCTGTTTATATTTGAATTTCGACCGCCCAACTGTATTAAAAACATTAATTTTATTATAAGTACTTTCCATGTAATGTTTAGTCCATTGCATAATGTTTAGTCCAATCAACGAACAGTTGTCATAGATGAAACACAGTGCGGTGTAAAAAATAGTTGTAGGCACTTATTAAAATCGTACATTCAGCCTTGCATCAGATAAGGTAGCTTTAATTGTAAAACTACCTCATGTATTACATATTGTCGGGTATTAAATAGTAATGCCTTAAGGGCCTATTTTAGATATAAGCTAGCTTTTAAGTTTAGTTTTAGTTTCTATATAATGATGTAAATATGTTCAAGTAAATACATTTTCACCACACCAACTGATAAAGGCTTACTTTGCTATTTGAAAACAGATAGCAACATTGCATTTTATCCACAAGAGTGCAAAGTAATTTCATACAAATTGTAACTTGATATCTTGAGCTGGCTGGTAGAAATTACCTATAAATGATGTTTTTGAAATATAAATAAGAACAAATTGATAGATTTGATTTAGTTAGATGTTTTATATTCAGTATTTTGTTCATGTTGGCGTGGTGAAAAATTTTGTGTTTCACTCGACGGCAAAGTTTGTTTAACCTTCGTGCCTTGAAACCCTCGAAACGGTCAAGATTCCACTTTTTGGATCTTTTTCAATATTGGAATGTTTCGCTTGCTCGGGCTTCAATACTGGCACGTGCGGTTAAACAACAACTTTGCCCCCTTGTAAAACAAATAACTATTAATGTTGCCACGTTTGTTTTCCACCTCGAAAGCCCATGGAGTTCATTATTATAACTCATAAAAAAACCGGCCAAGAGCGTGTCGGGCCACGCTCAGTGTAGGGTTCCGTAGTTTTCCTTATTTTTCTCAAAAACTACTGAACCTATCAAGTTCGAAACAATTTTCCTAGAATTTTTTTATAAAGATCTACTATTGTGATTTTTTTCATATTTTTTGAACATAGGGTTCAAAAGTTAGAGGGGGGGGACGCACTTTTTTTTCCTTTAGAAGCGATTATTTCCGAAAATATTGATATTATCAAAAAACGATCTTAGTAAACCCTTCTTCATTTTTAAATACCTATCCAACAATATATCACACGTTGGGGTTGGAATGAAAAAAAATATCCGCCCCCACTTTACATGTAGGGGGGGTACCCTAATAAAACATTTTTTTTCCATTTTTTATTATTGTACTTTGTTGGCGTGATTGATATACATATTGGTACCAAATTTCAGCTTTCTAGTGCTTACAGTTACTGAGATTATCCGCGGACGGACGGACGGACGGACGGACGGACGGACGGACGGACGGACGGACGGACGGACGGACGGACGGACGGACGGACGGACAGACAGACATGGCGAAACTATAAGGGTTCCTAGTTGACTACGGAACCCTAAAAACCATAAAAGTTTAGCACTTTTTTTGACGTTTGTTAATTTTTTGATACCCACTCTAGCCTAGTAGTGGTTAGTGACCTTGCCTGCTAAACAAATTAGAACTACCTCATTAAAATTAAACAGTCGCCGTGGTCGAAATCGGCCAGGACAGTATGATGATATGATGATGATGGGTTTAATGGATTATATTGAAATAATTATCGTTTCTTTAGTTCAACTGTACTGTGTACATATACTTATAAACATTGCCTATATTACCAAAGCAACAAGCTTTAAGTCTATTTCCAAGTATAAATAAAACAAGTAAATAACGTCGCGTCCAAGTTCTTCCAAAAGGAGCAAGAACTGTGTCTATTTTCATTCGCACAGCTGCTCACGCTGGTCATGAAGTATTTTAGTCCATTCTGCAAAGATAACATACAAATATATTAGCAAAATTTCAATAATAAGAAAAAGACTAAACATACTGTGTCTGTATTCCCAAACAGGGTAGGCAGAGCTCGTGCACCCGATCAAGTTTCAGAGTCACTCTTGGCAATTAAAAGGTTGAGAGAAATTGTGATATCGCAGTGACAGGTTACTAGTGTTATTTTTTTATATAAATTAGGAGTTTTGTTAAATTAAAACGACTTGCAGACTGCTTGTGCACATTATACCTAAATAACCTCTCTGCTCGTTTGCCTCCTATCCCATTATAAAATAAAAGAAAAAAAAAATGGAAATATTTCTAGGCAAGATACTCATGCCAATCATGTGCTAGCCCTGCTATTATTTGTCCCTTCTCACAAATACATATA